>NC_091285.1:437377279-439892279 GCF_032444005.1 Ranitomeya imitator
CCCCAAATAAAGAAGAAAAAAAAATTTCCCAAAAAATCCATCCATTTATGTAAATAAAATAAACAACAAAAGTACACATATTTGGTATCGCCATGTCCATAACGACCTGCTCTATAAAACTATCCCTCTAGTTAACCCCTTCAGTGAACACCGCAAAAAAAAAAAAAAAAACGAGGCAAAAAACAACACTTTATCATCATACCGGCGAACAAAAAGTGGACTAACACGCGATCAAAAAAAATGGTTTTGCAAAGTTTGTTGTAACAATGAGAAATCGCTGGTTAATTTTTAACCCTTATAACTTCCTAACAAAAAAATATGTTTCCAAAATTATGGTAATGTAAAGCAGACATGTGGGTAATGTTATTTATTAACTATTTTGTGTGATATGACTCTCTAATTTAAGTGCATAAAAACTAAAAGTTTAAAAATTGCAGAATTTTTGCCAAATTTCCATTTTTTTTTCACAAATAAACGCAAGTCAACTCAAAGAAATGCTACCACTAACATAAAGTACAATATGTCACGAGAAAACAGTCTCAGAATCACCAGGATCCGTTGAAGCGTTTCAGAGTTATGACCTCATAAAGTGACAGTGGTCAGAATTGAAAAAAATGGCCTGGTCAGGAAGTTGAAAACAGGCTTCGGGGTGAAGGGGTTAATGTGCAATACAGGTTTTCAAGTCCGCAGCATGTCAAATCCTTTTTGCCGAATTCCTTTCGGATTTCAGCCTTGCAGTACACAGGCTGAAGTCTGCTGAAATTCTGCAAAAATATTCAACAATATTGATTACACTGTATTTACATGTAGCTAAAAAACACTTTAATAATAGAATAATAAAAAGTACCCATTTCACTGTGTAGCATCTTCACGAATGGGTAATTTATTGCTGTATTTCTTGTGCAGGACCATGGTCTTATAGTCTTTCAGAAGAAAGAAAATGTAAGTCCTGAAATTAGGAAAAGAGTTATTCTCCAAAGCAATTTTGCTGCTCAGGTAATATATCTGTCTAACATTTCTTTATAATATTGATATTGGTATTGCCAAAAACTACTTCTCCTTATTCTCCTCTTTCTTCTCCTTCTTCTCCGACTCATACTCCGACTTCTCCTCCGACACATTTTACTTGTTACAAGCTTTTAGTTCTATTTACTTTCCTGACAATTTCAGTGTACAGCGTATGACTTTCTTCATTAAAGCACTGCTCCAGTGTTTTGTTTTATTTCAGCACTGGAGTGGTGCCACTAATCTAAGTTCCTTGACTGTAGTATTCTACTCACTGGCTGCCGTCTTTAGCTCTTCTCTACACTACTCCAGTGCCATGCAACCATCTTGTCACAGCAACTTCTGACTGGACATCAGAGCTTTCTGTCACAAGTTCTTAAATTGTGTACGTAAGCTTTGCTCTGGCGTTTATAGGCTTAATGTATTTTTCGGACTAAGATGCAACTTGGCATAATACATACCCCAAGTTCAGCAGAAAATAGGAAACAAAAATCCTAATAGTTAAAACTTCCCTAGCAGTGTATAGTGGAGGGATCATTATGATTAATTTTAATGTACTGCTGTAGTATAGGTAGGTAATAAATCTATTGTTAGTGTCTTTCTGCAGTGTTATACACACAGCTCGGCTACATGCACATATAGATGGACATACAGTTCTGCTGCATGCACGTATAGACACACACATATACATACATGCACAGCTGTCTTGCATGCACATATGGACATGCACAGTTCTACTACATGCCCATATAGACACACAGCTCTGTTACATGCACTTATAGACATTCACAGCACTGTTAATCGCCCATATAGATGTACACAGCTCTGCTACATGCGCACTCACACGCACAATATATTACGACATGTTGCAGTTTCTGATCAGGACCTGTATGGATGCTGCATGAGCTGGGCGATATTTGCTAATATTATTATTGCACCTACAACATATTGGGATAGTATTTTGGAGATGAGAATACTCCTTTAACTCAAATACCTTTCAAATCATGTGATCAGTCCCTGAAAGGTCCTTAACCCCTTCCCGACCTTTGACGCATACGCTGCGTCATGAAAGTCGGTTCCATTCCGACCCATGACGCAGCATATGCGTCATGGAAAGATCGCGTCCCTGCAGGCCGGGTGAAAGGGTTAACTCCCATTTCACCCGATCTGCAGGGACAGGGGGAGTGGTAGTTTAGCCCAGGGGGGGTGGCTTCACCCCCTCGTGGCTACGATCGCTCTGATTGGCTGTTGAAAGTGAAACTGCCAATCAGAGCGATTTGTAATATTTCACCTAAAAAAAATGGTGAAATATTACAATCCAGCCATGGCCGATGCTGCAATATCATCGGCCATGGCTGGACACACTAATGTGCACCCACCCCACCCCTCCGATCGCCCCCCCAGCCCCCCGATCTGTGGTCCGCTCCCCTCAGTCCTGTGCTCCGCTCCCCCGTCCTCCTGCCTGCTCCCCCCGTGCTCCAATCACACCCCCCGTGCTCCAATCAAACCCCCCCCGCACTCCGATCACCCCCCACACAGCAATCCCCCCCCCGCACAGCGATCACCCGCCCGCACAGCGATCCCCCACTCCGTGCTCCAATCCACCCCCCCGTGTTCCGATCCACTCCCCCGTGCTCCGACGCGCCCCCCCCCCCCCCCCCCGTGCCCTGATCTCCCCCCCCCTTATACTTACCTGGCCTCCCGGGGACCGTCCGTCTTCTTTCCTGGGCGCCGCCATCTTCCAAAATGGCGGGCGCATGTGCAGTGCGCCCGCCGAATCTGCCAGCCGGCAGATTCGTTCCAGAGTGAATTTTGATCACTGAGATATAATCTCAGTGATCAAAATAAAAAAAAGTAAATGACCCCCCCCCCCCTTTGTCACCCCCATAGGTAGGGACAATAAAAAAAAAAAATTATTTTTTTTTTCCACTAAGGTTGGGTTAGGGGTAGGGGTAGGGTTAGGGTTTCGGTATGTGCACACGTATTCTGGTCCTCTGCGTATTTTTCCGCTGCGGATTTGATAAATCCGCAGTGCTAAACCGCTGCGGATTTATGGCGGATTTACCGCGTTTTTTCTGCGCATTTCAATGCGGTTTTACAACAGCGATTTTCTATTTGAGCAGTTGTAAAACCGCTGCGGAATCCGCAGAAAGAAGTGACATGCTGCGGAATGTAAACCGCTGCGTTTCCGTGCAGTTTTTCTGCAGCATGTGTACAGCGATTTTTGTTTCCCATAGGTTTGCATTAAACTGTAAACTCATGGGAAACTGCTGCGGATCCGCAGCGTTTTCCGCAGCGTGTGCACATACCTTTAGAATTAGGCTATGTGCACACGGTGCGGATTGGCCGCTGCGGATCCGCAGCAGTGTTCCATCAGGTTTACAGTACCATGTAAACATATGGAAAGCCAAAACCGCTGTGCCCATGGTGCGGAAAATACCGCGCGGGAACGCTGCGTTGTATTTTCCGCAGCATGTCAATTCTTTGTGCGGATTCCGCAGCGTTTTACACCTGTTCCTCAATAGGAATCCGCAGGTGAAATCCGGACAAAAAACACTGGAAATCCGCGGTAAATCCGCAGGTAAAACGCAGTTCCTTTTACCCGTGGATTTTTCAAAAATGATCCTGAAAAATCTCATACGAATCCGCAACGTGGGCACATAGCCTTAGGGCTAGGGTTGGGTTGGAATTAGGGTTGTGGTTAGGGGTGTGTTGGGGTTACGGGTGTGTTGGGGTTAGGGTTGTGATTAGGGTTATGGCTACAGTTGGGATTAGAGTTAGGGGTGTGTTGGGGTTAGTGTTGGAGTTAGAATTGAGGGGTTTCCACTGTTTAGGCACATCATGGGGTCTCCAAACGCAACATGGCGCCACCATTGATTCCAGCCAATCTTGTATTCAAAAAGTCAAATGGTGCTCCCTCACTTCCGAGCCCCGACGTGTGCCCAAACAGTGGTTTACCCCCACATATGGGGTACCAGCATACTCAGGACAAACTGCGCAACAATTACTGGGGTCCAATTTCTCCTGTTACCCTTGAGAAAATAAAAAATTGCTTGCTAAAACATCATTTTTGAGGAAAGAAAAATGATTTTTTATTTTCACGGCTCTGCGTTGTAAACGTCTGTGAAGCATTTGGGGGTTCAAAGTGCTCACCACATATCTAGATAAGTTCCTTTGGGGGTCTAGTTTCCAAAATGGGGTCACTTGTGTGGGGTTTCTACTGTTTAGGCACACCAGGGGCTCTGCAAACACAACGTGACGCCCGCAGACCATTCCATCAAAGTCTGCATTTCAAAAGTCACTACTTCCCTTCTGAGCCCCCACGTGTGCCCAAACAGTGGTTTACCCCCACACATGGGGTATCAGCGTACTCAGGAGAAACTGGACAACAACATTTGTGGTCCAATTTCTCCTGTAACCCTTGGGAAAATAAAAAATTCTGGGCTAAAAAATTATTTTTGAGGAAAGAAAACGTATTTATTATTTTCACTGCTCTGTGTTATGAACTTCTGTGAAGCACTTGGGGGTTCAAAGTGCTCACCTCACATCTAGATAAGTTCCTTTGGGGGTCTAGTTTCCAAAATGGGGTCACTTGTGGTGGGTTTCTACTGTTTAGCCACATCAGGGGCTCTGCAAACGCAACGTGACGCCCGCAGAGCATTCCATCAAAGTCTGCATTTCAAAACGTCACTACTTCACTTCCGAGCCCCAGCATGTGCCTAAACAGTGGTTTACCCCCACATATTGGGTATCAGCGTACTCAGGAGAAACTGGACAACAACTTTTGGGGTCAAATTTCTCCTGTTACCCTTGGGAAAATAAAAAATTGCGGGCTAAAAAATCATTTTTGAGAAAAGAATTTTTTTTTTTTTTTTTTCATGGCTCTGCGTTATAAACTTCTGTGAAGCACTTGAGGGTTCAAAGTGCTCACCACACATCTAGATTAGTTCCTTTGGGGGTCTAGTTTCCAAAATGGGGTCATTTGTGGGGGATCTCTAATGTTTAGGCACACAGGGGCTCTCGAAACGCGACATGGTGTCCGCTAATGATTGGAGCTAATTTTCCATTTAAAAAGCCAAATGGCGTGCCTTCCCTTCTGAGCCCTGCCGTGCGCCCAAACAGTGGTTTACCCCCACATATGGGGTATCTGCGTACTCAGGACAAACTGGACAACAACATTTGTGGTCCAATTTCTCCTATTACCATTGGCAAAATAGGAAATTCCAGGCTAAAAAATCATTTTTGAGAAAAGAAAAATTATTTTTTATTTTCATGGCCCTGCATTATAAACTTCTGTGAAGCACCTGGGGGTTTAAAGTGCTCAGTATGCATCTAGATAAGTTCCTTGGGGGGTCTAGTTTCCAAAATGGGGTCACTTGTGGGGGAGCTCCATTGCATAGGCACACAGGGGCTCTCCAAATGCGACATGGTGTCCGCTAACAAATGGAGCTAATTTTCCATTCAAAAAGTCAAAAGGCGCGCCTTCCCTTCTGAGCCCTGCCATGTGCCCAAACAGTGGTTTACCCCCACATATGAGGTATCGGCGTACTCGGGAGAAATTGCTCAACAAATTTTAGGATCCATTTTATCCTATTGCCCATGTGAAAATGAAAAAATTGAGGCGAAAAGAAATTTTTTGTGAAAAAAAAGTACTTTTTCATTTTTACGGATCAATTTGTGAAGCACCTGAGGGTTTAAAGTGCTCACTAGGCATCTAGAGAAGTTCCTTGGGGGGTCCAGTTTACAAAATGGGGTCACTTGTTGGTGAGCTCCAATGTTTAAGCACACAGGGTCTCTCCAAACGCGACATGGTGTCCGCTAACGATGGAGATAATTTTTCATTCAAAAAGTCAAATGGCGCTCCTTCCCTTCGAGCCTTACCATGTGCCCAAACAGTGGTTTACCCCCACATGTGAGGTATCGGTGTGCTCAGGAGAAATTGCCAAACAAATTTTAGGATCCATTTTATCCTGTTGTCCATGTGAAAATGAAAAAATTGAGGCTAAAAGAATTTTTTTTGTGAAAAAATAGTACTTTTTCATTTTTACGGATCAATTTGTGAAGCAGCTGGGGGTTTAAAGGGCTCACTATGCATCTAGATAAGTTCCTTGGGGCGTCTAGTTTCCAAAATGGGGTCACTTGTGGGGGAGCTCCAATTTTTAGGCACACGGGGGCTCTCCAAACTTGACATGGTGTCCGCTAAAGAGTGCAGCCAATTTTTCATTCAAAAAGTCAAATGGCGCTCCTTCCCTTCCAAGCCCTGCCGTGCGCCCAAACAGTGGTTTACCCCCACATATGAGGTATCAGCGTACTCAGGACAAATTGGACAACAACTTTCGTGGTTCAGTTTCTCCTTTTACCATTGGGAAAATACAAAAATTGTTGCTGAAAAATCATTTTTGTGACTAAAAAGTTAAATGTTCATTTTTTCCTTCCATGTTGCTTCTGCTGCTGTGAAGCACCTGAAGGGTTAATAAACTTCTTGAATGTGGTTTTGAGTACCTTGAGGGGTGCAGTTTTTAGAATGGTGTCACTTTTGGGTATTTTCAGCCATATAGACCCCTCAAACTGACTTCAAATGTGAGGTGGTCCCTAAAAAAAATGGTTTTGTAAATTTCGTTGTAAAAATGAGAAATCGCTGGTCAAATTTTAACCCTTATAACTTCCTAGCAAAAAAAAATTTTGTTTCCAAAATTGTGCTGATGTAAAGTAGACGTGTGGGAAATGTTATTTATTAACTATTTTGTGTCACATACCTCTCTGGTTTAACAGAATAAAAATTCAAAATGTGAAAATTGCGAAATTTTCAAAATTTTCGCCAAATTTCCGTTTTTATCACAAATAAACACAGAATTTATTGACCTAAATTTACCACTAACATGAAGCCCAATATGTCACGAAAAAACAATCTCAGAACCGCTAGGATCCATTGAAGCGTTCCTGAGTTATTACCTCATAAAGGGACACTGGTCAGAATTGCAAAAAACGGCAAGGTCTTTAAGGTCAAAATAGGCTGGGTCATGAAGGGGTTAATTACTGCTGCAGAAGGTCCTGCAGCTGCTCAGCTACTGCAGCCTCCATTCAGGTCCCTGTACATTTCTCTCCTGCTCTGCACTGATCACATAGATCAGCATAAGACAGGAGGAGAGACAGCAGCTCTCTCTGCAATCGGGAAGGATGCGGTGTCAGCGTTTCCCTCCATCACAGGAAGCTGCCTCCGGACTATAAGAAGCAAACACTTTTTAACAAGAGTTTTTCTTGTTAAAAAATGCATCTTATAGTCCAAAAATACAGTACATTGAGTAGTGACTTTGGTTCGCCCAGCAAACACTTGAAAGATCAGTCAGGTCACAAATTGCTGGAGACCGACGAGCAGTTCCGATAACACATGCAGACTGTGGAAGTGAGTATAAGACTGAGGGCAGGAAACTTCGATTAGTGCCACCACTCCAGTGGTAACATGTAAAATCAATGCAGCAGTGGTGGTTT
The DNA here is from genome assembly GCF_032444005.1 of Ranitomeya imitator. Lineage (NCBI taxonomy): Eukaryota > Metazoa > Chordata > Amphibia > Anura > Dendrobatidae > Ranitomeya > Ranitomeya imitator. The sequence continues at coordinate 437,384,774 of NC_091285.1, forward strand.
AAAATCTTGTTACATTTGCAGTTTAGTTAAATTCTAGAACTTGATTATTTTACCCACACTTACTCACTGGTTTGCCCTAAAACATGCAATACTTTTTTATATTATTATTTTATTAACATATTATTAGATAACAGTCAACACTTTCTAAAGGCTAGATTAGCAATAGCAGTTTTATAACCACGCTCAATAGTGGATTCAAAAGAGAGAAATTTGAGACTTTTTTTTTTTTTTTTTACATGTTTTCTTTTCTTGTATCTACTTTTCCCGATGGCAAATAAAACAAAGCTGCATCATAAAGAGGATCTGTCAACTCATGTAACGGGAACCTGTCATTTCCTGAAATGCTATTTACTTGCAGATGTAAGGTTAATCTACAGGTGAAAAGCATTTAAATCATGCCTTCCTGCCCTTCTGACAGCGCTGATATAGGTACAAAATTAACTCTCTTCCTCCCTTCCAGACATAAGGAGGTGCTGGAGGCTGAAGTTATTGCTCACTACAGAGGCAGTACAGTCAGTTTTGGTGCTCTCACAATATAGTGAGAGGTGAATAATCGCACCCTGCTCCACCCCTATGACTGGAAGTGAGCTGCTGCAGGCAGTACCTTCCCTTCCCTGTAGCCACTACTCAAGGCAGACAGGCATGATTTGAACACTTTTTACCTGCAGATTAACTGTATATCTACAGCTAAATGGCATTTCTGGATTTCACAGCTTCCATTTAAATAGTCAGCGTTTTTGTTGCTCTATTTCATCCTAGAAATTTGAGAATAAATCCACCAGTGGCTGTTACCAGTTGGGGATGTGAGTGCCTACACTTTGGTGCTGTCCAAACAGGTGCTGCCTCTATCACTTTCTGTAGAAATATACTCTTTTTCACAAAGAATATGGTAACAATTAGCTGTAAATTTATTTCTAAATTTCCAGTAGGAAAAGCAGATCATTCGGCATCATTCATAATTCTGAGAACTGGCGCTCCAGCATAGTTATTTAAAGGAGTTGTCCTCTTTCAAAATGAATGTTCAATAGGCGCCGAGAGGCAAAAAAAAAAACCCTATTTTTAGACTGCACAAATTTCTGAGTTCAGTGATTGGTGTCATTGCTGCCTGTGACATCACTGATCCAGCCGATCAAATAAGATCAGAGCAGTGATCAAAAGCAACAGTACACCCCGAGAGGGTGATTTGAATGCTCGATTCATTTTCGATTTTTTTATTTTATACAGTATTTTTTTTACCTTGCTGTTCTTTGAAAGGGTACACATCCCCTTTAATATGGAATACAAGTTCTTATTAAAATAGATAAATAGATAAGTCAGCAGAACAGACAGGTCTTCTATAAATTACATAACGAACAATATAGAACTGTGAATTGGTAACAGCTGAGGTTTAAGCCTATATTTCTAACTTTTCCTTTGCTTTTTTTTAAGGAGGTTCTGAAAGCCCTTGATGAGGCTCGGGCAACTCGCCAACAACAAACCTTGGTGAGACAGAAATCGGAGAGGTTCATCACAAAGTATAGCAGCTAAATGCTTTTGTGCTTTTTGTATACAATCTGTTACTATTTCTACACCATTCATGTAAACATTTTTTGCACTATGTTCCAGTTGCTGCACATGTGTTTCTATGATCTTTCTCTCTAGTTTGATGTTACGGGTGAAAAGTCTTGGTTGTTTGTGTCTTTAAGAAGTCAGCAAACACCTCCTTTGTACTGGTAAAGATCAATATCATGTCCATATGGAAAGCTAAGCTTCCAATATTGCACTTCAGTTTTTGTAGTGATTTATATTGATCCTGGTCATTGTTGTAAGAAACAAACCACTGCCTTTATTGCTCTTTATATAAGAATACATTTGTTTAATTAAATAAGGAAAAATTCACATTGTTTCTCATGAATTTACTTATAACTTTTAGCATTAACACCAATATTAAAACCGCTCCTTATTTTGTTTAAAGACTGTCATGATTTGGTCGCTAAATGTACTCAAAGAAGTCAGATAAGTGAGGGTCTTGGCAATTGTGAGGGTATGTGCACACGTTCAGGATTTTTCGCGTTTTTTTTCGCGATAGGATGCATATGTATGCGTTTTTATCATTTAGAATGCATTCCGCAATTTTTGTGCACATGATGCGTTTTTTTCTGCAAAAAAAAACACATCAGGGTAAAAAAAAGCAGTATGTTCATTAATTTTGCGGATTTTTCGCGTTTTTCCCGCTATTTAATGCATTGGGAAAAAAATGCGTAAAAAACGCAAGCTGATTTCTGGCAGAAATGTCTGGTTTTTGTCAGGAAATTTCTGTAAGAAATCCTGAACGTGTGCACATACCCTGATTCTCAGAGATCTTGAGAATGAGCTGGATCATTACTGGGCTGCAATTATTTGGAGACATCAGATTAAGGCCAGATGCACACGATCCGGCAGTAGCAGCGCTTTGGACACCGCGTATGTTTGCCGCGTCCGAAGTGTTGCGTTTGTTGAACGCAGGTGAATCTGCATGTGTTCACTGAACCGTGCAGATTCACCATGTTCAATACATTTTGTAGGTGAAATCTCTCTTGCGGAGACTAGCGTCTCCGAAATAGAAATTGACATGCTGCGGTTTGGAGAGAAGTGTGGCATGTCCGTCTCCGCGTGTGAGCCGCGAGAGTCTCTGGGTGCATAGTGGACATGGGATTTCTAGAAATCCCATCCACTATGCTGTAACATCTGGCCGCCGCAGGTTTGATGCTGCATAAGTACGCAGCGTCAAACCCGCAGCAATTACAGATCATGTACACATTCCCTTACAGTCACTTCCTGAACTAAAAAGATACATTTTAGAATATACTGTGCACAAACACTTCTTTTCCCAGCAAGTGTTCTTATAGTAACCACACTTAATTATTTTTTCCCCCATAAATCAAAAGTACAGGCATAGATGATAAACTGTAATTATCTCATTGGCAGATAATACCTGCACTAATAATTCACTCTCTAAAACGTTTGAAATCAGTCTTACATGAGGCGTCAAATCACACCTGCTGCCTCTAAAAGTTTAGGTAGGGGAAGGGAACATCAATTGATGGAGACAAGTACAAAAAGAAACAGAGAAACTTCTGAAACTTCTAGTGTAGATTCAAAAGCTGCTAAAAAATGCAGGACACAAGTTATAATAAGGGTACCGTCACACAGTGGCATTTTGATCGCTACGACGGCACGATTCGTGACGTTCCAACGATATAGTTACGGTCTCGCAGTGTCTGACACGCTCCTGCGATCAGGGACCCCGCTGAGAATCGTACGTCGTAGCAGATCGTTTGAAACTTTCTTTCGTCGTCTAGTGTCCCGCTGTGGCGGCATGATCGCATGGTGTAACAAAGGTGTGCACGATATTGTATACGATGTGCGCATAGTAACCAACGGCTTCTACATCGCACATACGTCATGAAATTATCGCTCCAGCGTCGTACATTGCAAAGTGTGACAGCAGTCTACGACGCTGGAGCAATATTGTTACGATGCTGGAGCGTCACGGATCGTGCCGTCGTAGCGATCAAAATGCAACTGTGTGACGGTACCCTAAGACTAGATGTATTGTTATTCCTCATCTTTACACACACCAAAGCTTATTCTGAAAAGTCAAATGAAAGTGCCATTACACCTTACCTTCTATTTAGCAGATTAACAAAATATATAGGACACATACAGGGCCAGGACGAGGGGTAGACCTTTGCCTAGGGCGCCTCCTCCTGCCTACCCGAGGTTGAATGTCTGCGGTCGTCCGACATCTTCCTGCAGCCACACACATTCAGCACAGTGATGGCCGGGGCGCAAGCACAGAAGTGAGCGATGTCGGTCACTGAAACCTCTCACCTCTCTCTCCTGTGTCCTGGCCTTCGTTCCCTCCCTGCACTCAATTGTATTTGCATAATAGAATTGTTGTGTGCGCCGCCTGGGACAGGTATAAAGGAGCTGTAATCTCCCCTGCTCCTCCAGGCTCTCCAGCAAGGCACAGGCCACTTCTGGCCTGCGCCTTGTTGGAGAAGGCGCACGCAGGAGACGTTGGATGGCACGATAGAGTGACGTCATTGCGCCGATCAGAGTCCACTGCTGCACTTAACAGAAAAGGAGCAGGACAGGAGCAGGTATTATGTGAGTATGAGCTTTGTTTTAATCCATTTAACTACTGTGCAGGGGGGGCATAAAATGAAGTGCTGGCTGTGGGGATAAAATGAGGGGAGGGGCTGTGCTGATGGGTGGAGGAATAAAATAAGGAGAGGGGCTGTGCTGATTGGGGAGATAAAATGAGGGGCTCTGCAGATGATGAGGAATTAAAAGGAGGGGAGTGGTTTTGCTGATGGGAATAAAATGAGATCGGGGGCTGTGCTGATGGGGGAGTAAACTGATGGGTTGTGTAGACCAGGGGTCCCCAACTCCAGTCCTCAAGGCCCACCAACAGGTCATGTTTTCAGGATTTCCTTTGCATTGCACAGGTGATGCAATTATTACCTGGGCAAGACTAAGGAAATCCTGAAAACATGACATGTTGGTGGGTCTTGAGGACTGGAGTTGGGGACCCCTGGTGTAGACGATTAATAAGCTGAGGGGCTTTGCAAAGGGGGAGATAAAATGAGGGGCTGCGCAGATAGAGAAATAAAATTAGGGGTTGTGCAGATGGGGAAATGAAATGAGAGGTGTGCAGATGGGGTTGAATAAATGAGCTGTGCAGATGGGGGAAATAACTGATGGGCTGTTCAGATGAGAGAAATAAGCTGAGGGGTGGATAAAATGAGGGGCTGTGCAGATGGGGAAATAAAATGAGGGGCTGTGCAGATTGGAGAAAGAATTGATGGGCTGTGCTGATGGGGGAATTAGCTAACTGGCTGTATAATGCAAATGGGGTGAATAAACGGGCTAGGCAGATGAGGGAATAAACTGACGGGCTGTGTAGATGTGAAGCAATAAACTGATGAGCTGTGCAAAAGGGGGGAATAAACTGAGGGACTGTGCAGATGGGGGAATAAACTTAGGTGCTGTGCAGATGAACGGAATAAACTGAGGGGTGGTGCAGCGGGGCATAACATGAGGTGCATTGCAGGGGGCCATGAAATGAAGGGCTGTGCAGTGGCAATGAAGTGAGGGGATGTGCATTGGGGCCATGAAATGAGGGGCTGTGATGGGGGATAGCAAAGTGTGAGGAGCTGTGGTGACCATACTGGATAGGGGGCTGTGCTGAATATAATACTGTTTGATGTGTTGTTTGTGGGCCATAATACTGTATGGGGCGTTGTGGGGATCATCATAGTATAGATGGGGCAGTTTTGGTCATCATACTATTTAGGGGGGTCTGTGATGGACATCATACTAAACATGGTGGGCTGTGGTGGTGACAATACTATACATTGGCGGCTTGTGGATATCATACCAAATGGGCAGCTGTGGTGACATCATACTGTGTAGGGAGACAGTGTGAGGAGTGGTTACAGTTTGAAGAGGGCAGCATGGTGCTCAGTATGAGGGCATAGTGAGGGCAAAAAGTTTCGGTGTTATCATTCATATTCTCTGAAAAAAGGCCAAAAAAGCAAAAATTCTGCTGGGGTATGTAAACTTTTGAGCACAACTGTATACCTGAAAGGGGCCAAGGATGGGGGATATTATTACAGAATGGTGGGACGTTACCCTTACAAAAGTGACAGCAACAGATCCCTCGCCCACCATGGTATAGGCTGTGGTTCATAAGGGCAGAGGGTGTGGCGGTTATAGCTGATAATGGCAGACAGTATGGTGAATGTAGCTCACTAAGGCAGACAGTGTGGAGGCCATATTCTTTAGGATGCTTATTTAGGTCATAATATGGACAGATATTTTTATGCAGAGGGCATTTTAAAGACACTTATTTTTAAGGGGCATCGTGTAGGGATATGCTGCAGAAGACCAAAGAAGAGGGAAGTATGCAGAGACGAGCTGTGGATGTGAAAAGTCATCATGGCATCTGAACAAGATGGAGACAAAAAGAAAGAAAAGACTCAATCAGAGAAGAGTTCACCTATAAGTTACCTGGATGTAAATGTTTACTTGTTGATACTAATTCTCATCAGTACTGTGGTTCCTATATGGTCCGCAGTCTGATAAAGACTGATAACAACTCCCAGCATCTCCTTAGCATTGTTAAGGACATACCGAGAGTTGTACGTTCATGAGATACAAATGTTTGGGCCTGAGTTAGAAGGATTCAGCTTGTCTGTTTTAACCCCTTTCCGACATCGGGTGTGCTGGAATTCCTCCATTTAGTGTGGGCTTCGGCGCTCAACCCACATCTTTCCCGGAACATGTCAACTGTTAGAAAACTGACATGTGCCTCTAACAGCCACGGGTGGAATCGCAATCCACCTGCAGCTGTTATCCCGTTAAATGCCGCTGTCAATCTCTAACAGCGGAATTTAACACAAGCTTCCGGCAAGTGCACTGGAAATCCCGCCCATCGGTGACCCCGTAACGTGATCGCGGGTCACCGATGGGTCGGCATGACAACCAGAGGTCTCTAACAGACCTCTATGGTTGTCACTGCTGGATTGCTATGAGCGCCACCTGGTGGTCTGCACTCATAGCAAGTGAGCAATTCTGCTACATAAAGGCGATCTGATCATCGACTGTATGTTGCAGAGCCGATCAGACAACTGCATCTTCTAGTCTCACATGGAGACTATTGAAGCATGCAATAAGTAAAAAAAAATATATATATACCGTATATAAAAGTTGAAATCACCTCATTCATAATAAAACAATAAAAAAAAATCAGACATACACATATTTGGTATCGCCGGGTTCAGAATCGCCCGATCTATCAACATAAAAAAATTAACCCGATCGCTAAACGGCGTAACAAGAAAAAAAGTCAAAATGCCAGAATTATTTTTTGGCGGGTCACTACAACATTGCATTAAGATGCAATAATCGGCGATTAAAACATCATATCTGCACCAAAATGGTATCATTAAAAACGTCAGCTCCACACACAAAAAATAAGATCATGAAAAATGAAGATGCTACGGTATCGTAAAATGGCGCAATTTTTTTCTCAACAAACTGTGGAATTTTTTTTCACCACTTAGATAATAAAGAACTTATACATGTTTGATGTCTATGAACTCATAATAACCTGGAGAATCATAATAGCAGGTCAGTTTTAGCGTTTAGTGAGCATGGTAAAGAAAAAACAACTGTGGGATTGCACTTTTTTTTGCAATTTCACCGCATTTAGAATGCTTCCTGTTTCCAGAACATGATATTTTAAAACAATGATGTTGTTCAAAAGTACAACTCGTCCAGCAAAAAACAAGCCCTTACATGGCCATATTGACCAAAAAATAAAAATGTTATGGCTCTGGGAAGAAGGGGAGCAAAAAATGAAAACGCAAAAACTAAAATACCTCCAGGGGGAGGAATGTATGAAAATCGCTCAAACAAGAATTAAAAGACTTTTTAGCTTGCTACAAAAAGCGTTTACAGGCTGTGATATATATATATAATTATACAGTGGGTTTGGGAAATATTCATACCCCTTTACATTGTTCACTCTTTGTTTCTTTGCAGCCGTTAGGTAAATTCAAGGGTTGTTTTCACATTAATGTACACTCTGCACCCCATCTTCACTGAAAAAGACAAATGTAGACATTTTTGCAAATTTATTAAAGAGAAACTGAAATATCGTATTGGAAAGGCACACACCTGTCTATATATGACCTTACAGTGCATGTCAGACCAAATGAGAATCGAGAGGTCAAAGGAACTGGCCAAGGAGCTCAGAGACAGAATTGTGGCAAGGCATAGATCTGGTCAAGGTTACAACAGAATTTCTGCAGTACACAAGGTTCTTAAGAGCACAGTGGTCTCCATAATCCTTAAATGGAAGAAGTTTGGGACTGCCAGAAGTCGTCTTAGATGTGGCCGTACAGCTAAACTGAGTAATCGTGGGAAAAGAGCCTTGGTGAGAGAGGTAATAATAATCATTTTTATTTATATAGCAGCAACATATTCCGCAGCACTTTACAATTAAGCGGGGACATGTACAAACATTAAATTCGGTACTAGTTAAGACAATTTAAACAGTGACATTAGGAGTGAGGTCCCTGCTTGCAAGCTTACAATCTACAAGAGAGGTAAAGAAGAACCCCAAGATCACTGTGGCTGAGCTCCAGAGATGCAGTAGGGAGATGGGAGAAAGTGCCACAATCACTGCAACCCTCCACCAGTTGGACCTTTATGCAGCCCTACACACAGTATAGTGCAGCCCCCCACATGCAGTATAATACAGCCCCCCCACACACAGTATAGTATAGTGCAGTCCCCGCAAACAGTATAATACAGCTCCCTAGGAGTATAAAGCAGCCCCCTCAGAGTATACAGCCCTACTCACAGTATAATGCAGCCCCCCACAAACAGTGTAGTGCAGCCCCCCACACCGTATAGTTCAGTACCCCCACACACACACTATAATGCAGACAAATAAACACACACAGTACTTACCTCTCCTCGTTCCCCAGCTGCTCTGACTTCTGTAGAGCATCTCAGCTCCACTACTGTAACACACTGAGGCAGAGGAGGAGTGATGGAAGAGGGAGTGTCACATGAAACTTCTCCATCACTGCTTTCAACTTTATCGGCATCTATGATGCCGATAAGTTGAATGCCGGGAGGGGGAGGCACCAGGCCTCTTACTCAGGGACCTCATAGCGGCCACTGGTTGGGGGCCCCTGGAGGTGCGGGGGCCTTAGGCGGCTGCCTTATCTGCCTGCCCCTAACGCCAGCACTGTTGTTGTAATTCTAAGTTATATGTGTGGAGAAAACCAGTCACTGCTCATCACCTGCCCAATATAATCCCAACAGTGAAACGTGGTGGCAGCATCATACTATGAGGTTTTTTTTCAGCTGCATGGACAGGACGACTGGTTGGTTGTCATTGAAGGAAACATGAATGCTTCCAAGTACAGAGATATCCTGGATGAAAGCCTTTTCCAGAGTGCTCTGGACCTCAGACTCGCCATCCAACAAGGCAATGACGCTAAGCACACAGTTAAAATAACAAAGGAGTGGCTTCAGAACAACTCTGACAATTCTTGACTGGCCCAGCCAGAGCCCTGACCTAAACCCAATTGAGCATCTCTGGAGAGACCTAAAAATGGCTGTCCAACAACATTCACCATCAAACCTGACGGAACTGGAGAGGATCTGCAAGGAAGAATGGCAGAGGATCCCCAAATCCAGGTGTGAAATACTTGTTGCATCATTCCCAAGAAGACTTATGGCTGTACTAGTTCAAAAGGGTGCTTCTACAGTTTAGTTTTTCTTTTTAATAAATTTGCAAAAATTACTACATTTCTGTTTTTTGTTTTTTTTTCAGTCAAAATTAACTTTTTTGAATTTACCAAATGGCTGCAATGAAACTGTGAAAAATGTAAAGGGGTCTGAATACTTTTCATACCAACTGTATATATAAACCTTCCTTCTCTCCCCCCTCAGAGTATACTGCAGCACTCCTGAGAGTATGATGCAGCCCCCCACACACATAGTATAATGCAGGCCCCACCCCCACACAGTATAATTCTGCCCCCCACAAACATACACCGTATAATACAGCCCCCTTCACACACAGTATAATGCAGCCCACCAGAGTATAAATCGGCCCTTCAGAGTATAATCCAGCCCCATACAAAGTATAGTGCAGCCCCACACACACCGTATAGTGCAGCCCCTGCACACTGTATAATACAGCTCCCTAAGAGAATAATGCAACCCCATGTACACAGTATAATGCAGCCCCCTCAGAGTATAAAGCAGCCCACTCAGTATAATACAGCCCTACACACAGTGTAATGCAGCTGTACATACAGTATAATACAGCCCCCCACAAACAGTATAACGCAGTCCCCCCACATATACAGTATAGTGCAGCCCCCCCCCCACACACACACAGTATAGTTCAGTACCCCCACACAAATTATTATGCAGACAGATACACACACAATACTTACCTCTCCTCATTCCCCAGCTGCTCTGACTTCTGCAGAGCAACTCATCAGCTCCACTGCTGTAACACGCTGAGTCAGAGGCAGAGTGGGAGTGATGGGAGAGGAAGTGTCACATGACGCTCTCTCCATCACTGCTTTAAACTTTACCGGCATCTATGATGCCAATAAGTTGAATGCGGGTAGGGGGCGGCGCCAGGCCCCTCTTACTCAGGGGCCTCATAGCGGCCACTGGTTGAAGGCCCCTGGAGGAGGGGGGGGCCCTAGGCGACTGCCTGGTCCGCCTGCCCCTAACACTGGCCCTGTTGAAAATTCTAAGCGGTATGTGTGGAGAAAACCAGTCATTGCTCATCACCTGCCCAATACAATCCCAACAGTGAAAACGTGTGGCAGCATCATGCTATGGGGGTGTTTTTCAGCTGCAGGGACAGGATGACTGGTTGTCATTGAAGGAAACGTATATAACAAATATCTTTAATCGGGTATTAAAGCCTCATAAATCATGAAAACAATACAAAATTTCCCATGTGTGAAAAGGAGGAAAAAAGGCATACAAAAAAAATAAAATGTACAATACTTTATTATAACAAACAATTAAAAGTGGTATAACCACAAAATCTATCAGAATACAGGGTGAATCTCCATTAAAAACAAAAGAGCTACAGGGCAGTTGGAATATAATAGACATGAGTATAAAATTGATATGGCCTTATATTCCCATAATTAACAAATATGGATGTATACAATTGTACCAAAAATTAAAGTGCAAAGAGTGCCAAACGGCCGCAATTATATGAAAAAAGCAGGAAATATCAAAAGGCCACAATCATCTACAAAAATATATAGAGAGAGTTTACAAAAAAGTGCTAGAGACATACGGCCATATCAAGGCCTGGTAGTCACCATAAGTAAACCTATATATAAATACTATTGGGATCCAGCCCTAATATATCATGCTATATCAATGTCATGCAGGCACATGTATACCACCTTAGTAAGGTAACGTATACAACAAGTAAGTATAGAAAAGAACAAATAAACAAATGAAACTTACGTTCGTGCCAAAAAGATGTGTACCACGCTCCGTGCCGCAACCCCGACAGCGCCGTTTCGCCTACCAGGCTTCTTCCACATGGGGGCAAGTGTGCTATGTCTGTATTGAATTTCTTTTATGTGTTATTAATCAAACCACCCACTCCCATCAGCTGCTAACAGCCTCCATTTCCCGGATCTTTAACGGCGCATGCGTTGCCAAACTAGCCGCTCATGAATGAAAAGTAACTTCCGGTCTTCCACATAACACCGTTATCTGGCCTACCTATATGTATGAAAATCAAGCCAATAAAATTTCTGTAAAATCGTGCTATAAAAAATTCAATCCGTTAACACAGTATCAGCAGGAGCTGATTAGGATTTTGGAAGAAGCATATGAAAAAGGGATCATACCAAAAAAATTGCTTGATTATATTGTGAAGTTGTAACCCAAAATGTCTACTTTCTATCTTTTGCCGAAACTGCACAAGGATCCGGATAATCCTCCAGGAAGGCCAATAGTTTCAGGCAAAGAGAGTTTATGTGAAACAGTATGCACCGTCATTGATTTTTATCTACAGTGTTTAGTTTTGGCACTTCATATATCAAAGACACAACAGCTATTCTACAAAAAACTAGATTCAATACAATTGGATGACAATGCAATATTGGTGACTGCTGACGTAGAGGCCCTCTATTCTTCGATCAAACATAGCGATGGTCTTCGTGCAGTCTCTCATTATTTAAATGAAAGACTTATTAAAATTCGTTTTGGAACACAATGTGTATATTTTCAATAAAAACATTTTTTTCTACAGCAGCAGGGAACGGCGATGGGCGCAACTTGCACAAACCTGTTTATGGCTTAATTGGAAAGAGAAATCTTTCAAAATGATCAGAAAGCAGAAATGGAATTTATACAAGGGTGGAGTTGATATATCGATGACATTCTTTTCATTTGGGAGTGCAGTAATGATCAGTTGACATCTTTTAATGGAAAGGATAAATGAGAATGGTTATAATATTAACCTTACTTACAAAAGCGGTAGATCTTACGATTTTTTGGATCTTAAAATTTTGGTGGCATCCAACAGTAAAATCATTACTGACGTTTTCAGGAAGCCTACCACTACCCATACTCCCCTCCATTCCTCATCTGCTCATTTTAAACCGACAATTGATGGAATCCCCATAGGGCAATTCTTGAGGGTCAAGAAAATTTGTGCTACGGAAAGTAATTGTCAGGCTCAGTCCATGGACCTGGTGTGTCGTTTCCAGGATCGAGGTTATAGTAATAGGTAAATTAAGAGGGTACAGTAGAGCATCTAAAGTTTCAAGAGAGGAGCTTCTATATGGTAGAGGAATATCATCTAAAAAACAAAGCAACATTAATCAGGTGAGATTTATCACTAATTACAACAAGCAGTGGCCTGAATTAACATCAATTCTCCATAAGCACTGGAACTCCTTGTTAAGTGATCCTGTGTTAAAGAAGATTTTGCCCAGTTATCCAGCTATGGTACCAAAAAGAGCGCATAACTTAAAGGACATTCTTGTTCATAGTCATTATTTAGGTACAGATTCAGTTTCCAATGTATCAACATCTGGTAGAAATGGATTTTTTCCATGCAAAATTTGCAAAGCATGTAAAAACCATATTAAGTCACACTTTTGTAAATCATGTTGGCACTAGAACATATTCAATATGGAAAAATCTTAATTGCTCCTCGAAAGGAGTAGTGAATAATGCACAATGCCCCTGTAAGAAGGTGTACATTGGACTCACAACACGTGAATTAAAGATACCGTACTTACCAGGGAACATGTCCTTGATATTGAAAAGGCTGTTACAGTGGAGGATATAAATACGTTAAAAACCCTACCTAAGCATTTTAAATTGTACCACAATTCCAATCCGTGTGGTCTTAAAATTCAAGCAATTGACCAAGTTATATTGAATAATAAGGGTGGTAACTTGAGGAGAGTCTTAGCACAGAAAGAAAGCAGATGGATATACCAACTTGGTACCCTTGCACCACTATGGGTTTTAGTTTTTATTTTTTACAAGCACTCCATGTGATTTTGGTGTAGATCCATATAGCCTCTGGTTTTCTTCTTTTTCTTTCACCTTCCCATCTTCCTTTCCCTCTTGCTAACCACACACACACACACACCTATTTTTGGTTAAAGTTTTCCCATTCTATACCGATATGCAGTTTTTAGTGTGTTTGTCTCTTTCTAATATGATTGATTTATCAGAAATTGGCTTGTCATGGGAATTGTTTTTAATATTTATTGTATTGTGGGACCCTTGGAACAGTTCAACAATATGGATCTGTCTGGTCATGATCTAATTCAACAATCTACTATAAAAAAAAAATGAATTGGAATATTGTACATATATTGCAATATTGTACATTATATATTATTCATTTAGGTTTTCATTTTATGTATTTTTTTGTATAATTGTTTGCTTTTTCATCAGTCCTGCTTTCTTTGTGGTTGAATTAATTTGTGCACTTATTACGGCCATGGGTATTTGATAAATTTTGCATAATGCATTATTTGTCATTTATTATTATTATTATTATTTTCACTTTTATAGATATTGGTCATTTATATGGCCATGGATATTTGTCATAGTTAGTAGTTAGTAAGTAAGGCCGAAAAAAGACATTTGTCCATCCAGTTCAGCCTATATTCCATCATAATAAATCCCCAGATCTACGTCCTTCTACAGAACCTAATAATTGTATGATACAATATTGTTCTGCTCCAGGAAGACATCCAGGCCTCTCTTGAACCCCTCGACTGAGTTCGCCATCACCACCTCCTCAGGCAAGCAATTCCAGATTCTCACTGCCCTAACAGTAAAGAATCCTCTTCTATGTTGGTGGAAAAACCTTCTCTCCTCCAGATGCAGAGAATGCCCCCTTGTGCCCGTCACCTTCCTTGGTATAAACAGATCCTCAGCGAGATTTGTATTGTCCCCTTATATACTTATACATGGTTATTAGATCGCCCGTCAGTCGTCTTTTTTCTAGACTAAATAATCCTAATTTCGCTAATCTATCTGGGTATTGTAGTTCTCCCATCCCCTTTATTAATTTTGTTGCCCTCCCTTGTACTCTCTCTAGTTCCATTATATCCTTCCTGAGCACCAATGCCCAAAACATTTTTTCATAATGTATTATATATATATATATATATATATATATATATATATATATATATATATATATATATACTAGATTGTGGCCCGATTCTAACGCATCGGGTATTCTAGAATATGCATGTCCCCGTAGTATATGGACAATGATGATTCCAGAATCCGTCGCTGATTGGTCGAGGCAACCTTTATGACATCATCGTCGCCATGGCAACCATTATGACATCTACGTCGATACTGTGCCCGTCGCTGAATCAGAGACGCGGGATTTCTACGTCCTTTATGACATCATCGTCGCTGTGCCCGTTGCTGATTGACCAATCAGAGACGCGGGATTTCTACGTCCTTTATGACATCATCGTCGCTGTGCCCGTCGCTGATTGGTCGAGGCCTGGGGGCCTCGACCAATCAGAGACGCGGGATTTCCAGGACAGACAGAAAGACAGACAGACGGAAAAACCCTTAGACAATTATATATATAGTCTGTCTGTCTGTCTGTCTGTCCTGGAAATCAGAGAACGGCACAGCATTGACGTAGAAATCCCGCGTCTCTGATTGGTCGAAGCCGCCAGGCCTTGACCAATCAGCAACGGGCACAGCGACGATGATGTCATAAAGGACGTAGACATCCCGCGTTTCTGATTCAGCAACGGGCACAGCGACGATGCTGATTGGTCGAGGCCGCCGAGACCGGCACAGAATCGACGTAGAAATCCCGCGCCTCTGATTGGTCGAGGCCGCCAGGCCTCGACCAATCAGCAACGGGCACAGTGACAATGATGTCATAAAGGACGTAGACATCTCATGTTTCTGATTCAGCGACGGGCACAGTATCGACGTAGATGTCATAATGGTTGCCATGGCGACGATGATGTCATAAAGGTTGCCTCGACCAATCAGCGATGGGCACAGTCTGCCGCGAATTCTGGAATCATCATTGTCCATATACTACGGGGACATGCATATTCTAGAATACCCGATGCGTTAGAATCGGGCCACAGTCTAGTATATATATATATATATATATATATATGCATGTTATTTACATGGCCCTATTAATTCACGATAATTTTTGCTTAATGTTATTTATCGTCCTTATTTCTACTTCCATATATATAGATTGGTCACTTATTTTGGTTAATTATTTTTAATTCACAATCCATCTATTATGGTTATTTCTTGTCATATTATGGATAGATAATCACTTCAAGGGCTAATTAATTCACATTTCACATTTTATGTAATATAACTAAAGTCTTTAAAAAAAAAAATGTCTTATTTATTCCTTGGTCGGTTCAAACACGCCCCTTCTAAACTCCGCTCCACGACGTGGGCAATATCATCCTTGTTCCTTGGTATTAGTGCGCATGCCTTGTCTGTAGTCTCTGTGACTTCCGGCTCCGCTCACTAGGTTATGCGAGCGTTCCACGCTTGCGTTCCAGATGCGAAGGACCGGAAGTCACATTTCATTCATGAGCTGCTAGTTTGGCAATGCATGCGCCGTTAAAGATCCGGGACACTGACGCTGTTTGGGAGTGGGTGGTTTGATTAATACCACATAAAAGAAATTCAATACAGGCATAGCACACTTGCCCCCATATGGAAGAAGCCTGGTAGGCGAAACATCGCTGTCGGGGTTGCGGCACGGGCGTGGTACACAGCTCTTTGGCACTAATATAAGTTTCATTTGTTTATTTGTTCATTTGTTCTTTTCTATACTTACTTGTTGTATACGTTACGTTACTAAGGTGGTATACATGTGCCTGCATGACATTGATATAGATATAGCATGATATATTAGGGTTGGATCCCATTAGTATTCATATATAGGTTTACTAATGGTGACTACCAGGCCTTCATATGGCCGTATATCTTTAGCACTTTTTTGCACTTTATTGTAAACTCTGTATATTTTTGTAGATGATTGTGGCCCTTTGATATTTTCTGCAGTTTTCATATACCGTAATTGGGCCTTTTGGCACTCTTTGTACCTTAATTTTTGGTACAATTGTATACATCCATATTTGTTAATTATGGGAGTATAAGGCCATATCAATTTTATATTCATGTCTATTATATTCCAACTGCCCTGTAGCTGTTTTGTTTTTGAGATTCACCCAGTATTCTGATAGATTTCGTGGTTATACCACTTTTAATTGTTTGTTATAATAAAGCATTGTACATTTTATTTTCTTTGTATGCCTTTTTTCCCTTTTCACACATGGAGAATTTTGTATTGTTTTTATTGAAGGAAACATGAATGCTTCCAAGTACAGAGATATCCTGGATGAACACCTCTTCCAGAGTGCTCTGGACCTCAGACTCTCCTTCCAACAAGACAATGACCCTAAGCACACAGCTAAAATAACAAAGGAGTTGCTTCAGAACAACTCTGACCATTCTTGACTGGCCCACCCAGTGCCCTGACCTAAACCCAATTGAGCATCTCTGGAGAGACCTGAAAATGGCTGTCCATCAACATTCACCATCCAACCTGACGGAACTGGAGAGTATCTGCAAGGAAGAATGGCAGAGGATCCCCAAATCCAGGTGTGAAAAACTGCATTATTCCTAAGATGACTCGTGGCTGTACTGACTCAAATGGGTGCTTCTAATCAATACTGAGCAAAGGGTCTGAATACTTATGACCATGTGATATTTCAGTTTTGCTTTTTTAATAAATTTGCAAAAATTACTACATTTCAGGTGGGGGGGGAGGGAGTTCAGTCAAAATGAACTTTTTTGAATTTACCAAATGGCTGCAATGAAACAGTGAAGACTGTAAAGGGGTCTGAATACTTTCCGTACCCACTGTATATATAAACCTTCCTTCTCACCCCCCAATGGGGGTGGTCTTTTTTTTGTCCTTTCTCATTCTCGGGTCCTCTAACAGAGGCCTGCGAGTGTGAGGGTTCTGCGCAGGATCTTAATTGTTCCCAACGTTGCGCTTTTCTGGACATAGAGTTCAGATTTTGCTCCTGGGATCTGTTGTAGCCATTTATCTAGGTTTGTGGTGAGCACTTTGACCCACCAAGTGCTTTACAGAAGTTTATAATGCAGAGCCGTAAAAATAAAAAATCATATTTTTTCACAAAAATGATCTTTTTGCCCCCAATGTTTTATTTTCCCAAGGGTAAGAGAAGAAATTGGACTCTAATAGTTGTTGTACAATTTGTCCTGAGTACGCTGGTACCCCATATGTGGGGGTAAACCACTGTTTGGGCGCTTGGCAGAGTTCGGAAGGGAAGGAGCGCCATTTGACTTTTCAATGCAAAATTGACTGGAATTGAGATGGGACGCCATGTTGCGTTTGGAGAGCCACTGATGTGCCTAAACATTGAAACCCCCCACAAGTGACCCCAAAGGAACTCATCTAGATGTGTTGTGAGAGCTTTAAACCCCCAAGTGTTTCACTACAGTTTATAACAGAGCCGTGAAAATAAAAATTCTTTTTTTTCCCACAAAAATTATTTTTAGCCCCCAGTTTTGTATTTTCCTAAGGGTAACAGGAGAAATTGGACCCCAAAAGTTGTTGTCAATTTGTCCCGAGTACGCTGATACCCCATATGTCGGGGGAACCACCGTTTGGGCGCATGGGAGAGCTCGGAAGGGAAGGAGCGCCATTTGGAATGCAGACTTAGATGGAATGGTCTGCAGGCGTCACATTGCGTTTGCAGAGCCCCTAATGTACCTAAACAGTAGAAAACCCCCACAAGTGACCCCATATTGGAAACTAGACCCCCAAGGAACTTATCTAGATGTGTTTTGAGAACTTTGAACTCCCAAGTGTTTCACTACAGTTTATAATGCAGAGCCGTGAAAATAAAAAAAATCTTTTTTTTCCACAAAAATTATTTTTTAGCCCCCAGTTTTTTTTCCAAGGGTAACAGTAAAATTGAACCCTAAAAGTTGTTGTCCAATTTGTCCTGAGTACGCTGATACCCCATATGTTGGGGTAAACCCCTGTTTGGGCGCACGGGAGAGCTCGGAAGGGAAGGAGCACTGTTTTGCTTTTTCAACGCAGAATTGGCTGGAATTGAGATCGGACACCTTGTCGCGTTTGGAGAGCCCCTGATGTGCCTAAACAGTGGAAACCCCACAATTATAACTGAAACCCTAATCCAAACACACCCCTAACCCTAATCTCAACGGTAACTCTAACCACACCCCTACCCCTGACACACCCCTAACCCTAATCCCAACCCTAACTTTTGCCCCAACCCTAACTAGCCCTAACTCTAGCCCCAACCCTAACCCTAGCCCCAACCCAAGCCCTAGCCCTAGCCCTAACCCTAATGGGAAACTGGAAATAAATACATTTTTTTAATTTTTCCCTAACTAAGGGGGTGATGAAGGGGGGTTTGATTTACTTTTATAGCGGGTTTTCTAGCGGATTTTTATGATTGGCAGCCGTCACACACTGAAAGACGCTTTTCATTGCAAAAAATATTTTTTGCGTTACCACATTTTGAGAGCTATAATTTTTCCATATTTTGGTCCACAGAGTCATATGGTCTTGTTTTTTGCAGAACTAGTTGACATTTTTATTGGTAACATTTTCGAGCACGTGACACGTTTTTGATCGCTTTTTATTCCGATTTTTGTGAGCCAGAATGACCAAAAACCAGCTATTCATGAATTTCTTTTTGGGGAGGGGGGGGGTGTTTATACCGTTCCACGCTTGGTAAAATGGATAAAGCAGTTTTATTCTTCGGGTCGGTACGATTACAGCGATACCTTATTTGTATCATTTTTTATGTTTTGGCGCTTTTATACGATAAAAACTATTTTATGGAAAAAATAATTATTTTTGCATCGCTTTATTCTGAGAACTATACCTTTTTATTTTTTCACTGATGATGCTGTATGGTGGCTCATTTTTTTCGGGACAAGATGACGTTTTCAGCGGTACCATGGTTATTTATATCCGTCTAATTGATCGCGTGTTATTCCACTTTTTGTTCGGCGGTATGATAATAATTTTTTTCCATCGTTTTTTTTTTATTTATTTTACGGTGTTGACTGAAGGGGTTAACTAGTGGGACAGTTTTGGAGGTCGGGTTGTTATGTCCCCCTGTGAGCCCGGCTGATCGCGCTGGATGTACTATTCCGTCCTTGGGAAGTAGGGCCCACCCAACATGGACGGAATAGTACATTCAATGGCAGAAAGGGCTTCAACAATTCTGGACTTACCATATGATAATGTCATGTGTTTGGAAGCTTCTGATAGGTTTTGTTTTTAGCAACATCTGAGTTAATTAGATAAATCGCTGTGGATGTATTGTAATGCACACCTGAAACACACTGCTTCTTTGTGTAGTGTCATGGGAAAGTCTAGAGAGATCAGCCAAGATATCAGGAAGACAATTGTGGACTTGCCCAAGTCTGGCTCGTCCTTGAGTACAATTTCAAGATACCTGAAGGTTCCTCGTTCATCTTTACAAACAATTATACACAAGTACAAAGAAGATGGGAATGTCCAGCCATCATACTGCTCAGGAAGGAGACTGGTTCTGTGTCTCAGAGATGGACATGCTTTGGTCCGACATGTGCATATCAACCCACAGACAAAAGCAAAAGACCTTGTGAAGATGATGGCTGAAGCTGGTACTGGTTGTGTCAATATCCACAGTGAAACGAGTACTGTATCAACATGAGCTGAAAGGCCACTCTGCCAGGAAGAAGCCATTACTCCAAAAGAAACATAAAAAAAGCCAGATTAATGTTTGCAAATGCACACGGAACACAGACCTTAATTTTTGGAGACATGTCCTGTTGTCTAATTAAACTAAAATTGAACTTTTTTGGGCATACTGACAATTTTTACATTTGAAGGAAAAAGGGAGAAGCTTGTAAGCCTAAGAACATCATCCCAACTGTGAAACATGAAGGGGGGGGGAGGGGGGTGGTAGCATCATGGTGTGGGGTTGTTTTGCTGCAGGGGGGACTGGTGTACTTCGCAGAATAGAAGGCATCATGAGAAAAGAAGATTGTGGCAATACTGAAGCAACATCTCAAAACATCAGC
Organism: Ranitomeya imitator; assembly: GCF_032444005.1. NCBI lineage: Eukaryota > Metazoa > Chordata > Amphibia > Anura > Dendrobatidae > Ranitomeya > Ranitomeya imitator. The sequence continues at coordinate 437,405,006 of NC_091285.1, forward strand.
CAGGAAGTTAAAGCTTTAGGGGAAAAGGATCTTCCAAATGGACAATGACTCGAAGCATACTGCCAAAATGATAACAAAGTGGCTTAATGATAACAAATTCAATGTTTTATTGTGGCCATCACAAAGCCGTAATATTAATAAAATTAAACATTTATGGGCAAAGCCGAAAAGACAGGTGCGAGCAAGGCGACCTACAGACCTGGATCAGTTGCATCAGTTTGGTCAGGAAGAATGGGCTCAAATTCCGACTAAACATTGTGAGAAGCTTGTGGAAGGATATCCCAAACATTTTACCCAAGTTATTCAGTTTAAGGGCAATGGTATCAAATGCTAATGAAATGTATGTAAACTTTTTTTCTTTGCAGTAAGTAGAAATGCCTTAAACATTCTCTCTCCTTATTCTGGCATTTGGCAAATATTAACCCCTTCATGACCCAGCCTATTTTGACCTTAAAGACCTTGCCATTTTTTGCAATTCTGACCAGTGTCCCTTTATGAGGTAATAACTCGGGAACGCTTCAACGGATCCTAGCGATTCTGAGATTTTTTTTCTCATGACATATTGGGCTTCATGTTAGTGGTAAATTTAGGTCAATAAATTCTGTGTTTATTTGTGATAAAAACGGAAATTTGGCGAAAATTTTGAAAATTTTGCAATTTTCACATTTTGAATTTTTATTTTGTTAAACCAGAGTTATGTGACACAAAATAGTTAATAAATAACATTTCCCACACGTCTAATTTACATCAGCACAATTTTGGAAACAAAATTTTTTTTTGCTAGGAAGTTATAAGGGTTAAAATTTGACCAGTGATTTCTCATTTTTACAACGAAATTTACAAAACCATTTTTTTTAGGGACCACCTCACATTTGAAGTCAGTTTGAGGGGTCTATATGGCTGAAAATACCCAAAAGTGACACATTCTAAAAACTGCACCCCTCAAGGTGCACAAAACCACATTCCAGAAGTTTATTAACCCTTCAGGTGCTTCACAGCAGCAGAAGCAACATGGAAGGAAAAAATGAACATTTAACTTTTTAGTCACAAAAATGATCTTTGAGCAACAATTTTTTTATTTTCCCAATGGTAAAAGGAGAAACTGAACCACGAAAGTTGTTGTCCAATTTGTCCTGAGTACGCTGATACCTCATATGTGGGGGTAAACCACTGTCTGGGCGCACGGCAGGGCTTGGAAGGGAAGGAGCGCCATTTGACTTTTTGAATGAAAAATTGTCTGCACTCTTTAGCGGACACCATGTCACATTTGGAGAGCCCCCGTGTGCCTAAAAATTGGAGCTCCCCCACAAGTGACCCCATTTTGGAAACTAGACGCCCCAAGGAACTTATCTAGATGCATAGTGAGCACTTTAAACCCCCAGGTGCTTCACAAATTGATCCGTTAAAATGAAAAAGTACTTTTTTTTCACAAAAAAATTCTTTTAGCCTCAATTTTTTCATTTTCACATGGGCAACAGGATAAAATGGATCCTAAAATTTGTTGGGCAATTTCTCCTGAGTACACCGATACCTCACATGTGGGGGTAATTTACTGTTTGGGCACATGGTAAGGCTCGGGAGGGAAGGAGCGCCATTTGACTTTTTGAATGAAAAATTATCTCCATCGTTAGCGGACACCATGTCGCGTTTGGAGAGACCCTGTGTGCCTAAACATTGGAGCTCCCCCACAAGAGACCCCATTTTGTAAACTGGACCCCCCAAGGAACTTATCTAGATGCCTAGTGAGCACTTTAAACCCTCAGGTGCTTCACAAATTGATCCGTAAAAATGAAAAAGTACTTTTTTTCACAAAAAATTTCTTTTCGCCTCAATTTTTTCATTTTCACATGGGCAATAGGATTAAATAGATCCTAAAATTTGTTGGCCAATTTCTCCCGAGTACACCGATACCTCATATGTGGGGGTAAACCACTGTTTGGGCACACGGCAGGGCTCGGAAGGGAAGGCGCGCCTTTTGACTTTTTGAATGGAAAATTAGCTCCAATTGTTAGCGGACACCATGTCGCGTTTGGAGAGCCCCTGTGTGCCTATGCATTGGAACTCCCCCACAAGTGACCCCATTTTGGAAACTAGACCCCCCAAGGAACTTATCTAGATACATACTGAGCACTTTAAACCCCCAGGTGCTTCACAGAAGTTTATAACGCAGAGCCATGAAAATAAAAAATAATTTTTCATTCCTCAAAAATGATTTTTTAGCCTGGAATTTCCTATTTTGCCAACGGTAATAGGAGAAATTGAACCACAAATGTTGTTGTCCAGTTTGTTCTGAGTACGCAGATACCCCATATGTGGGGGTAAACCACTGTTTGGGCGCACGGCAGGGCTCAGAAGGGAAGGCACGCCATTTGGCTTTTTAAATGGAAAATTAGTTCCAATCATTAGCGGACACCATGTCGCGTTTGGAGAGCCCCTGTGTGCCTAAACATTGGAGATCCCCCACAAATGACTCCATTTTGGAAACTAGACCCCAAAGGAACTAATCTAGACGTGTGGTGAGCACTTTGAACCCTGAAGTGCTTCACAGAAGTTTATAACGCAGAGCCATGAAAAAAAAAAATTTCTTTTCTCAAAAATGATTTTTTAGCCCGCTATTTTTTATTTTTTCAAGGGTAACAGGAGAAATTTGACCCCAAAAGTTGTTGTCCAGTTTCTCCTGAGTACGCTGATACCCCATATGTGGGGGTAAACCACTGTTTGGGCACATGCTGGGGCTCGGAAGTGAAGTAGTGACGTTTTGAAATGCAGACTTTGATGGAATGCTCTGCGGGCGTCACGTTGCGTTTGCAGAGCCCCTGATGTGGCTGAACAGTAGAAACCCCCCACAAGTGACCCCATTTTGGAAACTAGACCCCGAAAGGAACTTATCTAGATGTGAGGTGAGCACTTTGAACCCCCAAGTGCTTCACAGAAGTTTATAACGCAGAGCCGTGAAAATACAAAATCATTTTTCTTTCCTCAAAAATGATGTTTTAGCAAGCAATTTTTTATTTTCTCAAGGGTGACAGGAGAAATTGGACCCCAGTAATTGTTGCGCAGTTTGTCCTGAGTATGCTGGTACCCCATATGTGGGGGGTAAACCACTGTTTGGGCACACATCGGGGCTCGAAGTGAGGGAGCACCATTTGACTTTTTGAATACAAGATTGGCTGGAATCAATGGTGGCGCCATGTTGCGTTTGGAGACCCCCTGATGTGCCTAAACAGTGGAAACCCCTCAATTCTACCTCCAACACTAACCCCCCACTCCCCTAACCCTAATCCCAACTGTAGCCATAACCCTAACCACAACCCTAATTCCAACCCTAACCCTAAGGCTATGTGCCCACGTTGCGGATTCGTGTGAGATTTTTCAGCATCATTTTTGAAAAATCCGCGGGTAAAAGGCACTGCGTTTTACCTGCGGATTTACCGTGGATTTCCAGTGTTTTTTGTGCGGATTTCCCCTGCGGATTCCTATTGAGGAACAAGTGTAAAACGCTGCGGAATCCGCACAAAGAATTGACATGCTGCGGAAAATACAACGCAGCGTTTCCGCGCGGTATTTTCCGCACCATGGGCACAGCGGATTTGGTTTTCCATGGTACTGTAAACCTGATGGAACACTGCTGCGGATCCGCAGCCAAATCCGCACCGTGTGCACATAGCCTAATTCTAAAGGTATGTGCACACGCTGCGGAAAACGCTGCGGATCCGCAGCAGTTTCTCATGAGTTTACAGTTCAATGTAAACCTATGGGAAACAAAAATCGCTGTACACATGCTGCAGAAAAACTGCACGGAAACGCAGCGGTTTACATTCCGCAGCATGTCACTTCTTTCTGCGGCTTCCGCAGCGGTTTTACAACTGCGCCAATAGAAAATCGCAGTTGTAAAACCGCAGTGAAATGCGCAGAAAAACCGCGGTAAATCCGCGATAAATCCACAGCGGTTTAGCACTGCGGATTTATGAAATCCGCTGCGGAAAAATCCGCAGAGGACCAGAATACGTGTGCACATTCCTAACCCTACCCCTAACCCTACCCCTAACCCTAACCCTAGTTCTAACTCCAACCTTAGTGGGGGGGAAAAAAATTCTTTATTTTATTATTGTCCCTACCTATGGGGTTGACAAGGGGGGGGGGGGGTCATTTACTGTTTTTTTTTTTTATTTTGATCACTGTGAGGTTTTATCACAGTGATCAAAATTCACTCTGGAACGAATCTGCCGGCCGGCAGATTCGGCGGGCGCACTGCGCATGCGCCCGCCATTTTGGAAGATGGCGGCGCCCAGGAAAGAAGACGGACGGACCCCGGGAGGCTCGGTAAGTATAAGGGGGGGCGTCGGAGCACGTGGAGGAGGGATCGGAGCATGGGGGGGTGGATCGGTGTGCGGGCGGGTGGATCGGTGTGTGGGGGGTGGATCGTAGTGTGGGGGGGTGGATCGGAGTGCAGGGGGGTGGGATTGGAGCATGGGGGGTGGGATTGGAGCATGGGGGGAGCGGACAGGAGGACGGGGGAGCGGAGCACAGGACGGAGGGGAGCGGACCACAGATCGGAGGGCTGGGGGGGCGATCGGTGGGGTTGGGTGGGGGCACATTAGTGTTTCCAGCCATGGCCGATGATATTGCAGCATCGGCCATAGCTGGATTGTAATATTTCACCAGTTTTTTAGGTGAAATATTACAAATCGCTCTGATTGGCAGTTTCACTTTCAACAGCCAATCAGAGCGATCGTAGCCACGAAGGGGTGAAGCCACTCCCCCTGGGCTAAAGTACAACTCCTCCTGTCCCTGCACGCCGGGTGAAATTACAGTTAACCCTTTCACCCGGCCTGTAGGAACGCGATTCTGCCATGACGCATTCGCTGCGTCATGGGTCGGAATGGCACCGACTTTCATGACGCAGTGTATGCGTCAATGGTCGGGAAGGGGTTAATAATTATGGTAATCCCAATTGACCTAAAACGGGAAAGGTTTTTTTCTGGTTTCATGTCAGCTATTGAGAAAAACATGCATATGTGTCTTTATATACAGTGTATGTAAATGTCTGGTTTCACCTGTACATGACTCAGATCAAATTTGGATATTTCTCTGCTCTGGTGTGCACCCAAATCTACAAGGACGTGTTAGCTATACTAGGTATGAGTTCTACCTGTAAAAGACAGAGATGGAACTCGTATGTACAAAAATTACTTCTGATTGAGCTCTTATCCTGTTAGGAAATCATGCAGATGTCCATAAAGTAAAAGCTCTCTCATAGTAAGCAGTCTTTTCTAAGCAACTTTTTAATTTATTTAATGGACAATGTGAGATTCAAATGGACTTTAGGGTATGTGCACACATCAGGATTTCTTGCAGAAATTTTCCTGACAAAAACCGGACATTTCTGCCAGAAATCCGCATGCGTTTTTACCGCGATTTTGACGCGTTTTGACGTGTTTTTGGTGCGTTTTTTGTGCATTTTTTCCCAAATGCATAATTGCGGGAAAAACGCAGAAAATCCGCAAAAATAATGAACATGCTCATTTTTTACCGCGATGCGTTTTTTCCGCGGAAAAAAACGCATCCATGTGCACAAAACATGCAGAATGCATTCTAAATTTTAGAATGCATAATGTATGCGTTTTTATAGCGTTTTTAGCGCGAAAAAACGTAAAAAAAACCTGAACGTGTGCACATGGCCTTATAGAGCAAAACTCAGAGAGTTGGGTAACTGAAATCATCTATCCAGAGCAGAATGAAAGGAAGTTAGGTAAGAAAGCTTGCTCAGTGAGATAACACCATCTCTACAATCACTCATCCTGACTCTGCTGATAAGATTAAATCTGTTTGGTGATTATTGGCTCTTTAGCAGATGGAAGGCAAAGCTTAGGCCTGCCCACTACTTACACATTTCCTTCAATAAACTCCACACTCCTACTGTGCGCAATATCTTGGCTTTTCCATGTCTGTTTGCATAAAAACAGGTGTATACAGTTCTATACAAAAATTTTAGACAGGTGTGGAAAAAATGCTGTAAGATATGAATAATTTCAATAATAGAAGTATGTATAATGTATTTTTAGTAATTAGCAAAGAATTAATTCTAAATCAAATCAATATTTAGCGTGACCAACCTTTACCTTCAAAGCCGCATCAATTCTTATAATTACTCTTACACTCAGTTGTTGAAGGAACCCAGCAGGAAGGTTATTCCAAACATCTTGGAGACCCAACCACAGATTATCTGTGGATATAGGCTTGCGCAAATCCTTTTGTCTCTTGAAGTGATGCCAAACAAACTCAACAATATTGAGATCAGAGCTCTGTGGGGCCATATAATTACATCCAAGGCTCCCCTTTCTCCTTTAAGCTAATGATAGTTCTTAATAATATTGGCTGTATGTTTGTGGTTGATTTCTTGCTGCAAAATATATTTGGAGCCAATCAGATTCCTCCCTGATCGTAGTGTATGATGATGGATAGGTATCTGCCTACAGTCATGGCCAAAAGTATTGACACCCCTGCAATTCTGTCAGATAATACTCATTTTCTTCCTGAAAATGATTGCAAACACAAATTCTTTGTTATTATTATCTGCATTTAATTTGTCTTAAATGAAAAAAAACACAAAAAGAATTGTCCTAAAGCCAAATTGGATATAATTCCACACCAAACATAAAAAAGGGGGTGGACAAAAGTATTGGCACTGTTCAAAAAATCATGTGATGCTTCTCTAATTTGTGTAATTAACAGCACCTGTAACTTACCTGTGGCACCTAACAGGTATTGGCAATAACTAAATCACACTTGCAGCCAGTTGACATGGAATAAAGATGACTCAACCTCTGTCCTGTGTCCTTGTGTGTACCACATTGAGCATGGAGAAAAGAAAGAAGACCAAAGAACTGTTTGAGGACTTGAGAAACCAAATTGTGAGGAAGCATGAGCAATCTCAAGGCTACAAGTCCATCTCCAAAGACCTGAATGTTCCTGTGTCTACTGTGCGCAGTGTCATCAAGAAGTTTAAAGCCCATGGCACTGTGGCTAACCTCCCTAGATGTGGACAGAAAAGAAAAATTAACAAGAGATTTCAACGCAAGATTGTGCGGATGTTGGATAAAGAACCTCGACTAACATCCAAACAAGTTCAAGCTGCCCTGCAGTACCTCTAGTATGTTTCACTGTTGACTGCAGTCATTATTGTTCCACTCTTGAGTCCTTTGCAAAAAGACTGCCTTCTGTTATAGTCAAATATTTCAAATTTTGACTCATTAGGCCACATCATCTGCTGCCATTTTTGTTTGCACTTCATTTTCTATGTTTTTGTGCAAGTCACTTGACTTTGTTTTCATGCGTTTTGGCCTGAAATTATTACATGAAGACCGCTTCTGGGCAGTCTTTTCTGAACAGTAGATAGTTGTTGCTACCTCTTAGTTCATGACACTGATCGACATCGTCCAATTTTGAAGGGACAAACGCATGATGTATATTTCTTCTGCTGGTCTATCACATCACATGGTTGAAACGGAATCCTTCTAAGCTCTGTGTAGAAACAGGAGATCAATTTTCCCTGTTTAAGTACTAAGTCACTGCAAAGTCTCTGGCAGGGGGAAGAGGGAGCAGCCTAGTCAGGAGCTGAAGAGGTGAATGATAAATGTATGGGCAAGAGACATACTGTTTCTACACAGCAATTAAAAGAGGAGAATTAGCTGAGTAGAAAGGCAAACTAAGCAATTGTAAGTACACCGTGACATATAATATGATGACTGCAATATTTAAAAGGGGTTGTTGGGTTAGAAACCTGGGAATCCCCATAGTGCAGGAGATTCATAAGTCCGTAGTCTCAGAGTGACTGCAGACTTATCTATTTGGACTGGACAACCCCTTTGAGTATAAAAACTTGATGGGAGTATGTCTTTAAGTTTCCTATGCTGACCATTGCTTCTATGGTCCTTAAAGTAGTCGATTTCTTGGTGTCGTCAATACTAAGAAATATAGGCAGATACTTATCCGTCATTCAAAACCATCAGGGAAGCATCTGATTGACTCAAAATGTATTCTGCAGCAGGATAACAAACTCAATCATATCATATACCGTAGTGTATATAATTAAAAACTATCATCACCATAAAGTAGAGGTGAATCCTGGAAGTAATAACATGGCCAATTCAGAGCCTTCATTCACTGAAAATCTGTTGTTAGTTTTCCAAAATGTTTGGATCACTCTTTCTGCTAAGTTCCTTCAAATAGTGAGTACAAGTGTACTGTGATGCTGTGATGCTATTTTGAAAGTAAAGGGTGGTCGTACCAAATATTGATTACATTTAGGTTTCTCTATTTTACTCACTTTTGTTCATTTGTATCAATTAACAAAATACAATTAACACTTCTGTTTTTGAAAACAATCTTACTATGCAGCATTTTTTTCCACATCCGCGTAAAAACTTTTTAACAGTACTGTGTAAGTGTATAGGTGATATACAGGTCCTTCTCAAAAAATTAGCATATAGTGTTAAATTTCATTATTTACCATAATGTAATGATTACAATTAAACTTTCATATATTATAGATTCATTATCCACCAACTGAAATTTGTCAGGTCTTTTATTGTTTTAATACTGATGATTTTGGCATACAACTCCTGATAACCCAAAAAACCTGTCTCAATAAATTAGCATATCAAGAAAAGGTTCTCTAAACGACCTATTACCCTAATCTTCTGAATCAACTAATTAACTCTAAACACATGCAAAAGATACCTGAGGCTTTTATAAACTCCCTGCCTGGTTCATTACTCAAAACCCCCATCATGGGTAAGACTAGCGACCTGACAGATGTCAAGAAGGCCATCATTGACACCCTCAAGCAAGAGGGTAAGACCCAGAAAGAAATTTCTCAACAAATAGGCTGTTCCCAGAGTGCTGTATCAAGGCACCTCAATGGTAAGTCTGTTAGAAGGAAACAATGTGGCAGAAAACGCTGTACAACGAGAAGAGGAGACCGGACCCTGAGGAAGATTGTGGAGAAGGACCGATTCCAGACCTTGGGGAACCTGAGGAAGCAGTGGACTGAGTCTGGTGTGGAAACATCCAGAGCCACCGTGCACAGGCGTGTGCAGGAAATGGGCTACAGGTGCCGCATTCCCCAGGTAAAGCCACTTTTGAACCATAAACAGCGGCAGAGGCGCCTGACCTGGGCTACAGAGAAGCAGCACTGGACTGTTGCTAAGTGGTCCCAAGTACTTTTTTCTGATGAAAGCAAATTTTGCACGTCATTCGGAAATCAAGGTGCCAGAGTCTGGAGGAAGACTGGGGAGAAGGAAATGCCAAAATGCCTGAAGTCCAGTGTCAAGTACCCACAGTCAGTGATGGTGTGGGGTGCCATGTCAGCTGCTGGTGTTGGTCCACTGTGTTTCATCAAGGGCAGGGTCAATGCAGCTAGCTATCAGGAGATTTTGGAGCACTTCATGCTTCCATCGGCTGAAATGCTTTATGGAGATGAAGATTTCATTTTTCAGCACGACCTGGCACCTGCTCACAGTGCCAAAACCACTGGTAAATGGTTTACTGACCATGGTATTACTGTGCTCAATTGGCCTGCCAACTCTCCTGACCTGAACCCCATAGAGAATCTGTGGGATATTGTGAAGAGAAAGTTGAGAGACGCAAGACCCAACACTCTGGATGAGCTTAAGGCCGCTATTGAAGCATCCTGGGCCTCCATAACATCTCAGCAGTGTCACAGGCTGATTGCCTCCATGCCACGCCGCATTGAAGCAGTCATTTCTGCCAAAGGATTCCCGACCAAGTATTGAGTGCATAACTGAACATTATTATTTGTTGGTTTTTTTGTTTGTTATTAAAAAACACTTTTATTTGATTGGATGGGTGAAATATGCTAATTTATTGAGACAGGTTTTTTGGGTTATCAGGAGTTGTATGCCAAAATCATCAGTATTAAAACAATAAAAGACCTGACAAATTTCAGTTGGTGGATAATGAATCTATAATATATGAAAGTTTAATTGTAATCATTACATTATGGTAAATAATGAAATTGAAACACTATATGCTAATTTTTTGAGAAGGACCTGTATACATGATCTATAGTCAGCAAATTGAACAGAAATGCCATTGATTAGTATTACATTACTTTTGCTAGCATAGAGGTGCTAAAATATGCAGCAGAGATAGTTGCCACTGAGGTAGACTGGACTTGATGGAGTCCGACTGTGCGGAAAAGTGGCGAAAAGTCACATCCATCTGTGGGTGTCCATAAGCAAACAAGGTATAGTGCCTTGCGAAAGTATTCGGCCCCTTGGAAGTTTTCAACCTTTTCCCACATATCGTGCTTCAAACATAAAGATACCAAATGTACATTTTTAGTTAAGAATCAACAACAAGTGGAACACAATTGTGAAGTTGAACGAAATTTATTGGTTATTTAAAATTTTTGTGCAAATTCCAAAACTGAAAAGTGGGGCGTGCAATATTATTCGGCCCCTTTACTTTCAGTGCAGCAAACTCACTCCAGAAGTTCATTGTGGATCTCAGAATGATCCAATGTTGTCCTAAATGCCTAATAATAATAAATATAATCCACCTGTGTGTAATAAAGTCTCCATATAAATGCACCTGCTCTGTGATAGTCTCATGGTTCTGTCTGAAGCACAGAGTGCTTCATGAAAACCAAGGAACACAACAGACAGGTCTGTGATGCAAAGTGATGTCCAAAACTTTAAACATCCCAAGGAGCACTGTGCAAGTGATCATATACAAATGGAAAGAATGGAAGGAGTATCATACCACTGCAAATCTACCAAGACCCAGCCATCCCTCTAAACTTTCATCTCAAACAAGGAGAAGACTGATTAAAGATGCAGCCAAGAGGCCCAAGATCACTCTGGATGAACTGCAGTGATCTACAGCTGAGGTGGGACAGTCTGTCCTTAGGACAACAATCAGTTGTACACTGCACAAATCTTGCCTTTATGGAAGAGTGGCATGAAGAAAGCCATTTCTCAAAGATATCCATAAAAAGTATTGTTTAAAGTTTGCAACAAGCCACCTGGGATACACACCAAACGTGGAAGAAGGTTCTCTGGTCAGATGAAACCAAAATTGAACTTTTTGGCAACAATGCCTAACGATTTGTTTGGCGTAAAGGCAACACAACTCATCACCCTGAACACACCATCCCCACTGTCAAACATGGTGGTGGCAGCATCCTGGTTTGGGCCTGCATTTCTTCAGCAGGGACAGGAAAGATGGTTAAAATTGATAGGAAGATGGATGGAGCCAAAAACAGGATCATTTTTGAAGAAAACCTGTTGGAGTCTGCAAAAGACCTTAGACTGGGATGGAGATTTATCTTCCAACAAGACAATGATCCCAAACATAAAGCAAAATCTACAATGGCATGGTTCACCAATAAACATATCCAGGTGTTAGAATGCCCAAGTCAAAGTCCAGACCTCAATCCAATCGAGAATCTGTGGAAAGAGCTGAAAACTGCTGTTCACAAACGATCTCCATTAAACTTCACTGAGCTCAAGCTGTTTGCCAAGGAAGAATGGGCAAGAATTTCAGTCTCTCGATGTACAAAACTGATAGACATACCCCAAGCGACTTGCAGCTGTAATCGCACCAAAAGGTGGCGCAACAAAGTATTAAGTTAAAGGTGCCGAATAATATTGCACACCCCACTTTTCAATTTTTGAATTTCCACAAAAATTTAAAATAACCAATAAATTTCGTTCAACTTCACAATTGTGTTCCACTTGTTGTTGATTCTTCACCAAATATTTACATTTGGTATCTTTGTTTGAAGCATGATATGTGGGAAAAGGTTGAAAAGTTCCAGGGGGTCGAATACTTTCGCAAGGCACTGTATTTCTGATGTGTGCACTCATTTATCTCTGCTTGTGGGCATGGCCTTGGCTCCATGTGGGAGCCTAACCAATGAGACATACAGTGTTACCTGTTGATGATCTGTCTGTTACTAGCTCATTTAGCTCTTGACATTGTATAGGCTGATAAATTCAATAGCATTCTAATAGTATAATTACAATATATACCATGGGGGAAATTTACCTAGACCAGCATTCTTTCACTAGTCTTTAACCCCTTTCCCACCTTGATGTATCCTTACAACCCTATGATCTTAGCTTTTATTGACCTGAGACGGATGGATACGTCCAGACGATCGTGTGTGCACTATCGCTGCCAGGTGTCACCTAATTCTGACAGCTGACACCCAGCACTCAGTGCAAGAGCGGTCCTGCACAACTTCCAGCACTTTAGTGCCCTAAATGCTGCAATCGAACTCAATTTTACCACACACGGAACATAAAAAAAAACAAATCCTGAATTGCTGGTTTTTATTAATTCTGCCTCCCAAAAATCTGAATAAAAAGCAATCTAAAAATGTCATGTGTCTGAAAATGGTACCAATAAAAAATGTCAACTCGTCCTGCAAAAAACAAGCCCTAACATGACTCTCTTGGCCAAAATATGGAAAAATTATAGCTCTCAAAATATGGTGATTCAAAAACTATTTTTTGCAATAAAAAGCGTTTTTTAGTGTGTGACAGCAAAATAAAACCGATATAAATCTGGTATCGCTGTAATCGCACCAGCTCGAAGAATAAAGTCGCCTAATTACTTACACAACATGAGGAACTGCGTGAAAATAAATAAAACCAATTCTTCACCTGCTGGTTTGTTCGTTCTGCCTCCCAAAGATCGCAGTAAGACTTGGAGCACATTTATCCTGCGCACTACACAGCGGGGTTTCTGTGTAAATCTCTGAAATACATGATTCAGAAAGAACTCCCGGTGAAAGATCACCTATAATGAGGCACATGGAGGCACTGTGGACGCCGTCTGACCTGTGATCTGGTGGTGTCCATCTTTTTAGGATTGCATAAATGTGCAGTCAGCCACAGTTTCGTGCACTTCTGAAAAGAAACACCACTGAACAGACAAGACGGAGTCCATAGTAACTCTGCTGCCTCATTATAGTTAATGGATCCCTTGGGGGTTTCATCTGAATCCCGTCACTCAGAGATTTAGATGGAAACCTCAATGTAAGTGCTCAGCGTACAGCGCCAGATAAATGTGATCCCAAATGTTATGCAAAATGTTCCTAATAAAAGCTTCAAATCAATCCACAAAAAAAGCCAGTCCCCATTCAGGTCTGTCATCTGTTATCGGAAATATAGGGGGCTTCCATGTTAATGATATACAATGGCTCTGGAAAAGCTAAATGGCTCCTTGCCCCTCAAAAGGAATTCAGCAAATTCTGCGCTCCGAATCCAAATGCCCCCTCCCTTCTGAGCCCGACAGTGTACCTAAACCACATATAGCATCCACATGTTTGGCATTATTGAAACGATGAGAGTCCACCTAACTTATGGGTGCGTGTCTCCAGAAGCATGAGATGGGCATAACGTACTGGTGACTGCAATATACTGGCCACTACAATGGCAGTTTGCAATTTTCACTCGGCAACATTCATTGCTGCTTGTTTCTGGAAAATACCCATGAAGTCAAAATAGTCACTACACCTGTGAATAAATTCTCAAAGCAGTAACATTTCCAAAATGGGGTCACTTGAGGGGGACTCTGCTCTTATAGAAATTAGGGGCTCTGTATATGGAGTCTGCAAACTATTCTAGGAAAATCTGCGCTCCAGGAGGCAAATAGCACTCCTTTCCTCCCGAGTCTCTCCGTATGGTTAAGTAGTACTGTAAAGCCACATATGGGGTATTGCCACGTTCAGTAGAAATTGTAGGACAAACATGTTGCCATTTTTACCCACTTCTTGTGTAAAAATGTAAAATCTAGGGCTAGAACAAAATTTTGGTGGTAAAAATGTAGTTATTTTTTCTTCACTGTACAATGGTATAAAATTCTGTAACACACCCGTGGTATCAATATGCACCCCTAGATGAATGAGCGGTCTAGTTTGTAAAATGGTTTCACTTATGGGGGGTTCTGCTCTGGCAACTCAGGGACTCTCCTAGTGGGTCATGGCACCCGCAAACCATAACTGTAAAATCTGCAGTATAGTATGGCGCTCCTTCCCTTCCGAGCTTTGCACTGTGCCTGAAAAATATTTGCTGGTTTGGTTTGTTGTAAAAAAAAAATCCTATTAGCCCTTATACTGCCGTCACACTAGCAGTATTTGGTCAGTATTTTACATCAGTATTTGTAAGCCAAAACCAGGAGTGGGTGATAAATGCAGAAGTGTTGCATATGTTTCTATTATACATCTCCTGGATTTGGCTTTCAAGTACTGATGTAAAATACGGACCAAATACTGCTAGTGTGACGCCGGCCTTAGAAAAATTAAAAACTTTGGGCTAAAACAACAGTTTAGTGTTAAAAATGTAATTTATTTTTCTTCACCGCTCAATGGTAAAGAATTTTGTGAGGCGCAAGTGGTGTCAATATGATCAGTTCACCCCTAGATTAATTCATTGGGGAGTGTAGTTTGTAAAATGTGTTCACAAATGGGGGGTTCTGTTGTCCTGGCACTGCAGGGGCTCTGACAATATGACATGGCACCCTCAAACCATTTCAGCAAAATCTTAACTCCAATATGGCTCCTCTTCCCTTCTGAGAAGGGAACTCCCATATGGGGTATCGGCGTACTCAGGAAAAATTCCACAACAAATTGTATGGTGCAATTTCTCCTGTTACCCTTGTGAAAATAAAAAAAATTGGAGCTAAAATAATTTTTTTGTGGGAATAGTGTGATTTTTTTTTTATTTTATTTTCACGGCTCAATGTTATAAACTTCTGTGAAGCACCTGGGATTCAAAGTGCTCAACACTAGGGTTGAGCGAAACGGGTCGTTCATTTTCAAAAGTGTGCCGACTTTTGGCAAAGTCGGGTTTCATGAAACCCGACCCGACCCCTGTGCGGGGTCGGCCATGCGGTACGCGACTTTCGCGCCAAAGTCGCGTTTCAATGACGCGAAAAGCGCCATTTCTCAGCCAATGAAGGTGAACGCAGAGTGTGGGCAGCGTGATGACATAGGTCCTGGTCCCCACCATCTTAGAGAAGGGCATTGCAGTGATTGGCTTGCTGTCTGCGGCGTCACAGGGGCTATAAAGAGGCATTCCCGCCGACCGCCATCTTACTGCTGCTGATCTGAGCTTAGGGAGAGGTTGCTGCCGCTTCGTCAGAAGCAGGGATAGCGTTAGGCAGGGTCCTTTAACCCCCAAACCGCTTGTGCTGTAGCGATTTCCACTGTCCAACACCACCTTCGGTGTGCAGGGATAGTGGAAGCTACATTTTTTTTTTTCTCAGCGCTGTAGCTCATTGGGCTGCCCTAGAAGGCTCCCTGATAGCTGCATTGCTGTGTGTACGCCGCTGTGCAAACTAACTGCTTTTTTCAAAGCACAAATCCTCTTGTTCCTTCCTTTCTGCACAGCTATCTTTTTTGTTTGTCCACACTTTTTATTTAATTTGTGCATCAGTCCACTCCTTATTGCTGCCTGCCATACCTGGCTGAGATTACTGCAGGGAGATAGTAATTGTAGGACAGTCCCTGTTTTTTTTTTTGTGGTAGATTAAGATTGGCATTTCTGCTAGAGTGCCATCCCTGTGTGTGCCATCTCTCACTCAGTGGGCCATAGAAAGCCTATTAATTTTTTTGGTTGATTTGGGTTCTAAATTCTACCTGAAAAAATCACTAAATCAATCAGTGGGAGATAAATATTGGCCTCTGGGCTTGTGTGCCACTCCTTACTCCTGTGTGTGCCATCTCTCACTCAGTGAGCCATAGAAAGCCTGTTAATTTTTTTGGTTGATTTGGGTTCTAAATTCTACCTGAAAAAATCACTAAATCAATCAGTGGGAGATAAATATTGGCCTCTGGGCTTGTGTGCCACTCCTGACTCCTGTGTGTGCCATCTCTCACTCAGTGGGCCATAGAAAGCCTATTAATTTTTTTGGTTGATTTGGGTTCTAAATTCTACCTGAAAAAATCACTAAATCAATCAGTGGGAGATAAATATTGGCCTCTGGGCTTGTGTGCCACTCCTGACTCCTGTGTGTGCCAGCTCTCACTCAGTGGGCCATAGAAAGCCTATTTTTATTCGGACTCCCATGACAGCACTACGAGAGAGGGGATCCGCCCTTCAGGAACAGGAAACCTACAGATACAAAAGGGCGGCACCTCTCCCCATGCATCAGTTGGTTTCCTGTTTCTGGAGGGACAGGATCCTACAGATTTCATCTCGTAAGGAGCCCAGGCCGGCCGGTCGAATCTGGTAGCGGGGGGGTCTCCTACCTCGACCGGTGCGGAAAGTCCTGGAGACGCCACGGTGGTCCAGGCTGGACTGCACGTCAGTGGCGTTGGCAGCAGGGAGCAGGGTCCGGAGGATTCCTTGTCTCCGGAAGCCGGCGTTGGTATGTTTCATTTCCCCCCCCTGGGTCAGGCGGCGGCGGTGAGGTGCGGTGGTACAGTTGCGGCGTCGGAAGTGGAGCGCCGTCCGGAGCACTGCTGGTGCTGGGCATTCCCGGCGTCCTGCATCGCTCACTGAGCGTTTCCGGAACGCTGGGGCGCCGGGGGGTGGAGCCGGCAGGCGCTTCCGGTTTGCGGGGGGCTGCGCATGCGCGGTCTTTTCCAAAATGGCGGCGCCCATGGTCCGGTCGCCGGGTTCTTCTGCATTACCACCGCTAACATCCCAGCTGCAGCCTGATCATCAGGAACCAATGGGGAACACGCCAGGTGGCCTGCTGACCGGAATACAGGGGATATAAGCAGGTGTTGGCGATAGAACCCTGCTTTTGGCCACAGTCTCATCATGGCAGATGATGGTGAGCAGCAGCCTCAGCTTCTGGATAAAGTGCGTCAGGAAGCCGTGGGAAAGGAGCATATCAGAAGTGACCAGTCCAGCCGTAAAAGCTCGTCCAGGCAAGGATCTAGAGCTTCGACTGGCAAGGAGCCCCCTCGTGTTCCGGTACCTTTTTCTTTGGCGTACACTGGTAAGTGATCTACGTGAATGTTCACTCAGTGACGCGGGCCCCTTATACTTTGTGATTCTAGGGGAAGAGAAGTGCAAAGTCGAAACATAAGGAGTGTGCCCTATGTGAAGTTCCTTTACCAGATTCCTACCCTAAAAAATTGTGTGCCTCCTGTATACAACAGACGGTGAGGTCTACAGGAGTGGAGGGGTTGAGTGACATCAGGCTAGATAGATGGTATCTCCCTTATTGTCCTCCCCTAGGTAGCGGAAGAATCTGCTTCTACGGCTAGTCTAAAGGAGATGATCCGTATGGAAGTTAAGGAATCCCTGCGGTCTTTGTCCCAGGCGGGAAGTTCAAAACAAAGAGCTTCGGTGATCTCAGACTCTTCGGAGGAAGATAAAGAGGAGGGTTCTTATGGCTCGATTCTCTCTTCCTCATCATCAGAAGAGGACTCTGGCCGATTCTGTCTGCCTCTAGACCGGGTGGATAAACTAGTCAAGTCGGTCAGAGGCACGATGGGCCTAGAAGAGCCTAAGACTCAGCCTTCCCGTCAGGAGCTAATGTTCAGCGGCTTGGAACACAAGAAACGCAGATCTTTCCCGGTGAATGATAAAATTCAAGACCTGATTCTCCGGGAATGGAAAAAACCGGAGAAGAAAGGTTCTTTGCCACCGGCTTTAAAGCGCAGGTATCCCTTTGAGGATGCGGCTGTGGATACCTGGGACAAGGCCCCTAAATTAGATGCTGCGGTGGCGAAAGCATCTAAGAAAGCAGCATTACCTTTCGAGGACATGGGTTCCCTTAAAGACCCCCTTGACAGGAAGGCGGATACCTTCCTTAAAGGTACCTGGGAGATGGCAGCCGGATCTTTGAGGCCAGCAGTGGCTGCGACTTGTACAGCCAGATCCCTGATGGTCTGGCTGGAACAGTTGGAATCCCAGCTTAAAGAAGGCGCTTCCAGGAATTCTATTCTAGGTGCGCTTCCAGTGATTCAGGATGCGGCGGCTTTCCTGTCGGATGCATCGGTGGACTCGGTCAGAATGGCAGCCAGAGCAGCAGGACTCTCCAACGCGGCTCGTAGAGCCTTATGGTTGAAGTGTTGGTCGGGGGATATCCAGTCAAGATCCAAGTTATGCGCTATCCCATGTAAAGGGGAATATCTCTTTGGGCCAACTTTGGATGAGCTGCTCGAAAAGGCTGGGGATGATAAGAAAAAATTCCCTAATTTGTCATCAGCTTCTTACCGGCGTCCATTCAACAGGAGGAGATTTGGTCGTGGAAGGAAGCGCGCGTCCTCACCCTCTAGAGAAAATTTTAGATGGGAGGATAGACGCAGGAAAGGTACGGGTTACATGTTTCGCCGTTCCTCAAAAGAACGTAAGAAACCAGACCAATGACTAGCAATCCCTGTGGGAGGGAGATTGTCAACCTTCTCTTCTGCATGGACTAACATCACGGATAGTGACTGGGTCCGAGGTATTATATCGGAAGGCCTAAAATTGGAATTTGTTCACTGGCCTCGGGATAAATTTATGCTAACCCCCTTGCGTTCCTCCACTATTGAGCAGACGGCCCTAGAGTCAGAGGTCATGACTTTATGCCGTAAAAATGTACTGATTGAGGTTCCGGAGTCAGAAAGAGGAAGAGGATTCTACTCTCCTCTTTTTCTGATTCAAAAACCAGACAAGTCGTTCAGGACTATTATCAATCTCAAATCCCTTAATGAATACCTGGTTAATACCACGTTTAAAATGGAGTCAATCAGTTCTGCAATAAAGATGTTGTTTAAACACTGCTTCATGGTAGTTGTGGACTTAAAGGATGCATACTATCATGTTCCTATCCACGAAAACTTTCAGAAGTTTCTACGTGTGGCGGTGTCTATGGGAGGTATTGTTCGCCATTTTCAATTTAGAGCCCTTCCCTTCGGCCTCTCAGCGTCTCCCCGGGTATTTACTAAAATAGTTGCGGAGGTTATAGCGCACTTACGTGAATCCGATATCCTCATTGTCCCGTATCTGGATGATTTCCTAATAGTGGGGAACTCAGTAGACCATTGCCTGGCTCAGGTTAAAACAGCTATATTTAAACTGGAAAATCTGGGCTGGATCGTAAATTACGATAAGTCCCGTTTGCAACCCCTAAAGACCCAGAGGTTCCTAGGGCTGCTGTTAAATTCCGAGTCTCAACAATGCTGTCTTCCACCTGATAAATTACTTCATATCCAACAACAGGTGTTAAAAGCAATTAATAAACCATCCATGACCCTTAGACAGGCTATGTCTTTGTTAGGTTCCCTAACTTCCTGTATCCCCGCCGTCCGTTGGGCCCAATTCCACTCCAGGCCTTTACAGTTTGACGTACTACATTATGATAGAGTCTTACAGGGTTCCTTGCAGGGTCAGATGACATTGAGTTCAGGGATTCTTGCATCTCTTAGATGGTGGCTAGAGGAAGACAATCTGTCAGCAGGAGTTCCCTGGGTGACTCAGGTGACTCGGGTAATCACAACAGACGCCAGCCCCACGGGGTGGGGGGCACACATGGGTGACGTTGTAGTCCAGGGTCTATGGGACTCCCAGACATCGGCCTCTTCCAATCAGAAGGAGTTGATGGCAATTGAATTCTCAATTAAGGAACTCCTCGTGTATCTACAGGGTCACCATGTCAAAATCCTCTCCGACAATCAGGTGGCAGTTGCCTACGTGAATCACCAAGGTGGAACACGCTCCGAGTCCCTGATGGAAATAGCGGACCGCCTGCTCCAGATAGCGGAAAACCATTTTCTATCTTTAACAGCAGTACATATAAAAGGGAAGGAAAATATAAGGGCGGACTTTCTAAGTCGAAACACCTTAAGACAAGGAGAATGGTCTCTGAACACAAAGATCTTCAACCAGATTGTTCGCAGGTGGGGTCATCCAGAGGTGGACTTATTTGCCAACAAGGACAACAGGAAAGTGAAAAAATTCTGTTCCTTAAATCCCAGGGAATATCCACTGGCAGTGGATGCCTTCCTGATCAGATGGGATTTCCGGTTGGCTTATGCGTTTCCCCCGCTAAACCTGTTGCCTCTGGTGGTCAGAAAGATAAGGGAGGATCAAGCGAGAATCATACTGATCGCTCCGTTCTGGCCCCGAAGGGCTTGGTTCTCCTGGCTCAGGACCATGTCGGTGGAAGACCCCTGGGTACTGCCGGACATTCCGGACTTACTTCATCAAGGTTCGATCAACCATCCACAAGTGAAGGGTCTCCATTTGACGGCATGGTCTTTGAGAGGTCACTGTTAAAAAACAGGATTTTCTCCAAATCTCATTGATACCCTTATGAAGAGTAGAAAACTCATAACAACTAAAATCTACTCTAGAACTTGGAGGAAGTTTCTGGCCTCTTCAAATTTTAATATCGAAGAGGGTTTACCAATTAACCAGATTCTAGAATTCCTGCAGAGGGGGCTAGAGCTAAATCTATCCACAAGTACTCTAAAAGTACAAGTCTCAGCCCTGGGGGCTCTATTTTCTTGTAACATTGCTGGTAATTATTGGGTATCAAGGTTCATCAAAGCAGCTAGTAGATCCAGACCTATACACAGGAATAGGTCAATGCCTTGGGATCTCAACCTAGTCCTCTCAGCCTTGACTAAAGAACCGTTTGAGCCTTTACATTCAGCCTCACTTAAATTACTATCCCTCAAAACAGCGTTTTTGGTGGCAATTACATCTGCTCGTAGGGTAGGAGACATACAGGCTCTTTCTAGGCTCTCCCCCTATACAGAGTTTCTACAGGACAGAGTAGTCCTCAGACCAGATCCAGCTTATTTACCAAAAGTGGCCTCAGATTTTCATAGATCTCAGGAGATAGTTCTACCATCATTTCTCCCTAATCCTTCTAATTCCAAAGAGGAGTTACTCCATACGTTAGATGTTAGGAGATGTCTCTTAGAATATATATCAGTCACTGATGCTTGGAAGAGAGAGGATGCGTTGTTTCTATCCTTCCAAGGTCCCAGGAAAGGTCTTAGAGTGTCAAAGTGCACGTTAGCAAAGTGGATTAGGGAGGCTATCTCTCTGGCTTATACTGCAGGTGGAGGTCCTGTTCCGCAGAATCTGAGGGCACATTCCACTCGGGTCACTCGGGTCATGGCTGCATCCTAGGCTGAGAGATCTGGAGTCTCCATCGACCAGATATGTAAGGCGGCTACGTGGTCATCCCCTTCCACCTTTTTCAAACACTATAGGTTGGACTGGGGGTTCTCTTCTGATCTCACCTTCGGGTTAAGGGTGCTGCAGGCTATAGTCCCTCCCTAAGGTAGTTTACATCTCTGTAATTCTCTCGTAGTGCTGTCATGGGAGTCCGAATAAAGCATTAAGCTACTTACTGGTAGCGGCATTTTTCGGAGGCCCATGACAGCACCCTTAGTTCCCTCCCTATTCACGTGGGGGTTGCACTTCCTATAGTATATATAATGAGATAGATAGATCTCACGTGTAGTATATAGTTCAATATGATGGATTATTTTTGTACATAAACGGTATATAATGTATATTTGTGTGCTACTAACCGCGGTAGTCCTCTCAGGCTCTGAAATACAACTGATGCATGGGGAGAGGTGCCGCCCTTTTGTATCTGTAGGTTTCCTGTTCCTGAAGGGCGGATCCCCTCTCTCGTAGTGCTGTCATGGGCCTCCGAAAAATGCCGCTACCAGTAAGTAGCTTAATGCTATTTTTTTGGTTGATTTGGGTTCTAAATTCTACCTGAAAAAATCAATAAATCAATCAGTGGGAGATAAATATTGGCCTGTGGGCTTGTGTGCCACTCCTGACTCCTGTGTGTGCCATCTCTCACTCAGTGGGCCATAGAAAGCCTATTTATTTTTTTGGTTGATTTGGGTTCTAAATTCTACCTGAAAAAATCAATAAATCAATCACTGGGAGATAAATATTGGCCTCTGGGCTTGTGTGCCACTCCTGACTCCTGTGTGTGCCATCTCTCACTCAGTGGGCCATAGAAAGCCTATTTTTTTTATTTGGTTTCTAAATTCTCCCTGAAAAAATCATTTTATTTTATTTGGTTTCTAAATTCTTCCTGAAAAAATCATTTTATTTTATTTGGTTTCTAAATTCTTCCTGAAAAAATCATTTTTTTTTATTTGGTTTCTAAATTCTCCCTGAAAAAATCATTTTATTTTATTTGGTTTCTAAATTCTTCCTGAAAAAATCATTTTATTTTATTTTGTTTCTAAAGTCTCCCTGAAAAAAAAAAAAAAATCAGTGGGAGATTAATATTGCCCTTTCTGCTTGTGTGCCAGTCTTGACTCCTGGGTGTGCCATCTCTCTCTCTCAAATAGTGGGCCATAGAAAGCCTATTTATTTTTTTGGTTGATTTGGGTTCTAAATTCTACCTGAAAAAATCAATAAATCAATCAGTGGGAGATAAATATTGGCCTCTGGGCTTGTGTGCCACTCCTGACTCCTGTGTGTGCCATCTCTCACTCAGTGGGCCATAGAAAGCCTATTTTTTTTATTTGGTTTCTAAATTCTCCCTGAAAAAATCATTTTATTTTATTTGGTTTCTAAATTCTTCCTGAAAAAATCATTTTATTTTGTTTCTAAATTCTCCCTGAAAAAAAAAAAAAAAAAAAATGGGAGATTAATATTGACATTTGTGCTTGAGTGACAGTCCTGCGTGTGTGGCATCTCTGTGATTTGGTGCCACAGAAAACAGAGTGTGTAACATTGTGCCTGATTTTCCTTGCGGTCTCACCAACCTGTAAAGGGATATCGAAATCATACTGAAGTTATAGCTCACCGTGTAAGTTGTTTGACAGCAACAAATAAAGTTACTTTGGTTAAGTTTTTAAAACAATGAGGAAGTCTGGTGCAAGAGGTCGTGGCCGTGGGCGTTCATTGTCAGCTGGTAATGATGGTAGTGGTAGTGGAGCATCAGGTGGTCGTGGGAAAAAAAAATATTCCACCTAAGTCTGGAGCTGTGGAGCCAGGTTCGTCGTCTGGCTACACAAGGCCTCGAACGCTCTCTTTTCTGGGAGTAGGAAAACCACTTTTAAAGCCGGAGCAGCAACAGCAAGTTTTGGCTTACCTTGCTGACTCAGCCTCTAGCTCTTTTGCCTCCTCTTCTGAAACTGGTAAATGTAAAAGCAGCGCGTCGTTTGTGGATGTTCACGGTCAGGGACAAGTCGCTTCCTTGTCCTCTTCAGCAAAAACAACAAGAGAGAAGGATGCAGCAGGCGACACAACGGGTTACTCCATGGAGTTAACAGGCCATGCCCATTACAAGTAGATTCTGACATGGAGTGCACTGATGCACAGCCACAGCCAGACTACTATGCTGGTCCTTTGACTCAGACCACAACATTGCCCTCTCAGGGTACTGATCCACAATCAGACCCTGATGAGACTATGTTGCCCCGTCACGAACGCTATACCACCGACCGACACGGTGACACAGACGAAGTTGCACACGAGCTAGAAGAGGAGGAGGAGGTTATAGATGACCCAGTTGTTGACCCCGATTGGCAGCCATTGGGGGAACAGGGTGCAGGCGGCTGTAGTTCTGAAGCGGAGGTGGAGGAGGAGCCGCAGCAGGCATCAACATCGCAACAGGTTCCATCTGCCGGGCCCGTATCTGGCCCAAAACGCGTGGCAAAGCCAAAACCTGTTGGAGGACAGCGTGGCCATCCGGTTAAAGCTCAGTCTGCAATGCCTGAAAAGGTATCCGATGCTAGAAAGAGTGCAGTCTGGCATTTTTTTAAACAACATCTAATTGATCAGCGCAAAGTCATCTGTCAAAAATGTTCAACTAGCTTAAGCAGAGGTCAGAATCTGAAAAGTCTCAATACAAGTTGCATGCATAGACATTTAACCACCATGCATTTGCAAGCCTGGACTAACTACCAAACGTCCCTTAAGGTTGTAGCACCCTCTGCCAATGAAGCTAGTCAGCAACGCAACATCCCTTCCGTCACTGTAAGGCCACCATTTTCCGCACCACCGGCAGTATCTGTGCAGGTTTCTTTGCCAGCCCAAAGCAGTCAGGGTCAGGGAATCACCAGTTTTGTAGGAGGAAATACTGCATCTAGGGCACCGGCGGAAACAATACCGTCTCCAACCGTCTCTCAGTCTGCCATGTCCACCGGCACACCTGCTAGTTCCACGATCTCCAGCTCTCCAGTCCAGCTCACCCTACATGAGACTCTGGTTAGAAAAAGGAAGTACTTATCCTCGCATCCACGTACACAGGGTTTTAACGCCCACATAGCTAGACTAATCTCGTTAGAGATGATGCCCTACCGGTTAGTTGAAAGCAAAGCTTTCAAAGCCCTGATGGAGTACGCTGAACCACGCTACGAGCTACCCAGTCGTCACTATTTTTTCCAGAAAAGCCATCCCAGCCCTGCACCAGCATGTTAAACAGCGCATCGTCCATGCACTCAGGCAATCTGTGAGTACAAAGGTGCACCTGACTACAGATGCATGGACCAGTAGGCATGGCCAGGGACGTTACGTGTCCATCACGGCACACTGGGTGAATGTGGTGCATGCAGGGTCCACAGGGGACATCAATTTCGGGACAGTTGTGCCTAGCCCACGGTCTAGGAAACAGTTGGCTGTAGGCGTTCGCACCCCCTCCTCCTCCTCGTCCTCCTGCAGAAGCGAGACCTCTTCCACAGACCGCAGTCACCCAACCACTCCATCGGCATCTGTCACTGTTGCACACCAGTTGTCCCATTATGGGCCAGCTACTGGCAAGCGTCAGCAGGCTGTATTGGCTATGAAGTGTTTGGGCGACAACAGACACACCGCGGAAGTTCTGTCCGAGTTCTTGCAGCAAGAAACGCAGTCGTGGCTGGGCACAGTAGATCTTGAGGCAGGCAAGGTAGTGAGTGATAACGGAAGGAATTTCATGGCTGCCATCTCCCTTTCCCAACTCAAACACATTCCTTGCCTGGCTCACACCTTAAACCTGGTGGTGCAGTGCTTATTGAAAACTTATCCTGGGTTCTCCGACCTGCTCCTCAAAGTGCGTGGACTTTGCTCACATATCCGCCGTTCGCCTGTACACTCCAGCCGTATGCAGACCTATCAGCGGTCTTTGAACCTTCCCCAGCATCGCCTAATCATAGACGTTGCAACAAGGTGGAACTCAACACTGCACATGCTTCAGAGACTGTGTGAACAGAGGCGGGCTGTTATGTTTTTGTGGGAGGATACACATACACGGCCAGGCAGTAGGATGGCAGACATGGAGTTGTCAGGTGTGCAGTGGTCGAAGATACAAGACATGTGCCAAGTCCTTCAGTGTTTTGAGGAATGCACACGGCTGGTTAGTGCAGACAACGCCATAATAAGCATGAGCATCCCCCTAATGTGTCTGCTGATGCAAAGTTTGACGCACATAAAGGATCAGGCGTCTGCACCAGAGGAAGAGGAAAGCCTTGATGACAGTCAGCCATTGTCTGGCCAGGGCAGTGTACAGGACGAGGTAGCGGGTGAAGAGGACGAGGAGGATGATGGGGATGAGTATATTTTTAATGAGGAAGCTTTCCCGGGGGCACTGGAAATTGGTGGCGTGGCAAGGCCGGGTTCTGTATTTTTGAGGGACACAAGTGACGTAGATTTGCCTGAAACTGCCCCTCAACCAATCACAAACGCAGATTTGACAACTGGAACTTTGGCCCACATGGTGGATTATGCCTTACGTATCCTCAAAAGGGACACACGCATTACAAAAATGATGAACGATGACGATTACTGGTTGGCCTGCCTCCTTGATCCTCGCTATAAAGGCAAATTGCAAAATATTATGCCACATGAGAACTTGGAACTAATATTAGCAACCAAACAATCAACTCTTGTTGACCGTTTGCTTCAGGCATTCCCCAGCACACAGCGCCCGTGATCGTTCTCACACGAGCTCCAGGGGGCAGCAGACCAGGAGTGTTAGGGGTGCACACATCAGAAGTGGTGTTGGACAGAGGGGTTTTCTGACCAGGTTGTGGAGTGATTTTGCTATGACCGCAGACAGGACAGGTACTGCTGCATCAATTCAAAGTGACAGGAGACAACATTTGTCCAGTATGGTTACAAACTATTTTTCATCCCTTATCGATGTTCTCCCTCAACCGTCATTCCCATTTGATTACTGGGCATCCAAATTAGACACCTGGCCAGAATTGGCAGAATATGCATTGCAGGAGCTTGCTTGCCCGGCAGCTAGTGTCCTATCAGAAAGAGTATTCAGTGCTGCAGGTTCAATATTAACCGAAAAAAGGACTCGTCTGGCTACCCAAAATGTTGATGATCTAACATTCATTAAAATGAACCACAACTGGATTTCAAATTCTTTTGCCCCACCTTGCCCGGCCGACACCTAGCTTTCCTATGAAAAGCTCTTGCCTGTGGACTACTGTGAATTACTTTTCTAATGTCTTTATTTGCTGCAGCTGATTGTCCAGCATACAACACGTTTACACCTCCCTAAATGGCCAAACTCCCCACACGGGGCCGTGGTATCGCGACTTGGCGCAAGCACCCGTGAGAGTGCTGTTTGTCTGAAGAGGTGGGTGTGCCCGCTTTTGGTCGACAGCACTGCCACTGGGTCCCTCATAGTACAATAAAGTGTCTCTGGCGGTGGTGGTGCGCACCCAACGTCAGACACACTGTTGTAACATGAGGGGCCCTGGGCCTGTACCGCCGGCCACAAGAGAGTTCACCCACCCCCAGGTCAAACATTGCTCTACCACTTCCACAGTTATCTCTCACACTTCCACCAATGTTTAGTCTATGCGCTGACATCCTTCCATTCCTGCCACTGACAATGCCATTGTGTTGACATGTATGATGGTACTTAACATAGTCAGGGGCAGTGTCCTCTATTTACCAAAGTAAATACTTTGCGCCAAATTAGTAGGTCTGAAACTACGCAGAGGATCCCACCCCTGTACCTAATGATTGCACCCTTTAGTGTTTTCGTTTTGTTTTAATGCGAGACATTCACATTTATTTATTGTTTTGGACTACTAACTGGCAGACGCTCATTACAATCGGCCTCCGCTGACCAGACCACTGCTGCCCGTGTACCCCTTGGAACCAATTTTAAATTGCCTACAGCCAGCCCAATTTTATTATGTTAGGCCTTCGAAGCCTGTCTGCGGTCCCTCCTTCCACTAGGCCTCCACTGACCTGTCTACTGCTGCCCGTGTACCCCTGGAACCAATTATAAAGTGCCTACAGCCAGTCCAATTTTATTATGTTAGGCCTTCGAAGCCTGTCTGCGGTCCCTCCTTCCACTAGGCCTCCACTGACCTGTCTACTGCTGCCCGTGTACCCCTGGAACCAATTATAAAGTGCCTACAGCCTGTCCAATTTTATTATGTTAGGCCTTCGAAGCCTGTCTGCGGTCCCTCCTTCCACTAGGCCTCCACTGACCATACCACTGCTGCCCGTGTACCCCTGGAACCAATTTTAAATTGCCTACAGCCAGCCCAATTTATTATGTTAGGCCTTCGAAGCCTGTCTGCGGTCCATCCTTCCACTAGGCCTCCACTGACCAGACCACTGCTGCCCGTGTACCCCTGGAACCAATTATAAAGTGCCTACAGCCCAATATTTTATTATGTTAGGCCTTCGAAGCCTGTCTGCGGCCCGTTCTTTCTACTACTCCTACACTGACCAGACCACTGCTGCCCGTGTACCCCTGGAACCAATGTTAAAGTTCCTACAGCCCAATATTTTTTTATGTTAGGCCTTCGAAGCCTGTCTGCGGCCCGTTCTTTCTACTACTCCTACACTGACCAGACCACTGCTGCCCGTGTACCCCTGGAACCTATTTAAAAGTGCCTACAGCCCAATATTTTATTATGTTAGGCCTTCGAAGCCTGTCTGCGGCCCGTTCTTTCTACTACTCCTACACTGACCAGTCTACTGCTGCCCGTGTACCCCTGGAACCAATGTTAAAGTGCCTACAGCCCAATATTTTTTTATGTTAGGCCTTCGAAGCCTGTCTGCGGCCCGTTTTTTCTACTACTCCTGCACTGACCAGTCTACTGCTGCCCGTGTACCCCTGGAACCAATGTTAAAGTGCCTACAGCCCAATTTTTTTATGTTAGGCCTTCGAAGCCTGTCTGCAGCCCGTTCTTTCTACTACTCCTACACTGACCAGACCACTGCTGCCTGTGTACCCCTGGAACCTATTTAAAAGTG
This sequence comes from Ranitomeya imitator, assembly GCF_032444005.1. NCBI lineage: Eukaryota > Metazoa > Chordata > Amphibia > Anura > Dendrobatidae > Ranitomeya > Ranitomeya imitator. The sequence goes on from NC_091285.1 coordinate 437,433,190, forward strand.
CCTACAGCCCAATATTTTATTATGTTAGGCCTTCAAAGCCTGTCTGCGGCCCGTTCTTTCTACTACTCCTACACTGACCAGTCTACTGCTGCCCGTGTACCCCTGGAACCAATGTTAAAGTGCCTACAGCCCAATATTTTTTTATGTTAGGCCTTCGAAGCCTGTCTGCGGCCCGTTTTTTCTACTACTCCTGCACTGACCAGTCTACTGCTGCCCGTGTACCCCTGGAACCAATGTTAAAGTGCCTACAGCCCAATTTTTTTTATGTTAGGCCTTCGAAGCCTGTCTGCAGCCCGTTCTTTCTACTACTCCTACACTGACCAGACCACTGCTGCCTGTGTACCCCTGGAACCTATTTAAAAGTGCCTACAGCCCAATATTTTATTATGCTAGGCCTTCAAAGCCTGTCTGCGGCCCGTTCTTTCTACTACTCCTACACTGACCAGTCTACTGCTGCCCGTGTACCCCTGGAACCAATGTTAAAGTGCCTACAGCCCAATTTTTTTTATGTTAGGCCTTCGAAGCCTGTCTGCGGCCCGTTCTTTCTACTACTCCTACACTGACCAGACCACTGCTGCCCGTGTACCTCTGGAACCTATTTAAAAGTGCCTACAGCCCAATATTTTTTTATGTTAGGCCTTCGAAGCCTGTCTGCGGCCCGTTCTTTCTACTACTCCTACACTGACCAGTCTACTGCTGCCCGTGTACCCCTGGAACCAATCTTAAAGTGAGTACAGCCCAATATTTTTTTATGTTAGGCCTTCGAAGCCTGTCTGCGGCCCGTTCGTTCTACTACTCCTCCACTGACCAGACCACTGCTGCCCGTGTACCCCTGGAACCTATTTTTAATTGCATAGAGCATCCTTTTTTAAATAGTAGGCATACAAAGTCTGTCTGCGGTCCACTATTGAAATTGTCCTCCACTGCCCAGAGCAATGCTGCCTGTGTACCCCTGTAACCTTTTTTAAGCTGCAGTGAGCCACATTTTTGGTTTAAGGCCTACTACCTGTGTCTGTCTGTGCCACTCAATACAGCTGTGTTCCTTTGAAAAAAGCTGAGCGTCAATAGTCTTGTTTTCAGCCTCTAGGAATTTTAAAACTGCATTGGGGCTACAACTTTGGTAGGGCCTACTAACGGTGTCTGCCACCCCAAGGTGTGCCCCAGGTTTCGTCCACATTGCTTCGATCTTCCTACTCTCATTTAGTAGTTGTTGCAAACTACACTGCATTAGGCCTACAAATTTGGTATGGGGTGTAGAGAGACGGTGTGTTACACTCCAAGGTGTTCCCCAGGTTTCGTCCACATTGCTTCGATCTTCCTACTCTCGTTTAGTAGTTGGTGAAAACTACACTGCATTAGGCCTACAAATTGGGTATGGGGTGTAGAGACGGTGTGTTCCACTCCAAGGTGTTCCCCAGGTTTCCTCGCCATTGCTTCGGTCTTCCGACTCTCGTTTAGTAGATGTTGGAAACTACACTGCATTAGGCCTACAAATTGGGTATGGGGTGTAGAGACGGTGTCTTCCACTCCAAGGTGTTCTCCAGGTTGCCTTTCCTGAGCTTCTATCTTCAGGCTCTTGTTAAATAGTGGTTAAATGGAACAACTGCATTTGGCGTACTAGTTGGTTTGGGGCCTACTAACAGTGTCTGCCGCTTCTTGCTGTTCTCCTGGTTTCCTGTCCTGAAATTCCATTTTCAGGCTCTCGTTAAGTAGTTGTTAATGTTAGACTGCATTTGGCCTACTAGTTGGGTTGGGGCCTACTATCGGTGTCTGCCACTCCTTGCTGTTCTCCTCCACTGAACAAAGCTGTGCCGCCTGTTTACTACGGTTGCCAATTTTGAACTGCATTTCGACTACTTACTGATTTGGGCCTACTCTCTGTGTCAGCCTCTCATTTCAGTTGTCCTCCACTGCAATGCCCCCTGGTTAGTCCTGTGTTACCAATTTTGAACTGCATTTAGCCAACTTTATTCTTTGGGCCTATATCTGTGTTTCCTCCTCATCCTGCCCATTGCCCAGCCAGTGATAGATGAGTCTGCTGGTACATTGACCCATAACGCAACATTCCCCGTGCACGCTACACAGCAAGATTGTGACCCTGCTGAAAGTCAGGTTCCTCTTCCCGCATACCATACCACCTTACACGGGGACAAAGAGGAAGGTGCAGATGAAAGTGCAGGTTCCTTCATCAGGTGGGGGGAGGAATACTAGTTGGCGACGTCACTGGCACAGGGCCTTTCATAGTACGCAAAAGTGTTGCTGCCGGTGGGAGGCGCCCCCGCCGTGCAAACACACCGCTGTACTTTGAGGGGCCCTGTGCCAGTGCCAATGCCAACGAGTGGGCCCCCCCTGCTTGCTCAGGATCACAGCACTTGCAAAGTTGAAATACTTACCTCTCCCTGCTCCACTGCCGTGACGTCGTCCAGATTTAATGGGCCCACTAATTACTTGAACCAGCCCTACCCCCCACAACTTTAGCCAAATGACCCCCAATTTCAAATGCCTTCCAATTATTATAAGCTAAATTACGATTGACAAGCTTCTGTAACAAGAATCGATGTTTTTGCCATTAAAATGGGCAGTGTAGGTGTTTTCCTGGCCTCCACTCACTGCCGACTATGCTCCCCCATTGACTTGCATTGGATTTCGTGTTTCGGTCGATACCCGACTTTTCGCGATAATCGGCCGATTCCACTCGACTCGACTTCTAAGATAGTCGGGTTTCGCGAAACACGGCTCGACTCTAAAAAGGTCAAGGTCGCTCAACCCTACTCAACACACATCTAAATACATTCTTTGAGGGGTCTAGTTTCCAAAATGTGGTCACTTGTGTATAGGCACATCAGGGGCTCTCCAAACAGGACATGGCATCCGCTAATGATTCCAGGAAATTTTACATTTAAAAAGTCATATGACGCTACTTCCCTTCTGAGCCCTGCCGTGCACCCAAACAGTAATTTTCTCCCTCACATGGGGTATCGGTATACTTAGGAGAAATTGCACTACAAAATGTATGGTGCAATCTATGTTACCCTAATGAAAATGCAAAATTTGAGGCTAAAATAAAATTTTTGTGGAGAAAATGTGATTTACCGTATATACTCGAGTATAAGCTGAGAATTTCAGCCCATTTTTTTAGGCTGAAATTGCCCCTCTCAGCTTATACTCGAGTCATTCCCAGGGGTCGGCAGGGAAGGGGGAGTGGCAGCTGTCTAATAATACCTGCTCCTGGCGCGGACCCTGCAGGTCCCTGGTTCTCCGGGCGCTGTCAACTTCTTCCTGTATTGAGCGGTCACATGGTACCGCTCATTACAGTAATGAATATGGACCCGACTCCACCCCCATAGGGGTGGAGCCGCATATTCACTACTGTAATGAGCGGTACCATGTGACCGCTCAATACAGGAAGAAGCTGCCGGCGCCCGGAGAACCAAGGACCTGCAGGGACCGCGCCAGGAGCAGGTGAGTATAACAGAGGCATATTCACCTGTCCCACGATCCACAGTCGGCGCCGCTCCGTCTTCCGCGTCCTCTGCAGTGACGCTCAGGTCAGAGGGCACGATGACGCGATTAGTGTGCGCGCAGACCTCTGGCTGAACTTCAGTGCAGAGGACACGGAAGACACAGCGGCGTCGACGGTGGAACGTGGGACAGGTGAATATAGCAAGTGCCGGGGGCCTGAGCGACGAGAGGTGAGTATGTGATTTTTTTTTATCACAGCATATGGGGCAAATATCTCTATGGAGCCATGTGAGGCGTTATATGGGGCAAATATCTCTATGGAGCATCTTATGGGGCCATGTGCAGCGTTATTTGGGGCATATATCTCTATGGAGCATCTTATGGGGCCATAATCAGCATTTGTGCAGCATTATATGGGGCAAATATCTCTATGGAGCATCTTATGGGGCCATGTGCAGTATTATATGGGGCAAATATCTCTATGGAGCTTCTTATGGGGCCATGTGCAGCATTATATAGGGGCAAATATCTCTACAGAGCATTTTATTGGGCCATGTGCAGCGTTATATGGGGCAAATATTTCTATGGAGCATCTTATGGGGCCATGTGCAGCATTATATGGGGCAAATATTTCTATGGTGCATCTTATGGGGCCATAATCAGCATTTATGCAGCATTATATGGGGCAAATGTGTCTATGGAGCACCTTATGGGGCCATAATCAGCATTTGTGCAGCATTATATGGGGCAAATATCTCTATGGAGCATCTTATGGGGCCATGTGCAGTATTATATGGGGCAAATATCTCTATGGAGCTACTTATGGGGCCATGTGCAGCATTATATAGGGGCAAATATCTCTATAGAGCATTTTATTGGGCCATGTGCAGCGTTATATGGGGCAAATATTTCTATGGAGCATCTCATGGGGCCATGTGCAGCATTATATGGGGGCAAATATCTCTATGGTGCATCTTATGGGGCCATAATCCGCATTTGTGCAGCATTATATGGGGCAAATGTGTCTATGGAGCACCTTATGGGGCCATAATCAGCATTTGTGCAGCATTATATGGGGCAAATGTGTCTATGGAGAATCTTATGGGGCCGTAATCAGCATTTGTGCAGCATTATATGGGGCAAATGTCTGTATGGAGCATCTTATGGGGCCATAATCAGCATTTGTGCAGCATTGTATGGGGCAAATGTCTCTATGGAGCATCTTATGGGGTCATAATCAACATTTGTGCAGCATTATATGGGGCATATTTTAATATGGAGCATCTTATGATGCCATCATGAACTGTATGGAGTATTATATGGGGCTCCTGATTCAATATGGATATTCAAAAACACTTAACCTACTGATGTCTCAATTAATTTTTTTATTGGTGCTTATTTTTGACATTTACCGGTAGCTGCTATATTTTCCACCCTAGGCTTATACTCGAGTCATTGTTTTCCCAATTTTTTGTGGCAAAATTAGGGGTCTCGGCTTATACTCGGGTCGGCTTATTCTCGTATATACGGTATTTATTTTTTTTATTTTCACAGCTCAACATTATAAACGTCTGTGAAGCATTTGAGGGTTCAATGTGTCCACCACACATCTAGATAAGTTTCCTGAGGGGTCTAGTTTCCAAAATGGTGTCACTTGTGGATTTTCACTGTTTAGGCACATCAGAGGCACTCCAAAAGCAACATGGCGTCCTCCAATTGTTCCAGCAAATTTTGCATTCAAAAAGTCAAATGGCGCTCTTTCCCTTTCGAGCTCTGCCGCTGCACCCGAACAGTGTTTTTCTCCCACACATGGGGTATCAGCATGTTCAGGAGAAATTGCGCAACTAATTTTGATGTCCATTTTTCCTGTTACTTTTGTGAAAATAAATTAAAAAAATGTGGGTCTAAAGTAAATTTTTTGTGAAAAAAAAAGTTAAATCTTCATCTTTTTTTCCACATTCCAAAAATTCCTGTGAAGCACCTGAAGGGTTAACAACTTTTTTAAATATGGTTTTGAGCACCTTGAGGGTTGCAGTTTTTAGAATGGTGTCGCTTTTTGATATTTTCTATCATATAGATCCCTCAAAGTAACTTCAATTGTGAGGTGGTGTTAGGGCTGGCAGAACGCACTGAGTATATTTAGATAAATTATTGGTGCGTTCACAGCTCGGGGTCCACCGTGCAGGAGACGAACCTGCTGCTAGCAAATGGCGGCACAATATGGCGGTATAAGCGAACTCTGTTACTTCTTAGAGTTGCACAGAAGGAAAAACGCTGTGCCCTGTTAGCGTCACAGGGGAACACAGCTGCCTAACAGAGCAAAAGCAATCAGTGGCCAGGGAGTAGCAAGCACACAAACACCTCCTCTCCGGTGGAGCCGGAATTCTAATGACTTTACGCCAGCCCTGAATTCACCATACAAAACTCCTCACCGGGGGTGCCGGTATTCTAGTGGCTTATTTCAGCCGGACCCTGACCACAAGCCGACAAGACCACTGAATAGCAAAAGCTCATGACATAAGTTGATCCTAGCGCATGGTCGTGTGGCCATGCAAACCTTTTATAGCTGCAGCAACTTCAGGACCTTCCCGGAGGACCAATGGGAGCTGCCACAGTACCTGAGCAACTTCAGGACCTTCCTAGAGGACCAATGAGAGCTGCTGCAGTACCTGAGCATGTGACCCCTGACCTCCAATGAGAGGTCTTACCTTGGGCATGCTCAGAAGGGGAAAAGCAGGACTTAGTCCCAGAGATGTCTGCTCGCCACTGACCAGTACTGGCTACAATGGCTGAGCCTGGAAAGGCAGCAGTAACCATCCGCACAGTATCAGGCTGAGACTGACGCCTCCGCTGAGCAGGCTCCACAGCGGCTGGAGAAGAATGGGAGACCGCAGCGGAGATGGTTCAAGACTCCCCCTGTGCAGAGGTGGGAAATCGACCCCTAAAAAATGGTTTTGCAAATTTTGTTGGAAAAAGGAGAAATTGCTGATCAACTTTTAACCCTTATAACTTCCTAACCAAAAAAAGATTTAAAAATTGTGCTGATGTAAAGTAGACATGTCTCTGATTTAAGGGCATAAGAATTCAAAGTTCGAAAATTGTCAAATTTTCAAAATTTTTGGCAAATTTCCTTTTTTTTTTTTTTTTTTTTTTACAAATAAACGCAAGTTATATTAAAGAAATTGTACCACTATCATGAAGCACAATATTTCATGAAAAAAAAACATTCTCAGAATCAGTCAGATCCGTTGACTTGTTCCAGAGTTATTACCTTAAAAAAGGCACTGGTCAGAATTGTAAACATTGGCATGTTCATCAATGTGCAAACCACTTTAGGGGGGTTAAGGGGTTAAAACAAGTAGTAAAATGCACCAAATTTATTAAGAGATGCACAACTCTTATTACATACAGTGAGGAAAATAAGTATTTGATAAACTGCAGATTTTGCAAGTATTCCCACCTACAAAGAATGGAGAGGTCTGTAATTTTTAGTAAGTATTTGATCACTTACCAACCAGCAAGAATTCTGACTCTCACAGACCTGTTAGCTTTTCTTTAAAAAGTTCTCCTACTCTGCACTCATTACCTGTATTGCACCTTTTTGAACTTGAAGGCAACCTCTGTTGGCACAATTATTAGAAAATGGGGGAAAAAACAAGATGACTGTCAATCTTTCTTAGTTAGGGCTCCATGCAAGATCTTGCCTCATGGGGGTAAGGATGACTCTGAGAGAGGTCAGGAATCAGCCAAGAACTACATGGGAGGACCTGGTCAATGACCTGAAGAGAGCTCGGAACACAGTTTCAAACACACTACGCCGCCATGGATTAAAATCCTGTAGGGCACGCAAGGTCCCCCTGCTCACACCAGCACATGTACAAGCCCGTTTGAAGTTTGTTAATGACCATCAGGATGATTCAGAGGAGGTATGGGAGAAGGTCATGTGGTCAGATGAGACCAAAATAGAACTTTTTGGTGTCCACTTCACTCACCGTGTTTAGAGGAAGAAGAAGGATGAGTACAACAACAAGAATACCATCCAACTGTGAAGCATAGTGGGGGAAACATCAAACTTTGGGGGTGCTTTTCTGCACAGGACAATTGCTTTGTATTGAAGGGAGGATTTATAGGGTTATGTATTATGAGATTTTGGCCAGCAACCTCATTCCCTCAGTAAAATCATTAAAGGTGGGTCATGGCTGAGTCTTCCAGTATGACAATAACCCAAAACACAGCCATAGCAACTAAGGAGTGGCTCCGTAAGAAGCATTCCAAGGTCCTGGAGTGGCCTAGCCACTCTCAAGACCTGAACCCAATAGAAAATCTTTTGAAGGAGCTGAAACTCAATGCTGCCCAGCGGCAGTTCCCAAAGCTTAAAGATCTGCAGAAGATCTGTATGGAGGAGTGGGACAAAATCTCTTCTGAAGTGTGCAAACTTGGTCATGATCTACAGGAAATGTCAGACCTCTGTAATTTCAAACAAATGTTTCTGTACCAAATATTAAGTTCTGTTTTTTCTATTGTATCCAATACTTATTTAATGCAATAAAATGCAAGTTAAGTATGTGGAAATCATACAATGTGATTTTTCTGGCTTTTTCTTTAAGATGCCGTCTCTCACATTTGAAGTGTGTCCACAATAAAAAAAATTTATAGGTGGGAAAACTTGGAAAATCTGCAGTTTATCAAATAATTATTTTGCCCACTGTAGGTGCATAGCAGGAAACCCAGGAGCAATGAGCTAGTATTATTTTTTAAGATTTTCCTTAATATATACAGTACCCATTTTTGGTGTAAAGTATTGTAAATCTATCTTGGGTGTTCCTCTTCTAATCTCCTCCTGCTTTTCATAAAAGTAGTGATGCAGCATAAAAGTTGAACATTTAAGTACAATAGACATGCATCAAAACTTACATATTTCTCCACCAAAATGCTGGCACAAGGTGCTTAATACATTTTTACCAGTGTGGAATGCTCTTTTTTATCATCTACTATTTGCAGATGTTTTTTTTTATGGGTCATTATTGTATTCTGTTAGTTTGATGAGTATTTATGTAGCATATTATGCTAAAAGCTAGATAACCTTACCATGTTGGAATATTTGTTATTACTTTCAAGGTTTTTCTAACATAAAGGTAATGAATCACATGACTGATTTTCTATCTTTACATAGCAATGGCTTTCTTCTTCCAAATGTGGAATTTTTCAAATTGTGTTTCTAACCTTTTTATTTAATTACATTGGGATCATAGAATCAAGTCATACTCCATATATAGTGTAAGGAATTACCTTTGCCAGGTCATTAAAGAATCGGGAAATTATAATATTTGGGAAAGTCTCATTTACTGTCTGAAGTTGCTTCTTAGGCATAAAATAGTTGTCCACTTGTCCACTACTAGGACAACTCTTTCTCACTCTGCATGTTTGCCCCTATGACAAAAACACTTATACTCATCTACCGTGTCTGCGCCATTCCAGTGGTGCCGGCACTAGCGTTCCCAGGGCTTAAGGGTGGGGAAAGTGACACAAGCACTGAGTGTGCGCAGGCCTCATGTGAGCCCCTGGAACCCCTTTAAGAACCCTACAATCCATATTTTAAAGCCAGAACATGTGTTTTGCACTTTGTCAGTTGTGTTAAGACCTTGCTCTTTAGTTATCAGAATTGAAAGGAATGAAAATAATTTATCGCCAACCGTGCGGGAACCCCCACTGTTCACCTGAATGGTCACTCTTATCTCCAGTAAAATGGAGCAACAGTACACATACTTGACTGATGCTCAATTTATTATCTATGGGGCTGCTGGAGCTCTGTATTTAGCTTTCTCCGTCAGTCCCATAGAGAATGATTGGAGCAGCAGACGAGCATGTTCTCTGCTATTCTGTTTTATTAGGGATAATAGTGCCTTGTTCTGGGGATCCCAGCAATTGGGCCCCCAAAGATTTATAAGTTATGACGTATCCTATAGATAGGTGATTTTTCACTGGACAACCCCTAAGTTAGCTATGGACTGGAGCCTTCATTTTACACTTGGTGGTATACTTCATCATATTTATTGAGTCATTGCCCAATTGACATTACAGTAACTTACACAGCATCTCTTTATATTAGTATCTTAAACTCTTGGAAGCATCTGTAATTTTCCTCATACCTTTCTGTATGCGCGATCATAACTGGGTTTCTGAGATGGGAATAAAGCACTGACCTTTTTACTAATATACAGTACAGTCTTTGTATGTTACATTGATGTAAAGCATTTATTCCAGTGACTTAGTTTTTCAAACTGGCTCGGCTATAGCTTTGATCAGATTTGGATGTTCTAAATCATTCGGGAGTGGCTAAGCTCCATCACGCGGATGAGAGACACAGATCTGACAGCCTTAGCCGTCTGAGCGTCAGAAATCTGCTGAGGCCAGGAAGATGGTGACTGCCTACAGATGGTGGCTGTCAGAGATCTAGGTCAAAACTGTCAGGAAATCCATCTTGGTTACATTCAAAACATATTCAAACATGCAGATAGAGAACTCGGTTGTTGCATATTTCTCACAGCTGCACTTGTATGCAATTATAATTGAGCTTGTGTTTTTCCATTGTTAGTTTTTGTTTTTTGCTCCCCTTCTTCCCAGAGTCACAACTTCTTTATTTTTCCGTCAATATGGCCATGTGATGGCTTTTTTTTTTTGCAGGACGAGTTGTACATTTGAGCGACATGATTGGTTTTGCCATATAGTGTACTGAAAAATGGGGAAAAAAATTCAGTGCGATGAAATTGAAATTGCTAAAAAAGTGGAATTCCACAAATGATTTTTTTTTTTCATGTTCAATAAATGCTAAAACTGAAAACTGACCTGCCATTATGATTTGCCAGGTCATTATTTAAGTAGCGAAAGAAATCCAAGGTTTCTAATATAAATAAATAAATAAAAATTGCCATTTTTTGAGACCCATAGCGTCGCCATTTTTTTGTGACGCTCTTCTGGTGCGAGCATGCTGCTGTCAGAAATTGACAGCGGCATTTAACACATTAACAGCTGCGGGTTGATTGAGATTCCACTTACGGCTGTTAGGGACACATGTCATGACATGTGCCGGAAAAGTTGTGGCTCAGCAAAGAAGGGGAGCTAACCTTAGTCTAAGGTTGGAAAGGGGTTAAAACTCATAACCACATTATCATGTGTAGAGAGAAAACTTTTGAAGATTGGGTGATTTCCACCCAGTTTGTACAGACAAAGTGTACAGTACACAAACTAATTGTTCCCTTGTTGGTTCTGGACCAGGATTTCTTCTTTCTGGCCACTAATATGAAATTAGCAATGTGCAAAGAGTAATTATGCTTATGAGTGTTCCACCACAGCTACATCACACATTTTACATTTGTGATTTGCTTCCTGCCGATAATGTTTTCTGCTGCTATGGGCAGCACTTCTATGAACTCCTGTATCAATGAAAATCATCAATATCAGTTTGGAGATAATAAGTGCAAATAGTTCTAAGCCTATGGATTACTGACATTTTAAGAAAACATTCAAATGCCAGAATTATTTTTTATTTTGATATAAAAATTTTCTTGCTCACCATCCATTTTTTAGCATTTTTAAATCTTGTAGCCTTGTTCCTAAAGAACATATGGCATATCTGTCCTTACTTCCCTAACATCCACCAATTGTGACCTTGCCTCAAACTCTGAATCTTATTGACTGATTTTTGTTTTAAATAAACCAACTCCACATTAATCCATCCTTAACGCAGATTACCAGCTTCTTCTAGAATAATATGTAAAATGTATCACGAGCCAACAAAGTTCTCCACAATGCTTTCCATTCCATACTTACTTCTCCAAAAGAAAAGTTAAAATTAATTTAACATGGGAATATATGTATCCCAGACTGGCTCTGATCTACTCATTTTTAAACTTCTTCATGATCACTTGTGTCCCAAAATTTTATATCAGTTACCTTCTGCAAAAGTCCCCTGTTAGGCTGTGAATGTGGTTACATCTGAATTTGAAAGATTAAAGATTGTCTTCTTTAAGTCAGCAGGACATTACTGTATTTGAACATGTTAAGTATTTGGAGCATAAAATTTTGTACCAAATACTTACCATGTGCACATACACTTACATGCGTTTTTGGTGCCGATCTTTCTGCAAGAATTGACATGTTTCAGATTTAAATCTGGCTTAAAAAGGGGACCATCAGTGGAAAAGTGCATCATAAGAAAACATTCTGACTTCTCTAATTCTGATGTATTACATTTGAGAAATAATATTAGAATAAAGCACTAGCAATGTTCCACAATTTAGATACAATCTTTTCAACACTATACCACCTATACCTAGATTGGCATGCCTTCACGGTAGGCCCCACTCCTGGAGCCTGGCTTCCGAAATATGTGAAAGCGACCTATATTTTCTGCATGTATTCGATTTTTGTTTAGTTTGAAATAAACATTCCTTTTACTGTAATACGAGTGTCTGTGGGCATTATATTGATGCAGTGTACGTACCGCAAAGATTGTTCCCTGATTCTCTGAGCTCTCAGTCACCCTTACCTGACAGGTGATAGTAATCCGGATCAGACAGGGGATGGAGAATTACACGCGGTAGAATTATAGACACCACACTCCAGTGCAAGTAACAAGCTTAATTCCATGTCCTCATTGCACATTAGCTAAAGCCTCTAACACTGATGTCACATAGTAACATTATATCCCCACAATTTATAAACTTCCAGCTGGGGTAGACTGTAAATGACATGTGAATAGTTTGAAAACAATAATGTGATTCTGGTAAGAAAAAAATTAGAAATAAATAGCAACATATGGAACATGTAACGGAAATATGAATGTTTCAATAAGATTAGGCCCAATATAAGGTATAATGACATATTCCTAATATGCAGTACAGACCAAAAGTTTGGACACACCTCCTCATTTAAAGATTTTTCTGTATTTTCATGACTATGAAAATTGTACATTCACACTGAAGGCATCAAAACTATGAATTAACACATGTGGAATTATATACTTAACAAAAAAGTGTGAAACAACTGAAATTATGTCTTATATTCTAGGTTCTTCAAAGTAGCCACCTTTTGCTTTGATGACTGCTTTGCACACTCTTGACATTCTCTTGATGAGCTTCAAGAGGTAGTCACCGGGAATGGTTTTCACTTCACAGGTGTGCCCAGTCAGGTTTAATAAGTGGGATTTCTTGACTTATAAATGGGGTTGGGACCATCAGTTTTGTTGTGCAGAAGTCTTGTGGATACACAGCTGATAGTCCTACTGAATAGATTGTTAGACTTTGTATTATAGCCAGAAAAAAAGCAGCTAAGTAAAGAAAAATGAGTGGCCATCATTACTTTAAGAAATGGAGGTCAGTCAGTCCAAAAAATTGAGAAAACTTTGAAAGTATCCCCAAGTGCAGTGGCAAAAACCATCAAGCGCTACAAAGAAACTGGCTCACATGAGGACCACACCAGGAAAGGAAGACCAAGAGTCGCCTCTGCTTCTGAGGATAAGTTTATCTGAGTCACCAGCCTCAGAAATCGCAGGTTAACAGCAGCTCAGACTAGAGACCAGGTCAATGCCACACAAAGTTCTAGCAGCAAACACATCTCTACAACAACTGTTAAGAGGAGACTTTGTGCAGCAGGCCTTCATGGTAAAATAGCTGCTAGGAAACCACTGCTAAAGACAGGCAACAAGCAGAAGAGACTTGTTTGGACTAAAGAACACAAGGAATGGACATTAGACCAGTGGAAATCTGTGCTTTGGTCTGATGAGTCCAAATTTGAGATCTTTGGTTCCAACCACCGTGTCTTTGTGCGACGCAGAAAAGGTGAATGGATGGACGCTACATGCCTGGTTCCCACTGTGAAGCATGGAGGAGGTTGTTTCATGGTGTGGGAGTGCTTTGCTGGTGACACTGTTGGGGATTTATTCAAAGTTGAAGGCATACTGAACCAGCATGGCTACCACAGCATCTTGCAGCAGCATGCTATTCCATCCAGTTTGCGTTTAGTTGGACCATCATTTATTTTTGTAATGGAACAATGACCCCAAACACACCTCCAGGCTGTGTAAGGGTTATTTGACCAAGAAGGAGAGTGATGGGGTGCTACGCCAGATGACCTGGCCTCCACTGTCACCAGACCTGAACCCAATCGAGATGGTTTGGGGTGAGCTGGACCGCAGAGTGAAGGCAAGAGGACCAACAAGTGCTAAGCATCTCTGGGAACTCCTTCAAGAGAGTTGGAAGACCATTCCCGGTGACTACCTCTTGAAGCTCATCAAGAGAATGTCAAGAGTGTGCAAAGCAGTCATCAAAGCAAAAGGTGGCTACTTTGAAGAACCTAGAATATAAGACATAATTTCAGTTGTTTCACACTTTTTTGTTAAGTATATAATTCCACATGTGTTATTTTTTAGTTTTGATGCCTTCAGTGTGAATGTACAATTTTCATAGTCATGAAAATACAGAAAAATCTTTAAATGAGAAGATGTGTCCAAACTTTTGGTCTGTACTGTATATGTTCAGGCATGCTCCTTTGTCACCATTTTTACATGTTAATGTAAGGCTTCTTTCACACTTCCGTCGGCAGGCGGCCGTCAGAATGCGTCGATGCAACGTATCGACGGATGTCTTAAAAATAGTGCAAAACGGATGCAACGCATCCTGTCTCCTGACGGATGCATTGAAGTTGGCACTGCCTGAATTTCAATGTATAATATTCTAGAACGAGAGAGAGAAATTGAGATTCCCCGGAGTAGAAAATCCTTCCAGGCATGCTCAGAAGAGAAAAATGGGATACGTCATTGGATTCCTGTTTTTGACGGTCAGCTTCGTATCCTGTGCCCATAGGCTTCCATTATAGCCGCCAATGAGCAGCGCAGGACCCGTCACTGAGCGATTTTCCGACGTGCAGAAAAAACGTTCCTCTCAACGTTTTTCTACGCCCAACCGACAGTTATTTTCCAACGGATCCAGTGCACGATGGATGAAACGAATGGCCATCCATCACAATCCATCTCTTATACAAGTCTATGGGAAAAAAACTGAAAAATTTGCAGGATCCTGTTTTTTCAAAAATTGACGGATTAGGACGGGAGGTAAAAGACGGTAGTGTGAAAGAGGCCTCAGGAGATGGGACATACTGCCCACGTTCCCCCCTGAAGAACATGTAAGTGGCTGTATTGTGTAATGTGAACTGTGATGTACATTAATGATTAGTATTGTGAATTGCTCAACAGTAGGGAGCGCTAGAGTTAATGATTGGGATTAACCCAGTGTGGGAGGCACAGACAGTTTCTGTGACGAGAGCAGAAAAGTCCAGGAGTGCATAGAGAACAGACCTAAGGTCTGGTGTGAGCAGTGCCACATTTCATAGGTGTCTCTAGTAGTGAGAGGAGACAGGGAGAAAGAGATATTGTAATCTGTAGAAGAAATGAGAAAGAGTGAGAGAGAGAATGATTTACTCGAGACGAGTCCTGGGAGATGACGCCTAGTAGTACGACCCAGACTTTATAGCGCCTGAAGGTACGCAGTACGCGAGATGAAGAGAAGAGATTGCCCCAGGCAGGAGTTCCAGAGCTTCAATTGAAGAGAAGTACCTGCCATCCTAGCACCATAGTTTCCCAGATGGGAAAGAAGACTCCAAACCACAGATTGAGTAAAGGACTCCTGCTAGCTGAACTTTAGTGTCGAAAACTCAAGATGTGTTGTGGTGATGTTGTGAGGAATAGTGAAAACAGAACAAGTATATTGAACGGGATTGAATTTGAGTGAAGAAAACGTTACATATTATAAAGGAAACATTTGAGAAGCTATGGATTCGCTATCTACTATATATAACCCTCCCCAAGTTAATGTTCAGCAAAAGGTTTATTTTGAACTGGTGGTCTCCATTGAACTGTCAGACATCTAGTCCTGGCCAATCAGCAACATCGGTTACATGCAATCTGCAAGAGCGCATCGCCCCCACAGCAGAAGTCCACAAATCTAGCCAGGACCCTTATTTTCATATAATGTTCCGGGATGTAAGAGATGGGTGCCTCACCCACGGCTACCACCTCTAGCTGCGTTACACTAACCTGGCCACATCATCATAGTGGCTGAAGATCTGAATATAACATATATGCATATGTAGTGCTCATCATAAATGAGTACACTCCCTTTGAAAAGTAAGATTTTAATCAATATCTCACTAAAAACAAACACAATTTAAAAATGATTAGCAAGACTGAGTTTCATAGAACATTGTTTTAATCCATAACATGAAAGTTAGGTTAATAACATAAATTGTAGTACAAAATCTTCAATTTTACTCAAATTAGTTGATGCAAAAATAGAATATACCCAACATCAAAAACTACTTTTTTTTTAAGGAGATCACCAAATCTTCTAGACATATTGCGACATCTTTTTCCATTCTAGAAAAACAACCTATTTTAGAGCCTGGATGCTGGATGGAGATTGATGGTCAACTTGTCTCTTCAGAGTTCTCCATAAGTATCCAATTGTGCTCCGATCAGGAGATATACATCACCACTTTGGCCATTTTCACCCTGTGAAATGCAACAGGTGTGTATTTTGGATCATGATCCTATTGGGAAAATACAGGTCTACCAAGGGTATAGAGTGATGTCAGCATCTTCTCTTTCAATATAGAGCAGTATATCTGTGAATTCATGATACCATCAATTAAATGTAGCTCCCCGACACCACCATCATTCATGCATCCTTACATAAAAACACTACCACCACGTTTCACTGTAGGCACCATGCATTTTTGTAAATTAATTTTTCAGAATGTTTATTTCATCAACTCACCATTGCTTCAATTTTCCCCTGGTGAAAAGCTATCTCATATTTTAGGATTACCACCATATGTTGAGACCTGTAGGTAATAAATGCTCAATATATTTGAGCTAAAAAATGTGCAAAAGCTAGAGATCAGTTGCAGGAGAGACCAATGGAGAAAGATCTCCCTATATGGTGTTTGCAGGTTATTGTTAACTTATGACAATATAGAGAACAATTCACAGTAAAGAAATATTATTGGAGTGCAATTGATCAACTAGCTCACAGAAAAAATCCCTGTTGCTCAATAAAATTGTTAACTTTATTAATATAAAATACTGGTGCACACACAACTCAATACCATCACCAAGAAATCAAAAAATATTAAAATAGAAAAGGCCAAAGATGGTGCCTGGCCCTACTCTAAACTTCAACAAACCCTACCTGACTGATGAGGTTTTCTGTGAAGTATTGATCAATATGTCTATTTTTATTCTTTATATGCATACATTGCCCACCATTGTGACTATATAATTTGTTAAATCCTTATATAAGGAAGGCATTTTCTATTATTATTGCCATTTTATTACCATATTTTATTAAAAGGTAAGTTATATTCAGTCTCACCAAGCTACTATATAGAGTCATGGCCAAAAGTATTGACACCCCTGCAATTCTGTCAGATAATACTCATTTTCTTCCTGAAAATGATTGCAAACACAAATTATTTGGTATTATCTTCATTTAATTTGTATTAAATGAAAAAACACAAAAAGAATTGTCCTAAAGCCAAATTGGATATAATTCCACACCAAACATAAAAAGGGGGTGGACAAAAGTATTGGCACTGTTTGAAAAATCTTGTGATAGTAACATAGTAACATAGTTAGTAAGGCCGAAAAAAGACATTTGTCCATCCAGTTCAGCCTATATTCCATCATAATAAATACCCAGATCTACGTCCTTCTACAGAACCTAATAATTGTATGATACAATATTGTTCTGCTCCAGGAAGACATCCAGGCCTCTCTTGAACCCCTCGACTGAGTTCGCCATCACCACCTCCTCAGGCAAGCAATTCCAGATTCTCACTGCCCTAACAGTAAAGAATCCTCTTCTATGTTGGTGGAAAAACCTTCTCTCCTCCAGACGCAAAGAATGCCCCCTTGTGCCCGTCACCTTCCTTGGTATAAACAGATCCTCAGCGAGATATTTGTATTGTCCCCTTATATACTTATACATGGTTATTAGATCGCCCCTCATTCGTCTTTTTTCTAGACTAAATAATCCTAATTTCGCTAATCTATCTGGGTATTGTAGTTCTCCCATCCCCTTTATTAATTTTGTTGCCCTCCTTTGTACTCTCTCTAGTTCCATTATATCCTTCCTGAGCACCGGTGCCCAAAACTGGACACAGTACTCCATGTGCGGTCTAACTAGGGATTTGTACAGAGGCAGTATAATGCTCTCATCATGTGTATCCAGACCTCTTTTAATGCACCCCATGATCCTGTTTGCCTTGGCAGCTGCTGCCTGGCACTGGCTGCTCCAGGTAAGTTTATCATTAACTAGGATCCCCAAGTCCTTCTCCCTGTCAGATTTACCCAGTGGTTTCCCGTTCAGTGTGTAATGGTGATATTGATTCCCTCTTCCCATGTGTATAACCTTACATTTATCATTGTTAAACCTCATCTGCCACCTTTCAGCCCAAGTTTCCAACTTATCCAGATCCATCTGTAGCAGAATACTATCTTCTCTTGTATTAACTGCTTTACATAGTTTTGTATCATCTGCAAATATCAATATTTTACTGTGTAAACCTTCTACCAGATCATTAATGAATATGTTGAAGAGAACAGGTCCCAATACTGACCCCTGCGGTACCCCACTGGTCACAGCGACCCAGTTAGAGACTATACCATTTATAACCACCCTCTGCTTTCTATCACTAAGCCAGTTACTAACCCATTTACACACATTTTCCCCCAGACCAAGCATTCTCATTTTGTGTACCAACCTCTTGTGCGGCACGGTATCAAACGCTTTGGAAAAATCGAGATATACCACGTCCAATGACTCACCGTGGTCCAGCCCATAGCTTACCTCTTCATAAAAACTGATTAGATTGGTTTGACAGGAGCGATTTCTCATAAACCCATGCTGATATGGAGTTAAACAGTTATTCTCATTGAGATAATCCAGAATAACATCCCTCAGAAACCCTTCAAATATTTTACCAACAATAGAGGTTAGACTTACTGGCCTATAATTTCCAGGTTCACTTTTAGAGCCCTTTTTGAATATTGGCACCACATTTGCTATGCGCCAGTCCTGCGGAACAGACCCTGTCGCTATAGAGTCCCTAAAAATAAGAAATAATGGTTTATCTATTACATTACTTAGTTCTCTTAGTACTCGTGGGTGTATGCCATCCGGACCCGGAGATTTATCTATTTTAATCTTATTTAGCCGGTTTCGCACCTCTTCTTGGGTTAGATTGGTGACCCTTAATATAGGGTTTTCATTGTTTCTTGGGATTTCACCTAGCATTTCATTTTCCACCGTGAATACCGTGGAGAAGAAGGTGTTTAATATGTTAGCTTTTTCCTCGTCATCTTGATGCTTCTCTAATTTGTGTAATTAGCAGCACCTGTAACTTACCTGTGGCACCTAACAGGTATTGGCAATAACTAAATCACACTTGCAGCCAGTTGACATGGATTAAAGTTGACTCAACCTCTGTCCTGTGTCCTTGTGTGTACCACATTGAGCATGGAGAAAAGAAAGGAGACCAAAGAACTGTTTGAGGACTTGAGAAACCAAATTGTGAGGAAGCATGAGCAATCTCAAGGCTACAAGTCCATCTCCAAAGACCTGAATGTTCCTATGTCTACCGTGCACAGTGTCATCAAGAAGTTTAAAGCCCATGGCACTGTGGCTAACCTCCCTAGATGTGGACGGAAAAGAAAAATTGACAAGAGATTTCAACGCAAGATTGTGCGGATGTTGGATAAAGAACCTCGACTAACATCCAAACAAGTTCAAGCTGCCCTGCAGTCCGAGGGTACAACAGTGTCAACCCGTACTATCCATCGGCATCTGAATGAAAAGGGAGACCCAGGAAAACCCCACTTCTTACCCCGAGACATAAAAAAGCCAGGCTGGAGTTTGCCAAAACTTACCTGAAAAAGCCTAAAACGTTTTGGAAGAATGTTCTCTGGTCAGATGAGACAAAAGTAGAGCTTTTTGGGCAAATGCATCAACATAGAGTTTACAGGAGAAAAAAGCGGCATTTAATGAAAAGAACACGGTACCTACAGTCAAACATGGCGGAGGTTCCCTGATGTTTTGGGGTTGCTTTGGGGTTGCTTTGCTGCCTCTGGCACTGGACTGCTTGACCATGTGCATGGCTTTATGAAGTCTGAAGACTACCAACAAATTTTGCAGCATAATGTAGGGCCCAGTATGAGAAAGCTGGGTCTCCCTCAGAGGTCATGGGTCTTCCAGCAGGACAATTACCCAAAACACACTTCAAAAAGCACTAGAAAATGGTTTGAGAGAAAGCACTGGAGACTTCTAAGGTGGCCAGCAATGAGTCCAGACCTGAATCCCATAGAACACCTGTGGAGAGATCTAAAAATGGCAGTTTGGAGAAGGCACCCTTCAAATATCAGGGACCTGCAGCAGTTTGCCAAAGAAGAATGATCTAAAGTTACAGCAGAGCATTGTAAGAAACTCATTGATGGTTACCGGAAGCAGTTGGTCGCAGTTATTTTGGCTAAAGGTTGTGCAACCAAGTATTAGGCTGAGGGTGCCAATACTTTTGTATGGCTCATTTTTGGAGTTTTGTGTGAAATGATCAACGTTTTGCTTTCTGCTTCATTCTCTTTTGTGTTTTTTCATTTAAGACAAATTAAATGAAGATAATAATACCAAAGAATTTGTGATTGCAATCATTTTCAGGAAGAAAATGAGTATTATCTGACAGAATTGCAGGGGTGTCAATACTGTTGGCCATGACTGTCATCTATGACCGCTGCATTGGGGATACTACTGGCTACACCTGCAGAATTTTTTTTTTCTTTCTTGCGGGTGTGTATATACGCACTATATGATTGATTGGAAGGTTATTCCTTTTATATACATATATATATATATATATATATATATATATATATATATATATATAGTTCTTTGCCACTGTTCCAGTCATACCTGTCGGTTGTCTCTGTATTTTGGTTGCTCCATAATTTTATGTGTGGTATATGGTTTTAGATATGTTCAAAATAAAGTTTGTATTTTTTCATATGTTATGGCCTGGTGTTCATTCTTGGTGTGAGAATTGCAGGGGTGTCAATACTGTTGGCCATGACTGTATATATTCACCTCAAATCCATTGTAAATAATCCAAATTCAAAGTTCCAAATACTATTGGCCCAGGCAGCCTTAAAAAAAAGACTGCTGCAACTATATATAACCAATTTATCTCTCTTCCAACACCCATTAAACTTCCCTTCCTGAGTAAATGGGAACAAGAGCTAAATAGAACCTTCTTGTCCACAGAAATGTATAAAATATTACTCGCCCCGAAGCTTACACATCCAAATGTGTTCTTATACAATAGAATGGATATAAGGCCTTAACTAGATGGCATTTTACCCCTGCCAAGCTTCATAGTTTTAACAACAGGTTTAACTGGAGATGCATCTCAGGAAAGTGCTCGTACTATTGCATGTGGTGGACCTGCCCGAAAATCAAAACCTTCTGTTCTGAGATCCTGCTCCATATCAACCAGATTCTTACATTGAAATTCACAGTCTCTCCTGGATTGTGTCTACTACACATTTAAAACAACAACAAAAAAAGTATGAACTGGGATATAAACTGGTGTGCACGCACTGTGTAAGAGCATGTTCACACTAGCCACTGAACACAAAAAATAAAGACATAAAGTAACATAATGATTAAATACCCTGCAGTAAATAAATAAATAGCAATTATTTTGTTTCTGTCTTTTTTCTTTTTTACAAATTTTTCCAGACAAAATATCAAAAGTATGCTCAGTCTCCTTACACTTCTACTCTACCGCTCAATAGATCTCAAAAGGTCGAGCTAAATTTTTTGATTTGGGGAACTCTCAAGTTAGGAACACAAAAGACTCACAAACTTTACAAAGATCTGGATGCCCTGGCGCCGCTTCAGAAATCCATCCAAGGCCCATCCACCTTGAGATACTCCATCTTCCCCATCCTAGTTTGTTTCCTCAATAACGTGCTCATCATTTAATCGGGACAACATCGAAGATTAGAAACCAGACTCTTACCACCTTTACCCGTTCCCCCACCCTCAATCTCTCCCACCCCCTCCTGTCTGTCTCCCCCCTCCTGTTAATATCACTTGTTAAAAAAAATGGTTCATATACTTTATAACCTCCTTCCTATATTTTATGTCCTTCTTTTTCTCATAGTTGTAATCCTAACCTGCTGATTCACTTATGTACACCTATGATCATTTTCTTCAACTTGTTTTATTATTATACCTTCATGTAACCATTTATATTATTCTATTAAAAAGAATTTTAAAAGAGAAGATGGCTTTTATACATTATTTGTGTATTTTTTTACATACCCCAGCCACAAACATTTATTGAAAATCTAATAATCTACAAAAATTATCCACTAATTAGATATAATGAACTTCTAGAAAAACAGAAAATATAATCAACCAAAAAGATAGCCGAAAAATGAAAATAATAACACTCTAATAGGATGGTAAAATAAAGTCAAGGAGAGGCATAAACGTGATAAACAATTGTAAATATTAAAGTTTATTTAAATAATTGTGTTGTCTTTCCCCATCTTGTCTAGAGTATTAATTACCTTACAAAAGGTCTGAAAATTGAATTAGCTCAGTTACCATATGCAGCATGAATGTGTCCATGCCTCTTGATGAACCCATGCTGACACTTCCTGACTGTCCCTTCATTACCCCTCTGCTCTCCAGATGTTGCAAGTCCCCCTCTGTAGTGCCTTGATCTCTGAGACACCATTCCCAGGTCTAGAGGGCCTGAAAACCATCCAACCTGTCTGCCTACAACTGGATATAAGAAGCGGGCCTGAGGAAGACAGAGAGAAGAGTAAGGCTAAGTTCACATTTGCGTATATGTGCACAGCGCATCATCGACATGCATGCCAAAACTACATTTTGCATGTTTACGCAGTTTTTTATCCACATCAGCTTACACATGACGGAAAAAAACGCTGCCTGTGCATGCGTTTGTATGCATTTGTGCCTACGTTTGCATTGTTTCTGCACATGTGCTCGATATTTCCAGGAGGATGTGTCTCAATGGAAGTGTCTCAAAACAGTTCCTGGACATGTGCAATCCGAAGTAAGCAAGCGCATCGAACGCATACGTTCCCATAGACAGTAATGCTTTTTTTGATGCACTCATCAGCATATTTGATGTATTTTTGACCCCTCCAAAAATGCAACATGTTGCGTTCACCGCTCCCCACTGCACACCGTGAAACGACGCATGCGTACTCAAAAGCATGCGAATGCATGCAAACGCATGTCCATGCGTACAGCATGTTAAATATATTTACGCATGACGCATGTGGATCTATGCAGATCAAACGCTGCGCACAAAGACGCAAATGTGAAACCAGCCTAAGATCGATCCTTTGAGGGATGCTGATACTCAGGACAGCACCCCAGAGAGATTTGGAGAATCCCTGATTACCCTGGCAAATACTGCTGGAGGATTGTGACTGTCATCTCCTGGGGCATTTATCCTGTTACTGGTCATTGTCTGTATTCCTGGACTATTTTATCCTCTGTGTGGTGGATTGTTTTAATGACCTTTCAGTTTGCATGTAATAATCTAAATAATCTGACACCTGACACGTCACTCCTTAGTGATTCAGGTGCTCGGAAGAGGGTCACCAACCCTTATATCCAATATTCATACAAAAAAATAATGAAGAACTGTTTATTCTTATTTTCATTATCCCACGTAATTAGTCATAACGTAACGTTTTGGTCTTTATGACCTTCATCAGACTGGGATACAAAAAGAAAAAAATACAACAAAAAAATTACAATCCATATCTTAGATAGCCCCTTTTCTCTTTATAGAACTCCTTAAGGAGTCGTATATATACTTTTGGTCGGTCTTTCCATTTACTGCATCCATTGGTAAGCGCTACTTTTTCCACCTTCTTTTTTATTAGGGAACGGTTTTTCTTTTCTTTTTACAGGATAGGGACCCATATTGCAAATGATGTCAATTGTATATGTTACTGAGCATAAATATTGAGTGGCTCTTGTTTTCATAAATTTATCCAGTCCTTATTACACAATGACGTATGTGGTTTATCTTTATAGTGAACATAATCCAGGTTGCTAAAAATGTGACAATAGAAATTTATCATATCATGATGGTTTTTGTTATATTATGATGTCCTCTGTGTTCTATGTAAGATATGGATTGTAATTTTTTGTTGTATTTTTTTCTTTTTGTATCCCAGTCTGATGAAGGTCATAAAGACCGAAACGTTACGTTATGACTAATTGCGTGGGATAATGAAAATAAGAATAAACAGTTCTTCATGAATTTTTTGAGTGCCGGATTTTTGTATGAATATTGCATGTAATAAAGGTTCTTGGGACTGTTCACTCATCTCTCGGTCTGTTAACCCATTACTTGCCAATTTAGAAATTTTCATTTTACGGATTTTTCAGAAAAGGGCATCTCAATATTCAATTAAAAATGACAATCACTTGATTTCCTATTTTGAAAACATTCATTTTACAAACACAACACAAAAAATTGGACCTAATTATAAAAATTATAAAATCTTAGTTGCTAGAAGCAAAAGATTAGGCGTCCCAAAAAAAGGACATTGGTAGATAATGGGTTAATAATATGATACTGGAGAAGGACCCCATGACAATAGTAAATGTCACACTGCATACAGGTGTATAGAGTACAAATAATGAAGACAACCAAACATTACTACTATTAGCACTACCTGTATAATTAGTAGCTAGCAAATATGATTGCAAGTTAGTCATATAGAAAACTAAATGTAAAAAATTATAAACGCAACTACCAAACATTAGAATTTCCTATGCACATAGTAACTAGCAGAGTAAATTGCAAGTGCGCATAGAGACCTATGTAATGCATACACTGTGTGCAGAATTATTAGGCAAGTTGTATTTTGATCACATGATACTTTTTATACATGTTGTCCTACTCCAAGCTGTTCAGGCTTGAGAGCCAACTACCAATTAAGTAAATCAGGTGATGTGCATCTCTGTAATGAGGAGGGGTGTTGTCTAATGACATCAAAACCCTATATAAGGTGTGTTAGGGGTCGAGTTCCCGCTTCTGCACAGGGGGAATCTTGAACCACCTCCGCTGCGGTCTCCCATTATTATCCGGCCGCAGTGGAGTCTGCTCAGCAGAGACGTCGGTCCCAGCGTCTTGCTCATTCTCACTCTGTTCTGAGAGTTACTGCTGCTTCTCCAGTCTCTGCCATTAAAGTCAGTGCTGGTCAGCAGCGAGCGGACTTCTCTGGGACTAAGTCCTTGTCTGCACGTACTGAGCATGCCCAGGGTAAGATCTCCCGTTGGAGATCGAGGGTCATGTGCTCAGGCTCTGCAGCACATTCCATTGGTCCTCTTGGCAGGTCTTGGATGGGCAAAAGTGCTGTAGCCACTTCCTGTGCTGCAACTATATAAACTGCGCATGACCGCACGGCCATGCGCTAGTATTGTCTTACAATTGCTAATGTGTGTATGTTGTGAGTGCAAGTCGTCCTTGGATACCCCTACCCTATTGAATGTCTGTTCGCGGAAGGTGTATGGTTGCTATCTAGCACCCGACTTAGGGTACCGTCACACTATAACATTTCGATCGCTACGACGGTACGATTCGTGACGTTCCAGCGATATCGTTACGATATCGCTGTGTCTGACACGCAGCAGCGATCAGGGATCCTGCTGAGAATCGTACGTTGTAGCAGATCGTTTAGAACTTTCTTTCATCGCTGGATCTCCCGCTGTCATCGCTAGATCGGTGTGTGACACCGATCTAGCGATCAAGCGATGCGATCCAGCGATGCGTTCGCTTGTAACCAGGGTAAACATCGGGTAACTAAGCGCAGGACCGCGCTTAGTTACCCGATGTTTACCCTGGTTACAAGCGTTAAACTAAAAAAAAAAAAAAACAGTACATACTTACATTCTGGTGTCCGTCAGGTCCCTTGCCGTCTGCTTCCCGCACTCACTGACTGCCGGCCGTAAAGTGAAAGCAGAGCACAGCGGCATCGTTGGTCGCTGGAGAGCTGTCTGTGTGACAGCTCCCCAGCGACCACACTACGATTTA
The DNA here is from genome assembly GCF_032444005.1 of Ranitomeya imitator. Classification (NCBI taxonomy): domain Eukaryota; kingdom Metazoa; phylum Chordata; class Amphibia; order Anura; family Dendrobatidae; genus Ranitomeya; species Ranitomeya imitator. The sequence goes on from NC_091285.1 coordinate 437,458,849, forward strand.
CCTACGATCACGGCCAGGTCATATCGCTGGTCGTGATCGTAGGTAAATCGTATAGTGTGACGGTACCCTTATCCTACAGCACGAATCACACATTACAGCGTCCAGTTGCTGTGACCGCCAGTACGGCGCCGTGCACTTCCTCTGTGCTTTCCTTACCCAAGCCTGGGTGGTTAGTGGCGTTCGTCAATGCGGCACCGCATGCACTCTTGTGCATTAATATTGTTATTCTGTTTCCTTACACACCCAGTTGCGGTGTTGTGCCAGCAAGGGTCTAATCGGACTTCAATCCTAGTTAGGGTTGAGTTCGCTGACTACTTGCTCGCGCTTTAGGTGCGGTACCGCGGTCCTGTGACTTAACAGGATTGCTTCTTTCACGCTGGGTGAGGTTTAACCCACGCGTCTATACTTTAGTGTACCGCCATATAGTCTGCAAATTGCTAGCAGCAGGTTTTCACCTGCACGGTGGACCCCGGACTGCGAACGCATCTATATCATCTGTCTTGGTGCGTTCCGCCAGTCCTAACATAATACTAGCGCCAGCGTCTGGCTAGTAAAATGGCGGACAACCAGCGTTTACAGAGGTACATCCAGCAGTTGGAGGGAAGGTTGGCGGCTTTTGAGCGTACAACCTCAGCTGTGGATGTCACTGCTGTAGCTGTGCAGGCTGCAAGTGTAGCCGCAGCCAGTTTGTCCGCTGCCACCCCTGCTCCGACTTTATCCCGTCTCCCGCTTCCTGACAAGTTTGCTGGCGACAGTAAACATTGTCGCGGATTCGTGAGCCAGTGCTCTATACATCTTGAACTCCTGGCGTCACGTTTTCCTACGGAGCGGGCGAGAGTGGGATTTATCCTATCTCTCTTGTCGGGCGGGGCGTTGGAGTGGGCAACGCCACTCTGGGAGCGAGATGATCGTGTGGTACAGAGTGCTCCTCTCTTCTTGGACACTCTGAAGCAGGTCTTTTTAGGGCCTCGGGTTACCCACGAAACCGCACTCCAATTGTTGTCTATTACACAGGGTACGTCCATGGTCAGCCAGTTTGCCATCCAGTTCCGGACTCTAGCTTCAGAGTTAGAGTGGCCAGACAAAGTTCTTATTCCGGTGTTCTGGAGGGGACTGGCAGACCATGTGAAGGACGCCTTGGCCACTAGGGAGATACCGGCCACACTGGAGGAACTTATCTCTGTGTCTACCCGCATCGACCTCCGTTTTCACGAGCGGAGGTTGGAGCGGACCCAGTGTAGGCAGAGGTTTCGGCTGGCTCCAACTTTCGCCAGACCTCTGGAATCCCCTGTCTTGGCGTCAGATTCCCATGAGGCCATGGAGGTTTCTCGAGCGGGACCTAAATCTCTAGCCGCTCGAGTACCCGTGGTTTGTAATAACTGTCAACAACATGGACATTACGCCAATAAATGTCCGCGGCGGTCGGGAAACGATCGCGTCTAGTAACCATTGGGGGAGGTTCACTAGACACAGCAGCATTCTCCTCCAAACTGTCCTTTAAAGGGACAATCCTGTTAGGCTCCTCCACTCTAAGGCTACGTTCACACTAGCGTTCGGCTAGTGTGCGTCGCGCTAGCGTCGGGCGACGCACGCGGCATGCGCCCCTATGTTTAACATGGGGGACGCATGCGTTTTTGCTTGTTGCATTTTCCGACACGTGCGTGTTTTTTTACGCTAGCGTCGGACCAAGAAAACGCAACAAGTTGCATTTTTCTTGCGTCCGATTTTCGTCAAAAAACAACGCACGCGTCGAAAAACGCAGCGTTTTTGCGTGCGTTTGCACGCATTTTTCGGTGCGTTGTGCGTCGCGTCGCCGACGCAGCGGCGCACAACGCTAGTGTGAACGTAGCCTAACAGTCGAGCTTTGTGTGGATTCAGGAGCAGAGGGAAACTTCATGTCCTCTGCTTTTGCTACACGTCATGCTATACCACTAGTCATGCTCGCCAAACCAATAACAGTTAGAGTTGTGAATGGGGCGACACTCCCACTGCAAATCACACACCAGACAGTTTCGTTCTCGCTGTCCATATCTCCTTCCCACCAGGAGATTATTTCCCTTCTTGTCCTTCCTGAGGGAATGGATGAGATTTTGCTGGGAATACCCTGGCTCCGTTTCCACTCCCCACATATTGAGTGGTCCTCAGGGAGAATATTGGGTTGGAGTAAGTCTTGTTTGGGCAGGTGTGTGAGTGAGTGTGTACAGGTCTCTACTACCGAGGTACCCGCAGATCTTTCATCACTTCCCAGGTATTATTGGTGTTATGCAGACGTGTTCTCTAAAAAGGCTGCTGAGACTCTACCGCCCCATCGCCCTTACGACTGTCCTATTGACCTCTTGCCTGGAGCCGAACCTCCTCGGGGAAGGGTATATCCCCTCTCTCTCCCTGAGACGGAGGCTATGTCTCAATACATTCAGGAGAATTTGGCAAGAGGGTTTATAAGGAAGTCAGTGTCTCCGGCAGGGGCGGGATTCTTCTTCGTGCAAAAGAAGAACGGGGAGTTACGTCCTTGCATCGATTACAGGGGTCTCAATGCTATCACTATTAAGAACAAATACCCATTGCCCCTGATATCGGAGCTCTTTGACAGATTAAGGGGAGCTAAAATATTCACCAAATTAGATCTGCGGGGTGCCTACAATCTGATTCTCATCCGTGAGGGGGACGAGTGGAAAACGGCTTTCAATTCCAGGGATGGGCACTATGAGTACCTGGTGATGCCTTTCGGGCTCTGTAATGCCCCAGCCGTTTTTCAGGACTTTGTCAATGATATCTTCCGGGATATGCTTTCTACCTCGGTCGTAGTCTATCTGGATGATATTCTCATCTTCTCTCCAGATATCGACTCCCACCGGAGAGATGTTGGCAGAGTCTTCGAACTCTTACAGGCGAATTCCTTATATGCAAAGTTGGAGAAGTGTGTGTTTGAGCAGGAGTCCTTGCCTTTCCTGGGCTATATCATCTCGGCCCAGGGATTGGCTATGGATCCTGCCAAACTACAAGCAGTGATGGACTGGCAGGAACCCCATTCTCTTAAAGCGGTGCAGCGCTTTATGGGGTTCATAAATTACTATCGCCAGTTCATTCCCCACTTCTCAACTTTGGTAGCTCCCTTGGTATCCCTCACCAAGAAGGGAGCGAATCCCAAATCGTGGTCCGAAAGGGTCTCCAAGGCCTTCACTTCTATAAAGTCCCATTTTGCTAGTGCTCCCATCTTACATCGTCCCGATGTGGGTAAGCCATTCCTTTTGGAAGTGGATGCCTCATCCGTTGGTGCTGGAGCAGTCCTCTATCAAAAGGATGCTCAGGGTCGGAAGCACCCATGCTTCTTTTTCTCAAAGACCTTCACACCAGCGGAGAGAAATGACTCCATCGGGGATAGGGAGTTGCTGGCAATGAAGTTGGCCTTTTCGGAGTGGAGACATCTCTTGGAAGGTGCTCGGTTCCCTTTCCAACTTTTCACGGATCACAAGAATTTGGTCTATTTCCAAACAGCCCAGCGGCTGAATTCTCGTCAGGCCAGATGGTCCTTGTTTTTCTCCTGGTTCCATTTTACCCTACATTATCTCGCCGGGGAGAAGAACATTCGTGTTGACGCTCTCTCTCGCTCCTTCGTGTCAGCTGAGGAGGAGGAGGACGAGCCTCGGCTCATTGTCCCTTCGGAGAGTCTGAGAACTGTAGTTCCGGTTTTGCTAGAGTCTGTGCCTCCGGGCAAGACTTTTGTTCCCATCAATTTGCGTCCGGAGGTTCTCTCTTGGGCTCATTCATCCAGAGTGGGTGGACACTTTGGGGCAAAAAGGACATCTGAGTTACTGGCGAGAATGTACTGGTGGCCACATATGGTTCGTGACGTCGGAGACTACGTTCAGGCATGTGTCTCTTGTGCCAAGAATAAGTCTTCCCGACAACGGCCAGCTGGTTTGTTATACCCTCTGCCGGTGGCAGACAGGCCCTGGGAGATGGTCGGGATGGATTTTGTTGTGGGTCTGCCCAAGTCTCGTGGCTGTACCATTATTTGGGTAATCACCGACCATTTTTCTAAAATGGTGCATTTGGTGCCGCTTCCCCGGTTACCTTCTGCACGGGCCTTGGCAGCGTTGTTTGTCAAACACATTTTTCGTCTTCACGGTATGCCAGACAAAATTGTCAGTGACCGAGGTCCCCAGTTTGCGTCTCGGTTCTGGAGAGAGCTTTGTCGTCTTCTCAGTATCGAGTTGAATCTCTCTTCGGCTTATCATCCCGAGACAAATGGGTTGGTAGAGAGAGCCAACCAGACCTTGGTCACATATCTGCGACATTTTGTTTCTGCTAAGCAGGATGACTGGGCATCTTTGCTACCGTGGGCGGAGTTTGCTCGTAACAATGCTGTCGCTGATTCCACTGGACAGACTCCATTCCTCCTTAACTATGGTCAGCATCCGCGGGTACCTGTGCCCATGCCCGTGTCTTCCGCCGATTTCAGGGTGGCAGACTGGGCTGTGGAGGCACGGGACATTTGGGATCGCACTCAGGATGCCATTCAGGGTCCAAGGAGAGAATGAGGTCCTCCGCCGACGCACATCGGCGCCCCGCTCCAACCTTTGCTCCTGGCGACTTAGTGTGGCTCTCCGCCCGTAACATCAGGCTGCGACTTGAGTCTACCAAGTTTTCACCTCGCTACTTAGGTCCTTTTAAGGTCCTCGAACAGGTTAATCCTGTGGTTTACCGTTTGGCCCTTCCTCCACGCCTAGGTATCACCGACACCTTTCATGTGTCCCTCCTTAAGCCCGTCTACATGTCCCGGTTTTCTGAGTCATCTACTGGGACGTCGGGTTCATCTACGGACGATTACGAGGTGAACGCTATCTTGGGGTACAAGGTGGTTCGTGGCAAAAAAATTTATTTGGTGGACTGGAGGGGTTACGGTCCTGAGGATAGATCCTGGGAGCCTGCTGAGCACATTCGGGCTCCGCAGCTCATTGCTGCCTTCGAACGTAGCGAGGCCCAAGGAGGGGGGGGCCCTAGGAGGGGGGGTGATGTTAGGGGTTCAGTTCCCGCTTCTGCACAGGGGGAATCTCGAACCACCTCCGCTGCGGTCTCCCATTCTTATCCGGCCGCAGTGGAGTCTGCTCAGCAGAGACGTCGGTCCCAGCATCTTGCTCATTCTCACTCTGTTCTGAGAGTTACTGCTGCTTCTCCAGTCTCTGCCATTAAAGTCAGTGCTGGTCAGCAGCGAGCGGACTTCTCTGGGACTAAGTCCTTGTCTGCACGTACTGAGCATGCCCAGGGTAAGATCTCCCGTTGGAGATCGAGGGTCATGTGCTCAGGCTCTGCAGCACATTCCATTGGTCCTCTTGGCAGGTCTTGGAAGGGCAAAAGTGCTGTAGCCACTTCCTGTGCGGCAACTATATAAACTGCGCATGACCGCACGGCCATGCGCTAGTATTGTCTTACAATTGCTAATGTGTGTATGTTGTGAGTGCAAGTCGTCCTTGGATACCCCTACCCTATTGAATGTCTGTTCGCGGAAGGTGTATGGTTGCTATCTAGCGCCCGACTTATCTTACAGCACGAATCACACATTACAGCGTCTAGTTGCTGTGACCGCCAGTACGGCGCCGTGCACTTCCTCTGTGCTTTCCTTACCCAAGCCTGGGTGGTTAGTGGCGTTCGTCAGTGCGGCACCGCATGCACTCTTGTGCATTAATATTATTATTCTGTTTCCTTACACACCCAGTTGCGGTGTTGTGCCAGCAAGGGTCTAATCGGACTTCAATCCTAGTTAGGGTTGAGTTCGCTGACTACTTGCTCGCGCTTTAGGTGCGGTACCGCGGTCCTGTGACTTAACAGGATTGCTTCTTTCACGCTGGGTGAGGTTTAACCCACGCGTCTATACTTTAGTGTACCGCCATATAGTCTGCAAATTGCTAGCAGCAGGTTTTCACCTGCACGGTGGACCCCGGACTGCGAACGCATCTATATCATCTGTCTTGGTGCGTTCCGCCAGTCCTAACAAGGTGTGCTTAATTATTAGGCAACTTCCTTTCCTTTGGCAAAATGGGTCAGAAGAGAGATTTGACGGGCTCTGGAAAGTCCAAAATTGTGAGATGTGTTGCAGACGGATGCAGCAGTCTTGAAATTGCCAAACTTTTGAAGCGTGATCACCGAACAATCAAGTGTTTCATGGCAAATAGCCAACAGGGTCGCAAGTAGCGTGTTGGGCAAAAATGAATTGAGGAAGATCAAGCATGAAGCTGCCAAGATGCCATTTCCCACCAGTTTTGCCATATTTCAAAGCTGCAAGGTACCTGGAGTAACAAAAAGCACAAGGTGTGCGATACTCAGGGACATGGCCAAGGTTAGGAAGGCTGAAAAACGACCACCTTTGAACAAGAAACAAGATAAAATGTCAAGACTGGGCCAAGAAATATCTTAAGACTGACTTTTCAAAGGTTTTTCGGACTGGTGAAATGAGAGTGACTCTTGATGGGCCAGAGGCAGGATCAGTAAAGGGCAGAGAGCTCCACTCCCACTCAGATGCCAGCAAGGTGAAGGTGGGGTACTGGTATGGGCTGGTATAATCAAAGATGAACTTGTTGGACCTTTTCAGGTTGAGGATGGAGTGAAGCTCAACTCCCAGACCTACTACCAGTTTCCGGAAGACAACTTCTTCAAGCAGTGGTACAGGAAGAAGTCGGTATCGTTCAAGAAAAACATGATTTTCATGCAGGACAATGCTCCATCACATGCCTCCAAGTACTCCACAGAGTGGCTGGCCGGTAAAGGTCTCAAAGAAGAAAAAATAATGACATGGCTCCCTTGTTCACCTGATCTGAACCCCACAGAGAACCTGTTGTCCCACATAAAATGTGAGATCTACTGGGAGGGAAAACAGTACACCTCTCGCCTCTCGGAACAGTGTCTGGGAGGCTGTGGTGGCTGCTGCACGCAATGTTGATCGTAAACAGATCAAGCAACTGACAGAATCTATGGATGGAAGGCTGCTGAGTGTCATCATAAAGAAAGTTGGCTATGTTGGTCACTAATTTTTTTGGGGTTTTGTTTTTGCATGTCAGAAATGTTTATTTCTAAATTTTGTGCAGTTATATTGGTTTACCTGGTGAAAATAAACAAGTGAGATGGGAATATATTTGGTTTTTATTAAGTTGCCTAATAATTCTGCAGAGTAATAGTTACCTGCACAAACAGATATCCTCCTAAGATAGCCAAATCTAAAAAAAAAAATAAACACTGCAACTTCCAAAAATTTTAAGCTTTGATATTTGAGTCTTTTAGGTTGATTGAGAACATAGTTGTTGATCAATAATAAAAATAATCCTCTAAAATACAACTTGCCTAATAATTCTGCACACAGTGTAAATGAGAATAACTATGGAGCATATGCAATACCCATAGACATAATGAAGCCAGTATAGTAAACACCAGGGCAAGACACCTAATGGTGTGTGCACAAGCACCTTATCGCACGTTTCGCGACTCAGGGCTTCATCAGGACTAGTCCGTATTGAAAGTATTAAAAAAATCTCATTGTGGAAGTGCAACCTATTGCTACCCTGGTATACAATACCCCCTGGAATTCTTCGTATCGGGATACTGCATTTACTATTATGATTTGAATAATATCCTGCTGTACGTCAATTGTATTGTTTAACAAGATGACTCAGCTATTGCTGATGGTGCTCATTTGGGTCTTTTAAATTACCATATAGCTATTCTTTTTAATCAGGTTGATATTACTCTAGGAGAGTGTTATTTCACAATCGTATAACCAGGTATAGGGATTACAAATCAGGAGAACCTGTTCTTGGGTGTGGGTGCATGTTTTTTCCTGATATTAATTGTATTGCCTGTATGTTTATACTCCTCTTTGATTGACTATAATGATTGCAAGGACTCATTCAATTATGTTCATATTTGATTCGCATTAATACAATCATGGCTTAGCTAGCCCTTCCTATATATATTTTTTTATAGCATGTCTTTTTGTATTTTTTGTTATTGTATCCTTTTCTTTAATACAATTAATTTTGTAATATAAATTTATACGGATTTTGCCTCTTCTTGGAATATATTATTTGATCTATAATTATCTCGTATTACGGTATCCATGTCAAATATAATTGGTATTTTCTTCTAATTTAGGTTACATACTGACTTGTAATTCTATACTGATCTATTATTAAGGAAGAGAGTCAGAGTGGAATGATCTTAGCCAATTTATCCCTTCAGCATATAAGGCTTACGATTACTGATGTAGGGAGGGGTGTTCTGTGCTGTTGTTGCTCATACAGTAATTGCTTGCGTCTCACTTTAATGCAATGTGTAAACGTATTAGCACAGGATTATGTGATTAATGTGTTGGCTCTGAACATGCTGTTTTTCTGATCCCTCCACTAAAGTGATAAAGGTTTGCAGTAGATATTGACTCTTCGTTTCTTATTTTTACTTTCTTATTTATTTACTATATTTACTTATTTGCTAATTGCCATTTATAGTACATGTATAGTGCACCAGACGTCCCACTAAATGTGAAGGGTTTTCCAGCCGTAAGAGGTTTTATTTGTTCATTTCTACCAAACAAAATGCATACTTATCAATACATTTACCAAGGGTCAATGCCATAGAAAGCTCAAAACCATATGTAAACAACATAGATGAACGCGTTTGACATCTATGCGATGTTGCATGAAATAATCATGGTCTATAAGCAGATTCGGCGTGGAATCATATTTTATGATTTTTCTATAAATATTATGTTTTCCATTATCTGAATATGAATTGATATTTATATCATGTATGCATATATTTGTGTATAGTTCATTAATTATTTTTGGTTTATATGTGCCACGTATATTTTTATGTATTCTATTAAGCATATACGGTACACTGACGATTTTGCAAGTTTTCTCACCTGCAAAGAATGGAGAGGTCTGTAATTTTTATCGTAGGTACGCTTCAACTGTGAGATACAGAATCTTAAAAAAGAAAAAAAAGAAAATCACATTGTATGATGTATTAAATTTGCATTTTATTGCATTAAATAAGTATGTAATACAATATAAAACAGAACTTAAAATTTGGTTCAGAAATCTTTGTTTGCAATGACAGAGGTAATCGTTTCCTGTAGTACTTGACCAAATTTGCATACACTGCAGCAGGGATTTGGCCGAATCTCTCATACAGTTCTTCTCCAAATCTTTCAGATTTTGGGGCTGTCACTAGTAGAGATGAGCGGTGTTCGAGTCGAACTGTTCGCCAATCTCAAATTCGAGCTGTTTTGGGCGGTGTTTGAGTCGTTCGACGAACCCGAACAATTTGCTTAAAATTCGGCTGTTTGAGTTTCTGTTCGATAACTGTTCGTTCAGCAAAAGCCTCGCTTGATTTGCACATTAAAATTGTTTATCATTGTTAATAGACTGTTTCAGTGTATAGTGGGCGGGGGATAGATCTGTGCTGAAATAACGCCGATCTCCATTTTTTTCCCGCATTTACAGTGGGGCGGTGCAGTCTCTCAGCCTATCAGCAGTGCACACACACAGCAATGTGCATGTGATGCACACAAGCAAGGGCATGTGTCATTGGCTGTGTATGTCACATGTCCTTGCCCTATAAGAACCAGCCATTTGCCCCGTCGCCACCATTTCCTCACTGCTGCAGCTTAGTGTTAGACGGCACCGCTGCCGCTATGGGCGTTATACAGACTAATAGTGTTTTTTTGGAGCGAATTGTCAGAGAGATAGGTTTAGGGAGTCAGGAGGAGTCGGGACTAGTTGTAATATCAGCCCTTTTCAGGGTAGGTTACAGCAGTTCATAGCACTGATTGCCAGGCAGGTCTGTGCCAGTGCTGTGCAAGTGTTTGTCACAGCATTTGGTGTAATCTAGCTCAGCCAATCCTTTTGGGCTATTAGCATTGTCTGATGGTAGCAGCCAAACTGTTGAGGAAGGTGCAGGAGGCGAGGAAGAAGTGGAGGACGAACTGGCGCTGGGCATGGAAGACTCATCAGATGAGTGAGACCTTGATCAAATTTCTGTTGTGTGAGGTTGGGGGGAGAGGGCACACGAAGGAAGCATAATTCTCACCTCGCCACCGCCAAGACAACAAGGACTTGGTCCTCCTGGATGCGCAAGACACATGAGTGCCTTCTTGCATCACTACCTGCAACATGACCCTCGGATTGTCAGAATCCGAAGTAATGCTGACTACTGGGTTGCCACACTCTTAGATCCCCAGTACAAAAGCAAATTTGGCAAAATAATTCCTGCCAGAGAAAGGGATTCACGCATGCAGGAGTATCAGCAGAGACTGTTACAGAATCTAACATCTGCTTTTCCACAAAACACCAGTGGTGCACGAAGTGAATCTCTGAGTTCTAACTTGCCAACCGTGGGACTATCGAGTCATCACTCAAACCATAACAGTAACATCGTATCTTGTGGTAACAGCAATTTTTTCCAATCGTTTCAAGATTTTTTTAGACCATCCTTTGCAAGGCCACAGAAGACAAGAAGTCTGACGCACAGCCAACGCCTAGAGAGGATGGTACAAGAGTATCTCCAAGTTAACATCGATGCCATAACTGTGGAAATTGACTCTTGCTCATTTTGGGCTTCCAATCTTGAAAAATGTCCTGAGATCGCCACTCAAGCCTTGGAGATCTTGTCATGCCCCGCAGCCAGCGTTCTCTCTGAATGTGTGTTCAGCGCTGCTGGTGGTGTGCTGACAGATAAACTCACGCGGCTGTCCAGTGACAATGTAGACAGACTAACATTCATCAAGATGAACAAATCCTGGATCCGCAAGGACTTTTCTACCCCTGTGTCATCTTGGGGAGACTAAAGGCTTGATGATTTTTGAAAATCACCTCACCAACTGTTTTAAAAAACTCTGGCAAAATTGATGCCACTTAAGTGGTGTCTGTGGCTGATTTTATGGAAACAATGAAGACTCTTTATTCAGTCCCCTTGCTGAGTTTTACATGACGTTGCCATCGTCAATTCCAGGTGGGTGGGGTTGTCTGCAGAGTTGTTTACTCATACTATGGCCTGGGATTCACAGGTCTGCTCCAAAGCTTCAGTGTCTGCTAGTCAGCAGAGTAAAGTTAAGGAGAACAACCCGGAGCATTTGATGAACCAAATATAAACAACGTTTATTCCATAATTGACTACATAAAAAACATACAGTTCAATAGCAATATAACATTAATAGGTAACAAGAGCAACATGACTGTCTATAGAATGCTGAGAAGAGCCCCCATCCCAACCCCACAAGTAATACTCCACAGAATGGGAGCATACAAGCCCATCCCCCTCAGCAGTAGGGCCTAGTAAAGTGCTGAGTGCAAATAAACGGTCACAAAGAGACCTAGCCCAGGTAAGGCACCGAGTTCCCAAGCCACTGTCAAAACATCGGACCCCATCACATGACCACAGAAGTAAGGTGGCTGGTACTGGTGCAGAACTTACCGATCGCAGGGGGAGGGTGGGGAGACGGTCAGGAGGTAAACCCCCGACGCGCGTTTCGCGGCAGCACCGTGCCGCTTTCTCAAGGGGATAACCACTTGCTGCCGAAAAGGACCTTAAAGTAGCCCCTGACCTAACCCACGTGATGTTTAGTAGCCAATCAGGGAGGCACTATCGGCGCATGCGCGTTGCGTCCGACAGGTCCTGGCAGTGGAGCGCGGCGTCACAGCAAGTGCGCATGCGCGGGGAGCGAAGCAGCGCCCCGGGCGTGCGCACCAAGCCAAGCAGACGCCGATCCATACCAGAACGCAGCGGGCTGCAGCGCGACACGCACGGCCACCAATGAAGAGTGTATTCGCAAGCTATAAGAGAGACAAGCACCGCCCCACCACAGATGACACATCCCACATGTGTATATATGTTAAATACATGGTGCCAGCATGAATCATCCTGTATTGTAATAAACAGTCCTTGTATTCAGATGAACAGCGTCCATTATGGTGGGTTGTGGTGCGTCGCTTGTGATGGAAACGTCCAATAGTGGAGAGATTCAGCCATTCTCTTAAAGGCGTTACATCATATGCCCCCAAGATTGCAGTGATCCTCAGTCATAAATGTTGGCAGAGTCGGCAGCCCATACAAGGAGAGTCCTTAGGGCATCAAATTTATTCCAGTCACTAGTAATGCAAAAGCATAAGCATTAAAATACAAAAATTAAAATTACTATAAAAAATAAAAATTAAAAACAACATCCCAACCACAACTAACGGGGTGAAGGCCCATAAAGAGTGTTTTAATGCTGTACCTATGATGGGAAGAAGGAAATACTTTTTATATATATACAGCACACCATGAACACCGGAGAAATGTACTAATAATAAAGGGGATCATACTAGTAATAGAAAGAAATCCCTCATAAATAGGAGGCGAAGCTAAGTGCTTCATTTAAACCATTTGGTGACATGGTACCGAGCTGCACAATCCATTTTGTCTCTTTTTGTGCTAGGAGCTTTTTATTGTCCCCACCCCGAATCCCCAAGTGCAGAACATCAATACCCCTAACCTTAAGGAATCTAGCGTCGCACTTGTGGTGCGACCTGAAATGGCGTGGGATTGGTTTGAGATCCGACACATCGGACACTGTCCTGGCAGCAGCAACGTCCCGCACATGCTCCCGAACCCGAACGCGAAGTTCCCGCGTGGTTAATCCCACATACACCATGGGACACGGGCATGTAGCGTAATAAATTACGTTAGTTGTACTGCACGAGATTCGTTGCCTGATATCAAACTTTCTACTACCATCAGCAGACGTAAAGCTGGAGCAGCGCAGGACATTGGTGCAGGCAAGACAGTGCCCGCACGGAAAACACCCCCAATTGGGGCCACTAGTACCAAATGGGTTTTTCGGGGTGGGGACATAATGGCTCCGTACCAACAAATCGTTCAAATTTTTACACCTCCTAGAGGTCATCCGTGGGAACGGGCCAAGGGAGGCCGCCAGGGAGGGCTCAGTCCCAAGGACGGACCAATGTTTGGCAAGGATGGCGCGCATATTGTTCCACTCATGGTTGTAAGTAGAGATAAAGCGAATGGAACCAATATCCTCCCTGTCAGTCCGTCTACTCTGTGGGTGTAGTAAAGTCTCCCGTTGGGTTTTCCTGGCTCGGTCATAGCCATGCTTAACAGATCTACGGCTATAACCTCGAGCCAGAAAACGATCTTTCAGATCCGTGGCCTGTGCCTCGAACCTGGACTCAGAGGAACAGATTCGCCGCATCCTCAGGAACTGTCCGACCGGGACGGCCCTAATCGTGGATGGGTCATGTGCCGATGAGGCGTGTAATAAGGAATTAACAGCAGTCGATTTTCTGAAGACGTCCGCCTGGATACGCCGATTAATATCGACCTCCAGGCGGACATCCAGAAAATCGACAGTAACGTCACTAAAGGTGTATGTAAGTTTAATATTAGACGTGTTCCTATTTAGTATTCCCATGAAATCCTCGAGCTGGTGGGCGGTCCCGTCCCACAAAAAAAGAATATCATCAATGAAGCGATACCAGCACAGCACATGGGAAGCGGCCGGCGGGCCCTCGTCGCCAAAAAGGAATCTCTCCCAGTAACCCAAGAAGAGATTGGCGTACGAGGGCGCGCAGGCCGCGCCCATGGCCGTGCCGCGCTTCTGTAAATAAAAGATGTCCTTGAAAACAAAAAAATTGTGGGTAAGGACATAGTCCAGCAGCTCGAGGATTAGTCCACGTAAAGGGCCGTCCAGGTCGGAGGCCCCCAGAAAGAAGCGAACCGCCTCCATCCCACGAGAATGTTCAATACAAGTGTACAAACTCTCTACGTCAGCAGTGACAAGAAGAGTTGTACTGTCCACAAGGATGCCATCAATCCGCGCCAGGACGTCCGTAGTGTTTTTTTTATGTAGTCAATTATGGAATAAACGTTGTTTATATTTGGTTCATCAAATGCTCCGGGTTGTTCTCCTTAACTTTATATGGTCTTTGTGGAGCTGATTTAGTGAGTTTAGGGGGTGCATGGTAAACTCTTTTCCATTGGTCCTCCCTTCTCACAATATGCATTTGGGATTTTCTGTAGTCAGCAGAGTAGCCCAGCCACCCACGGCCTGTTTACCTAAGTACTATTTTTTAGCGGCATCTGGCCCTGGAAATCCTTTTTGGCCTAGTAGCAATTTCTGCTACTCAGCAGCGTACCGCACCCATGAAACAAGCTACACCGCCTGTTTACCTAACTACTATTTTGTAACGGCATCTAGCACAGGAAATCCTTTTGGGCCTAGTAGAATTTAGTGCTACTCAGCAGCGAACCCCACCCATGAAGCAAGCTACACTGCCTGTTTACCTAACTACTATTTTTTAACGGCATCTGGCCCAGGAAATCCTTTTTGGCCTTGTAGAATTTGGTGCTACTCAGCAGCGTACCCCACCCATGAAGCAAGCTACACCGCCTGTTTACCTAAGTACTATTTTTTAACACCATCTGGCCCAGGAAATCCTTTTGGGCCTAGTAGCAATTTCTGCTACTCAGCAGCGTACCCCATCCATGAAGCAAGCTACACCACCTTCTTCCTTTCTCAATCTAACCCCTCGGCTCCGGGGTGTCCACTCTCCCTCCAGCTCTCTCCTTCTCACAGGTGGACTACTGCGTGTTTTCACACTGTGGCAAATCTTTTGGGCCCAGGCATAAGAAGTCGTCGAGGTAATGGATAATATGTGCCGCCCTACAAACGTCCATGACGACACATTCGAGGAAGCAACTAAAAGCCTCAAATAGTGAGCAGGATATGGAGCACCCCATGGGCAAACAGCGATCTATGTAATATGCTCCTTCACAGAAGCAGCCCAATGGGAGGACACTATTCGGAGGCACAGGTAGTAACCGGAACGCCCCCTCAATGTCTGTTTTGACCATTAGGGTGCCCCTTACCAACTTCCTGACCCGCCTGATTGCCTCGTCAAAGGAGGTACAGTACATAGTACTGTATTTAGTTCCGCGTCGATGTTGTCGCTTACTGACCTGCCCCTTGGATATGACAAATGGTGGATTAGTCTGAATGTATTGGGTTCATTTTTTGGCACAACTCCCAACGGGGGTACCACTGCGTCTTCTAAGGAAAGTGTTCTGAATGGACCCGCCGCCATTCTACCTAAAGATATTTATTTTTTTATTTTTTTTTGTCAAGACGTCTGGGTTTTGGTAGAGTGATTTTAGATGTTTACTCCAGCCTTTCTTGATTTTAGAAGGGCATGACATGCCTATATCTGTGTGTCCTCCTCCTTTTACTCCTCCACCTCTTTTCTTTTTGCATGACTATATGTAGTTGTGACTTTTCCATATGTTTGTTGTGTCTTCTGAGCAGTTTGTCAGCTTTTAGACACCTTTTAAGGTGTTTTCTATGTGTTTTCCATGTGTTTGTATGTGTTTGTGTTTGCCTGCCATTGGTTTCGATGGGGTTCGACGGTGTTCGTCGAACGTTCGTCGAACACCTTCCTGTTCGATGAACCGAACCCAAACACTAGGAAAGTGGCTCAACACTAGTCACTAGGCAAAGTTGAGTTTCAGCTCCCTCCAAAGATTTTCTATTGGGTTCAGGCCTCGAGACTGGGTAGGCCACTCCAGGACCTTGAAATACTTCTTACGGAGCCACTCCTTCGTTGCCCTGGCTGTGTGTTTTGGGTCATTGTCATGCTGGAAGACCCAGCCACGACCCATCTTCAATGCTCTTACTGAGGGAGGGAGGTTGTTGGCCAAAATCTCACGATACAGGACCCCATCCATCCTCCATTCAATACAGTGCAGTCGTCCTGTCCCCTTTGCAGAGAAAAGCACCCCCCAAAGTATTGTGTTTCCCCCACCATGCTTCACAGTTGGGACCGTTTTCTTGCATATGAGTTGTCACATGATGACTACTCAAACCATTTAAGCTGTGTATAAGAGCCCTTAGTACAGGAAAACCTAAATATGCGTCTGGTGTTACCAGGGCAATGTTAGTCTGATAACATTTTCTCATAATACAAAAAAAAAAACAACTTGAGATAGCATTATGTCTGCCATTTTGACTGTCAAATGTGTGTTTTTGATATCTACTATTGATGAGCGAACGTGTTCGGATAAGGCATTATCTGAGCATTCTTGGGTGCTAACTGAGTGACTTCGGCATGCATGGATTGTCTGTTTGTTAGGCAATCCCTGCATCTGTTGCGGCTGTCGAACAGCTTCGAGAGATGCAAGCACAGGGACTCAAACATATTATTTGAGCATGCTGAAGTCACTCGGTTAGCACCCAAGCATACTCAGATAACGCCTTATCCGAACACATTTGCTCAGCATTAGTATCTACATCTGTGTGAAAAGTTTCCACATGAAAAAAAAAAAACACTCTGGCTACAGCACCGACTCACTCATTATCAACAGTTTCGATGTGAGTGGTCATTGGCTGAAGGTTTCTTTATGTTCCAAACAAACAATGGCACATATTATTATTATTATTATTTATTGTTATAGCGCCATTCATTCCATGGCGCTTTACATGTGAGGAGGGGTATACATAATAAAAACAAGTACAATAATCTTAAACAATACAAGTCATAACTGGTACAGGAGGAGTGAGGACCCTGCCCGCGAAGGCTTACAATCTACAAGGGATGGGTGAGAATACAGTAGGTGAGGATAGAGCTGGTCATGCAGCGGTTTGGTCGATCGGTGGTTACTGCAGGTTGTAGGCTTGTCAGAAGAGGTAGGTCTTCAGGTTCTTTTTGAAGGTTTCGATGGTAGGCGAGAGCCTGACGTGTTGTGGTAGATTGTTCCAGAGTAGGGGTGATACGCGAGAGAAATCTTGTATACGATTGTGGGAAGAGGAGATAAGAGGGGAGTAGAGAAGGAGATCTTGTGAGGATTGGAGGTTGCGTATAGGTATGTACCGGGAGACGAGGTCACAGATGTATGGAGGAGACAGGTTGTGGATGGCTTTGTACATTGTGGTTAGGGTTTTGTAGTGGAGTCTCTGGGCAATGGGGAGCCAGTGAAGGGATTGACAGAGGGGGAATAGCGGGGGGACAGGTGGATTAGTCGGGCAGCAGAGTTTAGAATAGATTGGAGGGGTGCGAGAGTGTTAGAGGGGAGGCCACAGAGCAGGAGATTGCAGTAGTCAAGGCGAGAGATGATGAGGGCATAAACTATGGTTTTTGCAGATTCGTGGTTGAGGAATGAACGGATTCATGAAATATTTTTGAGTTGAAGTTGGCACGAAGTGGAAAGGGCTTGGATATGTGGTTTGAAGGAGAGATCAGCGTCAAGGATTACCCCAAGGCAGCGAGCTTGTGGGACTGGGGAGAGTGGGCAGCCATTTACTGTAATGGATAGGTTCATTGGGGGGGTCGCGTGAGATGGGGGAAAGATGATGAATTCTGTTTTGTCCATGTTAAGTTTCAGAAATCTAGCGGAGAAGAAGGATGAAATAGCGGACAGACACTGAGGGATTCTGGTTAGTAGGGAGGTGATATCTGGTCCAGAGATGTAGATCTGTGTGTCATCAGCATAGAGATGATAATGAAAGCCATGAGATTCTATGAGCTGTCCCAGGCCAAAGGTGTAAATGGAGAAGAGCAGGGGCCCTAGGACTGAACCTTGTGGGACTCCGACAGATAGGGGGCAAGGTTATAAGGTGGTGTGTGAGTGGGAGACGCTGACTGTCCGGTCTGTTAAGTATGATGAGATCCAGGATAGGGCCAAGTCTGTGATGCCAAGAGATGAGAGGGTCTGTAATAATAGGGAATGGTCCATTGTGTCAAAGGCAGCCGACAGGTCCAGGAGGAGGAGGACAGAGTAGTGTCGCTTGCTCTTGGCGGTTAAGAGGTCATTGGTGACCTTAGTTAGGGCAGTTTCAGTGGAATGGTGTGACCGGAAGCCAGACTGTAAACGGTCAAAGAGGGAGCAAGAAGAGAGATGGGAGGACAGTTCAAGGTAAACGTGTTGTTCCAGTAGTTTGGAGGCATAAGGGAGAAGTGATATAGGGCGATAGCTAGATACAGAGGATGGGTCAAGAGAGGGCTTTTTGATGATAGGTGTGATGGAGGCATGTTTAAAGCTTGAGGGGAAAACACCAGTTGTTAGTGATAGGTTGAAGAGATGGGTTAGGGTTGGGATGAAGACTGTGGTGAGGTTTGGGATGAAGTGGGATGGGAGTGGGTCAAGTGCACAGGTGGTGAGATGCGATCTTGAGAGTAGAGTGGAGAGTCCGTCTTCTGTAATGGTGGAGAAGTTGGTTTTGGAGGTGGAGGGCTGGGAAGTCGGGAGGAAGGGCTCTGGGGGTTGTTGACCAAAACTGTCTCTGATGCTATCAATCTTCTGCTTGAAAAATGAGGCAAAGTCTTCAGCGGAGATAAGTGGGGAGGGAGGAGGTGCTGTAGGACGGAGGAGAGAATTGAAGGTGTTGAATAACTGTTTAGGGTTGTGAGACAGAGAGGATATGAGAGATAAGAAGTAGGTTTGTTTAGCTGTGGCGAGTGTGGTTTTGAAAGTAGTGAGGGACTGTTTGAATGCGATGAAGTGTTCGTTGGAGTGGGATCTTTTCCATCTGCGCTCAGCAGCCCTGGAAGCTCGCCTCAGTTCTTTGGTCAGGCTGGTGTGCCAGGGCTGTCTGTTGATTTTGCGAACTTTGGCATGTGTAAGTGGGGCAGCAGATTCCAAAGCTACAGCTATTGTGGTGTTATATAGAGCGGCAGCGTCATCCGCATTGTGTATGGAACTTATGTCTGTGAGAGGGAGGAGGGATTCAGAGAATGAATGTAGGTCAAGATGTTTAAGATTTCTGTGAGGGTGTAAAAGTTTGTGGGGTGGGGATTGTAGGCATGGAGTGGAGAGAGATGAGAATGTGAGAAGGTTGTGGTCAGAGAGTGGAAGAGGTGAGTTAGAGAGGTTAGATAGAGAGCAGAGGCGAGTGAAGATGAGGTCCAGTGTGTGACCATCTTTGTGAGTGGCTGCAGAAGACCATTGAGTGAGGCCGAAGGAGGAAGTGAGAGTTAGAAGTTTAGTGGTAGCTGAGAGGGAAGTGTCAATGGGGATGTTGAAGTCACCCATGATGATAATGGGGATGTCCGCAGAAAGGAAATGAAGTAGCCAGGTGGTAATGTGGTCAAAGAAGGTGGTGGCTGGCCCTGGGGGGGGTGGTAAATGACAGCCAGTTGGAGGTTGGAGGGGGAGTAGATGCGCACAGAGTGCACCTCAAAGGAAGGGAGGGTAACAGAGGGTGGAAGTGGGATTGGGGTGAAGGAGCAGTTATCTGACAGGAGAAAACCAACTCCTCCGCCATGTTTGCTGCTGGGGCGGGGTGTGTGAGAAAGGTGGAAGCCACCGTAAGAGAGTGCAGCAGGGGAGGCTGTGTCAGAAGGGGTGAGCCAGGTTTCAGTGATGGTGAGGAAGGAAAGTTTGGTAGTAACAAAAAGATCATGGATGTAGGAAAGCTTGTTGCAGACAGAGCGAGCGTTCCACAGAGCTCCTGTTGGTGGGACTGGGGAAGTGGGAGCTGGGCAAATGGGAATAAGGTATTGAAACTACATATTGAAACTAGAGCTTCAAGCTGGTATTTTAAAATATAATATGGCATATAATAGCCTTTGATACCAATGCTTTCTCCCTGGAGATTACATAGAGGTAGACAAACTTTAGAAAGGTCATCCAAGGCCGACAAGACCCTTAGTCACTGTCCCCTCCCTGTAAACCCACCATCTGCTACATGATTCCTGAGCTTTGGACATATTTATCACTTAATTGTCTTGTGTATTTTCTGCTTGCTCTATCATTTCTACGTAAATGGATTATTGAGGGATTTTTTCTAATTACCAGAATTTCGTCTGACCTCACAGCTGCTACTTTCTTAAAAAACAATCATATTAAGAAAATGAAATGCTTACATTTTTTACAAGAAAACAAGAAAAAAGCAGCAACACTCCACTTCTTGGTGAAAAAACAACCTTAGTCCTTTATTGCATAATAAAGATCATGGACAAGGTATTACGGGTAAAACAAGTGCAGGTTATGCAGGCAAATGAAGCAGGATGACGGCCGTTTCACGCAATATGCGCTTCTACGGGCCCATGATCTTTATTATGCAATAAAGGACTAAGGTTGTTTTTTCACCAAGAAGTGGAGTGTTGCTGCTTTTTTCTTGTCTTATTGGACCCTGTATGCACCTTCTTCATAGCAAGCACCTCCAGCGAGGTGAAGGTTTCTGGAATGTGTCCGTGATTCAGAGCTCATTCATCCTTTATCAGTGAGTACTAAGAGCGGTTTTTCTCAGTGCCATTCATATCTCATTTTACCGACTTACATTTTTTACCTTTATTATGTTTCATATTAATTATCATCTTAACTTCAAATGTAATAATCCACAAGCTAAACATTATATGCATTTTTTACTGTATTGTTTTTCAATACCCAAGCAGTCCATCCTAGATGCAGGATGTAACTATAAAAGAAGCAAGGCATTGAGTAAATGTGGAGGTTGTATGAGCAGCCTGGTGCCAAAATTTCTAACCTTTTCCAAAACATTTGTTTCCAAGTTAGGAAGGTGCAATGATGTTGTGATGAACCAGCACCTCTCCACCTCACCGTTCGTCACTATTACGTCAGACAAATCACATAATGCGGTCTCCTCATTTTCACCGTGATGTTTTGCACCCCCTTGTGACACGTAAGGTCAACTTGGTATAGTTTTACACAGACACCTCCTGTCCACACAGGCCCAGGGAGGCATGAGGAGTGAGAGGATGTGACCCATGCAGTCACTGACATGGCACCACACTCGCTCACAATCCAGACAGGCTGAGAGGCCCCTTTCACTAGCACAAGTGAAACAGCACCCGATAGGACTGTCACCAGTATCGCGATGGATATAAGCACAGTACTTTAACTGAGCTATATTGGGCCAGAAACCAGCCCCAGTAGCATGGAAAGTTAAGCCGAGAAGCGGAAGTGCGTATTTATGAATAGAGAAAGAAGAGCAACGCAGTATTAAATTATATATTTAATTGCCTTAAGGGAACACTAGACAATACACTATATACAGGATAGAAAAATATTTAGAATTGAGAGTCCTCAGTGGTTGATACCTTTTAATGGCTAACTGAAAAGATAGTAACAAATTGCAAACTTTGGAGACTACACAGGTCTCTTCATCAGGCAAAGACTAAAACAAATTCTGAAGAATCACATATTTATGCACAACATAGCATAGAAAAAAAAAAGGAAAAACCATGGATAAGATAGGTGACATGAAGCAGAATTACCATGAGTAATCCTGTATATACAGGATAGTTATACATACACATTTGAAACCAGAAGTTTACATACACTATATAAAAAAAATATGCATGTTTTTCTCAATATCGCACATGAAATCAGAATAAACCTTTCCCCATAGGTCAGTTATGATTACCATAATTATTAATATTTGCCAAATGCCAGAATAATGAGAGAGAGAAAATGTTTTAAGGCTTTTTTATTACTTACTGCAAAGTCAAAAGTTTACATGCATTTCATTAGTATTTGGTACCATTGCCCTTAAACTGAATAACTTGGGTCAAACGTTTGGGATGTCCTTCCACAAGCTTCTCACAATAGTTGGTAGGAATTTGGGCCCATTCCTCCTGACAGAACTGGTGTAACTGATCCAGGTTTGTGCTTTGTAGGTTGCATCTACCTTTTCAAGACTAATAAAGATCATCAGGAATTTAAAAGACAAATTGCATGAAATAATCTCTAACATTAGTGGTTCTGAGAAATGATGCTTTTCTGACATGGTGGCAGCTTACAGTTGAAACCAGAAGATTACATATGCTATATAAAAAAAACACATATGCATGTTTTTCTCAATATCCGACATGAAATCAGAATTAACCTTTCCCATTTTAGGTCAATTAGGATCATCATAATTACTAATATGTGTCAAATGAAACCGCCAAAACAAATTCAAAAAACGGAATCCTAGACCACAAAAAAAACAAAAACACAAGGATCCCTAAAATATAACTTTTAATCAATAAAGTTAAAAACTATTCGTTCCAAATTTAAAGACATTGATATATATATATATATATATATATACGAGTTATATATATATATATATATATATATATATATATATATATATATTGTCACAGGAATGTACAAGATAAGGACTGTCTGACCCTGTCAGGTGCCCTGATACTGGTCCCTACCTGACAGCGGAGGTTGCCTAAGTTTCAGCGGTAGGCGCCCCCGCTCCACGACAGCTAGCCCTGATAGCCCTAAACACACCTTGTGATCCCTAAAAAGTCAAGTCCCAATGTATTTAATACCCAGAAAAATTAAAAAAATATAAAAAATCAACAAAATGGAAAAAAATAAGGAGAAAACAAAACACAGAAAAAATAACAAACACAAAATTTGTTATTTTTCCCCAGAAAACACTCTTAATAGGGTATAGTATAAATATACAACAGATCATTGGGCAGAAACAAAAATGTCAATGTCTCGTTTATCCAAGATATGCAATAATGAAGGGCCACTCCAACTGACTAGCACCATATTCAAGTCAGCCCTGTGGTTACATAAATCAAGCAGTCAAATGACCCCTTAGTACCTGGATATTCCTGATGGAGTGGTAACCCCAAAAGTAAGAACAAAAAAGCATCCCATAGGGGTCTTTAGGCATATTTCATTTAGAGCTGCATAAATGGCGACACCACATTTAAATAAATCAATCTAACAATATGCACAGCGCTTCTACTCATCTGTTTCCGATGTTCCAACTCAGGCGCTGGGGGCATCCATTCAGCCACGTAGCCTAAAAGACCTCCAACAGGGAAGTCATCCCTAATTATATCCGACGTGTTTCTTCCCCTGTGGGAACACCGGGGGGTTCATCAGGGGATGTGGACCGTCCAGATAGTGAAAGGGTTCTTGCCAAATGTATAAATAATATAGTATAAGCAAGGGTCACCAGATCACCTGTACATTCCATGACACATACTATCTTTGCATCGGGCCTCCTGATGAGCCTTAATGGGCGAAACACGTTGAGGCATTAAACAGTAATGGCGTTTGGTGAACCACCGCTGACACATCTTGAGATGAGTATATATGTATCCCACATGTTTTGATTTTCATGCAAGGTGTTTGCACTACCAGCACCGGATCGGTTTGCAGGGGATATGTACTAATGACATATTTATCTAGAAAAATGTAAGAGTTATCTCGTACTGCATCTATCTATGTGGAATGTACAGGTGATCTGGTGACCCTTGCTCTATCTTGTGGGATATTCATAAGAGTGACATCAAAACCACTCAGGCTAGAACAGAATTTTTCTCTTATAGTGCGGTATTATCTGTTGTTTAAATCAATACGCGCCATGTGTTCATACATTGTTTTTAATATTATTGGGGACCTAGTTCTTCCTTAGCACAGGCAGCCCTCTGTTTAGTGTTAGAGGATCCTCTAGTTTGCGGGTAGAGGCTATCACTAGCAGGGCCTTTAGGGTCAGCCACCGTGGAGCGGGAGCACCACAACGTTCCCCCCTAGGGCGTCAACCTCCGCAGCCAGGTAGGGGCGATTATAGATGCTTTAGCTAGGGTTGTCTAGTTTTCCCCTTTAGATTTTGGGTATTTTTGTTTGAACACTTTTTTTGTTTGTGTTTTTTTGGTCACTTTAGCTTGCCTTGGTTTTAATAATAAAAAGTATTTTAATGTTAGGGCATTCAATTTATGATTTATACATTTTTCCCCTATAAATATATATATTCTTCAGGTTCTTGCCAAATGCCAGAATAAAGAGAGAAAGAGAGAATGTTTTAAGACATTTTTATTGCTTACTGTAAAGTCAAAAGTTTTTAAACTTCTGGTTTCAACTGTACAATGGTAAGATATGCAAATACAAATAGTGGTAGTACAAAAGATATGAGCAGATGGATCATGTCAATTACCAGGTTGATGTTCGACCATGTGTGTGCTGGGCCACAGGGGGCATGGTCTGCCAGCTGATTCCTAGGTCCTTCACAGCACCTTACTCAACATGGCCCCCCACTTTTTAAGTGAAGCGCAAGCATAACAGAGAGAGGGACCACATGGCCTTACACTAGCCTTTATTCCCTTTGGGTCACTCCCCTCCTGCCCTCTGGGCTGAACCTAAACCCCATCTGCTTGTTTCTAGCAGCTAAAAACTCCAAAACTTAACATGGGTCATAACTTCTTAATGGACGTTCCTAGAGAGGCGGTTTAAGCATCATAAGATTCGGCCAGGCCCCTGTTACATTTTGAGACCAAACAGCTTTTCTACTAGGCTATTACTAGCCATTCTACATATCTCCCCAC
Source organism: Ranitomeya imitator (assembly GCF_032444005.1). NCBI lineage: Eukaryota > Metazoa > Chordata > Amphibia > Anura > Dendrobatidae > Ranitomeya > Ranitomeya imitator. Next base: position 437,483,187 of record NC_091285.1, read on the forward strand.
CCTGTGATGGTAGAACAGATCAAGACCCTAAAAGGTGTTTGGTCAATTCAAGAGATCTAAAAAATGTAACAGGTGTGTCACCAGGAAGTCCGATAAGTCCATATTCTGCTTATCAAATCATAGGTGACTCAACAAAGCATTTAGTCTGCATGGTTTGGATCCACAGGGGGTCTTCCTGTACTAGCTAGGCGGGGATGTGAATTCCTTCTTTGAAGCCAAGAAGCACATCTCCCCCCCCCCCCATCTGAGCCAATTGTCCTGTTACAGTTGCACATTGTCAGGAGGATTGCAAGTTGTCAATAAATCCCCCCATCCTTTACGAATCTGGCAAATAAAAGGAGATACCCCTCCCTTTTTTAGTCTACTATGTAAAGGTAATAATAAAAAAAGGTTAGATATGAATATATTTTTTTTCATAAACTTGTAACTTAGTAAATAATCTTCATATCACATCAGTGTGGAAAGAGTCTGGAAAATGTTGCCTTCAGAGTATTGCAATATTAATAAAGATTTTCCCAAAACCCAGTCACCCACCAAAAGGTGACATCTCACAGCATACAATTTTTTTCTAGTATAACTGATATGCATTATATGACGAAAAGATCAGGTTGAGATTAAAACCCACTGAATTTCCAAAAATCATGAAATGGAATAGACAGGTCTCCATGGGGGTAGAGATGGTGATGGCTCCACCTTCCTTTAGATGGTAGAGTAAGAGGATGACAATAGACATCTGCTTACACAGCGTTAAGAGCTAATCTCCAGGCCCTAAGAAAAGTCCTGAAAGAGGCAAGGACCAAGAGAAAGATAAACCTCTCCATCCTTATTGTATCTATCCTGTAGCATCATCCACTTCTTGGATTTTGTGTTTTGCTGCACAGCAAGGGATAAGTTGTTCCATAGATTATTCTGCTTAAAACAAGAGAAAGAATTCAAAAGTCATAGGGTCTCTGCTCACCTCTGGGGCTGAAGGGATCTTACAACCTAATAAGAGGAGAATCATATAAGGAACTATTCTAGAAAGTAAGGTGAAATGAGTTCACCAACAGGATCTGTGCTTAGCACCAGCGCAGAAGACAGTCAGTCAGGTAAGACTTTATTACTAGTTTTCTGCAGCTAATACCGTAGATTTTTTTGTGCTCATGATACATTAGTGTTTACGCCATCTAATCTATAGTAAATATAATTTATTTTACCAAGTTTTGTTCAATAGTAATCATTGTTATGGTAGCTGCACATGTAGACTATTATAAAGTTTATTGGCAGCAAATCTGCAGCAAAATTACGCTATATGCAGATTTTATCAAAAAGTTTGTCCTCAATTTGCTCTAAATTTGATCATCGCAAAAAGTGATATCTTCAATGAAGAGCAGAAAAACGCAAACATAGTAGAGTTTGGAATTAAACTTTATTCTTGCAGTTCCTAGTCCTGCGCCAGGACCTGCGCCGAGCTCAGCACTCCTGTGCCGAGTATGTGGGGACAGCAGCAGTGGAAAACACTATGGCATCTTTGCTTGCAATGGTTGCAGTGGATTCTTCAAGAGAAGTGTCCGCCGAAAACTTATCTACCGGTAGGTTACAGACACAGATCCGGCAAGGGTTTGGTAAAGTCATAATCTGTGGTGCCACATTAACATCATCACTTAAAGACATGTTTAGAACATGGGATATCTTCAGGTTTCAATCCAATTGGTTACTTTCCAATATCGGATGCTTTGCTTAAAGATCGAAAAGATTGAAACTGATCATTTGTGATAATGAATCAATTGACAATATGCCAAAGAAAGCAATTAACTGCAGTGATGGAAACGGTTTTAAATACAAAATCCACAACTACCACATTTCTGTCTCTGTTCAGTTTAGTATTAATGGTGCATTAGTCCCATTTAGGTTTATGTTCCACCGATTACCCTGCTGCAGCATCAGATGGATGGGTCATTTCCTTGTCAGATATGTACGACATTGATCTACTTCACAATATTGATATCTAATTAAATATTAATTACATCTGATCAGTACTTCTATAACCAGCTATAATCAAGCTCTTATCAAATATCTGTGGACAATATTTCCACATTGAGCTGCATCATGGGACATTAAACTTTAAGTGTATTGTTGCCGTAAGCATTAGCCACTCCTGTTTTTCATAAAGAGAAATCTGCACATTATGCCAAGAATACAGTTCATATATTGCTCTAAAAATGTTTTGGAATATCTCTTATCTATCTAGAAAAAGGGGGGGGGGGGGAATGAAGGTGCAAACCTTCCCATGCATAGGTGTACCCTGAATAGTAGAAACAAAATATGGAAGCAGGACCCCGAAATAGTGTGAATTATAGGACTTTAATGGCCCATGTAGCAACGTTTCAGTTAATAGTGTAGCGTGCTTGAGAAGGGTTCACACTAGGGATGAGCGACTATACTCGTTACTCGAGATTTCCTGAGCACGCTCGGGTGTCCTCCGAGTATTTTTTTAGTGCTTGGAGATTTTTTTTTTTTGCAGCAGCTGAATGTTTTACATCTGTTAGCCAGCATAAGTACATGTGGGGGTTGCCTGGGAATCCCCACATGTACTTCTGCTGGCTAACAGATGTAAATCATTCAGCTGCGGCAATAAAAACTAAATCTCAGAGCACTAAAAAATACTCTGAGGATACCCGAGCGTGCTCGAGAAATCTCGAGTAACGAGTATATTCGCTCATCACTAGTTCACACCATTAGCTGAATTGTCCCACATGGGCCATTAAAGTCCTATAATTATATTGGACTATTTTTGGAGTGTTACTTCCATTTTTGTTTGTTTCCATCCATGTACCCATCCATCCACACATCCATCCATCTATCCATCCATCTATTGAAGCATGATGGGCAACCATGAAATTAATTTTTGCTTTCTGTCACATGATAGATGTCAGGCTGGAACAGGAATGTGTCCAGTAGATAAAACACACAGAAATCAGTGCCAGGCTTGCCGGCTTAAGAAGTGTCTTCAAACAGGCATGAACAAAGATGGTAAGTTCTCATTTCTCTTATATCTTTGTGGTAGTATGTTGGGATGGGATTAGAACGATTAATTTGTTACTGTTCTCGCTGCCGGCTCTATCGCTTTGTGATTATTCTGTTGATCTATATTTTTAGCAGTGCAGAATGAGCGCCAGCCTCGCAGTACAGCTCAGATTCGCTTAGACAGTATTGACCTGGACACCGAGAACCGTTCTGATCACTCTGCTACAACTCGAGAGCCTCTTCCACCGTGTCCACAAGGAAACAATTTGCGGACTCCTGTTCCAAATTCAGTATCAGGGACTTTAAGTCCACCCCACAACCACAGATTTATGGCCAGCCTGATGACGGCAGAAACATGTGCCAAACTTGAACCAGAAGAAGGTATGTGTGTAAGAATTCAATATTTAGTAGGACTAGGATTTGGGTGTTCCTAAATTACCAAGAAAAAAAAATGGATTGACCAATGTCCACATAGATGTCTGACACTTCCCAGAGCTGCTCATATGGTTGATGTCTGAACTCGTGACTAGAGTTGAATGAATTTGGTCAGATTTGGTCACCGAATCAGAATTTGCCATATTCGTGACATATTGGTACCCTATTTGTGCTGAATGTATGTTTGATGATCGGTTCTGAACATATTCAGTAAATGCTATTCCCATTGACCCTAATGACGTTCGACGAATAGTGCAAAAACAATATTTGATACCGATCGTATTCGGAACCGAATCCGAACAAATTTGCTCAACTCTACTCATGACATGTACCCAACAGATGATATAGGTGTAAATAGCTATTGGCGATTATTCCATGTTGAGTTTTTACATACAAAGAAAAATTCTGTAACATTGCTGTGGACTTTTTCTGTAGGAGAATGTATTTAAGCACCGATTTACTGCATGTTTGAAGTGAAAAGCTATCATGAATGGCGAGAACAAGCCAGCTTATCGCTTCCCATTATCCTTTATTGCAGCCGATGAGAATATTGATGTTACAAGTAATGAGCCCGAACGTACACCTAGTGACTTTCAGATGTCGGCATTCATCACATCCAGTCCAGAGGGGGTGTACGAAACCTCTGCTCGGCTTCTCTTCATGGCAGTTAAATGGGCCAAGAACCTCCCAGTCTTTTCTAACCTTCCATTCAGGGATCAGGTAAGTCACCAGTTACACAAAGTCCTATTACATTCAGAAAAATAAAAACTGTTAATAAAATATGAATGTAGGAAGAGTGAGGATTACTAGGGAATTTTTTTTTTTCAGAATAGATGTTTCTTATAGACAGCGTTAACATGCATATGGCTTTTTTTTTAAATCATGAATCACAATAGATTACATTTCCATATGTGTAGAGGAAGATACGAGCGTAATAAAGTCCATGTTAGTTCAGATCTCCTTGGTTCTTTAATTTGTTAAAAAAAATAAAATATGAAGCTGGCAGTATTGAAGTCTGCACTTCAGTGATGGAAGCAAACCATATGATTAAGGTCTACTCTCCTTCACACATCTGATTTTCTTGTACGGTTGCAATCAATGTTTTTCGCAGATAGAAGACATACCCATTATATTCCATGGTGCAGGGTTTTTTTCTGGTTTTGTTGCAAAGAGTGTCCACAATAAAAGCAAAACGGAGGCATGACGTGTTCAATTCTGATCCTAGCCGCAGCTCAAACTCGCTCATGCAAGTCTATGGGTCAGTGAAAAACTCGGTCTGCAAAGTGATAGTGTGCTTTCCGTATTTTACTTGAAGGTTTCATAAACTATAACTTTTTTTTTGTCACACACGAAAAAAACTGATGACACTAATGGTAAAAACCAACCCACTGACCAAACACTGATGAATAAAACTTGATCCAAAACCACAATGAAAATTTTTGGGGTATTTCATGTACGCAAAAAACAAACAAAAAAGAAACTGGGGTGTATGACACCGACCTAAGGGTATAAATTTATACAAGAAGAGAGGCCAGCCCAGTCCTGCCCCAGTCTTGTCTTCCTGAAGACCACTCATAATGTTGTAGAACACCACTCAAGAGACAAAGTAACATGGATGAGAATCCTGTGGTTGCCCTATACGCTATCCATTCTCTCATCACACTTTGTCATCAGAGCACTGAAAGCAAGGAAATGACAGTGCACTTACCTTATAGATGACTTATCAGAAGAGTAGAAGTCCATATTTTATGACAGCAAGGTATGGCTAGATGGCGGAAGAACATGTAGGTACCATGCCCATGATCACATTAAAAGGGAACTGCCTGTGTCCCCAGATGCTAATAGCCTGCAGAATAACCCAACATCTGCAGGTTAATAGCGTTACAATGCTGTTACTGAAAGCATGGCTACCAGGAGAAAATTAACTTTACTCTTCCAGGAACTGCTGCTTTTCAGTCATAGTGTGCCCAGACCTGCTACTGTAAGCCCTGGCACTTTGACAGCTGATGGAGCAGTTCGTCTGTCAATCAAACTGCCGGGCCATGCTACAGCCACTGCTCATAATATACTGAGTGATGACTATAGCTGTGCTGTGCACGTCTCTGAGACTGAAAGCTGGCAACTCTGAGACTGAAAGCTGGCATCTCTGAGACTGAAAGCTGGCATCTCTGAGACTGGCGTATCCCAGAAGGAATAAAGTTAAAGGTTAGTGATGAGTGAACATGATTGGATAAGGTGTTATAGGCTAAGGTGTTATCTGAGCATGCTCATGTGCTAACCGAGTGTCTTTGGCGTGTCCGAAAAATATGTTTGAATCCCCGCTCCTGCATGTGTTGCGTCTGTCGAACAGCCGCAAGACATGCAGCCGCTGGGACTTGAGCATACGCTGGTTAGCATTTCAGATAACACCTTATCTGAGCACATTATCTCAGTAGCTGCGTATTCAGTAAGACAGTTAAGACAACATTGTAATGTTATTAATTTGTAGATTAATCCTATTTCTGCAGCTTAGGGGTACCGTCACACAGTGGCATTTTGATCGCTACAACGGCACGATTCGTGACGTTCCAGCGATATATCCGTGACGTTCCAGCGATCTCGCTGTGTCTGACACGCTCCTGCGATCAGGGACCCCGCTGAGAATCGTACGTTGTAGCAGATCGTTTGAAACTTTCTTTTGTCATCTAGTGTCCCGCTGTGGCGGCATGATCGCATGGTGTAACAAAGGTGTGCACGATATTGTATACGATGTGCGCATAGTAACCAACGGCTTCTACATCGCACATACGTCATGAAATTATCGCTCCAGCGTTGTACATTGCAAAGTGTGACAGCAGTCTACGACGCTGGAGCGATATTGTTACGATGCTGGAGCGTCACGGATCGTGCCGTCGTAGCGATCAAAATGCCACTGTGTGACGGTACCCTAGGTGTTTGGGAACATGACAGATTCCCTTTAATGTAATAACAAAAGAAATAAATTCACTCCAAACAGATAAAATGTATCTCCCCTTATGGGTTTCTTTTTTTTTTTAAATTCGTTTATTAATAACAAAATCAATTATGTTACATACAATGTACAGTTAGATTGAGAAACACAGTATGTAGCATATAAAGTGTACACATTAAACACGTAATAAAAGGTACTTCAACCCACAGTCCGTGTTATCTTGTATTTGTTGCGAATAACAACTTCATAGTAACACATGTATTACATAGGTAAGAAAAACCAAAAAACCTAAGACTCTTAAATTAAGTCTATGCCTACTCTAGTTGCTAACTAATACGCCGCGTAACCTCGTGCCTATCCCTCCATGCAGTGTCCCCGGCCACCACCAAAGAAGACACCAACCTGATATCTCTAAAGGGTAAGATGGGAAGAATTCCATCGACCCCATATCTTGTCAAATTTTCCCGGACAGCCTCTGTTCTGATATAGCGTGCATTCATACGGGATGATTGAGTTAACCAAGTCAATCCAGGCTCTTCTAGATGGACAGGAGCTTCCCATCCATCTCAGCGCCAATACCTTACGCGCCATAAAGAGTGCCTCTCGCAAAAATATACCAGTGTAGTGATCCCAAGTCTCATCCTCCCACACTCCAAATATGCAAATTAACGGGTCAAGGGGAACAGGTATCAGCAGCAATGATGTTAATAGTAATGTCACTTCCTTCCAATATTGAAGAATTATAGGACATCCCCATATCATATGTACAAAGTCTGCATCTGACGAGTGACACCGCACACATTCTGATGTTTGGAATCGACCCATTTTAAAAAGACGTATCGGGGTTAGGTATGCTTGATGTATTATATACAGTTGAGTCATCCTATTATTAACTGACGGGGATACTTTAACCGGAGATTCAAGAATATCCTCCCAATCCTCCTCCTGCATATTGGAAAGCAGTACCCCCCATTTCTCTCTAATGGAGTTGACAGTGGCTGCGGCTCCCGAAGATAGCATATAGGTGTATAAGGAAGAGATAAGACCCTGGGGGCCCTGCGACTTAAGAATTCCTATCAAGGGTAAAGAAGATATAGCCCGACCTGTATCCACGTACCTCATATGTGTTTGAACGGCTGACCTCAGCTGTAAGTACCGAAAAAATTGGGATCTTGGTATATCATATTTAGTTTGCAATTGTTCAAAAGACACAAAGACCCCTCCATCATACAAATCACCTATTGAGAAGACCCCATACCTCATCCAGAAATCTGTAGATGGATGACTTAGTAGAATGGAGAAATAACTATTGTTCCATAGGGGCATCTCTGCTATAATATCTACATATCCCGTAATTTTTTTAATTTGTCTCCAAACTAAACGCGCCAGCCGGAGCAGGGGTAGCAGTCGGGGAGCACTGATTTTCTCCGCCTCCAAAAAGTTTAATGGGCAATCAATTTGAGCCGAATGAATTAAATGGTTTTCCGAATTGGGGAGGCAATTATTGGGCATCCACGGGTAGAGAGCTTTTGCCTGACCGGCCAGGTAATATAAATAAAAATCCGGGAGCGCCGCTCCTCCTCCCTGTTTTGGCCTCTGTAGTGTAGACAGTTTGAGTTTAGGTCTAGATTTCCCCCATGTGAAGGTGGTAAGTTGAGAGTTTAGTGTCGCGAAAAAGGACCTAGGCACCGGCGTGGCACTATGTTGGAGGCAGTAACTGAGTTTGGGAAGCAGAATCATTTTAATTAAATTAATACGACCAGCTACGGATAAAGGGAGTTTGCTCCAGGCCGCAAACTTAGATTTGACTAATTCTAACAGTGGAAATACATTGAGTTGCAAGTCAGTTCTACCATGCTAAGATATGTGTATACCCAAATATTTAAAACTAGACACAACAGGAAGGGGGGACAAAGTCTCTAAATCGGGCATTGGAGAGTGGGAAAGGGGCATCAACGCGGATTTGTCCCAGTTTATATATAAACCTGAATATCTACTAAAGTTATCTATAGTGGCTATTACTCGCGGTAGCGTTTCCTCCACCTGATCCATGAATATTACCATGTCATCAGCATACAGGCCAATGGTATCTACCCGATCAGCTATGTGTATTCCTTTAATGGCAGAAGAGGATCTTATTTGTATCGCCAATGCTTCCAATGCCAGGGCGAAGAGGGCCTAGGAAAGAGGGCATCCCTGTCCCGTCCCCCTATGCAGAGGAATGGGTTTAGAGATGGAACCATTTATAATAATCCGGGCCCTAGGCTTCATATACAGCAGTCCCACCCATTTAAGAAATTTGTCACCAAAGCCGTATTTTTTCAAACAAGCTAATAAAAAGGGCCACTCAAGGGAGTCAAAGGCCTTGGCCGCGTCCAGCGACGCCAATGCCCAAGAGTTATCCAACACCAGTGAGCTATATTGGACTACCGATTGGACCCGTCTAATGTTAATGGAAGTATTTTTACCAGGCATGAAGCCTGTTTGGTCTGGGTGAATGAGGTTTAGTATAATCGAGTTCAGCCTGGTGGCCAGGATTTTGGTGAAGATCTTATAATCTACATTGACCAGTGATATAGGCCGGTAAGATCCACAGTCTAGTGGGTCCTTCCCCTCCTTTTTGAGTATAATGATATTCGCCTCATAGAAGGTGTCCGGCATAGAGTCTCCCCCCTGCATCCCCTGGTACACCCTCAGCAGGAGTGGTGCTAAAATATCATGATATTTCCTATATAATTCAACGGGAAAACCGTCCGGACCAGGAGCTTTCCCAGAGGCCATATCCGCCAAAGCTTGCTCGACCTCCTCCAGGGTGAACTCAGCGTCCATAAAGGCGCGTTGAGCTGAGTCTAATTCAGGGAATGTCACATCTGATAAATAATCTAAGTTTCCCAGGACATCAAAGTCACACTTAGATGTGTATAACGACTCGTAATAATCTTGAAAACAATGAAGAATTTCCTCTGTTGAGGATACTAATGAGCCATCTGGTGTTTGAATTTGCAATATAGTGTTAGATACATTATGTTGTCGTACCAAGAAGGCTAAAAATTTGCTAGCTTGATTTCCCATCTCAAAGAAGGACTGGCGAGCAAAAAATAGTTTACGTTTAGATTTCGTGTCTATGTGTTGGTCATATAGCCTCTGGGAAGTTTGCCACGCAAGTCTGTTGCTATTAGTTGGATTAGATACAAATACCGACTCCGAGTCCTTCAGCTGTCGCTCCATCTCATCGTCCTCTCTCGAGGTCACTCTCTTTATGTACGATATCGTAGAAGATAGACACCCTCTTAGCGACCGCCGATACGCCTTTTAACGGCGGCCGCTAAGGGTACTTAAACCACAGCGCCGTTAATTAACGGCGCTGTGGAAAAAGTGTATAGCGCCCCCCAGAGTCCGATTTTCTCCGGGGTCTCGGCTGCTGGAGGTAGCCGAGACCCCAGAGAACATGATTCGGGTTTTTTTTTACCCACCCCGCATTTGCGATCGCCGGTAATTAACCGTTTACCGGTGATCGCAAAAAAAAAAACCGCGATTTGCATTGTGTTTCTCTCCCCTCTAATGTGATCGGACATTAGAGGGGAGAGAAATAGGGTCCCCCGAGCCCCCCACGGTACCTAATGTACTGGTGAAGGTGCCCCCCCGGTCCCCGACCCTCCTCCTTCCTGTGCGGGCTCCAAAATGGCGGGCACAAGTGCAGATGCGCCCGCCAAAACCCAGCTTCCCCCGCAGTGTATTGGGGTCGGTTTTTACTGACTCCTGGAGCGATCGCAATCCCGGGGGTCTTTACAGACCCACGGGGTTGCGATCGCTGCAAATAGTTTGTAAAAAAAAAAAAAAATGCTTTGCATTTCTCTCCCCTCTGATGTGATCGCACATCAGAAGGGAGAGAAATAGAGCCCCCGAGCCCCCCACCATACCGCCTGCACATCAGGGCTCCTGTCCCCGTTCCTCAGTCCATGGTCCCCGATCCTCAGCTCACGGCTCCTGGCCCCCCTTCTTCTTCTCTGCTGGAAGAAAATGGCGGGCGCATGCGCAGTGCGCCTGCCATGATCTGCCAGCAGAGACCCAGCAACCTATGAGAATTTTCTCATTGGCTGCTGGGTTTTGATTACTGTAATATGTCCAATTACAGTGATCAAAACCCCTAATATTTGATAAACATGGCAGCACTTGGGCTGTACCTTTCTCTTCTCTCCTTGTAGTTGTTCTAGGAGAGAAGAGAGAGAGACTACAGTTCAAGTGCTGCCCTGTCAGTTACAAAAAACATAATATCTGCCTCCGCCAGCATCCAATTTACCCACCCCCGTTCTCCGTAATCCCTGCATCATCAGCAGAGGAGTATGAAAAAAAAATTATAATTTTTTTTTTTTTAATTTTTTTTAGGGTTAGGGGAGGAATTAGATAAAATGGCCCGCAGAACTTTTAGCGCGGAGCAAGCTTACAGCCTGCTTTGCTCCGGCAGCGAAACAGATTCTGCCCCTGAAGTTGAGCAGTTTTCAGACAGTGATGACGACTCTTCCTCCACGGGATCCCCCAGCCCGGTGGTAGCGGAGTCGGTCGTCACTGCTGAAGCTTCAGAGGCAGGACCAAGTACCGCTACCGCTGTGGCATAATGACACCTCATTTTCCCCTCAAATTCCCCCTTTTTCTGCAGTCCCTGGAATAAAAGTAGATGTCGCCAATTTTACCCCCATTGATTTTTTTGAAATTTTCATTAGCCCCGAAGTCCTGCAATTAATCGTCCACCAAACAAATCTATATGCCCGGCAATATATTTCCCAAAAACCCACTGCCTTTCATTCCCGTTCCTGGATCCCCACAAATGTCCCTGAAATAAAAAAATTCTTAGGCCTCACCCTGAATATGGGTATAGTAAAAAAAAACACTCTCCGCTTTTACTGGGCAACAAAAGCTGTCCACTGCACCCCTGTATTTGCAGCCATCATGTCCCGAGCCCGTTACGAAGCCCTGATGAGATTCCTCCACTTCAGTGACAATTCCCAAGCTCTCCCAAGAACTGACCCCAACTACGATCGGCTAAATAAATTAAGACCCCTAATTTCCCTCCTAAAAACTTCCTTTCTAAATTCCTATACCCCAGAGCAAAATATGGCAGTCGACGAGTCCTTGATGAGCTACAAGGGCCGTCTGTTATTCCGCCAATTTATTCCCTCCAAGAGAGCCAAATACGGCGTAAAATTATATAAAGCTTACGAGAGCTCATCAGGGTACACGTCTACCTTCCTAATTTATGAAGGTAGGGACCGCCAAATAAACCCCCCAAACTGCCCCCAGACAATTGGTATCCCAGGCAAAATTGTCTGGGAGCTAATGACGCCCTTTCTCAATCAAGGGTACCACGTGTATACCGATAACTATTACACGAGTATCCCCCTATACAAATCCCTCCATGCTGCAAATACAGGGGCCTGTGGGACAGTAAGGAAAAACAGAGTGGGGTTTCCATCACAGTTGGTGTCCAGACGTTTGGAGAGGGGGGCGTCATTTTCACTTGCAAGCGACCAACTTCTTGCAGTGAAGTGGAAAGACAGGAAGGACGTCTATATGCTTTCCACACTGCATACGGACACCACTGTGACGGTCAGAGAGAGGGGTGCCACCAGGGACAAAGAAAAACCAGTCTGCGTCACAGACTATAACAGACATATGGGTGGCGTAGACCTGTCAGACCAGGTTCTGCAACCATACCTGGTCAAGAGGAAGACCAGGGCGTGGTATAAAAAGGTGGGAATCTATCTAATTCAGACTGCCACCTACAACAGCTTTGTCCTATATAAAAAATCTCAAGGACCGCTAACTTTCCTGCACTTTCAGGAAAAAGTAGTAGAGAGCCTCATATTTGAGTCCATGGCACCGGGGGAAGCCTTCGACTCTGAGGATTCCCGGAGACTGTCAGAACGCCATTTTCCTCACCCTGTCCCTGTCACTCCCACCCAAAGGTATCCTCAAAAAAGGTGCCGAGTTTGCAGAAAGCATGGCAGGCGGAGTGATTCCCGATTCTATTGCCCCACATGCCCATCCCAACCATCCTCTCGCTTCCTCAAACTCAATGTGGACAAATCTGAACTCATCATCTTTCCTCCATCCCACAAATCTTCCTTACTTGACCTATCTATCGCAGTCAATGACATCATGCTTTCCCCTGTACCCGAAGTCCGCTGCCTCGGCGTAACCTTCGACTCTGCCCTGTCCTTCAAACCACACGTCCAAGCTCTTTCCACCTTCTGTCGCCTCCAGCTCAAAAATATCTCCAGGATCCGTCCTTTCCTCAACCCCCAATCTACTAAAATGCTTGTGCACGCCCTCATCATTTCCCGCCTTGACTACTGCAACATCCTTTTCTGTGGCCTCCCTGCTAACACCCTTGCACCTCTCCAGTCCATCCTTAACTCTGCTGCCCAACTAATCCATCTCTCTCCTCGCTACTCCTCCGCTTCCCCCCTCTGCAAATCTCTTCACTGGCTCCCATTCCCTCAGCGTATCCAGTTCAAATTGCTAATACTGACCTACAAAGCCATCCACAACCTGTCTCCTCCATATATCTCTGAACTAATCTCTCGATATCTTCCCTCATGTGACCTCCGGTCCTCCCAAGACCTCCTTCTCTCCTCCACACTTATTCGCTCCTCATCCAATCGCCTCCAAGACTTCTCCCGAATATCCCCCATCCTCTGGAACTCTCTGCCCCAACACGTCCGACTATCAACCACAGTCGGATCCTTCAGACGGAACCTGAAAACTCATCTCTTCAGGAAAGCCTACAGCCTGCACTGACACCGCTGCTGCCTCATCACCAACGAAGCTACCGCCTCACCAACACCAGAGCTACCGCCTCACCAACACCGGAGCTACCGCCTCACCAACACCGGAGCTCCTGCAACCCTCAACCTACTGTCTCCTTCCCCATAATCCTGTAGAATGTAAGCCCGCAAGGGCAGGGTCCTCGCCCCTCTGTATCAGTCCGCCATTGTTAGTTTGTTTACTGTATGTGATATTTGTAACTTGTATGTAACCCCTTCTCATCTACCGCACCATGGAATCAATGGTGCTATATAAATAAATAATAATAATAATAATAATAATAATAATAACCAGGCCTTTGTATCTCCCCGTTTTGAGACCTACCACACCACCTACAATTATTAGTTTGCTTTTTTTCAATAATTTTTATTTTCTGCTTAGTGGCCCCAGTAGTACAATTTGGAACAATTGATAAATAATATTTTAATTAGTAGATCCCATTTTACCCCATTTCACAATTAATTCCAGAACTTGATCAATCCCATACCAAACTACTATCCCAACAAATTCTCGTCCACGTACCCACGTCTGTACGCTCTAGAGTGTGGACCCCACAAATGTTCTTGCAAAGTCAGGTCATCTGAAAATTCTACAAAGGCACAGATGATTGGCCTCGGGGAGACCAAAACATCCAACACCGCGGAGACACCATCACGTGTTTCTCAACGCAGTGATTCCAGAACACTGCCCCCATCCCTTATGGGAAATATGCAGATGCATGTAAAGAAGCTGCGGAGACACCATCACGTGTTTCTCGACGCAAGCAGTGAATAGCCAGGCCTTTCCCCGGGAAGGAACAACCACGGGAAGGGCAGCATCCTATGAAGGAAAGCCACCTATGCCAAGCATGGTATCCATCCACAGACAGCTGTTTCGGGGTTTTTGCCCCTCATCAGTGTGGAGTAGGAATCTGGCTATTAGGAGCAGTGCCTAGTAAAAAGGCTATAAAGGCACAGATGATTGGCCTCGGGGAGACCAAAACATCCAACACCGCGGAGACACCATCACGTGTTTCTCAACGCAGTGATTCCAGAACACTGCCCCCATCCCTTATGGGAAATATGCAGATGCATGTAAAGAAGCTGCGGAGACACCATCACGTGTTTCTCGACGCAAGCAGTGAATAGCCAGGCCTTTCCCCGGGAAGGAACAACCACGGGAAGGGCAGCATCCTATGAAGGAAAGCCACCTATGCCAAGCATGGTATCCATCCACAGACAGCTGTTTCGGGGTTTTTGCCCCTCATCAGTGTGGAGTAGGAATCTGGCTATTAGGAGCAGTGCCTAGTAAAAAGGCTATAAAGGCATAGATGATTGGCCTCGGGGAGACCAAAACATCCAACACCGCGGAGACACCATCACGTGTTTCTCAACGCAGTGATTCCAGAACACTGCCCCCATTCCTTATGGGAAATATGCAGATGCATGTAAAGAAGCTGCGGAGACACCATCACGTGTTTCTCGACGCAAGCAGTGAATAGCCAGGCCTTTCCCCGGGAAGGAACAACCACGGGAAGGGCAGCATCCTATGAAGGAAAGCCACCTATGCCAAGCATGTTATCCATCCACAGACAGCTGTTTCGGGGTTTTTGCCCCTCATCAGTGTGGAGTAGGAATCTGGCTATTAGGAGCAGTGCCTAGTAAAAAGGCTATAAAGGCACAGATGATTGGCCTCGGGGAGACCAAAACATCCAACACCGCGGAGACACCATCACGTGTTTCTCAACACAGTGATTCCAGAACACTGCCCCCATCCCTTATGGGAAATATGCAGATGCATGTAAAGAAGCTGCGGAGACACCATCACGTGTTTGCGTCGAGAAACACGTGATGGCGTCTCCGCAGCTTCTTTACATGCATCTGCATATTTCCCATAAGGGATGGGGGCAGTGTTCTGGAATCACTGCGTTGAGAAACACGTGATGGTGTCTCCGCGGTGTTGGATGTTTTGGTCTCCCCGAGGCCAATCATCTGTGCCTTTATAGCCTTTTTACTAGGCACTGCTCCTAATAGCCAGATTCCTACTCCACACTGATGAGGGGCAAAAACCCCAAAACAGCTGTCTGTGGATGGATACCATGCTTGGCATAGGTGGCTTTCCTTCATAGAATGCTGCCCTTCCCGTGGTTGTTCCTTCCCGGGGAAAGGCCTGGCTATTCACTGCTTGCGTCGAGAAACACGTGATGGTGTCTCCGCAGCTTCTTTACATGCATCTGAAAATTCTACGACTCGATCAATCCCATACCAAACTACTATCACAACAAATTCTCATCCACGTACCCACGGCTGTACGCTCTAGAGTGTGGACCCCACAAATGTTCTTGCAAAGTCAGGTCATCTGAAAATTCTACGACTCGATCAATCCCATACCAAACTACTATTCAAACAAATTCTCGTCCACGTACCTATGTCAATAAGCGTTAGAATGTGGACCCCAGAAATGATCTTGAAAAGTGAAATCATCTGAAAATGAATTCTAGGACTTGATTACTCACAAACATTTTTGACCATTTATCTAACTTTGACTGCTTTATGACTCTTGCTACACAAAACTTTGGCTTCCATTTATATTACTTATATTTATGTTGATGATACGGGCATGATCATTTTATTGTAGGATTTCTAAAAAAATTAGGAAGTTCCGTACTTATACACTATGGGCTTTACTTTATGGTTCTTGCCGAACCTCTGGTACCAGACAATACTTTCTATAGAGAACTGGTTGTTTTGTGCATATAGCGGTTCTGACCTTGGCGGGTGGGAGCTTGCTATGGTGTACCACGTCTATTGGCACATTCGTCTCTCATATAGGGATTGATGGAGCTAAAAGGACGTTGTACGACCAGTCTCTGAAAGTGTCTGCCATTCTAGCCCTGATGCTGTTCTTTCATCTTTGGAACAAACTCCGCTTTGCCACATAGTTGGCTGCATTTTCCTACACATTTTGCCCTTCATTCCAGTACAGTTTATTCTTCCTGCTACAATATACGCAAATGCGGGACAACTGTTTTGTTAGCAAGACCAATTTTATAGTCAGCCATTGTGTTTTAGGAGCATGCCTCCCTCTGTGAGTAATAATTCCTGGAAGGATTTTCTTTTTTGCTCAATGTCTCTAGAAGCTTTGAATGGGTCCTGGATCTTCAATTTCAAATTAAGCCAAATTTGTCACATTGTGCCCCTTTCTGTCCAAGCCCTGCCATTTGTCCAAACAGAACTTTTTGACTACATATGGGATATCGCTGCGCTCATAATAAAGTGGGTAACGAATTGTGGGGTCCACTTTTTGATGTTATTTCTGAAAAAGTGAGACATTCAGGTCTAAAACAAGATTCTCGTGGAAAAAAATGAATTTTTTCAATATGACGACCTAATGTTATCAAACTCTGTGTCATATATGTGGGTTCAATATATACCCCTGATTAAAATCTTTGAGGGGTGTAGTTTCCAAAACGGGGTCAGTTGTGGGGGGTTTCTGCTGTTAGGCACATCTACAAACCCAAAATGGCGTCCGCTCTCACAATTAAGAGATTAAAAATTCAAACGGCGCTCCTTCCCTTCCAAGCTCCGCAGTGCGCCCAAACAGAGGTTTACCCCCACATACGGGGTATCGACATACTCAGGACAAATTGCACAACAACTTTTGGGGTCCAATTTGTCTTGCTACCCTTGGGAAAATAAAAAATTGGGGGTGAAAAGATCATTTTTGTGAAAAAAAAATGATTTTTAATTTTTTCGGCTCTACGTTATAAACTTGTGTGAAGCACTTGGGTGTTCAAAGTGTTGACCACACACCTAGATAAGTTCCTTAGGGGGTCTAGTTTCCAAAATGGTGTCACTTGTGGGGGGTTTCCACTGTTTAGGCACATCAGCGGCTCTCCAAACGCGACATGGTGTCCGATCTCAATTCCAGGGAATTCTATGTTGAAAAAGCCAAATGGCGCTCCTTCCCTTCTGAGCTCTACTGTGCACCCAAACAGTGGTCCTTCCCCACATATGGGGTATCGGCATTCTCCAGACAAATTGCACAACAAATTATGTGGTTCATTTTCTTTTTTTACACTTGTGAAAATAAAAAAAATTGGTTCTGAAGTAAAATGTTTGTGAAAAAAAGTAAAATGTTCATTTTTTCCTTCCACATTGCTTCAGTTCCTGTGCAGCAACTGAAGGGTTAATAAACTTCTTGAATGTGGTTTTGCGCACCTTGAGGGGTGCAGTTTTTAGAATGGTGTCAATTTTGGGCATTTTATGCCACATAGACCCCTCAAACTGACTTCAAATGTGAGGTGGTCTCTAAAAAAAAATGGTTTTGTAAATTTTGCTGTAAAAATAAAAAATTGCTGGTCAAATTTTGACCCTTATAACTCCCTAATAAAAAAAAAATTTTATTCCAAAATTGTGCTGATGTAAAGTAGACATATGGGAAATGTTATTTATTGACCATTTTGTGTGACATATCTCTTTGATGTAAGGGAATAAAAATTCAAATTTTGAAAATTGCTAAATTTTCAAAATTTTCGCCATATTTCCGTTTTTTTAATAAATAATCGCAAGTAATATCTAAGAAATTTTACCACTAACATGAAGTACAATATGTCACGAAAAAACAATCTCAGAATCAGCGGGATCCGTTGAAGCGTTCCAGTGTTATAACCTCATAAAGTGACAGTGGTCAGAATTGCAAAAATCGGCTTGGTCATTAAGTACCAAATTGGCTCTGTCACTAGGGGGTTAAATATGCCTTAAGGGCATCCCAAAATATATTAGTGTTTTGGGGTCCAGAATGAGATGAGAGGAAGCATTTTAACTGTCCCACAGTCCTATCACTCGAGTCAATTAATTTAAGCCAGAATGGGTTTAATTTCCAAGTCATATTGTCTCTGAATTGCCCAAATTTGAGTTTGAGAATGACCGGGCTATGATCAGATATTCTTATGGGTTTCTTGGTAAATTTTCCAAACACTTTTTTTTAAATAAGAAACTAAACAATTTGAAAGATACTTTGTATCAAATCTGATCTTATTTGTGTAGGTCATTTTGCTGGAGGAAGCATGGTGTGAGCTGTTCTTGCTGTGTGCTATCCAATGGTCAATGCCCCTTGAGAGCTGTCCTTTACTGTCTGTGCCTGACCTGTCTTCCAATATCCATGGGAAATCTGTCTCCTCCAGTGTGGACATTCGAATCTTTCAAGAAACAATCAGTCGATTTAAGTCCCTTTGTGTTGACCCAACAGAGTTTGCTTGCATGAAGGCGGTGCTCCTTTTTAAGCCAGGTAAGTCATTGTATTGTTCTACCAATATACAATATAGCAGTGATATCTTTTCTTATAACTGACCATTTATACAATTTCATGTGGACCTGTCCACTTGTTTTGAGAAACTGGAAGCACTAAAATCTTTACCGTTAGGCCGGCGTCACACTAGGCGTATGAAAATACGGTCTGTTTTTTACGGCCGCAATACGAAGAAGTGTTGCAAAAATAGTGATCCGTATGTCATCCGTAGGCAGGGTGTGTCAGCGTATTTTGTGCATGTCATCCTCCGTGTGTAATCCGTATGGCATCCGTACAGCGAGATGTTCTCGCCGGCTTGCAAAACTGACATACAATGGATCCATGGGCTCAAATATTTGTTAAAACATATATACAGTCTATATATATATATACAGTATAATATAACACTGGGAGCGTCACTCTGTCCGAAGCCTTTATAGACTGTGCAAGCGCCGGCGCAGTCTGGCCCCCACAGAGTGACGCTCCCAGGAGATCGCGGTATGCGTAAACACTGAACGCACACCGCGATCACCAACAGAGAAGCAAGGACCGCCAGGAGGGTGAGTATCGGCTATATTCACCTGGCCCCGTTCCACCACTGCGCGCCGCCATCTTCCGGGTCCTCTCCCTGTGACGTTCAGTTCAGAGGGCGCGATGGCGTGCTTAATGCGCGCCGCCCTCTGACTGACCAGTCACAGCCAGAGGAGCCGGAAGATGGCGGCGCGCAGCTGTGGAACGGGGCCAGGTGAATATAGCAAGTGCTGGGTTGCCTGAACTAGCGGCGATACCGGCACCTGACCCCCACAGCGCGCCGGTGTCCCCGCCTGCTCAGGCCCCCCAGCACTCGGCGCCCAGTGACGATAGGTGAGTATGGTATTTTTTTTTCCATATATTGCAGCAGCATACAGGGCATATACCATGGAGCATCTTATGGGGCCATCAACCATAATGGAGCAGTGTACGGGGGCATACACTATGGAGCATCTTATGGGGCCATAAACCATAATGGAGCAGTGTACGGGGGCATACAGGTCCTTCTCAAAAAATTAGCATATAGTGTTAAATTTCATTATTTACCATAATGTAATGATTACAATTAAACTTTCATATATTATAGATTCATTATCCACCAACTGAAATTTGTCAGGTCTTTTATTGTTTTAATACTGATGATTTTGGCATACAACTCCTGATAACCCAAAAAACCTGTCTCAATAAATTAGCATATTTCACCCATCCAATCAAATAAAAGTGTTTTTTAATAACAAACAAAAAAACCAACAAATAATAATGTTCAGTTATGCACTCAATACTTGGTCGGGAATCCTTTGGCAGAAATGACTGCTTCAATGCGGCGTGGCATGGAGGCAATCAGCCTGTGACACTGCTGAGATGTTATGGAGGCCCAGGATGCTTCAATAGCGGCCTTAAAGGGAACCTGTCACCTGAATTTGGCGGGACCAGTTTTGGGTCATATGGGCGGAGTTTTCAGGTGTTTGATTCACCCTTTCCTTACCCGCTGGCTGCATGCTGGCCGCAATATTGGATTGAAGTTCATTCTCTGTCCTCCGTAGTACACGCCTGCGCAATGGAAGATTACCTTTCGCAGGCGTGTACTACGGAGGACAGAGAATGAACTTCAATCCAATATATCGGCCAGCATGCAGCCAGCGGGTAAGGAAAGGGTGAATCAAACACCTGAAAACTCCGCCCATATGACCCAAAACTGGTCCCGCCAAATTCAGGTGACAGGTTCCCTTTAAGCTCATCCAGAGTGTTGGGTCTTGCGTCTCTCAACTTTCTCTTCACAATATCCCACAGATTCTCTATGGGGTTCAGGTCAGGAGAGTTGGCAGGCCAATTGAGCACAGTAATACCATGGTCAGTAAACCATTTACCAGTGGTTTTGGCACTGTGAGCAGGTGCCAGGTCGTGCTGAAAAATGAAATCTTCATCTCCATAAAGCATTTCAGCCGATGGAAGCATGAAGTGCTCCAAAATCTCCTGATAGCTAGCTGCATTGACCCTGCCCTTGATGAAACACAGTGGACCAACACCAGCAGCTGACATGGCACCCCACACCATCACTGACTGTGGGTACTTGACACTGGACTTCAGGCATTTTGGCATTTCCTTCTCCCCAGTCTTCCTCCAGACTCTGGCACCTTGATTTCCGAATGACATGCAAAATTTGCTTTCATCAGAAAAAAGTACTTGGGACCACTTAGCAACAGTCCAGTGCTGCTTCTCTGTAGCCCAGGTCAGGCGCCTCTGCCGCTGTTTATGGTTCAAAAGTGGCTTTACCTGGGGAATGCGGCACCTGTAGCCCATTTCCTGCACACGCCTGTGCACGGTGGCTCTGGATGTTTCCACACCAGACTCAGTCCACTGCTTCCTCAGGTTCCCCAAGGTCTGGAATCGGTCCTTCTCCACAATCTTCCTCAGGGTCCGGTCTCCTCTTCTCGTTGTACAGCGTTTTCTGCCACATTGTTTCCTTCCAACAGACTTACCATTGAGGTGCCTTGATACAGCACTCTGGGAACAGCCTATTTGTTGAGAAATTTATTTCTGGGTCTTACCCTCTTGCTTGAGGGTGTCAATAATGGCCTTCTTGACATCTGTCAGGTCGCTAGTCTTAAGGTACTGTCACACTAGACGATATCGCTAGCGATCCGTGACGTTGCAGCGTCCTCGCTAGCGATATCGTCCAGTGTGACAGGCAGCAGCGATCAGGCCCCTGCTGGGAGATCGCTGGTCGGGGAAGAAAGTCCAGAACTTTGTTTCGTCGCTGGACTCCCCGTAGACATCGCTGAATCGGCGTGTGTGACACCGATTCAGCGATGTCTTTGCTGGTAACCAGGGTAAACATCGGGTAACTAAGCGCAGGGCCGCGCTTAGTAACCCGATGTTTACCCTGGTTACCATCCTAAAAGTAAAAAAACAAACAGTACATACTTACCTACAGCCGTCTGTCCTCCAGCGCTGTGCTCTGCTCTCCTCCTGCACTGGCTGTGAGCGTCAGTCAGCCGGAAAGCAGAGCGGTGACGTCACCGCTCTGCTTTCTGGCTGCCCGGCGCTCACAGCCAGACCAGAGAAGCAGAGCGCCGAGGATAGACAGCGGTAGGTAAGTATGTAGCGTTTGTTTTTTTACTTTTTAGGATGGTAACCAGGGTAAACATCGGGTTACTAAGCGCGGCCCTGCGCTTAGTTACCCGATGTTTACCCTGGTTACCGGGGACCTCGGGATCGTTGGTCGCTGGAGAGCGGTCTGTGTGACAGCTCTCCAGCGACCAAACAGCGACGCTGCAGCAATCCGGATCGTTGTCGGTATCGCTGCAGCGTCGCTATGTGTGACGGTGCCTTTACCCATGATGGGGGTTTTGAGTAATGAACCAGGCAGGGAGTTTATAAAAGCCTCAGGTATCTTTTGCATGTGTTTAGAGTTAATTAGTTGATTCAGAAGATTAGGGTAATAGGTCGTTTAGAGAACCTTTTCTTGATATGCTAATTTATTGAGACAGGTTTTTTGGGTTATCAGGAGTTGTATGCCAAAATCATCAGTATTAAAACAATAAAAGACCTGACAAATTTCAGTTGGTGGATAATGAATCTATAATATATGAAAGTTTAATTGTAATCATTACATTATGGTAAATAATGAAATTTAACACTATATGCTAATTTTTTGAGAAGGACCTGTACACTATGGAGCATCTTATGGGGCCCATAAACCATAATGGAGCAGTGTACGGGGGCATACACACTGGAGCATCTTATGGGGGCCATCAACCATAATGGAGCAGTGTACGGGGGCATACACTATGGAGCATCTTATGGGGGCCATAAACCATAATGGAGCAGTGCACGGGGGCATATAATATGGAGCATCTTATGGGGCCATAAACCATAATGGAGCAGTGTACGGGGGCATATACCATGGAGCATCTTATGGAGCCATAAACCATAATGGAGCAGTATACGGGGGCATATACCATGGAGCATCTTATGGGGCCATAAACCATAATGGAGCAGTGTACGGGGGCATATACAATGGAGCATCTTATGGGGGCCATAAACCATAATGGAGCAGTGTACGGGGGCATATAACATGGAGCATCTTATGGGGGCCATAAACCATAATGGAGCAGTGTACGGGGGCATATACCATGGAGCATCTTATGGGGGCCATAAACCTTTATGGAACAGCGTACGGGGACATATACTATGGAGCATCTTATGGGGGCCATCAACCTTTATGGAGCAGTGTACGGGGCATATACTATGGAGCATCTTATGGGGGCCATAAACCTTTATGGAGCAGCGTATGGGGCATATGGATGGGAGCAGCAAATTAAAGAATGGTGGCGCAGGATGGGAGCAGCACATGTCAGAATGGAGGCGCAGGATGGGTGCAGCACATGACAGAATGGAGGCGCAGGATGGGAGCAGCACATGACAGGATGGGGACGCAGGATGGGTGCAGCACATGACAGGATGGGGGTGCAGGATGGGAGCAGCACATGACAGGATGGGGGCGCAGGATGGGTGCAGCACATGACAGGATGGGGGCGCAGGATGGGAGCAGCACATGACAGGATGGGGACGCAGGATGGAGCAGCACATACCAGGATGGAGACCATATACCAATATAAATGCTCGCCACCCGGGCGTAGAACGGGTTCAATAGCTAGTATATATATATATAAATATACATACAGTATATATATATATATATATATATATGTCAGTGAGACACATATATGTATTTCTTACAGCACTAGATAGCAGAAAAGCCGGCTTTTGCTATCTCCTTCCCAAACCCGACAGGATATGAGACATGGTTTACATACAGTAAACCATTTCATATCCCTTATTTTTTACATATTCCTCACTACTAATGTTAGAAGTGTATGTGTGCAAAATTTCGGGACTCTAGCTGTTAAAATAAACGGTTAAATCGCGGAAAAAAACGGCGTGGGCTCCCGCGCAATTTTCTCCGCCAGAGTGGTAAAGCCAGTGACTGAGGGCAGATATTAATAGCCTAGAGAGGGACCATGGTTATTGGCCCCCCCTGGCTAAAAACATCTGCCCCCAGCCACCCCAGAAAAGGCACATCTGTAAGATGCGCCTATTCTGGAACTTGGCCACTCTCTTCCCACTCCCCTGTAGTGGCGGGATATGGGGTAATAAAGGGTTAATGTCACCTTGCTATTGTAAGGTGACATTAAGCCAGGTTAATAATGGAGAGGTGTCAATAAGACACCTATCCGTTATTAATCCAATAGTAGTAAATGGTTAATAAAACACACACACATTATGGAAAAAGTATTTTAATGAAATAAAGACACAGGGTGTTGTAATAGTTTATTATACTCTCAATCCAATTGAAGACCCTCGTTCTGTAAAAAAGGAAAAATAAAAAAACAACAATATCCCATACCTTCCGTCGTTCAGTCTTGTCCCACGCTGTAAATCCATCTGAAGGGGTTAAATCATTTTACAAGCAGAAGCCTGCTAATGCAGCCGCCCCTGCCTGTAAAAACCCGGGGAATAAATGGAAAGCAGGGAAACGTAGCTACCTAGACTTGCGGTGCTGCGCCCCCTGCTGGCATAACCTCAGATGAACTCGAGCATGAGAAAATATTCTGAAAAGTTCCCAGGCTCGAGTTCATATGAGTTCATCCAGCAGAGGGCGCATCACCGCGACTCGAGGTAACTACAGTACATTCCCCTGCATTCCATTCATTCACCAAGTTTTACAGTCAGGAGCACAGCTGCATTAGCAGAGCTCCTGGGTGTAAAATGATTTAACCCCTTCAGATGGATTTACAGCGTGGGACAAGACTGTAACGACGGAAGGTATGGAATATTGTTGTTTTTTTTTTTTTACTTTGTTTCAGGTGACAAGGGTCTTCAGGTGGATTAAGAGTATAATAAAATATTAAAACACCATGTGTCTTTATTTCCTTAAAATACTTTTAATAATGTGTGTTTTATTAACCATTTCGTACTATTGGATTAATAATGGATAGGTGTCATAATTGACACCTCTCCATTATTAACCTGGCTTAATGTCACCTTACAATAGCAAGGTGACATTAACCCTTCATTACCCCATATCCCACTACTACAGGGGAGTGGGACGAGAGATGTTAAGTGCCAGAGAAGGCGCATCTTACAGATGTGCCTTTTCTGGGGTGGCTGGGGGCAGATGTTTTTAGCCGGGTGGGGGCAATAACCATGGTCCCTCTCTAGCCTATTAATATCTGCCCTCAGTCACTGGCTTTCCCACTCTGGCGGAGAAAATTGCGCGGAAGCCCACGCCATTTTTTTCCGGGATTTAACCTTTAATAGCTAGACACCCCAAATTTGACACAAAGACACTTCTTACATTACTAAAGAGGAATATGTAATAAAAGAAGGGATATGAGATAGTTTACTGTATGTAAACCATGTATCATATCCTGTCCGGTTTGTGAAGGAAATAGCAAAGGTCGGCAATTGAATTACCGGCTTTTCTGCTATCTATCTCTGAATTAAATATATATATATATATATATATATATATATATATATATATATATATATATATATATATGTGTGTGTGTGTCTCACTGACATATACAGTGGGGCAAAAAAGTATTTAGTCAGTCAGCAATAGTGCAAGTTCCACCACTTAAAAAGATGAGAGGCGTTTGTAATTTACATCATAGGTAGACCTCAACTATGGGAGACAAACTGAGAAAAAAAAATCCAGAAAATCACATTGTCTTTTATTTTAACAATTTATTTGCATATTATGGTGGAAAATAAGTATTTGGTCAGAAACAAAATTTCATCTCAATACTTTGTAATATATCCTTTGTTGGCAATGACAGAGGTCAAACGTTTTCTGTAAGTCTTCACAAGGTTGCCACACACTGTTGTTGGTATGTTGGCCCATTCCTCCATGCAGATCTCCTCTAGAGCAGTGATGTTTTTGGCTTTTCTCTTGGCAACACGGACTTTCAACTCCCTCCAAAGGTTTTCTATAGGGTTGAGATCTGGAGACTGGCTAGGCCACTCCAGGACCTTGAAATGCTTCTTACAAAGCCACTCCTTCGTTGCCCTGGCGGTGTGCTTTGGATCATTGTCATGTTGAAAGACCCAGCCACGTTTCATCTTCAATGCCCTTGCTGATGGAAGGAGGTTTGCACTCAAAATCTCACGATACATGGCCCCATTCATTCTTTCATGTACCCGGATCAGTCGTCCTGGCCCCTTTGCAGAGAAACAGCCCCAAAGCATGATGTTTCCACCACCATGCTTTACAGTAGGTATGGTGTTTGATGGATGCAACTCAGTATTCTTTTTCCTCCAAACACGACAAGTTGTGTTTCTACCAAACAGTTCCAGTTTGGTTTCATCAGACCATAGGACATTCTCCCAAAACTCCTCTGGATCATCCAAATGCTCTCTAGCAAACTTCAGACGGGCCCGGACATGTACTGGCTTAAGCAGTGGGACACGTCTGGTAATGCAGGATCTGAGTCCATGGTGGCGTAGTGTGTTACTTATGGTAGGCCTTGTTACATTGGTCCCAGCTCTCTGCAGTTCATTCACTAGGTCCCCCCGTGTGGTTCTGGGATTTTTGCTCACCGTTCTTGTGATCATTCTGACCCCACAGGGTGGGATTTTGCGTGGAGCCCCAGATCGAGGGAGATTATCAGTGGTCTTGTATGTCTTCCATTTTCTAATTATTGCTAACACTGTTGATTTCTTCACTCCAAGCTGGTTGGCTATTGCAGATTCAGTCTTCCCAGCCTGATGCAGGGCTACAATTTTGTTTCTGGTGTCCTTTGACAGCTCTTTGGTCTTCACTATAGTGGAGTTTTGAGTCAGACTGTTTGAGGGTGTGCACAGGTGTCTTTTTATACTGATAACAAGTTTAAACAGGTGCCATTACTACAGGTAATGAGTGGAGGAAAGAGGAGACTCTTAAAGAAGAAGTTACAGGTCTGTGAGAGCCAGAAATCTTGATTGTTTGTTTCTGACCAAATACTTATTTTCCACCATAATATGCAAATAAATTGTTAAAAAAACAGACAATGTGATTTTCTGGATTTTTTTTTCTCAGTTTGTCTCCCATAGTTGAGGTCTACCTATGATGTAAATTACAGACACCTCTCATCTTTTTAAGTGGTGGAACTTGCACTATTGCTGACTGACTAAATACTTTTTTGCCCCACTGTATACTGTATATATACATAGTAACATAGTAACATAGTTAGTAAGGCCAAAAAAAGACATTTGTCCATCCAGTTCAGCCTATATTCCATCATAATAAATACCCAGATCTACGTCCTTCTACAGAACCTAATAATTGTATGATACAATATTGTTCTGCTCCAGGAAGACATCCAGGCCTCTCTTGAACCCCTCGACTGAGTTCGCCATCACCACCTCCTCAGGCAAGCAATTCCAGATTCTTACTGCCCTAACAGTAAAGAATCCTCTTCTATGTTGGTGGAAAAACCTTCTCTCCTCCAGACGCAAAGAATGCCCCCTTGTGCCCGTCACCTTCCTTGGTATAAACAGATCCTCAGCGAGATATTTGTATTGTCCCCTTATATACTTATACATGGTTATTAGATCGCCCCTCAGTCGTCTTTTTTCTAGACTAAATAATCCTAATTTCGCTAATCTATCTGGGTATTGTAGTTTTCCCATCCCCTTTATTAATTTTGTTGCCCTCCTTTGTACTCTCTCTAGTTCCATTATATCTTTCCTGAGCACCGGTGCCCAAAACTGGACACAGTACTCCATGTGCGGTCTAACTAGGGATTTGTACAGAGGCAGTATAATGCTCTCATCATGTGTATCCAGACCTCTTTTAATGCACCCCATGATCCTGTTTGCCTTGGCAGCTGCTGCCTGGCACTGGCTGCTCCAGGTAAGTTTATCATTAACTAGGATCCCCAAGTCCTTCTCCCTGTCAGATTTACCCAGTGGTTTCCCGTTCAGTGTGTAATGGTGATATTGATTCCCTCTTCCCATGTGTATAACCTTACATTTATCATTGTTAAACCTCATCTGCCACCTTTCAGCCCAAGTTTCCAACTTATCCAGATCCATCTGTAGCAGAATACTATCTTCTCTTGTATTAACTGCTTTACATAGTTTTGTATCATCTGCAAATATCGATATTTTACTGTGTAAACCTTCTACCAGATCATTAATGAATATGTTGAAGAGAACAGGTCCCAATACTGACCCCTGCGGTACCCCACTGGTCACAGCGACCCAGTTAGAGACTATACCATTTATAACCACCCTCTGCTTTCTATCACTAAGCCAGTTACTAACCCATTTACACACATTTTCCCCCAGACCAAGCATTCTCATTTTGTGTACCAACCTCTTGTGCGGCACGGTATCAAACGCTTTGGAAAAATCGAGATATACCACGTCCAATGACTCACCGTGGTCCAGTCTATAGCTTACCTCTTCATAAAAACTGATTAGATTGGTTTGACAGGAGCGATTTCTCATAAACCCATGCTGATATGGAGTTAAACAGTTATTCTCATTGAGATAATCCAGAATAACATCCCTCAGAAACCCTTCAAATATTTTACCAACAATAGAGGTTAGACTTACTGGCCTATAATTTCCAGGTTCACTTTTAGAGCCCTTTTTGAATATTGGCACCACATTTGCTATGCGCCAGTCCTGCGGAACAGACCCTGTCGCTATAGAGTCACTAAAAATAAGAAATAATGGTTTATCTATTACATTACTTAGTTCTCTTAGTACTCGTGGGTGTATGCCATCCGGACCCGGAGATTTATCTATTTTAATCTTATTTAGCCGGTTTCGCACCTCTTCTTGGGTTAGATTGGTGACCCTTAATATAGGGTTTTCATTGTTTCTTGGGATTTCACCTAGCATTTCATTTTCCACCGTGAATACCGTGGAGAAGAAGGTGTTTAATATGTTAGCTTTTTCCTCGTCATCTACAACCATTCTTTCCTCACTATTTTTTAAGGGGCCTACATTTTCAGTTTTTATTCTTTTACTATTGATATAGTTGAAGAACAGTTTGGGATTAGTTTTACTCTCCTTAGCAATGTGCTTCTCTGTTTCCTTTTTGGCAGCTTTAATTAGTTTTTTAGATAAAGTATTTTTCTCCCTATAGTTTTTTAGAGCTTCAATGGTGCCATCCTGCTTTAGTAGTGCAAATGCTTTCTTTTTACTGTTAATTGCCTGTCTTACTTCTTTGTTTAGCCACATTGGGTTTTTCCTATTTCTAGTCCTTTTATTCCCACAAGGTATAAACCGCTTACACTGCCTATTTAGGATGTTCTTAAACATTTCCCATTTATTATCTGTATTCTCATTTCTGAGGATATTGTCCCAGTCTACCAGATTAAGGGCATCTCTAAGCTGTTCAAACTTTGCCTTCCTAAAGTTCAATGTTTTTGTGACTCCCTGACAAGTCCCCCTAGTGAAAGACAGGTGAAACTGCACAATATTGTGGTCGCTATTTCCTAAATGCCCAACCACCTGCAGATTTGTTATTCTGTCAGGTCTATTAGATAGTATTAGGTCTAAAAGTGCTGCTCCTCTGGTTGGATTCTGCACCAATTGTGAAAGATAATTTTTCTTGGTTATTAGCAGAAACCTGTTGCCTTTATGGGTTTCACAGGTTTCTGTTTCCCAGTTAATATCCGGGTAGTTAAAGTCCCCCATAACCAGGACCTCATTATGGGTTGCAGCTTCATCTATCTGCTTTAGAAGTAGACTTTCCATGCTTTCTGTTATATTTGGGGGTTTGTAACAGACACCAATGAGAATTTTGTTACCATTTTTCCCTCCATGAATTTCAACCCATATGGACTCGACATCCTCATTCCCTTCGCTAATATCCTCCCTTAAAGTGGACTTTAGACAAGACTTTACATAGAGACAAACCCCTCCTCCTCTCCGATTTTTACGATCCTTTCTAAACAGACTGTAACCCTGTAAGTTAACTGCCCAGTCATAGCTTTCATCTAACCATGTCTCGGTTATTCCCACTATGTCAAAGTTACCTGTAGATATTTCTGCTTCTAGTTCTTCCATCTTGTTTGTCAGGCTTCTGGCGTTTGCGAGCATGCAGTTTAGAGGATTTTGTTTTGTTCCAATCTCCTCACTGTGAATTGTTTTAGAAATGTTCTTACCTCCCTTCTGAGTATGTTTTCCTGGGTCGTATATACCTATACTATGTGTACACATTTATTCTACCTATTCTATTCTATTCTATTCTATTCTGTCAGTGTGATTTTACTGTACACCGCACTGAATTGCCGGCTTTTCTATAGATCACCGCTGCGTATTTCTCGCAAGTCACACTGTTGGTCCGTGTGTAATCCGTATTTTTCTCGCCCCCATTGACTTTCATTGGCGGATTTTTTGTGCAATACGCTGACAAACGCAGCATGCTTCGATTTTCTACGGCTGTACAAGACCGTATAATACGGATGCGTAAAATACGGCAGATAGGAGCTGGGCCATAGAGAATCATTGGTCCGTGTGCAATGCGCATTTTCTGGGCCTCTGATACGTCCGTAAAACTCGCTAGTGTGACGCCGGCCTTAGAATAGACATTTGGCCCAATCCCTTCTTTGTATGTATGTACACCATAATATGGACACTGGTTGTGGGGATACTGCAGAGTTCTTTGTATAAAACCACATCCCATAGGATGGTTGTCATTAACTCAATGGACACCCCTCAGTGGATACAAAAAGAGCACACACAAAATTTATGTCAGTTAATTTCAAGAATCTACACCCCAATATATTTCTCTAAACTCTTAAGGTACCTTCACACTGAACGATATCCCTAGCGATCCGTGACGTTGCAGCGTCCTGGCTAGCGATATTGTTGAGTTTGACACGCAGCAGCGATCAGGATCCTGCTGTGCCATCGTTGGTCGGCGCAGAAAGTCCAGAACTTTATTTTGTCGCTGGACTCCTGCAGACATCGCTGAATCGGCGTGTGTGACGCCGATTCAGCGATGTCTTCACAGGTAACCAGGGTAAACATCGGGTTACTAAGCGCAGGGCCGCGCTTAGTAACCCGATGTTTACCCTGGTTACCAGCGTAAATGTGAAAAAAAACAAACACTACATACTTACATTCCGGTGTCTGTCCTCTCCGGCGCTCTGGTTCTCTGCACTGTGTAAGCGCCGGCCGGAAAGCACAGCGGTGACGTCACCGGCGCTTAGTGCAGAGAAGCAGAGCGCCGGAGAGGACAGACACCGGAATGTAAGTATGTAGTGTTTTTTTTTTTTTACATTTACGCTGGTAACCAGGGTAAACATCGGGTTACTAAGCGCGGCCCTGCGCTTAGTAACCCGATGTTTACCCTGGTTACCAGGGGACTTCGCATAGTTGGTCGCTGGAGAGCTGTCTGCGTGACAGCTCTCCAGCGACCACACAGCGACGCTGCAGCGATCGGGATCGTTGTCTAGATCGCTGCAGTGTCGCTTAATGTGACGGTACCTTTAGTAACATTCATATTCCGCATTATAAGGGCTGTCTATTACAAAAATTAATTTTCCAATACTGTGTTAGAGAATTCTGAGATAAGAAGGCAGCCCCGTGGTTTGGCACGCATCCATTAGCTACAAACTGTAAACTCTAAAAGACCCAGGAAGTCTGCGTAATATGAAGCGCACAAAAACACACTTTTTAAAAAAAATAACAGGTATTTTGGGGTCTCTGAAACCAGACCACCTGATCATTTTATTTTTGGGGAACTGTTTTGGCAAATATTGATTAATGAAAGAGAAGATCCCAATTATGGATTCAATATGATTACTGTTAACTGGATTTTAGCAGTGAGGAGAATTTGCAATTAATTACTAAATAGTGTGCGTAGTTTCCCTTTCCCCTGCATTGCAAATGAACTGCAACTTTTTGGGGTCTCTTCCTCCTACCTTCCTTTCTGTGGGATACATGTCTTTCCTCATCAAGTTTCCTGAAGCAATTAGGATATACTCACATGTGGCAGATTTAGTGCAAAATTTTTTTTTACTGAAAATCCGTGAAATACCTGATCTCAAAGATCTTGTGCTGATGCACAGTGTATACAGAAGACTGCCAATCAATGGTGGGGGACGGGTTATGAATATGGAGGACCACGAGGCAGCAGGTTTACTGTTTTGCAGCAAGTAGCCCATTAAGTAACACACTGGTGGAATCAGGGGCTCTGACCCTACTTTATGCTGCTCTCAGATTCTGATGACCGATTTCCTTTAAAGAGTTAACATCATTTACATTTTTCCTACACTTATCAATAGTACATGTGACAATAAGAAACTTTAATGTATCTTAGAGAGAAATATGTTTCTATCTTCTTCATGACTGATCTTTCATTTTCAATTTCATGGTAAAATCTGTATTCAGTGACTACAGACTTTCCCCTTACCGAGGTAGGTGATGACAATTAGTGCTCATAGTCTATGGAGAACAGTAACAGTTGTTTCAGGAGAACTTGCAGCAGAAGGTTGTGTCTGTCTCTAGCTCCCCCTGCCTTCCCCTCTCTATTGAACCTTAAAGTGGTTGTCTGGTCAAAAGTCTCACTCTGTGTGACTGTAGACTTCTGAATCTCCCCGGCACATGCACTGTGAGGATTTGTCACTTTCCAACTTGGTATTGGAGAGTATATATGGGTTAGACATACCCCCGGCCAGTAGGTGCGACCTCGCTCCATACACTTGTACTCTAGTGATGCGGCTGGCAGACAAGTGTATGGTGCGAGGCCATGGCCACTGGCCGGGAGCATGTATAACTCAATCATGCTCTCCGGGTCCAAAGCTGGAAACCGGTGAATCCTCGCATCGCACAGTGCGTGCACTGGGGGGGAGTAAAAAGTCTGCAGTCACACAGAGTGACCATAGACTTATTGATTTGGGCCGGCTAACCCCTTTAAAAGTAACATTTGCCATCTTCTATCTCAATAATGGGACAATACAGATATTACTCATGAATTAAGAGTAAACAATCAATCTAGGAGGAGAAAGTAAATTTCTCAGATAAGATATAGTATATTACAAAATTGTTTATTTTCATGTTTTACTGTTGATTTATGAAAAAAATAATATTACTCTTATCAAGTCCTGGACAGCCCAAGAACGATGTAATTTACAAACTGTAATATAACACCAAATACCATTTTTGTATTTTAGAGACAAGAGGCCTAAAAGACCCTGAACAAATAGAAAACCTGCAAGATCAATCTCAGATGATGTTGGCTCAACATACAAGAAGTCATTATCCAACCCAGCCCGTTAGGTAACTAATATGTCACTGAATCCATTCTTTCTTTAAAGTACTGAACAACTTAAGCGAGATGTGTGGCTCAAATCTTCATTCACTAGACCTTAAGGTACCTTCACACTCAGCAACTTTGCAACGAGAACGACAACAATCCGTGACGTTGCAGCGTCCTGGATAGTGATCTCGTTGTGTTTGACACGCAGCAGCGATCTGGATCCCTCTGTGCCATCGCTGGTCGGAGCTAGAAGTCCAGAACTTTATTTGGTCGTCAGGTCGGCGTGTATCGTCATGTTTGACATCAAAAGCAACGATGCCTGCAATGTTTTTACATGGAGCTAACAACCAGCAAGAACGAGAAGTGAGTCGCCGTTACGTCACTTGCTCCTGCATCGTTCTGGAGTTGCTGTGTTTGACGTCTCTACAGCGACCTAAACAGCGACGCTCCAGCGATCGGCTCGTTGTCTATATCGCTGCAGCGTCGCTGAGTGGGACGGTACCTTTAGAGATGAGATCTGCTATATAAAAAGAATCTCATGTTATATCTTCTAACTCTACATACCTATCGACATCTAACTCCTAATATTTTATTCCCCATCAGATTTGGAAAACTACTTCTCCTTTCTCCATCTCTCCGATTTATTTCTTCCGAACGCATTGAGCTTCTGTTTTTCCACCGTACCATTGGGAACACCCCCATGGAAAAGCTCCTTTGTGACATGTTTAAGAACTGAATATATGACCATACATTTATTGGAGAATAAAGGGTTGCTAATATAGTATTAAGCTATAAGGGAGCTGCAGATCACGATGATGCTGAACAGGAGAGATTCATGGAGGAAGATCGGCATGGTACTTGAGTAGAGCAGTGCAACGACCAAGGCTCGGACTATGACCAGTCTGTAGAAAACTATTTTCTACCTTCAGACAAGGCTATGAAGGAGAGAATCTCAGTCTGCGCCATCGTATAATAAGTAATATGTACGCTACACTTCCTGTCCCACATTGGGAAAGAGGAATGTAACCTGATCGCCAGGTATGACTTGGTGATACTGCTATATCTCTTAAGGCCACCATTAGATGGCTGTCGGCTGAACGATGGTTCAGCTGATGGTTTTTCTGGCAGCCATCTCTCACATACTTAGAAGCACTTAGCCTTCCCTATGAGAGAGCAGTCACCAGAACAGCGGAAGCTTATCTCCGTTAGACTCTATGATCGGAAGCTAAAAATGCTGGATTGATATTTTCCCTCATACAAGTTCATCGAGAACGTTCTAGTGTGGATCAGGGGCTTTACTTGAGACTCTTAATTTGTAACTATTTTGTATCAAGGAAAGCAATTACTATTATCATATTTAACTGAGATAGTGATATGTTCTTCACAGTCCAAACCACATCCACATGCATCATACCTTGCACTCTGTTCATTTTCATGTATTTTATTATGATGTTAGACTTCGATTTGTGTATTTTTTGTTTATAGAGCTTGTATATACAGTACAGACCAAAAGTTTGGACACACCTTCTCATTTAAAGATTTTTCTGTATTTTCATGACAATGAAAATTGTAAATTCACACTGAAGGCAAAACTATGAATTAACACATGTGGAATTATATACTTAACAAAAAAGTGTGAAACAACTGAAAATATGTCTTATATTCTAGGTTCTTCAAAGTAGCCACCTTTTGCTTTGATGACTGCTTTGCACACTTTTGGCATTCTCTTGATGAGCTGCAAGAGGTAGTCACCGGAAATGGTTTTCACTTCACAGGTGTGCCCTGTCAGGTATAATAAGTGGGATTTCTTGCCTTATAAATGGGTTTGGGACCATCAGTTGTGTTGAGCAGAAGTCTGGTGGATACACAGCTGATAGTCCTACTGAATAGACTGTTAGAATTTGTATTATGGCAAGAAAAAAGCAGCTAGGTAAAGAAAAACGAGTAGCCATCATTACTTTAAGAAATGAAGGTCAGTTAGTCTGAAAAATTGGAAAAGCTTTGAAAGTGTCCCCAAGTGCAGTTGCAAAAACCATCAAGCACTACAAATAAACTGGCTCACATCAGGAAAGGAAGACCAAGAGTCACCTCTTCTTCTGAAGTTTTTCCGAGTCACCAGCCTCAGAAACCGCTGGTTAACTGCAGCTCAGATTAGAGACCAGGTCAATGCCACACAGAGTTCTAGCAGCAGACACATCTCTACAACAACTGTTAAGAGGAGACTTTGTGCAGCAGGCCTTCATGTTAAAATAGCTGCTAGGAAACCACTGCTAAGGACAGGCAACAAGCAGAAGAGACTTGTTTGGGCTAAAGAACACAAGGAATGGACATTAGACCAGTGGAAATCTGTGCTTTGGTCTGATGAGTCCAAATTTGAGATCTTTGGTTCCAACCACCGTGTCTTTGTGCGATGCAGAAAAGGTGAACGGATGGACTCTACATGCTTGGTTCCCACTGTGAAGCATGGAGGAGGAGGTATGATGGTGTGGGGGTGCTTTGCTAGTGACACTGTTGGGGATTTATTTAAAATTGAAGGCATACTGAACCAGCATGGCTACCACAGCATCTAGCAGCGGCATGCTGTTCCTTCCGGTTTGCGTTTAGTTGGACCATCATTTATTTTTCAACAGGACAATGACCCCAAACACACCTCCAGGCTGTGTGAGGGCTATTTGACCAAGAAGGAGAGTGATGCGGTGCTACGCCAGATGACCTGGCCTCCACAGTCACCCGACCTGAACCCAATCGAGATGGTTTGGGGTGAGCTGGACTGCAGAGTGAAAGCATCTCTGGGAACTCCTTCAAGATTGTTGGAAGACCATTTCTGGTGACTACCTCTTGAAGCTCATCAAGAGAATGCCAAGAGTGTGCAAAGCAGTCATTAAAGCAAAAGGTGGCTACTTTGAAGAACCTAGAATATAAGACATATTTTCAGTTTTTTCACACTTTTTTGTTAAGTATATAATTCCACATATGTTAATTCATAGTTTTGATGCCTTCGGTGTTAATTTACAATTTTTATTGTCATGAAAATACAGAAAAATATTTAAATGAGAAGGTGTGTCCAAACTTTTGGTCTGTACTGTATATTAAAAAAAAAAAAGCTTTAAATACGTTAATCTTTACTGTCTGCCAAGCAGTAATGTGAAATCATATAGCGGTATTTGATTTCAGCCAGAAGAATTGATACTTTGATGGTAAAAGTGTGAAAAGAATGTTAATTTGTGGAGTCATTATTAAATGTGCCCTATATATCCATGCGGACTCTGTGTGCATCCATACAGCACTTACCGTGTATTCATGAGGCCTAAATGTGTTGTTTCCATGGGTCACAATGTCTTATGCTGGCATACTGTCTATCAGTATGACGCTATTGATATAAGAGTTGGGTGGAAAACGTTTCTGTATTCATACACACTCAGGATACATTAACTATTGTTTTTGGAATGATAAATTGGGTATAAAGCCACTGTGAGGTGTTTGCTCCAGAACTTTCAAGCCAAAACCTGGAACTTTAAGAAAGCTGATTTCAACAAATTAAGGGAAGAGCTTAATCGTATAGACTGGGACAATGTCATGGTAACTGGGGATACCGAACATAAATGGGGCATTTTTAAGGAAATAGTACTAGAATCCTGCAGAAAATTTATCCCTTTGGTAATAAAATGTGAAGGAATAAAAAAACGGTGATTTTTGTGTACTCACCGTAAAATCTTTTTCTCCAAGCTGCTCATTGGGGGACACAAACCATGGGTGTTATGCTGCTGTCACAAGGAGGCTGACACTAAGTGAATACAAGAAAGTTAGCTCCTCCTCTGCAGTATACACCCTCATGCTGGCTCCCAGAGAACCAGTTCAGTGCAAAAGCAGTAGGAGATCATAAACATCATATTAGAGTACACCACATCTGACTAAAGAAAACAAGCACAAGCCAAAAAGCTAACAGGGTGGGTGCTGTGTCCCTCAATGAGCGGCTCAGAGAAAAGGAGTACACAAAAATCCCTGTTTCTCCTTCGCCTCATTGGGGGACACAGACCATGGGACGCTCCAAAGCAGTCCTTGGGTGGGGAACAACATAACAGATCGAACCCCATGTACCAACTGACTAAGGATGCGGTACTGCTGCTTGCAGAATAAGTCTGACTATGGGCCGCATGTGCAGAAGTCTGAATGTGAATATTGTAGTGCTTTGAGAATGTGTGCAGGTTGGACCAAGTAGCAGCCTTGCAGACTTGGAGTGCAACACCTGATGCCAAATGGCCCAAGAGGTGCCCACCAACCAAGTAGAGTGTGCCTTAACCCCGCAGGTAGAGGCTTGCCTCTAATGCGGCAACACTCTTAAATAGCAGAGGACGAATAGGGCGTCCGGCTTACGGAAGGTCGCCGTTCTCAAGACGTACCTTCTAGGAGCCCTCACTACTTCGAGGGTGTGAAGACATCTTTCCACCCAATGTACCGGTGCTGGACAATAAGAAGGAAGGAAAATGTCCTCGTTAAGGTGAAAAGACGTGACTACCTTGTGCATAAAGGACAAAGACAGTCTGGGGACCACCTTGTCCCAGTGGAAAATCAGAAAGGAGCTTGACAGGACAAGGCAGCTAGCTCCAAGATTTGCCTGATAGACGTCCCTGCGACAAGAAAGGCAACTTTCCAAGACAGAACTGTCAGCGAGATTTCCTGCAACGGTTCGAAAGGCATCTCCTGAAGAGCACCCAGAACCAAGCTAAGGTCCCAGGCCTCTAAAGGCATTCTGTAGGGGGGTACCACATGGGAGACCCACTGAATGAAAGTCCTCACTTGCAGTTTGGAACCAATCCTGCGCTGGAATAAAACGAATAAGGCCGAGATAGATCTGGCCTTTGAGGGGGTAGAGCACCAAACCTGATGACAGGCCAGTCTGGAGAAATTACAAAATTGAGGGAACAAAGAAGAGGAAGACATCCACGGCCCTTGCGCCATGCGAAAAAGTTTTCCAGGTGCGGTGATAGGTGCGAGCTGATGCATGCTTCCAAATGCTAATCATAGTTGAAACCACTGATGAGAGAACCCAACATGAGTTAAAACTCAGGCGCCAATGGCCAAGCTGTTAAACACATGGCCCCTGAGTTCTGGTGGCAAATCGGACCTTGGCACAGCAAATGTGGACAATCTGGCAGACGCCAGGGACATTGGCGACAATATGCACTGACTCTGCATACTACATCCAGCTTGGCCAAACCGGGGCGACTAGGATTACTGGATCCCCCTCCACCTTGACCTATCTGATAATCCTTGGAAGTAAGGAAGACAAAACTGATGCCATGGAGAAAATTTGTGCATCCACCTCCATTGCCTTTGGGTCCCGATACCAAGCTAAGAAGTTGAGTACCTTGGCTTTCAATCTTGAAGCCATCAGATCCACATGCGGAGATCCCTAACGAACACAGATCTGTCAAAGACCTCCAGGTGAAGTTCCCACTGTTCCGAGGTGAGAACTTGACGGCCGAGAAAAAACTGCCTTCCGGATTTTTGTTTTTTTTATGCCTGGGATGTGCACTGCTGAAAATGTCGACTGGTTCCTCTCTGCCTCTGCCCATCGGGAATATGGGCTATCTCGTGCATGGCTGTCCTGCTGCGGGTACCCCTCTGATGATTGATATATGCCACAGCCGTGGCTTTGTCCGATAAAATTTGGATGAAGTGACCCGCCAGGAAATAATGGAACTGCTGCAAGGCTAGCCGAATCGCTTGGATTTCCAGAACATTGATAGAGAGGCTCGACTCCCGAGTTGACCAGCGTCCCTGAGCAGTGTGGAGACGGAAGAATGCTCCCCAGCCAAGAAGAATGGCGTCGGTAGACACCACTAGCAATTAAACCGGGAGAAAGGGTTTCCTCT
The DNA here is from genome assembly GCF_032444005.1 of Ranitomeya imitator. Taxonomy (NCBI): domain Eukaryota; kingdom Metazoa; phylum Chordata; class Amphibia; order Anura; family Dendrobatidae; genus Ranitomeya; species Ranitomeya imitator. The sequence goes on from NC_091285.1 coordinate 437,521,849, forward strand.
GGATGATAGAAGACCTTAATGACCCACAGGGCAAGTGGCACCGGCGGTCGAGGGAGAACAGGCTCCTATCCCAAGCCTCCACAAGAGCATGCTGTGGAGGACGGAGATGCAGTTGAGCGAAGGGGACCGTTTCCGTTGCTTCCACCATTTTTCCCAGTACCCTCATGGTAAACCGGATGGAATGATGGAATGAGTGGGAAAGTGTGCGGGCTTCTTGTTGAAGGGCTAGGATCTTGACTCGATGGAGAATCACCAACCCTCGGGAGGTGTCCAGGGTCATCCCTAAAAAGGACATCCGCTGGGATGGAATGGGGGTAGCATTGATTACGTTGTTCAGCCCGCTCGGGTGAGAAATAGTATCGCAAGTGATACAAATGCACTCCCCGCAGTCCTGGAAGGACAGACCCTTGATTAGAAGGTTGACCAAGAAGGGCAGGGCGACCATGGCCGCAGAGTGCCAAACGGATGTGACTACTGTCATGACCTTAGAGAGGCTCGACTCCCGAGTTGACCAGCTCCAGGAGCGGTAGCGAGGCCGAAGGGTAAGGCCGTGAACTAAAAATGCTGTACGCGAATGGAGAAGAGCGGGAATTCCTAATAAAGGGGACAAAAATAGGAAAATGGAGGGAAAATCCATTTCGTATCCAGAAGACACCAGTGTGATGATTATTTCCGCATTACCGCCAGTTCACAAGTGACTGCATCTTCTTGCGGTTTCCTTGTATCTGGAAGGCACCAGGTCTCTGGCCCAATTCGTTGAGAACAACGGAAAAACCAGGCCTGACTAAACCAGAGGAGGCCGCCTACCCTGCTGGTGTCGATCGGATAACTCCAGGAGTCATTGGACGGAAAATCTCTGGGACCTAGATCCCTTAGATCTAGACTGTTTGGGTCGACCTTTCCACTATTGGCTGGGCCTATAAGAGACCTGGGATCCTTTGTCCCTGTGTGGGGAAAGCTCTAATCCGGAAGAGATAGTGGTAATGGACCAGCCCGGATTGGTGCAAAAGGACCGAAAATGGATTTGTTGCTGATGCTGAAAAGGACGCCTAAGCCTGCTCTTTCCTCCCGTAGCATCAGAGATAAGCTGATCCAGATTCTCTCTATCCATGGGACTTTTAATTGATTATCCATCCAGCCAGGATAGACTGGTTCTGGATGTCAGGCGAGATACTGGCGGATGTACTGCAGGAGATTCAGCCCAATCTTCTCACAGATCAGCTGAAAAAGGGTACCTCGCCTCACGAGGCTTCCGACCTGTGAGGCATTTATCCGGTCGCTCCCTGCATCGGTTAACTATAACCCGAACTCCTGGGTGAATGGCGAACGCTGTATGAGGGCGTTTAGTCCTCTTGAAGGACACTGCGTGATCCGGACAGAACCGGAATTCTCATTGACATTAAGAGTCTGGTTGACAGCCTCAATAAGTGAATCCATCCTTTTCTGGAACTCTTGTTGACTCCAGATCCAAGGAAACATCCAATTCAGACTCAGTCTTGTTCGCTGCAATTCTCTGGTTAGAGAGATCGGGAAACGGAACTCACGGACGCCAAGGCACGTGATTGCTCGGGTGACATACTACAGTTCCGTTTCCTAGACACCTGTACGTTTCTAGAATACTTGCGGCCCCTGCTAGCCGACGGCTCCAGTGTAGAAGAGGATCCATCTATTTCGGTCCTGCGAATGCTCCGATCCACAGAGGGATCACGGAGGAATTCAATCTCTTTGGCCAGAGAAGCCATGGATTGCAGCAGTGATGAAACCAACTCAGGGGAACTAGGTGCACTGGCATAAGCTGGGATCGGTGGCAGCGGAGAGCTCCTCAGCGCATTTGGGGTGACCGGGTTTGCAGAGTGAAAAAGACTGTAATAGCCTTATTAGACCCGTTGTGAGCTTTAGACTGGTCATGCACCTTTAAAGGGACTCTGTCACCTGAATTTGGAGGGAACAATTTTAAGCCATAGAGGCGGGGTTTTCGGGTGTTTGATTCACCCTTTCCTTACCCGCTGGCTGCAATATTGGATTGAAGTTCATTCTCTGTCCTCCATAGTACACGCCTGCGCAAGGCAAGATTGCCTCGTGCAGGCATGTACTACGGAGGACAGAGAATGAACTTCAATCCAATATTGCAGCCAGCATGCAGCCAGTGGGTAAGGAAAGGGTGAATCAAACACCCGAAATCCCCGCCCCTGTGGCTGAAGATTGTTCCCTCCAAATTCAGGTGACAGAGTCCCTTTAAGACCAGGGAATACTGCAGGCTGTACTGCGGGGAGGGTGGTGCAGGGGTGAGGGAGCAGCGCCTCCTTACCCGGAGTCCACTTTGGATTAGCGCTGTCCTCAGTGCTGAATACTGCCGGGTTCTATGCAGCAGCCGCTTCAAGGTGCTAGCTCATGTCCAGAAGAGGCAGGAAAATGAAGATAGCCACCAAGAGTATGCTGTGAGTGCTCTCCTCCTGGACAAGAAGCGCCAGAATAGGGGGCAGAGCCACCGAAGCATGTCATAGCGTGGGTGGAGGCTCTGGGTTGCGGCCTACACAAGGCTGAAGCCGGGGGCTAAATTTTCGGTGCCGGCGCCAGAGAAAAAAAGGAGACCCCCTGCTGCAAAAACCTCCCCAGGCCGCTGCGCAGAGCCCTCCAGCTGCTCCAGACCCAGTATGCTCACAATGTGTACTAGGACGACCACTTATAGCACAGCCACACACTGCCTTAAGCAGCGCTCTCCCGAGACCATCCTCCAAACACCGCCTCCTATGACCTCACTCCAGGAAACCACGCGCGCCAATCACGAGAGACTTCAGACGCACTTCCGGCTTCGTCACTTCCAGTCCGGGCCTGTTCCCGGCACTCTATTTAACACTCCCGCTCACAGCGGACCTCCACTCCGGCACCAGTTGTGACTAACGGTGGACACCGCGTCATGCTGTGGACTAATCCAGGTAACCACACCTCCACTTTAGGCCATTGCCCCAGGAGCTGTAGGTCTGCAGCGCTGTGTTACGTTGTGCTCTGTGTTATGTTGTGCCTTGTGTTATGTTACGGCTGTCTCAGGAAGACCCCTTTCGTTTTTATTTGATTCACAGCTCCTAGCCCATCTCACTAGTGAGAGCGCGATACTATCCTTTAAGGTAACCTTCATCCAATTGTGGCACATGATTGATTTCACTACCCCTCAATGACGGCACTGCATGCACTTTTCTTTTCAGTGACTCTAACCAGATTGATTTGAGTGCCAGGTTCTTTTACATTTATGTTACACGGTGTGGGAACCTACCTGTGCACCCTTTAAGCTGTGCTCACGCTTTATTTTGTCCACGTAATTTCCCCATACGTGATAGCACGCTTGCTTGGTCATGACCTACAACACCTTCTCATATAACGAGAAGGAAATGATTTCTTAAAAACTGCACCCCGGGAACTTAGGGGACGCGATCTTGAACGCGAACTGAGGCACCATATAAATATTGAATTGCACTGTGTATTTCAGAATACTTACGAGTACAACACATTCCTAGGGGACTTAGAGTTTCTTTTGGTCCCACACTGTTTCAGGATTCCCCCAAATTGTGTACCAGATTTGAACACATTCTGAATAAGTGCTCTCTCGACTTGATTACTCTCACTATAGAACACTTACAGAAGGCGATTGAGTCAAGCTCAGATCGGATCAAGTCTATTGAGGCACAGCTTTCTTCCACAGGTACCCCGGAGGAACTGAACACCTTGAAATCCGAGATTCAAACCCGAATAGACCAACACAGGAAGGACACGGAGAATAGGAAACGCATCAAATTTGCTCGAGATACCGAGGACTACGAATCCAACCAAGTCTACAAATGGCAGGACAATTACTCCACTCGACGCATTCCACCATGATCAGGACACCGCTCATCAACCGACTACTCCACCTCTGGATCCGAACAGGACAGAAGTTCCACTTTTCCCAGCACCTCTCGTTTTTGCGGACAACGCACGAAAAGAAGAGGATGCAGAGGGGCCACGGACATAAGAAGGGACGCAGACCAAATGCGGATCACATGATCACAGGTACTGAATCCTTGATTGTCAACATTTCCTTTAGGACACTGGGGACATCTGAGTATAGTGTACTCAAGAAGGGACTCTCCTTCTGCCCTACATACCGATGTCGCACATTTGATCTTGAAATGGACCTTCAGCGCTTTTTTTGGACATTGCGACTCAAGGTGTATTTCTCTGATCCTAATAATAGCACCTCATATGCCTCAACTAGCATTAATAACCCACCTCAATTACTCACGGTCGAGAGCCTGGGACTCCGTAATAAGTCATTTTAGACCTCCACGAGGCTCCCATGCCCTAGAGGCATTTATTGAATTAATTCAGAATTCATTCCAAACACTATGGGGAGATGTAGAACAGGGACATCTTTTCTATCTACCAAACTTGTCAACTACAGAACGCCAGGCCCTCCAGTCATTACAGACACCAGTCTCATGATAAAACCCGCAGACAAAGGAGGGGCCATTGTCATTATGGACAAGAGTGATTATTTAAATGAGGCACTTAGACAACTTCAGGATATCACCATATATCGCAAATTAGACTCAAACCCCACTAGCTCAATCAGAAACAGGATTTCAGCGATACTACATAGTTATACCCTAGCGGGAGTCCTGGACATGAAAACTTGTGACTACCTGACAAATGATCACCCCATTACCTCCATCTTTTACACACTCCCCAAGATTCATAAGAATATAGAACACCCTCCAGGGAGACCAATTGTGGCCGCCACCAACTCTATACTGTCACCTATCACTATTTACTTGGAAAAAGTCTTAACCCCCACATTCAATCTACTAGATCCTATCTTCTGGACACAGGCGCTTTTCTTAAGACCATACGGTCACTGGGCAACACATCACCCAATGCCATTTTGGTATCACTCGACGTGAAGGATCTATATACCTCCATACCTCACACGGAGGGTATCAGATCAGTAAAAAAACTTCTGTCGACATCCGAGATGGACAGGTGGGAAATCGATCTGTGTGTTGACCTCCTTACCCTAGTACTTGACTCGAACCATTTTTTGTTTCAGGACCAATTTTATCTCCAGATAAGGGGGACCGCGATGGGCTCCAATGTGGCGCCCCCTTATGCAAACTGCTACATGGCAGACTTCGAGGAAAGCATAATCTATCCTGATACATGGTTCCGTAAGAACGAACTGACCTGGAAATGCTTTATTGATGACATATTTTGCATCTGGGGTGGCACGGAGTCCCTCCTGTCCTTCTTTAATTTATTGAATACTGCCTGGCCTGGCATTTCCTTTACAATCTCTCACGACTTGCACAGGATGAACTTTCTTGATACGGTAGTCATAAAGGACGCTGACGGCCTACTTACCACAGATCTACATGTAAAAAACACTGGAAGTGTAACAGACTATTCCGGTCAGAGTCTACATCCCCTGCAGTCAAACGTTCTATACCCAAATTCCAAATCCAACGAGTGTCCCGCATTGTCTCGGATGTCACTTTACGTCAGCAACGGGTCCTCGAGATGAAGTCCAAATTCTGCTCAAGGGGCTACCCAGATTCCATCCTACAGGACACATCCCACCTATCCAGTCATGTTAGACCCAAGAACAATAATCGAATTCCCTTTGTCCATTCCTTTCATCCTTTTGCATATGTTTTACATAAAAACATCCGCCATCATTGGCATCTTCTAGCCACAGCTCACCCCAACATCCCGGAGTTTCGAGAACCCTTTCTCCCTTGTTTCAGGAGGGCACGCAACCTCCTTGACACATTAGTCAGGGCAGATATGGGACCAGATAAACAACTTCCTAGACAACGATTCTTACAGAACCCTAGGTTCGGGACCTTCCCATGTCTACATTGCACTCAATGTAGTAATGTACAGGAGGGCAATACCTTTCACCACCCACGTTCAGGTAAGAGCTTCTCCATCAAGAACTACTTTACCTGCGACTCGTCATACGTGGTTTATCTGATAATGCCCTTGCGGCATGCTATATGCAGGGGAAGCAACACAGGCCATATGTGATCGTATATCCAAGCACAAATCTACGATTAGATGCAGGAACATGCTCCTACCAATTCACCATCACTTTATTACCAAGGGACACAACATATGCCAGATGAAATTTCAGGTCATTGAACAGGTACCATCTCCCAGACGGGGGGGCGACAGACTAGCCTCTCTGAAACGCCGTGAATCATACTGGATTCACATCTTGGACACCTTACACCCTAAAGGACTAAATAGAGAATATGACCTATTATCTTACATCTGAGTATTGCTTCATAGCTAGACTTATGCCGTGTCACCAGGTCACACTTGTCTAGACTCTCTACTGTATAATCCGGTCCTATATAACGCATATCTATTTTGGAGCATTGTGACTGTATTTCCCATAAGATGAGCCGTCACTCCTTTATATCATTTACAATGTATTTTCTATCATTTATAATGTATTCTCTATAATGTATTATCTATAATGTATAAGGTTGATCTTGGTACGGTTCATATTATTAACTCTTGTGTCTGTTTCCTTAGAGTCACCTTTACTGAGGCTTTGAACCATGACCCTGACTACCACCTTTATGGATATCACTTCCTGTAACATTGCTACACCATCAGTAGGCGGTTTGCCGCTCACAATGCGTACTAGGACGACCACTTATAGCACAGCCACACACTGCCTTAAGCAGCGCTCTCCCGAGACCATCCTCCAAACACCGCCTATGACCTCATTCCAGGAAACCACGCGCGCCAATCATGAGAGATTTCAGACGCACTTCCTGGTTCGTCACTTTCGGTCCGGGCCTGTTCCCAGCACTCTATTTAACACGCCCGCTCACAGCGGACCTCCACTCCGGCACCCGTTCTGACTAGTGGTGGACACTGTGTCATGCGCCGGACTAATCCAGGTAACCACACCTCCACTTTAGGCCATTGCCCCAGGAGCTTTAGGTCTGCAGCGCTGTGTTACGTTGCGCTCTGTTATGTTACGGCTGTCTCAGGAGGACCCCTTTCGTTTTTATTTGATTCACAGCTCCTAGCCCATCTCACTAGTGAGAGCGCGATATTATCCTTTAAGGTAACCTTCATCCAATTGTGGCACGTGATTGATTTCACTACCCCTCAATGACGGCACTGCATGCACTTCTCATTTCAGTGACTCTAACCAGATTGATTCTGCACTGTTAGCAAGATTCATCTATTAACTCTCTGACTACGGTATGCCAGGCCTCATATTTCCTTCTCCTTCACTAAGATGGACTCTTTATTCGGATATAGTAATATTCTGTGGCACCCACGCCAATTATGAGGATTTCTAGTATAATGATACGACCTTTTCTCCGAATGATGTACATACCTTGGTTATATTATCCCCATGGTCTTCCAACCCCCCTCCCCCCTTTTTCCTTCCCTTTGTTTTGTATCTTTGGTTCTCTCCAGTTTTACATATGAGGACATTTGTTTATTTATATTCCATTTGTTTATATTCTTTTTTTCACGTTTGTAGTAACTGAAGAAGGTCGATTAGACCTAAACATTTTATTGGTACTACACAATAAAATATCAAGTTACATGCATTTAAGTTGAGTGCCAGGTTCTTTTACATTTATGTCACACTGAGCACATGTGACAGAGTCTGGAGACGCCATGGAAAGCGATCTGCCGCCTGTAACATCCTTCAGTATGATCAGTTTGGCAGTGGGTCAGTAATGGTGTGGGGTGGCATTTCTTTGGAGGGCCGCACAGCCTTCTATGAGCTCGCCAGAGGTAGCCTGACTGCCATTAGGTACCGAGATGAGATCCTCAGACCCCTTGTGAGACCATATGCTGTTGCGGTTAGCCCTGGGTTCCTCCTAATGCAGGACAATGCCAGACCTCATGTGGCTGGAGTGTGTCAGCAGTTCCTGCAAGATGAAGGCATTGAAGCTGTGGACTGGCATTGAAGCTGTGGACTGGCCCGCCCGTTCCCCAGACCTGAATCCGATTGAACACATCTGGGACATCATGTCTCGCACCATCCACCAACGTCATGTTGCACCACAAACTGTCCAGGAATTGGCGGGTACTTTAGTCTAGGTCTGTGAGGAGATCCCGCAGAATACCATCCGCCGCCTCATCAGGAGCATGCCCAGGCATTGTAGGGAGATCATACAGGCACGTGGAGGCCACACACTATTGAGCAGCAGCATTTCCTTGTCTTGAGGAATTTCCACTGAAATTGGACTAGCCTGTAACTTCATTTTCCATTTTGATTTTGAGTATCATTCCAACTCCAGACCTCTGTGGGATATTAGTTGTGATTTAAGTTGATCATTTTTAGGCTTGTTCTCAACACATTCCACTATGTAATGAATAAAGATTTATAACTGGAATATTTCATTCAGTGATATCTAGGATGTGAGATTTTAGTTTTCCCTTTATTCTTTTGAGCAGTGTACATTACGTGGGAATGTACTCAGGACTACAGAACAGGAGAAGAACTTGGGGTATTCTAGTTACAAGTAAGGGTACCATCACAATATACGATTTACCAACGATCACGACCAGCGATACGACCTGGCCGTGATCGTTGGTAAGTCGTAGTGTGGTCGCTGGAGAGCTGTCACACAGACAGCTCTCCAGCGACCAACGATGCCGAGGTCCCCGGGTAACCAGGGTAAACATCGGGTTACTAAGCGCAGGACCGCGTTTAGTAACCCGATGTTTACCCTGGTAACCAGCGTAAAAAAAAACAAACAGTACATACTTACATTCCGGTGTCTGTCCCTTGCCGTCTGCTTCCCGCACTCACTGACTGCCGGCCGTAAAGTGAAAGCACAGCACAGTGGTGATGTCACCGCTGTGCTCTGCTTTCACTTTATGGCCGGCAGTCAGTGAGTGCGGGAAGCAGACGACAAGGGACCTGACGGACACCGGAATGTAAGTATGTACTGTTTTTTTTTTTTTTTACATTTACGCTGGTAACCAGGGTAAACATCGAGTTACTAAGCGCGGCCCTGCGCTTAGTAACCCGATGTTTACCCTGGTTACAAGCGAACGCATCGCTAGATCGGTGTCACACACACCGATCCAGCGATGACAGCGGGAGATCCAGCGACGAAAGAATGTTCCAAACGATCTGCTACGACGTACGATTCTCAGCAGGATCCCTGATCGCTGCTGCGTGTCAGACACAGCGATATCGTATGGATATCGCTGGAACGTCACGAATCGTACCATCGTAGCGACAAAAGTGCCACTGTGTGACGGTACCCTAAGCTGAGCAGCAGTACTCAATGTCAAGCAGCAGCCGCAAAAGCAAACAAGATTTTAGGATGTATAAAAACAGAAGGAAAATCCAACGATCCCAAGGTATTATTATTACCCCTTTATAAATCACTGGTGAGGCCACATCTAGAATATGGGATCCAGTTTTGGGCTCCATATTTTAAAAAGGATATTCAGAAGTTATTACAAGGGATGGAAGGGTTCTCATATGAGGAGAGGTTGGAAAAGTTGGGTTTGTTTAGCTTAGAAAAAAGACGCCTCAGAGGGGGTTACCATTTACATATGTGTGGCCAGTACAAAACACTGGCACATGACTTATTACGTCCAAAGACTGTACTGAGGACCAGGGGGCACTCATTATGGGTAGAAGAAAGGTGATTCCGACAGCTAAACAGGAACGTCAGACTCTAGAATGCCAACCACAAGAGGTGGCAGACACTATGACACTATTAAAAACGGGCTGGACGAAATCCTTGATACACAACATTGTGGGTTATTGTTAAATTAGTGGCAAAATGTACAATGAGTGGAGAAAGGTTGAACTTTGATGGACCTAGGTCTTTTTTTCAACCTACATAACTATGTAAAAGCAATTTTGACAATATAGTAAGACTTAAATCAATTACCAGACACTTTTTGAAGGCGTGTAGAAAATACATGGATTCTAAAAAGCAGCCACATTTATTGTTGTTGTAAATCAATTTTAGTGTAGTGTTTTCATATGAAGAGAGATGTTGCAGGTGACCATGTAGCCATCACAAAAAAGGCCGGTTTCATTTTTTTTTTTTGTAACAGTCAAAGGCGCATTTTTTACTTTCCCAATAGGTCAGCAACGAGACCTATGTGTGTCATTATGGAGCATTAGGTTGGACCATTTTGCTGTTAGGCAGGTGCAATACATTTAGGGATTGCCTAACAGCAGCAAAACATGCAGCGGCGGGGAATCGAACACACTACTCGAGCATGCTTGGATAACACGTTATCTGAGCATGTTCACTCATCACTACTAGTTACTAAAGTATGTGGAACACAAAAGGAACTGACAAGGGCATTGGTGTGCAAAAGTAGTCAATGTTTAAATATCCTCTTAATACCCTTTGGCATTTTCAACTCTTAAAACTCAGAAATTCTGTCCTGTACATAAGGAGCCTACCAGGACAATATTGTGAATCAAACTAGCGGAATGGCTGAATAGCAATCAAAATTCTGCGTTCCATGTAGAAATCCAATGTGAAATTGCTAAGAAATCAAGTTTGAAACTACATGTAAATTAGGCTGGATGCGCACTGGGGGCGTCAATGCAGTTGGATTACATACAGTCATGGCCAAAATTATTGACACCCCTGCAATTCTGTCAGATAATACTCATTTTCTTCCTGAAAATGATTGCAAACACAAATTATGTGGTATTATCTTCATTTAATTTGTCTTAAATGAAAAAAAACACAAAAAGAATTGTCCTAAAGCCAAATTGGATATAATTTCACACCAAACATAAAAAAGGGGTGGACAAAAGTATTGGCACTGTTCGAAAAATCATGTGATGCTTCCCTAATTTGTGTAATTAACAGCACCTGTAACTTACCTGTGGCACCTAACAGGTGTTGGCAATAACTAAACCACACTTGCAGCCAGTTGACAGGACAGAGGTTGAGTCAACTTTAATCCATGTGTCCTTGTGTGTACCACATTGAGCATGGAAAAAAGAAAGAAGACCAAAGAACTGTCTGAGGACTTGAGAAACCAAATTGTGAGGAAGCATGAGCAATCTCAAGGCTACAAGTCCATCTCCAAAGACCTGAATGTTCCTGTGTCTACCGTGCGCAGTGTCATCAAGAAGTTTAAAGCCCATGGCACTGTGGCTAACCTCCCTAGATGTGGACGGAAAAGAAAAATTGACAAGAGATTTCAACGCAAGATTATGCGGATGTTGGATAAAGAACCTCGACTAACATCCAAACAAGTTCAAGCTGCCCTGCAGTCCGAGGGAACAACAGTGTCAACCCGTACTATCCGTCGGCATCTGAATGAAAAGGGACTGTATGGTAGGAGACCCAGGAAGACCCCACTTCTTACCCCGAGACATAAAAAAGCCAGGCTGGAGTTTGCCAAAACTTACCTGAAAAAGCCTAAAACGTTTTGGAAGAATATTCTCTGGTCAGATGAGACAAAAGTAGAGGTTTTTGGGCAAAGGCATCAACATAGAGTTTACAAGAGAAAAAAAAGAGGCATTCAAAGAAAAGAACACGGTCCCTACAGTCAAACATGGCAGAGGTTCCCTGATGTTTTGGGATTGCTTTGCTGCCTCTGGCACTGGACTGCTTGACCATGTGCATGGCATTATGAAGTCTGAAGACTACCAACAAATTTTGCAGCATAATGTAGGGTCCAGTGTGAGAAAGCTGGGTCTCCCTCAGAGATCATGGGTCTTCCAGCAGGACAATGACCCAAAACACACTTCAAAAAGCACTAGAAAATGGTTTGAGAGAAAGCACTGGAGCCTTCTAAGGTGGCCAGCAATGAGTCCAGACCTGAATCCCATAGAACACCTGTGGAGAGATCTAAAAATGGCAGTTTGGCAAACTGCTCCAGGTCCATCATATTTGAAGGGTGCCTTCTCCAAAGAAGAATGGTCTAAAATTCCAGCAGAGCATTGTAAGAAACTCATTGATGGTTAACGGAAGCGGTTGGTCGCAGTTATTTTGGCTAAAGGTTGTGCAACCAAGTATTAGGCCGGCATCACACTTGGTGTAAGACAATACGGTCCGTATATTACGGCCGTAATACGCTGAAAAGTCCCCAAAAAAGTGGTCCGTAGCTCCTCCGTAGGCAGGGTGTCTCAGCGTATTTTGCGCATGGCATCCTCCGTATGTAATCCGTATGGCATCCGTACTGCGTGTTTTTCTCGCAGGCTTGCAAAACCAACACACGGCTATACAAGGGATCCATGTGTAAAAAAAAAAAATTATATATATATATATATATATATATATATGTCATTAGACACATATATGTATATATATTATTACTTCATTCAGCGCTAGATAGATTTAAAGCCGGTAATTCAATTACCGGCTTTTGCTATCTCCTTCCTAAACCCGACATGATTTGTGATATGACATGGTTTACTGTATGTAAACCATATCACCTTTTTTTTTTTGCATATTCCACACTACTAATGTTAGTAGTGTGTATGTGCAAAATTTGGCCGTTCTATCTACTAAATTAAAGGGTTAAATGGCGGAAAAAATTGTCGTGGGCTCCCGCGCAATTTTCTCCGCCAGAGTAGTAAAGCCAGTGACTGAGGGCAGATATTAATTGCCTCAAGAGGGTCCACGGTTATTGGCCCCTCCCTGGCTAAAAACACCTGCCCCCAGCCACCCCAGAAAAGGCACATCTGGAAGATGCGCCTATTCTGGCACTTGGCCACTCTCTTCCCATTCACGTGTAGCGGTGGGATATGGGGTAATGAAGGTTTAATGCCACCTTGCTATTGTAAGGTGACATTAAGCCAAATTAATAATGGAGAGGCGTCAATTATGACACCTATCCATTATTAATCCAATACTAGTAAAGGGTTAAAAAAAAACCCACACATTATTAAAAATTAGTTTAATGAAAAAATCACAAAGGTTGTTGTAATAATTTATTCTACGCTCAATCCACTCACTGAAGACCCTCGATCTGTAACAAAGTCAAAATAATAAACCAACAATATCCTTACTTTCCGAAGATCTGTAATGTCCAACGATGTAAATCCATCTGAAGGGGTTAAAATATTTTGCAGCCACGAGCTTTGCTAATGCAACGTTGTTCGTGGCTGCAAAACCCCGGGGAATGAAGGTAAAGTAGGTCAATGACCTATATTTACCTGCATTTGCGGTGAGGCGCCATCTGCTGGTTGTTCCTAGATCGTGGGAACTTTCCTAGAAAGCTCCCAGGCTCGAGTTCATATGAGGACAACCAGCAGAGGGCTTTGTGATTTTTTCATTAAACTAATTTTTAATAATGTGTGTGGTTTCTTTTTAACCCTTTACTAGTATTGGATTAATAATGGATAGGTGTCATAATTGACGCCTCTCCATTAATAATTTGGCTTAATGTCACCTTACAATAGCAAGGTGGCATTAACCCTTCATTACCCCATATCCCACCGCTATACGGGAATGGGAAGAGAGTGGCCAAGTGCCAGAATAGGCGCATCTTCCAGATGTGCCTTTTCTGGGGTGGCTGGGGGCAGGTGTTTTTAGCCGGGGGGGGGGGGGCAATAACCGTGGACCCTCTCCAGGCTATTAATATCTGCCCATAGTCACTGGCTTTACTACTCTGGCGGAGAAAATTGCACGGGAGCCCACGCCAATTTTTTCCGCCATTTAACCCCTTAATTTAATAGCTAGAACGGCCAAATTTTGCACATACACACTACTAACATTAGTAGTGTGGAATATGCAAAAAAAAGGTGATATGACATGGTTTACTGTATGTAAACCATGTCACAAATCATGTCGGGTTTAGGAAGGAGATAGCAAAAGCCGGTAATTGAATTACCAGCTTTAAAGCTATCTAGCGCTGTATGAAGTAATAATATATATACATATATGTGTCTCACTGACATATATATACCTATTCTATGTGTCCACATTTATTCTACCTATTCTAATGTAAGCTGTCAGTGTGATTTTACTGTACACCGCACTGAATTACCGGCTTTTCTCTCTAACACCGCTGCGTATTTCTCGCAAGTCACACTGCTGGTCCGTGTGTAATCCGTATTTTTGGGGCTTCCATAGACTTTCATTGGCGTTTTTTTTGCGCAATAGGGTGACAAAAGCAGCATGCTGCGATTTTCTACGGCCGTAGAAAGCCGTATAATACTGATCAGTAAAATACGGCAGATAGGAGCAGGGGCATAGAGAATAATTGTGCCGTTTGTTTTGCGAGTTTTACGGACGTATTTTCTGCGCTCTTACGTCCGTAAAACTTGCAAGTGTGACGGCGGCCTTAGGCTGAGGGTGCCAATACTTTTGTCTGGCCCATTTTTGGAGTTTTGTGTGAAATGATCAATGTTTTGCTTTTTGCTTCATTCTCTTTTGTGTTTTTTCATTTAAGACAAATTAAATGAAGATGATAATACCAAATAATTTGTATTTGCAATCATTTTCAGGAAGAAAATGAGTATTATCTGACAGAATTGCAGGGGTGTCAATACTTTTGGCCATGACTGTACACATCCTAAATGCACTTCTAGGCTTATATATGCCAGAAGAGTCCATAAGGGACTTGATTTTTTTTTGTATTACTTATTTTCTCTAGAACTGGAGCTGCCACAACATCCCCAATTACAAGGTAAAACAGCCATGACATGTAACCGCTCCTGCCAAGGCTGTGCTGGGTCTAGTACGACCCTGTCACATAGTCAGATAACCTTGCAGCCAGCAATCCTATGGTCACTGACAGTAAAGGAAGTGGTCGTCGTGCTCCTGCGTCCGTTACTTACACAGCGCTCATAAACCATTGATGACTTTTCGGAGTTTGGAAACAGACACATTTCTCCTACACCTCATTGGGGGACACAGGACCATGGGTGTTATGCTGCTGCCACTAGGAGGACACTAAGTAATACAGAAAGAATAGCTCCTCCCCTGCAGTATACACCCTCCTGCTGGCTTCAAGTGAACCAGTTCTTGTTTAGGCTACTTTCACACTAGCGTCGTTTGGCCTCCGTCGCAATGCGTCGTTTTGGAGAAAAAACGCATCCTGCAAAGTTGCCCGCAGGATGCGTTTTTTCTCCATAGACTCTCATTAGCGTCGCATTGCCACATGTCGCATCCGTTGTGCGACGGATGCGTCGTGCTTTGGCGGACCGTCGGCACAAAAAAAGCTACATGTAACGTTTTTTTGTGCGTCGTGTCCGCCATTTCCGACCGCGCATGCGCAGCCGAAACTCCGTCCCTTCCTCCCCAGACCTTACAATGGGGCAGCGGATGCGTTGAAATACTGCTTCCGCTGGCCCCTTTGTGCTTTTACTTCACAGCATGCGTCGGTACGTCAGCCCGACGCACTGCAACAGGCCCGTACCGACGCTAGTGTGAAAGTAGCCTTAGTGTCTGTAGGAGGCACTTGGGTCTGCTTTCAGACCACGTTTTTATTTTTATTCTATTTTTCCCTTAACGAAGCGAAAGGGGGCGATTGCTCCTTTCTAGGTTCCGATCTCCCCTGAATTATCAACAAGCGAGAACGCGGAGTGTCCCTCACCATACCCTTTCCTGCACCGTTGGATGCCTGCCCAGAGCTCACCTTACGGGCGACTTCCTTCGCGTTCCGATCTCCCCCATCTATAGCAGGCGACCACGTGGAGTATAGCCCTCCATCTATCTCTCCTGGAGCCAGGTGCATGGCTGGACATGATGTTTATGGCATCCGTGCAGCCCCCCACTGCATCACCACTGATATAGTGGATGATGGAAGGCGGCAGCAGCTCTCCACCCCCTCCCTGACTACGGCGGCAGTGGATTGAGCACCGGCCCACCGCATCTACCGTGAGTACACCTGCGGGGCCGAGGCGCTGGGGGGTCCTGGTCCCTGGGATAAGGGAGGTCCGCATGTACCTTAAAGCCAGGGTGCGTGGGTCATGTCGGTCCGCATAAATAGCGGCCGCAAGCTTAAAATTTAGCCCCCAGCTTTTCTCTCTTTGGCGCTCCTCGATCTGCAGAAGTGCCTTCTCTTCCTGATCTCGGCAGCCATCTTTGGACATCCACAGGGCTGATACTGTAGCGCTGCTCCAGCGTTCTGAATCACAGCTTCAGGGATTAGTAATTTCTGTGCGGACCTCCCCCGTGGACTCAAGACACAGGACCAGGGTAAGCTGCAGAAACATAGCTTAACCCTTCCCCTGCTAGTAAGCGCTCTCCTCAAGGCTACACTATGTCTCAATCAAAGCCTAACAAAAAAGTCTGGGAAAACCCACACAGTTTTTTGCTGCTTGTACCGCTTGTAAGGTATCTCTTCCCAGGGGTCACAATACTGCATACTGCATTATGCTCAGCTTGTGAACCAGTGACTGCTGAGGAACCACCTGTTACTGATACCGAACCAGTGAGCCTAGTCCCCTTGAGTGGGCTACCTCCCTTACTCGGTCTCTGGCATCCCTGGCCAAAGCGTTAGACTCGTTCCAAGACCCTTCCTCTAACCAGGGCACCTTTACGGATAACGCTTTTGATGATCAGAACCCCTTGTACACTAGGGGTCGTACCTTACAAAGGAGCTCTCGCTCTTCCAGGAAAAGGACTCATGCCTTGTCCCCAGTCCATCACTGGGAATCGGGTTCTCAGAGTTCCATTTCTCGCTCCCCCTCCCTTGGGGCTAGTAGAGAATCTGGCTCAGAGGACGATTCTGACACATCCCTAGATCAGCAATTTCAACACGATCAGGAGACTCTCGACTCTCTCATTGAGTCAGTAAACAAGGCTCTGAAGCTAGATGAGGAACCTTTATCTAAAACAGATCATGCTGTGTCCTTTAAGAGGACCAAGCGGGTTCACAGAGTGTTCGCCAATCATCCCGAATTTAAGGAAATCGTTGAATCCCATAGGATCCATCCAGATAAACGCTTCACAGGGCAAAAGCCTATGGAGTCAAAATATCCCTTTGCTCCTGAGCTAAGAAAAGATTGGTCACAGTCTCCTCTGGTAGATCCTCCAGTATCGCGCCTAGCTACTAAATCTATTTTATCCTCTTCGGAGGGTGCCTCGATTAAAGACCCCACCGATCGTCAGATCGACAATCTGGCTCGTTCAGCTTTTTGAAGCCTCAGCAGCCGCACTCTTTCCATCTTTTGCAGCTGCGTGGGTGGCTAAGGCTATGACCCATTGGGCTGAGGTCTTGTCTTCCCGCTTCCAAGGCGACAATAGCCAAATAGATTAGTTCAGCTATTCAGGAGCCCTACCGAATCAGAGGTCATCCTGTCCCAGCAGGGATTAAGGCTCATTCCACTCGGTCAGTGGGTGCGTCTTGGGCCATCCAGCACCAAGCTTCGGCAGCACAAGTTTGCAGAGCTGCGACCTGGTCCAGTCTGCATACGTTTACAAAATATTACCATATTCATTCTCAGGCCTCGGCAGATGCGACCGTCGGCAGACGAATTTTGCAGGCGGCTGTGCCGCATCTGTAACCTGTGGGTACAAGGAACAATTATAGTTGTTTCCCACCCAGGGACTGCTTTAGGACGTCCCATGGTCCTGTGTCCCCCAATGAGGCGTAGGAGAAACAGGGATTTTTGTGTACTCACCGTAAAATCCTTTTCACCGAGCCAATCATTGGGGGATACAGCACCCACCCTGTTAGCCTAACGGCTTTGGTTTTCTGTGTTGGCTTGGTTTTGACATAGTTCATCCTGGTTAAATGTTAAGCTCCTACTGCTTTATTACCAAAATGGTTCACTTGGATCCAGCAGGAGGGTGTATAGTGCAGGGAAGGAGCTATTCTTTATGTATTACTTAGTGTCCTCCTAGTGGCAGCAACATAACACCCATGGTCCTGTGTCCCCCAATGATTGGCTCGGAGAAAAGGATTTTACGGTGAGTACACAAAAATCCCTGTTTTCAAGTTGGACACAAAAACAGCTCAATAATCAGGCTCATACTGACCTGCATACAGAGGAATGTTCAATTTCTCTGATCAATTGTGCTCACTTGAAAATGGTAGCCACACTCCACAACCTGCCTGTGATGTGTAAACGTGTTGAAATAACTATGTATTTAAAACCTGCCCCACTTGTACAGCATATTTTCAACAATAAAGGCGAGAATACTACTTCAAGAATTGACAGTCTGCAGCTTTTGTTCTTTTAATAAGCTCTGGGTTTGTTTGCAATGTAATGGATCTTACAGCCGGAAATGTACAGATTGTACTGAATACATATGATCGCACAGTCTCCCAATGCTCCCTGCACCCAGTGGCATGATGCAGGGCCATTTACATTCAGTATGGAAGTGGCTGCCCATTGGAAGGCTCAGCAAGCTTATAGGAAAATCTGCAGCCAGAAGGGTTAGGTGAGAAGAGGAAGCTGCTCAGTTTCTATGTCTGTTCCTTAAAAATCCTCTTCTGCAAAAAAGAAGGTTTCCTCTGAATCGACCAAAACTCCAAGCAGAGTATCCACTTTCTGAAAAGAAAAAAAATCTTCTTTCAAGCCCATACGCTGGGGATCCCACAAAAAAAATGGAATGTAATCACTCGAGAGCGACACAAGTTTGGTTATTTTTTTGTCATTGTGGGTTTTGACCAATTTCTTTGGACAGTAAGTGAAAACAGACAGAATAACGGAGTGATCTACTCAAGACAAGTTGAGCCATGCAGCTTCAACCTTACAAAGCTTTGTGTAACCACAGTGCAGATGCTGCTTTAAATTAAAGGGAATGGTTTATTTATATTGGGCTTAGAAACCACAAATAAAATTAATAATATTAATATAATAATATTTATAATAAAAGCCTCTCTCTTTCTGTTGATCAGTTTGTGTTGATAAAAGGCGTGTTAAACCGTTCTGTGATGGGCTAGGTGGGTAAGGCGTTCGTTAAACATGGCCCGGCTGGTCCTTGATATGTTTTGGCAGCGCATGCCAAATGGTTGCTCCTGGATGCACAATGAGGCACCAAGATAAAGCTATGTGGTAGGGCACAGCTCTTGGCAAGGATGAACAATGGAACCATTATACCGCTTTCAAACCATAAACTCATTGTTCCCAAACAAGACAACAGATTGTGAGCTGCCATCTGATCCCAGAATCCTTGGCTCCCCGCTGTCTGGAGGATCCCTTGGTTTCTGGGGAGATTGTTTGACATTCTTTAATTTCTGCCGTCCTTTCTCAGGATTAAAAGTTCCACGGCTTGTAAAGTGTAAGGGGATCCCAGAGTCCAGGGTGTCTGCTGAAGAAGGTTCCCGGTAAAAGGGAGATTTGGAGTGTAAGTGGAACCTCTTTCTTCCCAGGTGGGGTAAGCAAGATGAAGCAGTGGGAGAGGAAAGGTTACGGTCTCCACTATCTGTGCTGTCGTTGTCTCTCTTGACTGATTTCCGTACTCTTGACACTTCCATTCGTGGACCTCGTGTGGAACTCAGAACTAGTGCTCTTTCTGCGGGACGTAAATTAGAAAAAAAAGACAAATCAAACAAGCAAGTGGTCAAAGAGCAAATATAATGAAAGTACTGTTCTTCTGAGACAGAATCTGTCACCACGCTAATGGAACCCTACTGAAAGCAGTATGAAGTAGGGGATGCAACCCCGATTCGAGATGTCACTTGCTGGGCTTCTTGCTGTAGTTTTGATAAAACAATTATGTGTTGCAACTCTTCTAGTCCTGTCATTAATGAGCTAGCAGAGGAGCCACGGTTAAAACTATAGAGTTTAAGTCCTCTTTTTCTCTGAGGTGGCAATTTGCATATTAAATTTCCCAGAGTAGCATTGCAAGGCAAATGAGCCTCCTTACCTTGATAAGCCAGAGCTGGTATGTCAATCTCCATTAGGAGAAACGTTGCCCTTTAGACCCCAGTGCAGAGCCTCTCTCCTAGCCAAATCAGTTCTCATGCTTCGCACTGACGAGGGCCAACAGCCCGAAACACCGTGTCTGTGAATTGAGATACTGATTTGGTTTTTATCCTAAGTCATATTGCACGACTCCTTAAAGAGTTGATTGTGACTTGTAGGATCGCTACTTCCAACAGGTGATGCTATAGTGTTTAAGTCCTCTTTTTCTCTGAAGAGGCAATTTGCACAGTTAAAACTGTAATTTTATTAAAAATACAGCAAGTATATGACACTAAACACTGGAATTGTGGCTTCTTTCCCAATTTTATGCTGTTCTCAGATTGAGGATAATAAATCTGGTGACAGATTCCCTTTCAGACTAACACTGCACAGCAACGCGATAGTAATTTTCAGGAAAGTATTGTGCCCAAAAACACTTGCCCAACTTCTCTGTCTGAGGTCTCACAACTACTTTAGATTGGCTGAAAAATAAATTTGGTTGATCTCATTTCAGAAGAAGTGATAACTAACCTGATCTGATGGATGCTGCTCCTTCAGACTCATAGTTCAGGTTCTCAGAGCTGTCTGCAGTCCCAAGAGATGCTTCAGACTCCAAGGTTTCATCATCTGAAGCTCGAGGCTCTAAAGCTAGCATTTCATAAGCAAGCTCCTCTCTATTTTAAGATAAATTTAAAGACAAAAAAAAAGAAATATAAAGACAAGGTTATTCACACAAGAATTAACTACTTATGGTCCCCAATACATAGAGACCTCAGTGAAACCAACACACACACTCTAAGCGCTCTCCCTCAACATTTTTTTTGTGGGGTGTGGTTAAATATATACAAAAATGGTAGCAAAACTGAAATGTGCGAGGTAGCATTAGTTTTCCTGCCATACTTGCACAGCATATGGATTAAATGTCTTTATTAGCAGAAATGGTGCTCTAAAGACCCACTAAGAGACTGAATTGTCTGCAATTTTCTCCACTATAATCAATGGGAGTTGCTCTATTTCCTTAACTGCTATAGCCTAGAATGGAAGGATCAATACCACATGTGTGGTTCGCGCTCTATTTAATATCCGGGGCAATGTCTTATCAGGCAGATATGATCTATCCTTGCATTTGTCATAAATGTATTGCAGTGGGAAAACAACTTTAAAGGGGTTCTCCAAGAATGTAATAAAATGGCAGCCCATCCTATTCATATATCAGGTTAGTTTTCTGTCTGAAGAGACACAGCTCCCGACGACTTATGTCTCAAATGTCAGAGGAGCAAGATCATCAACATACATACGCTGTTTGCTGCCAAAGCAGGGCTGTGGAATGAGAAGAAATAAATCTCATTGACTGAGTGCACATAGAGGACTGAAGCTGGAGAAAAAAAAATTGTGCTCAGCCAGCGAAGAGTTATTTCTTCTAGTGTCACAGCCCATCTCTGGCAGCTCACTGTGATACACGAGTTTACGATCATGCTCCTCTGACAGTTGAGACACCCAAGTCTTGGGATCAGTGTTTCTTTAGACTGCAATCCTTCCTAACATGTAATTAGGATGGGTTGCGGTTAAAATTGTGGCCATCAAATCATGATCTTTGAGAACACCTTTAAGGTTGTGATCAGCATAATGCCTCATATCTTTGTTAGGTATACAGCAGGCTTTATTGTCGATAGCAATCAATCACTGTGCAACTTTCATTTTCCCATAGCAGTTTAAAACATGAAAGCTGAACTCTGATTGGTTGTTATTGCCAGTTTTAAAAAGGTGGCGTTTGTTTCATCTTTAGTCAACAAAATCATGTACAGATCCAGGCATAGGGAGAATTATGTTTCTTTGTTACTTTACTACTATTTATCCTTTATTGGTTTTTAAAAAAACAAAAAGGATACGAGTTGTTCCAAATACAAGGCTGAACAAGGCCTAAAACAACTGTAAGGTACTGTACATCATCCACTATATTAACTGCTTGGTTTCATCTTTCTTGACAGCATACAATGTCAAATATACAGAAGAAAGAAATACAATACAACATAACCAGCATAATAGTATGTTACGTATGATCATGTTCTCATCAACAATAGTGACGGTGAAACAAAAAACTTTTCAGCTACAGTAGACAGATCACATAATGCTTGTAAAATGAGAGAACTCCTCCCTCTTTTCAGCCCTATATGGTCCTAGCCTTTTCTCTAGATCAAAGTTCCCCAACTTGTGGCTCTCTATCTGTTGTAAGACTACACCTCTTATGCCCTGACAGCCAATGGGAAGGGACAAATTCTGCACTTTATTCTTGGTGCATTTCTCAGAGTAGACAACTAGAAAAACAGCTGTACTTTCAAAAACCCTGCATAAATCAATAGTACAGGTAAATATAAGAAACTTTGTAATATGTTTTGTCAAAGAAATGTGGTTCTTTCTCCACTTATGAGCCACTCCTTCACCTCCCCTCTGCATCTGGAACTCAACATCCATTCTGAAAAAAAAAACTCAACGCCATCTTGTACAAGACAAGACAGACTTGTCAGCACAGTGAGGTGTCAGGTTGCACATCCGTTTATACTCTAAGGAGAGGGGAGGAGGAAGGTGGAGATAGGAGCAGGGTGAAGAAACAAGCAGATGTATTATCAGAAAGATCCTGCTGATCGTTCTAAAGTCTTTTACTACTCCCCAGTGGATTCACTCCTATGCAGCTCAGGACTGCTGTATAATTTCCTCCACATTACTGCTTCTATTTGATTCCTATTCTTTATTCCATAGGTATCATACAATCTCTGTGTGTATGCTGTTTATGGGAGATATAGCAGTTAGTCTTCTCCCACTAGCTCAGAGTGAATTGCAAATTAGAGGTAGAGCCTGCAGCGGGGAAAACTGATTAAAATGCAGGCCACAAGTGGTATAATGATCAGAAATAGAGTTTTTCCTTATATACACACACAACAGTTTATTCTGAAAACTTACTTGAAAGTACAGTAAATGGAAGAACATCTGGCAATTATACCTAGTGGTGGTGAGGTAGTATAGAACATCCGAGACATTACAAATAAAATACGCAATTGTAAAAACCTATCCAGATAAAGAAGTCATACACTGTGTAAGCGCTAAATAGTATTGACCAAATGTCTTGCACTACACTAGAAAGTTCACATTCACCACTCACTTCTCCTTTTGTAGCGTCTCTATCTGCTGGGCTAATACTCTTTCTTCTTGTTGCATGGCTGCCTCTTTTTGCTCAGAAGACTCATCTTCAGAAGGAATAGTGGATAACCCGTGGTCACCTGCTGCATCTGGAACAGGGGAACGCCCAGAAATAACCGGGCTCAGATTTGAGCGAAGTCGTCCTTTCCCCTGAATAAAGTGCAAAGCATGAATACACACAATGGCATAAATTAAGTAAACGTGTGCCTTGTTGGCATATGCTTGCCAGGTTTACATTTTTTAGTTAAAGGTGCAGAAAACTGTATCCTGCTACTAGAAATGGGAGAACAGAGTTGCAGTACTCCAGTCCATCAGGCAGGTCAGTAATATGTGACCCCTAGACGGGTGGTCTGTAACTCCCCTTAATCCCCAGCTCATCTTTTGATTAGCTGGGCTGGTGTGCCATCATCATTGCAGCGTGACGCACACGGGGTCGCACCAGCCCGGCTAATCAAGAGAAGAGCCAGGAATGCCAGGAGGTAAGGAGATTTGAAGGCCTCCCTTCTAGCACTCACAGAATACGGAGATGGACGATGAACCGAAGTCCTGTAAAATGGTTCTTTGACCTCTACGTGCTGCAATATTGGTCATCACTTGAAAATGTATATTACATCTAGGCAAACACTTGACTGCAGTATTTTTTTTTCTATTTCTCGCAAGTTTACAGTCAATGACACTATTGTCCATCAAAGATTGGCATTAGATAATCTGACCTATCAGAGAAAAGGCGACCATCGATTTAGGGAGGAGGATGCAATTGTTCATTCACTGTGACGAAAGAGTGGAGCCAAGAGAGGTATGGTTGTAAGAAGATTTGTCTGACAACTGAAGTTGACACACAGCTTCTCCCCATCTAAGGTGGGTTTCTAGGGGGTCCGTGCTCAGGTGAGAATACCTATTACACCAGTGGGATATGCTGACCTGAGTTAGAAGTCAGGAGACCCGGCGATCGGGCTGGGTATACCACTGTGAGAATGGTTCACATGCCGTGGTTTTGCAAAACTAAGTCTTTTTGTGACACAGTGACTGACCTACAGCTTTTTTTTTTGCCAGGATTAAAGAAAAGCGTCTCAAAAAAACACACCAAGGCCACAATATGTGAGACCAGCCTATGAAATTGAAGGCAGGTAAAGTGTAGACCTGACACTGCAGAATGTAAGGGTATGCTCACATTAACGCTTTTAGGTCTGTGTGTGAAATGTCCTGTGTACAGATAGCAATCAAACCATGTAAGCCAATGCATTAATGCACATAGGAGATTTTCCACAGATCACAATATGCACTAATGTGGCCGATTTTTGGGCAAGACAAGTGCATATAAATGGTAGGTAGCTCCTGCAGCCATCCACCATACAGTGATGCACATGGAGCCTGTCACGTCCGCTAATTTTGCTGACTTTCAGGCAAACACTAAACTTATACTACACATGAGGGGAACAGGGGCACAGCTATAAAGTTTTGTAGGAATGCATTAGTAAGCTGAATATTTCCTTTCAGGACTCAATGTAGCAATTACCAGCTTTTGCTTTTTCAGAATGTACCGAGCTCCTCGCTATTATCTGCAGAGCGGTGATTATATGCCAAAGATTTCCCTTTATAAGAGGTCTCGGGAGCAATAGTGACATCACTGACTCTGGTCCAAGCCACCAAGACCAATTTTGTCTTACTTTTCTGTTAAAATGCTAACATTACATGGAGTTGTTTTACAGAAAATATGCAGAGTATACATGATTAGACAAAAACAGAGGTAAACCTTATGAACCACGTGAAATCCAATATGGGGAGCCCTTATCTTCACATGTGATTTGGAAAATGAAAAATCATGCGTAAGAAGTGTAAACTGAACAGACTGGGTTGCATGAACCCTAAATGGGACATGGCATGTCTTCTAAAGATGTCCAAATAAGTGACTCTATACAATGAGACTGATGTCAAGATGAGCACAAACATGCAGATTAAGGCTGGGTTCAGACAGCCATATTTTGCGGTTTGTACATGGACCACAATGCCCAGAATGACCACCGGTCTCCTGACTCAATCTTGCCAGCTTCGTATACTCCTAAGAGGCTATCGATTTCAGGTCAGGAGACTTGAGGCCAGTCTGTGCATCACTGCCCGAGAACGGGACACAAAGTACAGATGTACGGAACCGGTCTTAAAATGATGCCGTTCAAGTGAACACAGAACAGTGAGTTTGAGTGCACTTGTGTTAATGGGGACACAACAGATGAGCGTCACAGACAGCCTGATCTTAGTATACATACCGGCAGGGTGCTGCGATTTATGCTCATAAATCTAACTGCAATTAGTACAGGTTTCTGGATTGAAAAAGGAGATGAAAGGAGAGCAGAAGGTTAGAAGTAGGAGAGAAGCCTAAAAGATGGTGAGCAGAAAGGGCGAGTCTGGATGTGTTAGTTGTGATGGCACTGTCCCCAATTTTCCCAGTGGAGCCGAAATTTTCTTACCATAGACCTGCGGATTAGGGACAGACGACTCTTAGCTTTGTTCTCTGCAAACTCTAGACTGTTGATATCCTTTAGACGAGCTTTGTATTTATTCATCTGTTCCATAACAATCAGCTCCACACAGCTATAAAAGGATAAACAGAAAGAGAAATGGGACAGGTTAAGGATCAGTATTAAAGAAGCAGTCCCATGAAACCTTTTATGTCCTACTAGCTGAAGAGCCCGGCGTTGCCTGGGCATAGTAAATAACTGTGGTTAGTTATAGCACCTCACTTGTCTTATTTTCCCATCACGCCTCTCATTTTCCCAATCACATCTTTAATTTTCCCCCTCACAGCTCTCATTTTCTCCCTCACACCTCTCATTTTCTCCCTCACTCCTCTCATTCCCGCCTAACACTTGTCATTTCGACCTCACATCTGTCATTTTCCGATCACTACACTATTTTCCCTCACTCCTCTCATTTTGCACTCACACCTTTTCATTTTCACCTCACACCTCTCATTTTCACCTCAGTATATACATGTTTGTCATCTCCCTTATATATAGTATACACCTGTATGTCATCTCCTGTATATAGTATATACCTGTATGTCATCTCCCCTGTATATAGTATATACCTGCTGTGTGTCATCTCCCCTGTATATAGTATATACCTGTATGTCATCTCCTCCTATATATAGTATATACCTGTATGTCATCTCCTCCTATATATGGTATATACCTGTATGTCATCTCCTCCTATATATAGTATATACCTGTATGTCATCTCCTCCTATATATAGTATATACCTGTATGTCATCTCCTCCTGTATATAGTATATACCTGTGTGTCATCTCCCCTGTATATAGTATATATCTGTGTGTCATCTCCTCCTGTATATAGTACATACCTGTGTGTCATCTCTCCTGTATATAGTATATATCTGTGTGTCATCTCCCCTGTATATAGTATATACCTGTGTGATCTCCTGTATTAGACCTCGTTAACACGTTATTTGCTCAGTATTTTTACCTCAGTATTTGTAAGATAAATTGGCAGCCTGATAAATCCCCAGCCAACAGGAAGCCCTCTCCCTGGCAGTATATATTAGCTCACACATACACATAATAGACAGGTTATGTGACTGACAGCTGCTGTATTTCCTATATGGTACATTTGTTGCTCTTGTAGTTTGTCTGCTTATTAATCAGATTTTTATTTTTGAAGGCTAATACCAGACTTGTGTGTGTTTTAGGGCGAGTTTCGTCTGTCAAGTTGTGTGTTGAGTTGTGTGTGGCGACATGCATGTAGCGACTTTTGTGAGATGAGTTTTGTGTGGCAACATGCGTGTAGCAACTTTTTGTGTGTCGAGTTGCATGTGACTGGTGAGTGTAGCAAGTTGTGTGCAGCAAGTTTTGCGCATGGCGAGTTTTGCGCGTGGTGAGTTTTATGTCTGGTGCCTTTTGAGTATGTGCAAGTTTTGTGTGAGGCAACTTTTGCATGTGTTGCAAATTTTGTGCATGTGGCAATTTTTCCGCGTGTGCAAGTTTTGCGTGTGGCGAGTTTTCCATGAGGTGAGTTTTGCACTTGTGGCGAGTTTTGCGTGAGCCTAGTTTTTGCATGTGGCGAGTTTTGCGCGTGGTGAGTTTTGAGCGGCGACTTTTGTGTTTCGACTTTTATGTGGCGAGGTTGGTGTATGTGTGGTGAAATGTGTGCTGAGGGTGGTATATGTGTTCAAGCACGTGGTAGTGTTTGGCGCATTTTGTGTGTGTGTTCATATCTCAATGTGTGGTGAGTATCTCATGTCGGGGCCCCACCTTAGCAACTGATCGGTATATACTCTTTGGCGCCATCGCTCTCATTCTTTAAGTCCCCCTTGTTTACATCTGGCAGCTGTCAATTTGCCTCCAACACTTTTCCTTTCACTTTTCCCCATTATGTAGATAGGGGAAAAATAGTTTGGTGAATTGGAAAGCGCGGGGTTAAAATTTCACCTCACAACATAGCCTATGACGCTCTCAGGGTCCAGACGTGTGACTGTGCAAAATTTTGTTGCTGTAGCTGCGACGTCTCCAACACTTTTCATTTCACTTTTCCCCATTATGTAGATAGGGGCAAAATTGTTTGGTGAATTGGAAAGCGCGGGGTTAAAATTTCACCTCACAACGTAGCCTATGACGCTCTCAGGGTCCAGACGTGTGACTGTGCAAAATTTTGTTGCTGTAGCTGCGACGCTTCCAACACTTTTCCTTTCACTTTTTTCCCCATTATGTAGATAGGGGCAAAATTGTTTGGTGAATTGGAACGCGCGGGGTTAAAATTTCGCCTCACAATATAGCCTATGACGCTCTCGGGGTCCAGACGTGTGACTGTGCAAAATTTTGTGGCTGTAGCTGTGACGGTGCAGATGCCAATCCCGGACATACACACACACACACACACACATACACACACACACACACATACACACATTCAGCTTTATATAGTAGATACCATTGTGAGTGTCTACGTAATGTGGTCCAAGTGCATTAATATACGTGAATGCCATCTTCTCCAGTTTCTAGCACAGCTCCATTCCTCTTTTCAGTTATGTGACTGCAATTTCGGTTCTCCAAATCACCCTGGTGTTTATGTGAGCTGGAAGTCACTTTTACAATGCAAATCTATAGAGGGGCAGAATGAGGCCCCATAGACTTACACTGAAAAAGCCACTTCTGGTTCACACACAAACACCAATGTTGTCCGGTGAGTCGGAAATGCAGTCACGTGGGTGAAGAAGACCAGAGGGCACTGTAAACCAGGTAAGATGGCGATCGATGAGCATATTAATGCACTTACTCTACATTACACACACATTTAGACAGGTTTAGGGTATAAACAGTCTTACTTTACACAGGATAACTGGTGGGAATATGTACTTATGCTATTTGAAGCTGGAATAAGTGTAAATAATTAGATTACTACACCTAATGTGTGTGAAATAAGATCTTTGGCTTAAGTAAAACAGCACTAGTTAGGCCTCATTCAGACGTCCATGTTTAACACAGGTTAAAGGTCCATTATAGTCTATGTGGTTATTCATATGTCTGGGATTCTTTTCAGATCTCGTATTTGGAAAACAAGAAAATAAATGATGGAGGCAAGAATCAAAATCACCAATACAAGTCTAAGGGTCTGTAAAAGTTACAGACAGTATACAGATGCCATCCATGTGCAATTCGTGCGCTCTTCATTTTTAGAAAAGCAAAGCCTCTCCAGCCCAGTATAACGTTAACTACTGATGGTAAAAAGTGGCAAACTGGCCAAACTCTGGTGAAAATGTGATCCAGATCACTGATGATAACCTGTCCCATTTTTTCACTTGCAAGAATTAAATGACGTCTGAATGAGACCTTAAGGTATCGTCACACTAAGCGACGCTGCAGCGGTACCGACAACGATGTCGATCGCTGCAGCGTTGCTGTTTGGTCGCTGGAGAGCTGTCACACAGACAGCTCTCCAGCGACCAACGATCCCGAAGTCCCCGGGTAACCAGGGTAAACATCGGGTTACTAAGCGCAGGGCCGCGCTTAGTAACCCGATGTTTACCCTGGTTACCGTTGTAAATGTAAAAAAACAAACACTACATACTTACATTCCGGTGTCTGGTCATGTCCCTCGCCTTCAGCTTCCCGCACTGACTGAGCGCCGGCCGTAAAGTACAGCGGTGATGTCACCGCTGTGCTGTGCTTTACGGCTGGCCGGCGCTCACCAGTCAGTGCGGGAAGCTGACGGCGAGGGACCTGACCAGACACCGGAATGTAAGTATGTAGTGTTTGTTTTTTTACATTTACAACGGTAACCAGGGTAAACATTGGGTTACTAAGCGCGGCTCTGCGCTTAGTAACCCGATATTTACCCTGGTTACCAGTGACGACATCGCTGAATCGGCGTCACACACGCCGATTCAGCGATGTCAGCGGGAGATCCAGCGACAAAATAAAGTGCTGGACTTTCCCCAGCGACCAACGATCTCCCAGCAGGGGCCTGATCGTTGGTCGCTGTCACACATAACGATTTAGTTAACGATATCGTTGCTACGTCACAAAAAGCAACGATATCGTTAACGATATCGTTATGTGTGACGGTACCTTTACTTTGGTTGAGCAGAGACATTTTTATTGATCGCAAGGGTAAGGACACTGCAGGGATAAAGGAAATAATCTGAAGGGTCTTACGCTGTGGTCTTCCCAATGTCCTGTACGCTCTGCAATGGATCTGTAGTGTCCGGACAACGGAGAATACATGGGGCAAACACAATTGCCAGCGCATTGGCAGACATGCGATTCGTTTCTTCCTGCTGGGCGATCCTAAAACATCCCAAACCGGCGTAAACACATAACGTAATTATTGTCTTGTAGAGAGCACAGAACATTACATAGAGGCTAGCAAATAAGCATGGTAACAACCTGACAAGGTGAAAGATAAGTCTCTCCAGAGTGCTGAGATGTGTCCGAGACAACTGGTCGATCACTGAATACACTCCCCGCACGGTCTCCTTTCTCTCACCAAGACCTGTAAGATAAAAAAAAACAGGGATGTTTGTGTACTCACCGTAAAATCCTTTTCTCCGAGCCAATCATTGGGGGACACAGGACCATGGGTATTATGCTGCTGCCACTAGGAGGACACTAAGCAAATACAGAAAGAATAGCTCCTCCCCTGCAGTATACACCGTCCTGCTGGCTCCAAGTGAACCAGTTCGGTAACAAAGCAGTAGGAGCTTAACATTTAACCAAGATGAACTATGTCAAAACCAAGCCAACACAGAAAACCAAAGCCGTTAGGCTAACAGGGTGGGTGCTGTGTCCCCCAATGATTGGCTCAGAGAAAAGGATTTTACGGTGAGTACACAAAAATCCCTGTTTCTCCTACGCCTCATTGGGTGACACAGGACCATGGGACGTCCTAAAGCAGACCCTGGGTGGGGAACAATCAACTGTAATTGCTCCTTGTACCCATAGGTTACAGATGCGGCACAGCCGCCTGCAAAATTCGTCTGCCGACGGTCGCATCTGCCAAAGGCCTGAGAATGAATATGGTAATGTTTTGTAAACGTATGCAGACTGGACCAGGTCGCAGCTCTGGAAACTTGTGCTGCCGAAGCTTGGTGCCGCATGGCCCAAGACACACCCACTGACCGAGTGGAATGAGCCTTAATCCTTGCTGGGACAGAATGATCTCTGACTCGGTAAGACTCCTGAATAGCTGAACGAATCCATTTGGCTATTGTCGCCTTGGAAGCGGGAAACCCCTTCCTTGGCCCTTCCGGGAGCACAAACAGGGCATCCGACCTGCGTAAGGATGCCGCCCGCGAGACGTATCTCTTGAGAGCTCTCACTAAATCCAGTGTGTGGAGGGCCTTCTCGATGCAATGTACTGGTGCCGGACAGAGAGACGGTAAGACAATCTCCTGATTGTGATGAAAGGATGAGACATGTTTTGGCAAAAAGGACAGGTATGTTCTCAAAACCACCTTATCCTGATTAAAATTCAGGAACGGAACTTGACAAGACAGAGCCGCCAGCTCTGAGACTCGTCTAATGGACGTGACCGCAACCAGGAAGGCAACCTTCCATGAAAGAAAGGACAGGGGAAACTTCCTGTAGAGGTTCGAAAGGAGCTTCTTGCAAGACTCCAATGACCAGATTAAAGTCCCATGGTTCCAACGACATCTGATAGGGCGGTACCCTATGGGAGACTCCCTGAATGAACGTCTTCACTCATAATCTGTTGGCAATCCTGCGTTGGAACAGAACGGACAGGGCTGAAATCTGCCCCTTGAGAGAACTAAGGGTGAGACCTAAGTCCAAACCCGTTTGTAAAAATTCGAGGATGGAAGGAATGGAAAATTCAAGAGGAGAACATCCCCAGTCGTTGCACTAGGAAAAGAAGGTTTTCCAAGTGCGGTGATAAATGCGCATAGACGTAGGCTTTCCAGCGCTGATCATGGTAGAGATGACTTCTGGAGAGAAACCTGCCTGGGTTAGAACCCAGGACTCAATAGCCATGCCGTCAAACACAGGGCCTTGGAGTTCTGGTGGTAAATGGGGCCCTGTGATAGCAGGTCTGCGCGATTCGGTAATCACCAGGGAACATCGGCGACTAGATGAACTAGTTCCTTGTACCATGCTCAGCGCGGCCAATCTGGCTCAATCAGGAATACCGGTACTCCCTCCGCTCTGATCTTCTTGATGACTCTCGGCAGTAAGGGGAGTGGTGGAAATATGTACTGAAGCCGAAAATTATGCCACAGGAGTATGAGTGCATCTGCCCCGATTGCTGCTGGATCGTGGGACCGAGCTATGAAGTCGGGAACCTTGGAATTTAGCCGTGAGGCCATCAGATCCACGTCCGGAGTTCCCCAACGACAGCAGATCTGGTGGAAGATCTCCGGATGGAGAGACCACTCCTCTGAGTCGAGACCTTGACGACTGAGGAAATCTGCCTCCCAATTGTCAACTCCCGGGATGTGAACAGCAGAAATCATTGAGCGGTTTTCCTCGGCCCAACGGAGAATATAGCCTACCTCGTTCATGGCTGCCATGCTGCAGGTTCCCCCTTGTGTGTTGATGTATGCCACTGCAGTGGCATTGTTGGACTGAATCCTGATGGGACGACCCGCCAGGAAGGGATGGAATTGGAGAAGAGCTACCCTGATTGCCCGAATTTCCAAGATGTTGATCGGAAGGCATGATTCCTGAAGTGACCAGCGGCCCTGAGCAGTGTGATGTAAGAACACCGCTCCCCAGCCTAGAAGACTGGCATGTGTTGTCACAACTAGCCAATGTACTGGAAGAAAAGACTTCCATTGATTCAGGGAGGACTTTAATGTCCACCACCTGAGAGACTGTCTGACTCGGTGGGGAAGGAAGAACCGACGGTCGAGGGAGAACTGGTTCCTGTCCCAAACAGCCAGGAGGGCATGCTGTAAGGGACGGAGGTGTAATTGGGCAAATGGAACCGCCTCCAAGGCTGCTACCATCTTGCCGAGGACTCTCATACTGAAGCGCAGAGAGCGAGTGCGAGGTTGAGAGAGCTTCTGAGCTTCCCGCTGTAAGGCTGAGATCTTTTCCGGGGGAAGAAGCACCAACCCCTGGGACGAGTCCAGTATCATTCCTAGATAGGAAATTCGCTGAGCCGGTACTGGGGAAGATTTTTTGAAGTTTATCTTCCAACCCAGGCGAGAAAGAGAATCTATTGTGATGTTCACAGCCTCCTTGCAGGCACGGAAAGAGGGGCCTTTGATGAAGATATTGTCTAGATACGATAGCACCACTACGCCTCGGGTGTGAAGGATGGCCATGGTGGCCGCCATGACCTTGGTGAATACCCTGGGAGCGGTGGTGAGGTCGAAGGGCAAAGCAACGAATTGGAAGTGTTGTTCCTGAACTGCGAAGCGAAGGAACCTCTGGTGAGAAGGGAAAATTGGATTGTGGAGGTACGCGTCCTGGATGTCTATAGACGCCAGGAACTCGCCTTTTTCCATGGAGGCGATGACAGAATGAAGCGATTCCATTCGGAACCATCGTACCCTGACAAACTTGTTCAGTAGTTTTAGGTCCAGTGTGGGCCGTACTGTTCATTTAATTTTGGTCTACACAAATCATCCGGAGTGACACAATTTCCTACCACTCACATTTTGGTTCCACTTTAATAATCCAACCAGGCATAATCCCCATCAGCCTTCACCATACATGCTGTGCCCTCTTTTTAATAGCCAACAGCCTCTTTCACGCAGCCCAGTCATTGATTTATGCCAGGCACTTATATACATGGGAGAATGATAATCCACAAGACTCCAGATGTCTCACTAGTGCGCACTGCGCGTGCGCAATTTCAGCTCAGCTAGACACTGCTAGCCCTCACTGCGCAGCCGCTGTGACGCGAGCTTCATACCGGAGTTCCAGTGCGCATCGCGCATGCGCAGTTATGCGGAGCTACCTCAGAGACTCCAAGCCTCCTTTTCAAACCATAAACTGCGCAGGCGCCGCCAGCACAGCGCGCACACCGCGCTCCACACCTCCCTCTGACATGGCCCTGCTTTACTTCCGGCAGGCACTATAAATAGAACTACTGCCACCAATGTGAGCACACACACCTCAAAGAAGCAAGATACCCCAGCACCACGCCAGGAGGAGGTTGGTAGTTACCCTATACCCCATACCACGGATTGTACATTTCTTTACATGGGATCCCCTTCTCTTCTTTTATCCACAGCCCTTGTAGGGACCTAACTTCTTTTTCGTCCACTACCGATATCACAGGTCAGTACTCCAGGCGGTGATCTATACCAGTACACCGATATCACAGGTCAGTACTCCAGGCGGTGATCTATACCAGTACACATCAGGTCCACCACTAGGTATCATTTAATTGACCACTCAACTTACTTTACCAGCATGTCTCTGGTCCTAGTCTTGTTGAGCATGGCTTTCCATAAATTACCTAATCCACTAGAGACCAGGGATAGGATTTTTAGTGCATTTACTGTACTTAAGGAACTTTTCCCTTGTACTATTGACTGTAAATATAGTTGTATATATATTTGTAAATATTAACTTCACGTGCTTCATTATATGTACATAACACTAATTGTAGTTTGTGATTACTTGCAGTTTGAGAAAAACCCGGAATAGGGTCGAAACGTTACTCCGTTTCTTATCCTGCTGTGTGTATATATACTTAAGTTTCAGCACATGTGAATAAATACATCACTTTTTGCAACATATAACCTGAGAGAGTGCAGCTGTTTTCTTGCTAATTGGGCAAATGGAACCGCCTCCAAGGCTGCTACCATCCTGCCGAGGACTCTCATACTGAAGCGCAGAGAGTGAGTGCGAGGTTGAGAGAGCTTCTGAGCTTCCCGCTGTAAGGCTGAGATCTTTTCCGGGGGAAGAAGCACCAATTCCTGGGACGAGTCCAGTATCATTCCTAGAAAGGAAATTCACTGAGCCGGTACTGGGGAAGATTTTTTGAAGTTTATCTTCCAACTCAGGCGAGAAAGAGAATCTATTGTGATGTTCACAGCCTCCTTTCAGGCGCGGAAAGAGGGGCCTTTGATGAGGATATCGTCTAGATACGGCAGCACCACCACGCCTCAGGTGTGAAGGATGGCCACAGCGGCCGCCATGACCATGGTGAATACCCTGGGAGCGGTGGTGAGGCCGAAGGGCAAAGCAACGAATTGGAAGTGTTGTTCCTGAACTGCGAAGCGAAGGAACCTCTGGTGAGAAGGGAAAATTGGCATGTGGAGGTACGCGTCCTGGATGTCTATAGACGCCAGGAACTCGCCTTTTTCCATAGAGGCAATGACAGAACGAAGCGATTCCATTCGGAACCGTCGTACCCTGACGAACTTGTTCAGTAGTTTTAGGTCCAGTGTGGGCCGTACTGTACTGTCCTTCTTTGGAACAATGAACAGGTTTGAATAAAAACCTTGAAACGAAACCTTTCGCTTTGAGGGACCGGGATAATAACCTCGTCTTCTTTTAGAGAGCTTATGGCCTGGAAGAAGTGTGGGTTTTCCCAGACTTTTTGTTAGGCTTTGATTGAGACATAGTGTAACCTTGAGGAGAGCGCGTACTAGCAGGGGTAGGGTTAAGCTATGTTTCTGCAGCTTACCCAGGTCCTGTGTCTTGAGTCCCCGGGGGAGGTCCGCACAGAAATCACTAATCCCTGAAGCTGTGATTCAGAACGCTGGAGCAGCGTTGCAGCATCAGCCCTGTGGGTGTCCAAAGATGGCCGCCGAGATCAGGAAGAGAAGGCGCTTCTGGCAGAACGAGAAGCGCCAGAGAGAGTGGGCGGTGGTAATCATCAGTGGGCGGAGCCAACGTTCCGGCCTTGACGAGAGAAAAGCCGGGGGCTAAATTTTAAGCTTGCAGTCGCGGCCCGGCACGCCGCCGCCGCTATTTGTGCGGACCGACATGACCCACGCACCCGGGCTTTAAGGTATATGCGGACCTCCCTTATCCCAGGGACCAGGACCTCCCAGCACCTCGGCCCCGCAGGTGTACTCACGGTAGATGCGGTGGGGCGGTGCTCAATCCACCGTCGCAATAGTCAGGGAGGGGGTGGAGAGCTTCTGCCGCCTTGCGTCATCTGCTATAACAGTGGTGATGCAGTGGGGGGCTGCACGGACACCATAAATATCATGTCCGGCTATGCACCTGGCTCCAGGAGAGGTAGATGGAGGGCTACTCCGTGTGGTCGCATGCTATGGAGGGGGGAGATCGGAACACGAAGGAACCGTCACCCGTAACGTGAGCTCAGAGCTGGCATCCAACGGTGCAGGAAAGGATACGGGAGGAACACTCCGCGTTCTCGCCTGTTGATGGTTCAGGAGAGATCGGAACTTAGAAAGGATCTGTAGCCCCCATTCGCACCGTTAAAGAAAAAATAGAATAAAGAATAAAAACGGTGGAGTCTGAAAGCAGACCCAAGTGCCTCCTACAGACATTAAGCAAGAACTGGTTCACTTACCGCCAGCAGGAGAGTGTATACTGCAGGGGAGGAGCTATTCTTTCTGTATTACTTAGTGCCCTCCTAGTGGCAGCAGCATAACACCAATGGTCCTGTGTCTCCCAATGAGGCGTAGGAGAAAGTCAAATTGAACAACAGTACTGCATCTATGAAGGTATTGTAAACCAATTTCTAGACAACAGGTGCTGCAAAAGATTTAGAAATTAAATGTAAATCTCCAATATAAATGGCACCAAGCAAGTTGTGATTAAAGGGAATCTGTCACCAGGTTTCTGCCACCTAATCAGAGATTAGAATAATAAAGAGACGGAGATCCTGATTCCAGTGATGTGTCACTTAATGGGCTGCTTGCTGCTGTTCTGATAAAATCACTTTTCTAGCAGGAAATGATAACTAAAGGACTAGTAAACCTGCTGCAATGTAATCCTCCATATTCATAAGCTCTGTATGACCCCACCCACATAACAGATTAGCAGATTTCTGCCTATGCACAGTGTACGATTCCAGCAGTGTCGGTGCTGCAGCTGCTCTCCCTCCTGATGTCAGATTAGTCCAAAAAAGGGAAGCGTAAAGTAGCCAGTGATGGGCTGTAAGGATCGCGTGCATAATATCATGCGAGCCCCAGGTGGGTTAGTGCCGACACTGCTGGAATGGCGCTGGCACTGGAGGGGAATATATGTGGTATTATTCCACTTGGTCGGAAGCATGGTGATTGGGAAGGGATTATCCAAGTAGTGGCCAAGAAGTAAGATGAAATTAAAAAGTGACTAAGAGAGAGGCACAGGGCAGAATATGTGACCCGTAGGAATAGGCGATTTATCATACAGACCCCCATAAATGTCTGCCATTACTTACCCATAGATCTGAGAAACTCTTCATAGAGTTCAAATGTCATCAGAGGATTGGGAAGTTCCCTCAACCATTGCTTGAAGACGCTGGCGATCACATGGATATTGTAATCATCCAGATTTACACTTTCAATTTCTGCAAGACAGGAAAATCATAAGGAAAAAGTTATATTTTAAGCAAAGCAGTTGGGCAGTAAAACAGTAAAGAAAGAAGTATAACCGCTTCACCCACGGGCACCAATGATTTTACCATAAGACCCGCGGCTGTTAAAGGCACATGACAGATAATTAAATCATAACTTGTGTGGAGAAAGATGGAGGCTCAGCGTTGGAGCCCGCATCAAACTCAGGCTCACGACATAAGACGTAAATATACGTCGTGAAGGGGATAATATACTCCCACATAAACATAAGCAAAACATGATTGTGTAATGCCCAATGAGTAGTGATGAGTGAGTGTACTCGTTGCTCGGGTTTTCCAGAGCACGCTTGGGTGGTCTCCGAGTATTTGTGACTGCTCGGAGATTTAGTTTTCGTTACTGCATCTGCATGATTTACAGCTACTAGACAGCTTGATTACATGTGGGGATTCCCTAGGCAACCCCCACATGTAATCAAGCAGGCTAGTAGCTGTAAATCATTCAGCTGCCGAGATGAAAACTAAATCTCCGAGCACTAACAAATACTCGGAGACCATCCGAGCGTGCTCGGGAAAACCCAAGCAACGAGTATACTTGCTCATCACTACCAGTGAGCATTTCTAACAACATTACAATAGGTTACACTCTTAAAGGGAACCTTACATGCTGTACATGTAGTCCAGTCTGTGAGCATGATATAAATAAGGAATAGCTGAGCAGAATTATCTATAGGTTTGTTGTAAATGATTCAGTGTAACTTGTATTGTATTCATTGAAATCCCTGGTAATTGCATATGATTGCAGTGGGTGGTGCTAAACAGTGATTGACAGCTCTCTCTGCATGCACAGGCATACAGGGAAGACTGTCAATCACTGAGAAGGACCACCCACTGCAATCATATGCAATTACCAGGGATATCAGTGAGTAATATACAGGTTGTACTGAGACTTTTACCACAAAAATTATTATCAATCTGATCAGCTCCTCCTGCTCTATAACATCTCACCTGCAGATCAAATACTATTTTCAACATTGCAGGTTCCCTTTAACATAATTCTTTTTTTATTTTTAAATCACATAGTTTTTATTAAAGCATATGACACGCAAGTAACACCGTCTGATACATTTTCCAGACAGGTACAATGAATACAAAACCGATGAATCAATTTTCATTTTACGTTAACAACGCTCTTACCCCATAACCAACCCCCCCTTCTCCCCTCCATTCCCCCAATCCCCTGCCCTTTGTCTAATAAAACCATCTGAAAACATCACCTCTTGAAAAGTGATACCAGGCTTTACAAAAGCACACCTGTACATGTAGAAGTCTCTCCAGAAGAAACTACACGACACCCATTCTATTCTGCAATAACTCAGCAGACGCCACGCCTGGATAATCCATCCATCCGCCCCAGACATTTTCAAATTTTGTATTCGACCTCTCTTGATGTAGATATTCCTTTCCATAAGGACAATAAAATTTATTTTGTTAAATTCCTTTTTACCTGGTGGTCTTTCATCCAACCAATGCATCGCAATAAGCTTCCTCGCAGCACACAACAATCTTGCAATAGCCAACCTTCCACATTCATCCGTAGCAATGTCATTCATACAACCCAGGAGGCAAGTCAGCGGGCTGCGCACCACATTTATCCCCGTCACCTCTTGAATCAAGTTAAGTACCTTTACCCAAAAGGGCTGGAGGCAAGCACACGACCACATCATATGTAACAAATCAGCACCTTCCTCACTGCACCTTGGGCATTTTGAGTCACCTCTCAGTCCTGCCTTCATCATCCATGCTGGGTCCTTTACACCCTATACACCAGGTATAACTGTGACACCCTCTTAGCCTCACTCAAGGAAGCCCTGGGGATGTATTGTAGTATGGACTCCCACTGGGACTGAGACAAAGGACTTACGTCCGCCACCCATTTTTCCCTTAAGGTACCGTCACGTTTAGCGACGCTGCAGCGATCTAGACAACGATGCCAATCGCTGCAGCGTCGCTGTGTGGTCGCTGGAGAGCTGTCACACAGACAGCTCTCCAGCGACCAACTATGCGAAGTCCCCTGGTAACCAGGGTAAACATCGGGTTACTAAGCGCAGGGCCGCGCTTAGTAACCCAATGTTTACCCTGGTTACCAGTGTAAAAGTAAAAAAACAAACAAACACTACATACTTACATTCCGGTGTCTGTCCCCCGGCGCTCTGCTTCCTGCACTGACTGTAAGCGCCGGCCGGCCATAAAGCATAGCGGTAACAATGAGCCCTTCCCCACCGTGTATTCAATGATTATCCCAGCTGAATAACTTTGTTCTGGTTCTCCCCAACCTACCATATGCTGGCATTGGGATGCTGTATAGAAGATCCATGGATTAGGGACTGCCAGATCACCCACATCCTTTGTCCTTTGCAGATGTTCTAATTTAATGCGTGCCCGTCCACCCTTCCAAATTATATCCCTAAATAAAGTATTGATCCTATAAAATTTACTCTGAGGCAACCACACTGGAGCATTATGCAATATATAAAGGAGCTGAGGCATAAGTATAATTTTGATCAGATTGACTCTACCTGAGACCGATAGAAATAGCTTCTTCCAGGCTTCCAATCTTCTGCTGAAACTTCCCAAGCAAGGAAGTCAGGTTGAGCCGCACATAGTCCTCTATAGTGTCCGAAACCACGATGCCCAGATATTTAAACTCATGTACCACCCTTAAGGGGATCCCAGGGTCAAGAGTCAGAGGAGCTGCCACATCCATGGGCAACAACACAGACTTATCACAGTTAATAAATAATCCCGAAAGAGCCCCAAATTTAGTAATGCTGTTCATAACTGCCCCCTGAGACTCCTGCGCATCCTCCAAAAACAATAACACGTCGTCAGCATACAGGGCTTTTCTTCATAGTTTCCATATCTAAATCCCTTTATGTCCCTATCCCTCCATATTGCCACCGCCAAAGCCTCAACAGCAATTGCAAACAGCAGGGGAGACAAAGGACACCCCTGCCATGTTCCCCTATACAAAGGGAAATCCCCCGACAAGAGCCCGTTTACCCATATCTTAGCTCTCGGAGACATATACATCAGCTGCACCCATCTTGTAAATCTCTCACCAAAACCCAGAGCCTTCATGTCCACAAATAGCGCCACTCCACACTATCAAACGCCTTAGCGGCGTCTAAAGACACCACAACCCTCCGACCCATATTATTCGCCTTTACCTGCATATTAAGAAACAATCGTCTAAGGTTACATGCGGTAGAACTATTGGGCATAAATCCGGATTGGTCCTGATGTGTTAGTATTGTTATCACCTTGTTAAGATGATTAGCCAATATCTTGGCCAGTATTTTTACATCTTTAATTAATAACGAGATTGGGCGATAAGAAGCCGGATCCTTAGGCTATGTGCACACGTTCAGGTTTTTTCGCGGTAAAAACGCTATAAAAACTCATTAAAAACACATACATTATGCATTCTATCATTTAGAATGCATTCTGCATGTTATGTGCACATGGATGCGTTTTTTTCCACGAAAAAAACGCATCACGGTAAAAAAATGTGGATTTTCTGCGTTTTTCCCGCAATTCTATGCATTTTGGAAAAAACGCACAAAAAACGCACAAAAAACGCGTTAAATCGCGGTAAAATCACGGTAAAAACGCATGCGGATTTCTGGCAGAAATGTCCGGCTTTTGTCAGGAAAATTTCTGCAAGAAATCCTGACGTGTGCACATACCCTAACCCTGTTTTGGCAACACTACAATTATTGCCTCATGTATGGACTGCGGCAAGACCTGACCAGCAGCATACACCTCCAACAAAGCAGGAAGCAGTACCTCTTTATATTTTTTATACACCTCCCCGGGGATCCCATCCACCAGTAGGGGCTTTATCATTAGGCATAGAGGCCAGTGCGGCGTCAAGCTCCTCCAAATTAAATGGCTCCTCAAGAAGTCCCCGATATGCAGCTGTAAGTCTGGGGAGCTGTACCGCTGCCAAAAAACCATCCACCTCCTCCATCGTTGGCTGTACCCGTGATTTATAAAGATCCGAATAATACTCCGTCATCACTCCAAAATTGCTTTGCAACCAGTATGATCCTTCCCATCCTTTCCCTTCAAAGCGACTATATGTGTGGTGGAGTCTCTCTGCGCCGCCACTATTCTAGAAAGAAGATGACCCGCCCTGTCCCCCTCCTCAAAGTATTTAGCAGTTTGAAACAATCTCCTATGTTCCGCCTTTTTCATTGCCATCTGACATACTGCGCTACCTTCAACCTTCCCTGTGCCTCTGGGGACTGATCGTTGATTAGTGCCTTCTCATCCTCCTCCAACTCTCTTAACATCTGATCCTTCCCATTTCTACCTTGACTCGGGAAATCTCTTTAATGCAGAGCCCTCTGAAATAAGCCTTCATAGGCTCCCATACCATCAATACCGAAGCCGACCCAGTATAATTTTAAAATATTCCCTAATGTCCCCCCCATGTGTCCATCTAAGTCAATAAGTTGTAGCCAGAACGGATTCAGCCTCCACATGCACCCCCTAGCAGGTACAGATCCCACTCCCTCAAGTATCACACTCATGGGGGAATGATCCAATATTGTTCTAGCCATATATGTTACCTCTCCAGCAAGGCCCAACATCTGTGTATTGCCCAAGGCCAGATCTATTCTTGACAAAAAAGCAAAGGAGGACGAAAAACATGAATATTTGTACAAACCCGGGATGAGAAATCCTCCATAAATCATGCAGAGCAGTCTCCCTCAGGACGGCACCAAATGGTGTACAATTACCACCCGATTTCAACGGCTCTCGTTTCCCCCTATCCCAGTGTTAACATAATTCTTAATATTACATCATAAAATTGTACAGAATAGTAAAGTGTTACAGCCAGGTCACATAACCAGAGACAGATCAGTAGAATGGATCCATTATTATGACATATTCAAGTGGCAACTACAAGAATATTAGTATATACAGTATTCTTTCTACATCATCCACCAGCCTCCTTTCTTTCATCCCATACCTGGCGTTATTTATTACGTAGTTCTCTGTATGCTGCCGTCGTGGCCCGCTACCTCCAATAGTTGGTCCAGGGCTGAATATAACAGATTAATAACAGTGAATGGCAAAAACTTCTCACCTGTGTCAAGGTTCTGTCTCAGTTCACGGATCTTATTATTGGAGCCTGGTTTCCGGTATATGCCCTCTGTATACAAGCCATGCATTTCAATGTAACTGATAAGTTTCTCCAACAGCACAGGGACTGTCCGATCTTCATTTGTGAGACGTGACAATTCCACCCCAAAGTGACGGTTCGAGAGCTCATGGTCATTCTAATATTAGTAAGAAAAAAAAAAGAGTGATATGGGTCACCTAAGCTCCGATTTCAAATGTATTTCTTTCTTTTCCTTATAAATTTTTCTCTTATTTGCTGACCTCTTAGCACGTGCCATATAAGACAGGCAATTTGCTCTGCTGCTATTTTACAGTCTTCTTTTATATGGCTGGAAGCCACCTTGTCATTTACTAGATCCTATTACAGGTCTACCTATTGAGGATGTTGGGATTTTACAAATTTTTTATCAATTGAAAATGTTGTGTTATCAATACAACCTCTTTCTCTTAAAGCAGCCACATCGGTGGTCAGCACATTCTCCTGCCGATCCATCTCAATGAACTCCTGTTGGACAGGGAGAGCACCTACTAGACCATCTCAATGAACCCATGACAGACATGGAGAGCACCTACTGGTCCATCTCAATGAACCCATGCCGGACAGGGAGAGCACCTACTGGTCTTTGTCAATGAATCCATGCCAGACAGGTAGCGCACCTACTGGTCCATGTTAATGAACCCTTGCTGGACAGGAAGAGCACCTACTGGTCCATCTCAATGAACCCATGAAGACAGCAAGACCACCTACTGGTCCATCTCAATGAACCCATGCTGGATAGGGAGAGCACCTACTGGTCCATGTCAATGAACCCATGCCGGACAGCGAAAGCACCTACTAGTCCATCTCAATGAACCCTTGCCGGACAGGGAGAGCACCTGCTGGTCTATGTCAATGAATCCATGCCAGACAGGTAGCGCACCTACTGGTCCGTGTCAATGAACCCTTGCTGGACAGGAAGAGCACCTACTGGTCCATCTCAATGAACTCATGAAGACAGCAAGACCACCTACTGGTCCATCTCAATGAACCCATGCAGGACAGGGAGAGCACCTACTGATCCATCTCAATGAACCTATGCTGGACAGGGAGACCACCTACTGGTCCATCTCAATGAACCCATGATGGACAGGAAGAGCACCTACTGGTCCATATCAATGAACCCCTGCCAGAAAGGGAGAGCACTTACTGGTAGAAAAGGGTTATGAGTGGCTGAAATCACCCCTCCCAAATGGTCACAAAATATTTCATAAATTTGGTGTGTGCCATAATTTGTATGTTTTTCTTTTTACATCAGAAAACTGATATAAGCATAATGATAAATGTCACCCATGAGTTTTAAAAATCCTGTACATTACTACACTTCCATCATATCTTAGAGTGTAATTGTCATTTCATTTATTTTTTTCATGAATCAATAGTATACGTGAAAATAAAACTTTGCAATATACCTTATCAGAGAAATATAGGTTTTTATTTTTCTGGATTTATCTACCACTTTGTAATCTATATATTCAATGGTAAAATCTGTATTAAGTGAATATAGATTTTCACATTACTGAAATAGGAGATGGCAGTTACTGCTGGTAACACTATGGAGTGGAGAGGGAAGTTGGAAGAAGAAGGAGCTGGAGGCAGACACAGACATTCTGCTGCAAGTTCACCTAAATTCAGTTACACATTAAACTTTTTTAAAAATTTTAACTGTCATTTCAAGAGAACCAGAAACAGAATGTCTGTGTCTGCCTCTATCAGAACAACATATTCCCCCTCCACGCTCCATAAAATACAATGAGCACAAACGGTCATCTCCTATTCAAGTAATGTGAAAACCTGCAATCACTGAAAACAGATGTTTCCCTTGAATTTGGAGTATAAAATAAAAAAAAAAATCAGATTTATTTGATAAAAATAGGCAACTCTGCAATATATATTATGTGTACTATTGATTTACAAAATGAAAATTAAAATGACAGGGGTTCCAGTCTGATCACTTATAGGTACGTCATGGTGATCGTGCATAGCACAGGAGCTGTGCCAGTGCGATTACCGCCGGGAGCTCAGCTCTCAGCTTACATGATAGCAGAGACCCGGTTGTCACTGCTTCCACCGTTTAGCCCCCTAAACACTGCAATCGATAACGATCGCAACATTATAAAAAAAAAATTATGCATGGTATATACAATACCCAGAAATACATATACTTGTGCAAAAAAAAGGCACACATTTGGTATCGCTGTCTCCGGAATGACCTGAT
Source organism: Ranitomeya imitator (assembly GCF_032444005.1). Taxonomy (NCBI): domain Eukaryota; kingdom Metazoa; phylum Chordata; class Amphibia; order Anura; family Dendrobatidae; genus Ranitomeya; species Ranitomeya imitator. The sequence continues at coordinate 437,566,270 of NC_091285.1, forward strand.
CTATAAAATCATCGCACTAGTTAACCCCTAGAGTGAACACTGTACAAAAAATAAATAAATAAAAACGTGGCAAAAACCTATGCAGTTTCATCATATCACCAAACAAAAAGTGGAATAAAGTGTGATCAAAAAGTCAAATGTAAATAAAAACGGTATCAATAAAAACGCCATTTTGTCCCGGTGAAAACAAGCTGCCATAAAGCTCAGTCAGTGGAGAAATAAAAATAAGTTACAGCTCATACAATAACTTGATGCAAAAACAATTTATTATTCTATAAAATAGTTTTTATTGTGTAAAAGAGGCAAAAGATTAAACAAAGAAATTATATAAATGTGGTATTGCTGTAATCATACTGATCCAAATAATAAAGATGCCTTATTCACTTTTACCATACAGTGAATTGAATTCCTGAATTGCAAATCACATTGTATGATGTTTAAATAACTAAATAGCATTTTATTGGATGGAATAAGAATTTGATCACCTACTAACCAGCAAGAACTCTGGCTCTCACCGACCTGTTAGTTTTTCTTTAAGGCTATATGTGCACACGTTGCAGATTTCAATGCGTTATCGCAGCGTTTTGGATGCGGGGAATTGCAACAAATCCGCAGTGTATTGCACAAGCAATGTATGTCAATGGGAAAAGCGTAGTTACTCACCGATAACAGTGTTTCTCAGAGCCCATGACAGCACTACCAGAGAGAGGGGATCCGCCCTTCAGGGACAGGAAACCTGCATCAGTTTGGTTTACAGAGCATCGGAGGACCTCCAGGTTAGTGACAACTAAAAATATACAACTTAATCATATTGCTTAACAAGTGAACACCGTGTCTATATAGAAAAAACACATTTCATACAAAAGAATGTGCTCACCGCACACGTGATGAGGGGGGGGGGGAATAAGCGATTGCTGTCATGGGCTCTGAGAAATACCGTTATCAGTGAGTAACTACGCTTTTCTCAGTCACCCATGACAGCACTACCAGAGAGAATTGCAGGGATTATTGCTTTAGGGAGGGACCACAGCCTGCAAGTCCCTTCTTCCGAAGGTTAAGTCAGATGAAGAGGCCAGGTCTAAGCGGTAGTGCCTAAAAAAGGTTGAAGGTGATGACCAGGTGGCCGCCTTACAAATTTGATCTAATGGTACCTCCGACCTTTTGGCCCAGGAGGTCGCCATAGCCCTTGTAGAGTGGGCCTTCAGACCCTCTGGGACTGTGTTCCCGGTGGACGAGTACGCCAAGGCTATCGCATCTGTTATCCAACGTGCTATAGTGCCTTTAGAGGCTCTGAGTCCTTTTCTGGGTCCCTGGAAGCAGATAAAAAGAGACCCTTCCTTCCTATACTGTTGGGTGGAATTTATATACTGAACTAGACACCTTCTCACATCTAATGTGTGGAATTTTTCTTCTTTCTTCTTTCTAGTGTCTGGACAGAAGGAAGGAAGGATTATTTCCTGAGACCTATGGAATGTGGACGCTACTTTTGGTAGATAGGCAGGGTCTGTTTTTAGTACAACCTTATCATCCAGGATTTGTGTAAAGGGAGGGTTTGCAGACAGGGCTTGGAGATCACTTATTCTGCGGGCCGATGTTAGGGCTATCAGGAGGGCAGTTTTAAGTGATAGAATTTTAAGGGGTATTGATTCTATGGGCTCAAACGGAGATTCTGTTAAAGCGGACAAGACTAGGTTCAAATCCCAGGTTGGTAATCTATGTATAGTTACAGGTTTGGACCTTGCGGCTGCTCCGACAAACCGTATTACCCAAGGGTTGGCCGCTATGTTTTCACAGTACAATGCTCCTAGAGCTGCTATCTGCACTTTTAAAGTAATTACCGAAAGGCCTAGGTCAAATCCCTTTTGTAGAAATTCTAATATTTCAGGAACTGGGACCCCGTCTTGCAACCTTACCCCGGAGGAGGACAAAAATCTTTTCCAGGTTTTGCCATAAATGTTTGTGGTCACAGGTTTTCTACTTTTCATTAGTGTAGAAACTAACTTGTAAAACCCAAAATATATTTATTATAAATCTCTTTAAAATGCCACCAAATGCCACCATCAGGAGGGCGTTAAACTCATCAGGAGGGCGTTAAACTCATCAGGAGGGCGTTAAACTAGAAGAAGAGGGGACAGGAAGAAAAACATTAGACTCGAACAAAGACGACCCAGGAAAACATACTCAGAAGGGAGGTAAGAACATTTCTAAAACAATCCACAGTGAGGAGATTGGAACAAAACAAAATCCTCTAAACTGCATGCTCGCAAACGCCAGAAGCCTGACAAACAAGATGGAAGAACTAGAAGCAGAAATATCTACAGGTAACTTTGACATAGTGGGAATAACCGAGACATGGTTAGATGAAAGCTATGACTGGGCAGTTAACTTACAGGGTTACAGTCTGTTTAGAAAGGATCGTAAAAATCGGAGAGGAGGAGGGGTTTGTCTCTATGTAAAGTCTTGTCTAAAGTCCACTTTAAGGGAGGATATTAGCGAAGGGAATGAGGATGTCGAGTCCATATGGGTTGAAATTCATGGAGGGAAAAATGGTAACAAAATTCTCATTGGGGTCTGTTACAAACCCCCAAATATAACAGAAAGCATGGAAAGTCTACTTCTAAAGCAGATAGATGAAGCTGCAACCCATAATGAGGTCCTGGTTATGGGGGACTTTAACTACCCGGATATTAACTGGGAAACAGAAACCTGTGAAACCCATAAAGGCAACAGGTTTCTGCTAATAACCAAGAAAAATTATCTTTCACAATTGGTGCAGAATCCAACCAGAGGAGCAGCACTTTTAGACCTAATACTATCTAATAGACCTGACAGAATAACAAATCTGCAGGTGGTTGGGCATTTAGGAAATAGCGACCACAATATTGTGCAGTTTCACCTGTCTTTCACTAGGGGGACTTGTCAGGGAGTCACAAAAACATTGAACTTTAGGAAGGCAAAGTTTGAACAGCTTAGAGATGCCCTTAATCTGGTAGACTGGGACAATATCCTCAGAAATGAGAATACAGATAATAAATGGGAAATGTTTAAGAACATCCTAAATAGGCAGTGTAAGCGGTTTATACCTTGTGGGAATAAAAGGACTAGAAATAGGAAAAACCCAATGTGGCTAAACAAAGAAGTAAGACAGGCAATTAACAGTAAAAAGAAAGCATTTGCACTACTAAAGCAGGATGGCACCATTGAAGCTCTAAAAAACTATAGGGAGAAAAATACTTTATCTAAAAAACTAATTAAAGCTGCCAAAAAGGAAACAGAGAAGCACATTGCTAAGGAGAGTAAAACTAATCCCAAACTGTTCTTCAACTATATCAATAGTAAAAGAATAAAAACTGAAAATGTAGGCCCCTTAAAAAATAGTGAGGAAAGAATGGTTGTAGATGACGAGGAAAAAGCTAACATATTAAACACCTTCTTCTCCACGGTATTCACGGTGGAAAATGAAATGCTAGGTGAAATCCCAAGAAACAATGAAAACCCTATATTAAGGGTCACCAATCTAACCCAAGAAGAGGTGCGAAACCGGCTAAATAAGATTAAAATAGATAAATCTCCGGGTCCGGATGGCATACACCCACGAGTACTAAGAGAACTAAGTAATGTAATAGATAAACCATTATTTCTTATTTTTAGTGACTCTATAGCGACAGGGTCTGTTCCGCAGGACTGGCGCATAGCAAATGTGGTGCCAATATTCAAAAAGGGCTCTAAAAGTGAACCTGGAAATTATAGGCCAGTAAGTCTAACCTCTATTATTGGTAAAATATTTGAAGGGTTTCTGAGGGATGTTATTCTGGATTATCTCAATGAGAATAACTGTTTAACTCCATATCAGCATGGGTTTATGAGAAATCGCTCCTGTCAAACCAATCTAATCAGTTTTTATGAAGAGGTAAGCTATAGACTGGACCACGGTGAGTCATTGGACGTGGTATATCTCGATTTTTCCAAAGCGTTTGATACCGTGCCGCACAAGAGGTTGGTACACAAAATGAGAATGCTTGGTCTGGGGGAAAATGTGTGTAAATGGGTTAGTAACTGGCTTAGTGATAGAAAGCAGAGGGTGGTTATAAATGGTATAGTCTCTAACTGGGTCGCTGTGACCAGTGGGGTACCGCAGGGGTCAGTATTGGGACCTGTTCTCTTCAACATATTCATTAATGATCTGGTAGAAGGTTTACACAGTAAAATATCGATATTTGCAGATGATACAAAACTATGTAAAGCAGTTAATACAAGAGAAGATAGTATTCTGCTACAGATGGATCTGGATAAGTTGGAAACTTGGGCTGAAAGGTGGCAGATGAGGTTTAACAATGATAAATGTAAGGTTATACACATGGGAAGAGGGAATCAATATCACCATTACACACTGAACGGGAAACCACTGGGTAAATCTGACAGGGAGAAGGACTTGGGGATCCTAGTTAATGATAAACTTACCTGGAGCAGCCAGTGCCAGGCAGCAGCTGCCAAGGCAAACAGGATCATGGGGTGCATTAAAAGAGGTCTGGATACACATGATGAGAGCATTATACTGCCTCTGTACAAATCCCTAGTTAGACCGCACATGGAGTACTGTGTCCAGTTTTGGGAACCGGTGCTCAGGAAGGATATAATGGAACTAGAGAGAGTACAAAGGAGGGCAACAAAATTAATAAAGGGGATGGGAGAACTACAATACCCAGATAGATTAGCGAAATTAGGATTATTTAGTCTAGAAAAAAGACGACTGAGGGGCGATCTAATAACCATGTATAAGTATATAAGGGGACAATACAAATATCTCGCTGAGGATCTGTTTATACCAAGGAAGGTGACGGGCACAAGGGGGCATTCTTTGCGTCTGGAGGAGAGAAGGTTTTTCCACCAACATAGAAGAGGATTCTTTACTGTTAGGGCAGTGAGAATCTGGAATTGCTTGCCTGAGGAGGTGGTGATGGCGAACTCAGTCGAGGGGTTCAAGAGAGGCCTGGATGTCTTCCTGGAGCAGAACAATATTGTATCATACAATTATTAGGTTCTGTAGAAGGACGTAGATCTGGGTATTTATTATGATGGAATATAGGCTGAAATGGATGGACAAATGTCTTTTTTCGGCCTTACTAACTATGTTACTATGTTACTATGTAACCTGCGGCTGCACCAAAAAAAACTAAACAACAAAACACACCGTGAAAAAACTAGTGTTGGGGGGAAAAATAATCCCTAAATGGTACCTATACTGATGGCTGCCTATCAGTGGGGGTTGGCGCCCTAGGGGGAACGTTGTGGCGCCCCCGCTCCACGATGGCTTGCCCTGAGGTCCCTAAAAAACCCTAATATTGCCAATGGGTCCCTCTACCCACGCAATAATGATAAACTGAAGGTACCCCTAATTCACTAGACATACAGTTAGGGCCAGAAATATTTGGACAGTGACATAAGTTTTGTTATTTTAGCTGTTTACAAAAACATGTTCAGAAATACAATTATATATATATAATATGGGCTGAAAGTGCACACTCCCAGCTGCAATATGATAGTTTCCACATCCAAATCGGAGAAAGGGTTTAGGAATCATAGCTCTGTAATGCATAGCGTCCTCTTTTTCAAGGGACCAAAAGTAATTGGACAATGGACTCTAAGGGCTGCAATTAACTCTGAAGGCGTCTCCCTCGTTAACCTGTAATCAATGAAGTAGTTAAAAGGTCAGGGGTGGATTCCAGGTGTGTGGTTTTGCATTTGGAAGCTGTTGCTGTGAGCAGACAACATGCGGTCAAAGGAACTCTCAATTGAGGTGAAGCAGAACATCCTGAGGCTGAAAAAAAAGAAAAAATCCATCAGAGAGATAGCAGACATGCTTGGAGTAGCAAAATCAACAGTTGGGTACATTCTGAGAAAAAAGGAATTGACTGGTGAGCTTGGGAACTCAAAAAGGCCTGGGCGTCCACGGATGACAACAGTGGTGGATGATCGCCGCATACTTAATTTGGTGAAGAAGAACCCGTTCACAACATCAACTGAAGTCCAGAACACTCTCAGTGAAGTAGGTGTATCTGTCTCTAAGTCAACAGTAAAGAGAAGACTCCATGACAGTAAATACAAAGGGTTCACATCTAGATGCAAACCATTCATCAATACCAAAAATAGACAGGCCAGAGTTAAATTTGCAGAAAAACACCTCAAGAAGCCAGCTCAGTTCTGGAAAAGTATTCTATGGACAGATGAGACAAAGATCAACCTGTACCAGAATGATGGGAAGAAAAAAGTTTGGAGAAGGGAACGGCACATGATCCAAGGCACACCACATCCTCTGTAAAACATGGTGGAGGCAACGTGATGGCATGGGCATGCATGGCTTTCAATGGCACTGGGTCACTTGTGTTTATTGATGACATAAGAGCAGACAAGAGTAGCCGGATGAATTCTGAAGTGTACCGGGATATACTTTCAGCCCAGATTCAGCCAAATGCTGCAAAGTTGATTGGACGGCGCTTCATAGTACAGATGGACAATGACCCCAAGCATACAGCCAAAGCTACCCAGGAGTTCATGAGTGCCAAAAAGTGGAACATTCTGCAATGGCCAAGTCAATCTCCAGATCTAAACCCAATTGAGCATGCATTTCACTTGCTCAAATCCAGACTTAAGACGGAAAGACCCACAAACAAGCAAGACCTGAAGGCTGCGGCTGTAAAGGCCTGGCAAAGCATTAAGAAGGAGGAAACCCAGCGTTTGGTGATGTCCATGGGTTCCAGACTTAAGGCAGTGATTGCCTCCAAAGGATTTGCAACAAAATATTGAAAATAAAAATATTTTGTTTGGGTTATGTTTATTTGTCCAATTACTTTTGACCTCCTAAAATGTGGAGTGTTTGTAAAGAAATGTGTACAACAACTCGCGAAAATTGTGTCACTGTCCAAATATTTCTGGCCCTAACTGTATATCACACCTATATATAGGGAATCCTCAACCCCAACGCCGTGAATTTAAAAACAAGATGAGAACATGTGATAGGCTATTGATGGACGTAAATGATGCGATTTAAACGCCTAGTCAGTCTATCTTGGACCAGATGCCAATTGGCATCTATATTTGTATTGAAAGATATTATCTATCGGGCATGCTGCCCATTTGAGGTATATTAATTAGTCCATGGGACATGATGCTGTCTGTGACCCACTGTGCAGGTGCTTATGAATTGCAGCTATCAATGCTATATAGACTCCTGGTCCAAGATAGACTGACTAGGTGTTTAAATCACATCATTTACGTCCGTCAATAGCCTATCACATGTTCTCATCTTGTTTTTAAATTCACGGCAGGGAATCCCTTTTGATAGGTTGCTGGGATTCAACCACCAAGCTAGGGAATGAATAGTAGGTAAACTTAGAGTCATGCGACCCTCTAACCGTCCCCTTAGCAAATTTTGGTTTCTTAAGATGTCCCACTGGAGAGGTCTCGTGTGGAGCTGTGCCCATTGAACTGCTGGAAGGCAAGCAGAGAGGGACCCCAGTAATGACATCGCCTTCCTCAGAGACATGGAAGGGTTTGAGCGAGCTTCCGACACTAGATTTATTATCCTTTGTCTTTTCTGGACTGGGAGGCGACATTCTTGAGAAATAGAGTCCAAGGTGAGACCCAAAAATTCCTGAACCCTGGTTGGTTCTAGTTTTGACTTTTGAAGGTTCACTAGCCAGCCTAATTTTTTTTTAGAGTATCTATCGCTCTTTTGCATTGCTGACGGCAGAGATGGGCCGAGTTGCTCACAATCAGAAAGTCGTCCAAATATGGAACAATCAAGATGTCTTTCTCTCAGATATGCCATCATCTCTGCTATCAGTTTGGTGAAAATGTGGGGTGCAATTGATATGCCAAAGGGAAGAGCTCTGTATTGATATTCTCTTATCTGTCCTTTCATGACTACTGCCAGTCTGACAAATTTTTGAGAGTTCTTGTGGATGGGGACGTGATAATACGCATCGCTGAGATCCAGTACTATCATAAAACAGTTTGGAAACAAGTTTTTTATTGTTGACTTTATTGACTCCATTTTGAATCTCTGGTTCCTTACATAAGTAATTAACTTCTGTAAATTTATTATAGTCCCGAAGGTCCCATCCGGCTTGGGAACCAGGAATAATGGGGAGTAAAATCCTTTTCCTCTCTCCAGAGGGGGGACTTCCTGGATGACAGCTTTGTCTATCAGTTTTAAGATTTCCAGTTCCAGAGCTACTTGTTGTTGAGGAGAGGACCTCAATGGTGTTACCACATAGTTTCGGGGGGGGGAAGGGAGGGGGGTTCTATCGCGTGAGGAATTTCTGAAAAGGAATCCCAGATCTCTTCTTTTCCCATCTGTTTTGTTCCCTTGGTGGTCTTTTCCTAAAAAATTTCCTATTCCGAAAGGGCCACTTAGTGAATGTTGGGGCCAGGTTGGGAAACCCTTTCTTTTTGTCACCTGCTTTCTGCAGGATATTGTCCAGAGTCTCTCCAAAAAGAAACTTGCCCTCACATGGGATTGAACAAAGCTTTTGCTTAAGTCTGTAAATCACCTGGCCAGCTCTTTAGCCATAAGGTTCTACGCGCTGTATTCGAAAGAGCTGCAGATTTAGACGCTAGTTTAATTGAGTCGGCCGATGAATCTGCCAAAAACGCCGCTGCTCCTCTAATCATAGGGATAGATTCTAATACTTTATTTCTCGGCACCCCATCCCTTAGCTGTTTTTCTAAGTTATCAACCCAAATCATTAAGGATCGTGACGTGCAAGCAGCTGCTATGGCTGGTCTTAAACATCCCCCTGCCGACTCCCAGGCCCCTTTAAGGAAGGTATCTGCTCTTTTATCAAGAGGATCTTTCAGGGTTCCCATATCCTCAAATGGTAGTGCAAATTTTTTTAAGGCCTTAGCTACCGTAACGTCAAGTTTGGGGGCTTTATCCTATGAAGTAGAAGCCTCCTCTTCAAAGGGATATTTTCTTTTTATAGAGAGAACCGATGAGTTCTTCCTCTCTGGTTTTTCCCACTCTTTTTTAATTAACGCTTGTATGTTTTCATTAAGGGGAAAAACTTTACGCTTCTTTTGGCATAGTCCTCCAAACATAATATCCTGGACTGTTTTGTCAGGACGAGGGTCCAATACCCCCATAGTTGATCTTACTGCCTTTACAAGGGCGTCAACCTCATCTAGGGGGAAGCAATGACGACCTCCACTCTCATTATCCAAAGAGAAGGACGAGTCCTGTGTATCTGAGTTTCTACTCTCAGAGCTGGAAGAGTCAGAGTTCAGATAAGCAATAGGTTCTTTCCTATTAACTTTCTTTTCACCTTTAAGGGAATTAAACACAGTTTCTACCTCTGATTTAATTACGGATCGTAACTCAAAGGCGAAGTTTGGGGTCTCCTCAGAGAGGACCCGTCCTATGCAGGAGTCACACAACTTCTTTTCCCAAGATTGCGGTAAAACTTTTTCACACAAGGGGCAGGTTCTGTGGTTTGTTTTCCCCGTTCTTTTTCTTGCCCAAGATAAATGGAGAAGAGGGAACCCCAATTACAAAAGTGAACTTTCACGAAGATCACTCACCAATCTGACGCAGCCACAGGTACCGGTTCTGGAGGAGGGGTCGGATCCTGAAGTGTGAGATCCGTAGGTGGTTTACCACACTGGAGTTCTTGCTATGCTACGTGGAATGGTTACCGGACCGAGAACCCCCGGTGTCAGCAGAAGTTCGTTTCTTCTGTACATCCGGCTTCGGTCGCTGGTGGTGCCACTGCTGCTGCTGTGGCGGCGGCTGGAGCTGCTGGTCGCTGTCTTCCTTGGTACTACCTTGGGACGGCATGCAGCGAGGAGCTTCCATATCCACCATTCTTTTAAAGCTTGGCGCTTATTGCTAGCCCCTCCCCCTGTGGCTGCTTTACTGAGGAAGCGCTTTTTTTTTTCCCCAAAAAAAAACTCTTCTGCGCATGCGCGCGCTGTCGGGGACTACTTCCGGTGTGGCTCCATCTTGGAATCCAGGCGTCCTCTGTGCGGCAGGTCCCGGGAGCCCCTAACTCCTATCCGGAGTGGCGGCTGCGCTTTCCCCCGCTCACGCTCCGGACCCATCGGTCGTAGCCGTGGCGAATTAGGACACCGCACCAGCCGTGGCAGGGGCATCCCCGCTGCCAGAACTCGGACTGGCCGGCTCCGGATTCCTCGGTCGGTCTTCAGATATCCTCGGTCGGTCTTCGTATACGCAGCTACCGTCCTAGTAGGTTCCCTGTCAGGGACAGGAAACCAAACTGATGCAGGGGAGAGGTACGGCCCTTTTTATCCTGTAGGTTTCCTGTACTTGAAGGGCGGAAACCCTCTCTCTGGTAGTGCTGTCATGGACGACTGAGAAATTGAGAATTTTTGTGCACATGCTGCGGAAAAAAATGTGCAGATTTGCAGCGTTTCTACACCCATTGACTTCCATTGTGTCAGGCCAATCCGCAGCAAAACCGCAGGTTTAAAAAAGATCTGCGGTTTTGCTGCGGATGTGGCTGTGAGAAACGCTGCAGATCGGGAGGGAGAAGTGTGTGTGGTCCGAAACTGTGTGTGTGCGGAAAAGATGTGCGTGTCTGTGTGTATCTGTGTGTGTGTTTGTGGGTCTGCGTGGCTGTGTGTGTGTGTGTGTGTAGGCAGGCATCATCCGATGGGACTACTAGTCCCATCCGGCTATGCCTGCTACAGTGACAGCTAGCTGGAAGATGGGACAGTAGTAATCCCATCACCCGGCTACTGTGTTCAAGTGTAAAAAAAAAAACAAACAAAAAAAAACCACATACACACATATACAGTATAGACATACAGTACATTCAACATACAGTACATTCTCACCATACAGCTAATCCCCGAAGCCCTCGATCACCTGTAACAAAATTAAAAATAATAAACCAACGGCATACTCCCTGATCCGATGTAATCCATTTAATAACGAGTGTCCCACGATAATCTCCAGTGGAGAGCTGTCGTGACCGCTCTCCATTGGCTCCGATGATACAATTACGGAAGGTATCCTTCCACACTGTATCCCTCCGCCGCTGTAAGTGCAGAGTTCATACTGTCACTTGCAGCACCGCTGCGTTGGGAAAATTCTCACGCAGCAGTGCCATAAAGTGAGAGGCCATTGAACCCTCAGCGATAACACTGCAGGAGCCATTGTCTCCTGTCAGTGTATCACTGGAGGAACTATAGAGCTGTCACATCTCCCAATGTGACAGCTCTATAGGGGAGATCGTCGTGGGACACTCGTTATTAAATGGACTGCGTCGGACCAGGGAGTATTTGTGTTGGTTTATTATTTTTTCTTTTTTTGCAGGAGATCGAGGGCGTCGCATGGATTGGCTGAACATTAAAGATGGCAAAACTGTGTTGCGTTTTAATTCATTGAAATAATTTATTCTGGTTGTGTCTCAACTATAGGGTTAGTAATGGATAGGTATCTTATTGAACCATGTCCATTACTAAGCCGGCTTGATGTCACCTTCCAATTCAAATGTGGCATCAGCCCCCAACTATTAACCCATATGCCACCGCTACAGGGCAGTGGGAAGAGAGAGGCTAAATGCCGGAATTGACGCATCTTACAGTTGCGTCATTTCTGGGGTGGCTGTGAGCTGGAGTTTGTAGCTGGGGGGGCAATATCCATGGTCCCTTCCTAGGCTATGAATATCAGTCCGTAGCTGTTTGCATAGCCTTTTCTGGCTATAAATTATAGGGGGACCCCAAGTTCATTTTTTTTTTTTGGGGGGGGGGGAAAGTGTGGGGTCCCACTATTTTAATAGCCAGTAAAGGCTAAATATACAACTACGGGCACGGGCTGAGATTCATAGACTGGGAAGATCCATAGGTATTAACTAGTGACGAGGGAGTGTACTCGTTGCTCAGGTTTTCCCGAGCACGCTCGGGTGATCTCCGAGTATTTGTTAGTGTTTGGAGATTAAGTTTTCATCGCCTCAGCTGAACGATTTACAGCTATTAGCCAGGCTGAGTACATGTGGGGGTTGCCTGGTTGCTAGGGAATCCCCACATGTAATCAAGCTGTCTAGTAGCTGTAAATCATTCAGCTGCGGTGATGAAAATTTAATCTCCGAACACTAACAAATACTTGGAGATCACCCGAGCGTGCTCGGGAAAACCGGAGCAACGAGTACACTCGCTCATCACTAGTATTATCACTCGCTCATCACTAGTCGCTAGCTTTCCCTCTCTGGCGCACAAAAAAGCACGGGACCCCACGCCATTTTTTTTTTTCATTTTTTATTTAAATTAAACAGATATTGCGTTTAAGGCCGGGGTCACACTTGCGAGAAACTCGCACGAGTCTCGCACCTCAATACCCAGCACTGCCGCCGGCACTCGGGACAGGAGTGTGCGGCTGTATGTATTTCTATGCAGCTGAATGTACCGTCCCGAGTGCCGGCGGCAGTGCTGGGTATTGAGGTGCGAGACTCGTGCAACTTTCTTCCAAGTGTGACCCCGGCCTAACAGAGATTTTGTTTGTGTGTGTGTGTCTTTACTTACCCTTTATGTACCATTTTATTATGTTTATTAATAAACATCGGGCTTGGTATTATCTATCTATCTATAGATCTATCTATCCATCTATCTATAGATCTATATATCCATCTATCTATAGATATACCTGTAGATAGATGATATATAGATCTATAGATAGATAGATCTATAGATAGATGGATAGATAGAAGCCCTCCTACTCTGCACTCTTTACCTATTAATCATAAATTGCACATGTTTGAACTCATTACCTGTATAAAAGGCCCCTGTCCACACACTCAATCACACTCCAACCTCTCCACCATGGCCAAGACCAAAGAGCTTTCTAAGGACACTAGGGACAAAATTGTAGACCTGGGATGGGCTACAAAACAGTAGGCAAGCAGCTTGGTGAGAAGGCAACAACTGTTGGCACAATTATTAGAAAATGGAAGAAACACAAGATAGCTGTCAATTTTCCTCGGTCTGGGGTTCTATACAAGAACTCGCCTTATGGGACAAGGATGATTCTGAGAAAAGTCAGGAATCAGCCCAGAACTACATGGAGTAGCTTAGCCAGTCTCCAGACCTGGACCCAATAGAAAATCGTTGGAGGGAGCTGAAACACAATGTTGCCCAGTGACAGCCCCGAAACCTGCAAGATCTGAAGAACATCTGTATGGAGGAGTGGGTTAAAATCCCTGTTTCAGTGTGTGCAAACTTCTTCAAGAACTACAGGAAAGTCTGACCTCTAACTGCAAACAAAGGTTTCTGTACCAAATATTAAGTTCTTTTTCTATTTTATCAAGTACTTATTTCATGCAATAAAATGCAAATTACCATATATAATTGAGTATAAGCCGACCCGAGTATAAGCCGACCCCCCTAATTTTGCCACAAAAAAACTGGGAAAACTTAATGATTCGAGTATAAGCCTAGGGTGGAAAATGCAGCAGCTACTGGTAAATTTCAAAAATAAAAATAGATACCAATAAAAGTAAAATTAATTGAGACATCAGTAGTATAAGTGTTTTTGAATATCCATATTGAATCAGGAGCCCCATATAATGCTCCATACAGTTCATGATGGCCCCATAAGATGCTCCATACAAAATACGCCCCATATAATGCTCCATACAGTTTATGATGGGCTCCATAAGATGCTCCATATTAAAATATGCCCCATATAATGCTGCACAAATGTTGATTATGACCCCATAAGATGCTCCATACAGACATTTGCCCCATACAATGCTGCACAAATGCTGATTATGGCCCCATAAGATGCTCCATAGAGATTATATTTGCCCCGTATAATGCTCCACAAATGTGGATTATGGCCCCATAAGATGCTCCATAGAGATATTTGCCCCATATAATACTGCACATGGCCCCATAAGATGCTCCATAGAGATATTTGCCCCATATCATGCTGCACATGGCCCCATAAGATGCTTCATACAGATATTTGCCCCATATAATGCTGCACATGGCCTCATACAGATATTTGCCCCATATAATGCTGCACATGGCCCCATACAGATATTTGCCCCATATAATGCTGCAAATGGCCCCATATGATGCCCCATACAGATATTTGCCCCATATAATGCTGCCCATGGCCCCATAAGATGCTCCATACAGATATTTGCCCCATATAATGCTGCACATGGCCCCATAAGATGCTCCATACAGATATTTGCCCCGTATGCTGTTGCTGCGATTAAAAAAAAAAAAATAAAATAAATCACATACTCACCTCTCAGGCCCCCGGCACTTGCTATATTCACCTGCTCCCCGTTCCACCGCCGCTGTGTCTTCCCGTCCTATGCACCGACGTTCAGGCAGAGGGCGGCACGCACTAATCGCATCATTGCGCGCTCTGACTGGAGCATCACTGCGGAAGACGCAGCGGCGCCGACGGTGGAACGAGGAGTAGGTGAATATCGCGCACTTCCCCCCGTTATACTCACCTGCTCCTGGCGCCGTCGCTGCACGTCTGTTCCCTGGCGCCGGCAGCTTCTTCATGTAGTGAGCGGTCACATGGTACCGCTCATTACAGTAATGAATATGCGACTCCACTCCTATGGGAGTGGGGTCCATATTCATTACTGTAATGAGCGGTACCATGTGACCGATCGCTACAAAGCGCCAGGGGCAGGTGAGTATTATTACACAGCTCCATTCCCCCTCACCTGCTGACCCCTGGGTATGACTCAAGTATAGAACGAGAGGGTTACTTTCAAAGTGGGCTGAAAATCTCGGCTTATCTCGGGGACGGAGATGAAATTGCACGAACAGAACTGCTTCCATGGCTGCTACCATCTGCCCGAGAATGCGCATGCTGAAACGAATAAAGTGGGAGACTGGACGGGAATGACTCCGAGCTCCCTGCTGCAAGGCCAAGGCCTTGTCTGGAGGGAGAATGACCAGACCGCGGAAAGTGTCCAGTGTCATTCCAAGAAAGAAGATCCATTGATCGGAGAGGATTTTTCGAAGTTTATCTTCCAACTCAGGCGAGAAAGAGTATCCGCCGTGAGATCGACAGACTCTTCGCAGGTTGGGTATGATGGGCCCTTTATCAGCAGGTCGTCAGGGTACGGAAGTACCACCACTCCCCTGGAATGAAGAATGGCCATGGCAGCCGCCATGACCTTTGTGAAAACTCTGGGAGCGGTGGCGAGGCCGAAGGGTAAGGCCACAAACTGGAAGTGTTCCTCGCGAAGCGAAGGAACTTTTGATGAGGAGAAAAAATTGGGATGTGGAGGTAAGCATCTTTGATGTCTATGGATGCTAGGAACTCTTCTTTTTCCATGGACGTGACAACAGAGCGGAGAGATTCCATTCTAAAGCGCCGAATTTTGACTGATTTGTTCAGAAATTTGAGACCACGAATAGGTTCGAGTAAATCCCTTTGAACCTTTGGTCTTGGGGAACCAGAATGATGACTCCATCCTTTTGTAGTGCCCATATGGCCTGGAGGAAAGCCGTTGTCTTTGGTTTGGGAGGACACGATTGGAAAAAACGTGTCGGGGGGCAAGGGAGGGGGGGAAGGGGAGAAGAAAATTCTATTTTGTATCCGGAGGACACCAGTTCCCTGACCCAGTCGTCGGAGACGACCGAGAGCCAGGCTTAACGGAACGAAAATAGGCGACCTCCTACTTTGTTGATGTCCTCCGGATGTTGCAACGAGTCATTGAGTGGAGGATCTAAGGGATCTGGATCCCTTAGACCCAGATGACCGTGTTCTGGGTTTCCCATTACGGTTAGGTCTGTATGAGACCTGGGAGCCTCGGTCCCCACGCGCACCTCGTCCTGATGCGGGGGAGAAGGATGTAGATGACCAATTGGGATTGTTGCGATAAGGCCGGAATCGAGATTGTTGTTGATACCAAAATAGCTGGGTAGGCATTTGTTGGGGGAGAAATTTACTTTTCCCCCCGGTAGCGTCCGATATTATTTGGTCTAATTTTTCTCCAAATAGGCGACCAGCTTGATAGGGTAGAGATGTCAATGAACGCTTGGAAGCAGAATCTGCTCGCCAATCTCTGAGCCACAGGGCTCTTCTGATGGAAACTGCATTTGCGGCTGCCTGTGCAGCGCAATTGGCCGCGTCTATTAAGGCATTAACTACGAAGTCCCCAGCCTGGGCTATCTGGTTAGCCAGGTTAATTGCCTCTGGGGGGAGATTACTGTCTTGGATGGTCGTGGTAAGCACCTCAGTCCAAGCGACCATGGCCTTAGCCAACCAAGAAGCCTCCTGTGGCCTCGAAGACGGAATGAGCCAAGAAGTCAATTTGGCGGTCAGAGGGGTTCTTGACTGAGGAACCGTCTGACAGAGATAGGATTGTTTTGGAAGCGAGATGCGATACTGCAGGATCCACTTAGGGAGACTGCAGCCAGTCCTTGATTAATTCCCGAGCAAAAGGGTATTTGGCCTTAATAGACTTTTGCCCCATGAAGCACTTGTCAGGGCGTTCCCTGTGTTTTTGTACGATTTCTTTAAACTCAGGATGAGTGACGAATACTTTTTGGACACGTTTTGTCTTCTTAAAAGACACTGCGTGTTCCGGAGTGGATATGGATTCCTTGTCAACCTTCAGGGTCTTGTTGACCGTTTCAATGAGAGAATCTAGAGTCTCTTGGGAAGTCGAGGAATCCTGAACATAAGAGTCCTCGGACTCATATTCAGAGTCCTTTAGGTCTCCGGAGAAGGGGAACGAGAGACTGAGCTAGCGGATGTTGAAAAGAAAGCACGCCCGTGGTCGGGGGGTAAGACATGTGTATGTTTCCTGGCACCCCGAGCCCTTAGTGACAGAGGACGCCCCCTGCTGGTGGACGGATCCGTACCATCGCCAGAGTCCTCCGCGGTCTGACTTAATGAGGGACCCCGGAGGGAATCAACTGCCTTGGGTAGGGAAGCCATAGATTGTGACAGGGAAGTGGCCCACTCAGGGGGACTAGGCTCTGCAGGGATGGCGGCGGCAGGTGGCTGCACAGAGGCCGGGTCACAATCCGCACATAATGGGGTATTGTGAGCTCGGGCAGGGCCATATTGCAAGTGGCACAAGAAGTGAAGAACACTGTGTGCTTCTTGTTAGTCTTTTTGGTCTCCTTAGGTTGAGACATAGTGTTTTTAGAGACAGGGGCAGGATATGCGCTATGGTGCAGGGAAGGGGTTAAGCTTTCTTGATGCAGCTTACCCACGGTCCTGTGCCTGTGTCCCCGGGGAGGAATTGTAGCCGCGGCGGTCCTTGTCAGTCAGCGTGCCACCTTGGGGGGCTTGTTGTCCCCGCAGAGATGAGAGTAATATGACCCCCAGATTTGCAGGGGCGCCTCTCGTCCCAGACGAGAAGCGCCGGAATAGGGGGGCGGAGCTATGGTCGTGGGCGTAACTGCAGCCTAGTCCAGCTGAAAGCCGGGGGCTAAATTTTTGGGCCCTGCCGGCGATGCGTGGCGTCGGCCGCGACGGAACGCTGCTGACCGCCGTTGACACCCGGATGACGGCGCCTCTACCCAGGGACCCGGACCGCACCTCTGCCACAGATGGAAGCGCGGTATGTACTCACAGTGCCGCTGGCAAATCGGGCCCTGGCTTCCTGTCACTGTGAAGGTGCTGATCTATGCACCAGAAGCCATCCATCTTCCTCTGTCCCCCGAGGGGGGCTTTAGTCGTGGGGCTGTGTGACGCCTTCTGATGTGGGCCTTGTCTCAGGTGTCGGGCCCCGGAGAGGAACATGAGAGCCGGGCTCTATGTGCTCGCCGCCTTGCAGGGGGGGAGATCGGCCCATAAAAGGAACCGTCGCCCCAGTAAAGTTATAATCGCCGTGCTCGCCTGTTGATGGTTCGGGGGAGAGCGGACCCTAAAAAAGGAATCTGTCGCCCCCTTCACTCCGTTAAGTAAAAAATAAAAATTTACAGAAAAATAAAATTTTAAAATAAAAATAAAAATCAGAAAGTTGGGGTCTGAAAACAAACCGAAATGCCTCCTACAGACACTAAGCAAGAACTGGTTTGAATCCTAGCCAGTCAAGGGGTGTATACTGCAGAGGAGGAGTTAATCTTTCTGTGTTAACTTAGGCTACTTTCACACTAGCGTCGGATTCGGCCCGTCGCATTGCGTCGGGCCGAGATTCCGACGCTAGCGTTTGTTGTGCCGCACAACAGGTGCAGCGAATGCATTTCTCTGGCGCATCCGCTGCCCCATTGTGAGGTGCGGGGAGGTGGGGGCGGAGTTCATGCCCAGTATATGTGAGTGGAATTATAACCTACCCCCTCTCCTCTTATATAAAACCTCTCTATATACAATGGCATTGCATTTATTGTCTAAGACATGGTAAATCTTAGACTTTCACTGTGTATACTTTTTTCAATTGTTGACAGTTAATTGCTCTGCCATTTGTGCATTAGATAGGTTTCTTTATGCATCCAGTGTTCAAGAAGGCTTGCGGGTGTCGGAGACGAATATTGCCACTTTTCCTGTGGCATATCCCTATATACATTAGCATTTGCAAACATTGTCAGGCATTTATCATGTGTTATCTTTCCAGCTATATTTTTACTATCCTCACGCATTGCCTTACTTTAGTACTGTACCATGGCACTAGAAGCTTCGATGATACTGTATTTAGGGACCGATGATATAAATAAAACACCTTTTTGGCTTCAACATATGTGTTTTCCGCCGATTCAGTAAATCTCTCTGGAAGGGGACACTATTTTTCCACCTTTATTGTCTCCTTTGTGCAATATGTCATTGGGCGAGTTGGAGTCACTGTGGCTAAGCGGCCCCTTCTGGCCATTTTAGGTGGCACTTATTATTACCATCGCTTCGTATTTGAGCTTGAGAATCCCCTCTCATAAATGCCTGTATTATCCTCAAATATCCACTCCGTGCGCAATTTACGCATGCGCAGTTGTTGTTGTATACAGCTATTTCAGCTGCCCTTTAGGTATTTCTCCTCCTTCGGGGGTGGAGTTTTGATATCAGCGCGGGCGCAGTAATGATCCGCTCGGCCATCTTTCTACTCTTTTGTGCACCTTATCGCACCCCTGTATGCGATACCTTGCGCATGTGCATTAATCTCGTTTTGGCTATCTCTTATAAACGCATATATACCACCTAACTATTCACTACAAGCAATTCACGCATGCGTAGTTGTTATATTATATAAGTATTTCAGCAGTTTTAGAGTCTTTCTCTTCCCCTTAGGGGGTGGAGCCTGATATCAGCGCATGCACAGTAATGTTCCGCTTGGCCATCTTTCTACTGTGCACCTTATCGTATCCATATATGCGGCGCCTCGCGCATGCGCAATAACTTTATTGCGGCCATCTTGGTGCCTCTTTGACACATCCTGCCTGTGTACTCCTACTTCCGGCGCTCAGAACGCCGACCTGATTTCCGTCGCACTCTGCCGACTAGCCATGCTGTCGCCCTACACCTGATGTGGTTTGATAATTAGGTATGTAAATATTGGGTATATATAGTAGTCACCCACAATTTTTGGCACCTGCTCCTGATGAAGCCACTTAGGTGGCGATATGCGTTGGGCTCCGTGCCCCCTGGACCTCTGGTGATTGGTGATATGGTGATGTTCTCTCAGCAGGGATATCTGCAGCAAAAAATCCTCTTGCTGTGGTATCTATATTGAGCATGCATGCGTCATTTTATGCGTCATTTTGCTCTATTTATCTACTCAGCATCTGTTGATGCAGAGCCTTAATTGGACAGGTATTAGGATTGACAACACTGGGTCATCATTGTCTCTATTCGTGTATTTTACTTTGTCCTTTCTTTGGGTACTTGTTCCAATGATGTCGTTAAACATCACATTTGATGTGGCTCTATGAGTCAGACATATGAGTTGTTAACCAGTCCTCCTTTATAACCTCTGTGCCTCCTTTGGTATGGGCTAATTTACCCATTAAACATCAAAAATCTTATCTTAGAGAACATTTGATCTTCATGGTGGGCATAGAATATTGATTAGCAGCTATATTGGATCTGTTGATTATTAAAAACTCATTCATACCTGTGCTGCGGGCTGTGTCATATTTACATATTTTTGTGTTATTGACGTATCCCTGTTATTTTCTCAGTGGTATTACCTATATTTCCATCCATGACAGTTGTATTGCTATATTATACACATTGTCTCTTATTGTTCCTCACCATATCCATGTCCAGGGGGGTGGTTCCTCATGTGGAACCTATGATTACATTTTGGTTTTAAATGTTTTTAATAAGCGTGGTGTGTCTTTTTTGGTTGACAAAATAAAATTTGTTTATTTCTGTATATATTGTTGTGGTGGTCCCCTTTATATAGCTTGACGTCTTTTTCTGTTTTTCTGCACTCTAAGGTGAAAATAGGCTAAGGGTTGAAGGGGATTCTGCCTCCAGAGCTTATATTACATTAAAAGTGATGTTAACAGTGTTAGTCATGTAATGACTGACTCTTTGCTTTCCTGATGTCACTGCTGAACTGTGAAGGATAACACAATACAGCAGAACTAATCTTTGTCTCAATACAAACATCTGCAGAGCTCCTCTCCTGCTGTCAGCTCTACTGTACTGCCCTTCTTCCCCACATTAGCTGCCTGTGAAATGGAAACTGAAGAAGTGTTTGTTGAAATTAGGTACAGCTCTGTGGCAGTGTAAGAAGACAACTGCAGATGTGTTTGTAATGAGACAAAGCTCAGTTTTGTTGAGTGTGATTATATGTGACAGTCATTTAATGTCTAACATTGGCAACTCCCCCTTTCATATAAAATAACCTCTGGAGGCAGATTCTTAGGGAGATCTGTGTCCAGCCTGTAGATCTTAGTAGCTCAATTACATATTAAGGAAAGGGTAGATTTCTCTGGAATAAGACATCGGATCACAGAGATCAAGATATCATTTTGTTCAGCTGTCTATGACCTGCATCCCCATGTAGATGGCTTAGGAAGATTGATCCTAATGACAGATTTCCTTCAAAATAACTATTTGTTCCCTTCATTTTAAGAAAATGCAAGTGCTATCATTCTTCTTCTAGATAAAGTCTATGATTTATATTAATGAAGTTTATATGTACATTAAAACAAATGTTACCTTTTTATTGCATGTTGAGGTAAGTTGGGAGCAGCATTTCTTGTGACAAGCAAATCTACATACTAAAACAGAGCACAACATTAGTACAGAGTCCTGATTCATCTAATATTACCATTCTACTGGTTAATAGTAATGTCACACTACAAGATGAGCAACACTGAGCTTTTTCCAAGGCGCTGTCGATTTAAAAATAAAAAAAAACATTTAGTTATTCTTAGATTTTAGATGTGTACTCCAATACAATGTTGGCTGGGGTTCCACAATGGTATGTCTTCATCATTATTTTATACAGTTATGGCCAGATTTAGCATCATCACAGCCTGAGCAGATGCCCGATGCACTACCGCTCCTCCATCCCACCAATCAGCAAACTGAGAACATCAATACATAATATTTATGTAATCATGATAGTCTTGGCTATAACACTGTCAACGAAATATCACTGCAGTTTACAGACAAGTGTATGGGGGCCGTTTAAGGTTAGGGTACTGTAACCTGCAGAATGCCTTGGTTATGGTCTTCAGTTTTGAACAATCTTATGCTAAAAGTTTTGACACTCACATTGCAACGTAAGACCATAATTCTATAGAGAATTAGTCATAGCCTCCAAGAAAAACATGACATTTCAGAAAAATAATTAATGCAAATCATATAGTTAGAAAGGACTCCTGCAAATTGGTGAATCCCGGCCTATGAAAAGGACTAGAGCTTCAAGAGGGTACTGCATACCAAATGCAGTAAAAATTAGATGAAGCCACCTCACCTTGTGCTCGAAGCTTAGCCTGGCACATACAGATAGCGGTACAGTCCATGTCAGCTGTATCGGCTTTAATAACTAATTCGTTTATATAAACTTCAATAATTCTGTGCCCAGTAACTTACTCTATTTTTGCCCCCAATGTGAAATGCCTAATCCACTTATCTGGATTTTTCAGCCAATTACCAATGCCACGGAACTACTTGTAGCTTGGCAAATTGAATGTGGGCTCAGGATTTGGTGCCCCAGGAAAAATTATTGTTATTTTTTATTTATATAGCACCATTTATTCCATGGTGCTGTACATGAGAAGAATATAACATTGTTAAAAATATTGTAACTAGAGATGAGCGGTTCGTGCACAATTCAAATTCCCATGTTCAAGCTGATTTTGCCAGGAAAGTCGAAATTGCAGAGATGCTATTCTCCGCAATTTGCATGTCCCTTTTTATGTTCTGGGTTATCTCAAGACCCCAGAGCATAATAAACAAAAAATTGCAAAAAATAAAATATACTTATTTAAATATACCTTAGCGCTCACCTCTCCGGCCCCACTGCTCCTCACCGTCACCTGTCCGGTCCTTGCCGGATTCTTATCAACGTGAATGCTCTGATGGACTTCCAGCTCTGATGAGGCCCGGAAGGGTTTTGCGCAAGCGGGAGTACGGTCATGACATGCGGCGTAACCTTGAGTGCTCATGAGCAGTACTGGTCCAGGGCTCATCAGAGTTGGAGGTCCAGGTCTAGTATAGAGAGACCTGGGGATTTCAATGCTTGCAGTGGTGATAAGAAAATACGCTCAGGACCGGAGATTTGAGCGGTAAGGCGAGTGTAAGTATTTTATTTATTTTTTAACCTTTTGATTACCAGTTACGGTTCAGAAATCTGTGCAAAGGCAAATTACAGCAGAATTCAATTGCACTTCAGTGTATTCGCTCATTCCAAATTGTAACCACGGTGTCTCAAGCAAAATCTCGATAATACAGAAATTGCATTCTGAGAGGCCAACGCACAGGAATATTTGATTTGGAACATTTTACATGCCTAAATCTTACATTTACAAACAGCAGCTCGGTCCATGATCCAGATAAGAGAAGAACAGAACTCGCAGTACGTGGGAATGTTGTACTGAGTGGCCTTAAATATATGGCCATTGTGTTCCTCAACCTGAAGTGGGAAAATAGAAAGACAAAGAAATGTAGAACATAAAGCTGAACAAGTATACACAGAGGCAGAATACTATACAATAGAAGGACAACAAAGAAATAAAGGTAAGGTCAATTACTGACAGGCACTTACAATGTCTGACTCTTTTTTCCGTCTTTTCTTTCTTTCTGGCTTTTGTGTCTTGTAAGAAGGAATATCCAAAATGCACAATTAAAATAATATCCTGTTTTACTTTCTATAGCGCAAGCTTTTCTCTACTCAATAATTACCTTTCCTGGCGTATAATTCAGAGGTTTATATTCAGTGACAAATTCATCTATGAAAATCTTGAATATATTAATCCAAACTTGCACTGGGGACTCGTTCCAACTTCTTTGCTGATGTTGCTTCATGGTTTTGTCTAGGATCTGCTCAAAAAGTGCTCCAAGGTCCCTGTAGCGGATGCTTTTCCCATCTTCTCCCTTTGAGTGGAGATGGTGTAGGTAATATTTTAGAAAGACCGCTATGAAACATTCAAGACAGCATTTAAACAAAGAGATTGGTCTGAGTAGAACGTGTATTACACAAGCTTATTTTACAAGGACTTTCTTTAGAAGGAGCGCTTTCATATTTTCTGGTCTTAGTACCCTCATATGACCTATGAGGTCTTCAAAGCCATTTACATGCCACAACTGTGAGGTTTCCAAGGGTCTTTCTAGAGGCAACTATAGGTGCAAGATCAAGACATTAAAAGAGGTTGTCCACTACCTGGAAACTTTTAAAAAAAATGAAGTAGAATCTGGCTACCGTTCGTTACAACTGGCAGGCAGTGATCCATTCTACGTTGCAAGCGAAATTAGACATCATATCCATATGATATCAATAACATATACTCTTGCTCCCGGCTCCATTTCAGCCATGTGTGCTCTGAGACTCCTATGCCAGTGTTAGGCCACGTGAGCCTTGCAGTCAATCGGTGGCCACTATAAGACTGTTCACCCTCACTTCCTTCGGATGAACTTCGGAAAGGTGGAAGATTAGAGAGAGCAGCAGCAGCGGTCAGAAATTGACAGCAGGGCTTTCAGGGCAATGTCATGCCAACATCACTCTTGGTACAGAGCTTTTTTTCTTTTATTTTACAAGCGGTCCACTACTTAGTTTAACAAGGCGTTTTCCAGGTAATGGATGACCTTTAAAGAGCATTAAAAAATGGGTGTTTCTGTTGCAACTGATATATTTAGCCATCTGCAGACCTCACTTAAAAAAGTACATGTCTACAGCTAATAATTTGGACATATATCTGAACATTTGAGCTACATCTTCCTCAGTATTGCCCAGTATCAGCAGGGTGAGAGAAGGATGGATGAAAGAAGTCCAATACCCTACCACTGACAGAAGAGAGGGGAGAAAGATCGCAAGCTTCAAAGGGGATGCACAATGAACACAAAAAGCAACACAGAAATCAGCTAGCAGCTGAGATACACAAGTTAGTACATATCTCAGCACTACAATTAAAGAGGGTTTTCTTAACAGTATTCAGCATTTGGAACAGTTATTGGCATGGTTACCATAAGTGAACTAGAATAGAGGCTGAAAATGTTCTGGCGAAATTCTTTTAGAGCTCGTTTAAAAAGAACATCAACCATTGAATCCTTTTTTCCATCTTCCGCATCCAGATCCCCGATCTGGAAGAAAAAAAGCCTCATAAACAAAAAGCTCTATGTAAAACATTCGGATATTTGCATTATTGTACAGTACAGACCAAAAGTTAAGCGCATCTGCATACATTTGTATGGATTCTGGGCTGTTCACAGCTGCTTCATATATAAGTGGTCCATCAGAATTGCTGGCATACAGGTACCGGTTGTACTTTTGTTTTTTTGGGGGCTAATTAGCCTTTGTGGACATAGCGTTTTGTTCATTTGGGCTTTTACGGGCATCGTTCATACTCCTAAGGCTAGGGTCACATTGCGTTAGTGCAACCCGTTTAGCGCTAGCGGGTTGCGCTAACGCAATGTTTTTAATGGGGCCTGGGGTCGCGGTAACATCCCCGCTCTCGCAGATCCCCGATCTGCGAGAGCGGGGAACGGACCGCGGGCGCGCCTCGGACTCTGCAAGCAGCGTCCGCGGCGTGCCAGGAAACACTGGCGCGTCGCTAGCGCGTGCCGAAGATGGCATGCGCTAGTGCTGCGCTTTCCCATTGCCGTGAATGGGCGCGCTAACGGACGCGTTGCACGGCGTTAATTTCGCCGTGCAACGCTGTCCGTTAAGCGCGTTCCCATAACGCAATGGGAACCCAGCCTTATATTGGAGGTTTGTGAGTATTCAAGAGGCTTTATATATATAGGGCATATATGCACCATATCTGGTATCTTAATTATTATACTGATTTATTATTATGATTCAGCGTTAAATGTGATATATTTACCTCCATATTGTTCATATACGTGCTCTTTTTTTCAGCTATTGCTATTTATAGGGATTATTATGGGGATTTTTGTACTTCATTGGTTTTAGATGTTTTTATTGGTTTGTCAATAAAAGTTTACCTGCTTATATGTTCAAGTATATATTGTGGTGTGCAGTCTTTAAGAGTGGTTCTTTTTTCTTTTTTTGCTCCAGACCAAAAGTTTAGACACACTTTCTCATTAAAGATTTTTCTGTATTTTCATGTAAATTCACACTGAAGGCATCAAAACTATGAATTAACACATGTGGAATTATATACTATTCAGTAGGACTATCAGCTGTGTATCCACCAGACTTCTGCACAACACAACTGATGGTCCCAACCCCATTTATAAGGCAAGAAATCCCACTTATTAAACCTGACAGGGCACACCTGTGAAGTGAAAACCATTTCCGGTGACTACCTCTTGAAGCTCATCAACAGAATGCCAAGAGTGTGTAAAGCAGTCATCAAAGCAAAAGATGGCTACTTTGAAGAACCTAGAATATAAGACATAATTTCAATTGTTTCACACTTTTTTGTTAAGTATATAATTCCACATGTGTTAATTCATAGTTTTGATGCCTTCAGTGTGAATGTACAATTTTCATAGTCATGAAAATACAGAAAAATCTTTAAATGAGACGGTGTGTTCAAACTTTTGGTCTGTACTGTACATTAGAGCCACTCGCCAGTATATCTTTTTGCAACAAAAAGAGACACAGAAAGTTGCACAAAGTGTGAAAAAGACTCCCAAATATTATTCTATTAAATGGAAAAAATGAACAAACTGGTAAACAAGCCCAAAAAAATCATAAAAACAACACACTTGTACTGGATTTTATATTTAAAAATCTCTCCGTAACCTAAACCACTTCCACTTTACCTTTTTCAGCAAGAATTCGTCCATACATTTCAAGTCGCTGGCGCTGCATATGATCTGCGCCCGCTCGTCCTGCCACTGTGCAGGTTCCAGTCCAGCACTACTGATCTTCACACTCTTCCTACGCTGCACCTTAGGGGATGGATCCTTATTCTCCTTCTCACGGCCTCGACTAAGATCAGGACTGTGAGGAACAAGCCGAGATCCGGGATCACCTGGGAGAGTGTCAAAAAATGATAAAAGCGATAGATACATTTTGGTGCAGTTTATAGCCCCCAAATATCACTAAGAGGTGGAGTCGGCAGAACAAACAAAAGGAATAGAATGTACCATGGTCATAGGCGAGATTTTCACTACACAGATTGTGACTGAGATCATGGATCCACTTCTAAAACAAAGTCAAGGGTACGTGCAGAAGACGTCTTTTAAACTAGGGCGAACTCGCAGAGTTTCATAAGTGGAAACCGCTTCAGGACACGCTAGTGTGTTTTTTTTTTTTAAACACTACAAAAGATACCAAGTATCTTCTGTTTGCATTTTTGGGCTCCCTATAGATTTCTTTATGCAGTTTGCGGTGTCTTCTAAGCAAAAGACGTTAAATGTATGGTCAGGTGACTTCTTTTAACCACTTTGCAGCTTTTAAAACCTGAAATGGTTATAAGATGATCAAAATACTGAGTATGTGAACAGCAAGTCATTGTGACATAGAATTGTATACGTTCATTTAGGTTGTCTGCTTTTTCAGATGGGTTTCACAAAGGACCCACCTGAAAATGATTTGTCAGAGAGCCTAGTGAGTGAACCCGACGCGTGTCGCCACTGCCGTGGTTTCCTCAGGGGTGAATAGCAGTGTACAAAGAGTCACACAAAAGTAAAAAAAAGAGTGGGAAAGGAAAATCTTAATTACGCGCAAAGGCTAGCGTAATAATCTGGCATTTCCAATATGGTGAACAGCTGTTCCATCTAAAACCCCTAAAAAAAATAAAACCTTTACATCTTCAGAGGCGACAATCGTCGATGACTTCAATGAGCTTAATGAATTTTTGCCCTTTTAACGATACTAAACTATGGAATGAAGGAATAGCAGAACAGATAAAAAATAAAAATAAGAAGCTGTAAGCAAAATAAATCTACAGACTAGAAGAAATGTGCAATATTAGCAGTTTTATTTGGCTGAAAGTAAAACAGTAGTGCGCTCGCTTAGTCCTGGCATTGCTCCTGTGCCCTCACGGTGAGGGACAGTGTCATGGGGAATAGTGCCACACACCACTGAGATTCTGAAGAAGAGGGTCAGAAGGTGACTAACGTTAGAGTATTAATACACCAGTATATGTTTGACGTTTGTTTTTATAGTGGTCTCGTGCTACAGAGACAGCAGAGAAGTGGACAGCACAGGCCAGGAGCGGCAAATGATTAGGAGTGGTTTGGACATGACCGACATCAACTTAACTTACACTTTTTGAGCACACTGCGGAAGGAGGCAAGGGAGTAAGAAAACGTAATGGTACTAGACTAGTCTGGTGCTCTATGGCACAGTTACAGCAGGTTATGGGGGGGTTTAGTGAAAATTGCATATGCCAAAACACAAATTTATTGCTAACAGGACAGAGGCAGAAGACAAGATAATGTCATCTGTAGGATTTATAGGCTTTTACACACGTTTTTGCCCCATGCAGCTTCTCTACACATTCTCCTCCATTCATGGAAGAAAAGAATATGGAAAATGGAGAGGGGCACATGTTTCTAAATGGATGACCAAGTGTAATAATCTTTATAAGAGCAGCTGGAATAAAACTAACTTGCTTTTCTTTTATTTTTATGGCAAGGCTATAGTTTTATTATTGGGTTGTCAATGGAAGCATAGGAGGAAAAACAGGATTTTTGGTTGCTTACCGTAAAATCTGTTTCTTGAAGCCTCCATTGGGGGACACAGGAACCATGGGTGTATGCTGCTGCCACTAGGAGGCTGACACTATGCAAACAAAAAAGTTAGCTCCTCCTCTGCAGTGTACACCCCACCGACTGGCATTATACTCTTCAGTTAGTGAGAAAGCAGTAGGAGATAATGAAACAAGGTTGAAAACCATAAACACAAACTTGAGAACTGTAACGTGAGAACAGTCATAGAACAGATAACAACAGAAAAACATTGGGAGGGAGCTGTGTCCCCCAATGGAGGCTTCAAGAAACAGATTTTACGGTAAGCAACCAAAAATCCTGTTTTCTTTATCGCCTCTCATTGGGGGACACAGGAACCATGGGACGTCCCAAAGCAGTCCCAAGGGCGGGAAAAACAGACTTCCATCAGGTCAGAGGACTCACCACTGCCGCCTGCAGGATCCTTCTGCCTAGGCTGGCGTCCGCCGATGCGTAGGTATGGACCTTGTAAAATTTGGCGAACGTGTGGATGGAAGACCAAGTTGCCGCTTTGCAAAGCTGTAGGGCGGAAGCCCTGTGGTGCACCGCCCAGGAGGCGCCGACTGCCCGGGTAGAGTGAGCCTTAATCCCAGGAGGGGGCACTCTGTTCTTGACCCGGTAAGCCTCCAAAATTGCCATTCTGATCCATCGAGCAATAGTCGCTTTAGAAGCCGGCTGGCCTCTGCGCGTGCCATCAGGAATGACGAAAAAGGAATCCGTCTTCCGGAAAGAGGATGTTCTATCCAGATAAATCCTCACTGCCCTGACGAGGTCTAGCTTGTGCAACGATCGCTCCAGAGGATGAGTCGGAGCTGGACAAAAGGAAGGTAGAACGATGTCCTCGTTGAGGTGGAAGGTGGAAACCACCTTAGGAAGAAAAGAAGGTGGGGGTCGGAAGACCACCTTGTCCTGGTGAATGACCAAAAACGGAGGGCGGCAAGACAGTGCCGCCAGCTCGGAAACGCGGCGAATGGACGTGATGGCCACAAGAAAGGCCACCTTCCAAGATAAAACTGATAGAGGAATCTCCCTAAGAGGTTCAAAGGGAGAAACCTTCAAAACGTCCAGTACCAGGTTTAGGTCCCATGCCTCCACAGGGGCCCTGTACGGCGGGACGGCGTGGGCTACCCCCTGAAAGAAGGTCTTAACCTGTGGCCGAGAGGCCAAGGTCTTCTGAAAGAGGATGGAAAGCGCAGAGACCTGACCCTTCAGGGAACTAAGAGCCGGGCCCGAATCCAGTCCTGCCTGAAGGAAGGCCAAAAGAGAAGGCAGGGAAAAAACCATAGGCGGAACGCGGTTGGACTCGCACCAACTAAAGTAAGCCTTCCAGGTACGGTAATAGATCCTGGAAGACGAAGGCTTCCGAGCCTGAATCATGGTGTGAATCACCCGGTCCGAAAGGCCGGACGCTCTTAGAACTGCGGTCTCAACAGCCACGCCGTTAAACTGAGCGACCGAGAATTCGGGTGGCAGATCGGACCCTGGGACAGCAGATCGGGCCTGTCTGGAAGGCGCCAGGGAGCGTCCGCGAGAAGGTTGACGAGCTCCGCGAACCAAGATCTCCTGGGCCAATCCGGGGCGATCAGGATGACAGACACCCCTTCCGCTTTGATCTTCTTCAGCAGTTTGGGAAGTAATGGAAGGGGTGGGAACAGGTAGGGCAGTTCGAACTGTGACCAAGGAATGGCCAGAGCATCGACGCCCACTGCGAGAGGATCGCGGGACCTGGAGACGAACTGCGGAACCTTCCTGTTGATTCGAGACGCCGTGAGATCCACATCCGGAGTTCCCCATCGAAGACAAATCTGATGGAAGACCTCCGGATGCAAGGACCATTCCCCTGCTGCGAGACCCTCGCGGCTGAGGAAGTTGGCGGCCCAGTTTTCCACGCCGGGGATATGCACCGCGGATATCACCGGAACCGTTGCCTCTGCCCAAAGGAGGATCTTGGATACCTCGGCAAGAGCCAAGGAGCTCCGAGTCCCCCCCTGATGGTTGACATATGCCACAGCTGTGGCGTTGTCCGTCTGGATCCGGACTGGAAGGCCCCTGAGGATCCTTTCCCAATGGCGGAGGGACAGAAAGATGGCCCGAATTTCGAGGACGTTGATCGGCAGAGAAGACTCCTGCGGCGACCAACGGCCCTGAACCGTCAGGTGGCGAAAAACCGCACCCCAGCCGATCAGGCTGGCGTCCGTTGTCACCACCTGCCAGTGAACCGGAAGGAAGGACCTGCCCTGGGAGATGAGAGGTGACGTCAGCCACCAGTTGAGAGACCGCTTGACCCGAAAGGAGAGTCTGATCGGCCGATCCAGGGAGAAGACCGACCTGTCCCACTGAGACAGAATGGCTTGCTGAAGGGGTCGAGAATGGAATTGGGCGAAGGGGATCGCTTCCAAGGTAGCTACCATCCTCCCCAGAACCTTCATGGCCGATCGGAGGGAGGGAGGCCGAGGACCCTGGAGCAAGCGTATGTCCCGACAAAGGGTGGATCTCTTGTCCTTGGGAAGGAAGACTCTGGACTGACGAGTGTCGAAAAGCATGCCCAGAAAGATGATGCGCTGAGAAGGAATAAGGCAGGACTTCTTCCGGTTGACCAGCCACCCGAAACGGGATAAGGTGTCGAGAACAATGGACAGGCTTTCGTGGGCCTGGGCAAAGGACGGAGCCTTGATGAGGATGTCGTCGAGGTATGGAAACGGGACCAAGACTCTGACTCTCAAGATGGCCATCAGCGCCGCTATGATTTTCGTGAACACCCTTGGCGCGGTTGCGAGACCGAACGGCAGGGCGACGAACTGAAAATGATCTTGTTGCACTGCGAAGCGCAGGAAACGGTGATGTCCGGGAAATATCGGAACATGTAGGTAGGCGTCCTGGATATCTATAGAGCATAGAAATTCCTGAGCCTCCATGGAAGCAATTACTGAACGAAGGGATTCCATCCTGAAGTGTCTCAGGCGAACCCTCCTGTTCAGCAATTTGAGGTCCAGAATGGGACGAACCTTGCCGTCTTTTTTCGGTACCACAAAGAGGTTCGAGTAGAAACCCGTGTACCGTTCCTTTTCTGGGACGGGAACGATTACCCCGGATTTGAGCAGAGAAGCGATGGCTGCAAAGAAGCCCGGAACTAGAGCGGGATCTCTTGGAGGACGGGATTGGAAGAAACGATCCCTGGGTCGGGAGGCGAACTCTATTTTGTATCCCGAGGATACAACTTCCCTGACCCATGCATCCTCTACTGCGGAAATCCAGACGTCCCTGAAACGGAGAAGACGGCCCCCCAACCTGGGAGTTGGGCTGGAGTCTTGCCGAGAGTCATGCGGAGGTGGATCTTCCAGTCCTGGGCCTGGACGATCTACCCTG
Source organism: Ranitomeya imitator (assembly GCF_032444005.1). Taxonomy (NCBI): domain Eukaryota; kingdom Metazoa; phylum Chordata; class Amphibia; order Anura; family Dendrobatidae; genus Ranitomeya; species Ranitomeya imitator. The sequence continues at coordinate 437,597,894 of NC_091285.1, forward strand.
GGAATAGCGAGGACGCCAGGACGGAGTGGGCCTGAAGGACACCGCCTTCTTCTCCTGACGTGCCTGTGGCCTCTGCTGCTGCTGGGAAAAAGAGTTTGATGCAGCGAAGCGACGAAAAGGCCGAAAAGAGCGAAACTGCCGTCTAGGAGGAGGGCGGCGAGGTTTAGCCTGGGGGAGAAGAGAACTTGTACCCCCGGTGGCGTCCTTAATGATTTGGTCCAGCTGGGAACCAAAGAGACGAGAGCCCTGGAAGGGCAGACTAGTGAGGGACTTTTTGGAGGACAAGTCCGCCTGCCAGGCCTTGAGCCAAACGGTCCGGCGGATGGCAACGGCATTGCTGGAAGCCTGAGCCGCACAAGACGCGACATCCAGGGAGGCGGCTGCACAGATCGCTGAGCTCACAGTAAAAAACACGTGCGGGGCTGAGCAGGTGCTGCTGCGGAGTGCACACCAGAAGAGTGACTAATCCCTGGAGGAAGTGGGCGGAGCCAGCCACGGAGGCGCCGGTGGGCAGGACAAATATGTCGGGCGGGAAAAAAGCCCGCCCGCAGACCGGAAGAGAGGGAGCGCGCAAACCGGAAGTAGGCCCGGGAGAAGCCGGGGCCTAAAGTAGGAGCCGGCGGCTGAGGAGGATAACCGCGGCGCCGGAAAGATGCGCCGGAAAGGTGCGCCGCCATAAACACAGGCGGCGCAGCAGCCTACTAGGCTGCGCCGCTAGAGAAACCTGCTGCCGAGAAGCCCCCTGCGGCACCAGAGCAGCGCACCGCAGGAAGAAGAGGCGCTCCGGTCTGTCAGGGCCGCAGCGCCTGAGTGCCCCGGAAATCGCGGCGAGCCGTCCTGTCAGGGCGGCAGCGCCGGAGAGCCCCCGGCAAAAACTGCGGCGCGCCGGCCCGACAGGGCCGCAGCGCCTGTGTGCCCCCTGGAAAACCGCGGCGCAGAGGCAGTGCGCCGCGGGGAGAAGATGTGGCCCCTATCGAAGGAGGAGAAACGCGGAGCCCACACTGGTAGGCAAACGGCGCGGCAGCCTATAACGGCCCCGCGTCCGTAAGAGAGGGTCTGCAGAGAAAACTGCAAGCCCAGGTCGTGCTGCGGGAATCCATGCAAGCAGCGACCCGGGATATGGGAGCCCCTAGTAAGACCCCCAGGAAACTCTAGGAAGGGATGGGGGGAAACCGCGGCGCCGGATACTTACCTCAAATATCCCACGCCGGTACTAACCTTGAAAGGGGGATGAGACGTCCAGGGAGCTGATGGACGTCCTCGTCTCCACAACCGACAGGCTCTGGTGGGCGAGTGGGTGGGGGACGGAGCCAGGACCGGACTTCTAAGCACGCTTGTGTGCTAGGATCTTGGTCCTGGATAGGGATCTATGAGGATACGGGGTGGCAGTACACGCCGTACTCATAGTCCATAATGTGGGACTACAGGTGTGACTGCTCACCCTGTATCCCATCCGAAAACCTGAAAGAAAAACGACGCACATTGAGGTAGATAAGGGTCTAATGAAAGACCCGTGTCCACCTCCTACTGACACTAAGCTAAACTGAAGAGTATAATGCCAGTCGGTGGGGTGTACACTGCAGAGGAGGAGCTAACTTTTTTATTTGCATAGTGTCAGCCTCCTAGTGGCAGCAGCATACACCCATGGTTCCTGTGTCCCCCAATGAGAGGCGATAAAGAAATATGAAAATTATAATGTAGCAGTACAGTTATAAAGCAGAAATGTGCGCACAGCATAGGAATTCTTACCATCACCAAAATGGATCCCTTCTTTTCCAAAATTATCTGTGTCCATCTCTAGAACCTCTGTCTGTGGGGTCAGCTTTTCTGCTGCTTTCATCTTCCCCCAGAATCGAATCTTTCCTCTCTGGGGTCTGACATAACAAATGTATGAATCAATCATACGATGTCAGACAATGTGTACATAGATTATCAACAGATGAACTGTTTTGCGTTTTTTCTTCCAGCATATTGTAGACAGGATGATCATGTCCAATGGCTGCATTGGGCAAAGTGTTTACCTTGAATCTGGCTCTGTAGTGCGATGAGCAGGCAGAATGCGAGACATCTCCCCTTGAGACACAGCTTTCTGGAGTTTGCTGAGTCGCTCCCCACTTTGAGCTTTCTGTAACATCTGGGACAAAAAAAGGGAAATTGAGACACAACCAAGTGATCGCAGAAGCATAGACTATAGAAGACCTGTGACACGAGAAGCCGGAGGGAATATCCATAGCGGCTTCTCTAAAGGAAGGTCATGTTTATCAATGGGCACAATATCTACTATATAATTGTCTAAGGGTCACTTCCGTCTGTCTGTCACAGAAATCCCAAGTCGCTGATTGGTCGCGGCAAAACAGCCACGACCAATCAGTGACGGGCACAGTCCGACGGCAAAATGGCTGCTCCCCTCAGTCAGCGCCCGCGCCATACTCCCCGCAGTCAGCGCTCACACAGGGTTAATGGCAGCGTTAATGGACCGTGCTATGCCGCGGTGTAACGCACTCCATTAATGCTGCTATTAACCCTGCGTGACCAACTTTTTACTATTGATGCTGCCTATGCAGCATCAATAGTTAAAAGATCTAATGTTAAAAATAATAAAAAATAGTTATATACTCACCGTCCGTCGGCCCCTCGGATCCAGAACAGGCCTTTCCCGCTCCTCGCGACACCCCGGTGACCGCTCCATGCATTGCGATCTTGCAAGATGATGACGTAGCGGTCTCGCGAGACTGCTACATCATCATCTCGCGAGACCGCAATGCACTCTTGAGACTGGAGCGAGCGAGGAGCATCGGTAAACGCTTCGCCTGGATCCAGGGGCTCCGAAAGGTGAGTATATATCTATTTTTTATTTTAATTCTTTTTTTTAACAGTGATATGATGCCCACATTGCTATATACTACATGGGCTGTGCAATATACTATGTGGGCTGTGCAATATACTACGTGGGCTGTGCAATATACTACGTGGGCTGTGCAATATACGTGGCTGTGCTATACGCTACGTGGCCTGTGTTATACAATATGTGGCCTGTGTTATATATTGCGTGCGTGGGCTGTTATATACGTGGCAATGTTATATGCTATGTGGGCTGTTATATACTACGTGGCTGTGCTATATACTCCGTGGGCTGTGCTATATACTCCGTGGGTTGTGCTATATACTCCGTGGGTTGTGCTATATACTACGTGGGCTGTGCTATATACTATGTGGGCTGTGATATGTACTACGTGGCTGTGCTATATACTACGTGGCTGTGCTATATACTACGTGGCTGTGCTATGTACTACGTGGCCGTCCGCGAACAATCAGCGACAGGCGCAGTCCGACCGCAAATTGGCGCGGGATTTGAACCACGCTTCGCTAATTGGTCGTGGCCGGCCGAATCCTGTTTATTCAATGTATTATTTTAAAATCTTCATAAATAAACTACATACATATTCTAGAATACCCGATGCCTTAGAATCGGGCTACCATCTAGTTTTTTTTTTATAATTTCTGGTCATTCAAATGTTGGTTCAGTTCTATAAATAATAAATGATAAATGGGGAGTGTGAAATCCAATGTCTAATAGGTTCATTGGTTTACATAATCAATAAACTCTTTTGCTTCCATATGATCAAAATTAAGTACACTCCTAAACATTGAAATTGCAACACCAAGAAGGAAAAGTTGTGGTTTTACGGAAACGTATTAACATATGTTAATGATATAATTTTCAAAACAACTTGGTTTATTCAATATCAAGTATGAGTGCCACCTGTAGAAATACACACACTTAACATGCTATCAATGAGGTTATTAATGGTTCTCGGTTGAATGTTCTGCCACATTGAACATGTAAATCATCAAGATCCGCTGCTGGCAGCTCCCTTTGCAATTACCGACCAGTGACGTCTCAGATTTTCTCAAAGGGAGACAAGTCTGTGAATGCTGCAGGCCATGGTAGATTGTTTAGGCCACACAGGCTGCTCACAGTAGCACGAGCAACTTGTGACCTGGTGTTGTTCTGTTGAAAAAAGCTTTTTGAACACTTTCACGTTCCCTTGTAAAGGTTTCTTCACAGTGTTGACCACGAGATCTCCAGAGGAATCTTCGGCGATTGTTCAGTTCAAGACAAAAGTGGGACTGATCACTGAAGAGGATAGACCTCCATTCAAGCCTCCAATGTTGTTTTGCTCTGCACCATGATAGTCTTACAGAGAGGTGGTGTGAGATCAATGGAACACTTGTACAGTGCCTTGCGAAAGTATTCGGACGCCCCACTTTTCAGTTTTTGAATTTCCACAAAAATATAAAATAACCAATAAATTTTGTTTAACTTCACAATTGTGTTCCACTTGTGGTTGATTCTCCACCAAACATAAAGATACCAAATGTAAATTTTTGAAGCATGATATGTGGGAAAAGGTTGAAAAGTTCCAGGGAGCCGAACACTTTCGCAAGGCACTGTAGCTGGATGCCTGGCTCGTAACCCAATGCCGTGCAAAAGTCTTCTAATGGTTCGTATAGACACTGTTTGACATCATGTGATTTTTTACTTTAGCTTGCCAATCATAATGGACTGTAGCCAGATTCCTGTTGTCTCCATTCCAGGTACACTAACAGCTCGGTATTAAATTGATTTGGTTGTGGAACTAGTGGTATGGCCTTTTCTACAAAGTGTCCCAGAAGGAGTTTTTCAACAGGACAATGCAAGCCTGCCTGTTCCTTGTGCTATTGTGAGCATCCTGCATGACCTACAGTATATGTGCTCTCATGGTCTGCAGTGTCTCGATACTGGTCTCTAATCAAGGCATCTGGGACATCATTGGTCAGCAATAGAAACGGAACCTGCTCGCAGCGGATCTCGTAAATTTCGGCGCCCAAGTGCATTCATCATGGCAAAACATTCCTCAGACAACCATTAATTACCGCATTGTTAACATGTCAAGGTGTGAAGTGTGTGTATTTCTGTGCGTGTATTTTCAGTAGTTAATACAGAATAAATCAAGATGTTTTGAAAACTTTGTTTCCATTTTTAAATCATTAACATACCATGATCAATGTCTATAGATTCTCCAATTTCCATAATTCCATGACTTTTACTTGTTGACATTGCAATGTCAATGTCCAGGGGTGGAATTTAGCCTAGGGCTATTCAGATCCAGTAGTTTATCATCATATGCGGTCAGAAAGTTCTATATAAAAGTCTGTTGTTGTTAGTCAAAACAGGGGCGGACACAGACAGAAGAGGACCTCTGTGCAAAAACAACGTAAGGGCCCATTGCAGTAGAATATCTCATCATAATGCACAATTCCTCCTGCTTTGGAGGTGGTGGCAGGACCTCCTTACCTCTTGGGCCTCTGTAGTATGTCCACCTGTGACTCAAATTATGCCTAACAACCAAGTCTGTCTTAGTTGTGAGAGATTCCTTTTCAAGACAGAAATATTGCTGTGCTTGAAAGTGTAGAAGAGTAAAAACTACTTGGCTGCACTCTAGCCATGGCAGTCCCAACAAATGTCAGCTCTTCTATCTTATAGTTTTTACTGTTAACAATAGCACTTTTGTTCATGATGGATCCATTAGATGTCATCATACTGTACATCCATGATGGAGAAAGACAGGTAAGAGTGGAACATACAGATGGGACAGTCTTATGATCTTTTTTTATGCAATGATGCTTTGCTGCCTGATTTTAATACATTCTGACACATAATATGTTTTAGAGCTTAAACAAATGTTCTAGGAGCAAATCAAATTGCTAAATATTGTTACATTACACGTGTTTCAAGTCATTATTCAGATCAAGCGGTTGTGTGTGTACACGTGGAATAACACGATTTCTTCACGTTATATGATTTGTATACTGAATTTTTCACCAGTTCTCCCCTATGCAGTCTCTCAGGCTCAGTGGAGATAAGCTACTATGATCTCTCCCATACACCGTACACACAGAGATGAGGGATTCTCTGTAGCACATAACTAGAAGCATCAGCAGTATAGAAGACCGTTTACATCATCACTGAGCTCTGAATCCACTGAAGTGAAATAAATCTGAAAATGAGACTGCTGGAACGTCTTTTGTACAAAACAAGAAACAAGAGTTTAGTATTAAAAAAAATATTTTTTGTCAGTCCCTAGGGGTGCAAAGGGGAAATAAGAGGGATTGTGGAGTTTAGTTATTAAAATTATTTTCTCTATTCTGTGTTACCTGCATCATTTTATAAATGTTTACTGGTTCAGGCAACCCCCTGTCTTTCTATCTGTGCATGTCCTATAATAAAATTCTAAATGAAAATCTACAAAGGATGTCACAGTTATACAGCAGTAGAGTTACTACAATCAATAGTAAACACGATAAAACAAAGTCTTGCCATTCTATTGGATGGAAGTAAAATTGACGAAGTATCTAATGTCTCCAATTCCTAAATGTCCATGATGTCATCAGTCTGCATGGACATTTAGCTTTTCCATTAAAGTTAACCCATTCCGAGAAGCGTTATGAATGGGACCCATCAGATGCATATGCTATGAGAATGTGTTGATATAGGCCACTACTGGGTGGGGGTGACCTCCCTTATTAAACGAGTACTCGGGATACACATACAACTTAATCCTAGGGTGTGCATACTGGGCCCTTAGGTGGTGGGGGTAGATATAAGATCCCATGACTACTGTCATTCTGAGAATATCTGGCCAGGAAATTGTGAACATTGCAGTAGTTAGACCGTAATCCCCCAACATTGGAGAAATTGAAAGCTAAAATTAAAGGGAACCTGTCACCCCGAAAATCGCGGGTGAGGTAAGCCCACCGGCATCAGGGGCTTATCTGCAGCATTCTGTAATGCTGTAGATAAGCCCCCGATGTTACTTGAAAAAGGAGAAAAAGATGTTAGATTATACTCACCCAGGGGCGGTCCCGCTGCTGGTCAGGTCGGATGGGCGTCTCTGGTCCGCTGCGGCACCTCCCATCTTCATTACAATACGTCCTCTTCTGATCTTCAGCCACGGCTCCGGCGCAGGTGTACTTTGCTCTGCCCTGTTGAGGGCAGACAAAGTACTGCAGTGCGCAGGCGCCGGGCCTCTGACCTTTCCGGCGCCTGCGCACTGCAGTACTATCCTCTGCCCTCAAGAGGGCAGAGCAAAGTACGCCTGCGCCGGAGCCGTGGCTGAAGATCAGAAGAGGACGTCTTGTAATGAAGATGGGAGGCGCCGCAGCGGACCAGAGACGCCCATCTGACCTGACCAGCAGCGGGACCGCCCCTGGGTGAGTATAATATAACGTCTTTTTCTCCTTTTTCAGGTAACATCGGGGGCTTATCTACAGCATTACAGAATGCTGTAGATAAGCCCCTGATGCCGGTGGGCTTACCTCACCCGCGATTTTCGGGGTGACAGGTTCCCTTTAATGATGCCATATGCATGGAGAGAGGTACTTACATTGAAATGAACTCAATAAGAAACTTTATAAATATATGGGAGCGGTGGCTGGTCACTCCTGGGGTGGAATCTGTGGACCTACTCAGACTAACTGTACTAGAATGGTTGGCTATTTCGGAATTTTTTAATATTGTATGTTGATGACATATAGATACCAATTATTTTCTGTTCGTAAACATGTTGTTAGTGAACATTCACCTAATCCTAATATTGGTATAATCCCTGTATTTAATAAAGTGTCACCAGTCTTTGGGAAAATCTTCACGTTGACAAAACTGATAACTTTGTTTGGCATGGGCTACCTTGGAAGGTATAGGACTATATAAACTTTAAAGGATTAAACTTGTTTATTAGGTTTATTGTGTTTGTACTATATTGTATGTAATTGATTATAAAATAAATAACAAATAATCAATAAAAATGATATGATTTTAAAAAAAGTTAACCCATTCTAGTAACAAATTAATATGTATAATATACATAGGCGATGATGTTGGTGGCTGTAAAAGTTACCAGCAATCATTTGATCATATCTGTGTTGTAGCTGCAATGAACATGTATCCCTGTCTTCAATACCAGAAAGAAAGAGGATATTTTTAGGTCTATGTACTAGATGTTAGGAATTGGTGAGATACAGACAATGATGAATGTGAAAAGACTAACAAATGAAAGAAAAAGGGTGTACTGGGAGCCATACAGGATATGTAATAGAAGCATTAGGAGGAAGAGGATGTCCTCAAAGTGTAATTCTAGATGTTCAGCGTCTGTTACTGGACTTTACCATTTCAGAGTCGCTGTGACATGCCTGGATCTGTCTGCCTGATTCCTCAGTTGGATCAGAGGGGGGAATCCGCTCCCCCAGTTCATCTGAATCCTCCTCAGAGTTTTCCCCCCCAAGAGCTCCTCTAGTCATGAAATCTGATCGAGTTCGTGCCATACGTGCTTTTCGCCTGTGCGGCGCCTGACGGACAGAATGACAACGGACATGGGGAACATAAAATAAAAAAACAAGCACCTGATGGAGAAGGACAAATCAAAATACATAAAGCAACAAAATAAATTCACATATCACAAAGTGGGGAAACCAAACAGTATGAAGAATACAGAATGACTCAAGACTGCAGGGAGTAATAACACAGGGACAAGAAACAATTATAGCAAACAGAGGTAGACTACACCAGGCCTGGGCAAATTTTGTCATTTTGGATATCCTGATACCTAAGGGAAAACTAAGTCTGGAAATTAAATATAACTCAACGGAAGTGCAGTGATGGCAGCATCATAGTCTGTTTAGCAGCAGTGGCCATCTAACCTATGTACACATGACCCCTTGATGCAGCTCTGGTGCAAACAATGCATTGCCTTTGGACCCACCCTGTCAGGCTATGAGATTGTTGCTCCCTGCCAAGGGCACCTAAGATTATAGTTACTGTGATAATAAACAGTGGGATCCTGAAAAATGGCATCGGAGGGATGATTACTGCTGCAGGTAATAGTTACTGTGATAATAAACAGTGGGATCCTGGAAAATGGCATCGGAGGGATGAATACTGCTGCAGGTCTTCATTACTGTGGTAATGGGGCATCCCTGAAAATGGCATCGGAGGGATGAATACTGCTACAGGTCTTCATTACTGTGATAATGGGGCATCCCTGAAAATGGCATCGGAGGGATGAATACTGCTACAGGTCTTCATTACTGTGATAATGGGGCATCCCTGAAAATGGTATTGGAGGGATGATTACTGCTGCAGGTCTTCATTACTGTGATAATGGGGCATCCCTGAAAATGGCATCGGAGGGATGATTACTGCTGCAGGTCTTTATTACTGTGGTAATGGGGCATCCCTGAAAATGGTATTGGAGGGATGATTACTGCTACAGGTCTTCATTACTGTGGTAATGGGGCATCCCTGAAAATGGTATTGGAGGGATGATTACTGCTGCAGGTCTTCATTACTGTGATAATGGGGCATCCCTGAAAATGGCATCGGAGTGATGAATACTGCTATAGGTCTTCATTACTGTGATAATGGGGCATCCCTGAAAATGGCATCGGAGGGATGATTACTGCTACAGGTCTTCATTACTGTGATAATGGGGCATCCCTGAAAATGGCATCGGAGGGATGATTACTGCTGCAGGTCTTTATTACTGTGGTAATGGGGCATCCCTGAAAATGGTATTGGAGGGATGATTACTGCTGCAGGTCTTTATTACTGTGATAATGGGGCATCCCTGAAAATGGTATTGGAGGGATGATTACTGCTGCAGGTCTTCATTACTGTGATAATGGGGCATCCCTGAAAATGGTATTGGAGGGATGAATACTGCTGCAGGTCTTCATTACTGTGGTAATGGGGCGTCCCTGAAAATGGTATTGGAGGGATGATTACTGCTGCAGGTCTTCATTACTGTGATAATGGGGCATCCCTGAAAATGGTATTGGAGGGATGAATACTGCTGCAGGTCTTTATTACTGTGGTAATGGGGCATCCCTGAAAATGGTATTGGAGGGATGATTACTGCTGCAGGTCTTCATTACTGTGATAATGGGGCATCCCTGAAAATGGTATTGGAGGGATGAATACTGCTGCAGGTCTTCATTACTGTGATAATGGGGCATCCCTGAAAATGGCATCGGAGGGATGATTACTGCTGCAGGTCTTTATTACTGTGGTAATGGGGCATCCCTGAAAATGGTATTGGAGGGATGATTACTACTGCAGGTCTTCATTACTGTGATAATGGGGCATCCCTGAAAATGGTATTGGAGGGATGAATACTGCTGCAGGTCTTTATTACTGTGATAATGGGGCATCCCTGAAAATGGTATTGGAGGGATGATTACTGCTGCAGGTCTTCATTACTGTGATAATGGGGCATCCCTGAAAATGGCATCGGAGGGATGATTACTGCTGCAGGTCTTTATTACTGTGGTAATGGGGCATCCCTGAAAATGGTATTGGAGGAATGATTACTGCTGCAGGTCTTCATTACTGTGATAATGGGGCATCCCTGAAAATGGCATCGGAGGGATGATTACTGCTGCAGTTCTTCATTACTGTGATAATGGGGCATCCCTGAAAATGGTATCAGAGGGATGATTAGTGCTACAGGTTTCCGTTACTGTGATAATGGGCATCCATGAAAATGGCATCTGAGGGATGAACACTGCTGCAGCTAATAGTTATTGTGATAATGGGGGATCCAAGAAAATGGCCTTGGAGGGAAGGTAACTGTAGTTACTGTAATAATAAACCAGAGAATATGGAAACATGACATAAGAGGGATGATTACTGCTGCAAATTATGGTCACTGTGATAATAAACTGAGGGGTTGGGGTAAATTCATATTAAACAGAACTGAAGTGCAATCTATTGGTTCGGATCTCCACGAGAGATCCAGTTTTTCTAGACCAGAAAATACATTTTAAAAAGCCTGTGATTCCAGCCTGTGAATGCAAGTTTCTCCAGAGATTGTGAGTAGCAGATCCAGTCTGCTCTTCTTCCAGCAGCCAGAGAGATTCTCACCTCACTTATTCCGGACGGCTCAGTTGCATCCAACCGCTTTGCAAGTTCACTGCGTGCAGATCGATGCTGAAGGGAAGAACTGCTGAAATAAAATGTTAGAAGATCAGTAACAGAAACAGAGAAAGAGGAGTTGTCCTGTTCATGACATAAATGAAGCAGACAATGTCAGGCCTCTGGTGCACAGTCCATTCTCAATCAGCACATAAAAGGGCTACTATAAAGGTCCATTAGGCCTCTACTTTACCTCTGTATTCCTCCATTGTTATAAAGAGGTGCATGGAAAGTATTTTATCAGATTCTGTACAAATACCAGAAAAAAACAAATAAAAAAAATTGTGGCGTGTTGCTTCAACTTCCCAATGTACTGAGGTATTCAACCCAAAAGCAATGCTTCTAGGGAAAAATATCTCTATATGCGGAGTCTGAACAGCATCACATAGAGGATAGAAAGAAAAACCCAGGAGATTCCAGCAAAGGAGATTAAAATGCAATAAAAAAAATACGATGGGACCCATGATAACTATGCAAGATGGGGGTAGACAATTCACCCTGTCATCACTACACAAACAGTATTCTTTTGTATAGGCTACTGTTGTTGAGGGATATATTCACACACAATGGTAATGGTGGCGCAGTGGAGATCAGAACAACAAGGAAAAAGTCCATATAGAAGCAGTTTTTTTTTACTGCAATCATGGAAACATTAATACTTACATTACATTGGGAACTGTGACTATTTAATCCAAAACGAAAATTGTAGAAACACACCCAACAAAAACCAAATGGATGGATTAACATGCATATTTATTTGTTAAGATGCCAAAGATTTCACAGCATGCAATGGGTGAAATTTGTGAAGAAATTCTGGGGGGGGGGGGGGGATTAATATCACATGGATTTAAATAAGCACTCTGAGGAATAATGGTATTCATTAAATCTGTGTACGTGTTCATATACTCACCTATCGGAACTCTATCTGGGATCCGGAGTCGTTCCTACTCCTCTTCTCAATGACATCACTGCCCTTCTGACTGTCTGGCTCACTCTACCCTTTATATACGAGCCGGAAGTCTCTTTTACAGTGAAAGCCTATGGAGCCTTGTTCTGACACTCCATAGACTTACATTGTAAAAGTCACTCCCGGGTCGCACAGAATGCCATGTGACCTGGAGAGTCTGAAGAGCAGTGATGTCACTGAGAAGAAGAGCAGAACGACGCTGGAGAGCGGCGGTAGGCGAGTATACTAATACACTCACACTACACACTATTCACATAGACACACATTTAATGAAAAAAAGTATTAATGGGAGTGCTTCTTTAAAATCCGTACAGCTGGTCGATTTTAATGTAGATACTCTCCCATAACGAGTGGATGAGATTTCTTACTTTACTGCTACTTCAATACACTGAGGATTTTATGACACACACAAAAAGACAAAAAAAAAATCACAGCATTTCTGCTACGTCTGGCCTTTTTTAGGGTGGGGAATCAATTTTTAAATGCTAACTTATTTGTGAAATATAAGCATTTTGTTTCTACACCAGAAATATAAATGTATCACTTACTCTGCTTCACTACCAATAGTTCCTTTGGGGGTAAAAAAGAAGTTGGAATTCACAGCGCTTTGCATCCAAGGGCGTCTCCCTGGATCACCTATGTCTCCAGTGACATCTCGTTTTTGAGCGCCCTGTACCTCCCTTTGCTCCAAGAACATGCTGACTGGACGGTCATTGTGTGAGACCAAACCAGTCTTCCCTTTAACTGTCAATCCTTTGATCTCAGTCTTAGAAGGAGGGCTCTTCCACGGTGTACTTTGTAATAGAAGAGACTGTGGCCTATCAGATTGCTTCTTTGTAGAACTCCTTGGTAAGTGCAAAGAGTTATCTTGATCTCTGTTATGTCCCTGTTCTTCTTGCAGTTTACGTTGTCTCTCCAGCTCCTGTTTTTCTTTGCGAATTTGCTCCATCATAAGTCTTTCTTTTTCTTGCTGTAACTGCTTCTGGAGCTCCTCTTTTTCTTTATTAAGTTTCTGAAGTCTTTGAAGGACGGTGTCTGAAGGAACAATTCCAAGATCATTGTGTTCCTGTGTTTTAAGCATTCCCTGGTTAGGGACATAAAAAGTAGGAAGGCTGCAGGAAAGTTGGGGATCACGACTGTGAGATTTGTATACAAAGGGGATGGACGTTTTGGCTGGTGCACTTTCTGACAGTTCGTGTGCAGAAGGCTTTTTTCTCCAGCTAGATGCAGAGCTCCAGGCAATATCAACTGCATTGGTTAAAGGTGATGGGGAATGATGGGACATGGAGTCCGCCTGGATCTCTGAAGAGTCTTCATGCTGTGTTAGGAGTGTTTTTGTATCAGAGACCGAAGACTCTTGGAGTGTAGGGCTTGGCAAAGAAGTTTGAACTGGCGAAGTAACATATCCATTGGACGAAACATTTTCTTCTCTACTAGAGCTTGAGTTTTCTTTAAAAGAAACACAATTAATGCCATTAGAATGTGGCGTCCCACTATTAGAAATCTTCTCAGCTCCATTGGAGTGTGGTTTTGGTAAAGAGTTTGCTGTTTTTGGACTCAAAATACAAGAACTAGGAAGCTCATTGTTGGAGTGAATTGTTGCTTTGTCACCGGTGGTTTGAATTTCTTGCTTAGGAGTGTTTGCTAAGTCTTCTGTAACTGAGCTGACAGATGTACATGAGTGATAATCCATTGGTTCAGAAATAAAAGACTCTGCTTCTTGAGAAATCAAAGAGTCGGGCATTTCAAGGGAATCTTGTGAATTTTTACTGGAAATTTTAGGAGGTCTACGAGTTGGAGAATCAGATGTTTTGTTGTAGGATACCACAATTGCAGTAGGTTCCCCAGGAGGCTGAGGGTTTTCTTCACAGCTAATAAGTTCCAAACTGCCAAAAGATCCCTCACTTTCAGGGGTATCTGGAACTTTATCTAGAATTAACTCTGCAGACCAACGTCTTTCATCTGATGGAGATACTCCTCCACTACTACGGACTTTCAGCAATTCAAGACTAAACTGTGCCTGCTCTAGCTCTCTCATTCGACGACTTTCTCTTTTGGCTCGGACCACTTTCCTTTGATTAGGATCCTCCAAGGATTTTGGTCTCTCTCTAAACTGCACTTCACCACCTTTTGCAGAGAGTGCTGCACTTGGTGGGTTTGAGTGGCTCCGCTCAGAGATGTCTTCCCAATGGCTAACATCAGTGTCAGGAGATTGCAGTGGTGATTTGAAAACTGAACTACTATTATCATCCAATAAATTGTCATCCAGCAAATGGTTTGGCATTTTTTGCTTTAATGATCGTACCCTACAAAATAAAAATGAAAATATATGAATAGTTTGGAAATTCCAGAAAATTAAAACTTGCTATAAATGGTTAAGGCACAAATGTATTACCTTCGTCTTTCTAAAAATCCTCTGCATGCTGCTTGCAAAGTAATAATGTGTTTTCTCTTGCACTTATACTGTCTCCTTGCAGTGTGGCTCCTCCATGCAGTCTGGATACATATAACTGCCCTCTGCCTGCGAAGCAAGCATTTTCTCCAATATGTCTGTATAATGACAGTGGATCCCTTTAATTGCTGATAACCTTGCCTGACTTTGTAACCTTTCCACCATGACTGTATAATGCAAGCAGCCTGATAAAAGGTATGTTCTTTGGCTTGCATTTCTTCTTCACTCCATCTTGTTTTGTAATACCGCCAGTGTCTCTGCAATAGATGAGAAAATTATTAACCAACTCTTAAAAACCATGAACTAAAATAACGAGCAGCTGACATATAAGGTACCTGAATTGTGATAGCGGCATCTTTAAGGTGCAAAAATCTCTTGCGCTCTAGCATGGCTCTTAGCCATTGCTGTAAAAGGATGATGCGTTGTAACACTGTCTGATGTAACATGTCTCGCAGGCACTGTCGCTCCTGCTCCTTCAGAAAAACCTAAAAAGGCAAAGTAATGAAAAATCTAAAACCTGAAGAATTATTGCAAAGTAAAAGAAAAACAGAAGCAAAATAGAAAAAAAGTTTTTTTTATTTTGCAGGAAAAGTGGCGGATTATGGTGCTCACCGTGGTTTTGCCAACTTGATACTGATCCGGGCTGTGACCCATCCTCCAAAAAAATTCCTGAATCCTTTGGCGGGTAGGGGTAACATTTTTTGGCAGTAATACTGAAAACTGAGTTACAAAGTCCTAGAAAAGACAATCATATTGTATATTTACAATTGTGTCCACCATTACATTTATTAAGATGATAAAATATAATTTACGACACTTGTTTTGTGGCCTATTTCTGGGATAACAGGGCTTGTTGTGTTAATCATTATATACCTGATAGACAGCTGGGTTATGCAGTTCTCAGACATTAATGACAGACATGGATTTCTGGCATTTTATGTGTTACTGTGCTATAGTTATTGAATACTTACGGTACATCTTAAAGCTTGCGGAGCGGGCAGCAACATTTCCATTCTACGGTAGGAGTTGGATGGATTCATGATATGTAGACCATGCCACTCATTGGCAGCTTTCTTCCAGTTACCGTTCATAAGAAGAGAGCTGTCAATCAGTAACCCGGCAAATTAGGAAAACATAAGACTCTTGCCTCCATAGTGGACTCATCACTGCACGCTGCAAACATCTAAGCGACAGACCATAAAATCAGCAGGTCTGGTATTACTTTATGTTGCACTCGGAAAGGGCAATCGACCTGACAAGTTCACTTTAAGGTGTATAATGCTTGAAATATCAAACCCTGCTAACATCCTTATTCTAATTGCATTTCTCTGATTCTCTTCCAATCGTGGGCTGTGTTATATACGGCGTGGGCTGTGTTATATACGGCGTGGGCTGTGTTATATACTGCGTGGGCTGTGTTATATACTGCGTGGGCTGAGTTATATACTGCGTGGGCTGTGTTATATACTGCGTGGGCTGTGTTATATACTGCGTGGGCTGTGTTATATACTGCGTGGGCTGTGTTATATACTGCGTGGGCTGTGTTATATACTGCGTGGGCTGTGTTATATACTACGTGGGCTGTGTTATATGCTACATGGCTGTGCTATATACTACGTGGGCTGTTATATGCTACGTGGGCCGTGCAATATACTACATGGCTGTGTTATATACTACGTGGCTGTGTTATATGCTATGTGGCTGTGCTATATGCTACGTGGGCTGTGCAATATACTACATGGCTGTGCTATATACTACGTGGGCTGTTATATGCTACGTGGGCCGTGCAATATACTACATGGTTCTGTTATATACTACGTGGCTGTGTTATATGCTACGTGGCTGTGTTATATGCTACGTGCCTGTGTTATATGCTACGTGCCTGTGCTATATGCTACGTGCCTGTGCTATATGCTACGTGGGCTGTGTTATATACTTTGTGGGCTGTGTTATATGCTACATGGCTGTGCTATATGCTACGTGGCTGTGCTATATGCTACGTGGGCTGTGCTATATGCTACGTGGGCTGTGCAATATACTATGTGGCTGTGCTATATGCTACGTGGGCTGTTATATACTACGTGGGCTGTGTTATATACTATGTGGGCTGTTATATACTACGTGGGCTGTGTTATATACTACGTGGGCTGTGTTATATACTACGTGGGCTGTGTTATATACTATGTGGGCTGTGTTATATACTACGTGGCCGTGCTATATGCTACGTGGGCTGTGCTATATGCTACGTGGGCTGTGCTATATGCTACGTGGGCTGTGCGATATGCTAAGTGGGCTGTGCTATATTTCTCTGCTGTATCTGTGCATCATGAATCATGGCATGTGTTAAAGGGGGGGCCCACTGAGATTCTTTCGCCCAAGGCCCTCAAAAACCTGGATCCGGCCCTGGCTTCACGGATTGGTCGCGCCCGGCCGGGCGTGACCAATCAGCGACAGGCGCAGTCAGGCCGCGAATTGTTGCGGGTTTTGAACCACGCTTCGCTGATTGGTCGCGCCCGGCCTAATCCAGTGTATTCACTGCATTATTTTTAAATCTTCATAAATAAACTACATTCATATTCTAGAATACCCGACGCGTTAGAATCGGGCCACCATCTAGTAATATAAATAAATGTTTAAGTTATAAAGCATCTCTCTCTCTAGTTAAGAAGTGAGATAACAGGAGGCACCAAAATGAGAAAAAGGCCCTGATATATATTTGCTCCATGTGAATGGACAGCTGAAAAAGCAGTTGTGGTGTCTGACCTGAAAGGGAACCTTGCAGCTATAACCAGACTGGCGAATTCGGACAGTTTCCAGCATTCCTGTGTAACGAAGTTGTCTGAGCACTAATGAGTCATTGAAACGTAAAGGCACCTGTGAAATAGAGTAAAAACAAAATCATAGTGTGGTATGGTTATTAACAAAACCTTTTTCCTATCTTGTAGTTTGGATCTTTTCACAGAAAACATTAATTTCTCCATTTTGTAAGAGCGGTTTGATACTCGTGTTACTAAAATCTGTGTTGTCAGAGTAAAGGGAAAAAAAACAACTAAAAATATATGTTTTATTAGCCATACATTAAAATCAGAACTCTAAAATAAAAAATGAAAATAGGGTAAAACCAAGACAGGGTTCTAAGAGAGAAAATAGGGATTTTTGTGAACTCACCGTAAAATTCTTTTCTCCGAGTCAATCATTGAGGGAAACAGGACCATGGGTATTATGCTGCTGCCACTAGGAGGACACTAAGTGAATACAGAAAGAATAGATCCTCCCCTGCAGTATACACCCTCCTGCTAGCTCTAAGTGAACCAGTTCGGTAACAAAGCAAGTAGGAGTTTAAAACTATGAACAATGACAAACTATGTCAAAACCAAAAAAACAAACAAGCCATGAGGCTTACAGGGTGGGTGCTGTGTCCCCCAATGATTGGCTCTTAAAGCAGTCTCTGGGTGGGGAACAACACAACTGCTATTACCCCATGTACCAACAAGTTACAGATGCGGTACTGCCGCCTGCAGAATTCGTCTGCCAAGGGCCGCATCTGCAGAGGCTTGAGAATGAATATTGTAATGTTTTGTGAAAGTATGCAAACTGGACCAAGTCGCATCTCTGCAGACCTGTTGTGCTGACACCTGGTGCCGAATGGCCCAAGAGGCGCCCACTGACTAAGTGGAATGTGCCTTAATCCCTGCTGGTACAGGTTCACTACTAACACGGTAGGACTCGTGAATAGCCGAGCGGATCCACTTGGCTATTGTGGCCTTTGAAGTGGCTAGACCCTTCCTATGCCCCTCCGGAAGCACGAACAGGGCATCTGACTTGGGAAAAGACGCCGTCCGTGAGACATATCTCTTCAGGGCTCTCACCAGATCTAGGGTGTGAAGAGCCTTTTCGATGCGATGTACCGGTGGCGGACAGAGGGAGGGCAAAACAATATCTTCGCTGAGATGGAAAGAATAGACAACTTTCGGTAAAAAGGACAGGGACGTCCTCAGAACCACATTATCTTGATGAAAATTCAGGAACGGGACTCGGCAGGATAAGGCCGCTAACTCCAATACTCGTCTGATTGACGTGACCGCAACCAGGAAAGCTACTTTCCAGGAAAGAAAAGATAGAGAGACTTCCTGCAGCGGTTCGAAAGGGGCCTCTTGTAAAACCCCGAGAACCAAATTAAGATCCCAAGGTTCCAATGGCATCTTATAGGGAGGTACCACATGAGAGACTCCCTGAATGAAGGTCTTTACCTGTAATCTATTGGCAATCCTGTGTTGGAACAAAACTGATAAGGCCAAAAATTGCCCTTTGAGTCAGCAAAGAGTGAGACCTGACTCCAAGCCGGTCTGCAGAAATTCCAGGATGGAAGGAAGGGAAAAGTCATGGGGAGAAGAGCCACGGTCTTTGCACCATGAGAAAAAAAGTCTTCCAGGTGCGATGGTAAATGCTCATAGACGTGAGTTTCCTAGCACTAAGCATGGTAGAGATCACCTGACGAGAAAAACTGCTTGAGCTATGACCCAGGATTCAACGGCCACGCCATTAAACACAGGGCCTCAGAGTTCTGGTGATAAATAGGACCCTGGGACAACAGATCTGTGCAATCAGGAAGTCGCCAGGTGAAGTCGGCGACGAGTTGGACTAGCTCCGCGTACCATGCCCGGCGCGATTACAGGTAACCCTTCCGCTCTGATCTTCTTGATGACCTTCGGAAGCAAGGGAGGCAGAGGGAATATATACGGAAGCCGAAATTGACGCCACGGGAGGACGAGTGTGTCTGCTCCGATGGTTATTGGGTCGTGCGACCGAGCTATGAAGTCGGGAACCTTGGTGTTTAGCCTCGAGGCCATCAGATCCACATCCGGAGTCCCCCAGCGACAGAAGATCTGCTGGAAAACCTCCAGATGGAGAGACCACTCTCCCGAGGCAAGACCCTGGTGACTGACGAAATCAGCCACTCAATTCTCTACACCCGGAATGTGGACTGCCGAGATCACTGAGTGGTTCCTCTCGGCCCAACAGAGAATGTGACCTACTTCGATCATGGCCGCCTTGCTGCGGGTAACCCCCTGACGGTTGATGTACGCCACAGCTGTGGCGTTGTCGGACTGAATCCTGATGGGTCGATCTGCTAGGAGGTGATGGAACTGCAGGAGGGCTAGCTTGATTGCCCGTATCTCTAAAATGTTGATCGGTAAACGCGACTCTCGAGGAGACCAGCGTCCCTGAGCTGTGTGATGGCAGAACGCTGCCCCCCAGCCAAGAAGGCTGGCATCTGTGGTCACCACTAGCCAATGAACTGGAAGGAAGGACTTCCCCTGATTGAGCAAAGACTTCAATGTCCACCACCTGAGGGTCTGTCTGACCCGCTGAAAGAGGCAGAAACAACGGTCGAGAGAGAACGGATTCCTGTCCCAAGCCGCCAGAAGCGCGTGTCGCAAGGGGCGGAGGTGTAGCTGTATGAATGGAACTGCCTCTATAGCTGCTACCATCTTGCCGAGAACTCTCATATTGAAACGCAGAGAGTGGGGAAAAGAGAGGGAGAGCATCTGAGTTCCCCGCTGTAAGGCCGAGACCTTTTCCGGAGGAAGGATCACCAACCCCTGGAAAGTGTCCAGGATCATTCACAGAAAGGGAATTAGCTGAGCCGCTACTGGCGATGACTTTTTGAAGTTTATCTTTCAACCCGGGCGAGAAAGAGTATTTAGTGTGATGCTCACGCACTCCTTATAGGTATGAAAAGAAGGTCCCTTGATCAAGATATCGTCTTGATACGGTAGCACTACCACAAGCCGAGCGTGAAGGATGGCCATGGCAGCCGCCATGACCTTGGTGAAGACTCAGGGGCGGTGGCGTGGCCAAAGGGCAAAGCAGCGAATTGAAAATGTTCCTCTTGGACTGCGAATCGTAGAAATCTTTGGTGAGGGGGAAAAATCGGGATGTGAAGGTAAGCGTCCTGGATGTCTATGGACGCTAAGAACTCTCCTTTTTCCATTGAAGCGATGACAGAATAGAGCGATTACATTCTGAACAGTCGCACTCTGACGAAGTTGTTCAACAGTTTAGGTCCAGTATGGGCCGCACTGTTTGGTCCTTTTTGGGAACAACGAAAAGGTTCGAGTAAAAACCCTTGAACCTTTCCTTTTGCAAAACCGGGATAATGACCCCGTCCTTTCTGAGGGCATGTATGGCTCGAAAGAACACTGCTGCTTTTGCCTTGGGAGGAGACGACAGGAAGAAACACGTTGGTGGGAGAGACAGAAACTCTATTTTGTATTCGGAGGACACTAGATCTCTGACCCACTCGTCGTGAACGACCGAGAGCCAGGCTTGACGGAAAAAAAGTAGACGGCCGTTTACTTTGTTGGTATTCCCTGGATACCGCACCAAGTCATTGTGTAGAGGATGTGCGTGATCTGGGTCCCTTGGGTTCAGACTGTCTGGGCCACCTTTTCCAGGAATGGGAGGGTCTGTATGAGACCGGAGAACCTCTAGCTCTGCGTTGGGCCCGTCCTGGTCCCGAAGAAGTGGATGTCGAGGACCAGTTGGGATTGTAATGAAAAAAAAATCGGGTCCGAGCTTGTTGTTGCTGGTTCCGAAAGGGTCGTACGGGCCTCTGCTGGGGAAGAAACTTACTCTTCCCTCCAGTGGCGTTGGAGATTAGTTGATCAAGTTTTTCTCCAAACAAGCGACTACTTTGATAGGGCAGAGAGGTTAATTACTTTTTGGAAGCAGAATCCGCACGCCAGTCTCTGAGCCATAGGGCCCTCCTAATGGTGATGGAATTTGCTGCTGCGTGGGAAGCGCAGTTAGCCGCATCCAAAGAAGCGGACACCACGAAATCCCCGGCCTGAGAAATCTGATTAGCGAGGCATGCCACCTCAGGGGGGAGGTCAGTATCCTGAATGGCTGCGGACAAGACCTCAGCCCAATGGGCCATAGCTTTAGCCACCCAGGTCGCGGCAAAGGATGGATAGAGTGCAGTTCCACAAGCCTCAAAAACCAAACGAGCAATATTGTCAATTTGACAATCTGTATGATTTTTGACTGCGGCGTCATTGGACGAAGGTAGAGTTCTAGAAGCAAGCCGCGATACGGGAGGATCCACTGTCCAATGTCCTTAAACTCGGGTTGGTTGGCAAACACTCCTGGGCAGTTACCGGGTCACAGGCTGTGCAGAATGTAGTATTGTGGCCCCGGGGCAAAGAAACCTTGCAAGTGGTACATGAAGCAAAAAACACTGTATGTGTCTTGTTAGTCCTTTTGGAAGTTTTAGATTGAGACATAGTGTACTCTGTTTCTTTGCCTCCAGAGAGATAGATAGAGGGAGGATGTACAGGCAGAGGAAGGGTTAAGCTAAGATTCTTCAGCTTACCCATGTCCTGTGTCTTGAGTCCCAGGTGAGGTGCCGCTGTCTGTGTCCCCACAGCACTTCTTTCAGCGCTGCTCCTTCTGTAGACCAGGCCCAAACGAAGAACGCTGCTGCTGCAGTGCTATGGGTGTAGTAAGATGGCCACCGAGATAAGGATGGCGTTTCTCGTTTGGGACGAGATGCGCCAGAGCACATGGGCGGCGCCACCTCCAGTAGGCGTGGCTGTAAAAATGTGGCTTATCCCAACTAGAAGCAGGGGCCTAAATTTTGGGAGCCGAGAAAAGTGCGGGCCGCGGTAGTCTGCCGCAGCGCCTCCCACACCTGCGGCCTGTCCCGGCCAGAAGCCGAGGACTAGATTTTGGGGGCCGTGGACCTCGGCCTTACACCGCTGCGCCCGCCAAGCCTCAGGAGCTGGGGAATGGGCTGGAGCCCTGGCGACGCTGGGAAGCGCAGCCAAACACTGGGGCACCTCCCCCTCCCAGGGACCAGGACCCCTCTGAGCCTCCGCAACCAGCTGCTCCTACTCACGGATTGCAGGTGTGCTGGTCCTGGTATTCACTCTCAATCCACCATCCCCCTAGACAAGGGGGGGTGGAGAGTCTTTCTGCTGCCTTCCATCATCCGCCAAGTCAGTGGTGATGCAGTGGGGGCTGCACGGATGCCATAGTGGGGGCCTCAGTACTGGGCAGAATGTCCGGCTATAAGCCTGGCTCCAGGAGAGGGTACATGGAGGCGACACTCCATGTGGTCGCCTGTTGTCTGTGTGGGGAGATTGGGACCCGAAAGAGCCGTCGCCCCTAAAAGTGAGCTCAGGCATGGCTTCGAGTCGTCGCAGGAGAGGGTACGGGGAGGTGTGATGGGGTGTACGGCAGAGCAAGAAGGGACAACAGGCCGAGGGATGATTCAACAGATTTATTATCAAGAACGCTGGAACAACACATGCAGGTAGATCTACAGAGTCCACAATTAGTACAACAGAACAGGTTCGGGGGCACCTCCCGATAATCCTTGTGCCAGCTAACAAAGCAATAGTCCACACGAGTCCAAGGGATCCCAATACAATCCCACGAGCGACGAGATATGTCCTCAGCTCAAGTCTCGCCCCATTCGCTTCCGCAGTCACAGATGGACATGGGGTCTTGCCTCAGCTAAGAATCCCCACTCCTTCTCCTTCAAGGATCAACTCACCTCTGATCTCAAAATAAGAATGGATTGTCTGAGCTCCTGGGATCCGCCCATGAAGGGGGGTAGGGGTCACACCTTCTATTCAATGGTTGGGTCCACCAGAAGATTCTAGACTGGTGGGCTCCGCTTAATCTATGTAGTATGTACATTTGACTAGCCACCTGCTGTGAGGAAGAATGGCTATTCCTCCACTAGTGATGTTGACAAAGCTTAATTACATTAGAGCTTAGGGCTGCAAGTATTGGGGGAAGGAGACATATTGTTACAGGTGAACTCCCAGCACAAGAAAATACATAAATTACAGCTAATAGAAACCAGAGAACAGTTACATACATCAAATGGCATATTATTCAAATACAGGACAGGGCAAAAGTACATATCATGACAATCCCTTCCCGTCCCAATTTGTGTACGTACCAGGGACCTCTACAGGTCGCTGGTTAAGTACACACAGGCAGAGTGTAACTTACATGTGGCTTCATGCAGCCACGAATTGGCATTGTAGCTCTCCCACATCATCTTCCAGGAGAACATCTGCAGGCAGACCACCCATCACCCCAACCACACATCGCCTGACCCCAAAACCAAAGTTCAGATCCACAGTGGCTGTGGGAATAGTCCTCCATTGTCCACCAGCCAGTTCAATGACAATCCCAGGTCCTCGATGGATTGCCTCAGGCCGAACCACTCGGGGATCAGCCAGTATGAGGAAAGCCCCCGAGTCACAAAATCCAATAAGTGTCCATCCAGCACGACCTCCTGCAAGTGCTTACCTCGATGAGCAGAAGTCGTCATAGCTGCAGGTCGCACACCATAAACTCCTAGTGGTGCAACATGGGTGGGTGAGGCACAAGGCCAGTCCTCCCGCAGTGGTGACACGTCGTCCTCCATGGCACTTGGCTGTACATAATTAATAATAAGACTGGGTACAGGATCAATCCTCATTTGAACAGCTGGGCAGGAGGCTTGCAGATGCCCCGGCTGTCCACATCGATAGCATCTGTGCTGGGTCTCACTCCATCCAAGGCGTCCTCTTGGGCGAGGGGTAAGGGAACCTGGAGGCCGGCCCCCACCTGAAGGTGCTGTAGGGTTTTGAGGATGACTCCTCCATGGGCTGGCTAGGCATGAAGCCTGCAGATGCCCCAGATGCCCACAACCATAACACCTGCGCTCTGCTACTTCCTCTCCTCGTCGTATTCCAGAAAACGCAGTAGAAGCAACTGGAGGCACATTTACACGGGTATCAGCATGAGGTGGTGGCTTAGAGGAACGGGGAACAATGGGGACAGAAGAACAGGGGGCCACCGGTGTTGCGGTGTTGTGGAGCTGGTAGGCCTCTCTCCATCCTCCAACAGAATCCTCCACTGAGGCTTGATGGTGAGAGCCTCATCAGCTAGAGCTGCAGCTTCCTCCACAGTGGCTGGTCTCCTTTCACGCACCCATTCCCGGATCTCAGCAGGGCACTTGAAGTAAAACCGCTCTTTTAGGATAACCTGGAGGAAGGTCTCCCAGGTTAAGGCGCCCTCTGCCTCCAGCCAGCGACGACATATATGTTTGAGTCTGTGGGCATACATCTTGAAAGACACTTCCTCATCACAGGCTAAAGTACGGAACTGAGTCCTGTAAGTGTCTTGGGTAACAGCATAATGTTCTAGAATAATCCGTTTAATCTCCGCATACTCACAGTTCCCCTGAGGGTCCATAGCTCTATAGGCTGCGGCAGCTCCACCCTCTAAGAGCCCCACCAGATGTCGGACTCGGTCTCTTTCTGGGACTTCCATTAATCGACACTGATGCTCAAAGTCCTGGAAGAAGCCCTCAATGTCGCCTGCAGCCTCATTAAAGGGCTTGAAGTCTTTGCGGGACACTCTGGGGAGTTCCCTCATGGTGGGTGCTGGGGTTAGAGTCTGTCTGGAGCTTCTAGCTGCTTCCAAAGCGATCTGCCTCTCCAGCAATGCCATCTCCTGAGCTCTGTCCTCGGCTCTGTGAATGGCCTCCCTCTCCTCGGCTCTGTGAATGGCCTCCCTCTCCCTCTCTTGAGCTCAGTGAATGGCCTCTTTCTTATAGTCTATGGTGGCCTCTTCTCCCAGCAATGCCAACTCCTCCTCGTACCACATAACCCACTGACTTTTTTGGGTATTTACTTCCGGCTGCAGTCTTTCCTCCATTTGCTGTGAGGATCCTTCCTCAGCGTCATCTTGCAGGCGAACTCCTTCCAAAGCCTCAATAAGCTGCTCCTTGGAGAGTCCCTTAAAACGGACTCCTACTTCACGGGCCTTTGATTGTAGGCTCCCCAAAGTCCAGTTCTTGTACTCTGCGGTGTTGGTTCCCGATGTTGATGGGCCTTTGTCCTCCATTCCTTCTGCTCTGGTCCCTCTGCTGCCAACCAGTTTGTGACGGGGTGTACGGCAGAGCAAGAAGGGATGATTCAACAGATTTATTATCAAGAACGCTGGAACAACACATGCAGGTAGATCTACAGAGTCCTCAATTAGTCCAACAGAACAGGTTCGGGGGCACCTCCCGATAATCCTTGTGCCAGCTAACAAAGCAATAGTCCACACGAGTCCAAGGGATCCCAAAACAATCCCACGAGCGACGAGATATGTCCTCAGCTCAAGTCTCGCCCCATTCGCTTCCGCAGTCACAGATGGACATGGGGTCTTGCCTCAGCTAAGAATCCCCACTCCTTCTCCTTCAAGGATCAACTCACCTCTGATCTCAAAATAAGAATGGATTGTCTGAGCTCCTGGGATCCGCCCATGAAGGGGGGAAGGGGTCACACCTTCTATTCAATGGTTGGGTCCACCAGAAGATTCTAGACTGGTGGGCTCCGCTTAATCTATGTAGTATGTACATTTGACTAGCCACCTGCTGTGAGGAAGAATGGCTATTCCTCCACTAGTGATGTTGACAAAGCTTAATTACATTAGAGCTTAGGGCTGCAAGTATTGGGGGAAGGAGACATATTGTTACAGGTGAACTCCCAGCACAAGAAAATCCATAAATTACAGCTAATAGAAACCAGAGAACAGTTACATACATCAAATGGCATATTATTCAAATACAGGACAGGGCAAAAGTACATATCATGACAGGAGGAACTCTCCGCATTCTCGCCTGTTGATGATTCTGGGGAGATTGGAGCCTAGAAAGGATCCGTCGCCCCCTTCACTCCGTTAATTAAAAAATAAAAATTTATAGAAAATAAAAAATAAAATAAAAACATTGAGGTCTGGTAGTGCCTCCCACAGACACTAAGCAACAATTGGTGCACTTAGAGCCAGCAGGAGGGTGTATACTGCAGGGGAGGAGTTAATATTTCTGTATTCACTTAGTGTCCTCCTACCGTAGTGGCAGCAGCATAACACCCATGGTCCTGTGTCCCCAATGAGGTGTAAGAGAAATATATATAAGGGTTTGTTTTTATTTAGGCAGTATCACACCACTTCTGGTACTACCACTGGAGCTCTGAATGCTCACTGCAGTGCCGCTCCAATTCTGAGAAGAAAACCCCTGATGAAGCTTGAGAAAGGAAGGGGGCAAACGCGTCAGGATTATGGACCTTCTCAATATTGTAACAAGCTAAGCACGATCATACTATGTGGGAACATGTATCTGTATTGTTGGATTCTAGGTTTATAATTGGCCTATATTTGCCACTATGCATGGGTGTACTAATGTCTTTGGGCTTTCAGAAAGTGACTAAGATAGACTATAATTTTTATATGTTAGGTTTCTAAGCATTCTATTGACTGGTTTCGGCACAAATGTTTTATTCTTTTGTCTCATGCATATCTGACACAACGGCTTAATATCCATGCCCTAAAATACCCTGGGTACTCACTGGAATCTTCCATAATGTAATATATGTTCTTTATTTACCAATTTCTAGTGTCGCACTCCTTGGCGAGAGAGTACTTGTACGATGAGTTTTTAGGGGCTATTGGTTCAAGCTATACATTATTTAGCATTCTTGACGTCAATTACCACTGCTGGGGCTCACTAGGGCTATTCATCGTTGAGCGGGGGCACCATATCGTCTACGTTAGGGCTTAACATAGGGTACACCTAGGGGCAGATATTCCTATTCTGGCAGTCCAGGATTACCTATAGATATTTTTTCCCTATTAGAGCCCAGTCTTAGTTTTACCCTATTTTCATTTTTGTTTTGAGTGCGGATTTTAATGTATATCTAATAAAACATAATTTTTAGGGTTTGTTTCGATTTACTCGATTGGTAATTGACTTTGGGACCTCTTAACCTCTAGACCTGTTTTTGGTCTGCTAAAATCTGTGCTACCCCTGGCATAAAAATCAATAAACACTGCATTAAAAGTGGTAAAAGGGTGTTTTCCAAAATAACCTCCACATTCTTGCTTTATGGAAGAAAAATGTCCTGTGGCATTTTGGTAATAATGAACTGGAAATTGATGTCAGAAGAGTTTCTCACCATGTCAGTTAAGGTACTAGATTTTGGTAGGCGAAAGTCTGAATTGTTAGTACAGAAAACGGAAAGCCCTTCTTCAACCAAAAGACGGACGTGCATTTTACACTGGCTGTACTCTAGATTACCTATAAAGTGTTATCCATGAAATCTCAAATCAAAACATATTTGTTTTTTATAACGAGAGACTCAGAAACTACAATTCGAAGTGTGAACCAATAAGATTAAAATCAAGCATAGAGGGGAATCATAATTTAGGTCTGTCTTGTGAATTTTGTAAACTGAAAAAATCCAGACTAGGACTCTGTAGCTCAAACCAAATAAAATCTATATAAAATCTTAATAAAAAGTTAAAGGGATCATCCAATCCTATATGCCTATGTAAAAAAAATAAATTAAAAAAATAGCACATACACCCCATATCGATGCCGTTCCAAAAATTAAGAAGCCAAGTCCTTTGAGGAACCTGTGACCTTGGTATGCCACGTACACTTCAATCAGTGTTATCTAATGGGCAGAATCACAAACTTTTTTCAGACAAACCAAACTCCTGAAGGAATTGTGAGAATTGCAGTCCAATAGCAGTCACTGATTGGTTGCAATGTTCAAGTGACATAATAAGGCCTTGCGAGACTTGACACAGAGATTGCTTGAACGGAGACAGTATGGGAGCCGAGTATGAGGCGTTTTTATTTTACAATGGGGACTATGATATTTAAGAAGGGGATGTTCGAGTAGTGAACATCCTGCTTATTTTCACAGGAGAAAAAAGAAGAATAGGTGGCTCTGTAAGACAACAAAAACGGATTTCAGATTAGAGTTTACCTTTTCTGCATTAGAACGGATGCATTTCACAAAATAAGGTTCTGCCTGCCCCAAGGTTTCCATCAGTTTGTTTAAGGATGCCTAAAAAGAGAAGAGAAGTGACAACTTTCAGCACCTCCTGGCATAGTGGCAAATGGCATTTTGATGAGAAATATTCCAGAGACAGGCGAGTTGTACCTGGAACTGAGCACTAATACTTGGTGGCTTCTTCTTCTTATGAAGATGCAGCAAGGACTTGGTAATGCGATCGTGAAGGGTGAGATTGGACAGATGTTTCAGGGACTTCACATCCAATAGATGCTGAGGTTTCATACAGAGATAAGAACAAGATTTGCCATATGAAATCCTTATTAGACAAGAACAAATTCCAATACGATTTGGTAGAGAACTTCAATGAATAGTTTGAAAGGAGGAAAATGACAAAGAATGGATGCTACGGAGCCGTTGAGCTCAGAGAGGCTTTCATTCATTCTCACTCACCTTAGGAAGAGAAGGTTTAGATTTTGTGTTCTTACTTCTCCTGTGAATAAATGGTTAAATAACATTTTTAGTGTCTTATGATTCTTAGCTCAATATTGCCAAGTATATCCATGTGTCACATTTTCATTTGCCCTTGCTCTGCCACCCCATCTATTCTAATATCATAATGATAGAGTAAAACGCGTGCCCCGACCCCCCTTTTCATGCAGATTTTTTTCGGCAAAAATATCCCTCTAACCAAGGCTTTCGGTTTTGATAAGTGCTCTTACATAAGAATGCCATGTGCCCTTTCTAGCAGTTTGCTATCGCTGGTGTTCACATTGGAAGTGGAGGAGCTGATGAAGATTCCACCACCCTCAAGGAAGGAGTTGGAGGACGACAGCCGATGTCTTCTTGTTGACAATGTAATTTCCCTAAAATAGAAATTCACTCAACGAAAGTGGCATTCTGAGGGTTAAACATGGCTACACACAAAAAAAAATTGTTACAGAAGATAGACTGGAAGAAAACAGAAAAGTGTTAGAGGCCCTAAAGTAACATAGTAACATAGTTAGTAAGGCTGAAAAAAGACATTTGTCCATCCAGTTCAGCCTATATTCCATCATAATAAATCCCCAGATCTACGTCCTTCTACAGAACCTAATAATTGTATGATACAATATTGTTCTGCTCCAGGAAGACATCCAGGCCTCTCTTGAACCCCCTCGACTGAGTTCGCCATCACCACCTCCTCAGGCAAGCAATTCCAGATTCTCACTGCCCTAACAGTAAAGAACCCTCTTCTATGTTGGTGGAAAAACCTTCTCTCCTCCAAACGCAAAGAATGCCCCCTTGTGCCCGTCACCTTCCTTAGTATAAACAGATCCTCAGCAAGATATTTGTATTCTCCCCTTCTATACTTATACATGGTTATTAGATCGCCCCTCAGTCGTCTTTTTTCTAGACTAAATAATCCTAATTTCGCTAATCTATCTGGGTATTGTAGTTCTCCCATCCCCTTTATTAATTTTGTTGCCCTCCTTTGTACTCTCTCTAGTTCCATTATATCTTTCCTGAGCACCGGTGCCCAAAACTGGACACAGTACTCCATGTGCGGTCTAACTAGGGATTTGTACAGAGGCAGTATAATGCTCTCATCATGTGTATCCAGACCTCTTTTAATGCACCCCATGATCCTGTTTGCCTTGGCAGCTGCTGCCTGACACTGGCTGCTCCAGGTAAGTTTATCATTAACTAGGATCCCCAAGTCCTTCTCCCTGTCAGATTTACCCAATGGTTTCCCGTTCAGTGTGTAATGGTGATATTGATTCCTTCTTCCCATGTGTATAACCTTACATTTACCCTGAATTCACTTACCGTGGAGTTCGTTCTTGTATTGTGTTTACACCCTGTAGATCAGAGAGGGGCGTACGAGGTGTTGGGCGAGGAATATCTGGAAGGAAAAAGGAATCTTAGATTTAAAATGACTATAAAAAAGGGAACTAAAAAGTCCCCCAACAAATGGTCCGTGTACCTACTCCATACAATTGTGGCACTATGTCTGTGTTTTGGACTCTACAAGTGATTGCGTGCGAGAGAAGGTGTTCGGTCAGATATGCTGCTTTAACCTGTCACAATATCATCCTGTATGTATGACTGTGTGCTTGTGTATTGGTGCAGTACTAAAGTGTTAGCCACATGCCCATGTAACCAGTTCTCGCAGATCCTCACTTTTCCTGCAGACCTAAAAATGGTGTTAGAAATAGAAGCACATTAATATATGCAAGACATGAGCACAGGCAACAGTTGTAGAAAAAGGTGCACAGAAGCCACAGTGATCATTCCCATGCCAAAAAATGGAGTGCTAGAGACATTAAAGGCAAAAGCAAGTAGGAAAACATGCAGATGGGTTAAATGGAAAGAAAAATGCCATACAAAGACCTAGAATGAGAACCAAATGCTTCCTACATGGCCAGAGTGTGCACGGTCCACTTACCATGCACTGTACTATACAGCAAAAACTTTACAAGTTTACAATGGCTTCAATAAAACATCAAACTAAAAAAAACAACCCCATAATCTCTGGGAAGAAGCTAGCAATCATTAACCCTTAATCTATAATGTGCACAAGACAGGTAGTAAGAAAACTGATCTCCACGTATGGGTGTCATTAAGAGTGGATTATTAACCAGAAGGGCAATTTACGCTGACTACTATGGTAAAAATATTCATTCTATGTCTACCATAAATAACAAAAGGAAATACAACTTTCTTCACACTTCTAGAAAGCGTTTGATTCTCATTCTTTGGCTAGAAAGGGTTCCTAATGACAAGGGAGTCTCATGATCATATCTGGGTTAAATCAGACGTCTGAAGGCCTCGACTAACACCATCTTGTCTTACCCCAAGACTTCTCGTGAGCTTTCCATCATTGATTGCATTTGTGACAAACTTGAAAGCTATGAGAACTAACTGAATAATTAAAGTACAGGCTGGTGTCAGAAAAAAAGGATTTTGTCACCTTTATTCGGGTATGCCAGTGTAAAGTGTAACTGCATTTAAAGGGGTTTTTCAGTTTTGGAAAACTCATGCCCACCCCTGCTGCATTTTGTTTTAGAAGAATAAACAATCTTTACTCTCCTTCCCCGGGTCCAGAGTGGAGTCTCCTTTGCTTCTCCCGGTGTCTGCAATTGTCTGCAGCGCTGATGTCAAATCAACAGTGCTGCAGACAATCAATGACTCATTAGATCTGAGCAGCTAGTGCCACATACGTGATTTTAGCACTGTAAATAATAGCAGACACAAGGGGTAGCGTCATAGACACATCGCTGGACCAGGGGAGGATGAGAAATGTACAGTTATTTAAAAAAAAAAAAAATAATAATAAATAACTGCAGCCAGAGCATGGAAAATCCATTTTATGTAGAAATGTATATAGTTTAATATATCTGTCTTGAAAATAATTTAGAAATGACTATTTAAAAGGGTTGTCCATTCTTGAGCCACTCAAAAGATAACTCACCAATATCGGATTGGAGAGCATTCTACATCCAGCACTCCCATTGATCAGCTCTGGCAATGGCCACGGGGCCAGAACACCATAGCTCCGCTCACTTTGTAGTGGTACCGGTGGGCTGCAGCTCAATTGCTATTAACTTTAATAGGAGCTGAGCTCCTGCACCCAGATCTGGCTACTATACATGGAATGGGTCTATGCTGTTTGGCTCTGTGTGCTGTATGCATCTGACCACTACTGTTGCTGAAAAGCAGCTGATTGGTGAGGGAGCTGGGTGTCAGACTTCAACCAGTTGGGATATTGAGGTCTTATCTTAAGAATAGGTTATCAATAAATGTCTCACTCCTTAAGGAGAACTTGGGCTATAAAAAAAAGTTAAATAACTCGGAAAACTATGCTCCTTTGTTTCTTTTGGAGCTCATCATGTGAAATCTCTGCTTATAGTTCAACTAGGCTTATTTTAGCAACTTCTGAAGGCATGCTCTTACACCCCTCCCTCCCAGTTAATGCCAATTGCAGCTCGGCAACGTCCGTTACTGCTAGATCTATGATTAGCAATATTTTGGGAAAATAGTTGAAATCGTACACCCCCGAGAAGACTCTTAAGACATACCAGCTGAACTTCAAGTGGAGACTTCACATGCTGTGTGCCTGGAGAAACACATGTGAATGTCTCTGAAATGGATCGACATATGGCAAAAACGGAAAAAAGCGACAAAATCAGAGGAGCTCAGGGATATTTAAAACTTATTCAACTCTTTTTGAGCAAGTGACAACTCCTCTTTAAAGTTTTCTACTTTGCTAAAAGCAGAATCTCATTGATGTTGTTGGAGGTTCAATTTACACATACGTTTTTTAAGGTCTCATATAAGATTATATTAAATAGTGGCATTGTCCAGGAACAGAGTAATGCATTTGGGGGAATCTATTATTCTCTATGTAATGAAGTTTGAAGACGTATAGCACTAAAGATATATATTTTTTACGCTTGCCCTAAGCTGGAGGGCCAATGCATCATAAATGAACGATGAATCCAAAATGATTCTTATACAAAATCCTCTTCTAATAGTCATTAATTTCATTTCCATAGTACTTGGTAGCTGTGACAGCAACCACTTTCATTTTGTCTGGGGTGTTGGCACATATAGTCGATTGAGGGTGGGTTATAATGTCAGTTTCCAGGTTGATTGTAATTTCTTTGGGTTATAAATTATTTTGCAAGCATGTTAATAACAGTACTCGTGTCACTAACTTGTGAAATGCACCAATAGAGGATGATTATATTACGTTGCACATAGTTCAGTTTTATGTAGGTTTGTGGACATATAGCAAGCATACAAGTCAAGACAGAAGGGTACGGAAAGGTTTTCGTGCAGTAAAAGAAGAAGCCTGCTCTAATTTCTTTGGTGGTCCGCTCAGGAATCTGTGTGTGTTTTACATGTGTATAGATGATAGGAATGGAGCCTTATGTGTGAATTTGCAGAGGATTTTGGGACGGCAGCCTTACTGTATTGGTCGTTCTGACACCTCTGCAGGATCTGTAAACTCCTTTGGTGGACGGGGTGCTGCAGAAAGCTAAAGCTAGAAAGGCCTTTGTGAGATGAGCCAGGAGGCCCCGGTGTGCTGAGGGGGCCCGAGCCTTGAGAGCAAACACACAGGAAGAGAAGACAGAGATAGATTAACCAGAGAGAGCGCAGAGTAACAACTCCCAGCAAAGATAGAGGCAGAATACCCCAAAGATGCATCTACTAAACCCAGAAATAAGAGACAGAAGTAAGAGAGCTGGGACATCATAAGGCAACCATGAGGCACACTTATGACATAAGCATGTGAACATATGTCTACAATATACCAGTTGGTAAATTTGCAAATTCAGTTTCAAAATATTTATCCAATCAAAAAGAAAACCCTGAATAAATCCCAGAAAAATCTCCACTCACAAACCACCTGTAAGGTAATAGAAGGACTACAAAATAAGGATCCAAACATTGCCTTCAGCCTCATTCCACGGATAACGATCACATAGCATGTTCCAAGGCATAAGCCACTTACCAGTTTTCTTGCCCGTGCTATTTTTCCCGCTCTGCCTAAAAGCCCAGAGAGCTCTGAAAAACGCTCTTAGTAATGCCCAACGAAAAGCTCCAACTGGACTAATCGCAATCATTCCACGGATAAAGGCGTTCCGGCTGCTGCGCAGTAAGGCCACAATGTCGGGGCGCATGTGATCTGTGTTCTTCTCACGAAAATCCTACAACATATATACACCTAGCTAGGACTTCTTTGAAAATTAAATTATGCAGGCAGACAAGGTTATTGCAGTAATCACACAAGAGCATATTTACAATAAAACCACAACTTAGTAATATTATCATTATACTTCAATTAAATGCGACCTTGAGGTAACGTGCTAATCACACCAGTCTTTGCCAGGGGAAAGCTATGGAAGCCCAAAATTTCTTACGTTGACTTCGAGAAATTCACAGCATGAGCCCCTCTAAGATATCCATACAGCTATCCCCTATCTATAGCATAACAGTAATTTAGTATTGTTGGGGGTCCCAGTGGCTTGATCCTCGGTAATCCCAAGAATGGGGTTCTTTAACACAGGAACTGGGCTCAAAAGAGCCTCCACTCCATTCAAGTTGTGTCCGGTTCCAAAGTCCCACCTTCAGGATCATTGGAGGTGCAAGTGGTCAGAACACCAGCAATCAATAAGTTATACCCTAACGCAAAAGTCCCAAAACTTTCTGACCTTGAGAGCCACATCCACCTATGAAAGAGGGTGGTGAGCCACATTCAGGTCTGAGGGAGGGTCACGAGCCACAACCAGCTCCTTCCCCACTCTCAGTTGTGACATAAAGAGCCTCCATTACCAGTATAACGACAACCAAAGCTTTTCCACTGAAATCACAACAAGGCAGTATGCCAAGCTCCACGGTTTTCTATCTCAACCCATTCAGATCTGGTCTTCTGTACAGGGCTACACACAAAAGTCACCATTTAGAGATCTGCTCTTAATAGTTATTTACACCTGAGGCTAATGCACCAACCTGACAGGCAGCCGCGAGCCACACATCACGGGCTTGAGAGCCACATGTGGCTCCCGAGCTACTGGTTGGGGATCCCTGCCCTAACCTATGGATAGTGGATAACTTACTATTTTGGGAATAATCCTTTAAAAAGCTTTATTTGTACTTAAATAAAATTTCAATTTGTCCTCTACTACTGTCCTGTTGACAGACAAAGCAGGGCGGTTCGCAGGGCACACATTCAGCAGGATATAAGGGGGAAAGGTTGAATTCATTTCTTGCCAACAATAAGCCATGCTGTACTTACCTTAACACCATATTTCACCTTGCCAGCATAGTGCTGGATTATGAACGCTGGCTCCATAACTGCTGGAAACTCTATGTAGGGGTTGCTTTCATGGTGACGCTTAAACTTCTCAAGCAAGGTTTGATGAGTAGCTTGTGGGAAACTAAGAAGCAAAGAAATAATTGCATACAGTAAAACATGACAAAATCATTTTTTAGTGGTGAGAAACTTAGGCCAAGTGTATACTAGTGATCTTTCCTGACCTCAGTCATATGTGCCAAACAGATAAGATAGCTATTGATGGACGACCAAGTCATTAAATAAGTTGCATAATTCTTACTTGCTTTCCTCATCCAGAAGCTGGATCAGTCCTGTTGGTCTCTTACTGATGAGATTGATGCAGCGTTCATTATCGGTGTAGTTGATATTACTCCAACTAATTCCTTCCAACCTATACTGCTCCTATATAAAAAAAATAAAAAATAAAAAGAGAAAATGGAACTAGAACCAGACAAATAATTCCTTACAACTCCAATTTCAAAAGAGATGTAACACTGTATAACGTGTAAAGAACCCAAAAATGCAATGATTTGGAAATGTCATATGGAAAGGTTTCATTCACTACAGAACATAAAACACAAATCGGAAGGTGGAAGTTAGACATTTTTCCATAATATTTGAAAAAGCTAACTCTTTTAGAAACTGAAAAAAAGATGGGACAGGGCCATTGTCTACTATAGTGTAGCATCCATTCTTCTTTTTAGTCTGTAAACATCTAGGAAGTGAGTAGACCAATTGCTTGAGTTTCCAGAGAGGAATGTTGTCCCATTCTTGCCTGATGTAGGATTCTCGCTGCTCAACAGTCCTTGGTCTTCTTTGAGGGAATTTTAATTTCATAATGAGCAAAATGTTTTCTATTGGTGAAAGCTCTGGACCACAGGCGGCCAATTCATCACCCAAAACTCTTCTTCTGCTAAGCCATGCTGCAAAGATGGATGCAGTATGTGCTTTACCGCTATCTTGCTGAAATAGAAGGCCTTCCCTGAAACAGAAGTTGTGTGGTTGGGAGCATATGTGGTTCTAAAACCTCTACATAATGCCAGCATTGATAGTGCCGTGCCAAGTGTGTAAGACACCCCTGCCATAGGCACTAATGCAACCTCTACCATCAGAGATGCAGGCTTCTGAACTAATAACGAACTGGATGTTCCCTCTCCTTTTGAATCCGCAGGAAACTGCCTCTATGGTTTCAATAAAGAATTTGTAATTTTAATTAATGTGACCACAGAACAGTTTTCAATTTTGCTTCAGTCCATTGGCCCAGAGAAGTTGTCAGCATTTCTCAAAACTGTGTTCACAATGATTTCTGAAAGCATTCCTGAGACCAAGCCGTTATTTACATGACCAAATAATGCTTGTTTCTAATGTGGTGTCACCTTGAGAGCCCGTAGATCACGAACATCAAATTTTAACAGTCGGCCTTTTTCCTTGTGCACATGGAATTCTTCAGCATCTCTGAATCTTTTGATATTATGTACTATGCAAAGTCGGATAGTCTAAGTCTTTACAATTTCATGTGGAGGAACATACAGGTATTTCTAAAATTGTTTCACAGAGCTGTTCACAGATTGGTGAACCTCTGACCATCTTGGCTTCAAAGAAACTTTGCCTCTAACATTCACTTTTCAAACACACTCACAATTTAGTGGAAAACTGACCCTTCAGCTGTCTTTCAATAGTATCGCTTACTTTTCCAGCTTTTTCTTAATCCTGTTCCAACTTTTTTTTTAGATGTGTTACCTCCATCAATTTTTAAATTTGTTAATTTTTTCAAATTAAATGGAAAAATGTCTAACTTTTATCTCAGGATCTGTGTTCTATGTTCTGAATAAAATATGGCTCTAATAGATCTCCAACTCATTGCATCAAGTTCCAAATTTTCTGGAATTGGGGTAGAAAATGTACTTCTAAGACCCAGTGTAGGAGCGTAAGACAATTATATTGCACATATACGAAGGTTTCATTTGCCCGAATTCCGATTTTTGTAGTCAACTAAACCCATTCACAAAAAAGTAATTTCTCAACAATGTTAGGCTATGTGCACACGTGGAGTATTTGATTGCATACATTTCTGCAACATTTCAGAACCTCTAGGAATTTGTTCGCAGTAAAAACTAAACGGAAAATAAGCAAGCTTTTGTACAGCAATTAATGCTATTTGAAGCTAAATAAAGTTATGTGAAAAAAAAAAAAAATTTGGAGAGAGAGAGTGAAAGAAAGAAACAGAGAGAGAGCGAGAGAGACCAAAGTAAGGAAAATGTGCATGATTTGAATGGAGAAATGCATGAAAAACCGCATTCAGGGGCTGGATTCAACATTTCAAATCTCAGTTTCATATGTTTTTTGCTGGATCAGTCGCTGGGTGTTTTATTTGCAGGACAGAAAAAACGTTCCTCTGTACGTTTTCTCCGTCCGCCGGAAACAGCTTCTTTTTTGACGGATCTGGCAAAAAGCGAATTAAACGTGTGGCCGTCAGGCACAATAAGGCGCTAATATAACTCTATGAGAAAAAAACGGATCCGGCGGTTAAAAAAACCGGACCCGTTTATTTTATTTTTTTTAAACTCGCCGGATTGTGCCTGACGGCAATAACCTGATGTGTGAAAGTAGCCTAAAATACACACACACCGAGAATAAATCACTTTATTTGAAATAAAACAGACACATTCTTTAATCATTTCAATTTACCCAATATACTC
Organism: Ranitomeya imitator; assembly: GCF_032444005.1. NCBI lineage: Eukaryota > Metazoa > Chordata > Amphibia > Anura > Dendrobatidae > Ranitomeya > Ranitomeya imitator. The sequence goes on from NC_091285.1 coordinate 437,635,702, forward strand.
ACACAAGGTCCGATGGTAATCCGAGGGTTAAAGCAATGTCCCATGTGTCACCAGCCTATGGAGGAGCGTTCACAGAATGAACCCTCATAGGCTGTAACCAAACAGCAATGGTACATGCCCAAAATAAGGAAATAGCAGTGATTTGTACGCAGCGTATTTTCGCTGCATCCAAAATGTTGTGTTCAATTATGTAGTTAAAGTATGTGTTCATTGAACCAAGCAGATTTACCATATCCAACACATTTCTATTGTGAAACTTTCTGTTGGGGAGACTAGCGTCTCTGCAACAAAAAGTGAATGCCATGGGTGAGATTATGCAGTGTCAAATAGAAGCACTGTGGACATATCCACTGTGCTTGTATCGTAGAATGCAGTGATTTGGACGCAACGCAGGTGAGCCTGCGTCCAAACCACTGCTATACCGGATCATGGTCACATACCCCAACTGGCATAATTTATTGCGCTCTTCGATACCTGGCGGCGGTGATGTGTGTGGTGGGGTTACTCCAGTTCATATTGGTGGGCTCCCACGCTTATTACAAAAATCAAAACCAGGAGAGGGAAAGCCAATGGCTGAGGGCTGATGATAATATTCTTGGAAGGAGCCAATAGCTGAAGGTTCCCAGGTTATTAATATCAGCTCACAGCTGTTTGCTTAGCCTTTACTGGCTAATTTACAGGGAAAAAAAATTGACGTAGGATCCCCCTCTAACTTCTTACCAGCAAATGCTAAACAGACAGCTGCGGGCAGATATTATTAACTTAGGGAAGTGCCATGGTTATTGGCCCCAAAACTACCAACATCAGCCGTCAGCAACCACAGAAATGGTGCATCAATAAGATGTGCCAAATCTGGTGCTTAGCCTCACTCTTCCCACTTGCCCTGATTCAGTAGCAAGCAGGTTGATAGTTGGGGGGTTCATGTCAACATTGTATTGGCAGCTGATATGAAGCCCAAGGGTTAGTAATAGGGAGGCATCTATAAGATGCCCCCATAAAAAACACCAAGAATAAAGTCCTTTATTTCAAATAAATGACCACACGGTTTTTGACATTCATTTAAAAATAAATCAACACATTATACTCATCTTAACACCTAATCCCCAATGCCCTTGTCCAAGTTTAAAAAAATAAGCAAGCATCCATAGACTACCTCACCTGTCCAAAGTGAAGAGATAATCCATAATGTCCAATGACGATCCAGATGACTTTGAGAGCAGTCACTGATGTGACTGCTCTCAAGGACAGCAGGCTCACTCTGACACAGTAGGTAATTGCTCCTGCAGTGTGCAGTGCTGAGCTGCAGTGAGAAAGTTCACAGGAGTTCATCAGCATATGAACCCCGATGACCTCACTGACGGCACTGCTGCTGCGCGAAAACTTTCTCACACTGCGGTGGTGCCGTGAGATCACCGAGGCTCATCAGCTGATGAACTCTGGTGAACCTTCTCACCGCAGCTCAGCATTACACACTGCAGCAGTGATTACACGCTCCTGTCATTGCTCTACCCGGCAGCCGGTGACACAGTCAAATCAGCTGATGTGACTGCTCTACAAGTGATCTGAATAGTCGTGGGACATTATGGATTACGGCAGATAGGTGAGGGACATGATGGTTTATTATTTTTTAGATTTTCCGGTGTCATGGGCATAGCGGATTAGGAGTTAAGGTACGTATATGGTGTTTTTTTATTTTAGATTTTTACAGGAGACAAGGGCTTCAGGGATTAAATGTAGTTGAGTATAACTGCTTTTTTATTTCAATATTTCTTTATTTTAATTTTTTTCCCCTTTACTTGGAGCATGTGCGGACTGAAGACTAAACCCATCAGTGACTTTTTCTCTCGTTGCTATCAGCGACAACAGGCGTAGTCTTATGAGAGTTGTAGTCTCTTATCTGCCGATGACTGTGACTGGCAGTAAGCTTTTTACCGCAGGTCACAGTCACAGCTGCGGGCTCACGCTGAAATCTGACAGCGTGACCTCGCAGCGCTCTGACCGGCGGTAATGATTTTACAGCCAATCAGAGCCACCGGCTATGATGACAGCGTGAGGAACATCATAGGAAGTCTGCATAAATGCAAGCGAAAACTTAGCAAATCTGCAAACATTTTTATACCTGACACTTTAGCTGTGTATTTGACTGACTCAATTGAAGTCAGTGGGTAAAAAACGAGGCAAAAACGCACGAACAACTGACATGCAGTGGATTTAAAAGCAGCACAAATCTGGAAACAAAAATTACTGACCATGTGTACAACACTTCAGGATTCTTGTTGACTTTGCTGGCACAGTGATTCCCTAGCGTTTTTGGGCCAATTCCATGTGAAAAAACAGCAGCAAAAACGCATTGTGTGCACACAGCCTTGCTGAATATACTGTTATCATTGTCATGCATGTTTAAGCGCAAATAATTGCTAGTTTCTGAACATACAGGGGGTTATTTTCCACGTCCGTCTTTAAGGTTGGTTTATTATGGGTATTTTGATTTTCATCATGCCTATCTTCTATTATCTGCATGCACTTTAAAGGGGTCTTGATTGGATCACAATCTGACTTTATCAGGCTGGTTTTTGGTAAATTATTAGCACTTGCTAGTCTATATTGTTACAGTGGATAGGAGGCCCTTATGAATTTTCTGTATTTGGCAGTGTTATAAGTGCCATTTAATACATTTACAACCATTTACCTCTCTGTTTATTTTGCACATACATCTCTGCAGCTGGTAGCCTTATAAATGTTATTTTACATGTTTATGATCAGTAACTTTACTGCTCATCTTGCTATTTTTTGCACATATTTATATACATGTAGTTTAATTATGCCCTTTTGATCAATTTAACCGCCTTCAGACTGACACTAGGTGTCACTTGAAACCCTTTTTTCTTTTTGTTTCTTTTTAGATGTTTTTTATGTATTTATTTACTGATATGATGACACAACTGTTTTAATATAATCATCAATAAAAATTTCTATTTTTATTGCTCTGAGAGCCATTTTTTTTTGGTTTGATATGTATACAGCTTGGATGGTAAACATATGATTCATTCTCTGAGCTGAAATATCCTGCATGTCTATTGCTCCAGTCCCTGACAGCAAGCAGCTTGGATGGTAAACATATCATTCATTCTCTGAGCTGAAATATCCTGCATGTCTATTGCTCCAGTCCCTGACAGCAAGCAGCTTGGATGGTAAACATATGATTCATTCTCTGAGCTGAAATATCCTGCATGTCTATTGCTCCAGTCCCTGACAGCAAGCAGCTTGGATGGTATCTGAGTTATTCTATCTTCGGCATTGAATCCTGCATGTATCTATATATGTTAGTCATCCTATTATGCCTTTGTTTGTGTTTATAGATATTTAACTCACTTTTGCATGTCCTTACTCAGAGGGATCACATAACTGTTTCAAAGTGCTTTATGATCCATGTAGACCTGGACATTTGTTTATCTGATCACTACATTTATTGTGTCCTGTTGTCTCAACTGAGTTAGATTGATTGCTAACGAGCTTTAACACAAAAAAAAAAAAAAAAAAGAGATCTAAGGGCTAGCCTTCTATAAATGTAGATGTAGCTTGGGGATGCATTCGTGCAGGGGTGCATTTGTGCACTGTTATTCGTGTATTTTTTATTCAAAGTACTTTTTTTTCTAAGTACTCGGCAGTTATAACATGGCAGTTAGACAGGGCAGGAGACAGGTAAGACAATCTAAATCTAATCCATATTCACTTGAAACAGCACAAATACTCACCATATTTATTTGTATAATCTATATTCTGGCTGCTGCATTCACTCACATTCACCGCCCTCGCATTAACTCTCTACACTCCATCCATATCGGCCCCTCTGTCCTTGCCTCTCCTATCACTCATGCTCTATTCACATTGCTTAACAGCACAGATCCATTCAGTCCCAACATCCAACACAAGAGACGCTCTCACAAATCACTTAACCATCTGCTCACTCTTTCGATCCTCCTTCTCCTAGTCGCTGGAGACATATCTCCAAACCCCGGCCCCCCATGTTATAGCCAGTCAAACCTCCCAATTGCTACACCCAGAAACCCCTCTAACCTTATTAATATTCCCTGCATGCCTGCTGTCTCTTTCAATTGTGCCCTTTGGAACTCGCTCTGTGTGTAATAAACTCTCCTTCATTCATAGTAACATAGTAACATAGTTAGTAAGGCCGAAAAAAGACATTTGTCCATCCAGTTCAGCCTATATTCCATCATAATAAATACCCAGATCTACGTCCTTCTACAGAACCTAATAATTGTATGATACAATATTGTTCTGCTCCAGGAAGACATCCAGGCCTCTCTTGAACCCCTCGACTGAGTTCGCCATCACCACCTCCTCAGGCAAGCAATTCCAGATTCTCACTGCCCTAACCGTAAAGAATCCTCTTCTATGTTGGTGGAAAAACCTTCTCTCCTCCAGACGCAAAGAATGCCCCCTTGTGCCCGTCACCTTCCTTGGTATAAACAGATCCTCAGCGAGATATTTGTATTGTCCCCTTATATACTTATACATGGTTATTAGATCGCCCCTCAGTCGTCTTTTTTCTAGACTAAATAATCCTAATTTCGCTAATCTATCTGGGTATTGTAGTTCTCCCATCCCCTTTATTAATTTTGTTGCCCTCCTTTGTACTCTCTCTAGTTCCATTATATCCTTCCTGAGCACCGGTGCCCAAAACTGGACACAGTACTCCATGTGCGGTCTAACTAGGGATTTGTACAGAGGCAGTATAATGCTCTCATCATGTGTATCCAGACCTCTTTTAATGCACCCCATGATCCTGTTTGCCTTGGCAGCTGCTGCCTGGCACTGGCTGCTCCAGGTAAGTTTATCATTAACTAGGATCCCCAAGTCCTTCTCCCTGTCAGATTTACCCAGTGGTTTCCCGTTCAGTGTGTAATGGTGATATTGATTCCCTCTTCCCATGTGTATAACCTTACATTTATCATTGTTAAACCTCATCTGCCACCTTTCAGCCCAAGTTTCCAACTTATCCAGATCCATCTGTAGCAGAATACTATCTTCTCTTGTATTAACTGCTTTACATAGTTTTGTATCATCTGCAAATATCGATATTTTACTGTGTAAACCTTCTACCAGATCATTAATGAATATGTTGAAGAGAACAGGTCCCAATACTGACCCCTGCGGTACCCCACTGGTCACAGCGACCCAGTTAGAGACTATACCATTTATAACCACCCATTCATGACTTCTTCCTTTCTAATTCTCTTAATCTCCTGGCTCTAACTGAAACCTGGATCCAGCAGTCAGACACCACCGCTGCTGCTGCTCTTTCATATGGTGGACTACACTTTTCTCATACCCCAAGATCAGACAACAGAGCAGGTGGAGGCGTTGGTCTGCTCCTTTCACCCAAATGTACTTTCCAAGTTATCCCCCAAGTACCCTCACTTGTCTTCCCTTCCTTTGAGGTCCATGTGGTCAGACTCTACGTCCCCTTCTCCATGCGAGTGGCGGTGGTGTATCGTCCTCCCGGCCCCTCTCATCAGTTCCTGGATCACTTTGCCACCTGGCTTCCACACTTTCTCTCCTGTGACACCCCCACCCTTATCATGGGTGATTTCAACATCCCCATTGCCTCTCCCCTCTCCCCATCTGCTTCTCACCTTTTATCTCTATCCTCCTCTTTTGGCCTCTCGCAGCATACTAACTCTCCAACACATGAAGATGGAAACTCCCTTGACTTGGTCTTCTCCCGACTTTGCTCAGTGGATGACTTCACAAACTCCCCTCTCCCGCTCTCTGACCACAACCTTCTTTCATTCTCTATCAAGAACTGCCATCCCGCTCAGGTCACCCCCACTTTCCACACCTATAGAAACATACAGGCCATTAACACCCAGAAACTTATGATGAACTTGCAGTCCTCATTGGCCCCTATTTCCTCCATCTCATGTCCTGATTCTGCATTGAAGCATTACAATGAAACCCTGCAAAGTGCTCTGGATGAAGCTGCTCCTCCTATACATAAAACAACTCGGCACAGACGGCAACAACCGTGGCACACGCTGCAAACACGTTTCCTGCAGCGGTGCTCCAGGTGCGCAGAACGTCTGTGGAGAAAATCTAATCTACCCGAAGATTTCATCCATTATAAGTTCATGCTAAAGACATACAATTCTGCCCTTCACCTCTCCAAACAAACCTACTTCAACACCCTCATCACCTCCCTGTCCAATAACCCTAAACGTCTCTGTGACACGTTCCAGTCCCTACTCAACCCAAGAGAGCAGGCCCCAACCACGGATCTCCGTGCTGACGATCTGGCCAATTACTTCAAAGAAAAAATTGACCACATTCGACAGGAAATCATCTCCCAATCTCTTCATACCATGCACTGTCCTCCCTCCCCCACTGCATCTAGTTCACTCTCTGACTTTGAAGCAGTTACAGAAGAAGAAGTAAGCAGGCTCCTTGCATCTTCTCGCCCGACCACTTGCACCAGTGACCCCATTCCGTCACATCTCCTCCAGTCCCTTTCCCCGGCTATCACCTCTCACCTAACAAAAATATTCAACCTTTCCCTCACTTCCGGTATTTTTCCCTCCTCATTTAAGCATGCCATCATACATCCATTACTTAAAAAACCATCCCTCGATCAAAACTGTGCCGCTAATTATAGACCTGTCTCTAATCTTCCCTTCATCTCTAAACTCCTCGAACGCCTGGTCCACTCCCGTCTTACCCGCTATCTCTCAGATAACTCTCTTCTCGACCCTCTTCAATCTGGCTTCCGCTCTTTACACTCTACTGAAACTGCCCTCATTAAAGTCTCTAATGACCTACTAACAGCTAAATCTAATGGTCACTACTCCATGCTAATTCTCTTGGATCTCTCTGCAGCATTCGACACTGTGGATCATCAGCTCCTCCTCACTATGCTCCGCTCCATCGGCCTCAAGGACACCGTTCTCTCCTGGTTCTCCTCCTATCTCTCTGACCGATCCTTCACTGTATGTTTTGCTGGTTCCTCCTCCTCTCACCTTCCCCTTACTGTTGGGGTTCCTCAAGGATCAGTCCTAGGCCCCCTACTCTTCTCGTTGTATACTGCCCCTATTGGACAAACAATCAGTAGATTTGGTTTCCAGTACCATCTCTATGCTGACGACACCCAATTATACACTTCTGCTCCCGATATCACACCGACCTTTTTAGAAAACACCAGTGATTGTCTTACCGCTGTCTCTAACATCATGTCCTCCCTCTATCTGAAACTAAACCTGTCAAAAACTGAACTCCTCGTGTTCTCTCCCTCTACTAACCTACCTTTGCCTGACATTGCCATCTCCGTGTGCGGTTCCACCATTACTCCAAAGCAACATGCCCGCTGCCTTGGGGTCATCCTTGATTCTGACCTTTCATTCACCCCCTACATCCGATCACTGGCTCGCTCTTCTTACCTGCATCTCAAAAACATTTCTAGAATTCGCCCTTTTCTTAATTTAGACTCTGCAAAAACTCTGACTGTTTCACTTATTCATTCTCGTCTGGACTATTGTAACTCTCTACTAATCGGTCTCCCTCTTGCAAAACTCTCCCCGCTCCAATCTGTCCTGAATGCTGCAGCCAGGATCATATTCCTCACCAACCGTTACACCGATGCCTCTACCCTGTGCCAGTCATTACACTGGCTACCCATCCACTCCAGAATCCAGTACAAAACTACTACCCTCATCCACAAAGCACTCCATGGCTCAGCACCACCCTACATCTCCTCCCTGGTATCAGTCTACCACCCTACCCGTGCCCTCCGCTCCGCTAATGACCTCAGGTTAGCATCCTCAATAATCAGAACCTCCCACTCCCGTCTCCAAGACTTTACACGTGCTGCGCCGATTCTTTGGAATGCACTACCTAGGTTAATACGATTAATCCCCAATCCCCACAGTTTTAAGCGTGCCCTAAAAACTCATTTGTTCAGACTGGCCTACCGCCTCAATGCATTAACCTAACGATCCCTGTGTGGCCTATTTATAATAAAAAAAAAAAAAAAGGTTCCTCGCATCATGTTCTCATACACTTTATGCAGTATTAGCCCTCTGTGTCTGTACTGCTACATACTTAGGCAGGTAACTGGTTCATGCAGCTTTACATGAACACCTGAGCCTTACACTATAGCTGGTCCGAATAACTAAAGCAATTGTTACCATCCACCTCTCGTGTCTCCCCTTTTCCCCATAGTTTGTAAGCTTGCGAGCAGGGCCCTCACTCCTCCTGGTATCTGTTTTGAACTGTATTTCTTTTATGCTGTAATGTCTATTGTCTGTACAAGTCCCCTCTATAATTTGTAAAGCGCTGCGGAATATGTTGGCGCTATATAAATAAAATTATTATTATTTATTATTATTATACATTTATGAATGAGCCATGATATTTGGCCCTATTTCCGGGTAATAGTTTCTGAACATGTGCAAAATGTTAGGAGTCATCTGAAATAAAATGATTCTAGCAAGCCGTGATCTACAATGGAATGACACTTCAGGACACACACTCCAGACGAAACGTGCCATCTAGTTTAATTGAAACAAAAAAAAACAAAACAATTATTGAATTACTGCTTAAATTAAATTGAAAACCATTTAGGAGAAGGAGTTGAATGCTGCGAGGGATGAATCTTATTCAATTATGGAATCATACTTCAGGAAATGAATATATTTAGTGCATCTATTCAGTCAAGGCCAGGCGTAGAGATATTATCACATTCTGCGAGACACTCTCAGTGGCCAGTCCTGCCGCTTTATTCAATCAGCCTCCACCCACCGCCAAAAATGTAAATGTCAAACCTGCTCCAGCTGAAACAGATGCTGATTGAAGTAATGCTGCAAACGTTCATTGGCAAAGTTAATACAAAATTGTTCAAAGCTGTTGCTGCCGTAATCCTCAAAGCCAAAGATATCAAGGACCCCGATAGAAAGGGTCTAAAAGAAAAGAAACATACTTATTACAAAACTAGAAGTGCATTTTTAGCGTTAAAGGACATTTCCAAAGGACATTTCCATTAGTAATCTAAGAATCTGTTAGAAGATGGCAGATGTAGTCCATGCTCCTTGCAGTCGGTGAACATTTCGGAAGCATTTCAATCAACTGCAGAAGGGTGGCGAGAAATCGGCGGGAGATGTTATTGGACTTGTCAGATCTCTCCCTATAGTCCCAGGTTGACTTTTCAAACTATGTTTTCTTTTAAAGAGTGGAACATGTCTGCTACCGGGCAGCCAGACTTTGTTTCACGCTGCCCATAGTTTAGACAGCATGAATATAGTAACAGAATACCTTCCCACACACAAGATAAGTGTTGGCCAAACATTATTGGGTTTCTAACAGTGAGAGAAGAAAGATGCTGCCAGGCAACTGTGGCAGTGGCTTATCTTGCCTGAAAACAAAAAGCCATTGCAATAATGAACAGAGCTATCCTTCACTCCAACTACATTTTTTTCCGGAAAGTGTATGGGGTCTTTAGAAAAGTATAGTTCTAAAATGCTAAAAACTAGTGCTGCTTGCAATTAAAGACCTTGTTCACATCATATTTGTAATGTAAGTTTGGGGTGTGAGCCAGGAAAGCTCAGGACACGCACCCTCAGGCTATGTGCACACGATGCGGATTTGCTGCGGATCCGCAGTGGATTTTTTCGAGCAGAAACGCTGCCATCCCACACTGTGATGTACAGTACAATGTAATTCAATGGGATAAAATAAAAAAAGCTGTGCAGATGGTGCGTAAAAATCAGTGTGGAATTGCTGCGGATTTCAAAGAAGTGCATGTCACTTCTTTTGTGCGGCTCTGCAGCGTTTCTGCACCCCTCCATGATAAAAATCCGCAGTGGCAAAAACTGCAGAAAATCCGCATCATTCCGCAGAAAAAAACGCACAAAATCCGCATTAAAACCACAGTAAATCCGCAGCTGCGGATTCTGCCAAGAGATGTGGATTTTGTGCAGAAAATTCTGCACCTCTTTTCCTATGTGTGCACATAGCCTAAACGTGTCCACAGATTTACATTAGCCCAACAGAGGTCAAATGAGTGTGCACCCCTGAAAATTGACAGTTCATAGCAGCAAGATCGCAGCGGGGTCCTAAGGCTAGGTTCACATTACGTTCTGCGCCTCCGTTAAACGAACTACGTTACACTGAGGCATAACGCGGTGTAACGTAGTCCGTTAACGCTGCCATTGAAAGCAATGTAGGACACATCGCTAGCGCACGCCCACAATGGGCGTGCGCTAGCGATGTGCCGTCATTGAGTGACGGACCCGGAGACGCGGCTGCAGCGTTTCTGGGTCCGTCACCACTAGCGCAGATAGAGCTAGTAGTTGCTCTATCTGCGCTAGCGCAATAACGCCAACACTTGCGCTAGCAGCAGCCCGTTAGCATATGTGCTGAACGAGCTGCTGCTAACGCAGTGTGAACTAAGCCTAATTGTGTTCTCTCCCAGGTTGCATGCAGGGGTAGCTTTGCCTCTGCAGCATGGTAAAAGCGCAGGGGGACTGTTGCTAACTGTATACAGCGATCCGGACAGCTTTAAAGTGGTGTGAGCAGGCTATAAAGCATAGAGCCTGCTTGCGCCTAGTGCCCCTTGCGTAGGTGACCGGTCAGGCTTGAACTGCAGGGTGGTGGGCAACCCAAGCAACAAGCTATACACTATAAATTTAATAATACCTTCGTTCATGAGAACTGAGAGATTTTTTAAAAATATATAAATTGCAAACTTGCTTGTTTTTATAAGTACATTGCAATTTTACCCATTCGTGAACTTGAGACAACCACTTTCAGCATCGACTACTATAAAAGGTTTCCCATACAACAGTGTCCAGGAAAAAACTGCATATTTTGCTTGAAAATTGGTGCCCATAGGTAACAGAGGACACCCATCCATTTTATGCACAAGCCCTGATTAGAAGCATGATGGGAAAATAGCAATGTAGCTTACAAAGGCCAAACACTTCAAATATCACCGAATGCTCACTTTATATCCTACCGATGAGTCTCAAGAAAGGCTAGAAGTGTTGAAGATGAGGGTGACAGACCCTCCTCATAGAATGTGGCTAAACCAACAGCAACAAATCAGGTTTTGATGACAAGCTCATATTTACAGGCCAGGTTGGTGCAGATCGGCAGCAGCAGCTGTCACCGAGAGCAATGACCGCTCTGGAGTCTGCAAGGAATTTCAGACTAGAATTAACTATCTGGAAGCACTTTCATTTCTAAAAAAGCCACTAGTAATTACATTTATAGACAGCCAAAGAGGTTACGATCCTATCCACCTGTTTAGTCGTTAGAATTATAGCTTTTCGGTCTTTAGTGCAACCTTGCAGCCACGTCTACATACTCCTGCCACCTCACCTGGCTTCCTTCATCTATCGCCTTGCTGTTAATGTTGAGCAGAGCATGGTTAATGCGGAAGACAATCCAATCAAATAAGGCGCTATAAAGAGACTTTGCCAAAGAGTCCCTGACTGTAACAGCCTGAAAAATACAAGAAAAACATGTAGCATTGATGTATCAGAGAATACGATAGATTTTCAAAATATTTAATATTTTCCCACCTCTGGCAGACGGTACGGCAAGATAAGTTTTTCTCCAACGGTAACAGTTTTCCTAGTGATCAGTGCATCCAAGAGCATTTCTTCTCGAACCTTAGACACAGAGAAAATGGTGACAAGTGGACAAGTTTTTAAAATTTCTCGTTTTATTAAATCACACCCATGTAAAGCAGAGGAAGATTAACTATGGTCAGAGAAGAAAAACAAACAACCTTTTCCAACAGGCATTGAGTGGGATATCTTACTAATAAGCAACCAATGAAAAACAGAACCACACACAAATGGTGGCTTACTTTATGGCACAACACGGACATTACCTAGATCTGGATGTCCTCAAAAAAGAAAATTGATCTAGGAGGCTGCCAAGAGGCCTACAGAAACAATAAAGGAGCTGCAGGAATTTCTGCCAAGTACTGGCTGTGTACTTCATGTGACAACAATCACCTGTATTCTTAGTATATCTGGCCTGAGGGATAGGGTTGCAAGATAATAGCCTTTTTGTTTATAAAGTAAAACAAGCAAGCCCGGCTATATTTGGGAAAACCTAAATCAATGCTGCCAAAAGCATGTGTGAAAACATGTTATGATATGATGATACCAAGGTATAAGTTTTTGCCCATAATTCCAAAAGATAAGTTTGACTCAAACAGCACCATACGCACAGTGAAGAATGGTGGAGGCAGCATTATGCTTCAGGGCTGTCTTTCAATAGCGGGAACTGGGGCTTTTAGTCAAGGCGAAGGAAATTATGAGTAGTTCCAAATATCAGTCAATTTTACATCAAAACTTTCAGGTCTCTGCTAAAACCTGAGGATGAAGAGGAATTTGACTTTTCAGCACAATGATCCAAAGCATACCTCCAAATCAACAATAGAATGGCTTCAATCTAACAGATATAGAGCATTACTACAAGGAAGAGTGGGGAAAGGTTGTCAATTTTAGATGTGCCATGCTGCTAAACACCTACTCAAAAAGACTATATAATGTCATAAATTTTAAGGTTACCTTCAACACAAAGTATCAGTTTAAGGGTGTGCATATTTATGCAACCACATTATTTTAGTACTTTCACATTTTGGGGGTAGCAAAAGACAAATAGAGGTAGGTTTTCCAATTGAATTGTACAGATTCTGGGTGACCATAAAAGGTGGAAAAAGTTCTCCAATTATTCTCCTTGGTATGATTTTTTTTTTATTTACATGTCAAAAACACGGCATTTTAACAGGGATGTGCAGACTTTTTATATCCACTGTATATATACACACAATATCTATTACTGCATACCTTTCCAGTATATTATGTTTACCATGAAAAAGTAAAAGTAAATGGATTTATTCGGACACTCTTGAGTTTTGACCTATACTGGGTGGAGCTTTACGAATACTTATACGTTTTGAACATTTTGCAAATCTACCAGATTTTTTCTATCATATGTCACAAATAGACTTTTAGGCTATGTGCACACATTGAGGATTTTTAGCGTTTTTTCGGCCATTTTCCGCTGGACGAAACGCTTAAAAAAAATCTTACATAAGCATCCCATCATTTTTAATGCATTCTGCATTTTTTGTGCACATGCTACATTTTTTCCAGTGGCGGAATCGCATTCCGGAAAAAAACGCAGCATGTTCATTCTTTGTGCGGAATCGCGGGGATTCCGCACACATAGGAATGCATTGATCCGCTTACTTCCCGCATGTGGCTATGCCCTCCATGCGGATCATGTGCGGTTGGTACCCAGGGTGGAGGAGAGGAGACTCTCCTCCAGGCCTTGGGAACCATATACCTGTTAAAAAAAAAAAAAAAAAAAAAAAGAGAATTAACCCCTTCGCAACATGCGCCGTACTAGTACTGCGCTGCCGGCACTGCATTTGTGCCAGCAGCAGTACTAGTACGGTGCACCGATCACCGCGATCGCGCTGAGCGCCGCGGTGATCGGGTGCGGGTGTCAGCTGTATATGACAGCTGACACCCCGCAGCAATGCCCACGATCGGCGGTAGCGCCGATCGCGGGCATTTAACCCCTCTGATGCCGCTGTCAGTAGTGACAGCGGCATAGAGGGGGATCGCGCAGGGACGGGGGCTCCCTGCGCTCTCCCACCGGAGAAACGCGATGAGATCGCATTGCTCCGGTGACCCGGAAGGAGTCCCCGGATCCAAGATGGCCGCCAGACTCCTTCCGGGTCATGAAATGACCTGGCTAGCCGGCGCTTGCTGAGAGCAGGCGCCGGAAAGCCAGCTAAGCTGCCTGTCAGATCGTTGATCTGACAGAGTGCTATGCACACTGTCAGATCAACGATCTGATCTAATACAGTGATGTCCCACCCTGGGACAATGGTACAAAGTAAAAAAAAAAAAAAAAATAGAATGTATAAAAAAAAAAAAAAAAAAAAAATAGCCAAATAAAGAAAAAAAATTTTTCCCAGTAAATCCATTTATTTATTTAAATAAAAAAAAACAATAAAAGTACACATATTTGGTATCGCCGCGTCCGTAACGACCCGCTCTATAAAACTATCCCACTAGTTAACCCCTTCAGTGAACACCGCAAAAAAAAAAAAAAACAAGGCAAAAAACATTGCTTTATTATCATACAGGCGAACAAAAAGTGGAATAACACGCGATCAAAACGACGGATATAAATAACCATGGTACCGCTGAAAACGTCATCTTGTCCCGCAAAAAAAAAGCCGCCATACAGCATCATCAGCAGAAAAATAAAAAAGTTATAGCTCTCAGAATAAAGCGATGCAAAAACAATTATTTTTTTATATAAAATAGTTTTTATTGTGTAAAAGCGCCAAAACATAAAAAAAGATATAAATGAGGTATCGCTGTAATCGTACTGACCTGAAGAATAAAGCTTCTTTATCAATTTTACTACACGTGGAACGGTATAAACGCCCCCCCTAAAAGAATTTCAGGAATTGCTGGTTTTTGTTCATTCCGCCTCATAAAAATCGGAATAAAAAGCGATCAAAAAATGTCATCTGCCCGAAAATGTTACCAATAAAAACGTCAACTCGTCCCGCAAAAAACAAGATCTCACATGACTCTGTGGGCCAAAATATGGATAAATTATAGCTCTCAAAATGTGGTGATGCAAAAACTATTTTTTGCAATAAAAAGCGTCTTTTAGTGTGTGACGGCTGCCAACCCTAAAAATCCGCCAAAAAAACCGCTATAAAAGTAAATCAAACCCCCCTTCATCACCCCCTTAGTTAGGGAAAAATAATAAAATGTAAAAAAAATGTATTTATTTCCATTTTCCCATTAGGGTTAGGGCTAGGGTTAGGACTAGGGTTAGGGCTAGGGTTAGGGTTGGGGTTGGGGCTAGGGTTAGGGTTACCATTGGGATTAGGGTTAGGGGTGTTGTTGGATTAGGGTTTCAGTTAGAATTGGGGGGTTTCCACTGTTTAGGCACATCAGGGGCTCTCCAAACGCGACATGGAGTCCGATCTCAATTCCAGCCAATTCTGCTTTGAAAAACTAAAACACTGCTCCTTCCCTTCCGAGTTCTCCTGTGCGCCCAAACAGTGGTTCCCCCCAACATATGGGGTATCAGCGTTCTCAGGACAAGTTGGACAACAACTTTTGGGGTCCAATTTGTCCTGTTACCCTTGGGAAAAAAAAAACCTGGGGGCTAAAATATCATTTTCGTGGAAAAAAAATATATTTTTTATTTTCACGGCTCTGCGTTATAAACTGTAGTGAAACACTTGTTGGTTCAAAGCTCTCACAACACATCTAGATAAGTTCCTTGGGGGGTCTAGTTTCCAATATGGGGTCACTTGTGGGGGGTTTCTACTGTTTAGGTACATCAGGGGCTCTGCAAATGCAACATGACACCTGCAGACCAATCCATCTAAGTCTGCATTTCAAACGGCGCTCCTTCCCTTCCGAGCTCTGCCATGCACTCAAACGGTGGTTCCCCCCAACATATGGGGTATCAGCATACTCAGGACAAATTGGACAATAACTTTTGTGGTCCAATTTCTCCTGTTACCCTTGGCGAAAAAAAAAATTGCGTGCTAAAACATCATTTTGTGGAAAGAAAAAATGATTTTTTAATTTTCACACCGCTACATTCTAAACTTTAGTGAAACAATTGGGGGTTAAAAGTGCTCACCACACATCTAGATAAGTTCCTTAGGGGGTCTTCTTTCCAAAATGGGGTCACTTGTGGGGGGTTTCCACTGTTAAGGCACATCAGGGGCTCTCCAAATGCAACATGGCGTCCGATCTCAATTCCAGCCAATTGTGCATTGAAAAGTCAAATGGCGCTCCTTCCCTTCCGAGCTCTGCCATGCGCTCAAACAGTGGTTTATCCCCATATATGAAGTATCGGCGTACTCAGGACAAATTGCACAACAACTTTTGGGGTCCAATTTATCCTGTTACCCTTGGGGAAAATAAATTGGGGGCAAAAAGATCATTTTTTGTGAAAATTAATAAGAATTTTTTTTTACGGCTCTACATTATAAACTTCTGTGAAGCACGTGGAGGTTTAAAGTGCTCACCACACATCTAGATTAGTTCCTTAGAGGGTCTGAAGTAAAAATTTTGTGAAAAAAGTTAAATGTTAAATTTTTTTTTAACATTCAAAAAATTCCTGTGAAGCACCTGAAGGGTTAATAAACTTTTTGAATGTGGTTTTGAGTACCTTGAGGGGTGCAGTTTTTAGAATGGTGTCACTTTTGGGCATTTTCTGTCATATAGACCCCTCAAAGTCACTTGAAGTGTGAGGTGGTCCATAAAAAAAATGGTTGTGCAAATTTTGTTGCAAAAATGAGAAATCGCTGGTCAACTTTTAACCCTTATAACTCCCTAACAAAAAAAAATTATGTTTCCAAAATTGTGCTGATGTAAAGTAGACATGTGGGAAATGTTGTTTATTAACTATTTTGTGTGATATAACTCTCTAATTTAAGGGCATAAAAACTAAAAGTTTCAAAATTGCTAATATTTCATAATTTCTGACACATTTTTGTTTTTTTCACAAATAAATGCAAGTCATATCGAAGAAGTTTTACCACTTTCATGAAGTACAATATGTCACGAGAAAACAGTGTCAGAATCACCAGGATCCGTTGAAGCGTTTCAGAGTTATGACCTCATAAAGTGACAGTGGTCAGAATTGTAAAAATTGGCCCTGTCACTTAGGTGAAAACAGGCTTTGGGGTGAAGGGGTTAAAAAAAAAAAAAAAAAATCAGGATATTCTCACCTTCCGGCATCCCCCGCATCCTTCCCGCACCTCGCGATGCTCACATTCCCAGTAATGCCTTGCAACAATGACCTGTGATGACGTAGCAGTCTCGTGAGACCACTACGTCATCTGGGGTCATTGCCGCCAGGCAATACTGGGAACGGGAGTTGCCGGGAGCTTTGCGAGGAAGGGTGCGGGGGATGCCGGAAGGTGAGAATACCACGATTTTTTTTTTTTATTATTTTTAACATTATATCTTTTTACTATTGATGCTGCATAGGCAGCATCAATAGTAAAAAGTTGGTCACACTTGTCAAGCACTATGTTTGACAAGTGTGACCAACCTGTCAAACAGTTTTCCAAGCGCTGCTACAGATCGCTTGGAAAAGGCTAGTGTTTAGCGGGAATATGCATGCTAATTCTGCATGCGTATTTCCCGCGGCAGGGAGTTGCGGAATTGCCGTGGAAATTTTTGCGGAAATTCTGCAACGTGTGCACATAGCCTTACTGTGATGCGAACAGGACCGTACATATAAAAAACCGTCAACTGTAAACAGTGTTTGAAACAACTTTCCTATAAAGCTATGACAAACAAGGCTTTGATCACATTGCCATTTGAAGAACCTGTCTATTGGAAACAGATTCCTAACCATTTAGCTGGTCTCCTATAATGGAGGGGTCAATATAAAAAAAAAAAAAAAGATTACTGTACAATGCCTGGAGCTCTATGAAGACAAGCCAAAACATAGCTTAAAGTGTATCTACATTTCAAGGAACTTGTCAGAAAAAGGTGTTGTGCACTTTTTTTCTCAATTTTACACTCTTCAGGCTCAAATTATATGATAGAGATTAGCTGCCCTGACGTGTTCTATATAAAAAACACAGAAATATGAGGGATTCCTACTCTTCTAACTATGTAGCACATGGACAGAATCAATAGCAAGTAACACAATATGCAACAGTACTGGACTGTGTAGCTGTGAATTCAGCACTGGAGTGCAACACTTATTAGAAAGCTGAAGCATGATTGTTTCTCTGTCTCACTGTGGTCTTCCCTCTACCCTCTCCATAAACCTTAATCGGATCTATAATTTAATACTTCAGTGACGCTGCATACCATCTTTTCTTGAAGCATGACAGATTTTAGTTTTTCCACATTGAACGAGGAGTGGTGTGTTGGGGTGGGGGAGAAATGGCTCATAAGTGGAGAAAGAAGCATATCACACTTATAAAATCTAATACCAAGTTCCTTACAGTCACTTGTACTTTTGATTTAAAGTTTGGAGACAGTATGGTGATCATTTAGAGCAGGGGTGGGGAATCTCAGACCCAGTGGCCATTTACGGCCCTCAATGACCTTCTATCAGGCCCCCCGAGCAGATTCTCAGGGACAGCATTCTTGGTCAGGGAGGTGTATTTTGATTGCCACCAGCTCATTAATTTCTTCTTGCTCTGTTAGCACACACATGTAGTGTTCACTACTGAACACTGAAGGGCATGCAATGAAAGATTACGTCCTGACACCAGTGCCAGAGTCAGGATGTACTTTGTGGGCGGAGTTTGTACGGCCCCCGAAGGATGGTATAAATATCCAAACGGCCCTTGGCAGAAAAAAAAAAAAAAAGATTTAGAGAAACCGTTAAACCATTTAGAGAACCATTTTGCTCTGTAGCCTGCAATATTGTAAATATAATTCTCGACTGTATTACACACTATAACTCAAAGTCTGCTTGAATATCGGATGCAATGTAATTTTTAAAGCTATTAATTTTTTATCTTTAAGCAAGGAGTCCTATAAAACAGGAACATATGCTTACAACATTTTCTCAAGTCTTGTTAGTCTGAAAAAAAAAAAAATATATATATATATATATATATACATACATATATCAAGGAATCTAGTGTATATACGCTGTAACATTATACTTTTCAAGAAAGGTATCAAATCCCTCTTAAATTTAAGTAATGAATCACTCATTACAACATCATACGGCAGAGAGTTCCATAGTCTCACTGCTCTTACAGTAAAGAATCCGCGTCTTATTATGCCTAAACCTTCTTTCCTCCAGACGTAGAGGATGCCCCCTTGTCCCTGTCTCAGGTCTATGATTAAAAATATCATCAGAAAGGTCTTTGTACTGTCCCCTCATATATTTATACATTAAAATAAGATCACCCCTTAGTCTTCGTTTTTCCAAACTAAATAGCCCCAAGTGTAATAACCTATCTTGGTATTGCAGACCCCCCAGTCCTCTAATAACCTTGGTCGCTCTTCTCTGCACCCGCTCCAGTTCAGCTATGTCTTTCTTATACACCGGAGACCAGAACTGTGCACAGTATTCTAAGTGTGGTCGAACTAGTGACTTGTATAGAGGTAAAATTATGTTCTCCTCATGAGCATCTATGCCTCTTTTAATGCATCCCATTATTGTATTTTCCTTTGTAGCAGCTGCCTTACATTCCAGAGGTCTTCAATGGGGTTCAGGGCTGGAGATTGGGCTGCCCAATCAAAATGAAACAATAAAAATAAAATCAAACCTACACATTTTGTATCACCGTTTCAGAATCGCCCAATCTATCAATTAAAAAAAGGATTAACCTGATCGCTAAACGGTGTTGCGAGAAAAAAAGTCAAAACGCCAGAATTATGTTTTTTTGGTTGCAGCGACATTGCATTAAAATGCAATAATGGGTGATCAAAAGAACATACAGTGGGGCAAAAAAGTATTTAGTCAGTCAGCAATAGTGCAAGTTCCACCACTTAAAAAGATGAGAGGCGTCTGTAATTTACATCATAGGTAGACCTCAACTATGGGAGACAAACTGAGAAAAAAAATCCAGAAAATCACATTGTCTGTTTTTTTTAACATTTTATTTGCATATTATGGTGGAAAATAAGTATTTGGTCAGAAACAAAATTTAATCTCAATACTTTGTAATATATCCTTTGTTGGCAATGACAGAGGTCAAATGTTTTCTGTAAGTCTTCACAAGGTTGCCACACACTGTTGTTGGTATGTTGGCCCATTCCTCCATGCAGATCTCCTCTAGAGCAGTGATGTTTTTGGCTTTTCGCTTGGCAACACGGACTTTCAACTCCCTCCAAAGGTTTTCTATAGGGTTGAGATCTGGAGACTGGTTAGGCCACTCCAGGACCTTGAAATGCTTCTTACGAAGCCACTCCTTCGTTGCCCTGGCGGTGTGCTTTGGATCATTGTCATGTTGAAAGACCCAGCCACGTTTCATCTTCAATGCCCTTGCTGATGGAAGGAGGTTTGCACTCAAAATCTCACGATACATGGCCCCATTCATTCTTTCATGTACCCGGATCAGTCGTCCTGGCCCCTTTGCAGAGAAACAGCCCCAAAGCATGATGTTTCCACCACCATGCTTTACAGTAGGTATGGTGTTTGATGGATGCAACTCAGTATTCTTTTTCCTCCAAACACGACAAATTGTGTTTCTACCAAACAGTTCTAGTTTGGTTTCATCAGACCATAGGACATTCTCCCAAAACTCCTCTGGATCATCCAAATGCTCTCTAGCAAACTTCAGACGGGCCCGGACATGTACTGGCTTAAGCAGTGGGACACGTCTGGCACTGCAGGATCTGAGTCCATGGTGGCGTAGTGTGTTACTTATGTTAGGCCTTGTTACATTGGTCCCAGCTCTCTGCAGTTCATTCACTAGGTCCCCCCGCGTGGTTCTGGGATTTTTGCTCACCGTTCTTGTGATCATTCTGACCCCACGGGGTGGGATTTTGCGTGGAGCCCCAGATCGAGGGAGATTATCAGTGGTCTTGTATGTCTTCCATTTTCTAATTATTGCTCCCACTGTTGATTTCTTCACTCCAAGCTGGTTGGCTATTGCAGATTCAGTCTTCCCAGCCTGGTGCAGGGCTACAATTTTGTTTCTGGTGTCCTTTGACAGCTCTTTGGTCTTCACCATAGTGGAGTTTGGAGTCAGACTGTTTGAGGGTGTGCACAGGTGTCTTTTTATACTGATAACAAGTTTAAACAGGTGCCATTACTACAGGTAATGAGTGGAGGAAAGAGGAGACTCTTAAAGAAGAAGTTACAGGTCTGTGAGAGCCAGAAATCTTGATTGTTTGTTTCTGACCAAATACTTATTTTCCACCATAATATGCAAATAAAATGTTAACAAAACAGACAATGTGATTTTCTGGATTTTTTTTTCTCAGTTTGTCTCCCATAGTTGAGGTCTACCTATGATGTAAATTACAGACGCCTCTCATCTTTTTAAGTGGTGGAACTTGCACTATTGCTGACTGACTAAATACTTTTTTGCCCCACTGTATCTGCACCAAAATGGTAAAATAGTATTGGAATTTTTTTTTCACCACTTAGATAAAAAATAACCTAGACATGTTTGGTGTCTATGAACTCGTAATGACCTGGAGAATCACAATGGCAGGTCAGTTTTAGCATTGAGTGAACCTAGCAAAATAGCCAAACAAAAAACAAGTGTGGGATTGCACTTTTTTTGCAATTTCACCACACTTGGAATTTATTCCCCGCTTTCTAGTACACGACATGGTAAAAACCAATGGTGTCGTTCAAAAGTACAACTCGTCCTGCAAAAAAATAAGCCCTCACATGGCCATATTGACGGAAAAATAAAAAAGTTATGGCTCTGGGAAGGAGGGGAGTGAAAAATGCAAAACCGAAAAAAGTTCTGGTCATGAAGGAGTTAAAGGGTATCTGTCCGTAGGATTAACCCTCCTAAGCAGTCTATATTGGTATCGGTATGCAGTTCATAAGAAGCTGAATAAAATGATACCTTGATTTCTGTGATCTGATGTATTATTCCAGAGAAATCTCTATTTACCTTATATGTAAATGAGCTGTTAAGATCTATGGGCCGGACACTGATCATTTGCATATAAGAAACATGTTGATTTCTTTGTAATAAGATATCAGATCTCAGAGATCCAGATATCATTTGTTCAGCTTCCTATGACCTACATCCCCATATAGACGGCTTAGGAGCGTTGATCCTACTGACAGATTCCCCAACCTGAACGAGCCATGGAATCGTGCCATACAATCCTCATTTACAATGCAGGCATTTATGCCGCAGGGAGAATGGGAAGGTGGAACAGATTTAAGTGATAATGTTGCCTGACTTCATAGACATTTCATTAAAGCAAACTAGTATTAGAATAAGGGTCACATTGCCTGGAGGGGTTAGGTAAACTCTCCCATTGTGGCTGACCTGTGACATAGTAAGGAAGGAGATCTTCCACCTGAGCCATAAGCTTGCCCCTGCTGGAAACAATGAGGCTTCTTCTTTCGGATACATCAGTTATCTGGAACAATTAAGCTCCAAGAGACTTATGGATGAAGGAATGCTTCACAGACATTCCAATCTTTCAGGTGAAGACATTGCAGAAGACATTAACAGGAATTACGTGCAACGATCACTCAGAAAACAAACCAATTCGCCCACTAGCTGGTGGCATCAAACATTACACAGTCTTTATTGAAAAGTCTAAAAATAATAGAATAAAATTGCTGTCACTGATGTGGCATTTCCTATCATGGTAGAGAAAAGGAGGGTCCAGCTTCAGGGGTGTGAAATCTTCATTTATTGGTGAGATGATAAACATCTTGGCACCCACATCTTAGATCTTGTGGCAGAAACACCTTCACGTTTCAGGTGCATGATCCGTGAACCAGAAACGCAAAGGTGTTTCTACCACAAGATCTAAGATGTGGGTGCCAAGATGTTTATAATCTCACCAATAAATGATGATTTCACACCCCTGAAGCTGGACTCTCCTTAGCTATACTATGGATCCTTATTACTTTCTTGACAGAGACACTGTTCGAGCTCTGCAGTAAATCAGTAAATAAACACTTGAAATAGATCACTCTGTCTTTAATGACTCTATACAATATAGGAGTTTCACTTTTTGTATTGAAGAACTGAAATAAATTTACTTTTTGATGATATTCTAATTTAGGCTACTTTCACACTGGCGTTTTTTTGCATACGTCGCAATGCGTCCTTTAGGGGAAAAAACGCATCCTGCAAAGTTGTTTGCAGGGTGCGTTTTTACCCCATAGAGTAACATTACCGACGCATTGCGACGTATTGTCACACGTCGCAACCGTCGTGCGATGGTTGCGCCGTGTTGTGGCGGACCGCCGGGAGCAAAAAACGTTAAATGTAACGGTTTTTGCTGCCGACGGACCGCTTTTTCCGACCGCGCATGCGCGGCTGGAACTCCGCCCCCACCTCCCCGCACCTCACAATGGGGCAGCGGATGCGCCGGAGAAATGCATCCGCTGCACCCGTTGTGCGGCGCATCAAACGCTAGCGTCAGAATCTCGGCCCGACGCACTGCGACGGGCCGAATCCGACGCTGGTGTGAAAGTAGCCTTAGTGAGAAGCATCTGTATGTTTCAGTACACATGTAAGTGGAGGAAGACCTGTCAATCACTGGCAGCAGATGGGGAGAAGCCAACAGGAACCCACCTGTCCGACTATTCTCCCATGTGGCTTTGTCCATGCCAGCTTTTAAACTACGTTTTCATCTATAACGCTGCAACATTTCAGAGTCAAACACACCTGGCTGAGATCATGCAAACAGTGTCTGATACATGCTGCCTGTAGATCGGGCCACATGTATCAGCTGTCAGGTTCCCTTTAAGGGCAGTTTACATCTGAGACATTTGCCATCCATCTGCGGGATTGGTGATAAAGGTCTATTCTCTGTGGCTGATGACTAGGATGAGGGCGTTCTTCCTCACTTCTTGCATAAATAAAAGCAGTAGAATATTTCAGCATGCTAGAACTGGCCATAAAATTGTACACACCAAATTGCAGAAAATAAGTCACATAGCAATGCCCACAAACTACTTTGTCTAGAAATACTCCACAACCACTTCCAATACAATACGACAACATGTTTTCTTTTTTTCATGGTCCGGTATTGCTGTGATTCATTAACAGCTTATAATTAGGAGCCAAATCACAAATATATGGTTGAGAAGGATTAACCCCTTTCTGACCTAGGACGGGATAGTACGTCCGAGATCAGATCCCCCGCTTTGATGCAGGGCTCCGGCGGTGAGCCCGCATCACAGCTGGGATATGTCAGCTGTTTTGAACAGCTGACATGTGCCCGCAATAGCGGCGGGTGAAATCGCGATTCACCCGCCGCTATTAACTAGTTACCGTATATACTCGAGTATAAGCCGAGATTTTCAGCCCAAATTTTGGGGCTGAAAGTGCCCCTCTCGGCTTATACTCGAGTCAAGGTGGGTGGCAGGGTCGGCGGGTGAGGGGGTGAGGCGGTGAGGGCGCTGAGGCATACTTACCTGCTTCCAGCGATCCTGACGCTCCCCCCCTGTCCCACGGTCTTCGGTGCTGCAGTTCTTCCACTGTTCAGCAGTCACGTGGGACCGCTGATTAGAGAAATGAATATGCGGCTCCACCTCCCATAGGGGTGGAGCCACATAGTCATTTCTCTAATCAGCGGTAACGGTGACCGCTGATAGAGGAAGAAGCTGCGGCACCGAAGACAGCTGTCCGGGGGAAGGAGCCGGACGCCGGGAGCAGGTAAGTATCGCATAGTCACCTGTCCCCGTTCCAGCCGCCGGGCGCCGCTCCATCTTCCCGGTGTCTCTCCGCTCTGACTGTGCAGGTCAGAGGGCGCGATGACGCATATAGTGTGCGCGGCGCCCTCTGCCTGATCAGTCAGTGTGGAGAGACGCCGGGACCGGACGCCGGGAGCTGCAAGCGAGAGGTGAGTATGGCATTTTTTTTTTTTACTGCAGCAGCAGCGGCACAGATTTATGTGGAGCATCTATGGGGAAATATTAACGGTGCAGAGCACTATATGGCACAGCTATGGGGAAATATGAACGGTGCAGAGCACTATATGGGGCACAGCTATGGGGCAATAATGAACGGTGCAGAGCACTATATGGGGCACAGCTATGGGGAAATATGAACGGTGCAGAGCACTATATGGCACAGCTATGGGGAAATATGAACGGTGCAGAGCTCTATATGGCACAGCTATGGGGCAATAATGAACGGTGCAGAGCACTATATGGCACAGCTATGGGGCAATAATGAACAGTGCAGAGCACTATATGGGGCACAGCTATGGGGAAATAATGAACATGCAGAGCACTATATGGCACAGCTATGGGGAAATAATGATCTATTTTATTTTTGAAATTCACCGGTAAATGCTGCATTTCCACCCTAGGCTTATACTCGAGTCAATAAGTTTTCCCAGTTTTTTGTGGCAAAATTAGGGGGGTCGGTTTATACTCGGGTCGGCTTATAATCGAGTATATACGGTAAATGCCGCTGTCAAACGCTGACAGCGGCATTTAACCAGCGCTTCCGGACGGAAATGAGCGTATCGCTGACCCCCGTCACATGATCGGGGGTCAGCGATGCATCAGAATGGTAACCATAGAGGTCCTTGAGACATCTATGGTTACTGATGCCGGCCTGCTGTGAGCGCCCCCCTGTGGTCGGCGCTCATAGCAAGCTTGTATTTCAGCTACATAGCAGCGATCTGATAATTGCTGCTATGTAGCTGAGCCGATCCAGTTGTGTCAGCTTCTAGCCTCCCAAGGAGGTTATTGAAGCATGGCAAAAGTAAAAAAAAAAAAAGTTAAAAAAAGTGGAAAAAAAAAAAATATATATATATAAAAGTTTAAATCACCCTTCTTACGCCCCATTCAAAATAAATCAATTAAAAAAAAAAAAAACCTACACATATTTGGTATCGCGGGGTTCAGAATCACCCGATCAATAAAAAAAAAGGATTAACCTCATCGCTAAACGGCGTAACGAGAAAAAAAATTAGAAACGTCACAATTACCTTTTTTTTGTCGCCGCGACATTGCATTAAAATGCAATAACGGACGATCAAAAGAACGTATCTGCACCAAAATGGTATCATTAAAAATGCCAGCTCGGCACGCAAAAAATAAGCCATCACCCGACCCAAGATCATGAAAAATGGAGACGCTACGGGTATCGGAAAATGGCACGATTTTTTTATTTATTTTTTTTTTTAGCAAAGTTTGGAATTTTTTTTCACCACTTAGATAAAAGAGAACCTAGACATGTTAGGTGTCTATGAACTTATAATGACCAGGAGAATCATATTGGCAGGTGAGTTTTAGCATTTAGTGAACCTAGCAAAAAAGCCAAACAAAAAACAAGTGTGGGATTGCACTTTTTTTGCAATTTCACCGCACTTGGAATTTTTGTTCCGTTTTTTTAGTACACTACATGCTAAAACCAATGATGTCGTTCAAAAGTACAACTTGTTTCGCAAAAAATAAGCCCTCACATGGCCATATTGACGGAAAAATAAATAAGTTATGGCTCTGGGAAGGAGGGGAGCAAAAAACGAACACGGAAAATTTTTATTTAGGCTTAATTAGCTATAGATATGCTCCGTTATGACCATTCCCTATTTGAAAATATAGAAAGAGGTCACAAAAGAGGAATCCCATTGTGAACAGCTCTCTGAAGGACCCCGTATAATGTATTCTTCCATTTTTATGGTAATTTTGAGAATATAAACGTGCTCATATCATCTAAAAGGCAAACTTGATTTGATAAAAAAAAATGCTTTGAGAGTTTATTATTTCATTGATACTTAGTGAGTCACAAGTATGGATTGTACACACCCGTGTTCCTTTTCACAGCTTATACACACTATTCTTAAATAGCCATATGGTATTTCCTACCTTCAGAAGATCAGAAACTATGCGCAGGGTATCAGGATTTGAGATATCAATTGACTCATCTCTGTAGGTCTTCCGCTTATACTGTATGTTACCGAGGTGAAGTATTGCAGACAAGAGAGAAACGATCCTACAGAAAGGCAAATAAAGGAAAGGAAAGATGCCATGAGCAAAATGAAAAATACAAAACAAAATCAAAGGGAAAACCAGTCACCATTAGGCTGGGTTCATGTAGCTGGGAAACTCGTATTGCAATACCTGGCACAACTGCCGGCTCTCCTGACCAGGGCTGCTAGCCTCATAGGCATACATGAGTCAATTAGCTCAGATCCGGGACCGTGCGGTCAGGCCGTGCATTGGGACCCGAGCACGCTCCGTGTTTCATTGCTACAAGAAACCAGCCTGAGATTTATGTATACAGAAAATCCTTAGATGGGAAAATGGAAATAAGACTATTGCAAGTCCGAAAATGTCAGCAAAATAAAAGTCAAAGAAAAATCCCCCATGATGTTTCCAGATTAAGACTGATGTGACGGACTTACTTATTATCCTTGGTGTAATACACAGGACTTACTGTTTACGTGTAGCTGACAGGAAGCCAACCATCTCCATTGCCAGCTGCAGACGCTCAAAGTCATGTCTCAGGTCCTCACCCTCCCCACTCAAGGAATCCTGGAATATTCAAGACACTGTCAAAATCTGTGATATCACAAACAGTATCCAGCGGCGTCAACACAAGACTCCATTGTGCAAAAACAGCTCAGACCTGTAGCTACAATGTAAACGATGAAACACAGAAGAAAGCAGAACAGACTGTTAACATTCAAGGCAAAACAAGACGGCAGAAGACACTTACGGTTTCATCTTCCCCATCGTAGTCGCCCCAGTTCTGTCTTTGCGGCTTCCGCTGCCTCTGTAACATACACATAACGATATGCACACATCACTCCCTATACAACGGATTGTGAACTATTGGATTACTCTGGTACAGACCTCGTTAGAAGTCATACATGGCAGACATTTTTTTTCTTCTTTTTTTTTTACTATTTATGCTTTTTTACAAAAATTATTTTTTCCTAGATGTCTTTTAAAGGGTTATTTAAAAAGAATCAATTTGTCCCCTACATACAGGGAAGAATATGCTGATGGCTGGAAGTCCGATCACCAAGACCCTTAGTGATGTATAAATTGAGGTTCTGCATCCCTGACCTTAAGGGTATGTTCACACTATGCGGTTTTTACTGCAGAACTGCCGCGATTTTGCCGCTGCGGGTCCGCAGCTGTTTTCCATGCAGGGTACAGTACAATTTTACCCTATGGAAAACAAAAACCGCTGTGCCCACATTGCGGAAAATCCCGAAAAAACTGCGCTGAATTGCTGCGGAAAAAAAGAAGGACCATGTCACTTCTTTGTGCATAATCGCAGCGATTCTGCACCCATAGAAATGCATTGATCCGCTTACTTCCCGCATGGGGCTGTGCACACCATGCGGGAAGTAAGCGGATAATGTGCGGGTTATACCCGGGGTGGAAGAGAGGAGACTCTCCTCCAGGCCCTGGGAACCATATTTGAGTAAAAAAAAAAAAGAATTAAAATAAAAAAAATCATGATATAGTCACCTCTGAAGTCTCAGCGCTGCACGCGGCCGTCCGGTCTCAGGTTTGCTATGCGACCAGGACCTGCGGTGACGTCGCGGTCACATGACCGTGACGTCACGAAGGTCCTGGTCGCACAGCATCTTTGGAACCGGACCGCCGCCTGCAGCGCCGAGGAGATCGGGACGTCAGAGGGTGAGTATATAATTATTTTATTATTTTTAACATTACTATTGATGCTGCATATTGCTGCATACGCAGCATCAATAGTAGGGGTAAATCCCGCAGCGGAACCCGCAGGACAAACCGCGATAAATCTTAAGGGATAACCGCAGCGGGTTTGCCCTGCAGATTTATCAAATCCGCTGCGGGAGAACCCGCAGGACAGGACGCAACATGTGAATGTGGCCTAATAGCAGAGGTGGCATCCTTGGCCTCCACTCCACTTATTCTCTACGGAAATGCCAAGTACAGCACTCATAGGACTCCCTGAGATGGCTGAGTGATGTACTTCGCAGTCCCATAGAGAATGATTGGAGTGGAGGCCACCTCTGCCCTATTAAACATGGGCAGCAGAGCCCCGATTTCAGGAAAGCAGGGGATCCTATCGGTTGAGCCACAGCGATCAGCAACTTGCCTCTATCCGTTGAATAGGGGATATCTTGATTTTTAGGGGCAGATGTCCCCTTTACTGGTCCACCTAATCTTACACATATATATTTGGACATGTGTAATGTTACTTTGTAAGGCAAACATTAAGACATGTCATTGTGTAGACACAAACATTTTGAGCCAGTGCAATTGCAAAGGTGATTTTTATGACTGGATCCATTATTTCTGCCCTTCAATACATCCATACACCGGGTCTACTGTTCTGATGGGATTATTCCAGTCTCACCTGGTTCAGGTAATGATAGCTTTCTGGACGATCAAGGTGAAATTCAGTTTTCTCCTCTTCACTTGCTCCGGCCAATAGATAGTAGAAAACATGGTAATTCCTGCCAAAATGCAACACTTTCTTAGATTACATTGTTCTACAAACATTTAGCTTTTACATGGCAAACATAGCAAAGCTTGTTTTTATTTTACAATTAAAGAAGAAAAAGAAGAGGAAATTAAAAAAAAAATACATTAACAGCCAGCAAAAAAATAACAAAAAATAAACAAATGCAGAACAGAAGATGCTATGTAAATCATTGCAACCTGTATTACGGATGTCTCGGTTAGTGAACTTTGTGTGCCCTGCTTTACACAACGTTGCCAACACTTGTCCCAGAGCTGGCAGAGAAGAGGTCCCCCTGGGCTGCCCAGAGGAAGTGGTTAGGGACGACTGCAATCATTTATGTGCCCATATGGCAGAACACCAGACAGCGGCTTCAAGTACCAGAAGCCACATAGCAGACACACAGGACTATTTTTGAAATCAAAATTGAAGACGTCTGTAAATCTCCACAACCAAAAGTTATATAAGAAAATAACTCGCGGATGTACGGCAGTTCAGAATAGAAAACGGTTCTCTATAGACTTCAATTAAATCTGAGGAATGTATCTGTCAAGGAAAACACACAAAAAACAAACACCACATTGACAATCTGTTTTTTATATATATATACTCCGGAATATTACCGTAGTCTTGCAGCATGCGAACATACAAAAACAACAATGCAATTATATACAGTACACGGTCAAGGGGCTTGAGCGCATTAAGGGTGCATTCACATTCACACCAATGGTGCATTTGCATCCAAAACCCCAGCAAAACTGGATTCAGGAGTATGCGCAGATGGGGCCATAGACTATAATGGTGCCGACAAAGCAAGCGCGCGCTCTGCCATACATCATTTTCAGGTGTGTACGCCTACTTGAGAGTGACACCCCGAAGCAGTCTACTACTTCAAGGACTTCTTGCATACCCATTGCCATCGGGCGAGATTTTCCTTTGTTCTTGGATCTATGGGCTAATGCTGTAGGACCCAGTAGTCCAGTATGCCGCCAGAAGTTGACTATAGTAACAAAGTCACATTATGTAAATAGTGAGTTTCCATTCACTGTACTGGCTAGAAAGGAGTATGAAGAAGCATCCTCTGAAGCCAATATCCCTGACCTAGAGGAGTTCCAGGACAACTATGGGACTGCCCAGCTCAAGGACTTAGGCTGGTTTTACACTTGCTGTGTTTTTTCGTCCCGTTTTTGCTGCCCCAATGCATTTCTATGGGGCCACAAAAAACGGGAAGCAAAGACTTGAAGGAGCGCCGTACACCGTAAGTCATTCGACCGTGAAAAAATATCGAGCAAGCTCGATACTTTTCATTGCTTACGGACACGGGCCCCATTGAAAATAAATGGGGCCGCAAAAACAACGGAAGCTTGTTTTTGCGGTGCACCGTGAATTCCGTTTTTTGCGGATCGCCGTTATTTTTTTTTGCAAGAATTTTGCAGCCCGAAGTACTGGCCTTTAATTGAAACTTGGCCAGAGTCCATTCCCTCACATAATGTTTCGCCTCTAATGTGGCATCTTCAGGGAAACAGGTGCATTGGCAGAATAAATGCCACTGTCAGGTTCTTTTATAAGCTTGTATGACGTCACAGAACAATTCCCCCTTCCTGGACCAATCAGACTGTATAACATGATGGATTACACCAGTAGCCATTCATCATATGCATTCTAAAAGCACACAAAGCTGTTTCAGCCAGGAATGGACAAAATATTAGTAGACTTTAACCCAGTTATCCTACCAAAGAATCTGATTTTTTTTTTAACAGATTGTTTAAAATGCATTAAATTGATACAAAAATAACAAAATTAACAACCCTCCCCATAACCATGCCCCCATACGACGGATTGGATTATTTTTAATGTAAGCTTCATAGACTTAAAGTCCAACCTAAAACCAATTCATTTGTTATAACCAAGACTGTTCTATCCAATATGTTGTCGCACTTGCCTCTCTTGCTGTTCCTGGTAAACAAGCCTTGATTTCTCCAGTAGATACTTTTCCACGTAAGCTCTACACAGAAGTAATGATTCAGGGAATTATTAAAACACCATTTTTTACCGTGATATAAAACACTGTTAAAAAACAAGTATTAGGTTTGGAGGAAGACTTTTGTTTAAAAGAATATCATGAAAAGCCATATTAAACGTTTGGTGCATGAAAGTGAATATTCCCTTTGGCTTTCATGCATAAAACTTTTAATAAGGACACAGTCAGTGATGATCTTTTATATTTACTTCCCAATAATGCATCATTCAAAGACATCTTGTAGGAAAAAAAAACTTTGTTGTACTTATGACAAAAAAGAAGTATGTGTTTGCCCACCAGAGTTGTAGAAACACACTTACATTCCATGTTAGACTTCTAAACCTGGATTCTTCAGCACTGTCCTGCAGTCCATGGACACTAAAGATCTGTGCCCACAAAAGAGGCCTTCCAGGAATACATTCTGGTGAGAAGATGCCACAAGAGGACTGCTACTCACTAACTTCCTGCTAGTGAAGGGCAGGGAAGAGGAAAGGAGGCACTTAATAGCCCCACTACTTCTGTACCATGCCTTTAGAACAGTGCCAGGAAAACAGGACCACAGACCGTAATCTCTCTCAGCAAATAGGCATCAC
Source organism: Ranitomeya imitator (assembly GCF_032444005.1). Lineage (NCBI taxonomy): Eukaryota > Metazoa > Chordata > Amphibia > Anura > Dendrobatidae > Ranitomeya > Ranitomeya imitator. Next base: position 437,667,458 of record NC_091285.1, read on the forward strand.
TGATCAAGATGTTATAATGCCAACAGACTTGCATATACTTTATTTTCCAATATTTGGACTTCAAATGGAGCAGCTTAGTAGGTGAAATCAAACCCACTCTGTCTATGTAGGCATATTTTTGATGTTTTCAGTTTACAATGTTAGCCTTAGAAACAAGTTCTCTTGTGTGACAATGTTGGGAACTTTGCCCTCACAAGTTTCCAGCAGTCACACAATAACTAGTAAAAGTCATCCTTAAACAAACATGAACAAGGTAAACCACACACACAATAAGAGCAATGACAATAAAATCTGCGTCAACTTTGACACTTGTGAATGGCCGGCCTACCCTCGCACTGTTCCTGTCTCGTGATAGTTGACTTGGATGAATTTTCCAAAGCGACTGGAATTGTTGTTCTGAGACGTCTTCGCATTTCCAAAAGCCTAAAATGGACAGTAAAAAGAATAAAAATAAAGAATGAAAGCTCTTTTTAGAGTAATGCAAATACAGTAACTATTTCGTCATGGTCAAAAGTTTTGAGACGAGCAGAATTTTTTTTAGATATTTTAGCCAGATGTTCCCAAGGTTACTAAGGCACAATTATAAGTATTTTATAACAATTTACACTTTTGTTGACAAACATATCAAGTTTCTGCAAAGACTCAACATTTCCAGAGTTGACCCTTATTTGTCAGGATTTTAACAATTGCCCTAACAGCTGGATATCAGCTTCTGGGCCAAACCCGGACTGAAGACAACATATTTTTGGCTAACCAGTGTTTGGGGTTTATCACACTTGCTGTGTTTCTGTTTCTCCACTCTCTTTTTAGGTTTGATAACAGGTTCTCAATGGGGTTGAGATCTAGGGAGTTTCCTGATCACGAACCCAAAATTTCAATAATTTTGATCACCAAAATACTTAGTTATCGCTTTTGCCTTGAAACATGATGCTCCATTGTGCTGGAAAAAGCATTGTTCATCACCATACCGCATCTGAATCATTGAGAGGACTTGCTTTTCATCCAAAGCAATGGGATCACTCACAATTTTGCCTAACACTGCCATGACTACAGGATGGTATCTAAACATCCTCCAAGAGCAGCTTCTCACAGCTACCTGGGAGCAATTTGGCGATAAGCAATGCTTTTTCCAGCATGATTGAGAAAATGTCTCAAGGCAAAAGTGATAACTAAGTGGCTTGGTAAACAAAAGACTGACATTTTATGTTCATATCTAGAAATTTCCCAAATCTCAATCCTACTGAGAACTTGTTATCAATCCTTAAAAAGGTGGGTGGACAAACAAAAACACAGAAATTACGCTAAGTTCCAAGCACTGATTAGATAAGAATGGATTGTCATCAGACAGAATTTGTCCCAGAAGACGATATCCAGCTGCCAGGGTGAAATACAGAAGTCCTGAAAAATAAGGGTTAACGCTGTAAATATTGAATCTTTACGTCATGAGTTGTCAAAAAAAACCCATATAAAATATTTATATTTGTACTTCAGCAACACAGAAACAACTGACTAAAAGATCTAAAAACAAATGAACCAGAAAACTTTGAGAAAACTAAAATTTGTCAGTTTCAAAACTTTTGTTCAGGCCGAGTTGAGATCTTCACTAAGCATTTCTGTCAACAAGAACAATGAAAATGGCAGCAGTGCTACATCTGGCTTATAAGGACCAATAGCGCCATCCGACAGACCTAACTGATTCCAATGGGGTTAATCGAGCCTGTGTTTTCACAGGAAAAACTAGAAATGCATGCTGCACTAATTAGTCTGGTATTTTTAGGTAGATCTGTATTGGAGTCTCCAACATAGATATAAAGAATGCCTTTTTACTTGCTGGCCACTAATACAGAATCAGCAGACTATAGTTTATATCTCCTTTGGAACTTTAGATTTCTAGTACTAAATTTGTGTCTGGACTTATAAAACATGCCATTCTGTACTCCTCGAAGCTGGCAGAAGCCTACATATTGCTCATGAGGAGTAATTCACTAAAGGCAGAAGACCTTTTATTTAGATGACTGCTCTGACATAACATTTTACATTCTTGCATCCCCGAGCCAAGATCAGCATTCTCTGTTGTTCTTAGACCATTGTCTTAGATGCCTACACCAGTAGTATTCATTATGTATTTGTTCCCTTATAGCCACTTTGGGCTCATTTTGAGAACCTAATTTTCATACCCATTCTGCATCTAGTCACAGGCTCAGGAATGCTCCTTCAATTACTCAACAGTGTTGACAGATGACCAAAAAAAAGAAGATCTGGAAAAGCAATGTGCTAACCTCCAGCACGGGTCCAGCGCCTAGTATGATCTGTTCCACTCCACTGGCATAACCTTTTTGGCTAAGGGCAGTCAAATGATGGATAAGGAAATTTGTGCTTTGAGTCTTTCCAGAGCCGGTTTCACCAGAAATAACAATGCACTGATTCCGCTGACGACGAAGCATAGCATGGTAAGCAGCATCTGCCACTGCATATATGTGAGGCTCACGGTCCCCGAGCCTTCGGTTGTCATACATTTTCACATATTTGGGGTTATAGATTGGTAAGAAACGGAATGGGTTAACTGCTACCAAGATGCTTCCAACATAAGTATAGATCTTCTCTTGTCGGAAGCGTGTTCTAAGAGTTTCAAGCAATGTCCTCTCACTTAGGTCAGGCAATCCACATAGGTCCTCACATTCCGGTCCTTGTTCCTGTGGAAGGAAACCTCTTTCAACCATGCGCCTGCGCTCTTCCGTTACTTTTAACCAAGACTGGAGACTGCCATAATGAATTGAGCCATCCACATTTTTTTCCCTTAGGAGAAATCGATAGTCCTCTCCAGAACCACGAGCCTCCAAGGCAAGCCTGGGCCACAGCATCATGCGCTGCACAGGACAGTCAGTGGGGTTAAGGATCCACTCTTCTCCACCAAACTCCTTGACCTCAGCCAGTACATAACACTTGGCTCTGTCCAAGCGCAATGCTGTAATGACAGCATCAATGACATCAGCAGCTGTGGTGTGCCGGCGGGCGGGCACTGGGCAATAGATAACATCTGGGGAGATGCTGCCAGGGTAAACCTGCAGAGTGAACTCTTCATCCAGCAGGCGGCGGCGCCCACCACCACCCCCCACCTCTGACATGGCGGCACTCCGTGTCCCATCAGAAGGAGTGTGGACGGTTCCCCGTCAGTGGGGGGACACCTAGAAAACACAAATCAAGAAAACAACAGTAATTGGGTGTTAGGAATTAAGGAACTGGTAAACGAGTTAAGTATTACAAGATATGAAGCCAAGGTAAGATATTAATTCCATGAGCCAAATAAAAAGTAATTATTGAACACAGTTTTCTGATGCTTTAGTTCTGGGAAGAATAAGCAAGATAAATAATACATTAGCTTGACAGAAACGTGCACATAGGTTCATTTATATATTGCCAGTATGTTTAGACCCCCAATAACAGGACTTTAAGGTTATGTGCACACGTTCAGGAATTCATGCAGAAAATTCCTGACAATTCCGGACATTTTCTGCATGAAATCCGCAAGAAAACCGCGTGCGTTTTTGCCGCGGTTTTTTCCGGACACTTCCCAATGCATTTTGGAGTGGGAAATCCGCAAAAAAAACGTAAAAAGATAGAGCATGTCCGGATTTTGTGCCTGATGCGTTTTTTTTGCAGAAAAAAACGCATCATGTGCACAAAACATGCGGAATTCATTCTAAATGATGGGATGCTTATTGTATGCGGTTTTTTTGCGGTTTTATAGCGTTTTTATCGGGAAAAACCGCGAAAAAAACAGAACGTGTGAACACAGCCTTAGACCTTCTCAGATAGGCAGTTGTACAAATGTGAAGTCAATGTCCATGGAGTGGGGGTTAATTAAAGTGTGATCCTCCAAACAATGAGATGTTAAAAGGGGTTGTCTGGTTAATCAGATTCAATAAAGACAAATGTCATGTACCCTCACAGGCATGTGACTTATGTAGCCATTAATTCACTGCAGCAGTTACATGCCATCAAATTCTAAAAGAAATCCGCAAGAGGTACATATACTGTGTTTTACAGCATTGGCAGCTGTTAGTTTTTTTATTAAGATGAATAACTCTTTAAAAAGGATTCTGTGGAATAAACAATAATAACTAAAAGGAAAGAATTATAAACAAAATTACTAAATACCTTTATTAGCAAATCACACATTTTATGTAATAACTACAAACTTAAAATGGCCACTTTTTTTTTTTTTTACACTTACACAAACCTGTCTTAGAATATAAGTACAGGTACCTGTAACCATGTGCAGTAGGAAACTCCAGTACATATTCAGTATTGGAGATACCAAAGGTGAGTATGTGGTAAGAAGATGCTGCTCACTCTCCTGTCCACCCTGTGTATCTGATCCAATACAGGAGATACCAAGGGTGCAGAGGTAAGAAGGGGCTGCTCACACTGCTGTCCACCATGTCTGCCTGACCTAAGACTGGAGCTATCAGGGGTGCTGAGGTAAGAATAGGCTGCTCACACTGCTGTCCACCATGTCTGTCTGACCTAAAACTGGAGCTATCAGGGGTGCTGAGGTAAAAATAGGCTGCTCACACTGCTGTCCACCATGTCTGTCTGACCTAATACAGGAGATACCAGGGGTGCAGAGGTAGAATAGACTGCTCACACTGCTGTCCACCATGTGTGTCTGACCTAATATAGGAGATATCAGGGGTGCACAGGTAAGAATAGGCTGCTCACACTGCTGTCCACCATTTCTGTCTGACCGAATACAGGAGATACCAAGGGTGCAGATGTAAGAAGGGGTTGCTCACACTGCTGTTCACCATGTCTATCTGATCTAAGACTGAAGCTATCAGGGTTGCTGAGGTAAGAATAAGCTGCTCACACTGCTGCCCACCATGTCTCATGTCTGTCTTACCTAATACAGGAGATATCAGGGGTGCAGAGGTAAGAATAGGCTGCTCACACTGCTGTCCACCATGTCTGTCTGACCTAATACAGGAGATACCAGGGGTGCAGAGGTAGAATAGGCTGCTCACACTGCTGTCCACCATGTCTGTCTGACCTAATACAGGAGATAACAGGGGTGCAGAGGTAAGAATAGGCTGCTCACACTGCTGTCCACCATGTCTGTCTGACCTAATACAGAAGATACCAGGGGTGCAGAGGTAAGATTAGGCTGCTCACACTGCTGTCCACCATGTCTGTCTGACCTAATACAGGAGATACCAGGGGTGCAGAGGTAGAATAGGCTGCTCACACTGCTGTCCACCATGTCTGTCTGACAAAATACAGGAGATACCAGGGGTGCAGAGGTAAGAATAGGCTGCTCACACTGCTGTCCACCATGTCTGTCTGACCTAATACAGGAGATACCAGGGGTGCAGAGGTAAGATTAGGCTGCTCACACTGCTGTCCACCATGTCTGTCTGACCTAATACAGGAGATATCAGGGGGCATCTCCAGTATTAGAACAAAATATCCACAGGGAACAAATTCTCTTACAAAAGAAGGGAGGGAGCAGCGTTTCCTACTGGATATGCTCACAGGCATCGTTCTTATTAACATTCTAGGACAAGTTTCTGTCAGTTGGCTCATTCAGGCGTCAGTATTTTCCACGTACAGTGGAAAAATAAGTATTTGACACACTGACTATTTTGCAAGTTTTTCCACCTAATTTTTATCGTAGGTACACTTCAACCGTGAAAAGCAGAATCTTGAAGAAAAAAAAAAAAATCAAGAAAAAACACATTGTATGATTTTTACATGATTAATTTGCATTTTATTGCATGAAATAATTATTTGATACTATAAAAATACAGAACTTAATATTTGGTTCAGAAACCTTTGTTTGTAATTACAGAGGTCAGACGTTTCCTGTAGTTCTTGACCAAGTTTGTGTACACTGCAGCAGGGATTTTAGCCCACTCTTCAATACAGATCTTCTCCAGATCTTTCAGGTATCGGGGCTGTTGCTGGGCAACATTGAGTTTCAGCTCCCTCCAAAGATTTTCTATTGGGTTCGTGTCTGAAGACTGGCTAGGCTACTCCAGGACCTTGAAATGCTTCTTATGGAGCCACTCCTTAGGCCTCTTTCACACATCCGTTTTTTACAATCAGTCACAATCAATCAAAGTCTTGAAAAGATGGATCCTGTGCAGATGGATCCGGGTTTTTTTTACGGATCCGATGAAGTAGTTACAGCTAGAATTTTAAGAAATAGAATTCGAGAGAGAGAGAGAGATTTTTCCCTGAATGGAAATCCTTCCAGGCATGCTCAGTTTCAAAAAACGTAATCCGTTGCTGGATTCCGTTTTTTGACAGTCAGTGACGGATCCTGCGTCCATAGGCTTCCATTATAGCCAACGACGGACAGCACTGGATCCATCGCTGGGCGATCTTACGACGTACACAAAAAACGTTTTTATGTGCGTTGTCTCCGCCCGACGGACAAAGAATTTACGACAGATCCGTCGTACAATGGATGAAACGGAAGGCCATCCGTCACAATCCGTCCCTAATAAAGTCTATAAGAAAAAAACGTATCCAGCAGCAACATTTGCTGGATCCATTTTTTTTTTTTACACAAAATGACAAATTTGGATGGAAAAAAAAAAAGACGGAAGTGTGAAAGAGGCAGTTGTCCTGGCTATGTGTTTCGGGTCATTGCCAAGCTGGAACAACCAGCCACGACCCATCTGCAATGTGTTGTGAGAGGGTCACTGGTGTCGTACATGAGGGGAGATATGGGTCACGAAGGATGCTTTTTTACGTGATGTGAAAGCAAGAAGTGTTTTCTCCAGCATGATATGTGCTGAGAGAAATCCAGTCGCTATATGGGCATGGCTTTTACGGTGGGTATGTCAGACATGGGCAGGACGCCTTCCCACAATATCTCCACCTCCAGGGTGTTGCTGGAGGGAGTTAAATGTCCAGCTAGTTTTTTCTTCTCTCTGTGTGTAGAGGAAGGAGCCTCCAGACTGTTAGCTCCTGTGAGAGCTGCTGTATGTGTCGTCCCAGAGGCACTGGGCAGGACTTTATATGAGCTGTTTACTTTCTTTTGAGCCAGAAAGGATGTTTTTCTGCTACCAGTTTGCGGGTTTGGTTTATGCAGTAATAAACCACCCAGAGACTTTAACCAAATGTTAAACCTAAATGTGTCTACCTCAAGGAGTAGCTAAGTGAGCCGACCTTCCACAAGTGGTGTTTCACATGCGGGCAACGTTCCAGGAACATGGGTAGTAGAGGTGGATAAACCATATGTCCTGGGTGAAGGTGACTAGAGGGTTGGAACAGCGGTCGGACAAAATGGAGGAGCTACTCAAACACCTGATATTGAGCCAACAGCAGCAGCACCAGCAGGTACAGCAGGAGACTACTAAACTCTTGATGCAGCAGATTCAGCAACGACAAATACAAATTGAACTCCTGGCGGGTGATGTCCATGGCAGAGAAACCGCCCCTCCCCCACATCAAGGTGATGACTTCGGTGACCGGAAAGCGGTAAGACGGTCCATGTAAAAGATGATCCCAGGGTATGATGTAGAGCAGGGGTGGGAAATTAATTTTCCTGAGGGGCCACAGGAGAGACCGCTACTGATGTCGAGGGCCAAACCAATAGGCCGAAATTAATTCTACTCAATATTAATATCAATATATTATAAATACATTATTTATAATTATATTAATTGCATCACTTAATATTGAGCATAATTAAGTATGCGGACATCCTCCTAAATATCATTTGAACCCAAGTACAGTCCCTTCTGTATATCGTATGAGCCCCCCTTATATACTGTAAGAGCCCCCACTCAGCCGCCCTATATACCACATGAGCCCCACACAGCCTCCCTATATAGAGCATGAGCCCCAAAAACTTCCTTATATAGAGCATGAGCCCCACACAACCTCCCTATATATACACACATGAGCCCCACATAGCCTCACTATATACACTGTATGAGCCCCACACAGCCTCCCTATATATGCTGCATGAGCCCCACACAGCTTCCCTATATATGCTACATGAGCCCCACACAGCCTCCCTATATACTGCATGAGCTCCACACAACCTCCCTATATATACTGCATGAGCCCAACACAGCCTCACTATATACACTGCATGAGCCCCACACAGCCTCCCTTTATATGCTGCATGAGCCCCACACAGCCTCCCTATATATACTGCATGAACCCCACACAGCCTCCCTATATATACTGCATGAGCCCCACATAGCCTCACTATATACTGCATGAGCTCCACACAACCTCCCCATATACTGCATGAGCCCCACACAGCCTCCCTATATACGCTGCATGAGCCCCACACAGCCTTCTTACATATGCTGCACGAACCCCACACATCCTCTCTATGTATGCTGCATGAGCCCCACACAGCCTCTCTATATACGGTGCATGAGCCCCACAGAGCCTCCCTATATATGCTGCATGAGCCCCACACAGCCTCCCTATATATGCTGCATGAGCACCACCAAAAGCTGCTGCTGAAGTCCTGATCTGCTGGCAGTGTCACGGTCCTGGACACATATCAGCTCATTGTCCTATATCTTCTGAGCAGATGGAATGTAGCCTAGGCAGGCGCTGCTCGTATTATGCCTACCCAGCCTGCAGTGTGGACTATCAGCCTGGAGAGGGGCCTTAGTCATGTTCCGTGACCATAAACGGAGTACTGGTGTCAGGACTCTTGGACTCCGGCAGTTTGGTGACCCCGATAAGGGCCATGCTTCCCCACCAGTTGATTCCAGGGAAACATGTGGGCGTTCGTTGTATCCACGGGGATGCTAAAGACTACCCTGTTGCCTGAGTGTTGATTAAAATGAGCCGTGGTACGGAGTTTCATGAGGTAGGGGTAGTCATACTTGCTGCACACCATAAAAATAGGGCGGAACTTCAGCCTGCTCTGGAACTAGTGGGGAAAGGCAGGGGTGCCCAGTGTCTCAGGCAGGAGCCAGCACAACCCTGATGAATCCCTGTCGCAGTCGGAGGTGGAAGAGTTCCCCTTGTGTGTCCTAGCTGGTGATGAAGGCGAACTGGTGATCAGCAAGGCCGAGGTTCCTGAGCTGGGTGTGTCTGGGGAAAATTTCAGGACTGCTCAAATGTGGTATCTTACCCTAAAAGGAGCCTTTGAAAATGTGTCTGTGATTGATGGGGTTGCTCAAGAGCTGGGAGCTGACACCAGGTACCCACACTTTGCAGTGAATAGCGAATTATCGAGTGACTACACTGAGGGGTGGTGAAACAGTGGAGCAGCTGTTGGTTCCAGGGCCATTCCGGCGGAGGGTTCTAGAGGTCCATTTGCATGTTTTGGGGGGACATCTGGGGATGGAGAAACACAGGAGAGAATATTGCAGAGGTTCTATTGGCTGGGATGTTACCAGCAGATCCTGAATTATTGTAGGTCCTGCCCCACCTGCCAGATAACTGCTCCCTTTTCTCACTTCCAAAGTCCTCTTGTCTTGTTACCGGTAATAGAAATCCCGTTTGAGCGAATTGCCATGGACCTGGTAGGTCCTTTAGTTAAGTCTGCACGAGGGCACCAATATATTCTAGTGGTCATGGACAATGCGATCAGGTACCCTGAAGCACTACCCCTGAGGCACTCTTTGGCTTAGAGTATTACCCGGAAACTTGCCGAAGGAGATTTTGACAAACCAGGGAACCCCCTTCATGAGCAAGGTAATGAAAGAACTGTGAAGGGTCCTCCAGATTGCCCAGCTGCGAACCTTAGTGTTCCATCCACAGACCGATGGCGTAGTTGAATGTTTCAATAAAACCATGAAATCCATGGTCAAAAAGGTCATTGAGAAGGATGGTCGAGACTGGGACTAGCTGCTTCCGTTTCTGCTCTTTTCCATCAGGGAAGTTCCCCAGGCCTCTACTGGCTTCTTGCCGTTCGAGCTCCTGAATGGTCGACATCAGCGAAGGCTCCTGGACTTCGCCAAGGAAACGTGGGAAGCTGAGGTCACGCCACACAGGAGCATCATAGAGCATGTCGCCCAGCTGCAGGGAAGAATGGCAAAAGTTATGCCTATAGTGAAGGAGAATCTTCTCCAGGCACAGGCAAGGGTGTATAACCGATCAGCGAGGCTATGGCAGTTGCAGCTCGGGGACTGTGTGCTAGTGCTTATCCCCACAGTGGAGACCAAGTTTGTAGCCAAGTGGCAAGGCTCATACGGAGGTGACGGAAAAAGTGGGCAAAGTTAATTACAAGGTACACCAGCCGGGGCAAAGGAAGCCGCATCACTTGCTCACACCCTGGCGAGACTGAGAATCGCTGGACAGTCCTTGCCTGGGACCCAGTCACAAAGTCACAGTGGGCAATGTCACCATTGCAGAGACTCCGACGCCAGCCCAGAGGCAACAGTGACAGTATCTGTTGCAGCAGAACCGTGACCTATTTTTAAAGTTGCTGGGGCAAACAAAGGTGGTGGAGCATGACGTGTTGAGCGAACCACATGTAAGGGTGTACCTCAAGCCCTATAGAATTCTGGAAGCACGGCGAGAGGTGACATCAAATGAGGTGAAGAGGATGCTAGACCTCGGGGTGATAGAGTAGAAAAGTGGATGATCGAGTCCCATTGTCTTCGTGCCGAAGCCCGACGTAGAGTGGCAGTTTTGCAACGACTACTGCAGGCTGAAGAAAGTTTCTAGTTCTGATGTTTACCCGATGCCTCGTGTGGACGAACTCATTGAGCGACTTGGACCCGCGAGGTACATTACAACCCTGGACCTGACGAAAGGCTATTGGCAGATCCCCATGTCCCAGAATGCCAAGAAAAAGGCAGCCTTCTCTACACCTGATGGGTGTTTTCAATATACCAGGATGCCCTTTGGTCTGCAGGGGGCCCCAGCCACCTTCTAGAGGGCAATGGATCAGATGCTGGCTCCGCACAAGAAATATGCCGCAGCGTACCTCAATGACATTGTGGTCTTTAGGCCTGACTGGGTTAGTTATCTGCCAAAGGTACAGTTGGTTCTCGATGCTTTAAGAAGTGCGTGGTTCACCATAAATCCGAAAAAAAGGTGCCATAGGGAAGGAAGAGGTCAAGTACGTAGGCTGTGTCATCGGAAGGGGCGAAATTAAACCGCAGATAAATAAGATCGAGGTGATTCAGAAGTGGCCGCAACCACTTTTCATGAAGCAAGTGAGGGCATTTCTGGGAGACTTTAACCCGTGGTCCTGTGTCTTCCCCGAGAAGCAGCTAAGTGAGCCGACCTTCCACAGTGTTTACTGAGGGAAGAAGGTTGTTGACCAAAATCTCACGATACACGACCCCATCCATCCTCCCTTTATTACAGTGCAGTCATCCTGTCCCATTTGCAGAAAAGCACCCCCAAAGAATCATCCCACAAGGAGAGATCTTGCATGGCGCCCAGACCGAGAAAGATTGACCGTTATCTTGTGTTTCTTTCATTGCCTAATAATTGTGCCAACCTTTGTTGCCTTCTCACCAAGCTGCTTGCCTATTTGTCCTGTAGGCCATCACAGTCTTGTGCAGGTCTACAATTATGTACAGTCATGGCCAAAAGTATTGACACCCTTGCAATTTTGTCAGATAATACTCAGTTTCTTCCTGAAAATGATTGCAATCACAAATTCTTTGGTATTATTATCTTCATTTAATTTGTCTTAAATGAAAAAGCACAAAAGAGAATGAAGCAAAAAGCAAAACATTGATCATTTCACACAAAACTCCAAAAATGGGCCAGACAAAAGTATTGGCACCCTCAGCCTAATACTTGGTTGCACAACCTTTAGCCAAAATAACTGCGACCAACCGCTTCCGGTAACCATCAATGAGTTTCTTACAATGCTCTGCTGGAATTTTAGACCATTCTTCTTTGGCAAACTGCTCCAGGTCCCTGATATTTGAAGGGTGCCTTCTCCAAACTGCCATTTTTAGATCTCTCCACAGGTGTTTTATGGGATTCAGGTCTGAACTCATTGCTGGCCACCTTAGAAGTCTCCAGTGCTTTCTCTCAAACCATTTTCTAGTGCTTTTTGAATTGTGTTTTGGGTCATTGTCCTGCTGGAAGACCCATGACCTCTGAGGGAGACCCAGCTTTCTCACACTGGGCCCTACATTATGCTGCAAAATTTGTTGGTAGTCTTCAGACTTCATATAGCCATGCACACGGTCAAGCAGTCCAGTGCCTGAGGCAGCAAAGCAACCCCAAAACATCACGGAACCTCCACCATGTTTGACTGTAGGGACCGTGTTCTTTTCTTTGAATGCCTCTTTTTTTCTCCTGTAAACTCTATGTTGATGCCTTTGCCCAAAAAGCTCTACTTTTGTCTCATATGACCAGAGAACATTCTTCCAAAACGTTTTAGGCTTTTTCAGGTAAGTTTTGGCAAACTCCAACCTGGCTTTTTTATGTCTCGGGGTAAGAAGTGGGGTCTTCCTGGGTCTCCTACCATACAGTCCCTTTTCATTCAGACATCGGCGGATAGTATGGGTTGGCACTGTTGTACCCTCAGACTGCAGGGCAGCTGGAACGTGTTTGGATGTTAGTCTGGGTTCTTTATCCAACATCCGCACAATCGTGCGCTGAAATCTCTTGTCAATTTTACTTTTCGATTAACATCTAGGGAGGTTAGCCACAGTGCCATGGGCTTTACACTTCTTGATGACACTGCGCACGGTAGACACAGGAACATTCAGGTCTTTGGAGATGGACTTGTAGCCTTGAGATTGCTCATGCTTCCTCACAATTTGGTTTCCCAAGTCCTCAGAAAGTTCTTTGGTCTTCTTTCTTTTCTCCATGCTCAATGTGGTACACACAAGGACACAGGACAGAGGTTGAGTCAACTTTAATCCATGTCAACTGGCTGCAAGTGTGATTTAGTTACTGCCAACACCTGTTAGGTGCCACAGGTAAGTTACAGGTGCTGTTAATTACACAAATTAGAGAAGCATCACATGATTTTTCGAATGGTGCTAATACTTTTGTCCACCCCCTTTTTTATGTTTGGTGTGGAATTATATCCAATTTGGCTTTAGGACAATTCTTTTTGTGTTTTTTCATTTAAGACAAATTAAATGAAGATAATAATACCAAAGAATTTGTGATTGCAATCATTTTCAGGTAGAAACTGAGTATTATCTGACAGAATTGCAGGGGTGTTAATACTTTTGGCCATGACTGTACCTGGTGTCCTTAGAGAGCTTTTTGGTCATGGTCATGGTGGAGAGGTTGGAGTGTGATTGAGTGTGTGGGCAGGTGTCTTTTATACAAGTAACAAGTTAAAATAAGTGCAATTAATACAGGTAATGGGTGCAGAGTAGGATGTCTTCCTTAAAGGGAACCAGTCACCCCCAAAATCGAAAGTGAGCTAAGCCTACCGGCATCAGGGGCTTATCTACAGCATTCTGGAATGCTGTAGATAAGCCCCCGATGTAACCTGAAAGATGATGAGGGCAGAGCAAAGTACTGCAATGCGCAGGCGCAGGGAAAGGTCAGAGAGGCCCGGCGCCTGTGCACTGCAGTACTTTGCTCTGCCCTCAACAGGGCAGACAAAATACGCCTGCGCCATTGCCGCAGCGTGAAGACAAGAAGAGGACGTCATCGTAAGAAGATGGGAGGCGCTGGATCGAACAGCGACACCCATCGGACCGGACCGCGATACCCATCGGACCGGACCGCAGCGGGAACACCCCTGGGTGAGTATATTCTAAAGGTACCATCACACTCAGCAACTTTGCAAAGAGAACGACAACAATCCATGACGTTGCAGGGTCCTGGATAGCGATCTCGTTGTGTTTGACACGCAGCAGTGATCTGGATCCCGCTGTGCCATCGCTGGTCGGAGCTTATTTCGTCGCCAGGTCGGCGTGTATCGTCATGTTTGACATCAAAAGCAACGACGCCAGCAACGAGCATAGGGCCCCTAGATGTGTGTCGGATCGGTACACTCCGGCTGTTTGACATGGAGCTAACAACCAGCGAGAACGAGAAGTGAGTCGCCGTTACATCACTGGATCGCTCCTGCATCGTTCTGGAGTTGCTGTGTTTGACGTCTCTACAGCGACCTAAACAGCGACGCTCCAGCGATCTAGTTTAGGTCGGCTCGTTGTCTATGTCGCTGCAGCGTCGCTGAGTGTGACGGTACCTTTACCTCTTTTTCTCATCTTTCAGGTTACATCGGGGGCTTATCTACAGCATTCCAGAATGCTGTAGATAAGCCCCTGATGCCGGTGGGCTTAGCTCACCTTCGATTTTGGGGGTGACAGAATAGAATTTAGTAGGTTCATATAGAGAAAAATAAATAAAAAGAAACACAAAAAACTACCAGGTAACCCACTGTAATAATTTGTACGAATGAAAACATTTGCATTGTTACAGTTATGTTTGGAAAGTAGCCCCTGACGAAGGCACGCCGCCGAAATGCGCGTAGGGGAAGTGGCACCATTATCTGGGTATTAGTAAGGTATCTTTGTTATTATTATGTAGTATCCTTGATATTTATTGGCAGTATGTGGCAGTCTTGTCATCATTAGTCTCTTTATACTGTGATCTTGTTTCTAATATATAGATGTAGCTATGGTGAAAAAAAGTTTTGTTATATGTATTATTTCAGACTGTCTTGTTTGGATATATGGGTGTTTTTACCTAGTATAACATCGTTACTTTCTGCCACTTAAGGTACCTTCACACTGGCCAACTTAACAAGGATATCGCTAGCGATCCGTGACGTTGCAGTGTCCTGACTAGCGATATCGTTGTGTTTGACACGCAGCAGCGATCTGGATCCTGCTGTGACATCGTTGGTCGGAGCAGAAAGTCCAGAACTTTATTTCGCCGCTGGATCTCCCGCAGACATCGCTGAATCGGCGTGTGTGACGCCGATTCAGCGATGTCTTCACTGGTAACCAGGGTAAACATCGGGTTACTAAGCGCAGGGCCGCGCTTAGTAACCCGATGTTTACCCTGGTTACCAGCGTAAATGTAAAAAAAAAACAAACACTACATACTTACAGTTAGGGCCAGAAATATTTGGACAGTGACACAAGTTTTGTTATTGTAGCTGTTTACAAAAACATGTTCAGAAATACAATTATATATATAATATGGGCTGAAAGTGCACACTCCCAGCTGCAATATGATAGTTTCCACATCCAAATCGGAGAAAGGGTTTAGGAATCATAGCTCTGTAATGCATAGCGTCCTCTTTTTCAAGGGACCAAAAGTAATTGGACAATGGACTCTAAGGGCTGCAATTAACTCTGAAGGCGTCTCCCTCGTTAACCTGTAATCAATGAAGTATTTAAAAGGTCAGGGGTGGATTCCAGGTGTGTTGTTTTGCATTTGGAAGCTGTTGCTGTGAGCAGACAACATGCGGTCAAAGGAACTCTCAATTGAGGCGAAGCAGAACATCCTGAGGCTGAAAAAAAAGAAAAAATCCATCAGAGAGATAGCAGACATGCTTGGAGTAGCAAAATCAACAGTTGGGTACATTCTGAGAAAAAAGGAATTGACTGGTGAGCTTGGGAACTCAAAAAGGCCTGGGCGTCCACGGATGACAACAGTGGTGGATGATCGCCGCATACTTAATTTGGTGAAGAAGAACCCGTTCACAACATTAACTGAAGTCCAGAACACTCTCAGTGAAGTAGGTGTATCTGTCTCTAAGTCAACAGTAAAGAGAAGACTCCATGATAGTAAATACAAAGGGTTCACATCTAGATGCAAACCATTCATCAATACCAAAAATAGACAGGCCAGAGTTAAATTTGCAGAAAAACACCTCAAGAAGCCATCTCAGTTCTGGAAAAGTATTCTATGGACAGATGAGACAAAGATCAACCTGTACCAGAATGATGGGAAGAAAAAAGTTTGGAGAAGAAAGGGAACGGCACATGATCCAAGGCACACCACATCCTCTGTAAAACATGGTTGAGGCAACGTGATGGCATGGGCATGCATGGCTTTCAATAGCACTGGGTCACTTGTGTTTATTGATGACATAAGAGCAGACAAGAGTAGCCGGATGAATTCTGAAGTGTACCGGGATATACTTTCAGCCCAGATTCAGCCAAATGCTGCAAAGTTGATTGGACGGCGCTTCATAGTACAGATGGACAATGACCCCAAGCATACAGCCAAAGCTACCCAGGAGTTCATGAGTGCCAAAAAGTGGAACATTCTGCAATGGCCAAGTCAATCTCCAGATCTAAACCCAATTGAGCATGCATTTCACTTGCTCAAATCCAGACTTAAGACGGAAAGACCCACAAACAAGCAAGACCTGAAGGCTGCGGCTGTAAAGGCCTGGCAAAGCATTAAGAAGGAGGAAACCCAGCGTTTGGTGATGTCCATGGGTTCCAGACTTAAGGCAATGATTGCCTCCAAAGGTTTGCAACAAAATATTGAAAATAAAAATATTTTGTTTGGGTTATGTTTATTTGTCCAATTACTTTTGACCTCCTAAAATGTGGAGTGTTTGTAAAGAAATGTGTACAATTCCTACATTTTCTATCAGATATTTTTGTTCAACCCTTCAAATTAAACGTTACAATCTGCACTTGAATTTTGTTGTAGAGGTTTCATTTCAAATCCAATGTGGTGGCATGCAGAGCCCAACTCGCGAAAATTGTGTCACTGTCCAAATATTTCTGGCCCTAACTGTACATTCCGGTGTCTGTCCTCCGGCGCTCTGCTTCTCTGCACTAGCGCCGGCCGGCCGTAAAGCAGAGCACAGCGGTGACGCCACCGCTGTGCTTTCCGGCCGGTGCTTACACAGTGCAGAGAAGCAGAGCGCCGGAGGACAGACACTGGAATGTAAGTATGTAGTGTTTGTTTTGTTTTACGTTTACGCTGGTAACCAGGGTAAACATCAGGTTACTAAGCGCGGCCCTGCGCTTAGTAACCCGATGTCAACCCTGGTTACCAGGGAACTTCGCATAGTTGGTCGCTGGAGAGCTGTCTATGTGACAGCTCTCCAGCGACCACACAGCGACGCTGCAGCGATCGGGATCGTTGTCTAGATCGCTGCAGCGTCGCTAAATGTGACGGTACCTTTACTCATTTGTGTAATTTTGTATTTTTGCCCCCTACCCAATGTGGTGCCACTCAGATCTAGTCTGATTTTTTCCAGACACCAGTGGCTATTTTTATCTTGGTGTTTTGTCTTTTTTTCTGTATAATAAAATTTATTTTGTTCTATATACGTCTTATTGTGTATATGTTCTCATGTTTGGAAAGTAGTACAGTAAGATTTTAAAAACCAAAACGAAAGGAAGTTAAGGGAAGCGCAAACATCATTTACGTCCCAGAATCAATAATCGCTATGATAACCTTTGCTACTTATGCAAAGTTAAAACTGTGTTTAATAAGTTCAAATTGCTCTATGTACAGTTCCCAGCAAGAAGACTTCACAAGTATCAAGGTTTGAACAAACATGGGCGTATGTCGGAGAACAATGGCCTCTAACACAAAGTATTTACTATGTGATTTGTAAAGCGGCGGTGGCGAAGTCAATGCTCCGCGAGCTCTGTTGTAAGGTAAACATACCCTTAATGCATCGGTGCCACAGTCGCCAGGTAAACATATCCCAATACCATTCATGGCATGGAAGACAATCGGATTTTGTCTATAGCCTGCCACTCCACTGGATGATTCCCCAGCAGATCTACCAATAATACAACTGCAGTTTAAATAGAAGAAATTATGAAGAAAAAAGAAAAATGGTAGTCAACATAAATATGCGCGTCATCTTTCTCGATACATTATTAAACACTAAAAGATTTGTAACCTTCAATACCATCTATCATTAGAAAGACATCAAGCATTAACAAAATTAAAATAATAAAAAATAGAAAAGCTGTCGTGGCATCGGCCATTTAGCTGCACTGCCCATAATGACCCCTCTTTATACTGATGTCTTGAGTCTTTCCTCCACATGTAAAGAAAGGCCCTATCATTTCAAGCTCTTTTTTTTTTTTTTTTTTTTTTTTTTTTTTAGGATAATCCTGCTGTCCCATATTTTTGACTGCTTCTGAACAGTCTCCAGGTATATCCTTTTTATAATGTTGTACCCAAAACGAAAACCATCAAGATGCAGTTATTCAGAGGGGTAATACTGCACGGGAATCACTGGTTGTTCCTTCTGTTTATACAATCCAATATTTTGTTTGCTTTTGCAGCTGCTACTTGACATTGAGTGCTGCTGCTTGGCTTTAGCTAGACTCACACTTTTTTTTGGAGTCTACTAGAAAAAAAAAAAAAAGAACTTGTTTCCCACACGAGTTCCTTTTTTCTCTTCCTGTAACGGAGCATAACGATGGACTTCCTACCGCTAGATTGAATGTAGCCTAAAACCAGAATCTCCCTAAAACCAGAATCTCCAAGTTCATCACTGTAGTCCCAGTTTTATTCCAATTACCGTAATATATATTTGTGCTCAAATTATTACTTTTTGTAATTATTTTACAATCCAGCTGAGTATCCTGCTAAGGTTTACATCAAAAGCAAAAACTGACACTTTACCATCAATTCCATCCAGATTCTTTTTGGTATGACAGTTGAAAACTCAAAGTTGGCTCAGATGCAAGTTCATAAGGTTCAGAAATATCAACATAAGGGTATGTGCACACGACATCTTTCTCAAGTGGATTCTGCCTGGAATCCCCACGAAAAAGTGCTGCAAAACCACCACAAAAAAAACATTGCTGTGCACATACAGTGGGGCAAAAAAGTATTTAGTCAGTCAGCAATAGTGCAAATTCCACCACTTAAAAAGATGAGAGGCGTCTGTAATTTACATCATAGGTAGACCTCAACTATGGGAGACAAACTGAGAAAAAAAAATCCAGAAAATCACATTGTCTGTTTTTTTTATCATTTTTTTTGCATATTATGGTGGAAAATAAGTATTTGGTCAGAAACAAACAATCAAGATTTCTGGCTCTCACGGACCTGTAACTTCTTCTTTAAGAGTCTCCTCTTTCCTCCACTCATTACCTGTAGTAATGGCACCTGTTTAAACTTGTTATCAGTATAAAAAGACACCTGTGCACACCCTCAAACAGTCTGACTCCAAACTCCACTATGGTGAAGACCAAAGAGCTGTCAAAGGACACCAGAAACAAAATTGTAGCCCTGCACCAGGCTGGGAAGACTGAATCTGCAATAGCCAACCAGCTTGGAGTGAAGAAATCAACAGTGGGAGCAATAATTAGAAAATGGAAGACATACAAGACCACTGATAATCTCCCTCGATCTGGGGCTCCACGCAAAATCCCACCCCGTGGGGTCAGAATGATCACAAGAACGGTGAGCAAAAATCCCAGAACCACGCGGGGGGACCTAGTGAATGAACTGCAGAGAGCTGGGACCAATGTAACAAGGCCTACCATAAGTAACACACTACGCCACCATGGACTCAGATCCTGCAGTGCCAGACGTGTCCCACTGCTTAAGCCAGTACATGTCCGGGCCCGTCTGAAGTTTGCTAGAGAGCATTTGGATGATCCAGAGGAGTTTTGGGAGAATGTCCTATGGTCTGATGAAACCAAACTGGAACTGTTTGGTAGAAACACAACTTGTCGTGTTTGGAGGAAAAAGAATACTGAGTTGCATCCGTCAAACACCATACCTACTGTAAAGCATGGTGGTGGAAACATCATGCTTTGGGGCTGTTTCTCTGCAAAGGGGCCAGGACGACTGATCCGGGTACATGAAAGAATGAATGGGGCCATGTATCGTGAGATTTTGAGTGCAAACCTCCTTCCATCAGCAAGGGCATTGAAGATGAAACATGGCTGGGTCTTTCAGCATGACAATGATCCAAAGCACACCGCCAGGGCAACGAAGGAGTGGCTTCGTAAGAAGCATTTCAAGGTCCTGGAGTGGCCTAGCCAGTCTCCAGATCTCAACCCTATAGAAAACCTTTGGAGGGAGTTGAAAGTCCGTGTTGCCAAGCGAAAAGCCAAAAACATCACTGCTCTAGAGGAGATCTGCATGGAGGAATGGGCCAACATACCAACAACAGTGTGTGGCAACCTTGTGAAGACTTCCAGAAAACGTTTGACCTCTGTCATTGGCAACAAAGGATATATTACAAAGTATTAAGATGACATTTTGTTTCTGACCAAATACTTATTTTCCACCATAATATGCAAATAAAATGTTAAAAAAAACAGACAATGTGATTTTCTGGATTTTTTTTTCTCAGTTTGTCTCCCATAGTTGAGGTCTACCTATGATGTAAATTACAGACGCCTCTCATCTTTTTAAGTGGTGAAACTTGCACTATTGCTGACTGACTAAATACTTTTTTGCCCCACTGTATTCAGTCTTTTGATACTTCTGTTAACCACTTAAAGGTTTGGAAACAGTGAAGTGGTTAAAAGAAGTAATGTTAATTCTTCATCTTCATTCTGCTCTTTATAGTTGAAAAAAAATAGGAAGAAAATAATAATAATAATGGCAAAATCACCAACAAAGCTGCTTCAAGAAAAACAGAAAGATTTTCAGTTTTTTTTCTGAAGTACCATAGTTTAGCCTAGGAAAACCTTGGTAGGTCCACAGGCATCTTAAAGACGTTATGTGCACATATCTTTAGGAATCATTCTGTTTTCGGCAATACACCAAAATGAAAAATAAAAGCGCTGATTTAAAAAAAAACAACAACAATAGAATAGATCTATAATGTTCATTTACATGTATGTACTAGGCATTACCGTGGTGTGGTCTGCTGCAATCTCAATCCTGTGAGTTTAACCAGAAGGTTATGTTCACACAATTAAGATTTGGTGAAACATATTTACTTTTTTTTTTTAAGCAAAAATTATGTTCAATTAAAATGAAAGTAGAAAAAAATAAAATAAAAATTGTATTTCAAAATAGAACAAGCTTTGTTACTGTTAGTGCAGCGCCCCAGAGACCTGGTCGTTGCAGTAGTGTCGCTTGGCCACTAGGGGGAGCAAAAGGTTCTATTTATTAGGCCACTCCTCACACTGGTAAAACTAGGGGTTCGATAGTAAGTTAGACAGAAGCTGACTGGGTTTTGTCCAGGCAACATCCCGTGGCAAGGGGGTGTTGCGGGGAAGATTCAGGGGGGTCCCTGTCAGGCGTGGGAACCTGGCAGGTACCTAACGACAAGGCAGAACGTTACGGAACCGTGCCTGCACTACCTGGCGGCGGTATCCTTAGAAAGGACACAAAGAGAAGGATATTGTGGAAAGTGAGAAACGAGATCAAGCACAAAGGAGAGCCAGTAGGAGTCGTGCCCCGAGAACGGCAACATCCTACTGCGGCGCGTAGCCGGTGACCGGAACACCGAGGAAGTAACTGACTCTATGCCTTACTTCAAATACCGCAGGACAGTTAATTATAGGTTGGCTGTCTACCATACATCACCTAAGCAGACATAGTTGGCAACCGTGGAGAGGGGCGTCTCTAGGGTCCCAGAATAGCTCCGGGCCTTGCCGTCATACGGGTGCATCCTAGCCATAACAAACCTGGGGGACGGAGAGAGAAAAGAACTAGAAAGAATGAGAACCGAAGTTGTGAGGACTATCCCGAATGCTCAGCGGGGAAGAACTACAACACACAGGCGCTAGTTGGTAGGCACTGATTTCCACCTGCAAAGGGAACTCTGGATGTGCCCTCGGACCGGCAGGTCTCAGACAGCCCTGTTAACAGTGCTCTAGATTGAGGATCCTGAAGTCACCAGTAAAGAGACTGCAACCCTGTGTCCTCGTTATTGACTGCACCTCACACCATCGCCACCTACACTACCGGGAAGCCCTGGGGACATACTTCACCTGTGGGAAGGCATACCATCTAGCTGCCATAACTCCACCCCAGAGGACCCCAAGCAGTGTCGGTCACCCTGACCGAATACCACAGGTGGAGTCACAAAATCTTAGCCGACTTTCATCATCCCTTTTATTGGACGCCCCTTAGCAGGGTCACGGACCGGGTCCAGCCACCGTGACAACCCAAGAACTGAGACAGAGAGGACCGGTACCGAGTAACCCGCGGCCCTGCGTCTGGGGGTGCTCCATTTACACGCACTAAATTTTCCACATTTTGATATTCAATAGGGGCCCTGGTAGATGAAGGAAGCTGCAACAGTACATTGCTAAAACCATTGCCAAAAAATATGACAAGCCCATATGTTTAGTGGACACGGTTTTACAGAGTTTCTTCTGAAAGAACTTGTTTCAGGAAACCATGCTAGTATAATTGCAGCATGTGTGTCATATTACCGGTATTAAAAAGGAGTTTTTAAAGGAGTTTTTCATTGAACACAAGTTATCACACATGATCAGGATAGGCGTTAACTTACTGATCAATAGGTGTCCAACCGCCGGGACTTACGCCGATTTGCTGGGCCCTGCGCCGATCCGCTGGGCCCTGTGCCGATCCGCTGGGACCTGCGCCAATCCGCTGGGACCAGCGCCGATCCGCTGGGACCAGCGCCGATCCGCTGGGACCTGCACCGATCCGCTGGGACCTGCACCGATCCGCTGGGACCTGCCCCGACCTGCGGGGACCTGCACTGATCTGCTGGGACCTGCACCGATCGAGAGGAGGGGAATTTAAATCTAAGATGAAAAACTTTTATCCCAGTTACAAAATGGAGCGGCAGGTCAGACGATTTACCTCTGCTGTATTCATTTTCCATTGGGTTGCCAGAAAAAGGCCAGCGCATCATGTAACAGCCCCATAAGGAATGATTGGAGAGCTGGCTGAGCATGAGCACTGCTACTCCATTCTATCAGGAATAAAAGATCCCCCCTTTGATGATTGGTGCAGGTCGCAGCGGTCAGACCCTCACTGATCAACAAGTTATCACCTATCCCACTGCTAGGTAGTCTGGTGAAAATAAGTTATTACAACAACAACAAAAAAATTATAACCCAACCAATGGCATTGTGGGTTATAAATAATAATCTGTTGATAGAGAAGGTTGAACCAGATGGATCTATGTCTGTTTTTCAACCTATGTAACTACTATGCTGAAATCCCACTCATTAAAAATATATTTTACTACAGTAATAAAAAGTGCTCTTTCAAGTAGTACAAATCTACTAAGCCTTAGGCCTGGTCTACACTGCAACTTTACCTAGCACTACTGACGGACTTTTAACTATTTAGCTACAGCTGCAGTCCAAGGCAATTTGTTGAGTGGATATGCAATTGGATGGACAGAAGTTGCCACTTAATAGTTAAAGTCAATCAGAAGCGCTACAAAAAGTCAGTCTTGCCCGGGCCTTAGGGAAACACGGAAATAATTCCCTAATATGTGATCAGAATCTGTTCCTTTAGAAGTGGGAGAGTTCTGGTAATTACCTCCAGAAATTCTACATTCCCCGAGCTTGTCCTACAGACCAGTCAGCAGCCATTTTATCCAGCTTTCTATGACCTATGTGCCCATACAGACGGCTTAGGAAAGATGATCCTACTGACAGATGCCCTTAAAGACAGAAGGAAACTGGTTTATTCTTATACACAGCTGGCCCTTCAGAAGGAGGAGGACTTGATCGCTTGTTTTCAGGCCTCATTCACACATTAGTGATTTTTGTGGAGTGCACAACATGAACCACTTTACATCGGTGTTTTTGATCAGTTATTTTCTATTGGAAAAAAAAAAAACAAAAAACATAATTTTCAAAGCTTCCCCTATCCATAGCAATATCCACCTAGGACAGCACACGGCCTGTGCACAGATGACAGTGTGCCGTCAGGGATTTTTCACAGACCCATACTTGTATGGGTAATTTTGATCTGCGGCTCGGAGCCATGATTTTTTTTTGCAGACCCACATATGATTGTACAGCCCCGCAGACTATAATGGGTACGTGAAAAAGAAGCATGGAACACGTACGTGATTCACAGACCCCCGAACAAGGCCTTCTTCCGCTAACACTTGACATGCTACGTGCGGCTTACAATAGGAAGTCATTAGAAGATGAAAGGACAGTGACCACTGATCAGATGGCACAGTCAGCAGAAAGAAAACCTATTATTTTGGAAATATCATTACACATAGGATGTGGGAAATTACAAAAAATGGGTGCAATAGACATAATTGTTCTTTATAAGGAGTCATATTCAATTTCAATATCCTTATGAATGATGTGAATGGGTGTAGTGATCACTGAAAATAAGCGCAATTATACATTAGTATCACACCGTACACAATGGGATTAATAGCGCATCCGTGATGACACTAGGATTCAGGGACAATAACCAGCATGCCGAGCTCGCCAATATCTCCTCGGGGGGGCATTTACTAGCGGCTGACGCACCCACTCATTTCATGCCCTAATTAGGGGGATAGTCTGGTGACAAATGTCTTTCACAGCCAGCGTTACATGAGCTCTTATGTAATGGTCCTATGAATGACGTGCCCAAACACAATACCAAGGCCAGATATAGAACACAGTATGATCAGTGCGAGGATGTCGCGAAAACGCCGAGAAAGAACCCATCTGTATAAAAATAAAAGCATTACCTGCTGTTCTTGCATTATTGATCAGCTTTCATGTAGGTGATCAATTATAGATTAAATGTAATAACCAGAACAGGACGAGTATGCTCGATAAGATGTATGGCGTCTGATGGCTGCTGGGCGCTTTACATCCATACCGAAGGTGGGGGGGCTCATAGGATGGTACACTGATAGCCTGATCGTCCCATAATGTATCAACATGTGACTGATGGGGGGTAACCTCATGATCAACAAAATCAAGGGACTGCCGACCTGGTTTGTCTGCGTCTCGTAATGTAGCTTGACTACAGATAGAAAATAGTCGTTACTTATGATTCCCTGTAACTTCAAAAGTAGAATAATAGACTACGGGTGAGAATAGGGGACCATTCACACCGTAAATAGCGCCAGCTACTTCTCCCAAACACCAGCACCCCCAATATCCATAGACATGTTCCCAATCCATAGGACTGTATAGCTGTCAGATACATCGGCCTCTCCAGATCGCTCCGGCAGTGGTATATATCCAGTGTGAACCAAGGATCAGGCATGTCGGATTCCAGTATGCCCAATCTATCTTTTGTTCTAACATCTACAGTACGGAGAGTATTTGGTCACCCCCACACACATTAGATGGTCAGTCTGTCCCACCAAAATCTGAGATATCAGCCCACATAGCTAATATAAACTAAAAAAAAAAAAATACCAAAGCCTGGTTTGGTAGTCAAGCAAATGTGATATTTTTGCCAGATGATGTGAGCCATGTCTATGGCCAGCTTAGATAGCGACTTGTGTTCATTCAGCATTTTTTTCATTACTGTAATGAACTTAAATTCGCTTTAATAGAAAAGTAAAAGCACAGAGAGATGTGTCATCAGGTTTTTGCTACCTCATCTAACAACAGCATGAGTAGGGGCAGAGACCCTGATTCCAACAATATCGCTTAGTTTACTGGGTGCAGCAGTTGTGATACCAGCGTTTTTACATGTAGCAGAACTGAGAAAGCTAACCCTGCCCTGCCACAGCTCTCTATGTAGGCTGTGAGCTGCTTATCAGGAGAGAGTGGTGGTTGCACCACTTGGCACGAGGGAGCTAGTCTGAGCAGTAATAACCTCTTGGTGATAAAACATTCATTGTATGGAGATAGCACACAGCCTAAGGGTGCAGACAGATAGATGTATATATTGGGGCGAGATCGGACTGCATTGCACAAACCTAATTCCCGACCTAAGCGTGATGGCAGCATAGCTGTACATGAAGCGGTCGGGGGGAGCCGCCGGCCGGTCTGAGCGTTGTGGTACAATCTCGCTACGATTTATACAGCCTTCTGAATACACCCTAATAAATGGCATAGCTAAAATCAGTGTCTCAGCCTCTACCTTATGGTGACCTCAGATTACATAGCAAAAGCCTGCTGACAGGTTCAATTAAACCACATTTACGTCTTATGAAATCCCTTTTCTTGGTTCTGTACCCTATAAACATGGCCCGTGAGGTTCTGTTAAAGACCGGGCTTTTCTTACCACTTCGGTCCCAAAATACACATAAACCTTCAGTGCTACACGCTCCTTTAAGGTCCATTCACTGCACATCCTGCACTGGCCTCGCCCGCCACATACCTTCCATGTTAACCCTACCAGGTCCACGCTGGACAATACACGGAAACTGCAGGAGGAAATAAAGCCGTAACCACTCCCCTGCCAGAAAACCTGTCATTGATGCCCTATTAATCCAGATACCTGAGCCGTGCTGTAGCCAACAGGAGCCGGCGGCTGGAATCAGACTGGGGGATTATTCATTCGGGTTTTTACCGTTTACTTTCATGAAGTCATCAAACAGAACCACTGGTAACAACGCAAAGAACAAGCGGCGAGAAAACAGTTCAGGAGAATGTTATGGGGGCTACAAACCATCTAAACTACTTGTGACCTTTAGTATTACGTTCCTGGAAATTGCACAACTGCCAAAACGCCTTTGTTTTTACAGAGCGATACTTGAGAGTATGTAAGCATGTCACCAAAGCAAGAGAGCATGACCAGAAAATGAGAAACAATAATGGGGGAAACAAAAACAGTGCGGAGCGCAGGGATCGGTAAGACAAGCGTACAAATAATGGGCTTATAAACAGGAGATGTAGTCACAAAACTGCTGCATGGAGGCAAGATCAAAGATGGCGCAGATCATCTCGACATCATTGGCTGCTCCTGGGGGACTACTGCTAAGCTAGAGTCCGGAGGGAGGTGCTGCGCTCTCCCGCCTCCTTCAGCTCTGCCTCTTCTGATTGGCTTATATCTATACACAACAGCCAATCAGAGGCTCGCCAGAAAGCCAGTGCATTGAGAGCTAATTACTTCTAGAAAAAGAACAGAATGATAGTAAGGTTCCGAATACGGAGAGGAATGAGCCACAGCAACGGGAAGTGTGGAGAATCACTTTAAGAGTGTGTTCACACACTGGGTTTTTTTTATATATTGGGTTTTTGGAGAAGAAACTCACCAAAAGTCACGCGTTTCGATTGGAGAGCATTTGCATTGGAAACTAAACAAAAATAACTCAGTGTGAACATATGTGCACACCTGCCTGAAAAAGCGCAGGTAAAAAATACAAAACATATACAGTAATGACCAAACAACTTGCTGTGCACATACTAAATCTACTGTAACTTCTTTTAACCAGATCAGGTTTCACAAAGCTGTGAAGTGACCTGACCACCCTTCCAGAGGCTTCCACTTGGAGAACACCACTAATAAACAAGTGATTCTCGCTAAATTAGTATATCATCAACAAGTTAATTTCAGTTTTTCAATACAAAAAGTGAAATTACAGAGTGATTTATTTCAAGTGTTTGTTTCAGTTAATGTTGATGATTATGGCTTACAGCCAATGTAAACCCAAAAGTAATCATCTCAGTAAATTAGAATAATTTAAAAAAAAACCTGCAAAGGCTTCCTAAGTGTTTAAAAAGGTCCCTTAGTCTGATTCAGTAGGCTCCACAATCATGGGGAAGACTGCTGACCTGACAGATGTCCAGAAGGCAGTGATTGACACACTCCACAAGGAGGGTAAGCTGCAAAAGGTCATTGCTAAAGAAGCTGGCTGTTCACAGAGTGCTGTATCCAAGCATATTAATGGAAAGTTGAGTGGAAGGAAAAAGTGTGGTAGAAAAAGGTGCACAAGCAACTGGGATAACCGCAGCCTTGAAAGGATTGTTAAGAAAAGGCCATTCAAAAATATGGAGGAGATTCACAAGGAGTGGACTTCTGCTGGAGTCATTGCTTCAAGAGCCACCACACACAGACATATCCAGGACATGGGCTACAAGTGTTGTACTCCTTGTGTCAAGACACTCATGACCAATAGACAACACCACAAGCGTCTTACCTGGGTCAAAGAGAAAAAGAACTGGACTGTTGCTCAGTGGTCCAAGGTGTTGTTTTCAGATGAAAGTAAATTTTGCATTTCATTTGGAAATCAAGGTCCCAGAGTCTGGAGGAAGGGTGGGGAGGCCACAATCCAAGCTGCTGGAGGTCTAGTGTGAAGTTTCCACAATCAGTTATGGTTTGGGGAGCCATGTCGTCTGCCGATGTAGGTCCACTGTGTTTTATCAAGACCAAAGTCATCGCAGCCGTCGACCAGGAAATGTTAGAGCACTTCATGCTTCTTCATGCCAACCAGCGTTTTGGAGATGGAAATTTCATTCTCCAGCAGGACTTGGCACCTGTCCACACTGCCAAGTACCAATACCTGGTTTAAAAACAGCAGTATCATTGTGCTTCATTGGCCAGCAAACTCGCCTGACCTTAGCCCCATAGAGAATCTATGGGGTATTATCAAGAGGAAGATGAGACACCAGACCCAACAATGCAGACGAGCTGAAGGCTACTATCAAAGCTGGGCTTCCATAACACCTCAGCAGTACCACAGGCTGATCGCCTCCATGCCACGCCGCATTGATGCAGTAATTGATGGAAAAGGAGCCCCGACCAAGAATTGAGTGCATTTACTGAACATACATTGCAGTACGCCAACATTTCGGATTTTAAAATCATTTTTCCAGCTTGTGTTATAAAGTGTTCTAATTTACTGAGATAATGACTTTTGGGTTTTCATTGGCTGTAAGCCATAATCATCAACATTAACAGAAATAAACACTTGAAATAGATCACTATTTGTAATGACTCTATATAATATATGAGTTTCACATTTGTATTGAAGAACTGAACTAAATTAAGGTAACTTTTTGATGATTTAAGGGGCTATGAAAAACACCGGTAAGCCCATAAACTGAAAATATACTATGTACATTAGACACCTCCAGCTTAAAAATGAGCTAGGGAGAATATATATGTGACATATACATCCATATAACACACCATATTTATCCCCATAAAGAATAATAGCACACGTAATATTTGTCTTCTCTTTCACATCATACAAATAATACAAATCTTGAGCAAACAGCCTTTCCTTTCATTCTTTCTGTAGACGTATTCTCTCCATATATAACTCCATAACGACTAGACTTGTCTCGCGACACACACCTTGTGGACATTGGAACTATTTTTTCTTCTTGTACGTCTCTAGCGGCGAGAACGCTTATTTTTAAATCAATCTGGCTGAAGGAATAGATAAATTTGCATGAACGTTGGCCATACTGCACTTTCATCTGTACGGTGGTATTGGAAAGAACAGTCCAACATTATTGCTTTTCAAAATGATTAGATCCACATGGATTCTAAATACCTGTACAGGAGAACACATTTGCCCATTAAGAAGTACTTATTTCAGGAAACTTTTCAGATTAAACTGCAGTGGGTATTTACACGAGGAATAACACAGTTTCGACTCCCTCTTATTTTCTCTGTAGCACATAGAGAAGAGCAGCAGTATGGAAGACATTATACAGCACTACTGAGCTGTGTGGCTGTGAATCCAGCACTGTTGGGTGAAATACATTTCCTAGAGTCTGTTTGACCAAGACAGACAAAGTTTTTTCGGGGGGGGAGGGGGGGGGGTTCTTGAGTGGATAGGAAGTTCAGGGGGTGGGGCAAGGATTAAAGGTGGCTGATAAGTGCAGAAAGAAGATTCTGGGTAGGATATGCTACAAAGTTTCACTTGTAATATTGAGTTTTGCAATGTTCACTGATCATTTAAGGCCTGTATTGTATATATTTTGTGAACTTTCTTGTCAATGAACAGATATGGAGTGACTTAGCAGTGAGCTCACACATTGCGGATGAGAACATATAGGTGAGATGTGGCTACTACTTGTACACAGTTTGCCACAGAGATGAAGCCAGTACAAGTGAAGCACACCACTTCTCCAACCCTGTGGCTGCTACATCAAAACCTGACCTTACGCTAGCAATACATGAGATAGCCTTCAGTAGACGTCAATCTCTCCCAAATGCCCCATGTACGCGAGAGCTCAACAGGACAAATAATGTGCTTTCAAATAGCAGGAGAAAGTCGCTGCCAGGAAGCTCTGAAGGTGGCTTATCCCCCCCTTGAAAAAAATATATATAATGGGCATTGAAATTCCAAGAGCCCTTTCCTTCTCTGTCCCAACAATCGTGTAATGAGACAGTAGGGAGGCCCATACACATTAGATGTTTGGCCGTTTCCTGATGAAGTTAACAAGTTTGTCGGTCTTTCATCTAATGTGTATGGTGATCTATACTTTGACCTGTAAAATTCTGGTCATTACAATCCCTTTAACCAGTGCAAGCAACTGTATATTCACAAAAAATGACAAATACATTTTTTTTTTTTTTTTAAAGGGAATCTGTTGCCAGGTTTTTGCCACCTGAAAGAATCAGTGTAGAGATAGAGACCTTGATTCCAATGATGTATCATACTGGGCTGCTTGCTGTAGTTTCAATAAAATCACGGTTTCATCAGAACGAGACTATCAGAAGATTAGTAAACCTGCTGCCATACAGTCCTCTATATTCATGAGCTCTGTAAAACCTCGCCTCCACCAATGACTGGCCCCTTTCTGCCTATGCACAGTGTACACAGCAAGCTGCCAATGTGTGGTGTGGGCGGGGTTATATAGAGCTCAGCATTCAGAGAACTAGTAGATCTGTGGAAGATAAACAGTGAAATTATCAAAACTACAGCAAGCAGCAAAGTCATACATCGCTGGAATCAGGGTCTCCTCCCCTACATCATGCTGTTCTCAGACTGGGAACAATTCAATGTTATATAGTGACCTACTAGAAAAATTGCAAGAAAAAAAATACAAGAAGTTCAATAATAATGGTGCAAAAAATAATAAACACTTTATTGACCAAGAATTTTAGTGTGTGGTGGTAGGAAGAACAACCAGAAGAAGAAGCGAGAGCGCAATCTAAAGCTACCGTCACACTCAGTAACTTTCCAACGATCACGACCAGCAATACGACCTGGCCGTGATCGTTGGAAAGTCCTTGTGTGGTCGCTGGAGAGCTGTCACACAGACAGCTCTCCAGTGACCAACGATGCCGGAGTCCGCGGGTAACCAGGGTAAACATCGGGTTACTAAGCGCAGGGCCGCGCTTAGTAACCCGATGTTTACCCTGGTTACCATTGTAAATGTTAAAAAAAAAAAACACTACATACTCACATTCCGGTGTCTGTCACGTCCCCTTCCCTGCACTCCTCCTGCATCTTGTGTAAGCGCCGGCCGTAAAGCAGAGCGTTGACGTTACCGCTGTGCTCTGCTTTCCGGCCGGCCGGCGCTGACACAGGATGCAGGAGGAGTGCAGGGAATGGGACGCCGGGGACGTGACAGGCACCGGAATGTGAGTATGTGTTTTTTTTTTTTACATTTACAATGGTAACCTGGGTAAACATCGGGTTACTAAGCGCGGCCCTGCACACACACGCCGATTCAGCGATGTCAGCGGGTGATCCAGCGACGAAATAAGGTGCTGGCCTTCTAGCTCCGACCAGCGATGTCACAGCAGGATCCTGATCGCTGCTGCGTGTCAAACACAACAATATCGCTATCCAGGACGCTGCAACGTCACGGATCGCTATCGTTATCGTTGTTAAGTTGTTCAGTGTGAAGGTACCTTAAGTGGCAAACAGACATTAAAAATACAAATCAGCAATCATAAATACATGTGAATAAATCAGTAATAACAATAATCAATTACGGTAGTTCGGATATTTAGCAGCTATTTATTGAGCCATTTTTAGCCACGGATCAAAATTACCCATAAAAATGTGCTGGCATGTAAGGCAAAAAAATAAAATCACTGTCCATGTTTACCACTGTATTTGGTAAGAGAAGCTTTTCAATTTTTAGAAAAATCACTGATGAAAATGTAATGGTTTCCGATACCCTTTCCTCAAGGAAGATAAGCCACATCCATTTTACAACTTGCAGTGACTATAAGGGTATGTTTCCACGTCCAGATGCTACAGCATAGTGGAGGGGATTTCATGAAATCCCGTCTCCACTATGCATTAAAAGACACCTGCGGCAGACCCGCGAAAACGCACATGCGGCGCATCTTTTAAGAACGCAGCATGTCCTTACATTGCAGAAAAAACGCAAGGACAGCGCAGGTGACCTACCAGTGACCTCAGGTGCAGATTTGGTCAGGATTTTATCTGCATAAAATCCTGACCAAATCCTGATGCAATCCTGAACGTGGACACATACCCTTATTCACCTATCCCAATTAAGAGCAAATCTACGCTAGTAATTTCCAAAGGGCCTCCATGAAAAAAAGGAGGTGGAATTGGACTTGTTGCTATGTGCACTTAGTACAGTATTACAGCATCTTCCCTACTGAGTGTAGACACCATCTAAACCTTCTGATCAAAATGACTAATAAAGATAATCAGGATTGTAAAAGTTGAAACAAGAAGTTTACATACAATATATATATATATATATATATATATATATATATATATATATATATATATATATATATATATATATACATACACACACACACATATACATGTATTTCTCAATATCTGACATTAGATCAGAATAAACCTTTCCCACTTTAGGTCAATTAGGATTACCATAATTATTAATATTTGCCAAATGCCAGAATAATGAGGGAGAGAGAGAATGTTTTAATTTAAGGCATTTTCATTACTTATTGCAAAGTCAAAAGTTTACATACACTAAGATTACTATGCCTTTAAACAATTCTGGGCTGCCTATATAATGATGTCATGTGTTTTGGAAGTTTCTGATAGGTTGGTAACATCTGAGTTAATTAGAGACACACCTGTGGATGTATTTTAATGCACACCTGAAACACACTGCTTCATTGTGTAGCATCATGAGAAAGTCTAAAAAAAAAAATAAAAAAAAAAAATCGGGCCTAAAACGTGAAAGGTTTATTCTGATTTCATGTCAGATATTGAGAAAACCATGCATATGTGTCTTTATATAGAGTGTATGTAAACTTCGGGTTTCAACTGTATTTACCACATGCCGTTATGTCAGATTTTTTAGAACAGAAGAAAAAGTCCTGCATGGCGGGATTTTTCTTCTTTTGTCAAAAGGACACATACGGAACCCAGGGGGATACCGAAGTAATCAAAGCGGTTTGCCTGCTTCCATTTGTATCAGTTACGCAATGCATTTAACATTAAAGGGAATCTGTCATCAGGATTCCAGCACCCAAACTATATGTGCATGTAGCTCTTTCAAAGTCAAGTCCAGCAATACCTTTACATAGCAGGAAATAGAGCTGGAGTGACAGAGGTTTCAGCTCTACAGCCTCATTTGCATATCAATTCAAACTCTGTAAAGGAAGAACAAACTGGCCATGTAAAGGTATTGCTGAACTTGTCTTTGATGGGGCTACATGTGCATATAAATAGCTTGGGGTGTGAGATCCTGCTGACGGATTCCCTTTAATTCCATTTGTCTGTTCCTAGAAGCAGAACAGATAAACTGAATGTCCGAACGGAAATGTGAAAGTAGCCTATACATTGTTATTTCCCGAATATATATTCCGTTTAGATCATATGGATGTGAAGGTTATCAAAAGAATATACCACACACTTAAAATTAGATATGAGAAACCAATGTATTTTAGAATGTGCAGCATAAGAGGAGGAGATCGGAAAGGGAAGCCGAGAGGTTATGCATGTCAGCAATGTTTACAGGAAAGACAACCAAATAACTTTGTACTCAGTTTTACATTAAAAGGACACAAAAAGGTGGAGTCTTAGATGGGCAAGCAAGTTTTTCCAGAACAGAAAGAAATGATCTCTAAATAATCTGCTGTGGACAACTTTTCCAGGAACAGTTTTATATATAAAAGACACATAATATATTGAACATATACAGTTTTGTGGAAAAGAAACTGCGAAGTAGAATGCTTTCATAAATAGAAGTGTTAAAGGGAACCTGTCATACACGAGCATATCATTAACTGAAAATAAAGATTAAACAACAACCACAAGACGGATTTCACCAACCAAGGTATCAATTCATTCAGTATAACGGCGCCGACCTAAACTGTGTGTAGGTTACTATGCACAATCCTCCTCACAAGTTCCTAAAATAATATTTTTATCTAATTACCAAAGTGACTGAACAAAAGAAAAATCTCAATCAAATCAATGTTTGGTGTGACCACCTTTTGCCTTTAAATGCATTATCTATTCTTACAGATACACTTGCACAAAATCAGGAATAGTGGAGGATTATAGTCAGATGAATGACCAATTATACCAATGGTGATAATGATCATCAGTTATTAACTGAAACAACTTTATAGAAGATGTAAAACCGAGTGGGGAACAGCCAAACTTTGCTACAAAAGGTGAGGATATGAAGGACAGTTTTAGCTCACACGAGGTAGTTATACTGCATCAGCCAGGTCCCTCTCCAAACAAAGATTTCAAAGCAGACCGGGGTTTCAAAATATGCTGCTCAAGTTCTTTTGAGGAACCAAGAATTGGACAACATCAAGATCTGTAGACGTAGTGGTCAGCCAAAGAAACTTAGTGCAACAGATGAAAGACACATCATGCTTTGAAAATGGAAGATGTCCAACATTGCCATCAACATACAAACTTGTAGCAACCACTGGGGCCCAGCTAGACCAATCTTCTGTTCAGATATGCGTGAATGCAAGTGGTGGTTCAAGGAAGAATTGCAGACAAAAAGCCATATCTTCAAAATGGAAACAAGTCCAAGTGACTCAAATGTTCACAAAAACATAGGGACTGGGGCGCAAAAAATGGCAGCAGGTGCTCTACACTGATAAGACAAACAAACACTTAAATAAATTACGGTAGTACTTTTTTTTTCTAAAGAAAACGGTTAAAATACATCTTTATTATAAACATATTAACTCCTTAGTGACAGAGCCAATTTTGTCCTAAATGACCAAGCAAATTTTACAATTTTGACCATTGTCACTTTATGAGGTTACAGCCCTGGAATGCTTCAACGGATCCCACTGATTCTGGGAATGTTTTTTTTGTGACAAATCATGGTAAAATTTATTCAATATGACTTGCGTTTATTTATGAAAAAAAACAAGTTTGGCAAAATTTTTGAAAATTTAGCAATTTTCAAACTTTTAATTTTTGTGTCCTTAAATCAGTGAGTAATATCGCACACAACAGTTACCGTAATAAAGAATATTTCCCACATGTCTACTTTACATAATCACAATTGTGGAAAGATTTTATTTTTTTTTTTGTTAGGAAGTTATAAGGATTAAAAGTTGACCAGCGACTTCTCATTTTTCCAACAAAATTTATAGAACCCCTTCTTAGGGACCACCTCACATTTGAAGTGAGTTTGGGAGGTCAATATGACAGAAAATACCCAAAAGTTACACCATTCTAAAAACTGCACCCCTCAAGGTGCTCAAAACCACATTCAAGAAGTTTATTAACCCTTCAGGTGTTTAACGAGAACTAAAGCAACGTGGAAGGAAAAAAAAATGAACATTTTACTTTTTTCACAAAAAAATTCTTTTAAACCCAAACTTTTTTATTTTCACAAGGGTAACAAGATAAAATGGACCACAAAATTCGTTGTGCAATTTCTTCTGAGAACACGGATACCCCGTATGTGGGGGAAAGCCACTGTTTGGGCGAATGTCAGGGCTCAGAATGGAGGGAGCTCCATTTGACTTTTTGAACCCAAAATTGGCTGGAATCAATGGCGGGCGCCATGTCGCGTTTGGAAACCCCCAGTGGAAACCACCCAATTTTTAACTCCAACCATAATACAGCCCTACCCCTGACCTTATACCAACCCTAACCCCAATACCCCAACCGTATCCCCAACACAACCATATCCCCAAAACAACCCTAACCCCAACCGTAACCCAAACAAAACCCTAACCCTATCCCAACCCTAACCATAGCCCCAACGCTAGCCCCAACCCCAGCTCTAACCCCAACCCTAACCCTAGTCTCAACCCTAAACTTAATGGAAAAATGGAAATAAATTTATTTTATTATTTTTTACCTATCCAAGGGGGTGATAAAGGGGGTGTGATTTTTTTTTATTTTGATTACTGTGATCAAAATTAACCAATAGGAAAAATCTCCTATTGTTGCCAGGTGACGGCCGGCAGATCTCGGAAGGTGGACTATGCATGCGCGTGCGCCTGACATTTTCTTTCTGGTAGAAGACGCCGAGGGCTGGAGCTGGACAGAGCTGGAGGGTCCAGGGACACCGGAGGTACCAGGTGGGGCTCGGGAGACCCCATTTCTCTCTCCTCAGGTATGATAGATCATATCAGAGGAAAGAGAAATGAATGGGAAAATCGGACTTTTTTTTGCGATTGCTGTTATTCCGTGAATAACGGTGATCACCAGACTGGGGACAGTAAAAAACGACCCGAATCACGTTCTACGGGGTCTCGACTAGCCGAGACCCTGGAGATTTTCCAATGCTGGGGGGCGCTATAACCTATATTTCTCAGCACCATTAAAAATTTAGAATTAAGAATTTAGGTATGTAAATACAGAACATACAGGAAGCAAGATTAAAGTACAGAAAAAAGGTCTGTATAGCTCAATAAAAAAAAAAAATCTGGTGTAGTCTACTACACCGTTATGTCCATGCAGTGACTCTCGTATCACAAGTGAAATATAGAAAACAATATATAAAGTACAAGTAATATACCATGTAGTTTTAGATGTACATCTTGATCTTGTTCACTGAAATGGTAGGTCCAATCATACCACAAAAAATACATAGGATAAAACACATATCCATAATAGTAGTATATAAATATAGCTACCTGTAATAATAGACTCATATGTTAATAAGCCCATGTAATAGTAAATATGAGAAGAGTCTTTAGCAAACTACTTCAATAGTACCTAATAGTTGCAAGTCGGGTGTGGTGGGTTCCTGGCTCTCTGCTCTGCTGGTAACATTACCTTTATTACTTTACTCTTTGTGCCCATGTACGTATAGCTTGGATGTTCATCTGTCATACCTTGGTCCAATATTACCAATATTAACCCCTTCCAGACCTTGCCCTTTTTTTGCGTTCTCGTACCTTGCCCTTTTTTTGCGTTCTCGCTTTTCGCTCCCCTCCTTCCCGGAGCCATAACTTTTTTATTTTTCCGTCAATATGGCCAAGTGAGGGCTTGTTTTTTGTGGGACAAGTTGCACTTTGAACGACATCATTGGTTTTACCATGTCTTGTACTAGAAAACGGGAAAAAAATTCCAAGGGCGGTGAAATTGAAAAAAAAAGTGCAATCCCACACTTGTTTTTTGTTTGTCTTTTTTGCTAGGTTCACTAAATGCTAAAACTGACCTGCCGTTATGATTCTCCAGGTCATTACGAGTTCATACACACCAAACATGTCTAGGCTACGTTTTATCTACCGTATTTTTCGGACCATAGGACGCACTTTTTTTCCTTCAAATTTGGGAGGAAAGTGTGGATGCGTCTTATGGTCCGGATGTACCATGTGGGGTGGGGGCAGCGCGAGTGGGATCCACTGTGATCCCACTTGCAGGAGGCAAAAAAATGTCCCGCTGCAGGGCTGGGGAAACCATGTGATCCCGATGATTAAAGTGCAGTGAATATTCATTAGCCGCCTCCCCGCCCACCTGTCAGCTGAGCAGTGAGGGGGAGCAGCCATTGAATAGTCCTTCACTTAAGCAGCCACACATGGTTTCCTCAGCGCTGGATTCCTGCAGCAGCTGGGGAGATCTGTGTCCAGTGGAGGAAGGGGGCAGCAGCAGGGGCAGGGGAGACACAAGATCGCTGCGTACCTGCCTGGCTGTGCTGGGTGCTGAGGCATAAGGACCTGTGTGATGTCAGGAAGTAGGCGGGCTGGAGCATCACATGGCAGCACAGAGCCCTCCCTCTTCTGATGTCATCACAGGTCCTTCAGACACCGCACTAGAATCTGCAGGCTTCGTCTTATGACCTGCACTGTGGAGAGGCAACAAGAGGCAGGGCTCTGTATGTGCAGTCATGGGATGCTCCAGCTTTTTACCTCACCACAGCATGGCTGGCTGGCTGCCACAATTAAAAGGTTAGTCACTACAACACACAATAAAGCACTCTGCCACTCCTGTGGTGAACTATAACTCCCAGCATGCCATAGGATCTGCAGGACATGCTGGAAGTTATAGTTCTCCAATGGGATCTCAAAGCAGCACTCCAGTATTAGTTTTCAGTGCTGGAAAATATAAGCCCTGTGCCCCCATTCTTATACTCACCCTCCAGCGTCTTCATATAGTACGGTACTTTACAGACACACTGGTCCCGCAGCGCCATCTTCTACCCACAGCTTCCAACATAATAACGTACTATTATATATATTAACAACACATATAATAGTATGTTATTTATGTTACTAAATATTTTACCACATTTTTTTGCTTCAAATATTTTTTTCCCTGTTTTCCACCTTTAACCCCTCTGTGACCTTAGACGTACTATCCCGTCAAGGTGCCCTGGGCTTATCTGAACCTGGA
The DNA here is from genome assembly GCF_032444005.1 of Ranitomeya imitator. NCBI lineage: Eukaryota > Metazoa > Chordata > Amphibia > Anura > Dendrobatidae > Ranitomeya > Ranitomeya imitator. The sequence goes on from NC_091285.1 coordinate 437,705,850, forward strand.
CGGGATAGTACGTCATATGCGATCGGCAGCGCTCACGGGGGGAGCGCCGCCGATCGCAGCCGGGTGTCAGCTGCTTATCGCAGCTGACATCCGGCACTATGTGCCAGGAGCGGTCACGGACCGCCCCCGGTACATTAACCCCTGGCACACCGCGATCAAACATGATCGCGATGTGCCGGCGGTGCAGGGAAGCACCGCGCAGGGAGGGGACTCCCTGCGGGCTTCCCCGAGCCTTACCTCCCTCCCTGCCTGCTCCAGCCCCAGATCCAAGATGGCCGCGGATCCGGGTCCTGTAGGGAGGGAGGTGGCTTCACAGAGCCTGCTCAGAGCAGGCACTGTGAAGCCTGCAGCACTGCTAGTCAGATCAGTGATCTGACAGAGTGCTGTGCAAACTGTCAGATCACTGATCTGTGATGTCCACCCCTGGGACAAAGTAAAAAAAAAAATTTCCAAATGTGTAAAAAGAAAAAAAAAAAAAATTCCAAAATAATGAAAAAAAAAAAATATTATTCCCATAAATACATTTCTTCATCTAAATAAAAAAAAACCAATAAAAGTGCACATATTTAGTATCGCCGCGTCCGTAACGACCCGACCTATAAAACTGTCCCACTAGTTAACCCCTTCAGTAAACACCGTAAGAAAAAAAAAAAAAAAAACGAGGCAAAAAACAACGCTTTATTATCATACCGCCGATCAAAAAGTGGAATAACACGTGATCAAAAAGACAGATATAAATAACCATGGTACCGCTGAAAACGTCATCTTGTCCCACAAAAAACGAGCCGCCATACAGCATCATCAGCAAAAAAAAAAAAAAGTTATAGTCCTGAGAATAAAGCGATGCAAAAATAATTATTTTTTCTGTAAAATAGTTTTTATCGTATAAAAGCGCCAAAACATAAAAAAATGATATAAATGAGGCATCGCTGTAATCGTACTGACCCGAAGAATAAAACTGCTTTATCAATTTTACCAAACGCGGAACGGTATAAACGCCTCCCCCAATAGAAATTCATGAATAGCTGGTTTTTGGTCATTCTTCCTCACAAAAATCGGAATAAAAAGCGATCAAAAAATGTCACGTGCCCGAAAAGGTTTTCAATAAAAACGTCAACTCGTCCCGCAAAAAACAAGACCTCACATGACTCTGTGGACCAAAATATGGAAAAATTATAGCTCTCAAAATGTGGTATTGCAAAAAATATTTTTTGCAATAAAAAGCGTCTTTCAGTGTGTGACGGCTGCCAATCATAAAAATCCGCTAAAAAACTTGCTATAAAAGTAAATCAAACCCCCCTTCATCACCCCCTTAGTTAGGGAAAAATAAAAAAAAGTATTTATTTCCATTTTCCCATTAGGGCTAGGGTTAGGGCTAGGGTTAGGATTAGGGCTAGGGTTAGGGCTAGAGTTAGGGCTAGGGTTAGGGCTAGGGTTAGGGCTAGGGTTAGGGTTGGGGCTACAGTTAGGGTTGGGGCTAAAGTTAGGGTTTAGATTACATTTACAGTTGGGAATAGGGTTGGGATTAGGGTTAGGGGTGTGTCAGGGTTAGAGGTGTGGTTAGGGTTACCGTTGGAATTAGGGTTAGGGGTGTGTTTAGATTAGGGTTTCAGTTATAATTGGGGGGTTTCCACTGTTTCGGCACATCAGGGGCTCTCCAAACGCGACATGGCGTCCGATCTCAATTCCAGCCAATTCTGCGTTGAAAAAGTAAAACAGTGCTCCTTCCCTTCCGAGCTCTCTCGTGTGCCCAAACAAGGGTTTACCCCAACATATGGGGTATCAGCGTACTCAGGACAAATAGGATAACAACTTTTGTGGTCCAATTTCTCCTGTTACCCTTGGAAAAATACAAAACTGGGGACTAAAAAATAATTTTTGTGGGAAAACAAAAAGATTTTTTATTTTCACGGCTCTGCATTATAAACTGTAGTGAAACACTTGGGGGTTCAAAGTTCTCACAACAAATCTAGATAAGTTCATTGAGGGGTCTAGTTTCCAATATGGGGTCACTTGTGGGGGGTTTCTACTGTTTAGGTACATTAGGGGCTCTGCAAACGCAATGTGACGCCTGCAGACCAATCCATCTAAGTCTGCATTCCAAATGGCGCTCCTTCCCTTCCTTTGGGGTCCAATTTCTCCTGTTACCCTAGGAAAAATACAAAACTGGGGGCTAAAAAATAATTTTTGTGGGAAAAAAATTTTGTTTTATTTTTATGGCTCTGCATTATAAACTTCTGTGAAGCCCTTGGTGGGTCAAAGTGCTCACCACACATCCAGATAAGTTCCTTAGGGGGTCTACTTTCCAAAATGGTGTCACTTGTGGGGGGTTTCAATGTTTAGGCACATCAGTGGCTCTCCAAACGCAACATGGCTTCCCATCTCAATTCCTGTCAATTTTGCATTGAAAAGTCAAACGGCGCTCCTTCCCTTCCGAGCTCTCCCATGCGCCCAAACAGTGGTTTACTGCCACATATGGGGTATCAGCGTACTCAGGACAAATTGTACAACAACTTTTGGGGTCCATTTTCTCCTGTTACCTCCTGTTACCCTTGGTAAAATAAAACAAATTGGAGCTGAAGTAAATTTTTTGTGTAAAAAAGTTAAATGTTCATTTTTATTTAAACATTCCAAAAATTCCTATTAAACATCTGAAGGGTTAATAAACTTCTTGAATGTGGTTTTGAGCACCTTGAGGGGTGCAGTTTTTAGAATGGTGTTACACTTGGGTATTTTCTATCATATAGACCCCTCAAATGAGATGTGGTCCCTAAAAAAAAAATGGTGTTGTAAAAATGAGAAATTGCTGGTCAACTTTTAACCCTTATAACTCCCTAACAAAAAAAAAAATTTGGTTCCAAAATTATGCTGATGTAAAGGAGACATGTGGGAAATGTTACTTATTAAGTATTTTGTGTGACATATCTCTGTGATTTAATTGCATAAAAATTCAAAGTTTGAAAATTGCAAAATTTTCGCCAAATTTCCGTTTTTTTCACAAATAAACGCAGGTACTATCAAAGAAATTTTACCACTATCATGAAGTACAATATGTCACGAGAAAACAATGTCAGAATCACCAAGATCCGTTGAAGCGTTCCACAGTTATAACCTCATAAAGGGACAGTGGTCAGAATTGTAAAAATTGGCCTGGTCATTGACGTGCAAACCACCCTTGGGGGTAAAGGGGTTAAAACCTGGGTGCGTCTTATGGTCCGAAAAATACAGTAAGTGGTAAAAAAAAATTCCAAACTTTGTTAAAAAATAAAAATTGCGCAATTTTCCGATACCCATTGCGTCTCCATTTTTCGTAATCTGGGTTCAGGTGCGGACTTATTTTTTGCGTGCCGAGCTGTCGTTTTTTAATGATACCATTTTGGTGCAGATACGTTCTTTTGATCGCCCGTTATTGCATTTTAATTCTGGCGTTTCAAATTTTTTTCTCACTACGCTGTTTAGCGCTCAGGTTAATCCTTTTTTTTATTGATAGATCGGGCGATTCTGAACTAGGCGATACCAAATATGTGTAGGTTTGATTTTTTTTATTGTTTTATTTTGAATGGGACGAAAGGGGGGTGACTTAAACTTTTATTTTTTTTTTTTATTTTTTTCATGTTTTCTTAAACTTTAATTTTTTTTTACTTTTGCCATGCTTCAATAGCCTCCATGGGAGGCTAGAAGCTGGCACAACTGGATCGGCTCAGCTACATAGCAGCAATCATCAGATCACTGCTATGTAGCTGAATTGCAGGCTACACAGGCGCTCACAGCAGGCCGGCATCAGTAACCATAGAGGTCTCAAGGACCTCTATGGTTACTATCCTGACGCATCGCTGACCCCCGATCATGTGACGGGTCGGCGATGCGAGTATTTCCAGACGCCCGACCGGAAGCGCATGTTAAATGCCACTGTCAGCATTTGACAGCGGCATTTAACTAGTTAATAGCGGCGGGTGAATCACGATTTCACCCGCCGCTATTGCGGGCACATGTCATCTGTTCAAAACAGAGAGCAATGAACTCATTGAACCCTTAGTGATAACACTGCAGGAGTCATTGTCTCCTGTCAGTGTGTCACTGAAGGTCTATAGAGCTGTCACATCTCCTGATGTAACAGCTCTATAGGGGATATTGCCGTGGGACACTCAACTAATTGGACTGCGTCGGACACGGTTGGTTTATTATTTTTTATATTTTTCAGGCGATCGAGGGTGTCGCAGGAATTAGGCGTGGTTGTAAGTATGGTGAAATTAAGAATATTAAAATACTTTTTTCTGGCTTTGTCTTTTTTTTAACTCTTTCACTACTATAGGATTAGTAATGGATAGGTGTCTTATTGACGCCTCTCCATTACTAACCGGGCTTAATGTCACCTTACAATACAAAGGTGATATTAACCCCTTATTACCCCATATGCCACCGCTACAGGGCAGTGGGAAGAGAGAGGCTAAGTGCCGAATTGGCGCATCTTACAGATGCGCCATTTCTGGGGCGGCTGTGAGCTGGTATATATATTTGTTATTTTTTTGTTAAATAATGTTATAGAAGAGTTAAACTTATACATATAGTCATTTGTAGTTCTAAAGGTGCCGGTCTTAGGCCGGTTTCACATTAGCGTTTTGAGGAGCTGTGGAGGGCTGCGGACTTCCTCCATGAAGGCCCGCCCTCGGCTGCATCTCCGCCGCTAGCTCCGCCTTCTTCTGCATGCGGCCTGCGTACCCATCTTTAACATTAGGTACGCAGGTCGTGCGGCTGTATGTGGATGCTTCCGCATGCGTCGTTTTGACGATGTGGCGACTAGCGTAGGACGCAGCTGGTTGCAATTTCTTTTTTTCTCCGCATCGTCAAAACGACGCATGCGGAAGCATCCGCATACAGCCGCACGACCTGCATACCTAATGTTAAAGATAGGTACGCAGGCCGCATGCAGAAGTAGGCGGAGCTAGCGGCGGAGGTGCGGCCGAGGGCAGGGCTTCAGGAAGGAAGTGTGCAGCCCTCCGCAGCTCCTCAAAACGCTAATGTGAAACTAGCCTTAAATACGGTAGATGTTGCCATGACTTGACAAATTGCAGGAAATGGCATCTCTGTTATAACAATAATCACCAACAATCAAGAAAGAATTGTTGCCTTATAAAAAATGAATGGCGTAGTAAATGATTGCCATAAAGAATTAATTGTATGCTTCTCCATATCATAGAGTCATGCGAGGCACGTGCTTCCTCTCCCTACAGCTGTTCCCAGTAAGAGAACACATGGCTCACTATACAACCAAAGAATAGGTCGGGCAAAAGTAATTCCCAGCAGTGCCACTTCAGCAGCTGGGACCAGGAGGAGAGTTAGCACCGCAGCCAGGTTTTAGCTGTCCTATTTGCTGTGCTAGTAAATGACTATTAACACCTGGCTTTCCAGTGAGGACTAAACCATAGCTTCAAAATATATTGTGAAAAATACAGGAACATTAAATGGGTGATGAGCCTGTGAGCCAGCCTAGTCCTGAGCCCGGTAACTATGTGGGTCAATCAATCGCAATCAGCTATGGACAGCAGAACATGAGGTTAGGTCTAATGTTGGGGAAGAGATTGACTGCTTACAGGATTTACTATACATGGGATCTCATAAAAGGGTGCTTTAGAGGACTACATACACAGAGGCAGTCTCATCTAGCACGGTTCTTCATGGAGTAATGGTGGAACTGCCAGCAATGCAGAAACCACTAGTGCAACCTAAGGCAATAAAGTGGTGGCAGTTTTGGTTCCCTCTCAGAATGCCACCGTTGACTTGATACAATCACTCATAATGGTTTTTGTATTGTCTAAAAGGGATGTGTTATTACTGGAGACATGAATACTGCTTCTCAGTGACAGAACAGGGCCCGTCCCATATGTCCTCTCACAAAAGAGGCTTGGCACCTCACATCCCCCACACACAGACAAAGGCAGACAGTCTATGCCTTCACAAAAGCTCACAAGTGACAGGAGGAACTGACACATGGTCCTCAGAATGTGTCCCACCCTCCGACAATGGCACATGGATGGAGCAGCACTTTACAAAGACCATTCCTGGCAGAGATCACCCGGTCTGACTATAAAGGAAAGAATATTTCAACCCAATTTAAACCCTGATGACTAACCTACCAGTAACCACAAAAATAATCCCAAGAAATAGATTTGTTGTCAGCACCAGTTCTAAGTTTGCATCGCACGATGACGAGATCTACGATTTCCTATTACGCTACATTCAGTATGACCCTGAGGTTTGTGGCTGAGTTACAAAAGGAAATTGTAACGTGCGAGCCCCAGCCAAAGAAAAGTTACATGTGGCTGCATTAAATATCTAGCGGCAATGAAAATGTGTGATACAAATTGTTCGGAAATTGGCAGCAAATTAATACGGGAGCAACAAAAAGTCATTGTTTGCTTTTTTAATAATATTAAACAAGTTAGGACACGGGGAGGTAACAGCGGCAACTACGGTATATGGATTTCCGAAAGCCTCAATGAATGGGACAGTATGTACGGTAATTTCTGCAAGAAATTTACAACTGATCAGCTGCATTAGACATAAGGGGATGTGACAGGTTTTTTGCAGAATATCTGTGCCATTTATCGAAATAGGATTATTTCTGAAATATATATACGTTATATAGGCCTCAAATGAGAAGCTGAAACGTCACATTTATCCGGGTGAATAAAGTCCACCATTTTCACTTATTTCCACTGCTACTTTGCATACTGCTCTTTCTATGTCTGGAGGTTTTTAGCCAGCTACATGTGGAAGTAGCTGCTGTGTATATGTATATATGTATGTATATATATATATATATATATATATATATATATATATATATATATGTCTTATATTCTAGGTCCTTCAAAGTAGCCACCTTTTGCTTTGATGACTGCTTTGCACACTCTTGGCATTCTCTTGATGAGCTTCAAGAGGTAGTCACCGGGAATGGTCTTCCATCAATCTTGAAGGAGTTCCCAGAGATGCTTAGCACTTGTTGGCCCTTTTGCCTTCCCTCTGCGGTCCAGCTCACCTCAAACTATCTCGATTGGGTTCAGGTCTGGTGACTGTGGAGGCCAGGTCATCTGGCGTAGTACCCCATCACTCTCCTTTTTGGTCAAATAGCCCTTACAAAGCCTGGAGGTGTGTTTGGGGTCATTGTCCCGTTGAAAAATAAATGATGGTCCAACTAAACGCAAACCGGATGGAATAGCATGCCGCTGCAAGATACTGAGTTGCCATGCTGGTTCAGTATGCCTTCAATTTTGAATAAATCCCCAACAGTGTCACCAGCAAAGCACCCCCACACCATCACACCTCCTCCTGTAGAGTCCATCCGTTCACCTCTTCTGCGTCGCACAAAGATGCTCGCACGGTGGTTGAAACCAAAGATCTCAAATTTGGACTCATCAGACCAAAGCACAGATTTCCACTGTTCTGATGTCCATTCCTTGTGTTCTTTAGCCCAAACAAGTCTCTTCTGCTTGTTGCCTGTCCTTAGCAGTGGTTTCCTAGCAGCTATTTTACCATGAAGGCCTGCTGCACAAAGTCTCCTCTTAACAGTTGTTGTAGAGATGTGTCTGCTGCTAGAACTCTGTGTGGCATTGACCTGGTCACTAATCTGAGCTGCTGTTAGCCAGCGATTTCTGAGGCTGGTGACTCTGATAAACTTATCCTTAGAAGCAGAGGTGACTCTTGGTCTTCCTTTCCTGGGGCGGTCCTCGTGTGAGACAGTTTCTTTGTAGCGCTTGATGGTTTTTGCCACTGCACTTGGGGACACTTTCAAAGTTTTCCCAATTTTTCGGACTGACGGACTCTCATTTCTCAAAGTAATGATGGCCACTCATTTTTCTTTACTTAGAATTTGTATTATGGCAAGAAAAAAGCAGCTAGCAGTCTATTCAGTAGGACTATCAGCTGTGTATCCACCAGAATTCTGCACAACACAACTGATAGTCCCAACCCCATTTATAAGGCAACAAATCCCACTTATTAAACCTGACAGGGCACACCTGTGAAGTGAAAACCGTTCCCGGTGACTACCTCTTGCAGCTCATCAAGAGAATGCAAAGAGTGTGCAAAGCAGTCATCAAAGCAAAAGGTGGCTACATTGAAGAACCTAGAATATAAGACAATTTCAGGTGTTTCACACTTTTTTGTTAAGTATATAATTCCACATGTGTTAATTCATAGTTTTGATGCCTTCAGTGTGAATGTACAATTTTCATAGTAATGAAAATACATAAAAAACGTTAAATGAGAAGGTATGTCCAAACTTCTGGTCTGTACTGTAAATATATATATATATATATATATATATATATATATATATATATATATATATATATATATATAATCACTGTGTACTTACAATTGCTCATTTTGCCTATCTACCAAGTTAATCTGTTTTCCATCTATGACCTCATGTGATTAAAAACAATCTAGCTGAATCCTTCTAAGGAGAAACAGGAGGTCAATTTTCCCTGTATGAGTCACTGTAAAAGTCCTTGACAGAGGGGAAGAGGGAGCAGCTTGCTCCGGAGCTGAAGTGGGAAATGAAAAAGGCAGGGACGAGAGACTTCAGGTTTCTACATAGAGCAGAGAGAAGAGAAAGATTAGCTTGGTAGAAAGGCAAAATAAGCAATTGTAAGTACACAGCGCTATATAATATGATGATTATAAACTTTGATGTGAGATATTCTTGAAATGTTTCCAGTGCCAAACGTAACATAACATGATCAGTTTTTTAATTTACACAAAACAGTTTATTAATGTGTAACTAAACATTTGTAACCTTTGTTTTGTAGTCCTTTTCTGTAGATTCTGTACACACTTCTATAAACTCACCCACTTTCACAGTGCAGAGATCACTGCTTCAGTATATACTGGTGTGACAAATGGCCATAGAATGTGATGTGTCACACCAGAATGACATTCACTAATGGGACCCATGTGACTCAGGGAAATAGAGAACAATGCACACAAATTATCTTTATGAGCACCAAAAAAGGATCAAGATACTGAAAGTTCATACTTCTACTCAAACTATGCAATGAGGTTACTCCAGACCCAGCTCACCCCTCCAAACCTATCATCTTCTGAATCAGACTTCTATAAAGATGCAGTGGCTATTAAGCACAGGATGGTTAGCACTTAACAAGAAAGATTAATGGGTAGTGTTATAGGGACGGGTTATGCCAGTGTGAAAAATCTCGTTAATTTGAGGACTGTCTGTGACATATAAATATGTCTAATACGAAAGGATGCCATGAAACAGCAGCATTTGGCTCCAGCTCTGACCTAGTAAACATTTAGGCTATGTGCACTACAACATAGTATTGCTATTAGTTGCATCTGACAAACCATTTGTTTTTAATTCTACCTACAAATTTCAAAATCCGGACACATCTTCAATGTGTTTGCATGGTGCGTCAGACATATACTGTAGTCCTGGACGAAAGTGTTAGCACCCTCCTTGAAATATTTCCAGAAAATGAAGTAATTCTCCCAGGTATGCACTGTGTTCTTTTCTTTGTAGGCCTCAATACGTTTTCAGTAAACAGTAGAATGATGTGCTTTACCAAAAAGCTCTATCTTGGTCTCATCTGTCCACAAGACATTTTTGCAGAATGATTTTGGCTTACTCACATACATTTTGGCAAAATAGAGCCTATTTTTTTTTTTAGTTCTCTGTGTCAGTAGTGGGGTCCTCCTGGGTTTCCTGCCATAGCATTTCCTGCCATAGCATTTATTAATTTCATTCAAATTTCAACAGATAGTTTGCGCCAACACTGTCCTGCAGGACAGATTGAATTTCTTTGGACCTTGATTGAGTCGGCTTATCTGCCATCTGGACTATCCTGCATTGCAACCTTTCATTAATTTCTCTTTTGCCGTCCACGGAAATTACGGTAGCTACAGTGCCATGGGTTGTAAAGTCATGATTATGTTGCACACCGTGGACAAAAGAAGATCAAGATCTCCGGATATGAACTTGTAACTTTGAGATTGTTGACATTTTTCAAAAGTTTTGGTTCTCAAGTCCCCAGAAAGTTCTTATCTCCTCTTTCTTTTCTCCATGCTTAGTGTTGCACGCACAGACATAATGCAAAGATTAAGTAAATTTCTCCCCTTTTTATCTGGTTTCAGGTATGATTTTTCATATTGTCCACACCTGTTACTTGCCACAGGCAAGTTTGATCGAGCATCACATGCTTGAAACAAATTTGTTTGCCCACAATTTTGTCCAGCCCATTTTTGAAGTTTGTGTGAAATTATTTCCAATTTGTCTTTTTTTCGTGTTATTGCAATACACACAAAGGAAATAAATATGTGTATAACAAAACGTGTAATTGCAGAGACTACCATTTTCTGAAATAATTTCAAGGGTACTAACACTTCAGCCATGACTGTACATCAAAAGTGCAAATCCAAAAGGATGCCTACAGCACATGCCACTCTATAATACTATAATAACGTACGTCGCCAATAGGCTCCCATGTTATATTAAAAAATGTAGACTATGCTACTTTGGCTTCCATCAGGGGGTGCATGGTTATGTTTGATGTACTGCATATGCCAGAAGAATAGGTGATAAAAGTTTAAGAGAAAGTGCACACGATAAGTAAACACTATGGGTTGGACGCTGCGTACTTCCGCAGCATCCAGATGTTACAGCATAGCGGATGGGATTTCAACAAATCCCATGCCCACTATGCGTCCAGAGATGTCTGCGGCTCACTCGCGGAGACAGACATGCGGCGCGTCTCTCCAGACAGCAGCATGTTTATTTCACCTGTGCAATGTATTGGACGTGGTGAATCCGCACGTTCAGTGAATACATATGGAATCACCTGAGTTCAATAGCCGGCAGCACATTGGACACAGAGGACATGTGCTGCGTCCAAAGCGCTGCCAATTACTGAACATGTGCACATACCCTAATAGCCTGTGGGCCTACCACTGTAACTCACACTGATGATGAGAATGGTGGTCTCTTAATCTGGACTGAAACCTAGGTGGTCACAGTTGTGCACTACCATTCCCGTGGTGATGGGACTCAGGTGGGGATCCAAGAAGTTGGACTCCCAACGATCATTCCATTAACATTCTGTAAATAGGCATATTTCATAGCAGTGCAATAAATAAAGCCTAATGGTGTAACTGTCATCTCCTACCTCACTAATGGGAAAATCTGTAGATGCTGAAGAAAGATTTTACCCGTGACCTGGAAGTGAAAAATCAGTCCAAGAAGCAGATTTCTCTAAGATACTAAATATTGTATTATATCTTCACCTGCACGACTAATTTATTAAAAAAAAGACAAACAAAAAAAAAACCGTCCCTCTATAAACTGCCACAGTTTTCAGGCCCACTCATGCCAGGTCAGAAGTTACACTGCACTAAACCATGTGCCCCAACCTGATTGACAACTAACGATCATATTATGCAAATACTAACTCAGTATGTAAACAGGACATATGAATATGTACAGAAGAAAGTGACACATATTGTATATCAGTTTATAAGATACAAATATACGCGAGTCAAGGACCAGAGGTAGGAAAAAAGCTATACCTACAAATGTGAAACAACCAATGGCAAACACACCTGTAATATGGCAAACGTAAACTCTGCTGTACCAGAGTAAATGAGGGGTGACCACCAACCAGATTATTTAAAAAAAAAAAAAAAGCGCACACATAGAAGTGGAGGGTCGGATGACATCTGTCCTTACTAATCTACACAAAATGACAGCTACAATGCAGCGATTGCCATAGCAAACTGCTCCACAACTTTCCCAATAAGGCAACCATGCCCGTAATGCTATGGGCACCAAGATATCATAGATGCTGGTGACCCACTCACAATCCGTCTGAGCCGATAACGACCCTCTCTAGTTTGCAGGATTTGCCATTTATGACATGGAGAGTCACTCCTTGAATCCATCAGCTGATTAATGAGGTCTTTAGAGCCCAGTTACATGATGAGAAAACCCCTACATGGGAACATGGCTGGCACAAAAATAAAGACCGCACTCAGAAAATGGCACTACGCACACCCCAATGTAATCTAGGATGAGGCAGGATGATATCATCATCCAAGGGGGCACTTTGTGACTCACGGATGATAATAACAGACCGCAAACGCATTCCATCATCCCAAATCTAACGAGGTGCCGCAGCATATGACTCAATGATGGAGCTGGAACTTTCCCGTTATGGGATATCCTGGGGTTGTCTCCTGTCATGTGAAAATGTCATCGTCCCACAAGATGAAAAGAGCTTTGTGCTCCAAACAGAAAGATTCTGGTTAACCTCTTCCCGGACAAGCCATCGCTGGCGTGTAGAAAATGACAATAGTCGTGTGTTACAGAGGACAATCAGACTCCTGCTCAGTAACCACTGGTGTCCGATCTGGGTCAGGGCAGATTGCAGCGACAGATGTTACTGTACCGTCATGCCAAGCTTCATCTGAAGCCACACGATACCAGTGACGAGGTGGCCTAGCTGCCCAGCCTTTGCTGCACGCTGATCTCCATCCCTCACTGGCTTCATGTAGAAAACAAAACACACGGCTTCTCCGAGCCCACATACATGCCAATTATAGCCTGGCACGTTAAATATAAAATATGATGTGCTAAATCTAGCTCAGAGGTGTGCAGTAGGCGCGCAAAAGGAGGAGGATGTGGTTAAATAGAGCGGTGACATCTGCCAGACTTATTAAGGGCATGCACCATTAATTTGGTGTAAAATATTGTAAGTAATGCAAGAAAAGGCGTAAGTAAGAGCGCCCAACATGTCTGGCAAGATGCAGCACATCAATCACACAGCATGAGCCAGGGTGATAAATGTGGCACAGCTTCTGCCTGCCTGGTCCAGCCCTCCACCATCAGTAATATTAGGGACACAATTCTCCACCGCCATGTATCATAATGACAACATGAAGCACAAGCTGAGGGTCACTGTTCCCTATCGGCCTCTGTGCCAGTCGGCAGCTGCGGTAAAGGCTTGGTCGGAGGTTGTACGGACTAGTGTATAATTCTAGTTCTTCATGGCTGCCAGTACACGGATGAGGGTTACCTGCCATTGTCTTTACATGTGGAACAGAACGTATGACAAAGTCACCCACAATGAGGTAACAGTGCACTGCTGACAAAGATAACAGGCGTCCTGCCCACAATATTGTTCACGTGAGGATAGAGCTCTCCGTTTGGCAAACACGCCAGGAAAACTATCCGCCAAACGTATCCACAGGGCTCCATATATACCTGATGGGGGCCAAAAGAGAGTAAAAAAGCATAGTTGGCTAAACATTTCTATGTAGAGGATTCACGCAAAAAAAAAAACCCCACAGTGCTGTATATTTTATAGGCATGGGTGATATATACTTGCTCCAGAGCCTTCCATCCCAATGTATACGACTAACAGAGGGCTCAGACATGATGGAAGTATGCCCTTCTTCTATGAGGCACGGTCTCAGAGTGGTCACTAACCGCTCCTACTGGCATTTCTGCTGCTTCATGTTAACAGGGCAGCTCTTCTTCTTCCAGGCTGCTCTGTTGACGGGTCGTGACTGCCAAAATCATGACATTTGACATCTGGCTTCCCGCAGTTAAGCAGTGTGGAGCCATCTGTCAATCATTAACATCGGCAGTCACGCCCCATCAACAGAGCAGCAAAAAAGAGAAGCCACTGCCCTGTTGACGAGACATCAGCAGAATCGCCAACCGAAGCAGCTGGTGACTGCTCTTAGCTGACAGAGATCAGCGCTCTTCAGAACAGGCAGGTAAGTAGCAACTAACCTGCCTGCTTGCTCTTAGGCCCATGGTAAAAAAAATAATAATACAGTTATGGATAACCCCTTTAAGTTGCATTTTTGTGACTTATTTCCCTTTTTTTCAGCTTCTCAACACTTTTCATTCAGGAATGTATTGAAGAACACCATGTATAACCTGCAGAGCAGTGTCCATGTGTCGTATGCTGGGGTGAATCATACCCCAGGATTACCCTGCAGAAGGGTCTGCTTTAAAAAAAATTTTTACAATTTCTCTGAAGAAAATAAGAGTTGCAGCTGGATTTGGCAATAAAATTGATAGGAAAATATTAAATGCACTAGAAGCAGCGCTGATCTCTGCGTTGTTACATAGACTTCTCTGCAGAACTGGAAAACACATGAACTATTGGATATGTAAATAAAAAGTAACATTACACAAAAGGAAGAGAACAAAAAACAAGACTTTTTCTACAAGTTATATCATAAAATGCAGTAGAAACACTTTGGAAAGGAAATCTAAGGCAGAAATCACACGTGCAGTTTTGCGCGCCAAAGCCAGTGGTAGATATGAAGCGAGAAGAATGGGGCTTTCCTTCACAGCCTTCCGGCTTTTTGGATCCACTGATGGCTTTGGCACAAAAATGCATAAAAAACTGCATGTGTGATTTCAGCAGGGTGTGGATCTACGCAAGTAATAGGAGGGGATATGGTGGAGGCTTCATAGGAATATGATCACGGCTATTACTGTAAATTCTATAGCTAGAAGTCAACGGTCAGCAATGGAGGTGCTCCCCTCCTGTCATGGGGCTCGCACTGTATACGGGTACCAGCTCTAGTGTTATGGGGTCCAGGATCCAAATGTAAAAGTTCTATATCACATCCCCAGCACTGCCCTATCCTCCACACTACTCAGATCCCAAATGCTGCCAGGCATACCACAAATACCGAGCATACTGACAGCAATTATAACACGGCCATACACCTACTGTACAGATCAGCCATAGGGAATGGCTGGCATGAGGCTGGAGCACGCAGCAAGCTAAGGGGATGTTAGGCATCTGGGGTGTGACGGCAGGGTCTGCCCCAATCCATGGGGGCGGCATGAGTATTGTGTGTGATGTCGTAAATGCCACTGCAAAACACATGCTGTGATAAAGCACTGTACAATCGGGAGTATGACGGGGGGGGGGGGGGGGGGGGCTGTATGTAAATTAGGGTGTACGACGGGGGGTTGTATGTACATTGGGGTGTACGACGGGGGGCTGTATGTACATTAGGGTGTATGACGGGGGCTGCATGTACATTAGGGTGTATGACGGGGGCTGTATGTACATTAGGGTGTATGACGGGGGCTGTATGTACATTAGGGTGTATGACGGGGGCTGTATGTACATTAGGGTGTATGACGGGGGCTGTATGTACATTAGGGTGTATGACGGGGGCTGTATGTACATTAGGGTGTATGACGGGGGCTGTATGTACATTAGGGTGTATGACGGGGGCTGCATGTACATTAGGGTGTATGACGGGGCTGTATGTACATTAGGGTGTATGACGGGGGCTGTATGTACATTAGGGTGTATGACGGGGGGCTGTATGAACATTAAGATGTATGACGGGAGGCTGTATGTACATTAGGGTGTATGACGGGGGCTGCATGTACATTAGGGTGTATGACGGGGGCTGTATGTACATTAGGGTGTATGACGGGGGGCTGTATGAACATTAAGATGTATGACGGGAGGCTGTATGTACATTAGGGTGTATGACGGGGGCTGTATGTACATTAGGGTGTATGACGGGGGCTGTATGTACATTAGGGTGTATGACGGGGGGCTGTATGTACATTAGGGTGTATGACGGGGGGCTGTATGTACATTAGGGTGCATGACGGGGGGCTGTATGTACATTAGGGTGTATGACGGGAGGCTGTATGTACATTAGGGTGTATGACGGGAGGCTGTATGTACATTAGGGTGTATGACGGGGGGTTGTATGTACATTACGGTGCATGACGGGGTGTACGTTACGGTGTATGACGGGTTGTTGTATGTACAATAGGGCGCATGACTGGGGGCTGTATGACAGTGTATGACAGGGAACTGTACAGTACAGTGTATGACGAGGTGACTAATGTACATTAGTGTGTATGATAGGGCACTGTACAATCGGGTGTATGACGGGATGCTGTATGTAAATTAGGGTTTATTACAGGTGGGGTGTACATTACATGTATGACGTGTTGTAAGTACATTAGGGTGCATGACAGACGGCTGTACATTAAGGTGTATGACGGGCTGTATATTACGGTGTACGATGGGTTGTTATATGTACATTAGGGTGCATGACGGGGGGCTGTACATTACAGTATATGATGGGGTGACTATGTACAATCGGGTGTATGATGGGGGGTTGCATGTACATTAGGGTGTATGATGGGGGACTGTATGTACATTAGGGTGAATGACGGGGGACTGTATGTATATTAGGGTGAATGACGGAGGGGCTGTATGTTACGGAGTATGACATGTGGCATGTACATTAGGGTGCATGACAGTGGGCTGTATGTTATGGTGTATGACGGAGGTTGTACATTACGGTGTATGAAAGGGGGCTGCACGTTACGATCTATGACGAGGGGCCGTACGTTGCGGTGTATGACGGAGGGCTGTGTATATATTACGGTGTATGACGGAGGGCTGTACATTATGGTCTATGACGAGGGGGGCTGTACGTTACGGTCTATGACGAGGGGGGGCTGTACGTTGCGGTCTATGACGAGGGGCCGTACGTTGCGGTCTATGATGGAGGGCTGTATGTTACGGTGTATGACGGAGGGCTGTACATTACGGTCTATGATGAGGGGGGGCTGTACGTTACGGTCTATGATGAGGGGGGGCTGAACGTTACGGTCTATGACGAGGGGGGGCTGTACGTTACGGTGTATGACGAGGGGGGGCTGTACGTTACGGTCTATGACAGTTGGCTGTACGTTACGGTGTGTACCAGCATGCAGCCTAGAGAGGAGACTCAGTATTATTACCCTTTTCTCTGTCCCCGAAGATCTTAGGCCTCCTGACAGCAGGAAGAGACAGCAGCCAGCCAGCACAGTCCAGCGAGACGTCATTAGCCGCTCATATATCCAGGGAGAGCCAGCCAGAGATCCGTATACCAGCGGCTACCAGAGCCACAGACAGCTCGCCAGGGCCTCACACATCTCCAGGGCCTCCGCGCAGAGACAGCCCGCAGTGGCCGGGGCTCGGAGACACCTCAGCTCGGTTGGGTGGGGGCCGTAGAGACCGCACAATAATCCCAGCAGGAAGAGACCCCGGAGACAGCGGGAGAGAGCCAGAGACTGCAGGATGTGAGTGCAGGGCGGAGGGAGAGGGGAGGGCGCAGCGCAGACAGGCGTGTTCAGAGAGAGACACAGATTTACTACAGGGCAGCAGGAGAGAGACAGAGCCGCCGCCACAACGAGGAGACGCGGCCACTGCTGCAGAGTGCGGCCGGCCATGTGCGGTACCCGGCCGGACCCTGCCACCGACCACCAGGGCGGGCACAGCACTTCTGCCACAAGCTTCCGAGACGGGCATGAGATGACTGCAGCTAGTGTTCCGTGTTATCAGCCAGTCTCACCTAGGGATAGGTAACTGCACAGGCATTAGGGAGGCTGACAGGAAGCCACATGTAGGAACAGAGCCTGGGAGCCGCATGTGATTTGTCTCAGATTTTGATGCGGTTTTGTGGTGGATTTTGCCCTAGTTATTAGAACGACAGCCCAGGTCATTATTCCGTACCCGCTGAGGATGTTTTGCTGCAGGGGGGGCAAGAAAATTGGTGGAAAAAGACTACACTTTGGGGGTCCTCGGCGGCTGATACCTTTTTAATGGTCACTGAAAATCTGGTACCAAAAAAGCAGCTTCCCAGACTACTGGGGTCTCTGCATCAGGCGGGACATTTGGGGACACCTCATCCTTTTCTGCTACAGTAATAAATACACAGGGTCCTCTGCCCCCAAATCCAGACAATATAAGTTTCCGTATTATTATTAATGTAGATCTGCAGTGAATGTGCCCTGTGTGACCACTGCCCTAAGCCCTCACAGATATGGACTTGCCAGTTGGCGCCATTAGGGTATGTGCACACGTCAGTATTTTCTAGCAGAAATTTCCTGACAAAAACCGGACATTTCTGACAGAAATCCGCATGCGTTTTTTTCACGTTTTTTCCCGAATGCATAGAATAGCGGGAAAAATCTGCAAAATTAATGAACATGCCGCTTTTTTTTACCACAATGCGTTTTTTTTGCGGAAAAAAACGCATCATGTGCACAAAAATTGCAGCATGCATTCTAAGGGTATGTTCACACGTTCAGGATTTCCATCCTTTTTTTTTCCTGACTGTTTTTTTAAAAAACTGCAGCTCTTGGCAGAAAACGCAGGTCCTTTTTTTGGTCCTTTTTTGGTCCGTTTTTGATGCGTTTTTTGATGCGTTTTTTGATGCGTTTTTTTGATGCAGTTTTCTAGCCAGAGTCTGTGTGTTTTCTAGGAATTTTTTTAGGGTTAAAATGGCTGAAAATACCCTAACCCTACCCCTAACCCTAACCCTACCCCTAACCCTAACCCTACCCCTAACCCTACCCCTAACCCTACCCCTACCCCTAACCCTACCCCTAACCCTACCCCTAACCCTAACCCTACCCCTAACCCTAACCCTAACCCTACCCCTAACCCTACCCCTAACCCTACCCCTAACCCTACCCCTACCCCTATTCTAACCTTAGTGAAAAAAAAAAAAAAAAAAAATTCTTTATTTTTTTTATTGTCCCTACCTATGGGGGTGACAAAGGGGGGGGGGTGTCATTTACTATTTTTTTATTTTGATCACTGAGATAGGTTATATCTCAGTGATCAAAATGCACTTTGGAACGAATCTGCCGGCCGGCAGATTCGGCGGGCGCACTGCGCATGCGCCCGCCATATCTGCCGGCCGGCAGATTCGGCGGGCGCACTGCGCATGCGCCCGCCATTTTGCAAGATGGCGGCGCCCAGGGAGAAGACGGCCGGACGGACACCGGGACGCCGGGTGAGTATAAGGGGGGGAGATTAGGGCACGGGGGGGGCATCAGAGCACTGGGGGGGGGCATCGGAGCACTGGGGGGGGGCATCGGAGCACGGGGGGGCGGGATCGGAGCACGGGGGGGGCAGCCACACTCCGCCCACGCACTTCCGCCCGCTCCCCGCACTTCCTGCTGCAGCGGTTCTGCACATCAAACCGCAGTAAAACCCGCAGATATATTTTTGATCTGCGGGTTTTACTGCGGTTTGGACCTCACAATGGAGGTCTATGGGTGCAGAACCGCTGCGGCTCCGGAAAAAGAATTGACATGCTCCTTCTTTTTTCCGGGAGCTATTCAGCGCGTCTTTTTTTTTACAATTTCCGGACCATGTGCACAGTGTGTCCTGTTTTCCATAGGGTACAGTGTACTGTACCCTGCATGGAAAACAGCCGCGGAACCGCAGCGGCAAAACCGCCGCGGTTCCGCGGTAAAAAACGCACTGTGTGAACATGGCCTTAATGATAGGATGCATATGTTTGCAGTTATATTTATCGCGAAAAAACCTGAACGTGTGCACGTACTCTAAGGCGGCCTCCACAGACTGCCCCGCACCCACCCTACCTTGTATGTTTCCCAGTACATTGGGGGGATTTTAGCTAAACTCCCACCATGAGTATTTTTTGTGGTTTTGATTTTACAGATTTTCTGCACCAATTCGTTGAGGGTTTTTTTTAGTGCATTTTTTTTACACGCGTTTTTGACTATGGTATATTTAGTTTTTATCCCATTTCTGCTGCGGAAACACTACAAATTAGTAGTTTTTTTTTATCTGTAATGTTTATGTTAAAATCTGCAAATAAAACTGGAGAAATTGACACAGCGCAGCGCAGGTCAGTCTCTGCAGCATTATAAATCAGCACAGTGGGCATGAGAGATTCGTAAATCCCATTAGCTTTGCTGGACCTGTAATTCGTTGTGCTTGAAAAATACATAGCATGAAAAACTCCCCAAATACTCATCGTGGGAATTTAACCCTCCGTCACATACAATATTCGGACTAACGAGTTCACATACAATGTGCCTGTCAGGCGCCTGCTGGAAAAATACCTATAATATCTAATGTTTGCAATTTCAGTGCTCTAAAAGTGATCAGTGACCTTCATAGGGATGTAATAAAAGAGACTACACATAATCAGTTGCAAAAAAAAACATTTACTTAACATAAAACTATGAAATACAAACTTTTCAAAACTCCCGCCAAATAGTCCCCAGTTCGACTCTCTCAAAAAAATGAACAAAGAACATTTTTGAACACAAACTTAATTTTAAGGTACCTTAAGTACTATTAAAAACATATTCAATCAGAAGTAGATGCTGAGGTTTCCCCAGAAAAGTCACACTTGCAGAGCAAATAGCAAGAATTACACACCATTTTTGCATGTGTCAGGCAAATTGCTTTATGACATTTGAGACATTCATAATTTGAAAGCCTTCTGGTTCCGCTTTCCGTTTGGCAGGTGGTGCATCTCCTTCTTTTGTGAGGTGGTGCAGATGGTGACTTTTCACCATCATCTTCTGGGCGGAACCTTTTGAGCTGAACTTGAAGGCGAGAGGGGATACCGATTGTTTTCACGCTTCTGCGTAGCTCTCCAAGTACTAGTTCATGGGCCAATTTTTTCAGATACAATCGTCTATGGAGTGGTTCAAGCTTGTTTTCAAGATAAATTACTTGTGAATTTATACCACCCAAATTCAACATAGCAAAAAATATGACCATTGGCCAGCGTTTGATGTTTCTGCTGACGTTGAAAGTGGAGCACATCTGATCTGCTGTATCCACACGGGACGGACTAAACTGCATATTGGGATTATGGCATGATGGGCTGCAATACTAGACTCCACCACTAGATGGCAGCACATTTTACAAATGCAGCCCAGGAAATGACTTCTTGTAATATAGCAAGAAGGGAATTCAATGGAAATACTTAAATGAATCAGAACATCCACAGGGCTGGATTAAAGTTTAATAATAGAACCAGGGAAAAAAGATTGTAACTATATGGTATTATGTGTAGAATATCGGGTTACACACGCCTGGTGATATATCTCATCAACATCTCATAGGAATATGGGTATAACTATTGTTCTGTATGGGGATTATGGGTGAACTATCACAAATACACATGCCCAGGAACATACTTCATCTACTTCTGATAGGAATATGGGTATAATTATTGTTCTGTATGGGGATTATGGGTGAAACATCACAAATACACATGCCCAGGAACATACTTCATCTACTTCTGATAGGAATATGGGTATATCTATTGATCTGTATGGGGATTATGGGTGAAATATCACAAATACACATGCCCAGGAACATACTTCATCTACTTCTGATAGGAATATGGGTATATCTATTGATCTGTATGGGGATTATGGGTGAAATATCACAAATGCACATACCCAGGAACATACTTCATCTACTTCTGATAGGAATATGGGTATAATTATTGTTCTGTATGGGGATTATGGGTGAAACATCACAAATACACATGCCCAGGAACATACTTCATCTACTTCTGATAGGATTATGGGTATATCTATTGATCTGTATGGGAATTATGGGTGAAATATCACAAATGCACATGCTCAGGAACATATTTCATCTACTTCTGATAGGAATATGGGTATATCTATTGATCTGTATGGGGATTATGGGTGAAATATCACAAATACACATGCCCAGGAACATACTTCATCTACTTCTGATAGGAATATGGGTATAATTATTGTTCTGCATGGGGATTATGGGTGAAATATCACAAATACACATGCTCAGGAACATACTTCATCTACTTCTGATAGGAATATGGGTATAACTATTGATCTGTATGGGGATTATGGGTGAAATATCACAAATACACATGCCCAGGAACATACTTCATCTACTTCTGATAGGAATATGGGTATAATTATTGTTCTGTATGGGGATTATGGGTGAAATATCACACATACACATGCCCAGGAACATACTTCATCTACTTCTGATAGGAATATGGGTATAATTATTGTTCTGTATGGGGATTATGGGTGAAACATCACAAATACACATGCCCAGGAACATACTTCATCTACTTCTGATAGGAATATGGGTATAATTATTGTTCTGTATGGGGATTATGGGTGAAATATCACAAATACACATGCTCAGGAACATACTTCATCTACTTCTGATAGGAATATGGGTATAATTATTGATCTGTATGGGGATTATGAGTGAAATATCACAAATACACATGTCCAGGAACATATTTTATCATTATTTTAAGAACATATATATTTATCCCAAATAGTCATGCCCAGTACCACATTTGATGAATTTCCCATAATAATATGAATAGCAGTTTAGCAGTTGGGGCTAAAATTAGGGTTAGGGTTGGGGCTAAATTTAGGGTTAGGGCTAAATTTAGGGTTAGGCTTTTTTCACACTTACATCGGTACGGGGCCGTCGCAATGCGTCGACCCGACATACCGACGCACGTTGTCAAAATTGTGCACAACGTGGGCAGCAGCTGTAGTTTTTCAACGCATCCGCTGCCCAATCTATGTCCTGGGGAGGAGGGGGCGGAGTTACGGCCACGCATGCGCGGTCAGAAATGGCGGATGCGACGTACAAAAAAACATTTCATTGAACTTTTTTTGTGCCGACGGTCTGCCAAAACACAACTGATCCAGTGCACGACGGACGCGACGTGTGGCCATCCGTCACGATCCGTCGGCAATGCAAGTCTATGGGCAAAAAACGCATCCTGCGGGCACATTTGCAGGATCCGTTTCTTGTCCAAAACGACGGATTGCGACGGAATGCCAAACGACGCAAGTGTGAAAGTAGCCATAGGGTTAGGGTTGGGGCTAAAGTTAGGGCTAGGGTTGGGGCTAAAGTTAGGGTTAGAGTTGGGATTAGGGTTAGGGTTTGGATTAGGGTTGGTATTAGGGTTAGGGTTGGCATTAGGGTTATGCTTGGGATTAGGGTTAGGTTTGGGATTAGGGTTAAGGTTAGGGTTGTGATTAGGGGTGTATTGGAATTAGGGTTAGGTTTGAGGTTAGAGTTGAGATTAGGATTAGGGGTGTGTTGGATTTAGGGTTTTGATTAGGGTTATGGTTAGGGTTGTTTTGGGGTAAGGGTTGTGATTATGGTTAGGGTTAGTGATTAGGATTATGGATCAGGTTGGGATTAGGGTTAGGGGTGTGTTGGGGTTAGGGTTGGAGCTAGAATTGGGGGGTTTCCACTGTTTAGGTACATCAGGGGGTCTCCAAACACGACAGCCAATTTTGCGCTCAATAAGTCAAATGGTGCTCCCTCCCTTCTGAGCTCTGCCGTGCGCCCAAACAGTGGGTTACCCCTGTTGTGAGTTCTGTTTTTGGGCTCCCTCTGGTGGTTACTGATGGTACTGGGTGACTTGTCTTTCCTGGGTTTCTGGGTTCCACCTGTTCCATCAGCATATGGGAGTTTCCTATTTAACCTGGCTTTGCTGGCATTTCCTCGCCGGTTATCAATGTATCCAGTGTGTCTTGTTACCTCTGCTCCCTGCTCCTAGAACCTTCTGGTCAAGCTAAGTTTGGATTTTCCTGTTTTGGTGTTTTGCTTTATTTGGTTTTTAGTCCAGCCTGCAGATATGTGATTCTTGCTGCTGGTTGCTCTAGTGGGCTGAAATTGCTCCTCATGTACCATGAGTTGGCACATGAGTTCAAGTAATTTCAGGATGGTTTTTTGAAGGGTTTTTCGCTGACCGCGCAGTTCACTTTTGTATCCTCTGCTATCTAGCTTTAGCGGGCCTCATTTTGTTGAAACTGTTTTCATACTGCGTATGTGCTTTCCTCTCATTTCACCGTCATTATATGTGGGGGGCTGCTATTTCTGTGGGGGATTTCTCTGGAGGCAAGAGAGGTCTGTGTTTCTTCTAATAGGGGAAGTTAGATCTTCGGCTGGAGCGAGACGTCTAGGATCATCGTAGGCACGTTCCCCGGCTACTTTTATTTGTGTGTTAGGTTCAGGGTCGCGGTCAGCTCAGGTTCCATCGCCCTAGAGCTTGTTTGTATTTGTGCTTGTCCTTTAGTGATCCCCTGCCATTGGGATCATGACAGTATAACCGGCCAACAAAGTGTTAATTGTATTGGCTGAAGTAGGAGGATAAGTAGTCTGAGGAAGTTTTTTTTTTTTTTTTCTTTCTCTTTCCCTCAGAGTTTGCTGCCTAGCCTTATTGCAGCCTGGCTACTTCCTCCTCCTCTTAATCTTTGAATGGCTCTGATCCCAGCTGTTTATCATGGACGTCCAGAGTTTGGCTTCCAGCCTGAATAATCTTGCCACTAAGGTTCAAAATATACAGGATTTTGTTGTACATGCTCCTATGTCTGAACCTAGAATTCCTGTCCCAGAGTTTTTTTCTGGAGATAGATCTCGTTTTCTGAATTTTAGGAACAATTGCAAGTTGTTTCTTTCTTTGAAATCTCGCTCCTCTGGAGACCCTGCTCAGCAAGTCAAGATAATTATATCTTTCCTGCGGGGTGACCCTCAGGATTGGGCATTTGCATTGGCACCAGGGGACCCTGCGTTGCTTAATGCGGATGCGTTTTTTCTGGCATTGGGTTTGCTCTATGAGGAACCTAACCAAGAGATTCAGGCTGAAAAAGCTTTGTTGGCCCTCTCTCAGGGGCAAGATGAAGCAGAAATTTATTGTCAAAAATTTCGGAAGTCGTCGGTGCTTACTCAGTGGAATGAGTGCGCTCTGGCTGCAAAGTTTAGAGATGGCCTTTCTGAGGCCATTAAAGATGTTATGGTGGGGTTCCCTGCGCCTGCTGGTCTGAATGAGTCTATGACTATGGCTGTTCAGATTGATCGGCGTTTACGGGAGCGCAAACCTGTGCATCATTTGGCGGTGTCGTCTGAACCGTCACCTGAGATAATGCAATGTGATAGAATTCAGTCCAGAAGTGAACGGCAAAAGTATAGGCGGAAAAAAGGGTTGTGCTTTTATTGTGGTGATTCAGCTCATGTTATATCAGCATGCTCTAAACGCACAAAAAAGGTTGATAAGTCTGTTGCCATTAGTACTTTACAGTCTAAGTTCATTCTGTCTGTGACTCTGATTTGTTCATTATCATCCATTTCCGTCGATGCCTATGTGGATTCAGGCGCTGCCCTGAGTCTTATGGATTGGTCATTTGCCAATCGCTGTGGGTTTAGTCTGGAGCCTCTGGAAGTCCCTATTCCTTTGAAGGGAATTGACTCTACACCTTTGGCTATGAATAAACCTCAGTACTGGACACAAGTGACCATGCGTATGACTCCCGTTCATCAGGAGGTGATTCGCTTCCTGGTACTGTATAATTTGCATGATGTTCTAGTACTTGGTCTGCCATGGTTACAAACTCATAATCCAGTCCTTGACTGGAAATCAATGTCTGTGTTAAGCTGGGGTTGTCAGGGGGTTCATGATGATGCACCTCCGATTTCTATCGCTTCATCTACTCCTTCTGAGATTCCTGTGTTTTTGTCTGACTATCGGGATGTTTTTGAGGAGCCTAAGCTCAGTTCGCTTCCTCCTCACAGGGATTGCGATTGTGCTATAAATTTAATTCCAGGCAGTAAATTTCCTAAAGGTCGTTTGTTCAATCTGTCAGTGCCAGAGCATACTGCTATGCGGGATTATGTTAAGGAGTCCTTGGAAAAGGGACATATCCGTCCATCTTTGTCCCCTTTGGGAGCAGGTTTTTTTTTCGTGGCCAAAAAAGATGGTTCCTTGAGGCCTTGTATAGATTATCGTCGTTTGAATAAGATTACCGTAAAATATCAGTATCCTTTGCCATTGTTGACTGATTTGTTTGCTCGCATTAAGGGGGCTAAATGGTTCACTAAGATTGATCTTCGGGGTGCGCATAATCTTATACGAATAAAGCAAGGTGATGAGTGGAAAACCGCATTTAATACGCCTGAGGGCCATTTTGAGTATTTGGTAATGCCTTTTGGACTTTCTAATGCTCCTTCAGTCTTCCAGTCCTTTATGCACGATATTTTCCGTGAATATCTGGATAAATTTATGATTGTGTATTTGGATGATATTTTTGTTTTTTCTGATGACTGGGAGTCTCATGTTCAGCAGGTCAGGAAGGTGTTTCAGGTCCTGCGGGCCAATTCCTTGTTTGTAAAAGGCTCAAAGTGTCTCTTTGGAGTCCAGAAGATTTCTTTCTTGGGGTATATTTTTTCCCCTTCTACTATTGAGATGGATCCCGTCAAGGTTCAGGCTATTTGTGACTGGACGCAGCCTACATCTCTTAAGAGTCTACAGAAGTTCTTGGGCTTTGCTAATTTCTATCGTCGTTTTATAACTAATTTTTCTAGTGTTGTTAAGCCTTTGACGGATTTGACTAAGAAGGGTGCTGATATTGCTAATTGGTCTCCTGCGGCTGTGGAGGCCTTTCAGGAACTTAAGCGCCGGTTTTCTTCTGCTCCTGTGTTGCGTCAGCCAGATGTTTCGCTCCCTTTTCAGGTTGAGGTTGATGCTTCCGAGATTGGAGCGGGGGCGGTTTTGTCACAGAGAAGCTCCGATGGCTCAGTGATGAAGCCATGCGCGTTTTTTTTCTAGAAAGTTTTCGCCGGCTGAGCGGAATTATGATGTTGGTAATCGGGAACTTTTGGCCATGAAGTGGGCATTTGAGGAGTGGCGTCATTGGCTAGAGGGTGCTAGACATCGTGTGGTGGTCTTGACTGATCACAAAAATTTGATTTACCTTGAGTCTGCCAGGCGTCTGAATCCTAGACAGGCTCGTTGGTCACTGTTTTTCTCTCGTTTCAATTTTGTGGTTTCATACCTGCCAGGTTCAAAGAATGTGAAGGCGGATGCTCTTCCTAGGAGTTTTGTGCCTGACTCCCTTGGAAATTCTGAGCCCTCTGGTATCCTTAGGGATGGGGTGATTTTGTCTGCTGTCTCCCCAGACTTGCGACGTGCTTTGCAGGAGTTTCAGGCGGGTAAACCTGATCGTTGTCCGCCTGAGAGACTGTTTGTTTCGGATAATTGGACCAGTAGAGTCATCTCCGAGGTCCATTCTTCTGCGTTGGCAGGTCATCCTGGAATATTTGGTACTAGAGACTTGGTGGCCAGGTCTTTTTGGTGGCCTTCCTTGTCGAGGGATGTGCGTTCTTTTGTGCAGTCTTGTGGGGTTTGTCCTCGGGCTAAGCCTTGCTGTTCTCGGGCCAGTGGATTGTTGTCACCTTTGCCTATCCCGAAGAGGCCTTGGACGCACATTTCCATGGACTTTATTTCGGATCTCCCTGTCTCTCAAAAAATGTCCGTCATCTGGGTTGTGTGTGATCGCTTTTCTAAAATGGTTCATCTGGTACCCTTGCCTAAGTTGCCTTCCTCCTCTGAGTTGGTCCCTCTGTTTTTTCAGAATGTGGTTCGTTTGCATGGGATTCCTGAGAACATCGTTTCTGACAGGGGATCCCAGTTTGTGTCTAGATTTTGGCGGACGTTCTGTGCTAAGATGGGCATTGATTTGTCCTTTTCGTCTGCATTCCATCCTCAGACGAATGGCCAGACTGAACGAACTAATCAGACCTTGGAAACTTATTTAAGGTGTTTTGTTTCTGCTGATCAGGATGACTGGGTTACCTTTTTGCCGCTGGCCGAGTTTGCCCTTAATAATCGGGCTAGTTCTGCTACCTTGGTTTCGCCTTTCTTTTGTAATTCGGGGTTTCATCCTCGTTTTTCCTCTGGTCAGGTGGAACCTTCTGATTGTCCTGGAGTGGACATGGTGGTGGATAGGTTGCATCGGATTTGGAGTCATGTGGTGGACAATTTGAAGTTGTCCCAGGAGAAGGCTCAGCAGTTTGCTAATCGCCGTCGCCGCGTGGGTCCTCGACTTCTTGTTGGTGACTTGGTGTGGTTGTCTTCTCGTTTTGTTCCTATGAAGGTCTCTTCTCCTAAGTTCAAGCCTCGGTTCATCGGTCCCTATAGGATCTTGGAAATTCTTAACCCTGTTTCGTTTGGATCTCCCGGCATCGTTTGCTATTCATAATGTGTTCCATCGGTCGTTGTTGCGGAAGTATGAGGTACCTGTTGTTCCTTCGCTTGAGCCTCCTGCTCCAGTGCTGGTGGAGGGAGAATTGGAGTATGTTGTGGAGAAGATCTTGGATTCTCGTGTTTCCAGACGGAAACTCCAGTATTTGGTCAAGTGGAAGGGTTATGGTCAGGAGGATAATTCTTGGGTGGTTGCCTCGGATGTTCATGCTGATGATTTGGTTCGCGCTTTTCATAGGGCTCATCCTGGTCGCCCTGGTGGTTCTCGTGAGGGTTCGGTGACCCCTCCTCAAGGGGGGGGTACTGTTGTGAGTTCTGTTTTTGGGCTCCCTCTGGTGGTTACTGATGGTACTGGGTGACTTGTCTTTCCTGGGTTTCTGGGTTCCACCTGTTCCATCAGCATATGGGAGTTTCCTATTTAACCTGGCTTTGCTGGCATTTCCTCGCCGGTTATCAATGTATCCAGTGTGTCTTGTTACCTCTGCTCCCTGCTCCTAGAACCTTCTGGTCAAGCTAAGTTTGGATTTTCCTGTTTTGGTGTTTTGCTTTATTTGGTTTTTAGTCCAGCCTGCAGATATGTGATTCTTGCTGCTGGTTGCTCTAGTGGGCTGAAATTGCTCCTCATGTACCATGAGTTGGCACATGAGTTCAAGTAATTTCAGGATGGTTTTTTGAAGGGTTTTTCGCTGACCGCGCAGTTCACTTTTGTATCCTCTGCTATCTAGCTTTAGCGGGCCTCATTTTGTTGAAACTGTTTTCATACTGCGTATGTGCTTTCCTCTCATTTCACCGTCATTATATGTGGGGGGCTGCTATTTCTGTGGGGGATTTCTCTGGAGGCAAGAGAGGTCTGTGTTTCTTCTAATAGGGGAAGTTAGATCTTCGGCTGGAGCGAGACGTCTAGGATCATCGTAGGCACGTTCCCCGGCTACTTTTATTTGTGTGTTAGGTTCAGGGTCGCGGTCAGCTCAGGTTCCATCGCCCTAGAGCTTGTTTGTATTTGTGCTTGTCCTTTAGTGATCCCCTGCCATTGGGATCATGACATACCCCCACATATGGGGCATCAGCGTACTCGGGATAAATTGGACAACAACTTCTGGGGTCCAATTTCTCTTGTTACCCTTGTGAAAATAAAAACTTGGGGGCTACAAAATCTTTTTTGTGGAAAAATATATATATATATATTTTTTTTATGACTCTGCATTATAAACTTCTGTGAAGCACTTGGGCATTCAAAGTTCTCACCACACATCTATATAAGTTCCTTGGGGGGTCTAGTTTCCAAAACGGGGTCACTTGTGGGGGGTTACTACTGTTTAGGTACATCAGGGGCTCTGCAAACGCAACATAACGCCCACAGACCATTCTATCTAAGTCTGCATTCCAAAATGGCGCTCCTTCCCTTCCGAGCTCTGCCGTGCGCCCAAACAGTGGGTTACCCCCACATATGGGGCATCAGCATACTCAGGATAAATTGGACAACAACTATTGCAGTCCAATTTCTCCTGTTACCCTTGTCAAAATAAAAACTTGGGGGCTACAATATCTTTTTTGTGGAAAAAAAAATATTTTTTATTTTCACGACTCTGCATTCTAAACTTCTGTGAAGCATTTGGGCATTCAAAGTTCTCACCACACATCTACATAAGTTCCTTGGGGGGGTCTAGTTTCCAAAATGGGGTCACTTGTGGAGGGTTTCTACTGGTTACGTACATCAGGGGCTCTGCAAACGCAACATAATACCCGCAGACCATTCTATCAAAGTCTGCATTCCAAAACGGCGCTCCTTCCTTCCGAGCTCTGCCGTGCGCCCAAACAGTGGTTTACCCCCACATATGGGGTACCAGCATACTCAGGACAAATTGGACAACAACTTTTGGGGTCCAATTTCTCTTGTTACCCTTGTGAAAATAAAAACTTGGGGGCTAAAAAATCTTTTTTGTGGAAAAAAAAAATATTTTTTATTTTCACGACTCTGCATTATAAACTTCTGTGAAGCACTTGGGCATTCAAGGTTCTCACCACACATCTAGATAAGTTCCATGGGGGGTCTAGTTTCCAAAATGGGGTCACTTGTGGGGGATTTCTACTGTTTAGGCACATCAGGGGCTCTCCAAACGCGACATGGCGTCCGATCTCAATTCCAGCCAATTCTACATTGAAAAAGTAAAACGGCACTCTTTCTCTTCCAAGCTCTGCGGTGCGCCCAAACAGTGGTTTACCCCCACATATTGGGTATCGACGTACTCAGGAGAAATTGCACAACAACTTTGTTGGTCTAATTTCTCCTGTTACCCTTGTAAAAATAAGAATTTGTGGGCGAAAAGATCATTTTTGTGTAAACAAAAGCGATTTTTTTATTTTCACGGCTCTACGTTATAAACTTCTGTGAAGCACATGGGGGTTCAAAGTGCTCGCCACAAATCTAGATAAGTTCCTTAAGGGGTCTAGTTTCCAAAATGGTGTCACTTGTGGGGGGTTTCCACTGTTTAGGCACATCAGGGGCTCTCCAAACGCGACATGGCGTCCAATCTCAATTCCAGCCAATTCTACATTGAAAAGTAAAACGGCACTCCTTCACTTCTAAGTTCTGCGGTGCGCCCAAAAAGTGGTTTACCCCCACATATGGGGTATTGGCGTATTCAGGAGAAATTGCATAACAAAATTTATGTTTACATATCTGTTTTTACAATTGTGAAAATAAAAAAAAATGGTTCTGAATTAAGATGTTTGCAAAAAAAAGTTAAATGTTCATTTTTTCCTTCCAGATTGTTTCAGTTCCTGTGAAGCACGTAAAGGGTTAATAAACTTCTTGAATGTGGTTTTGAGAACCTTGAGGGGTGTAGTTTTTAGAATGGTGTCACACTTCATTATTTTCTATCATATAGACCCCTCAAAATGACTTCAAATGTGATGTGGTCCCTAAAAAAAAATGGTGTTGTAAAAATGAGAAATTGCTGGTCAACTTTTAACCCTTATAACTCCCTAACAAAAAAAAATTTTGTTTCCAAAATTGTGCTGATGTAATGTAGACATGTGGGAAATGTTATTTATTAACTATTTTTCGTGACATATCTCTCTGATTTAAGGGCATAAAAATACAAAGTTTGAAAATTGCAAAATGTTAAAAATTTTCGCCATATTTCCGTATTTTTCATAAATAATCGCAAGTAATATCGAAGAAACGTTACCACTAACATGAAGTACAATATGTCACGAAATCAGCGGGATCCGTTGAAGCGTTCCAGAGTTATAACCTCATAAAGTGACAGTGGTCAGAATTGCAAAAATTGGCCTGGTCATTAAGTACCAAATTGGCTCTGTCACTAAGGGGTTAAGAGACTTAACTGCTTATCTTCAGTACTGAAAAAAAGGCTTAAAGCTGACCTGTCATCACATTCAACGCCACCAAGCCGCAGCTATGGTGGCATAGCTGACAGGTCCAGCAGTGTGGACAGCGCTCTATCCGCCTCCCTGGTGCCTCCGCACTAAAATATTACACTTTATTCCTCTCGACGGGCACCACTGGAAGCATGAAGTGTCTGTATCGGTCCGATGGAGTGTGAACAAATCTGCGCTATCTACAATGCACTGCGTCATCAGTTGCTGGGCAGGAATTTTTTTACTGCCCAGCGACTGATGACGTGGCACAGCGCAGGGGTCAAGCACTGTTTGGTTCACACTCCAAAACACCAACAGGACCACTTCTTGATTCCCGTTACGCGCGCCAAGGGGGCAATAAAGTTTAGTGTTTCAATGAGGAGGCACCCAGGGAGGTGGACAAAGGTCTCTCCACACAGCTGGACCTGTCAACTATGCCACCATAGCTGCGGCTTGGTGGCATTGAATGTGATGACAGGTCCTCTTTAAAGCGTCGAGTTGAAAATAGCCTGTGTTTTCCTTGTGAAATTTAATACTTAGCTGCTCAATCGTGCATAGCGTGTGCTGTCAACCAACAAACACCTTACCCCACTAATTTCACATAAAATGTAATGTGATATGATCATCAGATGTGGATGATTATATTATTGATTATTATCAATATTCATTTATATGGGGATCATGATTTGGATAACATGGCTACAAATCCCAACTCCCATATTTATCCTTTACCTGATAAAAATATCCAGTAGAGTCTCTTTTATCCAAGCTAAACGGGAGCAGAGGGTGCTTGGATTTGTGAAAAACTGGGATAACTCAAACAACTGATTAAAATGCCCCCCTTTGTATCCTGCTGTCCCGCTTTGGGTCTTCCTGTCCCTCTTGTATCCTTCTGTCCCTCTGAGTATCCTCCTTTTGTGTCATCCTACCTCTCTTTTATGTTCTACTGTCCGCTTTTGTCCATTTTTTGTGTCTAAAAGGGAAGCCCTGGGCAGCCACCTGGATGCTTGGATAAAGCAGTAAATTGGCTGGCAAAGTGCTGTACAGTCATGGCCAAAAGTATTGAGAATGAGACAAATAGTAATTTTTCCAAAGTTTACTGCTTCATTTTTGTAATGGCAATTTGCATATACTCCTGAATGTCAAAGAGTGATCAGCTTAACAGCAATTACTGTACTTGCAAAGTCAATATTTGCCCAGAAAATGAACTTTAACCCCCAAAACACATTTCAACATCATTGCAGTCCTGCCTTAAAAGGAGCAGCTAACATCGTTTTAGTGCTTGATCCATTAACACAGGTGTGGGTGTTGATGAGGACTGGGCTGGCGATCAATCAGTCATGATTAAGTAAGAATGACATCACTGGACACTGTAAAAGGAGCTGGTGCTTGGTATGATTGTTTCTCTTCAGTTAACCATGGTTATCTCTAAAGAAACACGTGCAGCCATCATTGCACTGCACAAAAATGGCCTAACAGGGAAGAGTATCGCAGCTACAAAGATTGCACCTCAGTCAACAATCTATCGCATCATCAAGAACTTCAAGGAAAGAGCTTCCATTGTTGTCAAAAAGGCTCCAGGGCGCCCAACAAAGACCAGCAAGCGCCAGGACCGTATCTTAAAACTGTTTCAGCTGCGGGATCGGACTACCAGCAGTGCCGAGCTTGCTCAGGAATGGCAGCAGGCTGGTGTGAGGGCTTCTGCACGCACTGTGAGGCCGAGACTCTTTGAGTAAGGCCTGGTTTCAAGGAGGGCAGCAAAGAAGCCATTTCTCTCCAGAAAAAACATCAGGGACCGACTGATATTCTGCAAAAGGTACAGGGAGTGGACTGCTGAGGAATGGGGCAAAGTCATTTTCTCTGATGAATCCCGTTTTTGATTGTTTGGGACATCTGGAAAACAGCTTATTCGGAGAAGAAGAGGTGAGCGCTCCCACCAGTCTTGTCTCATGCCAACTGTAAAGCATCCTGAAACCATTCATGTGTGGGGTTGCTTCTCAGCCAAGGGAATCGGCTCACTCACAGTCTTGCCTAAAAACACAGCCATGAATAAAGAATGGTACCAGAATGTTCTCCAAGAGCAACTTCTCCCAACCGTCCAAGAGCAGTTTGGCGCCCAACAATGCCTTTTCCAGCATGATGGAGCACCTTGCCATAAAGCAAAGGTGATAACTAAATGGCTCATGGAACAAAACAGAGATTTTGGGTCCATGGCCTGGAAACTCCCCAGATCTTAATCCCATTGAGAACTTGTGGTCAATCATCAAGAGACGGGTGGACAAACAAAAACCAACAAATTCTGGCAAAATGCAAGCATTGATTATGCAAGAATGGACTGCTATCAGTCAGGATTTGGTCCAGAAGTTGATTGAGAGCATGCCAGGGAGAATTGCAGAGGTCTTGAAGAAGAAGGGTCAACACTGCAAATATTGACTTGCTGCATTAACTCATTCTAACTGCCAATATAACCTATTGGTACTCATAATACGATTGAATTATATTTCTGTATGTGATATAAACATCAGACAAACACTAATAAAAACCAGAGGCCAGCAGATAATGTGAAAATATCATTTTGGTGTTATTCTCAAAACTTTTGGCCATGACTGTATACGTTACCCTCATCTTTTTCCCACAGCCACACACAAAAAAAAAAACTGCCCTGTATAGCGGGGAACAATATGAAAGTTTCCATTCCCATTCTAGTGAACCTGGATGGAAAACAGGCACATAAGATTCAATTATGCCTTGCCTACTGACGAAGAAGCAATACCGAGTCCTATATCAGACATGTGAACGTAAGCAGGATCATTTATTGTTCCATGAAAGCTATTTTGTTGGATTTGTTATGATGGCCTTCGTATTAACCTAGAGACCAGTATACACTAAAATACATGTTCCATTTCCAAATATTTTTGTTAAGATAAAACCTATTATTTTATTAAAAGTTATTTTAAAAAAATTCTATATATCTCCATTAAAAGTTATTGATGTCAACAAACCTAAGTAACCAATAAAATCCTGCAAAAGATCCAACATCCTATAAAGAACAATGTATTGAGAATAATATAGGTATATAAGCAAGAAGTATGGTGCAAGACTGCTCATCTCTATGACATGGCCGGCCTAATAAGGAGGTGGGAACACTGGGTCAAAGACCTATGATGCCAGGGCTCACATCTCCCAGCGGTGGGAGAAGTCAATGGACATGTAATCCTGTCAGATGCAAATAGGTTACAGGATCTGTATCTCCATAGCATTCTGACCATAACCCCATATAGAATAATAAATATACCCATATTCTTACCGGAAGTTAATGAAATGTTTCATCATATTTTACCAATAATCAACATATAAAACAATAATTGTACACATACGTGTTCTTATCAGGAATTGATCGAATATGACACTGGGCATGTGTATTCATGATATATCACCTATAATCCCCATACAGAACAATAATTATACCCATATTCCTATCAGAAGTAGATGAAGTATGTTCCTGGGCATGTGTATTTGTGATATTTCACCCATAATCCCCACACAGATCAACAGATATACCCATATTCCTATCAGAAGTAGATGAAATATGTTCCTGGGCATGTGTATTTGTGATATTTCACCCATAATCCCCATACAGAACAATAATTATACCCATATTCCTATCAGAAGTAGATGAAGTATGTTCCTGGGCATGTGTATTTGTGATATTTCACCCATAATCCCCACACAGATCAACAGATATACCCATATTCCTATCAGAAGTAGATGAAATATGTTCCTGGGCATGTGTATTTGTGATATTTCACCCATAATCCCCATACAGAACAATAATTATACCCATATTCCTATCAGAAGTAGATGAAGTATGTTCCTGGGCATGTGTATTTGTGATATTTCACCCATAATCCCCATACAGAACAATAATTATACCCATATTCCTATCAGAAGTAGATGAAGTATGTTCCTGAGCATGTGTATTTGTGATATTTCACCCATAATCCCCATACAGATCAATAGTTATACCCATATTCCTATCAGAAGTAGATGAAGTATGTTCCTGGGCATGTGTATTTGTGATATTTCACCCATAATCCCCATACAGAACAATAATTATACCCATATTCCTATCAGAAGTAGATGAAGTATTTTCCTGAGCATTTCCCCGGCTGTCACCTCTCACCTAACAAAAATATTCAACCTTTCCCTCACTTCCGGTATTTTTCCCTCCTCATTTAAGCATGCCATCATACATCCATTACTTAAAAAACCATCCCTCGATCAAAACTGTGCCGCTAATTATAGACCTGTCTCTAATCTTCCCTTCATCTCTAAACTCCTCGAACGCCTGGTCCACTCCCGTCTTACCCGCTATCTCTCAGATAACTCTCTTCTCGACCCTCTTCAATCTGGCTTCCGCTCTTTACACTCTACTGAAACTGCCCTCATTAAAGTCTCTAATGACCTACTAACAGCTAAATCTAATGGTCACTACTCCATGCTAATTCTCTTGGATCTCTCTGCAGCATTCGACACTGTGGATCATCAGCTCCTCCTCACTATGCTCCGCTCCATCGGCCTCAAGGACACCGTTCTCTCCTGGTTCTCCTCCTATCTCTCTGACCGATCCTTCACTGTATGTTTTGCTGGTTCCTCCTCCTCTCACCTTCCCCTTACTGTTGGGGTTCCTCAAGGATCAGTCCTAGGCCCCCTACTCTTCTCGTTGTATACTGCCCCTATTGGACAAACAATCAGTAGATTTGGTTTCCAGTACCATCTCTATGCTGACGACACCCAATTATACACTTCTTCTCCTGATATCACACCGACCTTTTTAGAAAACACCAGTGATTGTCTTACCGCTGTCTCTAACATCATGTCCTCCCTCTATCTGAAACTAAACCTGTCAAAAACTGAACTCCTCGTGTTCTCTCCCTCTACTAACCTACCTTTGCCAGACATTGCCATCTCCGTATGCGGTTCCACCATTACTCCAAAGCAACATGCCCGCTGCCTTGGGGTCATCCTTGATTCTGACCTTTCATTCACCCCCTACATCCGATCACTGGCTCGCTCTTCTTACCTGCATCTCAAAAACATTTCTAGAATTCGCCCTTTTCTTACTTTCGACTCTGCAAAAACTCTTACTGTTTCACTTATTCATTCTCGTCTGGACTATTGTAACTCTCTACTAATCGGCCTCCCTCTTGCAAAACTCTCCCCGCTCCAATCTGTCCTGAATGCTGCAGCCAGGATCATATTCCTCACCAACCGTTACACCGATGCCTCTACCCTGTGCCAGTCATTACACTGGCTACCCATCCACTCCAGAATCAAGTACAAAACTACTACCCTCATCCACAAAGCACTCCATGGCTTAGCACCACCCTACATCTCCTCCCTGGTATCAGTCTACCACCCTACCCGTGCCCTCTGCTCCGCTAATGACCTCAGGTTAGCATCCTCAATAATCAGAACCTCCCACTCCCGTCTCCAAGAGTTTACACATGCTGCGCCGATTCTTTGGAATGCACTACCTAGGTTAATACGATTAATCCCCAATCCCCACAGTTTTAAGCGTGCCCTAAAAACTCATTTGTTCAGACTGGCCTACCGCCTCAATGCATTAACCTAACGATCCCTGTGTGGCCTATTTATAATAAAAAAAAAAAAAAAAAAAGTTCCTCGCATCATGTTCTCATACACTTTATGCAGTTAATAGCCCTCTGTGTCTGTACTGCTACATTCTTAGGCAGGTAACTGGTTCATGCAGCTTTACATGAACACCTGAGCCTTACACTATAGCTGGTCCGAATAACTAAAGCAATTGTTACCATCCACCTCTCGTGTCTCCCCTTTTCCCCATAGTTTGTAAGCTTGCGAGCAGGGCCCTCACTCCTCTTGGTATCTATTTTGAACTGTGATTTCTGTTATGCTGTAATGTCTATTGTCTGTACAAGTCCCCTCTATAATTTGTAAAGCGCTGCGGAATATGTTGGCGCTATATAAATAAAAATTATTATTATTATGTGTATTTGTGATATTTCACCCATCATCCCCATACAGAACAATAGATATACCCATATTCCTATCAGAAGTAGATGAAGTATGTTCCTGGGCATGTGTATTTGTGATATTTCACCCATAATCCCCATACAGATCAATAGTTATACCCATATTCCTATCAGAAGTAGATGAAGTATGTTCCTGGGCATGTGTATTTGTGATATTTCACCCATAATCCCCATACAGATCAATAGATATACCCATATTCCTATCAGAAGTAGATGAAGTATGTTCCTGGGCATGTGTATTTGTGATGTTTCACCCATAATCCCCATACAGAACAATAATTATACCCATATTCCTATCAGAAGTAGATGAAGTATGTTCCTGGGTATGTGCATTTGTGATATTTCACCCATAATCCCCATACAGATCAATAGATATACCCATATTCCTATCAGAAGTAGATGAAGTATGTTCCTGGGCATGTGTATTTGTGATGTTTCACCCATAATCCCCATACAGAACAATAATTATACCCATATTCCTATCAGAAGTAGATGAAGTATGTTCCTGGGCATGTGTATTTGTGATATTTCACCCATAATCCCCATACAGATCAATAGATATACCCATATTCCTATCAGAAGTAGATGAAGTATGTTCCTGGGCATGTGTATTTGTGATGCTTCACCCATAATCCCCATACAGAACAATAATTATACCCATATTCCTATCAGAAGTAGATGAAGTATGTTCCTGGGCATGTGTATTTGTGATATTTCACCCATAATCCCCATACAGAACAATAGTTATACCCATATTCCTATGAGATGTTGATGAGATATATCACCAGGCGTGTGTAACCCGATATTCTACACATAATACCATATAGTTACAATCTTTTTTCCCTGGTTCTATTATTAAACTTTAATCCAGCCCTGTGGATGTTCTGATTCATTTAAGTATTTCCATTGAATTCCCTTCTTGCTATATTACAAGAAGTCATTTCCTGGGCTGCATTTGTAAAATGTGCTGCCATCTAGTGGTGGAGTCTAGTATTGCAGCCCATCATCCCAATATGCAGTTTAGTCCGTCCCTATCCACACCCCCTTTGGTGGCATTGTAAAATGTAATTATCTCCTGGTTTTTTTCTGCCCCAGTCCCAGGATCGATGGCAGCATCATCATGAAGTGTTGATAGAAGAAGTACGATTTTTTTGGCATGTGGTACATAGAAAACTAAAGCCTTTCCATTATGGAATGCAAACATACTGCTGTACTGTTGTCTCTCACACTTACAAACTGTGGCGGCAATTCCCTTTTGTTTTTTCTTACAGTTCCCACATATGACAGCTTCTGAATTTTCAGATAATCAATCAGATCACAACTTGTAAACCACTTTCCTCTCCTAAATCCTCATTCAGTGTGAGGTCTCTATCATCTAACAGCATGTTTGTTACTTCCTCAACATCAAGTTGTTTGGATAAATTGTACATTTTCCTCTCCATTTCAGCAGATAATCTGAAGCAAGAGAAGGAATATGTTAGGGAACTACTGTATATGCCTGAGCAGCACACTTTCTTTTATAAAATCTCCCTTATTTCTATGAAATATCCTCACATTTTGTGCTATACATTCATAAAACAAGCTAAATAAACTATTGTGATGAATAAAAACATAAAATACCAACCTTACTGAATGTGACGTATTCACATACAATGAGCCTGAGAGATCTGTGCAGCTACAGGTCCTTCTCAAAAAATTAGCATATAGTGTTAAATTTCATTATTTACCATAATGTAATGATTACAATTAAACTTTCATATATTATAGATTCATTATCCACCAACTGAAATTTGTCAGGTCTTTTATTGTTTTAATACTGATGATTTTGGCATACAACTCCTGATAACCCAAAAAACCTGTCTCAATAAATTAGCATATCAAGAAAAGGTTCTCTAAACGACCTATTACCCTAATCTTCTGAATCAACTAATTAACTCTAAACACATGCAAAAGATACCTGAGGCTTTTATAAACTCCCTGCCTGGTTCATTACTCAAAACCCCCATCATGGGTAAGACTAGCGACCTGACAGATGTCAAGAAGGCCATCATTGACACCCTCAAGCAAGAGGGTAAGACCCAGAAAGAAATTTCTCAACAAATAGGCTGTTCCCAGAGTGCTGTATCAAGGCACCTCAATGGTAAGTCTGTTGGAAGGAAACAATGTGGCAGAAAACGCTGTACAACGAGAAGAGGAGACCGGACCCTGAGGAAGATTGTGGAGAAGGACCGATTCCAGACCTTGGGGAACCTGAGGAAGCAGTGGACTGAGTCTGGTGTGGAAACATCCAGAGCCACCGTGCACAGGCGTGTGCAGGAAATGGGCTACAGGTGCCGCATTCCCAAGGTAAAGCCACTTTTGAACCATAAACAGCGGCAGAGGCGCCTGACCTGGGCTACAGAGAAGCAGCACTGGACTGTTGCTAAGTGGTCCCAAGTACTTTTTTTTGATGAAAGCAAATTTTGCATGTCATTCGGAAATCAAGGTGCCAGAGTCTGGAGGAAGACTGGGGAGAAGGAAATGCCAAAATGCCTGAAGTCCAGTGTCAAGTACCCACAGTCAGTGATGGTGTGGGGTGCCATGTCAGCTGCTGGTGTTGGTCCACTGTGTTTCATCAAGGGCAGGGTCAATGCAGCTAGCTATCAGGAGATTTTGGAGCACTTCATACTTCCATCGGCTGAAATGCTTTATGGAGATGAAGATTTCATTTTTCAGCACGACCTGGCACCTGCTCACAGTGCCAAAACCACTGGTAAATGGTTTACTGACCATGGTATTACTGTGCTCAATTGGCCTGCCAACTCTCCTGACCTGAACCCCATAGAGAATCTGTGGGATATTGTGAAGAGAAAGTTGAGAGACGCAAGACCCAACACTCTGGATGAGCTTAAGGCCGCTATTGAAGCATCCTGGGCCTCCATAACATCTCAGCAGTGTCACAGGCTGATTGCCTCCATGCCACGCCGCATTGAAGCAGTCATTTCTGCCAAAGGATTCCCGACCAAGTATTGAGTGCATAACTGAACATTATTATTTGTTGGTTTTTTTGTTTGTTATTAAAAAACACTTTTATTTGATTGGATGGGTGAAATATGCTAATTTTTTTGGGTTATCAGGAGTTGTATGCCAAAATCATCAGTATTAAAACAATAAAAGACCTGACAAATTTCAGTTGGTGGATAATGAATCTATAATATATGAAAGTTTAATTGTAATCATTACATTATGGTAAATAATGAAATTTAACACTATATGCTAATTTTTTGAGAAGGACCTGTATATCCTCTCCCCTGAAGCTCTGAAATCCAACTGTGATATCAGGTTTCACAGACCTTCAAGAGACAGGAGACTACCTGGAGGGAGGGGGTTTCCTCACAATCTGGTGAGGAAGGAGAAATGAAAGTAAAAGAGAAGCGCCTGTCAGATCAGTTGTATGTGACGGAGGGTTAAGTGAAAAAAAAGTCATGTGCCTGACAATGGTACCAATAAAAAGTCAGCTCGTCCAGAAACAAGACCTCACATGAGCAGATATGTAGGAAAATTCTATCTATGAAATAAAAGTCTTAGGCTGGGGTCACACTAGGTGGTCCGTTTTTTACGGCCGTAATACGCAGAAATGTTCCCAAAATAGTGATCCATATGTCATCCGTTGGCAGGGTGTGTCAGCGTATTTTGCGCATGGCATCCTCCGTATGTAATCTGTATGGCATCCGTACTGCGAGATTTTCTCGCCGGCTTGCAAAACGGACATACAATGGATCCATGGGCTCAAATATTTGGTAAAACATATATACAGTCTGTATATATAATGTGTGTCAGTGAGATATATATATATATATATAATGTATATTTCATACAGCGCTAGATAGCAGAAAAGCCGGTAATTCAATTGCCGGCTTTTGCTATCTCCTTCCCAAACCCGACATGATATGAGACATGTTTACATACAGTAAACCATCTCATATCCCTTTTTTTTTTGCAAATTCCTCACTACTGTGTATGTGCAAAATTTGGGAACTCTATGTAGCTGTTAAAATAAAGGGTTAAATTGCGGAAAAAACTGGCGTGGGCTCCCGCGCAATTTTCTCCACCAGAGTGGTAAAGCCAGTGACTGAGGGCAGATATTAATAGTCTGGAGAGGGTCCATGGTTATTGACACCCCCCCCCGGCTAAAAACATCTGCCCCCAGCCACCCCAGAAAAGGCACATCTGTAAGATGCGCCTATTCTGGCACTTCGCCACTCTCTTCCCACTCCCGTGTAGGGGTGGGATATGGGGTAATAAAGGGTTAATGACACCTTGCTATTGTAAGGTGACATTAAGCCAGGTTAATAATGGATAGGTGTCTTATTGACACGTTGTAAAATTCTGTGAAGCACTTCAGGGTTCTAGGTGTTCATCATACATCTAGATAAATTCCTTTAGGAGTCTAGTTTTCAAAATGATGTCACTTGTGGTTTCTACTGTTTAGGCACATTAGGAGCTCTGCAAATGTGACATGGTGTCCATTAATGATTCCAGCAAATTTTGCGTTCAAAACTGTGCTTCTTCCCGTCCGACCCCTGCGGTGCACGCAAACAGTAGTTTTCCCCCACATATTGGGTATTGGCGTACTCAGGAGAAATTGCAAACAAATTAGTTGGTGCAATTTCTCCTGTTATCCTTGTGAAAATAAAAAATTGGAGCTAAATAGTCCAGTCAAAATACGAAAAAAACGTACTTTACCCTGAATAAATTCCAAGAAAGCGTTTTATAGTTTTTTTTGTAGTATTACATGTAGGGAAAAACATACTAAAAGTTTACCAAGATAGGGCTACCACAAAGGGTCCAAATGTGACGTCAAAGAATATGGCCGCCAAAGCTGTAAAATGTTAAATGCGACTTGCCTTGCAGTGTCTATCAAATTGTCCACCTCTTGTCCACCAAAAGAAACGGATTATCTGCTCACTCTCGTACCAGTAAACTATGGCTGAATTACCAACAGATGGTTGGAATAGCAAGGGAGCTTATCGAGGCCGATCGTACAGAATCCTGGCTGATGCACCTTCATGCTGTAGCCGAATGTTTGCCCATTCTTGCAGCTGCTGGGCATGGGAACTATGTGAAGGCCGCCTACCTTTACCTCCAGTATATGATCACTCTGGAAGATGATATGCCACCAGTCTTCCATAGATTTATGAATGGCTTGCATGTTGTAAGGCGGACTGATCAGTACTGGGCAGGCCTGGGTGGCGACCTAGTCATCAAGCAAGCTCTGATGTACTCCCTAAAAACTGCAGGAGGACTCACCAGAGGAAGTGGAATGTCCAAACATCAGAGGGCCTTGTGGACTCGGTCTGTGCCAGTGTCCTCTTCCTACAGTGATGCAATGCAGGGTTTCACTTGCCAGAGCTTTGTCACCAGTGAACAACAAAAGGAGGCAAGAACGTCAAGGACGAGAAGAGATTGTGAAGACCTGGAGAAAATTGTAGATAAAGTCAAGACCTTTTCACCTTTCTCTGATGAAGTGACTCTTTGCAACATTATCACCGGTGTCAATGCAAATAAGGATGTGAATGTTCATAACCTGTTCACCATTGGCAGAGAAATAGTGGCAACAATGGAGGGTCAATCACTGTTTTGAGTTAAGTACAAGCGGTCAATGAAAGCCAAGACAATGGCATCCAGTGAGGCTATTGACGTCGATAAGGACAAAACAGTAGACCCCGCTCTTTTGTTCCAAAGGTTTCTTGTGGTGTCTCAAACTGCTGATCTTTCCCTTGATGAGGTGATGGCCTATGAACTTTCACCATACCCACCATCCCTCTTTGAGGCAAAACATCTCTTACGCAAACCAAGCAAAGCACAACTGATGGCTGCTATAAAAGAACAGAGTTCACATGACGCAGTACTCAAGGATGTACCCAAAGTGGAACATTATGTTCTTGACGGAGGTTCTCTTCTCCATCCACTGAAGTGGTCAGAAGGAAAGACATATTGTTCAATCGCTGAAGACTATGCATCTTTCACACTAAAGCACTATGGTAAGGCTACGATAGTATTTGATGGTTACATTGGAGGACCAAAGACTAAGGACATTACCCATCAGCGACAGCGCAAAAAACAAGTAACAAAGTGAACATTGCTGAAGGAACGAAATTTGTCGGGAAAAAGGAAGACTTCCTTTCGAAAGTGGAGAACAAACAGTCTCGTATCAATCTCGTTTCACAGCGCATGAATGACAGAGGTTGCCACATAATACAATCAGAGGGGGATGCAGATGTGGATATTGCTAAGGCAGCAGTGTCAATGTCATCCAGCAAAAGTACTAGTCTCATTGGCGAAGATACAGATCTTTTGGTGTTGTTACTTCATCACGCGTCAACCAGCGATGGCAGCAAGCTTTATTTCTACTCAGATAAAGGGAGTCCTGCAACAGTATACAACATTAAGGTTATGAAGAAGTTCCTGGGAAACCATGCCTGCAGCAGTCTTCTGTTCCTTCATGCATTCACGGGTTGCGATACCACTTCCGCGGTTTTAAAGGGAGACTCGGTCTTAAATAGCTGTGCTAAAATCTTTTCCACACCTAACAAAAACAGAGCTGAGATTGAAGACGCTGGGTGTAAAGCGATGGTGGCATTGTTTGGGGGCAAACCTGGAGACAATCTGTCTGCAATCAGGTATTCTACTCTGCAAAAAAGTTGGTTCAGCCAAAATCTTTGTTACACCTGAACGACTGCCACTGACCTCCTCTGTAACAAAGTATCATGCCCTTTGGAGTTACCTCCAAGTCATGCTTTGGATGGACAATGGTGAGGCC
Source organism: Ranitomeya imitator (assembly GCF_032444005.1). Classification (NCBI taxonomy): domain Eukaryota; kingdom Metazoa; phylum Chordata; class Amphibia; order Anura; family Dendrobatidae; genus Ranitomeya; species Ranitomeya imitator. The sequence goes on from NC_091285.1 coordinate 437,750,028, forward strand.
ATGGACACTACTGAATGGGGATGGGAATTGCAGAACAACAGTCTAGTTCCAGTGATGATGGATACTTCACCCTCGCCAGAAACACTTCTGAAAATGATTCACTGCAATTGTTCTCGTGGTTGTAGTACACTTCGGTGCACTTGCAAAAGACACAGACTTACCTGTTCACGGGTATGCGGACCATGTCAAGAAGGGCATTGTGACAATATGAGTGAGGAAGCAGTGTCTGATCATGAAAATAGTGACTATTGACGTGACACGCTTATTCAGTGATGAAGTAGGTCAAAATGCACTGTGTATTAATTCTATAATTTGTAGAAATGTACATGTATGTCATGACGTCATGGATGACGTCATGACCTCGCCTGTCCATGTACAATACAGACCAAAAGTTTGGACACACCTTCTCATTTAAAGATTTTTCTGTATTTTCATGACTATGAAATTTGTACATTCACACTGAAGACATCAAAACTATGAATTAACACGTGGAATTATAAACTTAACAAAAGTGTGAAACAACTGAAATGATGTCTTGTACTAGATTGTGGCCCGATTCTAACGCATCGGGTATTCTAGAATATGCATGTCCCCGTAGTATATGGACAATGATGATTCCAGAATTCGCGGCAGACTGTGCCCGTCGCTGATTGGTCGAGGCAACCTTTATGACATCATCGTCGCCATGGCAACCATTATGACATCTATGTCGATGCTGTGCCCGTTGCTGATTGGTCGAGGCCTGGCGGCCTCGACCAATCAGACGCGGGATGTCTACGTCCTTTATGACATCATCGTCACTGTGCCCGTCGCTGATTGGTCGAGGCCTGGCGGCATCGACCAATCAGAGAGGCGGGATTTCCAAGACAGACACGGAAAAACCCTTAGACAATTATATATATATAGATTCTAGGTTTTTCACAGCAGCCACCTGTTGCTTTGATGACTGCTTTGCACACTCTTGGCATTATCTTGATGAGCTTCAAGAGGTAGTCACCGGGAATGGTTTTCACTTCACAGGTGTGCCCTGTCAGTTTTAATAAGTGGGATTTCTTGCCTTATAAATGGGGTTGGGACCATCAGTTGTGTTGTGCAGAAGTCTGGTGGATACACAAGCTGATAGTCCTACTGAATAGACTGTTAGAATTTGTTTTATGGCAAGAAAAAAGCAGCAAAGTAAAGAAAAACGAGTGGCCATCATTACTTTAAGAAATGAAGGTCAGTCAGTCCGAAAAAATGGGAAAACTTTGAAAGTGTCCCCAAGTGCAGTGGCAAAAACCATCAAGCGCTACAAAGAAACTGGCTCACATGATGACCGCCCCAGGAAAGGAAGACCAAGAGTCACCTCTGCTTCTGAGGATAAGTTTATCCGAGTCACCAGCCTCAGAAATCGCAGGTTAACAGCAGCTCAGATTAGAGACCAGGTCAATGCAACACAGAGTTCTAGCAGCAGACACATCTCTACAACAACTGTTAAGAGGAGACTTTGTGTAGCAGGCCTTCATGGTAAAATAGCTGCTAGGAAACCACTGCTAAGGACAGGCAACAAGCAGAAGAGACTTGTTTGGGCTAAAGAACACAAGGAATGGACATTAGACCGGTGGAAATCTGTGCTTTGGTCTGATGAGTCCAAATTTGAGATCTTTGGTTCCAACCACCGTGTCTTTGTGCGACGCAGAAGGGGTGAACGGATGGACTCTACATGCCTGGTTCCCACCGTGAAGCATGGAGGAGGAGGTGTGATGGTGTGGGGGTGCTTTGCTGGTGATACTGTTGGGGATTTATTCAAAATTAAAGGCATACTGAACCAGCATGGCTACCAAAGCATCTTGCAGCAGCATTCTATTCCATCTGGTTTGTGTTTAGTTGGACCATCATTTATTTTTCAACAGGACCATGACCCCAAACACACCTCCAGGCTGTGTAAGGGCTATTTGACCAAGAAGGAGAGTGATGGGGTGCTTCACTAGATGACCTGGCAAGATGATGGTTTGGGGCAAGCTGGACCACACAGAGTGAAGGCAAAAATGCCAACTAGTGCTTAGCATCTCTGGGAACTCCTTCAAGATTGGAAGAACATTCCCGGTGACTACCTCTTGAAGCTCATCAAGAGAATGCTAAGAGTGTGCAAAGCAGTCATCAAAGCAAAAGGTGGCTACTTTGAAGAACCTAAAATATAAGACATATTTTCAGTTGTTTCACACTTTAAAAAGAAACCCAAAAGAGAAATGGACACTAAGAGCTAAAATATAACAATTTTATTGAAGAACCATATAGACAAAATACAGATAATATGAATAGAAAACCAAGTAAAGGAAGCAGCATATGCGAAACGCGCGTCGGGGCTCTCCCGCACACGGCTGCAGGTTGGTACTTTCTGTATGTACCTTCTTATCAGTATTTTGCAGGCAGACTCTAGGCTTCATCTACTTTACTATATGGGACTTTCCCTCTATGATTGATCCATGCCTTTGGTCTTGGCAAACTTGTGCCACATAGTATACTCTGCTACATTTAGCTTACATTAAGCCCTTTATTGATATTACTTAGTATACATTTCTTTGCACTAGGCACTTTACTTAATATTTTCCTGCATACTGTGTATCTCCCTGCATCAGCACTTTATTTGAGAGCATTCATTATACGTTTATTACCTCTGGTTGCCATGTGCTCAGTTATTTTTATATATAAAACATCAGTATGACTCTTATTATATGCACTACGCAATATGTATTAATCTAAATGATTGATGTATGGTATTTGCACTCATGGTATTAGTATAACTGGCCGATTTTTTGCTCTATTAATATATCACTTGTCCCGTGTGTGGCACTAGTGTCGCCTTTTTTTATCTTTTTTCATTGCATCTCGTTACTTGGTTTCTATTCATATTATCTGTATTTTGTCTATATGGTTCTTCAATAAAATTGTTATATTTTAGCTCTTAGTGTCCATTTCTCTTTTGGGTTTCTATTTATATATTATGGCGGATCTTTTACCCTCTTTGTAGGTTTATTGTTTCACACTTTAAGTATATAATTCCACATGTGTTAATTCATAGTTTTGATGCCTTCAGTGTGAATGTACAATTTTCATAGTCATGAAAATACAGAAAAATATTTAAATGAGAAGGTGTGTCCAAACTTTTGGTCTGTACTGTAGCTAGTATAAAACTTTGTATAAAAATTGTTATATGAAAATATATAGTATACAAAATGCAAACTCTTCTGTAACCTAAAGCTACAGCTTTGAAATATGGAAATATTCGTTATTTTTAGTGCGATGGCTATCATCGTCTTATGACATCATAGTTAGGACCTTCGTGGTGATCAATTTTTGGAAAACTTTTAAGATGTTGTTCCCCACATATAATAGTAATAAAAAAAAATCATAAAACGCTTTCTTGGAATTTGTTCCGGGACAAACCTTATTTTGACTGGACTAAAAAGACCATTTTTGTGGAAAAAATTTGATTTTGTTTTCACGTCTCTACATTAAGTTTCTGCAAAGTGCCTGGGGGTTCAAGATGCTAACCACGTATCCAGATCATTTCTTTGAGGAGGTTTAGTTTCCAAAATGGGGTCACTTGTGTTTTTTTGATCACTGTTTAGGCACACTGGGGGCTTTCCAAACGCGACATGGCATCTGCACTCGATTCCAGCCAGTTTTGCATTCAAAAAATCAAACTGTGCTCCTTCCGAGCTCTGCTGTGCGCCCAAACAGTGGTTTTCTTCCACATACAGCGTATCACCGTACAATGGAGACATTTCTCAACACATTTTTGTGTTCATTTTTTTTCCTTCCATTCATGTGAAGCACCTGAAGGGTTAATTAACTTCTTGACTGTGGTTTTGAGCTCCTTGAGGGGTGCAGTTTTTAGAATGGTGTCACTTTTGGGTATTTTCTGTCATACAGGCGGCTCAAAATCACATCAAATGTGATATGGTCAATAGAAAATATGGTTTCATAAATTTTGTAGATGTAGAGATGGGAGAACCCAAACAGTAAAGTTCGGCGTCCTTGCAGAACACCTCTTGTTCATTCATGGACACCGAACATGGACTTCATCACGAAGACCGTGTTACTGTTCGGGTTCAGCTGCCTGAATATCGGCTGTTTGTCACGCTGTCATGTGCATGGCAGCGCGGCAAACACAGCTTCTGTTAGGCGGTGAAATCATCCCCGCTGGTCAGAGAGCCACGGTTCCCACACTGTCAAAAGACAGTGTGAGCGCTCATCTGTGATCGGAGGTATAAAGTTTACCTCCGGTCACTGGTGTCAGCGGATGGGACTACTGCTCCCATCATCCAACACTTGCTACTGCTAATAGCAGCAAGAGCAGGAGCACATGATGGGTGTACTTATTAGCCAGCTCCTGTGCTGTAAATAAATAATTTTAAAAAACCTTTCGTCGGTTCCCCTGTATTTTTGATAACCAACTAGGCAAACCTCACAGCTGGGGGCTGAAACCCTTAGTTGTCAGCTTCAACAAGGCTGGTTATTAAGAATAGAGGGGTCCCCACACCTTATTTTTTAATTATTTTAATAAATAATTTAAAAAGGCAGCATGGGTCCCCCCATTTTTGACAACCAGTCTTGCTAAAGCAGACGGCTGATATTCTCAGGCTGGTAAGGGGCCATGGATATTGGCCTTCTCAGCGTAAAAATAGCAGCCCACAGCAGTCCAGAAAAGGCACATCTATTAGATGCCCAATTCTGGCGCTTTGCCCGGCTCTTCCCACTTGCCCTGTAATGGTGGCAAGTGGGGATCATACTTGTGGGGTTGATGTCACCTTTGTATTGTCAGGTGACATCAAGCCCACTGCCTTATAATGGAGAGGCGACTATAAGACACCTTAGTTGTATGGTAAATAAAGACAGCCAGAATAAAGTCTTTTATTAGAAATAAAACAAAACACAGTTTTACTTTTTTACACAGTTACTCACCAACGCCTATTCCACCGAAGCCCTCGTTCTCCTGTAATAAACCAAAAGTAAAAAACAACAATATCCCTCACCTATTTGTCATCTGTCCCATGCCGTAATCCATGTCTGGGGGAAATAGAGTTTTCTCCTTCGCTTCATTGGGGGACACAGGACCATGGGTGTATACTGCTGCCACTAGGAGGCTGACACTAAATGAATACAAAAAAAGTTAGCTCCTCAGCAGTATACACCTACCACTGGCTCCAGCCCGAACCAGTTCATGCTTAGTGTCTGTAGGAGGCATATGGGTCTGGTCTTCAGACTATAATTTTTCCCAGCATGTACCACCTGTCACGCTGAGTTACCACAAGGAAAGAATACGCCATTCTGCAAAGCCTGTGATGCTGAATGCGCTCGGGAGCCCGATGCCGACTTGGGGTATCTAATCCCCCTGAGTGGGCCACGTCTCTATCTCAGTCCATTACTTCTCTAACTACAGAGATTGAGTCACTCCATGATCCCTCCACGGATTGGGCCATTTGCACGTCTGTCTCCTCTGCCGCACAGGAACTGTCGGCCTGCAGGGGCCGCTCTCAGTCAAAAGATACACAGGCACTTAGAAAACGGGTCCATAACACGTCTCCCGGGCCTTCTTTCGCCTCGGCATCTGTGACCTCCGTCTCACTCCCCCTCCCAGGGGTCTGCAGTGAACATGGCTCTGACTTCGAGTCTGAAGGCTACCCTTGACTCGCCTGAGTACAGGCAACAGTGGATAGTCTCATTAAAGGGCCACTGTCACCCCCCTGCAGCCGTTATAAACTAAAAGAGCCACCTTGTGCAGCAGTAATGCTGCATTCTAACAAGTGGCTCTTTTAGTTTTGTGTTCAGGTATTACTAAAATAAAGTGTTTTGAAAGTCTGCAGAAATACCTGTCTTTGTCCACGGAGGCGGGTCTGAAGCCTCCTCTGTGAAGCGCCCAACAGCCGTCACTCACATCTCCTGGGGCGATGGTCGCCGCCCCCTGCGCGCTGTTTTCTTTTCAAATCCAACGCCGGCGCTGTGTAAATATTTGTGGGGCAGGCGCAGTAAGCTCTGGCTGTCTGACGTCACAGCCAGGCTTGCAGACTGCGCCTGTGCTGGCAGTGCAGCCACCCACCTCGGGACTCCCTGCCCCGCACTGTTATGCATTATGCACAGTGCGGGGCTAGGATTCCTGGGCATGCGCACTGCATGTCTCAGACTCTCACCCACGTCCCCCGCCTTCCAGCCTCTGGCTATTCAGCTGAGCTCATCCTGCCGCCTCCTCCTTCTGCTCATAGCAATCGCCGGGAAAGAAACAACCTACGAAACTTGCCTGCTAGCTGGCTGGAAGGCGGGGGGCGGGGGACGTGGGTGAGAGTTGGATTTGAAAAGAAAACAGCGCGCAGGGGGCGGCAACCATCGCCCCAGAAGATGTGAGTGACGGCTGTTGGGCACTTCACAGAGGAGGCTTCAGACCCGCCTCCGTGGACAAAGAGAGGTACTTCTGCAGAGTTTCAAAACGCTTTATTTTAATAATACCTGAACACAAAACTAAAAGAGCCACCTTGTTAGAATGCAGCATTACTGCTGCACAAAGTGGCTCTTTCAGTTTATAACGGCTGCAGGGGGGTGACAGTGGCCCTTTAAGGCCGTCAACCAGACCTTAAGGGTTGATGAGGACGTTATCTCTGCCCCTGACCATGCGGTGTCCTTCAAAAAAACTATTCGTCCTCAAAGGGTGTTTATCAACCACCCAGAGTTTCAGGACATATTTTGGCGGCATAGGTAGTCACCGGATAAACGCTTCACAGGTCAGAAACCTCTTGAAGCGACATATCCCTTCCCTCGAATCTGTGTAAGGGGTGGGCGGAATTCCCTCCAGTTGACTCACTGGTATCTCGTTTGGTGTCATAAACCCTCTTATCCTTATCAGACGGGTCTTCAATTAAAGACCCCACAGACCGTTAGATAAGAATCCTGCCATTTGGGGTTGGAGTCCTCGGATTCGACACTCTTCCTCTTTTGCAGTGGTGTGGGTAGCTAAAGTCAGCTCTCTTGGAAAGATACCCTTTACAGAGCTATATAGACCAGTGAGCTTCCCCCGGAGACAGTGGATCTGGCAAATCAGATTGCCTTCGCCAGGGATTATTTGGTGCACGCTTGTCTTGGCACAGCTAACTATTCCGCGCTGTTATGCTCGCGCCCAGACTGGATAGCACAAGCGAGAAGATTGTGGCCCCACTGTGCCACAAACCAGACTACTCTGGAAGGGGCATGACTAAGCAGCTACCTTGAGCCTCTGATGGTGAGGTCAGGCTTGTGCGGCAGGTAGCTGCCAGGTATCACTCCAGGGCGGTGTTTGGCTGTGGCAGCTAATCCCACTGAGGGACTGAACACAACAGGTGGGAGAGAGTACGGATGGGCACGGCTGGCACTCTAGGCATGCGGGTGCGGATGGCACTGTAGGCAGGCAGGCGGGTGCGGCTAGCGGGACTGGTTCGAATAGGACAGGAACATAGGCTGGTATGAGTGGGAAAAGGGAGCAGGTAGGTACCAGTTCAGACTAAAGGGCAGGAACCGGAGACAGTCCAGCGGGATGCGGAGCAGAACCGTGGGATGCGGAGCAGAACTGCGGGATGCGGAGCAGAACCGCGGGATGCGGAGCAGAACCGCGGGATGCGGAGCAGAACCGCGGGATGCGGAGCAGAACCGCGGGATGCGGAGCAGAGCAGAACCGCGGGATGCGGAGCAGAGCAGAACCGCGGGATGCAGAGCAGAACCGCGGGATGCGGTGCAGAGCAGAACCGCGGGATGCGGTGCAGAGCAGAACCGCGGGATGCGGTGCAGAGAGAGCTGTAGAGTGCAGAGCAAAGCTGCAGAGGGCAGAACAGAGCCGCAACTTGCGAAGCAGTGAGCAGAGGAGAGCCGCAGGTTGCGAAGCAGAGTGGAGCATAGCCGCAGGTTGCGGAACAGAGAGCAAAGCAGAGCCACAGGTTTCGGGCAGAGAGCAGAGCAGCAGGTTTAGAATCAGAGCGCAGAGCCACAGGTTGAGGAGCAGAGAGCAGAGCCGCAGGTTGCAGAGCAGAGCTGCAGGTTTGGGAGTGAACACAAGGAAACACACGGTGGGATAGGGAAGGCTACAGACAGGGATACTAACGGACACAGGTATAGGACTTAGTTCAGACAGGGTCAGTTATGGGGCGAGGCACAGAAACAAGGATTCAGACCAGGGTATGAAGCCCCCTGGATGGCAGATACGACAGATAAAGCAAGACAGGACCTGGCAACACAGCAGCAAGACACTGAGAAAGTATATTGCTCAGGCATCCCCCTAGGGGTGGGGAAGCCTTAAGTACCTGAGGCCTCTTGGCAATTGGTTGGGGACACCTTAGGAAGATGCACACAGTCAGTATAAGAAACAGAAAGTTCTGGGGCTGCCGCGCTAAGCATACAGCCAGGAAGTATGCAGCAAGCAAGGACATGAGGACCAGAGCATGGAGCCGGCAGAGGACAGAACTCACAGCATGGACCAGAGGGGTAAGTAAGATGATGTATATGCAGGCGATCGCCTGCTTTTTTGTTTCATTAGGTCCGACTCTCTGTCGTGCACGAATGGGTCGGGAATCTGGTGTCTTCTGGATTCAACGCGGGCTCCTCCCTTCTTGTCCTCCAAGACAGGAGAGAGCACAATCTTTTTACTGAGCCATCTATTCGCTACGCCTGGACTGGGTCATGGCTCTAGTACCAGAAAACGAAAAATTCCAAGGGTTATATCGAACCTGTCTGTGGTTGCAAAAAAATGGGTCAGGGCCGCCCATCCTGGACCTCAAGCTTCTAATCAAGTTTGGCAGGGTCGGCTCTTCAGGACGGAGTTCCTCCGTTCTGTCATAACCTCTATCGAGAAGGGGGAGTTGCTAGCATCCATCAACACAAAAACACTGAACTTTAGGAAGGCAAAGTTTGACCAGCTTAGAGATGCCCTTAATCTGGTAGACTGGGACAATATCCTCAGAAATAAGAATACAGATAATAAATGGAAAATGTTTAAGAACATCCTAAATAGGCACTGTAAGCGGTTCATACCTTGTGGGAATAAAAGGACTAGAAATAGGAAAAACCCAATGTGGCTAAACAAAGAAGTAAGACAGGCAAGTAACAGTAAAAAGAAAGCATTTGCACTACTAAAGCAGGATGGCACCATTGAAGCTCTAAAAAACTATAGGGAGAAAAATACTTTGTCTAAAAAACTAATTAAAGCTGCCAAAAAGGAAACAGAGAAGCACATTGCTAAGGAAAGTAAAACTAATCCCAAACTGTTCTTCAACTATATCAATAGTAAAAGAATAAAAACTGAAAATGTAGACCCCTTAAAAATAGTGAGGAAAGTATGGTTTTAGATGAAGAGGTAAAAGCGAACATATTAAACACCTTCTTCTCCACGTATTCACGGTGGAAAATGAAATGCTAGGTGAAATCCCAAGAAACAATGAAAACCCTATATTAAGGGTCACCAATCTAACCCAAGAAGAGGTGCGAAACCGGCTAAATAAGATTAAAATAGATAAATCTCCGGGTCCGGATGGCATACACCCACGAGTACTAAGAGAACTAAGTAATGTAATAGATAAACCATTATTTCTTATTTTTAGGGACTCTATAGCGACGGGGTCTGTTCCGCAGGACTGGCGCATAGCAAATGTGGTGCCAATATTCAAAAAGGGCTCTAAAAGTGAACCTGGAAATTATAGGCCAGTAAGTCTAACCTCTATTGTTGGTAAAATATTTGAAGGGTTTCTGGAGGATGTTATTCTGGATTATCTTAATGAGAATAACTGTTTAACTCCATATCAGCATGGGTTTATGAGAAATCGCTCCTGTCAAACCAATCTAATCAGTTTTTATGAAGAGGTAAGCTATAGGCTGGACCACGGTGAGTCATTGGATGCGGTATATCTCGATTTTTCCAAAGCGTTTGATACCGTGCCGCACAAGAGGTTGGTACACAAAGTGAGAATGCTTTGTCTGGGGGAAAATGTGTGTAAATGGGTTAGTAACTGGCTTAGTGATAGAAAGCAGAGGGTGGTTATAAATGGTATAGTCTCTAACTGGGTCGCTGTGACCAGTGGGGTACCACAGGGGTCGGTATTGGGACCTGTTCTCTTCAACATATTCATTAATGATCTGGTAGAAGGTTTACACAGTAAAATATCGATATTTGCAGATGATACAAAACTATGTAAATCAGTTAATACAAGAGAAGATAGTATTCTGCTACAGATGGATCTGGATAAGTTGGAAACTTGGGCTGAAAAGTGGCAGATGAGGTTTAACAATGATACATGTAAGGTTATACACCTGGGAAGAAGGAATCAATATCACCATTACACACTGAACGGGAAACCACTGGGTAAATCTGACAGGGAGAAGGACTTGGGGATCCTAGTTAATGATAAACTTACCTGGAGCAGCCAGTGCTAGGCAGCAGCTGCCAAGGCAAACAGGATCATGGGGTGCATTAAAAGAGGTCTGGATACACATGATGAGAGCATTATACTGCCTCTGTACAAATCCCTAGTTAGACCGCACATGGAGTACTGTGTCCAGTTTTGGGCACCGGTGCTCAGGAAGGATATAATGGAACTAGAGAGAGTACAAAGGAGGGCAACAAAATTAATAAAGGGGATGGGAGAACTACAATACCCAGATAGATTAGCGAAATTAGGATTATTTAGTCTAGAAAAAAGACGACTGAGGGGTGATCTAATAACCATGTATATCTCGCTGAGGATCTGTTTATACCAAGGAAGGTGACGGGCACAAGGGGGCATTCTTTGCGTCTTCTGGAGGAGAGAAGGTTTTTCCACCAACATAGAAGAGGATTCTTTACTGTTAGGGCAGTGAGAATCTGGAACTGCTTGCCTGAGGAGGTGGTGATGGCGAACTCAGTCGAGGGGTTCAAGAGAGGCCTGGATGTCTTCCTGGAGCAGAACAATATTGTATCATACAATTATTAGGTTCTGTAGAAGGACGTAGATCTGGGGATTTATTATGATGGAATATAGGCTGAACTGGATGGACAAATGTCTTTTTTCGGCCTTACTATGTTACTATGTAACATCCGGGATGTTTGTCTTCATGTCCCTGTCTTTCCCCTGCACCAGAAGTTTTCTTCGCTTTGCTATTCGCGATGAACACTTCCTGTTTACAGCTTTGCCCTTCAGTCCTGCCACCGCTCCCAGAATGTTCAAGGAGGCTGTCATGTCCATTCTGCACTCTCGGGACATGGTCATGTTGCATTAGATGACCTTCTAATCAAGGGACCATCCTTCCAAACCAGCGCAGAGTGCATGCGCATCTCTTTGGATACTCTTTCACGCCTGGGCTGTTTGATAAATTTATTAAAAATATAAAAATTCTCTTCTCCACTTCCAGCTCAGCGGATATCCTTTTAGATATGATCCTGGACACCTCCCAAGTGTTGGTGATTCTCCCTCGAGGCAAGATCTTAGCCCTTCATCAGGAAGCCTGGACATTTTGTTGTCCATCCCCTCATTCCATCCGTTTCTGCATGGGGGTACTGGGGAAAATGGTGGCAGACACAGAATCTGTTCCTTTCGCCCAGCTACACCTCCAACATTTGCAGCGTGCGCTTGTGGCAGCCTGGGACAGGAGCCCGTTCCCTCTTGACCAGCTGTCGCTTGTCCCCACGTGTCAAGTTGGTGCTCACATGGTGAACGTTGGGTTCTTTCCTCAAACAGGGGAAATTCTTTCTCCTAGTCCAATGGCTGGTGGTAACTACCAACACCAGTTTCTTTGGCTGGGCAGCGGTCTTTTGTCACCACACTGCCCATGGTCAGCTCGGGGGTCACGTGTCCCAATCAATGTCCAGGACCTTCGGGCGATCTGCTTATTCTTACGGCAGTTCCATCATCTCCTGGCGGGTTGCCCCATCCAAATTCATTCGGACATCGCCACGGCTGTAGCATACATCAATCATCAAGGGGGCACACACAGCAATGCATGAGGTGGTTCAGATCACATCGGGAGAGTGGGCTCTTCATCCAGAGGTCATCCAGCAGATTGTCATCCCTGGGGGACCCCGGACGTGGATCTGATGACTTCAAGTTAAACGCCAAAGTACCCGGGTACATAGCTCGGTCTCGGCATCCAGAAGCCATTGGGAGGGATGCTCTGATTCTTCCATGGCATTTGTTTTGTCTTCCTTTACTTCCAAGGATCTTCAGGAAGATCAAACTGGAAGGGGTTCCAATGATTCTAGTCGCTCCAGATTGGCCACGCCCGGGCGTGGTACGCGAAGCTAGTGCAGCTCGTCACCGTCATTCCCTGGCAACTACCGGATTTAACAGATATGCTCTCCCAGGGCCCGATTTGCCACCAGTTCTCAGGCACCCTGTGTTTAACGGCTTGGCTGTTTGAATCCTGAGTCCCAACCCAAGCTGTTTTCTCCTTACAGGTGGTTTCTACCATGATTAGCATCCAGAAGCTTGTGTCAGTGCGCATCTATCACCACAAATGAAAACCTTTTTTCGCATGGTGCAGAGCCCGGACGTCCTCCCCTCGCCTTCTCCACTCCTACCATTTTGGAGTTCCTCCTAACCGGTTTGGAGTCAGGCTCGGAGCTTAGCTCTCTCAAAGGTCAGATCTCTGCTTTATCGGTTCTGTTCTAGAGCAGGATTGCTTCCAATCTGCAAGGGAGGACTTTCATTTAGGGGGTCTGTCATTTGGTACCCCCCCTATAGAATGCCATTGGATGTGGGGGACCCTAACCTGGTCCTGGGTGTTCTTCTGGAGACTCCTTTCGAACCACTGCAGGACGTCTCGGTGATCTTCCTTTATTGGAAAGTAGATCATTATGCAAGAATTAACACAAAACTAGAAAAGTAAAGCAGCCGTTTCAGATTTGTGTTTTTTTTTTGCCTCTGTACAGCCACAGTCTCATTCTTTTTTTCAAATGGGGCCACAGTACAGATCTATGTAAAGCATCTGGTCAGGAGTCCTGGAGGAAATGCCAAAGGGGCTACGTTCCCTCATTCTAGGGATGGAACAGGATCTAAGTGGTTGGAACCCCACCAGACCTTGCTGTTTGCCATATTTTACCCTTTTAAATAAAATACTGTTACTGTCTGCAGTCATCACTGAGGAAGCTTACTGATGATGGATTTATAGAGTTTCTATTGAATTCAATGAGGAATGGTCCCATCTGGATGCCATGAGTGCTCACTAGTTGCAGCTGCAGGCAGCCAGAGTTCATTCATTTCAATTAGTTTTCCCATCTGATAAGCTGATCACTAGGATGTGCTATCATTTTATGCTCTGTAAGAGTCAGACATCTGGGACTCCCACTAGTCCTAAGAAGAACAAGATGTAACATTAGTGTATTGTTGCGTTCCTCTCAATTTTTCACTTCAATGGGACCTACACTGCAATTCCATGCAGCCATGTGACCAGAGGCTACCAAGCAGGGAAAAACTGAATAGATGCACCGCAAAGGATTTTTTGGGATCTCAGACACTGGACTCCCACCAATCACAATGTTATTGCATTTCCTAACAAAATGCAATCAGTTTATGAGATGGAAACAGCCTTTTAAACAATTTAAAAAAAAACATAGGAATAATTTAATTTAATTGAGATCGTTTAGCTGTGGTATATACTGTATATATATGATGTCTGTCCCTGGTTATCAGCAATGAGAAGGTGATAACATAGTGTGTAAATGGTAGGATTATAATTAGCCTTTAAACCAGCTGTACAGTGTCTTTTAAAAAACGCTCAGAAATACTAAATAATGACATATAATACCGATTCAAACCCTTGTCTGTGATTTATAGCTAAACCTTCAATACACAGTATAAAAATTTATAAAATATATACATTTTTTTTCCTCCAAATGGATGAAATAATGTGATCAGACACATAACAGATGATCCATATCTAGTAGCCTATTATTCAAATAACAAAAGACTGACTGTCCCTTCCAAACAGAAAACTGGTGTGTACAGGTGTAAACTAAGTGAAGCCATCTCCATACGTAACAAAGAAAGCACTGTGTAGCACTGTAAACATGAAATATATGAAATGTATTTGAATATAAATCCTACCTACCCAGAACTACAGGCTTCAGCCTAGGAGAGGATTCATATTAGATAGGTTCCCAGTAACCGGAGATTGCCTTGTTGGTTCTGGGCATGCATAAACTGGCCAAATTATGTGCTGTCTCCATTCTTTTCTTATTATTTAGAGCAGCAATGCAATTCAAATATCATGTATTTCATGTTTACATGCTATATCACTACGGAGTGCAACTTTATTTGTTTAGTAGCCCATTATTGACATTAAATTGTCATCCAGCAAATACTGGAGCGATTCAGCAAGTCACAAACTGCAGAAGACCAAAGAAAGCCGCCCCGATAATAGAAGACGACAGCGACTGGTGAGTATTATACTGGGGCAGGGAACTAAGATTAGTGACACCACTCTAGCGGTAAAATTAAAAACAATGTGATCCACCCGCGGCTGTTAAAATGTTAAATGCCGCTGTCAAACTCTGAGGGAGCGCGTCATTACCTCCACCCATCGGCACTCATGTCACATGACCGCGAGTCGTCAATGGGTCAGCAAGACAACCAGAGGTCTCCTGCAGACCTCTATGGTTGTCACTGCTGGATTGCTGTGAGCGCCACCTGGTGGTTGGCGCTCATAGCAAGTGTGTAATTCTACTACATAGAGGTGATCTGATCATCGCCTCTATATAGCAGAGCCAATCAAATTACGGCAGCTTGTCTCCCATGGAGGCTATTGAAGCATGCCAAAAGTTAAAATGTTTTAAAAAATATAACAAAAATATAAAAGTTCAAATCACCCTCCTTTCGTCTCATTCAAAATAAAACAATGAAATAAAAATCAAACATACACATATTTGGTCTCGCCACATTCAGAAACGCCCGACCTATCAATTAAAAAAAAGGATTAACCGTTAAAAAAAGGATTAATCGTTAAACGGCGTAGCGAGAAAAAAAGTCAAAATGCCAGAATTACGTTTGCATTAAAATGCATTAACTGGCGATCAAAAGATCGTATCTGAACCAAAATGGGATCATTAAAAGCGACAGATTGGTGCGCAAGAAATAAGACCTCACCAAACCCCAAATCATGAAAAATGGAGACGCTATCAGAAAATGAGATTTTTTATTTTTTTTAACAAAGTTTGGAATTTTTTTTCGCCACTTAGATAAAAAAAAGACCCTAGACATGTTTGGAGTCTATGAACTCGTAATGACCTGGAGAATCAAAATGGTAGGTCAGTTTTAGCATTTAGTGAACATGGTAAAAAAAGCCAAACAAAAAACAAGTGTGGGATTGCACTTTTTTGCAATTTCACAACACGTGGAATTATAATTCCCATTTTCGAGTACACGACATGGTAAAACCAATGGTGTCATTCAAAAGTACAACTTGTCCCGCAAAAAACAAGCCTCACATGGCCATTTTGACCAAAAATATAAAAGGTATGGCCATGGGAAGAAGGGGAGCAAAAAATGGAAACGCAAAAACGGAAATACCCCTAGTCCTTAAGGGGTTAAACCAGAGAGCTACGTCACACAAAATAGTTGATAAATAACATTTCCCACATGTTTACATAAGCACAATTTTTAAAACATAATTTTTTTTTTAGGAAGTTAGAACGTCTAAAAGTTGATCATCAATTTCTCATTTTTTTCATCAAAATTTACAAAACCATTTTTTTAAGGCCCCACATCACATTTGAAGTGACTTTGTAGGGCCTATATGACAGAAAATACCCCAAAGTTAAACCATTCTAATAACTGCACCCCTCAAAGTCCACAAAACCTCATTCAAGAGGTTTATTATTAATGCCATGTGGAATAAAAAAAATGAGTATGTCGATACCCGATATACAGTATGTGTTGCAAAACTACTGTTTGGTTGCATGGCACTGTTCAAAAGGCAAAAAGCATCATTTGACTTTTTGAATGCAAAAATGGCTGGAATGAGAGCAGTTGCCATGTCGCCTTTGAAGAGCCCCTCATGTGCCTAAACAGTGAAACCCTCTCACAAGTGATCCCATTTTGAAAACTAGACCTCTCAAGGAATGTATCTAGATGTGTGGTGAGCACCTTAAATCCCCAGGTGCTTCACAGAAAAATTTTATTTTTACTGCTATAATGTTGTTTTAGCCCTAAATTTTTAATTTTTATGAGGGCTAATAGGAAAAAGTGGACCTCACAGTTTGTTGTGCAATTTCTCCTAATTGCGCCAATACCCTACATGTATTACTTTTGGGGCGTGAGGAGCCATAGCGACTTTCCAGAGCCTTTGTACTACTAGCAGTGTGGAAGTCCCCTATATTTACATTGACAGATGACGTACTTGAGTGGGGACTTCCTTTTTTTTTTTCTTAAATTGAAGCTTTTGTTGGAAACATTTTACAGAACATTTTGGATCATATTTATCCTGCGCTCTACGCTGAGCATGTACATCAGGGTTTCCATCTAAATCTCCAAATGACATAATTCTTTTCAGAAGTGCACAAAATTGTGGCAGAGCACGCTTATATGTACGCCTAAAAAGATGAACACTGACAGGTCATAGGCAAGACAGCGTCCAGAGCATTTCAACCTGCCTCATTATAGGGAATCTTCCACCGGGGATTCCATCTGAATCAAGTATTTCAGAGTTTTACATGGAAACTCCAGTGTAAACGTTCAGCATAGAGCGCAGAATAAATTACATCTTACAGTGATCTTTGGGAGGCAGAATGAACAAATCAGTAGGAGGTCAAGAATTGGTTTTATTTATTTTTTGCGTTGTTCCTCGTGCAGCATAAGTGATTAAGATACTTTATTCATCGGGTCGGTGCAGATACAGCGATACCAGATTTCTATCTTTTTTATGTTTGCGAGTTGTCACACACTACTAAAAAAAGATATTTTTTTGCACACCA
Source organism: Ranitomeya imitator (assembly GCF_032444005.1). NCBI lineage: Eukaryota > Metazoa > Chordata > Amphibia > Anura > Dendrobatidae > Ranitomeya > Ranitomeya imitator. The sequence goes on from NC_091285.1 coordinate 437,766,961, forward strand.
CCATATTTTGAAAGCTATAATTTTTCTATATTTCTGTCAACAGAATCTTGTGAGGGCTTGTTTTTTGCAGAGCGATTTGACGTTGTTATTGTTACCATTTTCGGGCACATAACTTTTTTTTTATCACTTTCTGTTTCGAGTTTTGAAGGGCACAATGTACAGAAACCAGTATGATGACACAGCATTTATTCTTACTTTCATACTTATCATTTCAGTAGGCCCAGAGAAATAGGCCATTGTACATATGAGCCTGAAAGTTGACTCTTGAATTGATATTTGTTGCAACTTATGGTGCTGCTATCCTTGGATGCAGAGACGCAGGGTCATTGAACACGTGATGTTTTCTAATATGTTGATTACCCGTTGTACCAGTCCATACAGCCTGGTGACCTGGCAACAATGAAGAATAAGCTATGCAAATTGATTGAATACTCACGCAATGGGAGATTACCTCATTCCATCTCCCCCCTGACCTGTGGATGCTGGCTTGAAGGACAGTTGTGAGCCATAAATTGGGGATCTGCCTTTGTTTTCAAAGAGAGTCTACATGATGCCAGCTTAAGGGAAATGGCCCTAGCTGGAGGAATCCAGATCTGTTCCATTGACCAGCACTGAACCCACAAAGATGTTTGGACAATCCAGGTTTATGATAATTAGGTTGCTTGGCCCCATGGAGACATTCGGAGAAACTGGGTTAGGACAGTAAGGTTACTTTTTATTATTACTATTATTATTTATTTATATAGCACCATTAATTCCATGGTGCTGTACATGAGAAGGGGTTACATCAAAATAAAAATATCACTAACAATAAACAAAACTAACAATGACAGACTGGTACAGAGGGAAGTGGACCCTGCCCTTGTGGGCTTACATTCTACAGGATTATGGGGAAGGAGACAGGAGGTTGAGGGTAGCAGTAGCTCCAATGGTGTTGAGGTGGCCGTGTGGTCTTTACAGGCTGTAAGCTTCCTTGAAGAGGGGTTTTCAGGTTTCTTTTGAAGGATCCAAAAGTAGTGGAAAACCGGATGTGTTGGGGCACTGAATTCCAGAGGATGGGTGATATTCGGGAGAAGTCTTGGAGGCGATTGAGTGAGGAGCGAATAAGCGTGGAGGAAAGGAGGAGGTCTTGGGAGGACCGGAGATTACGTGAGGGAAGATATTGAGAGATTAGTGTGGAAATATACGGAGGAGAAAGGTTATGGATGGCTTTGTATGTCAGTGTTAGTAGTTTAAACTGGATACGCTGGGAAATTGGGAGCCAGTGAAGGGATTTGCAAAGAGGTGAAGCAGGAGTGTAGTGAGGAGAGAGATTAATTAGTCGGGCAGCAGAGTTAAGGATGGACTGGAGGGGTGCGAGAGTGTTAGAAGGTAGGCCACAGAGGAGTATGTTGCAATAGTCGAGGCGGGAGATGATTAGGGCATGCACGAGCATTTTGGTAGAGTGTGGGTTGAGGAAAGGACGGATTCTGGAAATATTTTTGAGCTGGAGGCGACAGGAGGTGGCGAGAGCTTGGATGTGCGGTTTGAAGGACAGGGCAGAGTCAAGGGTTACTCTGAGGCAGCGGATTTTGTGGACAGGGGAAAGTGTGATTTCATTTATTTTGATAGATAGATCAGGTAGGGAAGATATGTGTGATGGAGGGAAGATAATGAGTTCAGATTTGTCCACATTGAGCTTGAGGAAGCGAGAGGAGAAGAAGGAGGATATGGCCGATTGACACTCTGGGATTCTGGAGAGCAGAGAGGTGACATCTGGGCCAGAGAGGTAGATCTGAGTGTCATCGGCATATAGATGGTACTGGAAGCCATAGGACCTTATGAGTTGTCCCAGGCCGAGTGTATAGATTGAGAAGAGTAAGGGTCCTAGGACAGAGCCTTGGGGGACACTGTTGTGGATTCTGTTTTTGGGCTCCCTCTGGTGGTTACAGATGGTACTGGGTGACTTGTGTTCTCTGTGGTCTCTGGTGTCCACCTGTTCTATCAGGATATGGGAGTTTCCTATTTAACCTGGCTTTCTTGTCATTTCCTCGCCGGCGATCAATGTAATCAGTGTGTCTTGTTACCTCTGCTTTCCGCTTCTGTGATCATCAGGACAAGCTAAGTTTTTGTTTTTCCTGTTTCACGTTTTGCTTTATTTTTGTTTTAGTCCAGCTTGCAGTTATGTGATTCCTTGTTGCTGGGCTGATATTACTCCTCATGTTCCATGAGTTGGCACATGAGTTCAGGTAATTTCAGGATGGTTTTTTGTAGGGTTTTTCGCTGACCGCGCAGTTCACTTTTGTATCCTCTGCTATCTAGTTTTAGCGGGCCTCATTTTGCTGAATCTGTTTTCATTACTACGTATGTGCTTTCCTCTCATTTCACCGTCATTACATGTGGGGGGCTGCTATTTCTGTGGGGTGTTTCTCTGGAGGCAAGAGAGGTCTTTGTTTCTTCTAATAGGGGAAGCTAGTCCTTCGGCTGGCGCGAGACGTCTAGAATCATCGTAGGCACGTTCCCCGGCTACTGCTAGTGTTGTGAATTAGGTTCAGGATCGCGGTCAGCTCAGTTTCCATCACCCTAGAGCTTGTTCTGTTTTTTGTGTGCTTGTCCTTTTGTGATCCCCTGCCATTGGGATCATGACAGGACTCCAACAGAGAGGGGGCGAGATGAAGAGGTAGCATGGGAGTAGGAAACGCTAAATGTGCGGTTGGCAAGGTATGAGGAGATCCAAGATAGGGCAAAGTCTTTGACACCAAAAGAAGAGAGGATCTGTAGTAGGAGGCAGTGATCAACTGTGTCGAAGGCAGAGGACAGGTCTAGGAGGAGGAGTATAGAGAATTGTCTGTTAGCTTTGGCTGTAAGTAAGTCGTTAGTAATTTTGGTCAGGGCAGTCTCAGTGGAATGGTGGGGACGGAAACCAGATTGTAGGTTGTCGAAGAGAGAGTTAGATGCAAAGTGAGAGGAAAGTTCAGCGTGGACATGCTGCTCAAGGAGATTGGAAGCAAATGGGAGCAAAGATATGGGGCAATAGCTGGACATAGCGCTTGGGTCAAGGGATGGCTTTTTGAGGATAGGTGTGATTGTGGCATGTTTGAAGGCAGAAGGAAAGGTACCAGAAGTTAGTGAAAGGTTGAAGAGATGGGTTAGGGATGGGATTAGTGTGGTGGTGAGGTTGGGGAGGAGGTGGGATGGGGTCAAGTGCACAAGTGGTGAGCTGTGATTTGGAGAGAAGATGAGCAAGCTTCCCTTCAGAGATTTTGGAGAGTGAAGTTATGGGGTTTGGGCATTGGTCTGGCATGCAAAGGGGTTGAGGTGGTTGGACAACAAAGACTTGCCTTGTTTGGTCTATCTTATTTTTGAAGTGCGTGGCAAAGTCCTCGGCAACAATTAGGGAACTCGGAGGGGGCAGTAGTGGGCGGAGGAGGGAGGTAAAAGTGTTGAACAACTGTTTGGGGTTGTGGGATAAGCAAGATACGAGGGCTGTGAAGTAGGTCTGTTTAGCAGAGGTGAGAGCTGATTTGAATGCCAGTGTTGCTTGTTTGAGTGCAGTGAAGTCATCTTGTGAATACGTTTTTTCCAACGCCGTTCTGCAATTCTGGATACTTGCCGAAGCTTTTTAGTGATGTTATTGCGCCAGGGTTGTCTATTGGTTCGTCGCACTCTGCTATGCATGACAGGGGCGACTGTGTCAATAGCTGATGCAAGAGTGCCATTGTAGAAAGCAGTGGCAGTGTCTGTGTCGTGGAGTGAGGATATAGAGGACAGTGGTAGGATAGAGTCAGAGAGTGTGTTGGTGTCTAGGTGTGCAAGGTTCCTGCGTGGGTGCGCATGGTGCTGGACATGGGTGACAGGTGAGGAGGACAGTGATGAGGAAGTGAGTAGATTGTGGTCAGATAATATAATTATATAATAATAATTTTTATTTATATAGCGCCAACATATTCCGCGCTGTAGAGGGAGGCAGATAGAGGGAGAGGGGAGGTTGTGAAGTTAGATAAGGAGCATAAACGGGTGAAGACCAGGTCTAATGTGTGTCCGTCTGTGTGGGTGGCTGAGGAGGACCACTGAGTAAGTCCAAAGGATGAAGTAAGGGACAGGAGTTTGGAGGCTGCTGACTGGTGGGTATCAATGGGGATGTTGAAGTCACCCATGATGATGGTGGGAATGTCAGCAGAGAGAAAGTGTACGAGCCAGGTGGAGAATTGGTCAATAAAGGCAGTGGTCGGGCCCAGAGGTCGGTATATGATGGCAATTTGGAGGTTGTAGGGGGAGTAGATGCGGACAGAGTGATAAGGGAGGGTAGAGGTGGGATTGGGTTAAAGGTACAGTTGGAATAAAGGAGAAGGCCCACTCCTCCACCATGTTTGTTGCCAGGGCGAGGAGTGTGGGTGAAGTGGAGGCCTCCGTAACATAGTGCAGCAGGGGAGGCTGTGTCAGATGGTGTCAGCCATGTTTCGGTGATGCCCAGAAAGAAAAGATTACGAGAGGTAAAGAGGTTGTGAATCACGTGGAGTTTATTGCATTCCATAGTGATCCAGAGAGAGGGTGCAGGGGGGTGGGCGTCATGGGCACGGATTTGAGGTGGGCAAGATTTCGGGTGTTTATATTGGGTTGGGAGCGATAGGAGGGGGTAAGTAGTAGGAGGTATGAGCTGTGGGGGACCAGGATTGGGAGATATGTCTCCAGCAGTGAGGAGAAGCAGAGTGAGACAGAGCAGGTGGTAGAAGGAGAGTGGGTAGCTTGTTTTGTGTTTTATTAGGAGAGATCTGAGGTTGAGGAGCAGGTCAGCAGAGGAAGTCAGGTGGGGAGGCAGGAGGGAAGGAGAGATTATTACTTGGTTAGGGGGTGGTGGGGTTTGAGGATAGCGAAGGAGAGTGAGGAGTAAGGGAGCCAAAACTGTTAGAGCGTATGTCAGCATGATAAGAATAAGTGTGGCGGAAAGGGAAAGAAATTTAGTACATTTCTTAACAGTGGTTAGTCTTACCTTCTGTTCACTTCTGGCTCATTTCTGGCATACTTCTGCTGTAATATTTTCAATTACTTGGCCCCATGGTGATGTTTGTCACAGCCTGGTTTGTCCAATCAGTTCTCCTGGCCACGTACCACAATGAACTGTTGGCTTCCTAAGCTTGTCGTTACCTCCTCTCTGTGGGTGCCCGCCAAAAGCAGGAAGCCCCAAAGTCGCAGCTACTTTAATCCTGGCGAGCCAGCGGAAGGATGAGACTCTAATTTGCACCATCTTGGGTATTTCCTGGGACTGTTCTATACGTTATTGTCTGTTGGTGGTTTAATAAAGTATTTCCACACTGTTTTACCATCAGCCTGTGTAGTCTGAGTAGTATTATGCCCACTGGGAAGGAGTGCGGGCATTCAGTGGGACGAGTCCTGGTCAATGCGGTCTTTCTAAAGACAGACGGACCAGCGGACGAGAGCACTTACTGACCCTCGTGTCCCCACACTTTGTGGCAACAGTGGGATACTACTAAGCCCAGTGGTTCCAATAGAGCTGCAGGGGACTGTTGTTCATAGCCGTCGTCCAAGGGCTCAACAATCAGGGAGGTAGATAGACCCAGAAGACCATAGGTGATGCATACACAGCTGGTTTTGGATGCCATTTTGTCCAACCCCACCTGCTCAGCCTTGTGAGAAGGACTGGAAGGGATATAGCCGCAACAAGAAGTGGAGACTAGAGGAGCTGTGCCAGCTTCGATGGATCGAATACCCAGCCACCGCTGAGATGCAAGAATTAAACTGCTTGCCAAATCCTGGGACTCTTCTATATATTATTGTCTGTGGTTCAATAAATTATTGCCACATTGTTTTACCCTCATCCTGTGCTGTCTGAGTAGTATTATGCCCACTGAGAAGTAGTGCGAGCGTTTGGTGTCAATTTTACAGACGTGTCATTCCGGACACGGCAATACCAAACATGTACTTTTTGGGGGTTTTTATACATAAAAATGTGTATTTATTAGAGTAATATATATTTTTTTATTCTTAATTTTTTCTAAGTATATTTACAATTGGGTTTTTTAACTTTTTTTTACTTAGTCCCTCTGTGGGACTTTCACTTTTTCTTTTAACTTTGATCGCAGGTATAATACATTTCAATATATCAGCATTGCAATGCATTATACCTATACAGAAGAATCTTAGACCATGCTCTAAGCATGGTCTAAGAAGCTTTCCGTAGCTTAGTGACCCTGGGGTCGTCATGACAACCCCGGGAGCCATGGCAACAGTGAAGCACCCAAGATGACGTCGTGGGAGCGCCGATCTGAATGGACAGGGAGCCCTCCAATCCCAGCATTTAGGGGGTTAAACAGCCAGGTATGGTGCTGGTGATGGCACACTCCTTGGCTGTTACAGCAGGAGCTCGGCCACTAAGAGCACTGAGCTCCTGTGATTGGGCGGGAGGTGCTGATATTTAAACACCTGCTAATCTATCCTGCTGTGATCGGTCAGTCAAATTGAAATACCGTATATACTCGAGTATGAGCCGAGATTTTCAGCCCATTTTTTGGGGCTGAAAGTCCCCCTCTCGGCTTATACTCGAGTCATACCCAGGGTTTGGTAGGGGAGGGGGAGCGGGGCTGTCTCATTATACTCACCTACTCCTGGCACGCCCCCTGCACATCTTTTCCCTGGCGCTGGCAGCTTTTTCCTGTACTGAGTGATCACATAGTAACGCTCATTACGGTAATGAATATGCGGCTCCACCTCCCATAAGGGTGGAGCCACATATTCATTACTGCAATGAGCGGTAACGGTGACCGCTCAGTAGAGGAAGAAGCAGCAGCGCTGGGGAAGTAGGGACTGCACAGCGCCGGGAGCAGGTGAGTATAATGGGGAGGGGAGCGCTGCTCTGCGCGATATTCACCTGCTCCTCGTTCCAGCCGCCGCTCTGTCTCTTCAGCGTCTTCTGCAGTGACGCTCAGGTTAGAGGGCCCGGTGACGTGGTTAGTGCGCGCCCTCTGCCTCAACGTCAGTGCTGAAGATGGAGCGGCGCCGGAACGAAGTCAGGTGAATATTGAAAGTGCCGGGGGCCTGAGCGACAGAGAGGTGAGTATGTGATTTTTTTTTTTTATCGCAGCAACAGCAAATGGGGCAAGTGTCTGTATGGAGCATCTTATGGGGTCATAACGTTTGTGCAGCATTATATGGGGCAAGTGTCTGTATGGAGCATCTTATGGGGCCATAACGTTTGTGCAGCACTATATGGGGCAAGTGTCTGTATGGAGCATCTTATGGGGCCATAACGTTTGTGCAGCACTATAATTGGGCAAGTGTCTGTATGGAGCATGTTATGGGGCCATAACGTTTGTGCAGCACTATATGGGGCAAGTGTCTTTATGGAGCATCTTATGAGGCCATAACGTTTGTGCAGCACTATATGGGGTAAGTGTCTTTATAGGGCCATAATCAACGTTTGTGCAGCACGATATGGGGCAAATATCTTTATGGAGCATCTTATGGGGCCATAATCAACATTTGTGCAGCATTATATTGGGCAAATGTGTCTATGGAGCATCTTATGGGGCCATTATTAACCTTTATGCAGGATTATACGGGGCATATTTTAATATGGAGCATCTTATGGGGCCATCATAAACTTTATGGATCATTATATGGGGCTCCTAATTCCATATGGATATTCAAAAACACTTAACCTACAGTACTGATGTCTCAATTAATTTTACTATTATTGGTATCTATTTTTACTTTTGACATTTACCGGTAGCTGCTGCATTTCCCACCCTAGGCTTATACTCGAGTCATTAAGTTTTCCCAGTTTTTTGTGGCAAAATTAGGGGGGTTGGCTTATACTCGGGTCGGCTTATACTCGAGTATATATGGTAGTTTATTTCTGGAACAATTTCAAGGGTGCCAACATGAATCATGAAATCTGAAGCTTACCAATGGATTTGGTTGCTATATACACTGCTCAAAAAACAAAGGAAACAGATAAACAACACAAGTCAATCACTTTTTTGTGAAATCAACCTGTCCAGTTATGAAGCCAGACTGATTGTGACTCAATTTCTCCTGCTGTTGTGCAAATAGTACAGACAACAGGTAGAAATGATAAGCAATTAGCAAGGAAAACCCTACTAAGGAGTGGTTTTGCAGGTGGTGACCACAGACCATTTCTCTGTTATCATTATTTTTGGCTCTTTTGGTCACATGAGGTGGTGTCCACAACCTACAGAAATTGCTCGGGTAGTGCAGCTCATCCAGGATGGCACATCAATGCGAGCTGTGGCAAACGGGGTAGATGTCATCATAGTGTCCAGAACATGGAGGAAATACCAGGAGACAGGTTAGTACACTAGGAGATGTGAAGGGGGCTGTGGGAGGACAACAACCCAGCATTGGCACTGCTACCTCATCCTTTGTGCAAGGAGGAGCAGCATCCTTTGTGCAAGGAGGAGCAGTGCCAGAGCCTTGCAAAATAACCTCCAGCAGGCCATTAACATCCATGTGTCTGCTCAAACTGTCAGAAACAGACCCCATGAAGGTAGTATAAGGGCCCAAAGACCACAGCCCAACACAGTGCAGGGCGATTGACATTGGCCGTAAAACGCTATTTTTCAACATAGACACCCTGTGCTCTTCACAAATGAGAACATGTTCACATTGAGCACATATATAATAAAGAGAACTTGGCACTCAACTTCTAGAATATTTTTGGATTTTTTTAATGTAGCCAGAAAACAATATAGATGTTTCGGCCTCACTGGCCTTCATCAGTAATGGACTGCAGTATAATGGTTAATCGTATTGTTATCGTGTGATCCTCAACCTACTGAACAGCCGTACAGCCAGCTCTTCCCTCTCCTAGTGTATCCTCACCCACCCCCTGCAGACTGTGAGCCCTCGCGGGCAGGGTCCTCCCTCCTTATGTACTCGTGTGCCTTGTTATCTGCTCATGTTTAATGTATTTGTCTATATTTGCCCCGTATTCACATGTAAAGCGCCATGGAATAAATGGCGCTATAAAAATGTATAATAATAATAATAAATAATAATAATAATTATCGCACTGAATGCGATTAACCATTATACTGCAGTCTGTTACTGATGAAGGCTAGTGAGGCCGAAACATCTATATTATTTTCTGGCTACATTAAAAAAATCCAAAAATATTCTAGAAGTTGAGTGCCAAGTTCTCTATTATACATGTATGGTGTGGGGCCCTACTTGAGCATCTTCTGAGGTTGTGCATACGGTGTTTTTCCTTTACTCACATTGAGCACATGTGACAGAGTCTGGAGACACCGTGGAGAACATTCGGCCTGCAACATCCTCCAGCAGTGGGTCAGAAATTATGTGGGGAGGCATTTCTTTGGAGAGCCGCACAGCACTCCATGTGCTAGCCAGAGGTACCCTGACTGCCATTAAGTAATAGTATGAGACCCTCAGGCCCACTGTGAGACCATATGCAGGTGTACTGGGCCCTCGATTCCTTATGATGCATGACAATACTGGGTGTTATGACCTGGTGGTTAGGAGCACCCGGAATGACCTGATAGTTAAACCTCATACAGGATGAGCTCTGGGATGTGGGAACTCTGCTGACCGCAAGCCCTAATCCTAACACACACACTAGAAATAGCCGTGGAGCGCTCCTGACCAGACCTAGGCGCCTCGTCACAGCCTAAGAACTATCTAGCCCTAGAGAAGGAAAATAAAGCCTACCTTGCCTCAGAGAAATTCCCCAAAGGTAAAGAAAGCCCCCCACATATATTGACTGTGAGTAAAGATGAAAGTCACAAACGCAGAAATGAAACAGGTTTCAGCAAAGGGAGGCCAGACTTACTAAATAGACAGAGGATAGGAAAGGTAACTTTGCGATCAGCACAAAAACCTACAAAAGACCACGCAGAGTGTGCAAAAAAAAGACCTCCGCACCGACTCACGGTGCGGAGGGGCCACTCAGCATCCCAGAGCTTCCAGCTAGCAAGACAAAATCAAGATAACCAGCTGGACAAGAAAACTATGAACAATAATGCCTATCAGGAACTTAGCTTCTGCAGGAGAAGGCAGGTCACCAGAGAGATCCAGGAGCGAACTGAACAAATGCAAAAACATTGACAGCTGGCATGGAGTAACGATCTGAGAGGAGTTAAATAGAGCAGCCAACCAAAGGATAAACCACGTCACCTGTGTAAGAAACCTCAGAAGCCGCAGCTTCACTCATAGCCACCAGAGGGAGCCCATAGACAGAACTCGCCGAAGTACCATTCTTGACCACAGGAGGGAGCTCGACAACAGAATTCACAACAACTGGGCCTCAAGTGGCTGAATGTGTGTCAGCAGTTCCTGTATGATAAAAGCATTGATGCTATGGACTGGCCTGCCCTTTCCCATACTTGAATCCTATAGAGCACATCTGGGACATCATGTCTCGTTCCATCCACCAATGCCACGTTGCACAACAGATTGTCCAGGAGTTGACTGATACTTTAATCCCAGTCTGGGAGGAGATCCTTTAGGAGTACATCCACCACCTCATCAGGAGCATGCCCAGGCATTGTAGGGAGGTCATACAGGCACGTGGAGACCCCACACACTACTGAGACTCGTTTCCTTGTCTTGAGACATTTCCACTGAAGTTGGATCAGCCTGTAATTTTAAATCAGTTCATTTTTATTGATTATTTAATTTTATAAACAATTACATACATAACACATTATAGCACAAACACCATAAACTTTATAAATAAGTTTAACCTTAAAGTTTATATAGTCCTATACCTGCCAAGGTAGCCCATGCCAAACAAAGTTATTAATTTTGTCCAAATGAAGATTTTCCCAAAGACTGGTGACACGTTATTAAATACAAGGATTGTACCAAAACTAGGATTAGTTGTATGTTTATTAACAACATGCTTTATGAACAGAAAATAATTTTTATCTATATGTCCTCAACATACAATATTTAAAAAGCCGAAATAGCCAAATAGTCTAGTACAGTTGTTCTGAGTAGCTCCAAAGATGCCACCCCAGGGGTGACCAGCCACCGCTCCCATATATTTCTAAACTTTTTTTATTGAGTTCCTTTTAATGTAAGTACCTTTCTCCAGGCTCTCTCCAGGCATATGGTATTATTAATTTTAGCTTTCAATTCCTCCAATGTTGGGGAAATACAGTCTAACCAGTGCAATGTTAACATAGTTAGCAAGGCTGAAAAAAGACATTTGTCCATCAAGTTCAGCCTATGTTCTGTCAAAATAAATCACCAGACCTACGTCCTTCTAAAGAAAACTAATAACTGTAAGATACAATATTGTTACACTCCAGGAAGACATCAAGGCCTCTCTTGAACCCCTCGACTGAGTTCGCCATCACCACCTCCTCAGGCAAGGAATTCCAGATTCTCACTGCTCTAACAGTAAAAAATCCTCTTCTATGTTGGTGGAAAAACCTCTCCTCCAGACGCAGAGAATGCCCCCTTGTGACCACCACCTTCCTTGGAATAAACAGATCCTCGGTGAGATATTTGTATTGTCCCCTTATATACTTATACATGGTTATTAGATCGCCCCTCAGTCATCTTTTTTCTAGACTAAATAATCCTAATTTTGCTAATCTCTTTGGGTATTGTAGTTCCCACATCCCCTTTATTAATTTTGTTGCCCTCCTTTGTACTCGTTCTTGTTCCATTATATCCTTCCTGAGCACCGGTGCCCAAAACTGTACACAGTACTCCATGTGCGGCCTAACCAGAGATTTGTACACAAGCAGTATAATGCTCTCATCATGTGTATCCAGACCTCTTTTAATGCACCCCATGATCCTGTTTGCCTTGGCAGCTGCAGCTTGGCACTGGCTGCTCCAGGTAAGTTTATCATTAACTAGGATCCCCAAGTCCTTCTCCATGTCAGATTTACCCAGTGGCTTCCCGTTCAGTGTGTAATGGTGATGTTGATTCCTTCTTCTCATGTGTATAACGTTACATTTAGCATTGTTAAACTGCATCTGCCACCTTTCGGCCCAAGTTTCCAACTTATCCAGATCCATCGGTAGAAGAATACTATCTTCTCTTGTATTGACTGCTTTACATAGTTTTGGATAATCTGCAAATAGTGATATTTTACTGTGTAGACCTACCAGATCGTTAATAAATTTGCTGAAGAGAATAGGTCCTAACACCGACCCCTGCGGTACCCCACTGGCCACAGCAACCCAGTTAGAGAATATACCATTTATTACCACCCTCTGCTTTCTATAACTAAGGCTAGTTTCACATTTGCATTCGAATCCGCAGCGTTTAATCCGCATCCGCAAGTGCAGGAAAAAACACATAGAAACACGTACAAACGCAGCGTTTCCTAGACGCATGCGGGAACGCATGCGGTTAATAAAACGCTGCGTTTTTCCGCTTTATTATGCGTTTTGTCATGCGTTTGCGTATTTTGTGCGCATGGTGGAAAATTTTACAGGAGAAAAATCTAGATAACCAGACACCGCCAATGGGACTACAGAGGGCGTGTATTATGGGATATCTACTTATAGACCCTAGGACTGCTGAAATCTTAACAGTGTGCTACTGTATCCTGTGTCATGATGGATCTTCGCATGGAGAGCTTTTATTTCAACCTGGATTTAAACATCAAGCTGCTTCTTGCCTGTGCGTTTGCTTGGGAGCAACACAGAAATCGTGAAAGATGGAGAAGGACACGGCGTAGGCGTTTTTGGTGACACCCCATTATCGAATTACGTGAGAGCCGTGGAGCCTATCACATGCTATATGGCGAGCTTAATGCCAACCCGGACAAATTCCTGGAATATACAAGGATGTCGCAAGACTCTTCCCGGGATTTGCTTGGTCGTGTCCAAGGAGCCATCCGGAGACAGGACACCCAGCTCCATAGAGCGATTCCACCAGAGGAACGTCTGCTGGTTACATTAACCCCTTCCCGACCTTTGACGCCACGTAGGCGTCATGAAAGTCGGTGCCAATCCGACCTGTGACGCCTATGTGGCGTCATGGAAAGATCGCATCCCTGCAGATTGGGTGAAAGGGTTAACTCCAATTTCACCTGACCTGCAGGGACAGGGGGAGTTGTACTACAGCCCAGGGGGGGTGGCTTCGCCCCCCCCCCCGTGGCTACGATCGCTCTGATTGGCTATTGAAAGTGAAACAGCCAATTAGAGCAATCTGTAATATTTCACCTATGAAAATTGGTGAAATATTACAATCCAGCCATGGCCGATGCTGCAATAGCATCGGCCATGGCTGGAGACCCCGATCTGGCCCCTCCCCACCGACTGACGGCGGCGATCTGCAGCTGCCGTCAGTGTTCCGTACCCCTCCGTCCTGTCCTAAGCACCTTCCTCTCCCCTCCGACCCTCCCCCGTCCTCCGCCCTATCCCGCTGTCAGATCGCACTCCCCATACTTACCTAGTCCCGGTGTCCCTCCCGGTATCCTCGGTCTTCTCGCATGGGTGCCGCCACCTTGGAAAATGGCGGGCGCAGTGCGCCCGCCGAATCTGCCGGCTGGCAGATTCGTTCCCTGTACGTTTTGATCGCTGTGATAGATTCCATCACAGCGATCAAAATAAAAAAAAAAGTAAATAACCCCCCCTCCCTTTATCCCCCCATAGGTAGGGAAAATAATAAAATACAGAAAATATATTTATTTTTGTTTTTCCGTTAGGGGTAGGGTTAGGGTTGCACTTAGGGTTAGGGTTGCACTTAGGGTTAGGGTTGCACTTAGGGATAGGGTTGCACTTAGGGTTGCACTTAGGGCTAGGGTTGCACTTAGGGCTAGGGTTGCACTTAGGGTAAGGGTTGCACTTAGGGATATCGTTGCACTTAGGGTTGCACTTAGGGTTGGGGTTGCACTTAGGGCTAGGGTTGCACTTTGGGCTAGGGTTGCACTTAGGGTTAGGGTTGCACTTAGGGCTAGGGTTGCACTTAGGGTTGCACTTAGGGTAAGGGTTGCACTTAGGGATATAGTTGCACTTAGGGTTGCACTTAGGGTTGAGGTTGCACTTAGGGCTAGGGTTGCATTTAGGGTTAGGGTTGCACTTAGGGATATCGTTGCACTTAGGGTGGCACTTAGGGTTGGGGTTTCACTTAGGGTTGGGGTTGCACTTAGGGTTAGTGTTGCACTGAGGGCTAGGGTTGCACTTAGGGTTAGGGTTGCACTTAGGGTAAGGGTTGCACTTAGAGATATCGTTGCACTTAGGGTTGCACTTAGGGTTGGGGTTGCACTTAGGGTTGGGGTTGCACTTAGGGTTAGTGTTGCACTTAGGGCTAGGGTTGCACTTAGGGTTAGGGTTAGAATTAGGGTTAGAATTAGGGTTAGGGTTGCACTTAGGGATATCGTTGCACTTAGGGCTAGGGTTGCACTTAGGGCTAGGGTTGCACTTAGGGCTAGGGTTATTATTATTATTATTTATATAGCACCATTAATTCCATGGTGCTGTACATGAGAAAGGAGTTACATACAGGGTTATAGATATCGATTACAGTAAGCAGGTTTACATTGACAGCCTGGTACAGAGGGGAGAGGACCCTGTCCTTGCGGACTTACATTCTATGGGATAGTGGGGAGAGACAGAAGGTAGGGGCGAGGCGGCGGCTCTGGCGATGGTGAGGCGGCAGAATGGTTATTGCAGGCTGTCGGCTTTCTTGAAGAGATGGGTTTTCAGGTTACGTCTGAAGGAGCCGAGGGTGGTGGATAGTCGGACGTGATTAGAATTAGGGTTGCAATTAGGGTTAGGGTTGCAATTAGGGTTAGGGTTGCAATTAGGGTTAAGGTTGCAATTAGGGTTAGGGTTAGAATTAGGGTTAGGGTTGCATTTAGGGTTAGAATTAGGGCTAGGGTTGGAATTAGGGTTAGAATTAGGCTGTGCACACGGTGCGGATTTGACTGTGGATCCCCAGCGGATTGGTCGCTGCGGATTCGTAGCAGTTTTCCATCACGTTTAGAGTACCACGTAAAACTATGGAAAACCAAATCCACTGTGCCCATGGTGCGGAAAATACAGCGCGGAAACGCTGCGTTGTATTTTCCGCAGCATGTCAATTCTTTGTTCGGATTCCGCAGCGTTTTACACCTGCTCCATAATAGGAATCCGCAGGTGAAACCCGCATGTAAAGCGCAGTGCATTTTACCTGCAGATTTTTCAAAGACAGTGCGGAAAAATCCGCACACAAATCCGCAACGTGGGCACATAGCCTTAGGGTTAGGGCTGGAATTAGAGTTAGGGTTGGAATTAAGGTTAAGACTAGGGTTAGGGGTGTGTTGGGGTTAGGGTTAGGGGTGCGTTGGGGTTAGTGTTGGAGTTAGAATTGAGGGGTTTCCACTGTTTAGGCCCATCAGGGGGTCTCCAAACCGACATGGTGCCACCATTGATTCCAGCCAATCTTGCGTTGAAAAAGTCAAATGGTGCTCCCTCCCTTCCGAGCCCTGACGTGTCCCCAAACAGTGGTTTACCCCCACATATGGGGTATCAGCGTACTCAGGAGAAACTGGGCAACAACTTGTGGGGTCCAATTTCTCCTGCTACCCTTGGGAAAATAAAAAATTGTGGGCTAAAAGTTATTTTTGAGGAAAGAAAAATTATTTATTATTTTCACGGCTCTGCGTTATAAACTTCTGTGAAGCACTTGGGGGTTCAAAGTGCTCACCACACATCTAGATAAGTTCTTTTGGGGGTCTAGTTTCCAAAATGGGGTAACTTGTGGGGAGTTTCTACTGTTTAGGCATATCAGGGGCTCTGCAAACGCAACGTGACGCCCGCAGAGCATTCCATCAAAGTCTGCATTTCAAAACGTCACTACTTCAATTCTGAGCCCCGGGCATGTGCCCAAACAGTGGTTTACCCCCACATATGGGGTATCAGCGTACTCAGGAGAAACTGGACAACAACTCTTGGGGTCAAATTTCTCCTGTTACCCTTGGGAAAATAAAAAATTGCGGGCTAAAAAATCATTTTTGAGAAAAGAAAAATTATTTTTTTATTTTCATGCTTCTGCGTTATAAACTTCTGTGAAGCACCTGGGGGTTCAAAGTGCTCACCACACATCTAGATTAGTTCCTTGGGAGGTCTAGTTTCCAAAATGGGGTCACTTGTGGGGGAGCTCCAATGTTTAGGCACACAGGGGCACTCCAAACGTGACATGGTGTCCGCTAACGATTGGAGCTAATTTTCATTCAAAAAGCCAAATGGCATGCCTTCCCTTCCGAGCCCTGCCGTGCGCCCAAACAGTGGTTTACCCCCACATATGGGGTATCAGCGTACTCAGGACAAACTGAACAACAACATTTGGGGTCCAATTTCTCCTGTTACCCTTGGGAAAATAAAAAATTCCGGGCTAAAAAATCATTTTTGAGGAAAGAAAAATTATTTTTTATTTTCACGGCTCTGTGTTATAAACTTCTGTGAAGCACCTGGGGGTTTAAAGTGCTCACTATGCATCTAGATAAGTTTTTTTGGTGGGTCTAGTTTCCAAAATGGGGTCACTTGTGGGGGAGCTCCAATGTTTAGGCACACAGGGGCTCTCCAAACCCGACATGGTGTCCGCTAACGATTGGAGCTAATTTTCCATTCAAAAAGTCAAATGGCGCGCCTTCCCTTCCGAGCCTTGCCGTGCGCCCAAACAGTGGTTTACCCCCACATATTAGGTATCGGCGTACTCAGGAGAAATCGCCCAACAAATTTTACGATCCATTTTTATCCTGTTGCCCATGTGAAAATGAAAAAATTGAGGCTAAAATAATTTTTTGTGAAAAAAAGTACTTTTTCATTTTTACGGATCAATTTGTGAAGCACCTGAGGGTTTAAAGTGCTCACTATGCATCTAGATAAGTTCCCTGGGGGGTCTAGTTTCCGAAATGGGGTCACTTGTGGGGGAGCTCCAATGTTTAGGCACACAGGGGCTCTCCAAACGCGACATGGTGTCCACTAACGATGGAGATAGTTTTTCCTTAAAAAAGTCAAATGGCGCTCCTTCCCTTCACAGCCCTGCCGTGCACCCAAACAGTGGTTTACCCCCACATATGAGGTATCAGCGTACTCAGGACAAATTGGACAACAACTTTCATCGTCCAGTTTCTCCTTTTACCCTTGGGAAAATAAAAAAATGTTGCTAAAAGATCATTTTTGTGACTAAAAAGTTAAATGTTAATTTTTTCCTTCCATGTTGCTTCTGCTGCTGTGAAACACCTGAAGGGTTAATAAACTTCTTGAATGTGGTTTTGAGCACCTTGAGGGGTGCAGTTTTTAGAATTGTCACTTTTGGGTATTTTCAGCCATATAGACCCCTCAAACTGACTTCAAATGTGAGGTGGTCCCTAAAAAAAAATGGTTTTGTAAATTTTGTTGTAAAAATGAGAAATCACTGGTCAAATTTTAACCCTTATAACTTCCTAGCAAAAAAAAAAATTTGTTTCCAAAATTGTGCTGATGTACAGGTCCTTCTCAAAAAATTAGCATATAGTGTTAAATTTCATTATTTA
The DNA here is from genome assembly GCF_032444005.1 of Ranitomeya imitator. Classification (NCBI taxonomy): domain Eukaryota; kingdom Metazoa; phylum Chordata; class Amphibia; order Anura; family Dendrobatidae; genus Ranitomeya; species Ranitomeya imitator. The sequence goes on from NC_091285.1 coordinate 437,784,422, forward strand.
CCATAATGTAATGATTACAATTAAACTTTCATATATTACAGATTCATTATCCACCAACTGAAATTTGTCAGGTCTTTTATTGTTTTAATACTGATGATTTTGGCATACAACTCCTGATAACCCAAAAAACCTGTCTCAATAAATTAGCATATTTCACCCATCCAATCAAATAAAAGTGTTTTTTAATAACAAACAAAAAAAACAACAAATAATAATGTTCAGTTATGCACTCAATACTTGGTCGGGAATCCTTTGGCAGAAATGACTGCTTCAATGCGGCGTGGCATGGAGGCAATCAGCCTGTGACACTGCTGAGATGTTATGGAGGCCCAGGATGCTTCAATAGCGGCCTTAAGCTCATCCAGAGTGTTGGGTCTTGCGTCTCTCAACTTTCTCTTCACAGTATCCCACAGATTCTCTATGGGGTTCAGGTCAGGAGAGTTGGCAGGCCAATTGAGCACAGTAATACCATGGTCAGTAAACCATTTACCAGTGGTTTTGGCACTGTGAGCAGGTGCCAGGTCGTGCTGAAAAATGAAATCTTCATCTCCATAAAGCATTTCAGCCGATGGAAGCATGAAGTGCTCCAAAATCTCCTGATAGCTAGCTGCATTGACCCTGCCCTTGATGAAACACAGTGGACCAACACCAGCAGCTGACATGGCACCCCACACCATCACTGACTGTCGGTACTTGACACTGGACTTCAGGCATTTTGGCATTTCCTTCTCCCCAGTCTTCCTCCAGACTCTGGCACCTTGATTTCCAAATGACATGCAAAATTTGCTTTCATCAGAAAAAAGTACTTGGGACCACTTAGCAACAGTCCAGTGCTGCTTCTCTGTAGCTCAAAAGTGGCTTTACCTGGGGAATGCGGCACCTGTAGCCCATTTCCTGCACACGCCTGTGCACGGTGGCTCTGGATGTTTCCACACCAGACTCAGTCCACTGCTTCCTCAGGTTCCCCAAGGTCTGGATTCGGTCCTTCTCCACAATCTTCCTCAGGGTCCGGTCTCCTCTTCTCGTTGTACAGCGTTTTCTGCCACATTGTTTCCTTCCAACAGACTTACCATTGAGGTGCCTTGATACAGCACTCTGGGAACAGCCTATTTGTTGAGAAATTTCTTTCTGGGTCTTACCCTCTTGCTTGAGGGTGTCAATGATGGCCTTCTTGACATCTGTCAGGTCGCTAGTCTTACCCATGATGGGGGTTTTGAGTAATGAACCAGGCAGGGAGTTTATAAAAGCCTCAGGTATCTTTTGCATGTGTTTAGAGTTAATTAGTTGATTCAGAAGATTAGGGTAATAGGTCGTTTAGAGAACCTTTTCTTGATATGCTAATTTATTGAGACAGGTTTTTTGGGTTATCAGGAGTTGTATGCCAAAATCATCAGTATTAAAACAATAAAAGACCTGACAAATTTCAGTTGGTGGATAATGAATCTATAATATATGAAAGTTTAATTGTAATCATTACATTATGGTAAATAATGAAATTTAACACTATATGCTAATTTTTTGAGAAGGACCTGTATAGTAGACATGTGGGAAATGTTATTTGTTAACTATTTTGTGTCACATAACTTTCTGGTTTAACAGAATAAAAATTCAAAATGTGAAAATTGCAAAATTTTCGCCAAATTTCCATTTTTTTCACAAATAAACGCAGAAATTATCAACCTAAATTTACCACTAACATGAAGCCCAATATGTCACGAAAAAACAATCTCAGAATCGCTAGGATCCGTTGAAGTGTTCCTGAGTTATTACCTCATAAAGGGACACTGGTCAGAATTGCAAAAAATGGCCAGGTTTTTAAGGTCAAAATAGGCTGGGTCATGAAGGGGTTAAAGTATGTAACAATTCTAAACAAATGCCAGTCCTAATTTTGGTTGTTCTGACATGTATTCTTTGTATTTTCCTTTATGTCTTTAGCAGAACAACACCATAAATAGAATTGATTGTTAATTTTTTTTTTTTATTTATTACAGATTTCTGGCAACCGGAGAGAGTTTATCATCCTTCCACTTCCAATACTGGCTTGGAATTTCCACCCTGTCCGGAATAGTTGCGGACACCTGCCGGGCTTTGTGGAATGTTCTCCGGGATGAGTTTATACCCCTACCCACCTTGGACATGTGGATTGAAATTGCTAAAAAAATTCTGGAGTGTGTGATTTCCCCAACTGTTTGGGAGCAGTGGATGGAAAACACATCCGCATTATCAAACCACTCAGAACAGGATCGGAGTACTTCAATTTTAAAAAATATTTTTCTGTTGTACTCATGGCAATAGCAGATGCGGACTGTCGCTTCATCGCCGTAGACATTGGAGCTTTTGGCCATGGCAACGATTCCCAGACTTTCAAGAACTCGGATATAGGGCGCCGTGTGTATGGCAAACATTTTAATTTTCCATGGCCACAACCTCTCCCTAACATTCAAGGTCCACCGATGCCATTTGTTATGGTTGGGGATGAGGCCTTTCAGATGTGTGAAAACCTACTGAAGCCATATTCCAGTCGGGACTTGAACCACACTAAAAGGATCTTTAATTACAGACTGACCAGGGCCCGAAGAACAGTAGAGTGTACCTTTGGGATTCTAGTCTCAAAATGGCGCATTCTTGCAACAGCCATTAATCTAAAAATGGAGATAGTCGATGAGGTGGTCAAAAGCCTGGGTGGTTCTCCACAATTACATAATGGCTAAGGAGCGACCCAACATTGAACTGGATGAAACAGTTGGAAACCCATTGCCAGATTACCAGCATCACCCACCGTGGTCAACTGCTGAAGTTGGCCACATGTGGGACCAATTTGCTGCCTTTTTTTATTCTGATATTGGACGTGTGTCATGGCAGGACAATATTGTGTAAATGTCCTTTTGGGATTTGGTCTGTACCAGTTATTTGTTTAAATGTTAATAATATTTGTTGTTAATAAACTTTAGTTTTTGGTATCTTGACCGTGTCTTCTATGTATTTCCTCTACAAACCAAGGCTGCTGTCACACTAGCAGTATTTGGTCAGTATTTTACATCAGTATTTGTAAGCCAAAACCAGGAGTGGGTGATAAATGCAGAAGTGGTGCATATTTTTCTATTATACTTTTCCTCTAACTGTTCCTCTCCTGGTTTTGGCTTACAAATACTGATGTAAAATACTGACCAAATACTGCTAGCGTGATGGCAGCCTTAGGTTGTTAGTGGTAAGGTTGTTGATGTCATTGCGTCCTGATTCTGTTCTGCTGTATCTATTGGATGCAGACTGAAGAGACGAAGGCTGTTTAATACAAAACAGGTCTATACTCATCAAGTCAGGTGTCAGAAATAATGAATTCATGATGCATATATAACAGCCTCATGAATTCACTATTTCTGACACATGTCCAGGTGAGCATAGATATGCTTTGTATGACCGCCATCATCCTTTCACTTTGTGTGAAATAGATTACGTACACAAAAAAGAAAATGGAGGTTATACAAGGCAGTTCTCTACTCACCAGGTCAGGTGTCCTAACTAATGAGTTTTTGGACACCTGACCTGTTGAGTATAGTTCTGCATTGTATTGCCGCCATTTTCTCTTCAGTCTGCAACACTAGTCACAGACTAAGCAGAAGGAAGAGATTATGGAGAAAATACAACTATAAATTTTTTGGCCCACCTCATATCTCTATACTAAAGACACACAAAACTGCAGTGTTGTACTTGCTAACTACTGGAGCTATGATGTGGGCAAAAACTAAAGTGTGCGGCGCAGTTTTTTATTATTGCGCGGACGGTGTGTGTTGCCGGCTGCGAAATACACAATTAACCAAACCTTTTTGGGGACAAAAAACATTATTATTTATTTTTTTAACAAATAAAAAAAAAAATTAACTGCGCCTGCTTGGGGTAGAGTCCTGGAAACGGGGGGTATGTAGCTGTGAAGCTTGAGTCACTGTGGATGATGCAGGGGTGGCAGGAGAAGGGGCAATTAAGTTACTGGGGTCTGGCAGATCGAGGATGGGGCTCGTCCCATGAGAGGGCTGAGACACACTGGAAGGGTGAGACAAACCTGACATAACAAACACATTGGGAGGTGAAGGGGGAGGAATAAAAATAGTCCACTTTTTTTTTCTCCCTTTTTGGGATCGGCGCTGCAGTCTGGGGAGCCTAGGCGGGCTCATTTCTTGCGGCCTGGTCATAGTGGCCAAACTGTCACTGTCTTTATCATGCTGCTGCTGCATGGTTGGGGTAGAAGTTTGTAAGGCCATGCCAGGGTCCTGCTGCATCATGTTGGCGGAGCGGAAAGCCATGCCAGGGTCCTGCTGCATCGTGGTGGCAGAGCTGAAGGGAATGCCAGGGTCCTGCTGCATCGTGGTGGCGGAGTGGAAGGCCATGCCAGGGTCCTGCTGCTGCATGGTGGTGTCAGTGGAGGAGGTCCAAGCAGGAGCAGCAGTTGTCATGGTGGTGGCAGTGGGCTGTCCTACAGCACTTGGCATGGTGGTGGTGCTGTAGTGGTGTCCGGCAGTGCTTGGAATGGAGGTGGCCGTGCAGTAGTATGCAGCAGAGGTCGGCATTGAGGTTAATCGTGTCAGTGAAGGCACAGGTGGATATGCCGCCACTGTCTGCTGAAAATACCGACTCTGCTGCATAGCCTGCACGTAAGCAGCATTGCAGGCCTGCATGACACTAAGCAGGAGATCAGGAGTAAGGTGTTCTGACATGCCCTGTTCAATTTGGTTAAAAAAATTATGTGCTGGCCTCTGGAGATCGGCTTTTACTTGGTCAAGGCTTTTGGTGACCTCCTGGATACGTGTATTCATATGGCTAATGGCAGTATCCAGTCGGTCACCCAAAGCCTTGAGTCCATCGTGAAAAACCAAGCTCAAGTGCAAAAACTCGGGCATGAGTGACCTGTCCATTGCCCTCTGCCGCTGCCAGGAGGAGCACAAAAAAAGGGGGCAGAGGAAAGGGAAACAGTTAGTGTGGCAGGCCCACTTGCTGCAGCACTGCTGGATGGCTGGGACGGGTCCGTGGCTGTCTGATGAAGGACCGCTCCAGAACCTGGGTCAACAGTGTTGCTCCATGTGCTGTGAAAAAAGGGAAAAAAATTAATACCAAAAACTTAAAAAACGCCAACTCCTGTTGAATAGAAACATACAGATTATGGCAATACAACACAACCTAATACACCAAAAAAATACTTACGTTCTCTGGGCAAGGACCGGTCTTAAAAATGCCAGAATGCGGTGGTATTTATACTTTCTGATCCTTGCTCCAGAACCACTGGGAACACGGCTCTCTTGACGCAGGTCCTTGTTGAAGCGGTCCTTCATCGAACGCCACCGTGTTTTGACTTTGAGCACTGTTGAAAAAACAAAAAATAATGGTGAGACAATGGACTTTTGACCATGCTCACACAACTGTGTGTGATAAGAGAAACTCCTGAGAGTTTCTCTCATCACACACAGTTGTAGTGAGCACGGCCAAGGTCTCTGCTGCATCACACTGCATTGCAATACTTACAAAATGCATTTCGGACCCGAGTCGGGGCATTGTCCCAGCCATCCCACATCGCTTTGGCCACCTCATTCCATAGCCGCCTGATCGTCACATTGTCCGAGTGCTGGGGAACCCGGGTGTCCCACAACGGTACTCGCTCATGGACCAGGGAGATGAGGATATCGTTGTCAATGAGGTCCTCATCCCGATCTGGAACCTAAAAAATAAATGAATACATTAATGTTGGATACATTAACATAAGGAAAAGAAAGAAAACAGAGGCTGAGAAATGGCATGAATAATGAAAGTCAAGATAAAAAAGGAGTCCAGAAGAAAAATGTAAAGAAATAGGAAAGTAAAGAAAGGAATATTCAAGAATACTAAAGTGAGGATACAATAAACAGTCAGCCAGGTATACTTACACGCTGCCGCCTTGCCACCCGACCGTGACCCCGCTGCTCCTGCTCACCCTCTGCCGCAGTGGAAGGAGTGCTCTAAAAAAAGGAATAAAAAATTGTCACACGTGTAGATGTGAATGTGAATACTTACCAATCTGAGGAGTTGAGCGATGTGTTCACTTGTAACCAGGGTAAATATCGGGTTACTAAGCGCAGGGCCGCGCTTAGTAACCCGATATTTACCCTGGTTACCATTGTAAAAGTTAAAAGAAAAATCAGTACATACTCACATTCCGATGTCTGTCACATCCCCCGGCGTCAGCTTCCCTGCACTGACTGTCAGCGCCGGCCGTAAAGCAGAGCACAGCGGTGACGTCACCGCTGTGCTCTGCTTTACGGCCGGCGCTGACACAGTCAGTGCGGGAAGCTGACGGCGGGGGACGTGACAGACATCGGAATGTGAGTATGTAGTGTTTTTTTTTTTTTAACTTTTACAATGGTAACCAGGGTAAATATCGGGTTACTAAGTGCGGCCCTGCACTTAGTAACCCGATGTTTACCCTGGTTACCCGGGGATTTCGGCATCGTTGAAGACAGTTTCAACTATGCCGAAGTCGTTCCCCTGATCGTTGGTCGCTGGAGAGAACTATCTGTGTGACAGCTCCCCAGCGACCACACAACGACTTACCAACGATCACGGCCAGGTCGTATCGCTGGTCGTGATCGTTGGTAAGTCGTTTAGTGTAACGGTACCTTTACCTCTTCATAAAAACTGATTAGATTGGTTTGACAGGAGTGATTCCGCATAAACCCATGCTGATATGGAGTTAACCAGTTATTCTCATTGAGATAATCCAGAATAACATCCCTCAGAAACCCTTCAAATATTTTACCAACAATAGAGGTTAGAATTACTGGCTTATAATTTCCACGTTCACTTTTAGGCTATGTGCACACGTTCAGGATTTCTTTTTTTGTGCGTTTTTTGCGCGTTTTTACCACGATTTTGGTGCGTTCTTTTACAGATTTTTCCGGACATTTCCCAATGCATTATATAGTGAGAAATCCACAAAAAAATCCACAAAATTAATGAACATGCTGTGTTTTTTACCGCGCTGCGATTTTTTTCGCGGAAAAAAATGCATCATGTGCACAAAAATTGCGGAATTCATTCTAAATGATGGGATGCATAATGTGTGCTTTTTTTTGCGGTTTTATAGCGTTTTTATAGTGAAAAAAACGCGATAAAACTACGAAAAATCAGCAACGTGTGCACGCAGCCTTAGAGCCCTTTTTGAATATTGGTACCACATTTGCTATGCGCCAGTCCTGAGGAACAGACTCTGTCGCTATAGAGTCCCTAAATATAAGAAATAATGGTTTGTCTATTACATTACTTAGTTCTCTTAATACTAATGGGTGTATGCCATCAGGACCCGGAGATTTATCTATTTTAATCTTATTTAGCCAGTTTCACACCTCTTCTTCGGTTAGTTCGGTGACCCTCAATATGGGTTTTCTTTGTCTCTCGGTATTTCACCTGGCATTTTATTTTCCACCATGAATACCGTGGAGAAGATGTGTTTAATATATTAGCTTTTTCCTCGTCATCTACAACCTTTCTTTCCTCACAGTTTTTTTAGGGGCCTACACTTTCACTGTTGATTCTTTTACTATTGAAATACTTGAAGAACAGTTTGGGATTAGTTTTACTCTCATTAGCAATGTACTTCTCTGTTTCCTTTTTGGCAGCTTTAATTCGTTTTTTAGATAAAGTATTTTTCTCCCTATAGTTTTTAGAGCTTCAACGGTGCCATCCTGCTTTAGTAGTTTAAATGCTTTATTTTTACTGTTAGTTGCCCCTCTTACATCTTTGTGTAGCCACATTGGGTTTTTCCTATTTCTTGTCCTTTTATTCCCACAAGGTATAAACCGCTTACAGTGCCTGTTTAGGATGTTCTTAATTATTTTCAATTTATTATCTGTATTCTTATTTCTGGGGACATTGTCCCAGTGAGCCAGATTAAGGGCATCTCTAAGCAGGACAGACTTTGCCTTCCTAAAATTCTGTGTTTTTGTGACTCCCTGACAAGTCCCCCTAGCGGAAGACAAGTGAAACTGTACAATATTGTGGTTGCTATTTCCTAGATGCCTGACGACTAGTGTTGAGCATTCCGATACCGCAAGTATTGGGTATCGGCCGATATTTGCGGTATCGGAATTCCGATACCGATTTCTGATACTCACCGCATATCGGATACCGGAATCGGAAGTTCCCAGAATTCAAACTACACGCAGCAGCCAATGAGGAATGAATGGAAGTGTGGGCACATCCTGTTTAACATGGTGAGCATGTAACTACTGGCAAGGCTGTGATTGGCTGCTGAAATGATGTCATGATGCACTATAAAAAACGCTGCCGCCATTTTTCGCTCACTCTGCTGTGATTTCAGTTAGGGACAGGACGCTGTGTTCTAACTGAGGGCCAGTTGAGATAGCGAATTGCTTCATTGCGCTTTTCCCAAGCTAATTTAGCAACCGCTGTGTGTTCACCTTGCTCTTGCCTTGCAGCGCTGTTTTAACAGCGTTCTGCAAGGTCTCTGTGTGTGTGTGTGTGTGTGTGCAGCTCACTCTGTAGTCTGTGTGCAGCCATAGCCGGTTGTAGTCAGCTCAGGGGGGGTTCACACTGCCTCATACTGTTCTATCCATTGTCCTTTTTTGCTAATAGTGCAGCTTGCTGCACCTTTTTTCTAAAATATCCTATTAGTGTCTTTCCACCCGTCTCCAGCTAAATTGTGGAAAAACACTACATAGGATAACCTAGAGGAGGGTTTTTGGGCCTTGCAGCGCCGTTTACGGCTGTCTGCACGGTCTCCGTGTGAGTGCAGCTTGCCCTGTAGTCTGTGTGCAGCCACAGCCGGTTGTATTCAGCTCAGGGTGCGTCACTGCCTCATACCGTAAAATAACTTGTCCTTTTTTGATAATAGTGCAGCCTGCTGCACATTTTTTCTAAAATTTCCTATTAGTGTCTTTCCGCCGTACACCGCTGCTGCGTGAAGATCAAATTGAAGCTGTTGTCGGATGGATGGCAGCTAACGCATCGGCATCGACTTCAATCAGTGCCACATCCTCTCAGGCACAGAGCACTGGAGACCAGCCATCTGTCTCTTCACCACCTGCCAAATTGGCCAGGCAGTCAGAGAGCCCAGGACAGGAGCCATCTCTACTTCTGTTCTCTGAATCTCTTGGCTTGGAAACAGGGGGCCAGCCAAGCAGCATTGGAGAAATGGAAGAAGAGGCAGTGTGCAGTGATGCCCAACAGCTTTGTCTCTCTGACTCTGAAGAGGCGGGTGGGCCAGTGCCTCCGGTCACCACAGCGCAGTACGCATCTGATGATGAAACTCAGGTGCCGCTTTCTGGTGCGTACTGTGCTGCCGAGACTACCCAGGAGGAGCAGTTGGTGGCAGAGGGTAGTGGAGATGATGAGGTCCTTGAACCATCGTGGCGTGAGGAACAGGAAGGTGGTGGGAGCAGCTCTGAGGAAGAGATTCCCCGAATGGGCCAAAGAGGGAGGGGGAAGACTGCGGAGCCTGTAGCCTCCACTTTGGCACCCGTTAGGAGCTTGTCTCTTCCAAAAGCCAAAAAGGGCGCTCCCAAGACTTGCAGTGCCTGGTCCTTTTTTGACAAAGTTGCAGATGACATTTGATTTGTCAAATGCAAGCTGTGTCATCAGAAAGTCAAAAGAGGGAAAAATGTCAGCAACCTCAATACCACAAATATGTGGAAACATGTGCGGACCAGGCACGCGGGGGAGTTACAAAAGCACACTGAAGTCCTAGGCCAACCAACAGCGGCAGCTACCACCTCTTCAGCTCGTGTTGCCTCTTCCTCCAGCTCACACACAGCTGGTTCGGCTTCCTCCCAGGATCACCATGGAAGAACCTCTGGCACTGTTGTCCAGAGACCCACTGTAATTCCACCCACAGCACCACGTTCCCAGTCATCCTCACACTCCCAGCCCAGTCTACAGCCATCGGTAGTACAGGCATGGGAGAAAAGGCGGCCGTTCTCGGCAAACCACCCCAGAGCACAGGCTCTGAATGCAGGCATTGCCAAACTTCTGTCATTGGAAATGCTCTCATTCAGGCTGGTGGAGACTGACAGCTTCCGTGACTTGATGGCATTGGCAGTCCCACAGTACAAGGTGCCCAGCCGCTTTTATTTCAGCAGGCAAGCCGTCCCTGCCCTGCACAAGCATGTGGAGGGACACATAAAACACGCGCTACTGAACGCCGCCAGTAGCAAGGTCCACCTCACCACCGATGCGTGGACCAGTCAACATGGACAGGGGCGATACCTTTCCCTCACTGCCCATTGGGTTAATGTTGTTGAGTTGGGTACAGATCGTGCGAGTGGCGCAGGACGTGTCCTGCCCACTCCAAGGATTGCAGGAATCCAGTCTGTACACATAGACTCCTCCTCATACACAAGTTCCTCAGAATCATCGCTGCAGGAGCCGTCACAGTCCACCTCCACATGGACCCGTGAATGTTTACCTGTTACGACTGACATGAGCACAGCTGTGGCCAAACGTCAACAGGCCGTCTTGAAATTAGTTTCTTTGGGGAATCGAAGCCACACAGCGCAGGAGCTCTGGAATGCCATCAAGCAGGAGAGCGATGTGTGGTTTGTGCCAGCGAATCTCCAGCCAGGCATGGTAGTGTGTGACAATGGCCGAAATCTGGTGGCAGCTTTGGCCCTTGGCAACCTCACTCACATCCCATGTCTGGCACATGTGCTCAATTTGGTTGTGCAGAGTTTTCTGAGGGACTATCCGGATCTTGATGCACTGCTGCACAAGGCCCGCCTAGAGTGTGCTCACTTGCGGCGCTCCAGCTTGGCAAGATCGCGCATTGCTGCTCTGCAGCGCCGATTCCACCTTCCGGAACATCGCATCATATGTGACCTACCTACCAGGTGGAATTCCACTTTACATATGTTGGAGCGGTTGTGTGAGCAGCAGCAAGCAGTAATGGAGTACCAGCTGCATCAGGCGCAAAGAAGTCGCAGTCAGCGCCGTTCAGACTTCACAACCACAGAGTGGGCCACTATGAAGGACGTCTGCCAGGTTTTGCGTCCCTTCGATTATTCCACGCGGATGGCAAGTGCAGATGATGCACTAGTCAGCATGACTGTCCCCCTTATCTGCCTGCTTCCACAAACACTGCAAGCGCTAAGGGATGATGTTGCGGAAGAGGTGGAGGAGGAGGAGTCACCATTTCCATCAGCTTCTGGACAGTCAGCGCCACGTGGTTCCTCACAAAGGCATAGCCAGGGGACACTTTGTGAGGAGGATTCAATGGAGGAGGAAGACCTCCATCCAGAGGAGGGAGTTATAGAATTGTCCAGTAGTCAGTGTGTACAGCGAGGGTGGGGTGATGAAGAGCAAGCAGAGATCATGTCTCAAGCAGGGGACAGCGTTTCTGGGCCAGTTGGCAGTCTGCAGCACATGGTTGATTTCATGCTGCAGTGCCTGAGAGACGACCGCCGCATCGACCACATTCTCAACATGCCTGATTATTGGGTGTACACCCTCCTCGATCCTCGCTACCAGGACAACGTCCAAAACCTCATCCCAGCGTTGACCCGGGAGCGTAAAATGCGGGAGCACCAAGACACACTGGTGAATTCCATCATCTTCTCCAGTCCAACTGAGAGGAGTGCTGCTAGTGCTTTACAAAGCAGCTCAGTGCGTCGAGGCAGTGGAGGAGGCTCTGCACAAAGAGGGAGCAGAAGCAGTGCCTCTGCCCAAGGCAAGACCAGTATGGCACAATTGTGGAAAACTTTTGTGTGCCCGCCCCAAATGTCTACACCATCACTGGCGGCTCCAGTCAGCAGGAGGCAACGGTTCCGTCAGATGGTGACAGACTACATGTCTTGCCCTCTTACTGTACTCCCAGACGTCTCTTCCCCTTTCAAGTTTTGGGTCTCTAAGCTGGATACATGGCCAGAGCTAAGCCAGTATGCATTGGAGGTGCTGGCTTGCCCTGCGGCTAGTGTCTTGTCGGAACGCGTCTTTAGTGCCGCAGGTGGTGTACTAACAGACTGTCGCATGCGACTATCCTCCGATAACGTTGACCGGCTTACTTTTCTGAAAATGAACCAGGCCTGGATCTCTCAGGAATTTGCCACGCCTCTGCCGGATTAAGTAATTGGGTGTCATCCAGGTCTCCCGATGAGTTCATCTTTCTACCACCTGAACTGCAATTCCTGGGCTCCAACACCGCCAGTTGAGGCTCAGAAGTGCAGGCTGCACAGTAAAAACATACGACCCAGTGTTATTGGGTTTCAGTAACGTCAGCTGATCCCCAGCTGTGTAGCCGGCAATGTGTCCTGCGACCGCCACGTTGACACAACAACCAAAATGTAAGGGAACCTGTCCCCCCCACCCCCCGGCATTTGTTACTGAAAGAGCCACCTTGGGCAGCAGTAATGCTGCACAAGGAAAAGGTAGCTCTTTTAGTTTAGCTCCTTGCTCACGCAGAACTTAACACTTATAAAATGTGTCCACTGATACCGTTATACCGTCCCGGAGGTGGGACTTTCCTTCGTAATGTGACGCAGCACAGCCGTCATTCCTACCCCCTTGGTGCCGTGCGCCGCCTCCTCAGCGTTGTTTTAAGCTGTCACGGAGCCTGCGCTGTTCTGTTATCCCTTGGCCATGCCCACTTAGCGCTGCCTGTCTTCTGACATAATTTGGTGTCAGGCTGGCTGCGCCAGTGCGGCCGCGCTGCCCGAGATCCCGCCTCGCAGTGTCTTCTGATTTAATCACACTGCAGGCCTGGGATCCATGGGCATGCGCAGTGCATATCTTCAGCTCAGGCTCTCGCTCATCTCCCTCCACCTTCTTCAGACTGTGCGCCGTCAGCTGATCCCTAATAGCATGCCACGGCCGTGACGCCGCACAGTCTGAAGAAGAGGGGAGTGAGAGGCGAGGATATGCACTGCGCATGCCCATGGATCCCAGGCCCGCAGTGGGATTACATTAGACGACACTGCGAGGTGGGATCTCGGGCAGCGTGGACGCACAGGCACTGCCAGCCTAACACCTAAATGATGTCAGAAGACGGGCACCGCTAAGTGTGCATGGCCAAGGGATAACAGAACATCGCAGGCTCCGTGACAGCTTACAACAACGCTGAGGAGGCGGCGCACGGCACCAAGCGGTAGGAATGACGGCTGTGCTGCGTCCCATTACGAAGGAAATTCCCACCTCCGGGACGGTTTTACGGTATAAGGTGACACATTTTTAGTGTTTACTTCTGTGTTTGCAAGGAGCATAATTAAAAGAGCAACCTTTTCCTTTTGCATCCTTAGTGCTGCACAAGATGGCTCTTTCAGCTACAAACGCCTTGGGGGGGGGGGGGTGCGGATTAAAGGTTCCCTTTCAACTTGCTCCAATCAGGCTTCGGCCTACACTCTGTTCCTCTGCTACTCGTGCTGTTCCTGGGCTCTAACACCGCTAGTTGGTGCCTGGAAGTGCTGTCTGCACAGTCAACACTCGCTCCTCTGTTATTGGGGTTGAGTAACGTCAGCTGATCCCCAGCTGTGTGTGCGGCAATACCTCCAATCTGCTCCTCCTGCTGTCCCTGGGCTCTAACACCGCCAGTTGGTGCCTGGAAGTGCTGTCTGCACAGTCAACAGTCGCTCCTCTGTTATTGGGTGTGACACTCTGACTGCACTCTGATGTAATCTGAGTGCAGTCCTATAGTGACTGTGAGGACGGAAGACTGTGACAATCTGACTGCACTCTGATGTAATCTGAGCGCAGTCTTATAGTGACCGTGAGGACGGAAGACTGTGACAATCTGGCTGCACTCTGATGTAATCTGAGCGCAGTCCAATAGTGACCGTGAGGACAGAGGACTGTGACAATCTGGCTGCACTCTGATGTAATCTGAGCGCAGTCCAATAGTGACCGTGAGGACGGAAGACTGTGACAATCTGGCTGCACTCTGATGTAATCTGAGCGCAGTCCAATAGTGAACGTGAGGACGGAAGAACCGGACAGAGAGTGGATCCTCTGGGTCACGGTACTGATACACCCAGGGGCGAGCGACCCCGAGATGACAACCCCTATACAGGGATAGTTGGGGAGCAGGCCTGAGGAGAACAATACCGCAACAGCTGGCACCAAGAGGGACGGCTCAGGAAAAACGGAGAGAAGACAGGAGGAGAATAAGCCTGAGAAAACAGACCAGACCGGAGCAGAAAAGGATCTGAACCAGACAGGGCCAAACGAAGGTACAAACTGCACACAACAATCAGGCACCTCCATTATGGAGGCGAGGCCTGATATAGCCCAAAGAAATACCTGATTAGAGAAGACAGGAGCAGGGAGGATCCGAAATAGTTAATTGAAGGAAGAAGTGCACGCCCGCGTCCTAAGGTGCATGTGTGGAGCAGGTACAGGACGGGAGGGAAGAGGAGCGCGCACCCCACGCCGAAATCCCCGAGCAGCAGGAAGAGGACGCGGGGAACCGGCGCGACACTGAGAGCAGCGAGGAGAAATGGAGAGAGCGGGACTGATAGGAGAAGCGGCCGCAGCGTCAGAGAAGGCTGGTATGACAGCACCCCCCCCCTCCTAAGACTCCCCCCTCCGAGACTGGCTAAGAATCTTCTCATAATCCGTGGAGCATTAACGTGCTCCCACGACCTCTCCTCAGGACCAAATCCCTTCCAATCAATAAGATAGAAGACCCTTCCTCTAACCCTCTTCATGGCCAGAATATCCTTTACTTCAAAATCGTTGTCAATGCTAAAGGGCTGAGGGGAGTCCATGGCTGCAGGAGAAAATCGATTAAGAATGAGAGGTTTCAAGAGCGAGACATGGAAGACGTTAGGGACTCGGAGAGAAGCCGGCAATCTCAATCTATAGGCCACGTTGTTAATACGTCCCAAAATCTCGAAGGGACTGATGTATCGAGGACCCAACTTGTAGGAAGGAATCTTCAAGCGAATGTGTTTAGTCGAAAGCCAGACCTTGTCACCAGGATGATACGGTGGAAGACCCCTCCTCCTTTTGTCGGCGTGTCTCTTCATCTGGACTGCAGTCCGAACGAGAGCCTCCTTGGTCTCTCTCCAAATTTGGGAAAATTCAGAAGAAAAAGCATCTGCTGCAGGCACTCCAAGAAGGGGAAGACATAGGAAGAGGTATTCCGGGTTCAGACCAGAAACCACAAAGAATGGAGATTTAGAAGTTGCCCCACTAGGATGATTATTATGGGCAAACTCAGCCCAAGGAAGAAGAGTTACCCAGTCATCATGATGAGCGTTGGTAAAATTGCGGAGGTAAGAGGTCAAGATTTGATTTATCCGTTCCACTTGCCCGTTGGTCTGAGGATGATAGGCGGAGGAGAAATCCAGCGAAATGCCCAAGAGCTTACAAAGTGCTCTCCAGAACTTGGAGGTAAATTGGACCCCTCGATCCGACACAATTCGCTGAGGAAGTCCATGTAATCTGAAGATCTGATGGATGAAAATTCTTGCCAATTCTGGAGCCGAGGGTAATCCAGGCAATGGAACGAAATGGGCCATCTTGGAGAACCGATCCACCACCACCAGGATGGTAGTGCATCCAGAGGAATGAGGCAGATCTGTAACGAAATCCATAGCTATTTGTTGCCAAGGGGCCTCGGGAACGGGTAACGGATGCAGGAGACCAGAAGGTAGCTCTCTACGTACTTTGTTTTTAGCACAAGTCGTGCAGGAGGCCACAAAATCCGAAGTATCTTGTCGGAGAGACGGCCACCAATAGTACCGGGAGAGAAGAGCGAGAGTCTTCTTGGTGCCGACATGTCCAGCAACTTTGGAAGAATGTCCCCAATGCAATACCTCTGTTCTCTTGTCACACGGGACAAAAGTTCTGCCAGGGGGAACAGAGAGGAGGTTAGAGGGAGCCACCATGATGATTTTGGCAGGATCAATAATATGTGAAGGACCTTCTTCTGTTTCGGGAGATTGCAAGGATCGGGAAAGTGCATCCGCTTTAGAATTCTTATCTCCGGGTCGAAAATGAAGCTTAAAATCAAAACGAGAAAAGAATAAAGACCATCTGGCCTGTCTGGAATTAAGTCTTTGGGCGGATTGAATGTAAGCCAAGTTCTTGTGGTCTGTGAAAATTATAAAGGGATGAATAGCCCCTTCCAAGAGATAACGCCACTCCTGTAGAGCCATCTTTATAGCTAGTAATTCTCGATCTCCAATTGAATAATTGCATTCCGCAGGCGAAAATGACTTCGAGAAGAATCCACAAGGAACCAGACGACCGGAGAGAGATCTTTGGGAGAGAGTTGCCCCAGCACCCGAAGAGGAGGCATCCACTTCAAGGATGAAAGGCCTGCTGGCCACAGGCCGATGAAGAACAGGAGCAGATGTGAAGGCCCTTTTTAGGGAGAGAAAGGCGTCTTCTGCCTCCGGAGGCCAAACATTGTGAACCGCTCCTTTCCAGGTAAGAGCGGCGAGAGGCTTGGTCACAGAAGAGAAATGCGGAATGAATTGTCTATAGTAGTTAGCGAAGCCCAAAAATCGTTGGATGGCCTTCACTCCAATAGGACGGGGCCACTTAAGTACAGCAGATAGTTTCTCAGGATCCATCTCCAACCCCATGTCAGAAATAATATATCCCAAGAAAGGCAAAGAAGTCTGTTCAAACAAACACTTCTCGATCTTTGCGTAGAGGCGATTCTCCCGAAGACGCTGTAGAACCAGACGAACACTTCTTCTGTGAGAGGACAAGTCGGGAGAAAAAATAAGGATGTCGTCAAGATACACCACCACACAAGAATACAGTAGATCACGGAAGATCTCATTCACAAATTCCTGGAAAACCGCTGGAGCGTTACAGAGACCGAAGGGCATGACCAGGTATTCATAGTGGCCATCCCGGGTGTTAAAGGCAGTCTTCTACTCGTCTCCAGCGCGAATTCGGATCAAATTATAGGCTCCGCGTAAATCTAGTTTGGAGAAAATTCGGGCTCCTCTCAGTCGGTCGAAGAGTTCAGGAATCAGCGGTAGAGGATACCTATTCTTGACTGTGATGGCATTCAGACCTCGGTAGTCTATACATGGCCAAAGGGATCCATCTTTCTTCCGAATGAAGAAAAAACCGGCTCCAGCTGGGGAAGAGGACTTCCGGATGAAACCCTTAGCTAAATTCTCTCGGATGTATTCTGATATGGCTAAGGTCTCTGCCGGAGATAACGGATAGGTTCTTCCCTTGGGAAGGGTAGATCCAGGAATTAACTTGATAGGGCAGTCATAGGCTCGGTGTGGAGGAAGAGACTCCGCCTCCTTCTTATCAAAGACATCGGCAAACGAGAGATAGGCAGAGGGAAGACTAGGAAGATTGACGGGTGCTTGGGGAAGACCTGGACGGGAGACGGACAGCAGACAACGTTCATGACAACCATGACCCCAGCAGAGTATCTCTCCAGAGCGCCAATCAAGAACTGGCTTGTGCGACCTGAGCCAGGGTAGACCCAAGAGCAGAGCGTGAGAAAGATTAGGCAGAACATAAAATGCTATCCTCTCCTGGTGTAGAGCTCCAATCTGCATGTCCAACTCGAGAGTGACCATCTTGATGGAAACAGGTAGGGGTCTGCCGTCCACTGCACAAATAAAACGCGGAGTCTCAAGAGTAACCACAGGTATCTGAAATTTGTTCACCTCCTCCTGCCGAATGAAATTACCAGCGGCACCCGAGTCCACATACGCCTCCACAAACCTACGCTCGAGACCTACAGAAATCAAAGCTGAAATAGTTAGGGGTAGAGAGGAATTTGAATCACCTAGGAAGGCCTCTCTTACCTGGCCTAGGTGGAGGAGTTTCCCGGCCTCTCTGGACAGGAACGCAGGAAATGATTTACCCCTCCGCAATAAAGACACAAGCCCTGTGCCAACCTCTCCCTGCGACGCTGCTCCGACAACCTAACTCGATCCACCTGCATAGGTTCAGGAGTGGAAGAAGCAGAGGACTTGACCGAGGTGGAACCAGGCACCCAATTAGTCCTAAAGGATCTCCTCTCCCTGACTAATTCTCGAGAGCGCTCCTGGAAACGTAAATCAATACGTGTAGCCAGGGATACAAGGTCCTCCAGGATAGCAGGGGTATCCCGACCTGCGAGCTCTTCCTTAATCTTGGACGAGAGCCCTCTCCAAAAAGCCCCTACCAGTGCCTCGTTGTTCCACCCAAGCTCAGAAGAAAGTGTCCGGAAGCGGATGGCGTATTGTCCAACAGTAAGGTTCCCCTGTTGAAGATTAAAGAGGGATTCAGTAGTAGATGCCACCCGACCTGGCTCATCAAAGAGCTTACGAAATGTGTCCACAAAAACCTGTATACTGGCAACTACCGGGTCATCCCGCTCCCATAAGGGGTTAACCCAGGACAGAGCTTCTCCCTCGAGATGGGACACAATAAAGGCCACCTTAGCACGATCAGAGGGATATTGCTGGGGTAGGAGCTCGAAGTGTAGACGGCACTGGTTCAAAAAACCCCGACACAATTTGGGATCGCCGCTGTATCGAGGGGGCTTTCCCAAACGAGGAGGAGGAAGGGGTACAGGATCTCAATGAGAGGCAGAAGCAGCGGCGGCAGACTGAAGAGAGTGAAGGCGGTCGTCGACCGATGCCATGTAAGTAAGAATATGGGACTGGGTATCTCGCTGCTGTGCGAGCTCCTGCTGGAGTCCCACCAGCAGAGGGGCGTTACCAGAATCCGAAGTCTGAAGGGCGGTTAAACGAGAGTCCATAGACTTCATAACAGACATAATACGGGTCTGATTCTCCCGTAAGAACAACAACTCCTTCTGGGTTGCTGCGGAGGCACCAGCGGGGTCCATGGCCTGATTGTACTGTGACACTCTGACTGCACTCTGATGTAATCTGAGTGCAGTCCTATAGTGACCGTGAGGACGGAAGACTGTGACAATCTGACTGCACTCTGATGTAATCTGAGCGCAGTCCTATAGTGACCGTGAGGACGGAAGACTGTGACAATCTGGCTGCACTCTGATGTAATCTGAGCGCAGTCCAATAGTGACCGTGAGGACGGAAGACTGTGACAATCTGGCTGCACTCTGATGTAATCTGAGCGCAGTCCAATAGTGACCGTGAGGACGGAAGACTGTGACAATCTGGCTGCACTCTGATGTAATCTGAGCGCAGTCCAATAGTGAACGTGAGGACGGAAGAACCGGACAGAGAGTGGACCCTCTGGGTCACGGTACTGATACACCCAGGGGCGAGCGACCCCGAGATGACAACCCCTATACAGGGATAGTTGGGGAGCAGGCCTGAGGGGAACAATACCGCAACAGCTGGCACCAAGAGGGACGGCTCAGGAAAAACGGAGAGAAGACAGGAGGAGAATAAGCCTGAGAAAACAGACCAGACCGGAGCAGAAAAGGATCTGAACCAGACAGGGCCAAACGAAGGTACAAACTGCACACAACAATCAGGCACCTCCATTATGGAGGCGAGGCCTGATATAGCCCCAAGAAATACCTGATTGGAGAAGACAGGAGCAGGGAGGATCCAAAATAGTTAATTGAAGGAAGAAGTCCACGCCCGCGTCCTAAGGTGCATGTGTGGAGCAGGTACAGGACGGGAGGGAAGAGGAGCGCGCACCCCACGCCGAAATCCCCGAGCAGCAGGAAGAGGATGCGGGGACCGGCGCGACACTGAGAGCGGCGAGGAGAAATGGAGAGAGCGGGACTGATAGGAGAAGCGGCCGCAGCGTCAGAGGAGGCCGGTATGACATTGGGGTTCAGTAACATCAGCTGATCCCCCGCTGTGTGTGCGGCAATACCTCCAATCTGCTCCTCCTGCTGTCCCTGGGCTCTAACACCGCCAGTTGGTGCCTGGAAGTGCTGTCTGCACAGTCAACAGTCGCTCCTCTGTTATTGGGGTTCAGTAATGTCAGCTGATCCCCAGCTGTGTATCCGGCAACGTGTCATGCGACCGCCACGCTGGCACACTAACAGACATTTACATGCCTACAGTGCAGGCTTCGGCCTACACTCTGCTCTTCCTGCTGTCCCTGGGCTCCAACACTGCTGGTTGATGCCCGGAAGTGCTGTTTGCACAGAGCCAAACACCTCGCCAATGTGTTAGTGGGGTTCAGTCACGCCTGCTGCTCCCCTGCTGTGTATCCGGCAACGTGTCATGCGACCGCCACGCTGGCACAACTAAAATGTAAGGGAACCTGTTCCCCCCCCCAGGCGTTTGTTACTGAAAGAGCCACCTTGTGCAGCACTAATACTGCACAAGGAAAAGGTGGCTCTTTAAATTATGCTCCTTGCAAACGCTGAACTACACACTCATGTAATGTGTCCCCTCACACTGTCAAACCGTCCCGGAGGTGGGACTTTCCTTTGTAATGTGACGCAGCACAGCCGTCGTTCCTACCCCCTTGGCTCCGTGCGCCGCCTCCTTAGCGTTGTTTGATTCTGTCATGGACCCTGCGCTGTTATGTTATCCCTTGGCCATGCACAGTTTGTGCTGCCCGTCCTCTGACATCATTTGTTGTCGGGCTGGCTGCGCCTGTGCGTCCACGCTGCCTGAAATCCCACCTCGCAGTGTCGTCTAATGTGATCCCACAGTGGGCCTGGGATCCATGGCCATGCGCAGTGCATATCCTCACCTCTCACTCCCCTCCTTCCGGCTTCTTCAGACTAGGCGGCGTCAGCTGATCCCTAATAGCATGCCACGGCCGTGACGGCGCACAGTCTGAAGAAGCAGGAAGGAGGGGAGTGAGAGGCAATGATATGCACTGCGCATGCCCATGTATCCGAGGCCCGCAGTGGGATTACATTAGACGACACTGCGAGGTGGGATCTCGGGCAGCGTGGACGCACAGGCACTGCCAGCCTGACACCTAAATGATGTCAGAAGACGGGCAGCGCTAACTGTGCATGGCCAAGGGATAACATTACAGCGCAGGCTCCGTGACAGAATCAAACAACGCAGAGGAGGCGGCGCACGGCACCAAGGGGGTTGGCATGACGGCTGTGCTGCGTCACATTACAAAGGAAAGTCCTACCTCCGGGACGGTTTTACGGTGTGAGGGGACACATTACATGAGTGTGTACTTCAGCGTTTGCAAGGAGCATAATTTAAAGAGCCACCTTTTCCTTTTGCAGTATTATTGGTGTACAAGATGGCTCTTTCAGCAACAAACACCTGGGGGGGGGTTAAAGGTTCCCTTTCAACTTGCTCCAGTGCATGCTTCGGCCTACACTCTGCTCCTACTGCAGACCCTGGGCTCTAACACCGCCAGTTGGTGCCCGGAAGTGCTAGCTGCACAGAGAAAAACACACGCCAATGTGTCAGTGGGGTTCAGCAAAGCCAGCTGTTCCCCTGCTGTGTAGCCGGCAACGTGTCCTGCAAACGCCACGCAGACACCTGAACTGAAATTAAAGGGAACCTGCCCCCCCCCCAGGTGTTTCTATGTATAACAGCCACCTTGTACAGCAGTAATGCTGCATTTGTACAAGGTGGCTGACTTTTTCTCCTTGCCCACGTCGAACTCAACACGTGCAAAATGTGTCTCATTAGAGACCATTACACTGTCCCTGAGGTGTGACTTTCCTTTTTAATGACACACAGCACCCCCCTTGGTAGTGCTGCCCGTCTTCTGACATCATTGGTTGGCTGGCTGCGCCTGTGCGTCCGCCCAGCCCGACACAACGCCCCTCCGTGTCTTATTTATTTTGACTGCGAGGGTGTGATTGATGGGCATGTGCAGTGCATATCTTCGCCTGTCTTCAATCATCTCCTTCCGCCTTCTTCAGACTGTGCGGCCTCATGGCCGTGGCACGCGATAAGGGATCAGCGGAGGCCGCCCAGTCTGAAGCAGGTGTAAGGACATGTGTGAGCGGCGAACATATTTACTGCACAAGGCCATGAATCCCAGCCCTGCAGTGTGAATTTATGAAAACACACTGTGGGTCTGGGATTCATCGGCACCGGCCGACATGAAATGAGGTGAGAAGACAGGCAGCGCTCACAGCGCATGTCCAAGGGATAACACAAGAGAGCAGACTCCTGTACAGCAAATAACGACGCTCAAGAGGCTGCGCCCAGCATCAAGGCGTTATTTTGGACACCTGTGCTGCGTCTCCTTAAAAAGGCAAGTCACGCCTCCAATACAGTTTGACTGTATAAAGGGCTAAATTGTATACGTGTTTCATTCAGCGTGAGCAAGGAGCAAAATTTTAAGAGCAACCTTTCACTTGTGCAGCATTACAGCAGCACAAGGTGTGGCTCTTCTACTTTGTAACACCTGAGGGAGGTTAAAGGTTACCTTTGAAATTGGTTCAATTAGGCTTCAGCCTACACTCTGCTCCTCCTGCAGACCCTGGGCTCTAACACCGCCAGTTGGTGCCTGGAAGGGCAGGCTGCACAGAGAAAAACACCCGCCATTGTGTCAGTGGGGTTCAGCAACACCAGCTGTTCCCCTGCTGTGTAGCCGGCATCGTGTCCTGCAAACGCCACGCAGACACAAAGCTGCCTCCAGTGCAGGCTTCGGCCTACACTCTACTCCTCTCCTCCTCCTGCTGACCCTGGGCTCTAACACCGCCAGTTTTTGCCCGGAAGTGCTAGCTGCACAGAGAAAAACACCAGCCAATGTGTCAGTGGGGTTCAGCAATGCCAGCTGTTCCCCTGCTGTGTAGCCGGCATCGTGTCCTGCAAACGCCAAGGAGACACAAAGCTGCCTCCAGTGCAGGCTTCGGCCTACACTCTACTCCTCTCCTCCTCCTGCTGACCCTGGGCTCTAACACCGCCAGTTTTTGCCCGGAAGTGCTAGCTGCGCAGAGAAAAACACCAGCCAATGTGTCAGTGGGGTTCAGCAACACCAGCTGTTCCCCTGCTGTGTAGCCAGCATCGTGTCCTGCAAACGCCACGCAGACACCAGAACTGAAATTAAAGGGAACCTGTCCCCCCCCCCAGGCGTTTGAATATATAACAGCCACCTTGTACAGCAGTAATGCTGCATTTGTACAAGGTGGCTCATTAAGTTATTCTCCTTGCGCACGTCGAACTCAACATGTCTAAAATGTGTCCCCCGTCCCTGAGGTGTGGCTTTCTTTTGTAATGACACGCAGCAACCCCCTTGGTAGCGCTGCCCGTCTTCTGACATCATTGTTTGGCTGGCTGCGCCTGTGCGTCCGCCCTGCCCGACACAACGGCCCTCGTTGTCTTATTTATTTTGACTGCGAGGGTGTGATTGATGGGCATAAGCAGTGCATATCTACGCCTGTCTTCACTCATCTCCTTCCGCCTTCTTCAGACTGTACGGCCTCATGGCCGTGGCATGCGATAAGGGATCAGCGGAGGCCGCCCAGTCTGAAGCAGGTGTAAGGACATGAGTGACAGGCAAACCTATTTACTGCGCAAGGCCATGAATCCCAGCCCTGCAGTGTGAATTTATGAAAAGACACTACGGGGCTGGTATTCATGGGCATCGCTAGCCGCACCGGACGACATGAAATGATTTCAGAAAACGGGCAACGCTAGCAGCGCATGGCCAAGGGATAACACAGCAGCGCAGACTCCTGTACAGCAAATAACGATGCTCAGGAGGCTGCGCCCAGCACCAAGGTAGGATTTGTGACAGCTGTGCTGCGTCTCATTAAGAAGGCAAGTCACGCCTTCATAGACAGTTTGACTGTAGAAGGGACTAAATTTTATACGTGTTTCATTCAGCGTGTGCAATGAGCAAAATTTAAAGAGCAACCTTTTACTTGTGCAGCATTACTGCTGCACAAGGTGTGGCTCTTCTAGTTTGTAACACCTGAGGGTGGGTTAAAGGTTACCTTTGAAATTGGTTCAATTAGGCTTCGGCCTACACTCTGCTCCTCCTGCATACCCTGGGCTCTAACACTGCTAGTTGGTGCCCGAAAGTGCTGGCTGCACAGAGAAAAACACCCGCCAATGTGTTAGTGGGGTTCAGCAATGCCAGCTGTTCCCCTGCTGTGTAGCCGGCAACGTGTCCTGCAAACGCCACGCAGACATAACTGACCTAAAGCTGCCTCCAGTGCAGGCTTCGGCCTACACTCTGCTCCTCTCCTCCTCCTGCTGACCCTGGGCTCTAACACCGCCAGTTTTTGCCCGGAAGTGCTAGCTGCACAGAGAAAAACACCAGCCAATGTGTCAGTGGGGTTCAGCAACGCCAGCTGTTCCCCTGCTGTGTAGCCAGCAACGTGTCCTGCAAACGCCACGCAGACACCTGAACTGAAATTAAAGGGAACCTGCCCCCCCCCAGGTGTTTCTATGTATAACAGCCACCTTGTACAGCAGTAATGCTGCATTTGTACAAGGTGGCTGACTTTTTCTCCTTGCCCACGTCGAACTCAACACGTACAAAATGTGTCTCATTAGAGACCATTACACTGTCCCTGAGGTGTGACTTTCCTTTGTAATGACACGCAGCACCCCCCTTGGTAGCGCTGCCCGTCTTATGACATAATTGTTTGGCTGGCTGCGCCTGTGCGTCCGCCCTGCCCGACACAACGCCCCTCCGTGTCTTATTTATTTTGACTGCGAGGGTGTGATTGATGGGCATGTGCAGTGTATATCTTCGCCTGTCTTCACTCGTCTCCTTCCACCTTCTTCAGACTGTGCGGCCTCATGGCCGTGGCATGCGATAAGGGATCAGCGGAGGCCGCCCAGTCTGAAGCAGGTGTAAGGACATGAGTGAGCGGCAAACATATTTACTGCACAAGGCCATGAATCCAAGCCCCGCAGTGTGAATTTTTGAAAACACACTGCGGGTCTGGGATTCACGGGCATCGCTAACCGCAACATCCATCATGAAATGAGGTCATAAGACGGGCAGCGCTAACAGGGCATTGCCAAGGGATAACACAAGAGCGCAGACTCCTGTACAGCAAATAACGACGCTTAGGAGTCTGCGCCCAGCACCTACGTGTTAATTTTGACACCTGTGCTGCGTCTCCTTAAAAAGGCAAGTTATGCCTCCAATACAGTTTGACTGTATAATGGGGATAAATTGTCTACGTGTTTCATTCAGCGTGTGCAAGGAGCAAAATTTTAAGAGCAACCTTTCACTTGTGCAGCATTACAGCAGCACAATGTGTGGCTCTTCTAGATTGTAACACCTGAGGGTGGGTTAAAGGTTACCTTTGAAATTGGTTCTATTAGGCTTCGGCCTACACTCTGCTCCTCCTGCAGACCCTGGGCTCTAACACTGCCAGTTGGTGCCTGGAAGTGCTAGCTGCACAGAGAAAAACACCCGCCAATGTGTCAGTGGGGTTCAGCAACGCCAGCTGTTCCCCTGCTGTGTAGCCGGCAACGTGTCCAGCACAAGCCACGCTGGCAGAACAGAACAAAAGCTGCCACCAGTGCAGGCTTCGGCCTACACTCTGCTCCTCTCCTCCTCCTGCTGACCCTGGGCTCTAACACCGCCAGTTTTTGCCCGGAAGTGCTAGCTGCACAGAGAAAAACACCAGCCAATGTGTCAGTGGGGTTCAGCAACGCTAGCTGTTCCCCTGCTGTGTAGCCGGCATCGTGTCCTGCAAACGTCACGCAGACACCAGAACTGAAATTAAAGGGAACCTGTCCCCCCCTCCCAGGCGTTTGAATATATAATAGCCACCTTGTACAGCAGTAATGCTGCATTTGTACAAGGTGGCTCATTAAGTTATTCTCCTTGCACACATCGAACTCAACACGTCTGAAATGTGTCCCCCGTCCCTGAGGTGTGACTTTCCTTTGTAATGACACGCAGCAACCCCCTTGGTAGCGCTGCCCGTCTTCTGACATCATTGTTTGGCTGGCTGCGCCTGTGCGTCCGCCCTGCCCGACACAACGCCCCTCGTTGTCTTATTTCTTTTGACTGCGAGGGTGTGATTGATGGGCACGAGCAGTGCATATCTTCACCTGTCTTCACTCCCCTCCTTCCACCTTCTTCAGACTGTACGACCTCATGGCCGTGGCATGCGATAAGGGATCAGCGGAGGCCGCACAGTCTGAAGCAGGTGTAAGGACATGAGTGAGAGGCGAACCTATTTACTGCGCAAGGCCATGAATCCCAGCCCCGCAGTGTGAATTAATGATAAGACACTACAGGGCTGTGATTCATGGGCATCGCTAGACGCACCGTCCGACATGAAATGAGGTCAGAAGATGGGCAGCGCTAACAGCGCACGGCCAAGGGATAACACAGCAGCGCAGACTCCTGTACAGCAAATAACGACGCTCAGGAGGCTGCGCCCAGCACCAAGGTGGGATTTGTGACAGCTGTGCTGCGTCTCATTAAGAAGGCAACTCACGCCTCCAAGACAGTTTGACTGTATTAGGGGCTAAATTTTATACGTGTTTCATTCAGCGTGTGCAATGAGCAAAATTGAAAGAGCAACCTTTCACTTGTGCAGCATTACTGCTGCACAAGGTGTGGCTCTTCTAGATTGTAACACCTGAGGGTGGGTTAAAGGTTACCTTTGAAATTGGTTCAATTAGGCTTCGGCCTACACTCTGCTCCTTCTGCAGACCCTGGGCTCTAACACCGCCAGTTAGTGCCTGGAAGTGCAGGCAGCACAGAGAAAAACACCCCCGCCATTGTGTCAGTGGAGTTCAGCAACGCCAGCTGTTCCCCCACTCTGTAGCCGGCAACGTGTCCTGCAAACGCAACGCAGACACAAAGCTGCCTCCAGTGCAGGCTTCGGCCTAGACTCTGCTCCCCCTGCTTACCCTTTGCTCCAACACCGCTAGTTGGGGCTCTAGGAAGACAATCTTGAATAGGTCCACATCCAGGTTCCAGCACCGTCAGCTGGTTCTCGGCAGTGTCTTTGTCACGGGTACTCCCTCCTGTCCAGCCTGGTTCCAGCACTGTCAGCTGGTTCCGGGTAGTGTCAAGGTCATTTAGACGCCTATACGTTGTCCAGTCGTGTTGCGGTCGGGTTAACCAACTCCATGGTGCCTCCAGTTTAGGAGCTTCCTATGTGGGCTGCGTGAATTGGCAATCAAGGCTGGTTCTGTAGTGCCGGTAGGCCAAGCTCCCCCTTTAGGACTGTTGGTGTTCGGTAACTGCGGCAGCCTCGCGGCCTAGCTGTTCTCTCTTCTCCTGTGGACCTTCTGGTCCACATCCTGGTTCCAGCACCATCAGCTGGTTTCGGGCAGAGCCTTTGGCTTAGGTGCCTCCTTCTGGGTATCCGAGTTCCGCCAACGCCAGGCGGTCCTTGGTAGTGCTTTTTAGCGCGGGTACCTCCTGCTTAGTAACCGGGTTCCAGCACCGTCAGCTGGTCCTCGGTCCTTCCATTGGCTCTTGCACACTTGGGCAATGCATCCGGGTTCCAGTACCATCAGCTGGTTCTCGGCAGTGTCTTTGTCACGGGTACTCCCTCGTGCCCATCCTGGTTCCAGCACCGTCAGCTGGTTCCGGGTAGTGTCAAGGTCACTAAGACTCCAATATGTTGTCCCATCGTGTTGCGGTCGGGTTAGCCAACTCCATGGTGCCTCCAGTTTAGGAGCTTCCTATGTGGGCTGCAGGAATTGGCAATCAAGGCTGGTTCTGTAGTGCCAGTAGGCCAAGCTCCCCCTGTAGGACTGTTGGTGTTCGGTAACTGCGGCAGCCTCACGGCCTAGCTGTTCTCTCTTCTCCTGTGGACCTTCTGGTCCACATCCTGGTTCCAGCACCGTCAGCTGGTTCCGGGCAGAGCCTTTGGCTTAGGTGCCTCCTTCTGGGTATCCGAGTTCCGCCAACGCCAGGCGGTCCTTGGTAGTGCTTTTTAGCGCGGGTACCTCCTGCTTAGTAACCGGGTTCCAGCACCGTCAGCTGGTCCTCGGTCCTGCCATTGGCTCTTGCACACTTGGGCAACGCATCCGGGTTCCAGTACCGTCAGCTGGTTCTCGGCAGTGTCTTTTGCTCTTGTACCTTCTGCTCCCCATCTTGGTTCCAGTACCGTCAGCTGGTTCCGGGCAGAACCTTTGGCTTAGGTGCCTCCTTCTGGGTATCTGAGTTCCACCAACGTCAGGTGGTCCTTGGTAGTGCTTTCTGGCAGGGGTACCTCCTGCTTAGTAACCGGGTTCCAGTAACGTCAGCTGGTCCTCGGTAGTTCCATTGGCTCTTGGACCTTCGGCTACCCATCCGGGTTCCAGTACCGTCAGCTGGTTCTCGGCAGTGTCTTTTGCTCTTGTACCTTCTGCTCCCCATCCTGGTTCCAGTACCGTGAGCTGGTTCCGGGCAGAGCCTTTGGCTTAGGTGCCTCCTTCTGGGTATCCGAGTTCCGCCAACGTCAGGCGGTCCTTGGTAGTGCTTTTTAGCACGGGTACCTCCTGCTTAGTAACTGGGTTCCAGTAACGTCAGCTGGTCCTCGGTAGTTCCATTGGCTCTTGGACCTTCGGGTAGCCATCCGAGTTCCAGTTCCATCAGCTGGTTCTCGGCATTTTCTCAGCCTTCTTGTACCTTCTGCTACATTTCCAAGTTCAAGACCCTAAAGACGACGACCTGGAAGACCACCCCTAAGATGACGACGACACCAGAGACGACAACCACTGAGATGACAACGACCCTGCAGACGACGACCCTGAAGACCACGACGACGACGACGACGACTACGGAGACGACGACCCTGGAGACGATGACATGGAAGACCGAGAAGCAGAAGAACAAGAGGCTGTAGAACAAAGAGCAGAATAACATTAAGCATAACACTTAATATCAGAGCAAAAGATATTATCTAAATTATATGCAGAAGAAAACTAAGCAGTGTATGGGGGTGAGTCCGTTCCTCCTCGTGGTGCTCCTGGATAAAGCCTGATGCTGCAGGCCAAACTGAATGCGGACAAATGTAACTCTTTTGTGACAGGCAGAACGGAAGGTGTAATCTTCAAACTTTTATACAACTACGGGAATGCCTGTCACAAATAAGAATATGATGAAGAAGTAGAATAGGAAGAATAATAATAGTTGAATAACATGAATAATGAAGAATGTAACAAAAAAAAAAAAATAGGTAGAAGATGAAGAAGAAGATGAATAAGGTGAAGAAGAAGTTGATGTCAAAGATGCTGATGATGATGAAGATGAAAGTTTGGGAAAAGTAAAAAAAAAGCTGAAGGGCGTGGAAGTAGTGAAACATCAATATCTGACAAAATAAAAAAAAATCTTAACATAGTCAATATCTTTGTAACTCCGAATGTCTTAAAAAAAAAAAATTCATGCTATTCTATTTGATTGGGCTAAACCTCTATGCCTTTAATGTCTCCGCCACCTCCCCAAATACATCCTACATTATTCTTAGTTGTTTTCCTTCATGTAGAATGAACCTACAAGGAAAGAAAGGGTTTATTTTAATTCCGATATTTTGGTCCCATTGACTTGCATTGGGATCGGGTATCGGTATCGGCGATATCCGATATTTTTTGAATATCGGCCGATCCAATCCGATATCGATACTTTCCGATATCGGAAGGTATCGCTCAACACTACTGACGACCTGCAGATTTCTTATTCTGACAGGTCTATGAGATAGTATTAGGTCTAAAAGTGCTGCTCCTCTGGTTGGATTCTGCACCAATTGTGAAAGATAATGTTTCTTGGTTATTAGCAGAAACCTGTTGCCTTTATGGGTTTCGCAGGTCTCTGTTTCCCAGTTAATATCTTGGTAGTTAAAGTCCCCCCATAACAAGGACCTCATTATGGGTTGCAGCTTCATTTATCTGTCTTAGTAGTAGACTTTCCCTGATTTCTGTTATATTAACAGACCCCAATGAGAATTTTGTTACTATTTTTCCCTCCATGTATTTCGCCCATATGGATTTGACATCCTCATTCCCTTCACTAATATCCTCCCTTAGAGTGGACTTTAGACAAGACTTTATGTTAACAATTTCCTGGCCAGAAACAGTATTCTCAGAATGGTGATAGTCATGGGATCGTATATCTACCCCCCACCCCCTAAAGGCCCAGTATGCACACGCACCCTAGGACCAAGTTGCATGTGTATCCCGAATACTCCTTTTTTTTGAGCAGTGTAGCTACCTGTGTCAGACAGCTGAGTTTATGTACTAGGTCGTGTCTTCCAGCAGGACAATGACCTCAACATACAGTACTTCAGGAAGTACACAGAAATGGATGGAAACAAAACACTTTAGAGTTCTGAAGAGTCCAGATCTAAATCCCATTGAACAACTGTGGAGAGATCTTAAAATTGCTGTTGGGAGAAAGCACCTTAAAATATAAGGGACCTGGAGCAGTTTGCAAAAGAAGAGTGGTGAAAATTTTCAGTTGAGAATTGTAAGAAGCTTGTTAATGGTTATAGGAAGCTATTGGTTGCAGTTATTTATTCCAAAGGGTGTGCAACCAAATATTAAGTTGAGAGTGCCAACAATTTTGTCTGGCCAATTTTGGCGGTGTTGTGTGAAATTATGTCCAATTTGCCGTTTTATTTTTACTCTTTTTTGTGTGTAGTTCCAGATGAAATAAACATGTATATTACAAAGCATGAGTAATTGCAAAAAATGTTCTGGGAGAAATGCTTCAATTTCTGGAACAACACTTTACGCCATGACTGTATCTATACCACAAATAGAGACGACGCGTGCTTCAATAAAACTAAATATCTTTATTCCATGCAGAAAGGTATGTGACATTTCGGTCCTGTAATAGGGCTATCTATTGTTAATACATTTGTATATATCAAACATAATTATAGCTACTGTATAGAGTACAATTCAAAATTTACAAAATAGAAACATCAATTCATAAACTAAAGTGACAGAGTGCATAGTACATGGCTGCGAAGTGCGTGTTATATAACAGGACTCACATAAATGATGTTACATAGTGTGAGCCATAATAGACTTCATATTGGCTCACCTCATTACATATGATTTGAATAGCCTGGTAGTAATATGTAGATTGCAAAAATGAAAGGTAATTGGTCCCTATAGGAGCAGATAATCTATTATCAGATGCTACACAATGATTGATTCTATTGTATATTAAACAATAATCTTTACTAGTATATCAAAATTAATGATGAAACAACCCTCATAAGAGAATAAATTGATGATAATCCTTCTCGTACCAGATGTCACGAGTCACGCTATGTGCCTGCATATCATAGGTGCTTTTCAGATATACAGTAGATGCTCTGGAGAACATTAGATATCAAACATGAAATAGAAATTGTAAAGAAAAAAACAAACATAGAAAGATGTGCTCAATTAAAATAGTGTTAATAGGGGTTGAGGACTGTTTGTAGGTGAGGCATTATGTTACGATAATAGAAAAGTAGATGGAATACAAATTCACGTATGCTAGGAAAACAGCCCAATGTAGACCAATATTTTTAGACTACATAGTGTAATTTACCACTTTATTCAGTATACTTTGAAATAAACTGAAATTTTTACTTTAATTTAATCTATCTTATTGATTACTTGGATGATTGGGTAAGGCAGAACAATCCATTTCTAACATCCTCTTAGGATATCCCTTTTCCTCAAATTTGCCAGTCTTTTTTTTGTCAAACCCTACTGTGCATCATCTATTCCCATTACAATCCTTTTAACCCTCACAAATTGGTATGGAAAGGAATCAAGTATATATTTTGGATGATTACTCTCAAAAGATAATGTTTATGTCTGTTGGTTTGATGTATCGTGTAGTATAGTTTTATATTCCTGCGTGTTACAAGTACATCCAGAAACTGCGTACTTGTTGGTAAGTGCACCAAGGTAATTTTTTTTAAATTTTGTAGTACCATCCCATATGCAAAAGATATCATCTATGTATCTCCGCCACACTAGAACATGTCTGAAATGGTGTGACACATAGCTAAGGCCTCCTTCCTTGTTGTAGGCCTCATCTTTTCTTCTACAGACATTCATACTTTCAGATGTTGCTAACAGTCTGAAGTAGGCTTAATAATAGAAAATAACTTTACCACAGACCTCAGAAGGTTCATCCATGAACTTCCAACAGCGTTATTGTCTTTATTTTTATTGGCCATGTGGAAAATTGATTGCCTGGAGAAGAAAGAGTGAGCAATACCATGTGTCATGGGTAATACCAACAGTAAAACATATTGAAGCCATTTATTTGTGGGGTTGCTTTTCAGGCAGGAGAGTGGGTTCACTCATAATTTTGACTAATAACACTGCCATGGATAAAGAATGGGATCTAAACATTTTCTAACAACAACTTTTCCCAATGATTCAGGAGCAATTTGGTGATGAACAATGCTTTTTTTCCAGCATGATTAGGCACCATGACACAAGGAAGAAAAAGGGATAACTAAGTGATTTGGTGAACGATGCATTGAAATTTTGAGCCCATGGCCTGAAATCTCCACAGATATCAATCCTATAAAGGACCCATGGTCAGTCCTAAAAAAAAATGGGTTGACAAACAAAAACACAGAAATTTTTATAGACTCCAAGCAATGGTTAGGGAAGTAAGTTGCCATCAGTCAGGATTTGATCCATAAGCTGATATCCAGCTTTTTGAGGAGTGACCATAGGTTCTCAATGGGATTGAGATCTGGGGGGTTTCCAGACCATTGACCCAAGATGTTAATTTTTGGTTCAACAAGCCACCTAGCTATCATATTTGCCTTTTTACATGATGATCCGTTCTATAAAAAACATTGTTCATCACTAAATTGCTCATGTATCATTAACAGAAGTTGCTCTTGCAGGATGTTTAAATACCATTCTTTATTCATGGCAAAGTTCTTAGGCAAAATTGTGAGTGAGCCCACTTGCTTAGGTGAAAAGTATCCCCACATACGAATGGTCTCGGAATGCTTAACTGCATGACACGGGACTCATGGTAAACAGCCACCTTCTCTTCTCTAGACAATCATTCTTCCAGGTGTCCCAAACATTCTGAAGGGGGCTTCATCAGAGAAAATGACGCTACCCCAGCTCTCTGAAGTCCAATTCTTTTTATACCCTAAGAATCTTAGTCTGACCTTAATTTTCTTTTTTGGATACAAGTGTCATTTTTGATGATTTTATTGTCACCAGCCCTGTACTAGTGTTGAGCCGATCCTGTAAGTGAATCCTTATCAAATGGTCCTGGCACGTGCTGGACCTTCTTGGGCACCCTGGCCTGAAGTATTCTTCACAGCAATTGAACATCTCTATTGGAAGTTCTTGATCCAATAAATGGTTGATTTATCTTAAACGAAGCATTGTTCTTGCCTGTAAAACCCTATTGATGCAAAGCAATCAATGACAATGACTGCTAGTGCTTCCTTGGAGGTAACCATGGTTAACATAAAAAGACAATGATTTGAAGGACAATCTGCTCTTAGAATCCAACATGACAGAGTGATATCAGGTGCTTTGTCCTCATTTACTTATTCTCCTGAGCTAATGAGAACATCACTAAAATTATGTGAGCAGATCATTAAGTGGCAGGACTGAAATTCATTAAAGGGAATCTGTCAGCAATTTTTTGCTATGTAATCTGAGGACCACATGAGATAAGGATTAAAACACAGATTTCAACTATGTGTCACTTATCAAGCTGAGTGCTGTTGTTTACTTAGGATGAAGGGTTTATAACTAGGGGAATATCATTGCTGTGACTAGCTGGCATTGTGAGCACTGGTCCAACTCTGCCCCCTGCAGTTCACTTTCAATAGACAATGTAAATACAGAGCCTAGTGTGGGTGCGGTTTGCTTTCTGAGCTCTACTTCATGCTAAACTCTGTGTCACATCTGCTGCACTTAGTAAATTAAGTGATATATCGTTGGGTCTGTTTGCCTACATCATGCTGCTGTCAGATGATAAACCTTCTGGAAGATTCCTTTTAAATATAGTTTTATAAATTATGTTAATTTTCATGACAAATAATGATTTTTCTTGCAATTAATCTGATCACTCTTAAATGGGTTATACAGGACTTTGGTTACTTTTTTGTTATAGGGCTAAGAACTAACAGGCAGGAAGCAGCTAACTACCTGCCTGTTATAGCCAGCAATAATCCCTGCCAGCTCAGAGAGGTCACTGACTGCTCCTGCCAGCGGTTTACCTGCTTCCGGCAGACAGAGCAGCATCTTTCTGTTCTTTTTTTCTCTGCTATGTCAACAGGGCATTAGAGTCAATAGCATCCTGATTAACTCCCTGCTCCCCGCTGCATAGCTGTGAGGAGCCATTTGTCAATTAGCAGGACTTTGGCAGTTACACCAATGTCGACAAGGAAGACTGGAAGAGAAAGAGCTGGTCTGTTGATGTGACGTGAAATAAATCATGAGCGTCACCACTTGAGTCAGTAGAGCGCATCGCCGGGTAGATCAGACAGCTACAGAGTGGGAAATAAGTTTTTGATCCCTTGCTGATTTTGTAAGTTTGCCCGCTGATAAAAACATAGTAACATAGTAACATAGTTGGTAAGGCCGAAAAAAAGACATTTGTCCATCCAGTTCAGCCTATATTCCATCATAATAAATCCCCAGATCTATGTCCTTCTACAGAACCTAATAATTGTATGATACAATATTGATCTGCTCCAGGAAGACATCCAGGCCTCTCTTGAACCCCTCGACTGAGTTCGCCATCACCACCTCCTCAGGCAAGCAATTCCAGACCTCTCTTAATGCACCCCATGATCCTGTTTGCCTTGGCAGCTGCTGCCTGACACTGGCTGCTCCAGGTAAGTTTATCATTAACTAGGATCCCCAAGTCCTTCTCCCTGTCAGATTTACCCAGTGGTTTCCCATTCAGTGTGTAATGGTGATATTGATTCCTTCTTCCCATGTGTATAACCTTACATTTATCATTGTTAAACCTCATCTGCCACCTTTCAGCCCAAGTTTCCAACTTATCCAGATCCATCTGTAGCAGAATACTATCTTCTCTTGTATTAACTGCTTTACATAGTTTTGTATCATCTGCAAATTACGATATGCTTGCTGGGAGTGCAGCCCAGTGGTCGGCATAGCAAGTGAGTAATTCAGCTACATATAGGTGAACTGATCATTGTCTGTATGTCGCAGAGCCGATCGGGTTATGGCAGTTTCTAGTCTCCCATGGAGGCTATTGAAGCATGTCAAAAGTAAAAAAAAAATGTTTTTAAAAATATTAAAAAAATAAAAAATATATAAAAGTTCAAATCACCCCCTTTCATCCAGTTCCAGATAAAACAATAAAAAAAAACAAACCTACACATATTTGGTATTTAGAATTCAGAATCACATTCAGAATTGCCTGATCTATCAATAAAAAAGATTAACCTGGGCTCCACTGCGGGGTTCACCAGCATTCTTTTCGAAATGGGAGGGCGACCTGGGAAGGCAATTACTGCCTGAGGATAGAGAGAAAATTCTTGTCTTCACGTTTAGATCGTCACTATGTGCGGTGTCGCAGGAGAGGAGCTACAAGATCTTGACAAGATGGTACAGATGTCCCTCTATGGTGCATGCGGTGTTCCCCACGACTCCTGACACTTGTTGGAGATGCTTAAAGGAGACAGGTTCTTATATCCACATTTGGTGGGACTGCCCCCCCATAAAAGCCTTATGGTTGGCCGTCTTTGAGCTCCACAACAAGATGTCTATCTCACAGATCCAACCCTCTTCAAGCCTAGCATTACTATCCCTATGTGATTTGTCGATTTCTCGATATAAGAAGGGCATCCTCAGACACTTTCTTACCGCGGTTAGGAACTTGATCCCACGCTTTTGGAAACAAGAAAAATTTCCCTCACGTGCGGAGTTCGTGGCAGAACTCAATGACATCTATAGAATGGAACAATTAATAAATCAATCCCCAGGCAATGTAGATAAAACCTATACTACATGGGCCCCCTGGATAGCTTTCAGGGAAACCCCTGACCTGGATCTCTGGATTTCTGGAGCCTGATGCAATGCATGGCTCGCTCTCGTTTATTACTAGTTCATTCTTCGGCTCGCGCTCTGGCCGCTGGGATGGGATGGTAGCCATACTTCTCCCCAACCTACCCCATTACCCTACCCAATCCTCTCCTCTTCTTTCTAGACCCCTTTCTCTTCTTTATCTTAATCTTTTTGTTTGTCTCCCTCCCCTCCTTTAGTCTGAATAAACATTGTGATTGTTGAATAATCATAATGAGAATTATATTGGTTATTAACCACTCCAGTTGTTCTTTATTGTTAATATTTTATAATACCAATCAGTAATATTATTCATCAGAATGTTAAAGTGCAAGATGCATGGTGTTGTCGTAACGCATTTCTTGATTAACATGTAATTCTATTTGGTATCCTGTTGATCTACTTGATTGTACCTTTCACTTTTATTCTTTTTGCTTCACTCAATAAACATGATTTATAAAAAAAAAAAGATTAACCTGATTGCTAAAACGCGTAATGAGAAAAAAAGTAAAAACGCCAGAATTATTGTTTTTTTTTGCAATGCAATAATGGTCGATCAAAAGATCGTATCTGCACCAAAATGGTATCATTAAAAACGTCGGCTCAGCATGCAAAAAATAAGCCCTCACCCAACCCGAGATCACGAAAAATGGATTTGCTATGGGTATTGGGTATTTTTTTAACAAAGTTTGGAATGTTTATTTCACCACTTAGATAAAATAGAACCTAGACATGTTTGGTATCTATGAACTCATAATGAAATGCAGAATCATAATATCAGTTTTAGCATTTCGTGAACCTAATAAAAAAGCCAAACAAAAAACAAGTGTGGGGTTGCACTTTGTTTCCAAAACACTTGGAATTTTTTTTCCCGTTTTCTAGTACACAACATAGTAAGACCAATAGTGTCTTTCAAAAGTACAACTCGTCCCGCAAAAAAAACAAGCCCGCACATGGCCATATTGACCAAAAAGTAAAAAAGTTATGGCTCTGGGAAGAAGGGGAGCAAAAAATGAAAATAAGGGGTTAAAGGGAACCTAATACAACGTATTTCAGACACTTTATACTTATAATTATATAGTTTAATGGTAAGGCTCAAGAAATATATGGGCATCCTCATTATTGAATGGAATAAACAAAAAAATGAGAAAAGCCAATAGAAAAGATGCCCCAAATACATTTGGAAAATGCTTTAAAAAGGGCAGCTGTCACAAACATCACAAATCACTTAGAAATCACTTAGAAAATTACCAAAAACTACTAAAACATGCTTCAGTTATGCAAAACCCCAAAGAAAAGCAGCCTTTCCTGAGACGCCTTCCATAGAAAAAACTCAGCGCGTTCATCTGCCTGAAAAAGATGTTATGTGCATATACACTTAGAGGGCATCTTTTAGAACAGCACCGGCGGCACCCCTGCCCAAGTCTCCTTCCTTCTCTCAGCAGCAATGCCGACTGTTTACTTGTTTACTCACCCTCCCGCGCTGTTCCGATCTCTTCATTGTCTGCCCCCTCCCAGGTCCTGCACCGGGCACGCAGGTCTCCTGCAAGATTGCTTAGGGTGCGCAATCCATACTAGAGGCATTCCAAAATGGATTTTCAAAGTATGTACACCAGCCTACTCAGGTGAAATCTGGAGATAGACTGCCTTTAAAGAAGTAATGGTATGACTTGTTTTACTAGTGTCAGCTTTGTAAAGGATTGAAACAGGGATCATAATGAATGCGAAAGGATGCATTCCATTTCAATCCATCAATCTGCTGAAAATAAAATAATCGGAGAAAAAATCAGAGTGAAAAGAATACAATAATAATGGTATATCAATGTAAATTATAGGAGTCTAGAAGACGACAGGTTGGATGTTCAGAGAGTATAAATAGCTCATAGCTGATAAAAGCTTTTTTTTATGGATTATTAAACCTCTTATTGCTGGAATTGTGTCTTTTATCCTCTGGAGATAGTTTTGGTAGTTGGAAATTCTAGTCACTATGATGTTTGAGCAATTAGTGAATCATAGGTATGAAAAACATACACCACTGTAGTTTAATGGGTGGTATTAAGATTTACTGAATCAGCGTGTGCCGTATGCCATGCTCCAGTAAACCTCACCGATTCACTAATAGCTGTTTCCATCTATTATTCAGCTACTCAAGAAAGAGACTGGTTTATGTGTCCGGTTCAGTGATGTTTGACTCATCATTTCTCCTCTACTATTTTGTTCTACAGAGATTGACTCACAGTATTACTTAGGCTAGATTCACAATTCCGAGAAAGTGTTAATATCAGTGAGAAACAGACAGACACGTCCGTGAAACATGGATGGAAATCGGATCAGAATAGGTTATGCTTGGAGACTCATGGATCTCACCTCCTAATCTGTGATTTTAACTGATGAGTGAAGATATACACTTTACTGTATGCGTCTGAGAAAAAATCAGAGCACTCAGACATGTCACATGGATGCGTGAATGTAACTTTAGTCTAGAAACTTCTATTAAAACTATAACTATTTTTACAGAAATATTTTGCTGTAAAAGCAGTGATCCACCTTTGAATTGTTTAAAGTAGATTGTATAACCATGATGCGTAAATGTATAATTATTATTATTAATATTATTATTATTATTAGAAATGTTTCTTCACACTTTAAACACATTTATTTCACACTAGATGGTGGCCCGATTCTAACACATCGGGTATTCTAGAATATGCATGTCATTGTAGTATATTGCACAGCCCACGTAGTATATTGCCCAGCCACGTAGTATATTGCCAAGTCACGTAGTATATTGCCCAGCCACGTAGTATATTGCACAGCGACGTAGTATACAGCACAGAGCCACGTAGTATACAGCACAGACACGTAGTATACTGCCCAGTCATGTAGTATATTGCTCAGCCACGTAGTATATTGCCCAGCCACGTAGTATATTGCCCAGCCACGTATGTAACAGGTTAAGAAAGACTTAAAATAAAAATAAACATACCTTCTGAAGGGCTCTTGTAGTCCTGGCGCCTGTGTGCGGTGCACGCTGCAGCTTCCGGTCCCAGGGTTGGTATGAGCGCAGGACCGTGACGTCATGGCAGGTCCTTCTCGCCTAGCATCCTTAGCACCGGAACCTGCCACTTGCACTGCCGAGAACGGCGCCACGTCGGAGGGTGAGAATAACATTTTTTTTTTGTAACATTAGATCTTTTTACTATTGATGCTGCATATGCAGCATCAATAGTAAAAACTTGGTCACACAGGGTTAATAGCAGCGGTTACGGAGTGCGGTACCTGGCATTAACCCTGTGTGAGCGGTGAGTGGAGGGGAGTATGCGGGCGCCGGGCACCGACTGCAGGGGAGTAGGGAGGGACTAATCGGACTGTGCCCGTCACTGATTGGTCGCGGCAGCCATGACAGGCAGCTGGCGAGACCAATCAGCGACGTGGGATTTCCGTGACGGAAGTTGCCGACAGAAATACAGACTGACAGAAGTACCCCTTAGACAATTATATATATGTCATGACCCAGTTCTGAGTTTTTGTTCAGCTGTCTTATCTCTGGACTGGTCATGTGGGAGTTAATCCCCTCTGCCTCACTTTGAAGCTGGCTGAGCTATTTAAGTCCTCTGCAGCCTGTGGGCCAGTGTCAGCTATAGTTCATGCTGCACGGTTTGAGCACCTGAACTGGATACTTATACTAGTGTTCCTCAGTGGCGTAGGAAGGGGGTGCGGGGGGGGCGGTCCGCCCCGGGCGGCACAATGCTGGGGGCGGCCGGCGCTGCAGGAGAAGAAGATAAAAAAAAAAAAAAAAAAAAGACGCCCCTTTAAATCTTCGGGCGGCGCCGTCCGCCGCCACAACCAGGGCCAGCTCCCCCCACCCCCGGGTCCCGCCCCCGCCCCCGCCCCCCGCTCTAATACTCACCTCTCCTGGGTCCTGCGGCTTCAGCGTCCTCTGACTCTGCGACGTCTCAGAGCAGAGGGCGCGATGACGTCACTACTGTGCGCGCCGCTCTGCCTCTCTGTCCTGAGCGTCGCAGAGCCGGAGAGACGCTGACTGCACCGGACCTGTGCTAGGAACGGGAGAGGTGAGGATTTTACTTTTTTTTTTTTTCTTTATTTCTGACTGTCTGGGGCTGGGGCAATGCTGGAGACCATGGGGCAGAATGCTGGACACACTGGGGCAATACAGGAGACCATGGGGCAGATTGCTGGACACACTGGGGCAATACAGGAGACTATGGGGCAGATTGCTGGACACACTGGGGCAATACAGGAGACCATGGGGCAGATTGCTGGACACACTGGGGCAATACAGGAGACCATGGGGCAGATTGCTGGACACACTGGGGCAATACAGGAGACTATGGGGCAGATTGCTGGACACACTGGGGCAATACAGGAGACTATGGGGCAGATTGCTGGACACACTGGTGCAATACTGGAGACCATGGGGCAGAATGCTGGACACACTGGGGCAATACTGGAGACCATGGGGCAGAATGCTGGACACACTGGGGCAATACTGGAGACCATGGGGCAGAATGCTGGACACACTGGGGCAATACTGGAGACCATGGGGCAGAATGCTGGACACACTGGGGCAGTACAGGAGACTATGGGGCAGAATGCTGGACACACTGAATACTGGAGACCATGGGGCAGATCTCAGGACACATTGAGGCAATGCTGGAGACCCTGGGGCAGACTTCTGGACATACTGGGGCAATACTGGAGACCATGGGGCAGATTGCTGGACACACCGGGGCAATACTGGAGACCATGGGGCAGAATGCTGGACACACTGGGGCAATACAGGAGACCATGGGGCAGATTGCTGGACACACTGGGGCAATACTGGAGACCATGGGGCAGAATGCTGGACACACTGGGGCAGTACAGGAGACTATGGGGCAGAATGCTGGACACACTGGGGCAATACTGGAGACCCTGGGGCAGATTGCTGGACACACTGGGGCAATACTGGAGACCCTGGGGCAGATTTCTGGACACATTGAGGCAATGCTGGAGACCCTGGGGCAGACTTCTGGACACACTGGGGCAATGCTGGACACTGGGGCAGATTGCTGGACACACTGGGGGTAATATACTGGACACACTGGGGCAATGCTGGACACTGGGGGTAATATGCTGGACACACTGGGGCAGACTGCTGGACACACTGGGGAAAGGCTGGACACTGGGGCAGATTGCTGGACACACTGAGGGCAGTGCTGGACATACTGGGGCAGATTGCTGGACACACTGGGGGTAATATGCTGGACACACTGGGGCAGATTGCTGGACAACATGGGGGTAATATGCTGGACACACTGGGGCAGATTGCTGGACAACATGGGGGTAATATGCTGGACACACTGGGGGCAGGACTTGAGGCATGGGCAGAATGTAGATACGGGGCATGATTGGAGACACGGGGCAGGATTGGATCATGGGGCAGGACGGATACGATGGAGGCTGGTGGGGCAGGATGGGGAGATCATATGGGGTAGAATGGATACTCATGAGGGCAGGATACGACAACATATGGCTGGAGCCAGGAATGAGATAAACGGGGCCAGGGTGGGGAATATTATTACCATAGGGGATAATTAAGGGATATTGTTACTGCAGTGATGTATTTATTTTATTTTTTGAGTATACTGTTTTAAATGGGGGGGCGGTCCTGTTACTGTGCAGAGTGACACTATATCACCTTTTTTTCTTCATGTGGTGTAATGTAGAAGTTGTGAAAAATTAAGTAATGTGTTCTGCAAGCGGAGCTCGAGATAACTGTGTTATTTCCTGCAGAAACGAGTCCTGGCTGGAAGGAATGATGGCGGTCTGTGCTGGATGAAAGATGAAGGACTTCACCTAGAGACGTCACTGGTGAGTCAGTGTTACCTATACACTGACACTATACACTGTATACTATATAGAGGTCCTGTGTATAATGTCACCAGTGATCTCTGTATTACCTCTACACAGACACTGCATACTAAGTACAGATCTCCTGTGAATACTGGCACTTATGGTGATAGTATTGTGGTTTTTTTTTTATTACTGATCAGTATTGTAGTATTCAGTCACTATGTGGTGGTAATATGTGGTCTGGAAATGGTGCGGTGGTATTTGTCCCTTGTATGTAGTATTATTCGGTCACTATGTGGCCTGGTCATAGTGTGGTGGTATTAAGTCACAGGTGTGGCATGTGGGGGTGACACCATTAGGCCCAGTTTAAGTTCTACAAAACAGGAAAACCATTTTTGGTAACCTTTGTGTGTATTGAGCTGGGGGGGGGATGGGGGGGGGGGCGCCAAACTCGGGAACAGCCCCGGGCGGCAAAAGCTCTAGCTACGCCTCTGGTGTTCCTTTGCCTCTGTCTGCCTGCACCCGTTTATGATTTGTTCTGACTTCTGGCTTGTACCCCGACTCCATCTTTCGTCTCGCGTTTTGGTTACCACGTTCCCGGTAGGCTCTGACTTCTTGCTTGTCCCCGACTATTCTCTGCTCGCCCCTTCTGTACCACGCTGCTATCTCCGTTTATGACCTTGGCTTGTCTGACGGCTCTTTCATTACCTGTGACACCTGTGTTGTTGTTCAGTGTTGCTGCGCTGTGTGTACAACCTCTTTTTTCCTTAACCAGCACCCCCTGGTGGAGGTTGCTGTATACTGCACTGCAGCAGCACATTACAATATATAGATTTCCAACAGTCCTGTCCTGCAGGCTGCTCAGCTTTTATAACACTCTCTATAGTCTAGAGCAGGGGTGCACAACATTTTTGGTCCAAGGCCACATTGCCATACTGAACCAGTAGCAAGGGTCGCAAAAAATGTAAAATGGTACTTACAGTAAATGAATACATCACCAGAACGAAGTTTTAAATATTTGAGGAGGAATTGGAGAGCTTCTACTCCATATAATCAGTGTTAACAAACGCTAACTCAAACCTGAGTTTTTTGGAATAGAAACTTGCCAATTCTCATAAACTCAAATTTCTAAATTTTGAGGATTTTTAAGTTTGCTATGTGTACAAGATCAGAACCACCATCAGCACATAAGTGCGGCGCCATAACCATCATCAGTATATGAATACAGCATCAGAACAACTATCCATACGTGAATGCAGAAACAGAACCACCATCAGTACATTAATGCAGCATTGGAACCAAAATCAGTGCATGAATGCAGCACCAAAACAACTGTCAGTACATGAATACAGTACCAAAACCACAGTCATTACATGAATGCAGAATCAGAACCACTGTCAATATGAGTACAGTGCCAGAACCATCATTAGTACATGCAGTGCTAGAACCACTGTCAGTACATGAATGCAGCATCAGAACCACTGTCAATACATGAGTGCATCACCAGACTCATCATCAGTACATGCAGCATTAGAACCACCATCAGTACATGAATGCAGCATCAGAAGCACCGTGAGTACATGAATTCAGTGTCAGAAAAACTGTCAGCACATGAATGCAGTGCCAGAACCACCATCATTACATGTATACAGCACCAAGCTTAGTACAGCGATCAATTGCAATGTCAGGTCAGTCCAATGTGCAATGGTATTGCATGAACCTGCAACTCCCAGAATGTCCTTATGATAAGGAGATACTGGGACTTGTTGTTGCCAGCCATCTTCAGACTGCGAACCATACAGGAATCACAGTACTGGTGAAATGTAGTCAGTATCACAAATAAACATTTACATCCAGGTACCTTATGTAGATGGCATCATCTCTGAATAAAATTGTTCCCATCCCTTTTGCTATCATGAGATTTAATTTCCAAAGCTCACCTCTTTGGACTTCCCTCTTCTCCATTTACAGCAGAACATCAAGACACGGTGTTCTTAAAAATAAAAGTATCACTATACTGCTACATAAAACTAAAGATCTCCAATTATGTGCCCCTGAATAAATAATCACCCTTCACTGTGCTTCCTGCATAAAATATTCCCCCCACACTGTCCCTCTCCAAAGTATTCCCCACATTGCCTCTTTCTATAGTATCCCCCATACTGCCCTTTTCTATAATATCCCCCTCTCACTGCCCTCTCCAAAATATCCCTGCCATACTGCCTCTCTTCATAATGTCCCTCCACACTACCCCTCACTATATTACCTCCACACTGCCCCTCTCCAAAATGTCCCTCACACTGCCCCTCTCCATAATTTCCCCCCACATTGTTCCTCTCCATAATGTCCTCCACATTACCCCTTTCCACAATGACCCCCCCACATTGCCCCTCTCCATAATGTTCCTCTACAACATATCACCCCAAATATAATCCACACTGCCTCTCCCCACCCCATGCTATATTATGCCCCCTTTCACAATCACCGATCATCTAAATGATAGCATCTTCAGCTCCACAATGGAGCTCTTGCTCTGTGGTTTACTAAAGTTTATATAGCCCCTTTAAACTAGTTGTCCATGATTAATTTTTATTTTGCCATAGGCTTGCATACATAGAAAATAATAAACCCGTCAATATTGACTCTTCCCAAGTCCAATACTGTATCTCCTTCAACACGAAAGGAGAAATGGAACTGTGCAGTGCATGCATACAGTATATATATTATATACTGTATATACACACATATACTGATATTTTGTATATACATAAAATAGGCTACACTGACACTGCTGTACATACATCACATAGGAGACACTACTATTGCTGTATAAATCACATATGATACACTAAAATTCTGTGATATACATCACATAA
Organism: Ranitomeya imitator; assembly: GCF_032444005.1. Taxonomy (NCBI): domain Eukaryota; kingdom Metazoa; phylum Chordata; class Amphibia; order Anura; family Dendrobatidae; genus Ranitomeya; species Ranitomeya imitator. Next base: position 437,828,928 of record NC_091285.1, read on the forward strand.
AATACACTAAGACTATGTACTCGTATACACAATGAATGTTTATATTTTGGAAACAGACATTATACCATGAAGGGGTCATTATACCAGAAATAGGTCCAGGATGTGGCTCATTATATCAGAATTGGGTCCAGAATAAGGATCATTATACCAGGAAGGGACTCAGGATGGGGGTCATAATATCAAAATAAGGTCCAGGATGGGAGTCATTATATCAGGAAGTGGTTCAGGATGGAATATATTATACCAGGATTGTGTACATTGTTACAGAAAGGGGGTAGGATGTGAGACATTATTACAGTAAAGGGTCTAGAACAGTGTACATTTTACCAGAAGGGTCCCAGGATGAGGATATTATAAAAGGAAGGGTCTTAGTATGAGAGACATTATTACAGAAAGAGGCAGGACTGGGGACATTACAGGAAGGTGCCATGATGGGGATACTATTATATCTTTATAAGATCTAGAATGCTACAAAGGCTCTTATATCTGACCAACATGGAGGTGGGAGCCCAAGTCCAAATTATGCACCGGGTCCATGGGACTCTTTGCGCCACTGATTTCCACATACACAGTGCTTGCCTATAAGTGCCCCAGCTAATGAATACAACTTAAATACCCTAGCATAATGCCCAAGCTATTGTTCCCCAATTAGGGAATGTCCCAAGTGATAGATTGGCTCACTCAGATGCTCTCAGAGGTAGACACAGGAAAGCTTCTTGGGTTAATCTTCTGCCAGTTTATTAAAACCGTCCTGCCCATCCCTTACATACCAGCCGTCCTGCCCATCTCTTACAGCCACTCACAAAAAAAACAACCCTGTCATGGCTGATTAACTCTTCAGCACATAACATGCTGGAGAGAAACTTCTGGGTTTCAATTCACTGAAGATAGCAACCTTTGTGACACATATCTCCCCTCACATACATTGCCAGTGACCCTGTCACACATGATACGGTGACCCATGAATAGTTCTTTCATATACAATGGCCTCAGAACACATTTTCTCTTTATACAATGCCACAGTCATAGTAACCATAGTGATAATAGTTGGATCATGTAGTTATGCACTTCTGTTCTTTGGGAGCACTGGTTTCAGGATTGCAGGAGACTCATTCTATTACTGGACGACAGCGCCACTTCCATCAAGCAGCAAGTTGTTGTAACATACGAGTTCTTCTGACCCGAGGCATAGCTAGGGGTTCAGCTCAGGGAGGGCGAAACATGTGAGTGAGCCCCTAACCGGTAATCCTAATTACAACTATGGTGACACAGCCTAATCATGTAAATAGGGGAACTTCAGCAGATGACCTCTCTGTTACTGGAAAAAAATCTCTACAAAGACCAAGATCTATATTAGCGCCATATGGTGACTGTGATGAAACGTGAAGGATCCACACTTCGCTACCCCGCCTGATGTCAATTTTACATCAGCGAGATCACGTGGTATGTTCTCTCCACATGTACCCACGTGAAGTACCGCACCCCCTAGGGACACATAAGGTCAGCTTGGCACTGTTTTACACAAACAGCCCCTGTCCACACGGGCCCAGAGGCATGAGAAGTGAGAGAAGGTGGACCACGCAGTCACTGACATGGCACTACACCACTGTGTCATTATACAGTATGGATCTTCATGTGTGGCCATTATACAGTATGGAGCATCATGTGTGGCCATTATACAGTATGGAGCATCATGTGCAGTCATTATACAGTATGGAGCATCATGTGTGGCCATTATACAGTATGGAGCATCATGTGTAGCCATTATACAGTATGGAGCATCATGTGTAGCCATTATACAGTATGGAGCATCATGTGTGGCCATTATACAGTATGGAGCACTGTTCGGCCATTATACAGTATGGAGCATCATGTGTGGCCATTATACAGTATGGAGCATCATGTGCAGCCATTATACAGTATGGAGCATCATGTGCAGCCAATATACAGTATGGAACATCATGTGCAGTCATTATACAGTATGGAGCATCATGTGTGGCCATTATACAGTACTGAGCATCATGTGCGGCCATTATACAGTATGGAGCATCATGTGCAGCCAATATACAGTATGGAGCATCATGTGCAGCCAATATACAGTATGGAGCATCATGTGCAGTCATTATACAGTATGGAGCATCATGTGTGGCCATTATACAGTATTGAGCATCATGTGCGGCTGTGGATATGGGTGTGACTAGTTATGAATGGGTGTGGTCAGAGGCGTGGCCTAAAATTTGCCGTGTTGCGCGCTGCAAACTTTGTCCCTCTTTCCTATCTTCAAAAGTTGGGAGGTATGCGGACTTCCTGTGTTTGGATACCTGGAGCAGGAAAGGACTGGTCCATGGGCCTTAAGTGTTGCACAATGCATGTGTGGGTCCCACATGTGCTTGGCTTTAACGTAACTTTATTCTTTCATGAGTTATTTCCAAGTTTCTCTTTGTTTAGAGCTATTGACATGTCGCAGAGGTTAACACGTGAGGAGCGGATAGAAATTGTGTTGATGTCTGGTGAATGCAGTACCCAGGTCATTGCAGCAGATTTCAATGCAAGCCACCCTACGAGACCACCCATCTCCCATGCTACAGTTAGCAAACTGCTAGCCAAATTTCGTGAAACAGTTTCACTGTTGGATTTGCCAAAATGTGGACGCAAGAAAACTGTCACTAATGAGGAAACATCAGTGACTGTCCTAGCTTCATTCAGCAAGAGCCCTTCGGCGCATATTAGCTACTCACAAATGGCACCCTTACATAATCCAGCTGCTGCAGCATCTCAACAAGGATGACCCAGATCGGCACGCTGAATTTGCAGAATGGGCAAAAAAAAATTGGAACAGGACCCTCAGTTTGCACAGAACATTCTGTTTAGTGATGAGGCAAACTTTTTTTGTGAACGGTGAAGTAAACAAACAAAACCACCGCTATTGATCTGACACTATCCCACAGTGGATAGATTCCTCCAAGACTGTTGGAACACAAAAATTGATGGTCTGGTGCGGTATATGGGGTACAAAGATAGTGGGGTCATTCTTCATCAATGGAAACCTGGATACCACTGGATATCTGAAATTGCTACATGATGATGTGTTGCCCTCTTTATGCACATCCCCAGAGTTTTTCCAGCAATATGGTGCACCACCACATTATGGGTGTCAAGTCCGAGCATTGCTAGATGAACAGTTTCCTGTAAAGTGGATTGGTTGTCGTGGGCCAGTTGAATGGCCACCAAGGTCTCCTGATTTGACCCCCTTAGACTTTTATCTTTGGGGTCATCTGAAGGCAATTGTATAGCTGTGAAGATACGAGATGTGCAGCATCTGAAACAATGGATACTGGAAGCCTGTGCAAGCATTTCTTCTGCAGTGTTGTTATCAGTGTGTCAAGAGTGGGAGAAGAGGGTTGCATTGACAATCCAACACAATGGGCAGCACTTTGAACACATTGTATAAGTGGTCATGAACTAGTAAATAACTCAAGAAAGAATAAAGTTAGGTTAAAACCAAGCACACCATTGTTTTTCTTGTGGAATTCTCAATAAGTTTGATGTGTCACATGACCCTCTTCCCATTGGAAAAAATAAAGTTTGATTCAAAATGGCCAACTTCAGAATGGCCGCCATGGTCACCACCTGTCTGGAAAAGTTTTCCTCCTCCCATATACTAATGTGCCACAAACAGGAGGTTGATATCACCAACCATTCCCATTTTATTTAGGTGTATCCATATAAATTGCCCAACCTGTGTAATGGCCCCCACATTAACCTCCAAGCTCTTCAATGGCCCCCACACTAGCTCCCACCATGTATAATGGCCCACACACTAGCTCTTACCCTGTCTAATGGAACCTACATTAGCCTCTAAGCTGTATAATGGCCCACACACTAGGTTCCACACTGTATAATGGCCCCTACATTAGTTCCCAAACTGTATAATGTCCCCCCCACATTAGCCCCTTAACTGTATAATAGCTCCCACATTAGTCCCCAAGCTGTATAATGGCCCCTGCATTAGTCCACAAACTGTATAATGGCCTCCATACTAGCACCCAAGCTGTATAATGGTCCCTGTATTAGTCCCTAAGCTATATAATGGCCCCCGCATTAGGCCCTTAACTGTATAATAGCTCCCACATTAGTCCCCAAGCCGTATAATGGCCCCTGCATTAGTACACAAGCTGTATAATGGTCCCTGATTTAGTCCACAAGCTGTATAATGGTCCCTGATTTAGTTCACAAGCTGTATAATGGCCCCTCCTCCATACAGATCTCCAGATCTTTCAGGTTTTGGGGCTGTTGCTGGGCAACATTGGGTTTCATCTCCCTCCAAAGATTTTCTATTGGGTTCAGGTCTGGACCACTCCAGGACCTTAGACATATGTCTCAAAGGTGAGACCTGAAATTCACAGCTGTAAAATATTAATCAGTGGTGTCAGTATGGACATGAGTGCAAACCACTCAGAAAAACATGAAAAACCAAATGAGTAAATAAAACGAGACCCAGTTTAAAAGGAATTTTAAAGTGACAGGACAAAGAAAATTAAATAAATTGCCTTTATTGAAATAAGTATGAAGGCAGTGGTGGCACAGAGGGCATACGCATCAAATTGGTTTACATATAAAAACATATAAAACAGCAAAAAAGTTCATGAAGCGTATGGTATCAAATTTGTCTTTATCATAAAGGTTTTGGTTTGGTTGTTTATATTTATCAAAAACAGTAAAAAGATGGGTTCACACACAGGATACCTAAAAATGTAGAGCTGATTACGGCCTCCCATTGCAGGTGGCTGTAATCAGCTCTATCTGCCCATAAATTATAGGCTTAGCCCGAGAGTGACATGTTTTGTCCATAGTTGTAGGCTGGTGGCCCAAAAATGGCATGTACAGTAGAGTAGGACCCATCAGAGGGAGGTCGCCTTGCCGTGGTTGATGGGCACACATGAATTGGCCAATTTATGCGCCAAGAACCTTCATTTTCATCTATTACTGTAAGTTTTGTAAAAAAATTTTTTTACAATTTTATGTATAATCTACATTGAATGTTTTTAATGTTTGTCTGTGTTTTCACATGGCCTAGATTCATGCACATTTGCTGCTGTGTTCTTTTTTTGTCTATATAATGCAGTTTTGCAGCGCGCACATGTTCACATTAGGAGTGCTGGTTGTTTTTTTTTGTCTCTTTAGTTACTGGATGCTGGCTGCCTCCACACTTCATCTATTACTGTAAGTTTTGTAAAAAAAAATGTTTTTGAGAAGTATAATCTATAATGAATGTTTCATTTTTTGTGTGTTTTCACATGGCCTAGATTTATGCGCATGTGCTGCTGTGTCCTTTTTTGTCTATACTGTATAATGCAGCTTTGCAACGTGCACATGTTTACATTAGGAGTGCTGTTTCTTTTGTTATATACACACACACACACACACACACACAGCCTCTGGAAAAAATTAAGAGACCACTGCAAAATGTTCAGTTTGTCTGATTTCTCTTTTTAAAGGTATATTTTTTTGTCTCCGAGTTTCCAAGCAATAAATCTTGATTACATTTTAGAGGTTTTCAATGGTGTTCAGGTCTGGAGATTGGGCTGCCCATGACAGGATTTGATGTGGTGGTCTCTTAATTTTTGCCAGAGCTGTATATATATCGTGAGGCAGTGAGAGGTGTCACATGTGAGGGACACTGTATGTTCCCCCCAGGGTGCGCACTTAGGTGTATTGAGGCCATGAGAGTGCATTGCAGTCACTGGCGTAGCTGTGATTGCAATGCAGAATAAAAGTGAGTATAAGTCTTGGAAAAGCTATTTGTCCAGGGCAGATTTAAGAAAACCTGCTGGGATTTTATTCTTTAAACGGACTACAGGATGGTAGTGGGACAGTCCGTTTCCTTCCTGGCCCGCGTTTTCCATGTGGCCCATAGCCACAGATCCAATTTTAAAACCCTGCAGTAAAGGGTTTGAGTGTGTTCACTGCCTGTCTATCACACTGTACCAACCCCACTGCACTACAATATATATATACTGTGTATACAGTGCCTTGCAAAAGTATTCGGCCCCCTGGAACTTTTCAACCTTTTCCCACATATCATGCTTCAAACATAAAGATACCAAATGTAAATTTTTGGTGAAGAATCAACAACAAGTGAAGCACAATTGTGAAGTTGAACTAAATTGGTTTATTGGTTATTTTACATTTTTGTGGAAATTCAAAAACTGAAAAGTGGGGCGTGCAATATTATTCGGCCCCTTTAACTTAATACATTTTTGTGCCACCTTTTGCTTTGCTTACAGCTGCAAGTTGCTTGGGATATGTCTCTATCAGTTTTGTACATCGAGAGACTGAAATTCTTGCCTATTCTTCCTTGGCAAACAGCTTGAGCTCAGTGAGGTTTGAGGGAGATCGTTTGTGAACATCAGTTTTCAGCTCTTTCCACAGATTCTCGATTGGATTGAGGTCTGGACTTTGACTTGGCTATTCTAACACTTGGATACATTTATTTGTGAACCATTCCATTGTAGTTTTTGCTTTATATTTGGGATCATTGACTTGTTGGAAGACAAACCTCCGTCCCAGTCTGTCTTTTGCAGACTCCAACAGGTTTTCTTCAAGAATGGTCCTGTATTTGGCTCCATCCATTTTCCCATCAATTTTAACCATCTTCTCTGTCCCTGCTGAAGAAAAGCAGGCCCAAACCATGATGCTGCCACCATCATGTTTAACAATGGGATGGTGTGTTCAGGGTGATGAGCTGTGTTACCTTTACGCTAAACATATTGTTTGACATTGTTGCCCAAAAGTTTGATTTTGGTTTCATCTGACCAGAGCACCTTCTTCCACATGTTTGGTGTGTCTCCCAGGTGGCTTGTTGCAAACTTTAAACTACACTTTTTATGGATATCTTTGAGAAATGGCTTTCTTCTTGCCACTCTTCCATAAAGGCCAGATTTGTGCCGTGTACGACTGATTGTTGTCCTATGGACAGTGTTCCGCCTCAGCTGTAGATCTCTGCAGTTCATCCAGAGTGATCTTGGGCCTCTTGGCTGCATCTCTGATCAGTCCTCTCCTTGTTTGAGATGAAAATTTATAGGGACGGCCGGGTCTTGCTAGATTTGCAGTGGTATGATACTCCTTCCATTTCAATATGATCGCTTGCACAGTGCTCCTTGGGATGTTTAAAGTTTTGGAAATCATTTTGTATCCAAATCTGGCTTTAAACTTCTCCACAACAGTATCACGGACATGCCTGTTGTGTTCCTTGGTCTTCATGATGCTCTCTGTGCTTCAAACAGAACCCTGAGACCATCACGGAGCAGGTGCATTCATACGGAGACTTGATTACACACAGGTGGATTATATTTATCATCATTAGGCATTTAGGACAACATTGGATCATTCAGAGATCCATAATGAACTTCAGGAGTGAGTTTGCTGCACTGAAAGTAAAGGGGCTGAATAATATTGCATGCCCCACTTTTCAGTTTTTGTATTTCCTCAAAAATGTAAAATAACCAATAAGTTTAGTTCAACTTCATAATTGTGTTCCACTTCTTGATTCTTCACCAAAAAATTACATTTGGTATCTTTATGTTTGAAGCATGATATGTGGGAAAAGGTTGAAAAGTTCCAGGGGACTGAATACTTTCACAAGGCACTGTATATATATATATAGAGCGCTCCCAAGGGCGGCGGGGTACTCGGAGCCGGGCCCTTCGGTTCTCAAGGGGGATGTCACGGTGGCTGACCCGGTCCCTGGCCCTAGGGACGTCCGTTGATAAATGAGGGAAATGTTCGTGACGCCACCTGTGGTATTCGGTCAGGGTGACCGACGCTGCTTTAAGGGGTCTGCTGGGGTGATGTTATGGCAGCTACATGGTATACCTTCCCACAGGTGAAGTGTGTCCCCATGGCTTCCCAGTGTGAAGATGATGGATGGTGTGAGGCGCAGTGAAGAACGAGGACACAAGGTTGCAGTCTCTACCTTTTTACTGAAGGTCCAGCATCCACAGTCCAAAGCACCAGATCACAGGGCAGGCAGAGTCCGGCCGGTCTGAAGGCAAATCGAAAGTCCCCTTATCCAGGTGGAAATCAGTAGCCTTCCTCTAGCGCCTGGATGTTGTAGTACCTTACTGCTAAGCTTCTCATAAGGTCCTCACAACTGATGTTGGTGTTCTAGATGTTATGTCTTTCTCTCTGTCCCCCAGATGGATAGGAATAACCCATATGACTGGTGGCTTGAGGCTTTTTGTAGGAGCTCTAGGATACCCCGGCCTCCCATCGTTGCCACCGTGCCTCCTGGGTAAAGGTCGGGCAACTAATATGGAATTAGCTGTCCTGCTGGTCTCTGGAGCCAGGCTTGGAGACGATGACTCCCTCGGTGTTCCAGCTACCGGATCCGGCGCCTCAGAAAGGAGGCAGCCTTTTTACAGGGCAGAACTCCTTCTGGTTTCCTCTCCTTTTGCTATTACTTCGTTTCTCACTCTCTGCAACACAATTCTCCTTCAATGTCTATTTCTTAGGATGCTGCCGCACGACGGGCCGACGCAGCTCCGTGGCCTTCTGTCTAGGCCTCTGACAGGATCCCACCCCTGTCAGGGACCCACTACCTGAGTGGAGCTCAGATAGCAGCTCACTGGGTGAAGCCCAGCTCGCTTCTGCCTCTTCAAAGCCTAACTTCCTATCCAGCCCACCAGTTTTACCTAATTGTGAAGAGTGCCCTACAAAATAGGAGCATAGCTCCCCCTGGTGGACTGGAGTGTGAAGTGTGTTATGTGGTTTGTGATACCTGGTAAAGTGATCTCCTTTACTGCCTTCAGACGTAACATCACTAGCCCTGGTGGAAGAACGACATTACTGCAACGACCAGGACCCTGGGGAGCTGTGTATATATATATATATATATATACATATATATATATATATATATATATATATATACACACATACATACTCTGTATGTGTGTGTGCATGTTAGCATATAGTGCAAAGTGAATTGGTTCCTATGAAATAATAATTATCAAGCCATATATGCCTGTTTAACTGAGAAGAAAAGGTAGTATAGGTTTAATTATAACTATTTTAAAATAGTATATACCAAGAAGCAGGGGTGTAACTACAACAGGTGCAGGGGTTGCAATCGCCCCTGGTCCCTGGAGCCTAGGGGCCCTAAAAGTCCATTTGGCCTATAAAAAAAAACTATTGCTATTAAAGATTTAAAATATTTGGGGGCCATGTTGGAGCTTTTGCATCGGGGCCCATGAGTATCAAGTTACACTACTGCCAAGAAGTCAGTATGCTGAGTATGATATGTAGCACCAGAACCCCGACGCGCGTTTCGGACCAACCAGACCTTCATCGGGGGGTATAGTAAGTGTGGGGGCCAGTGGGTTTAAAAACCCACTAGGGATGGGGGGCAGACATGTGCGGCGCATGACTGACACTGGGAACCCCGGAATTCACCCTCCGGCCTCTTCATGCAGCAGACACATCACCAGGCACGCGACGAGCCAGCTTCCGCATCTTGTGACTGGATCGCTTCAGCAACATAGCGACGCTGACGCCGAGGGGGAAACCAGGGCCTGTGGAGCACAATGCGCACATAAAGAGACATTTCAAAGAATTTTGGGGTATTGGGGAAAATGAATGTATTGGGATGTATGTATGCAATCAAGATGCAAGCTGGATAGTGTGGAAAAAGAAAATAAGAAAGGAACCAGTGTAATGATTCAATGAATGTAACAATATTTTTTGCAGGACAAGTTGTACTTTTGAACGACACCATTGGTTTTAACATATAATGTGTACTGGAAAACTTGAAAAAAATTCCAAGTGCGGTGAAATTGCAAAAAAAGTACAATCCCACAGTTGTTGAGTTCATAGACACCAAACATGTCTAGGTTCTTTTGTATTTAAGTGGCAAAAAAAATTCCAAAGTTTGCTTAAAAAACTATAAAAAAAAAATTGTGCCATTTTCCGATACCCATAGTGTCTCCATTTTTTGTGATCTCGGGTGGAGTGAGGGCTTATTTTTTGTGTGCCAAGCTGACATTTTTAACCCCTTAGTGACCGAGCCAAATTTTTGAAATCTGACCCGTGTCACTTTATATGGTAATAACTCTGCAACGCTTCAACAAATCCCAGTGATTTTGAGACTGTTTTCTCATGACACATTATACTTTATGATAATGGTAAATTTAGGTCAATATGTTTTGTTTTTATTTATAAAAAATATCAAAAATTTGAGAAAAATGTTAAAAAATTAGGTAATTTTCAAACTTTGAATGATTATCCCTTTAATCCAGATGGTCATACCACAGCAAACCATTAATAAGTAACATTTCCCTCATGTCGGCTTTACATCAGCACCATTTGTAAAATGTTATTTTATTTTGTTAGCATTTTAGGAGGATTAAAAATGTAGCAGCAATTTTTCATTTTTTCAAGGAAATTTGCTAAATTTATTTTTTTTAGGGACTTATCCATGTTTGAAGTGACTTTAGGGGTCTCATTTTTTGGAAAACCCCCAAACGTGATACCATTTTAAAAACAGCACCCCTTGACATATCAAAAACTGCTGTCAGGTAGTTTATTAACCCTTCAGGTGCTTTACAGGAATTAATGCAAAGTGGTATGACAGAAGTGAAAATGTGTATTTTTACCACCTAAATGCCTCTAACTTCTGAACAGATTACTACAGCAGTCAGACTCTAAGGCCACTATTTGGTCGTGAATTGCCATGGCAAACATCAGGAGCATACGATCATGATCTAAGGGCACCAATTGGGATAAAGAGGAAGCCCCCACACTCTGTTAACCATTTATAATGATGTAGTCACTATTGACAGCAGCATCTAAGGGGTTAAACAGAGTTGGACGGTGCAAACACCGATCATGGCTGATGCAGCAAGTTGTAAGTTATAGTGTACAGCCGACAGCTGCTGGATTGTCACCTGTATGGGGAGGATATTCTCTTATATCTCAGGTCAGTTAAAAGACGTATTGGCGGTCATTAAGGGGTTAATGATACCATTTTGGTGCAGATACTATCTTTTGATCGCCCGTTATTGCATTTTAATGTTGTGGCGACCAAAAAAAGTAATGTGGGCCTTTTTGTTTTTTTTCTCGTTACTCTGTTTAGCGATGAGGTTGATTCTTTTTTGCATTGATTGTGCGATTCTGAATACAGCGATACCAAATATGAGTATGTTTCATTTTTATATTGTTTTATTTGAATGTGGCGAAAGGGGGCAATTTGAACTTTTATATTTTATCTTTTCAATATTTAAAAAAAATTTTTTTAAAACTTTTTGCATGCTTCAATAGTCACTGCCATAATCCGATCAGATCTGCTACATAATAATAATAATAATCTTTATTTTTATATAGCAATAACATATTCCGCAGCGCTTTACAGTTTCCACACATTATCATCACTGTCCCCGATGGGGCTCACAATCTAAATTCCCTTTGGAATATGGGAGGAAACCGGAGTACCCTGAGGAAACCCATGCAAACACGGGGAGAACATACAAACTCCCTGCAGATGTTGTCCAAGGTGGGATTAGAACCCAGGACTCCAGCGCTGCAAGGCTACAGTGCTATCCACTGAGCCACCGTGCTGCCCACAGGCAATGATCATGTTGCCTGTATGTAGCAGAATTGCCCATTTAAAGAGATAATTTGATCTATTTCTTTAACCCCTTTACCCCCAAGGGTGGTTTGCACGATAATGACCGGGCCAATTTTTACAATTCTGACCACTGTCCCTTTATGAGGTTATAACTCGGGAATGCTTCAACTTATCCCAGTGATTCTGACACTGTTTTCTCGTGACATATTGTACTTCATGATAGTGGTAAAATTTCTTTGATATTACCTGTGTTTAATTGTGAAAAAAAACGGAAATTTGGCGAAAACTATGAAAATTTCGCAATTTTCCAACTTTGAATTTTTATACAATTAAATCACAGTGATATGTCACACAAAATACTTAATAAGTAACATCTCCAAAATGTCTACTTTACATCAGCACAATTTTGGAACCACCATTCTTTTTTGTTAGGGAGTTATAAGGGTTAAAGGTTGACCAGAAATTTCTAATTTTTACAACACCATTTTTTTTAGGGACCACATCTCATTTGAAGTCATTTTTAGGGGTCTATATGATAGAAAATAACCAAGTGTGACACCATTCTAAAAACTGCACCCCTCAAGGTGCTCAAAACCACATTCAAGAAGTTAATTAACGCTTCAGGTGTTTCACAGGAATTTTTGGAATGTTTAAATAAAAATGCAAATGGCCTCTTTTGAGAAAAAGAGGACTTAAACTCTATAGGGCCACCTGTTGGAAGTAGCGATCCTACAAGTCAAAATCAACTCTTTAACGAGTCGTGCAATATGACTTAGGATAAAAGCCAAATTAGTATCTCAATTCGCAGACACGGTGTTTCGGGCTGTTGGCCCTCGTCAGTGCGAAGCATGAGAACTAATTTGGCTAGGTGAGAGGCTCTGGACTGGGGTCTAAGGGGTATCGTTTCTCCTTATGGAGAGTGACATACCATCTCTGGCTTGTCAAGGTAAGGAGGATTATTCGCCGTGCAATGCTCCTCTGGGAAATATAATATGCAAATTGCCTCTTCTGAGAAAAAGATGACTTAAACTCTATAGCGCCACCTGTTGGAAGTAGCGATTCTACAAGTCACAATCAACTCTTTAACGAGTCGTGCAATATGACTTAGGATAAAAGCCAAATTAGTATCTCAATTCGCCAACACTGTGTTTCGGGCTGTTGGCCCTCATCAGTGCGAAGCATGAGAACTAATTTGGCTAGGTGAGAGGCTCTGGACTGGGGTCTATTGAGATACTAATTTGGCTCTCCATAAGGAGAAACGATACCCCTTAAATAAAAATGAACATTTAACTTTTTTCACAAAAAATTTACTTCAGCTCCAACTTGTTTTATTTTACCAAGGGTAACAGGAGAAAATGGACCCCAAAATTTGTTGTACAATTTGTCCTGAGTACGATGATACCCCATATGTGGGGGTAAACCACTGTTTGGGTGCAAGGGAGAGCGCGGAAGGGAAGGAGCGCCGTTTGACATTTCAATGCAAAATTGACAGGAATTGAGATGGTAAATTAAAAAGAAATGACATCATACGCAAGTGGGGCATCAATAGTACAAGATAGATCCAGAAACAAAGCCCGAAAATCACCCCAAATGCATATGTGGACAAATGCAGGACAAACTGCAAATTCAACAAGAAACCACACAAAAGCACCAGCAACAGTTTTTAGTCCAGAATACAAATATAGTTTATTATAATAATATAAATAGCAAACAGGTACAGGGTAAGATACGAGAGAGACATGCAGCAATGCAGCACAAATGTGCCCAAAGAAGCCGAGGGCAGCACACGGGGTAAATCATGAATGTAAGGGGGAAATTCCGCCAGAAAGAGCCATAGCACGACTGGTAAATTACAGTGTCAGTAATGAGCCCAAACCCATAGCTAGATAACCAAGTAACAACTCATAAATAAGAAGTATAATGTAAAAGGGGGAATTACCAACGAACATACCCTTGATGTAAACACCAACCACCGCGCCGTCCACAGCTCACCCCAGGAATTGAGATGGGACGCCATGTCGCGTTTGGAGAGCCACTGATGTGCCTAAACATAGAAACCCCCCACAAGTGACACCATTTTGGAAAGTAGACCCCCTAAGGAACTTATCTAGATGTGTGGTGAGCACTTTCACCCACCAAGTACTTCACAGAAGTTTATAATGTAGAGCCATAAAATAAAAAATTATATTTTTTCACAAAAATGATCTTTTTGCCCCCAATTTTTTATTTTCCCAAGGGTAACAGACGAAATTGGACCCCAAAAGTTGTTGTGCAATTTGTCCTGAGTACGCTGATTCCCATATGTAGGGGTAAACCACTGTTTGGGCGCATGGCAGAGCTCAGATGGGAAGGAGCGCCGTTTGATTTTTCAATGCAAAATTGGCTGGAATTGAGATCGTACGCCATGTCGCGTTTGGAGAGCCCCTGATGTGCCTAAACAGTGGAAACCCCCCAATTCTAACTGAAACCCTAACCCAAACACACCCCTATCCCTAATCCCAACCCTAACCACACCCCTAACCCGAACACACCCCTAACCCTAATCTCAACCATACCACTAACCCTAACCACACCTCTATCCCTGATACACCTCTGACCCTAATCCCAACCGTAAATGTAATCCAAACCCTATCCCTAACTTTAGCCCCATCCCTAACTTTAGCCCCAACCCTAACCCTAATGGGAAATGGAAATAATTTTTTTTATTTTATTATTTTTTTCCCTAACTAAGGGGGTGATGAAGGGGGGTTTGATTTACTATTGATAGCGGGTTTTTTAGTGGATTTTTATGATTGGCAGCTGTCACATACTAAAAGACGCTTTTTATTGCAAAAAATTGTTTTTGCGTCTCCACATTTTGAGAGCTATAATTTTTCCATATTTTGCTCCACAGAGTCAAGTGACGTCTTTTTGCGGGACGAGTTGACGTTTTTATGGGTACCATTTTTGGGCACGTGACATTTTTTATCGCTTTTTATTCCGATTTTTGTGAGGCAGAATGACCAAAAATCAGCAATTCATGAATTTCTTTTAGGGGGAAGGGGCGTTTACACTGTTCCACTTTTGGTAAAATTAATAAAGCAGTTTTATTTTTCGGGTCAGTACGATTACAGCGATACCTCATTTATATAATTTTTTTATGTTTTGGCGCTTTTATACGATAAAAATTATTTTATATAAAAAATAAGTATTTTTGCATTGCTATTCTGGGGACTATAACTTTTTTTTTTTTTTCGTTGATGACGCTGTATGGTGGCTCGTTTTTTGCGGGACAAGATGACGTTTTCAGCGGTACTATTTTTTATATCCCTCTTTGTGATCGCGTGTTATTCCACATTTTGTTCGGCAGTATGATAATAAAGCATTTTTTGCCTCTCTTTTTTTTTTATGGTGTTCACTGAAGGGGTTAACTAGTGGGACAGTATTATAGGTCAGTTCGTTACGGACGCGGCGATACTAAATCTGTGTACTTTTATTGTTTGTTTTATTTCAAGAAATGTATTTATTGCAACAATATATATATTTTTTTCTTTATTTAGGATTTTTTTTTTCTTACACGTTTAAATTTTTTTTTTTTTACTTGTTTACTTTGTCCTGGGGAAGACATGACTATATAGTGTCAGATCGCTGATCTGACACTTTGCAGTGCACTTTGTCAGATCAGCGATCTGACAGGCACTGCAGGGAGGCTTGCCGGCGCCTGCAAGCCACCTCCCTGCATGACCCGGAAGGCCCCCTGTGGCCATTTTGGATCCGGGGCAGGGAGGGGGAGGTAGGAGACCCTCGGAGCAACGCAATCACATCACGTTGCTCCGAGGGTCTCAGGGAGCCCCCTCCCTGCGCGATGCTTCCCTATGCCGCCGGAACGCTGCGATCATGCTTGATCGCAGTGTTCCGTGGGTTAACCCCTTCCCGACCTTTGACGCATACGCTGCGTCATGAAAGTCGGTGCCATTCCGACCCATGACGCAGCGTATGCGTCATGGTTTGATCGCGTTCCTGCGGGTCGGGTGACCGGGGTCAATGAAATGTCACCCGACCCGCAGGTACGTGAGGACCTCTAGTTGACCCCAGGGGGGGTGGCTTTGCCCCCCCCGTGGCCACGATCGCTCCTGTGCCCTCTGTTTCACCCCCCTCCAGCTCTGATTGGAGAAAGCGTCCATGTGACGCTTTCACTCCAATCAGCGGTGGAGGGGCGGAGTGAAACATGTCTCACATCACTCTCCAGCTTCATCCCTTCCGTGGAAGCTGGAGAGTGAGGTCCCTGTGTGCCGCACCCGCCGCCGCCACTGCCTGATCGCCGCCGCCCGCTGCCAGATCGCCGCCGCCCGCTGCCAGATCGCTGCCGCCGCTGCTAGATCGCCCCCTGCTGCCTGATCGCCGCTGCTGCCGCCTTCCGGTACTCCCCCCTCTGCCTCCCTCTCCCCCCACCATCCGATACCCCCCCCGCCATCCGTTAACCCCTGCACTCCCTCCCACGCCCCAGAAATCAGCCCCCTGCCCAGTGATCACCCAGGCTCCTACATCTCCCCTGCCCCCTCCTTCCCCCCCTCCCGCTCCTGACAGCCACCTTCTGACCCCCCCCCCCGTGATCACCCACCCCAGTGATCACTCTGATCACCCCCTGCCCCCCTGATCACCCCCTGCTGCTGCTGGCTCCTGCATTACCTCAGGCCCTTTTGCTTGACTGCTCCCCCGTGCCCCACTGATCGCCGCCTGTCCGCCTTCCCATCCACTGATCGCCACCTGTCCGCCTTCTGGTACTCCCCCCCTCTGCCTCCCGCTCCTCCAACCGTCCGATCCCCCCCCTGCCATCCGTTAACCCCTCCACTCCCTCCCACACCCCAGAAATCAGCCCCCTGCCCAGTGATCACCCTTCCTTGCTGCAGGCTCCTACATCTCCCCTGCCCCCTCCTTCCCCCCCGCTCCTGACATCCACCTTCTGCCCCCCCGTGATCACCCGCCCCAGTGATCACTCTGATCACCCCCTGCCCCCCTGATCACCCCCCCCCCCACTGCTGCTGCCGCCTCCTGCATCCCCTCAGGCCCCTTCGCCTGACAGCTCCCCCGTGCCCCGCTGATCGTCGCCTGTCCTCCTTCCGGTCTGCTGATCGCCGCCTGTCCGCCTTCCAGTACTCCCCCTCTCTGCCTCCCGCTCCCCCCGCCGTCCGATCCCCCCTCCCGACCGCCACTCCCTCCCACGCCCCGGAAATCACCCCCCTGCCCAGTGATCACCCTTCCCTGCTGCAGGCTCCTACATCTCCCCTGCCCCCACATTTCCTCCGCACCTGACAACCACCTCCTGCCCCCCCCCGGTGATCACCCGCCCCAGTGATCACCCTGATCACCCCCCCCTCCCCCCCGCGCTGCTGCTGCCGGCTCCTGCGTCTCCTCAGGCCCCTTCGCCTGACAGCTCCCCCGCGCCCCACTTACCGCTCCCGCGTGATCGCTCCCGCGCCCTGCTGATCGCTCCCGTGCCCTGCTGATCGCTCCCCTTACTGCTGCTGCCGGCTCCTGCATCTCCTCAGCCCCCCCACTCCTGAAAGCCCCCTCCTGCAGGAAAGTTTCACTAAACACTCACACATACACACACGCACACTAATAAAGCTTAGTTTTTTTACACGCACGCACACACAATGTCCCGCTCGTCCCAGTCACAGAGGCTGTACTCGGCAGAGGAGGCATATTCTTTTATTGCCTCCGAAGCTGATAGTGAGGGAGAGGACCCTACCTTTCTCTATTCCTCCCACTCTTCCACCTCCAGTGACACGGACTCGCCACCACCACGATGTCGCAGGACGAGAAATCGTCCGCAGCCCAGGGAAGAAGAGCCGGAGCCCAGGGAAGAAGAGTCGGAGGCCGGGGGAGAAGACCCACAACCAAGTGTGAGTAACCCCCAACCTAGTGCTAGTCACGCCCAACCTAGCACTAGTACCCCCACCTGGACCCCCGTCCCTGAAAATTTTGCTCCACGGATTCCTGATTTCATTCCCCAATCAGGAATCCAATTTGAGACTGCCAACCTCAGGGAAATAGACTTTTTCAAAGTCTATTTCTCGGAGTCAATCGTCAGTCTCATGGTGGAGCAAACAAACTTATATGCCCTGCAATTTTTTGCCCAAAACCCAGTTTCATCATTTTCTGCTTGGAGTCCCGTTGACTCTGCAGAAATGTTGAAATATTGGGGACTGGTCCTTCACATGGGAATTGTGAAGAAACCAGAACTTCGCCAATACTGGAGTACTGATATTTTATATCAAACTCCAGTATTTGGCATGGTTATGATTCGCAAGCGTTTTGAGGCGATTCATAAATTTCTCCACTTTAGGGACAACACGGACATCCTTCCCCGCGATGACCCGAATTTTGATAGACTGTTCAAAATTCGGCCGGTCATCGAACACTTCAGCAACAAGTTTGCTGAAGTGTACATTCCCCAAAGGGAAATTTGTGTGGATGAATCCCTCATCCACTTCAAAGGGAGGCTTCAGTTCCGTCAGTACCTGCCCAGCAAGAGGGCGAGGTACGGGATTAAGCTCTATAAGATCTGCGAGAGTACCTCAGGGTACACTCTCAGCTTTAGAGTTTATCAAGGAAAGGACACCAGGATCCAGCCCCCAGAATGTCCACCTGCTCTGGGGGTGAGTGGGAAAATAGTGTGGGATTTGGTCCACCCACTGCTTGATAAAGGTTACCATCTGTACGTTGATAACTTTTATACAAGCATCCCACTCTTTCAATCCCTCTCTGCCAGAGCTACCGTTGCTTGCGGTACCGTGCGCAGAAACCAGAGGGGTCTCCCTTTGTCACTAATTGAGCAGGTTCTCCCAAAGGGTGAGACCCGGGCCCAATGTAGTGACAACATGCTTGTGGTCAAGTTCAAAGACAAAAGGGACGTCTTTTTCTTGACAACAATCCATGGTCCCGGCACCACGGCCACCACCGTTCGAGGTACCACAGCACAGGTCCACAAACCGGACTGTGCGCTGGGGTACAACAAATACATGGGGGGAGTTGATCTTTCTGATCAAGTCCTCCAGCCCTATAGTGCCATGCGGAAGACAAAGGTGTGGTATAAAAAACTGGCTGTGCACATCGTACAAATGGCATTGTATAACGCATACGTGCTATCACGATGTGCAGGTCAGACCAACAACACCTTCCTTCAGTTCCAGGAGGCGGTGATAAAGGCCCTGATGTTTGGAGACGAGGAAGGAGCGGGCCCCAGCACTGCTGGAACTCAAGGTTCCCGTATGGTACCAGGGCAACATTTTCCCGGTGAGGGGCAAAAAAGAAAAAGGTGCCGGGTATGTTATAAAAGGGGGATAAGAAGGGAAACTCGTTTCCAATGTGAAACGTGTCCCGACAAACCTGGACTGTGTTTGGATGAATGCTTCAGAATTCATCACACGTCCGTGGACTAGCCACATCCTGATATTCCACTACAGAACTCACCCACATCAGGCTGATATACACAATACACCACACACACCAACCTGACGTACACTACACCACACACCAACCTGACATACACTACACCACACACACCAACCTGACCCTACGTCAGGTTGGTATGTGTGGTGTAGTGTATGTCAGGTTGGTGTGTGGTGTGGTGTACGTCAGGTTGGTGTGTAGTGTGGTGTAATATACACCACACACACACCAACCGGACGTACACTACACCACATGTACACTACCCACCAACCTGATGTGCACTACTCCACACTCGCCAACCTGACCCTACGTCAAGTTGGTGTATGTGTGTGTTGTAGTGTATGTCCGGTTGGTGTGTGGTGTGGTGTACGTCAGGTTGGTGTGTGTGTGGTGTATACTACACCACACACACCAACCTGACGTACACTACACCACATCCTGATGTACACGACGTACATTACACACCAACCTGATGTACACTACTCCACACTCGCCAACCTAACCCTACGTCAGGTTGGTGTGTGTGTTGTAATGTATGTCAGGTTAGTGCGTGGTGTAGTGTACGTCAGGTTGGTGTGTGTGGTGTAGTATCCAACACACACACACACACCAACCTGACGTACACTACACACCAACCTGATGTACACTACTCCACACTCGCCAACCTGACCCTACGTCAAGTTGGTGTATGTGTGTGTTGTAGTGTATGTCCGGTTGGTGTGTGGTGTGGTGTACGTCAGGTTGGTGTGTGTGTGGTGTATACTACACACACACCAACCTGACGTACACTACACCACAACCTGATGTACACGACGTACACTACACACCAACCTGATGTACACTACTCCACACTCGCCAACCTAACCCTACGTCAGGTTGGTGTGTGTGTTGTAATGTATGTCAGGTTAGTGCGTGGTGTAGTGTACGTCAGGTTGGTGTGTGTGGTGTAGTATCCAACACACACACACACCAACCTGACGTACACTACACACCACCCTGATGTACACTACTCCACACTCGCCAACCTGACCCTACGTCAGGTTGGTGTGTGTGTTGTAGTGTATGTCAGGTTGGTGTGTGGTGTGGTGTACATCAGGTTGGTGTGTGTGGTGCAGTATACACCACACACACCAACCTGACGTACACTACAACACACACACACCAACCTGATGTACACTATGTATGTCAAAAAGTCAAATGGCGCTCCTTCCCTTCTGAGCTCTGCTGTGCGCCCAAACAGTGGTTTACCCCCACATATGAGGTATCAGTGTACTCAGGAGAAATTGCTCAACACATTTTAGGATCCACTTTATCCTGTTACCCATGTGAAAATGAAAAAAATTGAGGCTAAAAGAAAATTTTTGTGAAAAAAAAAGTACTTTTTCATTTTTACGGATCAATTTGTGAAGCACCTGGGGGTACAAAATGCTCACTATGCATCTAGATAAGTTCCTTGGGGGGTCTAGTTTCCAAAATGGGGTCACTTGTGGGGGTGCTCCAATGTTTAGGCACACAGAGGCTCTCCAAACGCGACATGGTGTCCACTAAAGATTGGAGCTAATTTTTCATTCAAAAAGTCAAATGGTGCTCCTTCCCTTCTGAGCTCTGCCGTGCGCCCAAACAGTGGTTTACCCCCAAATATGAGGTATCAGTGTACTCAGGAGAAATTGCTCAACACATTTTAGGATCCACTTTATCCTGTTGCCCATGTGAAAATGAAAAAAATTGAGGCTAAAAGAAAATTTTTGTGAAAAAAAAGTACTTTTTCATTTTTACGGATCAATTTGTGAAGCACCTGGGGGTACAAAATGCTCACTATGCATCTAGATAAGTTCCTTGGGGGGTCTAGTTTCCAAAATGGGGTCACTTGTGGGGGTGCTCCAATGTTTAGGCACACAGAGGCTCTCCAAACGCGACATGGTGTCCACTAAAGATTGGAGCTAATTTTTCATTCAAAAAGTCAAATGGTGCTCCTTCCCTTCTGAGCTCTGCCGTGCGCCCAAACAGTGGTTTACCCCCAAATATGAGGTATCAGTGTACTCAGGAGAAATTGCTCAACACATTTTAGGATCCACTTTATCCTGTTGCCCATGTGAAAATGAAAAAAATTGAGGCTAAAAGAAAATTTTTGTGAAAAAAAAGTACTTTTTCATTTTTACGGATCAATTTGTGAAGCACCTGGGGGTACAAAATGCTCACTATGCATCTAGATAAGTTCCTTGGGGGGTCTAGTTTCCAAAATGGGGTCACTTGTGGGGGTGCTCCAATGTTTAGGCACGCAGAGGCTCTCCAAACGCGACATGGTGTCCACTAAAGATTGGAGCTAATTTTTCATTCAAAAAGTCAAATGGTGCTCCTTCCCTTCTGAGCTCTGCCGTGCGCCCAAACAGTGGTTTATCCCCACATATGAGGTATCAGTGTACTCAGGAGAAATTGCTCAACACATTTTAGGATCCACTTTATCCTGTTGCCCATGTGAAAATGAAAAAAAATTGAGGCTAAAAGAAAATTTTTGTGAAAAAAAAGTACTTTTTCATTTTTACGGATCAATTTGTGAAGCACCTGGGGGTACAAAATGCTCACTATGCATCTAGATAAGTTCCTTGGGGGGTCTAGTTTCCAAAATGGGGTCACTTGTGGGGGTGCTCCAATGTTTAGGCACACAGAGGCTCTCCAAACGCGACATGGTGTCCACTAAAGATTGGAGCTAATTTTTCATTCAAAAAGTCAAATGGTGCTCCTTCCCTTCTAAGCTCTGCCGTGCGCCCAAACAGTGGTTTTCCCCCACATATGAGGTATCAGTGTACTCAGGAGAAATTGCTCAACACATTTTAGGATCCACTTTATCCTGTTGCCCATGTGAAAATGAAAAAAATTGAGGCTAAAAGAAAATTTTTGTGAAAAAAAAAGTACTTTTTCATTTTTACGGATCAATTTGTGAAGCACCTGGGGGTACAAAATGCTCACTATGCATCTAGATAAGTTCCTTGGGGGGTCTAGTTTCCAAAATGGGGTCACTTGTGGGGGTGCTCCAATGTTTAGGCACGCAGAGGCTCTCCAAATGCGACATGGTGTCCACTAAAGATTGGAGCTAATTTTCATTCAAAAAGTCAAATGGTGCTCCTTCCCTTCTGAGCTCTGCCGTGCGCCCAAACAGTGGTTTACCCCCACATATGAGGTATCAGTGTACTCAGGAGAAATTGCTCAACACATTTTAGGATCCACTTTATCCTGTTGCCCATGTGAAAATGAAAAAAATTGAGGCTAAAAGAAAATTTTTGTGAAAAAAAAGTACTTTTTCATTTTTACGGATCAATTTGTGAAGCACCTGGGGGTACAAAATGCTCACTATGCATCTAGATAAGTTCCTTGGGGGGTCTAGTTTCCAAAATGGGGTCACTTGTGGGGGTGCTCCAATGTTTAGGCACACAGAGGCTCTCCAGACGCGACATGGTGTCCACTAAAGATTGGAGCTAATTTTGTCATTCAAAAAGTCAAATGGCGCTCCTTCCCTTCCGAGCCCTGCCATGCGCCCAAACAGTGGTTCCCCCCCATATATGGGGTATCAGCGTACTCAGGACAAATTGGTCAACAAGTTTTGTGGTGCAGTTTCTCCTTTTACCCTTGGGAAAATAAAAAAATGTTGCTAAAAAATCATTTTTGTGACTAAAAAGTGAAATGTTCATTTTTTTCTTCTATGTTGCTTCTGCTGCTGTGAAACACCTGAAGGGTTAATAAACTTCGTGAATGTGGTTTTGAGCATCTTGAGGGGTGCAGTTTTTAGAATGGTGTCACTTTTGGGTATATTCAGCCATATAGACCCCTCAAACTGACTTCAAATGTGAGGTGGTCCTTAAAAAAAATGGTTTTGTAAATTTTGTTGTAAAAATGAGAAATCGCTGATCAACTTTTAACCCTTATAACTTCCTAGAAAAAAAAAAATTTTTTTCCAAAATTGTGCTGATGTAAAGTAGACATGTGGGAAATGTTATTTATTAACTATTTTGTGTCACATATCTCTCTGGTTTATCAGAATAAAAATTCAAAATTTGAAAATTGCAAAATTTTCAAAATTTTCGCCAAATTTCCAATTTTTTCACACATAAACGCAAAAATTATCGACCTAAATTTACCACTAACATGAAGCCCAATATGTCACGAGAAAACAATCTCAGAATCGCTAGGATCCGTTGAAGCGTTCCCGAGTTATTACCTCATAAAGGGACACTGGTCAGAATTGCAAAAAATGGCAAGGTCTTTAAGGTCAAAATAGGCTGGGTCATGAAGGGGTTAATGTGCCAGAAGCGGTCTGTGACCGCTCCTGACAGATAGTGCCGGATGTCAGCTGCGATAGTCAGCTGACACCCGCCCCGATCGGCCACGCTTCCCCCGTGAGCGCGGCTGATCGGTGATGACGTACTATCCCGTCTGTGGTCATACGGACCCATACCATCTCGACAGGATAGTATGTCATATGTCAGAAAGGAGTTAAAATGTTTAGGAATTGTCTTTAGAGTAATGGGGTCATCAACTTCTTTGGCTGCAATAATTCAGTTAACGTGTTCATGTACGCGAACTTTAACCCCTTTACCCCCAAGGGTGGTTTGCACGTTAATGACCGGGCCAATTTTTACAATTCTGACCACTGTCCCTTTATGAGGTTATAACTCTGGAACGCTTCAATGGATCCTGGTGATTCTGACATTGTTTTCTCGTGACATATTGTACTTCATGACAATGGTAAAAATTCTTTGATAGTACCTGCGTTTATTTGTGAAAAAAACGGAAATTTGGCGAAAATTATGAAAATTTCGCAATTTTCCAACTTTGAATTTTTATGCAATTAAATCACAGAGATATGTCACACAAAATACTTAATAAGTAACATTTCCCACATGTCTACTTTACATCAGCACAATTTTGGAACCAAAATTTTTTTTTGTTAGGGAGTTATAAGGGTTAAAAGTTGACCAGCAATTTCTCATTTCTACAACACCATTTTATTTTAGGGACCACGTCTCATTTGAAGTCATTTTGAGGGGTCTATATGATAGAAAATACCCAAGTGTGACACCATTCTAAAAACTACACCCCTCAAGGTGCTCAAAACCATATTCAAGAAGTTTATTAACCCTTCTGGTGCTTCACAGGAATTTTTTGAATGTTTAAATAAAAATGAACATTTAACTTTTTTTCACAAAAAATTTAATTCAGCTCCAATTTGTTTTATTTTACCAAGGGTAACAGGAGAAAATGGACCCCAAACATTGTTGTACAATTTGTCCTGAGTATGCCAATACCCCACATGTGGGGGTAAACCACTGTTTGGGCGCATGGCAGAGCTCGGAAGCAAAAGAGTGCCATTTGACTTTTCAATGCAAAATTGACTGGAATTGAGATGGGACGCCATGTTTCGTTTGGAGAGCCCCTGATGTGGCTAAACATTGAAACCCCCCACAAGTGACACCATTTTGGAAAGTAGACCCCCTAAGGAACTTATCTAGAGGTGTGGTGAGCACTTTGACCCACCAAGTGCTTCACAGAAGTTTATAATGCAGAGCCGTAAAAATAAAACAAAATTTTTTTCCCACAAAAATTATTTTTTTAGCCCCCAGTTTTGTATTTTCCTGAGGGTAACAGGAGAAATTGGACCCCAAAATTTGTTGCCCAATTTGTCCTGAGTGCGATGATACGCCATATGTGGGGGGAACCACTGTTTGGGCACATGGGAGGGCTCAGAAGGGAAGGAGTGCCATTTGAATGCAGACTTAGATGGAATGGTCTGCAGGTGTCACATTGCGTTTGCAGAGCCCCTAATGTACCTAAACAGTAGAAACCCCCCACAAGTGACACCATTTTGGAAAGTAGACCCCCTTAGGAACTTATCTAGATGTGTTGTGATAGCTTTGAACCCCCAAGTGTTTCACTACAGTTTGTAACGCAGAGCCGTGAAAATTAAAAAAAAAAATCTTTCCCCCCAAAATTATTTTTTAGCCCCCAGTTTTGTATTTTCCTGAGGGTAAGAGGAGAAATTCGACCCCAAAAGTTGTTGTCCAATTTGTCCTGAGTACGCTGATACCCCGTATGTTGGGGGAAACCACCGTTTGAGCGCATGGCAGAGCTCGGAAGGGAAGGAGCGCCATTTGGAATGCAGACTTAGATGGAATGGTCTGCAGACGTCACATTGCGTTTGCAGAACCCCTAATGTACCTAAACAGTAGAAACCCCCCACAAGTGACCTCATATTGGAAACTAGACCCCCCAGGGAACTAATCTAGATGTGTTGTGAGAACTTTGAACCCCCAAGTGCTTCACTACAGTTTATAACGCAGAGCCGTGAAAATAAAAAATCTTTTTTTTTCACACAAAAAATATGTTTTAGCCCCGAGTTTTGTATTTTCCCAAGGGTAACAGGAGAAATTGGACCCCAAAAGTTGTTGTCCTATTTGTCCTGAGTACGCTGATACCCCATATGTTGGGGTAAACCCCTGTTTGGGCACACGGGAGAGCTCGGAAGGGAAGAAGCACTGTTTTACTTTTTCAACGCAGTATTGGCTGGAATTGAGATCGGACGCCATGTCGCGTTTGGAGAGCCCCTGATGTGCCTAAACAGTGGAAACCCCCCAATTATAACCGAGACCCTAATCCAAACACATCCCTAACCCTAATCCCAACAGTAACCCTAACCACACCTCTAACCCTGACACACCCCTAACCCTAATCCCAACCCTATTCCCAACCGTAAATGTAATCTAAACCCTAACTGTAACTTTAGCCCCAACCCAAACTGTAGCCCTAGCCCTATCCCTAGCCCTAACCCTAATCCTAACCCTAGCCCTAACCCTAACCCTAACCCTAGCCCTAACCCTAGCCCTAACCCTAGCCCTAACCCTAACCCTATCCCTAACCCTAGCCCTAACCCTAGCCCTAACCCTAACCCTAACCCTAGCCCTAACCCTAGCCCTAACCCTAACCCTAGCCCTAACCCTAGCCCTAACCCTAGCCCTAACCCTAGCCCTAACCCTAACTCTAACCCTAGCCCTAATGGGAAAATGGAAATAAATACATTTTTTTAATTTTTCCCTAACTAAGGGGGTGATGAAGGGGGGTTTGATTTACTTTTATAGCGGGTTTTTTAGCGGATTTTTATGATTGGCAGCCGTCACACACTGAAAGACGCTTTTTATTGCAAAAAATATTTTTTGCGTTACCACATTTTGAGAGCTATAATTTTTCTATATTTTGGTCCACAGAGTCATGTGAGGTCTTGTTTTTTGCGGGACGAGTTGACGTTTTTATTGGTAACATTTTCGGGCACGTGACATTTTTTGATCGCTTTTTATTCCGATTTTTGTGAGGCAGAATGACCAAAAACCAGCTTTTCATGAATTTCTTTTGGGGGAGGCGTTTATACCGTTCCGCGTTTGGTAAAATTGATAAAGCAGTTTTATTCTTCGGGTCAGTACGATTACAGCGACACCTCATTTATATCATTTTTTTATGTTTTGGCGCTTTTATACGATAAAAACTATTTTATAGAAAAAATAATTATTTTGGCATCGCTTTATTCTCAGGACTATAACTTTTTTATTTTTTTGCTGATGATGCTGTATGGCAGCTCGTTTTTTGCGGGACAAGATGACGCTTTCAGCGGTACCATGGTTATTTATATCTGTCCTTTTGATCGCGTGTTATTTCACTTTTTGTTCGGCGGTATGATAATAAAGCGTTGTTTTTTGCCTCGTTTTTTTTTTTTTTCTTACGGTGTTTACTGAAGGGGTTAACTAGTGGGCCAGTTTTATAGGTCGGGCCGTTACGGACGCGGCGATACTAAATATGTGTACTTTTATTGTTTTTTTTTTTTTTTATTTAGATAAAGAAATGTATTTATGGGAATAATATTTTTTTTTTTTTCATTATTTTGAAATATTTTTTTTTAATTTTTTTTTTACACATTTGAATTTTTTTTTTTTTACCTTTTTACATTGTCCCAGGGGGGGACATCACAGATCAGTGATCTGACAGTTTGCACAGCACTCTGTCAGATCACTGATCTGACATGCAGCGCTGCAGCCTTCACAGTGCCTGCTCTGAGCAGGCTCTGTGAAGCCACCTCCCTCCCTGCAGGACCCGGATCCGCGGCCATCTTGGATCCGGGGCTGGAGGGAGCAGGGAGGGAGGTGAGACCCTCGCAGCAACGCGATCACATCGCGTTGCTGCGGGGGGCTCAGGGAAGCCCGCAGGGAGCCCCCTCCCTGCGGGAAGCTTCCCTGTACCGCCGGCACATCGCGATCATCTTTGATCGCGGTGTGCCGGGGGTTAGTGTGCCGGGGGCGGTCCGTGACCGCTCCTGGTACATAGTGCCGGATGTCAGCTGCGATAGGCAGCTGACACCCGGCCGCGATCGGCGGCGCTCCCCCCGTGAGCGCGGCCGATCGCGCTGGACGTACTATCCCGTCCATGGTCATAGGGGCCCACCCCACATGGACGGGATAGTACGTCCGATGTCAGAAAAGGGTTAAGCTGTCGCGTGCTGAGACCTTTATAGATTTTTGGGCAGGTACATGTGGCGTTATAGATAACAGCCCGTGTATTGTAAGAGATGGATTGAGGGATGTTATAAGTTTTACTGCCGGTAGAGTTGGTAAAATTGCATGACGTCGATGTATTGGGACAGGCTACATCTGCCACATGGATTGCATCCCCAAGGTTGTTTTACATTATAAAGGAAGGTGATTGGCTTATTTTGGTAGTAAATTTTAACCGGTTTAACCTTCAAGTTGGATGATCTACTAAATGTAATAACTGGTCTCATATTTAAGTATCTCTCCAGTGTAGGGTCCGCCAGTAGGATATGCCAGGATTTTTCCAGACATTTGTGCATAAGTGTGGTTTGCGCATGATAATCAGTAATAAACTGAACCTGTTTTGTATTTGTGGGTCCTCTGGGAGTATATAGAGCATCTTGTTTATATGTAAATTTTAGCTCTATTGTACGCTTTCTTAATGGATCGGAGCCCACATCAAAGGGAGGGACACTGTTGTGAATTCTGTGGCAGAGCTCCCTCCTGTGGTCACAAGTGGTACTTCGGCTGATTCTCTCTGGGAGCTTCCGTTTGTGGAGGAAACTGGTACTGCTGCTTCTGAGTTTCCTTCCTCAGGTGATCTGGTGAGGTCGTTAGGTGCTTCTCTACTTAACCCCACCTAATGCTTTGATTCATGCTTCCTGTCAATGTTCCAGTGTTGGACTTGTGTTTCTCTGGATCATTCCTGTGGCCTGCTGCTCTGCATAGCTAAGTGCTTCTTTGCTATTTGTTGCTATTTTTTCTGTCCAGCTTGTCTATTTGTTTTGCTGGAAGCTCTGGGACGCAAAGGGTGTACCTCCGTGCCGTTAGTTCGGTACGGAGGGTCTTTTTGCCCCTTTGCGTGGTTTTCTTTAGGGTTTTGTGTAGACCGCAAAGTTATCTTTCCTATCCTCGTTCTGTCTAGAATATCGGGCCTCACTTTGCTGAATCTATTTCATCCCTACGTTTGTCTTTTCATCTTACTCACAGTCATTATATGTGGGGGGCTGCCTTTTCCTTTGGGGTATTTCTCTGAGCCAAGGTAGGCTTATTTTTTCTATCTTCAGGCTAGTTAGTTTCTCAGGCTGTGCCGAGTTGCATAGGGAGCTTTAGGCGCAATCCACGGCTGCCTCTAGTTGTGTTTGGAGAGGATCAGGGATTGCGGTCTGCAGAGTTCCCACGTCTCAGAGCTCGTTCTATTATTTTGGGTTATTGTCAGATCACTGTATGTGCTCTGACCTCCATGTCCATTGTGATACTGAATTGCCTTTCATAACAGTACAGGAAGCCAAAAGTACTAATGATTCTCAATAGAGGGAAAAAAGAAGTTCTGAGACCATTTTTTTTTCTTGGCTTTGTGTTTTGTCTTTTTTTTCCCCTAGACATTTGGGTGGTTCAGTACACAGGTGAAGCGATGGACATTAGAAGTCTGTCTTCATTTGTGGATCAGCTCTCGGCAAGAGTACAAAAGATTCAAGACACTATTGATCAGAAATCTATGTTAGAACCAAGAATTCCTATTCCTGATTTGTTTTTTTGGAGATAGAACTAAGTTTCTGAGTTTCAAAATTAATTGTAAGTTATTTCTGGCCTTGAAACCTCGTTCCTCTGGTGATCCAGTTCAACAGGTTTTGATTATTATTTCTTTTTTGCGCGGCGACCCTCAGGACTGGGCATTTTCTCTTGCGCCAGGAGATCCTGCATTAAGTAATATCAATGCGTTTTTCCTGGCGCTCGGATTGCTGTACGATGAGCCTAATTCAGTGGATCAGGCAGAAAAGAATTTGCTGGCTCTTTGTCAGGGTCAGGATGAGATAGAGGTATATTGCCAGAAATTTAGAAAATGGTCAGTGCTCACTCAATGGAATGAATCTGCGCTGGCAGCTATGTTCAGAAAGGGTCTCTCTGAAGCCCTTAAGGATGTCATGGTGGGATTTCCTATGCCTGCTGGTTTGAATGAGTCTATGTCTTTGGCTATTCAGATCGGTCGACGCTTGCGTGAGCGTAAATCTGTGCACCATTTGGCGGTATTACCTGAGCTTAACCCCTTTCTGACATCGGACGTACTATCCCGTCCATGTGGGGTGGGCCCCTATGACCATGGACGGGATACTACGTCCAGCGCGATCGGCGGCGCTCACGGGGGGAGCGCCGCCGATCGCGGCCGGGTGTCAGCTGTTTATCGCAGCTGACATCCGGCACTATGTGCCAGGAGCGGTCACGGACCGCCCCCGGCACATTAACCCCTGGCACACCGCGATCAAAGATGATCGCGATGTGCCGGCGGTGCAGGGAAGCACCGCGCAGGGAGGGGGCTCCCTGCGGGCTTCCCTGAGCCCCCCGCAGCAACGCGATGTGATCGCGTTGCTGCGAGGGTCTTACCTCCCTCCCTCCCTGCTCGAGCCCCGGATCCAAGATGGCCGCGGATCCGGGTCCTGCAGGGAGGGAGGTGGCTTCACAGAGCCTGCTCAGAGCAGGCACTGTGAAGGCTGCAGCGCTGCATGTCAGATCAGTGATCTGACAGAGTGCTGTGCAAACTGTCAGATCACTGATCTGTGATGTCCCCCCCTGGGACAAAGTAAAAAAGTAAAAAAAAAAATTTTCAAATGTGTAAAAAAAAAAAAAAAAAATAAAATATTCCAAAATAATGAAAAAAAAAATAAAAATATTATTCCCATAAATACATTTCTTTATCTAAATAAAAAAAACAAAACAATAAAAGTACACATATTTAGTATCGCCGCGTCCGTAACGGCCCGACCTATAAAACTGGCCCACTAGTTAACCCCTTCAGTAAACACCGTAAGAAAAAAAAAAAAAAACGAGGCAAAAAACAACGCTTTATTATCATACCGCCGAACAAAAAGTGGAATAACACGCGATCAAAAAGACAGATATAAATAACCATGGTACCGCTGAAAACATCATCTTGTCCCGCAAAAAACGAGCCGCCATACAGCATCATCAGCAAAAAAATAAAAAAGTTATAGTCCTGAGAATAAAGCGATGCCAAAATAATTATTTTTTCTATAAAATAGTTTTTATCGTATAAAAGCGCCAAAACATAAAAAAATGATATAAATGAGGTGTCGCTGTAATCGTACTGACCCGAAGAATAAAACTGCTTTATCAATTTTACCAAACGCGGAACGGTATAAACGCCTCCCCCAAAAGAAATTCATGAATAGTTGGTATTTGGTCATTCTGCCTCACAAAAATCGGAATAAAAAGCGATCAAAAAATGTCACGTGCCCGAAAATGTTACCAATAAAAACGTCAACTCGTCCCGCAAAAAACAAGACCTCACATGACTCTGTGGACCAAAATATAGAAAAATTATAGCTCTCAAAATGTGGTAACGCAAAAAATATTTTTTGCAATAAAAAGCGTCTTTCAGTGTGTGACGGCTGCCAATCATAAAAATCCGCTAAAAAACCCGCTATAAAAGTAAATCAAACCCCCCTTCATCACCCCCTTAGTTAGGGAAAAATTAAAAAAATGTATTTATTTCCATTTTCCCATTAGGGCTAGGGTTAGAGTTAGGGCTAGGGTTAGGGCTAGGGTTAGGGTTAGGGCTAGGGTTAGGGTTAGGGGTAGGGTTAGGGCTAGGGTTAGGGCTAGGGCTAGGGTTAGGGCTAGGGTTAGGGTTAGGGTTAGGTCTAGGGTTAGGGCTAGGGCTAGGGCTAGGGTTAGGGCTAGGGTTAGGGCTAGGGTTAGGGCTAGGGCTACAGTTTGGGTTGGGGCTAAAGTTACAGTTAGGGTTTAGATTACATTTACGGTTGGGAATAGGGTTGGGATTAGGGTTAGGGGTGTGTCTGGGTTAGAGGTGTGGTTAGGGTTACTATTGGGATTAGGGTTAGGGATGTGTTTGGATTAGGGTTTCAGTTATAATTGTGGGGTTTCCACTGTTTAGGCACATCAGGGGCTCTCCAAACGCGACATGGCGTCCGATCTCAATTCCAGCCAATTCTGCGTTGAAAAAGTAAAACAGTGCTTCTTCCCTTCCGAGCTCTCCCGTGTGCCCAAACAGGGGTTTACCCCAACATATGGGGTATCAGCGTACTCAGGACAAATAGGACAACAACTTTTGGGGTCCAATTTCTCCTGTTACCCTTGGGAAAATACAAAACTCGGGGCTAAAACATATTTTTTGTGTGAAAAAAAAAGATTTTTTATTTTCACGGCTCTGCGTTATAAACTGTAGTGAAACACTTGGGGGTTCAAAGTTCTCACAACACATCTAGATTAGTTCCCAGGGAGGTCTAGTTTCCAATATGGGGTCACTTGTGGGGGGTTTCTACTGTTTAGGTACATTAGGGGTTCTGCAAACGCAATGTGACGTCTGCAGACCATTCCATCTAAGTCTGCATTCCAAATGGCGCTCCTTCCCTTCCGAGCTCTGCCATGCGCTCAAACGGTGGTTTCCCCCAACATACGGGGTATCAGCGTACTCAGGACAAATTGGACAACAACTTTTGGGGTCGAATTTCTCCTCTTACCCTCGGGAAAATACAAAACTGGGGGCTAAAAAATAATTTTGGTGGGAAAGATTTTTTTTTTTAATTTTCACGGCTCTGCGTTACAAACTGTAGTGAAACACTTGGGGGTTCAAAGCTATCACAACACATCTAGATGAGTTCCTTAGGGGGTCTAGTTTCCAAAATGGTGTCACTTGTGGGAGGTTTCTACTGTTTAGGTACATTAGGGGCTCTGCAAATGCAATGTGACACCTGCAGACCATTCCATCTAAGTCCTCATTCCAAATGGAGCTCCTTCCCTTCCGAGCCCTCCCATACGCCCAAACAGTGGTTCCCCCCCACATATGGGGCATCAGCGCACTCAAGACAAATTGGACAACAAATTGTGGGGTCGAATTTCTCCTGTTACCCTCGGGAAAATACAAAACTGGGGGCTAAAAAATAATTTTTGTGGGAAAAAATTTTTGTTTTATTTTTACGGCTCTCCATTATAAACTTCTGTGAAGCCCTTGGTGGGTCAAAGTGCTCACCACACCTCTAGATAAGTTCCTTAGGGGGTCTACTTTCCAAAATGGTCTCACTTGTGGGGGGTTTCAATGTTTAGGCACATCAGTGGCTCTTCAAACGCAACATGGCGTCCCATCTCAATTCCTGTCAATTTTGCTTTGAAAAGTCAAACGGCGCTCCTTCCCTTCCGAGCTCTCCCATCCGCCCAAACAGTGGTTTACCCCCACATATGGGCTATCAGCGTACTCAGGACAAATTGTAAAACATCTTTTGCGGTCCAATTTCTTCTCTTACCCTTGGGAAAATAAAAAATTGGGGGCGAAAAGATAATTTTTGTGAAAAAATATGATTTTTTATTTTTACGGTTCTACATTATAAACTTCTGTGAAGCACTTGGTGGGTCAAAGTGCTCACCACACCTCTAGATAAGTTCCTTAGGGGGTCTACTTTCCAAAATGGTGTCACTTGTGGGGGGTTTCAATGTTTAGCCACATCAGGGGCTCTCCAAACGAAACATGGCATCCCATCTCAATTCCAGTCAATTTTGCATTGAAAAGTCAAATGGCACTCTTTTGCTTCCGAGCTCTGCCATGCGCCCAAACAGTGGTTTACCCCCACATGTGGGGTATTGGCATACTCAGGACAAATTGTACAACAATGTTTGGGGTCCATTTTCTCCTGTTACCCTTGGTAAAATAAAACAAATTGGAGCTGAATTAAATTTTTTGTGAAAAAAAGTTAAATGTTCATTTTTATTTAAACATTCAAAAAATTCCTGTGAAGCACCAGAAGGGTTAATAAACTTCTTGAATATGGTTTTGAGCACCTTGAGGGGTGTAGTTTTTAGAATGGTGTCACACTTGGGTATTTTCTATCATATAGACCCGTCAAAATGACTTCAAATGAGATGTGGTGTTGTAGAAATGAGAAATTGCTGGTCAACTTTTAACCCTTATAACTCCCTAACAAAAAAAAATTTTGGTTCCAAAATTGTGCTGATGTAAAGTAGACATGTCGGAAATGTTACTTATTAAGTATTTTGTGTGACATATCTCTGTGATTTAATTGCATTAAAATTCAAAGTTGGAAAATTGCGAAATTTTCATAATTTTCGCCAAATTTCCGTTTTTTCACAAATAAACGCAGGTACTATCAAATAATTTTTACCATTGTCATGAAGTACAATATGTCACGAGAAAACATTGTCAGAATCACCAGGATCCATTGAAGCGTTCCAGAGTTATAACCTCATAAAGGGACAGTGGTCAGAATTGTAAAAATTGGCCCGGTCATTAACGTGCAAACCACCCTTGGGGGTAAAGGGGTTAAACCTGAGCCTATGCAGTGCGATAGGACTTTGACCAGAGTTGAACGGCAAGAACACAGACGTCTGAATGGGCTGTGTTTCTACTGTGGTGATTCCACTCATGCTATCTCTGATTGTCCTAAGCGCACTAAGCGGTTCGCTAGGTCTGCCACCATTGGTACGGTACAGTCAAAATTTCTTCTGTCCGTTACCTTGATCTGCTCTTTGTCATCATATTCTGTCATGGCGTTTGTGGATTCAGGCGCTGCTCTGAATTTTATGGACTTGGAATATGCTAAGCGTTGTGGGTTTTTCTTGGAGCCCTTGCAGTGTCCTATTCCATTGAGAGGTATTGATGCTACGCCTTTGGCCAAGAATAAGCCTCAATACTGGACCCAGCTGACCATGTGCATGGCTCCTGCACATCAGGAGGATATTCGCTTTCTGGTGTTGCATAATCTGCATGATGTGGTCGTGTTGGGGTTGCCATGGCTACAAGCCCATAATCCAGTATTGGATTGGAAATCCATGTCGGTGTCCAGCTGGGGTTGTCAGGGGGTACATGGTGATGTTCCATTTTTGTCAATTTCGTCATCCACCCCTTCTGAGGTTCCAGAGTTCTTGTCTGATTACCGGGATGTATTTGATGAGCCCAAGTCCGATGCCCTACCTCCGCATAGGGATTGTGATTGTGCTATCAATTTGATTCCTGGTGATAAATTCCCAAAAGGTCGACTGTTTAATTTATCCGTGCCTGAGCACACCGCTATGCGCAGTTATGTGAAGGAATCCCTGGAGAAGGGGCATATTCGCCCGTCATCGTCGCCATTGGGAGCAGGGTTTTTTTTTGTGGCCAAAAAGGATGGTTCGCTGAGACCTTGTATAGATTATCGCCTTCTTAATAAGATCACTGTTAAATTTCAGTACCCCTTGCCTTTGTTATCTGATTTGTTTGCTCGGATTAAGGGGGCTAGTTGGTTCACCAAGATTGATCTTCGTGGTGCGTATAATCTGGTGCGAATCAGGCGAGGCTATGAATGGAAAACTGCATTTAATACGCCCGAGGGTCATTTTGAGTATCTAGTGATGCCATTCGGACTTGCCAATGCTCCATCAGTGTTTCAGTCCTTTATGCATGACATCTTCCGAGAGTACCTGGATAAATTCCTGATTGTGTACTTGGATGACATTTTGATCTTCTCGGATGATTGGGAGTCTCATGTGAAACAGGTCAGAACGTTTTTTCAGATCCTGCGTGCTAATTCTTTGTTTGTGAAGGGATCAAAGTGTCTCTTTGGTGTGCAGAAGGTTTCATTTTTGGGGTTCATCTTTTCCCCTTCTACTATCGAGATGGATCCTGTTAAGGTCCAAGCCATCCATGACTGGACTCAGCCGACATCTCTGAAAAGTCTGCAAAAGTTCCTGGGCTTTGCTAATTTTTATCGTCGCTTCATCTGCAATTTTTCTAGTATTGCCAAACCATTGACCGATTTGACCAAGAAGGGTGCTGATTTGGTCAATTGGTCTTCTGCTGCTGTGGAAGCTTTTCAAGAGTTGAAGCGTCGTTTTTCTTCTGCCCCTGTGTTGTGTCAACCTGATGTTTCTCTTCCGTTCCAGGTCGAGGTTGATGCTTCTGAGATTGGAGCAGGGGCTGTTTTGTCGCAGAGAGGTTCTGATTGTTCAGTGATGAAACCATGCGCTTTTTTTTCCAGGAAGTTTTCGCCTGCTGAGCGGAATTATGATGTGAGCAACCGAGAGTTGCTGGCCATGAAGTGGGCATTCGAGGAGTGGCGTCATTGGCTTGAAGGAGCTAAGCATCGCGTGGTGGTATTGACTGATCATAAGAACCTGACTTATCTCGAGTCTGCTAAGCGTTTGAATCCTAGACAGGCTCGTTGGTCGCTGTTTTTCACCCGTTTTGACTTTGTGATTTCGTACCTTCCGGGCTCTAAAAATGTGAAGGCGGATGCTCTGTCTAGGAGTTTTGTGCCCGACTCTCCGGGTTTATCTGAGCCGGCGGGTATCCTCAAGGAAGGAGTAATTGTGTCTGCCATCTCCCCTGATTTGCGGCGGGTGCTGCAAAAATTTCAGGCTAATAAACCTGATCGTTGTCCAGCGGAGAAACTGTTTGTCTCGGATAGGTGGACAAATAAAGTGATCTCTGAGGTTCATTGTTCGGTGTTGACTGGTCATCCTGGAATCTTTGGTACCAGAGAGTTAGTGGCTAGATCCTTTTGGTGGCCATCTCTGTCGCGGGATGTGCGTTCTTTTGTGCAGTCCTGTGGGATTTGTGCTCGGGCTAAGCCCTGCTGTTCTCGTGCCAGTGGGTTGCTTTTGCCCTTGCCGGTCCCGAAGAGACCTTGGACACATATCTCTATGGATTTTATTTCAGATCTTCCCGTCTCTCAAAAGATGTCAGTCATTTGGGTGGTCTGTGATCGCTTTTCTAAGATGGTCCATCTGGTACCATTGTCCAAGTTGCCTTCCTCCTCTGATTTGGTGCCATTGTTCTTCCAGCATGTGGTTCGTTTGCATGGCATTCCAGAGAATATCGTTTCTGACAGAGGTTCCCAGTTTGTTTCGAGGTTTTGGCGAGCCTTTTGTGGTAGGATGGGCATTGACTTGTCTTTTTCCTCGGCTTTTCATCCTCAGACTAATGGCCAGACTGAACGAACCAATCAGACCTTGGAAACCTATCTGAGATGCTTTGTTTCTGCCGATCAGGATGACTGGGTGTCCTTTTTGCCTTTGGCTGAGTTCGCCCTTAATAATCGGGCCAGCTCGGCTACCTTGGTTTCGCCATTTTTCTGCAATTCTGGGTTCCATCCTCGTTTCTCTTCAGGACAGGTTGAGTCTACGGACTGTCCTGGTGTGGATACTGTGGTGGACAGGTTGCAGCAGATTTGGACTCATGTAGTGGACAATTTGACCTTGTCCCAGGAGAAGGCTCAACGTTTCGCTAATCGCAGACGCCGTGTGGGTCCCCGACTTCGTGTTGGGGATCTGGTTTGGTTATCTTCTTGTCATATTCCTATGAAGGTTTCCTTTCTGAAGTTTAAACCTCGTTTCATTGGTCGTTATAGGATTTCTGAGGTTATTAATCCTGTGTCTTTTCGTCTGACCCTCCCAGATTCTTTTTTCATACATAACGTCTTCCATAGGTCATTGTTGCGGAGATACGTGGCACCTATGGTTCCATCTGTTGACCCTCCTGCCCCGGTTTTGGTGGAGGGGGAATTGGAGTATATTGTGGAGAAGATTTTGGATTCTCGTGTTTCAAGACGGAAACTCCAGTATCTGGTTAAATGGAAGGGTTATGCTCAGGAGGATAATTCCTGGGTTTTTGCCTCTGATGTCCATGCTCCCGATCTTGTTCGTGCCTTTCATGTGGCTCATCCTGGTCGGCCTGGGGGCTCTGGTGAGGGTTCGGTGACCCCTCCTCAAGGGGGGGTACTGTTGTGAATTCTGTGGCAGAGCTCCCTCCTGTGGTCACAAGTGGTACTTCGGCTGATTCTCTCTGGGAGCTTCCGTTTGTGGAGGAAACTGGTACTGCTGCTTCTGAGTTTCCTTCCTCAGGTGATCTGGTGAGGTCGTTAGGTGCTTCTCTACTTAACCCCACCTAATGCTTTGATTCATGCCTCCTGTCAATGTTCCAGTGTTGGACTTGTGTTTCTCTGGATCATTCCTGTGGCCTGCTGCTCTGCATAGCTAAGTGCTTCTTTGCTATTTGTTGCTATTTTTTCTGTCCAGCTTGTCTATTTGTTTTGCTGGAAGCTCTGGGATGCAAAGGGTGTACCTCCGTGCCGTTAGTTCGGTACGGAGGGTCTTTTTGCCCCTTTGCGTGGTTTTCTTTAGGGTTTTGTGTAGACCGCAAAGTTATCTTTCCTATCCTCGTTCTGTCTAGAATATCGGGCCTCACTTTGCTGAATCTATTTCATCCCTACGTTTGTCTTTTCATCTTACTCACAGTCATTATATGTGGGGGGCTGCCTTTTCCTTTGGGGTATTTCTCTGAGGCAAGGTAGGCTTATTTTTTCTATCTTCAGGCTAGTTAGTTTCTCAGGCTGTGCCGAGTTGCATAGGGAGCTTTAGGCGCAATCCACGGCTGCCTCTAGTTGTGTTTGGAGAGGATCAGGGATTGCGGTCTGCAGAGTTCCCACATCTCAGAGCTCGTTCTATTATTTTGGGTTATTGTCAGATCACTGTATGTGCTCTGACCTCCATGTCCATTGTGATACTGAATTGCCTTTCATAACAGGACACGACATGTGCAGTGCATGTATGGGCAAGTCGTGAAGGGGTTAATCAACAGAATCAAGATAAATATAAGTAAAAAATGGACTTCCAAAAGCACTGCCAAGGATGTAGGGAGAGTTTTCTTTTTTAATAAAATGATTTTTATTAAGCTACGCCTTACAGAGCCGTTCCAGCTCCTTCATCAGGAGTATTACATGCCATAATTTACTTTCCATAATGCCATCACAACCTTAATGATTGGATGGCCTCCAATCACAATTCATTATTCATTATTATGTATTAAATATTTACAGACAATGTTAATGACAGTTAAAATTCCTACTTTCACCACAATTTACACAGTCAAAAATTATTTGCAGACTAAAATAAAGTGAAATATTTGTCCTTATAACAATTTGAGTATAAAGGGCAAAAAATGGTACGGTTTACAATAGTATCCAAGCAAATCCTCACTGATCAGTATTGTCTATACATTCAGTGAGACCTTCAGCTGATGGGGGAATAGTTTTAAGGGAATCTGTCTTCCCCGCGACGTATATGACCTATTAATATAGGCATACAGGTAATAGAAATGTTACACTAGTGGGGAGAGCATCTATCGGCACGCACACAGGACGTCACAGTGACATTTATATTACCTGTATGCCCATACAGTATTAATAGGTCATATACGTCTCGGGAGTGACAGATTCCCTTTATATATCCAATATGACTGAATATGACCTATTGGATATGTGTGTTGTGATTTGTTCTAAAAGGGTGAGTTATGCTTGGGCAAACTTTATGTAATGATACCATTCTGTATATTGTATCTATGACTGCTCATTCTGTTGTGAACTGCTTGTGTCGTGCGATTGAGATACAGAAAACTATAGTCACAAATAAATCACATAATTGGTGTTACAATTGAAAAATTGATTACAATTTCCCGTGACTGTGGATGAGAATGTTGTAAATCCGTGATTTATCATATTTCAACTTAGACATTTTGTTCCCCCCCATGATTTCTGTTACAGAATTAAAAGATTCATAGAAAGTCTCATCAACCCTCCGGGTGGCCCTATAATATCTGTGAATAATTCCATAACAGCAAACTTATCTTTTTTTTTTTTGTTTTATCAACAGGAGATTATCAGTAAAGGACTACTAAACCTGCTGCCAGGTATTCTAACATGTCCCCCACTGCTGATTGTCAGCTTTCTGCCTATGCACAGTGTACACAAAAAGCTGCCAATCAGTTGTTTGGGCAGGTTATATAGAGCTCAGTGGTAGATCTGCAGCAGAGAAAATAGTTTTTAATTAAAACTGCAGCATCCAGCAAAGTAAGTGACATATTTCTGGAATCAGGGTCTCTGCCCCTACCTTATGCTGGTCCCAGATGGGGTAACAAAAACCTGATGACAGATGACCTTTAAATGTAGATTGTTCACATCATATCATTAGTATATAATGATTACATGACTCTTACAGTATGTCTATGCATTCTCTAACCAAGGACTTTTTCTTTAGCTCTATGTTAAAGAAATATTGGAAGTATTTTAATTACCCAATTTAAGCAGTGGAAAAGTGTGTAATAAATTGTGTATTTAAATGGCAATGAGCATCAGAATGATCCCAAGGAGTCAGACTGTGAAGATGTTTATGCATTTTTGACAGGGACTTTGTAGCCAGACCAGCGACTGCTGTCTGTTTATGCAACACATTTTTACCAGGCGTCGTTTTTCCATTTTTTTTGTGCTGCCAAGATTGTTAAAAAGTCAAACGCTGTACACGAAGATATTTACATGATAATCTTGAGAATTCTAGGGACTTAATCAGGATAAACAAGTTTCTAAAATTAAATGAAATATTTTTCAGAATAACGTTGTTTGTCGTCGTCATCTGAACAAAATGTCAAGCTGCAGATAAATATTTTTACTAGTTTTTTAATCAGTTTTATTCATATCGTGTTTTATTTTATAATGGACAAATTGTGCTATGGTAAATGTATTTGTTTTATAACACAAAGGCAGATGGAGGAAGAATCTCAGTCTCCGTCCACGTAGTTGGACATTGACTTAACTCCCAAGTGTTCACACTTAGGCTGCGTGTCCACGTTCAGGATGGCCGGCGGTATCACCGGAGCGGCTTAGCCGCTCTGCGGTAAGCCCCGCCCCCTTTCTGGGACGCGATGATGCCGGATGTGTTCACAGCACACATCCGGCATCATCGCTCCCCACCATAGGGCCCTGTGCTATATCTTGCGGCGACGGAGCGTCGCCGCAAGATATACGGACATGCTGCGATCTGAAAAGACGCGCAGCATGTCCGGAGTCGCAGGGCCGCCGCGTGCGTGTTACCACGCATAGTGGAGACGGGATTTCATTAAATCCCCTCCACTATGCTGTAACATCTGGACGCTGCGTGTCTGACGCTGCG
This sequence comes from Ranitomeya imitator, assembly GCF_032444005.1. Taxonomy (NCBI): domain Eukaryota; kingdom Metazoa; phylum Chordata; class Amphibia; order Anura; family Dendrobatidae; genus Ranitomeya; species Ranitomeya imitator. The sequence continues at coordinate 437,869,515 of NC_091285.1, forward strand.
GCTCTATGCAGCGTCAGACACGCAGCGTTTACTGCACGTGGACACATACCCTTAGTGGAAGGTCACGAAAACTAACATTTTAATATATTTTAAACTTCAGTCTTAACCTAAAATCTCCCAGAGTACAATGCTTCAAATTTATTAAAAAGCACAAGTAAATGTGACTAATCTTTAGCAGCAGGTGTAAATTGGGGCCAATTTCTACAGTAATTTATTGTAGTTATTTACATTTCTCCTACGAAACCCCCATTTACGGTACTTATTTTATGACTTTTTAAAACTGTCAAAGAATGTGCCAATATGTATAAAAGTTGCAAATGTTGTATGCCAGAAAATTTTTGTATTTTACCCCCGTTATGTTTTATTTCTTAAGTTTCAGATAACTTTTTTAAAGAGTAACTAAACTTTCCTTTTTGGCCTAAATGGAAAGTTATGAAACTTTATAAATCACTTTATTTGGGGATTTGTCTTCATTCTTCCAAACTTATGCATTTCTCCCTCGTCTATTTGCTTGCCTTTAACTGCACGGATATTCCAGTATACACATTCGGTGCTGAACCAGCACTGCCTGTCCAGGGCACCAGGACAACCAGAGTTGTATATAGGTTTTCTGGCACCCGGGGCAAGAATTCAGTTTGCTCCCCCCCCCCCCCGAGAGAAGCAGGAAGAGAAGCTCAATGTCACAGGTATGAAAGTCACATATGGGTGAAGTGTCCATGTGACGAATACTGGAACCTGCAGAGCTGAATCCTGACATCGCAGGCTACTGAATTCTTACAACGCATGCACTGCACACTTTTAGGATTCTCCCTTGCCGGTGGACAGCACAAGCATGTGATTTGTATACTTCTGGCCACATTCTGACTAGACGTGTCTCACCTTGCTCAGTTAATTTTCATTAAGTGAGGCCACACATGTCTAGTCAGCACCTAACCGCATGTATGTAAATCGCCAGCACAAGCGAATCCTAACAGCCTTCAGTGAGCACTGTGAGAATTCAGAAGTCTGCAGTCACATACAATAACTGCAGACTTATCACAAACATGGACAACCCCTTTAATGCTCCTAACATAAATAAAAATATGAGAATTAGGATCACAAATAATATTGACATCAAGGTACCTTATAGATGACGTAGTCTCTGGAGTCGTTCTCCTTCTTTTCTTCATCTTGTCCAGACCCCATGATGAGTTTTCTCATCCACAGCCATCTCTGCAGACTTCCATCTTCTCTGGTCTTCTGCAGCACACCCCCATACGACGCCCTTAAACATAACAGTGTCATTATAATGCTCCTGAATAAAAATATCTGCCCTACGCTGAATAAATAATTGCTCCTCGCTATATTGTCTATTGTCTATATTGTCTATTGTCTGTACAAGTCCCCTCTATAATTTGTAAAGCGCTGCGGAATATGTTGGCGCTATATAAATAAAAATTATTATTATTATTATTATATTATTATATATTGTCTGCACAAAATATGACCCCACACTATCCCTCTTATGGTACAGTACATGCTCTTCACACTGACCTCTCCTTTCCATACTGGGACCGCTCTTCACACTGTCCTCTCAGTGTCCTCCATATAGGGCCCTTTCATCACACTCCCCCTCCTTGGTATAGTGTCCCCTCCTAGCTGTACCCTTGCAATGTCCCCCATGCTACACCCCCCACTACTCAGCTTCTGTTCTGTGCCCACTCACTTTTCTCCCCCCATACTGTCTCCTAATACTATTCCCCCCTCCTCATACTATCTCCTCTCACATCCCCACTGTTCACCATACTGTCTCCTCATATATTTACCCCCTCACTATACTGCCTGCTCTCATATCCCCTCTGACTCCCCATACTGTTTGCATACATCCCATCACCTTTACTCCCCATACATTTTTCCCATTGCTACATTCCCCCGTTCGCTGCACCCATCGCCCACTCACCATACTGTGTCTGCACCCATCCCCGCATACTGTTTCCTCATACATGCCCCCATTCCCCCTTACTGTTTCCTCATACATGCCCCCATTCCCCGTTTCCTCATACATGCCCCCATACTGTTTCCTCACAGATGCTCTGCATCTCCCTTTGCTCCTCATTGTGTGTCCTCAAATCCCCCATACATTAAATCCTCCATCCCCACTCCAAATCTCCCCACACACATTAAATCCCCCCACCTCCACTCCATATCTCCCTCCACACATTGAATCCTCCATCCCCACGCCAAATTGCCCCACACACATTAAATTCCCCATCCCCACTCCAAATCTCCCACACACATTAATTCTTCCCCCACACATTAAATCCCCTCATCCCCACTCCAAATCTCCCCACACACATTAAATCTCCCCATCCCCACTCCAAATAACCCCACACATTAAATCCCCCATCCCCAGTCCAAATCTCCCCCACACATTAAATCCCATCTCCACTCCATATCTCCCTCCACACATTGAATCCCACATCCCCACTCCATATCGCCCCACACACATTAAATTCCCCCATCCCCACTCCAGATCTCCCCCCACACATTAAATCCCCCATCCCCACTCCAAATCCCCCCACCTCTGTGCATTGACCCGTAGAAGCGCTATTCAGCTGGAAACGGCCCGTCATCCTCGCACTCCACTGCCCTCCCTCCAGCTGAAGATGTAATTTTACAAGCTTGTCTAATAAAGCATGGATTTTATCTAGTGAGTGCTACCCTTTTCACTTTTTTGGATGCTGCATCATTGTTTCTTCTATGGTGAGCACCCGAAGATTTGGGTAATTGAACCTAAGCGGTATTGTTTTCAGCATTGTTGCTCTGCTCTTTTGAACTTTGTGAAATGCAAACTAAGAGTAGCCATCTCCGTACATAACTAACAAATAAAGTTGCACTCTGTAGTGCTATAGCATGTAAACATGAAATATATGAAAAGTGACTTGCACTCTAGATGCTGTATTAGGCTGGTTTCACACTTGCGTTTTGATCTGCAGCGTTTTAAACGCAAACGCATTAAAACGCATTTGGTGCAAAAACGCGTTTAAACGCTGCGTTTTTTAGGCGCATGCGTTTTTGCATGTTTTAACGCAAACGCGGCGTTTTGATGCGTTTACAAGCGTTTATTCCTGCGTTTGCGTTTTTGAAACGCATGATGAGAAGTGTGTGACAGCTGCCAATCATCAAAATCAACTAGAAAACCCACTATAAACAGAAATACCTAGGGTTAGGATCCCTAGTAACCCTAGGGATCCTAACCCTAAAACACAAACTCTAACCCTAAAACACAAACTCTAACCCTAACCCTAAAACACAAACTCTAACCCTAACCCAAACTCTAACCCTAACCCAAACTCTAACCCTAACCCAAACTCTAACCCTAACACAAACTCTAACAAACTCTAACACAAACTCTAACCCTGACCCTAAAACACAAACCCTAAAACACAAACTCTAACCCAAACTCTAACCCTAACCCAAACTCTAACCCTAACACAAACTCTAACACAAACTCTAACCCTAACCCTAAAACACAAACTCTAACCCTAACCCTAAAACACAAACTCGAACCCTAACGCTAACCCTAACACAAACTCTATCCCTAACCCTAAAACACAAACTCTAACCCTAACCCTAAAACACAAACTCTAACCCTAACCCAAACTCTAACCCAAACTCTAACACAAACCCTAACACAAACCCTAACACAAACCCTAACACAAACCCTAACCCTAACACAAACTCTAACACAAACCCTAACCCAAACTCTAACCCTAACCCTAGCCCTAACCCTAGGGATCCTAACCCTAACCCTAGGGATCCTAACCCTAACCGTTAGGGTTAGGATCCCTTAGGGTTAGGATTTTTGTTAGGGTTTGTGTTAGAGTTTGGGTTAGAGTTTGGGTTAGGGTTTGTGTTAGGGTTAGTGTTAGAGTTTGTGTTAGAGTTTGTGTTAGGGTTTGTGTTAGGGTTTGTGTTAGGGTTTGTGTTAGAGTTTGGGTTAGAGTTTGGGTTAGAGTTTGGGTTAGAGTTTGGGTTAGGGTTAGTGTTAGGGTTTGGGTTAGAGTTTGGGTTAGGGTTTGTGTTAGGGTTAGGGTGTTTTCTTGTGTTTTTCTATAAAAATGCATGCAAACGCATGTGCTTAAAAACGCATGCGTTTACATAGACATCAAAACTTTTTTTGCTGCGAAAAAACGCATGCGTTTTTTTTTTGCGGCAAAAAAAACGCCACAAAAATTACTACATGTTGCATTTCTGCAACACAACGCATGCAGAGAAAAAACGCATGCATTGCAAAAACGCGTCAAAACGCATGCAAAAAAACGCATGCATTTTTAATGTTAAATATAGGGAAAAAAAACGCAAATGTGAAACCAGCCTTAGTGCTCAATTTTTTCCTATTTTCCTATTCTCTAGACAGTAATGCAATTCAAATTTCATACTTTTCATGTTTAAATGTTTTAGCACTTTATTTGTGAAACTTTGTTAGTTTAAAAATGTGTAACACCTAGTTACAATCTACGTGCCCATCCTCTCTCTATTTGTATATAACATGCATGGTAAAAATTTCAAAGAAACATGAATTCCTGGACCCAAAACTAATCATACTGTTAACACCTCAAATATTAATGTCAGGTCTCATTAATATGGAGTTGCACAACCCTCGTTTAGTAGCTTCAACTCTTCTGGTAAGGCTTTCTACAAGATTTTGTAGTGCCTGTGGTAATTGTTGCTTATTCATCCAGAGGAGCATTTGTGAATTCAAATATTTATTGGGAGGTCCTGGCTCGCAATCTCCATTTTAATTAATCCAAAAGGAGTTTTATAGGGTTGTGAGGACTAGTCAAGTTCCTCTACACCAAACTCATCCCACATCCCACATCCCACAATTCCTCTATGGACTTTGCTTTGTGCACTGGACACAGTTATGCTGGAACTGAAAAGAGTCTATTAAATTTTCCCCGCAAAGTTTGTTGCACACAATTGCCCACAATGTCTTGCTATGCTGAAGCATTAAAAGATTGTACACTACTTGTTGTCCATTGAGTAATATAAAAAAAAAACTAAGGCTATGTTCACACATTGCATTTTGCTGGGTTTTTGTGCACATTTTAGGTTGCATTTTACAGTACCAGCAAAAGCTATGAGATTTCAGAAATCTCATGCACACACATTGGGTTTGTTTCCTGGCTGAATTGTAAAACTGCTGCGTTTAAAAAATCTGCAGCATGTCTCTTCTGTCAGTGTTTTTGCAATGCTTTTAACCCATGGAAAGCAATGAGTAATTGCAAAAACATAGCAAAAAATGCAGGAATCGTTTTTTGCTGCTTTTTTTAGTGGAAAAAGCAGGTACCGCATGATGTGAAGCTCATTTATTTTTGTGATTTTCCTAAATTTAAACCATTATATTTTGGTCTCCTCTCCTGAGTATGGAAATTTGGATTAGTACAGTTTAATTAAATTACTGATATGTGTAAACTAAACATTGGCTGACCAATGTGTGAAATTGAACAATATTTGACCAACTCAAGAGCTGACCTAAGTGTGAAAGTAAACAGTGTCCTACAAACTCAATGCTCTGTCAATGTCTTAGGTAAACTATTCCTGACCAATTCACCTCTCCCCACTGTTACATCTTTAATTTTGTTTTTTTCTTCATTTCATGAACTAATGGGACCTTTTATATTCAGAATAGTCACAAAAAAAACTTTTTCCATTAAATAATTTTATCAAATTGCCCCTTTTTCAAAATTGGTTTTATCGTTTCACATACAGTATGTCTTGCATTGGTGATCTAACACCTTGCATTGTTTATTCTTCTGTGGTGAAAGTTAAGCTGAACTTTGGTATCCTGAAAGTCACAGTAAAAATATTGCCAAGAGTGTAGTTTTTTTTCTGCAGCAAAAACTCAACGTGTGAACATAGCCTTACAGTCACGTCTTACACCAGCCCAGTTATAGCAATGTCAGTAGCCAGGATCTCCTGGTGCTCATTGGCTGCAATGCTTATTTTGCTTAACAATCAGCAGCCGCTAATGGGCTACAGCGGTCATGTTTCCATAGACATCCAAGATTCTTCCAATGGCAGTGTGAGCGAAGCAGGTCAGTAACTGCTGCAGTGCTCACCACGTGACTGCTAGGAGACCTGGCGGCGACATCACTGCAGTGGCGCCAGTGTGAGAGGGGAGTATATGATTTTTATATTTTGTTATACAGTCAACAGCATTTAATAGGGAGTTTTCCAAGTAGTGGATTTCCCTTCACTGAACATGAGTCTAGGCCATCACCTGAAAAACAACCACATACAATGCTGTGTCTCCACACTAATGCTATCTTAATTAACCAAACAACTAAGTTTAGCAAGCCAGAAATAATAGACTGTTATCTATATATTGAATTTTGAATGTATGCGTTTCTTTATGGTTGGTCAAGAAAACAGACTTTTGGTTGTGTAAAACTGTAATATTGACTTGTAAGTTGATGTCTGATATAGCATATTGTGCTCTTATCCTTGATGACTAGTGATGTTTACTTATATGTTAATTATACATTGTCCATGCCAGCCAGTTTGTTGCCATTCCAAACAGAGGAGGAAAATCTATGCAAATAGATTACATAGTCAAACAATGCAACTTGGTCATCACCAATTTTCCCCTTATCTGGATGGAAGGACACTTGTTATTTATAAAAAGAGGTTACATGCCTCTATATAGAGAAACAGAGAGACAGATAGAGATTCAGCCAAGACATCATTGCTCCATCACCAGGGACACAAATTTATTATTTTACAGGATGCCAACCTAGGGGACCTCGGCTCCAGTTGGAAGAATACCAATCTACAGAACCATGGATACATTTGGGGAAAGCCAGGATGGAGCCCCGCTGGTCGCCTGGCTCCATGGAGATGTCCAGAGAAGCCAGGTTGTGACCCTTGGGTCAACTTGCCTTGTATCTTAATGAACTGTCATCATCCTAAGCTTGTCGTTACTTTTTCTCTGTGCATGCCACAGGTGGGGTAATCGACCCTGGAAGATGAAGCCAGGTTGTGAACCTCCGATCAACTGGCCTTGTAACTGAATGGATTGTCATCTTCCTAAGCTTGTTGTTACCTTCTGTGTGCGTGCCACAAGTGGGGTAATCAACCCTGGAAGTTCTGAAGTAACAACTGCCATTATCCCGGCGAGTCAGCGGAAGGGTGAGACTCTAATGTGCACCATCTAGGGTATGTTGCTAGGACTGTTCTACGTGTTATATGCCTGTTTTATGGTTCAATAAAGCATTACCAAACTGTTTTACCCTCACCGTGTTGTGTGAGTAGCATTATGCCCACGTTAAAAGGAAGGCAGGAGTTCAGTTTCGGCTAGCAGACCAGGGCGCCTGCCCACACTCCCCCCCCCCCCATGTCTCCACAGTTTGCCCTCCTTCACCAAATTTTGCAATTAGCAAAGTTAGGTAACATTCACCTGCATGCGCCAAGCCCAGACTGGTTCATCAGACCGCCATATAGAGAAGCCTAATTTGTAACTCCACGAATGATGTTTCCACTGCTCAAAAGTCCAGTGGTGGTGTGCTTTACACTACTCTATCCATGTTTGGCATTGTGCTTGGTGATGTAAGGTTTCTTAATAAGGAAATAGGTCTAGCATTGGAGGTAAGTGTAACAAGGTTTTTTTTTTTACTTTCAATAACCCCTTTTCTTTCCGACATGTGCCATAATAATACGCATAATATACACATGTCGGAATTCCCCTGTTGGGTGTGGGCTCCAGTGCTGAGCCCGCACTTTTCTTGGCACATGACAGCTGATCTATACAGCCGACATGTGCCCTCAACAGCCATGGGTGGAATCACATTCCACCCCTGGCTATTAACTGGATAAATGCCGTTGTCAATCTCTGACAGCATTTAACTCGCGCTTACAGTAAGCGTGTTGCTTGCTCTGCCAATCGTTTACCCCATCACATGATCGTAGGTCAGCATGACAACCAGAGGTCTGCAGCAGACCTCTGTGGTTGTCATTGCCAGATTGCTATGAGCGCCGCCCCAAGGTCGGTCCTCATAGCAGGTGAGCATTTCTGCCACACACAGGCGATTTGATCATCACTTGTGTGTTGCAGAGGCGATCAAAAGTACTGCACCTTCTAGTCTACCATGGAGAATATTGAAGCATGCAAAAAGTTAAAAACCCTAGCTACAGCTCTGGGTTGTGATCACTTTAAATCATATTTCCTGTTGTAATTGCAGAGTCTACAACTAAGGCACTTCAGACTGGCTCCTTGTGCAATGTTGTGTGTTTGTCTATATTGTGGACGAGTGCAGAGATGCCTTGATATTGCATGCATTGATCTTGTAAAATAGAAAAGAATAGCGCATACAGTGACTTTTTTTTCACATCAGCTTGTATGGCAAATCAGCCATATGCACTGGCTCATTGACTATAATGAGTCTGTGTGCTCTCTGTATGCAGTCTGTAGTTGTGCAGATGCCCAAGATATGTAATGCTTCATTTTTGAGGATTGTTTTCTGCACCTAGCCAGAGGTGAGGCACTGTGCATGATGAAGCAGTTTGGGGTGAGCCAGCATTATTCCTTATTGAAGTAAGGCTTACATGGAAATCCATTCCATGATGCTTATTACGCACAGGTTTTTTTGCTGATGTTAATGCCAGGAGAGGTTTGGAGCTCTGCGGTTAGGCTACGTTCACATTTGCGTTCTGCTGGGCTGCGTCGGGCGCAGCCGCGGCGACGCATGCGCCATGCGCCCCTATATTTAACATGGGGGCGCATGGACATGTGTTTGCATGCGTTTTGCGATGCATGCGTTTTTTTTTGCCGCAAGCGTTAGGGCGCAGAGGACGCAGCAAGATGCATTTTTTTTGCATCCAAAATTCGGCAAAAAAGGACGCATGCGTCGCAAAACTATGCGTTTTAGCGTGCGTTTTTGTGCGTTTTTGTTTGCGTTGTGCGTTGCGTCGCCGACGCAACATCGCACAACGCAAATGTGAACGTAGCCTTAATGAGTCAGCAGGAATTTGGTGACTTTTATGCATCATGTACTTCAGCACTCAGCGACCCGCTATAACTTAATGTATTCTGCCACTTTATGGCTGAATTGCTGTAGTTCCTAAACACTTCCACTTTTTTGGGTGCTCCACATTTTAAAAAGATTAATCAAAAATTAGAGTAATTCTAGATCTGGGCTTGCAAGTGGGTTACAGAGGGCTAATACACTGGGATCACAGGATTTTCTCTGTCTTTATACACTCTAAAATTTTGTTGTTTTTTTAAGCTGCTGCTTGACATTGAGTACTGCTGCTTAGCTTACTTGTAGCCAGAATACCAAGTCCTTATCCTGTTCTGAAGTCTATAGTATACTCCCATTTAATGTATATGCAGCAATAGGATTACTTTGTCCTAGATGCATTATTCTACATTTATCTAGATTAAACCTTATCTGCCACGCGTTCGCCCATTCAGACATCTTATTCAGATCGTTTTGTAATCCAGTACTGTCAAGCTCAATTTTGTTATCCTACAAAAGTCATCAGCAAATCCATAAGGTCAGTAATAAAGAGATTAAAAAGAGTTGGGCCCAATATAGACCCCTGTGGTCCCCACTGCTCACTTTAGCCCATTTCTAGAATTAACAACTTTTTGTTTCCTGAAAGACCAGCTGCCTGTTCTCCAGCTTGTGACGCCGGCCCATTAGCTGTTTCGCTGGTGGATAGCTGTGTCTGGTCCGTGGCAGTTCAATGAGGGACAGCTCCTGTTATGAACAGGTGATTCAGAACCACAATGGACCTAGTGGTTAAGAGCACACAAAGTGACCTGATAGTTACTAACATAGGACGAGCTCTGAGACGTGGGAACTCTGCTGACCGCAATCCCTAATCCTATCATACCACACTAGAGGTAGCCGTGGATTGCGCCTAACGCTCCCTATGCAACTCGGCACAGCCTGAGAAACTAGCTAGCCCTGAAGATAGAAAAATAAGCCTACCTTGCCTCAGAGAAATTCCCCAAAGGAAAAGGCAGCCCCCCACATTTAATGACTGTGAGTTAAGATGAAAATACAAACACAGAGATGAAATAGATTTAGCAAAGTGAGGCCCGACTTACTGAATAGACCGAGGATAGGAAAGATAGCTTTGCGGTCAACACAAAAACCTACAAACAACCACGCAGAGGGGCAAAAAGACCCTCCGCACCGACTAACGGTACGGAGGTGCTCCCTCTGCGTCTCAGAGCTTCCAGCAAGCAAGAAAAACCAATATAGCAAGCTGGACAGAAAATAAAGCAAACAAAAGTAACATAAGCAGAACTTAGCTTATGCAGGGCAGACAGGCCACAAGAACGATCCAGGAGAGAGCAGACCAATACTGGAACATTGACTGGAGGCCAGGAACAAAGAACTAGGTGGAGTTAAATAGAGCAGCACCTAACGACTTAATCTCGTCACCTGAGGAAGGAAACTCAGAAGCCGCAGCCCCACTCACATCCACCAGCGGAAGCTCATAGACAGAACCAGCCGAAGTACCATTCATGACCACAGGAGGGAGTTTGACCACAGAATTCACAACAGTACCCCCCCCTTGAGGAGGGGTCACCGAACCCTCACCAGAGCCCCCAGGCCGACCAGGATGAGCCAAATGAAAGGCACGAACCAGATCGGCAGCATGAACATCAGAGGCAAAGACCCAGGAATTATCTTCCTGACCATAACCCTTCCACTTAACCAGGTACTGAAGTTTCCGTCTCGAAATACGAGAATCCAAAATCTTCTCTACTATATACTCCAACTCCCCCTCAACCAAAACCGGGGCAGGAGGATCAACGGATGGAACCACAGGTGTCACGAATCTCCGCAACAATGACCTATGGAATACGTTATGGATGGAAAAAGAAGCTGGAAGGGTCAAACGAAAAGACACAGGATTAAGAACCTCAGAAATCCTGTATGGACCAATGAAACGAGGCTTAAACTTAGGAGAGGAAACTTTCATAGGAATATAACGAGATGACAACCAAACCAAATCCCCAACACGAAGTCGGGGACCCACACAGCGCCTGCGGTTAGCGAAACGTTGAGCCTTCTCCTAGGATTCCTTTACGTAACTCCGCATAGCGGCGTGCTCAGGCACAGACAAATTAAACAGTCGACCTTTAGGAAACTTACTACCAGGAATCAAATTGATAGCACAATCACAATCCCTATGCGGAGGTAGAGCACTGGACTTGGGCTCATCAAATACATCCCGGTAATCCGACAAGAACTCTGGGACCTCAGAAGGGGTAGATGATGAAATAGACAGAAATGGAACATCACCATGTACCCCCTGACAACCCCAGCTGGACACAGACATTGATTTCCAATCCAATACTGGGTTATGGACTTGTAGCCATGGCAACCCCAACACGACCACATCATGCAGATTATGCAACACCAAAAAGCGAATATCCTCCTGATGCGCAGGAGCCATGCACATGGTCAGCTGGGTCCAGTACTGAGGCTTATTCTTGGCCAAAGGCGTAGCATCAATTCCTCTCAATGGAATAGGATACTGCAAGGGCTCCAAGAAAAACCCACAGCGCCTAGCATACTCCAAGTCCATCAAATTCAGGGCAGCGCCTGAATCCACAAATGCCATGACAGAATAGGATGACAAAGAGCAGATCAAAGTAACGGACAAAAGAAATTTCGACTGTACCGTACCAATGGTGGCAGACCCAGCGAACCGCTTAGTGCGCCTAGGACAATCGGAGATAGCATGAGCGGAATCACCACAGTAAAAACACAGCCCATTCCGTCGTCTATGTTCTTGCCGTTCAGCTCTGGTCAAAGTCCTATTGCATTGCATAGGCTCAGGTTTATACTCAGATAATACCGCCAAATGGTGCACAGTTTTACGCTCACGCAAGCGTCGATCGAACTGAATAGCCAAAGACATAGACTCACTCAGACCAGCAGGCATAGGAAATCCCACCATGACATCCTTAAGGGCTTCAGAGAGACCCTTTCTGAAAATTGCTGCCAGAGCACATTCATTCCATTGAGTGAGCACAGACCACTTCCTAAATTTCTGACAATATATCTCTACCTCATCCTGACCCTGACACAGAGCCAGCAAGATTTTCTCTGCCTGATCCACTGAATTAGGTTCATCATAAAGCAACCCGAGCGCCAGAAAAAACGCATCAATATCACATAATGCAGGATCTCCTGGCGCAAGGGAAAATGCCCAGTCTTGAGGGTCACCGCATAACAAAGAAATAATGATCTTTACTTGTTGAACTGGGTCACCAGAGGAGCGGGGTTTCAAAGCCAGAAATAGTTTACAATTATTTTTGAAATTCAGAAACTTAGTTCTATCTCCAGAAAATAACTCAGGAATAGGAATTTTAGGTTCTAACATAGGATTCTGAACCACTAAATCTTGAATATTCTGAACACTTATAGCGAGATTATCCATCAAAGAGGACAGACCTTGAATGTCCATGTCTACACCTGTGTTCTGAACCACCCTGATGTAAAGGGGAAAAGAAAGACAAAACACAGTGCAAAGAAAAAAAAATGGTCTCAGAACTTCTCTTTTCCCTCTATTGAGAAGCATTAGTACTTTGGGCCTCCAGTACTGTTATGAACAGGTGATTCAGATGGAGGTAGCTGCTCCTGGTATGCACCTATTCACACTAGTTTGGATGTGCGAGTCTTTTTTCTGTCATTTCAGAACCACAATGGACCTAGTGGTTAAGAGCACACAAAGTGACCTGATAGTTACTAACATAGGACGAGCTCTGAGACGTGGGAATTCTGCTGACCGCAATCCCTAATCCTATCATACCACACTAGAGGTAGCCGTGGATTGCGCCTAACGCTCCCTATGCAACTCGGCACAGCCTGAGAAACTAGCTAGCCCTGAAGATAGAAAAATAAGCCTACCTTGCCTCAGAGAAATTCCCCAAAGGAAAAGGCAGCCCCCCACATATAATGACTGTGAGTTAAGATGAAAATACAAACACAGAGATGAAATAGATTTAGCAAAGTGAGGCCCGACTTACTGAATAGACCGAGGATAGGAAAGATAGCTTTGCGGTCAACACAAAAACCTACAAACAACCACGCATAGGGGCAAAAAGACCCTCCGCACCGACTAATGGTACGGAGGTGCTCCCTCTGCATCTCAGAGCTTCCAGCAAGCAAGAAAAACCAATATAGCAAGCTGGACAGAAAATAAAGCAAACAAAAGTAACATAAGCAGAACTTAGCTTATGCAGGGCAGACAGGCCACAAGAACGATCCAGGAGAGAGCAGACCAATACTGGAACATTGACTGGAGGCCAGGAACAAAGAACTAGGTGGAGTTAAATAGAGCAGCACCTAACGACTTAACCTCGTCACCTGAGGAAGGAAACTCAGAAGCCGCAGCCCCACTCACATCCACCAGCGGAAGCTCAGACAGAACCAGCCGAAGTACCATTCATGACCACAGGAGGGAGCTTGACCACAGAATTCACAACAGCTCCAGAGGACGATCTAGGTTCGAGGGTGCTGCTACAGGTTGTGTGAAAAGAAAAATAAAATATTACTACACACAAAAAAAAAACAATTGTAAAAGCGCCAACTCCTGTGGAAAAGAAAAATTCAGATTAGTGAATACAACACAATGGAATAAAACACAGAACTATTTACGTTTCTTTTCTGTATGCACCTATAAAACCATGTATGAACAATAAACTGAATGAATTGGTGGAATGTTATTCTGTCATCTTTCGTGCAGAGGGTCATTCTTCCTTGAGCCCTCAATATATTCCATCTGATTGGGAACGGCCGCAGCACACACAGGGATAGATTCATCCCAAACCAAATTTCCATAACACAAGGAGAGACCTCAGGAAAGACAGCAAAGACTGCGAACTTTGATCTTCTGTCTCAGGTCCTTGTTGAAGCGATCCTTCATCGAACGCCAACGAGTTTTGGCTTTGTTTACTGCGAAAAGAGAAAAAAAAGGTGAACAATGCACTTTAGGCCGGGATCACACAACCGTGTGTGACACGAGAAGGAGTTTCTCGCATCACACACGGTTGTGTGCTCCCGGCCTTCAGGTTCACTGCCGCATCAGACCACACTGCAATACTTACGAAAAGCCTTTGACTCATGACGTGGCGTCGTTCCAGTCATCCATCAGCGCTTGGGCCACCTCATTCCACAGCCGCCGAATCAACACAGCGTCCGAGTGCTGCTGCTCCCGGGTGTCCAACAACGCAATTTGCTCCTGCACCAATGTGATGAGGAGGTCGTTATCAAGGAATTCCTCCCGTTGTGGAACCTAGAAATGAAATAGACATTAATGCTGGAAAGATAAAACACTTAAAAAAACTGTCAAAAATAATAAAAAAAATTTAAAGTCCCAAAAACAGTCAAGAATACTTACACGCAGTCTTACCAACGGAGCTTGGGCCCAAGTCTGCTGCTCCTGCTCATCTGCTCTGGAAGGGTTCTGTGAAAATAAAAATAAATATTTTGCCACATGTGTAATAGGCTCACAGCCTATTAATGACGCCCATACTCTTACATCAGGAGGGCTGCCCAGTGCTAACTAAAATGTATCCTGTGTGAACAGAGGCCACAGTTTACAGAGCCATCTGGGCCCAACTGCACCCTGAAAAGATATAAAGTGCAAAAAAACACATAGCAATATATGTGAGCTATTAGTTGATATTCTGGCCAAAATACGGAAGCTCACAACCCACGTCACGGGTACTCACGCTTGCGAATCCTACTCTAACATCAAAACCACAAAAAGAGGACTTGAAAATCCTCCAATAATCTATTAAAAAACACCAAGAAAAAAAGGCGGCGAAGCTTACCTGCCCAGGCCTCAAAACAAATGCACTTAGGGTATGTTTCCACGTTCAGAAAACGCTGCGTGTTTGACGCTGCGTAGAGCCGCAGTGTCAAACACGCAGTGTCCAGATGTTACAGCATAGTGGAGGGGATTTAATGAAATTCCGTCTCCACTATGCATTAAAAGACGCATGCGGCAGACCCGCGGAAACGGACAAGCGGTGCGTCTTTTGAGAACGCAGCATGTCCTTACAATGCTGAAACAACGCAAGAACAACGCAGGTGACCTGCCAGTGACCTCAGGTGCAGATTTTACCTGCGTAAAATCCTGACCAAATCCTGATGCAATCCTGAACGTGGACACATACCCTAACAAGGCGAGGTGGACCCAATTAAGGATGGCGGATACACAGGTGCAGCAATACTGATGAGACAGCCAGCCTACAATCAGGGATTGGCCGTTTGGTACACCAGTGCACAAAAAGTTACAGTACGGTAATATTCACACACAGGAGATGCAGAGCATTTGGCTCTCAGCCTATTAACCCCTTCATGACCCGGGGTATTTTTGTTTTCAAATTTTTTTCTCGCTACACTGTTTAGCGATCAGGTTAATCCTTTTTTTTTTTATTGATAGATCGGGCAATTCTAAATGCGGCGATACCAATTATGCGTATATTTGCTTTTTGTTTAATTTTATTTTGAATGGGGCGAAAAGGGGGTGATTTAGACTTATATTTTTTTATATTTTTTTTTTTTACTTTTGCCATGCTTCAATAGCCTCTGTGGGAGGCTGGAAGCTGGCACAACTTGATCGCCCCTGCTACATAGGAGCGTAGCTCAGATCACTCCTATGTAGTAGAATTGTTATGAGCGCCGACCACAGGGTGGCGCTCATAGCAATCTGGCAACAACAACCATAGAGGTCTCAAGGAGACCTCTGGATGTCATGCAGACGCATCGCTGACCGCCGATCACGTGATGGGGTCATCGATGCACTCATTTCCGGCCCAATGGCCGGAAGCTCTAGTTAAATGTTGCCGTCAGCTTTGACAGCGCATTTAACTAGTTAATAGCGGCAGGTGAATCGCGATTCCACCCGCCGCTATTGCGGGCACATGTCAGCTGTTCAAAAGAGCTGACATGTCCCGACTTTGATGCGGGCTCACCGTCGGAGCCCTCATCAAAGCAGGGGATCTGCCATCTGACGTACTATCCCGTCCGAGGTCAGAAAGGGGTTAATGACGCCCATACTCTTACATCAGGAGGGCTGCCCAGTGCAAAATACGGGTGTCATTAATAGGCTGTGTGTGAACATTGCCGCATACACTGTATCTTTTTGTGCACTGGTGTACAAATGGCCAATCCCTGATTGTAGACTGGCTGTCTTAACGGTATTACTGCACCTGTGTAGCCGCCATCTTTAGTTTGGTCCACTGCGCCCTGTTAATGCATTTGTTTTGAGGCCTGGGCAGCTAAGCATCTCTGCCTTTTTCTTGGTGTTTTTTAAACACTTAAAATGACAAAACCTGTGTCACTGTTCAAATTTTGCTGAACCTAACTGTACATATAAATACAAATATATATGTATAAAGAGATAGATATAAATTTCTCAAATAAATAACTACCGTATATATTCGAGTATAAGCCAAGATTTTCAGCCCATAGGCTGGAAGTGCCCCTGTCGACTTATACTCGAGTCATTGTCCTGGGGGGGAGCGGCGGCTGTGACATACCTGCTCCTGGCGACGTCCCTGCATCTCCGATGGTCTCCGGGCGCTGACAGCTTCTTCCAGCATTCAGCGGTCACATGGTACCACTCATTACTGTAATGAATATGAACGTGACTCCACTCCCATAGGGGTGGAGCCACATATTCAATACTGTAATGAGCGGTATTGGTGACCGCTCAATGCTGGAAGAAGCCGTCAGTGCCCGGAGAAGATCATCAGGGAAGCTGCCAGGGACCGCGCCGGGAGCAGGCAAGTATAACGGGGGAGGGTGAGCAGCATTGCGCGATATTCACCTTTCCTCGTTCCACCGCCGGGTGCCGCTCCTTCTTCCTCTGCTGTGACGCTCAGGTCAGAGGGTGCGATGATGCGATTAATGTGCGCGCCGCCCTCTGCCTGAACAGTCACTGCAAAGGACGCGGAAGACGGAGTGGCGCCCGGCGGTGGAACGAGGACAGGTGAATATTGCAAGTGATGGGGGCCTGAGCACGAGAGACGAGTATGTCTTTTTTTTTTTATCGCAGCAACAGGATATGGGGCAAATATCTTTATGGAGCTTCTTATGGGGCCATAATCAGCATTTGTGCAGCATTATATGGGGCAAATGTCTATGGAGCATCTTATGGGGCCCTTATGAACCTTTATGCAGCACTGTATGGGGAAAATGTGTATGGAGCACCTCATAGGACCATTATTAACCTTTGTACAGCACTATATGGGGCATATTTTAATATGGAGCATCTTATGGGGCCCATCATAAACTTTATGGAGCATTATATGGGGCATATTTTAATATAGAGCATCCTATGGGGCCCATCATGAACTGTATGGAGTATTACATGGGGCTCCTGATTCAATAAGGATATTCCAAAACTCTTAACCTACTGATATCTCAATTAATTTTACTTTTATTGGTATCTATTTTAAAAAAAAATTTACCAGTAGTTGCTGCATTTTCCACCCAAGGCTTATACTCGAGTCATTAAGTTTTCCCAGTTTGTTGTGGCAAAGTTAGGGGTCTCGGCTTATACTCGAGTACATACGATAGAGATATATATATATATATATTTTTATATATATACACATATACACAGTACAGACCAAAGGTTTGGACACACCTTCTCATTTAAAGATTTTTCTGTATTTTCAGTACTATGAAAATTGTAAATTCACACTGAAGGCATCAAAACTATGAATTAACACATGTGGAATATATACTTAACAAAAAAATGTGAAACAACTGAAAATATGTCTTATATTCTAGGTTCTTCACAGTAGCCACTAGGCTTGAGCGAAACGGATCGGACAAATTCAAAAGTCGCCAACTGTCGGCAAAGTCGGGTTTCATGAAACCCGACCCGATCCTAGTGTGGGATCGGCCATGCGGTCGGCGATCTTCGCGGCAAAGTCGTGTTTCGTATGACGCGTTTAGCGCCATTTTTTCAGCCAATGAAGGAGCGTAGGCAGAGTGATGACATAGGTCTTAGGGGTGTGCCTATCGCCATCTTATTGCTTGTGTGCTGTAGTTGCGATTTGCAATGTGTAACACCAGCTTTTCGGTGCAGGGACGGACGGAGGAGAGAGATAGAGAGAGAGAGAGAGACTTGCATTGGGTTTCGTGTTTCTGTCGAACCCCGACTTTTCGCGATAATCGGCCGATTTCACTCGACTCGACTTTTGATCATAAAAAAGTAAAAGTCGCTCAACCCTAGTAGCCACTTTTAGCTTTGATGACTGCTTTGCACACTCTTGGCATTCTCTTGATGAGCTTCAAGAGGTAGTCACCGGGAATGGTCTTCCAACAATCTTGAAGGAGTTCCCAGAGATGCTTAGCACTTGTTGGCCCTTTTGCCTTTACTCTGCGGTCCAGTCACCCCAAACCATCTCAGGTCTGGTGACTGTGGAGGCCAGGTCATCTGGCGTAGCACCCCACTACTCTTCTTCTTGGTCAAATAGCCCTTACACAGCCTGGAGGTGTGTTTGTGGTCATTGTCCTGTTGAAAAATAAATGATGGTCCAACTAAACGCAAACCGGATGGAATAGCATGCCACTGCAACATGCTGTGGTAGCCATGCTGGTTTAGGATGCCTTCAATTTTGATTAAATCCCCAACAGTGTCACCAGCAAAGCACCCCCACACCATCACACCTCCTCCTCCGTGTTTCACGGTGGGAACCAGGCATGTAGAGTCTATCCGTTCACCTTTTCTGCGTCGCACAAAGACACGGTGGTTGGAACCAAAGATCTCAAATTTGGACTCATCAGACCAAAGCACAGATTTCCACTGGTCTAATGTCCATTCCTTGTGTTCTTTAGCCCAAACAAGTCTCTTCTGCTTGTTGCCTGTCCTGCTGCACAAAGTCTCCTCTTAACAGTTGTTGTAGAGATGTGTCTGCTGCTAGAACTCTGTGTGGCATTGACCTGGTCTCTAATCTGAGCTGCTGTTAACCTGCGATTTCTGAGGCTGGTGACTCGGATAAACTTATCCTCAGAAGCAGAGGTGACTCTTGGTCTTCCTTTCCTGGTGCGGTCCTCATGTGAGCCAGTTTTTTTGTAGCACTTGATGGTTTTTGCATCTGCACTTGGGGACACTTTCAAAGTTTTCCCAATTTTTTGGACTGACTGACCTTCATTTCTTAAAGTAATGATGGCCAGTCGTTTTTCTTAGCTGCTTTTTTCTTGCCATAATACAAATTCTAACAGTCTATTCAGTAGGACTATCAGCTGTGTATCCACCAGACTTCTGCTCAACACAACTGATGTTCCCAACCCTATTTATAAGGCAAGAAGTCCCACTTATTAAACCTGACAGGGCACACCTGTGAAGTGAAAACCATTCCCGGAGACCTTTTTTTAAAGCTCATCAAGAGAATGCTAAGAGTGTGCAAAACAGTCATCAAAGCAAAAGGTGGCTACTGTGAAGAACCTAGAATATAAGACATATTTTCAGTTGTTTCACACTTTTTTGTTAAGTGTATAATTCCACATGTGTTAATTCATAGTTTTCATGCCTTCAGTGTGAATGTACAATTTTCAGTAATGAAAATACAGAAAAATCTTTAAATGAGAAGGTGTGTCCAAACTTTTGCTCTGTACTGTGTGTGTGTATATATATATATATATATATATATATATATATATGTGTGTATATATATATATATATATATATATATATATATATATATATATATATATATATATATATATATATATATATATATATATATATATATACAGTTAGGGCCAGAAATATTTGGACAGTGACACAATTTTCGCGAGTTGGGCTCTGCATGCCACCACATTGGATTTGAAATGAAACCTCTACAACAGAATTCAAGTGCAGATTGTAACGTTTAATTTGAAGGGTTGAACAAAAATATCTGATAGAAAATGTAGGAATTGTACACATTTCTTTACAAACACTCCACATTTTAGGAGGTCAAAAGTAATTGGACAAATAAACATAACCCAAACAAAATATTTTTATTTTCAATATTTTGTTGCAAATCCTTTGGAGGCAATCACTGCCTTAAGTCTGGAACCCATGGACATCACCAAACGCTGGGTTTCCTCCTTCTTAATGCTTTGCCAGGCCTTTACAGCCGCAGCCTTCAGGTCTTGCTTGTTTGTGGGTCTTTCCGTCTTAAGTCTGGATTTGAGCAAGTGAAATGCATGCTCAATTGGGTTTAGATATGGAGATTGACTTGGCCATTGCAGAATGTTCCACTTTTTGGCACTCATGAACTCCTGGGTAGCTTTGGCTGTATGCTTGGGGTCATTGTCCATCTGTACTATGAAGCGCCGTTTAATCAACTTTGCAGCATTTGGCTGAATCTGGGCTGAAAGTATATCCCGGTACACTTCAGAATTCATCCGGCTACTCTTGTCTGCTGTTATGTCATCAATATACACAAGTGACCCAGTGCCATTGAAAGCCATGCATGCCCATGCCATCACGTTGCCTCCACCATGTTTTACAGAGGATGTGGTGTGCCTTGGATCATGTGCCGTTCCCTTTCTTCTCCAAACTTTTTTCTTCCCATCATTCTGGTACAGGTTGATCTTTGTCTCATCTGTCCATAGAATACTTTTCCAGAACTGAGCTGGCTTCTTGAGGTGTTTTTCTGCAAATTTAACTCTGGCCTGTCTATTTTTGTTATTGATGAATGGTTTGCATCTAGATGTGAACCCTTTGTATTTACTGTCATGGAGTCTTCTCTTTACTGTTGACTTAGAGACAGATACACCTACTTCACTGAGAGTGTTCTGGACTTCAGTTGATGTTGTGAACGGGTTCTTCTTCACCAAATTAAGTATGCGGCGATCATCCACCACTGTTGTCATCCGTGGACGCCCAGGCCTTTTTGAGTTCCCAAGCTCACCAGTCAATTCCTTTTTTCTCAGAATGTACCCAACTGTTGATTTTGCTACTCCAAGCATGTCTGCTATCTCTCTGATGGATTTTTTCATTTTTTTCAGCCTCAGGATGTTCTGCTTCACCTCAATTGAGAGTTTCTTTGACCGCATGTTGTCTGCTCACAGCAACAGCTTCCAAATGCAAAACCACACACCTGGAATCCACCCCTGACCTTTTAACTACTTCATTGATTACAGGTTAACGAGGGAGACGCCTTCAGAGTTAATTGCAGCCCTTAGAGTCCATTGTCCAATTACTTTTGGTCCCTTGAAAAAGAGGACGCTATGCATTACAAAGCTATGATTCCTAAACCCTTTCTCCGATTTGGATGTGGAAACTATCATATTGCAGCTGGGAGTGTGCACTTTCAGCCCATATTATATATATAATTGTATTTCTGAACATGTTTTTGTAAACAGCTAAAATAACAAAACTTGTGTCACTGTCCAAATATTTCTGGCCCTAACTATATATATATATATATATATATATATATATATATATATATATATATATATATACACACACACAAACATATATACACACAGCTCTGCCACAAACTAAGAGACCACTGCAGAATGTTTTGCCTGATTTTTCTCTTCATAGGTATATTTTTGAGTAAAATGTAAATTGGTCTTTTATTCTATAGATTTCTGACATGTCTCCAAATTTCCAAGCAATAAATTTAGTATTTTTTTTCTGAAAAAGAAAAATGGTCAAAATTAAAAAGAAACCCCCCAGTGCTTTCAGACCTCAAATAATGCAAAGAAAACAAGTTCATAATCATTTAGAAACAACAATACTAATGTTTTAACTCAGGAAGAGTTCAGAAATCAATATTTTGTGGAATAACCATGATTTTAAATCACAGCTTTCATGCGTCTTGGCATGCTTTCCATTAGTCTTTCACACTGCTTTTTGCGCAAAAATGTAAGCAGTTCTTCTTTGTTTCATGGATTGTGACTATCCATCATCCTCTTGATTACATTCCAGAGGTTTTCAACGGGGTTCATGTCTGGAGATTGGGCTGCCCATGACAGGGTTTTGATGTGATGGTCTTAATTTTTGCCAGAACGCTATAATTATATCTCTCAAAAAAATAAAGGGAACACTACAATCCCACATCCTAGATATCACTGAATAATAATCTTCTTTATTTTTATTTAGTGCTAACATATTCCGCAGCGCTTTACAGTTTTTCTGCACATTATCATCGCTGTCCCCGATGGGGCTCACAATCTAAATTCCCTATCAGTATGTCTTTGGAATGTGGGAGGAAACAGACGCAAACACGGAGAGAACATACAAACTCTTTGCAGATGTTGTCCTAGGCGGGATTGGAACCCAGGACTCCAGCGCTGTAAGGCTAGGTTCTCATTTCGTTTTAGGGTGAGCGCTAATGGACAGCGTTGCACGGCGAAATTAACGCTAACCCTAACAGGAAAATGGAAGTAAATACAATTTTTTAAATTTTATTATTTTTCCCTAACTAAGGCAGTGATAAAGGGGGGTTTGATTTACTATTTATAGCCGGTTTTTAGGTTTGGCAGCAGTCACACACTAAAAGACGCTTTTTATTGCAAAAAATAGTTTTTGCGCCATCACATTTTGAGAGCTATAATTTTTCCATATTTTGGTCCACAGAGTTATGTGAGGTCTTATTTATTGCGGGACGAGTTGACGTTTTTATTGGTGCCATTTTCAGGCACATGACATTTTTTGATCGCTTTTTATTCCGATTTTTGTTAGGCAGAATGACCAAAAACCAGCTATTCATGAATTTCTTTTTTGGGGGGGCGTTTATACCGTTCCGCGTTTGGTAAAATTGATAAAGCAGTTTTATTCTTCGGGTTAGTACGATTACAGTGATACCTCATTTATATCATTTTTTATGTTTTGGCACTTTTATACAATAAAAACTATTATATAAAAAATAATTATTTTTGCATCGCTTTATTCTGAGGGCTATAACTTTTTTTTTTGTGTGCTGATGACGCTGTGTGATGGCTCACTTTTTGTGGGACAAGATGACGTTTTCAGCGGTACCAAGTTTATTTATATCCTTCTTTATGTCGTTTTAAATATTTTTACACAGTGTAATTTTTGTAATTCAGTAATTGTAATTTTGTAATTCAGTGTAATTCACGTTGCGGATTTGGCTGCGGATCCGCAGCGGATTTGGCCCTGTGGATCCGCAGCAGTTTTCCATTTGTTGTACATTACCATGTAAATGTATGGAAAACCAAATCCACAGTGCCCATGCTGCGGAAAAAACGCGTGGAAACGCTGCGGTTTATTTTCCGCAGCATGTCAATTCTTTGTGCGGATTCTGCAGCGTTTTAAACCTGTTCCATAACTGGAATCCGCAGGTGTAAAAACGCAGGTGAAATCTGCATAAAAACTGTACAAAATCCACAGTAAATCCACAGGTAAAATGCAGGGCGTTTTACCTGCGGATTCTCCAGAATCCGCGTGGAAAAATCCGCAATGGAATCTGCAACGTGTGCACATCCCCTAAATCTGCAACATGTGCACACAGCCTAATGGTGTTGCAGCCTCTGTGTATATACTGACAGACCAAGTGACACTTATGAAGGCAAGTCCACCTGTGTGCAATGCAAGTCACATGCTTAGTGAAAGGAATTGCTTGCACCAAAGATTTTTTAGGGGTTTTATAGCAGAAGGGATGAATTCAGATGCACACGACAATTTTTATTTATTTGATCCCATAAATTTATGCCTATGTTTTTCTCGCTTAACTTCAGCAACTTAAGGGTATGTGCACACATCAGGATTTTTTCCTGACAAAATCCTGAGAATTCTGCCAGAAATCCGCGTGCTTTTTTTGCGCGGATTTCTCGCGGAACTTGCGCGTTTTTTGTGCGGACTTTTTGCGTATGTTTAGTGGGTTTTTTTTTTTTTCCCGAATGACCTTTTTGATAGGAAATCCGCAAAAAATCCGGAAAAAGATAGAGCATGTCCGGATTTTTTGCGGGATGCGTTTTTTTTGCAGAAAAAAACGCTAACATCTGCACAAAAAATGCGGAATGCATTCTAAATGATAGGATGCATAATGTTAGCGTTTTTTTTACCGGATTTATAGCGTTTTTATAGCGAAATGCCGCAAAAAAACACTAAAAATCCTGACGTGTGCACATACCCTAAGACTGTTTAGTGCCCATGCATCACGCACAAATCGGATTACAAAAATATTTAAACACTGGTTTTCAAATGTAATTTTTTTTAAAGAAATAGATATATATTTATAATAAAAAAGGAGAGGGAAAAAAGGTGACGGCACCACTTTGCAGGAAAGTCTGATAATCGCATATGTGGCACACATGCGTCAACTATACCATAGGATACCGGGTGCTTATCCAAGAAAAAACATCATAAAGAATATGCAAAAAATAGAAAAAACGGATAGCACTCACCGATCCTTAAAACTCTTGCTTTATTTCAACGTTTAAAACATCATGGCCAGGAGAACAGAAGAAGGAGTGTGTGAGCCAGTGCTGATGACGGCCGTTTCGCGCTCAACAGCGCTTCTACGGGTCAATTTTAAAGATATAGATATATATTTGTTAGTAAAAAGTCAAGGAGGGGAGGGGGAGTGAATATTTTTGAAAGCTACTGTAAATGACTGCAAGCCAGCAGCTTTCAGTGCAGCGCCTGGACACCTTTCCAACACCATTAACCTACAGATTAGCTCTATAGTGTATCTGCAGGCTACCCATAGTGTTATCCAACATGACAGGTTCCCTTTAAAGTAAAACATAATGCCATATATAGTTCCAGGATTCTATGCGGATTAATTCTCTAATATATTTTTTTATAGGGTCAGAGCTCTATATTTTGGATACAGGTCTCCATATCCCTTGCATAGTAATACAATTCAAGTAGCAATATAGTAAGTAATCAATCAACACCAGCCAAAAGAAAAAAAAAAGACAAAATGCAAGTTAGATTAAAAAACAAACAAAAAAAAACAGCAAAGGCATGATGGCGACATAACCAAAGCGAAAGATTAGAACTAAGAATTCTTAAAAACATAATTGTATAAATACAAGAACATAGAAGGATTTACTGTCAATACATAACTGGAACGTGAGAAAGCATCTGGTGCATTGCCAGTACCAGAGACCAAAAACTAGTGGCACCTGGCTAGACAGGAGACCATGTGGCTTCTTTAAATGTGGCGACTGTAGCCTTTGTAAATGGATGTAAGCGGTTCCAGAGTTCCACCACAGGTAAAAAATTTTACCAACGGCAGTTTTCAAACTGCAAAACGATGGGTGTGGGGTATTTGGCGTCCTGCTCCTGTCCCAGGGACTATATAGGGAAAACTAAGAGGGAGTTCAGGAGAAGAGTGGGGGAGCACATGGGCGATATCCGAAATAACAGGGACACCCCACTGGCCAAGCACATGCATACGTACCATAGCGGTGATCCAACAGAAGTGAGATTCACGGTCATAGAACCCAAAGGGGGGTAACATTGACATGATGATCCTCAGACGTGAATGTGAGTGGATATTCAGGATGGAATCCCTGGAACCTAATGGAATCAATGAGCAATTATCCTATGCCCGTTTTGTGTAGATCCATAGAACACCGTCTTCTGGCCTTTACCATGAATTTGGGTGGGTAGGGTCCTATGTAGAGGTAACTGAGTGTGCTGAATTCTCGATAGATTCCTCATGGGTGGAGAATAACCCTGGTTACCGTTGTAAATGTAAAAAAACAAACACTACATACTTACATTCCCGGTGTCTGGTCATGTCCCTCGCCTTCAGCTTCCCGCACTGACTGAGCGCCGACCGTAAAGTACAGCGGTGACGTCACCGCTGTGCTGTGCTTTACGGCTGGCCGGCGCTCACCAGTCAGTGCGGGAAGCTGAAGGCGAGGGACATGACCAGACACTGGGAATGTAAGTATGTAGTGTTTGTTTTTTTACATTTACAACGGTAACCAGGGTAAACATCGGTTTACTAAGCGTGGCCCTGTGCTTAGTAACCCGATGTTTACCAGTGAAGACATCGCTGAATCGTCACACACGCCTATTCAGCGATGTCACCGGGAGATCCAGCGACAAAATAAAGTGCTGGACTTTCCCCAGCGACCAACGATCTCCCAGCAGGGGCCTGATCGTTGGTCGCTGTCACACATAACGATTTCGTTAACGATATCGTTGCTACGTCACAAAAAGCAACGATATCGTTAACGATATCGTTATGTGTGACGGTACCTTTAGTATAGCACCACCTATGTCCAGCGGCAGGGGTTCCTGTAGTCTGTGGGTAGAGGATCTCACTAATGGCTGCAGGGCACATTAGGGCCCGTAGGGTCAGCCA
Source organism: Ranitomeya imitator (assembly GCF_032444005.1). Classification (NCBI taxonomy): domain Eukaryota; kingdom Metazoa; phylum Chordata; class Amphibia; order Anura; family Dendrobatidae; genus Ranitomeya; species Ranitomeya imitator. The sequence goes on from NC_091285.1 coordinate 437,895,838, forward strand.
TCGTGGAGCGGGGGCGCCATTACGCTTCCCCCCTAGGGCATCTACCTCCGCTGTTAGGTAGAGGAATCTTAGGTGCCTCATCTAGGGACTTCTAGGACCACCCATTAAGATATTGGGTTGAGCATGTTCTTTTTGGTTTTTGATTGTCACTATGGGTGGTATAGTTTGCCTTGGTTTTAATAATAAAAGTGTTTTTAGATATAGGCTATTTACATGATACTGGTTTTTGAACCCTAGATATACATATTTTTGAAGTCTAATTATTAAAGCATCTGAATAAGAAGAAAAAAAAATAAAAAATCAAGTTTGCATTTGTCCCCTTATTTAATGCATGACCTCCCTCTGCAGGAAAGAAATGGTAAAGGCAGAAGCTACAATTCACACAACATATCACGCTTTGCAACTTCTAGACTGCAACAGAGTGTAGCAACAAATCACACAAAAAAAATCCAAATTAGTTTTTTTTGCAACATTCCAGTTGTTGTAACTTGTGTGTTACAACCCAACTCCATTCAGTTACATTATGCCATGCAACATTGGCATAACGTGAACGGATATCCTGCAACCATAGTCGCCATTTTAGCCCCAGTTGAGTTTTTTCTTCTTTTGTGCTAGGTTTCTATGCAGCTGTATTGGCAGAGCTCACTAAAAGAAATCTGGCACCTGGTTTTTGTGATCTGAGGACAGCATAACTTACAGACAGACCCCGATTCCAGTGATGTGTCACTTACTGGGCAGCTTGCTTTAGTTTTGATAAATCAGCCAAAGGTCATCATTACATGACTAGCGAACCTGCAGCTGAGTAGTTCGCCAATAGTGACATCACTGGAATCAGGGGTTCTCGCCCTACATCATGTCGCTTTCAGATTATCAGCAAGTTTTTGCTTCCTCGATTCCCTTTAAGGTCTGCTATATGTCAGCTAGTTTTATCATTCACTGCTGGAGGGTCAATTTATAAAGCTGGTCCTGATATGGTTCTGTCTGCCTGCTGATCTGGTGGACTGTCTCAAGTCGCCTAGTTCCTGGTCCATGTTATTCTTCACCTAGCCCTGACTCCATTCCTACTTAGACACTTGGATGCTACACATGGTATAACCACCGGTTTTGATCTGCTGCACAAGTCAGATAATTTTCTGTTTATAGAGCATATGTCACCTTTTTGTTACCCCACTTAATAGTAGCATAAAGTAGGGACAGAGACCATGATTCTAGTGCTGCGATACCTACTGAGCTGCTTGTTGATAGTTTTAATAAAATACTGATTTATCTGCTGCTACAGACCTGCTGTGTGAGAAGCTCCTGCTATATAGCCCTCAATATTCACCACCTAGGCCAAAAGCCGCCTTGGTTGTCTCATCCACACTGCCACCAATGGTGAACACAGGGAGGCCATTGTGGTTGTCTCAGTTGAACACCATTGGCAATGGGCAGCAGAGAAGACTTGTAAGGCTATGTGCACACGTTGCGGATTGGCAGCAGTTTTCCATGCGTTGTACAGTACCACGTAAACCTATGGAAAACAAAATCCGCAGTGCCCATGCTGCAGAAAATACCGCATGGAAACGCTACTTTGTATTTTCCGCAACATGTCAATTCTTTGTGCGGATTCCGCAGCATTTTACACCTGCTCCTCAATAGGAATCCGCAGGTGTAAAACCACAGGTGAAATCCGCACAAAAACACAGGAAATCCATGGTTAAAACGCAGGGCGTTTTACCTGCGGATTTTACAAAAACAGTGCAGAAAAATCCGCAACGTGGGCACATATCCTTAGTGTTGGTCTTAGCTGCTAATGGTCAGAAGAGAGCAAGCAGACACTGGACTTTAAAGGGGCGGTTGGCACAAAATGAGTGCTGGGACCACATACAAGCGACACAGCGGGGCCAATAATTCTTCTAGGTCCTTCTCTGGCTCTATGAAGTCAGGCCTGACTGAAGATAGAGAAAACAAGCAAGTGGGAAGGTGGATAGAAGCCACAAATGCTGTAAACACGACCCACATAACCTGTCAGGTCTGACTATAATCCATGTGAGGTGACTGTAGAGTGTTAGGTACAGAATTACTAATCCAGGCCAATACACTGCGGTGTCTCTGCAGAGTACACACACTGTCACACACGGATTCCTGACACGTCACCTATTGGTTTCACGAAGTTCATTACATTACAAAGAAAGAAGCAGATTGGACTTCTCAAACATGGCAGCCACAGACACAGTCTCTAGCGTCCGCAGCGCTGGCTCATGACGTCGTCACTAAGCGCCCTCTGTCGGAGAGGAAGTGAGTTGCGTGTCTTCATTATATCATTAACACACGCACTGCTGGAAAGAATATCAGTAGTAAGTGGAGCATGCTTCTGACGTCTTCCGTGCAATGCAGTGAGTAAATGGCTGCAGCTCGGGGACTGTGGTCTAGAATGGAGAGTTTGTGCATGTCCTGCATACGTCGGTCACACAGTGCCCGTGCCTCACATACACAGGTCACACAGTGCCCGTGCCTCACATACACAGGTCACACAGTGCCGTGGCCCACACGCCACATACACAGGTCACACAGGACGTGTCCCGCAGGCTCTATATGCCGGTCACACAGGACGTGTCCCGCAGGCTCTATATGCCGGTCACACAGGACGTGTCCCGCAGGCTCTATATGCAGGTCACACAGGACGTGTCCCGCAGGCTGTATATGCAGGTCACACAGTGCCCGTGCCCCACAGGCTGTATGCGCAGGTCACACAGTGCTCGTGTCCCGCAGGCTGTATATGCAGGTCACACAGTGCTCGTGTCCCGCAGGCTGTATATGCAGGTCACACAGGACGTGTCCCGCAGGCTGTATATGCAGGTCACACAGTGCTCGTGTCCCGCAGGCTTTATATGCAGGTCACACAGGACGTGTCCCACAGGCTGTATATGCAGGTCACACAGTGCTCGTGTCCCGCAGGCTGTATATGCAGGTCACACAGGACGTGTCCCGCAGGCTCTATATGCAGGTCACACAGGACGTGTCCCGCAGGCTGTATATGCAGGTCACACAGTGCCCGTGCCCCACAGGCTGTATGCGCAGGTCACACAGTGCTCGTGTCCCGCAGGCTGTATATGCAGGTCACACAGTGCTCGTGTCCCGCAGGCTGTATATGCAGGTCACACAGGACGTGTCCCGCAGGCTGTATATGCCGGTCACACAGGACGTGTCCCGCAGGCTCTATATGCAGGTCACACAGTGCTCGTGTCCCGCAGGCTGTATATGCAGGTCACACAGTGCTCGTGTCCCGCAGGCTGTATATGCAGGTCACACAGGACGTGTCCCGCAGGCTGTATATGCCGGTCACACAGGACGTGTCCCGCAGGCTGTATATGCAGGTCACACAGTGCTCGTGTCCCGCAGGCTGTATATGCAGGTCACACAGGACGTGTCCCGCAGGCTGTATATGCCGGTCACACAGGACGTGTCCCACAGGCTGTATATGCCGGTCACACTGTGCTCGTGTCCCGCAGGCTGTATATGCAGGTCACACAGGACGTGTCCCACAGGCTGTATATGCCGGTCACACTGTGCTCGTGTCCCACAGGCTGTATATGCAGGTCACACAGTGCTCGTGTCCCGCAGGCTGTATATGCAGGTCACACAGGACGTGTCCCGCAGGCTGTATATGCCGGTCACACAGGACGTGTCCCACAGGCTGTATATGCCGGTCACACTGTGCTCGTGTCCCACAGGCTGTATATGCAGGTCACACTGTGCTCGTGTCCCGCAGGCTCTATATGCAGGTCACACTGTGCTCGTGTCCCACAGGCTGTATATGCAGGTCTCACAGGACGTGTCCCGCAGGCTGTATATGCCGGTCACACTGTGCTCGTGTCCCACAGGCTGTATATGCCGGTCACACTGTGCTCGTGTCCCGCAGGCTCTATATGCCGGTCACACTGTGCTCGTGTCCCACAGGCTGTATATGCCGGTCACACTGTGCTCGTGTCCCACAGGCTGTATATGCAGGTCACACTGTGCTCGTGTCCCGCAGGCTGTATATGCCGGTCACACTGTGCTCGTGTCCCACAGGCTGTATATGCAGGTCACACTGTGCTCGTGTCCCGCAGGCTCTATATGCAGGTCACACTGTGCTCGTGTCCCACAGGCTGTATATGCAGGTCTCACAGGACGTGTCCCGCAGGCTGTATATGCCGGTCACACTGTGCTCGTGTCCAACAGGCTGTATATGCCGGTCACACTGTGCTCGTGTCCCACAGGCTGTATATGCAGGTCACACTGTGCTCGTGTCCCACAGGCTGTATATGCAGGTCACACTGTGCTCGTGTCCCGCAGGCTGTATATGCAGGTCACACAGGACGTGTCCCGCAGGCTGTATATGCAGGTCACACAGGATGTGTCCCGCAGGCTCTATATGCAGGTCACACAGGACGTGTCCCACAGGCTCTATATGCCGGTCACACTGTGCTCGTGTCCCGCAGGCTGTATATGCAGGTCACACAGGACGTGTCCCGCAGGCTGTATATGCCGGTCACACTGTGCTCGTGTCCCGCAGGCTGTATATGCAGGTCACACAGGACGTGTCCCGCAGGCTCTATATGCAGGTCACACAGGACGTGTCCCACAGGCTCTATATGCAGGTCACACTGTGCTCGTGTCCCACAGGCTGTATATGCAGGTCACACTGTGCTCGTGTCCCGCAGGCTGTATATGCAGGTCACACAGGACGTGTCCCGCAGGCTGTATATGCAGGTCACACAGGACGTGTCCCGCAGGCTCTATATGCAGGTCACACAGGACGTGTCCCACAGGCTCTATATGCCGGTCACACTGTGCTCGTGTCCCGCAGGCTGTATATGCAGGTCACACAGGACGTGTCCCGCAGGCTGTATATGCAGGTCACACAGGACGTGTCCCGCAGGCTGTATATGCAGGTCACACAGGACGTGTCCCACAGGCTCTATATGCCGGTCACACAGGACGTGTCCCGCAGGCTGTATATGCCGGTCACACTGTGCTCGTGTCCCACAGGCTGTATATGCAGGTCACACAGTGCTCGTGTCCCGCAGGCTGTATATGCAGGTCTCACAGGACGTGTCCCGCAGGCTGTATATGCCGGTCACACTGTGCTCGTGTCCCACAGGCTGTATATGCAGGTCACACTGTGCTCGTGTCCCGCAGGCTCTATATGCAGGTCACACTGTGCTCGTGTCCCACAGGCTGTATATGCAGGTCACACTGTGCTCGTGTCCCGCAGGCTCTATATGCAGGTCACACTGTGCTCGTGTCCCACAGGCTGTATATGCAGGTCTCACAGGACGTGTCCCGCAGGCTGTATATGCAGGTCACACAGGACGTGTCCCGCAGGCTCTATATGCAGGTCACACAGGACGTGTCCCGCAGGCTGTATATGCAGGTCACACAGTGCCCGTGCCCCACAGGCTGTATGCGCAGGTCACACAGTGCTCGTGTCCCGCAGGCTGTATATGCAGGTCACACAGTGCTCGTGTCCCGCAGGCTGTATATGCAGGTCACACAGGACGTGTCCCGCAGGCTGTATATGCAGGTCACACAGGACGTGTCCCGCAGGCTCTATATGCAGGTCACACAGGACGTGTCCCGCAGGCTGTATATGCAGGTCACACAGTGCCCGTGCCCCACAGGCTGTATGCGCAGGTCACACAGTGCTCGTGTCCCGCAGGCTGTATATGCAGGTCACACAGTGCTCGTGTCCCGCAGGCTGTATATGCAGGTCACACAGGACGTGTCCCGCAGGCTGTATATGCCGGTCACACAGGACGTGTCCCGCAGGCTCTATATGCAGGTCACACAGTGCTCGTGTCCCGCAGGCTGTATATGCAGGTCACACAGTGCTCGTGTCCCGCAGGCTGTATATGCAGGTCACACAGGACGTGTCCCGCAGGCTGTATATGCCGGTCACACAGGACGTGTCCCGCAGGCTGTATATGCAGGTCACACAGTGCTCGTGTCCCGCAGGCTGTATATGCAGGTCACACAGGACGTGTCCCGCAGGCTGTATATGCCGGTCACACAGGACGTGTCCCACAGGCTGTATATGCCGGTCACACTGTGCTCGTGTCCCGCAGGCTGTATATGCAGGTCACACAGGACGTGTCCCACAGGCTGTATATGCCGGTCACACTGTGCTCGTGTCCCACAGGCTGTATATGCAGGTCACACAGTGCTCGTGTCCCGCAGGCTGTATATGCAGGTCACACAGGACGTGTCCCGCAGGCTGTATATGCCGGTCACACAGGACGTGTCCCACAGGCTGTATATGCCGGTCACACTGTGCTCGTGTCCCACAGGCTGTATATGCAGGTCACACTGTGCTCGTGTCCCGCAGGCTCTATATGCAGGTCACACTGTGCTCGTGTCCCACAGGCTGTATATGCAGGTCTCACAGGACGTGTCCCGCAGGCTGTATATGCCGGTCACACTGTGCTCGTGTCCCACAGGCTGTATATGCCGGTCACACTGTGCTCGTGTCCCGCAGGCTCTATATGCCGGTCACACTGTGCTCGTGTCCCACAGGCTGTATATGCCGGTCACACTGTGCTCGTGTCCCACAGGCTGTATATGCAGGTCACACTGTGCTCGTGTCCCGCAGGCTGTATATGCCGGTCACACTGTGCTCGTGTCCCACAGGCTGTATATGCAGGTCACACTGTGCTCGTGTCCCGCAGGCTCTATATGCAGGTCACACTGTGCTCGTGTCCCACAGGCTGTATATGCAGGTCTCACAGGACGTGTCCCGCAGGCTGTATATGCCGGTCACACTGTGCTCGTGTCCCACAGGCTGTATATGCCGGTCACACTGTGCTCGTGTCCCACAGGCTGTATATGCAGGTCACACTGTGCTCGTGTCCCACAGGCTGTATATGCAGGTCACACTGTGCTCGTGTCCCGCAGGCTGTATATGCAGGTCACACAGGACGTGTCCCGCAGGCTGTATATGCAGGTCACACAGGATGTGTCCCGCAGGCTCTATATGCAGGTCACACAGGACGTGTCCCACAGGCTCTATATGCCGGTCACACTGTGCTCGTGTCCCGCAGGCTGTATATGCAGGTCACACAGGACGTGTCCCGCAGGCTGTATATGCCGGTCACACTGTGCTCGTGTCCCGCAGGCTGTATATGCAGGTCACACAGGACGTGTCCCGCAGGCTCTATATGCAGGTCACACAGGACGTGTCCCACAGGCTCTATATGCAGGTCACACTGTGCTCGTGTCCCACAGGCTGTATATGCAGGTCACACTGTGCTCGTGTCCCGCAGGCTGTATATGCAGGTCACACAGGACGTGTCCCGCAGGCTGTATATGCAGGTCACACAGGACGTGTCCCGCAGGCTCTATATGCAGGTCACACAGGACGTGTCCCACAGGCTCTATATGCCGGTCACACTGTGCTCGTGTCCCGCAGGCTGTATATGCAGGTCACACAGGACGTGTCCCGCAGGCTGTATATGCAGGTCACACAGGACGTGTCCCGCAGGCTGTATATGCAGGTCACACAGGACGTGTCCCACAGGCTCTATATGCCGGTCACACAGGACGTGTCCCGCAGGCTGTATATGCCGGTCACACTGTGCTCGTGTCCCACAGGCTGTATATGCAGGTCACACAGTGCTCGTGTCCCGCAGGCTGTATATGCAGGTCTCACAGGACGTGTCCCGCAGGCTGTATATGCCGGTCACACTGTGCTCGTGTCCCACAGGCTGTATATGCAGGTCACACTGTGCTCGTGTCCCGCAGGCTCTATATGCAGGTCACACTGTGCTCGTGTCCCACAGGCTGTATATGCAGGTCACACTGTGCTCGTGTCCCGCAGGCTCTATATGCAGGTCACACTGTGCTCGTGTCCCACAGGCTGTATATGCAGGTCTCACAGGACGTGTCCCGCAGGCTGTATATGCCGGTCACACTGTGCTCGTGTCCCACAGGCTGTATATGCCGGTCACACTGTGCTCGTGTCCCACAGGCTGTATATGCAGGTCACACTGTGCTCGTGTCCCACAGGCTGTATATGCAGGTCACACTGTGCTCGTGTCCCGCAGGCTGTATATGCAGGTCACACAGGACGTGTCCCGCAGGCTGTATATGCAGGTCACACAGGATGTGTCCCGCAGGCTCTATATGCAGGTCACACAGGACGTGTCCCACAGGCTCTATATGCCGGTCACACTGTGCTCGTGTCCCGCAGGCTGTATATGCAGGTCACACAGGACGTGTCCCGCAGGCTGTATATGCCGGTCACACTGTGCTCGTGTCCCGCAGGCTGTATATGCAGGTCACACAGGACGTGTCCCGCAGGCTCTATATGCAGGTCACACAGGACGTGTCCCACAGGCTCTATATGCAGGTCACACTGTGCTCGTGTCCCACAGGCTGTATATGCAGGTCACACTGTGCTCGTGTCCCGCAGGCTGTATATGCAGGTCACACAGGACGTGTCCCGCAGGCTGTATATGCAGGTCACACAGGACGTGTCCCGCAGGCTCTATATGCAGGTCACACAGGACGTGTCCCACAGGCTCTATATGCCGGTCACACTGTGCTCGTGTCCCGCAGGCTGTATATGCAGGTCACACAGGACGTGTCCCGCAGGCTGTATATGCAGGTCACACAGGACGTGTCCCGCAGGCTCTATATGCAGGTCACACAGGACGTGTCCCACAGGCTCTATATGCCGGTCACACAGGACGTGTCCCGCAGGCTGTATATGCCGGTCACACTGTGCTCGTGTCCCACAGGCTGTATATGCAGGTCACACAGTGCTCGTGTCCCGCAGGCTGTATATGCAGGTCTCACAGGACGTGTCCCGCAGGCTGTATATGCCGGTCACACTGTGCTCGTGTCCCACAGGCTGTATATGCAGGTCACACAGTGCTCGTGTCCCGCAGGCTGTATATGCAGGTCTCACAGGACGTGTCCCGCAGGCTGTATATGCCGGTCACACTGTGCTCGTGTCCCACAGGCTGTATATGCAGGTCACACTGTGCTCGTGTCCCGCAGGCTCTATATGCAGGTCACACTGTGCTCGTGTCCCACAGGCTGTATATGCAGGTCTCACAGGACGTGTCCCGCAGGCTGTATATGCCGGTCACACTGTGCTCGTGTCCCACAGGCTGTATATGCAGGTCACACTGTGCTCGTGTCCCACAGGCTGTATATGCAGGTCACACTGTGCTCGTGTCCCGCAGGCTGTATATGCAGGTCACACAGGACGTGTCCCGCAGGCTGTATATGCAGGTCACACAGGACGTGTCCCGCAGGCTCTATATGCAGGTCACACAGGACGTGTCCCACAGGCTCTATATGCCGGTCACACTGTGCTCGTGTCCCGCAGGCTGTATATGCAGGTCACACAGGACGTGTCCCGCAGGCTGTATATGCCGGTCACACTGTGCTCGTGTCCCGCAGGCTGTATATGCAGGTCACACAGGACGTGTCCCGCAGGCTGTATATGCAGGTCACACAGGACGTGTCCCGCAGGCTCTATATGCAGGTCACACAGGACGTGTCCCACAGGCTCTATATGCCGGTCACACAGGACGTGTCCCGCAGGCTGTATATGCCGATCACACTGTGCTCGTGTCCCACAGGCTGTATATGCAGGTCACACAGTGCTCGTGTCCCGCAGGCTGTATATGCAGGTCTCACAGGACGTGTCCCGCAGGCTGTATATGCCGGTCACACTGTGCTCGTGTCCCACAGGCTGTATATGCAGGTCACACTGTGCTCGTGTCCCGCAGGCTCTATATGCAGGTCACACTGTGCTCGTGTCCCACAGGCTGTATATGCAGGTCTCACAGGACGTGTCCCGCAGGCTGTATATGCCGGTCACACTGTGCTCGTGTCCCACAGGCTGTATATGCCGGTCACACTGTGCTCGTGTCCCACAGGCTGTATATGCAGGTCACACTGTGCTCGTGTCCCACAGGCTGTATATGCAGGTCACACTGTGCTCGTGTCCCGCAGGCTGTATATGCAGGTCACACAGGACGTGTCCCGCAGGCTGTATATGCAGGTCACACAGGACGTGTCCCGCAGGCTCTATATGCAGGTCACACAGGACGTGTCCCACAGGCTCTATATGCCGGTCACACTGTGCTCGTGTCCCGCAGGCTGTATATGCAGGTCACACAGGACGTGTCCCGCAGGCTGTATATGCAGGTCACACTGTGCTCGTGTCCCGCAGGCTGTATATGCAGGTCACACAGGACGTGTCCCGCAGGCTGTATATGCAGGTCACACAGGACGTGTCCCGCAGGCTCTATATGCAGGTCACACAGGACGTGTCCCACAGGCTCTATATGCCGGTCACACAGGACGTGTCCCGCAGGCTGTATATGCCGGTCACACTGTGCTCGTGTCCCACAGGCTGTATATGCAGGTCACACAGTGCTCGTGTCCCGCAGGCTGTATATGCAGGTCTCACAGGACGTGTCCCGCAGGCTGTATATGCCGGTCACACTGTGCTCGTGTCCCACAGGCTGTATATGCAGGTCACACTGTGCTCGTGTCCCGCAGGCTCTATATGCAGGTCACACTGTGCTCGTGTCCCACAGGCTGTATATGCAGGTCTCACAGGACGTGTCCCGCAGGCTGTATATGCCGGTCACACTGTGCTCGTGTCCCACAGGCTGTATATGCCGGTCACACTGTGCTCGTGTCCCACAGGCTGTATATGCAGGTCACACTGTGCTCGTGTCCCACAGGCTGTATATGCAGGTCACACTGTGCTCGTGTCCCGCAGGCTGTATATGCAGGTCACACAGGACGTGTCCCGCAGGCTGTATATGCAGGTCACACAGGACGTGTCCCGCAGGCTGTATATGCCGGTCACACAGGACGTGTCCCGCAGGCTGTATATGCCGGTCACACAGGACGTGTCCCACAGGCTGTATATGCCGGTCACACTGTGCTCGTGTCCCGCAGGCTGTATATGCAGGTCACACAGGACGTGTCCCACAGGCTGTATATGCCGGTCACACTGTGCTCGTGTCCCACAGGCTGTATATGCAGGTCACACAGTGCTCGTGTCCCGCAGGCTGTATATGCAGGTCACACAGGACGTGTCCCGCAGGCTGTATATGCCGGTCACACAGGACGTGTCCCACAGGCTGTATATGCCGGTCACACTGTGCTCGTGTCCCACAGGCTGTATATGCAGGTCACACTGTGCTCGTGTCCCGCAGGCTCTATATGCAGGTCACACTGTGCTCGTGTCCCACAGGCTGTATATGCAGGTCTCACAGGACGTGTCCCGCAGGCTGTATATGCCGGTCACACTGTGCTCGTGTCCCACAGGCTGTATATGCCGGTCACACTGTGCTCGTGTCCCACAGGCTGTATATGCAGGTCACACTGTGCTCGTGTCCCGCAGGCTGTATATGCCGGTCACACTGTGCTCGTGTCCCACAGGCTGTATATGCAGGTCACACTGTGCTCGTGTCCCGCAGGCTCTATATGCAGGTCACACTGTGCTCGTGTCCCACAGGCTGTATATGCAGGTCTCACAGGACGTGTCCCGCAGGCTGTATATGCCGGTCACACTGTGCTCGTGTCCCACAGGCTGTATATGCCGGTCACACTGTGCTCGTGTCCCACAGGCTGTATATGCAGGTCACACTGTGCTCGTGTCCCACAGGCTGTATATGCAGGTCACACAGGACGTGTCCCGCAGGCTGTATATGCCGGTCACACTGTGCTCGTGTCCCGCAGGCTGTATATGCAGGTCACACAGGACGTGTCCCGCAGGCTGTATATGCAGGTCACACAGGATGTGTCCCGCAGGCTCTATATGCAGGTCACACAGGACGTGTCCCACAGGCTCTATATGCCGGTCACACTGTGCTCGTGTCCCGCAGGCTGTATATGCAGGTCACACAGGACGTGTCCCGCAGGCTGTATATGCCGGTCACACTGTGCTCGTGTCCCGCAGGCTGTATATGCAGGTCACACAGGACGTGTCCCGCAGGCTGTATATGCAGGTCACACAGGATGTGTCCCGCAGGCTCTATATGCAGGTCACACAGGACGTGTCCCACAGGCTCTATATGCCGGTCACACTGTGCTCGTGTCCCGCAGGCTGTATATGCAGGTCACACAGGACGTGTCCCGCAGGCTGTATATGCCGGTCACACTGTGCTCGTGTCCCGCAGGCTGTATATGCAGGTCACACAGGACGTGTCCCGCAGGCTCTATATGCAGGTCACACAGGACGTGTCCCACAGGCTCTATATGCAGGTCACACTGTGCTCGTGTCCCACAGGCTGTATATGCAGGTCACACTGTGCTCGTGTCCCGCAGGCTGTATATGCAGGTCACACAGGACGTGTCCCGCAGGCTGTATATGCAGGTCACACAGGACGTGTCCCGCAGGCTCTATATGCAGGTCACACAGGACGTGTCCCACAGGCTCTATATGCCGGTCACACTGTGCTCGTGTCCCGCAGGCTGTATATGCAGGTCACACAGGACGTGTCCCGCAGGCTGTATATGCAGGTCACACAGGACGTGTCCCGCAGGCTCTATATGCAGGTCACACAGGACGTGTCCCACAGGCTCTATATGCCGGTCACACAGGACGTGTCCCGCAGGCTGTATATGCCGGTCACACTGTGCTCGTGTCCCACAGGCTGTATATGCAGGTCACACAGTGCTCGTGTCCCACAGGCTGTATATGCAGGTCACACAGTGCTCGTGTCCCGCAGGCTGTATATGCAGGTCTCACAGGACGTGTCCCGCAGGCTGTATATGCCGGTCACACTGTGCTCGTGTCCCACAGGCTGTATATGCAGGTCACACTGTGCTCGTGTCCCGCAGGCTCTATATGCAGGTCACACTGTGCTCGTGTCCCACAGGCTGTATATGCAGGTCACACTGTGCTCGTGTCCCGCAGGCTCTATATGCAGGTCACACTGTGCTCGTGTCCCACAGGCTGTATATGCAGGTCTCACAGGACGTGTCCCGCAGGCTGTATATGCCGGTCACACTGTGCTCGTGTCCCACAGGCTGTATATGCCGGTCACACTGTGCTCGTGTCCCACAGGCTGTATATGCAGGTCACACTGTGCTCGTGTCCCACAGGCTGTATATGCAGGTCACACTGTGCTCGTGTCCCGCAGGCTGTATATGCAGGTCACACAGGACGTGTCCCGCAGGCTGTATATGCAGGTCACACAGGATGTGTCCCGCAGGCTCTATATGCAGGTCACACAGGACGTGTCCCACAGGCTCTATATGCCGGTCACACTGTGCTCGTGTCCCGCAGGCTGTATATGCAGGTCACACAGGACGTGTCCCGCAGGCTGTATATGCCGGTCACACTGTGCTCGTGTCCCGCAGGCTGTATATGCAGGTCACACAGGACGTGTCCCGCAGGCTCTATATGCAGGTCACACAGGACGTGTCCCACAGGCTCTATATGCAGGTCACACTGTGCTCGTGTCCCACAGGCTGTATATGCAGGTCACACTGTGCTCGTGTCCCGCAGGCTGTATATGCAGGTCACACAGGACGTGTCCCGCAGGCTGTATATGCAGGTCACACAGGACGTGTCCCGCAGGCTCTATATGCAGGTCACACAGGACGTGTCCCACAGGCTCTATATGCCGGTCACACTGTGCTCGTGTCCCGCAGGCTGTATATGCAGGTCACACAGGACGTGTCCCGCAGGCTGTATATGCAGGTCACACAGGACGTGTCCCGCAGGCTCTATATGCAGGTCACACAGGACGTGTCCCACAGGCTCTATATGCCGGTCACACAGGACGTGTCCCGCAGGCTGTATATGCCGGTCACACTGTGCTCGTGTCCCACAGGCTGTATATGCAGGTCACACAGTGCTCGTGTCCCGCAGGCTGTATATGCAGGTCTCACAGGACGTGTCCCGCAGGCTGTATATGCCGGTCACACTGTGCTCGTGTCCCACAGGCTGTATATGCAGGTCACACAGTGCTCGTGTCCCGCAGGCTGTATATACAGGTCTCACAGGACGTGTCCCGCAGGCTGTATATGCCGGTCACACTGTGCTCGTGTCCCACAGGCTGTATATGCAGGTCACACTGTGCTCGTGTCCCGCAGGCTCTATATGCAGGTCACACTGTGCTCGTGTCCCACAGGCTGTATATGCAGGTCTCACAGGACGTGTCCCGCAGGCTGTATATGCCGGTCACACTGTGCTCGTGTCCCACAGGCTGTATATGCAGGTCACACTGTGCTCGTGTCCCACAGGCTGTATATGCAGGTCACACTGTGCTCGTGTCCCGCAGGCTGTATATGCAGGTCACACAGGACGTGTCCCGCAGGCTGTATATGCAGGTCACACAGGACGTGTCCCGCAGGCTCTATATGCAGGTCACACAGGACGTGTCCCACAGGCTCTATATGCCGGTCACACTGTGCTCGTGTCCCGCAGGCTGTATATGCAGGTCACACAGGACGTGTCCCGCAGGCTGTATATGCCGGTCACACTGTGCTCGTGTCCCGCAGGCTGTATATGCAGGTCACACAGGACGTGTCCCGCAGGCTGTATATGCAGGTCACACAGGACGTGTCCCGCAGGCTCTATATGCAGGTCACACAGGACGTGTCCCACAGGCTCTATATGCCGGTCACACAGGACGTGTCCCGCAGGCTGTATATGCCGATCACACTGTGCTCGTGTCCCACAGGCTGTATATGCAGGTCACACAGTGCTCGTGTCCCGCAGGCTGTATATGCAGGTCTCACAGGACGTGTCCCGCAGGCTGTATATGCCGGTCACACTGTGCTCGTGTCCCACAGGCTGTATATGCAGGTCACACTGTGCTCGTGTCCCGCAGGCTCTATATGCAGGTCACACTGTGCTCGTGTCCCACAGGCTGTATATGCAGGTCTCACAGGACGTGTCCCGCAGGCTGTATATGCCGGTCACACTGTGCTCGTGTCCCACAGGCTGTATATGCCGGTCACACTGTGCTCGTGTCCCACAGGCTGTATATGCAGGTCACACTGTGCTCGTGTCCCACAGGCTGTATATGCAGGTCACACTGTGCTCGTGTCCCGCAGGCTGTATATGCAGGTCACACAGGACGTGTCCCGCAGGCTGTATATGCAGGTCACACAGGACGTGTCCCGCAGGCTCTATATGCAGGTCACACAGGACGTGTCCCACAGGCTCTATATGCCGGTCACACTGTGCTCGTGTCCCGCAGGCTGTATATGCAGGTCACACAGGACGTGTCCCGCAGGCTGTATATGCAGGTCACACTGTGCTCGTGTCCCGCAGGCTGTATATGCAGGTCACACAGGACGTGTCCCGCAGGCTGTATATGCAGGTCACACAGGACGTGTCCCGCAGGCTCTATATGCAGGTCACACAGGACGTGTCCCACAGGCTCTATATGCCGGTCACACAGGACGTGTCCCGCAGGCTGTATATGCCGGTCACACTGTGCTCGTGTCCCACAGGCTGTATATGCAGGTCACACAGTGCTCGTGTCCCGCAGGCTGTATATGCAGGTCTCACAGGACGTGTCCCGCAGGCTGTATATGCCGGTCACACTGTGCTCGTGTCCCACAGGCTGTATATGCAGGTCACACTGTGCTCGTGTCCCGCAGGCTCTATATGCAGGTCACACTGTGCTCGTGTCCCACAGGCTGTATATGCAGGTCTCACAGGACGTGTCCCGCAGGCTGTATATGCCGGTCACACTGTGCTCGTGTCCCACAGGCTGTATATGCCGGTCACACTGTGCTCGTGTCCCACAGGCTGTATATGCAGGTCACACTGTGCTCGTGTCCCACAGGCTGTATATGCAGGTCACACTGTGCTCGTGTCCCGCAGGCTGTATATGCAGGTCACACAGGACGTGTCCCGCAGGCTGTATATGCAGGTCACACAGGACGTGTCCCGCAGGCTCTATACGCAGGTCACACAGGACGTGTCCCACAGGCTCTATATGCCGGTCACACTGTGCTCGTGTCCCGCAGGCTGTATATGCAGGTCACACAGGACGTGTCCCGCAGGCTGTATATGCCGGTCACACTGTGCTCGTGTCCCGCAGGCTGTATATGCAGGTCACACAGGACGTGTCCCGCAGGCTCTATATGCAGGTCACACAGGACGTGTCCCACAGGCTCTATATGCAGGTCACACTGTGCTCGTGTCCCACAGGCTGTATATGCAGGTCACACTGTGCTCGTGTCCCGCAGGCTGTATATGCAGGTCACACAGGACGTGTCCCGCAGGCTGTATATGCAGGTCACACAGGACGTGTCCCGCAGGCTCTATATGCAGGTCACACAGGACGTGTCACACAGGCTCTATATGCCGGTCACACTGTGCTCGTGTCCCGCAGGCTGTATATGCAGGTCACACAGGACGTGTCCCGCAGGCTGTATATGCAGGTCACACAGGACGTGTCCCGCAGGCTCTATATGCAGGTCACACAGGACGTGTCCCACAGGCTCTATATGCCGGTCACACAGGACGTGTCCCGCAGGCTGTATATGCCGGTCACACTGTGCTCGTGTCCCACAGGCTGTATATGCAGGTCACACAGTGCTCGTGTCCCGCAGGCTGTATATGCAGGTCTCACAGGACGTGTCCCGCAGGCTGTATATGCCGGTCACACTGTGCTCGTGTCCCACAGGCTGTATATGCAGGTCACACAGTGCTCGTGTCCCGCAGGCTGTATATGCAGGTCTCACAGGACGTGTCCCGCAGGCTGTATATGCCGGTCACACTGTGCTCGTGTCCCACAGGCTGTATATGCAGGTCACACTGTGCTCGTGTCCCGCAGGCTCTATATGCAGGTCACACTGTGCTCGTGTCCCACAGGCTGTATATGCAGGTCTCACAGGACGTGTCCCGCAGGCTGTATATGCCGGTCACACTGTGCTCGTGTCCCACAGGCTGTATATGCAGGTCACACTGTGCTCGTGTCCCACAGGCTGTATATGCAGGTCACACTGTGCTCGTGTCCCGCAGGCTGTATATGCAGGTCACACAGGACGTGTCCCGCAGGCTGTATATGCAGGTCACACAGGACGTGTCCCGCAGGCTCTATATGCAGGTCACACAGGACGTGTCCCACAGGCTCTATATGCCGGTCACACTGTGCTCGTGTCCCGCAGGCTGTATATGCAGGTCACACAGGACGTGTCCCGCAGGCTGTATATGCCGGTCACACTGTGCTCGTGTCCCGCAGGCTGTATATGCAGGTCACACAGGACGTGTCCCGCAGGCTCTATATGGAGGTCACACAGGACGTGTCCCACAGGCTCTATATGCCGGTCACACAGGACGTGTCCCGCAGGCTGTATATGCCGGTCACACTGTGCTCGTGTCCCACAGGCTGTATATGCAGGTCACACAGTGCTCGTGTCCCGCAGGCTGTATATGCAGGTCTCACAGGACGTGTCCCGCAGGCTGTATATGCCGGTCACACTGTGCTCGTGTCCCACAGGCTGTATATGCAGGTCACACAGTGCTCGTGTCCCGCAGGCTGTATATGCAGGTCTCACAGGACGTGTCCCGCAGGCTGTATATGCCGGTCACACTGTGCTCGTGTCCCACAGGCTGTATATGCAGGTCACACTGTGCTCGTGTCCCGCAGGCTCTATATGCAGGTCACAGTGTGCTCGTGTCCCACAGGCTGTATATGCAGGTCTCACAGGACGTGTCCCGCAGGCTGTATATGCCGGTCACACTGTGCTCGTGTCCCACAGGCTGTATATGCAGGTCACACTGTGCTCGTGTCCCGCAGGCTCTATATGCAGGTCACACTGTGCTCGTGTCCCACAGGCTGTATATGCAGGTCACACAGGACGTGTCCCGCAGGCTGTATATGCCGGTCACACAGGACGTGTCCCACAGGCTGTATATGCAGGTCACACAGGACGTGTCCCACAGGCTGTATATGCCGGTCACACAGGACGTGTCCCACAGGCTGTATATGCAGGTCTCACAGGACGTGTCCCGCAGGCTGTATATGCAGGTCACACTGTGCTCGTGTCCCACAGGCTGTATATGCAGGTCACACAGGACGTGTCCCGCAGGCTGTATATGCCGGTCACACAGGACGTGTCCCACAGGCTGTATATGCAGGTCACACAGTGCTCGTGTCCCGCAGGCTGTATATGCAGGTCACACAGTGCCAGTGTCCCGCAGGCTGTATATGCCGGTCACACAGGACGTGTCCCACAGGCTGTATATGCAGGTCACACAGTGCTCGTGTCCCACATGCTGTATGCGCAGGTCACACAGGACGTGTCCCGCAGGCTGTATATGCCGGTCATACAGGACGTGTCCCACAGGCTGTATATGCAGGTCACACAGGACGTGTCCCGCAGGCTGTATATGCCGGTCACACAGGACGTGTCCCGCAGGCTGTATATGCAGGTCACACAGGACGGGTCCCACAGGCTGTATATGCAGGTCACACAGTGCTCGTGTCCCGCAGGCTGTATATGCAGGTCACACAGTGCTCGTGTCCCGCAGGCTGTATATGCAGGTCACACAGGACGTGTCCCGCAGGCTCTATATGCAGGTCACACAGGACGTGTCCCACAGGCTCTATATGCCGGTCACACTGTGCTCGTGTCCCGCAGGCTGTATATGCAGGTCACACAGGACGTGTCCCGCAGGCTGTATATGCCGGTCACACTGTGCTCGTGTCCCGCAGGCTGTATATGCAGGTCACACAGGACGTGTCCCGCAGGCTGTATATGCAGGTCACACAGGACGTGTCCCGCAGGCTCTATATGCAGGTCACACAGGACGTGTCCCACAGGCTCTATATGCCGGTCACACTGTGCTCGTGTCCCGCAGGCTGTATATGCAGGTCACACAGGACGTGTCCCGCAGGCTGTATATGCCGGTCACACTGTGCTCGTGTCCCGCAGGCTGTATATGCAGGTCACACAGGACGTGTCCCGCAGGCTGTATATGCAGGTCACACAGGACGTGTCCCGCAGGCTCTATATGCAGGTCACACAGGACGTGTCCCACAGGCTCTATATGCCGGTCACACAGGACGTGTCCCGCAGGCTGTATATGCCGGTCACACTGTGCTCGTGTCCCACAGGCTGTATATGCAGGTCACACAGTGCTCGTGTCCCGCAGGCTGTATATGCAGGTCTCACAGGACGTGTCCCGCAGGCTGTATATGCCGGTCACACTGTGCTCGTGTCCCACAGGCTGTATATGCAGGTCACACTGTGCTCGTGTCCCGCAGGCTCTATATGCAGGTCACACTGTGCTCGTGTCCCACAGGCTGTATATGCAGGTCTCACAGGACGTGTCCCGCAGGCTGTATATGCCGGTCACACTGTGCTCGTGTCCCACAGGCTGTATATGCCGGTCACACTGTGCTCGTGTCCCACAGGCTGTATATGCAGGTCACACTGTGCTCGTGTCCCACAGGCTGTATATGCAGGTCACACTGTGCTCGTGTCCCGCAGGCTGTATATGCAGGTCACACAGGACGTGTCCCGCAGGCTGTATATGCAGGTCACACAGGACGTGTCCCGCAGGCTCTATATGCAGGTCACACAGGACGTGTCCCACAGGCTCTATATGCCGGTCACACTGTGCTCGTGTCCCGCAGGCTGTATATGCAGGTCACACAGGACGTGTCCCGCAGGCTGTATATGCAGGTCACACAGGACGTGTCCCGCAGGCTCTATATGCAGGTCACACAGGACGTGTCCCACAGGCTCTATATGCCGGTCACACTGTGCTCGTGTCCCGCAGGCTGTATATGCAGGTCACACAGGACGTGTCCCGCAGGCTGTATATGCCGGTCACACTGTGCTCGTGTCCCGCAGGCTGTATATGCAGGTCACACAGGACGTGTCCCGCAGGCTGTATATGCAGGTCACACAGGACGTGTCCCGCAGGCTCTATATGCAGGTCACACAGGACGTGTCCCACAGGCTCTATATGCCGGTCACACTGTGCTCGTGTCCCGCAGGCTGTATATGCAGGTCACACAGGACGTGTCCCGCAGGCTGTATATGCAGGTCACACAGGACGTGTCCCGCAGGCTCTATATGCAGGTCACACAGGACGTGTCCCACAGGCTCTATATGCCGGTCACACAGGACGTGTCCCGCAGGCTGTATATGCCGGTCACACTGTGCTCGTGTCCCACAGGCTGTATATGCAGGTCACACAGTGCTCGTGTCCCGCAGGCTGTATATGCAGGTCTCACAGGACGTGTCCCGCAGGCTGTATATGCCGGTCACACTGTGCTCGTGTCCCACAGGCTGTATATGCAGGTCACACAGTGCTCGTGTCCCGCAGGCTGTATATGCAGGTCTCACAGGACGTGTCCCGCAGGCTGTATATGCCGGTCACACTGTGCTCGTGTCCCACAGGCTGTATATGCAGGTCACACTGTGCTCGTGTCCCGCAGGCTCTATATGCAGGTCACACTGTGCTCGTGTCCCACAGGCTGTATATGCAGGTCTCACAGGACGTGTCCCGCAGGCTGTATATGCCGGTCACACTGTGCTCGTGTCCCACAGGCTGTATATGCAGGTCACACTGTGCTCGTGTCCCACAGGCTGTATATGCAGGTCACACTGTGCTCGTGTCCCGCAGGCTGTATATGCAGGTCACACAGGACGTGTCCCGCAGGCTGTATATGCAGGTCACACAGGACGTGTCCCGCAGGCTCTATATGCAGGTCACACAGGACGTGTCCCACAGGCTCTATATGCCGGTCACACTGTGCTCGTGTCCCGCAGGCTGTATATGCAGGTCACACAGGACGTGTCCCGCAGGCTGTATATGCCGGTCACACTGTGCTCGTGTCCCGCAGGCTGTATATGCAGGTCACACAGGACGTGTCCCGCAGGCTGTATATGCAGGTCACACAGGACGTGTCCCGCAGGCTCTATATGCAGGTCACACAGGACGTGTCCCACAGGCTCTATATGCCGGTCACACAGGACGTGTCCCGCAGGCTGTATATGCCGGTCACACTGTGCTCGTGTCCCACAGGCTGTATATGCAGGTCACACAGTGCTCGTGTCCCGCAGGCTGTATATGCAGGTCTCACAGGACGTGTCCCGCAGGCTGTATATGCCGGTCACACTGTGCTCGTGTCCCACAGGCTGTATATGCAGGTCACACAGTGCTCGTGTCCCGCAGGCTGTATATGCAGGTCTCACAGGACGTGTCCCGCAGGCTGTATATGCCGGTCACACTGTGCTCGTGTCCCACAGGCTGTATATGCAGGTCACACTGTGCTCGTGTCCCGCAGGCTCTATATGCAGGTCACACTGTGCTCGTGTCCCACAGGCTGTATATGCAGGTCTCACAGGACGTGTCCCGCAGGCTGTATATGCCGGTCACACTGTGCTCGTGTCCCACAGGCTGTATATGCAGGTCACACTGTGCTCGTGTCCCGCAGGCTCTATATGCAGGTCACACTGTGCTCGTGTCCCACAGGCTGTATATGCAGGTCACACAGGACGTGTCCCGCAGGCTGTATATGCCGGTCACACAGGACGTGTCCCACAGGCTGTATATGCAGGTCACACAGGACGTGTCCCACAGGCTGTATATGCCGGTCACACAGGACGTGTCCCACAGGCTGTATATGCAGGTCTCACAGGACGTGTCCCGCAGGCTGTATATGCAGGTCACACTGTGCTCGTGTCCCACAGGCTGTATATGCAGGTCACACAGGACGTGTCCCGCAGGCTGTATATGCCGGTCACACAGGACGTGTCCCACAGGCTGTATATGCAGGTCACACAGTGCTCGTGTCCCGCAGGCTGTATATGCAGGTCACACAGTGCCAGTGTCCCGCAGGCTGTATATGCCGGTCACACAGGACGTGTCCCACAGGCTGTATATGCAGGTCACACAGTGCTCGTGTCCCACATGCTGTATGCGCAGGTCACACAGGACGTGTCCCGCAGGCTGTATATGCCGGTCATACAGGACGTGTCCCACAGGCTGTATATGCAGGTCACACAGGACGTGTCCCGCAGGCTGTATATGCCGGTCACACAGGACGTGTCCCGCAGGCTGTATATGCAGGTCACACAGGACGGGTCCCACAGGCTGTATATGCAGGTCACACAGTGCTCGTGTCCCGCAGGCTGTATATGCAGGTCACACAGTGCTCGTGTCCCGCAGGCTGTATATGCAGGTCACACAGGACGTGTCCCACAGGCTGTATATGCAGGTCACACAGGACGTGTCCCGCAGGCTGTATATGCCGGTCACACAGGACGTGTCCCGCAGGCTGTATATGCAAGTCACACAGTGCTCGTGTCCCGTAGGCTGTATATGCCGGTCACACAGGACGTGTCCCACAGGCTGTATATGCAGGTCACACAGTGCTCGTGTCCCACAGGCTGTATATGCAGGTCACACAGGACGTGTCCCGCAGGCTGTATATGCAGGTCTCACAGGACGTGTCCCGCAGGCTGTATATGCCGGTCACACTGTGCTCGTGTCCCACAGGCTGTATATGCAGGTCACACAGTGCTCGTGTCCCGCAGGCTGTATATGCAGGTCTCACAGGACGTGTCCCGCAGGCTGTATATGCCGGTCACACTGTGCTCGTGTCCCACAGGCTGTATATGCAGGTCACACTGTGCTCGTGTCCCGCAGGCTCTATATGCAGGTCACACTGTGCTCGTGTCCCACAGGCTGTATATGCAGGTCTCACAGGACGTGTCCCGCAGGCTGTATATGCTGGTCACACAGTGCTCGTGTCCCACAGGCTGTATATGCAGGTCACACAGGACGTGTCCCGCAGGCTCTATATGCCGGTCACACTGTGCTCGTGTCCCGCAGGCTGTATATGCAGGTCACACAGGACGTGTCCCGCAGGCTGTATATGCCGGTCACACTGTGCTCGTGTCCCGCAGGCTGTATATGCAGGTCACACAGGACGTGTCCCGCAGGCTGTATATGCAGGTCACACAGGACGTGTCCCGCAGGCTCTATATGCAGGTCACACAGGACGTGTCCCACAGGCTCTATATGCCGGTCACACTGTGCTCGTGTCCCGCAGGCTGTATATGCAGGTCACACAGGACGTGTCCCGCAGGCTGTATATGCCGGTCACACTGTGCTCGTGTCCCGCAGGCTGTATATGCAGGTCACACAGGACGTGTCCCGCAGGCTCTATATGCAGGTCACACAGGACGTGTCCCACAGGCTCTATATGCAGGTCACACTGTGCTCGTGTCCCACAGGCTGTATATGCAGGTCACACTGTGCTCGTGTCCCGCAGGCTGTATATGCAGGTCACACAGGACGTGTCCCGCAGGCTGTATATGCAGGTCACACAGGACGTGTCCCGCAGGCTCTATATGCAGGTCACACAGGACGTGTCCCACAGGCTCTATATGCCGGTCACACTGTGCTCGTGTCCCGCAGGCTGTATATGCAGGTCACACAGGACGTGTCCCGCAGGCTGTATATGCAGGTCACACAGGACGTGTCCCGCAGGCTCTATATGCAGGTCACACAGGACGTGTCCCACAGGCTCTATATGCCGGTCACACAGGACGTGTCCCGCATGCTGTATATGCCGGTCACACTGTGCTCGTGTCCCACAGGCTGTATATGCAGGTCACACAGTGCTCGTGTCCCGCAGGCTGTATATGCAGGTCTCACAGGACGTGTCCCGCAGGCTGTATATGCCGGTCACACTGTGCTCGTGTCCCACAGGCTGTATATGCAGGTCACACAGTGCTCGTGTCCCGCAGGCTGTATATGCAGGTCTCACAGGACGTGTCCCGCAGGCTGTATATGCCGGTCACACTGTGCTCGTGTCCCACAGGCTGTATATGCAGGTCACACTGTGCTCGTGTCCCGCAGGCTCTATATGCAGGTCACACTGTGCTCGTGTCCCACAGGCTGTATATGCAGGTCTCACAGGACGTGTCCCGCAGGCTGTATATGCCGGTCACACTGTGCTCGTGTCCCACAGGCTGTATATGCAGGTCACACTGTGCTCGTGTCCCACAGGCTGTATATGCAGGTCACACTGTGCTCGTGTCCCGCAGGCTGTATATGCAGGTCACACAGGACGTGTCCCGCAGGCTGTATATGCAGGTCACACAGGACGTGTCCCGCAGGCTCTATATGCAGGTCACACAGGACGTGTCCCACAGGCTCTATATGCCGGTCACACTGTGCTCGTGTCCCGCAGGCTGTATATGCAGGTCACACAGGACGTGTCCCGCAGGCTGTATATGCCGGTCACACTGTGCTCGTGTCCCGCAGGCTGTATATGCAGGTCACACAGGACGTGTCCCGCAGGCTGTATATGCAGGTCACACAGGACGTGTCCCGCAGGCTCTATATGCAGGTCACACAGGACGTGTCCCACAGGCTCTATATGCCGGTCACACAGGACGTGTCCCGCAGGCTGTATATGCCGGTCACACTGTGCTCGTGTCCCGCAGGCTGTATATGCAGGTCACACAGGACGTGTCCCGCAGGCTGTATATGCAGGTCACACAGGACGTGTCCCACAGGCTCTATATGCCGGTCACACAGGACGTGTCCCGCAGGCTGTATATGCCGGTCACACTGTGCTCGTGTCCCACAGGCTGTATATGCAGGTCACACAGTGCTCGTGTCCCGCAGGCTGTATATGCAGGTCTCACAGGACGTGTCCCGCAGGCTGTGTATGCCGGTCACACTGTGCTCGTGTCCCACAGGCTGTATATGCAGGTCACACAGTGCTCGTGTCCCGCAGGCTGTATATGCAGGTCTCACAGGACGTGTCCCGCAGGCTGTATATGCCGGTCACACTGTGCTCGTGTCCCACAGGCTGTATATGCAGGTCACACTGTGCTCGTGTCCCGCAGGCTCTATATGCAGGTCACACTGTGCTCGTGTCCCACAGGCTGTATATGCAGGTCTCACAGGACGTGTCCCGCAGGCTGTATATGCCGGTCACACTGTGCTCGTGTCCCACAGGCTGTATATGCAGGTCACACTGTGCTCGTGTCCCGCAGGCTCTATATGCAGGTCACACTGTGCTCGTGTCCCACAGGCTGTATATGCAGGTCACACAGGACGTGTCCCGCAGGCTGTATATGCCGGTCACACAGGACGTGTCCCACAGGCTGTATATGCAGGTCACACAGGACGTGTCCCACAGGCTGTATATGCCGGTCACACAGGACGTGTCCCACAGGCTGTATATGCAGGTCTCACAGGACGTGTCCCGCAGGCTGTATATGCAGGTCACACTGTGCTCGTGTCCCACAGGCTGTATATGCAGGTCACACAGGACGTGTCCCGCAGGCTGTATATGCCGGTTACACAGGACGTGTCCCACAGGCTGTATATGCAGGTCACACAGTGCTCGTGTCCCGCAGGCTGTATATGCAGGTCACACAGTGCCAGTGTCCCGCAGGCTGTATATGCCGGTCACACAGGACGTGTCCCACAGGCTGTATATGCAGGTCACACAGTGCTCGTGTCCCACATGCTGTATGCGCAGGTCACACAGGACGTGTCCCGCAGGCTGTATATGCCGGTCATACAGGACGTGTCCCACAGGCTGTATATGCAGGTCACACAGGACGTGTCCCGCAGGCTGTATATGCCGGTCACACAGGACGTGTCCCGCAGGCTGTATATGCAGGTCACACAGGACGGGTCCCACAGGCTGTATATGCCGGTCACACAGGACGTGTCCCGCAGGCTGTATATGCAAGTCACACAGTGCTCGTGTCCCGTAGGCTGTATATGCCGGTCACACAGGACGTGTCCCACAGGCTGTATATGCAGGTCACACAGTGCTCGTGTCCCACATGCTGTATGCGCAGGTCACACAGGACGTGTCCCGCAGGCTGTATATGCAGGTCACACAGTGCTCGTGTCCCGCAGGCTGTATATGCAGGTCACACAGGCTTGTCCCACAGGCTGTATATGCAGGTCACACAGTGCTCGTGTCCCGCAGGCTGTATATGCAGGTCACACAGGACGTGTCCCGCAGGCTGTATATGCCGGTCACACAGGACGTGTCCCGCAGGCTGTATATGCCGGTCACACAGGACGTGTCCCGCAGGCTGTATATGCAGGTCACACAGGACGTGTCCCGCAGGCTGTATATGCAGGTCACACAGTGCTCGTGTCCCGCAGGCTGTATATGCAGGTCACACAGGACGTGTCCCACAGGCTGTATATGCAGGTCACACAGTGCTCGTGTCCCGCAGGCTGTATATGCAGGTCACACAGTGCTCGTGTCCCGCAGGCTGTATATGCCGGTCACACAGGACGTGTCCCACAGGCTGTATATGCAGGTCACACAGTGCTCGTGTCCCACATGCTGTATGCGCAGGTCACACAGGACGTGTCCCGCAGGCTGTATATGCAGGTCACACAGGACGTGTCCCGCAGGCTGTATATGCAGGTCACACAGGACGTGTCCCGCAGGCTGTATATGCAGGTCACACAGGACGTGTCCCGCAGGCTGTATATGCAGGTCACACAGTGCTCGTGTCCCGCAGGCTGTATATGCAGGTCACACAGTGCTCGTGTCCCGTAGGCTGTATATGCCGGTCACACAGGACGTGTCCCGCAGGCTGTATATGCCGGTCACACAGGACGTGTCCCGCAGGCTGTATATGCCGGTCACACAGGACGTGTCCCACAGGCTGTATATGCCGGTCACACAGGACGTGTCCCGCAGGCTGTATATGCAGGTCACACAGGACGGGTCCCACAGGCTGTATATGCCGGTCACACAGGACGTGTCCCGCAGGCTGTATATGCAAGTCACACAGTGCTCGTGTCCCGTAGGCTGTATATGCCGGTCACACAGGACGTGTCCCACAGGCTGTATATGCAGGTCACACAGTGCTCGTGTCCCACATGCTGTATGCGCAGGTCACACAGGACGTGTCCCGCAGGCTGTATATGCAGGTCACACAGTGCTCGTGTCCCGCAGGCTGTATATGCAGGTCACACAGGCTTGTCCCACAGGCTGTATATGCAGGTCACACAGTGCTCGTGTCCCGCAGGCTGTATATGCAGGTCACACAGGACGTGTCCCGCAGGCTGTATATGCCGGTCACACAGGACGTGTCCCGCAGGCTGTATATGCCGGTCACACAGGACGTGTCCCGCAGGCTGTATATGCAGGTCACACAGGACGTGTCCCGCAGGCTGTATATGCAGGTCACACAGTGCTCGTGTCCCGCAGGCTGTATATGCAGGTCACACAGGACGTGTCCCACAGGCTGTATATGCAGGTCACACAGTGCTCGTGTCCCGCAGGCTGTATATGCAGGTCACACAGTGCTCGTGTCCCGCAGGCTGTATATGCCGGTCACACAGGACGTGTCCCACAGGCTGTATATGCAGGTCACACAGTGCTCGTGTCCCACATGCTGTATGCGCAGGTCACACAGGACGTGTCCCGCAGGCTGTATATGCAGGTCACACAGGACGTGTCCCGCAGGCTGTATATGCAGGTCACACAGGACGTGTCCCGCAGGCTGTATATGCAGGTCACACAGGACGTGTCCCGCAGGCTGTATATGCAGGTCACACAGTGCTCGTGTCCCGCAGGCTGTATATGCAGGTCACACAGTGCTCGTGTCCCGTAGGCTGTATATGCCGGTCACACAGGACGTGTCCCGCAGGCTGTATATGCCGGTCACACAGGACGTGTCCCGCAGGCTGTATATGCAGGTCACACAGTGCTCGTGTCCCGCAGGCTGTATATGCAGGTCACACAGGACGTGTCCCACAGGCTGTATATGCAGGTCACACAGTGCTCGTGTCCCGTAGGCTGTATATGCAGGTCACACAGTGCTCGTGTCCCGCAGGCTGTATACGCAGGTCACACAGGACGTGTCCCACAGGCTGTATATGCAGGTCACACAGTGCTCGTGTCCCACATGCTGTATGCGCAGGTCACACAGGACGTGTCCCGCAGGCTGTATATGCAGGTCACACAGTGCTCGTGTCCCGCAGGCTTTATATGCAGGTCACACAGGACGTGTCCCACAGGCTGTATATGCAGGTCACACAGTGCTCGTGTCCCGCAGGCTGTATATGCAGGTCACACAGGACGTGTCCCGCAGGCTGTATATGCAGGTCACACAGTGCTCGTGTCCCGCAGGCTGTATATGCAGGTCACACAGGACGTGTCCCACAGGCTGCATATGCAGGTCACACAGTGCTCGTGTCCCGCAGGCTGTATATGCAGGTCACACAGTGCTCGTGTCCCGCAGGCTGTATATGCAGGTCACACAGTGCTCGTGTCCCGTTGGCTGTATATGCCGGTCACACAGGACGTGTCCCGCAGGCTGTATATGCAGGTCACACAGGACTTGTCCCGCAGGCTGTATATGCAGGTCACACAGTGCTCGTGTCCCGCAGGCTGTATATGCAGGTCACACAGGACGTGTCCCGCAGGCTGTATATGCCGGTCACACAGGACGTGTCCCGCAGGCTGTATATGCAGGTCACACAGTGCTCGTGTCCCGCAGGCTGTATATGCAGGTCACACAGGACGTGTCCCACAGGCTGCATATGCCGGTCACACAGTGCTCGTGTCCCACATGCTGTATTCGCAGGTCACACAGGACGTGTCCCGCAGGCTGTATATGCCGGTCACACAGGACATATCCCGCAGGCTGTATATGCAGGTCACACAGGACGTGTCCCGCAGGCTGTATATGCCGGTCACACAGGACGTGTCCCACAGGCTGTATATGCCGGTCACACAGTGCTCGTGTCCCGTAGGCTGTATACGCAGGTCACACAGTGCTCGTGTCCCGTAGGCTGTATATGCAGGTCACACAGGACGTGTCCCACATGCTGTATGCGCAGGTCACACAGGACGTGTCCCGCAGGCTGTATATGCAGGTCACACAGGACGTGTCCCGTAGGCTGTATACGCAGGTCACACAGTGCTCGTGTCCCACATGCTGTATGCGCAGGTTACACAGGACGTGTCCCGTAGGCTGTATACGCAGGTCACACAGTGCTCGTGTCCCACATGCTGTATGTGCAGGTCACACAGGACGTGTCCCGCAGGCTGTATATGCCGGTCACACAGTGCTCGTGTCCCACATGCTGTATGCGCAGGTCACACAGGATGTGTCCCGTAGGCTGTATACGCAGGTCACACAGTGCTCGTGTCCCACAGGCTGTATATGCGCAGGTCACACAGGACGTGTCCCGTAGGCTGTATACGCAGGTCACACAGTGCTCGTGTCCCACATGCTGTATGCGCAGATCACACAGGACGTGTCCCGTAGGCTGTATATGCCGGTCACACAGTGCTCGTGTCCCACATGCTGTATGCGCAGGTCACACAGGACGTGTCCCGTAGGCTGTATATGCAGGTTGCACAGGACGTGTCCCACAGGCTGTATATGCAGGTCACACAGTGCTCGTGTCCCGTAGGCTGTATATGACGGTCACACAGGACGTGTCCCGCAGGCTGTATATGCCGGTCACACAGGACGTGTCCCACAGGCTGTATATGCAGGTCACACAGTGCTCGTGTCCCACATGCTGTATGCGCAGGTCACACAGGACGTGTCCCGTAGGCTGTATATGCAGGTCGCACAGGACGTGTCCCACAGGCTGTATATGCAGGTCACACAGGACGTGTCCCGCAGGCTGTATATGCGGGTCACACAGGACGTGTCCCACTGGCTGTATATGCAGGTCACACAGGACGTGTCCCACAGGCTGTATATGCCGGTAACACAGGACATATCCCGCAGGCTGTTTATGCAGGTCACACAGGACGGGTCCTGTAGGCTGTATATGCCGGTCACACAGGACGTGTCCCACAGGCTGTATATGCAGGTCACACAGGACGTGTCCCACAGGCTGTATATGCAGGTCACACAGTGCTCGTGTCCCGTAGGCTGTATATGCCGGTCACACAGGACGTGTCCCGCAGGCTGTATATGCCGGTCACACAGGACGTGTCCCGCAGGCTGTATATGCAGGTCACACAGGACGTGTCCCGCAGGCTGTATATGCAGGTCACACAGTGCTCGTGTCCCGCAGGCTGTATATGCCGGTCACACAGGACGTGTCCCACAGGCTGTATATGCAGGTCACACAGTGCTCGTGTCCCACATGCTGTATGCGCAGGTCACACAGGACGTGTCCCGCAGGCTGTATATGCAGGTCACACAGGACGTGTCCCGCAGGCTGTATATGCAGGTCACACAGGACGTGTCCCGCAGGCTGTATATGCAGGTCACACAGGACGTGTCCCGCAGGCTGTATATGCAGGTCACACAGTGCTCGTGTCCCGCAGGCTGTATATGCAGGTCACACAGTGCTCGTGTCCCGTAGGCTGTATATGCCGGTCACACAGGACGTGTCCCGCAGGCTGTATATGCCGGTCACACAGGACGTGTCCCGCAGGCTGTATATGCCGGTCACACAGGACGTGTCCCACAGGCTGTATATGCCGGTCACACAGGACGTGTCCCGCAGGCTGTATATGCAGGTCACACAGGACGGGTCCCACAGGCTGTATATGCCGGTCACACAGGACGTGTCCCGCAGGCTGTATATGCAAGTCACACAGTGCTCGTGTCCCGTAGGCTGTATATGCCGGTCACACAGGACGTGTCCCACAGGCTGTATATGCAGGTCACACAGTGCTCGTGTCCCACATGCTGTATGCGCAGGTCACACAGGACGTGTCCCGCAGGCTGTATATGCAGGTCACACAGTGCTCGTGTCCCGCAGGCTGTATATGCAGGTCACACAGGCTTGTCCCACAGGCTGTATATGCAGGTCACACAGTGCTCGTGTCCCGCAGGCTGTATATGCAGGTCACACAGGACGTGTCCCGCAGGCTGTATATGCCGGTCACACAGGACGTGTCCCGCAGGCTGTATATGCCGGTCACACAGGACGTGTCCCGCAGGCTGTATATGCAGGTCACACAGGACGTGTCCCGCAGGCTGTATATGCAGGTCACACAGTGCTCGTGTCCCGCAGGCTGTATATGCAGGTCACACAGGACGTGTCCCACAGGCTGTATATGCAGGTCACACAGTGCTCGTGTCCCGCAGGCTGTATATGCAGGTCACACAGTGCTCGTGTCCCGCAGGCTGTATATGCCGGTCACACAGGACGTGTCCCACAGGCTGTATATGCAGGTCACACAGTGCTCGTGTCCCACATGCTGTATGCGCAGGTCACACAGGACGTGTCCCGCAGGCTGTATATGCAGGTCACACAGGACGTGTCCCGCAGGCTGTATATGCAGGTCACACAGGACGTGTCCCGCAGGCTGTATATGCAGGTCACACAGGACGTGTCCCGCAGGCTGTATATGCAGGTCACACAGTGCTCGTGTCCCGCAGGCTGTATATGCAGGTCACACAGTGCTCGTGTCCCGTAGGCTGTATATGCCGGTCACACAGGACGTGTCCCGCAGGCTGTATATGCCGGTCACACAGGACGTGTCCCGCAGGCTGTATATGCAGGTCACACAGTGCTCGTGTCCCGCAGGCTGTATATGCAGGTCACACAGGACGTGTCCCACAGGCTGTATATGCAGGTCACACAGTGCTCGTGTCCCGTAGGCTGTATATGCAGGTCACACAGTGCTCGTGTCCCGCAGGCTGTATACGCAGGTCACACAGGACGTGTCCCACAGGCTGTATATGCAGGTCACACAGTGCTCGTGTCCCACATGCTGTATGCGCAGGTCACACAGGACGTGTCCCGCAGGCTGTATATGCAGGTCACACAGTGCTCGTGTCCCGCAGGCTTTATATGCAGGTCACACAGGACGTGTCCCACAGGCTGTATATGCAGGTCACACAGTGCTCGTGTCCCGCAGGCTGTATATGCAGGTCACACAGGACGTGTCCCGCAGGCTGTATATGCAGGTCACACAGTGCTCGTGTCCCGCAGGCTGTATATGCAGGTCACACAGGACGTGTCCCACAGGCTGCATATGCAGGTCACACAGTGCTCGTGTCCCGCAGGCTGTATATGCAGGTCACACTGTGCTCGTGTCCCGCAGGCTGTATATGCCGGTCACACAGTGCTCGTGTCCCGCAGGCTGTATATGCAGGTCACACAGTGCTCGTGTCCCGTTGGCTGTATATGCCGGTCACACAGGACGTGTCCCGCAGGCTGTATATGCAGGTCACACTGTGCTCGTGTCCCGCAGGCTGTATATGCCGGTCACACAGTGCTCGTGTCCCGCAGGCTGTATATGCAGGTCACACAGTGCTCGTGTCCCGTTGGCTGTATATGCCGGTCACACAGGACGTGTCCCACAGGCTGTATATGCAGGTCACACAGTGCTCGTGTCCCGCAGGCTGTATATGCAGGTCACACAGTGCTCGTGTCCCGTTGGCTGTATATGCCGGTCACACAGGACGTGTCCCGCAGGCTGTATATGCAGGTCACACAGGACTTGTCCCGCAGGCTGTATATGCAGGTCACACAGTGCTCGTGTCCCGCAGGCTGTATATGCAGGTCACACAGGACGTGTCCCGCAGGCTGTATATGCCGGTCACACAGGACGTGTCCCGCAGGCTGTATATGCAGGTCACACAGTGCTCGTGTCCCGCAGGCTGTATATGCAGGTCACACAGGACGTGTCCCACAGGCTGCATATGCCGGTCACACAGTGCTCGTGTCCCACATGCTGTATTCGCAGGTCACACAGGACGTGTCCCGCAGGCTGTATATGCCGGTCACACAGGACATATCCCGCAGGCTGTATATGCAGGTCACACAGGACGTGTCCCGCAGGCTGTATATGCCGGTCACACAGGACGTGTCCCACAGGCTGTATATGCCGGTCACACAGTGCTCGTGTCCCGTAGGCTGTATACGCAGGTCACACAGTGCTCGTGTCCCGTAGGCTGTATATGCAGGTCACACAGGACGTGTCCCACATGCTGTATGCGCAGGTCACACAGGACGTGTCCCGCAGGCTGTATATGCAGGTCACACAGGACGTGTCCCGTAGGCTGTATACGCAGGTCACACAGTGCTCGTGTCCCACATGCTGTATGCGCAGGTTACACAGGACGTGTCCCGTAGGCTGTATACGCAGGTCACACAGTGCTCGTGTCCCACATGCTGTATGTGCAGGTCACACAGGACGTGTCCCGCAGGCTGTATATGCCGGTCACACAGTGCTCGTGTCCCACATGCTGTATGCGCAGGTCACACAGGATGTGTCCCGTAGGCTGTATACGCAGGTCACACAGTGCTCGTGTCCCACAGGCTGTATATGCGCAGGTCACACAGGACGTGTCCCGTAGGCTGTATACGCAGGTCACACAGTGCTCGTGTCCCACATGCTGTATGCGCAGATCACACAGGACGTGTCCCGTAGGCTGTATATGCCGGTCACACAGTGCTCGTGTCCCACATGCTGTATGCGCAGGTCACACAGGACGTGTCCCGTAGGCTGTATATGCAGGTTGCACAGGACGTGTCCCACAGGCTGTATATGCAGGTCACACAGTGCTCGTGTCCCGTAGGCTGTATATGCCGGTCACACAGGACGTGTCCCGCAGGCTGTATATGCCGGTCACACAGGACGTGTCCCACAGGCTGTATATGCAGGTCACACAGTGCTCGTGTCCCACATGCTGTATGCGCAGGTCACACAGGACGTGTCCCGTAGGCTGTATATGCAGGTCGCACAGGACGTGTCCCACAGGCTGTATATGCAGGTCACACAGGACGTGTCCCGCAGGCTGTATATGCGGGTCACACAGGACGTGTCCCACTGGCTGTATATGCAGGTCACACAGGACGTGTCCCACAGGCTGTATATGCCGGTAACACAGGACATATCCCGCAGGCTGTTTATGCAGGTCACACAGGACGGGTCCTGTAGGCTGTATATGCCGGTCACACAGGACGTGTCCCACAGGCTGTATATGCAGGTCACACAGGACGTGTCCCACAGGCTGTATATGCAGGTCACACAGTGCTCGTGTCCCGTAGGCTGTATATGCCGGTCACACAGGACGTGTCCCGCAGGCTGTATATGCCGGTCACACAGGACGTGAGCCACAGGCTGTATATGCAGGTCACACAGTGCTCGTGTCCCACATGCTGTATGCGCAGGTCACACAGGACGTGTCCCGTAGGCTGTATATGCAGGTCGCACAGGACGTGTCCCACAGGCTGTATATGCAGGTCACACAGGACGTGTCCCGCAGGCTGTATATGCAGGTCACACAGGACGTGTCCCACAGGCTGTATATGCAGGTCACACAGGACGTGTCCCACAGGCTGTATATGCCGGTCACACAGGACATATCCCGCAGGCTGTATATGCAGGTCACACAGGACGTGTCCCGCAGGCTGTATATGCCGGTCACACAGGACGTGTCCCACAGGCTGTATATGCCGGTCACACAGTGCTCGTGTCCCGTAGGCTGTATACGCAGGTCACACAGTGCTCGTGTCCCGTAGGCTGTATATGCAGGTCACACAGGACGTGTCCCACATGCTGTATGCGCAGGTCACACAGGACGTGTCCCGCAGGCTGTATATGCAGGTCACACAGGACGTGTCCCGTAGGCTGTATACGCAGGTCACACAGTGCTCGTGTCCCACATGCTGTATGCGCAGGTTACACAGGACGTGTCCCGTAGGCTGTATACGCAGGTCACACAGTGCTCGTGTCCCACATGCTGTATGTGCAGGTCACACAGGACGTGTCCCGCAGGCTGTATATGCCGGTCACACAGTGCTCGTGTCCCACATGCTGTATGCGCAGGTCACACAGGATGTGTCCCGTAGGCTGTATACGCAGGTCACACAGTGCTCGTGTCCCACAGGCTGTATATGCGCAGGTCACACAGGACGTGTCCCGTAGGCTGTATACGCAGGTCACACAGTGCTCGTGTCCCACATGCTGTATGCGCAGATCACACAGGACGTGTCCCGTAGGCTGTATATGCCGGTCACACAGTGCTCGTGTCCCACATGCTGTATGCGCAGGTCACACAGGACGTGTCCCGTAGGCTGTATATGCAGGTTGCACAGGACGTGTCCCACAGGCTGTATATGCAGGTCACACAGTGCTCGTGTCCCGTAGGCTGTATATGCCGGTCACACAGGACGTGTCCCGCAGGCTGTATATGCCGGTCACACAGGACGTGTCCCACAGGCTGTATATGCAGGTCACACAGTGCTCGTGTCCCACATGCTGTATGCGCAGGTCACACAGGACGTGTCCCGTAGGCTGTATATGCAGGTCGCACAGGACGTGTCCCACAGGCTGTATATGCAGGTCACACAGGACGTGTCCCGCAGGCTGTATATGCGGGTCACACAGGACGTGTCCCACTGGCTGTATATGCAGGTCACACAGGACGTGTCCCACAGGCTGTATATGCCGGTAACACAGGACATATCCCGCAGGCTGTTTATGCAGGTCACACAGGACGGGTCCCGTAGGCTGTATATGCCGGTCACACAGGACGTGTCCCACAGGCTGTATATGCAGGTCACACAGGACGTGTCCCACAGGCTGTATATGCAGGTCACACAGTGCTCGTGTCCCGTAGGCTGTATATGCCGGTCACACAGGACGTGTCCCGCAGGCTGTATATGCCGGTCACACAGGACGTGAGCCACAGGCTGTATATGCAGGTCACACAGTGCTCGTGTCCCACATGCTGTATGCGCAGGTCACACAGGACGTGTCCCGTAGGCTGTATATGCAGGTCGCACAGGACGTGTCCCACAGGCTGTATATGCAGGTCACACAGGACGTGTCCCGCAGGCTGTATATGCAGGTCACACAGGACGTGTCCCACAGGCTGTATATGCAGGTCACACAGGACGTGTCCCACAGGCTGTATATGCTGGTCACACAGGACATATCCCGCAGGCTGTATATGCAGGTCACACAGGACATGTCCCGTAGGCTGTATATGCCGGTCACACAGGACGTGTCCCACAGGCTGTATATGCAGGTCACACAGGACGTGTCCCACAGGCTGTATATGCCGGTCACACAGGACATATCCCGCAGGCTGTATATGCAGGTCACACAGGACGTGTCCCGCAGGCTGTATATGCCGGTCACACAGGACATATCCCGCAGGCTGTATATGCAGGTCACACAGGACGTGTCCCACAGGCTGTATATGCCGGTCACACAGGACATATCCCGCAGGCTGTATATGCAGGTCACACAGGACGGGTCCCGTAGGCTGTATATGCCGGTCACACAGGACGTGTCCCACAGGCTGTATATGCAGGTCACACGACGCGTCCCGCAGGCTGTATACGCAGGTCACACAGGACGTGTCCCGCAGGCTGTATGCGCAGGTCACACAGTGCCAGTGTCCCGCAGGCTGTATATGCCGGTCACACAGGACGTGTCCCACAGGCTGTATATGCAGGTCACACAGTGCTCGTGTCCCACATGCTGTATGCGCAGGTCACACAGGACGTGTCCCGCAGGCTGTATATGCAGGTCACACAGGACGTGTCCCGTAGGCTGTATATGCAGGTCACACAGTGCCAGTGTCCCGTAGGCTGTATATGCAGGTCACACAGTGCCAGTGTCCCGCAGGCTGTATATGCAGGTCACACAGGACGTGTCGCACACGCTGTATATGCAGGTCACACAGGACGCGTCCCACAGGCTGTATTTGCAGGTCACACAGTGCCTGTGCCGCACACACGTCATACAGTGCCCGTGCCCCACACGCTGTATACGCAGGGCACAGTACGTGTCCCATACACTGAATGGAATCGAGTGAGAAACCATTTTTGGCAAGTCTCCTTTGTAGCTAAGTAAAAATAAAATAATGAGGCTCCTGAATGCTGGACGCCTTCTGTTTCTGATTTTTGCAGTATGATAAAATCCAATGTGTTCAATGTGTCTCTTCTAATCCTGAACTCCTGACCCTGTATTAGCCCCATTGATAAGCCACAGCTATTTTGGGCCTTAAAGGGAATCGGTCACCCCCAAAACACTAACTAAACCACTTATACTGGGTATGTAGAGGACTAAGGCCCTGTAAATATACCTGTAGTATTAATGGTTTAGTTGCCTTAAAATCTTTTTTTATTGAAAATCCACAAGATAAAGAAAAATTTTAGTGGCACTCACCCGATATTGCTGTATGAAAAATGTCCTTTATTCAGAGTGTGCACTCACAGACATCTGGTGGAGAGGCGGCTTGGTAGGAGGGAAGGTGCAAGGGGAGGCAAGAGGACGACGGCCGTTTCGCGCCTGCGTGCTTCAACGGGTCCTGAAGCGCGCAGGCGCGAAACGGCCGTCGTCCTCTTGCCTCCCCTTGCACCTTCCCTCCTACCAAGCCGCCTCTCCACCAGATGTTTGTGAGTGCACACTCTGAATAAAGGACATTTTTCATACAGCAATATCGGGTGAGTGCCACTTAATTTTTCTTTATCTTGTGGATTTTCATTGCTCTCTAACGTTGAGCACCACCCCAACGCTATTTGTTTACCGCATGCCGAAGTGGTTCTAAATTGAGTCTCCTTTGATCCACATTCCAGCGCTGTTAATCTAAGGTTCGGGCAAACTCCACGTTATATATCATCTGTGGAGACAACACCTGGTGCCATTCCATCTTTATTTTTACATATCTTTTTTTATTGAGGTAGATGTAGTGCACCCTCGGCGTGGCAATGGGCCCAGTGCACCATTCCGCCTACTGAGCACTATCATACTGAAGTGAGTGCTGCCTAAACTCAATCAATCGCTCTGTATCTCCACACCGACACCGCATCTCCGCTCGCATAGTGTCAGTGCTAGCTTTTATCACTGCCGTCGGGAGCCAGCATTGTGAGTCCACAGTAACACTGAGCGTGGCCGCAGTGTTCGTACAGAGCTGCTGATTGAGTTAATGCAGCGCTCACTTGAGTGCTGTCAATCAAGATGTGACAGGGCTTAATATACAAATTGAGGGAGTGTAACGCGAAGTAGCCCCACTCTGAGGGTGCACAAAAACACAAACATATGAAAATATATATTATGGTATATATATTTTATTTAATTGCAACTAACCACTAAAGGCTATACTACAGGAATGATTTTTATAGGCACCAAGTCCTCTACATAAGTGGTATAGTTAAATGGGTTGGCTGCTACCTTTTTATTGATGGGTTATCCGCAGGATAGGCCATCAATATTTGATCGGTAGGGGTGTGGCATTTGCACTGGCCAGAAGTTCTGGGATGTTTCCAGAACACAGCAGCTCTGTTACTTCTATAGTGGCAGTGGTCCGTGTACTATAGATGCACCCCCCTACTCAAATGAATAGGAGGTGACTTGGATTGAGGCAGAGAAAACCTAAACCTCCTGATGTACCCATAAAAACAAACGGGTGAAACGCGTCGGTGTAGGGCACAGCTGAATAGGTGTAGGGAGCATTTTATCAAACCCCAGATTGTTATAAGCTGCTATACTATTATTATTATTATTTATTATTATAGCGCCATTTATTCCATGGCGCTTTACATGTGAGGAGGGGTATACATAATAAACAAGTACAATAATCTTGAACAATACAAGTCACAACTGGTACAGGAGGAGAGAGGACCCTGCCCGCGAGGGCTCACAATCTACAAGGGATGGGTGAGGATACAGTAGGTAGGGTAGAGCTGGCCGTGCAGCGGTTTGGTCGATCGGTGGTTACTGCAGGTTGTAGGCTTGTCGGAAGAGGTGGGTCTTCAGGTTCTTTTTGAAGGTTTCGATGGTAGGCGAGAGTCTGATATGTTGTGGTAGAGAATTCCAGAGTAGGGGGGATGCACGAGAGAAATCTTGTATGCGATTGTGGGAAGAGGAGATAATAGGGGAGTAGAGAAGGAGATCTTGTGAGGATCGGAGGTTGCGTGCAGGAGAGTACCGGGAGACGAGGTCGCAGATGTATGGAGGAGACAGGTTGTGGATGGCTTTGTATGTCATGGTTAGGCTTTTGTACTGGAGTCTCTGGGTGATGGGGAGCCAGTGCAGGGATTGACAGAGGGGAGAGGCCGGGGAATAGCGGGGGGACAGGTGGATTAGTCGGGCAGCAGAGTTTAAAATAGATTGGAAGGGTGCAAGAGTGTTAGAGGGGAGGCCACAGAGCAGGAGGTTACAGTAGTCAAGGCAGGAGATGATGAGGGCATGGACTAGGGTCTTTGCGGATTCTTGGTTTAGGAATGTGCGGATCCGTGAAATATTTTTGAGTTGGAGGCGACAGGAAGTGGAAAGGGTTTGGATATGTGGTTTAAAAGAGAGATCAGTGTCAAGGATTACCCCAAGACAGCGGGCTTGTGGGACTGGGGAGAGTGGGCAGCCGTTTACTGTAATGGATAGGTTCGTTGGGGAGGTCGTGTGAGATGGGGGAAAGATGATGAATTCTGTTTTTTCCATGTTAAGTTTTAGAAATCTAGTGGAGAAGAAGGATGAAATAGCAGACAGACATTGAGGGATTCTGGTTAGTAGGGTGGTAATATCTGGTCCGGAGATGTAGATCTGTGTGTCGTCAGCATAGAGATGATACTGAAAGCCGTGAGATTCTATGAGCTGTCCCAGGCCAAAGGTGTAAATACGCTATACGTTAATCTAGTGAATCTAGGCAAGCAGCCTGTGATCGATTGTTAGCTGCTCTGAACCTAGCTAATGCTCCAATCAGGGGCCAACATGAGAGCAGTTTTATACTGACCGAGCTACTAAATAAAAAAAGGAATATTATAATTTAATTTGCTCCTAAATTATTGGTATCATAAAACCTTTAGGGCTAAGTGCAATATTATAATGTAACAAGAATAGCAGGCAAAGTGCAATATAATTCTGATAACAGCTGCAGGCTAGGTAACGGTGGGATCGGATAGTCCTGCAGTGCGATTATTGAAAGGGACAATAGAGATGCAGTAATATGCACTGTCAAGGTCATTACTATAGTTTATTCAATATCAGTATCCTTATCTGATCCAAAACAGGTCAGATAGGATAAGACTGCCAAATTAGTGCCATGTAAATATAACTTTATAATAAAAGGTACATTTTAATTGAACTAGTCTTCCTGGTCAGTGAACTCTTATGTACGGAGAGTTAAGTTCTCTCCATCAGTGAATTTTTTTACTCTTTAAAAATTGCCAAACTACGGTATTTTTTTCCCCATCCTCGCATTCATAGCGCTTTATCTTTACTTTTCTGTTGACAGCTGAACAAGGGCTTGTTTTCTTGGGGGTAAAAGGAGGAGTTCTTTTTTTTTTTTAATTCTGTCAATGAAAAATAACCTCATCCAGTCTATAAGTTCTTCTTTTTTTCCCCTTCCTTTTTTTTAAACTCACATACACATGGTAAAAATAAGTTCAATGCACGCATTTCAAAATAAGCTGTATTTGTTCAAAAGCTACAGTTTTAGGGATAGAGGTAGACAGATATATCTATATATATAATTGTCTAAGGGTTTTTCCGTCTGTCTGTCCTGGAAATCCCGCGTCTCTGATTGGTCGAGGCCGCCAGGCTTCGACCAATCAGTGACGGGCACAGCGACGATGATGTCATAAAGGACGTAGACATCCCGCGTCTCTGATTGGTCGAGGCCGCCAGGCCTCGACCAATCAGCAACGGGCACAGTATCGACGTAGATGTCATAATGGTTGCCATGGCGACGATGATATCATAAAGGTTGCCTCGACCAATCAGCGACGGGCACAGTCTGCCGCGAATTCTGGAATCATCATTGTCCATATACTACGGGGACATGCATATTCTAGAATACCCGATGCGTTAGAATCGGGCCACAATCTAGTATATATATATATATATATATATATATATATATATATATATATATATATATATATATATATATATATATATATAAAAAAGAGAGGGGGGGAGGGTCAGCAAGTCCAACAAAAAAGTTAACTTTTTTAATACACTATTGCCTGTTCTGTATACGATTGTGACCAGGCCAACTAGGCTATGTGCCCACGTTGCAGAAAAGAAGCAGATTTTTCCTCATCAAAACCGCACACCCTTGCCAGGAAAATGTGTGCGGATTTTGATGCATTTTTGACACATTTTACATTCGGTTTTCATGCATTTTTTCCAATACACATCTATGGCTGCGGAATCACCGTGATTCCGCAAAATTAATGAACATGCTGCGCACTTTACAGCGACGCGATTCCGCTGCGGAAAAATACGCAGCATGGGCGCAGAATGCTTTTAAAATTAATGGGATGCGTTTTGTTAACGTTTTTTAAGCGTTTCCACTGCGGAAAAACGTGGCAGAAACGCAACGTGGGCACACAGCCTTACAGTATCTATTTGTGGCACCTAATCTTAAACTGCTATGATTGGCATGGTTTCCAATCGCTGCTGTTGCGCCAGGTGCCTGAATTACACAGCTATCAACATAAATTTCAAAATATGCCAATGCCGTAAAAACCACACACACGGAGCGCACATCCAAAAACTGTATGTTGATCTAATGCCGCTAGGCAAAACTTAGTCTTAGTTTAACATTCTGATCACTACCACGTCATAGCAAACTGCTCAGGGGGGGTTCCCTAATTGTTGTTTATTACCTTAAAAGTGCAGCACAGAGCGCCAACCACCGCTGCAGCGAAAGCGCCCACACTGCAAGGCTGAGTCCCCATGACTCCAGGCCGCGCCGACACACCGCATCAACACCTTCCACACACTCCCAAACTGAGAGCAAAATTAGGCAAAACCCCTCTTGCAGTCTCCTGCTAATTATCAACGCCTGTGCCAAATGAGAGGAGTGCTGTTCCAAGCTCCTTTCACTTGGCGTTGGCACTGTGTGTCGGCCATTGTTGCTGTGGTGTTCTGCCTGTGGCTTGGTGTGGCCTGGAGTCATGGGGACTCAACATTTCAGCATGGGTGCTGTGAGGCACCAGGTCGCCCGCCCTACTAGTGCAGTGTCGCTACAGCGGTGGTTGGGACATGGCGCCTCACCTTTAACACCTTAGTGACCAGGCCAAATTTTTCGATTTTGACATCTTTATATGGCAATAACTCTGGAATATTTCAGCATATCACAGTGATTCTGATATTTTTTTTTTGTGATACATTATATTTTATAATACTGGTAAATTTAGGTCGACATGTTTTGCGTTTATTTATAAAAATATCAGAAATTTGCCAAATTTCTAAAAATTTGCAACTTTCAAAAACTGCAACTGATTATCCCTTTAGCCCAGATAGTCATACCACACACAAACATCGGTAAATAAGATTTGCCTCATGGCTGCCTTACATCAGCACCATCTGTAAAATGTTCTTTTGTTAGGATGTTAGACTCTTTAAAAATGTACCCCAATTGGATATGAGAGGCCACAAAAAGGGGTCAAGAGTATATTTTACCAAAATGTTATCATTTATTAATATTAACATTGTATAGAACTACATCAAACAAGAGTAGCACTACCAAAGCAGGTACCATGGGGATTTTTGTGAGCTAAAGTACAGCATTATATATGACAAAAAATTATTAGTGCAAAAAATGCAACTACTATGCTCTGTAAACAATGTGGCGCTGATATTTGCACTTTATTCATGAATACTCTGTTCAATAATATGCACTAACTTGCACTGCGGGACTTAATCATAGGAGCGATTTTTGTCTATATCTCCACTCCATTTGGAGTTTTGACCCCTTATGGGACTGAATAGGAATGTGGTAAACGCGATTCCCTTGTACTTTCCCACATTGTTTACAGAGCATAGTATTTGCATTTTTTGCACTAATAATTTTTTGTCATATATAATGCTGTACTTTGGCTCACAAAAATCCACATGGTACCTGCTTTGCTAGTGCTACTCTTGTTTGATGTATGTAATTCTGTACAATTTTAATATTAATAAATGATAACATTTTGGTAAATATACTCTTGACCCCTTTTTGTGGCCTCTCATATCCAATTAGGGTTTGTTGTGCGATATTGATATTTTGAGTTCCCCCATTGTATTTTTTTCTTGATATCCTCTTTGGAAAAATTTGTGCTTTAAAGGGAATCTGTCACCCCCAAAAATCGTATATGAGCTAAGGCCACCGACATCAGGGGTTTATGTACAGCATTCTGTAATGCTGTAGATAA
Organism: Ranitomeya imitator; assembly: GCF_032444005.1. Lineage (NCBI taxonomy): Eukaryota > Metazoa > Chordata > Amphibia > Anura > Dendrobatidae > Ranitomeya > Ranitomeya imitator. The sequence goes on from NC_091285.1 coordinate 437,938,916, forward strand.
GCCCCCGATGTAACCTGAAAGGTAAGAAAAAGAGGTTAGATTATACTCACCCAGGGGCGGTCCCGGTTCTGTTCTGGTCCGATGGGTGTCGCAGTCCGGAGCCTCCTATCTTCATATGATGACGTCCTCTTCTTGTATTCACGCTGCGGCTCCGGCACAGGCGTACTTTGTCTGCCCTGTTGAGGGCAGAGCAAAGTACTGCAGTGCGCAGGCGCCGGGCCTCTCTGACCTTTCCCAGCACTTGCGCACTGCAGTACTTTGCTCTTCCCTCAACAGAGCAGACAAAGTACACCTGTGCCGGAGCCGCGGCAGGAAGACAAGAAGAGTACGTCATCGTATGAAGATAGGAGGCTCCGGGCCGCGATGCCCATCGGACCCGGACCGCACCGGGACCGCCCCTGGGTGAGTATAATCTAACCTGTATTTCTTATCTTTCAGGTTACATCGGGGGGCTTATCTACAGTATTACAGAATGCTGTAGATAAGCCCCTGATGCCGGTGGCCGCAGCTCATATACGATTTTTGGGGTGACAGATTCCCTTTAAAAATTTATCAGTCATTTTTTCAAAGAAATTTACAAAAGTTATTTTTTTAGGGACCTGTTCAGTTTTGAAGTGACTTTGGGGGTCCTATATATGGAAAACATATTCCTTATTCAGCATATTCAGAACTGCTGTCAGGTAGTTTATTTATTTATTTTTTATTTATTTAAAGGGAACCTGTCACCCCGTTTTGCCAGATTGAGCTATAAATACTGTTAAATAGGGCCTGTGCTGTGCGTTACTATAGTGTATGTAGTGTACCCTGATTCCCTACCTATGCTGAGAAATACATTACCAAAGTCGCCGTTTTCACCTGTCAATCAGGCTGGTCAGGTCGGGTGGGCGTGGTGACATCGCTCTTTTCTTCCCCAGCTTTCTGTTGGTGGCGTAGTGGTGTGCGCATGTCCAAGTTCCGAATTCCCTGCGCGCACGTGAAGACACAGCGCGCGATCTGCGCTGTCATCCCTTTCATCGGTGGGGGCAGCCATCTTTCTGGGGCCGCGCGTGCGCAGATAGAGTGCTCTGCTGCACGGGGCTTCAGGAAAATGGCCGCGGGATGCCGCGCGTGCGCAGAAGAGATCGCGGCGGCCATTTTCCCAAAGCCGAGTTTGCATCTCGGCTTTGGGAAAATGACCGCCGCGATCTCTTCTGCTGCGTTTTTTGGTGCGAAAACCTGATGAGGTTGAATCAGATTTTTTGTCATGCATTAAACTTTATCAGCATGCACAAAAGACAAATGTACCCTGACAAAAACGTAGTAGAAATACGCAGTAAAAACTAAGCAAAAACACTCACACAAAAATAATCAAAACCTGCTTTTTGTAAGCAGATTGAACGCAGCTTAAACTTGGCATAAAAACTGCTGCAAAAACGCAATGTGTAAACATAGTCTAAGGCCATTATTTGGCCATGAAATGCCATGGCAACTATTAGGACCACTCAATCATGATCTCGATGCCGATAGGGATAAAGAGGGAGCCCCCCTTACACTATGTTATCCATCTAGAAGCCTTAGTCACTATTGATAGCAGCATATAAGCAGTTAAACGGCCATGGTGGGTGCCAACACTGATGTTGCAGCATTTCCAACTGTTGGGGGAAGTTGTCCTTTTACATCAGGTCAGTTTTAGGCTGCCGTCACACGGTCAGTATTTGATCAGTATTTTACCTCAGTATGTGTAAGCCAAAACCAGGAGTGGGTGATAAATACAGAAGTGGGGCATATGTTTCTATTATACTTTTCCTCTATTTGTTTCACTCCTGGTTTTGACTTACAAATACTGAGGTAAAATACTGACCAAATACTGCTAGTGTGACGGCAGCCTTTTGCTGTATTGGTACTAAGGGGTTAAGGCTACAAATAGTTAGGGACACACTGAGAGGTTTGCTGTGTGCTTCATACAGTCTGATCAGAATGGTACACTAAGAATCTGACATTCAGTTTTGTCTCCCTGCATTAGATCAACATATGACTTTTGGATGTATGGGTCCATGTATTTTTCTACTGCATGTCAAAAATCTTTTTTTTTTTTTTTTTAACTTGGACCAGCACTCCTCACATTTGGCACAGGCGTTTCTAATTAGCAGGAGACTCTTAGAGGGGTTCCGCCTAGTTTTGCTCTCAGTTCAGTCTGAGTGCTTGTGGAAGGTGAGTTTTCTAATGCCTTTCACTTGGTGTTGTGCCTGTCTGTACTGGGATCATGGGGACTCAGCCTTACGGCTTGTTTTCACTTGCGAGGAACACGTCCGTGTCTCTCATGTGGAAACGAAGCTCTGGCGCCGGCACTGTGGAGCGGAGCGTGCGGCCGCACAGCAACCCATGTAGCTGCACGCTCCACTCCCAAGTGCCGGCACCAGAGCTTCGTTTCCACATGCGAGACACGGACGTGTTCCTCGCAAGTGAAAACAAGCCCTTATAGTATGAGGGCTGTCAGGCACCAATGCATCTTCTTTCCTTGTGCAGTCACTGCACCTTTAGGGTATGTGCACATGCTGCGGATACGCAGCGGTTTTGACGCTGCAGATTAACAGTTTTCTATGAGTTTACAGTACCATGTAAACCTATGAAAAACAAAATCCGCATTGCACATGCTGTGGAAAAAAACACGCGGAAACGCTGCGTTGTTTATTCCGCAGCATGTCAAATCTTTGCTCGGATTCCGCTGCGGGTTACACCTGCTCCATAATAGGAATCTGCAGGTGGAAAGCCGCAGTAATTCCGCAGTAAATCTGCAGTGCGGTTTACCTGCGGATTTACAAAAACAGGTGCGGAAAAATCCACAGACATCCCACCTACGTGTGCACATAGCCTTAAGCCTATACAATGTTAGGGACCCACTGAGAGGTTTGCAGTGACATCAGTGGGCTTTATACCGTCTGATCAGCATGCTGTACTGGAATACTGTTAGTGGTCTTGTTTTTTGTTTAAATCTTCCCCCCCCCCCCCCCCCCATCTAGTCTGCAGATCCCAAATACTCCCCTACACGGCGGTCAAGTCCTATGGGCATCGCTGGACTTGATCCGGCACCTCCTTTTTTGTGATTGCCATCTCCTTTTTCTGCTTTGTGTAGATGAAGTTTCTCCTATGTCATCCACGCAGTGTCGCCCTTCGCGCTTCCGCCCTGGTGTACTTCGCTCTGCCGAGTGCAGAGGAAAGCACTATAGTGTGCATGGGTCGGCTTTACTTCAGGGTCATTGGCACTCTTTGCCTTTTCCTGGCACATGCGCACTATAGTAATTTGCTCTGCCCTTGGTAGATAGAAGTGCGCCTGCCAGGAACCTGATGGAGTACATTGGAGGTTGATGTAAGATGCGTCATCCACACGAAGGAGGACAGCGATTACAAGAAGAGAGGAGGCATCTGATCAAGACCAGCAATGCCCATCGGAATGGATGTGCGGTCCATGTGTTGTGTATGTTGTTGTGTGTTTTTTTTTTTTTTAAATATATTTTCAGCATGGCAAAAACGTTAAAATATTTGATAAATTTATATTTTCTTCCTCTTGCCTCCTCACAGGGTTGCATAGTGCACATGGCTTTGCTGGTTTCTTGTTCTACATGTTGTTTACAAAAAAAAAAATATATATATATTATATAGATTTACAGTTGTCCGTTCATACAGTTCTGGTTATTCCTGGATCAGTGTCCAAAATGTTTAATACATATGTTCTTGTTTCTTCAGAATGGACCGGGTGGTGCTGAGTTTTGGGGATTCTCTTCTACGTTCTTCAGATGTTGCACTTTTGGATGCCCCTCACTGGTTGAATGACAACCTCATTGGTTTTACTTTTGAATTCCTCGCATCAACATTATCCCCATCAACAGCTGAGAAAATTACCCTCATCAGTCCCGAGGTGAGCCAGTTTATAAAATGTTGTGGCAAGGAGGCCCCAGACTTTCTACACCCGCTAGACCTACCAAAAAAAGACCTAATTTTGCTGCCTGTTAATGATAATGCTGGAACCCAAGCTGGAGGATCACACTGGAGCCTTCTTGCCTATTTCGGTGGCGTCCGTGAATTTCTTCATTATGACTCTGCACCAGGGACCAATTCCCCACACGCCCAACAAATGGCTAGAAACCTAACCAGCATACTTGGCGGTAATCCACGATACCAGGAAGAAGAGGCCCCATTGCAGTACAACAGCTATGATTGTGGCATGTATGTGGTGTGTGTGGCACAAGCTCTGTGTGAGCAGTATTTCCGGGGATGCAACAATCCGGGTCTGCAAAGCATAACACCTCAGTATGTCACACAGATGCGCTCGGAGTGGAAAGAAATCATCAGGGGAATAAGTAGCCATCCCTGAGCTACTTCTGGACATTGAGAAAGTTGAAGTTAGACATGTGCAACGTCCACTCCTCGGGTTGTAAGCGTTATTGCTGCTGTGACACACTGCTCTAAGTTTTCAGATCACTACTAATTTCAGCGCTGTATTGGCAGGTTGATCTGGATATAATATACAGTAAGTGATGCCTTCCTGGTATCTCAATGTGAAAAGTTGGTTAACTGCAAGAATACATGCGCTAAAGGCGGAGTTCACGGTCTGTGGTTTTGCCTTTCCTGCTATTTATGAATGATACATGTATTAGAACCAGATTATTAAATATTTACATGGAAACTGTTGCAGTATGACCTTTTTATCATTAATCTATATATATATAATTGTCTAAGGGTTTTTCCGTCTGTCTGTCCTGGAAATCCCGCGTCTCTGATTGGTCGAGGCCTGCAGGCCTCGACCAATCAGCAACGGGCACAGCGACGATGATGTCATAATGGTTGCCATGGCGACGATGATGTCATAAAGGTTGCCTCGACCAATCAGCGACGGGCACAGCCTGCCGCGAATTCTGGAATCATCATTGTCCATATACTACGGGGACATGCATATTCTAGAATACCCGATGCGTTAGAATCGGGCCACAGTCTAGTATACAAATAACAGGCATGTTCACACTGTAGATTTGCTGCCAATTATTCACAGAAAATCTACAGAATGTTACACTGCATTGTATATAAATGAGCTTAAAATCTAATTTGCACATTTATAAAAAAAAAAGTGTGGATTTTAGAGCTTCTAGTGAATAAATGTCTTCACAAATGAGTGAAGTAGAGAAAGAAGCATATTTCTCTGATAGGATAAGAAACTTTGATATATTTTCTTGTACACTTAATTTACGAAGAAAATATTTGACGATTTTAAGAGGGATTGAGTAACTACTGTACAGTGGCCTGTGATACTTGCAAATTTGGTGTTATAATTTCTGCTGTCGCCACAAGACATGCGGGCACAGGGACTTGAAAGTATTTTTTGTGCATGCCGAAGACACTCTGCACCCGAGCATGCTCAGATAGTGCCTTCTCCTACAGCACCTTACACTCCTCTCCCACAAGGTGGCAGTGTTGCACAAGAAGACATCCTTCTCCAAGTAATTGCCTCAGCTAGGCTATCCAGTTCACAGCTGTACTTGGAGCCGGGCAACATTTCATTATGACCCTGTGCTCAACACTACAATTTCCCCATCCCTGCTCAAGCGGAGTTGAGCAGTGAGGGTATGTGCACACGTAGGAAAACGCGGTAAATCCACGGTAAGGCTACTTTCACACTAGCGTCATTTGACGGACGTCGCAATGCGTCGTTTTGGAGAAAAAACGCATCCTGCAAAGTTGCCCGCAGGATGCGTTTTTTTTTTTTCTCCATAGACTTGCATTAGCGATGTATCACCACACGTCGCATCCGTCGGGCGACGGATGCGTCGTGTTTTCGGCGGACCGTCGGCACAAAAAGTTACATGTAACTTTTTTTGTGCGTCGAGTCCGCCATTTCCGACCGCGCATGCGCGGCCGGAACTCCGCCCCCTCCTCCCCGGACATTACAATGGGGCAGCAGATGCAATAAACTGCATCCGCTGCCCCCGTTCATATTTTTCTTTTCTTCGCAGTTTGTGTCAGGCCGACGCATTGCGACGGCCCCTTACCGATGCTAGTGTGGAAGTAGCCTAATTCAGCAGTGTGGTTTACCTGTGGATTTTTCCGCACCTGTTTTTGTAAATCCGCAGGTAAACCACACTGCTGAATTACCGTGGATTTACCACGTTCTTTGCGGATTCCTATTATGGAGCAGGTGTAAACCGCAGCAGAATCCGCCCAAAGAATTGACATGCTGCAGAATAAACAACGCAGCGTTTCCGCGCAGTCTTTTTTTTTTCCACAGCATGTGCACTGCGGATTTTGTTTTTCCTTAGGTTTACATGGTACTGTAGACTGCATGGAAAACTGCTACAAATCCGCAGCGTCAAAACCGCTGCGGATCCGCAACATGTGCACATACTCTGAGAGGTAACAGGAGGTCTGGGCAGCAGTGGTGAGAAGAGTACCAGGGTAGCTTGACATAGTCCTACTGAAACAAAGCCACAGACCTGTTTGCACCACTGAAAGAAGTCAACACTGTAGCTTTGGTCTCAGTAGTAGTTTCTTTAGGGTATGTGCACACGTCTGGATTTTTAGCGTTTTTTTTTTTCCTCGGAATTTTGCCATAAAAACGCTATAAATCCGCTAAAAAAAACGCTAACATTATGCATCCTATCATTTAGAATGCATTCTGCATTTTTTGTGCATATGTTTTGCATACCGCAAAAAATCCGGACATGCTCTATATTTTTGCGGATTTCCTATCAAAATGGACATTCCGGAAAAAAACGCGCAAATTCCGCAAGAAATCCGCATGAAAAAAGCATGCGGATTTCTGGCAGAATTCTCAGAATTTTGTCAGGAAAAAATCCGGACGTGTGCACATACCCTTAACCCCTTCATGACCTTGGGATTTTTTGTTTTTCTGTGTTCGTTTTTCGCTCCCCTCCTTCCCAGAGCCATAACTTTTTTATTTTTCCGTCAATTTGGCCATGTGAGGGCTTATTTTTTGCGGGACGAGTTGTACTTTTGAACGACATCATTGGTTTTAGCATGTCGTGTACTAGAAAACGGGAAAAAAATTCCAAGTGCGGTGAAATTGCAAAAAAAGTGCAATCCCACACTTGTTTTTTGTTTGGCTTTTTTGCTAGGTTCACTAAATGCTAAAACTGACCTGCCATTATGATTCTCCAGGTCAGTGCGAGTTCATAGACACCTAACATGACTAGGTTATTTTTTTTATCTAAGTGGTGAAAAAAAATTCCAAACTTTGCTAAAAAAAAAAAAAATTTGCGCCATTTTCTGATACTCGTAGCGTCTCCATTTTTCGTGATCTGGGGTCGGTTGAGGGCTTATTTTTTGCGTGCCGAGATGACATTTTTAATGATAGCATTTCGGTGCAGATACGTTCTTTTGATCGCCTGTTATTGCATTTTAATGCAATGTCGCGGCGACCAAAAAAATGTAATTCTGGCATTTCGAATTTTTTTCCCGCTACGCTGTTTAGCGATCAGGTTAATGCTTTTTTTTAATTGATAGATCGGGCGATTCTGAGCGCGGCGATACAAAATATGCGTAGATTTGATATTTTTTTTTTATGGATTTATTTTGATTGGGGCGAAAGGGGGGTGATTTAAACTTTTATATTTTTATTTTTTTAACATTTTTTTTCAACTTTTTTTTTTTCACTTTTGCCATGCTTCAATAGCCTCCATGGGAGGCTAGAAGCAGGCACAACTCAATCGCCTCTGCTACATAGCAGTGATCTGCTGATCGCTGCTATGTAGCAGAAATGCAGGTGTGCTGTGAGCGCCGTCCACAGGGTGGCGCTCACAGCCACCGGCGATCAGTAACCATAGAGGTCTCAAGGACCTCTATAGTTACAATGGAGACGCATCGCCGACCCCCGATCATGTGACGGGGGTCGGCGATGACGTAATTTCCGGCCGCCCGGCCAGATGCGGTAGTTAAATGCCGCTGTCTGCGTTTGACAGCAGCATTTAACTAGTTAATAGGTGCGGGCAGATCGCGATTCTGCCCGCGCCTATTACGGGCACATGTCAGCTGTTCAAAACAGCTGACATGTCCTGGCTTTGGTGCGGGCTCACCGCGGAGCCCTGCATCAAAGCAGGGGATCTGACCTCGGACGTACTATCCCGTCCGAGGTCAGATAGGGGTTAAAGCAGAGGGAACAGCTCTGTAGCCTGGCATTACTAGTACAATGTCTGACTGCTCAATCTTTGCTCACTGCTGCTGTCCCTACAGTAGTGGAATCATCACGCTGCTCTGCTCAGTCTGTGTAAAGCCTCATTTAGATGTCTGAATGTCTTTGCATCTGCAAAGCGCCTCAGAAGAATAGATTTTTCTGTCACCCATGATAGCGCCAACGAGCAAGGGGATCTGCCCTTCAAGGACAGGAAACCTTCAAGATAGAAAGGGCAGTACCTCTCTGGCGCATAAGTTGGTTTCCTGTCCTTGACGGGGAACCTTTTAAGACTGCAGTTGAATCCTTGAATTCTGTATCAGACCGTTCAGGTGCTTCTAGTGATAAGCGAACACAGTGGCGTATCCGGGGGTCAGCCGGGGCATGTGCCCCGGGCGCAGCCGACAGGGGGGCGCCAGTGGGCCACCTGATGATGCGGCGGTCCAAGGAGGCTTGGGTGGGACTGCACTTGTCCCGCAGCAGAGCCCCTTCACCACAGAGAGCCGCACACCACAGCTATTGCTGCCGCAGCTCTGCGCACAGGACCTGTCATGAGGTCACAGGAGGGGACGAGTCAGGAGCCACATGAACAGGGGCCTCCGTGTAGTGCAGGACTCTGCTGGTTGTCATGGTGCTCAGGTGCTGGACAAGGGTAAGCTTTTGTGTGGGGTCAGGAGTGGTTTGTGTGGATGTAGCAGAGCCGTGTGTGTACGAGGTGTTTTCCACAGCATGTCAATTCTTTGCACGGATTCTGCAACTCTACAACTATAAAAATAGTCTGGGTGAAATGGTGGAGGAGGATGAGGAAAAAGCCAATATGCTAAATGACTTTTTTTCATCAGTATTTACACAAGAAAATCCCATGGCAGACAAAATGACTAGTGATAAAAATTCCCCATTAAATGTCACCTGCTTAACCCAGCAGGAAGTGCGGCGGTGTCTAAAAATCACTAAAATTGACAAGTCTCCGGGCCCGGATGGGATACACCCTCGAGTACTGCAGGAATTAAGTACAGTCATTGATAGACCATTATTTTTAATCTTTAAAGACTCCATAATAACAGGGTCTGTACCACAGGACTGGCGTATAGCAAATGTGGTGCCAATATTCAAAGAGGGGACAAAAACTGAACTCGGAAATTATAGGCCAGTAAGCTTAACCTCTACTGTGGGTAAAATCCTGGAGGGCATTCTAAGGGACGCTATACTGGAGTATCTGAAGAGGAATAACCTCATGACCCAGTATCAGCACGGGTTTACTAGGGACCGTTCATGTCAGACTAATTTTATCAGTTTCTATGAAGAGGTAAGTTCCAGACTGGACCAAAGGAACCCAGTAGATCTAGTGTATATGGACTTTTCAAAAGCTTTTGATATGGTGCCACACAAAGGGGGAAAATATGTGCAAGTGGGTTGAGAGCTGGCTCAGGGATAGGAAACAAAGGGTGGTTATTAATGGAACACCCTCGGACTGGGTAGCGGTTAGCAGTGGGGTACCACAGGGGTCAGTATTGGGCCCTCTTCTTTTTAACATATTTATTAATGACCTTGTAGGGGGCATTCAGAGTAGAATTTCAATATTTGCAGATGACACTAAACTCTGCAGGGTAATCAATACAGAGGAGGACAATTTTATATTACAGGATGATTTATGTAAACTAGAAGCTTGGGCTGATGAATGGCAAATGAGCTTTAATGGGGATAAATGTAAGGTCATGCACTTGGGTAGAAGTAATAAGATGTATAATTATGTGCTTAATTCTAAAACTCTGGGCAAAACAGTCAATGAAAAAGACCTAGGTGTATGGGTGGATGACAAACTCATATTCAGTGGCCAGTGTCAGGCAGCTGCTACAAAGGCAAATAAAATAATGGGATGCATTAAAAGAGGCATAGATGCTCATGAGGAGAACATAATTTTACCTCTATACAAGTCACTAGTTCGACCACACTTAGAATACTGTGCACAGTTCTGGTCTCCGGTGTATAAGAAAGACATAGCTGAACTGGAGCGGGTGCAGAGAAGAGCGACCAAGGTTATTAGAGGACTGGGGGGGTCTGCAATACCAAGATAGGTTATTACACTTGGGGCTATTTAGTTTGGAAAAACGAAGACTAAGGGGTGATCTTATGTTAATGTATAAATATATGAGGGGACAGTACAAAGACCTTTCTGATCTTTTTAATCATAGACCTGAAACAGGGACAAGGGGGCATCCTCTACGTTTGGAGGAAAAAAGGTTTAAGCATAATAACAGACGCGGGTTCTTTACTGTAAGAGCAGTGAGACTATGGAACTCTCTGCCGTATGATGTTGTAATGAGTGATTCATTACTTAAATTTAAGAGGGGAATGGATACATTTCTGGAAAAGTATAATGTTACAGGGTACATACACTAGATTCCTTGATAGGGCGTTGATCCAGGGAACTAGTCTGATTGCCGTATGTGGAGTCGGGAAGGAATTTTTTTCCCCAAGGTGGAGCTTACTCTTTGCCACATGGGTTTTTTTTGCCTTCCTCTGGATCAACATGTTAGGGCAAGTTAGGTTAGGCTATGGGTTGAACTAGATGGACTTAAAGTCTTCCTTCAACCTTAATAACTATGTAACTGTTCCTCAACAGGAATCCACAGGTGTAAAAACACAGGTGAAATCTGCACAAAAAAAGCTGGAAATCCTGCAGATTTTTTTTTTAAAATCTGCCCGGAAAAATCCACACATGAATTCGCAATGTGGGCACATAGGCTAAAGGGGACTCCATCAGCACAGAGTGACTGTTCAAACCAAGTACAGGCGCTCGGTGCTCCATGGCAGAGACAATAATTTATATACACTTTCCCACCTGCTTGTTTTCCCTCTCTGTCGCCTCTTTGAGTGACAGCTCTGGCTTCATAGAGCCAGAGAAGGGAAACCAAGCTGGTGTTTTAATGATTGGTCTCGACATGATGTACCGAGCACCTGTATTAGGTTTGATAAGTCATTCTGTGCTGACAGTCCTATTAATGCTCAATACTTTTCTTTCTATTAAATAAATTGCCACCATTGGCATAGGTGTCAGGCTGCGAATGGCATCTCTCTCACCATGGAAACCGTATGCTTGGCTGAACTATACATTCATGTGTATGGGGGAAGATGGGATAAGATAATAGATGTGAGCTGTGCAACTAAACAGCTTTTGTGAGATGCTGTGTGAACACGGATTACATAAGTAATGTGCACTACATCCATCAGGGCACTAGCATTGCTGGGTATGGAGCAGGCCTGTGCTGGGACTGCAGCTTTCATTGAAGGCACAATCGGTGGCGCTTTCTTCAGAAAGGCTCCTTGCTAAAGGTCAAAATTGTAATAGCTTGGTATTCTCGTTAGACAGTGCCAACATCGTTTTCAAACTTATCAGCTATAAAAGATCAGAAATAATTGCACTTGATAGGAGAGGATGAGGGCCATACTGTAGTTTTGTGATGTATATTCTCATGCCATGTTTATCACAAGTGTTTTGATAGTACAGTAATAAGGTAAAGTCAGCAAGAGCCATAAAGCGCATTCATGTTCTACAGTGCAGAGACATAGGTCTGAAAAACGGCACCAGGGGGAACATACATTATTTGTGCAGAGTTTTGCTCCATAGTCCAGTTTTGAGGCGCACAAGGCTATTGCTGCATGCTGTAGTGGACAGGAATGGCCTTCTTCACCAGTCTGTCCTTCAGTAGCTCCTTTTTGGGGGATTTAGGACTCCGATTCCTTGGACTATTTCTGGTAGTACTAACCAAACCATAGTAGGATCTCCCTAAGGCCGGGGTCACACTTGTGGGTGTGATGCGAGAAACTTGGGCATCAATTCCCGGCACTGCCGCCGGCACTCGGGCCCGGAGTGTGCGGCTGTATAGAAATACATGTTGTATTGATGCACGAGTTTATTGCATCACACTCAAAAGTGTATCCCCGGCCTATCCCACATCATTAGAGATGTTCAGACCAATTAATATAAAACATAATTTAGTTTTTGTCAGTCGCTCAGATTCATATGCTTGTTCAGGTTTCATGATTTTACCAAGTCAACTTCCTGTTCAATGCTGCCTAATATCTCCTACTTTGACAGAAGGCATTTGTCCTCCGATACTAAGAGTGGCTATCTGCTGATAATTTGAAACTAGGTGCAGGCAGGTTTTTTAGGTGTTTCTGTGAGAACGAAGCATCGGGCTTGTTAGATATAAGTACAGATCCCTTTTTGCTAATGATCCCCCTGTGCCACCACCTCATCCATCATCGCTTGAAGCATTTTTTTTTTTTTTTTCAAGTAGGCATAGAAGTGGGATTGTAAGGCCGGGGTCACACTAGACCGTAATACGGACGAGTGCAGTGCGCTAAAAAATCGCATAGCACTCGTCCCAATGGGGCAGCTCCCATCATCCGATATTTTCTCGGCCGTATTCAGGATCCGAGTGAAATCGCAGCATGCTGCGATTGTCAGCGTATCTCGGCCGAGAATCGCCAATGAAAGTCTATGGGGGTGAGAAAAAATAGCACAGCACACGGACCATCAGTGTGACTTGCGAGAAATTCTCAGGCATTGGGCAGGTGACAGGAAAGGCTCAGCCATTATTTGCTCATTTTGCAAGTGTGTGAGAAAATCTCACCATACGGATGCCATACGGATGTCACACGGATCATTTGATGCGAGAAAATCGCATCCTCGCACTGCACACGGATCACTGATTTGGTAACATTTGTGCGATTCTCGTCCGTCAAAAATGGACCGTTTTTTTATACGTTGTGTGTGTCCCCGGCCTAACGCTGATGATTGCGTCATAACAAATGGCAATGTTCGTGGAGTGCACGAAGCCGCATATGTCACGCATGAAGGCCCACTCAGTGGTGCTCCACTATCGCCTACTGCTGCTCACACTGTCTCCAGCATATGCAAGGTGGAGTTCCACCTTGTGGGTACGTCGCATATGAGTATATTTATTATGTATACCCCTCCTCACATGTAAAGCGCCATGGAATAAATGGCACTATAATAACATGAGGCAGGAAGGCAGAAATAACACTGCAGCGCAGTCATGTGAGCATCAGCAGGGCGATAAAGCCTAAAGCGTGCAGACTACCTGTACTTTCAGCAGCAGCTCTAACAGATAGGGATAATTTTTAAGGATGCTCTGCACCACCAAATTCGGCACGAACCATGCCAGGGATGTGAATCAAACTGGCTAGCCCCAGAGTTGCTATGGGAAGTTGCCTGTTATCGCACACCACCAGGCCAGGCTTGAGGTTCATCATCACCAACCACTCCACGGTCTGTTTGCTCACCATCCATAGCTGCTGCGTAGAGTGGGATCCTTCCGCCAAACAGACGAGTTTCAGAACAGCCTGCTGTTGTTTCCCCCTAAGGGTATGTGTCCGCGTTCAGGATTTGGTCAGGGTTTTATGCAGGTAAAATCCTGACCAAATCTGCACCTGAGGTCACTGGCAGGTCACCTGCAGTGTTCTTGCGTGTTTTGCTCATTGTATGGACATGCTGCATTCTGAAAAGACGCACCGCATGTGCGTTTTCGCGGCTATGCCGCATGCGTTTTTTTTTTTGCATAGTGGAGACGGGATTTCATTAAAACCCCTCCACTATGCTGTAACATCTGGACGCTGCGTTTTTGACACTGCGGCTCAACGCAGCGTAAAAAACGCAGCGTTTCCTGAATGTGGAAACATACCCTTACTGTGATGAAATTGGTGGTGCAGGTCTACGCTGACTGGATGAGGAAGCAGGGAGTAGGAGGAGGCAACATGGACAGAAATGTCCAGCAATCCTCAGTGGTGGTAGTAAATGAGCCAGAACATACATATATATATATATATATATATATATATATATATATATATATATATATATATATATATATATATATATATATATATATATATATATATATATATATTATATCTCTTACTGGTCCATGTATCAGTGGATATGTGGACGCCACTGATGGCATTGTGCAGTTTTGATTTTGTCCAGGGCAGGGATGACCCGCCTGGGAAAGTAATGGCGGCTAGGAAGCACGTACTGTGAGACAGCCACCGACATCAGTTATTTTTAACCCTGCTGTTCTGGAGGAGCCCAAGATCTTTCCTGGTTTTTCAGGTGTGTACTCCACTACAGCTCATGCTTTGAATTCAGATGCCTTGTCATGCAGGTGGAGCTCAGGTTCAGAATAAATCCGTAGGCCAAAATCACTGTGGTTTTCCTGCAGATTTACCCCGGTTATTGTGCCGATTCCACTGCGGTTTTAGACCTGCGGTTTTCTATTATGGAGCAGGTGTAAAACCGCTGCGGATTCCGCACAAATAATTGCACTGCGGATTGTGTTTCCCATAGGTTTACATTGTACTGTAAACGCATGGGAAACCGCTGTGGACACGCAGCTGTGGACACGCAGCTGTGGATCCGCAGCGTGTGCACATAGCCTTATGCCTCCCTTCAGGCTCTGATTGCAGTATGCAAACCTCCCAACAGTGCCTGAAGAAATGCCATGCCAGGTGGCTACTTAGAGCTGGCTTGGTGTGCTCATTTGGTCGGCCCAGTGGACAGTAGATGATTTATTAGCTAGGGGCCGGACACTTTGCTTTTAAACCATGCTCCCTCTTTTGCTGTGCAGCGTGACCACTTTTTCCTCCGAGCTGCACAAGTCACTCGGATGGCCTTCACTGCATGTGTGGTCGAGAACCTAACATTGTCCCTCACTCGAGCTGCGTCTTGTCGCTACGTGATACCCATGCTCTGGCATTTATACAGGGCAGGTCACGTGGTGTGCTGGTCAAATCACGGTCATGCCAATACTTGGTATGGCTGTGATGGCTCAGGAAGTGCCCAAAGCCTAAAAGCTAGTTGATTGGCTGTGTTGCAACCTTTCAATAAACTTTACTTGGCAGTGAAGCAGAACAGTGAAAAGTCAGTGTTTGGAGTTCGCTTTACAGTTTGAGTTTGCTGATCCCTGCCCGTGTTAAAAAAAAAAAAAAAACACTGACAAAGATCAAACACTTTAAAATAAAAATCTTTAAATTACATATGCAAACACTCCCTCCCACCCCACCAAACAAAAAAAAAAACAAAAACGAAACACAGACGTATGAAAACGACCAGACGCTAATACATACTAAATCACAAAAAAAACTCACAAGAGATACTTATTAGCATGTTTTATTTAACACTAATCTCAGCACACTGCTGGCAAGTTGTTGACAAGATGGGACATGGACATTTCCCGTACCAATCCACAAGCTACACCGCAGCCCAGGGACAACACGAAACCTTACAGCACACTATGGTATGGGACACGAGGAGACGGGTGTGAGCACAAGTAGCACTATGTTTTTCCATGGAGTGCAGCACTTTTAATAATTGACTATTACTAGAGGGAGTGTAACGAGCAGCAGAGCAGTGCTATGTGCACACGCTGTAATGACTGTCCCATACATGGAAATGGGCTAATTGCAGCTGCCAGTGTGGACTTCCATCATGGGCAAAACCGTTCTAAGTGAAGAAAAAGGAGGGGGTGAGCAAAGCTGTTGGAATATGGCAATGTTTAAGGAACTGGGACCACTCTCATGGTGTTGGTGAAGCCAGAACCTGGCTGCCAGCCAGTTAGCACAATGACACAGTCACCAGTCTTGAAGAAACCACGGGCTTTGCCTGTGGGAAAAATATAAATAAAATTTAGAAATAATCAGAAGAATTGTAATCTATATATTGCTGACAGTTCATATTATACAAATATATTACCCAATTCTGCTACAAAATCCAGATTAATCTTTTAGTGCTATGCACATGGTCACAATTTTGTATTCATACACAGAAACACCAATATTGTGTGGGTCGCCTCGATTGTTCCCTGAATGGGTCTGATAGTGTCTGGCAACAAGAAATTAGCAGCAGATTTTTTAGTTCCTGTAAACTGAGCTGAGGCCTCCATTGATTTCACTTTCCTGCAAATCTCAGATACTCAAATGGATTGAGATCTGGGTAATTTAGAGGGCAATATAGTGGGATGATGCAAACATGCACGTTCTTCTAAAAGAATAAGTGTGAACGCTTTCATGGCAGCAGTATTATAGTAGTATGCCATCAAAAGGTACATCAACATCAACGTTGAGCAGGGGCGCCACTGCGCAGGTTTATAGGGTGCCAACCTCTGCGGTAAGGTAGGACATAGATAGTTGGCCCTTTAAGGATTGAGTGCACCCTGTATCTTTTTGCAGCCATACGCGTTTTTAGGTCGTGTATGTTGTATTGTTCTGTTTTATTAATAATTAGTAAATGTTAAGTTTTATTGTGGTCATTTACTTTATCGTGTCATTTGTCGGTGATTTAAGACGTCTCCAGACTTTCATGTCTATCACATGCACTGTGTACACCTGCGCTTGTTTAGGAGAACGAGATGCCATTAGCAGATATGCCAATTCGAGCGTTCTCTCCAAATTTTACTCTGGGGCTAATCGGACTCTAGTTACACCACTGGTCACACCAGTGGCTTTCTGGCGGTGATATTGCAGTGCTTTGGCACTGGCAGATACCATTTCCCCTTGCACAAAAGGTGCAGATACCAGTCCTGATATTGGGTTGATGCCCTTGTATGGTCTTTGCTGGAGGAGCTGGACTACCTGTATGGGATGACATTTCGATAGACCTACATTATAGCGCAGTGTCTGGCCCTTTGTGCACAAACAGTCTTACCAATTTCCATAGCAAAGTTAACTCTACGATCAACATCTTCTGCCCAGGCCTGATCTACTGGCTCTTTATACAGTACAGGGAAGATACCACGGTAGAGATGTGCTTGACGGGCTGTTTGTCCATTACGGGTCACAGCTATAATAGGAGCACGTGGACGATACCGAGATACAAGGTGTGCAGACCTGAAAAAAGATAGTGTACAGTGTTTCCAGAGAAAAAAAGATATGCATTTTTTATTCAACCATCTACAGCACATTTTTATTTTTACACCATTATATATATTTTCTAGAAATCTGTCAGTCAACTGCAGAATTTATTGTAAGCAACCTTCAGCACTCCAAGCATTCCACCAGCTTTCAGGTTCATGTAAGGAGTTTCACGGCGGCTGAACGCTGCAGGTTGCGGCTGATCCTTGCATTACATTATACTGCCACAGAGGTTTACAAGACAAAAGGGGGCACTCTGGGGAAATAAAAAAAAATGTATTCACAAAGACCACTTCAGAATTGATAAAGGCTCATATCCAGTGTATGGTTTTCAGTGGTCACTGTGTGCAATTTAGAACTATTCTTCTGGAACGCCAAGTCACAGGTCAACGAGCGTGGATTGTTTCAAGGCTCCTAATGCAAGCCAGCCTCCTGACCAAGCCCAATGTCGTGTATATCTGCTTTTAATATGCTTAGTTTCAGCTCTGGCTGCCCGACATCTATGCTTCCTTCTTCATAGCTTCCTTCTAAGCTCCTTGACATAGCTTATCGAGCTGCCTTGCATTAGGAACCAGAAGCAAACCAAATCTGTATTGTACCAGAAGAGGTTGGAACACTTAGGATCTGCATCTCTATTAAAATGATTAGCTCCTAAGCACCAACTGAAAACAGCACTATGGGTATGAGACTATTGTACAGGTTGTTCATGAAAATACATTTTTATTTCCCCTGAGTACGCCATTAATCCCTTACCTAGTCCCTGCAGCTCTGTATCAGACAAATTCCACAATATGGCACCAGGCATTCAAGAATTCTTTTTCTATTGGGTCCATGCTTATATGGGTACCTGCATTTTCAAGAAACCTTTTGGAATAAATTGCTGTGTGTACATGAGGACACTTTCAGGTCATTATATGACTTGTATCCTGCAGTTCCACAAGTTTTCTCCTCTTCAAGCTCTAATTTGCAATTTCACTCTGAGCTGGAAGGGTACTGGGGGGGGGGACCAGTGAAGATACTAGAAGCTGTGAATTCTTCCATACACCGTGCACAAAGGAGGGATTCTTGCTCTTAGTTCTTTTGTCATACAGAGAAGTAGTATGAAAAAAATTTACACAGCAGTGCATATATGAATCCAGCACTGGGGTGAGGTAAAAGACTTGTTAGAAAACTCAGCAGGATATGTGTGTGTTTGCTTATTTATTCTGCTTCTCACTCCTCCTCCCCTTTTCATAGACTATTATGGGCTGTGTCACTCTGCAGTAAGCAGGCAGTCCAGTTCTTCTTTGAACAACATAGATTTGAGATTTATTTTTTTTTTTTTTTTTTTTTTTTAGTGGATGACAAGTTGAGAAGACACATTTGTTGCAGGCAATTCCCCATGTATATACCCTTTCAAGTTAAGATTTTCAACCCTTCCAATTTGAAATACTTTTAAATCAACACGGGAACAAAACCCAAATACTTTTCCCAAGTTTAAATGTGCAGTAGATTCTTTTAAAGGAGTTCTCTGGGAATAGTTAAAGTAATTAAATAACTTACTCAAAATGCCTTTTAATTTGCAAATTACTTCCATGGGCAAAATGAGTATGATTACTATATAGAGCAGTGTTCCCCCAACTCCAGTCTTCAAGTGCCACTAACCGGTCAGGTTTTCAGAATTTCATTAAACCCTTAACGACCGCGATACACCTTTTAATGGTGGCAGTTACAGGTACTTAGGCCTCAGCGCTGCTTTTTAACCCCCCCTTTAATCACCCCCTTAGTCAGGTAAAAATACATATTTATTGTATTTCCATTAGGATTAGGGTTGGGGTAAGGGTTGAGCTTAGGGTTAGGGGTGTGTTGGGGTTTGGTTAGGGTTGCAGTTAGAATTGGGGGGTTTCCACTGTCTAGGTACATCAAGGGGTCTCCAAACACAACATGGCGCCCACCATTGATTCCAGCCAATTTTGCGTTCAAAAAGTCAAATGGTGCTTCCTCCCTTCTAATCCCTGCTGTGCGCCCAAACAGTGGTTTACCCCCACATACGGGGTATTGGCGTACTCAGGAGAAATGCCACAACAAATCTTGTGGTTCATTTTCTCCTCATACTCTTGTGAAAATAAAAAAAACTTGGTTCCAAAGTAAGTTTGTTGTGAAAAAAAAGTAAAATATTCATTTTTTCCTTCCAAATTGCTTTAGTTCTTGTGAAGCACATGAAAGGTTAATAAACTTCTTGAATGTGGTTTTGCGTACCTTGAGGAGTGTCAGCCTAGGAAGAGAGTATGGTAATATTTTTACTTTTTCTTTAATTACCCTATCCTAGACCTATTGAAAATCACCTATTTTAGAGATCCCCTAATTTGTGTACCCAATATACCATATTGTGGTAACTGCCATGTGTTAACAGGATTGTTTATGAGCAGAAAATTACTTCCATTATTATGAAAAATATGCTGCATCAATAAAATTTTACAGTCAGCCGAGCTGGGGAATACATGTACAAGATTTGCAGTACCAGTCACAGCTGAACAGTTTGACATTCTGAATTCCAGGACTCAAGTGTCAGTATTTTGAAATAGAATTACTCTTTAAAACAACTTTTTTTTTTTTTTCTTAGGCAAGAAAACCATCTAGACCTGGTTGGCATATAGTCATTTTATAATCTTTGTATATAAAATCAGCAAGAAAATTGGTTAAATACCTGTTATTTAAGTGTTTTTTTTTTTAAACTTATATGTATATTGTGCAACGCCTGCATACAAGGAAATGACTATTTCTATGACCTGACTACAGAAAGTCAAGTGCTATAAATAAAGAGCAAAGAAAGGTCAGAGTAAAGGAACCACATGGAAAAATGTCACCTGAAATAGGAGTAGCAACTTCAGCTGTCTGGACTCCAAAATAAAAATTAAAAAAAAGGCTCCTTATCCATTTAATGGCCATATAACTTCACATGCTCATCACTGGGAAGTTGGCTGATCTAATATGATAATATAGGACTATTTGTGATGTACAAAATCCCACAAATAAAAGTTTAAGTTTTGAACACGAAGTCATTCCCGTATGGGCTTGGCCTAAAAATCAGCATGTCAAACTTTTCACAATATTGAGCAGAAGCCTCAGCTATGGGTACTTTATTTTCCATACAGTTTTTTAGCTATTGTTTAAAGTACATCTATCATGAAAATATATCCAATGAGCTATTATAACAAAGTAACAAGTATGCTGAACAAAATAAAAATAAAACAGCTCTGATGTAGCAAACCATTTTTATACGCCTGTTAGACTATGTTCACAAGTTGCTTTTTTTCACCCAGCCAAAAGATGAAAACTTGGTCTCTTGGCACCAAACAAGCTGCAGACAATCTGGCTTTTTTGCTTCCTTTATCCAGGATCCCAAAGTTTAGCTTTGCTTCCACCATACAAGTATGAACAATGCAAGATGTTAGGCCACCAAAGCAAGACGTGTGAAAACAAAATATTTTTGGGAAAGGGCAAATTGATCAAATTATTTAGTGGAAAAAGATTTTTATTTAGGTCTGAAAAAAATTGTGACTATTCTGAACAAAAAAAAAAAAGCTAATAAAAAAATACAGAATTACAAATATAACAGCATGGGGAATTGAATTGGTGGGGAATAGTTTACATAAGACACTGCCAAAGCATTGAGTTTGTAGGACACAGTTTGCTTTCACAAATTGGTCAGACATTCAGTTGATCAGGTATTGT
Source organism: Ranitomeya imitator (assembly GCF_032444005.1). NCBI lineage: Eukaryota > Metazoa > Chordata > Amphibia > Anura > Dendrobatidae > Ranitomeya > Ranitomeya imitator. The sequence goes on from NC_091285.1 coordinate 437,959,716, forward strand.
TCAGGCAATGTTTAGTTTTAGGGTACCGTCACACAGTGGCACTTTGATCGCTAGGACGGCACAATCCGTGACGTTCCAGCGATATCGTTACGATCTCGCTGTGTCTGACACGCTACTGCGATCAGGGACCCCGCTGAGAATCGTACGTCGTAGCAGATCGTCTGAAACTTTCTTTCGTCGCTGGATCTCCCGCTGACATCGCTGAATCGGCATTTGTGACGCCGATTCAGCGATGTCTTCACTGGTAACCAGGGTAAACATCGGGTTACTAAGTGCAGGGCCGCACTTAGTAACCCGATGTTTACCCTGGTTACCAGCGTAAACGTTAAAAAACAAACACTACATACTTACCTTCAGCTGTCTGTCCCTGGTGCTGTGCTTCTCTGCACTCCTCCTGCATCCTGTGTCAGTGCCGGCCAGCCGGAAAGCAGAGCGGTGATGTCACCGCTCTGCTTTCCGGCTGACCGGCGCTGACAGTGCAGAGGAAAGCAAAGCGCCGGAGGACAGACAGCTGAAGGTAAGTATGTAATGTTTGGGTTTTTTTTTAACGTTTACGCTGGTAACCAGGGTAAACATCGGGTTACTAAGTGCGGCCCTGCGCTTAGTAACCCGATGTTTACCCTGGTTACCGGGGACCTCGGGATCGTTGGTCGCTGGAGAGCTGTCTGTGTGACAGCTCTCCAGCGACCAAACAGCGACGCTGCAGCGATCGACATCGTTGTCGTATCGCTGCAGCGTCGTTTCAGTGTGACGGTACCCTTACACATTGGTTAGCCATTGAATTGCTCAGGCAATTGTCTACTTTAACACATCACTAATTTAATTAAACTGTTCTAATCCTAAAGGTACCTTCACACTCAGCAACTTTACAACGAGATCGACAACGATCCGTGACGTTGCAGCGTCCTGGATAGCGATCTTGTGTTTGACACGCAGCAGCGATCTGGATCCCGCTGTGATATCGCTGGTCGGAGCTAGAAGTCCAGAACTTTATTTCGTCGTCAGGTCGGCGTGTATCGTCATGTTTGACATCAAAAGCAACAACGCCAGCAATGTTTTTACATGGAGCTAACAACCAGCGAGAACGATAAGTACGTCACTGGATCGCTCCTGCATCGTTCTGGAGTTGCCATGTTTGACGTCTCTACAGCGACCTAAACAGCGATCGGCTCGTTGTCTATATCGCTGCAGCGTCGCTGAGTGTGACGGTACCTTAAGGCCTGAGTCACACAAGCATATAACACGGCCGAGTGCTATGCGATAAAGCTTTGCATATCACTAGGCCCAGTGGATCCGCAACGTTTTTTGCGGTGCAGAAACGCTGCAGATCTGCAAGTGATTTACAGTACAATGTAAATCAATGTAAAAAAAAAACAAAACAAAACAAAAAAAACCGCTGTGCGGAAACGCTGCGGATTAAAAGAAGGAGCATGTCACTTCTTTTTTGCGGATCTGCGGCGTTTTTGTACCCATTTCATTATAGAAATCCACAAGGGGTAAAAAATGCAGTAAATCCGCAACAAAAACGCACAAAATCCGTACAAAAAAAGCGAAAAATCCACAACTGCGTTTTCTGCCAAGAGATGCAGAATCTGCACCAGAAATTCCTAAGCCTAATCCGCAACGTGTGCACATAGCCTTACCCTTTGGAGCAGCTCACCGCTTTCTCATGCAGATTTGAAATGAGAGAACAATCACAATTGTCAGCAAAATTCAGCTCGCTCACGCCCATATTGGTGCATATGAAACATCAGACTGCACTCAGATGTCATCCAAGTTCAGTCTGATCTACGCAGTCAGGCCATGGAGGAGATGGAGAAATTACTTTCTCAGTCTCCTCCGCACTTGTGCTGCAATTATCTCATGCAAGAGAGGATCGGAGCACAGAGCACTGACACTCGCAGAGCTGGATCAGAGGGTCATAAGCATATGGCATCCCATGCTCTCGCATTGGATGTCATACCTTACTGTGATTCCAACCTAACTGCCATTCCCAGGCCACCATGACCTCAAGACATTTTGGTTTATAACTTGGGAGGAGGGGTGGTGGTGAGGGAATCACAAAAATAAAATTTGTTTCCCATCCTACTGTTTGCCATTTCTCACTAGAAATGCAGCAAAAACTAATGCCATCATTTTTGCTGCTTTTTTGCACTCATTGCTTTTAATGGGTGAAAAAACACTGCCAAAATGCTGAAAGAAATGACATGCTGCAGTTTTCAAAAAAAGCAAGTTTTCCAATTCAGTAAGGGAAAAAAAAACAAAAACAAAACTGCATAAGATTTCTGAAATATCATAACTTTGGCTGCTAATCTAAAACACTGCCTTTAATTTGCATTAAAAAAAACCACACAGCATAAACGCAAAGTGTGAACATAGCCTTGAAGGAAACCTGTCAAAAACCACTATTAACAATTAACAAAGAAATCTGGTTAACCCCTTCATCTCCCCAGCCCATTTCCACCTTCATGACCAGGCTAAATTTTACAATTCTCACCAGTGTCAAATTATGTGATAATAAACTCTGGAACACTTCAACGAATCCCTGTGACTCAGATTATTTTTTCGTGACACACTGTACTATGCTAGTGATAAATTTAGGTCAATATTTTTTGGTTTTATTTGTGAAAATATTGGAATGCTAGTAAAAATTTCTCAAATTTTTAAACTTTTATTTTTATGCCATTAATCCAGACATTTGACGCTGCGGATCTGCAGCTGTTTTCCATGTGTTGTACAGTACCATGTAAACTTATGGAAAACAAAATCCGCAGTGCACATGCTGTGGAAAAAAAACGTGCGGAAACGCAGCAGTGTTTTTTCTGCAGCATTCAATTCTTTGTTCAGGATCCGCAGCGGTTTACACCTGCTCCTCAATAGGAATCCGTAGGTGTAAAACTGCAAGTGGAATCCGCACAAAAACCATGGTAAATCCGCAGATAATCCACAGTGTGGTTTACCTGCGGATTTTGCAAAAACAGTGCGGAAAAATCCGCACACCAATCCGCAAAGTGTGCACCTAGCCTACCACACTTGAATTGGTTTTGGGAGTTTATTCAGCAGAAAATACCCCTAAGTGACAATTTTAAAAACTGAACCCCTCACAGTGTACAAAACCACATTCAAGAAGTTTATTAACTCTTCAGGTGTTACAAAGGAATGAAAGTAATTTGGAAAGAAAAAAATAATTTCGTTTTTCCCACAAAAATGCTGCTTTAACCCCAAATTTAGCATTTCCACAAGGTTAACAGGAGAAAGTGTACATTACAATTTGTTGTGCAACTTCTTTTGAGTACACGGATGCCCCATATGTGATGGAAAACTACCACTTTGGTTCACGGCAAGGCTCGGAAGAAAAAGTGATATTTGACCTTTTGAACGCAAAATCCCCCCCCCACACACACAACCCCATTTTGGAAACAAAACCCCTCAAAGAATTTATCTAGCTGTGTGTTGAGCACCTTGAGCCTGCAGCTGCTCAACAGAATTTTATAACTTTGCGCCGAGAAAATTAAACACATTTTTTCCACAAAAATCTTGGTTTTGCCCCAAATTTTATTTTTTTATTTTTACAAGGGTAACAGGAGAAAAATGGACCATACAGTTTGTCCAATTTTTCCAGAGTGCACAGATACTCCATATGTGGTGGAAAACTACTGCTTAGGCGCACAACTGGGCTCGGAAGGGAAGGACCACCATTTTGGCTGGAATAGATTGCTGACGCCATGTCACATTTGAAGAGCCCCTGAAGAGACAAAACCGCGGAAGCCCTATTTTGGAAACGCAAGAAATTCATCTAGCTTTGTAATGAGCATTTTTAAACCTCAAGCGAGGCTCACAATTGTATAACATTGGAATGAGTAAATAGAAAATTACCATTTTTTTCCACAAAAATGTTGCTTTGACCCCAAGTTTTTAATTTTCAGAAGGCTTAGTAGGAGAAATTTTGTAACAAATTGTAATGTTCATTATCTCCTGAGTACGCCAATACCCCAAGTGTGGTCAAAAGCTACTTTTGGGGCACAGTGCAAAGCTCAGAAGGGAAAGAGTACACAAAGGTCCCAGCAGCAAACACGGGGGCACTGCACTGGGTTTGTGGAGTCGGAGTCGTGGAGTTGATGTTCATTTTGGTGGAGTTGGAGTTAGTATAAAATGAACAGACTTCAAAAATATATAATAAATTGGGTACAGTAGTACAATGCAGTTTATGCTGTAAGTGTTTTCATAAGAATTTTACAAAGTTATGAAATTTCCTATAAAAGTCTGTTCTGTTCCTGATCCAAGGATCTGGGCTTTTAGTGGAGATCAATCTGTGCTGTATTTTATGTACATGCTCAGTAGTGAGTCAGGGCTGTGGAGTCGTAGTCAGAGGTTTGGCTTCCCGACTCCACAGCCCTGGCCCACACAATCGCCATGCCACAAGTTTACGCCATAGATCGTGAATGCCTTCTCAACGATGACAAGTGTCAAAAGTCCTGAAGGGGTTAATCTGCAGGTTAATAGCGTTCTAAAGCTATGCGGCTGCCATACTGAAACCTCGGCTGACAGGAGGAAATTAACTTTATTTCTTCTGGCAGCTTCTGACTTTCAGTCAGAGACACGTCATCAATCACCACTCAGTATATAGTGCATGTCGGCTGTAACCACTCCACAGCACTGGCTCTGTACGGATGCCCTGGTGAGAGTCAGGGCTGGTTGCAGTTACAGCAACGCATGTACAGGTCCTTCTAAAAAAATTAGCATATAGTGTTAAATTTCATTATTTACCATAATGTAATGATTACAATTAAACTTTCATATATTATAGATTCATTATCCACCAACTGAAATTTGTCAGGTCTTTTATTGTTTTAATACTGATGATTTTGGCATACAACTCCTGATAACCCAAAAAACCTGTCTCAATAAATTAGCATATCAAGAAAAGGTTCTCTAAACGACCTATTACCCTAATCTTCTGAATCAACTAATTAACTCTAAACACATGCAAAAGATACCCGAGGCTTTTATAAACTCCCTGCCTGGTTCATTACTCAAAACCCCCATCATGGGTAAGACTAGCGACCTGACAGATGTCAAGAAGGCCATCATTGACACCCTCAAGCAAGAGGGTAAGACCCAGAAAGAAATTTCTCAACAAATAGGCTGTTCCCAGAGTGCTGTATCAAGGCACCTCAATGGTAAGTCTGTTGGAAGGAAACAATGTGGCAGAAAACGCTGTACAACGAGAAGAGGAGACCGGACCCTGAGGAAGATTGTGGAGAAGGACCGATTCCAGACCTTGGGGAACCTGAGGAAGCAGTGGACTGAGTCTGGTGTGGAAACATCCAGAGCCACCGTGCACAGGCGTGTGCAGGAAATGGGCTACAGGTGCCGCATTCCCCAGGTAAAGCCACTTTTGAACCATAAACAGCGGCAGAGGCGCCTGACCTGGGCTACAGAGAAGCAGCACTGGACTGTTGCTAAGTGGTCCCAAGTACTTTTTTCTGATGAAAGCAAATTTTGCATGTCATTCGGAAATCAAGGTGCCAGAGTCTGGAGGAAGACTGGGGAGAAGGAAATGCCAAAATGCCTGAAGTCCAGTGTCAAGTACCCACAGTCAGCTGCTGGTGTGGGGTGCCATGTCAGCTGCTGGTGTTGGTCCACTGTGTTTCATCAAGGGCAGGGTCAATGCAGCTAGCTATCAGGAGATTTTGGAGCACTTCATGCTTCCATCGGCTGAAATGCTTTATGGAGATGAAGATTTCATTTTTCAGCACGACCTGGCACCTGCTCACAGTGCCAAAACCACTGGTAAATGGTTTACTGACCATGGTATTACTGTGCTCAATTGGCCTGCCAACTCTCCTGACCTGAACCCCATAGAGAATCTGTGGGATATTGTTAAGAGAAAGTTGAGAGACGCAAGACCCAACACTCTGGATGAGCTTAAGGCCGCTATTGAAGCATCCTGGGCCTCCATAACATCTCAGCAGTGTCACAGGCTGATTGCCTCCATGCCATGCCGCATTGAAGCAGTCATTTCTGCAAAAGGATTCCCGACCAAGTATTGAGTGCATAACTGAACATTATTATTTGATGGTTTTTTTGTTTGTTATTAAAAAACACTTTTATTTGATTGGATGGGTGAAATATGCTAATTTATTGAGACAGGTTTTTTGGGTTATCAGGAGTTGTATGCCAAAATCATCAGTATTAAAACAATAAAAGACCTGACAAATTTCAGTTGGTGGATAATGAATCTATAATATATGAAAGTTTAATTGTAATCATTACATTATGGTAAATAATGAAATTTAACACTATATGCTAATTTTTTGAGAAGAACCTGTACTTTGCGTTGACTGCAGCCAAACCTTTGACTGAAAGCAGGAGGCTGCCGGAAAGACAAGTTATTTTCCTCCAAGAAGCCAGGCTTTCAGTATGGCAGACGCATAGCTTTAGAACTCTATTAACCTGCGGATTAACACGAGCAGCCACACGGCTTTACAACGTTAATTGCTTGCAGATTGTCCCAATATTTGCAGGTTAATAGCGGGTTTTCTTTTACTTGACAGATTCCCTTTAAGTAAAATACTAATACATTATTAATGCATCAATTGCTCATTTCTCTAGCAACTTTACCTGTAGGACCTCAAGGGTGATAGTACACAACTTTAATAGTCCCCTCCCCACTCCTACCTGCCAGATTTGGTAAGGACGATGATTGCTCCACTACAGCATTTGAATGAGGCTTCCACTGCTCCAACAGCAGTCGCTTCTGTTGGATCTTGGGTCAACGGGGACACACGTCTCAGCTCTTCAAACAGCTGTCTGTGGTAAATGGCTGCCTCCGCCTCACGAGCGATCTAACAGCAATTGGACGGGGAAGCCGCAATTGCCAAATTCAGGCAATGGGGGAATGTGTCGTCAATGAATGAGCAAGAAGGAAGGGGAAACAGGAGGGGAGACATTCACATCAATCAGACTTTATTTTTTCAAACAGAACCTACTTCAACTGACCCCATTCAGACAACATCCATACTATTGACCTGCCTCTTCTGTGGATTGGAATAGCGCAAGAGTTCGCAGCATTATAAGCAAAAAGGATTTTGCTGCAGGTGAGCCCTACCTGCCAGACTCTGTTAGAACTATGAGCGCTCTTGCTAAACACTTAAAAGATGCCCCCACTGCGCCTACAGCCATCGCTTCCGCAGGGTGCCTGGAGCTAATGGTGAGACAGGAAAGTTCCTCAAACAGCTGGCGGTGGAAAGAAGCAGCCTCGGCCTCCAGAGCAATCTGTGAGCCGGAGGGAAGGAGAAGAGGAAAAAGGAGAAGGAGAGGAGGGATACAAACCAAAAGAAAAAATAGAGCAGAGTGATTCTCTGAGTCAAAAGTCACAAGGTTAGAGTGGAAGAGATAGAAACACTAGGGTTAAAGAAAGAAAGAGAAAACTACGAAAGTATGAATCAGAAGAGGGACAGAACAATGGTAAAGATCAATCATCACACCTTTAACCCAATACAATGCAGGATATCACAGATCTCAGTCCTCAATATTGAAAATGCAAAACCAATAAGGAACAGTAATGGAATTGTGAAAATCACAGGATTGATAGACATTAATGATTTGCAAACGGTGTCCATTTTTTTTTCTTCATTTGCATAGCATCTCAATTTGTTCAGTATAGAGTATGAGCACCACACAATTACACCCTTTAGCATGCAAGCAATGAGGTTCTTAATGGCTGGCAGAAAATTACTTAGACACACTGGATACACTTGGGCAGGCCAATCATCAAGATCTGTTGCTAGAAGCTTTCTTTGCAACTTTCGTCCAATGATGTCCAAGATGTGCTCGATGATAGATAAGTCAGGAGACACTACAGGCCATGGCAGAATGAGTAGGCCACACAGGTTGCTCACAATGGCATGTGTGGTGGTGGAGTGGTGGAACAAGGGAACATCACATGAGAGTCATACAACCAGAGTTATTGTATGGAATAGCATAGTGTACAGAAGCCAGACTCTTTTACTCTTCATTCCAAGTATATCAATAGCTTGAAGTTACATGAAGTTTGGTTGTGGAACGGCCATTTCTCCATAGTGTGCAGGGAACCATTTTTCAACACTGTGCATTTTGATAGTGTTGCTTATGTTACTGTGAGCATCCTGCGTGCCACCACGGCCTGCAGCATCTCTACTGATTAGTTTTCCATCGCACACATCTGGGACATCATTGGTCAGTAATTGCAAAGGGAGCTGCCAGCAGCGGATCTTGATTTATGTGCCCAAGTGCGTTCAGAGTGGGAGAATGTTTCCCAGACAAGTATTAAAACTCTCAATGCCACGGTGTGTAACGTGTGTTTTCTATTTCTATGTGTGGCGCTCATATTCTATAGTGAATAAATGGAGAGGTTTTGAAAATGTGGTTTACATTTTTTCATCATTTGAATATCATTAACATACATATTAATCCTGTGATTTCCGTAATTCTACCACTTTTCATACTTAGTCCTGCAATTTCAAATGTTGAGGAATGGATAAAAGCTTGACCTGCTTTTAAAATGTTGCACTTCACAGTGAATGATAACTCCAAATGCTTGAGACAACATAGCACAATAGCCAGTCTGCATATACCACCCTACGATTGTGTATATTGGACCTGATGTTCACCTTGAAGTCCTGTTTCATTGGCTTTGAAATTAACCGTCACAGATAATAAAGCGGTCTGCACTGTAGTTCTATATTGTGCATTAGATTACAATACGTACATACTTCTGTACATTAGGTCCTGGATTGACTATCATTCTTTATAGTTGCGTTACAATTTTTTTTTATTATATCTAAATAAATGCAACATTTTGTGCCAATAAATAACACTTAAAGATTATTTTCTTTCTGACAGTATAATATCCATTAGTTCCTTTCACAAAGCCAACGAGATAAAAGGATATAATTCTGGCTGTCTCTTGCTCGAAAAATCTAAAAATAATACATTTAGATTGCCACGACACAAACAAAGTATATTTTAATCAATAGATCTTGGAATAAAAATAAGTCTCACAATTGGATGTGTAAAAGGAGAAAAATAAAAAAGGGTTGAAAATCTTATAAATGTGCCCCTGCTGTGTACTGTGTAATGGTTGTGTCTGACTGTACAAGAACATGGTCTGATCATACCACAGCTCCTGGACAGAGGAACACATATGGGATCGCAGCTGATTCTTTCTGTGAGGTAAAACATGTCAAACAGGCAGGGAAGTGTTTTAAGACACAGAAATATGTCCCAGATCCAATTGTGGAACTTACCTTTATAACAAGATTTATTAATGGAAATGTACTTTTTGCATTGGACAACGACTAACTATAGTCAGGTAGTATAATGCAAAGAACACTGAGTAAAAACTAGGGTACTACTGCACTAATTAAATATACAGATGGATAAAAAAACATCTATAATGATAGCTTCTTTAACATTAGCAAGCTCGAAAGAGGGACTGTGCTCCTCTAAACACGTTGGTATTTTTGGCCCCAAAAGGATACCGTACTTGGCAGCCACTGTCGTCACACGTCTTCTCATCACCAATACGTGGCTACCAGAGACGACATTGGCCAAAGCATCCTGGTTCCAATATCCACGCTTTACTGAGGACACCACAGGGATCCACTCCCCAGTGCCTGAACTGAACATAGGTCATTGTTGACTCATCACCCACTGGATCCTTTTTCATGGTCAAGACTATCTCCCTAATACAGGACTGCTCTCGGATTAAGTGGACCTCCACATTTCCTGACCAGGAGGCTTTTTATGCTTGGTTGGGTCCACTTAATGGCAGGTTAGAATTTTCTTTGGGAGATGTTCTACATTGACTAGCTATCACTTTGCTCATTTTTGAAGTCTAATTTGATATTTCCTTACCTAAAGCTCCTTATTTGTTACACTGTATTGTAGGTGTCTATTCAGATTTCAAACTGTTTTTACTCCGTGTTTATTACAGCTTCTCACGGGTCAGCACACAGGGCCCGTTGGTCTGCCAGCAGCTATCAGCACGCATTTGTTTTCCACCCTTTGGTGGGCGCTAGTTTTAAAAAAAACAAGCAGGCAAATGTTTTACCTCACAGAAAGAATCAGTAGTGCTATCCTCTATGTATACACTCTTTTGCTTCCTTTAGCACAATTTATAAGATTATCTCAGTACAAGAACATTTTTTCTTTCTTTAAACACATCCAATTGTGGAATTTATTATTCCAAGATTGATTGATTAAAATGTACTTTGTTGGTGGGAAAACCCTTTTAAAGTTTTTGTCCAAGACTACAATATTGATTATCTCATTATCTTTAGGATAGGTCATCAATATCAGATCAGTGGGGGGTCCAGAAGCTGGCACCACCCCTGCTGGAAGTACATGTACATATGAAATGGGTTGGAGATTGTAGCAGGCTAGTGTGAGACATACACAGATTAGGTACACCATGCAGCACATTTCTCCATCACAGTGAAAAAAAGAAATAAAAATCAGGAGCGGCATGGCATGGAGGATGACTGCACACAATCGTTCCTGGTCTTAAGCACAAATACTGTGCATGTGCAATGCATTTAATCTAAATCTGCATGCTACGCATTTGATGGGGGGGGGGGGTAAGTGAAAAATAAAAATGCAAAAAACATTTAATATTTGAAAAAGTGCACCTACAAATGCCATCAGCTGAAAAGCTGCAACTAAAAACTGCAAGCAATCTGCAATACAGATCTTCTAGTTCAGTTTGCGAAATTCTCAATTTAGATTGCACTGCTAGGCACCTATTACAACTTGTTAGGGTATGTGCTGCACACGTTGCGGATTTTGCTGCGGATCCGCAGCGTTTCCGCAGCTGTTTCTCATGAGTTTACAGTACAATGTTAACTTATGGGAAACCAAAAACGCTGTGCCCATGCTGCGGAAAAAGCCGCGCGGAAACGCAGTGGATTATTTTCCGCAGCATGTCAATTCTTTGTGCGGAATCCGCAGCGGTTTTCCATCTGCTCCAATAGAAAACTGCAGATGGAAAACCACAGCAGAATCCGCATTAAAAACTGTGATAAATCCGCAGTAAAAACCGCAGCGGTTTTGGACTGCGTATTTATCAAATCCGCTGCGGAAAAATCTGCAGCGGATTTTTCTACGTGTGCACGTAGCCTAATTGTAAATTATGCAGAAATGTTGTGTAGGAGACATGAAATATTTAACTTGTTGCATTGTGGCATAAAAATAAAATTGTGACTAGTAAAATATTCAGTACATGCAGACCGGGAACATGTACATTGTGTATAATGAAATTTCCTTTTTGTATATTTAAGAAATCTAGAATATTCAAACGTTTCTATATAGCTATTCAACATAGCGTTATAATCCAGCTATGAGGACTATATGGACATGAATATATGTGTATGGCTAAGTTCACACAGGGCGTTTTTATGCTAATTTTCAGCTGCTTTTTATAGTACCAGCAAAGCCTATGAGATTTCAGAAATCTCATGCACACATTGGCTTTTTGTGTGATCAGTATTTTGTGCTTTTGCTGCGTTTTTTGGACAGAGCATGTCACTTCTTTCAGCGTTTTTCACTCATTGACTTTGAATGGGTGTTGAAAAAATGCAGCAAAAACACGGGTATCATTATTTGCTGCGTTTTTTGCTGCTGAAAATTCAAGGACATTAGCATGGACAAAGGGAAAAAAACCACACCAAAAACACAACCAAAACGCACCTAAACCTGCGTTTTTGACACGGCTTGTTTCCTGCCAAGAAGATCAGGTTTTGCTAAAGAAAAAAAAAAAAAAAGCAGCAAAAACGTCATGTGAACTTGCCCTATACTTCCCCTATTTTGGAGACCTCTAAAAAAACATTAATGCCCCTCCTTGCAGTGCTTAACACTAGGACTACTGGTATAGTCATTTTGACTACTTGCACTTCAGTAGTTCTAGTCGGGGTCACGAGTCCAGTAGTCCTAGTGTTAAGTTTCACAACCTTGATAAAACCCATCTACACCAAGTTTTTTCTGCCATCATCATATCTGGCATAGAAGGTAGTTTATGCCAATGTGAGAGAGGGGGCGAGTGCAAACCTTTGTATGTAGTGATGCATGAGTAATCTGGATGGTTGCCCGTCAGCACACTCCAACAGTGCCTATAAAAACATGCCCAAAAAGCCACCTCCGCACCAGGCACAACCCGGAGAGTCTTACTCAGCAACAACAGTGCAGGGAGAAGAATGTGGAGGGGATATCATTTCTGGTGCAAACCAATACAAGTCAGTACTGAGAAGGTTTCAAGCATCTGGTGAATCAGCATGAAGTTATAGGTCAGAGGAGAAATGTGAGAAAATCAAGAGGAGATTAGAGGAAAAATAGGTGGTAGAACTTGCCAGCGCTCTCCATAAGCTATCTAAATACTAACTACGCAAAAGGCATTAAGCAAGCCAAGAAGCGCAGCGCATGCCAAACCAACCACATCTACAAGATTATACAGCATTCACTGCACACTTTTTGGCACAAGTCAATACACACACACATACTGAATCTAAAAACATACAAAACATTACTGTTTGACTGTAAATACATACACAAAGTAGGTTCTGGTTATACATATACAGTAACACTAGATACATTTATTGCGTACAAAAATAACCCATCTGAAATAGTGTGTGTGTCTACTCATTTGACTAAGGCGTACCATTTAAGTTTTTGCATTTGATCCACAAGAATACTCACAGCGTGCTGCATGCGCACTGCCTCCAGTGGGTAGTCTCCCTTAGCAGTTTCCCCAGAAAGCATGATACAGTCTGCCCCATCCAATACCGCATTGGCCACATCACTGCCTTCAGCACGAGTTGGACGTGGCTTTTTGATCATGCTCTCCAGCATCTGCAAAGCATAAGGTTGACAAACTTTGTCAGTGTTTTAATACCAAGGATGTGACCTTCAGTCATAAGACTAAAGAACAGTATTACCTGTGTGGCGCAGATCACAGGTTTGCCAGCACGATTGCACCGACCAATCATCATCTTTTGAGCAAGGAACACTTTTTCGGCTGGGATCTCAATACCAAGGTCCCCACGAGCCACCATGATACCATCACTAGCGTCTAAGATTTCATCAAATCTAGAAGTTGAAAACAAAAAAACCACAAGCAGTTATGTCAATTTTCTTTAGTTTAAAGACAAGTTTAAATGAAAGGGGTTTCCCCCCAAATCTTCAAATATTGGCCTATTGCTAGAATAGGCCATCGCACTGGAGTTCAACTTCGTGGACCCCTAATGATCCAGAGAATAGAGGGTGTATAGCGCTCTACTTCACTGTTTACCTGGAAAAATTATCAAAGGATGAGGTGGTACCACAGCATTATACTGCTCCTTTATCCTCCGGATCAGTGAGCATCCCAGATTATGTTCCACTCAATCTACCAGTGAAACCTACCTTCGTACTCCTTCATGGTTCTCTATCTTGCTTATAATTTTGATGTTTTTCCCTTTCTCCCCCAAAACGTCTCGAACAGCCTGCACATCAGATGCCTTGCGGATAAATGATGCAAAGACCATGTCTACTCCTTGTGCAACTCCAAACTGAAGATCCTGGACGTCTTTGGCGGACACGGCTGGCAAGTCTACAGCAGCACCAGGTAGGTTGACTCCTTTTTTGCTACCGAGCGATCCTCCGTTCTCTACCTCAGTCAAACAATAGTCAGGGCCTAAAAAAGGAGAAATCTTTTTCAAGACTTTTGTTAAGATTTTGAAGTATCCACATAATAGCTCCCCTTCCTTTTCACAGTTATGTGAAAATGCATAAGATCAGATATGTTTTTGGATTTTTCCTTCTTGAAACCTTTACACACCACTACTGGTCAACATCCAAGAAGAACAAAGGGGAGGAAAACAACAAAGCCCTAAGTAAAACTTTAAAAAGAGCTTCAATGGTAAAGCTGATCGTATACTAGGTAGCAGTTCTTACCACCTTTCCTCCCCTCAACTTGCCCAAACATGAATGGTAAGTGTAAACGGGAAAAGCTGGCAGGAAGCTTAGGTGGACTAACCTAGTCTTCAGATATGGTCCCTGGCCCAGATCTTCCAAGTATATTTTCTCTGAAATGCAGAATGGTTTCAGAGAATATACCTGACAGCAATCATTTATAATTTGATATCAACACCATCCACAGATAGATCAGGGAACATTATCATTCTACAGGTTCAAGCGCAAGGAATGCGATATCAACCCAAATTTTAGATAGGTCAGGTTTGGAGCAAGTCTGCTTGGAAATATGGCAGTCACATTATTCCACTAGGTGGTTCCTGTTGGAAAGTGTGAATATTACAGTTATGTCCTTGCATCAATCTTGCCTTACATACAATTAGGTATACTCCTCTCACGTGACCAGGAGTAGGTGTGAGGGGTACGGGCGAGACACTTTATAATACATCTCATCCAGAAAACTTCCTTTTCTAAATTAATCCTCAAACCTTGAAGAGGTGTGCCTGTCCGGTGCTTGAGAAAGCAGGATGTGCGTGTGTACTAGTGAGATACCCAGGGCACTACGCCTTATAACATCAGCCAGTATACAATGGCTGACCGCGCTTTACCCCAGCGACGCAGCTCGCATCCCCATGCGCTGACATTCCAGGTTCCTCTCATAAAGGCATACAGGTATGGCACGTATACATTGTGTGCATGTCTTTTACATTACACTAAGATTATACAGGAACATATGCCTCAGCTTGTACTTTTGCCCATGCATATGGAAATACATTAACCCTTCCCTCATTCCCCCAGGTATAATGTGACTACCCAGGTTTACCAATATCACGTTGGATGTCTCCACGTAAGAATATAGAATTCCGGCACTCCTCTATACATTACTGTCTGGAATATCCGAATGGACTCTCCTCAGTTCTCACAGGACATTTCTGTATCCTTTATACCTTAGTTCTTGCTGTAACCAAGAGTCTTCTTTCAATTTCTTTTTCTTGACTTCCTAATCAGCAGTAGTTTATTTTGTTTCTATGTATTCTCTCTCCAGGGATACTGGGGCCATGTACATACGACTATCTTATTATAGGACTTACAACTTTTAATAATAAGACTATTCTCACTATGATTATGGTTTTGTGCAGTTTATTTTTGTTTTACAATTAATTTATTTGCCTTATTAGTCAAATACATGACATACTATTTTTCTTTCTATATATCCCAGTTTCTGATGAAGGTCTGAGTACTGATGTTCAAATTAATGTATGCAAAATAAACAGAACACCACCATCTCATGAGTGCCAATTCTTTTTTGATTACGGTATATTTTTGATTATAACCAGGGCAGACATCTCGCGGACCTATTAAAACAAAGGGGAAGTGTGGTGTGGATATGTGAACATGCTGTGGTGGCCATTTAGCTGGATGTCAGCATATGGAGAAAGGGAGTATGATATAGTCTAGTCTTCTTTCGTTAATTTACTTTGTATTTTGTTAAGAAATCTAAAATCCAAATTTGGGGTGGTTACCTTCTAAAAAAGAAACACATTCTTCTAGTTACACTTGCAGTTTTTGAAGGAATTCTGAAGGGCGATTTTTCCAACTATCTTTGATAACTAATGACAGATCTTCTGTGGATGTAGTCTTCTGCAAACCCTTCTGTTTCTTCATGTAATCCCACAACAGACTGTTACACTGGGGTCATATGATCGTATATTCTCCCAAGAGAGTCGCATTGCTTTTGTTAATGCCACTCTGCTCAAACTTTGAGCTGAGTCATCTTACTGTGATCCAATTTTCTTGCATGAGAAAATCAGAGCACAAGTGTGGAGAAGATGGAGAACTCAATTTCTACATCTTCTCCATTGTCTAAGTCTGCGGAAACAACACTTGTATGGGTGCACGTCAGCCTGTTAGAGCCACTCGAAGCATGCTGCAATTTTTTTCTCATGCCGGATTTGCATCATGGATCATTTTCAGCATTGAAGACACCAAGAAATTGGCAATGTTGAGGATCATAGACTTGGTGATCGGCCAAGGAAACTTACTGCAGCAGATGAGATACATCATTCTTACTTCTCTTTGAAATCAGTTCATGTCCAGCAGTGCCATCGGATCAGAAATGCCAGCAGCCAATGGGACAGAGCTACACCCATTTGCTATTTAAAAAAAAGTCTGCCCAGAAGTGGTCTTCAGCACGGAATTGCAGTAAACAAAATAGTCATACCTTCAACATGGAAACAAGGCCAAGTGACTCAATATTCATGAAAAATACATGAAGTGAGGTGCAGAAATTGGCAGCAGGTGCTCTAGACTGAGGAGCCAGAATTTGAAATATTTGCAGAAGAACACTGCCAATGGGTTGGAGAAAAGTACAATGATCACTGTCTGCAGGCAACAGAGAAGCATGGTGGATGTTCCCGTCAAGTTTGAGGCTGCATTTCAAGAGATGGGAATTTGGTTAAGATTAATAGTGTCCTCCCTGCTGAGCAATGCAGGCAGATACTTATCAATCATGTAATACCATCAGGGAAGCATCCGATTGTCCCCAAGTTTATTCTATAGGCGGACAACAGACATACAGCCAATGTCATTGTCTTCAGCAAAAAGAAGAATGAGGAAACCTGGAAGTAATGACATGACCCCAACATGGATCGGATCTTGATGTGGAGTCTGTCTTGGATTATATAACGACATTAGGATTTGCAGAAGCCTACATAAACAAATCTCTGGTTAGTTTTCCAAGATGTTTACAGTAATCTGACTGCAGAGTTCCTTTAAATGCTGTGCAAGGTTAACTAGAAGAATTCATGCTTTGATGCTGTGCAAGTCACACCAAATATTGATTTAATTTAGATTTCTATTTTGTTCTGTCACATTGCATTTTGTGAACTATTAACACCTCTGTGTTTGAAAGCATTTATTTGCTAAAACACCACTAATAGAAATCATTTTGGAGGGGTAAACAAAACAAAACACTAGACAAAAACAAAATGGTTTCATAAGTGTGAACACATTCTTATCAGTGGGGATGTGGTTGTGTTCAAAATTAGCCAATCACATTTAAACTCATCTTAAACAGTAGTCCGTACACAGCTGCCATCATTTGCAGTCATTCTGATTAACTGTAGGATTTTCCTGACATTTTCTTAGTTACATTTTACAGCAAAACCTATAGACCACAAAGCTTTGGGGCTATTTTTCAACAGCTGAGACTGGGGCTTCAGTGAGTCTTGCATCATATCCTTCAGGCATCGGCTAAACAGCTGAGAATGAAGAGGAATTTCACCTTTCAGCACAACAGCCAGAAGAATACCAAAGTTCTAGAAAGGCCCAGCCAGAGCCCAGACCCGAATACAATTGAAAATCAGTGGATTGACATGAATAGGGCTGTACACAAGAGATCCCCTCAATCTGACAGATTTGGAGAGCTATTACAAGGAAAAGTGGCCAAAGATGGCCAATTCTAGATGTGCCATGAGGAAACGGAATGTCGTCATTGATTAAAAGCATACTTCAAGTTTTAGTTTAAGGCTGTTCATATTTATGCAAACTCATTCATTTTTTTTTCTTCATTTCCTTCCTCAAAATGAATTCATTTTGTTTCACAATTGAATTGTGTAGATTATGGTTGACATTAAGGTGGAAAAATAATTCTCCTTGGTATTAGTTTTTTATATGACAAAACTCATCTTAAAGCAAAGCGAATCGTAACATTTCCATGTAAGGCTACGTTCACACTAGCGTTCGGCTAGTGTGCGTCGCGCTAGCGGCGGGCGACGCACGCGTCATGCGCCCCTATGTTTAACATGGGGAACGCATGCGTTTTTGCTTGTTGCGTTTTCCGACACGTGCGTCTTTTTTGACGCTAGCGTCGGACCAAGAAAACGCAACAAGTTGAATTTTTCTTGCGTCCGATTTTCGTCAAAAAACGACGCACGCGTCGAAAAACGCAGCGTTTTTGCGTGCGTTTGCACGCGTTTTTCGGTGCGTTGTGCGTCGCCGACGCAGCGGCGCACAACGCTAGTGTGAACGTAGCCTTTAAATAGATGTTAGATTTTTGTTCTTGCAATATACTGACCAAGCTCTTTAACAAGAAGGGAAATCAGTCCATCATCCACATAAATCTTGCTGCCAGGTTGCACTACTTTGGTAAGATTCTTGTAATCAACCCATAAGATATTTTCATCACAATTTTCCTGGTAGGCATCATCAAGGGTCACTTTTAGGGTTGCCCCCTTCTTCAATTCAACCTCTGCAGTACCACTCTACAAAAAGAGAATTAGACAATTACCTTCCATTCAATTACAAGCCACAAGTCACATATTAAAAGATAAACTGATCACTAGATTCATACTGCATGGAAACAAGGGAAGCTTGAGTGATCCAGGCTCAGCTGGAACAGGGAGAAGGGCAGTCAGCCAGTAACGTGTGGGGAAGGCCCACGCCAAAACTAGTCAGTAAAAAAAAAAAAATCAAAATGGTTATGTTTGTGTACTCACTGTAAAATCCTTTTCTCCGAGCCACTCATTGGGGGACACAGAACCATGGGTGTTATGCTGCTGTCACTAGGAGGCTGAGACTAAGTTGAGACAAAAAAGTTAGCTCCTCCTCTGCAGTATACACCCTTGTGCTGGCTTCCAGAGACTCAGTTGAGTGTAAAAGCAGTAGGAGATCAGTAACAACATCTTACATAATATTAGAGTACAACATATCAGAGTAAGTCAAGAACCAAAAAAGAAAAGAGCCATAAGGCTAACAGGGTGGGTGCTGTGTCCCCCAATGAGTGGCTAGGAGAAAAGTATTTTACGGTGAGTACACAAAAATCCCTATTTCTCCTTCGCTACATTGGGGGACACAGAACCATGGGACGTCCCAAAGCAGTCCCTCGGTGGGGAACAATACAACCAAATAACTCCGTGTACCAACTGACTATAAATGCGCAACGGCCGCCTGCAGAATACGTCTGCCAAGTGCTGCTTCCGCAGAAGATTGAGTGTGAACGTTGTAGTGCTCCGTGAAAGTATGCAGGCTGGACCATGTTGCGGCCTTGCAAACCTGCTCTGCCGACGCCTGGTGTCTGAATGGCCCAGGAAGCACCCACTGACCGAGTTGAGTGTGCCCTAATCCCCGCCGGGTTAGGTCTGCCCCTGACCCGAAAAGATTCTTGAATAGCTGATCGGATCCATCTGGATATCATGGCTTTAGAAGCGGCTAAACCCTTTTTGTGACCCTCCGGGAGCACAAAGAGGGAGTCCGATTTGCGGAAGGGGACAGTCCTAGAAATGTACCTCCTGAGGGACCTCACCACCTCCAAGGTGTGAAGGGCCTCTTCAACCCGATGTCTTGGCTGCGGGCAGAAGAAGGGAAGAACGATATCTTCATAAAAGGTGGAAGGATGAAACCACCTTGGGAAGAAAGGCTGGAGGTGGATGTAGGACTACCTTGTCCTGGTGGAAGAAAAGGAAGGGCGCCCGGCAGGACAGTGTGGCCAACTCTGAGACTCGCCTGATAGAGGTTATTGCCACAAGGAAGGCGACCTTCCAGGAGAGAACAATCAGCGAGACATCCTGCAGAAGTTCAAAAGAGGGCTCCTGAAGGACACCCAGGACCAAATTGAGATCCCAAGTCTCTAAGGGCATTCTATAGGGGGGTACGACGTGGGAAACCCCCTGAACAAAAGTCCTAACTTGCAAGTCAGTAGCAATCTTGCGTTGGAATACGGATAATGCCGAGATCCGACCCTTGAGAGAACTGAGCGCCAGACCCGGAATCCAAGCCGGACTGGAGAAATTCCAGAATGGAGGGAATTGAAAAAACAAGAGGACGTTCACACAGCCTGCACCAAGAGAAGAAGGCTTTCCAGGTGCGGTGATAGATGCGAGCGGAAGACGTCTTTCGAGCGCTTATCATAGTGGCAATGACTTGCTGGGAGAAACCAGCTTGAGTTAGGATCCAGGTTTCAACAGCCAAGCCGTTAAACGTAGGGCCTTGAGCTCTGGTGGTAGATCAGCCCTTGGTGAAGCAGATCTGGGCGGTCTGGTAACCGCCAGGGAACATCGGCTACGAGTTGAACGAGCTCCGCGTACCACACGCGACGAGGCCAATCCGGGGTGGCCAGACTAGAATCAAAGGAACCCCTTCCATCTTGATTTTTCGGATTACCTTCGGTAGTAAAAGAAGCGGAGGAAACACGTACGGGAAGTGGAACCGGTGCCATGAGGATATCAGCGCGTCCACTCCAATGGCCTGGGGATCCCGAGAACGTGCTATGAAGTTGGGAACTTTTGCGTTCAGTCTGGACGCCATCAGATCCACGTCCGGAGTCCCCCAGCGAAGGCAAATCTGCTGGAAGACCTCCGGATGGAGTTCCCACTCTCCCGAGGCAAGATCCTGACGGCTGAGAAAGTCCGCCGCCCAGTTTTCGACGCCTGGAATGTGCACTGCGGAAATGATGGAGCGGTTGTTCTCGGCCCAACGGAGAATGTGGGAGACCTCCTGCATCACCGCTCTGCTGCGGGTCCCCCCCTGATGGTTTATGTACGCCACAGCTGTGATGTCTGATTGAATCCGAATTGGGTGACCCACGAGGAGGAAGTGGAAACATCTCAGGGCAAATCTGATCGCTCGAATCTCCAAAATGTTTATCGGAAGTCTCGACTCCCGAATGGTCCAACACCCCTGGGCAGTGTGGTGGCGAAATACCGCTCTCCAACCGAGGAGGCTGGTGTTGGTAGTCACCACCAACCAGTGGGTTGGGAGAAAGGACCTCCCCTGGCTGAGGGAGGAGTCCAAAGTCCACCATTTGAGCGCTTGCCTGATCCGTGGGGGCAGAGGACATGGCCGATCGAGGAATAAGGGACTCCTGTTCCAGTTGTCCAGCAGAGCCTGTTGTAAGGGGCGGAGATACAGTTGAGCGAAGGGAACCGCTTCCATTGCAGCCACCATTTTTCCCAGGATCCTCATGGCAAATCGAATGTAATGAGGAACGGGACGACAAAGCGTCCGGGTTCCCTGCTGAAGCGCTTGGGCCTTGGACCGAGGAAGCAGGACCAGCCCCTTGGACGTGTCCAGGATCATGCCTAGGAAGGAGATCCGTCGGGCTGGAATGGGGGGGACTTGTCCAAGTTGATCAGCCAGCCCAGCCGTGAAAGGGTATCCAAGGTAATACGGACACTTGCTTCGCAGGCGTGATAGACGACCTCCTGATCAAAGGTCCGTCCTAAGTATGGCAACACGACCACTCCTCGGGAATGAAGAATGGCCATGACCGCCGCCATGACCTTTGTAAATACCCTGGGCGCAGTGGCAAGGCCGTGAATTGAAAATGGTCCTCCTGGATGGCAAAACGCAGGAACCTTTGATGTGGCGGGAAGACTGGGATATGGAGATAAGCATCTTTGATGTCTATTGATGCTACAAACTCTCCTCTCTCCAATGAGGAGATGACCGACCGGAAGGATTCCATTCTGAAGTGCCGGAGCTTTACATACTTGTTTAGGAGCTTTAAATCCAAAATAGGGCGCACCGTCCCATCCTTTTTTGAAAAGATGAAGAGGTTTGAGCAAAAACCTCTGAATCTCTCGTGTTCTGGAACCGGAACAATGACTCCGTTTCGGCAGAGAGATTCGATGGCGCGGTGAAGTGCGCGAGACTGAGCTCCTGAACTTGGGAGACGAGAGGGAAAAAACCGTGCCGGAGGGGAGACGGAGAAATCTATTTTGTAACCAGAAGACACCAGGTCTCTGACCCATTCGTCGTGGATGACGGAAAGCCAGACATGTTGAAAGAGAAGCAGGCGTCCGCCTACTCTGGTGGTGTCGACCGGAAAACTCCGAGTCATTGTGAAGGAAATCTGGAGGGCCTTGATCCCCTGGTTCTGGGTTGCCTAGGCTTACCTCACCAGGACTGATTCGGCCTGTATGAGGGCCGAGGGTCTCTCTCTGTACGTGGAGATCGTTCTGATCTGGACGAAGCCGTGGAGGAGGACCAGAATGGGCTATTGCGAAAGGGCCGAAAGCAAAACTGTTGCTGACGCTGAAAAGCAGTTTTAGGCCTGTGCTGCGGGAGGAATTTGCTTTTCCCTCCTGTAGCATCGGAAATAAGCTGGTCTAATTTTTCTCCAAACAGACGTCCGCTCTGAAAAGGCAGAGAAATCAGAGACTTTAGAGGAGGAATCCGCGTGCCACTCTCTAAGCCATAATGCTCTCCTAATGGTGACAGCGTTTGAGGCAGCAACTGCCGCACAGTCTGCTGCATCTAAAGACGCATACATCACATAGTCTCCAGCCATAGCGATTTGTTTGGCGAGATCTGCCGCCTCAGATGGAAGAGCCTGGTCCTGAATCGATTTTGCAAAGACATCTGCCCAGAAAACCATTGCTTTTGCGACCCATGCCGCCGCAAAGGAAGGGGATAAAGAGGAACCTGAGGCTTCATATACTGAGCGAGCCAGGGAATCTATCTGGTGTTCTGTGGGATTTTTAATTGAGGCTCCATCAGGTACAGATAAAAGCATTTTGGCAGCCAAACGCGATACCGGAGGATCTACTGTTGGAGGTTCCGTCCAATCTTTGACAAGATCTGCGGAAAAAGGATACTTCAATCCCAGGGCCTTTTTACCCGTAAAGCGCTTATCCGGTCCCTCCCTGTGTCGCCGGACTATATCTAAGAAATCCAGATGAGAGGCGAACACCCTATGGGATCGCTTGGTTCTTGTAAAAAATACTGCATGATCCGGAGTTGAATTAGGGTCATTATCAACCTTTAGCGCATGATTGACAGCTTTAATGAGGAAATCCACAGTCAATTGAAACTCCGGAGAATCCGGGTCCAAGGACGCCTCAGACTCATACTCAGTCATGATCGCTGCGAACCCCTGGAGAGGGTGAGCGAGAAGTAGAGCTACCAGAGGATGAATGGCGTGGTGAATGCTCAGGAGAGGTAGTGCGGATCCGTTTTTTGGATGACCGTACCTCCTTCAGGTGAGAGCGGCCCCTGCTGGCCGATGATTCCCCTGTAAGGGAGAGGTCTCTTAACCCAGGTAAACGAGTGCCCCGCTTCCCAGAGGGGTCATGAAGGGATTCAATCGCTTTGGCCAGCGAAGCCATGGATTATGGCAGTGACGCGGCCCACTCAGGGGGGCTAGATACACTGGGGTCGGTAGCGGTGGAGGGCTTCTGGGCACATTGGGCATCACAGGCTGGGCAAAGAGGAGAGCTTTGAGGCCGAGGGAGAGGAGCCTGGCAGCTGGTACACGCAGTGAAAAAGGTGGTATGAACCTTTTTAGCCCTTGACTGCGACATGATGTACCCCAATATAAGTAAAACACTGCTAGTGGAAGCTATGAGGGGTAAAGCTGCAGGGAAGTCTCCTTACCCAGGTCCTGTGTCCCGCAATCAGAAGAGGCGGCGCGCTGAGTAGGGGAGAAGACCGGCTTCCAGGGCTTGACACAGGCAGACTAAGGGCGGCCAGAACAGCGGTGCTGTGCAGGGAAGATCGCTGCCAAGATTTGGGGTGTAGTCTCGCATAGAGCGAGAAGTGCCAGGTCTGTGGGCGGAGCCGGTGGAATTATGCGATTGGTGGGCAGGGTCTATCGGACCGCCGAGAAAGAGCCACGGAGCCCTGCCGCTATGGAGCCCTCCTAAGCCTGCCGGAAAACTACCCCTCCCGGGTGGCACTTACCCAGATATGAAGGGGATGGCAGATGCCGCAGGTCAGAGCTGTGCCCGGGGTAGATAGGACGGTGCAGGGTTGGGGGAGCCTCCATCCACCATCCCCTTGAAAGGGGGGTGGAGAGGAACCATCCGCCTCTTTCCATCATCCGCTCTTTTCAGTGGTGATGCAGTGGGGGTTGCACGGACGCCACAATGTAGAGTGCCTCTGTCTGAACTTCCATGGGTCAGACCTGGTGGGCAGGGCGAGATGTCCGGCAATAGGCCTGGCTGCAGAAGAGAATGCGTGGAGGTGACACTCCAGTGCTCGTCTGTTAAGGAAGGGGGGGACAGATCGGTGCCCTTGAAGGGACCCGTCGCCCCTAGAATCAGCTCAGGCAGTGGCATCCCACGTCACAGGAGAGGATACTGAGAGGTAAAATTCCCGTACTCGCCTGTTGTAGGTTCAGGGAGATCGGAGCCTTGAAAGGTTCCGTCGCCCCTTTGTCCGGGTAGAAAGGTTAAATCCAAAAAGTAAAAGTTCTGGTCTGAATAGCAGACCCAGTGTGCCTCCTATGGACACTATGCTTGAACTGGGTCTCTCGAAGCCAGAATAAGGGTGTATACTGCAGGGGACGAGCAAACATTTTTGGATCAACATAGTGTCAGCCTCCTAGCGACAGCAGCAAAACACCCATGGTTTTGTGTCCCCCAATGTGGCGAAGGAGAAAAGGGAATTAAAATTACAACACTCAAACAATATTGTAGTGATATTAGCACTGATCAGCCATAGGATTGTGCACACGCTTTCACATATTCCTGAACAAACTGATGTTGCAAGGCGCATTATCCTACTGAAAGGGGCAGTCATTAAAGGGAATCTCATCACATCTGACTCATCTAAACTTAATATGGGCATACAGGCTGAAAAAAGCCCTCCCTGTATGTCTTATAGATGAGAAATAATCTTTTCTCACTTTCTATAATTGACCTCTTCCAGGCTCTGGGGAGGACACTGCCTGGAAGATAAGCTCTGGAGGCAGAGTTATTTTACATGAAGGGGGAATTACCAATGAGACAAGTAACTAACAGGAGAAATGAAAATGTATCTTCTTGCAAACACATTTTTTTGCTTCTCTCTGAGCTGTGCTGTATTGTAACAATATTGCAGCCTTGTCTGCCTGTGAGATGGAAGCTGAGAGGAACCTGCAGAGGTGTGTTATAAACCACGCACAGCTCTGCAGTAAGATCAGCCATCACACTGGACTCTCCTCACCATTCTATAGCCTGTATGCCTATATCAATAGTTTAGATAGGTCAAATGTGCTGACAGAATCGCTTTAAAAGAATGAGCGTAGGTATCTAATCCAATGTTTCTTAGAGTATCCACTTACTTTCTTGGCATCAATCCCATAGTAAATTTTGATGTGACCAAAATCTATGACCTAAAACAGGGGTGGGAAACCTCAAGCTGATGGCAGTTTACAGCCCTTTATGACCAGCAGCTATATTTTGATGGCCGCCAGCCCATTTATCTTTTTTCTCTGTGAGCATGCACACGCAGTGCTCACTACTGAACTCTGAGGCGTGTGCTATGAAAGATTACTTCCTGACACTAGTGCCAGGACATACTTTCTTCAGGGGGACTTAGCGAGGATTTTTTTTTTTACCATCCCCCCCCAAGGATGGTATAAAGAACCAAATGGCCCTTAGCAAGAAAAAAAAGATTCCGCACTCCTTACCTAAAAGAAAAGATTATTCATTAAAACCAGGCTTTTTAATCATCATGGTTCAGCTTCATGCTCCCTGTAAACACTTTCTACAGTGGACAGTGTCACCATTGGCACACTGATCAGTTTACAACTACACAACTTTTTCTCAGCTTGGTATTCTGATTCCTACAGTACATTTTTAGTGAGAATACAACCTGACAGGCTAGTCTTCACTTCTCATTAGTGATGAGCGAATATACTCGTTACTCGAGATTTCCAGAGCACGCTTTAGTTTTTCTTGCCGCAGCTGAATGATTTACATCTGTTAGCCAGCTTAAGTACATGTGGGGATTCCCTAGCAACCAGGCAACCCTCACATGTACTTATGCTGGCTAACAGATGTAAATCATTCAGCTGCGGCAAGAAAAACTAAATCTTCGAGCACTAAAAAATACTCGGAGAACCCCCGAGTGTGCTCGAGAAATAACGAGTATATTCGCTCATCCCTACTCCTGATGTGTATCATTGACCCTTTGTTGCTCACGATCCTGTTGCTGGTTCAACAGTTGACCTGGCTTGTACTAATTTTGTTAGCTACTAACTACTGCATACATGTTCACAAGTTCTTACGTTTTGTAGGTGCTCTCTGACCCAGTTCCTTAGCCATCATAATTTTGCCCTTGTTAAAGTCGCTTTAACCCGTTCACGACCTTGGACGTATAGGTACATCCAAGGTAGTGTCCCTGTCTTTGATGAGAGCTCTGCACAGACAGCTGATCTAATCAGCTGTCATGTGCCTCTAACAGCCACGGGTGGATCAGAAATCCACCTGCAGATGTAAACCAGTTAAATGCTGCTGTCAATCACTGACAGTGGCATTAAACATGAGCCGGCCGGAACCGTTTCAATTCACGCCCATCAGCGCCCCTGGCATGTGATGCCAATGGATTGGCATAACAGCAGGGGATATCTGCAGAAGACCCCCGTGCCTGTCAATGAGAATCTCCTATGAACTGTGATTTTTGCTACATATTATCACAGTGCTGAAGCACTGCTATGTGTAGCACAGTCTCATAAGGGGACTATTGAAGCCAGTAAAAAAACAAAAAAAAAAACAAAAACACAAAGTTCATATCATCCCCCCTTTACCCTATTAAAAATACAAAAAAAAGTTTGGCATTGCTGCGGTCAGAAATGTCCAATAAAAATATAAAATAATCAGATAAGTAAACTGCATATCAAGAAAAAAAATAAAAATATCGAAGTCGAACTTTGTAATTTTACAAGCAGAAGCCCTGCTAATGCAGCTGTGTGGGTTTTACAGGCAGGAGCACAGCTGCATTAGCAGGCTTCTGCTTGTAAAATTAGTTAACCCCTTCAGATGGATTTACATCGTGGGACGAGACTGATCATCGGAAGGTATGGGATATTGTTTTTCTATTTTACCTTTTTTATACAGAACGAGGGTCTTCAGGTGGATTACCAGCATAATAAAATATTACAAAAACCTGTGTATTTATTTCATTAAAATACTTTGGAATAATGTGTGTGTGTTTTTTAACCATTTCATACTATTGGATTAATAATGGATAGGTGTCATAATTGACGCCTCTCCATTATTAATCTGGCTTAATGTCACCTTACAATAGCAAGGTGACATTAACCCTTCATTACTCCAGATCCCACCGCTACACAGGAATGGGAAGAGAGTGGCCAAGTGCCAGAATAGGCGCATCTTCCAGATGTGCCTTTTCTGGGGTGGCTGGGGGCAGATGTTTTTAGCCGGGAGGGGGGTGGGGCAATAACCATGGACCCTCTCCAAGCTATTAATATCTGCCCTCAGTCACTGGCTTTACCACTCTGGCGGAGAAAATTGCGCGGGAGCTCACGCCAATTTTTTCCGCGATTTAACCCTTTAATTTAATAGCTAGAGCGCCCAAATTTTGCACATACACTAGTAAATGGAGAGGGGGCACCACTGAGAGAACGGGGATCCAACCTGGTCTATGCTATCATGAACTATAAAAAACACACAAGGAATAGACCGTATAAGGGGATCACCCGAGGCTATGGATTAGGTGTAAAAAATGCAAACTTTATTCATATAACATCAATGGGCACAGAAAAAACCCACATGGAGCACACAATTAAAAGCATTTAAAATTGGTCACACATGTGACCTAGAAACATGAACAAATGGCCCATAATGGAGCCCTCCCCCTTGATGCGATCACTCCCCAGACACAATACAATAGCTAGTTTTAATAAACACAGTATAAGATGTCTGCATGAACAGCACTCCTAAGTTGAGAGATAAAGTGTCACTGCTTTGAAAGTATATTTGTAACTGTAGTATACGGATACCTCACATAAGCAGGTCTAACCATATATCACCGTGGATCAAATATAAGCAGCAAAACTAATTGCAATAGCACAGGACATAAAGAATGGCATATGGGAATCCATAATGATGTATACTCACTAGATTGAATTACCTCCAGACCACAAATATAACAAACAGGTGTATTCAGAGAGTATAGAGTTAAATGTAATGCTGGATCAGACATATACAGGTTCCACTAGTCTAGTTCCACGTGGTATAGAGACCATCATGCTAAAATACAAAGGCCCCCATGATAAGGGGTATGAGAGAACCTGCTAGAGAGTGAAGACCCAGGTAACCAAATTTTGCACATACACACTACTAACATTAGTATTGTGGAATATGCAAAAAAAAAGGGATATGAGATGGTTTACTGTATGTAAACCTTGTCTCATAACATGTCGGGTTTAGGAAGGAGATAGCAAAAGCCGGTAATTGAATTACCGGCTTTTAAGCTATTTAGCGCTGTATGAAATATATATATATATATATATATATATATATATATATATATATATATATATATATATATAAACCGTTAAAAATTGGAACAGCACAATGCTCACCGGTGGGTGCCTGGCCTCCTGGGCAGAATGGTCCACTCATCCGCCCACATAAATACAAAAATCAGCAAATGAAGGCAGCACTCCAAATCCTCATGCAGGTAAAAATGTGACTTTTATTGAACCTACATCTCTGTGCGACGTTTCGCCTCACACTGAGCCTTTTTCAAGCTTGAAAAAGGCTCAGTGTGAGCCGAAACGTCGCACAGAGATGTGGGTTCAATAAAAGTCACATTTTTACCTGCATGAGGATTTGGAGTGCTGCCTTCATTTGCTGATATATATATATATATGTGTCTCGCTGACATATATTCAGTGTGATTTTACTGTACACCGCGCTGAATTGCCGGCTTTTCTATAGAACACCGCTGCGTATTTCTCGCAAGTCACACTGTTGGTCCGTGTGTAATCCGTATTTTTCTGGCCCCCATAGACTTTCATTGGCGTATTTTTTGCGCAATACGGTGACAAACGCATCATGCTGCGTTTTTCTACGGCCGTAGAAGACCGTATAAATACGGATCAGTAAAATACGGCTGATAGGAGCTGGGGCATAGAGAAGCATTGTACCGTATGCAATCCGTATTTTCTGCACCTCCCATATGTCCGTAAAACACGCTAGTGTGAGGCCGGCCTGACATTGTAAGCCCTTAGATGCAACAGTCTTTATTGACCACAGGATCCAATCGGACAGTTGAAATGCAGGATGCCAATGAGTTGTTATGGCGGTGGGGTAGATGAGGCATACAAAGTTTAAAGCACCACTGTTTTTTTTGTTTTTTTTTTGTTTCACCGCCGGAGTGGAATCACTAATGAATACGAAAATAATTACCATCCGCAGTCTTCTGCTCTTCCCGGCAATGCTACAGTTCTGTTCCCCGATCAAGTGACAACAGCTAACGACTGGACAAGCTCTCAACGCAAGTCTACTTGTTCTGGCTTTCATACGTAAACAATAGAGTGATCTGGCAGGTAATAACTAAAAAAAAGATGTCTAGAGCGGCGCCAAGAATAAAAGACGGCGGCTGGTAAGTATTTTACTGTGGGCAGGGAACATGCATTCGTGATACCACTACAGCGGTTAAATAAAAATGTCAGAGTACCGGTTTAAACGTGCACTATTGTGCAAAAGTTTTAGGCATGTGTGGAAAAATGCTGCAGCGTAAGAATGCTTTCAAAGTGTTAATATTTTTCTAAATTAAGAAAATGCAAGGTGAATGAACAGAAGAGAAATCTAAAAAATAATTAAAACAAAAACAAACAAACAAACAATATTTGATGTGATCACCTTTTGTCTTCAAAAACACCATCGATTCTCTTATGTACACAGGCAAAGTCACAAGATAGATACACTGCAACAGCAAGATCTCTCCCAGGCAAAGATTTCAGACATTGCTGTTTTCAAGCTCATCTGAAGAAGCACCAAGTAATAGGCAATAATGAGCACTATAGATGTAGTGGTTGGCCAAGATAAAAAGATGAAAGTAATGATTACTCCCCTTTGAAATTGGAAGATGTTCAATAGTGCCATCAGCTCCGAACTGGCAGTAACCAGTGGTACCCAGCTACACGCATCTACCATTTAGATAAGTCAGTCTAGAAGTGGCCTTCAGGGAAGAATTATGGCTAAAATCCTTCTGACACGGAAACAAGGACATATCAGCAAATGAGTTGGGAATTTTGTCAGAATTAATGTTTTGCTCATTGCTGAGAAATACTTGCAGATACTTAGCCATTACACAATACCATCATGGATGCATCAGATTGGCTCTAAATTTTATTCTGCAAGAGGACAACAACTCCAAACATACAGCCATTAAGTAAAATCTTGAGAGTAAAGAATAAATACACCCACGAGTACTAAGAGAACTAAGTAATGTAATAGATAAACCATTATTTCTTATTTTTAGGGACTCTATAGCGACAGGGTCTGTTCCGCAGGATTGGCGCATAGCAAATGTGGTGCCAATATTCAAAAAGGGCTCTAAAAGTGAACCTGGAAATTATAGGCCAGTAAGTCTAACCTCTATTGTTGGTAAAATATTTGAAGGGTTTCTGAGGGATGTTATTCTGGATTATCTCAATGAGAATAACTGTTTAACTCCATATCAGCATGGGTTTATGAAAAATCGCTCCTGTCAAACCAATCTAATCAGTTTTTATGAAGAGTTAAGCTATAGGCTGGACCACGGTGAGTCATTGGACGTGGTATATCTCGATTTTTCCAAAGCGTTTGATACCGTGCCGCACAAGAGGTTGGTACACAAAATGAGAATGCTTGGTCTGGGGGAAAATGTGTGTAAATGGGCTAGTAACTGGCTTAGTGATAGAAAGCAGAGGGTGGTTATAAATGGTATAGTCTCTAACTGGGTCGCTGTGACCAGTGGGGTACCGCAGGGGTCAGTATTGGGACCTGTTCTCTTCAACATATTCATTAATGATCTGGTAGAAGGTTTACACAGTAAAATATCGATATTTGCAGATGATACAAAACTATGTAAAGCAATTAATACAAGAGAAGATAGTATTCTGCTACAGATGGATCTGGATAAGTTGGAAACTTGGGCTGAAAGGTGGCAGATGAGGTTTAACAATGATAAATGTAAGGTTATACACATGGGAAGAAGGAATCAATATCACCATTACACACTGAATGGGAAATCACTGGGTAAATCTGACAGGGAGAAGGACTTGGGGATCCTAGTTAATGATAAACTTACCTGGAGCAGCCAGTGCCAGGCAGCAGCTGCCAAGGCAAACAGGATCATGGGGTGCATTAAAAGAGGTCTGGATACACATGATGAGAGCATTATACTGCCTCTGTACAAATCCCTAGTTAGACCGCACATGGAGTACTGTGACCAGTTTTGGGCACCGGTGCTCAGGAAGGATATAATGGAACTAGAGAGAGTACAAAGGAGGGCAACAAAATTAATAAAGGGGATGGGAGAACTACAATACCCAGATAGATTAGCGAAATTAGGATTATTTAGTCTAGAAAAAAGACGACTGAGGGGCGATCTAATAACCATGTATAAGTATATAAGGGGACAATACAAATATCTCGCTGAGGATCTGTTTATACCAAGGAAGGTGACGGGCACAAGGGGGCATTCTTTGCGTCTGGAGGAGAGAAGGTTTTTCCACCAACATAGAAGAGGATTCTTTACTGTTAGGGCAGTGAGAATCTGGAATTGCTTGCCTGAGGAGGTGGTGATGGCGAACTCAGTCAAGGAGTTCAAGAGAGGCCTGGATGTCTTCCTGGAGCAGAACAATATTGTATCATACAATTAGGTTCTGTAGAAGGACGTAGATCTGGGGATTTAATATGATGGAATATAGGCTGAACTGGATGGACAAATGTCTTTTTTCGGCCTTACTAACTATGTTACTATGTTACTATGTTAAAGAGTGCTGCAATTAATGGTATGGCTGCCACAGCTGTCTGGGATTACTTGAAGAGGGAGACGTATTAGAGCAAACCTATTTCGAGAGAAGATCTGTGAAGATCTGGACTTTGAGGAAATGTCGGAGGAGCCCCGACTCTGCACGAAAATACGCCGCCGCCCCACAGCACAGAGCCCTGACGCTGCACGAAGAGGAGCCGCCGCCCCACAACACAGCACCCACGCGGCACAAAGAGGAGCAGCCGCCGCCGCTCTCCAGCACAGAGACCCCACACTGCAGCTACAATGAGGTAATGGGGGATACTCCACTCACACTTTCCTGTGAGACGCCCCCTCTTCGTCATCGGGACCACTCCCCCCCCACCCACCTTATACACATTGGTCTGCACCCGGCGTATAAGACGACTCCCGACTTTTAAGAAGATTTTCAGGGGTTAAAAAGTCGTCTTATACGCCGGAAAATACAGTATATATATTATATATGTGTCTATATATATGTAAAGAAAAAAACGGAACAGCATCCAAAAATACCTCAACTTTGTGCAGAGCTCTCCCAACCAGCAGTCCAAAAGCCTCCAATGATAGTAACAAAAAAAGAAAAGCAGCATAAAACAAAATAGAAAAAAAGTGGACTTTATTGCCTGAACGGCGTGGCAACGTTTCGGATACAAAATGCTAGAAAAAGGATTTTGTATCCGAAACGTTGCCACGCCGTTCAGGCAATAAAGTCCACTTTTTTTCTGTTTTGTTTTATGCTGCTTTTCTTTTTTTGTTACTATATATATATATATATATATATATATATATATATATATATATATATATATATATATATATATATATATATATATATATATATATATATATATATGTAATTAATATTAATATTATATTATATATTAATATATTATATTAATATTATTAATATTACTTGTACTCTCTCATCTCCTTTTAATTGTGCCCTTTGGAATCCACGGTCTGTATGTAACAAGCTTCCTTTCGTACACAATTACTTTCTGAACAACTCTCTAAATCTATTGGCCCTCACTGAAACCTGGATCCAGGATTCTGACACGGTCTCCCCTGCTGCCATTTTCCATGGCGGCCTACAATTCTCCCATTCCCCGAGACCCACAAACAGACCTGGTGGTGGAGTCGGCAAACTCCTTTCCCCACAATGCACCTTCCAGGTCATCCCACCAACTCCATCACTCTCATTCCCTTCTTTTGAGGTCCACAGCATCAGGCTCTTCCGTCCCCTCTCCCTCAGAGTAGCGGTCGTATACCGGCGCCCAGGCTCACCCACCCACTTCCTGGACCATTTCTCTGCCTGGCTGCCGCACTTCATGTCCTCAGAACTCCCAACCCTTATCCTGGGAGACATCAACATCCCCATAAACAGCCCCACTTCTACATACCAGCTTCTATTACTAACCACTTCGCTCGGCCTCTCACAGCTCTCAAGCTCTTAGACATACAAGGACGGTAACACCCTTGACCTGGTCTTTGTCCGGCTGTGTTCAATCTCCTACCTAAATAACTCACTGCTTCCCCTCTCTGACCACAACATTCTCTCCTTCATGCTCACAAATCCTCGCTCACCCCAGCACCCTCCTACCTACCATTCAGTCAGAAATCTACAAGCCATTAACCCTCATACACTTTCAGAATCCTTACACTCACTGTCCCCAATCTCCTTTTTCCTTTCCTGATCTGGCGGTACATCACTACAATGACACTCTTAGAAGCATCCTAGACCAAGTAGCTTCCCTCACCCTCGCACACCAGAAGACTTCATCCACTTCAAATTTATGTTAAAAACCTATAACTCTGCCCTTCACATCGCCAAACTGACCTACTTTACCACCCTGATCTCCTCACTATCCTACAACCCCCAAGAAACTTTTTGACACCTTTCACTCCCTCTTCAGGCCAAAAGCACAAGCCCCCATCACAGACATTTGTGCTGATGACCTGGCCTCCCATTTTATAGAGAAAATAGACAATATCCATCAGGAAATCTGCTCCCAAT
Source organism: Ranitomeya imitator (assembly GCF_032444005.1). Taxonomy (NCBI): domain Eukaryota; kingdom Metazoa; phylum Chordata; class Amphibia; order Anura; family Dendrobatidae; genus Ranitomeya; species Ranitomeya imitator. The sequence continues at coordinate 437,993,446 of NC_091285.1, forward strand.
CACCAAGTTCAGTGACTTTCATCCCTCCCTGCATCTCCCCTGGCTCACTCTCCACATTTGTTCCCATCACAGAAGAAGAAGTCTCCAAGCTCCTCTCTTCTTCTCGTCTGACTACATGCTCTACCGACCCCATTCCCTCTCATCTCCTCCAGTCTCTCTCTCCTCAGGCACTTTCCCGTCCTCCTTCAAACACTCTATCATTACTCCGTTACTAAAGAAACCCACCCTCGACCCATCCTGCACAAACAACTACAGACCGGTCTCCAATCTCCCCTTCATCTCTAAACTCTTGGAGTGCCTAGTCTACTCCTGCCTTACCCGTTACCTCTCCATTCACTCCCTCCTAGACCCTTCACAGTCCAGCTTCCGCCCCTTCACTCGACAGAAACTGCACTCAAAGTGACCAACGACCTCCTGACAGCAAAATGTAACGGTGACCACTCTCTGCTCTTTCTTCTCGATCTTTCTGCAGCTTTTGACACGGTTGACCACCCTCTCTTACTCTCTAGGCTCCAGTCACTTGGCATTAAGGACACTGCTCCCTCCTGGTTCTCCTCCTATCTTTCTGACCGCTCCTTCAGTGTTCTGTTCTCTGGCTCCACTTCATCTCCTCTTCCTCTCACTGTCGGGGTACCCCAGGGCTCAGTCCTTTGCCCCTTCTCTTCTCCCTCTACACGGCCCCAATTGGACAAACCATCAGCAGATTTGGCTTTCAGTACCATCTTTATGCCGACGACACACAACTATACACGTCATCCCCTGACCTTACCCCCGCTGTACTACAGAACGCCACTGACTGTGTTTGCAGTCTCTAACATCATGTCCGCTCTCTATCTGAAACTCAACCTCTCCAAAACTGAAATTTCTTCTGCTCCCGTCATCTACTAACCTGTTATGAAAGGCAATTCAGTACTACAATGGACATAGCGGTCAGAGCACATACAGTGATCTGACAATAACCCAAAATCATAGAACGAGCTCTGAGACGTGGGAACTCTGCAGACCGCAATCCCTAATCCTCTCCAAACAACACTAGAGGCAGCCGTGGATTGCGCCTAACTCTGCCTATGCAACTCGGCACAGCCTGAGAAACTAACTAGCCTGAAGATAGAAAATAAGCCTACCTTGCCTCAGAGAAATACCCCAAAGGAAAAGGCAGCCCCCCACATATAATGACTGTGAGTTAAGATGAAAAGACAAACGTAGAGATGAAATAGATTCAGCAAAGTGAGGCCCGACTTTCTTAACAGATCGAGGATAGAAAAGGTAACTTTGCGGTCTACACAAAACCCTAAAGAAAACCACGCAAAGGGGGCAAAAAGACCCTCCGTACCGAACTAACGGCACGGAGGTACACCCTTTGCGTCCCAGAGCTTCCAGCAACAAATTAGACAAGCTGGACAGAAAAAAATAGCAAACAAATAGCAAAGAAGAACTTAGCTATGCAGAGCAGCAGGCCACAGGAATGATCCAGGGAAAAGCAAGTCCAACACTGGAACATTGACAGGAAGCCAGGATCAAAGCATTAGGTGGAGTTAAGTAGAGAAGCACCTAACGACCTCACCAGATCACCTGAGGGAGGAAACTCAGAAGCCGCAGTACCACTTCCCTCCACCAACAGAAGCTCACAGAGAGAATCAGCCGAAGTACCACTTGTGACCACAGGAGGGAGCTCTGCCACAGAATTCACAACACTAACCTCCCTAAATCTGACATTTCCCTCTCCGTGGGTGGCACCATAATAACACTCCGGCAGCAGGCGCGCTGTCTGGGTGTTATGTTTGACTCCAATTTCTCCTTCACCTCCCATATACAATCTCTTGCCCGCTCGTGCCGCTTACACCTAAAGAACATCTCTAGAATCCGCCCTTTTCTCACCATAGAAACAACAAAAACCCTCACTGTCGCTCTGATCCACTCCCGCCTGGACTACTGCAACGCTCTATTAATTGGCCTCCCCCTCACTCGACTTTTCCCTCTCCAGTCTATCCTTAATGCAGCAGCCAGGGTCGTCTATCTAGCTAATCGTTACTCAAACGCGTCCGCTCTTTGCCAGTCATTACACTGGCTGCCCATGCATTACAGGATACAATTCAAAGTACTTGTTCTCACACACAAAGCTCTTCAGTGCGGCACCACCTTACATCTCCTTCCTCATTTCTGTCTATCGGCCTAACCGACCTCTGCGCTCTGCAAATGATTTTCGACTAACATCTGCACTAATCCGTACCTCCCACTCCCGACTACAAGACTTCTCCCGTGCTGCGCCAATCCTCTGGAATGCTCTACCACAAGAAATTAGGACCATCCACAATTTGCATAGTTTTAGGCGCTCACTCAAAACACATTTGTTCAGAGCGGCCTATCATGTTCCCTAATCAGTTATTTTGTTTGTGTGTAGTCCATTCACTACTTCCATCTATCCCCCACTTTCTGAAGATGGCTGGACCATCATTGTAAATACACACCTGTACTTTGTATCTCCCCACCTCATTGTAGATTGTAAGCTCTCACGAGCAGGGTCGTCTTGTGTTGCTTTAATTATTGTATTGTTAACATTGTTACTTATGACTGTTGTGATTGAAGCTGTTAAACTGTAAAGCGCTGCGGAATATGTTGGCGCTATATAAAGATTATTATTATTTATATATATACACACACACACACACATACATACATGTATATACATACAGTGGGGCAAAAAAGTATTTAGTCAGTCAGCAATAGTGCAAGTTCCACCACTTAAAAAGATGAGAGGCGTCTGTAATTTACATCATAGGTAGACCTCAACTATGGGAGACAAACTGAGAAAAAAAAATCCAGAAAATCACATTGTCTGTTTTTTTAACATTTTATTTGCATATTATGGTGGAAAATAAGTATTTGGTCAGAAACAAAATTTCATCTCAATACTTTGTAAAATATCCTTTGTTGGCAATGACAGAGGTCAAATGTTTTCTGTAAGTCTTCACAAGGTTGCCACACACTGTTGTTGGTATGTTGGCCCATTCCTCCATGCAGATCTCCCCTAGAGCAGTGATGTTTTTGGCTTTTCGCTTGGCAACACGGACTTTCAACTCCCTCCAAAGGTTTTCTATAGGGTTGAGATCCGGAGACTGGCTAGGCCACTCCAGGACCTTGAAATGCTTCTTACGAAGCCACTCCTTCGTTGCCCTGGCGGTGTGCTTTGGATCATTGTCATGTTGAAAGACCCAGCCACGTTTCATCTTCAATGCCCTTGCTGATGGAAGGAGGTTTGCACTCAAAATCTCACGATAAATGGCCCCATTCATTCTTTCATGTACCCGGATCAGTCGTCCTGGCCCCTTTGCAGAGAAACAGCCCCAAAGCATGATGTTTCCACCACTATGCTTCACAGTAGGTATGGTGTTTGATGGATGCAACTCAGTATTCTTTTTCCTCCAAACACGACAAGTTGTGTTTCTACCAAACAGTTCCAGTTTGGTTTCATCAGACCATAGGACATTCTACCAAAACTCCTCTGGATCATCCAAATGCTCTCTAGCAAACTTCAGACGGGCCTGGACATGTACTGGCTTAAGCAGTGAGACACGTCTGGCACTGCAGGATCTGAGTCCATGGTGACATAGTGTGTTACTTATGGTAGGCCTTGTTACATTGGTCCCAGCTCTCTGCAGTTCATTCACTAGGTCCCCCCGCGTGGTTCTGGGATTTTTGCGCACCGTTCTTGTGATCATTCTGACCCCACGGGGTGGGATTTTGCGTGGAGCCCCAGATCGAGGGATATTATCAGTGGTCTTGTATATCTTCCATTTTCTAATTATTGCTCCCACTGTTGATTTCTTCACTCCAAGCTGGTTGGCTATTGCAGATTCAGTCTTCCCAGCCTTGTGCAGGGCTACAATTTTGTTTCTGGTGTCCTTTGACAGCTCTTTGGTCTTCACCATAGTGGAGTTTGGAGTCAGACTGTTTGAGGGTGTGCACAGGTGTCTTTTTATACTGATAACAAGATTAAACAGGTGCCATTACTACAGGTAATGAGTGGAGGAAAGAGGAGACTCTTAAAGAAGAAGTTACAGGTCTGTGAGAGCCAGAAATCTTGATTGTTTGTTTCTGACCAAATACTTATTTTCCACCATAATATGCAAAAAAAATGATAAAAAAACAGACAATGTGATTTTCTGGATTGTTTTTTCTCAGTTTGTCTCCCATAGTTGAGGTCTACCTATGATGTAAATTACAGACGCCTCTCATCTTTTTAAGTGGTGGAACTTGCACTATTGCTGACTGACTAAATACTTTTTTGCCCCACTGTATATGTACATAAATAAATATATACATAAATACATACAGTACAGACCAAAAGTTTGGACACACCTCATTTAAAGATTTTTCTGTATTTTCATGACTATGAAAATTGTACATTCACACTGAAGGCATCAAGACTATGAATTAGCAGTCATCAAAGCAAAAGGTGGCTACTTTGAAGAACCTAGAATATAAGACATATTTTCAGTTGTTTCACTCTTTTTTGTTAAGTATATAATTCCACATGTGTTAATTCATAGTTTTGATGCCTTCAGTGTGAATGTACAATTTTCATAGTCATGAAAATACAGAAAAATCTTTAAATGAGAGGGTGTGTCCAAACTTTTGGTCTGTAAAGTATGTATACAAATTTGAACAACCCCCACTTTTCTTATCTATTAACAGAAAAAACAGTGGCAAATACAATTTGGTCAACATGGTAAACTACAGCTATTCCTTCGAAATACAAGTCCTCAAAACAAATCCATTAACGAAGCACACAAGTTGACACGCAATAAAGCAATCCATCACAGAACTAGGTTGACCTAAAAATAGTTAGGGAAGAAAAAAAGAAAACTGTTTGCAGATGGAAGAGGTTAATATTATTTGTAAAGTTCTTGCATTTTGAGAATTAATGCGATGAAATCATAGACCATCAGTGTTCCCTTCTTAACGATCCATCACATATCTAATCATCATTTTGAGTGAAGCTTTGCAGGTTTGGTAAGAGAGTTAAAATGAGAATACTTACTCCTTTTATAAGCCCAGTGCGAATTTCTGGTCCCTTGGTGTCTAATGCGACAGCCACTGGCCTATACAAAATGGGGTTAGAAGCAAAGCTCTCTGTGGCCGCGCGAACGTTTGTGATGGTGTCTGCGTGGTACTAGGAAAAAAATAAATAAAACTGTAATTTAATATTTACTTCTTAAGTAAAGGCATTTAGTAGACATGCATATTATACATGGATAGTTGAGAACAGAAAGCTTTTGTGGACACATTAACATGGAATTAGATAAAGACACCAGCTGCCTCTGTGCACACGGCATAGCAGAACACCCAACCCTTACACTGCTGCCAAGTGTTCTGCAGGAAAAAATAGAGAGGGTATGTTAAACATTTAAAGGGGTTGTCTGGTTTAAAAAATAAATAAATAAAAATCAATAAAGTCTGCAGACTTATGAACCCCTCCACCTCCCCCAGCGCACGCACTGCTGCAGGGATTCACCGGTTTCAGACCCGGGAATGGAGAGTGTATGTATGTTGTAATGTCCATGATCAGTAAATGACAACGAGATGTATATATAAAAAAAATATATATATGGTCATGCACAAATACTTGGACTCCTGCAAAGATAAAGTTCAGTGCCAAAGAAGCAGATAAGCCTGTAAAAGGAAGAGGCGCAGAACTACAAAATTACAAAGCCTTTATCATAATTATTACATAAAATTAATTAAAAGGCAGGTAGGCCAATCTGCTCGATAGCGAGCCTAGAAACGTGGCACCACAGCCTGACAGGAAAAATGATTATAATATTGGCAGCAGGCAGAGTATGTCATATGATAACTGAGCAACACATGAAGATATGATATCCCAATCCAAGTGTATAGGCAAAACAATACTGATTAAGTGCATAGTGCATACAATGTCTATATAAGGAGGACACCTCTGAGTGTTGCCAATACATTACAGTGCAAACAGCTATGCTGCAAGTTTTAAACCATAATTTACTTGTAAAGCAGTGATGATGCCACATCCCCAACGCGCGTTTCGGCAGCGTGCCTTTGTCGGGGGGAGCGGCCTTGCTCCATACACTTGTATTGAGCCAAGCCTGCACCCCGACCAGTGATGGAATGGGTGCGTCCGACTAGAGGATGCAGCCTCGCTCTATGCTAGTGTATGGAGAGCAAGGCCTTGCCCACTGGCTGGGGGTATGTATGACTCATACATACCCCCATTCCTGGGTCTGTGCGTGAACTGGGAGATTCATAAGTTTGCAGTCACAGAGTCCAGACAACCACTTTAATATTAAAGGAAAAAAATAAAAATAGCTAGTCTCACTTATCCCCTCCCAAATATTCTATTTTCATCGCAAACAGCTGCACAGAGCAGACTGAATTACGCCTGTGACCTTCTCCTACTGTAGTGGAGACATGCACGAGCCTAACCTCATGTGTTCCATGGGAAAAGTTCAGACGAGCGACGTTCATTCCAGATTTGATCATCTCTTTAAGTATGTCCACTGAGCGAGAAGCTGGGCCTAAAAAGGAACCAAAAAAAAGCTAAGCGCAGAAGAAACGTTTGAGCTACAATTCTCAGTCGTTTCATATTGTAAATTTAAGACTCAAACACGGCCATCTTCAGAAGGTCGTGCACATTCTAGAAAATAAACAACATCTTCACCACTTAAGATAAGCAAGTTAAAAAATAAAAAACAACAACAAGCAATGCCATCTGAAGTGATCCCAGTAACTTACCAATGGTGCAGATAATGCCAGTATTTCGTGCCACAATGGGCTCAGAGTCAATGTCCAGTCGGCACATGTGCTCCAGGAAGGTGTCTGCCATTGCGGCATGCAGCTGTTGGGTCTGGATGAAGGCACTGCCGGCCTCAGATGCGTGGGATTTTGACATGGTGACCTGCACAAAGAAAATAGATAAGGATGGTCACCCGCAGAACAGATCAGCAATCTATGCAGTGCGGCAACAGAGAGAGGAGAATGGGTAGATGACAAAACATGGCCTCATTCACACGGAATGAAATCACAAAGCTGAAATATGGGTCATGTACATGTCAATATCATGTTCCACTGGGTGCCAAATGGTTTCAGATTTTTCCATTAGACCCAAGCTGTTCCTGAGAACCTGCACATATTAGGTATCCACACAATCTGTCGATTGACTTCTCCAGATTTTTTGGTGTGGGAAAAAGAAAATAAAAAATTAATATCCTGCTGGACGACAACCATGCAGCCTGCCATCTAGATGTAGCAGAGATAGATCCATCATGGGACAAATTGATCATCATCTTCTCTGCGTAAAGGTGAGGAATATTGTTGTTTATTTTAATTCTTTTGCAGGAGACAATGGCGTCTGTGGAATGGGCGAGGTCGTAAGTATGGTTTCATTAAGATTTATTAAAGGAGTCTTTGTCATTCTTTCAATTAAAGGACTTTATTCTGAGTGTGTTTTATATAACATGACTATGGGTTTTGTAATGGGGGCGGCTGTCTGCATAGCCTTTACCGGTTATTAATTATATGGGGACACCATGTGATTTTTTTTTTTTTTTTCGGATTGCATTTGTCCAATTTCATCGCAAGTGGGAATGATCCCTTTAATAGAAAGTGGTAGTCTTAACCAGACCACCAATATTCATCGGACACTACACTAACACCTGTGTTTTTATTTTGTTACTATGGGTGTGTTATTTTTAAATAAATTTAAAGGGAACCTGTCATTAGATTTATGCAGCGTGAACCACGGGTAGCATGAATTAGAGCCTGGCTGCACAATTGCAGCCTGGTAGATTTTACTCTGAAACGCCGAGTCGCTGCAGAGAAAACAGTTTGAAAGGCCGGCCAAGGACTATAGTGAGAGACCTGACAAGTCTCAGGCGGTTCTTCCATGGGTACATAAGCTAGACTTATCAATCGACTGAACGGGAAGAAGCCGGCTGAAAGCCACATCAGACTTGTCATGGTTCAGGAACCATCAATCTAGTAAGGTCACCTTTAATAAAATTAGGCAAAATTTTCTTTAGCACATTAACTCCACTTCTTGTGCGAGATGAAATATCTGTTGCAGTTACTTTTATATAATTAATCATTGAGAGGAATTTGATAAGCGAGCTCAGCACCTTACACACACCTGCCACAAGAGTTATATTGGTAGAATATTCATCTTTCAGTTGTTATTCAAGCGAGTCCAACCAACAGAGCCTCCATCGTTAACAAGAAGGAAAATACCACGGCAGTCAATGCCTACCAGACAGTGCCACTCCTGACTATTGGCTATATCTGGTATTGCAGATCAGTCCAGCTCAAGAAGTTGTGCCTTAAAGGAAATCTGTCACCAGGTTTTTGCCACCTAATCTGAAAGTGACAATGTAGAGACAAAGCCAGTTTCCTTAGGTGGATCACTTACCAGGCTACTTGCTGTAGTTTTGATAAAATCACTGTTGTATCAAAAGATCAGTAGAGGACTAGTAAACCCGCTGCCATGTATTCATAACTATTAACATATATTGCCCTAAACTCACTTTTTTTTAGTATAATTAAACTATGGCTCCTTCATTGTCCCTACAAGTTCAAAAAAGAAGGAAGATGTCCTATAAAAAGAGTGGTCCGATTGCTTATGTTAATGTATTGTTTTCTAGTTTCTTGAAGGCAAAGGGTGTGGCTGTCCCTGCTAGGCCTTGACACATCTAAAGCCAGATTACACATGAATAGTGAGGTATCTACTATATAATTGTCTAAGGGTCACTTCCGTCTGTCTGTCCTTATGTCACGGTTATTCATTCGCTGATTGGTCTCGCCAGCTGCCTGTCATGGCTACCGCGACCAATCAGCGACGGGCACAGTCTGGAAGAAAATGGCAGCTCCATACTCCCCACAGTCAGTGCCTGTCGCCCGCATACTCCCCACAGTGTCCTCGGCGCTCCGCTCCATGCTTCCCGCAGTCACTGTCCCCGGCGCCCGCTCCATACTCCCCTCGGGTCACCGCTAACACAGGGTTAATGCCGGCGGTAACAGACCGCGTTATGCCGTGGTTAACGCACTCCGTTACCGCCGCTAATAACCCTGTGTGTCCCCAACCTTTTACTATTGATGCTGCCTATGCGGCATCAATAGTAAAAAAAAAGTAATGTTAAAAATAGTAAAAAAACAAAAAACCTGCTTCACCCTCCATTGTCTGCTCGCGCCTGCCGCCATCTTCCTTTTCCAGCGATGCATAGCGAAATTACCCAGAAGACCTAGCGGTCTCGCTAAGTCATCTAGGTAATTTCGCAATGCATCCTGGAAAAAGAAGATGGCGGCAGCCGCGCGCCCATTGACACAGCGCCGTTGGATCCCAGGAGGCAGAGAGACGGGACGCTGAGGAGCAGCGACAAGAATGGTGAGTATGTTAAACTACAAGGGGCCCTCGGATCGTTAGGTGAGTATGTTTATTTTTTATTTTTTAACCTGTGACATACGTGACTGGGTAATATACTACGTAGCTGGGCAATATACTACGTGGCTCTGTGCTGTATAATACGTAACTGGGCAATATACTACGTCACAGGGCAATAAACTACGTGGCTCTGTGCTGTATACTACGTAACTGGGCAATATACTACGTGGCTGGGCAATATACTACGTGGCTGGGCAATATACTACGTAGCTCTGTGCTGTATACTACGTAACTAGGCAATATACTACGTGGCTGGGCAAGATACTACGTGGCTGGGCAATATATTACGTCACTGGGCAATATACTACGTCACTGGGCAATATACTACATCACTGGGCAATATACTAAATGGCTCTGTGCTGTATACTACGTCGCTGTGCAATATACTACGTGGCTCTGTGCTGTATACTACGTGGCTCTGTGCTGTACACTACGTGGCTGGGCAATATACTACGTCACTGGGCAATATATTACGTGGCTGGGCAATATACTACGTGGCTGGGCTATATACTACGTGGCTGGGCTATATACTACGTGGCTGGGCAATATACTACGTGGCTGGGCTATATACTACGTGGCTGGGCTATATACTATGTCGCTGGGCAATATACTACGTGGGCTGGGCAATATACTACATGACTGGGCAATATATTACGTGTGCTGGGCAATATACTATGTCGCTGGGCAATATACTACGTGGACATGCATATTCTAGAATACCCGATGCGTTAGAATCGGGCCACCATCTAGTATTACATAAGCACATGCGGTAATTTAAATGCTAGTGTGGTGCAAGCGTGCAATCAATAGTATCCCTGTAGGACTTCAGATATAAATAAGTGCAGTTACTGGTGTAATATATGTCAGAACCTGTCTAAAAACATAATGCATGCATTGACAATTGAGACGGGCTCTATGCAATTAATATTCAATGGCCTGTGTTATTAGGGTGCCAACCTCCGAAGCCTAGGTAAGTGTTAAGTTCAGCGAAAAGTGGGACAGATTGCAACCCACTATGCTATGGTGGTTTCTGTAAATTTGGGCAAAGTTTGACGTACTGAACTGTATAATGATATCTTAATAATGTAATTTCCTGATATTTTTCTGTAAGCTTAGCTATTGTATATCATCTTTACTGACCTATTGTAGATAGGTTAGGGGCATACCAGGGACAGCCGATGAGGAGCAGGGGCGCCACAATCGACATTTTAGGGTGCCAACCTCCGCAGCACAGTTCCTTTCCCCCACCCTCCCCTCCAGAAACTAAAAAACTATACACTAAACAGAATCCATCGGACCACTCTTCACTGGACATCTGCCTTCCTTTTTTATAATTGTAGGGACACTGAACGAAGGTCTCTTATATTATATCCTATATTATGTGGTCTGTTATTTGTGGTGTGTTGGTACTAGATAGGTGATTTTAATTACACTAATAAAAAGTAATTGTAGGGGGGGAATATATGTTAACTGCTTTGATACCCTCAGGGTATGTGCACACGTAAGAATTTCTTGCAGAAAATTCCTGAAGAAAACCGCATGCGTTTTTTTGCGCGTTTTTTCCCGGAGCTTTCCCAATGCATTATATAGCGGGAAAAACGAAAAAAAAAAACCCCCGCAAAATTAATGAACATGCTGCGTTTACCGCAATGCGTTTTTTTTTTCGCGGAAAAAAAAATAATTAAGTACACAAAAATTGCAGAATGCATTCTAAATGGTAGGATGCATATGTATGCGTTTTTTATGCATTTTTACAGCGAAAAACGTGAAAAAAACGCAACGTGTGCACGCAGCCTCAAAGAAAATTGTAATTGTACGGCCATGTATTCACAATCATAAGCTCTGTATAGCCCCGTGACAGATTGGTAGCTTTTTGCCTATGCAGAATACACAGAAAGCTGCAAATCGGTTGTGTAGGCTTGTCCAAAATTCTTATATACAGCAGATAAAAACAGTGATTCTATCAAAAAAACAACGAGCAGCCCGGTAAGTGACACATTGCTGGAATCGGGTTCTCTGTCGCTAAATGATGTGGCTCTCAGAAAGCATAGCCAAAGCCTTGTCACAAATTCCCTTCAAGCACTGCGCTTTCACTAGTACGTTTCTGCTGAAACTGTGGTCTAACTATATGTGTGAAAGCCTTTGGACACTTATGACCTGCAGAAAGAAACCTTAAATACATTCTTATTACACTGAACGTTTCTCTGATATTTAGATACACATAACTATAACTGTGTCTTATGATGAATAGGGAAAAATTCATAACCTTGCCGATCCTCGCCTGTCAGACAGGGCTTCAGTAAATGCACAGAACAGTCAGTGTCGCATTTAAATCTCCCCCACTGATACTTCTCTATTGCCCTTTTTTCTAAAAGTCCATCTAGTAAAAAGTTAAAGGACACCACACAGAAAATTCTGCCTTCACGTAAGGCACATTCCTCCAAAGTGAAGTGGCAGAAAAAAATTCCACCCACAAGCAAACTGTCGGAAGTGAAGGCAGGCAGAAGCAACATCATAAAATGAATCACTTCATCTAACAGGATTACTCATGACTTCTGGAAATGAAGCCCTGCCAGCCCTAGACTGCCGGCATTCATTCATTTACTACAGTAGATTCAATCCCCCCATATGACATTCTCAGGTAAGGTAGGCAGCAATGGATGCCGGCTGCTCGCAGAATGGTGGAGGGCGTACCTGACCCAATGCTCGCTGCCTCCTCTCCTCCTCAGGGACTGACACTAGCCTGCTCTGGCAGCATCCTCACTCCCCTCTTGTAGGACATGACACATGAAAGCCCTCGCTCCGCCTGGAAACCCCAGACTGTACGTGCAGCTGCACACGACCACGTCACATGCAGAGAATCACGCAGACCCCCACAGTTCTAGAGTTACCCCTGCATTCATGGCTCATGTGGAGGGTAACCCATGGCATGTACTCTTACACAACGCATTACAATACTGACCCCTATTTAATAAGTCCAATTCAGGTCATGTGGATTTCCTAAGAATAGCAGATACAAACCTGACAATGCGCAGTCCTATAACCCATCCTATAAGGTATAATGGAATACATTACCAATATACTGCAGATTCCAGTAATGACAGCCCCAGATATGTCACCAGCCTACACAGACGGAACTGAGCGCACAGTGTGTATCTGATAAATTCCCAATCTACTACTGCCAGTCATTCCAGCCCGAGTGCCACACTGTAGTGGAGGTCCCTTCAGAACCACAAGCGAAGGATATTACTCAGCTATCCCGCTATATTGCTGCATACAGGAAGTCTGAGCAATAAGGATGTGCAGAATATGAAGAAACTGCAGAATCAGACATAAGGCGTCCATTCCTGACCTATTAGTCCTGCAGGAACAGAATCATTACAGCAGGGGATAAATAGGCATACTCCTTCCCCTGCTAGGATTTCAGGACACAGGGGGCTTGTGTGAGCAAACCCTAAATCAGACGCAAGAACGCGCTGACCTTCAGCTGTCACCGATCGACCAATCCACTGCACGACCAGCTCTATCCTCACCTACTGTACCCTCACCCATCCCTTGTAGATTGTGAGCCCTCGCGGGCATGGTCCTCTCTCCTCCTGTACCAGACATGACTTGTATTGTTCAAGATTATTGGACTTGTTTTTATTATGTATACCCCTCCTCACATGTAAAGCGCCATGGAATAAATGGCGCTATAATAATAAATAATAATAATAAGCTGCACGGCCTCATAAATCAATCATGGGAACAGTCCCTACACCCTAATGCAGCACAAATACAGGCAACACATTTAAAATATAGTGCAAATTAAATTCACACAAGACTGTAATGGGGAAGGAAAACCACGTGGAAATATGAACAGTTTGTGGAATTGCAACATGGGGTTTAAAAAAAATTGCAATAAAGAGGTTGCTTCAAGTTCTTAAACAAGAAAAATTGCTTGGAAAAAGAACAAATAGCAATGTACCACTACTTAAAGATCCTTTATGTTGTCAAGAACAGAAGGATTTATTATATGATAGTGTAGCTTGCTGCCCATGTTACCGGCCGCCTTACAGTGACTGTATGCTTTACGACCTGATCATAGCTCTCTGAATATGGCTGCACCATCTTCAGCGTCCCTGCGCTTCTCCCATCTCTGCTAGCCCTCTTTGGCAAGTACTCAATTCAGGCCAATAGCACAACCATGGCTGCTGGTCTGCACTGTCCATCCTCAGAGTGTACCACTCATGGTGAAGATGGAAGGCAGAGGAGCACTGTGCTCCTGAAGAACATCTTTTACATTGCTCTTTAGTCCGTATAAGATTATACAACTCTAATTTACTGTGCAGAGTGCACAATAATATAAAAGTACGATATGGAGTATTTTTTAAATTCTACTGTTGCTGTCCATTGCTGAGGTCTTCAATCCGAGACCAAAGGCATCATCTGCATGGGTATGTTGGTCCTATCGCACTTCCATGAGCACAGAACATTAAAATGGTTGGCTGGTCTTTTGCTAACAGTCTGCAGTCACAATGTGACTGCAGAATCCTCATCACTTGCGCACCGCATGCTGTCAAGAATCTCCAGTGATCGGCGGCGAGAGCAATCGGTCATGTGACATGCTCAACCTCTCCCAATACAACACGCGTCTAGTCGTAATGTGGCCAGAAGTATGCAAATTGCATACTTGTGGTCACATGACCGCCAGCTCTCAGCGCCATTGGAGAGTCCTGGCAACATGATGTGCGTATGATCTGAGGATCTGAGGATGATCTGATCAAAAAGTGACTGCAGATTTCGCAAAAGACCAGACAACCCCTTTAACTCAATGTTTCTGTGTTCATATAACAATGTTACTGGCAGCACATGTCCTGCTTAAAAATCATTCCCAAGACCACGCATTTCACTAGACTGTTTCCAATTATTGGCCTATACAGATGCACTCAAGCTCCCAAACCGGTTTCATTGATTAGAGCAGAGCTTCTGTCTTTGGAAGTTGAGCAGATGGTATATAGGTTGTGAATAACTAATGACCCAGAACAGGAGGAACCCTATGAGGAGCAACATGGTGGCGCAGTGGTTAGCACAGCAGCCTTGCAGCGCTGGGGTCTTGGGTTCAAATCCCACCAAGGACAACATCTGCAAGGAGTTTGTGTGTTCTCCCCGTGTTTGCGTGGGTTTCCTCCGGGTTCTCCGGTTTCCTCCCACATTCCAAAGACATACTGATAGGGAATCTAGATTGTGAGCCCCAACGGGGACAGCGATGATAATGTGTGCAAACTGTAAAGCGCTGCGGAATATGTTAGCGCTATATAAAAATAAAGATTATTATTATTAGGAGCCCACAGGCACAATGCATATGATGCATCGTACCATCATATATGGAGACACCGATGAACGCTTTGGGTACAGCGCCATTTGTCATCCTATCGCCCCATAACAACCGCTTTGTGCTACTAATCTAGTCAGTCCCTGTACAGGGAAGTCATTAGCCCTTGCACAGATGACCTTGACAAGTTCACAGTGCATCTGCCTGAAGGATGCTTTATTTAGACACACCATATATACCACGTCCCAAAATACCACAGCAGCTTCTTCAGAGCTGGGTCCTGTAGGATTAAATGGCCAGAAAAATACCTTGCACTATTACATAATGTGAGTTCAGATAACCCAGAGCAGAAGAACACTCCTTTATCAGTATTATTAACCTGTACAGGGAGTTCATTGCATTAGATATCATGTTACTTTGAGATCTGAAATAGAAATAAAGAAGTTGAAGGGAAAAAAAGCAACATAGCGTTATATGCCTATTGCATCAGGTCCGTCATCTCCTCTAGATTGCACGCTCTTATGTTCAGGGTCTGGTCCACCATTTGTCTCTCATCGATTACGTAGGAACTAAATCGCTAAAAGGGTTTCACCCACCGAGAAAGATAAAAGACACATAAGTGAGCACATAACATGAGCACGTTACATACCCCTCCATTTTAGATTCCATCTGCAAGTTCCAATCTGTCCCTAGTCCATCTGATTAGATCACAGACGTTATTAAACGGGGAGTGCCTGCCAAAATGCATCATAGCGCAATAAAATGACCCAAATGTAAGCGGTCTAAGAGCAGAAGACCGCTCGTAAAGGGATAAGCTGCATCATATGCAAGCGCCTACATGTTTCATCCATCAGCTGTCGCTGACTACGTGCCATCAAAAGGAATATACGTCCATGAAATACAGAGCACGGCTTTATATACACGGGTATGTAATAAGCATCCCACACAATGCCCCAAAGCTGAGCACGTCAGCCAATCAGAATCTAGTTTTCAGCTTTTTAGTGCAGTATGAAGAATAGAAGACGATCACTGATTGGGTGGCACGGGACCACTTTATAATGAGGGAAACTGCATTAGTTATGCAGCCACTAATTTGGCAATCTACAGAACCCCCCAAGGCCCGACACCCGGCAGTCACACCCCCCTGCATCTCCATGGTGACAAGTGATGCAGCACTGTATAGAGGGGGAGCAGCCATCTTTACAGGCGCTCACTGATCGATGAGCATAAGCTCATAGGAATAACATGAAGGACGGAGATGGGAGAGTATAGTATAAGGCACACCAAGGGTTAACGATACTGGCACAGGCCCTCGTGCACTGATGCGCTGGGTGTAATATGAGGTTTCCCAGCACTTGTGCATTATAGCTGAGAAGAAGCTTCTCCTGCCATAGGCCTGTGTCATGGAGGATTACCGGGAGGATAGATAGTGCAGCGCTCACCTATGGACCCGGGGTAACAGCAGCTCGCTCCGCTCTCTTCTCTGTCCGTCGCCCGTCTGATAAACTCAGTAGCCGGCAGCTTCCCAAGAAGCAAGGTGATCCCTGCAGAGCCGAAGCACGGTCCACAGCTGCCGCACAGATCCCTGCGCCCCCTCTACCATAGGTCATTTCCTCACCCAGTTTAGCCTACCCATAAATCTCAGCCGCCATTACTCATTTACATTCTTTTTGTAATAAACTAATCTGCGTTCATGACCAAAATAACCAATAATAAGTGAAGTAGAACTATTTTTCTTGGCGGAAAGATTATTAACGAGGCCTGGGTAAAGTGACGCATTTTCTTTACAAACCAATGGGAGTACAGTAAGGTAGCATCTGCCGAGTGCGTGCTCGAGGGAGCGAACTGCGCATGCTTCAATTACTTCACCGCATCATCCAGTTCTCAGAGGATAGAGTGACGCTGTGTGATTAGTGGGGCTGGAGAGCACACATAGAGAAGAGTGCCGCTGTGTGATTAGGAGGGTGCACACATAGTGAAGAGTGCCGCTGTGTGATTAGGAGGGCTCCACATACAGAAGAGTGCCGCTGTGTGATTAGGAGGGTGCACACATAGTGAAGAGTGCCGCTGTGTGATTATGAGGGTGCACACATAGTGAAGAGTGCCGCTGTGTGATTATGAGGGTGCACACATAGTGAAGAGTGCCGCTGTGTGATTATGAGGGTGCACACATAGTGAAGAGTGCCGCTGTGTGATTATGAGGGTGCACACATAGTGAAGAGTGCCGCTGTGTGATTAGGAGGGTGCACACATAGTGAAGAGTGCCGCTGTGTGATTATGAGGGTGCACACATAGTGAAGAGTGCCGCTGTGTGATTATGAGGGTGCACACATAGAGAAGAGTGCCGCTGTGTGATTAGGAGGGTGCACACATAGTGAAGAGTGCCGCTGTGTGATTAGGAGGGTGCACACATAGTGAAGAGTGCCGCTGTGTGATTAGGAGGGCTCCACATACAGAAGAGTGCCGCTGTGTGATTATGAGGGTGCACACATAGTGAAGAGTGCCGCTGTGTGATTATGAGGGTGCACACATAGTGAAGAGTGCCGCTGTGTGATTATGAGGGTGCACACATAGTGAAGAGTGCCGCTGTGTGATTATGAGGGTGCACACATAGTGAAGAGTGCCGCTGTGTGATTATGAGGGTGCACACATAGTGAAGAGTGCCGCTGTGTGATTATGAGGGTGCACACATAGTGAAGAGTGCCGCTGTGTGATTATGAGGGTGCACACATACAGAAGAGTGCCGCTGTGTGATTAGGAGGGCGCACTCATACAGAAGAGTGCCGCTGTGTGATTAGGAGGGCTCCACATACAGAAGAGTGCCGCTGTGTGATTAGGAGGGCTCCACATACAGAAGAGTGCCGCTGTGTGATTAGGAGGGCTCCACATACAGAAGAGTGCTGCTGTGTGATTAGTGGGGCACACACATACAGAAGAGTGCCGCTGTGGGATTAGGAGGGCTCCACATACAGAAGAGTGCCGTTGTGTGATTAGGAGGGCGCACACATACAGAAGAGTGCTGCTGTGTGATTAGTGGGGCGCACACATACAGAAGAGTGCTGCTGTGTGATTAGTGGGGCGCTGAGGGCGTACACATACAGAAGAGTGCCGCTGTGTGATTAGGAGGGCTCCACATACAGAAGAGTGCCGCTGTGTGATTAGGAGGGCTCCACATACAGAAGAGTGCCGCTGTGTGATTAGTGGGGCGCACACATACAGAAGAGTGCTGCTGTGTGATTAGGAGGGCGCGCACATAGAGAAGAGTGCCGCTGTGTGATTAGGAGGGCACGCACATAGAGAAGAGTGCCGTTGTGTGATTAGGAGGGCGCGCAAATACAGAAGAGTGCTGATGTGTGATTAGGAGGGCTCCACATACAGAAGAGTGCCGCTGTGTGATTAGGAGGCCTCCACATACAGAAGAGTGCCGCTGTGTGATTAGGAGGGCTCCACTTACTGAAGAGTGCCGCTGTGTGATTAGGAGGGCTCCACATACAGAAGAGTGCCGCTGTGTGATTAGGAGGGCGCACACATACAGAAGAGTGCTGCTGTGTGATTAGTGGGGTGCACACATACAGAAGAGTGCTGCTGTGTGATTAGTGGGGCGCTGAGGGCGTACACATACAGAAGAGTGCCGCTGTGTGATTAGGAGGGCTCCACATACAGAAGAGTGCCGCTGTGTGATTAGGAGGGCTCCACATACAGAAGAGTGCCGCTGTGTGATTAGTGGGGCGCACACATACAGAAAAGTGCTGCTGTGTGATTAGGAGGGCGCGCACATAGAGAAGAGTGCCGCTGTGTGATTAGGAGGGCACGCACATAGAGAAGAGTGCTGCTGTGTGATTAGTGGGGCGCTGAGGGCTTACAGACATCTGTTTCCTAGACCGTGGGCTAGGCAGAACTGTGCCAGTATTGTTGTCCCCTGTGGACCCTGCAACCATCACATTAACCCAGTGTGTGGTAATGGACACGTAACGTCCCTGGCCTTACCTACTGGTCCATGCATCTGTTGTGAGGTGCGCCTTTCTACTGACCGATTGCCTGAGTGCATGGACAATGCGTTCTTTGACATGTTGGTGGAGTGCTGGGATGGCTTTTCTCGCAAAGAAGTGTCGACTGGGTAGGTCATAGCGTGGTACTGCGTAGGCCATCAGAGCTTTGAAAGCTTCGCTTTCAACCAAACGGTAGGGCATCATCTCTAACGAGATTAGTCGAGCAATGTAGCCGTTCAAACCCTGTGTACGTGGATGAGAGGAAGAGTACTTTCTTTTCCTATCGAGAGTCTCTTTTAGGCTGAGCTGGACTGGAGGGCTGCATATGGTGGAACTAGCGGGGATGGTGGTAGACATGGCAGATTGAGAGAGGCTTGGCGACAGTATTCTTGATGTGGGCCTACCTACAGTGTTTCCAACCTATAACCTTGCGATTCCCTGACTGCTTTGGCCTTGCGACAATACCTCGACATTTGCTACTGGTGGTGTCATAACCGGTTGGCTTCCAGTTAGGGAAGCAATGTTGCGTTGCTGACTAGCTTCAATATGAGCAGGTGCACCAACGGTACGGGACGTTTGGTAGTTAGTCCATGCTTCCAAGTGCCTGCTGGTTAGATGTCTATGCATGCACGTTGTATTTAAATTTTGAACATTCTTCCCTCTGCTAAAGGTCTTGGAGCATTTCTTACATATAACTTTGGACTGATCATTCGGATCTTGGTTAAAAAATTGCCACACTGCACTCATCCTACTATGGAATACCTTTTCAGGCTTTGCACGCCGTGCTACTGCCATCGGATTGCAACGCTGTCCAACACCTGTTGTGGTTTTTGACACACGTTCTGGGCCTGATGCGGGCCGGCCAGATGACAACTTTTGCAATGTAGATGGCTGCTGCAGATCATCCTCCTCCGCTTCTGAGCTCCAGGCTGCGGCACCCTCTTCCGCCAATGGCTGCCAATCTGGGTCAACAACTGGGTCATTTATCACCTCCTCTTCAATGTCATGTGCACCGTCCTCTGTGTCACGGTGTAAGGTGCTATAGCGTTCGGGACTGGGCACCATAGTCTCATCAGGGTCAGATTCGGGCTCAGTACACTGCGAGGGCAAAGTTGTGATCTGAGTCAATGGAACAGCATAATAATCAAGCTGCGGCTGTGCATTTGTGCACTCCATGTCCGATTCTTCCTGTAATGGGCTTTTAACAATTTCCCTCTCTAACCCAGGCACGGTATGTGTAAAGAGCTCCATGGAGTAAAGTGTAGTGTTGCCTGCCGCATCCTTCACTTTTGTTTTGGGTGAAGGACACAAGGAAACAACTTTTTACGGACCTGGAGCATCCACTGACGACTCGCTGGTTTTAGATTTCGAAGCTTCTGAAGAGGAGGTGAAAGAGCTGGAGGCTGAGTCAGCATGGAAAGCCAAAACTTGTTCCTGCTGCTCCGGCTTTAAAAGCTGTTTTCCTACTCCCAGATAAGGGAGCCTTCGAGGCCTTGTGTAGCCAGACAATGATGCTGCCTCTACACCTCGAGCATTTGGTGCTATTTTGCTTTTCCCAGTACCACCAAATGTCTCCACTACTACCACCACCACCAGTACCAGCTGGCAACGACCGCCCACGGCCTCTTCCACCAGACTTCCTCATTTTTGCGGAAATGTTACCAAAATAACAAGCGTTATATGCTACTGTTACACAAGGTAGAAGGTGTATATTAACTATTGGAGAATTTATATCTCCCTTTTTTTGGCAGGAAGACAGCAGGAGAAAACAGACCCTGTGTATTACACCACACAATGGACAAGGCAGAACGTGGCTGGCAGATATACGCCAAACAGAACTCATGTAGATCCACTTAGTGGCTATTTAAAGCTCCTTTTTTATTTTGTTGGGGGGGAGACTGCATTGAAAAACAGGCCTTGCGTATTACACCACACAATGGACAAGGCAGAACGTGGCTGGCAGATATACGCCAAACAGAACTCACGTAGATCCACTTAGTAGCAATTTAAAGCTCCCTTTTTTGGGGGGACGGGAGACTGCAGGATTAAACAGGCCCTGTGTATTACACCACACAATGGACAAGTCAAAACGTGGCTGGCAGATATACGCCAAACAGAACTCACGTAGATCCACTTAGTGGCAATTTAAAGCTCCCTTTTTATTTTGTTGGGGGGAGACTGCAGGAAAAAACAGGCCCTGTGTATTACACCAAAAAATGGACAAGGCAGAACGTGGCTGGCAGATATACGCCAAACAGAACTCACGTAGATCCACTTAGTGGCAATTTAAAGCTCCCTTTTTATTTTGTTGGGGGGAGACTGCAGGATAAAACAGGCCCTGTGTATTACACCACACAATGGACAAGGCAGAATGTGGCTGGCAGATATACGCCAAACAGAACTCACGTAGATCCACTTAGTGGCTATTCAAAGCTCCCATTTTATTTTGGGGGGGAGACTGCAGGAAAAAACAGGCCCTGTGTATTACACCACACAATGGACAAGGCAGAACGTGGCTGGTAGATATACGCCAAACAGAACTCACATAGATCCACTTAGTGGCTATTTAAAGCTCCCTTTTTTGTTGGGGGGAGACTGCAGGAAAAAACAGGCCCTGTGTATTACACCACACAATGGACAAGGCAGAACGTGGCTGGCAGATATACGCCAAACATAACTCACGTAGATCCACTTAGTGGCTATTTAAAGCTCCCTTTATTTTTTGTTGGGGGGAGACTGCAGGATAAAACAGGCCCTGTGTATTACACCACACAATGGACAAGGCAGAACGTGGCTGGCAGATATACGCCAAACAGAACTCACGTAGATCCACTAAGTGGCAATTTAAAGCTCCCTTTTTTTGGGGGGGACGGGAGACTG
The DNA here is from genome assembly GCF_032444005.1 of Ranitomeya imitator. NCBI lineage: Eukaryota > Metazoa > Chordata > Amphibia > Anura > Dendrobatidae > Ranitomeya > Ranitomeya imitator. The sequence goes on from NC_091285.1 coordinate 438,015,092, forward strand.
TAGGAAAAAACAGGCCCTGTGTATTACACCACACAATGGACAAGGCAGAACGTGGCTAGCAGATATACGCCAAAGAGAACTCACGTAGATCCACTTAGTGGCTGTTTAAAGCTCCCTTTTTTTTGTTGGGGGGAGACTGCAGGATAAAACAAGCCCTGTGTATTACACCACACAATGGACAAGGCAGAACGTGGCTGGCAGATATACGCCAAACAGAACTCACGTAGATCCACTTCGTGGCAATGTAAAGCTCCCTTCTTTTTTTGGGGGGATGGGAGACTGCAGGAAAAAAAAAAGCACTGTGTATTACACCACACAATGGACAAGGCAGAACGTGGCTGGCAGATATACGCCACACAGAACTCACGTAGATCCACTTAGTGGCAATGTAAAGCTCCCTTTTTTCTTGGGACGGGAGACTGCAGGAAAAAAAAAAGGCACTGTGTATTACACCACACAATGCACAAGGCAGAACGTGGCTGGCAGATATATCAAAAAATACAAAGGCTGTAGTAGAATTTTAACCTCCCTACAATGATCAAAGGACAAGTATGGCAGCAATAAAAAGGACTGCTGCACAGTGCACACAAAAGACTGTGGACAAAGAAACAACAGAACTGTGCAGAAAGAAGCAACAGGATTTTTGCTTTAAAAAAACAGTTGGTTTGCACCGCGGCGTACACACAGCAATGCAGCTATCAGGGAGCCTTAGAATGCAGCCTAAGAAGCTACAGAGCTGATGCACCCACAAAAAAAAAAAAAAACACTGTCCCTGCAAAGAAAAGGTGGTGTTGGACAGTGGAAATCGCTACAGCACAAGCGGTTTGGGGGTTAATCTTCCCTCCCTAAGTATATCCCTGCTTCTGACGAAGCTGCAGCAACCTCTCACTTATGCTCAGATTGTCAGAAGTAAGATGGCGGTCGGCGTGCACGCCCCTTTATAGCCCCTGTGACGCCGCAGAAAGCAAGCCAATCACTGTAATGCCCTTCTCTAAGATGGTGGCGACCGAGACCTTTGTCATCACGCTGCCCACACTCTGCGTGCACCTTCATTGGCTGAGAAATGGCGCTTAAAGCGTCATACGAAACACGACTTTGGCGTGCAGATCGCTGACCTCATGGCCGATCCCACTGTGGAATCGGGTCGGGTTTCACGAGACCCGACTTTGCCAAAAATTGGCGATTTCTGAAATTGACCGATCCGTTTCGCTCAACCCTAGTGGAGATGTTTGTGAAGGAAATATATAATCCTAAGGGAAACTATAATATCAGCAAAATAACTAGTTAAAGCAGTTATCCACTACTTGCACAACTTCTTCTCATACCCCTCGCTTAGTCCCCATAAAATAATAAAGCTTATACTCTCATCCTGTGCTTACGCCGCTCCCACAATGTTGGCACTCCGTCTCCTGGTGCTCCTCTTGCTGTTGTTGTGAAACGTGATGCAGGTGCCCAATGAGTGCTGGCGTCACTGTCCCGGCTTCCTGTCAAATTGAGCATGAAGAGGAAGTCAGAGATCAGCTGCAGTCCGGACTTCCTCTTCATGTTTGATTTGTCCGAAGGCGGGAACAATGATGCCAGCACTCAGGGCCGGCTCCAGGTTTTCGAGGGCCCCGGGCGAAAGAGTCTCAGTGGGCCCCCCCATTTAACACAGACCCCGATTTATGATGCACAGATACAATGCCAGATTTCACTTCTTACATGAGTGACAGCTATTGTAAATTCTGCAGTGTATATATACAGGACAGGACTGTGCAGTATATATATACAGGAGGAAAGGTGCTGTGCAGTGTATATATACAGAAGGAAAGGTGCTGTGCAGTGTATATATACAGGGGGAGAGGTGCTGTGCAGTGTATATATTCAGGGGGAGAGGTGCTGTGCAGTGTATATATACAGGGGGAGAGGTGCTGTGCAGTGTATATATACAGGGGGAGAGGTGCTGTGCAGTGTCGTGAGCAGGGCGTTGTTGTATCAGAAAATCTTTTCTGTTTTGAGTTTTTCTATGAAACAAAGACTTTTCTACATAAACAACTTTGTTTGGTTTTGCGGCCCCAACAGATCTGTGCTACAAAGTAACAGGCGGCTCGGGCATTAATGAGGGACCTGATGCTGAATCCTTTCCACAAACCCTAATGACCCAATTAGTGCCCTGTCATTAGAACCTCATTAAACACCTCCCTGTCCTGAGTAGTCATGTACAGTATGGGGGGATCCTGCAGCCCACCCCCTGACTGCTCCATACCATACACTGCCCTCTGTCGCTCTCACTATTATCCCTATTATCCTGTGCATTTCTCCGTCATCGTTACCCCATGTTACACTTGTCACCCCCCACTACAGAGTAGCAGGGCAGCCAATGTCACCCCATCCCGGACCCTAATGGCAGCAGGAAATGTCTGCTCCTCTATTGGGTTGGAACCTGATTTAATCAAGGAATAATGTGGATTTGTTGCCGGTGGCCGCAGGGGAAGGGTTAAGTGATGCCATGTCCTTGGTGGGAGCAGTGGCAGCTGCTGGGACCTGGACAGACACAACCAATGTTGCTGTGACTGCACAGTGTGACCTGGAGGAAAGAAGCTGAGACTCCGGAGCAGAAATCACCCACATGCCAGCACTGGGCAGAGTCCCTCCAGTCACCAGCCTGGGGCCACGGGGCCCCAACGTACAGCCCACAGCTCAGTTTTATCCATGGCAGCAGCTCCCCTTCCTCCTGGCATCTGGTTAACCCCATTTATGCGGGTCGGATTGTTATCTTTAAGGTTCAGCAATAACCTTCATACAGATGGGAAAGGGTTAAGCTTCTTCCTACCCCACTGGTGCAGGTTTGGTGCAGCATGCATGTATTCTGGGAGAGCTGGGTGGCTGCAGTTTGCAGGCTGCACCCCATCAGCTGCTCCTCCAGACATCACCCACATTTTTAGGCAGCGGAGACAGACAGCAGCAGACTGAGCCACAAGTCCATCTGCAACCACTGCTCTGCTGGATACCTTTGCACTCACTCAGTCACTGGTAGGAGCTCCGGAATCTGCCTGATAAACTTCAGCACTGCAGCCAGCCAGGGGCCAGAGCAGGAGAATGTGCTCTCTCCGCCCACAAACAATGTCACACTGGCTGCGTTCTCTTAACCCCTATGTGTGCCTGCCTGGCTGCACTGACTGAGTGAGAAGATGCTTGTGTCAGAGCTGGCACATAGGGGTTAAGAGAACGCAGCCAGTAGTGACTTTGTGGGCGGAGAGTTCTCCTGCTCTGCTCTCCCAGCTCTATCTATGACAGCGTGAGTGGGCCCCCTTCTCTCCCCAGGGCCCCGGCATTTGCCCAGGTGCGCCGGGTGCTGACGCCGGCCCTGCCAGCACTGATTGGGCGCCATCATCACGTGTCGCAACAAGCACTCTAGCCCCATATATATAGGTTTTATAATTTTTTAGGGTCAATCATTTGAATCAAGAAGGAGTTGTCTTAGTAGTGGACAACTCCTTTAAGGCTGTTAAACTTAGCTCCTGGATCCTGAGCTTCAAAGGGGTTAGCAAATGGTTTGTTACAGGACAGAATCTTTCCTCTTGACTGTATAGAGAGGAAGGGGAGACACAGGATATTTGAAATGCCACAACTTAGCCCATCATCCATTCACAAACAGCAATTTTTAAATTGGCCCATCCGGGTCATCCTGGAAATATGATCCTATGTCAGGACTATAAAAGGCTGGGTGGCACAAAAAGAAGTTGTTCACATGTGGGTACTGTGTATGCTGATGTGACCCATAACTCATTTCTTCTTCCCTCAAGGAAACAGAAGATAACTCTAGACGGAAACGTTTAGATATTTCTGTTTTTTCTCACTTTTTGTTTTATAACTGTTTTGCATCATTTTGTCCCTTTATTTTACCCTTTTTATATCTTTTATTTTAAGCACTGTATATTTTTATATTAAAGTTTAAAATCTTTAATAAGCTTGATCCTTGTATGCTTTAAAGAATCCATAGACTTTCAGAGACTGTGTGACCTTTTGATTGTCAGACAGTTATATATTTTGGGGACTTATCACCCTGTGTGTTTGATGAGTGGTGGCAGCACGCTAAGTAATCGGGGTGAATGGACTTTGTAGGACGTGATTTATAAAAGTAGCTGAATTGGAAGTGTTTCTGCACTCTCTGGAGTTATGACATGAGTCATAGCAGATAAATAGATAAAATGGCAGTTTTATTAACGACGTCTTTCAGATGCCACTGTCCTTCCTCAGGACTATTATACAAAAATAGTGATTTATGCTCACTTTGTAGCCTAACACAGAGGTTAAGAGTTGGCTTGAATGAGAGGAGATAAATTAACCCTTGCATGTGCACCCCACGTCATGTGTTGAGAAGTGTGTACGTGATAGTGGTCATGCTCGGTCTTCACTCCATTCATTGTTTATAAGACTGCTGAAAATAGCCAAGCACTGTACTTGGCTGTCCCATAGAAAATTAATCTCCTTTCAATTCAGAACAGGATAGCAGAGCCCCAATATTGGGGTTCCAAAGCTCCAGTCTCAGTAGTCAGACCACCGGCAATCAGCAATTTATACCTATTAGGAGGGGCATAGGGGCATGCCACTAGAAGTGTTATTAGGGGATACGTGTCTCTAGGAGTGTTATTAGGAGGGACGTGCCATTAGCCCTCCGTCAGGGGCAACTGCTGCTGAGCTGCAGGAGATCAGATATCAGTGTTTTGGCTTCTCCGGCTTATTGCACCTGAATGCGTCACACCTTTGACGGTTAGAATTTGCTGTTTTTATTCATCCCAATTGTTTTCTTAGCTTGTTTTATGAATAGCTAGTGCTAAATTTGTGGATTTGTCATAGAAGGTTTTGTTAGAAATAAGATTGTGCTTCTCAGGCACATTGCGCCCTAACACATATTCTCTCTCTTGCTTGTTGCTTTTCTACTGAAATGGCGAGAAGAATATTTGACTTGTCCAATGCCCTTCATGTTGAGCAAGTGCAAAATATACTGCTTGATCATGAGACAGACCCCTTACAGCTAGAAGATTTAGGGGAAGAAAGTGGCATTCATTCAGAAGTTGATGTGGAAGAATGTCCAGATGTGTCTGATACAGATCAAGATGGAGAGAGTGAGGAGGATGCTCAAGACATAGAAACATATTACTTTTCTGGTTATTAAACATTTTTTTCCCACCTGATTATGCGTATTCTCATTTATTACATTCCTATTAAGGTAACTGATCACTTTTAGAGCATTGAAATATTTAAAAAAGGAAAATATAGCCAATTTTCTAGCGTGTGCCGGACAGGCGCAATGCCCCTAAACTTGTTATGAAACATATTGAACGGCCCACCCTTAAGACTAAAAGGGGGGTCGCATGATAACACAGCACCCAGAACATTATTATGAGTTTTATTATGTGGCATGTTAAACCAGTATTTAAATTCAGAGGTTTATGAAGTGTTAATATTAACAGTAAGCTGTGCTATGCATGAGCAGGTTATTTCTGGTTCCAGCTGGAGGTGTTTCCCGCACTTTATCTGTTCCCTGATTGGTGGTTATAAAAAGTGCGGGAAGAATATTTTGGTATAAAAACAGCTGTTTCAACAGTTCCTGTCAGTCACCTGAAGAAATTTGAAGACAAGAAGAACATATGATGGAACCGTTACTTCAGCAGCTGATCATGAGGGCTGAGGAGGAGGGCGGCGTTGAATGGCTACGGAGATGCCTGGCTATAGAACCGGTTTTAAAACCTACCTCTGTCCCAGAGGTTTTGGATTCTCGGTCACCACATTCGCAGCCTCCTTCTCCGGTGACATCGATTCCTTTTGCCCCGACGAGATCAAGCCGCAGCTCCAAGAGGAACCGCAGGTCGAGAGTCGCTTACTCTCCCTCGCCACCATCTTCTAGAGCCCCGGTGACCTACAGGATGTGCGCACTAGTAGGCGGATATCATCACAGAGGAAGTCTCGCAGCCCTGCACGAGATCACCAGCGGTCTCACTACCCGGCGTCATCAGAAGGCGCTGGTGGTACGAAAGCAGCGCAGCTGAGAGAAGCACTGCAAGTCTCAGCGAGCGGGAGCGGCGTCAGTGGAGCTTCTGGGCATGGCGGTTTTGAAATCGCTGCTATGGCCCGAAGATCGGGGGCTGCAGAAAGGCATCCTCACAGCAGGGATTCGTTTTCAGGGACCCCAGTTGCCGCCACTGCTGCAGGATCCTGGATTTCTCAACAGCCAGCGATGGATGAAAACCAACTCGCTCCTCAGCAGCTGCATTCGCCTACTGCTGTGGGCTTGAGTGCTGGCACACAAAGCGACAGTGGATCTCTTCATCAATCCAGGGGTGAGAACTTGAATGTGCCCCTGTCTGTCTCAGCAATAGATATGAAGTCATTAGTGAGGGAAGTTTTAGTTGAAGTTATGGGTAGTAATGTACCCAGGGTGTCACCTAGAGCTTCCTCTTCAGATTCTAGCATAGGCAGCTCAGGTGTAGTGTTAAAACCTAGACTGCCTGAAGTTCTTCTAAAGGAATCACTCACTTGTGAGGTGTCGCCATTAGGTTTTCACCTGAGTGCGGCTTTAAAAGAACAAATATGGAATAAAGAATTTGTTAATTTGTTCTCCCTTTTACCATCTGGTAGGGATCAGCAGAGTAGATATGAAAGGAAGGAGGAGCATAATGAAAAAAGGAGGACTTCTCCAGTTAAATCTTTCAATAACTGGCTCCAAGCCTTTGCTATCTACTCTGCTGTATTAGGTGAGAAGTACCCCAGTCTTTGCTCAGGTTTATTCCAGCATTTGGATGCCATTTTGGAAGCATACCGTAAATTTTGGCGGTATGGCATGGTTATTATATGATGAGGCATTTCATCAAAAATTATCCATGTACCCCAAGCTGTCTTGGGGCACGAAGGATGTCGGCTTATGGCTTAATATGATGTTACCTCAGCGATCTTCTAATGTGAGGCAGGTTGCTAGTGTTCCTATAAAAAAGGGTGTATGTTTTTCTTTCAATGAGAATAGCTGCAAGTGGGCTCAGAACTGTTGCTTTCACCATGAGTGCTCATTTTGCGGGGGTTCACACGCAATGTTTAAATGTTTTAAGAAGCAATTACAGAATGGACAGCAAGGTAACCCCAAGGAACCTTTTTCTAAGGGCACCGACTCCGGTGATGCTGGAAAAGTTGGCTCCTTGGCTAGAGCTGTACCCAGATCGAGCGAGTAGCTCTCTTCTGTATGAAGGTTTTCTCAATGGTTTTTTCGTCCCCCCCTTTTCAGGTAGCGGGTGTAAGATGGTTCCTAACTTGCCCTCTGCTATTCAGTTTCCTCACATTGTTGAAGACAAAATTGTAAAAGAATTGGAGTCTGGTAGGGTGTCTGGGCCTTTTGACTCACCCCCTTTTGATAATTTTAGACTATCCCCTTTAGGAATTGTGCCTAAAAAAGAGCAAGGGGCCTATAGGCTTATTCATCACTTGTCATACCCAAAGGGTTATTCTTTGAATGACGAAATTGCTGGTGATAAGTGTTCAGTTAAATATACTTCATTTGATGAAGCAGTAAATTTATTAAGAAAATTTGGGCGTAATGCGCTAATGTCAAAATCGGACATAAAATCTTCGTTTCGTCTTTTACCAGTTAACCACGATGGTTTTAACTCTCTCGGTTTTTCATTCAGAGGCAAATTCTTTTTTGATAGGTGCCTCCTTATGGGTTTTTCCCTTTCTTGTTTTTATTTTGAGACATTCTCCACTTTTTTGCATTGGGTAGTTGAGGTAAATTCTGGTGAAGGGGGTTTACTACATTACTTAGACAATTTTTTATTTATTGGTCCAAAAGATTCAGACGCTTGTAGTTCATTGTTAAATACCTTTGTGGAAGTATGCAGTCATTTTGGTGTCCCCATCGCAGCTGAAAAAACCCTGCCCCCTTGTGCTTCTTTGGAGTTTTTGGGTATTCTCATTGATTCAGAAAACATGACTTGTTCGTTACCCGTTGATAAACTTTCTAAACTTTGTACAGCTATAAATTGCTGTTTAATGATCGAAAAAATAACTTTAAACGAGTTGCAGTCTTTGTTAGGTCTGTTGAACTTTGCTCTTAAAATTGTCCCTATAGGTAGAGTTTTTTCTGCACGCTTATAGGCTGCTACATCTGGTTATACCAATCCTAATTCTCATATTAGGTTGGGGAAGGATTTAACAGAAGACCTGAAAATTTGGCTTAGTTTTTTATCTCCGTTCAATGGTAAAACTGTATGGCAAGCGCCGTTTGCTAAGGCGGAAGATTTGTCTTTGTCTTATTTTGCGGATGGAAAGTTTGGTCTTGGTGCAGTATTTGCTAAGAAATGGATTTGTGAGTCTTGGCCGGTATCTTGGGCCCGTCGTAAAATATTAAAAAATCAAACGGTATTAGACTTGTTTGCATTATTGCTCTGCCTCCATATTTGGAGCCCGTCCCTTAAGGATAAGCAAATTTTGTTTTCCTCTAGTAATCAAGGTTTCTCAAATACTTAAGCAGATTATTTTTCTTTGGAATTTAACATCTGGTTGAAAGCTTCTTTTTCTATTAGAGTGAGCAATAGTAATGCTAAACTTGTTTGTCACCGCCAGCAGTCTCAGTTCTTGATGGAGGTCCCAGATGCAGACCTCAAAGGAGTAGATTACCCTCAGTGGATTTGGAGCATTGTTCAGGATTAATCCCGCATTTTATTACAAAGTCATTGGCTGACAGAACCTGGGCTGATTATTCAGTCGCATGGCGCTCATGGGTGATTTTTTGTGTCAGTAGGGGTTACCGGTACGAGGAATGCACGGCTGAGAAAGCTTTGCAATTTTTGGAAAGTCTAGCGTTGCAGGGCCTTTCTTATTCAGCTTTAGCAAAAAATGTAGCTGGTGTTTCATTTTTTCTAAAATTTTTAGGTTCAAAACCAATGTCTGATTCTTTTCATGTTAAACAATTTTTAAAAGGCTTCAGGAGACATAATTTTAGGCCTGACGATCGTCGGCCCATATCTTTTAAATTGCTTAAATCCATTTTGTTAAAGGGAACCTGTCACCCCGTTTTTTCAGATTGAGATATAAATACTGTTAAATAGGGCCTGCGCTGTGCGTTACTATAGTGTATGTAGTGTACCCTGATTCCCCACCTATGCTGAGAAATACATTACGAAAGTCGCCGTTTTCGCCTGTCAATCAGGCTGGTCAGGTCGGGTGGGCGTGGTGACACCGCTCTTTTCTTCCCCAGCTTTCCGTTGGTGGCGTAGTGGTGTGCGCATGTCGCAGTGACGAATCCACTGCGCGCACGTGAAGAAGCAGCGCGCGATCTGCGCTATTACCCCCTGTCATCGTTGGGGGCGGCCATCTTCCTGGGGCCGCGCGTGCGCATTTGGAGTGCTCTGCTGCACGGGGCTTCAGGAAAATGGCCGCGGGATGCCGCGCGTGCGCAGAAGAGATCGCGGCGGCCATTTTCCCAAAACCGAGTTTGCATCTCATGACACTCGGAGTGTTATTAGGAGGGACATGCCACTAGGAGTGTTATTAGGAGGGACATGCCACTAGGAGTGTTATTAGGAGGGACGTGCCACTAGGACTGTTATTAGGAGGGACATGCCACTAGGAGTGTTATTAGGAGGGACGTGCCACTAGGAGTGTTATTAGGAGGGACATGCCACTAGAAGTGTTATTAGGAGGGACATGCCACTAGGAGTGTTATGGAGGGACATGCCACTAGGAGTGTTATTAGGAGGGACGTGCCACTAGGAGTGTTATTAGGAGGGACGTCCCACTAGGAGTGTTATTAGGAGGGACGTGCCACTAGGAGTGTTATTAGGAGGGACTTGCCACTAGGAGTGTTTTTAGGAGGGACATGCCACTAGGACTGTTATTAGGAGGGACATGCCACTAGGAGTGTTATTATGAGGGACATGCCACTAGGAGTGTTATTAGGAGGACGTGCCACTAGGACTGTTATTAGGAGGGACATGCTACTCGGAGTGTTATTAGGAGGGACGTGCCACTAGGAGTGTTATTAGGAGGGACATGCCACTAGGAGTGTTATTAGGAGGGACGTGCCACTAGGAGTGTTATTAGGAGGGACATGCCACTAGAAGTGTTATTAGGAGGGACATGCCACTAGGAGTGTTATTAGGAGGGACATGCCACTAGAAGTGTTATTAGGAGGGACATGCCACTAGGAGTGTTATGGAGGGATGTGCCATTAGTAGTGGTATTAGGAAGCTCAAATACAGACATTGCATTAGCAGACACATACCGGTAATTACTGCCCTCATATTTCTGTTTGCCTTCATATTGTGGCAGTCATAGATCATAAAAATGAGAACTCTCATATACAACTACCTGAGTGCTGTATGAAATAAAGACATAAGGAGACCGATCATTTATTTTAAACATATTTTATTAAATACAAACTTAACTTCTACCTAAAGCCAAGGATCCAGAAGAAGGCAAAATACCTGAACACGTTCAGCCAATGTGTGTTACAGGGAAAAAATTCCTTCATGACCCCGAGAAAAGGCGATCAGTTCGAGAACCCTGGACCAAGGCCATACTACAACTAACTAACTGATATATATACAACAATGATATTCAATATGGTGACTCGTTTCTGGATAGCAGATCTTCTTTGTCCTGGTAAGTCGCCTCACCTTTCCTCATCAGACCAAACCCTGAAGCTCATAGCTTGGCTATGTTCATCTTCCCTGTAAAAAAAAACAGAACAATACCCCCCACAGAACACTACCCCCACACAGAACACTACCCCCCACGGAACACTACCCCTTAATATACAGACATAGGATTGTTGCATCATATCAGGACCCTTATACAGTTGGCAAACAAATAAAGTTGCACTCTATAGTGCTAAAGCATGTAAATATATATATATGTATGTTCTACTCCTTACACAGTTTGGTTATATAGCAGACACCTAAACAATATGATGTCATGATGCACTGATTCCAGGGTTAGATCCATACAATCAGCATATAATAACATATAACATAACAGCATATAATAACATCATAAGACAACAAATATAATGTACAGACATATTAAATGATTAAAACTAAACAATCGTGTGGCTCTCTTTAGATTCTTCAGTCTTCCTTCCAGGATCCAGATTCTCTCCCTGGTAAGAAAAAAAAATAATATGAGGGGAAGTATCAGTATAAAACCTGTAGAAAGCGTCATAAATATATTGTACTTTATGCCAGATAAACAAGCCCCCTTTTCTCTCCATTTTTAAGTTTTGACGTAAACACTTAAAATGGTGTAATAAATTTGTTTTTAAAAAAAAGTTGCAAATGCAGTTATATATAAGTAAAATAAATAAAATAAAATAGGAAAATAAAATGGTAAAATAAATAAATAAATAAAAAGAAAGAAAGTAAAGTAAACAAATAAATATATTTTCCCCCAATGTATGTACACCAACCTCTGTCCCATGTGGGGGAATAATGGTACATTTTTTGCCCCAATAATCTTAAATTAAAGTGACAGAACCACCACCAACAATCGGTGCCAGCCACAGATACAACTTCAAGTGTCACTGACCATAGTAGCAACAGTGGTGTCTCCATCCGAGGTGCCACCTTTGTGCTGACCTCTCTGATGTCCCCATGTTTGCTGCATAGAACTCTGTGTCCAGCATGCCGCTGTGTGACCTCACATAGAACCTTCATCACCCAAGTCTAGAGATTCTACCAGCAAGGACTGAAGAAATCTAGAACCTTACAGCCCCAATCTGTAGACTTGGAGGGTCCATGTTGGCGCTAAGTTCACTAACTTAAATCCCTGAAAGGTTTCTTATTTACCTGTATCCTCAATCCAGAGGATTGAAATGAGAGTCTGTGTCCTTGATCCTGGATCCTCTGCTCTCCTCGTCTTCATCTCTTGAAATGACAGTCTGTGTCCTCGATCCTGAATCCTCCGCTCTCGTCGTCTTCATCTTCTGGAATAAGATTCTGTCCCCAGAACACCCGTTTGTATAGACCCACAGTCATTGTGACATCATGCTGTGAGGTAACAATGACCTCCTGTATTTGATGATGTCACCTGTATTTGATGATGTCACATATGACTATGAGTGAAATCTCCACAGGTATTAATTAATATTAACAACAAATAGTAATAATATGGCACATCACATTGGTTACCATCAAGGCAGGAGTAGCCGGGCGATTAAGGAAAAGTTTCCAAAAGTAAAAAGCATTTACTGCGTCTGAAAAAAATATAGGACTTGATAATAATTTACCTCAAACGTAATCAAATTCTCGGCCCTATGACAACACTTCCCCCTTCTTACAGCATTACACTGTTACCATAGGAAGACCTCATTTACAAAACTAGTAACAAAACTTTAGCCATTGCCCATGGCAACCAGTCTGATTCCACCTTTAGTGTATCTATTATTATTATTTATTTATATAGCGCCATTGCTTCCATGGTGATGTACATGAGGAGGGGACACATACAAGTTACAGATATCACTTACCGTAAGCAAACTAACAATGACAGACTGGTACAGAGGGGCGAGGACCCTGCCCTTTCTGGCTTACATTCTACAGGGTGGAGGGGAAACACCTTAAGGCTATGTGCACAAGTTGCGGATTAGGCTTAGGAATTTCTGGTGCGGATTCTGCCTCTCCTGGCCTAAAACGCACCTGCGGATTTGCCACGTTTTTTGTGCGGTTCCGCACCGTTTTTTGTGCGTTTTTCTGCGTTTTTTACCCCTGCGGTTTTCTATAATGGAATGGGTACAAAAACGCTGCAGATTCACAAAAAAGAAGTTACATGCTACTTCTTGGATGGTACAACGATAACAGTAGCTGAAGAATCCGAAAGGCTACTTTAGAATACTTCTAGTAAGAGACCAGTGTTTTGGACCGGGCTGCCAGCGTGCTCGGGCCCCCCTTTTTGCTCTTAATCACCGGGCCCCATACTGTAGTAAGGGCAGTAGTGCCCTGATGGCGGCCCTGAGCATGAAAAAAAAGTTCTGATTTTGTGGCCAATAGCAACCAATCACAGTGTTGCTTTTCTTATACTGATCGTCAAAAGAAAGCTGTGTTGTGATTAGTTGCTACAGGCAACAAAGACATTTTTACCAAATATTGCCAATACCAGAATTGATTTGTGGATCTTCTGTGGGGGGTGAGTGTAAGGGGGGCTTAAGGGGGTTGTCCAGGTTTGTGTCTGCAGAATTGTGAATTCTCACAGTGCGCGCTGTCAGGATTCTTCGGCAACAGCGAGACCAGATGGTCATGTGACCATTGCCCGCTCCTGCTGGTCATGTGAGCACCGCCGCTCCTGCTGGTCATGTGACCACCGCCCGCTCTGCTGGTCATGTGAGCACCGCCGGTCCTGATGGTCATGCAGGGGAATTATGTCAGTGAGCACATCACCCGCTCATGATTCTGTAGTCACATAGAGGGACTGTGGACTTTTCAGCCTGGACAACCCCTTTAACCCCTTAATGACCGCCAATACGTCTTTTAACTGACCTGAGATATAAGAGAATAGCCTCCCCACACAGATGACAATCCAGCATCTGTTGGTTGTACACTATAGCTGACAACTTGCTGTATCAGCTACGATCAGTATTTGCACCTTCTAAATCTGTTTAACCCCTTAGATGCTGCTGTCAATAGTGACTACATCATTATAAATGGTTAACAAAGTGTGGGGGCTTCTTCTTTATCCCAATTGGTGCCCTCCGATCATGATTTTGTTGTCCTGATGTTTGCGATGGCAATTCATGACCAAATCGCGGCCTTAGAGTCTGATGGCTGTAGTAATCTGTTTAGAAGTTAGCAACATTTAGGTGGTAAAAATACACATTTTCATTTCTGTCATGCCACTTTGCATTAATTCCTGTAAAGCACCTGAAGGGTTAATAAACTACCTGACAGCAGTTTTCAATATGTTTAGGGGTGCTGTTTTTATAATGGTATCACGTTTGGGGGTTTCCCAATATATGGGACCCCTAAAGTCACTTCAAACATGGATAAGTCCCTAAAAAAATAAATGTGGTAAATTTCTTTGAAAAAATGAAAAATTGCTGCTACATTTTTAAACCTCCTAAAATGCTAACAAAATAAAATAACATTTTACAAATGGTGCTGATGTAAAGCAGACATGTGGGAAATGTTATTTATTAATGGTTTGCTGTTGTATGACTATCTGGATTAAAGAAACAGGAACACATGGGCTACTTGCACAGTGAACAAGTCTGTATGATCATGTTCACACACCACCAAGAAACCTGAAGACACAAAAGAGAATAGTAAAACCAAAAACACTCAGTTTGAAAAAATGTTGCAGTAATCCGCAAGTGCTAGTAAAAGATGTAAAAAACAGGGTATTTGGTTGATACGTTTTTTGCAAAAAATGTATACTAAGCTGCTCTACCAATCTTCACGGTATACCCTTATCAGAGCAGTCCTAACTAATGTATGCAATCCCCATCTGATGTATTTAAAAACCTGATCATCTGTATATAACCTGTGTGAACAGGGTTCAGAGAGGAAAAAATCCATGTGTGCATACAGGGTAGAACAGCTTTTGTGCAGATAGCCCAAGAGGAGTGGTGGAACTCCCCAGTCTTGTAGACACAAGAGAACAATTATGGAAACAGGAACACATGGGCTACTTGCACAGTGAACAAGTCTGTATGATCATGTTCACACACCACCAAGAAACCTGAAGACACAAAAGAGAATAGTAAAACCAAAAACACTCAGTTTGAAAAAATGTTGCAGTAATCCGCAAGTGCTAGTAAAAGATGTAAAAAACAGGGTATTTGGTTGATACGTTTTTTGCAAAAAATGTATACTAAGCTGCTCTACCAATCTTCACGGTATACCCTTATCAGAGCAGTCCTAACTAATGTATGCAATCCCTATCTGATGTATTTAAAAACCTGATCATCTGTATATAACCTGTGTGAACAGGGTTCAGAGAGGAAAAAATCCATGTGTGCATACAGGGTAGAACAGCTTTTGTGCAGATAGCCCAAGAGGAGTGGTGGAACTCCCCAGTCTTGTAGACACAAGAGAACAATTATGGAAACAGGAACACATGGGCTACTTGCACAGTGAACAAGTCTGTATGATCATGTTCACACACCACCAAGAAACCTGAAGACACAAAAGAGAATAGTAAAACCAAAAACACTCAGTTTGAAAAAATGTTGCAGTAATCCGCAAGTGCTAGTAAAAGATGTAAAAAACAGGGTATTTGGTTGATACGTTTTTTGCAAAAAATGTATACTAAGCTGCTCTACCAATCTTCACGGTATACCCTTATCAGAGCAGTCCTAACTAATGTATGCAATCCCTATCTGATGTATTTAAAAACCTGATCATCTGTATATAACCTGTGTGAACAGGGTTCAGAGAGGAAAAAATCCATGTGTGCATACAGGGTAGAACAGCTTTTGTGCAGATAGCCCAAGAGGAGTGGTGGAACTCCCCAGTCTTGTAGACACAAGAGAACAATTATGGAAACAGGAACACATGGGCTACTTGCACAGTGAACAAGTCTGTATGATCATGTTCACACACCACCAAGAAACCTGAAGACACAAAAGAGAATAGTAAAACCAAAAACACTCAGTTTGAAAAAATGTTGCAGTAATCCGCAAGTGCTAGTAAAAGATGTAAAAAACAGGGTATTTGGTTGATACGTTTTTTGCAAAAAATGTATACTAAGCTGCTCTACCAATCTTCACGGTATACCCTTATCAGAGCAGTCCTAACTAATGTATGCAATCCCTATCTGATGTATTTAAAAACCTGATCATCTGTATATAACCTGTGTTCCTGTTTCCATAATTGTTCTCTTGTGTCTACAAGACTGGGGAGTTCCACCACTCCTCTTGGGCTATCTGCACAAAAGCTGTTCTACCCTGTATGCACACATGGATTTTTTCCTCTCTGAACCCTGTTCACACAGGTTATATACAGATGATCAGGTTTTTAAATACATCAGATAGGGATTGCATACATTAGTTAGGACTGCTCTGATAAGGGTATACCGTGAAGATTGGTAGAGCAGCTTAGTATACATTTTTTGCAAAAAACGTATCAACCAAATACCCTGTTTTTTACATCTTTTACTAGCACTTGCGGATTACTGCAACATTTTTTCAAACTGAGTGTTTTTGGTTTTACTATTCTCTTTTGTGTCTTCAGGTTTCTTGGTGGTGTGTGAACATGATCATACAGACTTGTTCACTGTGCAAGTAGCCCATGTGTTCCTGTTTCCATAATTGTTCTCTTGTGTCTACAAGACTGGGGAGTTCCACCACTCCTCTTGGGCTATCTGCACAAAAGCTGTTCTACCCTGTATGCACACATGGATTTTTTCCTCTCTGAACCCTGTTCACACAGGTTATATACAGATGATCAGGTTTTTAAATACATCAGATAGGGATTGCATACATTAGTTAGGACTGCTCTGATAAGGGTATACCGTGAAGATTGGTAGAGCAGCTTAGTATACATTTTTTGCAAAAAACGTATCAACCAAATACCCTGTTTTTTACATCTTTTACTAGCACTTGCGGATTACTGCAACATTTTTTCAAACTGAGTGTTTTTGGTTTTACTATTCTCTTTTGTGTCTTCAGGTTTCTTGGTGGTGTGTGAACATGATCATACAGACTTGTTCACTGTGCAAGTAGCCCATGT
Organism: Ranitomeya imitator; assembly: GCF_032444005.1. Taxonomy (NCBI): domain Eukaryota; kingdom Metazoa; phylum Chordata; class Amphibia; order Anura; family Dendrobatidae; genus Ranitomeya; species Ranitomeya imitator. The sequence continues at coordinate 438,031,780 of NC_091285.1, forward strand.
GTTCCTGTTTCCATAATTGTTCTCTTGTGTCTACAAGACTGGGTAGTTCCACCACTCCTCTTGGGCTATCTGCACAAAAGCTGTTCTACCCTGTATGCACACATGGATTTTTTCCTCTCTGAACCCTGTTCACACAGGTTATATACAGATGATCAGGTTTTTAAATACATCAGATAGGGATTGCATACATTAGTTAGGACTGCTCTGATAAGGGTATACCGTGAAGATTGGTAGAGCAGCTTAGTATACATTTTTTGCAAAAAACGTATCAACCAAATACCCTGTTTTTTACATCTTTTACTAGCACTTGCGGATTACTGCAACATTTTTTCAAACTGAGTGTTTTTGGTTTTACTATTCTCTTTTGTGTCTTCAGGTTTCTTGGTGGTGTGTGAACATGATCATACAGACTTGTTCACTGTGCAAGTAGCCCATGTGTTCCTGTTTCCATAATTGTTCTCTTGTGTCTACAAGACTGGGGAGTTCCACCACTCCTCTTGGGCTATCTGCACAAAAGCTGTTCTACCCTGTATGCACACATGGATTTTTTCCTCTCTGAACCCTGTTCACACAGGTTATATACAGATGATCAGGTTTTTAAATACATCAGATAGGGATTGCATACATTAGTTAGGACTGCTCTGATAAGGGTATACCGTGAAGATTGGTAGAGCAGCTTAGTATACATTTTTTGCAAAAAACGTATCAACCAAATACCCTGTTTTTTACATCTTTTACTAGCACTTGCGGATTACTGCAACATTTTTTCAAACTGAGTGTTTTTGGTTTTACTATTCTCTTTTGTGTCTTCAGGTTTCTTGGTGGTGTGTGAACATGATCATACAGACTTGTTCACTGTGCAAGTAGCCCATGTGTTCCTGTTTCCATAATTGTTCTCTTGTGTCTACAAGACTGGGGAGTTCCACCACTCCTCTTGGGCTATCTGCACAAAAGCTGTTCTACCCTGTATGCACACATGGATTTTTTCCTCTCTGAACCCTGTTCACACAGGTTATATACAGATGATCAGGTTTTTAAATACATCAGATAGGGATTGCATACATTAGTTAGGACTGCTCTGATAAGGGTATACCGTGAAGATTGGTAGAGCAGCTTAGTATACATTTTTTGCAAAAAACGTATCAACCAAATACCCTGTTTTTTACATCTTTTACTAGCACTTGCGGATTACTGCAACATTTTTTCAAACTGAGTGTTTTTGGTTTTACTATTCTCTTTTGTGTCTTCAGGTTTCTTGGTGGTGTGTGAACATGATCATACAGACTTGTTCACTGTGCAAGTAGCCCATGTGTTCCTGTTTCCATAATTGTTCTCTTGTGTCTACAAGACTGGGGAGTTCCACCACTCCTCTTGGGCTATCTGCACAAAAGCTGTTCTACCCTGTATGCACACATGGATTTTTTCCTCTCTGAACCCTGTTCACACAGGTTATATACAGATGATCAGGTTTTTAAATACATCAGATAGGGATTGCATACATTAGTTAGGACTGCTCTGATAAGGGTATACCGTGAAGATTGGTAGAGCAGCTTAGTATACATTTTTTGCAAAAAACGTATCAACCAAATACCCTGTTTTTTACATCTTTTACTAGCACTTGCGGATTACTGCAACATTTTTTCAAACTGAGTGTTTTTGGTTTTACTATTCTCTTTTGTGTTATCTGGATTAAAGGGATAATCATTCAAATTTAGAAAATTGCTAATTTTTTAACATTTTTCTCAAATTTTTTATATTTTTTATAAGTTAACACAAAAAATGTTGAACTAAATTTACCATTATCATAAAGTATAATGTGTCACGAAAAAACAGTCTCAAAATCACTGGGATTTGTTGAAGCGTTGCAGAGTTATTACCACATAAAGTGACACTGGTCAGATTTCAAAAATTTGGCTCGGTCACTAAGGGGTTAATTACAGTAAGTGTTTGTAGGATATTACTGTTCTAGATTTTTTCCTAATTCTGTTCTTTTTTTAACACTTTCTTTTGCATGTATCAGACACAGAGGGATAACCTGTATTTCATAAAGGGGCTGTCTGCCAAGTTTTATTTTCTATTAAATGCCCCAGCATTCTCCAAAAATAATATAAATTATATATAGTCACCTGCGGATCCCCTTTCATAGTGCAACCCAGGTGCCCCGCTGGTCTCTGAACCTTCTTTTCTGATATAGATATTATGTGAACCCTAGAAAGGGGATGTTCAAGAGCAGGGATGGCACTCAGGAGCTGTAAACCATGCTATGAGGTTGGATAGTTTAAAAGGTTACTCCCCTAAAAAATAAATTTTTTCCCATGTGGAGACATGGGAGGTTGGCAGGTGCCCTGTCCGCTAGCCGAAACCGCATGGACCAGGGATCATCCCGCCAAATGCCTGCTCTCCTTTTAACGTAGGCATAACGTGGTTAATTAAAATACAATGCTGTGTCTCCACATCCCCAGTTACTGCATAAGGGATAATTTGCTTATTGCTGGGTCCGAACACCAGACCTCCTAGTGAGCCCCTGTCCTGAATTAAGTGGAGATGTTTGTGAAGGAAATATATAATCCTAAGGGAAACTATAATATCAGCAAAATAACTAGTTAAAGAAGTTATCCACTACCTGCACAACTTCTCATACCCCTCGCTTGGTCCCCATAAAATAATAATAAAGCTTATACTCTCATCTCGTGCTTACGCCGCTCCCACGATGTTGGCACTCCGTCTCCTGGTGCTCCTCTTGCGGTTGTTGTGAAACGTGATGCAGGTGCCCAGTGAGTGCTGGCGTCACTGTCCCGGCTTCCTGCCAAATTGAGAATGAAGAAGAAGTCAGAGATCAGCTGCTGTCCGGACTTCCTCTTCATGTTTGATTTGTCCGAAGGTGGGGACAATGATGCCAGCACTGATTGGGCGCCATCATCACGTGTCTCAACAATGCACTCTAGCCCCATGACCGCAAGTGCCGACACCAATGGAACGGGTTCTAAGGGTTCTAAGAACATTAAGGCCGATGCCCTCTCTAGGAGTTTTTTGCCTGATTCTCCTGAGGTCTTGGAACTGGTCGGTATTCTGAAAAAAGGGGTGGTCCTTTCTGCCATTTCCCCTGATTTACGACGGGTTCTTCAGGAATTTCAGGCTGACAGACTTGACCGCTGTCCTGTGGGGAAACTGTTTGTTCCTGACAGATGGACTAGTAGAGTGATTTCTGAGGTTCACTGTTCCGTGTTGGCTGGTCATCCTGGCATTTTTGGTACCAGAGACTTGGTTGGTAGGTCCTTTTGGTGGCCTTCTTTGTCGCTTGATGTGCGTTCTTTTGTGCAGTCCTGTGGGACTTGTGCGCGGGCCAAGCCTTGTTGTTCCCGTGCTAGTGGGTTGCTTTTGCCATTGCCGGTCCCTGAGAGGCCCTGGACGCATATTTCTATGGATTTTATTTCTGATCTTCCGGTTTCCCAGAGGATGTCTGTTATCTGCGTTGTTTGTGACCGGTTCTCTAAGATGGTTCATTTGGTGCCTTTGCCTAAATTGCCTTCCTCTTCGGATTTGGTTCCGTTGTTTTTTTCAGCATGTGGTTCGTTTACATGGTATTCCGGAGAATATTGTGTCCGACAGAGGTTCCCAGTTTGTTTCTAGGTTTTGGCGGGCCTTTTGTGCTAGGCTTGGCATTGATTTGTCTTTTTCTTCTGCATTTCATCCTCAGACAAATGGTCAGACCGAGCGAACTAATCAGACTTTGGAGACTTATTTGAGATGCTTTGTGTCTGCTGATCAGGATGATTGGGTGGCTTTCTTGCCATTAGCCGTGTTTGCCATTAATAATCGGGCAAGTTCGGCTACTTTGGTTTCGCCTTTCTTTTGTAATTTTGGTTTTCATCCTCGTTTTTCTTCTGGACAGGTTGAGCCTTCTGACTTTCCTGGTGGGTATTCTGTGGTTGACAGGTTGCAGCAGATTTGGGCTCATGTGGTGGACAATTTGGTGTTGTCTCAGGAGGAGGCTCAACGTTTTGCTAACCGTCGTCAGTGTGTTGGTTCCCGGCTTCGGGTTGGGGATCTGGTCTGGTTGTCTTCCCGTCATGTTCCTATGAAGGTTTCTTCTCCTAAGTGTAAGCCTCGGCTTACTGGTCCTTACAGGATTTCTGAGACTACTAATCCGGTGTCTTTTCGACTGGCGCTTCCGGCCTCTTTTGCGATCCATAATGTCTTCCATAGATCTTTATTGCGGAAATATGTGGAGCCCGTTGTTCCCTCTGTTGATCCTCCGGCCCCTGTGTTGGTTGATGGGGAGTTGGAATATGTTGTTGAGAATATTTTGGATTCCCGTTTTTCGAGGCGGAGGCTTCAGTACCTTGTCAAATGGAAGGGTTATGGCCAGGAGGATAATTCTTGGGTTTTTGCATCTGATGTCCATGCTGCTGATTTGGTTCGTGCCTTTCATCTGGCTCGTCCTGATCGGCCTGGGGGCTCTGGTGAGGGTTCGGTGACCCCTCCTCAAGGGGGGTACTGTTGTGAATTCTGCTTTTGGGCTCCCTCTGGTGGTTGTAGGTGGTAATGCAGTTGTCCCTGGGCTGTAGTCCTGGTCAGGTGTATCTGCTGATCGCAATTCTGACTGGGGTATTTAGGTTTGCAGGATTCATTAGTCCTTGCCAGTTGTCAATGGTTATTGGGAGGTGTTGGACCTCTGTCTGGTTTCTCCTGCTTAGCTGCCAATTCAGCAAAGATAAGTGTCTGGTTTTTTTTCTAAGGCACACATGCTGTGTGCTGGATTTTTGATTGTATTTCTGCTCTGTGTGTAGGATTCTCTGGAGTTGCAGATATACGTTCCACGTCTTTAGTTAGATGGAGGAATTTTTTGTATAATCTGCTGTGGATATTTTTGGAAGGGTTTTAATACTGACCGCACAGTATTCTGTCCTATCCTTTCCTATTTGAGCTAGAGTGGCCTCTTTTGCTAAATCCTGTTTTCTGCCTGTGTGTGTCTTTCCTCTCCTACTCACTGTCAGTATTTGTGGCAGGCTGCCTGTCCTTTGGGGTTCTGCTCTGAGGCAAGGTAGTATTCCTATTTCCATCTATAGGGGTATTTAGTCCTCCAGCTGTGACGAGGTGTCTAGGGTTTGTTAGGAACACCCCACGGCTATGTCTAGTTGCGGTGTTAGATCAGGATTTGCGGTCAGTACAGTTACTACCTACTCCAGTGAAAGTTATTCATGTGGCTCCAAGGTCACCGGATCATAACAGTACAACTGGCCAATAATGAGTTAAATGCATCTCAGAAGAAGGGAAGAAAGGTGTTGAGCAATTTTTTTTTTCTGCAGTCTGCTTTGTCTTTTCTTCCCCCTTTTTCTCTGGGTGGCTGAAGAGTCTTGTGCTAGCATGAATGTTCAGGAATTAGCTTCTCGTGTAGACCAGCTTGCTGCTAGGGTACAGGGTATTTCTGATTATATTGTTCAGACTCCTGTTTTAGAGCCGAAGATTCCTACTCCTGATTTGTTTTTTGGTGACAGGTCCAAATTTTTGAGTTTTAAAAACAACTGTAAACTGTTTTTTGCTCAGAGACCTTGATCCTCTGGTGATTCCATTCAGCAGGTTAAAATCGTCATCTCCCTGCTGCGTGGCGATCCACAGGATTGGGCATTTTCCCTGGAATCTGGGAATCCGGCTTTGCTTAATGTAGACTCCTTTTTTCAGGCTTTAGGATTATTATATGATGAACCGAATTCTGTGGATCAAGCGGAGAAGACCTTGTTGGCCCTGTCTCAGGGTCAAGAGGCGGCAGAATTGTATTGTCAGAAATTTAGAAAATGGTCTGTGTTGACTAAATGGAATGATGATGCTTTGGCGGCAATTTTCAGAAAGGGTCTTTCTGAATCCGTTAAAGATGTTATGGTGGGGTTTCCCACGCCTTTCTGTCTGAGTGATTCTATGTCTCTGGCCATTCAGATTGATCGGCGCTTGCGGGAGCGCAGAACTGTGCGCGCTGTGGCGTTGTCCTCCGAGCAGATTCCTGAGCCAATGCAGTGTGATAGGATTCTGTTTAGAACGGAACGACAAGGATTCAGACGTCAGAATAGGTTGTGTTATTATTGTGGCGACGCTTCTCATGTCATTTCAGTCTGCCCTAAGCGGACAAAGAGGATCGCTAGTTCATTTACCATCAGCACTGTACAACCCAAATTTCTGTTATCTGTGTCATTGATCTGCTCATTGTCATCATTTTCTGTCATGGCGTTTGTGGATTCAGGCGCCGCCTTGAACTTAATGGACTTTGAGTTTGCCAGGCGTTGTGGTTTTCCCTTGCAGCCTTTGCAGAACCCTATTCCTTTAAGGGGCATTGATGCTGCACCCTTGGCTAAAAAAAAGCCCCAGTTTTGGACACAGGTGACTATGCGCATGGCACCAGCCCATCAGGAAGATTGTCGATTTCTGGTGTTGCATAATTTGCATGATGCTATCGTGTTGGATTTTCCGTGGTTGCAGGTACATAATCCTGTGTTGGATTGGAAGTCCATGTCTGTGACTAGTTGGGGTTGTCAGGGGGTTCATAATGATGTTCCTTTGATGTCAATCTCCTCTTCTTCCTCTTCTGAAATTCCAGAGTTTTTGTCTGATTTTCAGGATGTATTCGATGAGCCCAAGTCCAGCTTCCTTCCACCGCACAGGGACTTCGATTCTGCGATTGACTTGATTCCAGGCTGTAAGTTTCCTAAGGGTCGACTTTTCAACCTGTCTGTGCCTGAACTGTTGTGAATTCCGCTCTTGGGCTCCCTCCGGTGGTTGTAAGTGGCACTTTTGTGAGTTCTGCTCTTGGGCTCCCATCTTGTGGTTTCTAGTGGTATGGCTGCTCCTTGGAGTTAGCTGTCATCAGCTGCCTCCACTTATCGTCTCTTCTGCTCGGCTATTTAAGTCTGGCTCTATCTTCAGCCAGTGCCACTTGTAAATGGTTCCTGGTTGGATTCACATCTCTTTGGAGTTCCCTGTTATCCTGACCAGTTCAGCTAAGCTAAGTTTTTGCTTGCCCTTTTCTGTCCATAGATTGTGGACTTATCCATTCTGTGCTTTCTATGTTTGTCCAGCTTATCAGTGTGAATTAATTCTGTCTTGCTGGAAGCTCTGGGAGGCAGATTTGCCCTCCACACCTCTAGGGTACCGTCACACAGTGGCATTTTGATCGCTACGACGGCACGATTTGTGACGTTCCAGCGATATATCCGTGACGTTCCAGCGATCTTGCTGTGTCTGACACGCTCCTGCGATCAGGGACCCCTTCAGAGCTCGTTCCATGTTGCTCCTAGACCACCGTATCATAACAGTACAAGTGGCCAAAAATGAATTAAATGCATCTCAAAAGAAGGAAAAGAAAGTTCTGAACCATTTTTTTCTGTGCTCTGGTTTGTCTTTTTTTTTTCTTTTCCTCTTGATATCTGGGTGGTTCAGGATATATGCTTTGGCATGGATGTTCAGGGTTTGTTTTCTCGTGTGGATCAACTTGCTGCAAGAGAACAGAGTATCCAGGACTATGTTGTCCAGGCTCCGGCTTCAGAGCCCAGAATTCCTACTCCTGATTTGTTTTTTGGGGACAGATCCAAGTTTTTGAACTTTAACCCCTTCATGACCCAGCCTATTTTGACCTTAAAGACCTTGCCGTTTTTTCCAATTCTGACCAGTGTCCCTTTATGAGGTAATAACTCAGGAACACTTCAACGGATCCTAGCGGTTCTGAGATTGTTTTTTCGTGACATATTGGGCTTCATGTTAGTGGTAAATTTAGGTCAATAAATTCTGCGTTTATTTGTGATAAAAACGGAAATTTGGCAAAAATTTTGAAAATTTCGCAATTTTCACATTTTGAATTTTTATTCTGTTAAACCAGAGAGTTATGTGACACAAAATAGTTAATAAATAACGTTTCCCACATGTATACTTTACATCAGCACAATTTTGGAAACAAAATTTTTTTTTGCTAGGAAGTTATAAGGGTTAAAATTTGACCAGCGATTTCTCATTTTTACAACGAAATTTACAAAACCATTTTTTTAGGGACCACCTCACATTTGAAGTCAGTTTGAGGGGTCTATATGGCTGAAAATACCCAAAAGTGACACCATTCTAAAAAATGCACCCCTCAAGGTACTCAAAACCACATTCAAGAAGTTTATTAACCCTTCAGGTACTTCACAGCAGCAGAAGTAACATGGAAGGAAAAAATTAACATTTAACTTTTTAGTCACAAAAATTATCTTTTAGCAACAATTTTTTTATTTTCCCAATGGTAAAAGGAGAAACTGAACCAAGAAACTTGTTGTCCAATTTGTCCTGAGTACACCGATACCTCATATGTTGGGGTAAACCACTGTTTGGGCGCACGGCAGGGCTTGGAAGGGAAGGAGCGCCATTTGACTTTTTGAATGAAAAATTGGCTGCACTCTTTAGCGGACACCATGTCACGTTTGGAGAGCCCCCGTGTGCCTAAAAATTGGAGCTCCCCCACAAGTGACCCCATTTTGGAAACTAGACGCCCCAAGGAACTTATCTAGATGCATAGTGAGCACTTTGAACCCCCAGGTGCTTCACAAATTGATCCGTAAAAATGAAAAAGTACTTTTTTTTCACAAAAAAATTCTTTTAGCCTCAATTTTTTCATTTTCACATGGGCGACAGGATAAAATGGATCATAAAATTTGTTGGGCATTTTCTCCTGAGTACACCGATACCTCACATGTGGGGGTAAACCACTGTTTGGGCACATGGTAAGGCTCGGAAGGGAAGGAGCGCCATTTGACTTTTTGAATGAAAAATTATCTCCATCGTTAGCGGACACCATGTCGCGTTTGGAGAGCCCCTGTGTGCCTAAACATTGGAGCTCCCCCACAAGTGACCCCATTTTGGAAACTAGACCCCCCAAGGAACTTATCTAGATGCATATTGAGCACTTTAAACCCCCAGGTGCTTCACAGAAGTTTATAACGCAGAGCCATGAAAATAAAAAATAATTTTTCTTTCCTCAAAAATGATTTTTTAGCCTGGAATTTCCTATTTTGCCAAGGGTAATAGGAGAAATTGGACCCCAAATGTTCTTGTCCAGTTTGTCCTGAGTACGCTGATACCCCATATGTGGGGGTAAACCACTGTTTGGGCGCACGGCAGGGCTCAGAAGGGAAGGCACGCCATTTGGCTTTTTAAATGGAAAATTAGCTCCAATCATTAGCGGACACCATGTCACGTTTGGAGAGCCCCTGTATGCCTAAACATTGGAGATCCCCCACAAGTGACCCCATTTTGGAAACTAGACCCCCCAAGGAACTTATCTAGATGCATATTGAGCACTTTAAACCCCCAAGTGCTTCACAGAAGTTTATAAAGCAGAGCCATGAAAATAAAAAATAAAAATTATTTTCTCAAAAATGATCTTTTAGCCTGCAATTTTTTGTTTTCCCAAGGGTAACAGGAGAAATTTGACTACAAAAGTTGTTGTCCAGTTTCTCCTGAGTACGCTGATACCCCATATGTGGGGGTAAACCACTGTTTGGGCACATGCCGGGGCTCGGAAGTGAAGTAGTGATGTTTTGAAATGCAGACTTTGATGGAATGCTCTGTGGGCGTCACGTTGCGTTTGCAGAGCCCCTGATGTGGCTAAACAGTAGAACCCCCCCACAAGTGACCCCATTTTGGAAACTAGACCCTGAAAGGAACTTATCTAGATGTGTGGTGAGGACTTTGAACCCCCAAGTGCTTCACAGAAGTTTATAACGCAGAGCCATGAAAATAAAAAAAAAAATATTTTCTCAAAAATGATCTTTTAGCCTGCAATTTGTTATTTTCCCAAGGGTAATAGGAGAAATTTCACCCCAAAAGTTGTTTTCCAGTTTCTCCTGAGTACGCTGATACCCCATATGTGGGGGTAAACCACTGTTTGGGCACACGTCGGGGCTCAGAAGGGAAGTAGTGACTTTTGAAATGCAGACTTTGATGGAATGGTCTGCGGGCGTCACGTTGCGTTTGCAGAGCCCCTGGTGTGCCTAAACAGTAGAAACCCCCCACAAGTGACCCCATTTTAGAAACTAGACCCCCCAAGGAACTTATCTAGATGTATGGTGAGCACTTTGAACCCCCAAGTGCTTCACAGAAGTTTATAATACAGAGCCGTGAAAATAAAAAAATCATTTTTCTTTCCTCAAAAATGATGTTTTAGCAAGCATTTTTTTATTTTCACAAGGGTAACAGGAGAAATTGGACCCCAGTAATTGTTGCGCAGTTTGTCCTGAGTATGATGGTACCCCATATGTGGGGGTAAACCACTGTTTGGGTGCACGTCGGGGCTCGGAAGGGAGGGAGCACCATTTGACTTTTTGACTACAAGATTGGCTGGAATCAATGGTGGCGCCATGTTGCGTTTGGAGACCCCTGATGTGCCTAAACAGTGGAAACCCCTCAATTCTACCTCCAACACTAACCCCCCCACACCCCTAACCCTTATCCCAACTGTAGCCGTAACCCTAATCACAACCCTAACCCCAACACACCCCTAACCACAACCCTAACCCCAACACACCCCTAACCCTAACCACAACCCTAATTCCAACACTAACCCTAAGGCTATGTGCCCACGTTGTGGATTCGTGTGAGATTTTTCAGCATCATTTTTGAAAAATACGCGGGTAAAAGGCACTGCGTTTTACCTGCGGATTTTCCGCGGATGTCCAGTGTTTTTTGTGCGGATTTCACCTGCGGATTCCTATTGAGGAACAGGTGTAAAACGCTGCGGAATCCGCACAAAGAATTGACATGCTGTGGAAAATACAACGCAGCGTTTCCGCACGGTATTTTCTGCACCATGGGCACAGCGGATTTGGTTTTCCATAGGTTTACTTGGTACTGTAAACCTGATGGAAAACTGCTACGAATCCGCAGCGGCCAATCCCCTGTGGATCCACAGCCAAATCTGCACCGTGTGCACATAACCTAATTCTAAAGGTATGTGCACACGCTGCGGAAAACGCCGCAGATCCGCAGCAGTTTCCCATGAGTTTACAGTTCAATGTAAACCTATGGGAAACAAAAATCGCTGTACACATGCTGCAGAAAAACTGCATGGAAACGCAGCGGTTTACATTCCACAGCATGTCACTTCTTTGTGCGGATTCCGCAGCGGTTTTACAAGTTCTCCAGTAGAAAATCGCAGTTGTAAAACCGCAGTGAAATGCGCAGAAAAAACACGGTAAATCCGCCATAAATCCGCAGCGGTTTAGCACTGCGGATTTATGAAATCCGCAGCGGAAAAATCCGCAGAGGACCAGAATACGTGTGCACATACCGAAACCCTACCCCTAACCCTACCCCTAACCCTACCCCTAACCCTACCCCTAACCCTACCCCTACCCCTAACCCTACCCCTAACCCTAACCCTACCCCTAACCCTAGCCCTAACCCTAACCCTATTCTAACATTAGTGGAAAAAAAAAAATTCTTTATTTTTTTATTGTCCCTACCTATGGGGGTGACAAAGGGGGGAGGGTCATTTATTATTTTTTTTATTTTGATCACTGAGATAGATTATATCTCAGTGATCAAAATGCACTTTGAACGAATCTGCCGGCCGGCAGATTCGGCGGCGCACAGCGCATGCGCCCGCCATTTTGGAAGATGGCGGCTGTCATGATCCCAATGGCAGGGGATCACTAAAGGACAAGCACAGATACAAACAAGCTCTAGGGCGATGGAACCTGAGCTGACCGCGACCCTGAACCTAACACACAAATAAAAGTAACCGGGGAACGTGCCTACGATGATCCTAGACGTCTCGCTCCAGCCGAAGATCTAACTTCCCCTATTAGAAGAAACACAGACCTCTCTTGCCTCCAGAGAAACACCCCACAGAAATAGCAGCCCCCCACATATAATGACGGTGAAATGAGAGGAAAGCACATACGCAGTATGAAAACAGTTTCAGCAAAATGAGGCCCGCTAAAGCTAGATAGCAGAGGATACAAAAGTGATCTGCGCGGTCAGCGAAAAACCCTTCAAAAAACCATCCTGAAATTACTTGAACTCATGTGCCAACTCATGGTACATGAGGAGCAATTTCAGCCCACAAGAGCAACCAGCAGCAAAGAATCAAATATCTGCAGGCTGGACTAAAAACCAAATAAAGCAATACACCAAAAACAGGAAAATCCAAACTTAGCTTGACCAGAAGGTTCTAGGAGCAGGGAGCAGAGGTAACAAGACACACTGGATACATTGATAACCGGCGAGGAAATGCCAGCAAAGCCAGGTTAAATAGGAAACTCCCATATCCTGATGGAACAGGTGGAACCCAGAGACCCAGGAAAGACAAGTCACCCAGTACCATCAGTAACCACCAGAGGGAGCCCAAAAACAGAACTCACAACAGTACCCCCCCCTTGAGGAGGGGTCACCGAACCCTCACGAGAACCACCAGGGCGACCAGGATGAGCCCTATGAAAAGCGCGAACCAAATCATCAGCATGAACATCCGAGGCAACCACCCAAGAATTATCCTCCTGACCATAACCCTTCCACTTGACCAAATACTGGAGTTTCCGTCTGGAAACACGAGAATCCAAGATCTTCTCCACAACATACTCCAATTCTCCCTCCACCAGCACTGGAGCAGGAGGCTCAAGCGAAGGAACAACAGGTACCTCATACTTCCGCAACAACGACCGATGGAACACATTATGAATAGCAAACGATGCCGGGAGATCCAAACGAAACGACACAGGGTTAAGAATTTCCAAGATCCTATAGGGACCGATGAACCGAGGCTTGAACTTAGGAGAAGAGACCTTCATAGGAACAAAACGAGAAGACAACCACACCAAGTCCCCAACAAGAAGTCGAGGACCCACGCGGCGACGGCGATTAGCAAACTGCTGAGCCTTCTCCTGGGACAACTTCAAATTGTCCACCACATGACTCCAAATCCGATGCAACCTATCCACCACCATGTCCACTCCAGGACAATCAGAAGGTTCCACCTGACCAGAGGAAAAACGAGGATGAAACCCCGAATTACAAAAGAAAGGAGAAACCAAGGTAGCAGAACTAGCCCGATTATTAAGGGCAAACTCGGCCAGCGGCAAAAAGGTAACCCAGTCATCCTGATCAGCAGAAACAAAACACCTTAAATAAGTTTCCAAGGTCTGATTAGTTCGTTCAGTCTGGCCATTCGTCTGAGGATGGAATGCAGACGAAAAGGACAAATCAATGCCCATCTTAGCACAGAACGTCCGCCAAAATCTAGACACAAACTGGGATCCCCTGTCAGAAACGATTTTCTCAGGAATCCCATGCAAACGAACCACATTCTGAAAAAACAGAGGGACCAACTCAGAGGAGGAAGGCAACTTAGGCAAGGGTACCAGATGAACCATTTTAGAAAAGCGATCACACACAACCCAGATGACGGACATTTTTTGAGAGACAGGGAGATCCGAAATAAAGTCCATGGAAATGTGCGTCCAAGGCCTCTTCGGGATAGGCAAAGGTGACAACAATCCACTGGCCCGAGAACAGCAAGGCTTAGTTCGAGCACAAACCTCACAAGACTGCACAAAAGAACGCACATCCCTCGACAAGGAAGGCCACCAAAAAGACCTGGCCACCAAGTCTCTAGTACCAAATATTCCAGGATGACCTGCCAACGCAGAAGAATGGACCTCGGAGATGACTCTACTGGTCCAATTATCTGGAACAAACAGTCTCTCAGGCGGACAACGATCAGGTTTACCCGCCTGAAACTCCTGCAAAGCACGTCGCAAGTCTGGGGAGACAGCAGACAAAATCACCCCATCCCTAAGGATACCAGAGGGCTCAGAATTTCCAAGGGAGTCAGGCACAAAACTCCTAGAAAGAGCATCCGCCTTCACATTCTTTGAACCTGGCAGGTATGAAACCACAAAATTGAAACGAGAGAAAAACAGTGACCAACGAGCCTGTCTAGGATTCAGACGCCTGGCAGACTCAAGGTAAATCAAATTCTTGTGATCAGTCAAGACCACCACACGATGTCTAGCACCCTCTAGCCAATGACGCCACTCCTCAAATGCCCACTTCATGGCCAAAAGTTCCCGATTACCAACATCATAATTCCGCTCAGCCGGCGAAAACTTTCTAGAAAAAAACGCGCATGGCTTCATCACTGAGCCATCGGAGCTTCTCTGTGACAAAACCGCCCCCGCTCCAATCTCGGAAGCATCAACCTCAACCTGAAAAGGGAGCGAAACATCTGGCTGACGCAACACAGGAGCAGAAGAAAACCGGCGCTTAAGTTCCTGAAAGGCCTCCACAGCCGCAGGAGACCAATTAGCAACATCAGCACCCTTCTTAGTCAAATCCGTCAAAGGCTTAACAACACTAGAAAAATTAGTTATAAAACGACGATAGAAATTAGCAAAGCCCAAGAACTTCTGTAGACTCTTAAGAGATGTAGGCTGCGTCCAGTCACAAATAGCCTGAACCTTGACGGGATCCATCTCAATAGTAGAAGGGGAAAAAATATACCCCAAGAAAGAAATCTTCTGGACTCCAAAGAGACACTTTGAGCCTTTTACAAACAAGGAATTGGCCCGCAGGACCTGAAACACCTTCCTGACCTGCTGAACATGAGACTCCCAGTCATCAGAAAAAACCAAAATATCATCCAAATACACAATCATAAATTTATCCAGATATTCACGGAAAATATCGTGCATAAAGGACTGGAAGACTGAAGGAGCATTAGAAAGTCCAAAAGGCATTACCAAATACTCAAAATGGCCCTCAGGCGTATTAAATGCGGTTTTCCACTCATCACCTTGCTTTATTCGTATAAGATTATACGCACCCCGAAGATCAATCTTAGTGAACCATTTAGCCCCCTTAATGCGAGCAAACAAATCAGTCAACAATGGCAAAGGATACTGATATTTTACGGTAATCTTATTCAAAAGACGATAATCTATACAAGGCCTCAAGGAACCATCTTTTTTGGCCACGAAAAAAAAACCTGCTCCCAAAGGGGACAAAGATGGACGGATATGCCCCTTTTCCAAGGACTCCTTAACATAATCCCGCATAGCAGTATGCTCTGGCACTGACAGATTGAACAAACGACCTTTAGGAAATTTACTGCCTGGAATTAAATTTATAGCACAATCGCAATCCCTATGAGGAGGAAGCGAACTGAGCTTAGGCTCCTCAAAAACATCCCGATAGTCAGACAAAAATACAGGAACCTCAGAAGGAGTAGATGAAGCGATAGAAATCGGAGGTGCATCATCATGAACCCCCTGACAACCCCAGCTTAACACAGACATCGATTTCCAGTCAAGGACTGGATTATGAGTTTGTAACCATGGCAGACCAAGCACTAGGACATCATGCAAATTATACAGTACCAGGAAGCGAATCACCTCCTGATGAACGGGAGTCATACGCATGGTCACTTGTGTCCAGTACTGAGGTTTATTCATAGCCAAAGGTGTAGAGTCAATTCCCTTCAAAGGAATAGGGACTTCCAGAGGCTCCAGACTAAACCCACAGCGATTGGCAAATGACCAATCCATAAGACTCAGGGCAGCGCCTGAATCCACATAGGCATCGACGGAAATGGATGATAATGAACAAATCAGAGTCACAGACAGAATGAACTTAGACTGTAAAGTACTAATGGCAACAGACTTATCAACCTTTTTTGTGCGTTTAGAGCATGCTGATATAACATGAGCTGAATCACCACAATAAAAGCACAACCTTTTTTTCCGCCTATAATTTTGCCGTTCACTTCTGGACTGAATTCTATCACATTGCATTATCTCAGGTGACGGTTCAGACGACACCGCCAAATGATGCACAGGTTTGCGCTCCCGTAAACGCCGATCAATCTGAATAGCCATAGTCATAGACTCATTCAGACCAGTAGGCGCAGGGAACCCCACCATAACATCTTTAATGGCCTCAGAAAGGCCATCTCTGAACTTTGCAGCCAGGGCGCACTCATTCCACTGAGTAAGCACCGACCACTTCCGAAATTTTTGACAATAAATTTCTGCTTCATCTTGCCCCTGAGAGAGGGCCAACAAAGCTTTTTCAGCCTGAATCTCTTGGTTAGGTTCCTCATAGAGCAAACCCAATGCCAGAAAAAACGCATCCGCATTAAGCAACGCAGGGTCCCCTGGTGCCAATGCAAATGCCCAATCCTGAGGGTCACCCCGCAGGAAAGATATAATAATCTTGACTTGCTGAGCAGGGTCTCCAGAGGAGCGAGATTTCAAAGAAAGAAACAACTTGCAATTGTTCCTAAAATTCAGAAAACGAGATCTATCTCCAGAAAAAAACTCTGGGACAGGAATTCTAGGTTCAGACATAGGAGCATGTACAACAAAATCCTGTATATTTTGAACCTTAGCGGCAAGATTATTCAGGCTGGAAGCCAAACTCTGGACGTCCATGATAAACAGCTGGGATCAGAGCCATTAAAAGATTAAGAGGAGGAGGAAGTAGCCACGCTGCAATAAGGCTAGGCAGCAAACTCTGAGGGAAAGAGAAAAAAAAAAAAAAAAACTTCCTCAGACTACTTATCCTCCTACTTCAGCCAATACAATTAACACTTTGTGGGCCGGTTATACTGTCATGATCCCAATGGCAGGGGATCACTAAAGGACAAGCACAGATACAAACAAGCTCTAGGGCGATGGAACCTGAGCTGACCGCGACCCTGAACCTAACACACAAATAAAAGTAGCCGGGGAACGTGCCTACGATGATCCTAGACGTCTCGCTCCAGCCGAAGATCTAACTTCCCCTATTAGAAGAAACACAGACCTCTCTTGCCTCCAGAGAAACACCCCACAGAAATAGCAGCCCCCCACATATAATGACGGTGAAATGAGAGGAAAGCACATACGCAGTATGAAAACAGTTTCAGCAAAATGAGGCCCGCTAAAGCTAGATAGCAGAGGATACAAAAGTGATCTGCGCGGTCAGCGAAAAACCCTTCAAAAAACCATCCTGAAATTACTTGAACTCATGTGCCAACTCATGGTACATGAGGAGCAATTTCAGCCCACAAGAGCAACCAGCAGCAAAGAATCAAATATCTGCAGGCTGGACTAAAAACCAAATAAAGCAAAACACCAAAAACAGGAAAATCCAAACTTAGCTTGACCAGAAGGTTCTAGGAGCAGGGAGCAGAGGTAACAAGACACACTGGATACATTGATAACCGGCGAGGAAATGCCAGCAAAGCCAGGTTAAATAGGAAACTCCCATATCCTGATGGAACAGGTGGAACCCAGAGACCCAGGAAAGACAAGTCACCCAGTACCATCAGTAACCACCAGAGGGAGCCCAAAAACAGAACTCACAACAGGCGGCGCCCAGGGAGAAGACGGACGGACCCCGGCAGCATCGGTAAGTATGATGGGGTGCGGGGGGAGCACGGGGGGGGGATCGGAGCATGGGGGGTGGATCGGAACGCGGGAGGGGTGGAAAGGAGCACCGGGGGGGTGGAACGGAGCACGGGGGGGTGGAACGGAGCACGGGGGGTGGAACGGAGCACGGGGGGGTGGATCGGAGTGCAGGGGGGTGATTGGAACACGGGGGGGTGATTGGAGCACGGGGGTGAGCGGACAAGAGCACGGGGGGAGCGCAGCACAGGACGGAGGGGAGCCGGAGCAGTGTACCGGGCAGATCGGGGGGCTGGGGGGGCGATCGGTGGGGTGGGGGCACATTAGTATTTCCAGCCATGGCCGATGATATTGCAGCATCGGCCATGGCTGGATTGTAATATTTCACCCGTTATAATAGGTGAAATATTACAAATCGCTCTGATTGGCAGTTTCACTTTCAACAGCCAATCAGAGCGATCGTAGCCACGGGGGGGTGAAGCCACCCCCCCTGGGCTAAACTACCACTCCCCCTGTCCCTGCAGATCGGGTGAAATGGGAGTTAACCCTTTCACCCGATCTGCAGGGACGCGATCTTTCCATGACGCCACATAGGCGTCATGGGTCGGATTGGCACCGACTTTCATGACGCCTACATGGCGTCATGGGTCGGGAAGGGGTTAAAAATAACTGCAAATTGTTTTTTGCTTTGAAACCCCGTTCTTCTGGTGATCCCATTCAGCAAGTAAAAATCATCATATCCTTGCTGCGTGGTGACCCTCAAGCCTGGGCTTTTTCTCTTGAAACAGGGGATTCGGCATTATTGAATGTAGATGCATTTTTTCAAGCGCTCGGATTATTGTATGACTAACCTAATTCTGTGGATCATGCGGGAAAACCCTGTTGGCCTTGTGTCAAGGTCAGGAAGCGGCAGAGTTATACTGCCAGAAATTTAGAAAATGGTCTGTGCTCACTAAATGGAATGAAGAGGCTCTGGCTGCTATTTTCAGAAAAGGTCTTTCTGAAACCCTTAAAGATGTTATGGTGGGCTTTCCTACGCCTGCCGGTTTGAGCGAATCTATGTCTCTAGCCATTCAGATTGATCGGCGTCTGCGTGAGCGCAAAGCTGTGCTGTTGTGAATTCTGTGGTCAGGCTCCCTCCTGTGGTCATGAGTGGTACTTCGGCTGGTTCTGTCCATGAGCTTCCTTTGGTGGTTGTGAGTGGGGCTGCGGCTTCTGAGTTTCCTTCCTCAGGTGACGAGGTTAAGTCGTTAGGTGCTGTTCTATTTAACTCCACCTAGTTCTTTGTTCCTGGCCTCCAGTCAATGTTCCAGTATTGGTCTTGCTCTCTCCTGGATCGTTCTTGTGGCCTGTCTGCCCTGCATAAGCTAAGTTCTGCTTGTGTTACTTTTGTTTGCTATTTTTTCTGTCCAGCTTGCTATATTGGTTTGTTTTGTTTGCTGGAAGCTCTGGGACGCAGAGGGAGCACCTCTGTACCGTTAGTCGGTGCGGAGGGTCTTTTTGCGCCCTCTGCGTGGTTGTTTGTAGGTTTTTGTGCTGACCGCAAAGCTATCTTTCCTATCCTCGGTCTATTCAGTAAGTCGGGCCTCACTTTGCTAAAATCTATTTAATCTCTATGTTTGTATTTTCATCTTTACTCACAGTCATTATATGTGTGGGCTGCCTTTTCCTTTGGGGAATTTCTCTGAGGCAAGGTAGGCTTATTTTTCTATCTTAGGGCTAGCTAGTTTCTCAGGCTGTTCCCGAGGCGCCTAGGTCTGGTCAGGAGCGCTCCACGGCTACCTCTAGTGTGGTGTGATAGGATTAGGGATTTTGGTCAGCAGAGTTCCCACGTCTCAGAGCTCGTCCTATGTTATTAGTAACTATTAGGTCATTTTCAGTGCTCTTAACCACCAGGTCCATTGTGGTTCTAAATCACCAGTTCATAACAGTACTGGAGGCCCAAAGTACTAATGCTTCTCAATAGAGGGAAAAAAGAAGTTCTGAGACCATTTTTTTTTCTCTGCACTGTGTTTTGTCTTTCTTTTCCCCTAGACATTTGGGTGGTTCAGGACACAGGTGTAGTGATGGACATTAAAAGCCTGTCTTCTTGTGGGGATCATCTCACTGCAAGACTACAAAATATTCAAGACTTTGTGGTTCAGAATTCTATGTTAGAACCTAGAATTCCTATTCCTGATTTGTTTTCTGGAGATAGAGCTAAGTTTCTGAGTTTTAAAAATAATTGTAAACTATTTCTGGCTTTGAAACCCCGCTCCTCTGGTGAACCAGTTCAACAAGTTAAGATCATTATTTCTTTATTACGTGGCGACCCTCAAGACTGGGCATTTTCCCTTGCGCCAGGAGATCCTGCATTATGTGATATTGATGCGTTTTTTCTGGCGCTCGGATTGCTGTATGATGAACCTAATTCAGTGGATCAGGCAGAGAAAAATTTGCTGGCTCTGTGTCAGGGTCAGGATGAGGTAGAGATATATTGTCAGAAGTTTAGGAAGCGGTCTGTGCTCACTCAATGGAATGAATGTGCGCTGGCAGCAATTTTCAGAAAGGGTCTCTCTGAAGCCCTTAAGGATGTCATGGTGGGATTTCCTATGCCTGCTGGTCTGAATGAGTCTATGTCTTTGGCCATTCAGATCGATTGACGCTTACGTGAACGTAAAACTGTGCACCATTTGGCGGTATTATCTGAGCATAACCCTGAGCCTATGCAATGTGATAGGACTTTGACCAGAGGTGAACGGCAAGAACACAGACGTCGGAATGGGCTGTGTTTTTACTGTGGTGATTCCACTCATGCTATCTCCGATTGTCCTAAGCGCACTAAGCGGTTCGCTAGGTCTGCCACCATTGGTACGGTACAGTCGAAATTTCTTTTGTCCGTTACTTTGATCTGCTCTTTGTCATCCTATTCTGTCATGGCATTTGTGGATTCAGGCGCTGCCCTGAATTTGATGGACTTGGAGTATGCTAGGCGCTGTGGGTTTTTCTTGGAGCCTTTGCAGTATCCTATTCCATTGAGAGGAATTGATCCTACGCCTTTGGCCAAGAATAAGCCTCAGTACTGGACCCAACTGACCATGTGCATGGCTCCTGCGCATCAGGAGGATATTCGCTTTTTGGTGTTGCATAATCTGCATGATGTGGTCGTGTTGGGGTTGCCATGGCTACAAGTCCATAACCCAGTATTGGATTGGAAATCTATGTCTGTGTCCAGCTGGGGTTGTCAGGGGGTACATGGTGATGTTCCATTTCTGTCTATTTCATCATCCACCCCTTCTGAGGTCCCAGAGTTCTTGTCAGATTACCGGGATGTATTTGATGAGCCCAAGTCCAGTGCCCTACCTCCGCATAGGGATTGCGATTGTGCTATCGATTTGATTCCTGGTAGTAAGTTTCCTAAAGGTCGACTGTTTAATTTGTCTGTGCCTGAGCACGCCGCTATGCGGAGTTACGTAAAGGAATCCTTGGAGAAGGGTCATATTCGCCCGTCGTTGTCGCCATTGGGAGCAGGGTTCTTTTTTGTGGCCAAGAAGGATGGTTCGTTGAGACCTTGTATTGATTACCGCCTTCTAAATAAAATCACAGTCAAATTTCAGTACCCCTTGCCGCTGCTGTCTGATTTGTTTGCTCGGATTAAGGGGGCTAGTTGGTTCACCAAGATAGATCTTCGTGGTATGTATAATCTTGTGCGTATTAAACGGGGCGACGAATGGAAAACAGCATTTAATACGCCCGAAGGCCATTTTGAGTACCTGGTTATGCCATTCGGGCTTTCTAATGCTCCATCAGTGTTTCAGTCCTTTATGCATGACATCTTCCGAGAGTACCTGGATAAATTCCTGATTGTATACTTGGATGATATTTTGGTCTTCTCGGATGATTGGGAATCTCACGTGAAGCAGGTTAGAATGGTGTTCCAGGTCCTGCGTGCGAATTCTTTGTTTGTGAAGGGGTCAAAGTGTCTCTTTGGTGTTCAGAAGGTTTCATTTTTGGGTTTCATTTTTTCCCCTTCTACTATCGAGATGGACTCTGTTAAAGTTCAGGCCATTTATGATTGGACTCAGCCGACATCTCTGAAGAGTCTGCAAAAGTTCCTGGGCTTTGCTAATTTTTATCGTCGCTTCATCAATAATTTTTCTAGTATTGCTAAACCGTTGACTGATTTAACCAAGAAGGGTGCTGATGTGGTCAATTGGTCTTCTGCTGCTGTGGAAGCTTTTCAGGAGTTGAAGCGTCGTTTTTCTTCTGCCCCTGTGTTGTGCCAGCCAGATGTTTCGCTCCCGTTCCAGGTCGAGGTTGATGCTTCTGAGATTGGAGCAGGGGCTGTTTTGTCGCAAAGAAGTTCTGATGGCTCGGTGATGAAACCATGTGCCTTCTTTTCCAGGAAGTTTTTGCCTGCTGAGCGTAATTATGATGTTGGCAATCGAGAGTTGCTGGCCATGAAGTGGGCATTTGAGGAGTGGCGTCATTGGCTTGAAGGAGCTAAGCATCGCGTGGTGGTCTTGACTGATCACAAGAACTTGACTTATCTCGAGTCTGCCAAACGGTTGAATCCTAGACAGGCTCGTTGGTCGCTGTTTTTCTCCCATTTTGACTTTGTGGTTTCGTACCTTCCGGGCTCTAAGAATGTGAAGGCGGATGCCCTGTCTAGGAGTTTTGTGCCCGACTCTCCGGATTTGCCTGAGCCGGCGGGTATTCTCAAAGAGGGGGTAATTTTGTCTGCCATCTCCCCTGATTTGCGGCGGGTGCTGCAAAAATTTCAGGCTGATAGACCTGACCGTTGCCCAGCGGAGAAACTGTTTGTCCCTGATAAATGGACGAGTAGAGTTATCTCTGAGGTTCATTGTTCGGTGTTGGCTGGTCATCCTGGAATCTTTGGTACCAGAGATTTTGTGGCTAGATCCTTTTGGTGGCCGTCTCTGTCGCGGGATGTGCGTTCGTTTGTGCAGTCCTGTGGGATTTGTGCTCGGGCTAAGCCCTGCTGTTCTCGTGCCAGTGGGTTGCTTTTGCCCTTGCCGGTCCCGAAGAGGCCCTGGACACATATCTCTATGGATTTTATTTCGGATCTTCCCGTCTCTCAAAGGATGTCGATCATCTGGGTGGTTTGTGATCGCTTCTCTAAGATGGTCCATTTGGTACCCTTGTCTAAGTTGCCTTCATCCTCTGATTTGGTGCCATTGTTTTTCCAGCATGTGGTTCGTTTACATGGCATTCCGGAGAACATTGTTTCTGACAGAGGTTCCCAGTTTGTTTCGAGGTTTTGGCGTGCCTTTTGTGCTAGGATGGGCATTGATTTGTCTTTTTCCTCGGCTTTCCATCCTCAGACAAATGGCCAAACTGAACGAACCAATCAGACCTTGGAAACATATCTGAGATGTTTTGTTTCTGCTGATCAGGATGATTGGGTGTCCTTTTTGCCTTTGGCTGAGTTCGCCCTTAATAATCGGGCCAGCTCGGCTACTTTGGTTTCGCCGTTTTTCTGCAATTCTGGTTTCCATCCTCGTTTCTCTTCAGGGCAGGTTGAGTCTTCGGACTGTCCTGGTGTGGATACTGTGGTGGATAGGTTGCAGCAGATTTGGACTCATGTAGTGGACAATTTGACATTGTCCCAGGAGAAGGCTCAACGTTTCGCTAACCGCAGGCGCTGTGTGGGTCCCCGACTTCGTGTTGGGGATTTGGTTTGGTTGTCGTCTCGTTATATTCCTATGAAAGTTTCCTCTCCTCGTTTCATTGGTCCATATAGGATTTCTGAGGTTCTTAATCCTGTGTCTTTTCGTTTGACCCTCCCAGCTTCTTTTTCCATCCATAATGTATTCCATAGGTCATTGTTGCGGAGATACGTGGCACCTGTGGTTCCATCCGTTGATCCTCCTGCCCCGGTTTTGGTTGAGGGGGAGTTGGAGTATATAGTGGAGAAGATTTTGGATTCTCGTATTTCGAGACGGAAACTCCAGTACCTGGTTAAGTGGAAGGGTTATGGTCAGGAAGATAATTCCTGGGTCTTTGCCTCTGATGTTCATGCTGCCGATCTGGTTCGTGCCTTTCATTTGGCTCATCCTGGTCGGCCTGGGGGCTCTGGTGAGGGTTCGGTGACCCCTCCTCGGGGGGGGGGGGTACTGTTGTGAATTCTGTGGTCAGGCTCCCTCCTGTGGTCATGAGTGGTACTTCGGCTGGTTCTGTCCATGAGCTTCCTTTGGTGGATGTGAGTGGGGCTGCGGCTTCTGAGTTTCCTAACTCAGGTGACGAGGTTAAGTCGTTAGGTGCTGCTCTATTTAACTCCACCTAGTTCTTTGTTCCTGGCCTCCAGTCAATGTTCCAGTATTGGTCTTGCTCTCTCCTGGATCGTTCTTGTGGCCTGTCTGCCCTGCATAAGCTAAGTTCTGCTTGTGTTACTTTTGTTTGCTATTTTTTCTGTCCAGCTTGCTATATTGGTTTGTTTTGCTTGCTGGAAGCTCTGGGACGCAGAGGGAGCACCTCCGTACCGTTAGTCGGTGCGGAGGGTCTTTTTGCGCCCTCTGCGTGGTTGTTTGTAGGTTTTTGTGCTGACCGCAAAGCTATCTTTCCTATCCTCGGTCTATTCAGTAAGTCGGGCCTCACTTTGCTAAAATCTATTTAATCTCTATGTTTGTATTTTCATCTTTACTCACAGTCATTATATGTGGGGGCTGCCTTTTTCCTTTGGGGAATTTCTCTGAGGCAAGGTAGGCTTATTTTTCTATCTTAGGGCTAGCTAGTTTCTCAGGCTGTTCCCGAGGCGCCTAGGTCTGGTCAGGAGTGCTCCACGGCTACCTCTAGTGTGGTGTGATAGGATTAGGGATTTTGGTCAGCAGAGTTCCCACGTCTCAGAGCTCGTCCTATGTTATTAGTAACTATTAGGTCATTTTCAGTGCTCTTAACCACCAGGTCCATTGTGGTTCTAAATCACCAGTTCATAACACTGTGCACCATATGGCAGTATCCTCTGAGCAAAGTCCTGAACCTATGCAATGTGATAGGATTTTGACTAGAATAGAACGGCTACCATTAGTACTATACAGCCTAAATTTCTCTTATCTGTGACCCTGATTTGCTCATTGTCGTCCTTTTCTCTCATGGCATTTGTGGATTCAGGCGCTGCCCTGAACTTAATGGACTTAGAATTCGCCAGGCGCTGTAGTTTTTCCTTGCAGCCTTTGCAGAGCCCTATTCCTTTGAGGGGCATTGATGCTACACCCTTGGCCAAGGATAAACCTCAGTACTGGACACAGATGACTATGTACATGGTTCCTGCACATCAGGAAGATTGCCGTTTTCTGTTGTTGCATAACCTGCATGATGTTGTTGTACTGGGATTTCCATGGTTACAGGAACATAATCCGGTGCTGGATTGGAAAACTATGTCGGTGACTAGTTTGGGTTGTCGAGGAGTACATAGTGATGTTCCTTTGATGTCAATTTCCTCTTCCCCCTCTTCTGAGGTCCCTGAGTTTTTGTCGGATTTCCAGGATGTATTTGATGAGCCCAAGTCCAGTTCCCTTCCTCCACATAGGGACTGTGATTGTGCTATTAACTTGATTCCTGGTTGTAAGTTCCCTAAGGGCCGACTTTTCAATCTGTCTGTGCCAGAGCAAGCCGCCATGCGGAGCTATGTTAAGGAATCTTTGGAGAAAGGGTATATTCGGCCCTCTTCGTCACCATTGGGAGCGGGTTTCTTTTTTGTTGCTAAGAAGGATGGCTCCTTGAGACCCTGTATTGATTATCGTCTTCTTAATAAGATCACGGTCAAATTCCAATACCCCTTGCCTTTGCTTACTGATTTGTTTGCTCAGATTAAGAGGGCTAGTTGGTTTACTAAGATTGACCTCCGAGGGGCATATAATCTTGTTCGTATTAAACAGGGTGACGAATGGAAAACTGCATTTAATACGCCCGAAGGCCATTTTGAATACCTTGTGATGCCATTTGGGCTCTCTAATGCTCCATCTGTGTTCCAGTCTTTCATGCATGATATTTTCCGCAATTATCTTGATAAATTCATGGTCGTATATTTGGATGATATTTTGATTTTTACCGATGATTGGGAGTCTCATGTGAAGCAGGTCAGGATGGTGTTCCAGATCCTTTGTGATAATGCTTTATTTGTGAAGGGGTCTAAGTGCCTATTCGGAGTTCAGAAGGTCTCTTTTTTGGGTTTTATTTTTTCTCCCTCGTCTATAGAAATGGATCCTGTTAAGGTCCAAGCTATTCATGACTGGATCCAACCCACATCTGTGAAGGGTCTTCAAAAATTTGTGGGTTTTGCTAATTTCTATCGCCGTTTCATTGCCAACGTTTCCAGTGTGGTTAAGCCCCTTACTGATTTGACGAAGAAAGGCGCTGATGTGACGAATTGGTCCTCTGAGGCTGTTGAGGCCTTTCAGGAGCTTAAACGCCGATTTACTTCTGCCCCTGTGTTGCGTCAACCGGATGTTTCTCTTCCTTTTCAGGTTGAGGTCGACGCTTCTGAGATTGGGGCAGGGGCCGTTTTGTCTCAGAGGGATTCTGATGGTTCTTTGATTAAACCGTGTGCTTTTTTTTCCAGAAAGTTTTCGCCTGCGGAACGCAATTATGATGTCGGCAATCGGGAGTTGTTGGCTATGAAGTCGGCATTTGAGGAGTGGCGACATTGGCTTGAGGGAGCTAAACACCGTGTTGTGGTCCTGACCGATCATAAGAATCTGATTTATCTCGAGTCGGCAAAGCGGTTGAATTCTAGACAGGCTCGATGGTCCCTGTTTTTCTCCTGTTTTGATTTTGTGGTCTCGTATCTTCCGGGATCTAAGAATGTTAAGGCTGATGCCCTCTCTAGGAGTTTTTCGCCTGATTCTCCTGGAGTCCTTGAGCCGGTTGGCATTCTTAAGGAGGGGGTGATTCTTTCTGCTATCTCCCCTGATTTGCGGCGGGTGCTTCAGGAATTTCAGGCTGATAGGCCTGACCGCTGTCCAGTGGGGAAGCTGTTTGTTCCTGATAGATGGACAAGTAAGGTAATTTCTGAGGTTCATTGTTCAGTGTTGGCTGGTCATCCTGGGATTTTTGGTACCAGAGATTTGGTTGCTAGGTCCTTTTGGTGGCCTTCCTTGTCGCGCGATGTGCGTGCTTTTGTATAGTCCTGTGGGACTTGCGCCCGGGCCAAGCCTTGCTGTTCCCGCTCTAGTGGGTTGCTTTTGCCTTTGCCGGTCCCTGAGAGGCCCTGGACGCATATTTCCATGGATTTTATTTCGGATCTTCCTGTTTCCCAGAAGATGTCTGTTATCTGGGTTGTTTGTGACCGGTTCTCTAAAATGGTCCATCTGGTACCTTTGCCTAAGTTGCCTTCCTCCTCAGATCTGGTTCCATTATTTTTTCAGCATGTGGTTCGTTTGCATGGCATTCCGGAGAATATTGTGTCTGACAGAGGTTCTCAGTTTGTCTCTAGATTTTGGCGGGCCTTTTGTGCTAGGATGGGCATTGATTTGTCTTTTTCTTCGGAGTTTCATCCTCAGACTAATGGCCAAACTGAGCGAACTAATCAGACCTTGGAGACCTATTTGAGATGCTTTGTGTCTGCTGATCAGGATGATTGGGTGTCTGTCTTGCCGTTGGCCGAGCTTGCCCTTAATAATCGGGCTAGTTCGGCTACTTTGGTTTCACCTTTCTTTTGTAATTTTGGTTTTCATCCTCGTTTTTCTTCTGGTCAGGTTGAGCCTTCTGATTGTCCTGGTGTTGATTCTGTGGTGGACAGGCTGCAGCAGATTTGGACTCATGTGGTGGACAATTTGACATTGTCTCAGGAAAGGGCTCAACGTTTTGCCAACCGCCGTCGGTGTGTTGGTCCCCGGCTTCATGTGGGGGATTTGATTTGGTTGTCTTCTCGTCATGTTCCTATAAAGGTTTCTTCTCCTAAGTTTAAGCCTCGGTTTATTGGTCCTTATAAAATTTCTGAAATTATTAATCCGGTGTCTTTTCGTTTGGCTCTTCCTGCCTCTTTGCCACTTATAATGTTTTCCATAGGTCTTTGTTGCGGAGGTATGTGGTGCCCGTTGTTCCCTCGGTTGACCCTCCTGCCCCGGTGTTGGTTGAGGGAGAGTTGGAATATGAGGTTGAGAAGATTTTGGATTCTCGTTTTTCATAGTAACATAGTAACATAGTTAGTAAGGCCGAAAAAAGACATTTGTCCATCCAGTTCAGCCTATATTCCATCATAATAAATACCCAGATCTACGTCCTTCTACAGAACCTAATAATTGTATGATACAATATTGTTCTGCTCCAGGAAGACATCCAGGCCTCTCTTGAACCCCTCGACTGAGTTCGCCATCACCACCTCCTCAGGCAAGCAATTCCAGATTCTCACTGCCCTAACAGTAAAGAATCCTCTTCTATGTTGGTGGAAAAACCTTCTCTCCTCCAGACGCAAAGAATGCCCCCTTGTGCCAGTCACCTTCCTTGGTATAAACAGATCCTCAGCGAGATATTTGTATTGTCCCCTTATATACTTATACATGGTTATTAGATCGCCCCTCAGTCGTCTTTTTTCTAGACTAAATAATCCTAATTTCGCTAATCTATCTGGGTATTGTAGTTCTCCCATCCCCTTTATTAATTTTGTTGCCCTCCTTTGTACTCTCTCTAGTTCCATTATATCCTTCCTGAGCACCGGTGCCCAAAACTGGACACAGTACTCCATGTGCGGTCTAACTAGGGATTTGTACAGAGGCAGTATAATGCTCTCATCATGTGTATCCAGACCTCTTTTAATGCACCCCATGATCCTGTTTGCCTTGGCAGCTGCTGCCTGGCACTGGCTGCTCCAGGTAAGTTTATCATTAACTAGGATCCCCAAGTCCTTCTCCCTGTCAGATTTACCCAGTGGTTTCCCGTTCAGTGTGTAATGGTGATATTGATTCCCTCTTCCCATGTGTATAACCTTACATTTATCATTGTTAAACCTCATCTGCCACCTTTCAGCCCAAGTTTCCAACTTATCCAGATCCATCTGTAGCAGAATACTATCTTCTCTTGTATTAACTGCTTTACATAGTTTTGTATCATCTGCAAATATCGATATTTTACTGTGTAAACCTTCTACCAGATCATTAATGAATATGTTGAAGAGAACAGGTCCCAATACTGACCCCTGCGGTACCCCACTGGTCACAGCGACCCAGTTAGAGACTATACCATTTATAACCACCCTCTGCTTTCTATCACTAAGCCAGTTACTAACCCATTTACACACATTTTCCCCCAGACCAAGCATTCTCATTTTGTGTACCAACCTCTTGTGCGGCACGGTATCAAACGCTTTGGAAAAATCGAGATATACCACGTCCAATGACTCACCGTGGTCCAGCCTATAGCTTACCTCTTCATAAAAACTGATTAGATTGGTTTGACAGGAGCGATTTCTCATAAACCCATGCTGATATGGAGTTAAACAGTTATTCTCATTGAGATAATCCAGAATAACATCCCTCAGAAACCCTTCAAATATTTTACCAACAATAGAGGTTAGACTTACTGGCCTATAATTTCCAGGTTCACTTTTAGAGCCCTTTTTGAATATTGGCACCACATTTGCTATGCGCCAGTCCTGCGGAACAGACCCTGTCGCTATAGAGTCACTAAAAATAAGAAATAATGGTTTATCTATTACATTACTTAGTTCTCTTAGTACTCGTGGTTGTATGCCATCCGGACCCGGAGATTTATCTATTTTAATCTTATTTAGCCGGTTTCGCACCTCTTCTTGGGTTAGATTGGTGACCCTTAATATAGGGTTTTCATTGTTTCTTGGGATTTCACCTAGCATTTCATTTTCCACCGTGAATACCGTGGAGAAGAAGGTGTTTAATATGTTAGCTTTTTCCTCGTCATCTACAACCATTCTTTCCTCACTATTTTTTAAGGGGCCTACATTTTCAGTTTTTATTCTTTTACTATTGATATAGTTGAAGAACAGTTTGGGATTAGTTTTACTCTCCTTAGCAATGTGCTTCTCTGTTTCCTTTTTGGCAGCTTTAATTAGTTTTTTAGATAAAGTATTTTTCTCCCTATAGTTTTTTAGAGCTTCAATGGTGCCATCCTGCTTTAGTAGTGCAAATGCTTTCTTTTTACTGTTAATTGCCTGTCTTACTTCTTTGTTTAGCCACATTGGGTTTTTCCTATTTCTAGTCCTTTTATTCCCACAAGGTATAAACCGCTTACACTGCCTATTTAGGATGTTCTTAAACATTTCCCATTTATTATCTGTATTCTTATTTCTGAGGATATTGTCCCAGTCTACCAGATTAAGGGCATCTCTAAGCTGTTCAAACTTTGCCTTCCTAAAGTTCAATGTTTTTGTGACTCCCTGACAAGTCCCCTTAGTGAAAGACAGGTGAAACTGCACAATATTGTGGTCGCTATTTCCTAAATGCCCGACCACCTGCAGATTTGTTATTCTGTCAGGTCTATTAGATAGTATTAGGTCTAAAAGTGCTGCTCCTCTGGTTGGATTCTGCACCAATTGTGAAAGATAATTTTTCTTGGTTATTAGCAGAAACCTGTTGCCTTTATGGGTTTCACAGGTTTCTGTTTCCCAGTTAATATCCGGGTAGTTAAAGTCCCCCATAACCAGGACCTCATTATGGGTTGCAGCTTCATCTATCTGCTTTAGAAGTAGACTTTCCATGCTTTCTGTTATATTTGGGGGTTTGTAACAGACCCCAATGAGAATTTTGTTACCATTTTTCCCTCCATGAATTTCAACCCATATGGACTCGACATCCTCATTCCCTTCGCTAATATCCTCCCTTAAAGTGGACTTTAGACAAGACTTTACATAGAGACAAACCCCTCCTCCTCTCCGATTTTTACGATCCTTTCTAAACAGACTGTAACCCTGTAAGTTAACTGCCCAGTCATAGCTTTCATCTAACCATGTCTCGGTTATTCCCACTATGTCAAAGTTACCTGTAGATATTTCTGCTTCTAGTTCTTCCATCTTGTTTGTCAGGCTTCTGGCGTTTGCGAGCATGCAGTTTAGAGGATTTTGTTTTGTTCCAATCTCCTCACTGTGGATTGTTTTAGAAATGTTCTTACCTCCCTTCAGAGTATGTTTTCCTGGGTCGTCTTTGTTCGAGTCTAATGTTTTTCTTCCCGTCCCCTCTTCTTCTAGTTTAACGCCCTCCTGATGAGTGTAGCGAGTCTTCTGGCGAATGTGTGTTTCCCAGGTTTGTTGAGGTGTAGTCCGTCTCTGGCGAGGAGTCCATCATACCAGTAATTCACACCGTGGTCCAGGAATCCAAATCCTTGTTGTCTGCACCATCGTCTTAGCCAGTTGTTTGCATCAAGGATCCTGTTCCATCTCCTGGTGCCATGCCCGTCTACTGGAAGGATAGAAGAAAAAACTACCTGTGCATCCAGTTCCTTTACTTTCTTCCCCAACTCTTCAAAGTCCTTGCAGATTGTCGGTAGGTCCTTCCTTGCCGTGTCATTGGTGCCAACATGTATCAGAAGAAATGGGTGGACGTCCTTGGAGCTGAAGAGCTTTGGTATCCTATCGGTCACATCCTTGATCATCGCACCTGGAAGGCAGCATACTTCTCTTGCAGTTATGTCCGGTCTGCAGATGGCTGCTTCTGTGCCTCTCAGTAGTGAGTCTCCCACCACCACCACTCTTCGTTGCTTCTTGGCTGTACTTTTTGCTGTCACTTGTTGCTGTGTGCCCTTTTCTTTTTTGCTTGCTGGTATTGCTTCATTCTTAGGTGTGCCATCTTCATCCTCTACAAAGATTTGATATCGGTTCTTCAGTTGTGTGGTTGGTGATTTCTCCATGGTCTTCTTGCTTCTTTTGGTCACATGCTTCCACTCATCTGCTTTTGGAGGTTCTCTGACACTTTTTTCACCTTCTGTGACCAGTAGAGATGCTTCTGTTCTGTCTAGAAAGTCTTCATTCTCTTTGATGAGTTTCAAAGTTGCTATTCTTTCTTCCAGACCCCGCACCTTTTCTTCTAAAAGGGCCACTAGTCTACACTTCTGACAGGTGAAATTGGATTCTTCTTCTGGTCGATCTGTGAACATGTAGCACATGCTGCAGCTCACCATGTAGGTTGTCACATCTGCCATGTTGCTCCTAGATCCTGCTGACTTGCTGTGTGTTTTCCTTCTTGTGTAATCTACTCAGCCAAGCTCTCTTGCAATAATGTCCTACAGGCAAAAATTCGCGCGCCTTACGGCGCGCGGTTTGGTGATGCTTTCTAAGCAGCTGGTCCCGGCTGTACCCAACGATCTTCTAGCTTAGGGAGACTTCGCTTCTCCCAGAAGGCACCTGGAATATGCAAATTAGCCTCCTGAAGCTTGAATCCCTGGTTTGGTGATGCTTTCGAAGCAGCTGGTCCCGGCTGTACCCAACGATCTTCTAGCTTAGGGAGACTTCGCTTCTCCCAGAACGCACCTGGAATATGCAAATTAGCCTCCTGAAGCTTGAATCCCTGGTTTGAAGCTTGAATCCCTGGTTTCGAGGCGGAGGCTTCAGTATCTTGTCAAGTGGAAGGGTTATGGCCAGGAGGATAATTCTTGGGTTGTTGCCTCCGATGTCCATGCCACCGATTTGGTTCATGCTTTTCACTTGGCTCGTCCTGATCGGCCTGGGGGCTCTGGTCAGGGTTCGGTGACCCCTCCTCAAGGGGGGGGGGGTACTGTTGTGAATTTCCGCTCTTGGGCTCCCTCCGGTGGTTGTAAGTGGCACTTTTGTGAGTTCTGCTCTTGGGCTCCCTCTTGTGGTTTCTAGTGGTGTGGCTGCTCCTTGGAGTTAGCTGTCATCAGCTGCCTCCACTTATCGTCTCTTCTGCTTGGCTATTTAGATCTGGCTCTATCTTCAGCCAGTGCCACTTGTAAATCGTTCCTGGTTGGATTCACATCTCTTTGGAGTTCCCTGTTATCCTGACCAGTTCAGCTAAGCTAAGTTTTTGCTTGCCCTTTTCTGTCCATAGATTGTGGACTTATCCATTCTGTGCTTTCTATGTTTGTCCAGCTTATCAGTGTGAATTAATTCTGTCTTGCTGGAAGCTCTGGGAGGCAGATTTGCCCTCCACACCTTTAGTCAGGTGTGGAGATTTTTTGTAAACTCTGCGTGGATTTTTGTAGTGTTTTATACTGACCGCACAGTATTCCATCCTGTCCTATCTATCTAGCTAGACTGGCCTCCTGTGCTCATCCTGGTTTTCATTCTGTGTATGTCTTTTCCCTCTCCACTCACAGTCATTATTTGTGGGGGGTTAATCTATCCTTTGGGAATTTTCTCTGAGGCAAGATAGCTTTCCTGCTTCTATCTTTAGGGGTAGTTAGCTCTTAGGCTGTGACGAGATGCCTAGGGAGAGTTAGGAGCATTCCACGGCTACTTCTAGTGTTGTGTTGAGCTTAGGGACTGCGGTCAGTACAGTTACCACTTCCTTCAGAGCTCGTTCCATGTTGCTCCTAGACCACCGTATCATAACACTGAACATACCGCCATGCAGAGCTATATTAAGGAGTCTTTGGAGAAAGGACATATTCGGCCATCTTCTTCACCGTTGGGAGCGTGATTCTTTTTTGTTGCTAAAAAAGATGGCTCCTTGAGACCCTGTATTGATTATCGCCTCTTGAATAAGATCACGGTCAAGTTTCAATACCCTTTACCTTAGCTTACCGATTTATTTGCTAGGATTAAGGGAGCTAGTTGGTTTACGAAGATTGACCTTCGGGGCGCATATAATCTTGTTCGTATTAAACAGGGTGATGAATGGAAAACTGCGTTTAACACGCCGGAAGGCCATTATGAATACCTTGTGATGCCATTCGGGCTCACTAATGCTCCATCTGTTTTTCATTCCTTCATGCATGATATCTTCCGGACTTATATTGATAAGTTCTTGATTGTATATTTGGACGATATTTAGATTTTTTCCGATGATTGGGAGTCTCATGTGGAACAGGTCAGGATGGTATTTCAGATCCTTCGTGACAATGCCCTGTTTGTGAAAGGGTCTAAAGGTACCGTCAAACTAAGCGACGCTGCAGCGATACCGACAACGATCCGGATCGCTGCAGCGTCGCTGTTTGGTCGCTGGAGAGCTGTCACACAAACACCTCTCCAGCGACCAACGATGCCGGTAACCAGGGTAAACATCGGGTTACTAAGCGCAGGGCCGCGCTTAGTAACCCGATGTTTACCCTGGTTACCATCGTTAAAGTAAAAAAAACAACCACTACATACTTACCTACCGCTGTCTGTCCTCGGCGCTCTGCTTCTCTGGTCTGGCTGTGAGCACAGCAGCTGGAAAGCAGAGCGGTGACGTCACCGCTCTGCTTTCCGGCTGCCCGGCGCTCACAGCCAGAGCAGAGAAGCAGAGTGCCGAGGACAGACAGCGGTAGGTAAGTATGTAGTGGTTGTTTTTTTACTTTAACGATGGTAACCAGGGTAAACATCGGGTTACTAAGCGCGGCCCTGCGCTTAGTAACCCGATGTTTACCCTGGTTACCAGCGAAGACATCGCTGAATCGGCGTCACACACGCCGATTCAGCGATGTCAGCGGGAGATCCAGCGACGAAATAAAGTTCTGGCCTTTCTTCCCCGACCAGCGACATCACAGCAGGGGCCTGATCGCTGCTGCCTGTCACACTGGACGATATCGCTAGCCAGGAAGCTGCAACGTCACGGATCGCTAGCGATATCGTCTAGTGTGACGGTACCTTAAGTGTTTCTTTGGGGTGCAGAAGGTTTCTTTTTTGGGCTTCATTTTTTCTCCCTCGTCTATAGAGATGGATCCGGTTAAGGTTCAGGCCATTCATGATTGGATTCAGCCCACATCCGTGAAGAGCCTTCAGAAATTTTTGGGTTTTGCTAATTTTTATCGCCGTTTCATTGCTAATTTTTCCAGCGTGGTTAAACCCTTGACCGATTTGACGAAGAAAGGCGCTGATGTGGCGAATGGGTCCTCTGCGGCTGTCTCTGCCTTTCAGGAGCTTAAACGTCGTTTTACTTCTGCTCCGGTGTTGCACCAACCGGATGTTTCTCTTCCGTTTCAGGTTGAGGTTGACGCTTCTGAGATTGAGGCAGGGGCAGTTTTGTCTCAGAGGGATCCTGTTGGTTCCTTAATGAAACCGTGTGCCTCCTTTTCCCGTAAGTTTTCACCTGCTGAACGCAATTATGATGTCGGCAATCGGGAGTTGTTGGCTATGAAGTGGGCATTTGAGGAGTGGCGACATTGGCTTGAGGGAGCTAAGCATCGTATTGTGGTCTTGACCGATCATAAGAATTTGATTTACCTCGAGTCTGCCAAACGACTGAATCCTAGACAGGCTCGATGGTCCTTGTTTTTTTCCCGTTTTGATTTCGTGGTCTCGTACCTTCCTGGTTCTAAGAACATTAAGGCTGATGCCCTCTCTAGGAGTTTTTTGCCTGATTCTCCTGAGGTCTTGGAACTGGTCGGTATTCTGAAAGAAGGGGTGGTCCTTTCTGCCATTTCCCCTGATTTACGACGGGTTCTTCAGGAATTTCAGGCTGACAGACCTGACCGCTGTCCTGTGGGGAAACTGTTTGTTCCTGACAGATGGACTAGTAGAGTGATTTCTGAGGTTCACTGTTCCGTGTTGGCTGGTCATCCTGGCATTTTTGGTACCAGAGACTTGGTTGGTAGGTCCTTTTGGTGGCCTTCTTTGTCGCGTGATGTGCGTTCTTTTGTGCAGTCCTGTGGGACTTGTGCGCGGGCCAAGCCTTGTTGTTCCCGTGCTAGTGGGTTGCTTTTGCCATTGCCGGTCCCTGAAAGGCCCTGGACGCATATTTCTATGGATTTTATTTCTGATCTTCCGGTTTCCCAGAGGATGTCTGTTATCTGGGTTGTTTGTGACCGGTTCTCTAAGATGGTTCATTTGGTGCCTTTGCCTAAATTGCCTTCCTCTTCGGATTTGGTTCCGTTGTTTTTTCAGCATGTGGTTCGTTTACATGGTATTCCGGAGAATATTGTGTCCGACAGAGGTTCCCAGTTTGTTTCTAGGTTTTGGCGGGCCTTTTGTGCTAGGCTGGGCATTGATTTGTCTTTTTCTTCTGCGTTTCATCCTCAGACAAATGGTCAGACCGAGCGAACTAATCAGACTTTGGAGACTTATTTGAGATGCTTTGTGTCTGCTGATCAGGATGATTGGGTGGCTTTCTTGCCATTGGCCGAGTTTGCCCTTAATAATCGGGCTAGTTCGGCTACTTTGGTTTCGCCTTTCTTTTGTAATTTTGGTTTTCATCCTCATTTTTCTTCTGGGCAGGTTGAGCCTTCTGACTTTCCTGGTGTGGAATCTGTGGTTGACAGGTTGCAGCAGATTTGGGCTCATGTGGTGGACAATTTGGTGTTTTCTCAGGAGGAGGCTCAACGTTTTGCTAACCGTCGTCGGTGTGTTGGTTCCCGGCTTCGGGTTGGGGATCTGGTCTGGTTGTCTTCCCGTCATGTTCCTATGAAGGTTTCTTCTCCTAACTTTAAGCCTCGGCTTACTGGTCCTTACAGGATTTCTGAGATTATTAATCTGGTGTCTTTTCGACTGGCGCTTCCGGCCTCTTTTGCAATCCATAATGTTTTCCATAGATCTTTATTGCGGAAATATGTGGAGCCCGTTGTTCCCTCTGTTGATCCTCCGGCCCCTGTGTTGGTTGATGGGGAGTTGGAATATGTTGTTGAGAATATTTTGGATTCCCGTTTTTCGAGGCGGAGGCTTCAGTACCTTGTCAAATGGAAGGGTTATGGCCAGGAGGATAATTCTTGGGTTTTTGCATCTGATGTCCATGCTGCTGATTTGGTTCGTGCCTTTCATCTGGCTCGTCCTGATCGGCCTGGGGACTGTGGTGAGGGTTCGGTGAACCCTCCTCAAGGGGGGGGTACTGTTGTGAATTCTGCTTTTGGGCTCCCTCTGGTGGTTGTAGGTGGTAATGCAGTTGTCCCTGGGCTGCAGTCCTGGTCAGGTGTATCTGCTGATTGCAATTCTGACTGGGGTATGTAGGTTTGCAGGATTCATTAGTCCTTGCCAGTTGTCAATGGTTATTGGGAGGTGTTGGACCTCTGTCTGGTTTCTCCTGCTTAGCTGCCAATTCAGCAAAGATAAGTGTCTGGTTTTTTTTATGGCACACATGCTGTGTGCTGGATTTTTGATTGTATTTCTGCTCTGTGTGTAGGATTCTCTGGAGTTGCAGATATACGTTCCACGTCTTTAGTTAGATGGAGGAATTTTTTGTATAATCTGCTGTGGATATTTTTGGAAGGGTTTTAATACTGACCGCACAGTATTCTGTCCTATCCTTTCCTATTTTAGCTAGAGTGGCCTCTTTTGCTAAATCCTGTTTTCTGCCTGTGTGTGTCTTTCCTCTCCTACTCACAGTCAGTATTTGTGGCGGGCTGCCTGTCCTTTGGGGTTCCGCTCTGAGGCAAGGTAGTATTCCTATTTCCATCTATAGGGGTATTTAGTCCTCCGGCTGTGACGAGGTGTCTAGGGTTTGTTAGGAACACACCACGGCTACTTCTAGTTGCGGTGTTAGATCAGGATTTGCGGTCAGTACAGTTACCACCTACTCCAGTGAAAGTTATTCATGCGGCTCCAAGGTCACCGGATCATAACAGATGATATTCTCATCTACTCTCCAGATATTGACTCCCATCGGAGAGATGTTCGCAAAGTCGTCGACCTCTTACGGCAAACTTCCTCTACGCCAAGTTGGAGAAGTGTGTCTATAGCGATCCGGGAAGAAACTAGAGTGGACCCTCTGGACCGTGGGGAGACCTACCCCTGGGCGAGCGACCTAAGATAGAGAACAACCCCTATACAGGGACCGCTAGGAGCAGGCCCAGAGGTCACTTACCCACGGTGAAGATACCAGAAGGGACGGCTCCAGGAAGAAGGGAAGGAGGAGGCTGGGAAAAACCGGAACACTGGAACTGAGACGAAGAGGACGCTGAGGAACAAAATAAAAGAACAAAGAAGGGTTAAACAACAAAGGCGAGAGACCAGCAAACGAAAGGGGAAAAACCAAAAGAGGGCAGGAACAGAGGGAAGGCGAATCCACGGACAGAAACGCAGAGCACGAAGCAGGGAAGACCAGGGAGAGCCAAAGGCAATAGCAAAAGAGCTAAAACAATCTGGCACCAGAGAACTGGAGAGCCTGCCTCTTATAGTAGAGGCAAGAACAGGATTGGACAATAGCGAAGACTGACCTATTGACCTCAGGAAGAGGTCACTGAGACCCAGCGCCTGCGTCCTTGAGGAAAGCTAGGGCGCCTGCGCAAAGGGAGCGCACCAGCCGAGGACCCAGACACCGGAAATGCCGAAGGAGCACAGGAGCGCGCAGACCCGGAAGTGGAACGCCGGGGGCGCGCTGCGACAGAGAAGGATCCGGCGCTATGAGGAGCAAGAGCAGGACGGGCAGGATCAGACCCGGAGGCAGAGCGAGGAGGGACAGAGCGACGAGAGCCGCGGCGCTTGGACCGAGCAGCGGAGGAGCGACGACGCCGAGAAGTGGCGTAGGTAACAGTGCCCCCCTCCTTA
The DNA here is from genome assembly GCF_032444005.1 of Ranitomeya imitator. Taxonomy (NCBI): domain Eukaryota; kingdom Metazoa; phylum Chordata; class Amphibia; order Anura; family Dendrobatidae; genus Ranitomeya; species Ranitomeya imitator. The sequence continues at coordinate 438,069,721 of NC_091285.1, forward strand.
CACCCCCCCCCCCACGTAAAGCAGCAAAAAATTTATTAAGAATACGAGGAGCATCGATGTTCTCCAAAGGCTCCCAGGACCTCTCTTCAGGACCAAAACCCTTCCAATCAACCAAGAAAAACTCCTTTCCCCGAATTTTCTTAACAGCCAAGATATCCCTCACCTCAAAGACGTTGTCAGTGCTGACTGGTAGAGAAGGAGTACAAGGGGAGGAGTGAAAACGGTTAAAGATGGCTGGTTTGAGAAGAGAGACATGAAACGTATTGGGTATACGAAGCGAAGCAGGCAATTTCAGCTTGTAAGCGACATCGTTGACTCGACGCAGAACTCAAAAGGACCAATGAAACGTGGACCAAGTTTGTAGGAAGGAATCTTGAGTCTGATGAATTTTGAAGAAAGCCAGACCATATCACCAGGAGAGAAAGGAGGAGAATCTAAACGCCTCTTGTCTGCATGTCTCTTCATTTTAGACGAAGCTTGTTTTAATGTCTCTTTGACCTCGTCCCAGATCGAAGAAAACTTGAGAGCCATAGAGTCAGCTGCTGGAACACCAGAGGCAGGAGAGACTGGTAGGGGTACACCAGGGTGCTGTCCAAAAACAATGAAAAACGGAGTCCTTGCAGAGGACTCGCTGGAGTGGTTGTTGTAGGCAAACTCTGCCCAAGGAAGCAAATTGACCCAGTCATTATGATGAGCATTAGAAAAATGCCGGAGATAAATGGCAAGAGTTTGGTTGGTACGTTCCGCCTGACCGTTGGTTTGCGGGTGATATGCGGAAGAAAAGTCCAGGTTCACCTTCAAAAGTTTGCACAAGGCTCTCCAAAAGCGAGAAGTAAATTGTACCCCTCTATCTGACACGATGTGTTGTGGTAGTCCATGGAATTTAAAGATGTTTTGAATAAAAATGTTTGCCAACTCAGGAGCAGAAGGTAAACCAGCCAGCGGAATAAAATGAGCCATCTTAGAGAATCTGTCCACTACAACAAGGATGACTGTACACGCGGAGGAGCAAGGAAGATCGGTGATGAAATCCATGGCAATATGCTGCCACGGAGCAGATGGAACTGGAAGAGGAAGCAGGTTCCCAAGTGGTAGTCGTCTAGGTATTTTGTTCCTGGCACATGAGGGACACGAAGCTACGAATTCCTTAACATCTAGACGTAGAGTAGGCCACCAATTGTACCGAGAGATGAGAAGGTAAGTTTTCTTGGTACCTGCATGACCGGCCAACTTGGAGGAGTGGCCCCACGATAAAACCCTTCTAGTGTCTTCATCCGAGACTAGCGTCTTGCCCGGTGGAGGACGGAACATCTGAAGTGGAGCGACGGTTACAATTTTAGTAGGGTCAATGATGTATGCTGGTTCCTCCACAGCATCCGACGAAAGAAATGACCTGGACAAGGCATCAGCTTTTATGTTCTTGTTGCCTGGCCGGAAACGAAGTTCAAACTCGAAATGAGCAAAAAACAAAGACTATCTGGCTTGACGTGGGTTTAATCTTTGCGCAGTTTGCAGGTAAGTAAGATTCTTGTGATCGGAGAAGATTATAAAAGGATGAACAGATCCTTCAAGCAAGTATCTCCATTCCTCTAAGGCCAACTTGATGGCCAACAACTCTCGATCTCCAATGGTATAATTACGTTCAGAAGTCGAAAAGGCTTTAGAGAAGAAGCCGCAGGGAGCCATTCGACCCTCTGGGGTCTTTTGAGAGAGAACGGCTCCTGCACCTGTGGAAGAGGCGTCAACCTCCAGAATAAATGGCTTGTTCCTCTCCGGGTGATGCAGGACAGGTGCGGAAGAAAAAGACTTCTTAAGAAGAGCAAAGGACTCCTCTGCCTCAGGAGACCACTCCTTGGAACTGGAACAAAGAGGACGGATCACGGTAGAGAAGTGCGGGATGAATTGCCTGTAGTAATTCACGAATCCAATGAAGCGTTGGATGGCTTTCACTCCGCAGGGCTGTGGCCAGTTAATTATGGCATTCAACTTCTCAGGATCCATCTTAAGACCAGAGTCCGAAACAACGTATCCAAGGAAAGGCAAAGAGGTTTGCTCGAACGCACACTTCTCTAACTTGGCATACAAGTGGTTGTCTCTTAGGCGTTGCAAGACCTCACGAACACTTCTGCGATGCGAAGGAAGATCGGAAGAAAAAACAAGAATGTCATCCAAATACACCAAAACACAAGAGTAGAGAAGATCCCGGAACATATCGTTAACGAACTCTTGGAATACCGCGGGAGCATTGCAGAGGCCGAAGGGCATAACTAAGTACTCGTAATGTCCATCTCGGGTGTTAAAGGCAGTCTTCCACTCGTCGCCTGCGCGGATCCGGACCAAATTGTAGGCACCTCGTAAGTCAAGCCTAGTAAAAATACGAGCGCCTCGAAGGCGGTCGAAGAGCTCCGGTATAAGGGGCAGAGGATACCTATTTTTGACCGTGATACTGTTCAATCCTCCGTAGTCTATACATGGTCTTAAGGAACCGTCCTTCTTCTTCACAAAGAAGAACCCAGCTCCGGCAGGAGAAGAGGACTTGCGGATGAATCCTTTAGCCAGGTTTTCTTGTATGTACTCCGACATAGACTTGGTCTCTGCTGCAGAAAGTGGATAAATTCTCCCTCTAGGTGGAGAGCAACCGGGAAGAAGATCTACCGGACAATCGTAGGAACGATGGGGAGGAAGATTCTCAGCCTCCTTTTTATTGAAGACATCAGCATACGACCAGTAGGGAGTAGGTAAACCTTCAGGAATTCCAGTAGGCTGAGAAGGGCAAACAGGACGTATAAACTGAAGACAGCGACCATGACATGAAGGACCCCACCGAAGCACGTCTCCTGTGCGCCAATTCAGGGTAGGTTCGTGAACTCGAAGCCAGGGAAGACCAAGCAAAAAGGCGTGAGAGAGGTTAGGTAAAACATAAAAAGCGATCCTTTCTTGATGCAGAGCCCCGATTTGAATCTCCACCTCCTCTGTAACAAAAGAAATCTCCTCCTGTAAAGGTCTACCATCCACCGAAGCAATCAAGCGGGGAGAGTCCAAAGAGATTACAGGAACGCGAAGCCGCCGAGCCGCCTCAAGGCTGATAAAATTGCCTGCTGCGCCTGAATCCACATACGCCACTTTGGAGGACCGAAACTGATTGGAGACAAAAAGGACATTAAGAGTTAAAGGATGAGAGGAAACACGGACACCTAGGGAGGCCTCTCTTACCTGTCCTAGGCGGAAGAGTTTTCCGGTCTATCAGGACAGCTGCGGAGCAAGTGAGCGGCACTGCCACAGTAAAAGCATAGGCCCTGGGTGCGCCTCTCCTTGCGGCGTTGTTCCGCCATTTTTACTCGATCCACTTGCATGGGTTCAGAGGAAGGCACAGAAGAAGGAACAGAAACGGAAGCACGAGAGCTGCTAGGCTGACGGAAAGTAGAAAGAACAGGAATAGGTCTTTTCTCTCTAGCCGACTCATGAGACCGCTCCTGAAAGCGGAGATCAATCCGGGTAGCGAGGGAGACCAGATCCTCAAGAGAAGTTGGGGTATCATGACCAGCAAGCTCGTCCTTAATCCGGCTGGACAAACCCCGCCAAAAAGCACCCACAAGTGCCTCATTGTTCCATCCCAGTTCTGAGGACAGAGTACGGAAGCAAATGGCATATTGTCCAACAGAAGAGGGACCTTGACGTAAATTAACCCCTTAGTGACAGAGCCAATTTGGTACTTAATGACCAGGCCAATCTTTGCAATTCTGACCACTGTCACTTTATGAGGTTATAACTCTGGAACGCTTCAACGGATCCCGCTGATTCTGAGATTGTTTTTTCGTGACATATTGTACTTCATGTTAGTGGTAACATTTCTTCGATATTACTTGCGATTATTTATGAAAAAAACGGAAATATGGCGAAAATTTTTAAAATTTTGCAATTTTCAAACTTTGTATTTTTATGTCCTTAAATCAGAGAGATATGTCATGAAAAATAGTTAATAAATAACATTTCCCACATGTCTACTTTACATCAGCACAATTTTGGAAACAAAATTTTTTTTTGTTAGGGAGTTATAAGGGTTAAAAGTTGACCAGCAATTTCTCATTTTTACAACACCATTTTTTTTTAGGGACCACATCACATTTGAAGTCATTTTGAGGGGTCTATATGATAGAAAATAATGAATTGTGACACCATTCTAAAAACTACACCCCTCAAGGTTCTCAAAACCACATTCAAGAAGTTTATTAACCCTTTACGTGCTTCACAGGAACTGAAACAATGTGGAAGGAAAAAATGAACATTTAACTTTTTTTTGCAAACATCTTAATTCAGAACCATTTTTTTTATTTTCACAAGTGTAAAAACAGAAATGTAACCATAAATTTTGTTATGCAATTTCTCCTGAATACACCAATACCCCATATGTGGGGGTAAACCACTGTTAGGGCGCACCGCAGAACTTAGAAGTGAAGGAGCGCCGTTTGACTTTTTCAATGCAGAATTGGCTGGAATTGAGATCGGACACCATGTCACATTTAGAGAGCCCCTGATGTACCTAAACAGTGGAAACTCCCCACAAGTGACACCATTTTGGAAACTAGACCCCTTAAGGAACTTATCTAGATGTGTGGTGAGCACTTTGAACCCCCAAGTGCTTCACAGAAGTTTATAACGTAGAGCCGTGAAAATAAAAAATCGCTTTTGTTTACACAAAAATGATATTTTCGCCCACAAATTCTTATTTTCACAAGGGTAACCGGAGAAATTAGACCACAAAAGTTGTTGTGCAATTTCTCCTGAGTACGCTGATACCCAATATGTGGGGGTAAACAACTGTTAGGGCGCACCGCAGAGCTTGGAAGAGAAGGAGTGCCGTTTTACTTTTTCAATGTAGAATTGGCTGGAATTGAGATTGGACGCCATGTCGCGTTTGGAGAGCCCCTGATGTGCCTAAACAGTGGAAACCCCCCACAAGTGACACCATTTTGGAAACTAGACCCCTTAAGGAACTTATCTAGTTGTGTGGCGAGCACTTTGAACCCCCATGTGCTTCACAGAAGTTTATAACGTAGAGCCGGGAAAAAAAAAAATTGCATTTTTTCTACAAAAATGATATTTTTGCCCACAAATTTTTATTTTCACAAGGGTAACAGGAGAAATTAGACCACTAAAGTTGTTGTGCAGTTTCTCCTGAGTATGTCGATACCCAATATGTGGGGGTAAACCACTGTTTGGGCGCACCGCAGAGCTTGGAAGAGAAAGAGTGCCGTTTTACTTTTTCAATGTAGAATTGGCTGGAATTGAGATTGGACGCCATGTCGCGTTTGGAGAGCCCCTGATGTGCCTAAACAGTAGAAATCCCCCACAAGTGACCCCATTTTGGAAACTAGACCCCCCATGGAACTTATCTAGATGTGTGGTGAGAACCTTGAATGCCCAAGTGCTTCACAGAAGTTTATAATGCAGAGCCGTGAAAATAAAAAATATTTTTTTTTTCCACAAAAAAGATTTTTTAGCCACCAAATTTTTATTTTCACAAGGGTAACAAGAGAAATTGGACCCCAAAAGTTGTTGTCCAATTTGTCCTGAGTATGCTGGTACCCCATATGTGGGGGTAAACCACTGTTTGGGCGCACAGCAGAGCTCGGAAGGAAGGAGCGCCGTTTTGGAATGCAGACTTTGATAGAATGGTCTGCGGGTATTATGTTGCGTTTGCAGAGCCCCTGATGTACCTAACCAGTAGAAACCCTCCACAAGTGACCCCATTTTGGAAACTAGACCCCCCATGGAACTTATCTAGATGTGTGGTGAGAACCTTGAATGCCCAAGTGCTTCACAGAAGTTTATAATGCAGAGCCGTGAAAATAAAAAATATTTTTTTTTTCCACAAAAAAGATTTTTTAGCCACCAAATTTTTATTTTCACAAGGGTAACAAGAGAAATTGGACCCCAAAAGTTGTTGTCCAATTTGTCCTGAGTATGCTGGTACCCCATATGTGGGGGTAAACCACTGTTTGGGCGCACGGCAGAGCTCGGAAGGAAGGAGCGCCGTTTTGGAATGCAGACTTTGATAGAATGGTCTGCGGGTATTATGTTGCGTTTGCAGAGCCCCTGATGTACCTAACCAGTAGAAACCCTCCACAAGTGACCCCATTTTGGAAACTAGACCCCCCATGGAACTTATCTAGATGTGTGGTGAGAACCTTGAATGCCCAAGTGCTTCACAGAAGTTTATAATGCAGAGCCGTGAAAATAAAAAATATTTTTTTTTTCCACAAAAAAGATTTTTTTAGCCACCAAATTTTTATTTTCACAAGGGTAACAAGAGAAATTGGACCCCAAAAGTTGTTGTCCAATTTGTCCTGAGTATGCTGGTACCCCATATGTGGGGGTAAACCACTGTTTGGGCGCACGGCAGAGCTCGGAAGGAAGGAGCGCCGTTTTGGAATGCAGACTTTGATAGAATGGTCTGCGGGTATTATGTTGCGTTTGCAGAGCCCCTGATGTACCTAACCAGTAGAAACCCTCCACAAGTGACCCCATTTTGGAAACTAGACCCCCCCAAGGAACTTATCTAGATGTGTGGTGAGAACTTTGAATGCCCAAGTGCTTCACAGAAGTTTAGAATGCAGAGTCGTGAAAATAAAAAATATTTTTTTTTCCACAAAAAAGATATTGTAGCCCCCAAGTTTTTATTTTCACAAGGGTAACAGGAGAAATTGGACTGCAATAGTTGTTGTCCAATTTATCCCGAGTACGCTGATGCGCCATATGTGGGGGTAAACCACTGTTTGGGCGCGCGGCAGAGCTCGGAAGGGAAGGAGCGCCTTTTTGGAATGCAGACTTTGATAGAATGGTCTGTGGGCATTATGTTGCGATTGCAGAGCCCCTGATGTACCTAAACTGTAGTAACCCCCCACAAGTGACCCCATTTTGGAAACTAGACCCCCCAAGGAACTTATCTAGATGTGTGGTGAGAACTTTGAATGCCCAAGTGCTTCACAGAAGTTTAGAATGCAGAGTCGTGAAAATAAAAAATATTTTTTTTTTCACAAAAAAGATTTTGTAGCCCCCAAGTTTTTATATTTTCACAAGGGTAACAAGAGAAATTGGACCCCAGAAGTTGTTGTCCAATTTATCCCGAGTACGCTGATGCCCCATATGTGGGGGTAACCCACTGTTTGGGTGCACGGCAGAGCTCAGAAGGGAGGGAGCACCATTTGACTTTTTGAGCGCAAAATTGGCTGTCATGTTTGGAGACCCCCTGATGTACCTAAACAGTGGAAACCCCCCAATTCTAGCTCCAACCCTAACCCCAACACACCCCTAACCCTAATCCCAACCTCATCCATAATCCTAATCACTAACCCTAACCATAATCACAACCCTTACCCCAAAACAACCCTAATGTCAACCCTAACCATAACCCTAATCAAAACCCTAAATCCAACACACCCCTAATCCTAATCTCAACCCTAACCTCAAACCTAACCCTAATCCCAATACACCCCTAATCACAACCCTAACCCTAATCACAACCCTAACCTTAACCCTAATCCCAAACCTAACCCTAATCCCAAGCGTAACCCTAATGCCAACCCTAACCCTAATACCAACCCTAATCCAAACCCTAACCCTAATCCCAGCTCTAACCCTAACTTTAGCCCCAACCCTAGCCCTAACTTTAGCCCCAACCCTAACCCTAAGGCTACTTTCACACTTGCGTCGTTTGGCATTCCGTCGCAATCCGTCGTTTTGGACAAGAAACGGATCCTGCAAATGTGCCCGCAGGATGCGTTTTTTGCCCATAGACTTGTATTGCCGACGGATCGTGACGGATGGCCACACGTCGCGTCCGTCGTGCACTGGATCAGTTGTGTTTTGGCGGAGCGTCGGCGCAAAAAAACGTTCAATGAAACGTTTTTTTGTACGTCGCATCCGCCATTTCTGACCGCGCATGCGTGGCCGTAACTCCGCCCCCTCCTCCCCAGGACATAGATTGGGCAGCGGATGTGTTGAAAAACTACAGCTGCTGCCCACGTTGTGCACAATTTTCACAACGTGCGTCGGTATGTCGGGCCGACGCATTGCGACGGCCCCGTACCGACGTAAGTGTGAAAGAAGCCTAACCCTAAGTTTAGCCCCAACCCTAACCCTAAATTTAGCCCCAACCCTAACCCTAAATTTAGCCCCAACCCTAGCCCTAACCCTAGCCCTAACCCTACCCCTAACCCTACCCCTACCCCTAACCCTACCCCTACCCCTAACCCTACCCCTAACCCTACCCCTAACCCTACCCCTAACCCTACCCCTAACACTACCCCTACCCCTAACCCTACCCCTAACCCTACCCCTAACCCTACCCCTACCCCTAACCCTAACCCTACCCCTAGCCCTAACCCTACCCCTAACCCTAATTTTAGCCCCAACTGCTGTTCTCCTGCCGGCCGGCAGATGGAGACAGATGGCGGGCGCACTGGGCATGCGTCCGCCATGTTCTGCTGCCGGCGGCCAGGAGGAGCAGCAAGAGGATCCAGGGACCTAGGTGAGTATGCTAGGGTCCCCGAATCCCCCTATTTCTCTGTCCTCTGATGTGCGATCACATCAGAGGACAGAGAATTACACTTTACTTTTTTTTTTTTTTTTTTTTTGCGGTCGCCGGTAAACAGTTAATTACCGGCGATCGCAAAACAGGGGTCGGTAATACCGACCCCGATCATGCTCTTTGGGGTCTCGGCTACCACCGGCAGCCGAGACCCCAAAGATTCTCCCGGTGCCGGCCGGCGGGCGCACTGCGCATGCGCCCGCCATTTTGAAGATGGCGGCGCCCACCGGGAGACACGAGGAGCATCGGGGGAGCTAGGTGAGTATTGGGGGGCCACCTGGGACCCCTTTTCTCTGTCCTCCGATGTGCGATCACATCGGAGGACAGAGAAATTAAAAAGAGATCGCTTTTTTTTTTTTTTGCGATCGCCGGTAAACGGTTAATTACCGGCGATCGCAAATGCGGGGTGGGTTAAAAACCCCCCGAATCATGTTCTCTGGGGTCTTGGCTACCCTCGGCAGCCGAGACCCCGGAGAAAATCGGCCTCTGGGGGGCGCTATGGACTTTTTCCACAGCGCCGTTAATTAACGGCGCTGTGGTTTAAGTACCCTTAGCGGCCGCCGTTAAAAGGCGTATCGGCGGTCGCTAAGGGGTTAAAGAGGGACTCGGTAGTAGAGGCAAGACGACCGGGCTCATCAAAAACTTTACGAAAGGTCTCAAGAAAATTCTGCAGGTGGCAGACTACAGGGTCGTCACGCTCCCACAAGGGATTAACCCAAGCCAACGCCTCTCCCTCCGGGTGAGACACTATAAATGCCACCCTAGCCCGGTCAGAGGGGTACTGAAGGGGTAGAAGCTCAAAATGGAGACGGCATTGATTTAGAAACCCCCGATAAAGCTTAGGATCGCCGGAGTATCTGGGAGGTTTGCCCAAGCGAGGGGGCGGGGTAGACACGGGAGTGGGAGCGAGAGAGGGAGCTTGCACAGCTGCAACGGGGGCAGACTGGAGATTGAACAAGCGGTCGTCGATAGAAGCCATATAACTCAGCATGCGGGTCTGAGTATCCCGTTGTTGAGAGAGCTCCTGCTGGAGACTAGCCAATTGAGCGGCGTTGACAGGGTCAGAGGTCTGAATGGAGGTTAAGCGTGACTCCAAAGTTTTTAAAAAAGCCATTATGCGCTGCTGATTCTCACGCAAAAGCGCTAACTCCTTCTGAGCCGAAAAAGGGGTACCTGCGGGGTCCATGGCCAGATTGTACTATAGCGATCCAGGAAGAAACTAGAGTGGACCCTCTGGACCGTGGGGAGACCTACCCCTGGGCGAGCGACCTAAGATAGAGAACGACCCCTATACAGGGACCGCTAGGAGCAGGCCCAGAGGTCACTTACCCACGGTGAAGATACCAGAAGGGACGGCTCCAGGAAGAAGGGAAGGAGGAGGCTGGGAAAAACCGGAACACTGGAACTGAGACGAAGAGAACGCTGAGGAACAAAACAAAAGAACAAAGAAGGGTTAAACAACAAAGGCGAGAGACCAGCAAACGAAAGGGGCAAAACCAAAAGAGGGCAGGAACAGAGGGAAGGCGAATCCACGGACAGAAACGCAGAGCACGAAGCAGGGAAGACCAGGGAGAGCCAAAGGCAATAGCAAAAGAGCTAAAACAATCTGGCACCAGAGAACTGGAGAGCCTGCCTCTTATAGTAGAGGCAAGAACAGGATTGGACAATAGCGAAGACTGACCTATTGACCTCAGGAAGAGGTCACTGAGACCCAGCGCCTGCGTCCTTGAGGAAAGCTAGGGCGCCTGCGCAAAGGGAGCGCACCAGCCGAGGACCCAGACACCGGAAATGCCGAAGGAGCACAGGAGCGCGCAGACCCGGAAGTGGAACGCCGGGGGCGCGCTGCGACAGAGAAGGATCCGGCGCTATGAGGAGCAAGAGCAGGACGGGCAGGATCAGACCCGGAGGCAGAGCGAGGAGGGACAGAGCGACGAGAGCCGCGGCGCTCAGACCGAGCAGCGGAGGAGCGACGACGCCGTGAAGCGGCGTAGGTAACAGTGTCTTTGAACAGGAGTCCTTGCTTTTCCTTGGTTATATCATCTCTGCCCAGGGTTTGGCTATGAATCCTGCCAAGCTACTGGCTGTGATGGACTGGCAGGAACCCCATTCATTAGGAGGGACATGCCACTAGTAGTGTTATTAGGAGGGACATGACACTCGGAGTGTTATTAGGAGGGACATGCCACTAGGAGTGTTAGTAGGAGGGACATGCCACTAGGAGTGTTATTAGGAGGGACATGCCACTAGGAGTGTTATGGAGGGATGTGCCATTAGTGGTATTAGAAAGCTCAAATACAGACATTGCATTAGCAGACACATAATTACTGCCCTCATATTTCTGTTTGCCTTCATATTGTGGCAGTCATGGATCATAAAAATGAGAACTCTCATATACAACTACCTGAGTGCTGTATAAAATAAAGACATAAGGAGACCGATCATTTATTTTAAACATATTTTATTAAATACAATCTTTACCTCTACCTAAAGCCAATGATCCAGAAGAAGGCAAAAAACCTGAACACGTTCAGCCAATGTGTGCTACAGGGAAAAAATTCCTTCATGACCCCGAGAAAAGGCGATCAGTTCGAGAACCCTGGACCAAGGCCATACTACAACTAACTAACTGATATATATACAACAATGATATTCAATATGGTGACTCGTTTCTGGATAGCAGATCTTCTTTGTCCTGGTAAGTCGCCTCACCTTTCCTCATCAGACCAGACCCTGAAGCTCATAGCTTGGCTATGTTCATCTTCCCTGTAAAAAAAAACAGAACAATAACCCCCCCCCCCCCCAGAACGCTACCCCCCACACAGAACACTACCCCCCACAGAACACTACCCCTTAATATACAGACATAGGATTGTTGCATCATATCAGGACCCTTATACAGTTGGCAAACAAATAAAACCTGTAGAAAGCGTCATAAATATATTGTACTTTATGCCAGATAAACAAGCCCCCTTTTCTCTCCATTTTTAAGTTTTGACGTAAACACTTAAAATGGTGTAATAAATTTGTTTTTTTTTTTAAAGTTGCAAATGCAGTTATATATAAGTAAAATTAATAAAATAAAATAGGAAAATAAAATGGTAAAATAATTAAATAAATAAAAAGAAAGAAAGTAAAATAGACAAATATATTTTCCTCCAATGTATGTACACCAACCTCTGTCCCATGTGGGGGAATAATGGTACATTTTTTGCCCCAATAATCTTAAATTAAAGTGACAGAACCACCACCAACAATCTGTGCCAGCCACAGATACAACTTCAAGTGTCACTGACCATAGTAGCAACAGTGGTGTCTCCATCCGAGGTGCCATCTTTGTGCTGACCTCTCTGATGTCCCCATGTTTGCTGCATAGAACTCTGTGTCCAACATGCCGCTGTGTGACCTCACAAAGAACCTTCATCACCCAAGTCTAGAGATTCTACCAGCAAGGACTGAAGAAATCTAGAACCTTACAGCCACAATCTGTAGACTTGGAGGGTCCATGTTGGCACTAAGTTCACTAACTTAAATCCCTGAAAGGCTTCTTTTACCTGTATCCTCAATCCAGAGGATTGAAATGAGAGTCTGTGTCCTTGATCCTGGATCCTCTGCTCTCCTCGTCTTCATCTCTTGAAATGACAGTCTGTGTCCTCGATCCTGAATCCAAAAAACTGGGGAAACTTATTGACTCGAGTATAAGCCTAGGGTGGAAAATGCAGCAGCTACCGGTGAATTTCAAAAATAAAAATAGATGCTCCATACCGTTCATTATGGCCCCATAGCTGTGCCATATAGTGCTCTGCACCGTTCATTATTGCCCCATAGATGTACCATAGAAAGCTGTGCCATATAGTGCTCTGCACCGTTCATTACTGCCCCATAGCTGTGCCATATAGTGCTCTGCACAGTTCATTATTGCCCCATAGCTGTGCCATATAGTGCTCTGCACCGTTCATTATTGCCCCATAGCTGCCATATAGTGCTCTGCACCGTTCATTATTGCCCCATAGCTGTGCCATATAGTGCTCTGCACTGTTCATTATTGCCCCATAGCTGTGCCATATAGTGCTCTGTACCGTTCATTATTGCCCCATAGCTGCCATATAGTGCACTGCACCGTTCATTATTGCCCCATAGCTGCCATATAGTGCTCTGCACTGTTCATTATTGCCCCATAGCTGTGCCATATAGTGCTCTGCACTGTTCATTATTGCCCCATAGCTGCCATATAGTGCTCTGCACTGTTCATTATTGCCCCATAGCTGTGACATATAGTGCTCTGCACCGTTCATTATTGCCCCATAGCTGCCATATAGTACTCTGCACTGTTCATTATTGCCCCATAGCTGTGCCATATAGTGCTCTGCACCGTTCATTATTGCCCCATAGCTGCCATATAGTGCTCTGCACTGTTCATTATTGCCCCATAGCTGTGCCATATAGTGCTCTGCACCGTTCATTATTGCCCCATACCTGCCATATAGTGCTCTGCACTGTTCATTATTGCCCCATAGCTGTGCCATATAGTGCTCTGCACCGTTCATTATTGCCCCATAGCTGTGCCATATAGTGCTCTGCACAGTTCATTATTGCCCCATAGCTGTGCCATATAGTGCTCTTCACCGTTCATTATTGCCCCATAGCTGTGCCATATAGTGCTCTGCACCGTTCATTATTGCCCCATAGCTCTGCCATATAGTGCTCTGCGCCGTTCATTATTGCCCCATAGCTGCCATATAGTGCTCTGCGCCGTTCATTATTGCCCCATAGCTGTGCCATATAGTGCTCTGCGCCGTTCATTATTGCCCCATAGCTGTGCCATAGAAAGCTCTGCCATTGCTGCTGCTGCAATAAAAAAAAAAGCCATACTCACCTCTCGCTGCCGCAGCTCCTCTGCGTCCAGTCCCGGCGTCTCTCCGCACTGACTGATCAGGCAGAGGGTGCCGCGCACACTACATGCATCATCGCGCCCTCTGACCTGAACAGTCAGAGCAAGAGGACGCGAAGACGGAGCGGCGCCCGGCGGGTGGAACGTGGACAGGTGAATATAAAATGCTTACCTGGTCCCAGCATCCCGCTCCTTCCCCCGGACAGCTGGTCTTCGGTGCCGCAGCCTCTTTCTCTATCAGCGGTCACCGGCACCGCTGATTAGATAAATGAATATGCGGCTCCACCCCTATGGGAGGTGGAGCCGCATATTCATTTCTCTAATCAGCGGTCCCACGTGACCGCTGATAGAGGAAGAGCTGCAGCACCGAAGACCGTGTGACAGGCAGGGGGAGCGTCAGGACCGCCGGGACTAGGTAAGTATGCCTCAGCGCCCTCACCCGCCGACCCTGCCGCCCACCGTGACTCGAGTATAAGCCGAGAGGGGCACTTTCAGCCCAAAATTTTGGGCTGAAAATCTCGGCTTATACTCGAGTATATACTGTACATTTCTTTATCTAAATAAAAAAACAATAAAAGTACACATATTTAGTATCGCCGCGTCCGTAACGACCCCACTTATAAAACTATATCACTAGTTAACCCCTTCACTGAACGCCGTAAACAAAAAAAAAAACGAGGCAAAAAACAACGATTTATTATCATACCGCCAAACAAAAAGTAGAATAACACGCAATCAAAAAGACGGATATAAATAACCATGGAACCGCTGAAAACGTCATCTTGTCCCGCAAAAAATGAGCCGCTACACAGCATCATCAGCGAAAAAATATAAAATTTATAGTCCTCAGAATAAAGCGATGCAAAAATAATTATTTTTTCTATAAAATAGTTTTTATCGTATAAAAGCGCCAAAACATAAAAAATTGATATAAATGAGGTATCATTGTAATTGTACTAACCCAAAGAATAAAACTGCTTGATCAATGTTACCAAACGTGGAACGGTATATACGCCTCCCCCAAAAGAAGTTCATGAATAGCTGGTTTTTGGTCATTCTGCCTCACAAAAATCAGAATAAAAAGCGATCAAAAAATGTCACGTGCCTGAAAATGTTACCAATAAAAACGTCAACTCGTCCCGCAGAAAACAAGACATCACAAGACTCTGTGGACTCAAATATGGAAAAATCATAGCTCTCAAAATGTGGTAACGCAAAAAATATTTTTTGCAATAAAAAGCGTCTTTCAGTGTGTGACGGCTGCCAATCATAAAAATCCGCTAAATAACCCGCTATAAAAGTAAATCAAACCCCCCTTCATCACCCCCTTAGTTAGGGAAAAATAAAAAAATTAAAAAAATGTATTTATTTCCATTTTCCCATTAGGGTTAGTGCTAGGGTTAGGGTTAGGGCTAGGGTTAGGGTTAGGGCTAGGGTTAGGGTTAGGGCTAGGGTTAGGGTTAAGGCTACAGTTAGAGTTGGGGCTAGGGTTAAGGCTACAGTTAGAGTTGGGGCTAAAGATAGGGTTAGGGTTGGGGCTAAAGTTAGGGTTAGGGTTTGGATTACATTTACGGTTGGGAATAGGGTTGGGATTAGGGTTAGAGGTGTGTCTGGGTTAGAGGTGTGGTTAGGGTTACCTTTGGGATTAGGGTTAGTGGTGTGTTTGGATTAGGGTTTCAGTTATAATTGGGGGGTTTCCACTGTTTATGCACATCAGGGGCTCTCGAAAACGCAACATGGCGTCCGACCTCAATTCCAGCCAATTCTGCGTTGAAAAAGTAAAACAGTGCTCCTTCCCTTCCGAGCTCTCCCGTGTGCCCAAACAGGGGTTTACCTCAACATATGGGTTATCAGCGTACTCAGGACAAATTGGACAACAACTTTTGGGGTCCAATTTCTCCTGTTACCCTTGGGAAAATACAAAACTGGAGGCTAAAAAATAATTTTTGTGGGGAAAAAAAAAAGATTTTTTATTTTCACGGCTCTGCATTATAAACTGTAGTGAATCACTTAGTGGTTCAAAGTTCTCACAACACATCTAGATAAGTTCCTTGAGGGGTCTAGTTTCCAATATGGGGTCACTTGTAAGGGTTTCTACTGTTAGGTACATTAGGGGCTCTGCAAATGCAATGTGACGCCTGCAGACCAATCCATCTAAGTCTGCATTCCAAATGATGCTCCTTCCCTTCCAAGCTCTGCCATGCGCTCAAACGGTGGTTCCCCCCACATATCGGGTATCAGCGTACTCAGGACAAATTGGACAACATTTAGGGTCCAATTTCTCCTGTTACCCTTGGAAAAATACAAAACTGGGGGCTAAATATAATTTTTGTGTAAAAAAAAATATTTTTTATTTGCACGGTTCTGCGTTATAAACTGTAGTGAAACACTTGGGGGTTCAAAGCTCTCACAACACATCTAGATGAGTTCCTTAGGGGGTCTACTTTCCAAAATTTTGGGGTCCAATTTCTTCTCTTACCCTTGGGAAAATAAAAAATTGGGGGCAAAAAGATGATTTTTGTGAAAAACTATGATTTTTTATTTTTACGGTTCTGCATTATCAACTTCTGTGAAGCACTTGGTGAGTCAAAGTGCTCACCACACCTCTAGATAAGTTCCTTAGGGGGTCTACATTCCAAAATGGTGTCACTTGTGGGGGGTTTCAATGTTTAGGCACATCAGTGGCTCTCCAAAAGCAACATGGCGTCCCATCTCAATTCCTGTCAATTTTGCATTGAAAAGTCAAACGGCACAACTTCCCTTCCGAGCTCTCCCATGCGCCCAAACAGTGGTATACCGCCACATATGGGGTATCAGCGTACTCAGGACAAATTGTACAACAAATTTTGGGGTCCAATTTCTTCTCTTACCCTTGGGAAAATAAAAAATTGGGGGCGAAAATATAATTTTTGTGAAAAAATATGATTTTTTATTTTTACGGTTCTGCATTATAAACTTCTGTGAAGCACTTGGTGGGTCAAAGTGCTCACCACACCTCTAGATAGGTTCTTTAGGGGGTCTACTTTCCAAAATGGTGTCACTTGTGGGGATTTTCAATGTTTAGGCACATCAGTGGCTCTCCAAATGCAACATGGCGTCCCATCTCAATTCCTGTCAATTTTGCATTGAAAAGTCAAATTGCCCTCCTTCGCTTTCGAGCTCTGTCATGCGCCCAAACAGTGGTTTACCCCCACATATAGGGTATCGCTGTACTCAGGACAAATTGTACAACAACTGTTGGGGTCCATTGTCTCCTGTTACCCTTGGTAAAATAAAACAAATTGGAGCTGAAGTAAATTTTTTGTGAAAAAAAAATTTTGGTTCCAAAATTGTGCTAATGTAAAGTAGACATGTGGGAAATGTTACTTATTAAGTATTTTGTGTGACATATCTCTGTGATTTAATTGCATAAAAATTCAAAGTTGGAAAATTGCAAAATTTTCAAAATTTTCGCCAAATTTCCGTTTTTTTCACAAATAAACGCAGGTAATATCAAAGAAATTTTACACTATCATGAAGTACAATATGTCACGAAAAAACATTGTCAGAATCACCGGGATCCGTTGAAGCGTTCCAGAGTTATAACCTCATAAAGGGACAGTGGTCAGAATTGTAAAAATTGACCTGGTCATTGACGTGCAAATCACCCTTGGGGGTAAAGGGGTTAAGGCTATGTGCACATGTTGCGGATTAGGCTTAGGAATTTCTGGTGCGGATTCTGCCTCTCCTGGCAGAAAACGCACCTGCTCATTTGTCGCGTTTTTTGTGCGGGTTCGCAGCGTTTTTTATGCGTTTTTTACCTCTGCAGTTTTCTATAATGGAATGGGTACAAAAATGCTGCAGATTCACAAAAAAGAAGTTACATGCTACTTCTTGGATGGTACAATGATAACAGTAGCTGAAGAATCCGAAAGGCTACTTTAGAATACTTCTAGTAAGAGACCAGTATTTTGGACTGTGCTGCCAGCGTGCTCGGGCCCCCCTTTTTGCTCTTAATGACCGGGCCCCATACTGTAGTAAGGGCAGTAATGCCCTGATGGCGGCCCTGTGCATGAAAAGAAGTTCTGATTTTGTGGCCAATAGCAACCATTCACAGTGTTGCTTTTCTTATAGTGATCGTCAAAAGAAAGCTGTGTTGTGATTACAGGCAACAAAGACATTTTTACCAAATTGTTGTGAATTCCGCTCTTGGGCTCCCTCCGGTGGTTGTAAGTGGCACTTTTCTGAGTTCTGCTCTTGGGCTCCCTCTTGTGGTTTCTAGTGGTATGGCTGCTCCTTGGAGTTAGCTGTCATCAGCTGCCTCCACTTATCGTCTCTTCTGCTCGGCTATTTAGGCCTGGCTCTTTCTTCAGCCAGTGCCACTTGTAAATGGTTCCTGGTTGGATTCACATCTCTTTGGAGTTCCCTGTTATCCTGACCAGTTCAGCAAAGCTAAGTTTTTGCTTGCTCTTTTCTGTCCATAGATTGTGGACTTATCCATTCTGTGCTTTCTATGTTCGTCCAGCTTATCAGTGTGAATTTATTCTGTCTTGCTGGAAGCTCTGGGAGGCAGATTTGCCCTCCACACCTATAGTCAGGTGTGGAGATTTTTTGTAAACTCTGCGTGGATTTTTGTAGTGTTTTATACTGACCGCACAGTATTCCATCCTGTCCTATCTATTTAGCTAGACTGGCCTCCTGTGCTCATCCTGGTTTCATTCTGTGTATGTCTTTTCCCTCTCCACTCACAGTCATTATTTGTGGGGGGCTAATCTATCCTTTGGGGATTTTCTCTGAGGCAAGATAGCTTTCCTGCTTCTTTCTTTAGGGGTAGTTAGCTCTTAGGCTGTGACGAGATGCCTAGGGAGAGTTAGGGGCATTCCACGGCTACTTCTAGTGTTGTGTTGAGCTTAGGGACTGCGGTCAGTACAGTTACCACTTCCTTCAGAGCTTGTTCCATGTTGCTCCTAGACCACCGTATCATAACAGTACAAGTGGCCAAAAATGAATTAAATGCATCTCAAAAGAAGGAAAAGAAAGTTCTGAACCATTTTTTTTTTTGTGCTCTGGTTTGTCTTTTTTTTCCTCTTGATATCTGGGTGGTTCGGGATATATGCTTTGGCATGGATGTTCAGGGTTTGTTTTCTTGTGTGGATCAACTTGCTTCAAGAGTACAGAGTATCCAGGACTATGTTGTCCAGACTCCGGCTTTAGAGCCTAGAATTCCTACTCCTGATTTGTTTTTTGGGGACAGATCCAAGTTTTTGAACTTTAAAAATAACTGCAAATTGTTTTTTGCTTTGAAACCCCGTTCTTCTGGTGATCCCATTCAGCAAGTAAAAATCATCATATCCTTGCTGCGTGGTGACCCTCAAGACTGGGCTTTTTCTCTCGAAACAGGGGATCCGTCATTATTGAATGTAGATGCATTTTTTCAAGCGCTTGGATTATTGTATGACGAACCTAATTCTGTGGATCATGCAGAAAAAACCCTGTTGGCCTTGTGTCAAGGTCAGGAAGCGGCAGAGTTATACTGCCAGAAATTTAGAAAATGGTCTGTGCTCACTAAATGGAATGAAGAGGCTCTGGCTGCTATTTTCAGAAAAGGTCTTTCTGAAACCCTTAAAGATGTTATGGTGGGCTTTCCTACGCCTGCCGGTTTGAGCGAATCTATGTCTCTAGCCATTCAGATTGAACGGCGTCTGCGTGAGCGCAAAGCTGTGCACCATATGGCAGTATCCTCTGAGCAAAGTCCTGAACCTATGCAATGTGATAGGATTTTGACTAGAATAGAACGGCAGGAATTCAGACGTCAGAATAGGCTGTGTTTTTACTGTGGTGATTCGGCTCATGTTATCTCTGATTGCCCTAAGCGTACTAAGAGAGTCGCTACGTCTGTTACCATTACAGGAAACAGGAACACATGGGCTACTTGCACAGTGAACAAGTCTGTATGATCATGTTCACACACCACCAAGAAACCTGAAGACACAAAAGAGAATAGTAAAACCAAAAACACTCAGTTTGAAAAACTGGCGAGTTCCACCACTCCTCTTGGGCTATCTGCACAAAAGCTGTTCTACCCTGTATGCACACATGGATTTTTCCTCTCTGAACCCTGTTCACACAGGTTATATACAGATGATCAGGTTTTTAAATACATCAGATAGGGATTGCATACATTACTTAGGACTGCTCTGATAAGGGTATACCGTGAAGATTGGTAGAGCAGCTTAGTATACATTTTTTGCAAAAAACGTATCAACCAAATACCCTGTTTTTTACATCTTTTACTAGCACTTGCGGATTACTGCAACATTTTTTCAAACTGAGTGTTTTTGGTTTTACTATTCTCTTTTGTGTCTTCAGGTTTCTTGGTGGTGTGTGAACATGATCATACAGACTTGTTCACTGTGCAAGTAGCCCATGTGTTCCTGTTTCCATAATTGTTCTCTTGTGTCTACAAGACTGGGGAGTTCCACCACTCCTCTTGGGCTATCTGCACAAAAGCTGTTCTACCCTGTATGCACACATGGATTTTTCCTCTCTGAACCCTGTTCACACAGGTTATATACAGATGATCAGGTTTTTAAATACATCAGATAAGGATTGCATACATTAGTTAGGACTGCTCTGATAAGGGTATACCGTGAAGATTGGTAGAGCAGCTTAGTATACATTTTTTGCAAAAAACGTATCAACCAAATACCCTGTTTTTTACATCTTTTACTAGCACTTGCAGATTACTGCAACATTTTTTCAAACTGAGTGTTTTTGGTTTTACTATTCTCTTTTGTGTCTTCAGGTTTCTTGGTGGTGTGTGAACATGATCATACAGACTTGTTCACTGTGCAAGTAGCCCATGTGTTCCTGTTTCCATAATTGTTCTCTTGTGTCTACAAGACTGGGGAGTTCCACCACTCCTCTTGGGCTATCTGCACAAAAGCTGTTCTACCCTGTATGCACACATGGATTTTTCCTCTCTGAACCCTGTTCACACAGGTTATATACAGATGATCAGGTTTTTAAATACATCAGATAGGGATTGCATACATTAGTTAGGACTGCTCTGATAAGGGTATACCGTGAAGATTGGTAGAGCAGCTTAGTATACATTTTTTGCAAAAAACGTATCAACCAAATACCCTGTTTTTTACATCTTTTACTAGCACTTGCGGATTACTGCAACATTTTTTCAAACTGAGTGTTTTTGGTTTTACTATTCTCTTTTGTGTCTTCATGTCTGTTACCATTAGTACTATACAGCCTAAATTTCTCTTATCTGTGACCCTGATTTGCTCATTGTCGTCCTTTTCTGTCATGGCATTTGTGGATTCAGGCGCTGCCCTGAACTTAATGGACTTAGAATTCGCCAGGCGCTGTGGTTTTTCCTTGCAGCCTTTGCAGAGCCCTTGTTATGAACAGGTAATTCAGAACCACAATGGACCTTGAAGTTCAGAGCACACAAAGTGACCTGACAATTACCAAAAACATAGGACGAGCTCTGAGACGTGGGAACTCTGCAGACCGCAATCCCTAATCCTATCACACCACACTAGAGGTAGCCGTGCATTGTGCCTAACGCTCCCTATGCAACTCGGCACAGCCTAAGAAACTAACTAGCCCTGAAGATAGAAAAATAAGCCTACCTTGCCTCAGAGAAATTCCCCAAAGGAAAAGGCAGCCCCCCACATATAATGACTGTGAGTAAAGATGAAAATACAAACACAGAGATGAAATAGATTTAGCAAAGTGAGGCCGACTTACTGAATAGACCGAGGATAGGAAAGATAGCTTTGCGGTCAACACAAAAATCTACAAACAACCACGCAGAGGGGCAAAAAGACCCTCCACACCGACTAACGGTACGGAGGTGCTCCCTCTGCTTCTCAGAGCTTCCAGCAAGCAAGAAAAACCAATATAGCAAGCTGGACAGAAAATATAGCAAACAAAAGTAACACAAGCAGAACTTAGCTTATGCAGGCCACAGGAACGATCCAGGAGGAAGCAAGACCAATACTAGAACATTGACTGGAGGCCAGGATCAAAGCACCAGGTGGAGTTAAATAGAGCAGCACCTAACGACTTAACCTCATCACCTGAGGAAGGAAACTCAGAAGCCGCAGTACCACTCTCATCCACCAAAGGAAGCTCATAGACAGAACCAGCTGAAGTACCACTCTCGACCACAGGAGGGAGCTTGGCCACAGAATTCACAACAGTAACCCCCCCTTGAGGAGGGGTCACCGAACCCTCACCAGAGCCCCCAGGCCGACCAGGATGAGCCACATGAAAGGCACGAACCAGATCAGCAGCATGGACATCAGAGGCAAAGACCCAGGAATTATCTTCCTGACCATAACCTTTCCACTTAACCAAATACTGGAGTTTCCGCTCGAAACACGAGAATCCAAAATCTTCTCCACAATATACTCCAATTCCCCTTCCACCAAAACCGGAGCAGGAGGATCAAGAGATGGAACCACAGGTGCCACGTATCTCCGCAACAATGACCTATGGAACACGTTATGGATGGAAAAAGAAGCTGGAAGAGTCAGACGAAAAGACACAGGATTAAGAACCTCAGAAATCCTATATGGACCAATGAAACGAGGCTTAAATTTAGGAGAGGAAACCTTCATAGGAATATAACGAGATGATAACCAAACCAAATCCCCAACACGAAGTCGGGGACCCACACAGCGACAGCGGTTAGCGAAACGTTGAGCCTTCTCCTGGGACAAAGTCAAATTGTCCACTACATGAGTCCAAATCTGCTGCAACCTATCCACCACAGTATCCACACCAGGACAGTCCGAAGACTCAACCTGCCCTGAAGAGAAACGAGGATGGAAACCAGAATTGCAGAAAAACGGCGAAACCAAAGTAGCCGAGCTGGCCCGATTATTAAGGGCGAACTCAGCCAAAGGCAAAAAGGACACCCAATCATCCTGATCAGCAGAAACAAAACATCTCAGATATGTTTCCAAGGTCTGATTGGTTCGTTCAGTCTGGCCATTTGTCTGAGGATGGAAAGCTGAGGAAAAAGACAAATCAATGCCCATCCTAGCACAAAAGGCTCGCCAAAACCTCGAAACAAACTGGGAACCTTTGTCAGAAACGATGTTCTCTGGAATGCCATGTAAACGAACCACATGCTGGAAAAACAATGGCACCAAATCAGAAGAGGAAGGCAATTTAGACAAGGGCACCAAATGGACCATCTTAGAGAAGCGATCACAAACCACCCAAATGACCGACATTCTTTGAGAGACAGGGAGATCCGAAATAAAATCCATAGAGATATGTGTCCAAGGCCTCTTCGGGACCGGCAAGGGCAAAAGCAACCCACTGGCACGAGAACAGCAGGGCTTAGCCCGAGCACAAATCCCACAGGACTGCACAAAAGAACGCACATCCCGCGACAGAGACGGCCACCAAAAGGATCTAGCCACCAAATCTCTGGTATCAAAGATTCCAGGATGACCAGCCAACACCGAACAATGAACCTCAGAGATAACTTTATTCGTCCACCTATCAGGGACAAACAGTTTCTCCGCTGGGCAACGGTCAGGTCTATTAGCCTGAAATTTTTGCAGCACCCGCCGCAAATCAGGGGAGATGGCAGACAAAATTACCCCCTCTTTGAGAATACCCGCCGGCTCAGGCAAACCCGGAGAATCGGGCACAAAACTCCTAGACAGGGCATCCGCCTTCACATTTTTAGAGCCCGGAAGGTACGAAACCACAAAGTCAAAACGGGAGAAAAACAGCGACCAACGAGCCTGTCTAGGATTCAACCGTTTGGCAGACTCGAGATAAGTCAAGTTTTTGTGATCAGTCAAGACCACCACGCGATGCTTAGCTCCTTCAAGCCAATGACGCCACTCCTCGAATGCCCACTTCATGGCTAGCAACTCTCGATTGCCAACATCATAATTTCGCTCAGCAGGCGAAAATTTCCTGGAAAAGAAGGCGCATGGTTTCATCACCGAGCAATCAGAACTTCTCTGCGACAAAACAGCCCCTGCTCCAATTTCGGAAGCATCAACCTCGACCTGGAACGGAAGCGAAACATCTGGTTGGCACAACACAGGGGCAGAAGAAAAACGATGCTTCAACTCCTGAAAAGCTTCCACAGCAGCAGAAGACCAATTGACCACATCAGCACCCTTCTTGGTTAAATCAGTCAACGGTTTAGCAATACTAGAAAAATTAGCGATGAAGCGACGATAAAAATTAGCAAAGCCCAGGAACTTCTGCAGACTCTTCAGAGATGTTGGCTGAGTCCAATCATAAATGGCCTGAACTTTAACAGGGTCCATCTCGATAGTAGAAGGAGAAAAAATGAACCCCAAAAATGAAACCTTCTGAACACCAAAGAGACACTTTGACCCCTTCACAAACAAAGAATTAGCACGCAGGACCTGGAACACCATTCTGACCTGCTTCACATGAGATTCCCAATCATCCGAGAAGACCAAAATATCATCCAAGTATACAATCAGGAATTTATCCAGGTACTCTCGGAAGATGTCATGCATAAAGGACTGAAACACTGATGGAGCATTAGAAAGCCCGAATGGCATAACCAGGTACTCAAAATGGCCTTCGGGCGTATTAAATGCTGTTTTCCATTCGTTGCCCCGTTTAATACGCACAAGATTATACATACCACGAAGATCTATCTTGGTGAACCAACTAGCCCCCTTAATCCGAGCAAACAAATCAGACAGCAGCGGCAAGGGGTACTGAAATTTGACCGTAATTTTATTTAGAAGGCGGTAATCAATACAAGGTCTCAGCGAACTATCCTTCTTGGCCACAAAAAAGAACCCCGCTCCCAATGGCGACGATGACGGGCGAATATGACCCTTCTCCAAAGACTCCTTCACGTAACTCCGCATAGCGGCGTGCTCACGTACAGATAAATTAAACAGTCGACCCTTAGGAAACTTACTACCAGGAATCAAATCGATAGCACAATCACAATCCCTATGCGGAGGTAGGGCATTGGACTTGGGCTCATCGAATACATCCCGGTAATCAGACAAGAACTCTGGGACCTCAGAAGGGGTGGATGATGAGATAGACAGAAATGGAACATCACCATGTACCCCCTGACAACCCCAGCTGGACACAGACATAGATTTCCAATCTAATACTGGGTTATGAACTTGTAGCCATGGCAACCCCAACACGACCACATCATGCAGATTATGCAACACCAGAAAGCGAATATCCTCCTGGTGCGCAGGAGCCATGCACATGGTCAGTTGGGTCCAATACTGAGGCTTATTCTTGGCCAAAGGCGTAGCATCAATTCCTCTCAATGGAATAGGACACTGCAATGGCTCCAAGACAAACCTACAGCGCCTAGCAAACTCCAAGTCCATCAAATTCAGGGCAGCGCCTGAATCCACAAATGCCATGACAGAATAGGAAGACAAAGAGCAGATCAAAGTAACGGACAAAAGAAATTTCGACTGTACCGTACCAATGGTGGCGGACCTAGCGAACCGCTTAGTGCGCTTAGGACAATCGGAGATAGCATGAGTGGAATCACCACAGTAGAAACACAGCCCATTCTGACGTCTGTGTTCTTGCCTTTCAGCTCTGGTCAAAGTCCTATCGCACTGCATAGGCTCAGGTTTATGCTCAGATAATACCGCCAAATGGTGCACAGATTTACGCTCACGCAAGCGTCGACCGATCTGAATGGCCAAAGACATAGACTCATTAAGACCAGCAGGCATAGAAAATCCCACCATGACATCCTTAAGGGCTTCAGAGAGACCCTTTCTGAAAATAGCTGCCAGCGCACATTCATTCCATTGAGTGAGCACGGACCACTTTCTAAACTTCTGACAATAAATCTCTATCTCATCCTGACCCTGACACAGAGCCAGCAAATTTTTCTCTGCCTGATCCACTGAATTAGGTTCGTCGTACAGCAATCCGAGCGCCAGAAAAAACACATCAATGTTACATAATGCAGGATCTCCTGGCGCAAGGGAAAATGCCCAGTCTTGAGGGTCGCCACGTAATAAAGAAATAATGATCCTAACTTGTTGAACTGGGTCACCAGAGGAGCGGGGTTTCAAAGCCAGAAATAATTTACAATTATTTTTAAAATTCAAAAACTTAGCTCTATCTCCAGAAAACAACTCAGGAATAGGAATTTTAGGTTCTAACATAGGATTCTGAACCACTAAATCTTGAATGTTCTGTACACTTATAGTGAGATTATCCAGCAAGGAGGACAGACCCTGAATGTCCATGTCCACACCTGTGTTCTGAACCACCCTAATGTAAAGGGGAAAAGAAAGACAGAACACAGTGCAAAGAAAAAAAAATGGTCTCAGAACTTCTCTTTTCCCTCTATTGAGAAGCATTAGTACTTTGGGCCTCCAGTACTGTTATAAACAGGTAATTCAGAACCACAATGGACCTTGAAGTTCAGAGCACACAAAGTGACCTGACAATTTTCAAAAACATAGGACGAGCTCTGAGACGTGGGAACTCTGCTGACCGCAATCCCTAATCCTATCACACCACACTAGAGGTAGCCGTGGATTGCGCCTAACGCTCCCTATGCAACTCGGCACAGCCTAAGAAACTAACTAGCCCTGAAGATAGAAAAATAAGCCTACCTTGCCTCAGAGAAATTCCCCAAAGGAAAAGGCAGCCCCCCACATATAATGACTGTGAGTAAAGATGAAAATACAAGCACCGAGATGAAATAGATTTAGCAAAGTGAGGCCCGACTTACTGAATAGACCGAGGATAGGAAAGATAGCTTTGCGGTCAACACAAAAACCTACAAACAACCACGCAGAGGGGCAAAAAGACCCTCCACACCGACTAACGGTACGGAGGTGCTCCCTCTGCGTCTCAGAGCTTCCAGCAAGCAAGAAAAACCAATATAGCAAGCTGGACAGAAAATATAGCAAACAAAAGTAACACAAGCAGAACTTAGCTTATGCAGGCCACAGGAACGATCCAGGAGGAAGCAAGACCATTACTAGAACATTGACTGGAGGCCAGGATCAAAGCACCAGGTGGAGTTAAATAGAGCAGCACCTAACGACTTAACCTCATCACCTGAGGAAGGAAACTCAGAAGCCGCATTACCACTCTCATCCACCAAAGGAAGCTCATAGACAGAACCAGCCGAAGTACCACTCTCGACCACAGGAGGGAGCTTGGCCACAGAATTCACAACAGCCCTATTCCTTTGAGGGGTATTGATGCTACACCCTTGGCCAAGGATAAACCTCAGTACTGGACACAGATGACTATGTACATGGCTCCTGCACATCAGGAAGATTGCCATTTTCTGGTGTTGCATAACCTGCATGATGTTGTTGTACTGGGATTTCCATGGTTACAGGAACATAATCCGGTGCTGGATTGGAAAACTATGTCGGTGACTAGTTGGGGTTGTCGAGGAGTACATAGTGACGTTCCTTTGATGTCAATTTCCTCTTCCCCGTCTTCTGAGGTCCCTGAGTTTTTGTCGGATTTCCAGGATGTATTTGATGAGCCCAAGTCCAGTTCCCTTCCTCCGCACAGGGACTGTGATTGTGCTATTTACTTGATTCCTGGTTGCAAGTTCCCTAAGGGCAGACTTTTCAATCTGTCTGTGCCAGAGCATGCCGCCATGCAAAGTTATGTTAAGGAGTCTTTGGAGAAGGGGCATATTCGGCCCTCTTCGTCACCATTGGGAGCGGGTTTCTTTTTTGTTGCTAAGAAGGATGGCTCCTTGAGACCCTGTATTGATTATCGTCTTCTTAATAAGATCACGGTCAAATTCCAATACCCCTTGCCTTTGCTTACTGATTTGTTTGCTCAGATTAAGGGGGCTAGTTGGTTTACTAAGATTGACCTCCAAGGGGCATATAATCTTGTTCGTATTAAACAGGGTGACGAATGGAAAACTGCATTTAATACGCCCGAAGGCCATTTTGAATACCTTGTGATGCCATTTGGGCTCTCTAATGCTCCATCTGTGTTCCAGTCTTTCATGCATGATATTTTCCACAATTATCTTGATAAATTCATGGTCGTATATTTGGATGATATTTTGATTTTTTCCGATGATTGGGAGTCTCATGTGAAGCAGGTCAGGATGGTGTTCCAGATCCTTCGTGATAATGCTTTATTTGTGAAGGGGTCTAAGTGCCTATTCGGAGTTCAGAAGGTCTCTTTTTTGGGTTTTATTTTTTCTCCCTCGTCTATAGAAATGGATCCTGTTAAGGCCCAAGCTATTCATGACTGGATCCAACCCACATCTGTGAAGGGTCTTCAAAAATTTTTGGGCTTTGCTAATTTCTATCGCCGTTTCATTGCCAACTTTTCCAGTGTGGTTAAGCCCCTTACTGATTTGACGAAGAAAGGCGCTGATGTGACGAATTGGTCCTCTGAGGCTGTTGAGGCCTTTCAGGAGCTTAAACGCCGATTTACTTCTGCCCCTGTGTTGCGTCAGCCGGATGTTTCTCTTCCTTTTCAGGTTGAGGTCGACGCTTCTGAGATTGGGGCAGGGGCCGTTTTGTCTCAGAGGGAGT
Source organism: Ranitomeya imitator (assembly GCF_032444005.1). Classification (NCBI taxonomy): domain Eukaryota; kingdom Metazoa; phylum Chordata; class Amphibia; order Anura; family Dendrobatidae; genus Ranitomeya; species Ranitomeya imitator. The sequence continues at coordinate 438,097,745 of NC_091285.1, forward strand.
CTGATGGTTCTTTGATGAAACCGTGTGCTTTTTTTTCCAGAAAGTTTTCGCCTGCGGAACGCAATTATGATTTCGGCAATCGGGAGTTGTTGGCTATGAAGTGGGCGTTTGAGGAGTGGCGACATTGGCTTGAGGGAGCTAAACACCGTGTTGTGGTCCTGACCGATCATAAGAATCTGATTTACCTCGAGTCGGCCAAGCGGCTGAATCCTAGACAGGCTCGATGGTCCCTGTTTTTCTCCCGTTTTGATTTTGTGGTCTCGTATCTTCCGGGATCTAAGAATGTTAAGGCTGATGCCCACTCTAGGAGTTTTTCGCCTGATTTTCCTGGAGTCCTTGAGCCGGTTGGCATTCTTAAGGAGGGGGTGATTCTTTCTGCTATCTCCCCTGATTTGCGGCGGGTGCTTCAGGAATTTCAGGCTGATAGGCCTGACCGCTGTCCAGTGGGGAAGCTGTTTGTTCCTGATAGATGGACAAGTAAGGTAATTTCTGAGGTTCATTGTTCAGTGTTGGCTGGTCATCCTGGGATTTTTGGTACCAGAGATTTGGTTGCTAGATCCTTTTGGTGGCCTTCCTTGTCGCGCGATGTGCGTGCTTTTGTGCAGTCCTGTGGGACTTGCGCCCGGGGCAAGCCTTGCTGTTCCCGCGCTAGTGGGTTGCTTTTGCCTTTGCCGGTCCCTGAGAGGCGCTGGACGCATATTTCCATGGATTTTATTTTGGATCTTTCTGTTTCCCAGAAGATGTCTGTTATCTGGGTTGTTTGTGACCGGTTCTCTAAAATGGTCCATCTGGTACCTTTGCCTAAGTTGCCTTCCTCCTCAGATCTGGTTCCATTATTTTTTCAGCATGTGGTTCGTTTGCATGGCATTCCGGAGAATATTGTGTCGGACAGAGGTTCTCAGTTTGTCTCTAGATTTTGGCAGGCCTTTTGTGCTAGGATGGGCATTGATTTGTCTTTTCCTTCGGCGTTTCATCCTCAGACTAATGGCCAAACTGAGCGAACTAATCAGACCTTGGAGACCTATTTGAGATGCTTTGTGTCCGCTGATCAGGATGATTGGGTGTCTTTCTTGCCGTTGGCTGAATTTGCCCTTAATAATCGGGCTAGTTCGGCTACTTTGGTTTCACCTTTCTTTTGTAATTTTGGTTTTCATCCTCGTTTTTCTTCTGGGCAGGTTGAGCCTTCTGATTGTCCTGGTGTTGATTCTGTGGTGGACAGGCTGCAGCAGATGTGGACTCATGTGGTGGACAATTTGACGTTGTCTCAGGAAAGGGCTCAACGTTTTGCTAACCGCCGTCGGTGTTTTGGTCCCCGGCTTCGTGTGGGGGATTTGGTTTGGTTGTCTTCTCGTCATGTTCCTATGAAGGTTTCTTCTCCTAAGTTTAAGCCTCGGTTTATTGGTCCTTATAAAATTTCTGAAATTATTAATCCGGTGTCTTTTCATTTGGCTCTTCCAGCCTCTTTTGCCATTCATAATGTTTTCCATAGATCTTTGTTGCGAAGATATGTGGTGCCCGTTGTTCCCTCAGTTGACCCTCCTGCCTCGGTGTTGGTTGAGGGAGAGTTGGAATATGAGGTTGAGAAGATTTTGGATTCTCGTTTTTCGAGGCGGAGGCTTCAGTATCTTGTCAAGTGGAAGGGTTATGGCCAGGTGGATAATTCTTGGGTTGTTGCCTCCGATGTCCATGCCACCGATTTGGTTCGTGCTTTTCACTTGGCTCGTCCTGATCGGCCTGGGGGCTCTGGTGAGGGTTCGGTGACCCCTTCTCAAGGGGGGGGGGTACTGTTGTGAATTCCGCTCTTGGGCTCCCTCCAGTGGTTGTAAGTGGCACTTTTGTGAGTTCTGCTCTTGGGCTCCCTCTTGTGGTTTCTAGTGGTATGGCTGCTCCTTGGAGTTAGCTGTCATCAGCTGCCTCCACTTATCGTGTCTTCTGCTCGGCTATTTAGGCCTGGCTCTTTCTTCAGGCAGTGCCACTTGTAAATGGTTCCTGGTTGGATTCACATCTCTTTGGAGTTCCCTGTTATCCTGACCAGTTCAGTAAAGCTAAGCTTTTGCTTGCTCTTTTCTGTCCATAGATTGTGGACTTATCCATTCTGTGCTTTCTATGTTCGTCCAGCTTATCAGTGTGAATTTATTCTGTCTTGCTGGAAGCTCTGGGAGGCAGATTTGCCCTCCACACCTTTAGTCAGGTGTAGAGATTTTTTGTAAACTCTGCGTGGATTTTTGTAGTGTTTTATACTGACCGCACAGTATTCCATCCTGTCCTATCTATTTAGCTAGACTGGCCTCCTGTGCTCATCCTGGTTTAATTCTGTGTATGTCTTTTCCCTCTCCACTCACAGTCATTATTTGTGGGGGGCTAATCTATCCTTTGGGGATTTTCTCTGAGGCAAGATAGCTTTCCTGCTTCTTTCTTTAGGGGTAGTTAGCTCTTAGGCTGTGACGAGATGCCTAGGGAGAGTTAGGAGCATTCCAAGGCTACTTCTAGTGTTGTGTTGAGCTTAGGGACTGCGGTCAGTACAGTTACCACTTCCTTTAGAGCTTGTTCCATGTTGCTCCTAGACTACCGTATCATAACACCAAATATTGCCAATACCAGAATTAATTTGTGGATCTTCTGTGGGGGGAGAGTGTAGGGGGGGCTTAAAGGGGTTGTCCAGGTTTGTGTCAGCAGAATTGTGAATTCTCACAGTGCGCGCTGTCAGGATTCTTCAGCAATAGCGAGACCAGATGGTCATGTGACCACTGCCCGCTCCTGCTGGTCATGTGAGCACCGCCGCTCCAGCTGGTCATGTGACCACCGCCCGCTCCTGTTGGTCATGCAGGGGAATCATGACAGTGAGCACATCACCCGCTCATGATTCTGTAGTCACATAGAGGGACTGTGGACTTTTCAGCCTGGGCAACCCCTTTAATTACAGTAAGTGTATGTAGGACATTACTATTCTAGATTTTTTTCCCAATTCTGTTCTTTTTTTAACACTTTCTTTTGCATGTGTCAGACACAGAGGGATAACCTGTATTTCATAAAGGGGCTGTCTGCCATGTTTTATTCTCTATTAAATGCCCCAGCATTCTCCAAAAATAATATAAATTATATATAGTCACCTGCGAATCCCCTTTCATAGTGCAACCCAGGTGCCCCGCAGGTCTCTGAACCTTCTTTTTTTATATAGATATTATGTGAACACTAGAAAGGGGATGTTCAAGAGCAGGGATGACACTCAGGAGCTGTAAACGATGCTATGAGCTTGGATAGTTTAAAAGGTTGCTCCCCTAAAAAATAATTTTTTTCCAATGTGGAGACATGGGAGGTTGGCAGGCGCCCCGTCCGCTAGCTGATACTACATGGGCCAGGGATCATCCCGCCAAATGCCTGCTCTCCTTTTAACATACACAAAAAAAAGTTGCACTCTATCGTGCCAAAACACGTCAAATATGAAATACATGAAATATGAATAGCAAAATTGCTTTTTGCACATTAGGAAAACATTTTTGAGACGCTTAGCACAGAATTTGGCCAAATAGTGTGAGCCCATCAACCATCGTCACGGTGGTCTCATTAAAAAACTGATGGGTACCTGACCTCCCTGTCCAAATGTGAACACTTACCGCAGGCTAATATCTGCATGCTTGGGTGAATATGGACACCTCTCTCAGCAAATCCTACATATGGGTTGGCCGGAACCAAGTGTGAATAGATGTAAAAACCAGATGGTGAGGGGAGGAGTGCTCAGTCAATAAGCTAACATTGAAATGACAGAAAAAAGACTGGCACATCCAGACTAGTGTGAATAGGTGCATACCAGGAGCAGCTACCTCCATATACAATATACAAAAAAAGGTTGCACTCTATCGTGCCAAAACACGTCAAATATGAAATACATGAAATATGAATAGCAAAATTGCTTTTTGAACATTAGGAAAAAAATTTTTTGAGACGCTTAGCACAGAATTTGGCCAAATAGTGTGAGCCCATCAACCATCGTCAAGGTGGTCTCATTAAAAAACTGATGGGTACCTGACTTGTGAATTCTGTTATCGAACTCCCTCCTGTGGTCATGAATGGTACTTCGGCGAGTTCTGTCCATGGACTCCCTCTGGTGGCTGTGAGTGGAGCTGCTGCTTCTGAGGTTCCTTCCACAGGTGACGTAGTTTATTCTTTGGCTGGCTTCTCTATTTAACTCCACTCAGATCGTTACTCCATGCCAGCTGTCAATGTTCTTGTACTGGTTCAGTTCGCTTTTGGATCTTACGGGTGACCTGTCTACTCCAGCAGAAGCTAAGTCCCTGCTAGTTATTATTTGTTCTTTGTTTTCTTGTCCAGCTTGCTATCATGATTTTGCCGTGCTAGCTGGAAGCTCTGGGATGCAGAGTGGCACCTCCGCACCGTGAGTCGGTGCGGAGGTCTTTTTGCACACTCTGCGTGGTCTTTTGTAGTTTTTTGTGCTGACCGCAAAGATACCTTTCCTATCCTCAGTCTGTTTAGTTAGTCTGGCCTCCCTTTGCTGAAACTTGTTTCATTCCTGTGTTTGTGACTTTCATCTTAACTCACAGTCAATATATGTGGGGGCTGCCTTTTCCTTTGGGGAATTTCTCTGAGGCAAGGTAGGCTTTTTTTTCTATCTCTAGGGCTAGTTAGCTCTTAGGCTGTGAAGAGGCGTCTAGACCTGTTAGGTACGCTCCACGGCTATTTCTAGTGTGTGTGATAGGATTAGGGGTTGCGGTCAGCAGAGCTCCCACTTCCCAGAGCTTGTTCTGTGTCAGTTTAACCATCAGGTCGTTCCAGGTGCTCCTAACCACCAGGTCCATAACACCTGACCTCCCTGTCCAAATGTGAACACTTACTGTAGGCTAATGTCTGCATGCTTGGGTGAATATGGACACCTCTCTCAGCAAAGCCTACATATGGGTTGGCCGGAACCAAGTGTGAATAGATGTAATTAAAAACCAGATGGGGAGGGGAGGAGTGCTCAGTCAATAAGCTAACATAGAAATGACAGAAAAAAGACTGGCAAATCCAAACTAGTGTGAATAGGTGCATACCAGGAGCAGCTACCTCCATATACAATATACAAAAAAAGGTTGCACTCTATCGTGCCAAAACACAGCAAATATGAAATACATGAAATATGAATAGCAAAATTGCTTTTTGAACATTAGGAAAAAATTTTTTTGAGACACTTAGCACAGAATTTGGCCAAATAGTGTGAGCCCATCAACCATCGTCAAGGTGGCCTCATTAAAAAACTGATGGTACCTGACCTCCCTGTCCAAATGTGAACACTTACCGTAGGCTAATGTCTGCATGCTTGGGTTAATATTTTTGTATATTGTATATGGAGGTAGCTGCTCCTGGTATGCACCTATTCACACTATCACAAACCAAAAAAATGAAGTATAACAACTCACAAAGTACATATAAAATTCAATATTTATTAATGCTCATCTAGCAACATTAAAATTTGTTAGAGACAAAGAGTCCAGTTATATGATCACAACAATAAACATAAGACAGAAATATGAGAATATTGAGAATGGGTGCAATAAAAAAAACCATGTTGCACCATGGATGTAGCAAAAGGGGAAGTATATAAAGGCTCGGTGGCACAAGAACAGTAACTGCCAATGGGGTAAAATAAAGTGCCCAGTGCTAGACAGTATCCCTAGCAGCTATATGGAGTGCAAGCATCCTAATCAAATAAAGGGTAAGTACCCTATAGTTCAGCCACCCCACATTGATAAGAATATAGGAGGACTAGTCCCATATCCACACCTTACCCTTTTCCTTCTCCATAGTCCACAACACGCGCCCCTACGCGCGTTTCGCCCTCAGCTTCGTCGGGGGGCCCGCATATTGCTTATGTCTCCCATGTCCTGCTTTTTATAATCCGCGGCAGTGTCAATAAATGGCGCATGTCTATGACAACAATTTTAATGTTGCTAGATGAGCATTAATAAATATTGAATTTTATATGTACTTTGTGAGTTGTTATACTTCATTTTTTTGGTTTGTGATATTTGAGGAAGTATTTCAGGGTATTTACCCCACTGGTCCCGTGTAATCCAGACGGGACTGCTTTTTGGCAATGGTATCTGTTTCCGAGATTGTGTTTCTTCTTTCTACCTATTCACACTAGTTTGGATGTGCCAGTCTTTTTTCTGTCACTCCTTTTAACATAGGCATAACGCGGTTAATTAAAATACAATGCTGTGTCTCCACATCCCCAATTATTGGATAAGGGATAATTTGCTTATTGCTGGGTCCGAACACCAGACCTCCTAGTGAGCCCCTGTCCTGAATTAAGTGGAGATGTTTGTGAAGGAAATATATAATCCTAAGGGAAACTATAATATCAGCAAAATAACTAAAGAAGTTATCCACTACTTGCACAACTTCTTCTCATAATCCTTGCTTGGTCCCCATAAAATAATAAAGCTTATACTCTCATCCCGTGCTTACGCCTCTTGCGGTTGTTGTGAAATGTGATGCAGGTGCCCAATGAATGCTGGCTTCACTGTCCCGGCTTCCTGTCAAATTGAGCATGAAGAGGAAGTCAGAGATCAGCTGCAGTCCGGACTTCCTCTTCATGTTTGATTTGTCCGAAGGCGGGGACAATGATGCCAGCACTGATTGGGCGCCATCATCACATGTCGCAACAACGCACTCTAGCCCCATGACCGCAATTGCCGACACCACTGGAACGGCGCCGGCACAGGAGGAGAGTATATGTTTTATAATTTTTTAGGGTCAATCATTTAAATCAAGAAGGAGTTGTCTTAGTAGTGGACAACTCCTTTAAGGCTGCATCCAAATGACTGTTTCCACACAAAGGATATAACATCTTCCCACTCTTATTGCAAGTACTCAGAAACACAGGGGGGTCTCCTGGAAGAATACTGGGAAATGTTAAACTTAGCTCTTGGATCCTGAGCTTCAAAGGGGTTAGCAAATGGTTTGTAACAGGACAGAATCTTTCCTCTTGACTGTATAGAGAGGAAGGGGAGACACAGGATATTTGAAATGCCACAACTTAGCCCATCATCCATTCACAAACAGCAATTTTTAAATTGGCCCATCCGGGTCATCCTGGAAATATGATCCTATGGTCAGGACTATAAAAGGCTGGGTGGCACAAAAAGAAGTTGTTCGCATGTGGGTGCTGTGTATGCTGATGTGACCCATAACTGATTTCTCCTTCCCTCAAGGAAACAGAAGATAACTCTAGATGGAAACGTTTAGATATTTCTGTTTTCTCTCCCTTTTTGTTTTATAACGGTTTTGCATCATTTTGTCCCTTTATTTTTACCCTTTTTATATCTTTTATTTTAAGCACTGTATATTTTTATATTAAAGTTTAAAATCTTTAATAAGCTTGATCCTTGTATGCTTTAACCCCTTAGCGACCGCCGATACGCCTTTTAACGGCGGCCGCTAAGGGTACTTAAACCACAGCGCCGTTAATTAACGGCGCTGTGGAAAAAGTCCATAGCGCCCCCCAGAGGCCGATTTTCTCCGGGGTCTCGGCTGCCGAGGGTAGCCGAGACCCCAGAGAACATGATTCGGGGGGTTTTTAACCCACCCCGCATTTGCGATCGCCGGTAATTAACCGTTTACCGGCGATCGCAAAAAAAAAAAAAAAAAAAAAGCGATCTCTTTTTAATTTCTCTGTCCTCCGATGTGATCGCACATCGGAGGACAGAGAAAAGGGGTCCCAGGTGGCCCCCCAATACTCACCTAGCTCCCCCGATGCTCCTCGTGTCTCCCGGTGGGCGCCGCCATCTTCAAAATGGCGGGCGCATGCGCAGTGCGCCCGCCGGCCGGCACCGGGAGAATCTTTGGGGTCTCGGCTGCCGGGGGTAGCCGAGACCCCAAAGAGCACGATCGGGGTCGGTATTACCGACCCCTGTTTTGCGATCGCCGGTAATTAACTGTTTATCGGCGACCGCAAAAAAAAAAAAAAGTAAAGTGTAATTCTCTGTCCTCTGATGTGATCGCACATCAGAGGACAGAGAAATAGGGGGATTCGGGGACCCTAGCATACTCACCTAGGTCCCTGGATCCTCTTGCTGCTCCTCCTGGCCGCCGGCAGCAGAACATGGCGGACGCATGCCCAGTGCGCCCGCCATCTGTCTCCATCTGCCGGCCGGCAGGAGAACAGCAGTTGGGGCTAAAATTAGGGTTAGGGTTAGGGTTAGGGGTAGGGTTAGGGGTAGGGTTAGGGTTAGGGGTAGGGTTAGGGTTAGGGGTAGGGTTAGGGGTAGGGGAAGGGTTAGGAGTAGGGTTAGGGTTAGCGGTAGGGTTAGGGGTAGGGTTAGGGGTAGGGTTAGGGTTAGGGTTAGGGGTAGGGTTAGGGGTAGGGTTAGGGGTAGGGTTAGGGTTAGGGGTAGGAGTAGGGTTAGGGTTAGGGGTAGGGTTAGGGGTAGGGTTAGGGCTAGGGTTAGGGCTAGGGTTAGGGCTAGGGTTAGGGCTAGGGTTGGGGCTAAATTTAGGGTTAGGGTTGGGGCTAAACTTAGGGTTAGGCTTCTTTCACATTTACGTCGGAACGGGGCCGTCGCAATGCGTCGGCCCGACATACCGACGCACGTTGTGAAAATTGTGCACAACGTGGGCAGCAGCTGTAGTTTTTCAACACATCCGCTGCCCAATCTATGTCCTGGGGAAGAGAGGGGGCGGAGTTACGGCCACGCATGCGCGGTCAGAAATGGCGGATGCGACGTACAAAAAAACGTTTCATTGCACGTTTTTTTGTGCCGACGCTCCGCCAAAACACAACTGATCCAGTGCACGACGGACGCGACGTGTGGCCATCCGTCACGATCCGTCGGCAATACAAGTCTATGGGCAAAAAACGCATCCTGCGGGCACATTTGCAGGATCCGTTTCTTGTCCAAAACGACGGATTGCGACGGAATGCCAAACGACGCAAGTGTGAAAGTAGCCTTAGGGCTAGGGTTAGGGTTGGGGCTAAAGTTAGGGCTAGGGTTGGGGCTAAAGTTAGGGTTAGAGCTGGGATTAGGGTTAGGGTTTGGATTAGGGTTGGTATTAGGGTTAGGGTTGGCATTAGGGTTACGCTTGGGATTAGGGTTAGGTTTGGGATTAGGGTTAAGGTTAGGGTTGTGATTAGGGGTGTATTGGGATTAGGGTTAGGTTTGAGGTTAGGGTTGAGATTAGGGTTAGGGTTAGGGTTAGGGGTAGGGGAAGGGTTAGGAGTAGGGTTAGGGTTAGGGTTAGGGGTGGGGTTAGGGTTAGGGGTGGGTTAGGGGTAGGGTTAGGGGTAGGGTTAGGGGTAGGAGTAGGGTTAGGGGTAGGGTTAGGAATAGGGTTAGGGCTAGGGTTAGGGCTAGGGTTAGGGCTAGGGTTGGGGCTAAATTTAGGGTTAGGGTTGGGGCTAAACTTAGGGTTAGGCTTCTTTCACATTTACGTCGGTACGGGGCCGTCGCAATGCGTCGGCCCGACATACCGACGCACGTTGTGAAAATTGTGCACAACGTGGGCAGCAGCTGTAGTTTTTCAACACATCCGCTGCCCAATCTATGTCCTGGGGAGGAGGGGGCGGAGTTACGGCCACGCATGCGCGGTCAGAAATGGCGGATGCGACGTACAAAAAAACGTTTCATTGAACGTTTTTTGTGCCAACGCTCCGCCAAAACACAACTGATCCAGTGCACGACGGACGCGACGTGTGGCCATCCGTCACGATCCGTCGGCAATACAAGTCTATGGGCAAAAAACGCATCCTGCGGGCACATTTGCAGGATCCGTTTCTTGTCCAAAACGACGGATTGCGACGGAATGCCAAACGACGCAAGTGTGAAAGTAGCCTTAGGGCTAGGGTTAGGGTTGGGGCTAAAGTTAGGGCTAGGGTTGGGGCTAAAGTTAGGGTTAGAGCTGGGATTAGGGTTAGGGTTTGGATTAGGGTTGGTATTAGGGTTAGAGTTGGCATTAGGGTTACGCTTGGGATTAGGGTTAGGTTTGGGATTAGGGTTAAGGTTAGGGTTGTGATTAGGGGTGTATTGGGATTAGGGTTAGGTTTGAGGTTAGTGTTGAGATTAGGATTAGGGGTGTGTTGGATTTAGGGTTTTGATTAGGGTTATGGTTAGGGTTGACATTAGGGTTGTTTTGGGGTAAGGGTTGTGATTATGGTTAGGGTTAGTGATTAGGATTATGGATCAGGTTGGGATTAGGGTTAGGGGTGTGTTGGGGTTAGGGTTGGAGCTAGAATTGGGGGGTTTCCACTGTTTAGGTACATCAGGGGGTCTCCAAACACGACAGCCAATTTTGCGCTCAAAAAGTCAAATGGTGCTCCCTCCCTTCTGAGCTCTGCCGTGCGCCCAAACAGTGGGTTACCCCCACATATGGGGCATCAGCGTACTCGGGATAAATTGGACAACAACTTCTGGGGTCCCATTTCTCTTGTTACCCTTGTGAAAATAAAAACTTGGGGGCTACAAAATCTTTTTTGTGAAAAAAAAATTATTTTTTATTTTCACGACTCTGCATTCTAAACTTCTGTGAAGCACTTGGGCATTCAAAGTTCTCACCACACATCTAGATAAGTTCCTTGGGGGGTCTAGTTTCCAAAATGGGGTCACTTGTGGGGGGTTACTACAGTTTAGGTACATCAGGGGCTCTGCAATCGCAACATAATGCCCACAGACCATTCTATCAAAGTCTGCATTCCAAAAAGGCGCTCCTTCCCTTCCGAGCTCTGCCGTGCGCCCAAACAGTGGTTTACCCCCACATATGGCGCATCAGCGTACTCGGGATAAATTGGACAACAACTATTGCAGTCCAATTTCTCCTGTTACCCTTGTGAAAATAAAAACTTGGGGGCTACAATATCTTTTTTGTGGAAAAAAAAATATTTTTTATTTTCACGACTCTGCATTCTAAACTTCTGTGAAGCAATTGGGCATTCAAAGTTCTCACCACACATCTAGATAAGTTCCTTGGGGGGTCTAGTTTCCAAAATGGGGTCACTTGTGGAGGGTTTCTACTGGTTAGGTACATCAGGGGCTCTGCAAACGCAACATAATACCCGCAGACCATTCTATCAAAGTCTGCATTCCAAAACGGCGCTCCTTCCTTCCGAGCTCTGCCGTGCGCCCAAACAGTGGTTTACCCCCACATATGGGGTACCAGCATACTCAGGACAAATTGGACAGCAACTTTTGGGGTCCAATTTCTCTTGTTACCCTTGTGAAAATAAAAATTTGGTGGCTAAAAAATCTTTTTTGTGGAAAAAAAAATATTTTTTATTTTCACGGCTCTGCATTATAAACTTCTGTGAAGCACTTGGGCATTCAAGGTTCTCACCACACATCTAGATAAGTTCCATGGGGGGTCTAGTTTCCAAAATGGGGTCACTTGTGGGGGATTTCTACTGTTTAGGCACATCAGGGGCTCTCCAAACGCGACATGGCGTCCGATCTCAATTCCAGCCAATTCTACATTGAAAAAGTAAAACGGCACTCTTTCTCTTCCAAGCTCTGCGGTGCGCCCAAACAGTGGTTTACCCCCACATATTGGGTATTGACGTACTCAGGAGAAACTGCACAACAACTTTAGTTGTCTAATTTCTCCTGTTACCCTTGTGAAAATAAAAATTTGTGGGCAAAAAGATCATTTTTGTAGAAAAAATGCAATTTTTTTTTTCACGGCTCTACGTTATAAACTTCTGTGAAGCACATGGGAGTTCAAAGTGCTCGCCACACATCTAGATAAGTTCCTTAAGGGGTCTAGTTTCCAAAATGATGTCACTTGTGGGGGGTTTCCACTGTTTAGGCACATCAGGGGCTCTCCAAACGCGACATGGCGTCCAATCTCAATTCCAGCCAATTCTACATTGAAAAAGTAAAACGGCACTCCTTCTCTTCCAAGCTCTGCGGTGCGCCCTAACAGTTGTTTACCCCCACATATTGGGTATCAGTGTACTCAGGAGAAATTGCACAACAACTTTTGTGGTCTAATTTATCCTGTTACCCTTGTGAAAATAAGAATTTGTGGGCGAAAAGATCATTTTTGTGTAAACAAAAGCGATTTTTTATTTTCACGGCTCTACGTTATAAACTTCTGTGAAGCACTTGGGGGTTCAAAGTGCTCACCACACATCTAGATAAGTTCCTTAAGGGGTCTAGTTTCCAAAATGGTGTCACTTGTGGGGAGTTTCCACTGTTTAGGTACATCAGGGGCTCTCTAAATGTGACATGGTGTCCGATCTCAATTCCAGCCAATTCTGCATTGAAAAAGTCAAACGGCGCTCCTTCACTTCTAAGTTCTGCGGTGCGCCCTAACAGTGGTTTACCCCCACATATGGGGTATTGGCGTATTCAGGAGAAATTGCATAACAAAATTTATGGTTACATTTCTGTTTTTACACTTGTGAAAATAAAAAAAATGGTTCTGAATTAAGATGTTTGCAAAAAAAAGTTAAATGTTCATTTTTTCCTTCCACATTGTTTCAGTTCCTGTGAAGCACGTAAAGGGTTAATAAACTTCTTGAATGTGGTTTTGAGAACCTTGAGGGGTGTAGTTTTTAGAATGGTGTCACACTTCATTATTTTCTATCATATAGACCCCTCAAAATGACTTCAAATGTGATGTGGTCCCTAAAAAAAATGGTGTTGTAAAAATGAGAAATTGCTGGTCAACTTTTAACCCTTATAACTCCCTAACAAAAAAAAATTTTGTTTCCAAAATTGTGCTGATGTAAAGTAGACATGTGGGAAATGTTATTTATTAACTATTTTTCATGACATATCTCTCTGATTTAAGGGCATAAAAATACAAAGTTTGAAAATTGCAAAATTTTAAAAATTTTCGCCATATTTCCATTTTTTTCATAAATAATCGCAAGTAATATCGAAGAAATGTTACCACTAACATGAAGTACAATATGTCACGAAAAATCAATCTCAGAATCAGCGGGATCCGTTGAAGCGTTCCAGAGTTATAACCTCATAAAGTGACAGTGGTCAGAATTGCAAAAATTGGCCTGGTCATTAAGTACCAAATTGACTCTGTCACTAAGGGGTTAAACAATCCATAGACTTTCAGAGACTGTGTGGCCTTTTGATTGTCAGTTATATATTTTGGGGACTTATCACCCTGTGTGTTTAATGAGTGGTGGCAGCACGCTAAGTAATCCGGGTGTGTGGACTTTGTAGGACGTGATTTATAAAAGTAGCAGAATTGGAAGTGTTTCTGCACTCTCTGGAGTTATGACATGAGTCATAGTAGATAAATAGATAAAATGGCAGTTTTATTATCGACGTCTTCCAGATACCACTATCCTTCCTCAAGACATTTATACAAAAATAGTGATTTATGGTCACTTTATAGCCTAACACAGAGGTTGAAAGTTGGATTGAATGAGAGGAGATAAATTAACCATTGCAGGTGCACCCCACGTCATGTGTTGAGAAGTGTGTACGTGATAGTGGTCATGCTCGGTCTTCACTCCATTCATTGTTTATAAGACTGCTGAAAATAGCCGAGCACTGTACTTGGCTGTCTCATAGAAAATTAATCTCCTTTCAATTCAGAACAGGATAGCAGAGCCCCAATTTTGGGGTTCCAAAGCTCCAGCCTCAGTAGTCAGACCACCGGCAATCAGCAATTTATACCTATTAGGAGGGGCATAGGGGTATGCCACTAGAAGTGTTATTAGGGGATACATGTGTCTAGGAGTGTTATTAGGAGGGACGTGCCACTAGAAGTGTTATTAGGGGGGACATGCCACTAGGACTGTTATTAGGAAGGACATGCCACTAGGAGTGTTATTAGGAGGGACATGCCACTAGGAGTGTTATTAGGAGGGACATGCCACTAGGAGTGTTATTAGGAGGGACATGCCACTAGGAGTGTTATTAGGAGGGACATGCCACTAGGAGTGTTATTAGGAGGGACATGCCACTAGGAGTGTTATGGAGGGATGTGCCATTAGTAGTGGTATTAGGAAGCTCAAATACAGACATTGCATTAGCAGACACATAATTACTGCCCTCATATTTCTGTTTGCCTTCATATTGTGGCAGTCATGGATCATAAAAATGAGAACTCTCATATACAACTACCTGAGTGCTGTATAAAATAAAGACATAAGGAGACCAATCATTTATTTTAAACATATTTTATTAAATACAATCTTTACCTCTACCTAAAGCCAATGATCCAGAAGAAGGCAAAAAACCTGAACACGTTCAGCCAATGTGTGCTACAGGGAAAAAATTCCTTCATGACCCCGAGAAAAGGCGATCAGTTCGAGAACCCTGGACCAAGGCCATACTACAACTAACTAACTGATATACATACAACAATGATATTCAATATGGTGACTCGTTTCTGGATAGCAGATCTTCTTTGTCCTGGTAAGTCGCCTCACCTTTCCTCATCAGACCAAACCCTTAAGCTCATAGCTTGGCTATGTTCATCTTCCCTGTAAAAAAAAACAGAACAATACCCCCCCACAGAACACTACCCCCCACACAGAACACTACCCCTAAAGGTACCGTCACACATAACTATATTGTTAACGATATCGTTGCTTTTTGTGACGTAGCAACAATATCGTTAACGAAATCGTTATGTGTGACAGCGACCAACGATCAGGCCCCTGCTGGGAGATCGTTGGTCGCTGGGGAAAGATCAGAACTTTATTTCGTCGCTGATCTCCCGCTGACATCGCTGAATCGGCGTGTGCGACACCGATTCAGCGATGTCTTCACTGGTAACCAGGGCAAACATCGGGTTACTAAGCGCAGGGCCGCGCTTAGTAACCCGATGTTTACCCTGGTTACCATTGTAAATGTAAAAAAAAAACACTACATACTTACATTCCCGATGTCTGGTCATGTCCCTCGCCTTCAGCTTCCCGCAGTGCACTGACTGGTGAGCGCAGGCCGGCCGTAAAGCACAGCGGTGACATCACCGCTGCGCTTTACGGCCGGCGCTCAGTCAGTGTGGGAAGCTGAAGGCGAGGGACATGACCAGACACCGGGAATGTAAGTATGTAGTGTTTTTTTTTTACATTTACAATGGTAACCAGGGTAAACATCGGGTTACTAAGCGCGGCCCTGCGCTTAGTAACCCGATGTTTACCCTGGTTACCCGGGGACTTCGGGATCGTTGGTCACTGGAGAGCTGTCTGTGTGACAGCTCTCCAGCGACCAAACAGCGACGCTGCAGCGATCGACATCGTTGTCTATATCGCTGCAGCGTCGCTTAATGTGACGGTACCTTTAATATACAGACATAGGATTGTTGCATCATATCAGGACCCTTATACAGTTGGCAAACAAATAAAGTTGCACTCTATAGTGCTAAAGCATGTAAATATATATATATGTATGTTCTACTCCTTACACAGTTTGGTTATATAGCAGACACCTAAACAATATGATGTCATGATGCACTGATTCCAGGATTAGATCCATACAATCAGCATATAATGACATCATAAGACAACAAATATAATGTACAGACATATTAAATGATTAAAACTAAACAATCGTGTGGCTCTCTTTAGATTCTTCAGTCTTCCTTCCAGGATCCAGATTCTCTCCCTGGTAAGAAAAAAAATAATATGAGGGGAAGTATCAGTATAAAACCTGTAGAAAGCGTCATAAATATATTGTACTTTATGCCAGATAAACAAGCCCCCTTTTCTCTCCATTTTTAAGTTTTGACGTAAACACTTAAAATGGTGTAATAAATTTGTTTTAAAAAAAAGTTGCAAATGCAGTTATATACAAGTAAAATAAATAAAATAAAATAGGAAAATAAAATGGTAAAATAAATAAATAAATAAAAAGAAAGAAAGAAAGAAAGAAAGTAAACAAATAAATATATTTTCCCCAAATGTATGTACACCAACCTCTGTCCCATGTGGGGGAATAATGGTACATTTTTTGCCCCAATAATGTTAAATTAAAGTGACAGAACCACCACCAACAATCTGTGCCAGCCACAGATACAACTTCAAGTGTCACTGACCATAGTAGCGACAGTGGTGTCTCCATCCGAGGTGCCACCTTTGTGCTGACCTCTCTGATGTCCCCATGTTTGCTGCATAGAACTCTGTGTCCAGCATGCCGCTGTGTGACCTCACATAGAACCTTCATCACCCAAGTCTAGAGATTCTACCAGCAAGGACTGAAGAAATCTAGAACCTTACAGCCCCAATCTGTAGACTTGGAGGGTCCATGTTGGCGCTGAGTTCACTAACTTAAATCCCTGAAAGGTTTCTTATTTACCTGTATCCTCAATCCAGAGGATTGAAATGACAGTCTGTGTCCTTGATCCTGGATCCTCCGCTCTCCTCGTCTTCATCTCTTGAAATGACAGTCTGTGTCCTTGATCCTGGATCCTCTGCTCTCCTCGTCTTCATCTCTTGAAATGACAGTCTGTGTCCTCGATCCTGAATCCTCCGCTCTCGTCGTCTTCATCTTCTGGAATAAGATTCTGTCCCCAGAACACCCGTTTGTATAGACCCACAGTCATTGTGACATCATGCTGTGAGGTAACAATGACCTCCAGTATTTGATGATGTCACATATGACTAGGAGTGAAATCTCCACAGGTATTAATTAATATTAACAACAAATAGTAATAATATGGCACATCACATTGGTTACCATCAAGGCAGGAGTAGCCGGCGATTAAGGAAAAGTTCCCAGAAGTAAAAAGCATTTACTGCGTCTGAAAAAAATAAAGGACTTGATAATAATTTACCTCAAACGTAATTAAATTCTCGGCCCTATGACAACACTTCCCCCTTCTTACAGCATTACACTGTTCCCATAGGAAGACCTCATTTACAAAACTAGTAACAAAACTTTAGCCATTGCCCATAGCAACCAGTCTGATTCCACCTTTAGTATATCTATTATTATTATTTATTTCTATAGCACCATTGCTTCCATGGTGATGTACATGAGGAGGGGTCACATACAAGTTACAGATATCACTTACCGTAAGCAAACTATCAATGACAGACTGGTACAGAGGGGCGAGGACCCTGCCCTTTCTGGCTTACATTCTACAGGATGGAGGGGAAACACCTTAAGGCTATGAGCACACGTTGCGGATTAGGCTTAGGAATTTCTGGTGCGGATTCTGCCTCTCCTGGCAGAAAACGCACCTGCGGATTTGCCACGTTTTTTGTGCGGTTCCGCAGCATTTTTTGTGTGTTTTTTCTGCGTTTTTTACCCCTACGGTTTTTTATAATGGAATGGGTACAAAAACGCTGCAGATTCACAAAAATGAAGTTACATACTACTTCTTGGATGGTACAACGATAACAGTAGCTGAAGAATCCAAAAGGCTACTTTAGAATACTTCTAGTAAGAGACCAGTGTTTTGGACCGGGCTGCCAGCGTGCTCGGGCCCCCCTTTTTGCTCTTAATCACCGGGCCCCATACTGTAGTAAGGGCAGTAATGCCCTGATGGCGGCCCTGGGCCTATGTAACACCACACATACAGCGAGTATGGAAAGTATTCAAACCCCTTTAAATTTTTCACTCTTTGTTTCATTGTAGCCATTTGGTAAATTCAAAAAAGTTCATTTTTTTCTCATTAATGTACAATCTGCAATGCCATCTTGACTGAAAAAAAACAAAAACGTAGAAATTTTTGCAAATGTATTGAAAAAGAAAAGCTGAAATATCACATGGTCATAAGTATTCAGACCCATTGCTCAGTATTGGATAGAAGCACCTTTTTGAGCTGGTACAGCAATGGGTCTTCTTGTGAATGATGCAACAAGTTTTTGGGGATCCTCTGCCATTCTTCCTTGCAGATCCTCTCCAGTTCTGTCAGGTTGGATGGCGATTTGCCAATTGCTGACTCAGCAATTCCTGCAAGATGAAGGCATTCAAGCTATGGACTGGCCCATCCATTCCCCAGACCTGAATCCGATTGAAACATCTGGGACATCGTGTCTCGCACCATCCACCACCGTCACGTTGCACCACAGACTGTCCAGGAGTTGGTGGATGCTTTAGTCCAGGTCTGGGAGGAGATCCCTCAGGAGACCATCCGCTGCCTCATCAGGAGCATGCCCAGGCATTGTAGGGAGGTCATACAGGCACGTGGAGGCCACACACTACTGAGCATCATTTCCTTGCATCATTTCCTTCCACTGAAGTTGGATCAGCCTGTAACTTCATTTTCCACTTTGATTTTGAGCATCATTCCAACTCCAGACCTCAGTGGGATATTAGTTGTGATTTACGTTGATCATTTTTAGGTTTTATTGTTCTCAACACATTCCACTATGTAATGAATAAAGATTTACAACTGGAATATTTCATTCAGTGATATCCAGTATGTGGGATTTTAGTGTTCCCTTTATTTTTTTGAGCAGTATATACAATATATATACCGTATATACTCGAGTATAAGCCGAGATTTTCAGCCCAAATTTTTGGGCTGAAAGTGCCCCTCTTGGCTTATACTCGAGTCACGGTCGGCGGTGGGGTCGGCGGGTGAGAGGGAGAGGGCGCTGAAGCATACTTACCTGCTTCCGGCGCTCCTGGCGCTCTCCCTGCTGTCCCACGGTCTTCGGGTGCCGCAGCTCTTCCCCTGTTCAGCGGTCACGTGGGACCGCTCATTAGATAAATGAATATGGACTCCACTCCCATAGGGGTGGAGCCGCATATTAATTTCTCTAATGAGCGGTAACGGTGACCGCTGATAGAGGAAGAAGCTGCGGCACCGAAGACCAGCTGTCTGGGAGAAGGAGCGGGACGCCGGGAGCAGGTAAGTATCGCATAGTCACCTGTCCCCGTTCCACACGCCTGGCGCCGCTCCATCTTCCCAGCGTCGCTCCATCTTCCCGGCGTCTCTCTGCACTGACTGTGCAGGTCAGAGGGCGCGATGACGCATATAGTGTGCGCGCCGCCCTCTGCCTGATCAGTCAGTGCGGAGAGACGCTGGGACGGGACGGTGAGGAGCTGCAAGCAAGAGAGGTGAGTATGGCATTTTTTTTTTTATTGCAGCAGCAGAAATGGCTAATGAACGGTGCAGAGCACTATATGGCACAGTTATGGGGCAATAATGAACGGTGCAGAGCACTATATGGCACAGCTATGGGGCAATAATGAACGGTGCAGAGCACTATATGGCACAGCTTTATATGGTACATCTATGGGGCAATAATGAACGGTGCAGAGCACTATATGGCACAGCTATGGGGCAATAATGAACGGTGCAGAGCACTATATGGCACAGCTTTATATGGTACATCTATGGGGCAATAATGAACGGTGCAGAGCACTATATGGCACAGCTATGGGGCCATAATGAACGGTATGGAGCATCTATTTTTATTTTTTAAATTCACCGGTAGCTGCTGCATTTTCCACCCTAGGCTTATACTCGAGTCAATATGTTTTCCCAGTTTTTTGTGGCAAAATTAGGGGGGTCGGCTTATACTCGGGTCGGCTTTTCTTCTATCTATCTATGCAATATAAATACATATGTACAGCTTTGGCAAAAATTAAGAAACCAGCACATTAAAACCCTGTCATGGGCAGCCCAATCTTCAGACCTGAACCTCATTGAAAACCTCTGGAATGTAATCAAGAGGATGATGGATAGTCACAAGCCATCAAACAAAGAAGAACTGCTTACATTTTTGTGCCAGAAGGAGAGTGAAACACTGGTGGAAAGCATGCCAAGACGCATGAAAGCTGTGATTAAAAATTATGGTTATTCCACAAAATATTGATTTCTGAACTCTTCCTGAGTTAAAACATTAGTATTGTTGTTCCTAAATGATTATTAACTTGTTTTCTTTGCATTATTTAAGGTCTGAAAGCACTGGGAGGGGTTCTAACCCCTTCATGACCAAGCTTTTTTTGCTTTTGCGTTTTCGTTTTTCGCTCCACTCCTTCCCAGAGCCATAACTTTTTTATTTTTCCATCATTAAGGCCTGAGGGCTTATTTGTTGCGGGACAAGTTGTACTTTTGAACGACATCATTGGTTTTAGCATGTCATGTACTAGTAAACGGGAAAAAAATTCCAAGTGCGGTGAAATTGCAAAAAAAAGTGCAATCTCACACTTGTTTTTTGTTTGGCTTTTTTGCTTGGTTCATAGACACCAAACATGTCTAGGTTATTTTTTATCTAAGTGGTAAAAAAAAATTCCAAACCTTGCTAAAAAAAAAAAAAAAAAAAGCGCAATTTTCCGATACCCATAGCGTCTCCATTTTTCGTGATCTGGGGTTGGGTGAGGGCTTATTTTTTTGCGTGCCAAGCTGGCGTTTTTAATGATACCATTTTGGTACAGATACGTTCTTTTGATTGCCCATTATTACATTTAAATTCAATGTCGTGTTGACCAAAAAAACGTAATTCTGGCGTTTAGAATTTTTTTCTCGCTACGCTGTTTAGCGATCAGGTTAATCCTTTTTTTTATTGATAGATGGGGCAATTCCAAACGCCAAAAAATACCAAATAAGTGTATATTTGATTTTTTATTGTTTTGTTTTGAATGGGGCGAAAGGGGGGTGATTTAAACTTTTATATTTTTTTATTTTTTTCGTATTTTTTAAAACATTTTTTTTTACTTTTGCCATGCTTGAATGGCCTCCATGGGAGGCTAGAAGCTGGCATAGCCTGATTGGCTCTGCAACATAGGAGCGATGCTCAGATAGCTCCTATGGCCGGGATCACACATGCGAGAAATACGGCCGAGTCTTGCATGTTAATACCCGGCATTGCCACCGTCACTCAGGAGCGGAGCGTGTGGCCGCATAGCAAAACATGCAGCCGCACGCTCCGCTCCTGAGTGACAAAGGCAATGCTGGGTATTAACATGCAAGACTCGGCTGTATTTCTCGCATGTGTGATCCCGGCCTATGTAGTAGAATTGCTACATTGCTATGAGCGCAGACCACAGGGTGGCGCTCACAGCAATCCAGCATCAACAACCATAGAGGTCTTCAATAGACCTCTGGTTGTCATACCTACGCATCGCTGACCCCCGATCACGTGATGGGGTCAGCAATGCGCGCATTTCTGACCCGATGGCCAGAAGTGCTAGTTAAATGCCACTGTCAGCTTTTGACAGCGGCATTTAACTAGCTAATAGCGGCGGATGGACCGCGATTCCACCCGCCGCTATTGCGGGCACATGTCAGCTGTACAAAACAGCTGACATGTCCTGGCTTTGATGCGGGCTCTCCGCCGGAGCCCTGCATCAAAGCGGAGGTTCTGACCTTAGACGTACTATCCCGTCTGGGGTCAGAAAGGGGTTACATTTTGACAATTTTTCTTTGTCAGAAAAAAAATACAAAATTTATTGCTTGGAAATTCGGAGACATGTCAGAAGTTTATAGAATAAAAGAACAATTTACATTTTACTTAAAAATATACCTATAAAGAGAAAAATCAGACAAACTGAACATTTTGCAGTGGTCTCTAAATTTTTGCCAGAGCTGTATATGTGTGTGTCACTGACATCTATATACCGTATATACTTGTGTATAAGCCGAGATTTTCAGCACATATTTTCAGCGGTCACGTAGTAGCGCTCATTAAAATAATGAATATGGATGCGTGTCCACTCCCATAGGCGTGGATCGCATATTCATTACTTTAATGAGGGGTACCACATGATCGCTGAACACAGGAAGAAGCTGTCGGTCCCGGGACAACAGAGAGATGCAGGGACGTGTAGCGACAGCGCGAGCAGGGTGAGGAGGATGGGGGAGGATGGAGAAGGACGGGGGAGCCAAGCGGAGCCATGCATACAACAAGGGGAGGACAGAGGTGCCCTGCATACAACAGGGGGAGGACAGAGGAGCTATGCATACAATGGGGGAGGACAGAGGAGCCATGCATACAACAGGGGGAGGACAGAGGAGCTATGCATACAACGAAGGAGGACAGAGGAGCCCTGCATACAACAGGGGGAGGACGGAGGAGCCATGCATACAATGGTTGAGGACAGAGGAGCCATGCATACAACGAGGGAGGACAGAGGAGCCATGCACACAACAGGGGATGGCAGTGGAGCCATGCATACAACGGGGGAGGACAGAGGAGCCATGCATACAACGAGGGAGGACAGAGGAGCCATGCACACAACAGGGGAGGACAGAGGAGCCATGCACACAACAGAGGGAGGACGGAGGAGCCATGCACACAACAGGGGAGGACGGAGGAGCCATGCATACAACAGGAGGAGGACGGAGGAGCCATGCATACAACAGGAGGAGGACGGAGGACTCATGTATACAACAGGGGGAGGACAGAGGAGCCATGCATACAACAGGGGGAGGATGGAAGACCCATGTATACAACAGGGAGGACGGAGGAACCATGCATACAACAGGGGGAGGACGGCGGAGCCATGCATACAACAGGGGGAGGACCCATGTATACAACAGCGGGAGGACGGAGGAGCCATGCATACAACGGGGAGCCACACGTACCAGGACAGGGATGAGGGGACAATGCATACCCGGCTTATACTCGAGTCGATAAGCTTACGCAGTGTTCTGTGGCAAAATTAGGTGCCTCGGTTTATACTCGGGTCGGCTTATACTCGAGTATATACGGTATCTATGTATTCTATGTGTATATATCTATTCTATTATTATTATTATTATTTATTGTTATAGCGCCATTTATTCCATGGCGCTTTACATGTGTGAAGGGGTATACATAATAAAAACAAG
The DNA here is from genome assembly GCF_032444005.1 of Ranitomeya imitator. Lineage (NCBI taxonomy): Eukaryota > Metazoa > Chordata > Amphibia > Anura > Dendrobatidae > Ranitomeya > Ranitomeya imitator. Next base: position 438,120,437 of record NC_091285.1, read on the forward strand.
TACAATAATCTTAAACAATCCAAGTCATAACTGGTACAGGAGGAGTGAGGACCCTACCCGCGAAGGCTCACAATCTACAAGGGATGGGTGAGCATACAGTAGGCGAGGATAGAGCTGGTCATGCAGCGGTTTGGTCGGTGGTTACTGCAGGTTGTAGGCTTGTCGGAAGAGGTGGGTCTTCAGGTTCTTTTTGAAGGTTTCGATGGTTGGCGAGAGTCTGATGTGTTGTGGTCGAGGGTTCCAGAGTAGGGGTGATACGCGAGAGAAATCTTGTATACGATTGTGGGAAGAGGAGATAAGAGGGGAGTAGAGTAGGAGATCTTGTGAGGATCGGAGGTTGTGTGTAGGTAAGTACCGGGAGACGAGGTCACAGATGTATGGAGGAGACAGGTTGTGGATGGCTTTGTACGTCATGGTTAGGCTTTTGTACTGGAGTCTCTGGGCAATGGGGAGCCAGTGAAGGGATTGACAGAGGAGAGAGGCCAGGGAATAATGGGGGGACAGGTGGATTAGTCAGGCAGCAGAGTTTAGAATAGATTGGAGGGGTGCGAGAGTGTTAGAGGGGAGGCCACAGAGCAGGAGGTTGCAGTAGTCAAGGCGAGAGATGATGAGGGCATGGACTAGGGTTTTTGCAGATTCATGGTTGAGGAATGAACGGATTCGTGAAATATTTTTGAGTTGAAGTCGGCAGGAAGTGGAAAGGGCTTGGATATGTGGTTTGAAGGAGAGATCAGCGTCAAGGATTACCCCGAGGCAGCGAGCTTGTGGGACTGGGGAGAGTGGGCAGCCATTTACTGTAATGGATAGGTTCGTTGGGGGGGTCGCGTGAGATGGGGGAAAGATGATGAATTCAGTTTTGTCCATGTTAAGTTTCAGAAATCTAGCGGAGAAGAAGGATGAAATAGTGGACAGACATTGAGGGATTCTGGTTAGAAGGGAGGTGATATCTGGTCCAGAGATGTAGATCTGTGTGTCATCAGCATAGAGGTGATACTGAAAGCCATGAGATTCTATGAGCTGTCCCAGGTCAAAGGTGTAAATGGAGAAGAGCAGGGGCCCAAGGACTGAACCTTGTGGGACTCCGACAGATAGAGGGCGAGGTGAGGAGGTGGTGTGTTAGTGGTAGACGCTGAATGTCCGGTCTGTTAGGTATGATGAGATCCAGGATAGGGCCAAGTCTGTGATGCCAAGGGATGAGAGGGCCTGTAATAATAGGGAATGGTCCACTGTGTCAAAGGCAACCGACAGGTCGAGGAGGAGGAGGACAGAGTAGTGTCGCTTGCTCTTGGCGGTTAAGAGGTCATTAGTGACTTTAGTTAGGGCAGTTTCAGTGGAATGGTGTGACCGGAAGCCAGATTGTAGGCGGTCAAAGGGAGCAAGAAGAGAGATGGAAGGACAGTTCAAGATAAATGTGTTGTTCCAGTAGTTTGGAGGGGAGAAGTGATATAGGGCGATAGCTAGATACAGAGGATGGGTCAAGAGAAGGCTTTTTGAGGATAGGTGTGATGGAGGCATGTTTAAAGCTTGAGGGGAAAACACCAGTTGTTAGTGATAGGTTGAAGAGATGGGTTAAGGTTGGGATGAAGACTGTGGTGAGGTTTGGGATGAGGTGGGATGGGAGCGGGTCAAGTGCACAGGTGGTGAGATGCGATCTTGAGAGTAGAGTGGAGAGTTGATCTTCTGTAATGGTGGAGAAGTTGGTTTTGGAGGTGGAGGGCTGGGAAGTCGGGAGGAAGGGCTCTGGGGGTTGTTGACCAAAACTGTCTCTGATGCTATCAATCTTCTGCTTGAAGAATGAGGCAAAGTCTTCAGCGGAGATACGTGGGGAGGGAGGAGGTGCTGGGGGACGGAGGAGAGAATTGAAGGTGTTGAATAACTGTTTAGGGTTGTGAGACAGAGAGGATATGTCAGTGTGATTTTACTGTATGCGGCACATGATTTGCCAGCTTTTCAAAGGACATCAGTGCATAAAAATTGGACAGTACTTTCATGGTCCGAGTGCTGTGCGTTTTTTTTTTCTCGTACACATAGGCTTGCCTTGGCGAGTCTCGTCCGAGATACGCAGCAAATCTCCGTATGCTGCGCTTTCTTCTCAGTCAAATTTCCGCTGAGAAAAAAATTGCAAATGAGATGTAACCCATTGAATATTGGTCAGAGTGCAATCTAATTTTTTTCTCAGACTGCATTTGTCCGTTTTTCTCGCAAATGAGTATGAGCCCTTATATAGAGGTTTGCTATCTCACAGATAAATGCCAAAATGTGCATATCCAGCTCACTGCAAGTTTGCCACTACTCAATATACTATAGCTTTGCAACAGTTGAAATGTAATTGCATCACTGTAACATAAAAAAGAGTGAGACATGGAGAGATGGTATAAATGATTGTATGAAGAGCTGACTTCAAATTAAAAAATACGGTGGTCACATATCATAAGTTCCTAATCACAAATATTCCTCATCTGGTAAAATATTGTGGGGCAATAATGCTAGAATATCCTCTGTGCATTTGATATTCATTAACTAATACTTAAACATAGAGTATGAAAAAAAGCAAAACCTAAACATAAGAGTGAGATCTGGATCATGTACTGTAATGTCTGCCACATTGCCATCATCTGTATTATGTTATATTCTGTGTCCTGTCGTGCTGTCCTGCTTTACTGTATCTTTGCTGTATCTTATGTATACAGAACATGACGACTGAATGTAAACTGGATAAGTGAAATGGGTAGAGAGGCTAGGATTTTTATTATCCCTTAGTGCTTTTATTTAGACTTTCATTGTAAATGCATATAATCTATCTATCTATCTATCTATTATTCCTTGCTGTACAGAAGCTATCATGTGACTTGCTCTGGATAATCTGCACATGCGTACACGGCTCTCAGCTGCCATCAGCACAGGAATAACAAAGGCAGGAGCAGCTGTGCCCCTGACAGCCAAAGACAACCATCATCAGAGACAGCTATGTATTTCCAGGAACAGTAGCCCTGTGAGAGAGACCATCTTCACCTGGAAAACACAAGACAAAAAAAGAAAAAAACTGCTTCTAAAGGGGCGTCCATCCATCCATCAGCTGAGAGACATCCAAAGGCATTCTATGACAGCTGCCACCTGAGACAGAATTGGAGACGACCATCGGCTGATAGCGACAGCTTGAGACATCCAATTATAACCTCCACTTAAGACAATTCATTTTGCTAAGACAATCATCTGTAATCCACAGCACCTGCCTGCCCTTCCCAAGCTCCGTCCCTGTCTCCCACACACCGTGACAGCAGCATCTTAAGCCCCTCAGTCATTCCCCCACCCTCATCTCTCCTGTTCCCCGTTCATATCTGCTCATTCTCCGTCACCCTCCTCCCCCATTTGTGTTTGTGATTGGACCTGCTTCTTTTGTCTGACAGCCCATTCTATATTTGTCTGCAACCGGTCATCACAACAACCTATGTTTACATAGAACCAAGAAGGAATCTATCTATCTATCTATCTATCTATCTATCTATCTATCTATCTATCTATCTATCTATCTATCTATCTATCTCTTACCATTCTATCCATCCATCTGTCCCTCCATTGTTACATACCACTTTATTAAGCTGTTCTGTATATCTCACATTAATATTTTCCTTCCAATCATCATTCACATATAAATCTATGCACGCCCTACAGAAGTGATTCGGAATCACTAAGACACAGATATACTTAGTGTCACACATCACACACATACCTTCAGGCCGTAATACCTTCTGTCTCATTGTGACAGTCTGCTGTGCTCGGCCAGAAGATGTGAGTATACAAAAGATCCCGTCTTCCTGATGTTTGTGTGTGAGTGTTTTGTGTGTATACTTGTATCTCTGTCGGGTATGTTTGTTTATATGACTATTGTAAAATGTTTACAGATATCTTATGATAACTTCCTGATAACACTTCCGAGACCTGTGACAATGCATGCAGAACATGAATTCAGCTATTGTATGTGCCCATCTACTATATCTGTGTATGTCTGTATATTCTGCAGTGTGCATTACTCCTCTTTGGTTATCTTACGTTATTTTATTGATATGACATATTCTTGGTTAGCACATTTTGTGTAGTGTCAATAGAGAACAAATATACACCAAGTGTTACCTTTTTCACTCCTTACTTTAGGCCTAGTTTCCTGCTTCCCTTTTACCTGTACTTTCTTTTTTTGTCTCTCTTGAATTGGTTCCTCTAAATGTAGGTTTTATTTTCTCTAAAGGGATAACTAAACATCTCGCTGTGCCATCCCAGCATGCCAGTGCATGTGATGATAGCTGTGCTGCTACCGGGGGCATCGGACCCCCAACCCTGAGGCAGTGGCTAGGTGATATACCTCCTCAATGCAAATGGTGAGAAAAATAGTTTATTAAGATCAATGTGAATAAAATGACTATATGTGATCATGACCAATTTGTATCTTTTGATGAGAGCTCTGTTTTTGTATCATGTTATAAAGGAGGTGGTTTACAAAGATGTACCTTAATGGCTCACACTCATCTGCGTAAATAAAGTCGCTTTGATGTTGTTCCTGAAAAGTTGGACAAGTGTTAGTCAGAGTGCAACCCAATTTTTTTTATTGGATTGCACCCATCTGATTTATACGCAGATGAGTACGAGCCCTAAAGAGGCCTTCCCATCTCCAAGATCCTATCCCAATATGTAGTAGGTGTGATAATAATAGTATTAGCAAATCCTTCCAATTAGAAATGTAGTATTCTGATTCTCTGATTTGGTATCCACTAACGAGTCGTCGTCTCATAACCATGGATACCTAAGCTTCTGCAATGCACATAGGGTAAGCGACATAGAGAATCAAAAGAAGTTTATTACATTTCTAAGGTATTTGCTAATATTATTATTATAACTACTACATATTAGGATAGGATCTTGTAGATGGGAATAGGCTTTTAAAACTCTTAGGCGCAAGTTGTTAGAAAGAACATTTACAAGGCACCCAGACAATCAAGCATAATATACTCAGTGGATATAAAAAGTCTCCACAACCTTGATAAAGTGTTAGGCTTTTGTTATGTAAAAAAAAATCATATCAAGAGGAATCATTTCTTAACGTTTTCCACCTTTAGGCTATGTGCACACATTGCAGAATTGCCGCGGAAATTTCCACGGCAATTCTGCAACTCCCTGCCGCAGGAAATACGCCTGCAGAATTGGCATGTAGATTCCGCTAAACACTAGCGGTTTGCAAGCGTAATTATCTTGCGGAATGCTAGCGTTTTCCAAGCGATCTGTAGCATCGCTTGGAAAACTGATTGACAGGTTGGTCACACTTGTCAAATATAGTGTTTGACAAGTGTGACCAACTTTTAACTATTGATGCTGCCTATGCAGCATCAATAGTAAAAAGATATAATGTTAAAAATATTTTTTTTTTTTAAATCGTGACATTCTCACCTTTTTATTTTCATTTTTTTTTTAACAGGTATATGGTTCCAAGGGCCTGGAGGAGAGTCTCCTCTCCTCCACCCTGGGTACCAACCGCACATGATCCGCTTATTTCCCGCATGGTGGACATAGCCACATGCGGAAAGTGAGGGGATCAATGCATTCCTATGTGTGCGGAATCGCCACGATTCCGCACAAAGAGTGAACATGCTGCATTTTTTTCCGGAATGCGATTCTGCCGCAGGAAAAAATGCAGCATGTGCGCAAAAAATGCGGAATGCATTAAAAATGATGGGATGCTTATGTAAGTGTTTTTTTAGCTTTTTTCCGGTGGAAAATGGACGAAAAAATGCTAATAAACCCCGCTAAAAATCCTGAACTTGTACACATAGCCTAAATGTCACGTATATTCTGTACAATTCAATTGAAAAACAAACTGAAATCTTTTCAGGTGGAAAAAGTGAAATGAAGAATTAATATAATGTGGTTACATAAGTATACACACCCTTAAATTAATATATTGTCGTAGTACCCTTTGAATTTATGACAGCATTCAGTCTTTTTGGGTAGCAGTCTATTAGCATGAACAGGGGCATACATAGAAAGAAATCATTGGGTCCCATAGTAGAAGTTCTAATTGGCACCCTCCCAAAAAACTAATTAATATTTAGCAGGGCCACAGAAGAGCATATCTCACAAGTTTGCAGCGTTTACAAAGTAATTTTCCTCCTACTGAAGCCCTAGATTGCCCTTTCATTGCTCCCATAATGTCACGGGTTTACCAAAACAGAGAGGTGCCAGAAGACTGCAGAGTCTGATTTCTTTCCAGCATTGATGGTTTCAGCTGCTCAGTGTTGGCCTCTCCTCTCTCCTATATATACTCATCTCTGGCTATCAGGGATGCCACTGTTAGGCCATGTTCACATGTTCAGTATTTGGCCAGTATTTTACATCAGTATTTATAAGCCAAAACCAGGAGTGGTTGATAAATGCAGAAGTGGTGATGTGTTTCTATAATATTTTTCCTCTGATTGTTCCACTTCTGGTTTTGGTTTAGAAATACTGATGTAAAATACTGACTAAATACTGAATGTGTGAACTTGGCCTTAGTCTTAAACTGCCTGGTGTGGATTAGAGGTGTCAGTTGTTGGTAAAGGCGTTTGAAGAGTTGATCTGTGACTCTTGCTAGGTGTTTCAACTGTGTTCAAAATTCTTCATCCTCTCCTGTTTGGTTTTCCTTCCTTTTATCCCAGGTGTTCCTCTCTGTTGTCTGTGAGTGCATATTTGTATGTTTTGTTTTTTTTCATTTATCCCCATACATCCTTCCTTGTTAGTCTGGTTTGTATGTATAGATACACTATTACTCCCAACTTCCCTGGGTGAGGGAGGGGGATAGATTTAGGACTAGTCAAGAAAATCAGTAAGATACATGGCCCAGCATCTTCACCATCAGAAATAATCTGGGAAGCAGTGATAGCTATGGCGCCCCTAGTGTTAGGGACTGCAAAGGAGCCCTGGGCCTGGGTATTCCGGCAATAGAGTTGCGACACAAAGTATGATGCCAACCAAAGTGCCCCACAAACAAATTATATTACCACCAAAGTAAATTCCTCCATAGTACCCTCCACAGGCACAGTATGGTGACTCCAATGTAGTATGATCCCCCAACAACCCTCCATGCAGTATATTGGGCCTACATCCAATATAACGGCCTCACATCTCACCATACTGTATAATGGCCCACACTAGCTCTCCAAACGGTATAATTGCCCCCACAAGCCCGCTAAACAGGAAACTGGGCTCTATATAGCCCTCCACAGAGTATGATGGACCCCACACAAACCTTCACACTGTATAATTGCTAACATACAGTAAAATGGGTCCCACAAAGCCCTCCATGAGGTATAAAGTCTCCCACATAGCCCTCCAGATATTTTAATAGCTCCCTTATAGAATAATGGTACCAATAGTCCTCCTGGACTCCTCCATATTGTATACTGAACCCTAAAATTCCTTCATATAGTATAATGCATTCCATAGTCCTCCATATTGTATAATGCACTCCCCATAGTCCTAAATATAGTATAATGCACTCCCTATAGTACTCCATATAGTATAATGCACCTCCATAGTCTTCAAGTTAATATACACTATCATAGTCCATCAAATAGTATGATGCACTCCCCATAGTCCTTCATAAAATATAATGCATGCCCCATAGTCCTACATAGGTCATGCAGTATAATGCACTCCCCAAACTCCTCCATACAGTATAGTGCACTCCCCATAGTCCTCAATATAGTATAGTGCACTCCCCATAGTCCTCAATATAGTATAATGTACTTCCACAGTCCTCCATACAGAATAATACACCCTCATAGTTCTCCATACAGTGTAATGCGCCATCCATAGTCCTCCATACAGTATAATGCACTCCCAAAGTTCTCCATACAGTTCACTGCACCCCAAAGTTCTCCATATAGTATAATATGTTCGCAATAGTACTCCATATAGTATAATTCACTTCCCATAATCCTCTATACAGTATAATGCATTCCCCATAGTCCTCCAGAGCCCATATAGTATAATACACTCCCCATAGTCTATACAGTATAATGTACTCCCCATAGTCCTCCACAGTCCATACAGTATAATGCACTCCAGATAGTACATACAGTATGTTGCACTCCCAATATTCCTCAAGACAGTATAATGCACTCCCCACAGTCCTATATACAGTATTATAGCCAGCACAATGTACTCACTGATTTAAAAAAAAATGAATTAATAGTAACATAGTAACATAGTTAGTAAGGCCGAAAAAAGACATTTGTCCATCCAGTTCAGCCTATATTCCATCATAATAAATCCCCAGATCTACGTCCTTCTACAGAACCTAATAATTGTATGATACAATATTGTTCTGCTCCAGGAAGACATCCAGGCCTCTCTTGAACCCCTCGACTGAGTTCGCCATCACCACCTCCTCAGGCAAGCAATTCCAGATTCTCACTGCCCTAACAGTAAAGAATCCTCTTCTATGTTGGTGGAAAAACCTTCTCTCCTCCAGACGCAAAGAATGCCCCCTTGTGCCCGTCACCTTCCTTGGTATAAACAGATCCTCAGCGAGATATTTGTATTGTCCCCTTATATACTTATACATGGTTATTAGATCGCCCCTCAGTCGTCTTTTTTCTAGACTAAATAATCCTAATTTCGCTAATCTATCTGGGTATTGTAGTTCTCCCATCCCCTTTATTAATTTTGTTGCCCTCCTTTGTACTCTCTCTAGTTCCATTATATCCTTCCTGAGCACCGGTGCCCAAAACTGGACACAGTACTCCATGTGCGGTCTAACTAGGGATTTGTACAGAGGCAGTATAATGCTCTCATCATGTGTATCCAGACCTCTTTTAATGCACCCCATGATCCTGTTTGCCTTGGCAGCTGCTGCCTGGCACTGGCTGCTCCAGGTAAGTTTATCATTAACTAGGATCCCCAAGTCCTTCTCCCTGTCAGATTTACCCAGTGGTTTCCCATTCAGTGTGTAATGGTGACATTGATTCCTTCTTCCCATGTGTATAACCTTACATTTATCATTGTTAAACCTCATCTGCCACCTTTCAGCCCAAGTTTCCAACTTATCCAGATCCATCTGTAGCAGAATACTATCTTCTCTTGTATTAACTGCTTTACATAGTTTTGTATCATCTGCAAATATCGATATTTTACTGTGTAAACCTTCTACCAGATCATTAATGAATATGTTGAAGAGAACAGGTCCCAATACTGACCCCTGCGGTACCCCACTAGTCACAGCGACCCAGTTAGAGACTATACCATTTATAACCACCCTCTGCTTTCTATCACTAAGCCAGTTACTAACCCATTTACACACATTTTCCCCCAGACCAAGCATTCTCATTTTGTGTACCAACCTCTTGTGCGGCACGGTATCAAACGTTTTGGAAAAATCGAGATATACCACGTCCAATGACTCACCGTGGTCCAGCCCATAGCTTACCTCTTCATAAAAACTGAATACTCACCTCTCCTCCTCATTCGCCACATCCCTTTTTATAAGAGGGTTTCACACTTATGCAGCCACATTATTTTAGTTGTAAAATTTTAAAAGTTCTGAAATTATTTTTCTAACATGACAAAAATCGGGTGTTTTAACAGGGGTGTGTAGACGTTTTGTCCTTTGGGGTCATCATAGGTCCTCAAACCTTCTTGTGACCATAACCCCTGCTTCTCTTATAGTTATGCTCTAGCTTTTTGTGATAAGGTTGTGATAATCTTAAAATTACCATTTATTTAGAACAAGATTCCTGCACTGTCTGTTTTTTTTATCAATATAAGTGGATACTCTACCGTAGACCTATAAATGTGATTGCAGCCATTTGCACTACTGTTTCCAACAGTGATTAATCAGGCATTTATTACCTATTTTGTTGATAGGTGATACACACTGTTTGTGTGCAATCCTTTTAAATGCCTGGTTGTATTTTTGGATCTAGTTCATGAAGTTGAACTCGACAAACAATTGCTGTTTGCAACTAAAAGCAATGCCTTCTGTAAGATCAAGCTGGCAAACCACACCTATGGGCAAGCAGGTGTTTGAATTCTAAATCCATTGATACCCTTTTATCTTATATCTGTTGCTGCATTCCTGAGAAAGCAACATTTTAGTTTATATGCAAATGAGGTGTTAAGTGTTCTAGGTGTGACACAGGCTGGAGAAGTGCTCAGGCACACCCAGAGAAATTAATGACTCATTTGAATATGAATTAAAATTCTGATTTCTCAGAAATGCAGCAACAAACAGTAGATATGAAGGTGTTAATGAATTTAGCTTTCAAATCTGTGCATGCCCACATATGTATGCAGTGTTGATCTTACTAACAAATTCTCTTCAACCCAGGGTTGGTACTAAGTATTTTGGTGTACCCTAGGCAGATGAAGCCAATGGCGCCCCTACAAACCCAAAGCAAAGGAATGACTGAGAGACTAAGGTAACTAGTGATGGGCGAAGCCAAACAGTAAAGTTTGGGATCCATACCGAATACCTACTGTTTGGGCATGGACCCCAAACACGGACTTCACCAGGAAATCCATTTTACTGTTCGGATTCGGCACCCTGGACACCAGGTGTTTCTCACACTGTCATGTGCATGACTGCATGGCAAACACTGCTTCTGATCAACGGTAAAGTCATTACCGCCGATCAGAGCCGCGGTTCCCATGCTGTAAAATGACAGCACGAGCCCGCAGCTGTTTGCGGAGGTAAAAAGTTTACCTGAGGTTACTGGCATTGGCTGATGGGACTACTACTCACATCAGCCTACACCTGCTGCCGCTAATAATAGTGAGAGCAGATGGTGGCTGATGGGAGTATTCATCAGCCGGCGCCTGACCTCTAAATAAATAATTTAAAAAAAATGCGTGGGTTCCCTGTATTTTTCATAACCAGCCAGGCAAAAATGACAGCTGCGGGCTGCAACACTCAACTGTCAGCTTTAGCAATGTTGGTTATGAAAAATAGAGAGGTCCCCACTCAATTTTTTTAATTATTTAAATAAATAAATGGTCTCCCCATTTTTAACACCAGCCAAGCTAAAGCAAACAGCTGAGGGGTAGTATTCTCAGGCTGGTAAGGGGCCATAGATATTGCCTCACTAGTCTAAAAATAGCAGCCCACAGCCACCAAAGAAAAGGTGCATCTATTAGATGATCCATGGCTTAATAATGGAGCTGCGTCTATAAGGCTATGTTCACACCTTGCGTCGGGTCCCTGCGTGTTCTCCCGCAGCGGATTTGATAAATCTGCAGGGCAAAACAACTGCGGTTCTCCCTGCAGATTTATCGCGGTTTGTTCCGCGTTTTCCGCTGCGGGTTTCCGCCTATACTATTGATGCTGCATATGCAGCAATATGCAGCATCAATAGTAATGTTAAAAATAATAAAAATTGGTTATACTCACCCTCTGATGTCCGGATCTCCTGGGCGCTGCACCCGGCGGTCCGGTTCCAAAGATGCTGTGGGAGAAGGACCCTTCGTAACGTCACGGTCATGTGACCGCGACGTCACCACAGGTCCTGGTCGCACAGCAACTCTGACCGGACGGCCGCGTGCAGCGCCCAGGAGCTCCGGACATCACAGGGTGAGTATAACCAGATTTTTTATTTTTTAACCCCAAATATGGTTCCCAGGGCCTGGAGGAGAGTCTCCTCTCCTCCACCCCGGGTACCACCCGCACATTATCCGCTTACTTCCCGCAACGTGGGCACAGCCCCATGCGGGAAGTAAGCGGTTCAATGTATTCCTATGGGTGCAGAATCGCAGCGATTCTGCACAAAGAAGTGACATGCTGCGGGTTGTAAACCGCTGCGTTCCCGCGCGGTTTTTCCCGCAGCATGTGCACAGCGGTTTGCGGTTTCCATAGGGTTTACATGTTACTGTAAACGCTATGGAAACTGCTGCGGACCCGCAGCATCAAAATCGCGGCGGTTCCGCGGTAAAAACGCTAAGTGTGAATATAGCCTTAGACACCTATCTATTAGTAATCCTATAGTTGTATTGTAAACAAACACACAGACATAATAAAGTCTTTTATTTGAAAAAAAAAACAACACACTTTTAGGCTATGTGCACATGTAGGAAATGTGGTGCAGAATTTTCTGCACTAATCTGCATCTGCAGATTTGATGCAGTTTCTGCGCGGTTTCTGTGCAGTTTCTATGCAGTTTCTGCGCGGTTTCTGTGCAGTTTCTATGCAGTTTCTGCGCGGTTTCTGTGCAGTTTCTGTGCAGTTTCTATGCAGTTTCTGTGCAGTTTCTATGCAGTTTCTGCGCGGTTTCTGTGCAGTTTCTATGCAGTTTCTGCGCGGTTTCTGTGCAGTTTCTGTGCAGTTTCTATGCAGTTTCTGTGCAGTTTCTATGCAGTTTCTATGCAGTTTCTGTGCAGTTTCTGTGCAGTTTCTGTGCAGTACAATGTAAATCAATGTGAAAAGAAAAAAGCTGTGCACATGGTGCAGAAAAATCTGCGCAGAAACGCTGCAGAACTGCACAAAAGAAGTGACGTGCACTTCTTTGAAATCTGCAGCGTTTTTGCGCAGATTTTTCTGCACCATGTGCACAGCTTTTTTCTTTTCACATTGATTTACATTGTACTGTAAATCACAGTGCAGTTCTGCAGCGTTTCTGCAGCAGAAAAATCAGCTGCAGTTCTGCACCAATTCTGCACTAAATCTGCATCGTGTGCACATACCCTTACGTTTTTTATTAAAAAATAACAAACACAGTTATACTTACTTAAAGCCCATTCTAATGAAGCCATGGTCTCTTGTAAAAAATCAAAAATAAAAAACAATCATATCCCTCAACTGTCCGTCATTCTGTTTCACGCCGTAATCCATGTCTGGGGATAAATAGTTTTCAACCTGGGGGAGGCCAAGATTTACCTCCTATCACAGCTGCGGGCTCATGCTGTCATTTGACAGCATGGGAATTGTAGCTGTCTGGTCTACAGTAATGATTTTACTGCCGATCAGAGGCAGTGTTTGCCGCTATGCCATGCACATAACAGTGGGGCAAACACTGGATGTTCAGGCCCCCCATTCAAGTGAATGGGGTCTGGGTACTGTTCTGGTGCCCAAGCCGAACTTTTTTAAAACTGTTCAGCCGAACCCGCCAGACACAAACATCCGGAGGTTCACCCATCTCTAAACAGGACCCCTAATGCCCATCCCCCATTCCCCTCCAATGGGTTAGGTAGCAAACTCTGATGACCACTTCCAGTAGAATTGTTATTTTTTTCACAAAAAAAGTGATCAAAATAAAAAAAAAGTTGTGTACTTTAAGGATGTCACTTGACAAGGAGAGCAATTTAAAAATTAGATACACAATCAATCATATTAATCCCTGGCGTCCTATATTTTAAATGTAGAACCTAAGGATAGTTATGTAAACGAATAAAGCGTAACTATAATCGGGGCTGTTTGGTTTCAGTTAAGGTATCCAGCATTTGGCAAATAACCTGATGGAAAATAAACAGACCCCCGTTATAATTAAAGAGATATGTCTGATGGGTTTTGCGTCCGTCATGCGACAAATATAGCTTGCACAAAACTGATGGTGGTTCTGGTGATGTATTCTGGTTCTGGTGACATATTCATGTAGTAATGGTTATTCTGGTGCTTTATTCATGTAGTGATCATGATGCGAGTGATATATTCATCTCCAAAACCATCATCAGTACATGAATATGAAGCCAAAATCATTATCAGTACATAATTAGAGCACCAAAGCCATTTATAGTACATAAATATGGCACTAGAAACATTATCAGTAACTAAATAAATCATCAGAACCATCATTAGTGCATGAATGTCACCAAAACCACCATCAGTACATGAACACATCACCAGATTCACCCTCAGTGCATTAATACGTCACCAGAACCACCGTTAGTACATGAATGCATCAGTAGATCCACCATCAGTACATCAATACATCAACAGGCCCACTATGAGTACTTGACTACGTCACCAGAACCACCATCAGTCATTTAATACTTTACCAGAATCTCCATGAGTACTTGAATATGTCACCAGAAATACCATAAATACACGACCAGAACCATGAGTAACTGAATACAAGAACCAAACTTAGCACAACAATCAATTGTAATATCAAGTCAGCCTCATAAACAATTGTATCACATGAACCTACAACCGCAACTCCCAGTATGTCCTTAACAATTTTAAGGAGATACTGGGAGTTGTTAATAACAGCCATCATCAAACTAAGGACCATACAGGAACAACAATACTGATGATAATTAGTCAGTATCACAAATAAATATTTACATCCAGTTACCCTGTAGATTACATCTTACAGTCCTCTCTTTCTTCTCATCTCTATCTTGTCTAGATGACATGGTGACTTTTCACATCCACAGCTGTTCTTTGTAGACCTCACTCTTCTCTGGTCTTTAGAAGCATATCCTGACACAGTGCCCTTAAAAATAAGAGTGTTATTAAAATGGCCTTTTGTCATGAATCACAGGGGGGATATTTTTGATTATCCCAACCACTGCCACCAATATGTCATGAACCGGGGTTGTTTGGTTGCCCCCAGTTACTTTCTGAAGGGGATTTATTTATATCCCACTTCCCAGTTCTGGTTTGGAACTCGCAGCTCTCTGGCGCCCCTTACCCTCAGGTCAGACAGGGAACTGCACCTAGGATAATTAATCGCCAGAAAGGCTACCTTGCTATGTACTGGCTATTGGGCACACTGCAGCGAGGGTGATATATCTACTCCCACTCAGGCGGGACCAATAATTATCAATGCCGTCCGTCGCTGCCAGTTTCCCCAAAAGCTCAGGACACTTACGCCGCCTCCAGCTCCTATTTCTTATCTAACAGCGGGTCAGGAGCCAGCCCAATTAGTAGGAATGGCTTAGGTCAGAGGCTTTAGGGCAAGGAAAACAATGCTAGTAAATATTGTAACTTTTACTCCAAAAAAGGTTAGGCAGTATTTATAAAAGTATATAAAAAGATATTATAAAAGGAGACAATTATCGTATGTACAGACAATTACAAAATAAAAAGGGATTAAAGGAAGAAAAAAACACTTACAGTTGCTTAAGTCATTTCATTTAATGGCAGACCATGCGGTATGTGGGGGAGGGGTGTTACATCAAAATGCATCACAGAGCATCTCTCAGCTAGCTCCCTGGACAAAGACTAGTGCAAATGACCTCCCACTATCTTATACCTGTGCCTAAAACCAAGGCACTCCCCCTGTGCTGACCTCACTGGGTGGCTGAATACTCCCCTTTTTGAAAGGTATGAATCCTGCTATTACCCATATCTTTTAGGGTGAACCTCATAGAAGAAAGACAAAATTGTCATTATGCTCCGCATGGGGGTTAATTTAAATATAAACACGAATCCGTTCCTTGGATTTCATTGGGTTTGGATCCTAGAGACTTCAGTGGGTTATAGATCTCTCGGTGGACATTCGGAACTTTTATATCTCTATCACTAATTGGGATCAAGTTATGCCCTACTATTACGTTTTTACATGAACAAAAGAGCACGTTACCACAACTGCCTTCAGCCAGCTTAAGGCCATAAACTACTCAGTGGGGGCTTCTGCACACTGGTATCAAGTTGCAGAGTGTGTAGTGAGAAGAAGAGTTTTCCATGCAGTGCTAAGAGGGGGGGGTCAAAAAGCCCACAGCGTGTGTCTGTAAAGCCATGGAACATTCTAGAAGTGTACTCAGAATATGGCATATTTACATTATCGTGACACCTTTGCATAAAAATATGTCTATATTATGACCCTAAATAAGCCTCCTATGGTATATGGCCGCCATACTGACTGTTATTATCAGCTATAACCACCAAACCATGCGCTCTTATGAACCACGGCCTATACCATGGCTGTACCCGCTCTAATTTTCCATTATACTTTCTGTATCTCCACACCATCTCCTTGCCATGCTAACCCCTCTCCATGTTGTGCCTCAATTTCACACTGTCCCCTCTCCATATCCATTCTGTCCCCCTTTTCACACTATGCCCTCATACTGCCCACCACACTGTCCTCTTCAAACTGCAGCCACTCCTCACACTGTCCCCATATACAGTATGATGGTCATCACAGCTGTCCATACGGTATGATATCCACAACAACCCCCCAATATATAGTATGGTCACCACCACAGCCCCCCATAAATAGTATGATGTCCAAAACAACCCCCATATATACTATGATGATCCCCACAACACCCCATACAGTATTATGATCTACAAATAACACCCCAAACAGTATGATATTTTGATATTTACCACAGTCCCCTATCCAGTATGGTCACCACCACCCCTAGTATAAGTACCTCCACAGCCCCATATACAGTATAGTCACCACATCTCCTCATATACTTTTCTGTACCGCCGTCATAGCCCCTCATTTCATGTCTCAAACGCACATCTCATCATTTTATGGCAAACGCGCAGCCCCTCATTTCATGGCACAAACACACTGCCTCTCATTTCATGTCCATCTGCACAGCCCCACATTTTATACCCCCTCTGCACAGCCCCTTAATTTATTCCTCATCTGCACAGCCCCTCATTTTAGTCCCCTCATCTGCAGAGCACCTCAGTTTATTCCCCATCTGCACAGCCTCTCAGTTTATTCCCCCATCTGCACAGCCCCTGATTTTAGTCCCCTCATCTCCTCAGCCCCACAGTTTATTCCTTATCTGCACAGCCTCTGTTTGTTCCCCCATCTGCACAGCCCCTCAGTTTATTTCCCTTCTGCACAACCCCTCAGTTTATTCCTCATCTGCACAGCCCCTCATTTTAGTCCCCTCATCTGCAGAGCACCTCAGTTTATTCCCACATCTGCACAGCACCTCAGTTTATTCCCCCATCTGCACAGCCCCTGATTTTAGTCCCCTCATCTCCTCAGCCCCACAGTTTATTCCTTATCTGTACAGCCTCTGTTTGTTCCCCCATCTGCACAGTCCCTCAGTTTATTTCCCTTCTGCACAACCCCTCAGTTTATTCCTCATCTGCACAGCCCCTCATTTTAGTCCCCTCATCTGCAGAGCACCTCAGTTTATTCCCACATCTGCACAGCACCTCAGTTTATTCCCAATCTGCACAGCCTCTGTTTGTTCCCCCATCTGCACAGCCCCTCAGTTTATTTCCATTCTGCACAACCCCTCAGTTTATTTGCCCATCTGCACAGGCCCTCCATTTAGTCCCCTCATCTGCAGAGCACCTCAGTTTATTCCCCATCTGCACAGCTTCTCAGTTTATTCCCCCATCTGCACAGCCCCTGATTTTAGTCCCCTCATCTGCACAGCACCTCAGTTTATTCCCCATCTGCACAGCCCCTCAGTTTATTTTCCATCTGCATAACCCATCAGTTTATTCACCCATCTGCACAGCCCATAAGTGTATTCCCCCATCTACACAGCCCCTCTGTTTATTCCCCCATCTGCACAACCCCTTATTTTATTCCACCATCTGCACAGTTCCTCAACTTATTCCTCCCCATCTACACAGCCCATCAGTTTATTCCAACTATCTGCACAGCCCATCAGTTTATTCTGCCCATCTGCATAGGCACCTCTGTTTATTCACCCGCATCTTCACAACTCCTCATGTTATCTGCCCCTCTGCACAGCTTCTCTTCTCAGCTTTTTCACCCTATCTGCACAGCCCCTCAGTTTATTCCCCATCTACACAACCCCTCAGTTTATTTTGCCCATCTGCACAACCCCTCAGTTTATTCCCCCTTCTGCACAGCCTCTAGTTTATTCCCCATCTGCACAGCCTCTCAGTTTATTCCCCCATCTGCACAGCCCCTGATTTTAGTCCCCTCATCTCCTCAGCCCCACAGTTTATTCCTTATCTGCACAGCCTCTGTTTGTTCCCCCATCTGCACAGCCCCTCAGTTTATTTCCCTTCTGCACAACCCCTCAGTTTATTCCTCATCTGCACAGCCCCTCATTTTAGTCCCCTCATCTGCAGAGCACCTCAGTTTATTCCCACATCTGCACAGCACCTCAGTTTATTCCCCATCTGCACAGCCTCTGTTTGTTCCCCCATCTGCACAGCCCCTCTGTTTATTTCCCATCTGCACAACACCTCATTTTATTTGCCCATCTGCACAGCCCCTCCATTTAGTCCCCTCATCCGCAGAGCACCTCAGTTTATTCCCCATCTGCACAGCTTCTCAGTTTTCTTCCCCCATCTGCACAGCCTCTGTTTATTCCCCCATCTGCACAGCCCCTCAGTTTATTTCCCTTCTGCACAACCCCTCAGTTTATTCCTCATCTGCACAGCCCCTCATTTTAGTCCCCTCATCTGCAGAGCACCTCAGTTTATTCCCCCATCTGCACAGCCCCTCAGTTTATTTCCCTTCTGCACAACCCCTCAGTTTATTCCTCATCTGCACAGCCCCTCATTTTAGTCCCCTCATCTGCAGAGCACCTCAGTTTATTCCCCATCTGCACAGCCCCTCAGTTTATTTTCCATCTGCATAACCCGTCAGTTTATTCACCCATCTGCACAGCCCATAAGTGTATTCCCCCATCTACACAGCCCCTCTGTTTATTCCCCCATCTGCACAACCCCTTATTTTATTCCACCATCTGCACAGTTCCTCAACTTATTCCTCCCCATCTGCACAGCCCATCAGTTTATTCCAACTATCTGCACAGCCCATCAGTTTATTCTGCCCATCTGCATAGGCACCTCTGTTTATTCACCCGCATCTGCACAACTCCTCATGTTATCTGCCCCTCTGCACAGCTTCTCTTCTCAGTTTTTTCACCCTATCTGCACAGCCCCTCAGTTTATTCCCCATCTACACAACCCCTCAGTTTATTTTGCCCATCTGGACAACCCCTCAGTTTATTCCCCCTTCTGCACAGCCTCTAGTTTATTCCCTCATCTACACAGCCCATCAGTTTATTCTCCCCATCTGCACAGCCCCTCAGCTTATCCCCCCCCCCCATCAGCACAGCCCCACTGTTAGTTCCATGTTAATCTCTGAAATAGGTGATTCACACAAAATCCCCCTTGGAAAATTCCCTATAATGATGCAGATGGAGTCATTTTGGACTCCATCTTGCCTATGATCTGGCTGTGTCCTTTTTAGGCATGCACAAAAGTGCAGTCAACCACAGTTTTGTGCACCTCTGACAAGCCAGACACCACTGAACAGGGGCCAAACGGAGTCCAGAGTAACTCTAACTGCCCCCTTATAGCGAATGGATCAGTTGGGAGTTTCATCTGAATCACGTATTTCAGAGATTTAGATTCAAATTGTCTCTTCAGAGAGGAAGAGGACTAGAACTCTAGTGCCACCTATTGGAAGTAGCAATCCTAACAGTCAATGTCGACCCTTAAAAGAGGGTTGTCTCATTACTTAGGATAAAAGCCAAACCAGAATCTCAATTTGCAGACACTGTGTTTCGGGGTACTGCTCCTTGTCAGTGCAAAGTGGCGATCTGGTTTGGCTGAGTGAGAGGCATCTGACCGGGATCCAAGAAGTATCGTTTCTCCTTGCGGAGAGTGACATGTTAAGCATGTTGACATTGACTGTTAGGATTGCTACTTCCAATAGGTGGCACTAGAGTTCTAGTCCTCTTTCTCTCTGAAGAGACAATTTGCATATTTCCCAGAGGAGCATTGCGGCTTTAAGTCTCCTCATCTCGACATGCTTAACATGTCACTCTCCGCAAGGAGAAATGATACTCCTTGGATCTCGATAGAGTTTTAGATGGAAACACTGATACGGCCGCAGCATAGAACACAGGATAAAAGTGAACTGATCAAAAGTATTCTTTTAGTAGGCGGTGGCTGCAAAAAAGTATCATTCCACCTTCTCTACATACTCAAGGGGGGTATCGGTATTGTTCCCAGCAGGGGTGCGCTATGAAGAGCTGAAGGTGTATGCTGATGTGGATGGACAGTATGTGGTAGTGAAATGCAGAATGCTTGGTAGTTTGGTGGCTATGTACATTCCTCCCCCTTATTCGAGTAAAAAACTTAGAGAAGTGTTGAAATTGATTGGACGGGGAGATCCAATGCCGCTTTTAATTATTGGAGACCTCAACAATATATGGGATGATTTCTGGGATAAAAACAAAAATACACAAAACAGGTTGGAAAGCCATATTACGCCATTCGGAACATATGTTTGAGAGATCGGTATGGCTGATTTGTGGAGAGTGCGACACGTGGGGGAGAGGGGATACTCTTGCTATTCACCGGCTCATGATACTTTATCCAGAATAGATATGGCGCTGGGAAACAATATGTTTGATTATATGGTGGGAGAAGTGAGATACTTGCCACCGGCGATCTCCGGTCATAATCCGATAGAGGAGGAGTTATAGCCAATGGGGACACAAGCACGGCATACGGGAGAGTGGAAATTTCACCCTAACTGGCTGAATAGTGTGAGTTTGGAGGGAATACAGCGGGAGGTGGAGGAGTTTTTTGAGATTAACGAGGGCAACTCGGAAATACCCACTATATGGGAGACGATGAAGGCATATTTGAGAGGTTTGCTGTTCAGGGACATCAGTAGATGTAAGCGGCGATCAAAACAGGCGGATAATGCTGCAAGGGAAAGGCTAAGAATCGCTGAAGATGAGATGGCCACACTGGGTACCCCTGAGGCTGGGAAACGGTTAAGAGAAGCCCAGAATAATATGGATAAAATTATTTTGGAAAGGGCAGGGAGGAAGAGAGAGTTCCAACGACTAGCCTTTTACCAGGAGGGGGAGGTAATAAGGCATATGCTCTCGCTGGTGGCGTCGACCCAGAGGGGTACACCATTCGTACATTCACTAGAGCCTGTTAACGGTATAAAAGTGTCGGATACCTCTGAGATCTTAAGGGTCTTTACGGACTTCTACGCGGATCTGTACTCCTCTGGTGTGGACCCATCTGGGACTGACAACGCGGCATTTCTAGAAGGTATTATCTTACCTAGACTGAGTGAGGAGGATAGGGAAAGTTTGGAGGGACCTATCACGGACGAAGAACTAAGTCGTGCTTTAAGAGCCATAGCAAGAGGTAAGGCCCCAGGAGACGATGGATTGCCAGCTGAAATTTATAAGGAGATGGAGGAGGTGTTGCTACCCAGATTACGAGTAGTTTTGGAGGAGGCTAGGAATGGGGGGATTCTTCCTGCCTCCACGAGGGAGGCCATAATAGTTGTAATCTCGAAGGAAGATAAAGATCAACGACTGCCTGAATCATATCGCCCGATTTCTTTGCTCACAACGGATGTTAAACTTCTGGCTGGGGTGTTGGCGGCCCGATTGTCGGGTGTTATTTCTAAGTTGATTCATCCAGATCAGTCTGGCTTTATGCCCGGTGTGGGGGAGACAACACCCGTGAATTAGATTGGAGAAACTTCAACGGCCTAAGGACGCGGGAGGCTTGGCTTTACCTAATCCTGAAATATATTTCTTGGCTGCCCAATGTCAGCATTTAAAGGGCTGGGAACATGAGTCGTCTTCCAATGTAGCACAACTTTTGATAGAAAGGGTGGTGAAGAGAAGTCAGGCGGTACAGTGTCTGGAAGATGGATCCCTAGAGATACTGGGAAAGAAATACCCAACATTATGTCTGATATATAAAGTATGGGGGAGAGTTAAACAAATTCACGGGGTTACTTGTCTGACCAGGTTTTCTCCGCTGTGGTTTAATAATAATCTATCGGAGTTTTTGGCGATGGGACATATACCAGAATGGCAAGCCAGGGGGATCCATTATGCCTGTCAGATTTTAGAGCGACGGGAGTTGAAATCCTTTTCCCAGCTACAGTCGGAATATGGTCTTAGGACATCTGGGGGGTTCCAATATGCACAAGTACAGCATGCGTTTGTGGCCCAGAATGAGGGGGATTGTTTCCAAATTCAAAACTACTTAGTATTAGACTACATCTGTGGAGTGGGGACAACGAGGGGAGCTATTTCATCTTTATATAAGGATCTGCTTCACACTCACCTATTAGAATATCTGATTGGCGCGAGGGCTAAATGGGAAAGAGCTGGGTCGTTTAGAGGATGAAACGTGGGAATCTGTATTAGAATGGATATCGAAACTATCACTGAATGAGCCATATAGACTTTCCCAGCTTTATATTGTACACAGAGTTTATAGATCCCCAGATGTCCTGTATAGAGATGGGCTGAGATCTGACTCGGAATGCCCTATATGTAGAAATGATAGTGCTGGAATGTTTCATATGTTATGGTCATGTCCGAGATTGACTGCTTTTTGGTTGGTGGTTGTAAGCCGGATAGAAGGGGCATACAGATGTGTAATTCCAAGAGAACCATTGGTGTGCGTGCTGGGGTACATGGAAGAGATAGCTGTGGATAACAAGCTGAAAATAGCAATCGCCAGACTACTATACATGGCTCGGAAGGTCATAGCCAGAAATTGGATCAAAGAGGAACCTCCCTCGAGGGGAGAATATCTTAAATATGTGAAGCAGGTCATTACCCTGGAAAAGGGTGTATATCAGAAAAGAGGGAAGATGGGCCTGTTCGAAAAAATTGTGGACGCCTTGGCAGGAACTAGGCTAGGGGAGGCCAAGAGAAGTTAGAATTAACCCCTTAGTGACAGAGCCAATTTGGTACTTAATGACCGAGCCAATTTTTACAATTCTGACCACTGTCCCTTTATGAGGTTATAACTCTGGAACGCTTTAACGGATCCCACTGATTCTGAGATTTTTTTTTGTGACATTTTGTACTTCATGATAGTGGTAACATTTCTTCGATATTACTTGCGATTATTTCTGAAAAAAACGGAAATATGGCGAAATTTTTTAAAATTTTGCAATTTTCAAACTTTGTATTTTTATGTCCTTAAATCAGAGAGATATGTCACGAAAAATAGTTAATAAATAACATTTCCCACATGTCTACTGTACATCAGCACAATTTTGGAAACAACATTTTTTTTGTTAGGGAGTTATAAGGGTTAAAAGTTGACCAGCAATTTCTCATTTTTACAACACCATTTTTTTTAGGGACCACATCACATTTGAAGTCATTTTGAGGGGTCTATGTGATAGAAAATAACCAAGTGTGACACCATTCTAAAAACTGCACCCCTCAAGGTGCTCAAAACCACATTCAAGAAGTTTATTAACCCTTTAGGTGCTTCACAGGAATTGAAACAATGTGGAAGGAAAAAATGAACATTTAACTTTTTTTTTCAAACATTTTAATTCAGAACCATTTTTTTATTTTCACATGTGTAAAAACAGAAATGTAACCATATATTTTGTTATGAAATTTCTCCTGAACACGCCAATACCCCATATGTGGGGGTAAACCACTTTTTGGGCGCACCGCAGAGCTTGGAAGTGAAGGAGCGCCTTATGACTTTTTCAATGCAGAATTGGCTGGAATTGAGATCGGACGCCATGTCACGTTTAGAGAGCCCCTGATGTGCCTAAACAGTGGAAACCCCCCACAAGTGACACCATTTTGGAAACTAGACCCCTTAAGGAACTTATCTAAATGTGTGGTGAGCACTTTGAACCCCCAAGTGCTTCACAGAAGTTTGTAACGTAGAGCCGTGAAAATAAAAAATCGCATTTGTTTACGCAAAAATGATCTTTTCGCCCACAGATTCTTATTTTCACAAGGGTAACAGGAGAAATTAGACCACAAAAGTTGTTGTGCGATTTCTCTTGAATACGTCGATACCCCATATGTGGGGGTAAACCACTTTTTGGGCGCACCGCAGAGCTTGGAAGTGAAGGAGCGCCTTATGACTTTTTCAATGCAGAATTGGCTGGAATTGAGATCGGACGCCATGTTGCGTTTGGAGAGACCCTGATGTGCCTTAACAGTGGAAACTCCCCACAAGTGACACCAATTTGGAAACTAGACCCTTTAAGGAACTTATCTAGATGTGTGGTGAGCACTTTGAACCCCCAAGTGCTTCACAGAAGTTTATAACGTAGAGCCGTGAAAATAAAAAATCAAAATTTTTCTACAAAAATGATCTTTTTGCCCCCAAATTTTTATTTTCACAAGGGTAACAGGAGAAATTAGACCACAAAAGTTGTTGTGCAATTTCTCCGAGTACGTCGATACCCCATATGTGGGGGTAAATCACTGTTTGGGCGCACCGCAGAACTTGGAAGACAAGGAGTGCCGTTTTACTTTTTCAATGTAGAATTGGCTGGAATTGAGATCGGACGCCATGTTACGTTTGGAGAGCCCCTGATGTGCCTAAACAGTGGAAACCCCCCACAAGTGAACCCATTTTGTAAACTAGAACCCTTAAGAAACTTATTTAGATGTGTGGTGAGAACTTTAAACCCCCAGGTGCTTCACAGAAGTTTGTAACGTAGAGCCGTGAAAATAAAAAAAAAATTGCATTTTTTCTACAAAAATGATATTTTTGCCCCCCAATTTTTATTTTCACAAGGGTAACAGGAGAAATTAGACCACAAAAGTTGTTGTGCAATTTCTCCTGAGTACGTCGATACCCCATATGTGGGGGTAAACCACTGTTTGGGCGCACCGCAGAGCTTGGAAGAGAAGGAGTGCCGTTTTACTTTTTCAATGTAGAATTGGCTGGAATTGAGATCGGACGCCATGTCGCGTTTGGAGAGCCCCTGATGTGCCTAAACAGTAGAAACCCTCCAAAAGTGACCACATTTTGGAAACTAGACCCCCATGGAACTTATCTAGATGTGTGGTGAGAACTTTGAATGCCCAAGTGCTTCACAGAAGTTTAGAATGCAGAGTCGTGAAAATAAAAAATATATTTTTTTTCCACAAAAAAGATATTGTAGCCCCCAAGTTTTTATTTTCACAAGGGTAACAGGAGAAAATGGACAGCAATAGTTGTTGTCCAATTTATCCCGAGTACGCTGATGCACCATATGTGGGGGTAAACCACTGTTTGGGCGCACAGCAGAGCTCGGAAGGGAAGGAGCGCCGTTTTGGAATGCAGACTTTGATAGAATGGTCTGTGGGCATTATGTTGCGATTGCAGAGCCCCTCATGTACCTAAACTGTAGTAACCCCCCAAAAGTGACCCCATTTTGGAAACTAGACCCCCCAAGGAACTTATCTAGATGTGTGGTGAGAACTTTGAATGCCCAAGTGCTTCACAGAAGTTTAGAATGCAGAGTCGTGAAGATAAAAAATATTTTTTTTTCCACAAACAAAATTTTGTAGCCCCCAAGTTTTTTATTTTCACAACAGTAGCAGGAGAAATTGGACCACTAAAGTTGTTGTCCAATTTATCCCGAGTACGCTGATGCCCCATATATGGGGGTAAACCACTGATTGGGCGCACGGCAGAGCTCGGAAGGGAAGGAGCGCCGTTTTGGAATGCAGACTTTGATAGAATGGTCTGTGGGCGTTATGTTGCGTTTGCAGAGCCCCTGATGTACCTAAACAGTAGTAACCCCCCACAAGTGACCCCATTTTGGAAACTAGACCCCCCCAAGGAACTTATATAGATGTGTGGTGAGAACTTTGAATGCCCAAGTGCTTCACAGAAGTTTATAATGCAGAGTCGTGAAAATAAAAAATATTTTTTTTTTCCACAAAAAGGATTTTGTAGCCCCCAAGTTTTTATTTTTACAAGGGTAGCAGGAGAAATTGGACCCCAAAAGTTGTTGTCCAATTTATCCTGAGTACGCTGATGCCCCATATGTGGGGGTAACCCACTGTTTGGGCGCATGGCAGAGCTCAGGAGTGAGGGAGCACCATTTGACTTTTTGAGCGCAAAATTGGCTGTCGTGTTTGGAGACCCCCTGATGTACCTAAAGAGTGGAAACCCCCGGGGGCGTGGCCTGACTTCTGATGGTGCAGGTTGCATAGTGTGGGAGCTCCATTCCCAGGACTCATAAAGCGGCACACAGCAGTGCACAGACGGTGCTTTCTCCTCCAGAACTCCCCACTCCTGCTCCTTACCGTTCGGTGAGTGTATGGGGAAATCTAAAGCCGGCGCAGGGGACCCTTCCAGGCGCATTGTGGACTTCTTTGCAGCCACCCCTCAGCAGCCTCAGAGGCCCAAGATGGCGCCGCTTTCTCCTAGATCCTCCAGAGCTGCACGCCGAGGCTCTCAGTCTTCTGCCTCAAGCACAGCAGCGGCTGATCTCTCAGAGGCTCCAGTTACAGCAGCGCTGCTCAGAGACATGCTTGGTGACCTCCGTACCTCCCTGCAGGAGGATATGCGTTCCATGATGGCAGAGCTCAGGGGCAGTGGCGTAGGAAGAGGGGTGCGGGGGGGGCGGTCCCCCCCGGGCGGCACAATGCTGGGGGCGGCCGGCGCTGCAGGAGAAGAAGATAAAAAAAAAAAAAAAAAAAAAGACGCCCCTTTAAATCTTCGGGCGGCGCCGTCCGCCGCCACGACCAGGGCCAGCTCCCCCCACCCCCGGGTCCCGCCCCCCGCTCTAATACTCACCTCTCCTGGTTCCTGCGGCTTCAGCGTCCTCTGACTCTGCGACGTCTCAGAGCAGAGGGCGCGATGACGTCACTACTGTGCGCGCCGCTCTGCCTCTCTGTCCTGAGCGTCGCAGAGCCGGAGAGACGCTGACTGCACCGGACCTGCGCTGGGAACGGGAGAGGTGAGGATTTTACTTTTTTTTTTTTTTCTTTATGTCTGACTGTCTGGGGCTGGGGCAATGCTGGAGACCATGGGGCAGATTGCTGGACACACTGGGGCAATACTGGAGACCATGGGGCAGAATGCTGGACACACTGGGGCAATACAGGAGACCATGGGGCAGATTGCTGGACACACTGGGGCAATACAGGAGACTATGGGGCAGATTGCTGGACACACTGGGGCAATACAGGAGACCATGGAGCAGATTGCTGGACACACTGGGGCAATACAGGAGACCATGGGGCAGATTGCTGGACACACTGGGGCAATACTGGAGACCCTGGGGCAGATTGCTGGACACACTGGGGCAATACTGGAGACCCTGGGGCAGATTTCTGGACAGATTGAGGCAATGCTGGAGACCCTGGGGCAGACTTCTGGACACACTGGGGCAATGCTGGACACTGGGGCAGATTGCTGGACACACTGGGGGTAATATACTGGACACACTGGGGCAATGCTGGACACTGGGGGTAATATGCTGGACACACTGGGGCAGACTGCTGGACACACTGGGGAAAGGCTGGACACTGGGGCAGATTGCTGGACACACTGAGGGCAGATTGCTGGACACACTGGGGGTAATATGCTGGACATACTGGGGCAGATTGCTGGACACACTGGGGGTAATATGCTGGACACACTGGGGAAGATTGCTGGACAACATGGGGGTAATATGCTGGACACACTGGGGCAGATTGCTGGACAACATGGGGGTAATATGCTGGACACACTGGGGGCAGGACTTGAGGCATGGGCAGAATGTAGATACGGGGCATGATTGGAGACACGGGGCAGGACGGATACGATGGAGGCTGGTGGGGCAGGATGGGGAGATCATATGGGGTAGAATGGATACTCATGAGGGCAGGATACGACAACATATGGCTGGAGCCAGGAATGAGATAAACGGGGCCAGGGTGGGGAATATTATTACCATAGGGGATAATTAAGGGATATTGTTACTGCAGTGATGTATTTATTTTATTTTTTGAGTATACTGTTTTAAATGGGGGGGCGGTCCTGTTACTGTGCAGAGTGACACTATATCACCTTTTTTTCTTCATGTGGTGTAATGTAGAAGTTGTGAAAAATTAAGTAATGTGTTCTGCAAGCGGAGCTCGAGATAACTGTGTTATTTCCTGCAGAAACGAGTCCTGGCTGGAAGGAATGATGGCGGTCTGTGCTGGATGAAAGATGAAGGACTTCACCTAGAGACGTCACTGGTGAGTCAGTGTTACCTATACACTGACACTATACACTGTATACTATATAGAGGTCCTGTGTATAATGTCACCAGCGATCTCTGTATTACCTCTACACAGACACTGCATACTAAGTACAGATCTCCTGTGAATACTGGCACTTATGGTGATAGTATTGTGGTTTTTTTTATTACTGATCAGTATTGTAGTATTCAGTCACTATGTGGTGGTAATATGTGGTCTGGAAATGGTGCGGTGGTATTTGTCCCTTGTATGTAGTATTATTCGGTCACTATGTGGCCTGGTCATGGTGTGGTGGTATTAAGTCACAGGTGTGGCATGTGGGGGTGACACCATTAGGCCCAGTTTAAGTTCTACAAAACAGGAAAACCATTTTTGGTAACCTTTGTGTGTATTGAGCTGGGGGGGGGAAGGGGGGGGGGCGCCAAACTCGGTAACAGCCCCGGGCGGCAAAAGCTCTAGCTACGCCTCTGCTCAGGGGGGAGGTGGAGGAGCTGGGAGGCCGCACGGATCATCTTGAAAATAAAATGTCCGAACTGGTAGCTTCTCACAATGATTTGTGGGAAGCTCATGATAACCTGCAGCTGCTTGTTACCAAAACTCATGCTAAAACCCTGGATTTGGAAGACAGATCCAGGAGAAATAATGTGAAACTAAGAGGCATTGCTGAATCAATTGGGGCTGATGATCTCAGAGCCTTTCTACAAGACTTTATCACATCTATTCTCCCACTTTATTCCAAAGATGACGTTGTGATCGACCGTATTCATCGGATCCCTAAACCCTCAGGCCTTGACCCTGCGGTACCCAGAGATGTACTAGCTCGCATCCATTTTTTTGTTATGAAGGAGGAATTTCTGCAAGCACTAAGATCGAAGCCGTCGCTACCTGAACGATTTGCTACCATTGCAGTTTTCCCTGATCTGTCTCCAGGAACTCTAGCCCTCCGGAGGGCTTTTGCACCATACACCTCAATCCTGAGGGAAAAGGGTATATTATACCGCTGGGGTTTCCCCACCAAACTTTGCATTCGTAAAGACGGTTCATTTACCACGTGCCTATCCCCGTCGCAAGCAGCCAAAACCCTGTCCCAATGGGGTTTTGACCCTCCTGTGCCCACTCCTGCCTCTGCTTCCACCAAACCTGGAGGATCTGGTCCCCGGAGACGCCGTATTACCCCTGACTGGAAGGTCGCCTGAAGTGTCTATTTTAACCATTTCCTGGCTGGAAGAATTTATTTTTTCCTTTTTCCCGCTCAGTTCTAGTTCTCTTTTTCTTTTTTCTCTTCTTTTTATTTGCTTGCTGAGTTTTTTTGCTGAGGCTGGTTCCTGGCAGGACTCCGCTCAGCATATTGCCCCATTGGTGAACTGTTTTCTATTTTCACCTCAGACTCAGGATTTCCCTGGATGTTCCCTTGTTTAAATGTTTGGATTTTGTATGTTTGTTTTTCCCTTCTCCTCCTTCCCTCCCTCTCCCCCCTCCTTTCCCTCTTCCCCCCCCCCTCGTCGCAGATTGAGTTTGCGAGGTATCCCACGACATGTTTATGCTTTTTTTGTGGGTAATGGGTTTGCGTATCTTCTTCAGCAAATTGTTTAACATATTACAATGAGTGTCTCTTTATATTCTATTAATGTTAACGGCCTCAACTCCCCTGGTAAGAGATCGATTGTCTGGCGTCAGCTCGCTAAATCCAAACACGATATTATATGCTTACAGGAGACTCATTTACTAGAACGGGACAATATAAGAATGTATTCGAATCTATACCCCCACCAATTTTTTGCGAATGGGAAGACCAAAAAGGCTGGGGTGGCAATTTTTTTTAGCAAGGCTAACTCTTTCCAACTAATTAGTTCTACAGCCGACCCCGCGGGCAGATACATTATAATTTTATGTTTAATCAACAATACCCCTTACACCATTGCCTCTGTGTATGGCCCAAATTTTGGTCAGGTTAAATTTCTAAATAATTTATTTCAAATCTTAGGTAATTATCAGCATGGTCATAAATTAGTTGCCGGAGACTTCAACATTCCAGTATCCAAGAATCTAGACTGTTCGTCGGCTGCTGTGGCCAGGGGTGATGCGGCCCAGCTGATTAGCTCCTACAATTTACACGATATCTGGAGATATCTCCATTGTAATGAGAGAGACTACACATTTTGGTCCCCTCGTCATGGTTCTTACAGTAGAATTGATTATATTTTAGTAGATGATGTCGCTCTCCCTCACTGCATGTCTGCAAATATAGGTAATATCACTTGGTCTGATCATGCTCCTGTGTCAGTCTCCCTAGAAGATCCTCTTGCAATCAGACCCCCTTCACACTGGCGCCTTAATGACCACCTTCTCTCTGAGCAAGCGAACTCTACACTAATTGAAAACTCTTTGCAGGAATTCTTTGCCTTTAATGACTCGGCGGATGTGCGTGAGGACTCCCTCTGGTTCGCTCACAAGGCAGTGGCTCGTGGCCTTTTCAATAAGATGGCTGCGACAGCTAAACGCAAGTATAACTTAAATCTTCAATCTGCCTTGGCTGAAGTGGCCCGGCTGGAGTCTTGCCACAAAGCCTGCCCCTCCCCTCAATTATTTTCCAATCTTTCGGATGCACGCCTGCGCCTTCACCAGCTCCTCCTCCATAGAGCAGAAAATTCGCTCAGGAAATCAAAAGCCAAATTCTACTCCATGGGTGACAGGGCAGGCGCCTTACTAGCTAAACGCGTTAAAAAAAAAGAAGCCCAAACCAAAATTGCTTATCTTCTTAAGTCTGATGGTTCTCGGATTTACAACCCAATCCATATCGCTGAAGAATTTGCCTCATACTACTCCTCATTATATAACCTAGATTCTGACGTAAATACTCCTCAACCTTCTCAGGACTCAATTAACGCTTTTTTGAATAAAGCGAATCTCCCCACTGTTAATCCGGAGCAGTTGTCGCTCCTTAACGGCCCTATAGAAGCAACTGAAATCTCCCAAATAATCAAAGAGGCAAAAAAACGCTCTGCCCCGGGTCCAGATGGCTTTTCCTTCTCATACTACTCTCATTTTCTCACTATCCTCTCTCCTCTTCTCATTTGTTTATTTAACTACTGGCGCTCTATGGGTACTATTGAGAGAGAGGGTCTGGAGGCTTGTATTTCGACACTTCCTAAACCTGGGAAACCTATGACCTCTCCTGGCAATTTTCGTCCCATCGCCCTTCTAAATTGCGATTCTTACCCAATTTGCTGAAGCCTCCTATTATAAGCTAAATCTGTCCAAGTCCACAATTTTTCCCCTATTTATCTCTTCCTCTCTCCAACTTCAAATCCAAAATATTTACCCTTTTATATGGTCTCCGCTCGGATACACTTATCTAGGTATTCAAATTACCCATATTAAAAACATTGTTCGCCTTAACTGTGATTCAACCCTCCACGAAATTAAAAAAGAAATTGACCAGCTTGCCTGCTCTCATCTATCCTGGATGGCTAGGATACAAACGTCTAAGATGTTAATTCTCCCTAAACTTATATATCTTTTTAGATGCCTCCCCTTCGCTATCCCCTCTAAGTACCTCTCTGCTTTTCAAGCAATTATTGACCGTTTTATTTGGAATAACAAGCCACATAGAATAAAACGCTCCCTAATGTCTCTCCCATATGCCAGGGGAGGTCTTGGTGCCCCTAATATCCACCTTTACCACAAAGCTGCTCTCCTAGACCCCCTTAAGATTTGGTGGGAGGGGAACTCCTCCCTCCAGTGGTTACACTAAAGAAAAAAGGAAAACACAGGCAGCCATATGGTCCCATAAAAAATAACACTTTATTAGAAAACATTAAAATAACACCAAACACAGAACAGGGGTACAGTAGGGGATGCAAATGCACCCAAATGGCAATGCAAAAAAACAGACCACAACCGGATCCAAGGACTGTGCTGCTATATAACTATAGCATAACATGCCATCTCCCCGCAAGAAAGATGTAACAATAACTATTCCAATCGATATAGGGCAAGTGCCCTCATATGGGGAGTACACATTAGGGGTTACGCCTCAATCAGCGTATCCGTCACGGATAACATACCTCCAAATGCGCAGCACAAGTCCAGGGAACGGCAGGCCTGACCCCGACGCGCGTTTCGGAGCGCGCAGCTCCTTCATCAGGGGGTAGCCATACATAATATGGCACAGGTATATATGTACCGCCGACAGGAAGCCAATCTGGCGTGTAGAAACGCCCCCATGTGTGCGGATAGGCGCCGGGCGGTGTGTGCCACCTCCAAAATGGCCGCCGGCACCGGAAACACGCGGGGCCCCACGTGACCAGTGCCGGACGGCAGAAGCAGGCGCGCACACCAGCCCGGACCCCGGCACACGCGCACATGAAACAGGGCGCCGCACCGCCATGTTGAAATGGGTATAATGAAAGGGCGGAAGTACAGAGTGTAATACATATATGAAACCGCACAAATACCCCACAAATAATTGCCATAGAGGGAAATCAGTAAATAAATGAATAAACAATCAGTGTACTGGTGAAACAAACCATGGAAAACATGAAAAAGCATGGATATGCAAAACATTAATGATAACTACATAAGTATATATAGCTACAAAGCGGGCATTAAGAGTAGTAAAACAACCCAAGTACCAATCCCTCATATTAGCATATATAACACAACAGTATACAATTACGATTACACAACGTGCATATGGATATATAAAAACATACACTTAAAGGGGCGGGAACAATAAACATAAGACATATGTATGTGTACACACAAATACACATAATACATGTAGTACATAAACACTATAAGATAGCATCCTAGATGATAACGAGCTTCAAATTTGAACACGCAGACGAACCCTGTCAGCAGCATCACATCAATATAGTTGCAGACCATCAACACTACATGAGAAGAGGATAAAACCGAAAGTTAAAAACAGAATGAAATATAAATGAAAAAGCATATGCCATAGATGACAAAAAGATGTAAAACGCACAAGCACATGTGGATCACAAAAATGGAGCAAAGGAAATATTTTCGTTTAACCCATCAGGGTAAACCGTACGCAATGTCCAAATCCACCTTGATTCAAGTTGTGCAAGGCGTTTGGACAACTCACCGCCACGAATATTGATGTTGAGCAGATCTATGCCACGCACCCTCAACGACGCTGCATCACAGGAGTGGAAGTCTCTAAAATGTCTGGGTAGTGTTTTGAGAGTGGTAACATCAAGACATGTGGCTGCCGCCTGAATACCGAGCACATGTTCCCTAACTCTGACCTTTAACTGCCTTGTGGTCAAACCCACATATATAAGACCACAAGGACAGGTGGCATAATATATAACATATCTCGATGTACAAGTTATACGTTTTTTGATGGTATAATTCTTACTGCCGTCAGAGCTAGAGAACGATGAACAACGCTCGATATTGGGGCAGGCAACACACTTACCACATGGAGTACAACCACTCCGTGCGGCAGCGCCGTCGAGAAACGTAGGCATAGTCTGGCCAACATAATGGCTATGGGTGAGCTGATCCCTCAAGTTTCTAGCCCGCCGAAACGTCATGAGAGGATACTTCGGGAGAAATTTCTTGATTATAGGGTCCGCCTGCAAAATCGGCCAAGCTCTCTGCATTGCCAAACGCATATCAGCATGCCTAGAATGGTAAGATGTAATGAACCGAATTTGATTGCCGCCACCCCGCCTGCCTGAATTCTCCCCATAAAGGAGGCCATCACGATCCGAGTGTATAGCCCGATGATAGGCTTTCTTGAGAACACGCCTGCTGTATCCCCTCGCCAGGAAACGAGACCTGAGTTCACCTGCCCGAATAATGAAGTCTTGTTCACTCGAGCAGATGCGCCTCAGACGCAAGAACTGACCCACGGGGACTGCCTTGATCATATGTGAAGGGTGACACGATGAGGCATGCAGGAGGGTATTAGTGGCAGTTGGTTTACGGAAAATATCCGTTTGTAGCCTACCCTCCACATCCCTTTTAATCGTGACATCCAAAAAATCGATCTTCTCATTATCCCACACCGGGGTGAGACGAATATTAAGGTCATTATTGTTCAACTCAGTGACAAACCGCGCAAGGTCGACGGAGGTGCCCTGCCAGATAAAGAAGATATCGTCGATGTAACGTGTCCATAAGAGGACACGCTCAACCGACCCCTGTTTATCTGACAGGAAGAGGTCCCTCTCCCACATACCCAGGAAAAGACAGGCATAGGAGGGCGCAAAGGCCGCTCCCATGGCCGTCCCCTGGGTCTGTAGGTAGAAGGACCCCTTAAATTCCTCCGTCCATCCGTCCGCGCTCCACTAGGTTCCCCCCTTTTTCTTCTTGCCCTAGTATTGACCTCTTCGTCCGGGTGGTATCTAATGAGTTCCAGAATATTCCTAGATTTGGTGGGAGGGACAATCTTACTAGGGAGGAAAGGGTACGTCTTAAGTACATACAGGAATTGCCCGACATAGTGCTGAAGCCGGCGGATAAGGGTGGCAACGTCGTCGTCTGGCCTAAGCAAATGTATGAGAGGGAGGCGTTTAAACAATTGAACAACACCACTTGTTATAGGAAGCTAACGTATAATCCCCTCTCAGCATTTGCTTCTAAATTGGATTCTATCATTAAGAGGGCTTTGGACGGCGGTGTTGTCACCCGTGAGCTGGCTTCAGCACTTATTGTTAAGGAGCCTACTATCTCTACCCTGTATCTCCTACCGAAGATACATAAGGACGCTTTGGTGCCACCCGGTCGACCAATTGTGTCAGGTAGGGGGAATTTTCTTGAGCGCGTGAACGGATGGATTGATTTTTACCTTCAGCCATTTGTGTCCTCCTTGCCCTCTTTTCTCAAGGATACTGGTGACTTGCTGCGCAGGGTCGACGGATTGTGTTTAGAGAGTGATTCTCTGTTGGCTTCAGTTGATGTTGAATCCCTCTATACCAATATTCGTCATCAGGATGGCATTCGTGCTGTCCGTTATTTTCTAAGCACTTCTAATTTTGCTCCATCTTTGAGGGATCTCATCCTGGAGCTACTGGAGTTCACTCTCACTCATAATTTTTTTGTCTTTAAGGGGTCCTTCTACCTACAGACCCAGGGGACGGCCATGGGAGCGGCCTTTGCGCCCTCCTATGCCTGTCTTTTCCTGGGTATGTGGGAGAGGGACCTCTTCCTGTCAGATAAACAGGGGTCGGTTGAGCGTGTCCTCTTATGGACACGTTACATCGACGATATCTTCTTTATCTGGCAGGGCACCTCCGTCGACCTTGCGCGGTTTGTCACTGAGTTGAACAATAATGACCTTAATATTCGTCTCACCCCGGTGTGGGATAATGAGAAGATCGATTTTTTGGATGTCACGATTAAAAGGGATGTGGAGGGTAGGCTACAAACGGATATTTTCCGTAAACCAACTGCCACTAATACCCTCCTGCATGCCTCATCGTGTCACCCTTCACATATGATCAAGGCAGTCCCCGTGGGTCAGTTCTTGCGTCTGAGGCGCATCTGCTCGAGTGAACAAGACTTCATTATTCGGGCAGGTGAACTCAGGTCTCGTTTCCTGGCGAGGGGATACAGCAGGCGTGTTCTCAAGAAAGCCTATCATCGGGCTATACACTCGGATCGTGATGGCCTCCTTTATGGGGAGAATTCAGGCAGGCGGGGTGGCGGCAATCAAATTCGGTTCATTACATCTTACCATTCTAGGCATGCTGATATGCGTTTGGCAATGCAGAGAGCTTGGCCGATTTTGCAGGCGGACCCTATAATCAAGAAATTTCTCCCGAAGTATCCTCTCATGACGTTTCGGCGGGCTAGAAACTTGAGGGATCAGCTCACCCATAGCCATTATGTTGGCCAGACTATGCCTACGTTTCTCGACGGCGCTGCCGCACGGAGTGGTTGTACTCCATGTGGTAAGTGTGTTGCCTGCCCCAATATCGAGCGTTGTTCATCGTTCTCTAGCTCTGACGGCAGTAAGAATTATACCATCAAAAAACGTATAACTTGTACATCGAGATATGTTATATATTATGCCACCTGTCCTTGTGGTCTTATATATGTGGGTTTGACCACAAGGCAGTTAAAGGTCAGAGTTAGGGAACATGTGCTCGGTATTCAGGCGGCAGCCACATGTCTTGATGTTACCACTCTCAAAACACTACCCAGACATTTTAGAGACTTCCACTCCTGTGATGCAGCGTCGTTGAGGGTGCGTGGCATAGATCTGCTCAACATCAATATTCGTGGCGGTGAGTTGTCCAAACGCCTTGCACAACTTGAATCAAGGTGGATTTGGACATTGCGTACGGTTTACCCTGATGGGTTAAACGAAAATATTTCCTTTGCTCCATTTTTGTGATCCACATGTGCTTGTGCGTTTTACATCTTTTTGTCATCTATGGCATATGCTTTTTCATTTATATTTCATTCTGTTTTTAACTTTCGGTTTTATCCTCTTCTCATGTAGTGTTGATGGTCTGCAACTATATTGATGTGATGCTGCTGACAGGGTTCGTCTGCGTGTTCAAATTTGAAGCTCGTTATCATCTAGGATGCTATCTTATAGTGTTTATGTACTACATGTATTATGTGTATTTGTGTGTACACATACATATGTCTTATGTTTATTGTTCCCGCCCCTTTAAGTGTATGTTTTTATATATCCATATGCACGTTGTGTAATCGTAATTGTATACTGTTGTGTTATATATGCTAATATGAGGGATTGGTACTTGGGTTGTTTTACTACTCTTAATGCCCGCTTTGTAGCTATATATACTTATGTAGTTATCATTAATGTTTTGCATATCCATGCTTTTTCATGTTTTCCATGGTTTGTTTCACCAGTACACTGATTGTTTATTCATTTATTTACTGATTTCCCTCTATGGCAATTATTTGTGGGGTATTTGTGCGGTTTCATATATGTATTACACTCTGTACTTCCGCCCTTTCATTATACCCATTTCAACATGGCGGTGCGGCGCCCTGTTTCATGTGCGCGTGTGCCGGGGTCCGGGCTGGTGTGCGCGCCTGCTTCTGCCGTCCGGCACTGGTCACGTGGGGCCCCGCGTGTTTCCGGTGCCGGCGGCCATTTTGGATGTGGCACACACCGCCCGGCGCCTATCCGCACACATGGGGGCGTTTCTACACGCCAGATTGGCTTCCTGTCGGCGGTACATATATACCTGTGCCATATTATGTATGGCTACCCCCTGATGAAGGAGCTGCGCGCTCCGAAACGCGCGTCGGGGTCAGGCCTGCCGTTCCCTGGACTTGTGCTGCGCATTTGGAGGTATGTTATCCGTGACGGATACGCTGATTGAGGCGTAACCCCTAATGTGTACTCCCCATATGAGGGCACTTGCCCTATATCGATTGGAATAGTTATTGTTACATCTTTCTTGCGGGGAGATGGCATGTTATGCTATAGTTATATAGCAGCACAGTCCTTGGATCCGGTTGTGGTCTGTTTTTTTGCATTGCCATTTGGGTGCATTTGCATCCCCTACTGTACCCCTGTTCTGTGTTTGGTGTTATTTTAATGTTTTCTAATAAAGTGTTATTTTTTATGGGACCATATGGCTGCCTGTGTTTTCCTTTTTTCTTTAGTGTATTCCTATTGGCAGCTGGCCCCTCTATTTCCCATATAGCATATTGTACTCATGGTAATTTCACCTTACTTTTCCATCATTTGAGTTTGTAATATGCTGGCCTCAATGTTATTATGTTCCCTCCAGTGGTTCCATATTGAGTCGTGCTTTGCCCCTAGGGGTTCCCTCAAACTTTTGCTGGAGATCTGTTTGCTCCAGCCGCCCAGTCGGAGCTCCCCTCTTAAAACAATTTGCTCCGCCACTAAGGTTTGGACAGGTCTCTGCCCTACTTACCTCCCTTTTATATTTGACTACGTCTCTATTCAAGCATTAGAATACGCAATAGATGGTTTGTCTCTCTCTGCCTGGGGGGACTGCGGAATTCACCGAGTGAATGATCTCTATAATGAGTCGGGCCTAAGATCATTTGTGGACCTCACTGCTCGCTATAACCTGCCTCCTAGGGCTTTTTTTCAGTATTTCCAAATTCGTAGCCTCCTTAAACATTGTAACTCCTTCAGTGTGGCCGTGTCCCCCCTGGGTATGGAGACCCCAATCCACAGATTTTTCAGACCAAACACGTGGATTGATCATGGCATTTCCATCATTTATAAATCCCTCCTCTCCCATGATTTCTCTGAGAGACTCCCATTTATGTCCACGTGGGAGGGTGCCCTTGCATTCGAGGCCTCCCCGGAGGATTGGAGCATGGCTATGCTGCATCCTTCCAAATTCTCTTCGTGTCTTGGTCACCTCGAACAAAGCAAAAAAATTCAGCTCCTATGGTACTTCACTCCTGTTAAAT
Organism: Ranitomeya imitator; assembly: GCF_032444005.1. Taxonomy (NCBI): domain Eukaryota; kingdom Metazoa; phylum Chordata; class Amphibia; order Anura; family Dendrobatidae; genus Ranitomeya; species Ranitomeya imitator. The sequence continues at coordinate 438,158,711 of NC_091285.1, forward strand.
TAGCTAAATTTTATCCCTCCTCTTCCCCATTATGCTGGAAAAATTGTGGTGTTTCTGGTTCGCTGGCTCATGTATGGTGGAGTTGCCCTCGTGTGCAAATATTTTGGCGTCAGGTTGAAGCGATTCTTTCAGAGGTGACCCATCTTCCTATCAACCTAACTGGCCCTCTAGCAGTATTGGGTATATCTCTCTTGGACTTCCCATCTTCCCTTCAACCCATTATTTCTAATATTCTTGTGGCGGCCCGACAATGTATTGCAAAGCACTGGAAATCTTCTAATATTCCCTCCAGACCTGAATTGATATCCAAAATTAATCTGCACTTTAGTTATGAGTCGATTACTGCAGACTGTCTTGCAAAAAAGAACAAGGTCCTTACGTGGTGGGACCCTTGGGTCTCCTCACCCTTTATTTCCTCACCTGACCACCATCCCCCTTCTTCTGCCAGCTGACTCAATTGTTTGATATCATAGCTATGCATGCACCCATGTATTGTAATTTTTTTTGTTTCATTCTTGATCGTGGATATTTACATTTATGTCTGCCTCTTCCCCTCCCCCTTCCTCCCCCCTTTTTCCTTTCCTTGTTGCATTTTAATTGTACTCTGTTTTCTCAATAATAATTGAATGGTTAAAAAAAAAAAAAAAGAGTGGAAACCCCCCAATTCTAACTCCAACCCTAACCCCAACACACCCCTAACCCTAATCCCAACCCGATCCATAATCCTAATCACAACCCTAACGATAATCACAACCCTTACCCCAAAACAACCCTAATGTCAACCCTAACCATACCCCTAATCAAAACCCTAAATCCAACACACCCCTAATCCTAATCTCAACCCTAACCTCAAACCTAACCCTAATCCCAATACACCCCAATCCCAACCCTAACCTTAACCCTAATCCCAAACTTATCCCTAATACCAAGCGTAACCCTAATGCCAACCCTAATCCATACCCTAACCCTAATCCCAACTCTAACCCTAACTTTAGCCGCAACCCTAGCCCTAACTTTAGCCCCAACCCTAACCCTAACTTTAGCCCCAACCCTAGCCCTAACCCTAACTTTAGCCCCAACCCTAACCCTAGCCCTAAGGCTACTTTCACACTTGTGTTGTTTGGCATTTGTTTTGGACAAAAAACGGATCCTGCAAATGTGCCCGCAGGATGCGTTTTTTTGCCCATAGACTTGTATTGCCGACGGATCGCGACGTGCACTGGATCAGTTGTGTTTTGGCGGACCGTCGGCACAAAAAATCGTTCAATGTAACTTTTTTTGTACGTCGCGTCCGCCATTTCCGACTGCGCATGCGTGGCCGTAACTCCGCCCCCTCCCCCCAGGACATAGATTGGGCAGCGGATGCGTTGAAAAACTGCATCCGCTGCCCGCGTTGTTCACAATTTTCACAATGTGCGTCGGTATGTCGGGCCGACGCATTGCGACGGCCCCGTACCGACGCAAGTGTGAAAGAAGCCTAACCCTAAATTTAGCCCCAACCCTAACCCTATATTTAGCCCCAACCCTAAATTTAGCCCTAACCCTAGCCCTAACCCTAGCCCTAACCCTAACCCTATCCCTAATTTTAGCCCCAACTGCTTTCTCCTGCTGGCCGGCAAATGGCGACAGATGGCGGGCGCACTGCGCATGCGCCCGCCATTTTGTTTCCCAAAGAAGATGCTGGCGGGCAGGAGAGGACGCAGTAGGACCCAGGGACACCAGTAAGTATGACAGGGTCCTCGAATCCCCCTATTTCTCTGTCCTCTGATGTGCAATCACATCAGAGGACAGAGAATTACACACCACTTTTTTTTTTTTTTTTTGCGATCACCGGTAAACAGTTAATTACCGGCGATCGCAAAACAGGGGTCGGTATAACCGACCCCGATCATGTTCTTTGGGGTCTCGGCTACCCCCGGCAGCCGAGACCCCAAAGATCCTACCGTTGCCGGCCGGCGGGCACACTGCGCATGCGCCCGCCATTTTTTTGCCGGAAAAAGATGGCGGTGCCCATCGGGAGCCACGAGGAGCACCGGGGTAGACAGGTGAGTATTGGGGGGCTATCTGGGACCCCATTTATCTGTCCTCTGATGTGCGATCACATCGGAGGACAGAGAAATTAAAAGGGAAATCGCGGTTTTTTTTTGCGATCGCCGGTAAACGGTTACTTACCGGCGATCACAAAAGCAGGGTCAGTAAAAAAAACCCCGAATCATGTTCTCTGGGGTCTCGGCTACCCCCGGCAGCCGAGACCCCGGAGAAAATCCGACTCTGGGGGGCGCTATTCACTTTTTCCACAGCGCCGTTAATTAACGGCGCTGTGGTTTAAGTACCCTTAACTGCCGCCGTTAAAAGGCGTATCGGCGGTCGTTAAGGAGTTAAGTTCGCCTATATATTTACGGTGTATTCGTTTACAAATAAAAGTTATTGTATATGGTTAACGTATATAATACCACAGGACATGTTAAGAGGAAAGCGTGAGCTTTCTAAAAGGGAAGGGCGGGCTGGGTAAGGGGGGTTAAGAGTGGGGAAAATGGAAATTTATGTCTTAACGTGAAATGTTTTATTGGACTCTTATTTAATAAAAAAACATTTGAGTAAAAAAAAATATTCTTTTCCCCAAAAATCCACAAATTAAATCTTCAAATCAAATCAACCCACAAAAACAAGTCCCTACTCAGGTCCATCACCTGTTAACAAGTATATAGGGGTTGTCAACGTTACTTATACCACAAAGGATCTGGAAAGGCGACATGGCTCCCACCAAGAGAAAGTGACATGGCTCCCATGCCTCTGAGCCCCATAAAGTGCCTAAACCGCAGTTAGCATCCAAATTTTTGCCATTAGTGTAGTGAAGAAAGCCCACTTAATTTACTGGTACATGACTTCAGAAGCACAAACTAGGCAGTAAATGTACTGGCACTACAATGTATTGGGCACTACATTAGCTTATTTGCAATTTTCACTCTGCAACTTACACCGCTTGTTTGTTTCCTGAAAACACCCATAGAGTCAAAATCATCACTACACCCTTAGGTGAATTCCCAGAGGGGTGTAAACTGCAATAAGGGGGCACTTGAGGGGGGTTTCTAGTCTTCTGACACTTAGGGTATGTGCACACTTTTCGGATTTTGCTGCGGATCCGCAGCGGATTGGCCGCTACGGATACGCAGCAGTTTTCCATGAAGTTACAGTACCATGTAAACCTATGGAAAACAAAATCCGCAGTGCACATGCTGCGGAAAAAAACGCGCGGAAATGCTGCATTGTTTATTCTGCAGCATGTCAAGTCTTTGTGCGGATTCCGCAGTGGTTTACACCTGCTCCATAATAGGAATCCGCAGGTGTAAAACCGCAGGTAGAATCCACACAAACACCACGGGAAAACCGTTGTGGAAAAATCTGCACACCTTTCTTCAACATGTGCACATAGCCTTAGAAGTTCTGCAAATGGAGTTCGCAAAATATTCTCGAAAAATCTGTGCCGCACAAGTCAAATAGTGTTACTTCCCTTGTGAGCTTTCCATCTAGCCAAACAGTACAGTACAGCCACATATGGGGTATTGCCACATTCAGGACAATTTGTGTAACAAATTATGGGGCCTTTTTAACGCTTTACCCTTGTGAAAATGAAAAATAAGAAACTAAAACAGTATTTTATAGTTTAAGTGTAATTATTACTTCTTCCCCACCCAATGCTATGTGCTGTGTGCCCCCCGAGGAAGCACTTATAACGCGAAACGCGCGTCGTGGCTTTCGGTGGGACATTCCATACTGGAGTCTGCGCACATGGGTAAGCAGTAGGCAGGTCTAGGGGTGTATTTTTATGGTGCAATACTACTTGGGCAGGTTGCAATATGGGTGAGCGCTTATAAGGACAGGGTTTATCCCCACAATAGGGTTACCGGTTCTATTTAACGCCTTTGTTCCTTTTTGTGCTACCACCCAGTATATGCACACAGAATCTCTGGCACTTTACTACTAGCCGTTATTACTTATTACTTCTCCCCATATTATGTTCCTGCTGCGCCCATACTCTGTTATGTGTGCGCACTCCGATGTGAATGTCCTTTTGTGTCACACACCTTATCCTCATTACTTATTGCTGTACTTTTTTTGTATTGTTATTAATAAAGTTTATCGATTTTATATTTAAAACTGATTAAATTGCATCTTTCGGACATGGGGCATTATGCTCTCTGAAATTTATAGGTTTAAATTCCTTGAGGGGTGTAGCTTCCAACATGGGGTCACTATGGGGGTTTTCTGCTGTTTTAGCACTATAAGGACTCTTCATCTGAAAAATGGCATCCACAGTTTAGTCCAGCTAAATCTGTGCCCGAAAAGTCAATAGCGCTCCCTCCTTTTCTTAGCCCTGCTGTGTGCTTAAGCATTAGTTTCCCCATCATATAGGGCATCAGCATGGTCAGGAGAAAATGTGCAAATTCTCCTATTATCCTTGTGAAAATGTAAATATTTGAGGCTAATGCAACATTTTTGTGGAAAATCTTAATTTTTCATTGTTACAGTCCAATGTTTTCAAATTCTGGGAAACCTCTGTAGGTTCAAGATGGTCTTCACACACCTAGAACAATTCCTGGCAAATTCCTAGATGGGTGTAGTTTCCAAAATGAGGTCACTTTGAGGGGTTTTCTTATGTTTTGGCGCCAAAGGGCTCTTCAAGTGTGACATGGCATTCTCAGTCTGTTTCTGTGCTTCAAAAATCAAATAGCGCTCTTTCCCTTAAAAGCCCTTCTGTGTACCCAAACTGGACTTTTCCACCACATTATTCCTGTGAAGCACATGAAGGGGTTAACAGCCTTCCTGAATGCTGTTTTGAATACCGTGAGGGGTGCTATTTTTACAATGCTGTTTTGTTTGGGTTTTTTCTGACATATAGGAACATCAAAGTTACTTGAAAGGGAAGTAGTCTCTAAAAAAATAGGATTTGTAAATGTCATTGGAATATTGAAAAAATACTGCTAAATTGTTAACCCTTCTAACCTCTTAACAAAAAAAAAAATTCAAAAATGATTCTGCCATAAAATAGACATGTGGTAAATGTTAGTTATTAATTATTTTGTGCGGTATGACTATTTATTTTGAGAACATAAAAGTTCAAACTTCAAAAATTTATCAACATTTTTGTAAAATTTTTGATATTTTTATACAATTCAAATAATATTGAGCTAAATTTACTATTATCATGAAGTACAATGTCTCACCAAAAATAGTCTGAGAACCACTGGGATATATAGAACCAGTCCAGAGTTATTATGAAATAATTACACTGTTAAGAATAAAAAAATTTGGCTGGTCTGGAATGTGAAAACAGGTTATAGCGTGAAGAGGTGAAAGGCTTTTTAAGTGCCCCTTTATTTTCTAAAGTGGCAGGTTGTTCTGCTTGAGTAGGAGCTCTCCATTCTTTATGTTCTCTTATTCCCAAAATGTTTCTTATTGTCAGATAAAGTTCAGTGTTAAATACAAATTATTCTGTATAATCTACACCTACTCAATTCAAAAACCATTTTGCGTTCCTGAAGAGTAGTTTTATACAAATATATGGTCTTCCTAAAAAGTAACATTGTATGAACATTATGACATATGTATGTAGACAGATACCCTCCAAGGTGACATTTATTCAGGGTGTGTTTGATGTGGCCTCTGCAAGAAAAATGTAGCATTTCAGTACATTTTTCAGATGAGTGGTTGCCTATGTAATGCATGGAATCAGCTGTTCTGAAAGAACACTTCAGGGGATGTAACTACAATACACTCGCACATTATGCTCCCCATTTTGATTGTCTGGATCAATATTCAAAGCAGATCTGTAAACAAATTTGAGACATTACGTATTACGTAATTAGGCTTAGTTGTTGAAAAGTGTAATCATTTCTAAAACTGTCTCTGTCAGTGAGCATTTTATCAATCCTGCTATAGCTGTTCATTTTTATTTCAGGATTATACAGCCATTTTTAAATAGATTTTCAAACTAACTACAACTTCACCAGCCTCATCAGGTCTAACATATCTTTGTAATAATATACAATAAATAAACAACAGTCAATAAGCAGTTAATACCAGGGGTATAAACCACTGCTGCAACAAGCAGCAAGGGATCTGCCAAACCTATGCCTATGAGGAATCAAAAATTATTAGAAAAAAATTGTAATATGCCCTATGGTTCCCCATCTATATTTCTAAAAATTTCTAAACTGACAAGTCAATTGATATCCAATTTGCTGGTTTAATAATCTGAAATTCAAGTTCGTCCAAAGAGTGGATAACTAAATAAATCCATACAGCAGAGTATCTCAACACACTCATTTGCAATTCTGCTGGGTTACTGATCTCTGTGCAGATGGTCCGGATTGGACAGGGCGAAGGGAGTAAAACATATGCAGTGATCCCAATAGAGATATCAAGAGCCCTGCTGCAGACTTACAGCAGGAGTCTGTGCACGTATTAGGCTACTTTCACACTAGCGTCGGAATCTCCCCGTCGCAATGCGTCAGGCAGAGATTCCGACGCTAGCGTTTAACGCACTGCACAACGGAGGCAGCGGATGCATTTCTCCGGCGCGTCCGCTGCCCCATTGTGAGGTGCGGGGAGGTGGGGGCGGAGTTCCGGCCGCGCATGCGCGGTCGGAAAATCGGTCCGTCAGGAGAAAAAAAAGTTACATGTAGCGTTTTTTGCTCCCGACGGTCCGCCAAAGCACGACACATCCGTCGCACGACGGATGCGACGTGTGGCAATCCGTCACAATGCGTCAATACAAATCTATGGGGAAAAAACGCATCCTGCAAGCACTTTTGCAGGATGCGTTTTTTCTGCAAAACGACGCATTGTGACGGATTGCAGTTAACGCTAGTGTGAAAGTAGCCTTACAGAAGAACAGAGGGAGAGTAAGGAGCGCTGCTGTGAGCTTACCTGCCGGAGTACAGGACCTGAAACACGTGACCTCTGGGGGAGTGGACGGAGGCGGAGCCAGACACCGAGTAGTGGCGCTGACCAGAGGAGCCGGAGAGTAGTCTGAACGTGCCGAAGTCAAGCCAGGAGGTCGATGTAGAGCCAAAAGGGTGAGACGTAAGCGTGGTCGGGACATAGTAAAAAGGTCAGGGAGCCGAAGAGAGCGGTGCAGTACAAACGGGGCAGACTACATGGAAGATAGAGTATCAAGCTGAAGGTCAGAGCCAGAAAGAGACAATTAGCACAGAGTCACAAGGCAAAGCACAGAATGAGAAAACAGACTGAGTCATACACAAGAAAGCAACCGGACTAAACAGTATGCAAGCACACCAGGGGGTTAGACACACAGCCAAGACAGATGTGTCACTGACAAGGATCCCCAGATGAAGGCAGGTAAATATAGCCCTCCCCAAACCAGAAGGAGTCTATACAAATTAATCCTGAGAGGACAGGGAAGTAATAACCATGACTAGAGGATTTTCGGTGTACCTTGATAAGATGTCTGTGGAGCTTGAGAAGATTAGTCCTGTAGCTCCAAGTGTCTGAGCGGTGCTCCAGCCAGCGGCACTGAACCAAACTGAAAACTGCTGAGCAAACTGCTTCATGAGTTGTGACTAATGATGAGCGAATTTGCTTGGAAAACGATCACCAAACATAAATTTGGCACGAATATGGCACATTCGGATTCGTGATTGGAAACATTTGGTAAAAAGTGTGGGAAAATAGAGATAGTGTAGCTAGCTAGTGTCCAGTGTGGTTGTTAAAAGTTACCTTCCAGTACTTTTAAATACTGGAAAGTAATTTTTTTTAAATAGTAATAGTAAGGTAATTAAAGTAAAGTAATAGTAAGGTAAATTTATTTTTAAATAGTTTGTAGCATCTACTGTGTTATAGAGGCCTGAACCAGAGGTCACTCAAAAATTCTTCTGTTCCTAGTGTCATAAAGTAGGGGACCTGACTTTAAAATAGTTTGTAGTGTCACGCTCACGCCCTGACTGATGGGCGTGAGCCAAGGGGGTTTGTGGCCCCCACTGTGCCATGAACCAGACTGCCCTTGTGCGGCAGGCAGCTGCCAGGTGCTACTCCAGGGTGGTGTCTGGCTGTGGCAGCTGATCCCACTTGAAGAACAGGAACACTAAGACAGGTGTGGGCATCAGGCAGGACTAGCAGATGAGCACAGATTAAACTCAGATGAGTAGGCTGGCACGGCTGAGACACAAGGCTGGCAGGGACACAGGACTGGAAAGCATGGCAGAGACACAGGGCTGGCAGGCACGGCAGAGACACAGGGCTGGCAGGAACAGCAGCGACACAGGGCTGGCAGGAACAGCAGAGACACAGGGCTGGCTGGAACGGCAGAGACACAGGGCTGGCGGGAACGGCAGAGACACAGGGCTGGCAGGAACGGCAGAGAAACAGGGCTGGCAGGAATGATAGAGACACAGGGCTGGCAGGAACGGCAGATACACAGGGCTGGTTGGTGTGGTGCATGAAGGAACAGGTAGAGCAGTAAGAGATAGCGCAGCAACAAAAGCTAAGCAGAGCGGAATGGCAAGGAATGTGGAGAGGAGCTGCAGCAAGAGATTACTGCAGAAGCTAAGCAGAGCAGAACCACAAGGAATGCGGAGAGGAGCTGCAGCAAGAGATTTCTGCAGCAGCAGGAGCGGAGCAGAGTAGAACAGAGCAGAACCGCATGATTGCGGAGCAGAGGCAAAGTCGCAGAGAGACAAGGGTAGAACCACAAAGTGCAGAGACAAGAGCAGTGTGAAGGCAGAGTGCAGAGCCAAGAGCCAAAAGCAGAGTGAAGGCACAGAGTACAGAGCCAAGAGCAGAGTGAAGGCACAGAGTGCAGAGCCAAGAGCAAAGGCACAGAGTGCAGAGTAAGAAGCAAAGCAAGGTCACAGAGTGCGGATTCGAGAGCATAGCAGAGAGGCACTACAGGGAAAGAAACCACAGACAAGGAGACAGAGGTAGGACAAAGTTCAGATAAGGTAATGGAACAAGACAATGTATAAGAACAAAGCCACAGGGACCAGGATATACAGCCTCCTGGAGGGCAGACAAACAAGATACAAGGCAAAGCAAGGAGAACAGCCTTCAGAGAAGGCAAGACACAGAGCAAGGCCTGGCAGCACAGAAGCAAAACACAAATTGATTTAACACATTGCATAGGCCCAGTCCACAGGGTGGAGCGGTCCTAAATACTGGAGGCCTCTTGGTAATTGGTCAGGAACAGATTAGGCAGGTGCGCTCTGATTCTATAAGAACCAGAGAGTTCTGGCGCCGCCCCCCTATGCACACAACCATGAAGTATGCAGAGAGCAGAGGCACAGAATATGGAGCTGGCAACAAACAGAAACCACAACATGACCTGGAGCAGTGAGTAAGATAGTGTGAGAGATGAGAGGCCATGCCGTGATGCCAGCAGAATTGTTACATGTAGCATCTAGTGTGTTATTGAGGCCTTATCCAGAGGCCACCAACAATTCTTGTGTTCATAATGTCATACAGTAGGGGACATCTGACTTTCAGACTGTTTGTAGCATATCTTCTTTGTCATACAGGCCTCATCTACATTGAAAACAATTCTTTCTTCTGTGACTAACGTGATACAGCACGCCAAATTTCTCCTTGGAATTTACTGTCTCTGAAATTCAGCTGTTTGCAGAGGTGGTGCAGAATTTAAAATCAAATTTTTTGTTGCAAATACTGTGCTCCTACCACAGTATCTGAGCAACATGCCTGGGAAAAAGCGAGGTCTTGGTGGAAGGGGAATTAGGCTTGATGTTCAAGGTGTACGTGGGGTAAGTGGTAAGGTTAGTGAAAGCACTAGTGAACCAACAATGTCACGTCCTATGCAAAGACATTTGACAACCTCTGTTACTGGACTGGCTACTCCACTACCTTTCTTTGGCAGATGCACATTGGTACGTTTTGTTGATGAGACCCTGAAAGAGCTTGTGCTCGAGTGGATGGCAAGCGCAGCTTCAAGTGGCCTCTCCTCTTCCTCAACTGCAACATCACACCCAGTACAGTCCACAGAGGTGCACCCAAATTCCTCTTGCTTCCCCCACGTCTCAACTATGCAACTGTACTACTGACTGTATGGAATCACAGATGGGTGAGTCTGAAGAGCTGCTCACACATTCTATGCCATGGTCATCAGAAATGTATGCAAAAGCTTCACAGAGTCATGAGGAGGAAATCTGCACCGATGACCAAAATTGTTTTAACTTGGATCAGGGGCAGGACGAAGTAGGGTCCGAACAGCATCCTGACCCTCATAATCAGACGTTGACCCCTGGGGGGAGGTGATCCTGATGAGACTCAGATATCTGAGGCTCACTCATGCGGACTGTACTGTGCTGTCAGGGCAGGAAGAGGAGGAAGGTGACTCCAAGGGCGAGGAATGTGATAGCACAGAGGATGATGATGATGAGGTGTTAGATCCCAGTTGGCATGAACATATAGGCACACATCTGAGGAGGAAGACAAGAAGGCTATGTTACGCAGATATGTAGTGATGCAGCCATGATGAGCAATGCATCCTCAACCACAACTGTGGCTGTGACCAGCAGCATCTGCGGGTCTGCAGCTCACAGGGGTGGCAAAGGTTGCCTAGCCTGGGCCTTTTTTGACACTGGAAAGGATGAGCCAACTCAAGTAATCTGCCAACGTTGCAAAAAAAAAAACAGTTGAGGTAAAAAGTGCAATAATTTGACTACTACATGTATGAACCTTCACAGGTGCAATCAACATGCGTTACTGTGGGAATCCCACTGTGCAAAAATGCAGACTAGCAGACTTCAACAACCATCAGCTGCCCCATCAATGGCATCTGCTGCTTTTTCCTCCTTCTCTGTTACCGTGCCAACTATTGAGACGCAGGTCTTTGACCGCAGAACCTCGGGTTCTTTATCTGCTCCAGTCACGCTGACGGAGAGCCCGCCCTCAGCTGTAACGGAAGTGGACATGCCTGCTGTTTTTACTCGATCTCAGAAAACGAGCACATCACAACTTTCTCAATCCACCGTAACATCTCCGCCTGCACCTCTCTCACGGTCCAGCAGTTTGTCCGGTTCACCATACTCCATCCCCTCTCAGTACTGCAGCCAGCCCGCGGTTCCGCAGTTGTGGTCACATAAAATATTGTTTCGTCCTACGCATGACAAAGCTAAGAGGTTGAACTCCACAATCTCCAATCTGTTGGCCACGGAAATGATGCCTTTCCACCTGGTAGATACAGACGGTTTCCGAAAGCTGATGGCCATCGCAGTCCCCCAGTACCAATTGCCCAATCGCCATTACTTTTCTAAGAAAGCTGTGCCTGCGCTACACCAGCATGTCGCAGACAACATCACCCATTCCCTGACTAAATCTCTGTCTGCCAGGGTGCATTTCACCACAGACACTTGTAAGAGTAAGCATGGCCAAGGGAGTTGCATCTTGCTGACTGGGCACTGGGTGACTGGTGGCTGTGGGGACTGACTCTGCGCCACAAGTTTTAGAATCCACAAGGCTTGCAGGACAAACCTCTCTATTTAACACTTCCTCCACTGCTTCTGCCTCCTCCTCTATCTCCTCTAGGGCTTCCACCTGCGCCCTCAACCTCTGCCTTAATGAGACACACGTTCCAACAGTGCAGAGCGAATCCCCATGATGTCCGTACTGCACAACCAGGGCTCACCGCAATAAGGTAGTATTAAGATTGCTATGGCTTGGAGATCGCAATCATACAGTCGAAGAGTTGTGGACGGCTCTCCAGGCTGAGTTTGATCAATAGCTGTCTCCACTGAACATACATCCAGGGAAGGCCATGTCCGATAATGATGCGAACCTGGTGGTGGCCCTACAGCGAGGCAAGCTCACACACGTGACTTGCATGGCTCACGTCCTCAACCCGGTGGTACAGCGTTTTCTCTACCACTATCCTTTCCTGGGTGAGCCGATCCAGAAAGTACGTAAGCTGTGTGCTCATTTCTGCTGTTTGCATCCCTCAGGTCATCAACTTGCATCGATACAGAGGTCTTTGTCCATGCCAGTTAACAGATTAATATGCAATCTGCTGACACGGTGCAATTCCGCTCTGCACATGTTGCAGCGATTGTGGCAGCAGCAACGAGCCCTGATGCAGTATGTCATGTCGTGTAGCCAGGGCCAATGCAGTATGGATATGGTGCATATCTGCACCCTTCTGCACAGTTTCGAAATGGCAACTAAGATGGTTAGCGCTGACGATGCCATCATCAGCATCACTATTCCAGTCATCTATATGCTGGAGCAGACTTTGAATAGCCTGCAGGAGGAGATGGTGGTCCCAGAAGAAGTGGAGGAAGCAGAGGAGGATGTGGAAGGGATAACATTGTTTCTAAGTTCCAGACTGTTGTCACACAGATGGGTGCCAAGGGAGGGTGGATTACTGCGATCGAGGTGATAACAGACAAACTGTTATCGAAGGTGCAAGATCCGAGGAACAAATGGAGGCGGAAGAGGTGATGGGCGAGCAACTGTCAGATGAAGAGGATAATCCTCCCCTCTCTGTTGTTCGTGATTGGCGGGAAGGGACGGAGGAAACAAGCCTCACTGTTACCCAGTCACCAACACAGCAAGGGCTTGGACCTCATGGTAGAGCCTGACATATGAGTGCCTTCTTGCTGCTCTGTCTGCAACATGATCCCCTTATACTAGTGATTAGGAATACTGTTGATTACTGGGTTGCCACTCTGTTGGATACACATTATAAAACAAAATTTTGCCAGATGCTTCCCTCCTTGGAAAAGGGAGGCATGAATGCTGGAGTATCGAAACACGCTTTTAAACAACCTGAAGATAACTTTTCCCTAAGACAGCAGTGAAGCACAAAGTTCGCATCGCAGCTCTAGATGTCCAACAACCGACACATCAATTCGTCAACACCAAAACATTAGTAGCAGCAGCAGTGGTGTAAGTGGAAAAAGCAATTTGTGTGAGTCCTTTGACACTTTTTGTAGACCAGCTCGTGCACCAGCACAACAGATTTGAAACACAGTCCAAAAATTGTTTCATGCCGCAAAAAAGTACCTCCAATCAAAATCAAATCAAACACATCCCTAAATAAATAATTATTTTTAGAGGAAGAGAGGATCCATTGCACAAAATACATTTTTAAAATTAGAATTTTTTTATTGAATCATATTAAAAATAAGATTTATAAATTCAAACAGATAGAACAATAGTGGCTTATTTACGTAAAATTAAAGGAATACATCCTATATAAAGCCTTCCTGATAGGACAAATTTTGAATGTTGACTATTACATTATCCTGGTTTAACCTACCCATAAATTCAATGCCTCAAAGCTGTTTAATCATGAGTACATGATAGTTAATGCCAAAATGTTAGCTGCAGAAGCAGTGGTGGAAGTGGAAGAAGCAATTTCTGTGAGTCCTTTGACACTTTTTTTTAGACCAAATCGTGCACCAGCACAACAGAGTCCAAGTCTGACACATGGTGAATGAATGGAGAGGATGGTGCAGGAGTATCTCGATTTGAATACCATCAGGTTTGGACCCTTTTTACATTTTGGTCTTCCAAAATGGATGAGCGGCCTGAGCTCGCCTCACACACTTTGAGGTTTTCTCGTGCCCGGCAGCCAGCGTTCTCTCAGAACGTGTCTTCAGCACTTCTGGTGGTGTCCTTATGGATAAGCGCAGCCGGCTGCCCCCTGAAAGTGTAGACCGCCTAACTTTCATCTTTCACGTTGCTGCAATGCAGGTAGGTGCAGGTTCCACTAGATGACAGTAGAGTGGAAGTAGGACTGTATCTAAACAGAGCTGGCTTGCAGTGCAGTAGTGAGGCTAACACAGGTGGCAGCAGAATAGTCAAACTAGCCGGGTCAAATCCTAGACTGAAGCACAGTACCAAAGAAATAAGCAAACTCACAGTCAGAGACAAGCCAGGGAGTCAGTAACGGTCAGGAGCGGATTAAAGTCAAAAGACAGAAGCAGGTCAGGATACAAGCCAAGTCAAAACCAAGGAATCAGCACACTGAAGGGAAACACGGATTCAAGATGGGAATAAGGGAAAACAGAGACACTGCTTCAGACGAAAACGCAGCAGGACAAATCAGAGCAATCAGAGTCAGCTACAGCAGCACTAGGCACAAACTATAACTGACATAGCCTGGAGGAAGCAGCGGCGATAAATAGCCATCCTGAACCCAAACAGGGGCTGAGAAAGGTTAACCTTTGAGGTGACCAGACTGGGAAAAAGGGAAAACAGGATGCAAAACCCAGTCTGGATCATGACATCATCAAGATGGACAAGTCATGGATCTCTAGGGACTTTTACACTCCAATCACAGACTTCTCCCACAGAGTTAGACCTTATAGTAGCTCATGGCCTTTCAATTTTTTCTTTGTGATATTCAGTTGGGATGGTATTGATTATATCTCTATATACTGAGCGGTGACTGAAGCTGCACCTCCATGACTGAAAACAGGAGGCTGCCAAGAGGAATAAAGATATTTTTTTTCTTGGTAGCTGGGCTTTCAGTTCGGCGGAGGCACAGCTTCAGAACGTTATTAACCTGCAGGTTAACTCCAAATCTGCAGGTTAATATCATTTTCTCACATTACAGGTTCCCTTTATGATGATGCTATTTCCTAAACTTTTGTTTCCTTTGCAAACTCTTTGCATTTTTGTTAAGAAATCTGATGAGAAGCTCGTATATAAACCTTTCAGATGTTTTATGTGGGAGAGACATGGGGCTAATAGGATTATCATTTTTAAACTACAAAAAGACAAATTTCTTAAAGGTTTAAACTTGAATCAGTTAAGATCTTATACTCCTGTGATAAATTTACAATATGCTTTAGATTGGATAAGAGGCATATACGCTTTACTACTTTTTGGCAAATTTGGGATGTTGGTCACTTGCTGATCTTGTACACATCTATGATAGGGAAATTATTAATTTAATCAGGGATAATCCCATATTTGGATCACAATCCAGACTTAGCCCTTAAAGGGGTTTTCCCGTGAGCAAAAGTTCATTTTAATTAATAGATCTTGGAATCATAATAAGTTCCACAATTGAATGTTTTTAAATAAAATGTTCCTGTGCTGAAATAATCTTATAAATGTGCCCCTTCTGTGTACTGAATAATGGCTGGAACATGGTCTGATCATACCACATCTGGGCGGGAGGGAGGAGAAAAAAGTATACAGATATTGCAGCAGGGGATTGCGAATGATTGTTTCTTTGAAGTAAAACCTTGTTTAAAAACAGGCAGGGAGTTTTCACGAACTATATGTAATTTGTTTAACTACTGTTACTATCTACTATATAATTGTCTAAGGGTCACTTCCGTCTGTCTGTCTGTCCTTCTGTCACGTTATTCATTCGCTGATTGGTCACGGCAGCTGCCTGTCATTGCTGCCGCGACCAATCAGCGATGGCCACAGTCCGATTAGTCCCTCCCCTACTCCCCTGCACTCACTGCCCGGCGCCCGCTCCGTAATCCCCTCCACTTAACGCTTACACAGGGTTAATGGCAGCGGTAACAGCCCGCGGTGTAACGCACTCCGTTACCGCTGCTATTAACCCTGTGTGTCCCCAACTATTTACTATTGATGCTGCCTATGCAGCATCAATAGTAAAAATATGTCATGTTAAAAATAATTTAAAAAAAAAAAAAAAAACCTGCTATACTCACCCTCCGCCGCCTTTCTTGCTCCTCGCCACACTCCCGGGACCACTCCATTGCAAGCGGCAGCTTCCGGTCCCGTCCCAGGGCTGGTGTGCGACAAGGTCCTGCCGTGACGTCACGGTCATGTGACTGCGACGTCATCATAGCCCCTGCTCACACCAGCCCTGAAACCGGAAGCTGCCGCTTGCAATGACGCGGTCCCGAGAGCGTGGCGAGGAGCGGGAAAGGTGGCGGATGGTAAGTATAGCAGGACTTCAACGGCCCTTCGGAAGGTGAGTATATGGTTTTTTTTTTTAAAGTCTCTATACTACGTGGCTCTGTGCTGGGCAATATACTACGTGACTGGGCAATATACTACGTGACTGGGCAATATACTACGTGGCTTTGCTATATACTATGTGACTGCAATATACTATGTGGCTGGACAATATACTCTGTGGCTGGGCAATATACTACGTGGCTCTGCTATATACTACGTGACTGGGCAATATACTATGTGGCTGGACAATATACTCCGTGGCTGGGCAATATACTACGTGGCTCTGCTATATACTATGTGGCTGGGCAATATACTACGTGACTGGGCAATATACCATACTACGTGGCTCTGCTATATACTATGTGGCTGGGCAATACGTGACTGGGCAATATACTATGTGGCTGGGCAATATACTACGTGGCTGGGCAATATACTACGTGACTGGGCAATATACTACGTAGCTGGGCAATATACTACGTGACTGGGCAATATACTACATGGCTGGGCAATATACTATGTGACTGGGCAATATACTACGTGACTGGGCAATATACTATATCGCTGGGCAATATACTACGTCGCTGGGCAATATACCACGTGGCTGGGCAATATACTACGTGGCTGGGCAATATACTACGTGGTTGGGCAATATACTATGTGCCTAGTTTTGCAGAGCCATGTATAAATAACGCATTAATAATGTTTTTTAAGGTTGGGGCGGAGAGCTGTGTTTCTTCAGTGTTTGTCTGGTTGTTGTTTTTCTTTTTGGGTTAATCTTTGTAAAATTCAATAAAAAATGTTTGATTAAAAAAAAACAGGCAGGGAAATGTTTTACCTCACAAAAAGAATCATTTGCCATAACCTGCTGTAATGTATGTATATTCTCTTTTGCTTACTCACCTGCTCAGGAGCTGTGATATGATGAGACCATGTTCCTGTACGGTCAGACACAGCCATTACACAGTACACAGCAGGGGCACATTTATAAGATTATCTCAGCACAGGAACATTTTATTTAAACACATCCAATTGTGGAACTTATTATTATTCCAAGATCTATTGATTAAAATGAACTTTTGTTTGTGGGAAAACCCCTTTAAAGGGTATTTACACTGCAAGATAATCGTGAACGAGCATTGTTAAAAATACTTGTTTCACAATCATCTTGCCGTGTTAACTGGCTGATGACCACCTAATGAGCGAGTGTTTTACTCGTGAAATGATCTTTTGTACAGCACAAAATAAATCATTTTTTTCAATTGTGCATCATTCTATATAAAACAGAACTGCCGAGAACTATGGCACCCTACTGTATGTGCACTGAGCGATCTACTTTAGATCGCTCAGCAGGGCCGGATTTAGGAGGTGGGTGGCCCGGGGCCCATTTTGGAGGGAGGCCCATTTTTCAAGGTGCTGCAATATGTAATGCAGAAACACAAAATGAAACGAACACAAGTTTATTTACAAAAATAATTTACACAGAGTAATTCACATAAAATCATTCATTTTTTACAATCCGGGCACTTTCCTTGATTTGTGTGCTGCAAAATCACTAATGATGTCACTAAAGTCCAATTCACGCAGTATATCTGACCCTGTCAACCGTTGAAGTCCTGAAAGGGCGTTAAAGATTAAAATATGTACATATGTATGTATGTATATTGTAGAAATTTGGGCTATCTATATCAAAGACTGCTGCTGGGCTCTATATGTCAGAGGCTTCTGCTGGGCTCTATATGTATGAGAGGCTTCTGCTGGGCTGAATATGTATGAGAGGCTTCTGCTGGGCTGTATATATATGAGGGGCTTCTGCTGGGCTGTATATATCAGAGGCTGTTTACCTGTATATATCAGAGACTGTTGCTGTGATGGCTGTATATGTATGAGAGGCTTCTGCTGGGCTGTGTATGTATAAGAGGCTTCTGCTGGGCTCTATATGTCAGAGGGTTCTGCTGGGCTCTATATGTATGAGAGGCTTCTGCTGGGCTGTATATGTATGAGAGGCTTCTGCTGGGCTGTATATATATGAGGGGCTTCTGCTGGGCTATATATGTTAGAGGTTTCTGCTGGGCTCTATATGTCAGAGGCTTCTGCTGGGCTGTATATGTATGAGAGGCTTCTGCTGAGCTGTATATATATACAGTTAGGTCCATATATATTTGGACAGAGACAACATTTTTCTAATTTTGGTTATAGATATTACCACAATGAATTTTAGACAAAACAATTCAGATACAGTTGAAGTTCAGTCTTTCAGCTTTCATTTGAGGGTATCCACATTAAAATTGGATGAAGGGTTTAGGAGTTTCAGCTCCTTAACATGTGCCACCCTGTTTTTAAAGGGACCAAAAGTAATTGGACAGATTCAATAATTTTAACTAAAATGTTCATTTTTAGTACTTGGTTGAAAACCCTTTGTTGGCAATGACTGCCTGAAGTCTTGAACTCATGGACATCACCAGACGCTGTGTTTCCTCCTTTTTTATGCTCTGCCAGGCCTTCACTACTGTGGTTTTCAGTTGCTGTTTGTTTGTGGGCCTTTCTGTCTGAAGTTTAGTCTTTAACAAGTGAAATGCATGCTCAATTGGGTTGAGATCAGGTGACTGACTTGGCCATTCAAGAATATTCCACTTCTTTGCTTTAACAAACTCCTGGGTTGCTTTGGCTTTATGTTTTGGGTCATTGTCCATCTGTAGTATGAAATGACGACCAATCAGTTTGGCTGCATTTGGCTGGATCTGATCAAGCAGTATGGCTCTGAATACCTCAGAACTCATTCAGCTGCTTCTGTCCTGTGTCACATCATCAATAATCACTAGTGACCCAGTGCCACTGGCAGCCATGCATGCCCAAGCCATCACACTGCCTCAGCCATGTTTTACAGATGAAGTGGTATGCTTTGGATCATGAGCTGTACCACGCCTTCGCCATACTTTTTTCTTTCCATCATTCTGGTAGAGGTTGATCTTGGTTTCATCTGTCCAAAGAATGTTCATCCAGAACTGTGCTGGCATTTTTAGATGTTTTTTTAGCAAAGTCCAGTCTAGCCTTTCTATTCTTGATGCTTATGAGTGGCTTGCACCATGCAGTGAACCCTCTGTATTTACTTTCATGCAGTCTTCTCTTTATGGTAGATTTGGATATTGATACACCTACCTCCTGGAGAGTGTTGGTCACTTGGTTGGCTGTTGTGAAGGGGTTTCTCTTCACTATGGAGATCATTCTGCGATCATCCACCACTGTTGTCTTCCGTGGGCGCCCAGGTCTTCTTGCATTAATGAGTTTACCAGTGCTTTCTTTCTTTCTCAGGATGTACTAAACTGTAGATTTTGCCACTCCTAATATTGTAGCAATTTCTCGGATGTTTTTTTTTCTGTTTTTGCAGCTTAAGGATGGCTTGTTTCACCTGTATGGAGAGCTCCTTTGACCGCATGTTTACTTCACAGCAAAACCTTCCAAATGCAAGAACCACACCTCAAATCAACTCCAGGCCTTTTATCTGCTTAATTGAGAATGATATAATGAAGGGATTGCCCACACCTGTCCATGAAATAGCCTTGGAGTCAATTGTCCAATTACTTATGGTCCCTTTAAAAACAGGGTGGCACATGTTAAGGAGCTGAAAATCCTAAACCCTTCATCCAATTTTAATGTGGATACCCTCAAATGAAAGCCGAGAGTCTGAACTTCAACTGCATCTGAATTATTTTGTTTAAAATTCACTGTGGTAATGTCTGTAACCGAAATTAGAAAAATGTTGTCTTTGTCCAAATATATATGGACCTAACTGTATATACAGTATATATATATATATATATATATATATATATATATATATATATATATGAGAGGCTTCTGCTGGGCTGTATATGTATGAGAGGCTTCTACTGGGCTGTATATGTATGAGAGGCTTCTGCTGGGCTGTATATTTATGATGGGCTTCTGCTGGGCTGTATATGTATGAGAGGCTTCTGCTGGGCTGTATATATATGAGGGGCTTCTGCTGGGCTATATGTGTATGAGAGGCTTCTGCTGGGCTGTATATGTATGAGAGGCTTCTGCTGGGCTGTATATGTATGAGAGGCTTCTGCTGGGCCGTATATGTATGAGAGGCTTCTGCTGGGCTGTATATGTATGAGAGGCTTCTGCTGGGCTGTATATATATGAGGGGCTTCTGCTGGGCTGTATATATATGAGGGCTTCTGCTGGGCTGTATATGTATGAGAGGCTTCTGCTGGGCTGTATATGTATGAGAGGCTTTTGCTGGGCTGTATATATATGAGGGGCTTCTGCTGGGCTCTATATGTCAGAGGCTTCTGCTGGGCTCTATATGTATGAGAGGCTTCTGTTGGGCTGTATATGTATGAGAGGCTTCTGCTGGGCTGTATATGTATGAGGGGCTTCTGTTGAGCTGTATATATTAGAAGCTGCTGTTGGGCTGTATATATATGAGGGGCTGCTGCCAGGCTGTATATATCAGAGGCTGTTGCTGTGCTGGCTGTATATAGAATAGAGGATGAGGGGCTGTATAAAGTGTATACACAGCAATATACTGTAAACAGGTCCACACTATATACGTACAGTATACACAGACACACTGTAATGCAGGATATAGTGTGGACTTGTATATACAGTATGGTACTATGTAGGACAGGAGTTGCAAGAAAGATACACAGACAGACACACATAGACACACACACAGACAAATCATACTCACCCACCGCGACACTGTGAAGATTGAACCACTTCACCTCTGGATCTTCAGTGACTGAAGATCCAGAGTGAAGTCCTGCCGCGCTCTGCGGTGGAGAATCCTCTTCTCACATCGACATCGTGGCTCCACCTCTTTCCTCAAAGGTAGCTGAACAAACTCTCATCTGATCTAATCCGAGGGAGCGATCATATAGCTGAATAGAAAAACACCAAAAAAGGACACATTCAAGAAAAAAACACCAAAAAACAGGCAAAGATGCTTACCTGTCTAAATAGGCCTCAATACAAATGCCAGACGCTTTGTATTCCTTGTGTGAACACGCCACATACAGAGTATTTTATCTTAGTGCATTGGTGTACCACACGGCCAATTGAAGGCTGGCTGTTTCATTAGGTATTGCACCTGTGCACTTGCTATTTTGTTTGGGTCCGCTGCACCCTGCTTGTGCATTTGTATTGAGGCCTATTTAGACAGGTAAGCATCTTTGCCTGTTTTTTGGTGTTTTATATAGCTGAATAGGTAGCGCCTAGAAGCTTTTGTTGGGATTGGAGAAGGCTGCCGCATGCCATAAGCTAAGCATTAGGTACAGGGAGGGTACTATGGAAGTCTGGCTAGGCTAGCTAGGTCAGTGGATGCTGACGCAGGTCAGGTGCCATGTGTCATGAGGCAGAAATAGGAAAACAGGAGATGAGGAATCTGTGCCCCTGAACTGCCCCTAATTCTAGGGGAAGCCCTGTCTTTCCTTAACTTGGGGGTACCCTTGAAGGTACGGAGGCCCAAGTCAACGACCTGTCCCTGTCTCCTGTTACACCCTGTACTAAACCCCCAACCCCCACCCCAGGGGGTGAACAGTGTAAACAGCACCACAAAGCAAATAAACAGGAATAAACAATATAAGAGTGAGGGGAACACGATACCAAAAGGTGAATGCACAAACTACAAAATAACAAAACTCAGAACTTAGCTTGTGCACGCCGCTGCAGACTCCACAACAAAGATAGAACAGCAACTGAGCTCCAAACACCAGACTTGGCTGACACCAGGAAGCTGCTACTGCGAGGTTGGTTTCCTGAAAGGAACTGTATAACCAACAGTCAGCTGAAGCACCAGGTGACCTTATAAAGGATGGTGGGAGTGGTCACAAACATCAGCTGACCCAGCAGCAATGCAATAACACCAGTGGCCACCGGGGGAAGAAAACTGCATTAACCCTCAATGACCAGAAAAGGAAAAAAGGTTTAAATCTGAGGCAAACCAGATCTGCCACAGATCCAAACATGGATCGTGACACCATGTCTCTGCCGCTCTGCGCCAGCCACTGAGATGAAGGACCGTAGCCAGGTCCCTACACTTTCAATAGTTTCTCTTTTGTTAAATATTCCTTTTCATTAGAAATGGTTCACAGCAAAGAGACTTGTATTTTACATGCTTTGATATATTTATCCCTATATTGGTGGGAGGCCCCCGCTTGGTGGGTGGCCCAGGGCCCGGGCCCCTTGGGCCCACCCCCAAATCCGGGCCTGTCGCTCAGTGCATATCATTTACTTTGATCTGCCTGTGTAAACAGGTATTTAAACAACCGCTGATCGATAAACGTTTACTGATCTGTGGTTTTATAGCGCCACCTGTTAGTACATGTAAACTGAATTTTAGTAAGAAGGGATGTCTGACTTATTTCCATTGGCCCACAATTTAACTTTTGAACTAGCTCATTACTTTAGAGGGCAAACCTCAACCTATTTTCAAAACTTTAGCAAATATGTGTTGTGTGGATATCCTTGATATCCTTGATAACTGAGGAATGAATGATTTTACCTTTTGGAGAGTCATCTTGTACATTCCGAATTCTAGAAAACCAGGTTTTTATATTTATGCAATTGTGAAACTTTGCCTAGTATAAACTCTGTAATACTAAGAATCACTTACTAAATTTGCTTTGTAACAAAGCAAGGACAAATTCTGTGTAAGTTTTTTTGACAATTTCAATAGACCTGAAACAAATTAGGTAAATTCTTCTACTGGACTGAAAAGATGGGCCACTAATTTTCCTTGGTTGGAAATGAAAATTTGTTAGAGGCTACATTGAAGATGAATACTATAATACCATATGACACTTCAAATAATGTCGTAAAAGAGAATCTGTCAGCATAATTCTGTAATATTTAGTAAAGATAATATAATACCTATAATACCGCTGTAATATGGATTAAATTGATACCTTTGGTGAAGAAATCTGCTTTGTTGTTCTTCTTTATTCACCATATTAAGTTTTCCACTTATTAGATTTCGATGCACAGGGGCCGGACTGTACACTGGGTCTTTTCCTTCCGTTCTCCGCCTGCCTCTGGTCTTTGAGTAACAGGTCACTTCTTTCTCAGTGACCTAATTTCTCTGTTTGAAATCTCTTCTACAATCAGAGGAGACAGGTGTAGGGACATGGATACAGAAACAGTGAGAAGAAGAGACAGTGCACAGTCCAGCCCCCATGCACCGAAATATAATTGGAGAAAACTTCAAATAGTGATTAAAGAAGGACAACAAAGCAGATTTCTTCACCAAAGGTATCAATTGTATCTGTGTTACAGCGCTATCACAGCCGTGTCTTCACTTTTCATTATAAAATTGTGCTGGCTGTTTCTTTTGAATGATTTTTCATAGGGCTATTTCTGCCCATTGATTTTGATTCAATCTAAATGGTCGCATGTACCCTATTATTTTCGCCCTTTTTCTCAATTTCCCAAAGAGGACATATTGTTTGTGGGAATGTCCTCTTAGCTGGGACATATGAGAGAAGTTGGTTCAATTTTTGGGATCCTCCTTCAATATCTCAGTGCAACTAACACCAGCAGGAATCTATGTTCGCTAAACATGATAAAACAATGCTTTTGATTTGAGCAGCTGCTACCCAAAAGTATACTTTATTGTTAGGCTCAATCTGAGCTCTCATCATTAAGCTAATTACCAGCAAATTAGAGTTCTTGTTTCGAATCGAATAATGAGAAACACTTCTTGATAAAGAAAGACTGATAAAAGTTTTTCTAAAGGTACCTTCACACATAACGATATTGTTAACGATATCGTTGCATTTTGTGACGTAGCAACGATATCGTTAATGAAATCGTTATGTGTGACAGCTGGGAGATCGTTGGTGCTGAAGAAAGTCCAGAACTTTATTTCGTCGCTGGATCTCCCATGGACATCGCTGGATCGGCGTGTGTGACACCGATCCAGCGATGTCTTCACTGGTAACCAGGGTAAACATCGGGTAACTAAGTGCAGGGCCGCGCTTAGTAACCCGATATTTACCCTGGTTACCATCCTAAAGGTAAAAAAACAAACAGTACATACTTACCTACCGCTGTCTGTCCCCCGGCGCTGTGCTCTGCACTCCTCCTGTACTGGCTGTGAGCGTCGGTCAGCCAGAAAGCAGAGCGGTGACGTCACCGCTCTGCTTTCCGGCCGCTGTGCTCACACAGACAGTACAGGAGGAGTGCAGAGAAGCTGAGCGCCGGGGACAGGCAGCGGTAGGTAAGTATGTACTGTTTGTTTTTTTTACTTTTAGGATGGTAACCAGGGTAAACATCGGGTTACTAAGCGCGGCCCTGCGCTTAGTTACCCGATGTTTACCCTGGTTACCGGCATCGTTGGTCGCTGGAGAGCGGTCTGTGTGACAGCTCTCCAGCGACCAAACAGCGACGCTGCAGCGATCCGGATCGTTGTCGGTATCGCTGCAACGTCGCTTAATGTGAAGGGGCCTTAAGGGTACATTCCCACGATCCGTAAACGCTTTGGGTTCGATGCTGCGTATTTGTACAGCATCCAACCCACAGCGACCAGCTGTTACAGCATAGTTGATGGAATTTCTAGAAATCCCACACTCACTATGCGTGCACAGACGCCCGCAGCTCACCTGCGGAGACTGACATGTGGCGCGTCTCTCCAGACCGCAGCATGTCAATTTCTCTTGCGGAGACACTAGTCTCCACAACAGAAACTTCACCCGTACAATGTGTTGGGCTCGGTGATTCCGCACGGTTCCGTGAACACATGCAGATTCACCTGCATCCAGTAGACAGCAGTGAAGATGCGCTGCGTCCAAAGGGCTGCTAGTTCCGGATCGTCTGCTCATGCCCTAAAATGGGAAAACTTTATTGGTACACACCTGACACCAACTAAACAAGCATTGTTAGACAATTTCAAATGCACTTGATGGTATAAGAAAGTACAATTGAGTGGAACATAAAAAATATGAATATAGCTTAAATGTACCGTAGTAATTTTCTCATACTAATTACGTTTCTATTTGCTTATGAGGTGCACGGGGGTTGGGTGGAGAGAAGGCTATGAACTTAGGTAAAGATATGAAGAATTGGTTTAACAAAAACTGTATGATTATTTGATACTATTTCAATGAATGTACATGATATATTTTTGTACTATATTTACATTTTTTAAAGATCTAATAAAAATTGTAAAAAAGTAAACAAAATGTTTTTATATACAGTATGTACAAAAAAAAAATTTTAATTACCATTCTTTTCCCCCCTTAAAATAAATGTACTAAAAAATACACATATTTGGTATCGCTGTGTTTATAAAAGTCCATGATATAAAAAGAATTAAACCAATTGGTAAAAGCTAGAATCGCCGCAACTTTGCAAAAAAATGCAATATGCAATAAGAGGTGATCAAAATGTTGACTCTTCATCTATTGTGTGTTTTTTGGCTGCAATTTCACCCCACTTGGAATTTTTTCCCCGCTTTCTAGTACATCTCATGGCAAAATGGATGGTGTCATTCAAAAGAACAAATTGTCTTGTGAAATAACAGGACTCCATATAGCTGTGTTGGCTGAAAAAGGGTAGGAAAAAATGAAAGCGCAACCCCTCCCCCCCCCAAAAAAAAAACAAAAAAACAAACAGTCATTAGGGGTTAAATGAGTGCACCTCCATTTTTATTAGAAAGTAATGCTGCTTCTTAGTACTTTCAAGATCGCATGAAGGGACTATACTAATGATTTGAACACATACAAATTACTAGTCAATCACCAGAAACTGTACTTCGGTGCAGTTTCTCATTAATTATATTGGATCAGGGTGGTGAGGAATAAAAATTATTTAAACTATGCCCATTTTTTAATCAGCTCACAATTTTGGCTTAAAAACTGCATAAAACTTCAAGTTGTGCAAAGTTATTCATGTATTCATTGCAGTCTTTATCCACCAATATCTCTTTCTTGCAATAACTGTAATAGGGCCCCTGACTTGTGCTATATATAATATTGGTGTCGTCTTCTGTTAGAGGAAACTTTATGCCACTTGAAGCACAGGGGCCCGGGTGTGACTGCTACCTCTGCAGTCTATAGATACATCCCAGCTCCACTGAAAGCAAAAGCTACTGCTCATAGAAAGAATATACAGCGAGGGCTAAGAACAGAAAGATTTATTATTTAGGTGGAGAAATGTGTCAACCCTCACTCAGGTTGTGATATTAAAAGAAGTAGCAATAGTTATAGCAAAAAAGAGGGTAACTTTTAACCCATCAGCGTTAATAAGATTTGTCCGATGTTCCTGAAAAGTCAAAAGTGTGTCATGAAAGCGTAAATCAATTGTCGTGCAAGTGCAATGCGATTTTTCTCACCTAGCATCCATATGACATCTGTAAGACATGTGTATGCGATCCACATGCAATGCGATTTTAACATTTGCTTTTACACAGAGTAATTCTCTGTCATTTTAAGATAATTTTCCAACAAAATATTCTTCGATAGATAGGTAGAAATATGTGAGAGAGATACCGTATATAATCATGGTTTTGCATGTGTAGCTTACTGTACATGTCTTTAGCTAATAATTAAATAGCTTAAAGAAAAAAAATGGCGTGGTGTCCCCCTAAATTTTTATAACCAGCCGAGGGAAAGCCAACAGCTGGGGAAGATGTTTATAGCCTGAGAAGGGAGTAATAAGCATGGACCTTCCCAGGCTATTAATATCAGCTTACAGCTGTATACTTATCCTTTACTGGTTATTAAAATAGGGGACCCCAGCAAAAAAAATGATAAAATGATGTGAGGCCCCCCATTGCCAAAATCACATATTGTTAAGAGGTTAATCCTCCATTTAAGATGTCCAAGGTCATATAAAGTTTTTCGTTTTGTAAATCTAAATTGTGAATATTAATGTATGTACATAGAATAGCTCATTTCCAAATGAACAGTATTGCGAGTATTATTAGATTTGAATGGTGGCTGTGGATGCTACTATTCCTTGTGACTAATGTCGCCAACATTGAGGGGATCAGTAAACACACTTTTATGTATGGGGGCACCACCCAACTATTTGTCGAGGGAGATGTTGTTTGGGCATAACTCATTTCAGACTGCCGATAAATATTGTTCTCCCAGAGATAAGTCACCGACATGTCTGTCAGTGGCTTTCTCACAATTATTTTTTTATTAAAATTTTTCTTTATATCCAGTTACCTACAGATCAGATGCTATTAATAAATTAGTCACTGTGTACCATCACTATTCGTTTTGGAAGGTTTTTAACTCACTCTTCGCATATTTGTTGTAATGCTATGATTAATGGCCAGCTGGGCCTGAAACGTGTAAGCGATATTCAGATCTCTTGTTTGTGGAATCTCACTGGTTACATGTTTATAACATGGAGAAATAAATTCCAGGTTTTAATTAATTAATTTTGGACGTCTGTTTTGGTTGTTTCCTTCTGTGTATGGGAAAGTTAGCTAAGAAAACTATCGGCCAAACAATTGTCTCAAGCATCATTTGGCCGGCAGTCATCTAATATGAATGAAGGGCTTAAAGCTGTTTTCTGTCATCTCCATAGGACATCAAGGGACACAACTGGGCCGAGGAAGAATCTGATGGGGAAAATGAATGTGGGGAGTTCCTCTATGGAGTTCAGGTAAAGAAAATGCAACAAACTGAGTTTTGTAGCTCAAACGAGTTTAGTGAAAGTAAGCTTCCATGTGGCAAGTGAAAATTCAGATAAAACATTATATTGAAGCACATTTGCCTGAGTATCTTTATAGCTGTTTTCAGATAAACTTCTCAATATCGTTTTCTTGTTTGAATGTTATTCATTTTATTATGGAAATTAGCACATATACCCTGTCTACTTGGTAAGGTATGTGGGACATCTAAGGTTAGAGGGAAAACTATCCGAACATGCAGATAATCCTGAACTTTGATAAATTAGGAGATCAATTTCATTTAATCTAGGATATTTCAGTCAAGGAGCACAACTAAAATATAAATAATGGGTGAGAATAAATATGAGATCAGCATTAGTTACATATCATTTCTAAATTGATAAATCCCCCACTGGTCTGGGGCTCCCCTCTGTCTACCACCTGCCCAACTGACCAGTGCAGCTAACCAGTAAAGACTAAGCGGTGTAAAGCATGAGACCACTGAAGCCAGTGGCTAGCTGTAGGATGCAAACTATCAGCATGTGGCCTGGAGTAGTGGTGCTGAGCCAACTGGGCTTCAAAGTAATCGCCCTTTTGGTACTTTAAGACACTCATTGATCTAATTTTTACTGATCTTCAAGTTTTTTTGGACCTTGTTCCATGACTTCAATAAGCTGTATATATTATATGCCACTAAAGAGCATTTCTTCTTAAAATCAAAGAAGCAATCTGTAGAAAATAAATTAAAGTAAGTTGTCTTTTGCTATCAGGGGGTAGGGATCATTATATAAAAAAGCAAAAAATACTACTGGAATCCCCAACAGCTCCTGTGTTGCTGCTCTGATAGTCTCTGCTAGGTTTGGAAGTGCTGATGGCCCGATTGCCAGCCACTTGACCTCGGTGCCAATCACTGACCTCAGCCATCAGGTGACTTGTAGTCAAAACATCATAATGGAGTAGCAGTGAGGGAATTGCAGGCAAAGGATTCCTGTGAGAAGTATGAGTTATTTCTTTCTTTTATAAAATGTTAAAGAAAACAGAGGTGCGCACAATCAGCCTGATACACCTATTGCACCTCCCTCACTCTGAAATGCGTTCATCAGCCACACCGGACTACAGGTGCTCATTCAGAAGAAAAAAATGTACCAAACTTTGAAAAACATGAAGAAAAAGAAGAGCACTCACCATCCGTACAAAAAGTCAGTTCTTTATTTATGGCTTCACAATAAAATAGCAGGACATGGCAGGGAGAAACAGTGGAGAAGGACGACGGCTATTTTATTGTGAAGCCATAAATAAAGAACAGACTTTTTGTACGGATGGTGAATGCTCTTCTTTTTCTTCATGTCTTTCTTTTATAATGATCCTTACCCGGTGTCACCTTTGCATCTCTATTTTTATTGCATGTATTATGTAGAAAAATATTATAGAAATTTTGAATGCAGTTGTTTGCAACGAAAACTGAAAATCTGTCCAAGCCATCTGACAAATTGTATAAGCCTATAATCACACGTGGGTTTTGACTCTCCTAAATACGGAACAGACAAATATAATTAATGTAAAAACAGGTCAGTTGCATAAAGTATACAAGCAGTAGCAGATGGATGGCACTGAGTATTATGGGGTCCGTTTTTGGAACAGTAGTTGCATGTTGTGCTTTGTCTTCCATTCTAAAATCCAACCCAAAACAGATCAGTTTTTGACAATTATTTCATTATTTCATTTGTCTGTTTCTAAAAACAGAACAGATAAATTAAATACGAAAACGGAAATGATAACGTAGTCTTTGAAAAATAAGCCAAATGGGACCACATAGGCTCATAAATGCAAGTTTAGTTTATTAGGTGTCATGGCGCAGGCAGGTGCGGAACACTCTTTAGGAACTCTAAGAAAAAGGGATATGTCCTAGTGATTGAGTCCCAAATTCACTCTAAAATTGTAATGACATCTTGTGCTCTATTGTACTATCTAGTTTTCATTTCTTTTGATTTCTTCTTCAATGTGTTCTTTATCACATCACGTCACTCATCTCTCATTTAATATTTTTGCTTTTGGCAGGGCACTTGCTGTGCTGATCTGTACAGACATCCACAGCTTGATGCAGACATAGAGGCTGTTAAAGAAATATATAGTGAAAGTGCCGTATTTGTGAGGTGAGTATAATTGGCATGTGGAATAACGTTTTATACTAACTAACAGTAGAGGAAATAGAAACAAAATATTGTTATCATTCATGTAAAAGCAAGGAAAGGATAGAATGAACCATGGCGTCACCAGGAGAACAAGGACACTTACCCCAGAGTGGTCAGATTTATTCAGACTTTTAGGTCATTTGAAAAGCCCCCGTTGCTGACAGCTCTCTGTGCTCTCCGCCTCTCTAAGTGTTAGAAATAGCAGCAGGAAAGGGTGGTACACAAATTTTCCCCCCAGCATAAAGAAGGGAAAAAGTATCCTGGGGAGAGAAAAGCAAAAGGAGGAAAGTTGAAGGATAGAAGCTGTGCTGATATGAGACAGCAGCATCCTGGATACACACAGAACTCACTTCCAGCCTACATTACTGAGAGATACGGTCCCAGGAAAGAAAAGTCAGAGACTGTTACTATGGAAACACACAGAGTTGCATCCTCACCTGCAGTCCCAAACCCACACTAGAATCCTACTAGATGTCAAATGTCCATTCTAAAACTCCTTGTATGTTAAAAGAAAATTTCACTTTTACATTAACAGTCATGTACTAATTTTTTATTCACAGAGAATATGGGACCATTGATGATGCCGATATTGACTTGCACATAAACATTGGATTCCTGGATGTAAGTCTCTTGCACTTCCCTGGCAAGCTGTTTCTAATTTTTTTTAGATTATCTATTTATCATACCACTATTTTTAGTTCCTTTTTGATCCCTTTTTCCATTTGTCATTGAGTAGACACTGAGGATGACATTAAGGCCGGGTCCCATTAGCGTATGGCATCCGATGATTCTCTCATGCGAGAGTATTGGATGTGATATGCTAATGACCCTCGGCTCCTGCTCTGCTGCGAGTGTGATCCGAGTGTCAGTGATCGGTGCTCTGATGATCTCGCATGAGAGAATGGCAGCACAGCTGAGGAGGAGATGGAGAAAGTAATTTCTCCATCTCCTCTGCTGCCGGCATTATCATATATCACAGCACACTCGGGTAATATCCGAGTGCACTGCGATATTTCACACGCACCCTTAGGCTTATATGGGTGCGTGCAATCCCATTCTCTGGTGCAATCGCAGCATGCTGCCAAATCAGCATGAGATAATCTCAGATGTAAACTGCCCCCATAGTGATACATTGGGGTGAGTGTAATCTGATTTTTATCGGATTGCACTCGTCAGAATGGATCGCAAGTGGGAATGAGCACTAAGGAACCGATTCATTAAGACTGGCGTTCTGTAGATGTGCATGCCAGTCTGAATGATTAGCATGCTGGAGTAAGAGGTGCCTAATTCATGAAGAGGTGGGGACTGGAGTAACATTTCTGGTGTATGGTACACCACAACTTTTCAAGAATTTGTAGGGCAGGCTTTGCCTCTCCCTGTTCTGTTCTGGCTATGTCCACTTTAGTACAGCTAGTAGAAAACACCAAAAGTCACAACATTCTTGCTCAATTTTGTGTTGTGTAAAAAATTTCTTACATTTGAATGTGTTTTCTGCTAGATAACTAGCAAAAACATGTTCGCTGTTATTATGCTTTGCTTATACAGCACCATCATATTCCACAGCGCTTTACAGACATAGACATTATCATTGCGGTCCCCAATGGGGCTCACAATTTATATTCCCTTTGGTGTGAGGGAGGAAACCGGAGAGCCCGGAGGAAACCCACGCAAACACGGGGAGAACATACAAACTCCTTGCAGATGTTGTCCTTGATGGAATTTGAACCAAGGACTCCAGCGCTGCCTAGCAAAAGTGCTGACCACTGAGCCACCGTGCTGCCCACAAATTTCATGAATCAGGCCCTACATATAAAAAATCCTCTACATTTATAATCTATATCGTTTATTTATTTTTTTCATTCAAGGTTAATTTATAGCCCTTTATCTCTTCTTTGCTTTTCCTTTCTACTCTCCTGCAGGAAGAAGTAGCCACTGCCTGGAAAGTAATCCGTACAGAGCCAATAGTCTTACGCCTACGGTTTTCCCTTTCTCAGTATTTGGATGGCCCTGGTAAGTGATCCTTTGTTGGTTGAATTATTACAGATATTTAATTTACATATAATATTTACATGTTTAGTCTTTATATTTTATGGCGCATGCCCAGTGGCGTACCGGCGGCAGGCCACACGACTGCCATAGGACCCGTGAGCTGGGGGGAATGCCGGGACCCCCATCTGTCATTGTAAGTTCTACTGTATCAGCATTCTGTATGCCGATACAGTTGAAAGCAATGATGAAAGGGGGAGCATCAGCATAGTCAAGCATAACAGTAGCCTCAGTGGGATGTTGAAGCTGCAGTTTCAATGCTGCACACTGCTTTCTGCTTGCTTATTTTTGCTCTGTATCTCATCCTCCGGCAGGCTATGTCTCACATTCCTCAGTGCTACCTATATACTCCATAAAATGATTTAAAAAAGTGGTGGGGAGGTGCTGGTTTGTGTATTGAGATATCCTTCCGTTTCCTTGTTTGCTTCATCAGACCATTACAGTAGGGGTACTGGGTTCAAATCCCACCAAAGACAATTTCTGCAAGGAGTTAGTATAATGGGAATGGTGGAACCACTGTACGGTGGTCCGACGAGAGCCTGGAGGGATGTAACTAGGTGAGCACCTAACTCTTCACTAGAGCCCCTGATGGAAGAGATTAGACTTGGCTCCCGATAAACACCAGGCGCTACTCCAGTACAGACCACGGACTAATGATGATAGCGAACAATCCATGGGCATAACAGGCTAAGTAAGGTGTGAAACCTTGGGCAAAGTTATCTGAGCACACAAATCTCCAAACTTTTGCATCGGCCCATTTTCCTTTTTGTAATTTTTAAAATGTCAAAGATGAAAATATATGTATTTTTTTGCCTACAATACAAAAGACGTGTCATCTTTAACTTTAGGCCGTTTATAGATAAATTAATCTTCAACTTGATTAACTGTTCACGATAACAGTAATTTTGACCAGGGGAGCCCAAACTTTTACATGCCACTGTAACTGTGCAGAATTACAACCTGGGTGATCTTTGCCTCTTATGTGTGTGATCTAGTGATAGTGAGCTTAGATATAAATATTAATCTATTACTCCGACAACGCTTTCTCAATCCGCATGTTTGCCCTTAGTAAACTAATAACACTTATACGCACTTCCAGTGCTAGTGCTGTTCCAGTAGTGTCTGCATTCGCTCACCCGGAGCTTGCATCACATTGTTATGTCACGTGAGCCCCGTACCAAGTCACTGCTGTCTTCACTCTCCCCACAAATCAATTGTCAAGTGAGTGGCCAGCCGCAGCTCTCACTTCCTCTTAATGTCTGATTCACCCAAGATGGGGAGACTGAAGCCAGTGCTGATTGGCTGCAGGGCTTGCGGGACATTACCATGTGACGCAAGTGCCGATACTGCTGGAACGGTGCCGGCATCGAAGTGTCGTTATTTACTTGGAGCAACCTTGCTGATTGAGATGGGGTTGTCTGAGTTGTAGACAACTCCCTTTTTTACTTTAAATATTTTTATTGGAATTCCACAACATTGATATGAAAGAAGAACATTCCATTCCGCTCAGTATTACCAATAAAAAAAAGTTGATGGTTGTTAATATTAAGTTATCGCTAAACATTAGAATGTAAGTATAATCAGCTTTGTGAGGTATTAATATAAGCTCTTACATGAACCAAATAATTATGTGTGCTAGAGGAATGTAACATAGAAAGAAGGGCAGAAAGAGAAAAAATGAAAATGAAAAAGGGGAGGGAGGGACAAAAGAAAAAAAAAACACAACTTATTGAAACCAGCACTTCAGAGGTGACCACATCTACCATGACATTCTATTTTAACTATTATTTTCTGGCAACCCGTTTGCCAGGTCATTCCCCTCACTGAATAATATCCAACATGTCCATTGGTGATGAAAAGCTTCAAGCGATTGTTATCATGTGCAATCATGTTTTCCATTTTCATAATATTGATAACCTCTTCTACCCATTCACCCAAAATGGGAGCTTTTGAGGATTTCCAGGGGCGTGGAATAATTAACTTAACAGCTGTTAGAAAGTGCCTAAGGATATCTTTCTTTGCCTAAAAGATTAAACTGGAGTAATGGAGAGTAGGCCTATTTGAGGGGAGGGTGTGACTGCTACAAATGAGACTATTGTACAGTAGGAAAATATAATTCCATAGCCCACATTCCAATTGGCATTCCCACCACATATGTAATATAAAACCGGCTGCAACGCCATAACAAGTACAATGTAGAATAGTAGGCCAACGATACCATCTAAATAGCATCTTATAGTCTTTCTCCTTAGCATGACAAGTAATAAGTAATGTGTGGGAGAGTGTGAATGCTTTTTCCAATCCTCCTCTGAAGTTTGACTTCCTAATTCCTTCTCCCAAGCCCCAGTAAAGGGTAGAGGGTCATCACATTCTAATTATTCTAAAATCAATTATGTTCCAATAGACAAAACCACCCAAAATGTGATTGAATTTAATGGTTTTCTATGAGGTGGTCCTGTTAAAGATGATGACTATTATGTTCAAATCTAGTCTTTTTAAGGTATAGGCTTCTCAAAGACATTAAAGAACATATACCGTATATACTCGAGTATAACCTGACCCGAGTATAAGCTGAGGCACCTAATTTTGCCACGGAAAACTGGGTAAGCTTATTGACTCGAGTATAAGCATATAAGTAAGTATAAGTATGTATTGTCCCCTCATCCCTATCCCGGTATGCGTGGTTCCCTCGTCCTGCTCTGTGTGGCTCCCCCTGTTGTATGCATGGCTCCCCCGTCCCATTCTTGTATGCATGGCTCCCCCTGTCCCATCCTTGTATGCATGGCTCGGCTCCCCTGGTCCCATCCTTGTATGCATGGCTCGGCTCCCCTGGTCCCATCCTTGTATGCATGGATGGGCTCCCCCAATCCTATCCTTGTAGCTTGTATGCTCGGCTCCCCCAGTCCCATGCTTGAATTCTCGGCTCTCCCGATCCCATCCTTGTATGCATGGCTCGGCTCCCCCGGTCCCATCCTTCTATGCTCGGCTCGGCTCCCCTGGTCCCATCGTTCTACCTTGTATGCTTGGCTCCCCTGGTCCCATGCTTGTATGCTTGGCTCCCCCAGTCCCATCCTTGTATGCTCGGCTCCCCTGGTTCCATCCTTGTATGTTCGGCTCCCCCTGTCCCATCCTTGTATGCATGGCTCCCCCATTCTCCCCCGTCATACTCACCCTCCTCGCTCCATCGCTGAATGTCCCTGCATTTGCATTGTCCCGGCGGGGCAGTTCTTCCTGTGCTGAGCAGTCACGTGGAACCGCTCATTAAGATCATGAATATGCGCTCCATGCCTATGGGAGTGGAGTCGCGTCCATATTCATGACCTTAATAAGCGGTACCATGTGACTGCTGAGCACAGGAACAGGAAAGAGCTGCCGGGTCAGAGATGCAGGGACGAAGATTTCTGGACCATGACTCGTGTATAAGCCGAGGGGGCGTTTTCAGCACAAAAAAATGTGTTGAAAATCTCGGCTTATACACGAGTATATACGGTATATAATGTGTATATATTATACAATATTCAATTAGCCCTCATTTTTTCGCTTCAAATTAAAGCACTTATCTTACATTTCCTTCAGAGCCCACCATTGATGTATTTCAACCATCAAACAGAGAAGGCTTCGGACTGGGGATTCAGTTAAAGAAGTAAGTATGAAGTTGGGATGGGAAGTCGCTAGAGGGAGGCATTAATAATATGAGTTCTATTTACATTTCTTTCTTTCATTCTAATTCATTTTTTTCTATTTCCATGTTTTAGAACATTAATGTTTGTTTTTTGCTAAATGTTACTTTCCAGTCTGTTGTCTAACTGAATCTTCAATTCATCTGACTTAATTATTTTAATTTTGTGCAATCCCTTCTTCCTTTGTTTCCAGAATCTTGTCTCTCTTCTCCTCTCATCAATGGCGGTATCTCAGTAATGAAGTTTTACGCTCACAGCAAGAAAGAAGGTTACGATGGCTTAGAGTCAGTGGCAGTATTAAGAGATTTCGGGCTGGACTTAGTATCTTCTCTCCAGTACCAAAGTAAGTATTGTATATTTCATTCCAGCAAGCATTATTTTATAGTACAAAATTTTTCATATGCCATTAGACCAAGCCAGATATAAAAAATGGGCATAAAGTAAGCCCCTAGGTAATAAGGTGCTAATATGACACAGAGTAACCGGGGG
This sequence comes from Ranitomeya imitator, assembly GCF_032444005.1. Taxonomy (NCBI): domain Eukaryota; kingdom Metazoa; phylum Chordata; class Amphibia; order Anura; family Dendrobatidae; genus Ranitomeya; species Ranitomeya imitator. Next base: position 438,194,683 of record NC_091285.1, read on the forward strand.
ATACTAGAACAAATTACTCAAAGGATAATAAAAATCCTTAATTTTACAGCAATTCCTTAACAACAGTCTATATGTTTGTAATTTCTGGTTATTAAATTTCCGAAATTGCCCAAATTTATTTTGGCCACATGGATGATTATTCAATACGATGCTTCATTGTTCAGGAATTATTCAACCAGTCAATCACTTTCTGTAGCATTCACGCACCATATTGCCTGGTACTTTTTCTCTTATTTGGTGACCAATCTGCCAGTTGTTTGACAGCTTTATTTTCTCAGGTTGCCTATACCTGATTCTCAGTGCAAATATTGCAGGTCTCCCAGTTTCCCTGGGGTCCAGGATTCTGCAGTGCGGAGTAGTTTGACTGGATCAGATCTTAGAAGTGGTCTTACAGGGAATGATCTTCGTGTTCCTCGTCTCATGAATAGATCAGTCTCCTGTACTCTACGAAACCCTAAATCTGAACTGTATGGGAGTCACACAACCACAACACAGGTGAGACTTTGAAATAGCCTTGATATAAATATTATTGGATATTGTAAAATGTAATTATCCAGTGTTCCATTTAATGAGATATGACTGCTAGATAATGCGTATGTATACCAGAATTAGCCAACAAGCCTGTTACAGATCAGCTTAAAGATCTTTACAAGTGAAAAAATGCCAGAAAAATAAATATTTTTTCACGTTCCTAAATATTGCAGAAAAAAAACATTGAAGGAGAACTCGCCACCTCTGGTGGTCGCCTGTTCCACTCATTGATCACTCTCACTGTCAAAAAGTTTTTTCTAATATCTAATCAGTATCTAGTCCCTTTCAGTTTCATCCCATTGCTTCTTGTGTTTCCTTGTGCAAATGAGAATAATGATGATCTCTCTACATTGACATCCCTTCAGATATGTGTAGACAGCTATTAAGTCTCCTCTTTGCCTTTTTTTTGCAAGCTAAACTTTCCCAAATCCTTTAACCGTTCCTCATAGGACATACTTTGCATTCCGCTTGCCATCCTGCTAGCTCTTTTCTGAAGTTGCTCTAGTTCCAGTCAAAACATAGAATACCAGACAAAACATAGAATAAAAACAATTAACAGATATCCTGCAGTAAGTTAAGAAGTAGTAGTAATATATGTGAAAAACATAGGGTACTTAGTTAATACTATTTTGATCAAAAGTGTTAAAGTCATCTCACCACAACAAGGTGTTCCCCATCAGGATAGTCTGTATCTTTAGTGACTCACCTCGCTGTGCCAGCAGGTCTCAAAAAGGACAGGGGCAGAGCAAGACCTGGACCTAGCTGTGTTTTGTACCTGCCTGTGGAAAGCTAAGTAGCAAGGTGCACATCCCAAAAGGGAATGGGCCCCCTTTAAATGTCCTAAGTACAGCAAACTAAAGCAAAACCAAAGCCATGGTCCAGGATTCTTGTAAGTTAACAGACAAATCCTACAATAAAAACAATGCCTTACCCTTACTTACCCTACAGTAAGTAAATAAGTAGTAGTGACATATGTAAAAAACATGGATAAAATTTTTTTTTGCCATAACAGATTGGTACCCAAGCATACGGATGGGGAACCTCAATATTCATAGGTGATCCAAAAGACAGCATGAACAAAAGCAAAGGCACACCAAAATGTCCACACAAGCACAATCTGGATAATAAAGAGCAATATTGGTCCTTATCCAGAGTCTATTATTATTTATTATTATTATAGCGTCATTTATTTCATGGCACTTTACATGTGAAAAGGGGTATACATAACAATAACAAGTACAATAATTGTGAACAAAACAAGTTACTGACTGGTACAGGAGGAGAGAGGACCCTGCCCAAGAGGGCTCACAGTCTACAGTCTATTAGGTGGTACCCATAATACTGTATGGAGCATTATATGGGGCTTATTATTCTGTATGGAACAATATATGAGGCTCATTATTCTGTATGGAGCATTATATGGGGCTCGTTATTCTGTATGGAGCAATATATGGGCCTCATTATACTGTATGGAGCACTGTGTGGTATCCATAATACTGTATGGAACTTTATATGGGGCATGCTATTCTGTATGGAGCAATATATGGGGCTCATTATATTGTATGGAGAAATATATGGGGCATGTTATTCTGTATGGAGCGCTATGTGGTGCCTATAATACTGTATGGAGGACTATGTGGTGCCTATAATACTGTATGGAGCAATATATGGGGCATGTTATTCTGTATGGAGCAATATATGGGCCTCATTATACTGTATGGAGCAGTATGTGGTATCCATAATACTTTATGGAGCAATATACAGTATGGCGCATGTTATTCTGTATGGAGCAATATATGGGGCTCATTATACTGTATGGAGCAATATATGGGGCATGTTATTCTGTATGGAGCAATATATAAGGCATGTTATTCTGTATGGAGCACTATGTGGTGCCCATAATACTGTATGGAGCGCTATGTGGTGCCCATAATACTGTATGGAGGACTATATGGTGCCCATAATACTGTATGGAGGACTATGTGTTGCCCATAATACTGTATGAAAGACTATGTGGTTCCCATAATACTGTATGGAAAGCTATGTGGTGCCCATAATACTGTATGGAGGACTATGTGGTGCCCATAATACTGCATGGAGGACTATGTGGTGCCCATAATACTGTATGCTATGTGGTGCCCATAATGGTGTATGGAGCAATATATGGGGCATGATATTCTGTATGAAGCAATATATGGGCCTCATTATACTGTATGGAGTAGTATGTGGTATCCGTAAGGCTTTATGGAGCAATATATGGGGCATGTTATTCTGCATGGAAAAATATATGGGGCTCATTATACTGTGTGGAGCAATATATGGGGCATGTTATTCTGTATGGAGCGCTATGTGGTGCCCATAATACTGTATGGAGAGCTATGTGGTGCCCATAATACTGTATGGAGGACTATGTGGTGCCCATAATACTGTATGGAGGAGTATACTGTTTGGTTTCTGACCTATTGTGCAATGTACAATAGACTATGAGGACTATGTGTTTCCCATAATACTGTATAGAGGACTATGTGGTGCCCATAATACTGTAAGGAGCAATATATGGGTCTCATTATCCTGTATGGAGCACTGTATGGAGGACTCTACTGTCCAGCTTCTGAGCTATTGTAGAATTTACAATAGATATCACTCATGTACAGTAATGTAAGAAGTGAAATCTTTGGCATTGTACTATACCTATATTTCTCTGATGTATCTGTGCAATAATTGTGGTATGTGTTAAAGGGGCCCACTGAGACTCTTTCACTTGGGGCCCAGAAAAACCTGGAGCCGGCCCTGTATGCACTGCACAGTACCTATTCTCCTGTCTTGTTGTCAAAGAGGCGATATTGGACTTTGGAAGGGTCAATATTGGTTTTGTATTTTCAATATTACTATGGCCAAATAAAAATAAAATATTGGAAAAGCTGTTTAAATGGATTATCCCAAGTAATCCCCCCTCCTCTGGATAGGGGATAACTTTCCAATTGCTGGAGATTTGACTTCTGGGACCCCTATGATCCTGAAAATCGGAGCTCTGTAGAGCACCGTGTAAATGCAGCTGTGGTCAATCATACGCACTGTGGTGCCATTCACATGTGGCTTTTCAAATATCTACTTTTAGGAGAGTGAGGGGCACAACAAAGTAAAGTAAAGCACTGATCGGGGTGAGGAGTGTTATAGTATGTGGGGTTTGCGTGGCAGGGCTGCTTTTTTGTCCCAGTCCGGCCCTCATACCCAATGATGCAGAGGAACGCTCTTACCTGTTTAGTAGTAACAGCCTGGGGCCAGTTCTGTATGGCCTCGATTTTATTTATTTAAGGTTTGCTAACTCCACGGCTGATCACGTACCCTAATTTCCAGGCTTCCTCAAGACCTATTGCACATTTTTTTGGGATTTGCTGTCAAGCCCGCGGCTCTGAGCGAATTCACTACTGCTTGTACCCAGGATAAGTGGGTAAGCCAGTTGGTACTAAAGATGATGATATCATCCAAGTACGCTGACGCATACCAATGGGGTTCTAACACTATGTCCATCAGCCTCTGGAACAAGGCTGGTGCCCCATGTAGTCCAAATAGCAAGACGACATAGTGTTACAGACCCTTCGGTGTTATAAAGGCGGTCTTTTCTTTCGCCGACTCTGTAAGAGGCACCTGCCAGTAACACTTGGTTAGATCGAGCATTCTAAAGTACTGGGCCTGTCCCAGTCGCTCAATCAGTTCGTCCACCTGGGGCATTGGATAAAGGTCAAATTTCAACAATTCATTGAATTTATGGAAATCATTACAGAACCGTAACGACCAGACCGGCTTTGGAATCTGTACAATGGGGCTAGCCCACTCACTCCTGGGCTCCTTAATTAGGCTACGTTCACACTTGCGCACTGGGGCTTTGCGGACGGCTGCATACTTCTTTCCTGAAGCTCCGCCCACTTCTGCACTTCTTCCGTTTAGGTCTGCCTACTTCTGCATGCGCCCAACGTACCTATCTTTAACATTGAGTATGCAGGACATGCAGATGTATTCGGATGTATGTGGATGCGTCGTTTTGATGCGCCCGCCGACCACACGGGGACCCAACAAGCTTACCCCTCTCTCGGCCTCCGTCAGGGCCGATATTGAAGGGTCCCCAGATGATACGTCTGGAGTTGCATCCATAAGCATTTACTCCTGGTCCTTCCACACTTTTAGCAGATTGATATGATACAACTGTTCTGGTTTTCTTTTCCCGGGCTGGTATATTCTGTAGTTCACCTCCCCAACCATTTTCTGGACTAAATCCGGCCCTTGCCACTTGGCCATAATTTTACATTCTCTTATATGCGTGGCTCTGCGCTGTCTGAGCATTCACTAAATGTTCTTTTACTATAGGCATGACTGATGTGATCCGGTCTTGCATATTGGCCACGTGCTCTATTACACTCTTATGCGGTATAGGTTCCTGCTCCCAGATCTCTGGCTACATCCAGCACGCCCCTAGGATACCTGCTATACAGTGGCTCAAAGGATGAAAATCCAGTGGAAGTCTGCAGAACCTCGAGAATGGCAAACATTAAGTTGGGCAGTAACATGTCCCAATCCCTTCCATCCTTGGAAACCACCTTTTTCAACATGGATTTGAGGGGTTTGTTGAACCATTCAACTAATCCAATGGTCTGGAGGTGGTACACCAAGGTGCACAACTGTTTTATTTTGAGAAGCTTGTACAGTTCATTTGTCACCTTGGACATAAAAGGAGTCCCCTGATCAGTAAGGATCTCCTTAGGTAGCCCAAGGCGACAAAACATGTCAAACAACTCCCAGGCGATAAGTTTAGCCGAGGTGTGCCAAAGCAGAATGGCCTCCGGGTACCGAATGGTATAGTCTATGACCACTAATATGTGTTGGTGGCCACGGGCGGACTTTACTATCGGCCCTACCAGATCCATCCCAATCCTCTCAAAAGATACCTCTATAATGGGTAGAGGTGCCAACAAACTCCAAACGGACACCCCCAAGGCCAAACTGAGAGATTTAAATGGAATTGTGGCCATAGAGCCACTTTCAAAACCCGGAATGGAGAGAGGGATTCGCCCCACTACTAAACCTGCAAATCCCTCTAAAAATAAAAGCCCTTGCTGGGTTTTCCTAAAAATCTGACTGGGTCAACTACTTGGACCGAATCCACACTTCCTTTTATTTTGCCTTCTGATTCACAGGCGTTCTGCTGTAAATACAATGCGCTCCAGCGGGTTTAATATGACTCTGTTCGCTTCCTGGGAGACACATATTGACCCTCGTATATGATCCCCCTCACTGCCTCACAATATATATAATTTTTTTTTCATATTGTAGATTTTTAAAATTACAAAAAGGAAAATGAGCCTATTGTAGTGCAGCAGTCTCCACGTTGTGCAGTGATGAGGCAGTGACCCAGCAAAGTTCAAAGCTAAATGTCTCTTTAATGTTCAACTCACAAAAATACACAGCACACGATATCCTCCGGATCGCAGCCAGGAAACATATCCTCCAGATTGCAGCCAATAAACACGCTACTCCACCTCTGAGGCCTGTTGCGTGGGCGACTGCACCACCGTGTATGCTGTAGGTGCCAGGCCTTTCAGCTCCCTTGGCTGCTTGGCTCCTCTTGCTGTGCTGCCTCGCACAGGTGGAGCTTTGCAGAGCCTTTTGCTCTGCACTCCTGCAAAAAAACAGACTGACTCTGACACTGACCCTGACACAGCCAAATCCTTTACTGCAGGGTTTTTAACAAGCAACCTGCGGCCTTTAACCATATGGAAAACCAGGCCAGGAAAGAAACGGATTGCCCCACTACCATCCTGTAGTCCGTTTCAAACATAAAAACCCAGCAGGTTTTCTTAAATCTGCCCTGGACAAATAGCTTGTCCAAGACTAACACTTACTTTTATTCTGCATTGCAATCACAGCTATGCCTGTGACTGCAATGCACTCCCATGGCCTCAATAAGCCTCTGTGCACCTCCTGGGGCGAATACACTGCGACCCTCACATGTGACACCGGTCACTGCCTCACACTATGGAAAAGTTTCGTCACTCTGTATGCTTAGTACCTAGTAGCACCTCCTTTTGAGAGTATCTCAGCTTCTGGAAACACTTATTGTAGCCAGAAAACAGTCTTTACATTTTTGTTTGAGGGGTTTTCATCTTCCTTAGAAAATTCTTCCAGTTCTGTGAGATTCCTGGGTTGTCTTGCATGCACTGGTATTTTAAAGTCTAGCCACAGATTTTCAATGATGTTCAGATCGGGACTGTGAGGGCCATTGTAAAACCTTCAGCTTGCGCCTTTTGAGGTAGTCTATTGTGGATTTTGACATGTGTTTAGGATTATTATCCATTTGTAGAAGCCATCCTTTTTTCAACTTTAGATTTTCTTACAGATGGTGTCATGTTTGCATCAAGAATTTGTTGAAATTTAATTGAATCCATCTTTCCTACTACCTTTGAAATGTTCATGCCATTGGCTGCACCACAACCCCAAAGCATGATTGATCCACCCCCATGTTTAATGGTTGACGAGATGTTCTTTTCCTGAAATTCAGTGCCTTTTTTTCTCCACACAATCCTTTTGATCATTGTGGACAAAGAGTTCTATTTTAGTTCTATTTTAACCTCATCGGTCCATAGGACTTGTTTCCAAAATGCATCTGGCTTGTTTAGTTGTTCTTTTCCATACTTCTGACACTGAATTTCGTAGTGAGGATGCAGGAGCAGTTTTTTTCTGATGATTTTTCCACAAAAAGCCATATTTGTGCAGGTATCTTCGAATAGTAGAAGAATGTACCGCAACTTCAGAGTCTGCTAAATTTTTCTGAAGGTCTTTTGCAGGCAAACGGGGGTTCTGATTTGCCTCTGTAGCAATCCTATAAACAGCGCTCACTGAAATTTTGCTTGGTTTTCCAGATCTTATCTTGATCTACATGGTTTCTGTTAACTGCCAACATCTGAAACGTTGGTCAAAGTTATCTGAGCACATACATCTCCAAACTTTTGCATCTTCCCATTTTCCTTTTTGCCTTTTCTAAAATGTAAAAGATGAAAATATACTGTATATTCAAACTTTATCCATAGCACTGTAATAGTAGAACCTCTTGGTGGGTGTGATGCTGAGTCACTTCTCACATACAAGCCATGAGTTAAGGTAGTCAAGGAGTCCGAGGTGAACAGCCAGGAGGGTACGTCATAAACAGAGGGAAGAAACAAAGGCATAGTCAGGTAACGGTCCGAGGTCAGAATACCAGGATAGTGGATCAGAGTAAAGGGGCTAGGCAAAACGGATGGTTAGAACAAGGTCCAAAGTCACGCAGCAAAACAATCCACAAGCAAAACACAAGGCATAGAAACAAACCACACAGAGCTGAAACTATGTCTTTCAGGGATGTGGGACTGACAGCCCAGCTAAGTAGCTGGGCAATCACATGAGACAGGGAGCACTTGAAGACAGCCCAGCACTTCCTAATCTCAGATTGGACAGCCGAGCTATCAATCAAAACACTGACATCTCAGCACACCCCTGCAGCAGATTGGACTACTGAGTTGTCAATCAAAGGACTGACAGCTTCACGCCCATGCACCAGACGGCTGAGCTATCAGTAACTGCATTCAAGACATACTGAGGGGTAAAATAGTGACAGTGGGGGGTTGAGATTTACCCATTAATAGTGTCTTTTAATATTAATCTAATCACTCTCTGCAGGTCAGTGGGCATTGCAAGACAGTTCCCACTCTGGAATACGGATTTCTAGTGCAGGTGAGTTGTCAGCTAATATTCCAAATTTTCTATACTATTTAAAATGTTAAGTTTGCTGCACTCTCCACCCCCTTCTATTCATGATATCCACACTTTCCTTAATAGGTCATGTTTATTCTCATTTTCTTTCCATAATTTTCAATGTGATTGCGTCTTAAAGTTTTTTCCCTTCCATAGATAATGAAGTATGCAGAACAGCGGCTACCCACACTGAATGAGTATTGTGTAGTGTGTGATGAGCAGCATGTCTTCCAGAATGCATCTATGCTCAAGGTGGGTCAATTTTGGTGTGAAAAATGTAATAACCAGCTATGTTACAGGCATTGCTTTTTTGTTTTCTTTATTAATTTCCTCTATATTCACCATCTCATATCTCGCAGCCAGCAGTGTGTACAAGGGAGCTCTGCGTCTTCTCTTTTTACACTCTGGGAGTGATGTCTGGGGCTGCTGAAGAAGTGGCTACAGGAGCTGAGGTAAATCAAATAATAATGCACATTAGGACTGCTTCTTGGTTATTATACAAGGTTAAAAAAAAAGTGCAGTGAAAGCCAATAGCCTGTACATTACATTTGTGATTTTAAAGTGAATGTGCAATCAGAAATTATCTATTGTTTAAATCAGGATTTTATGCAGCTTTTTTTTGTCATTTTTTATATTTTTTTTTAAAGGGAACCTGTCACCCCCCAGGCGTTTGTAACTAAAAGAGCCACCTTGTGCAGTACTAATGCTGCATTCTGACAAGGTGGCTCTTTTAGTTCTTGGTGCTATAACTGCAGAAATTTTCGATTTTGCAATTTGTCCAAAATACCTTGAAATAGTCCTGGGGGCAGGTCTTTCCTCCCCTAATGCAGACGCAGCACCACCATCATTCATGCCTTCTTGGTGCCTGGCGCCGCCTCCTCAGCATTGTTTTCAACTGTCCCGGCGCCTGCGCTGTTATCTTGCACCTTATGCATGCGAAGTTAGCGCTGCCCATCTTCTGACATCATTTAACGTCTTGCTGACTGCGCCTGTGCGGCCGCGCTGCCCGAGATCCCGCCCCACAGTGTCTCATGATTTATTCACACCAAGAACTAAAAGAGCCACCTTGTTAGAATGCAGCATTAGTGCTGCACAAGGAGGCTCTTTTAGTTACAAACGCCTGGAGGGGTGACAGGTTCCCTTTAAGTTTTTCAAATAGCGAACTTTACTAAAAAATAATGTAAGTAATGTAGCAATTTTCACACTAATAATAATAGACTCACACTTCCTGTTCTTTACAGAAAACTTTCATCAATCTCATTATTATCATAGTCAACTTTACAATGAAAGGTAACACCTCTATATACAGTGGCATCTAAAAGTTTGGGCACCCCTGGTCAAAATTACTGTTATTGTGAGCAGTTAAGCAAGCTGAAGATTAAATAATCTCTAAAAGGCCTAAGGTTAAATATGACACATTTCCTTTGTATTTTAGGTAAAAAATATATATTGTTTTTATCTTTTACATTTTAAAAATTACAAAAAGAAAAATGGGCTGATGCAAAAGTTTGGACACCCTGCATGGTTAGTACCTTTTAGCACTCTCTTTTGAAAGTATCACAGCTTGTAAACTTTTTTTTTTTAACAAACCAACAGTCTTTAAATTTTTTTTTGAGGGATTTTCATCCATTCTTCCTTGGAAAATTCTTCCACTTCTTTGAGATTCCTGGGTCATCTTGCATACATTGCTATTTTGAGGTCTAACCACAGATTTTCAATGATGTTCAGATCAGGGGACTGTGAGGGCCATTGTAAAAACTTCAGTTTGAACCTTTTAATGTAGTCTATTGTGGATTTTGACGTCTATTTAGGATTATTATCCATTTGTAGAAGCCACCTGTTAGAATCTGTTTTGATTTGACCATTCACCATCTTGTTGTGGTTTTCTGGCTGCTGGTCTTTTTCCCCTGGTGCTGGGTTGTCTTGGTCAGGTGATTGTATCACCCTTTATTACCCAGCACCTGCCTCCCATTCCTTGCTGGACAACAGTGTTAATCCGCTAGAGTTCTGGCTAGGTGCTTAGACAGCTTTTTGTGTTTGATATTTTGCAGTTCTGGGATCTCTGGTTCTGCTATCTTTTGTTTCTGTTTTCAGTTTGTTTCTGCAGCCTTCTCTGTGTTTCCTATTAGCAGGTGACCTGTTTTTTGTGCCCAGTCCTTAGATCTTTTAGGGACCTCCTTCCCCTTATCTATAGGTCTTCGCTGAGTTTAGACTAGGATCGTCGGTGGGTCTATTCGCAAGGAATGGGTTGCCCATTCCATCGTAGAGTTTCAACCTAGTCTTAGTGCAGGGTCAGCTTTCCCCCATCTCTCCTAGTTCTGTGCTGCAGTTTCGTAACAGTTTGTCCAGCCACACATATAAAAAAAAAAAATTCCCGGATTCTTTCAATATGTGCAGCGTCCAAGAATTTGCTCAACGCTTGCAAGGGTTAACTTTGGAAGTAACCAACCTTCAACAGTACGTGAGTAATTGCTCTAGAGCATGCCCTGAAGAACCTAAGGTCGGATTACCTGAGTTTTTTTCTGGTAAACAGCAGGAATTTTTTACGTTTAAAAATGCATGTTTACTATATTTTCGGCTTAGACCCAGATCTTCAGGGAATGAATTACAGCGTATGGGGATTATTATGTTTTTACTGCGAGGTGAACCTCAAATCTGGGCGTTTTCATTACATCCTGAAAATCCTTGTTTGACATCAGTAGAAGCATTTTTTTCTGCTATGGGATTGTTATATGATGATCCTGATTGGGTCACATCAGCTGAGGCAGAGCTCAGATGGCTTAAACAGGGCTCTGTGGATGCTGAGAGGTATTGCACCCTGTTCAGATGATGTTCCACAGAGGTCAGGTGGAATGACCCAGAGCTCAAGAGTCAGTTTTTAGCAGGTTTGAGTGAAAGAGTTAAAGATTTGCTCATTGCATATCCTGCACCTGATACTTTGGAAACTGCTATGCAGTTAGCTATCCGTGTGGATAGAAGATTAAGAGACAGGCGGAGTGAAAAGAAGACTCTTATAATGCTAGACCCAGTCTCTCAGGATAGCCTCATCGACAGTTGGGAACCAATGCATGTTGGGGCGATGTCCTCTCTTTCCCAGGAGAGGGAGAAAAGGCTCGCTGAAGGGCTATGCTTGTATTGTGATAAGGCTGACCATTTTATTAAGTAATGTGAGGTTCGCATAAGGAAAGAAAAAAAAAGGTCAGTAGGAGTAACACTCCAGTTCATATTGCGTTTTTACGGTCAGCAGGAGTTTTTTTTTTCTGGTAATACCACATATCATGGTAATTCCATTGATTTTCATTTAATGGTAGATTGTGGTTCTACACTTAATTTGATTGACCAACAATTCCTAGACAAATATAAGTTTGATTCTGAACCATTGTCATCTCCTATTCCTGTTGTGGCTATTGATAACACTCCTCTGGAACATGGGTGTATTTCTCGAAAGGTTTCCGGGTTCCCACTTATTGTGAATATGGAACATCAGGAGTGTATAGACTTGTTTGTTCTTGCTAAATTACCTTGCCCAGTTGTCCTGGGTTTACCCTGGTTAAAAATGCACAATCCTTTGCTGGACTGGTCGTCTAGTACTATAAGGTCCTGGGGTCAGGGGTGTTATGTTAATTGTTGTAATGTTCACATTGCTGCCGTTGTTAATACCTGAAGCCATTCAGGATTTCTGGAGGGTATTTTCGGAGGTCGAGTCGCTAGCCCTACCACCCCATAGAGATTACGACTGTGCTATTGAGTTCATCCCAGGTGCCACACTTCTTAAGAGTCGTTTATTTAATCTGACGATTCCTGAGAGGGAGGCCTTAAAGGAATACCTTCAGACTACAGTAGTATAGCTGCAGGTCATATAAGACCCTCTAAATCCCCTGTAGCTATAGGATTCTTTTTTGCCAAAAAGAAGGATGGGGGCCTTAGGCCGTGTCTGGATTTTCGGGAGATTAATAAGATCACTGTGCACAATCCTTACCCGTTGTCGCTGATTCCGGATTTGTTTAACCAACTAACCGGAGTGAAGTGGTTCTCTAAGATTGACCTTCGTGGGGCATATAATTTGCTACGGGTGAACGAGGGCGATGAATGGAAGACAGCCTTTAATACCCTGGAAAGTCATTTTGAGTGTCTGGTGATGTCTTTTGGCCTTACTAATGCGCCTGCATTTTTTCAAAATTTCATTAATGACATTCTGAGGTTATTGATCGGTAGGATTGTTATTGTTTATTTGGACGATATTTTGATATATTCACCTGATCTGGAGTCCCATTGGCAGAGAGTCCGCGAAGTTCTACAGATTTTGAGTGAAAACTCACTCTTTGCTAAATTGGAGAAGTGCGAGTTTGCGGTACAGAAAATGAGTTTTTTGGGGTACCTTGTCTCCAGTGATGAGTTTGAGATGGACCCGGTGAAGGTTCCGGCAGTGTTGGATTGGCCTACGCCTGAATGTTTGAAGTCGGTTCAGAGATTTTTAGGGTTTGCTAATTACTACAGAAAATTCATAAAGAATTTTTCTGTGATTGCTAAACCTATAACTGATCTCACCAAGAAGGGTTCTAATACTGTCCAATGGTTCTCTGAGGCTGTTAAGTCTTTTGAGCATCTCAAGAAGAGGTCTAGCTATGCTCCTGTTTTGATCCAGACGGATGAGACCAAGCCATTTCTGGTAGAGGTTGATGCCTCTTTAGTAGGGGTGGGGCAGTTCTTTCCCAGGAGGGAGAGGATGGGGTGTATCCCTGTGCTTTCTTTTCTAAAAAAATTTCGGAGACTAAACTCAACTATGATGTTGGGTACCGAAAGTTGCTGGCTATTAAACTCGTGTTTGAGCATTGGCGACATTTTTTGAAGGGGGCCAGACATTTGATACAGGTTTTTACTGATCATAAGAATCTGATATATGTGGCTGCTGCTAAACGTTTCAATTCCCGTCAAGCTAGGTGGGCACTGTTTTTTGCCCAGTTTAATTTCTACATCACATATATCCCTGGGACAAAGAATGTTAAAGTGGATGCTTTGTCTCGTAGTTTCTCTCCAGCAGTTAATACTGAGAAGGAGGAATGTATTTTGCAGAGAGGGGTGGTCGTGGCAGCATTGGGTTCTGAGTTGGAGAGTAGCATCCTAGAGGCCCAGAATTCTGCACCAACTAACACTCCGTATGGTAAATTATTTGTGCCTAGAGCCTTGCGGAGAGCTTTGTTTGCTGAATATCATGAGTCTCGGTTGGTGAGTCATCCAGGGATTTCGGAAACTAGAAAGTCGATCGGTCGAAGTTTCTGGTTGCCAGGGTGGCAAAGAGAAATCGTCAAGTGGGTGCGTCAGTGTACTGTGTGCGCTAGGTCGAAGGCCTCACATGCCCCGGCTGCAGGGTTGCTGTGCCCTTTGGAGGTTCCTAGTTCACCATGGTCACATCTTGCTATGGATTTTATCACCGATCTGCCGGTCTCTGAGGGTTTTTCTGTCATCTGGGTTGTTGTGGACCGGTTTAGTAAGATGTGTCATCTGGTCCCGTTCAATAAATTACCCTGGGCCAAGACTCTAGCTAAGGCATTTGTGAAAGAGATTGTCAGGCTCCATGGGGTTCCCACGGACATTGTTTCCAATAGAGGACCACAGTTTGTGGCTCGCTTTTGGCGTGCTTTTTGTGACAGAGTAAAGGTTCATTTATCATTTTTGTAAGGTTATCATCCAGAGTCCAATGGACAGAACGAAAGGAAGAACCCTGGTTCTTCCAGTTTTTGAGATGTTTTGTAGCAGACAATCAAGATATGTGGTCGGAATATCTACCACTAGCTGAGTTTGCTCTTAAAAATCATGCATCTTCCTTGGCTGGGTGTTCTCCTTTTTTTGCTGTACAGGGAGGCATCAATCTTTCGGTCTATTTTCTAAGATTGGGGCAGCAGTGCCTGAGGAGGAAAGTTTTTCTGGAAATTTGGACAATCTGAAAGAGGCTAATAGGAGGTCAAAGAAATATTTTGACAAGAAAAGAAGGGAGGCGTTGTTTGCAGTTGGGGACATGGTCTGGATATCCTCCAGGAATCTACGTTTGAAGATCCCTTCTAAAATACTGGGGCCTAAGTTTGTCGGACCCTTCAAAGTGGTTCAGGTGGTCAACTCGGCAGCGGTGAGATAAGACATCCCCTCATCCTGGAGAATTAATTCAGTTTTTTTGTATCTTTGCAGAAGAAAGTTGACACCAGATAAAGAGCCTATGCCTACTGTTCCTCCAGTTGATGAGGACGGCGAGTTTGAGATTTCACGCATTTTAGATTCCAGGTGGCACAGAGGAAGTTTGCAGTATCTCGTGTCCTGGAAGGGTTTCGGTCCCAAGGATAATTCCTGGGTGAAAGCTGAGGATGTCTCGGCCTCAAGGCTGATTAAGGCTTTTCACAGGAGATTTCCGAATAAGACTCGGCCAAGAGGATCTGGAGGATCCTCGTAAAAGGGGAGGTACTGTTAGAATCTGTTTTGTTTTGACTCTGCCATCTTGTTGTGGTTTTCTGGCTGCTGGTCTTTTTCCCCTGGTGCTGGGTTGTCTTGGTCAGGTGATTGTATCACCCTTTATTACCCAGCACCTGCCTCCCATTCCTTGCTTGACAACAGTGTTAATCCGCTAGAGTTCTGGCTAGGTGCTTAGACAGCTTTCTGTGTTTTATATTTTGCAGTTCTGGGATCTCTGGTTCTGCTATCTTTTGTTTCTGTTTTCAGTTTGTTTCTGCAGCCTTCTCTGTGTTTCTTATTAGGAGGTAACCTGTTTTTTGTACCCAGTCCTTAGATCTTTTAGGGACCTCCTTCCCCTTATCTATAGGTCTTCGCTGAGTTTAGACTAGGATCCTCGGTGGGTCTATTCGCAAAGAATGGGTCGCCCACTCCATTGTAGGGTTTCAGCCTAGTCTTAGTGCAGGGTCAGCTTTCCCCCATCTCTCCTAGTTTTGTGCTGCAGTTTCGTAACACCACCCTCTTTTCAACTTCAGCTCTTTTTCAGATGGTGTTACATTTGTATCAGGAATTTGTTGAAATTTAATTGAATCCATTCTTCCCTATACCCTTGAAATGTTCCCATGCAATTGGCTGCAACACAAACTCAAAGCATGATTGATCCACCCCCCATGCTTAATGGTTGGCAAGTTGTTCTGTTCCTGAATTTCTGGACTTGATTCCAAAATGCATCAGGCTTGTTTAGATGTTCTTTTACAGACTTTTGCCTTTCATGAAGGCAATATTTGTGCAGGTGTCTCTGAGCAGTAGAACAATGTACCACAATTCCAGAGTCCGCTAAATCTTTCTGAAGGTCTTTGGCAGTCAAGCAGGGGTTCTGATTTGCCTCTCTAGTAATCCTATAAGCAGCTTTCACTGAAATTTTGCTTGGTTTTCCAGACCTTATCTTGACCTCTCCTGTTAACTGCCATTTCTTAATTACATTTTGAACCGAGGAAAGGACAACTTGAAAACTCTTTGCTATCTTCTTATAGCATTCTCCTGCTTTGTGGGCCTCCACCATTTTCATGTTCAAAGTGCTAGGCAGCTGCTTAGAAGAACCCATGGCTGCTGTTTTTTGGCACAAGCTTAGAGGAGGCTGGGTTTTTATAAAGCTGTGACATTTGCATCACCCGGCCTTTCCTAACCATGATAGTGATCAAAACATTAGCCTAACAGGCTAATTAAGTTCTCAAACTTGGTCAAAGTTATCTGCGCACACAAATCTCCAAGGGTGCCTAAACTTTTGAATCTGCCCATTTTCCTTTTTAAAATGTAGAGTATGACAAAATGTATATTTGTGTTGCTTAAAGCACAAAGGAAATCGGTCATCTTTAACTATAGGCCTTACAAAGATCATTTCATCTTCAACTTCAACATCCTCAGCTTAACTGTTCACAATAACAGTAATTTGGACCAGGGGTGCCCACACTTTCACATGCTACTGTATAGCATTCACCATTCACATTAGATAATGTCCCTTCTCTTTACAGTGACCTGTACATGGCTCATTAAATCCTTCAATACAACACAATATGGCCCATGTGGCTGCTGCAAAGAACAGGCAGTATGAGTCTAAGTAAGAGGGATTTTTAAACATTATGAAAAAAATGAAAGATAAATTTAACATAAAACCTGATTTAAATAATGGGCATTTTAGATTAAATATTTCCTTTAAAAGGAATCTGTTGGCAGGATTTAACCCAACAAACTATTTATGTACCGGTACATATAGCTTTTTCAAAGACCAGTCCAGCAATACCTTTACATAGCCAATCTGTTCCTCCGTTATTGAATCACCCGGCGCTTCTACCTCCTGCTTCCCTAACAGACTCTATGCTGTGTAACTTCACGCCAAGGACCTGTCAGTCAGGCAGGAGGAGGCAGCACTGGCGGGGGGATAGAGCTGGAGTGACAGAGGTTTTAGATCTACAGCCTCAATTGCATATCAATTCAAACGCTGATTTCTCTGTAATGGACGAACGGACTGGCCATGTGAAGGTATTGCTGAACTTGTTTTTGAAAAAGCTATATGCACATATAAATATTTTGGGGGTGAAATTGTGCGGACAGATTACCTTTAATACTAAAAGCAGGAGAACCTGGCAGGACAATTTCCTTTAACAACTAAAAGATGTGACCTGACATTATCCATTTCTGCTTATGTAGTGATGATGATCATGTTTTCTGTAGGTTGTGGGTCTGCTGGTTGCAATGTGTCGAGCTGCACTTGAGTCACCAAGGAAGAGTATTATATTTGAGCCATACCCTTCAGTAGTGGATCCTAATGATCCCAAAACACTGGCCTTTAACCCCAAGGTAAAGAAATATTATATCATATCACCTCTAAGTCACAGTGCTCCTATGAGAACGTGCTTATCAACTATGTATTGCAAACTTTGAAATTAAAAAATGCATTATATAAATTCACAATGGTCAAATTCACATCTGTAGCTAATGCTAAGGTGTAAACAGGAAACATTGATGTGTTTAACTTGTATAACCTACTGTATCTATTTCTACACTGAATATGTTAGCTGATATGTTCATTCAGATTGTACCAAAAGTTTTGAGAATGACACACATTTTGGTTTTCACAAAGCTTGTTGCTTCAGTTTTTATAGTGGTAATTTGCAATAACTCGTGATTGTTATGTAGAGTGATCAGATGATTTGCAACAATTGCAAACTCATTTCTTGCCGCAAAATTTAGCTTAATCACAGAAACCTCATTTCCACTGAATTTTTGCCCTTACGCAAAAGGACCTGTTTACATCATTTAAGTTTTCTTCTTGCTAATGAGAAAGCAATGCAGCTGATATCACTCTCTCTTGCTGGCTGAATTACAAGTCTATCTTGGGCTGCTGCTTGAAGTCATTGTCTTTTTCTCTAAACCATGGTTACCTCCAAGAAAGCATGTGCAGTCATCATTGCTTTCTATCAAAAGGATTTTACAGGATTTTACATTCGTGTGTAAAATTGCTCCTAAATCATTTATCAGATAATCAAGAACTTCAAAGATGGAGATTAAACTGCTGTGAAGAATGCTTTAGAGAGCTCAAGAAAGTAAAGAAAGTGAAAGGCACAGAGTGCACCAGACCATAGGGCGATACCTTTATAAAAAATCTAAAATAGATCCAGGTAGATAGATCCTGGGCCCCGGGAGAACTATAGGTATAGTACAATGCCAAATATTTCACGTCTTACATTACATGAGTGATATCTATTGTAAATTCTACAATAGCTCAGAAACTGGACAGTAGAGTCCTCCATACAGTGCTCCATACAGAATAATGTGCCCCATATATTGCTCCTTACAGTATTATGGGCACCACATAGGGCTCCATACAGAATAATGAGCCCCATATATTGCTCCATACTGAATGATGAGCCACATATAATGCTCCATACAGAATAATGGACCCCATATAATGCTCCATACAGTATTATGGGCACCACATTTTGCTCCATACAGTATGAACCCCATATATTGTTCCATACTGTATAATGCACCCCATATAATGCTCCATGAAGAATAATGAGCCCCGTATATTGCTAATGGGTACCATATAACGTTCCATACAATATATGATGGCCTCCATATAATGCTCCAGTATAAGATGGGCCCCATATTTTGCTCCATATATAATGGGCCCCATATAATGCTCCTTACAGTATAGGATGGGCCACATAGAGTATAGTGAGCCACATATTTTGCTCCATACAGTATAATGAGTCCCATATAATGATGGGCTCTATATATTGCTCCATACAGAATGGACCCCATATATGATGCTCCAGTGTTTGATGGGCCCGTATATGATGCTCCATATATGATGGACCCAATATATGGATGCTCCAGTGTATAATGGGCCCCATATATAATGCCCCATATATGATGGATCCCGTATATGATGCTCCAGTGTATGATGGGCCCCATATATAATGCTACAAACATAAAAAAAATAAAAAATGAAATACCTTTTGTCGTTGGCCGCTGCTCTGCCCCAGACTCCTCAGCATCGCTGTCTTCCGGCTCTCCACACTGTGACTGCTCAGACAGTGGGTGCACCGATGTGACATCTTCGCACCCTCTGACCTGAACGTCATAGTCTGGAGATGGAAAACACTGCAGCGATGGAGCGGGAAGAGGTAAGTATTGCAAGTGCCGGTGCCCAGAGCAGGCAGGGGTCACACTTGCGGGCGCCGGCATTGGCACAGACTCTGGGCCCCCATAGCACGCCGATGTCCCGAACAGTGAGTGGGCACCCCCCCGCCTGCTCAGGGCCCTTGCCTGGGTGCGCCGGGTGCTGATGCCGGCCCTGCTTGATCTAATAATATAAAAAAAGCTGCTTTTATTCCACACCGGTCTGGCGTCTTTCTCAAGTGTAAAAACCAACTATAACTATTGGTTTTTACACTTGAGAAATACTCCAGTCTGGCGTGGAAACACTTGTATAAAAAATGCTTCTTTATATTATTGGATCAAGGATCTTCATGTTGTTTAGTGCAGCCCAAATTGTGAATTGTCTTTTTCTTCTAGCAGAGAAAGAAGCAGATCTCTCTGATAAGTTACATTACAAAGATGCTTATTTTCATGTATACTATTGATTTATGAAATAAAAATTCAAATGACGGTTATACCTAACACAGTGTTCCCCAACTCTGGTCCTCAAGAGCCACCAACAGGTCATGTTTTCAGGATTTCCTTAGTATTGCACAGGTGATAATTGCATCACCTGCACAGGCAACAATTCCATCACCTGTGCAATACTAAGGAAATCCTGAAAACCTGACCTGTTGGTGGCTCTTGAGGACCGGACTTGGGGAACACTGATAACATATTGTCACATCCATGAACGACCTGTAGGAATGAAGTTATAAATCTTCCCAATAAATATTGTAGTGTTTCTATTAATACAGTAAAAAATGTTTTCCTTTAGAATTGTTCTACTAAGATTAAAGGAGTAGCTGCAATTTAGCAATCTTATCATCTACCAACAGGATAGGTGATACTTTACTGCTCACCAGTGTCTCACAGGTGGGAGTCCCACTGATCCAAAAGAACGGGCTTTGGAAGTGTCCCATATGAATGGAGCGATGGCTACGCATGAGTACCGCCATTCCATTTATTGTATATGGGGCTGTGAATGATAGCTGACTATAACGTTTGACTATCTTTAGTATAATAACAAAATATTTTCTTGGGTTCAATGATGATTGCAGAGATGGGACACCTAATGATCAGCAAGATATCACCTACGCTGTGGATAGCTGATAAGTTGCTAAATTGGGACAATCTATAATATTTTATTAAAAGTCATGCCCTCAAACACATAAAGCCTTTGCAAGCATTAGGGTAGGTGCAGACGGCCGTGGATTCTCTCATCCGAGTGAATTGGGTCGATCATGCACATGACATTTTGATGAAACTCTGATCAGAGTTTGGTCAGAGTGTCAGCATAGTGTGATCCTATTTTATTCATCTTCTACAAATTTCTCCATATTTTCCATTGTGTCAGTGTGAGGAAAATCAGATTGCACTCAGCTGTCATCCGAGTGTAACCCAATGTTTTCAACACACTCATTCACTTGCATGATCGAATGTGTGAGTGTGATCCTAATATCGGATCAAACTCAGACAAGCTACGATTGGTCATGTGAACAGCCCCATAGATGAACATTGGTCTGGGTGTGATCCAATGTTTTGTCAGATCGATCTCTGACCGATAGTACTGTCGTCTGTACCTGCTCTTATATAAATAGGATAGGTCCAAAGCTTTCTATATAATTTTTCAGAAGAACGCTTAAAAATAAGTGATGCATTTCACATTAACTAGTGGAATAGGATCATATAGTCTTGTATACAGAATATTTCGAAAATAAAATAGTACTGTTTCCATATGCAGGTTAGATACAAGCTTAATAGGTTACTTGGAGGTTTTGCTACCCCATTCAGAATACAGGAGTTCAGTAGTGTCCTCAACGACCATGAACATACAAATGGCCGGGAATGTAAATAACCACAGGAAGCTAATTCCAGTCTGAGAGCTGCTGACCTTTTACTCTGAGAAGATTGCACTGCAGCAGGTGGATTACAGCTACATCAGGCCTTCATACGTGATTGTAGTGACAACTGTGCTGGTTAATGTCAGAGTTCCTGACCTAGTCATTCTGGATTCAACCTTCAGCTACAAATTGACCTTATCCTGTCTAAATTAAAATGATTAAAAGAAACTAGACTTTGTATGATTGCAATATCTGATCACCTGAATATTCACTGTACTACTATATAGTAGGTGTACCGTACTGTATATACACTGTATATGCTGCCACTTAAACAAGTACATGTCCAACATCTAAAATGTATACTGACTGGTTCAGTGTATAGCTCCATACCTAACATTCAACAATAATTCTACCGAACACGCTGATGTCAAATGTTCCACCAAAAGTACAAATGTAAGAAGTTTTTGCATCATAAAGCTCCATGCTCAATAGATGACCCAGGAGGTCCATTCCAACTCTACCATTCTATGAGATAATATACCCAGTGTATCATGCAGCTTCAGAAAGCTGTATCTCAAAAGTCTACATGTCACACTGTGACGGTCTTCGGTAAGGAAGGGGGGCCTCAAACTGTCCCTGGAACATGGACCCTAACTATCCCTGTCCCGGGGGTACTCTTGAAGGTAGACAGGCCCAAGTTTCCGACCTTATTATGCTGCTGTTGAACCCTGATCTGTCCCCTGCCCCACCCCACGAGGCCTGGGACAGAAATATAAGTTAAGCAAGACAAAAACAAAATAGGGATAACAGAATGCAACACACATCCAAACACTCACGAAAAGTAGAGAGGTATGTAGTGAAGGATAGGAATGTACCAGCCAAATGGGAATAGGACATTGAGGACAGCATACACCCAAAAACAGCACACAACCATCTCCAGTAGCAACAACGATCTCCAATTCAGCACAACATCTCCAAGGAGCTAGGAAGCAAAACTTTCACTGGCAAGACAGAGAACTCAGTCTGGCCAGATTTATAGGGAGAGGTAATGACCAGATCAGAAGCAGCTGAAAATGGAGCTGCAAGTTTCCGACCAGTGTAGAAAAGGTTGTTAACCTCTTCAGCACCAAAAGAAACCAAATCCATTTAATATGGGACACAAACAGACGGTTAAATGGAAGTTCTGCAATTCACAATACGTAGGGATCTTCTTACCCCAGATCTAACAGGAGGACGTAAAACACACTCGTAACACCACATCAATGGCTAATATTTAAATAGATTTTTGTTCAATATACGGTAGTATAAGCAAGCAAAATGAATTATAAATAAAGTTCAAGCCTAATTTTTTGCTGGTACACATGTTCTTCTTCCTACTAAAGCAAATTGGGAAAAATAGTAGGGTATACTACTATGTTTATATGAATAAGCATTCCTGTTGTGTGCGTTTTTGCACAATATTAGCACAGCAATGTAATCCCTTAGTTGCATGCTATGATTGTTCAGGGGGCATAAGTAATATTTTATATTGGCACGCCAACAGGAATGGCAATTAATTGACTATCATATCTATGTTCACTGCAGAAGAAGAACTACGAACGTCTCCAGAAAGCCTTAGACAGTGTCATGTCAATTCGGGAGATGACGCAGGTAACATAAAAAGGGATATTTTGCGTGTTCAAGGAAAACAAGAAATGAAATACATTGCTTTTATTAAGGTGTATTTTTTTTCTAGGGATCATACCTGGAAATCAAAAAACAGATGGATCGCCTTGATCCATTAGCCCACCCCCTCCTACAATGGTAACGCCATGTTTTTATATTTTCTTCATTAAATAAGTACATTTATCACCTATGCAGTTGCCTATAAATATCTGTAGCAGTAATCTGCAACCTGTGACTCACTAGTGGTTACAGAACTGCAACCCCCAGTCAGGGCATGCTGGAAGTCATAGTCACCCTTCACCCAGAGATCCATAAATAGCAAAACAGTGATAACAGTGATTATGGGTTTTAGATAGCAATATTATGCATGTTCATTTCACGCCTGTGTAACAGCTTGTTAACAACATTTATTTTGACTGTATTGCTCCAAGACAGTTATTTTGTGTTATTTCAGGATAATCTCCAGTAATAGGTCCCACATTGTAAAATTGCCCCTGAGCAGGGTAAGTGCTTGACCACAATGTGCAGTCTATACGAAGAGGTATTATTGTGAGCTAATGTCTTGATGATACAAGTGTGGTATAATTGTATCTTACCATAACTTCTCTCAATTGTTTGTTATTTTTTTAAACTATCAGAAATCTAAACTTATTTTAATTGATCAGATCCAAAATTAGAATATGTAGGTCTGAACTTAAGTAAAGTCACTAAAAAGTGCTGTACATTTGCTCAAACATACAGTATGTTGGCATTTGACTGCTCTTAAGTGTCCCCTGTTGACAGATGCTGAGAGAAAAAAAAGGATCGGGCATGTTAGATATGAATATGCCTGATCCTTTGTTTCCACACTATGTACACTGATGTCAGAGGGGTCTGGCAGTAGCTTACCACCCCAATTCTATTCAAATAAATACCGTATTTAGATCAGCTGAGTATGGATGGAGTCGGGTCACATTTGTAGGATATCAGTCAGTTATCTGACATCTATTGTATGGGTATGACCTGCGTTCTTGTGTATTTCTCTCCTATAAAGACTCATTATATTTGTACCCACAACTTACACCTGCCTGTTTTGTTTCTTTCTGTTCACCTGGGTCCTCTCTTCCATAATCCTGTGGCAGCAGCTAAAGTTTATGCACACTTCACATCAGTTTTTGCTGCTCAGTAGCCCCCCAGCCAAGGAAGCTCGATTCCGAACTGCCAAGAAACTCTACGGAAGCACATTCGCCTTTCAGTAAGAAATAAAAGGGATGGAAATAACTTAAGGGATGGGTCTAACAAACAGTGGAAGGAGTAAAGGCATGGAAATAATGAAAAGTTGTCTGGGATTTACATTTGTTCTATCCTTTTTGTAGAATTGTACTTTTTTTTTTTAAATTAAGGTCACGTACCAATGTATTATAATTATATATATTATAATATATTTGTAATGTCCTCCATGCTTGTTTTTACATGCAACATTACATTGTATGGAATGCAATGGGCACAGTGCTTATGTAGATGTACAGTATATCAATCATGTAATGGATACAGTGAATTTCTAACGAGATGAATAAATCACTATTATTAAAAATTATTTACTAATACTATTAAAAGAAAAAGGAAATAAACTCGGTAATTCCAATCGAACAAATATTTATACATAAGTTTATGTGGTGACCAAACAATATCCAATAAATACATCACATTGAAAACAAGATCAGGCAGTGGGTGTCCTAACATTTTCCATCAATGATGCACACTAACGATAAGCCTTGCCTGACTGCGGAGGTTTGCACCCTAGATAAAGCATGCACGTTATGGTGCCCCCACTCACCGTTGTCTGACTCCCTAGGCCGTCCTGACTAAAGTAAATCCCCAATGGCAGTTGTAACAGAAAAAAGAGGACAAAGCATCCAACAACATGGAGCCAAAGTCTGGTCCTGCCCAATATATAGTCAGGTGTATATATAACTCATTCATAAGTGTTCAAACAACTGCACAATATATGTTGTATGGAGAAATTATCCGAGCATATAATAATGGGTTTATTATATAATAAAGGTTTGAAGGATATTGGTGTATACCTATATATTAGTTGTATTCAGGTGCGTAACTACCACGGTCGCAGCGGTCGCCACTGCGACCGGGCCTGGCGGGTCAGGGGCCGGCGTCTCAGATGCACGCAGGGCCGGCGTTAGTGGCAGGCAGCTGCCTAGGGCCCCTGCTCACCCAGGGGCCCCCAGCCAGTGGCATGCCGCTAATAGCGGCACATCACGCAGACGCTATGGGCCCATGGGTCAGGGGGGCCCGCCTGCCACAAGCGCCGACTCCCCCTGCCGCCGCACTGAACTATACCGGCGTAGACGCCGGTACAGTTCAAAGCAATGATGGAGGAGAGAGCGTCAGCTGATACTCCCTCTCCCATCATTCCTCTCTGCCTCTGACACTGTGGGTGCGCGATGACGTCACTTCATTGTGCACTTGAGGTGTGCTGGGCCCAGGCAGTGAGGCATCTGCACAGGTGATGGTGGCTGCCATAATGGCGGAGCCTGTGGCAGCTACTGGGACCGGGAACAGGCGGCTCCTGAGCTGGCGGGGGCGTGTGGACCGAGCCACCCAGGAGGGGGATGCCGCAGCAGCTCAGCTATTTAGAGGATCCAGGGATGACATGGAGGTGTACGGGACCAGCGGCAGTGAGGTGTGTTTGCTGCCTGTGTGTCGCCATCCTCGGCCCCCAGCGTCCCCGGCCCCCTTTGACACCAGCCCTGTTTCCCCCCTGCTCTCCCGTGCTCCATGCCCTCATAGGTCCCCAGGTTCATGTCATTGTGCTCCTCCGGGCCCCTGTACCCGCTTTGTCCCTCCTCCCCTGGTCCCCCAATGCTCCCCATCTCCCATGCCCTGAGTCCTCCTGCACCCCCCATGCATTCCCTGCCCCTTGTCCCCGTGTGACCCATCTGCCCTGCTCTCAAGTCTCCCCTGCATTTCCTTGTTCCCCCTGCCTCTCTTGTCCCCTTTCTCACCGTGTGTCCCCATCTGCCCTGTCCTCGTAATCCCTGTGCCCCCTTCTTCCCTGATCCCAAGTCTCCCCTTGTCTTCCCCTGTCCCCTTGCAGCCCCATCTCCCCGTGCGTCCCTATCTAAACTGCCCTCTGAGTCCCTTATGTCCTCTTGTGCCTGTCTTCCCTTGCCCCCTAATCCCCATGTGTCCCCTTGTATTCTTCTCCCCTTCCTCCTAGTCCCCATGAGTCCCCTTGTGCTTGTGTCCCTTGTCCCCTTGTGTCGGTTTCCCTTGCCCACTAGTCCCTGTGTGTCCCCTTGTGCCTGTCTCCCTTGTCCCCTTGTGCTTGTGTCCCTTGTCCCTGTGTTTCCCCTTGTGTCATTATCCCTTACCCACTAGTCTCTGTGAGTCCCATTGTGCCTGTCTCCCTTGTCCCCTTCTGCTTGTGTCCCTTGACCCCATGTGTCCCCTTGTGTCAGTCTCCCCTGCCCACTGGTCACCTTGTGTCAGTCTCCCTTGTCCCCTTGTGTCAGTCTCCCTTGCCCACTAGTCCCCGTGTCCCCTTGTGTCAGTCTCCCTTACCCACTAGTCCCCGTGTGTCCCCTTGTGTCAGCCTCCCTTGCCCACTAGTCTCCGTGTGTCCCCTTGTGCCTTTCTCCCCTGCCTCCTAGCCCCCGTGTGTCCCCTTGTACCTATCTCCCCTAGCCCCCTTGTGTCCTTCTGCCCTGCCCCCTAGTCACCGTTTGCCCATGTCTTTCTCTCTGCCCCTGTATGGAGGGGCTGCATTATACTATGACGGGGGCTGCATTATATTCTGTGGGGGTTACATGATATTGTATGGCGGGGCTGCATTATACTTTTGTGAGGTGGCTGCATTATACTATATGTGGGCTGCATTATACTGTATCGAGGACTATGGGGAATACATTATACTATATGAAGAACTATGGGGTGCATTATACTATGGGAAGTAAATTGTACGACAGGGATGACTATGGCGGTGCATTATACTATATAGAGCACTATGAGGAGTGCATTATACTATATGGAGCACTATGAGGAGTGCATTATACTATATGGAGGACTGAGCAGTGTATTTTAATATATGGAGGACTATGAGGAGTGTATAATACTATATGAAAGACTGATGAGTGTATTATACTATATGGAGCACTATGAGCAGTGTATTATACTATATGGAGGACTGAGGAGTGTATTATACTATATGGAGGACTGAGCAGTGTATTATACTATATGGAGCACTATGAGGAGTCTATTTTGCTATATGGAGCACTATGGGGAGTGGATTTTAATATATGGAGGACTATGAGGAGTGTATTATACTATATTGAGAACTATGGGGAGTGTATTATACTATATGGAGGACTATGGGGCACATTATATTATATGGAGGACTATGCGGTGTGCATTTTACAATATGGAGGACTGTGGTGCACATTATAATATATGGAGGACTATGGAGTGTATTATACTAAACAAGCAAAATGCTGCATATTCATCGAGTGATTGGATTGTTTATGCCGGAACAGGAATCCTTGTTCTCAGCAGCACATCACCTGTGTAAACTGTAGATGTGCTGCTGATAACATGATACTGTATAGGGACAGATTGATCTAATAGTGGTTTTTATGTTCCCATCATTCTTTCTCAGTTGGTGTTAAGTGGTCGGGAAACAAGCGAACGACTTCAATATTGTCGATCACACTCATTTAGCGGCCTGAACACAGCACACCTAAATACAGCAGAAATGCTTCTGTGTGATGTGCAATATGTTAGCATTTGGGGCCCCATTTTAAACTTTTGCCTAGGGCCCCATTTTGCCTAAAACCGGCCCTGGTCTTGTGGTAGGTGATGAGTTCTGGGTTCCTTTTTCCACCGTCACCACCTTTCTCACTTGGGCTGAGGATGAATTATTGAAACTCATTCTCTTTTGGATGTTTCAATAAGGTGGGACCATGGTAACCTGTATCTCCCCTCCACACAGTGACATTTGTGGGATTGCAAGGTTCCAACCGATCTCTAGACTAGGGGTCCTCATACACAGGGCAGCCCATACAGAAGAGTGATTGGTTACCTCTTTCAGTCCCATAGACATTGCTATAGCGGTAGCGCACGAGAGGCCACCACTCCATTCACCGACCGCCACTCCATTCAATGACCGCCGCTCCATTCCAATCAACATCGGACTGGTCATCTGGAAATACTTGCAAATGCCAGATAGGTACCCACAACACTCATAATATTTTATGGAGGACTATGGGGGTGCATTATACTTCTTATATGGATCCCCATGACTTCTTTGTAAGCCTCTGATGAGTATAATGGTTTATTTTCTTTTATACATTACAGAGCACCGAAATCTATATGCACATCCTCAATTTTGTGTATAGAGATAAGACGATAAATTTAAAGCATAAAAGATTAAAAAATGAATCTTCATTATTATTTAAAAAATAAAAGGTTATAAAATGATATTTAATCAAGCTTCAGGAACAAGAAAAGAGTACGGGAGCATGGAATCACAAGGTAAGTACCAACAATCATGTGCACATAGAGTACTCATTAAACCCAAGTGAGATAGAAAAAGCCTTCATTAAAAATGATAAGTTATATATTAGATGGCAATAATTAATACCAATTCATAAGTAAAGTGCA
This sequence comes from Ranitomeya imitator, assembly GCF_032444005.1. Classification (NCBI taxonomy): domain Eukaryota; kingdom Metazoa; phylum Chordata; class Amphibia; order Anura; family Dendrobatidae; genus Ranitomeya; species Ranitomeya imitator. Next base: position 438,222,801 of record NC_091285.1, read on the forward strand.
TAGTGCATGATGTAAACATTCATCATGAATTGATAGCATTCCAAGTTGATATAATCAAATCTATATAAACAAGTGACAAATGTCTAAACAAAACAGGCCAGTGTATATCTTATAATGAAGAGTTTTGCCAGAAGTCAATATACATCAAAAACAAGTTAAATATATGAAGGTAAATGGAAAAGAGTACCTATAAAGTGCTGGGTGCAAACATTCCAGCTGCCACATGCTCTCACCCCGACAGCGTGGTTTCCTAAAATGCTTCTTCCATTGAGCTGTCGGGATGAGAGCTTTATTTATGAATTGGTATTACCGTATATACTCGAGTATAAGCCGACCCGAGTATAAGCCGACCCCCCTAATTTTGCCACAAAAAACTGGGAAAACTTAATGATTCGAGTATAAGCCTAGGGTGGGAAATGCAGCAGCTACCGGTAAATGTCAAAAGTAAAAATAGATACCAATAAAAGTAAAATTAATTGAGACATCAGTAGGTTAAGTGTTTTTGAATATCCATATTGAATCAGGAGCCCCATATAATGCTCCAGAAAGTTTATGATGGCGCCATAAGAAGCTTCATATTAAAATATGCCCCATATAATCCTGCATAAAGGTTAATAATGGCCCCATAAGATGCTCCATAGACACATTTGCCCAATATAATTCTGTACAAATGTTGATTATGGCCCCATAAGATGCTCCATAAAGATATTTGCCCCATACAGTACTGCACAAATGTTAATTATGGCCCCATACAGACATTTGCCCCATATAGTGCTGCACAAATGTTATGGCCCCATAGATGCTCCATACAGACACTTGCCCCATATAGTGCTGCACAAACGTTGATTATGGCCCCATATAGTGCTGCACAAACGTTGATTATGGCCCCATACAGACACTTGCCCCATGTAGTGCTGCACAAACGTTATGGCCCCATAAGATGCTCCATACAGACACTTGCCCCATTTTCTGTTGCTGCGATAAAAAAAAAAATCACATACTCACCTCTCCATCGCTCAGGCCCCCGGCACTTTCAATATTCACCTGACTTCGTTCCGGCGCCGCTCCATCTTCCACGTCTTCAGCACTGATGTTCAGGCAGAGGGGGCGCACTAACTACGTCACCGCGCCCTCTGACCTGAGCGTCACTGCAGAAGACGCTGAAGACAGAGCGGCACCGGAATGGGGAGCAGGTGAATATCGCGCAGTGCTCCCCCTCCCCATTATACTCACCTGCTCCTGGCGCGGTGCAGTCCCTGGTTCCTCGGCAGCTTCTTCCTGTACTGAGCGGTCACCGTTACCGCTCATTACAGTAATGAATATGCGGCTCCACCTCTATGGGATATTCATTACTGTAATGGGTGGTACCATGTGAGAGGGGGACTTTCAGCCCCAAAAATGGGCTGAAAATCTCGGCTTATACTCGAGTATGTACGGTAATTATTGCCATCTGATATATAACTTATCATTGTTAATGAAGTTTTTTTTCTATCTCACTTGAGTTTATTGAGTACTCTATGTGCACATGATTGTTGGTACTTACCTTGTGATTCCATGCTCCCGTACTCTTTTCTTGTTCCTGAATCTTGATTAAATAAAATTTTATAGCCTTTTATTTTTCAAATAATAATAAAGATTAATTTTTTTATCTTTTATGCTTTGCAATTTATCGTCTTACCTCTATACGCTAAATTGAGGATGTGCATATAGATTTTGTGAGCAGACGTTTTTGCCCTACTCTTTATAAAACTGTGTTAATATATTACAGAACAACGGCAGTACGGGAGACAAATATACCAGGATGGGGCACCGGATAGATACGCCACTGAGGTCAGACTATACAACTTTGCAACAAAGCTATAGTGTTGAAAATGAATAGGGAAAATGTGAATTTGGGTGGAAAATATTTTGGCATGGGGGAGGCCCATTTGAAAGTTCGCACCGGGGCCCATAACTTTGTAGTTGTGCCACTGGTTGTGTTTAGCACAATTTGCACTTTATTATCTGCTCGGACACTTTCTCCATACAACATATATTGTGCAGTTGTTTGAGCACTTATGAATATTGGGGGTTATATATACACCTGACTATATATTGGGCAGGACCAGACTTTTGCTCCTTATTGTTTGATGCTCTGTTCTCTTTTTTCAGGTACACTGCCATTGTAGATTTATTGTTTTCAATCCTGTTTTCTATGTGATGTATTACGGTAATTGGATATTATTTGGTCACCACATAGATATATGCATATATACACTGCTCAAAAAAAATAAAGGGAATACTAAAATCTCACATCCTAGATATCACTGAATGAAATATTCTAGTTGTAAATCTTTATTCATTACATAGTGGAATGTGTTGAGAATAGTGATGAGCGAATATACTCGTTACTCGAAATCTCCCGAGCACGCTCGGGTGACCTCCGAGTATTTTTTAGTGCTCGGAGATTTAGTTTTCCTCACCTCAGCTGAATGATTTACATCTGTTAGCCAACATAAGTACATGTGGTGATTCCCTAGCAACCAGGCAACCCCCACATGTACTTATGCTGGCTAACAGATGTAAATCATTCAGCTGCGGCGATGAAAACTAAATCTCCGAGCACTAAAAAAATACTCGGTGGTCACCTGAGCGTGCTCGGCAAATCTCGAGTATATTCGCTCATCACTAGTTGAAAACAATAAAACCTAAAAATTATCAACGTAAATCACAACTAATATCCCACGGAGGTCTTGAGTTGGAATGATGCTCAAAATCAAAGTGAAAAATGAAGTTACAGGCTGATCCAACTTCAGTGGAAATGCCTCAAGACAAGGAAATGATGCTCAGTAGTGTGTGTCGCCTCCACATGCCTGTATGACCTCCATACAACGCCTGGGCATGCTCCTGATGAGGCGGATGGTCTCTTGAGGGATCTTCTCCCAGACCTGGACTAAAGCATCCACCAACAGCTGGACAGTCTGTGGTGCAACATGATGTTGGTGGATGGTGCGAGACATGATGTCCCAAATGTGTTCCATCGGATTCAGGCCTGGGGAACGGGTGGGCCAGTCCATATCTTCAATGCCTTCATCTTGCAGGAACTGCTGACACTCCAGCCACATGAGGTCTGGCATTGAACTGCATTAGGAGGATCCCAGGGCCAACTACACCAGCATATGGTCTCACAAGGGGTCTCAGGATCTCATCTCGGTACCTAATGGCAGTCAGGCTACCTCTGGAGAGCACATGGAGAGCTGTGCGGCCCTAAAAGAAATGCCACCCCACACCATTACTGACCCACTGCCAAACTGGTCATGCTGAAGGATGTTGCAGGCAGCAGATCGCTCTCCACGGCATCTCCAGACTCACATCACATCTGTCACATGTGCTCAGTGTGAACCTGCTTTTATCTGTGAAGAGCACAGGGCACTAGTGGCGAATTTGCCAATCCTGGTGTTCTGTGGCAAATTCCAAGTATCCTGCACGGTGTTGGGCTGTGAGCACAACCCCCGTCTGTGGACGTTGGGCACTCAGCCCATCCTCATGGAGTCGGTTTATAACCGTTTGTGCAGACACATGCACATTTGTGGCCTGCTGGAGGTAATTTTGCAGGGCTCTGGCAGTGCTCCTCCTGTTCCTCCTTGCACAAAGGCTGAGGTAGTGGTCCTGCTGCTGGGTTGTTGCCCTCCTATAGCCCCCTCCACGTCTAATGGTGTACTGGCCTGTCTCCTGGTAGCGCCTCCAGCCTCTGTACACTACGCTGACAGACACAGCAAACCTTCTTGCCACAACTCGCATTGATGTGCCATCCTGGATGAGCTGCACTACTTGAGCCACCTGTGTGGGTTGTGGAGTCCGTGTCATGCTACCACGAGTGTGAAAGCACAACCAACATTCAAAAGTGACCAAAACATCAGCCAGAAAGCATTGGTACTGAGATGTGGTCTGTGGTCCCCACCTGCAGAACCACTCCTTTATTGAGTGTGTCTTGATAATTGCCAATAATTCCCATCTGTTTTCTATTCCATTTGCACAACAGCATGTGAAATTGATTGTCAAACAGTGTTGCTTCCTAAGTGGACAGTTTGATTTCACAGAAGTTTGATTTACTTGGGAGTTATATTCTGTTGTTTAAGTGTCCCCTTTATTTTTTTTTAGCAGTGTATTTGTTGGATAGGAATTTCCAAGTTTATTTCCTTTTTCTTTTAATATTATTAAATATTTATTATTTAGTATTATTAATAAAAGTTACAAAAAAATTAACAATAGAGATTTATTCACCTCGTTACACAGTGCATATGTGACCTAAGCATCCAAGTGCACCCTTGAATACGGGATATAGGTACCATTGATGGGCTGGCTGTGTTGAGGCCGATTTCAGGATTTCATTAGGATTTGTCTGGAAATTAATTTGTCATAGTTTGTATGGGTTCATTTTCAATGGAAACCATTAAGAGAGCATTCAAGTGCCCAAGATTGATATATAAGAGGAAAGTGTTCAATGGAAAGATGTTTTAGCAGTAAGAGTTTTGAATCCTGTTATTCCGTTCTACTATTTTATTCCATTATTACAAGATGGATTTGTGTTAGGATATCCATTGGGATAGCACAATATGCTGCGTTAAAATGGTAAAAAATGACAAAATCTGCAGTGTAGCTTCCTAATGGCGACTCTAGCCCAGATTGATTCCTAGTCTTAATTCTCTGCATGTATGATGCCTCTTGTCAGTTCATTGCCACAGTTGACTGTTTTGTCTTTCTTCCAATCAGCGGCTCTCATATTGAGAACTGGCATTCTATTCTGCGGAATGGACTGGTTAATGCATCGTACACCAAACTGCAAGTAAGTTCATCTTTAAATTAAAAAAAAATATATATATAGTACTGTTCAAAAGGTTTAGGCAGGTCTGGGAAAAATGCTACAAACTAACCATGCTTAAAAAAAAATAGAAGTGTTAATAGAGTCAGAATGAGGCCCTCATAGACTTGCCTTGAGAGTTTGTGATCGTTACCTCGGACTTCTGGTTAGTCAGATGTTGTAGTCACAAGATGGCGGTACGGAACTGGAGCGGCACCAGGAAGAGCTGAACAGGTTCCCTTTAAACTGTAGAAGCAAGTCATCAACTATACTTCTTGACCTAGTGTATGTTATATCATGAGAGAGGATATTTGGGTGACAACAATGAGTTTTCTACCATAAAATAATTCTAGTAATAGTCATTGTTTTCTTCATTTCCTCAAATATTCAACAACATATGAGTCAGAAGATGAGTTACATGCTGTACTCCGTACTCACATGTGTGTAAGATATTACCGACATGTCATTGGGATGTATTTACAGTTGCACGGAGCAGCGTATGGGAAAGGAATATACCTTAGTCCCATCTCCAGTATTTCATTTGGATACTCAGGTAGGTAGTAGAAAAAATGGGGTACCAGGTATGTACACAGTAATTTAAATGTACAGATTCTTTTAATCTTATGGTTTTAAGGATCAGGACATAAACATAACCTCAGATGAGCAGCAACATTTGACAAATTACACCTTGTCATTATTTATTTAACAAAAACTAGGCCAAAATGTGTGAAAAATTAATTAAGTACATGCTTAATACTTCCGATTGAATTAAAAGGGTGAGTACCAACCAGCTGCTAATGAAATGCCCTGATTAAATGTTCACATCATGTGTGGCCACATCTGTAAAAGCAGAAGTTTTTAACACTTTGCTGGTTTAGATAATTCAGGCTTGTGTTTACACAATGCCAAGCAGGAAAGATCTGAACAATGATCTAAGAGAAGCAATTTTGAGGGTCATCAATCTGGGAAGATTTAAAAGGACATTTCCAATTACCGTAAATAGGAGGCCAAAATCCCTTTAGAACATTGTTAGAGACTGATAAAGTCATAACGAAAATTGTGGCTTAAAGTTATTGTTGCTAACAGTGGCTCTACAAGCTTAATTCATGGGGTGTACATAATTTTTCGCACATTGCTTCTGCATTTTAGCCCAGTTTTTGGTAAATTAATAATATCACAATGTAAATTGTCATGTGTTGTGGTACATCTGAGGTTGTATTTATCTATTTTTTTTCTACTATGTTCATATTTACAATGGGAGAAATAAGTATTTGATCCCTTGTTAATTTTGTAACTTTGCCCACTGACAAAGACATGAACAGTCTATAATTTTAAGGGTAGGTTAATTTTAACATTGAGAGATAGAATATCAAAAATAAAATCCAGAAAATCACATTGTATAAATTATATAAATGTATTTGCATTTTGCAGTGAGAAATAAGTATTTGATCCCCCTACCAACCATTAAGAGTTCTGGCTCCTACAGACCGGTTAGACGCTCTTAATCAACTCGTTACCTGCATTAAAGATAGCTGTCTCATATAGTTACCTTTATAAAAGCCTCCTGTCCACAGACTCAATTAATCAGTCAGAGTCTAACCTCTACAACATGGGTAAGACCAATAAACTTTATAAGGATGTCAGGGACAAGATCATAGACCTGCACAAAGCTGGAATGGGCTACAAAACCATAAGTAAGACGCTGGGTGAGAAGGAGACAACTGTTGGTGCAATAGTGAGAAAACGGAAGAAATACAAAATGACTGTCAATCGACATCAATCCTTGATCATGAGGAAGGTGAGAGATCAGCCTTAAACTACACGGGGGAACTTGTTAATGATCTCAAGGCAGCTGGGACCACAGTCACCAAGAAAACCATTGGTAACACATTACACCGTAAATGTTTAAAATCATGCAGTGGCCGCAAGGTCCCCCTGTTCAAGAAGGCACATATGCAGGCCCATCTGAAGTTTACCAATGACCACCTGGTTGATTCTGTGAGTGACTGGGAGAAGGTGCTGTGGTCAGATGAGATAAAAATTGAGGTCTTTGGCATTAACTCAACTTGCTTTCTTTGAGGAAGAGAAATGCTGCCTATGACCCAAAGAACACCATCCCCACTGTCAAGCATGGAGATGGATACATTATGTTTTGGGAGTGTTTCTCTGCTAAGAGCACAGGACTACTTCACTACATCAATGGGAGAATGGATGGAGCGATTTACTATAAAATCCTGAGTGACATCCTCCTTTCCTTAGCCAGGACATTATAAATGGGTCGTGGCTGGGTCTTCCAGCAAGACAATGTCCCAAAACATACATCCATGGCAACAAAGGAGTGGCTCAAAAAGAAGCACATTAAGGTCATGGAGTGGCTTAGTCAGTCTTCAGAAAACTTACAGAGGGAGCTGAAGCTCCGAGTTGCCAAGCGACAACCTCAAAATCTTAATGATTTAGAGATGATCTGCAAAAAGAGGAGTGGACCAAAATTCCTCCTGACGTGTGCAATCCTCATCATCAACTACAAACAACGTCTGACTGTTGTGCTTGCCAACAAGGGTTTTGCCACCAAGTATTAAATCTTGTTTGCCTTATTTCACACTGCAAAATGTAAATAAATTTATACAATGTGATTTTCTGGATTTTATTTTTGATATTCTATCTCTTAATGTTAAAATTAACCTACTCTTAAAATTATAGACTCTTCATGTCTTTGTCAGTGGCCAAACTTACAAAATCAACAAGGGATCAAATACTTATTTCCTCCACTGTAAAACCATGAAATACAAAAATGACTGCACGTATTTGACTAAAAAGTTATTGAATTTGTGGTAAGCAAATAATTGGGACTTGGCAGGAAAGCAAAAATAATGCTTGCTCTATTATTTGAGTAACAGCCGCTGACCAGTATATTTGGTTACGTTTCCAGAAAATAGTTACTTTATGTATTTTATGCAGGTATGGGGAAGGGGCAACATCGAATGCCATCAAAGGATGAGCTGGTACAAAGATATAATCGAATGAACACTATTCCTCAGGTAACATGTGAAAATGTTATTCACAAGTGCTGAATTATCACCTTAAAGGATTATTCCTACAATCGTATTGTTTTTCACAAAGCACAGTGAATACCTACTTATTGTTTATAAACAGACTAATCACAACATGAAGTTTCTTTGATGTATTCGTCCATTTTTTTTTAATCTCCATCTGCCCCTCAGTGCATTCAGCTTCCTATAGTTGAATGGGCAGTCCTATTCTCACACTGCTGAAAATGACATTTCCCAGCAGCACCTTGCATCTCCTCAGTGCTGCACTCCCCTCCTTCCCTATCCTGTGTGTTCCTGACTAACCCCACCTCTTGATGAGTTATCATCAAGCTAATCTAAGTGTAGAATTCACCATTTGCTTCTGGGCTTTCTATGCTCTTGTAAAGCTCACTGTATGATAGATTTTAACATCTGCCATCTACATCAGCATAGCTGCCTATGTTTTTACATCATTGCTCTGTTAAGCTGGTTTCTAGCAGAGCTCAAGTCTCCTGCTGAGCTGTCAGCAACAGGCAACGAACACGGCTGAGCTCTGCACTGCCTAGTAATTACATGCTCCATTGAGAAAGACTGCAGGGGACTTGAGCTCTGCTTTAAACCAGCTAGCAATGATGTAAAAACACACATACTGCTTTACTGATGTAGATGGCAGAAGATAAAATCATCCAGTCAGGGTACTATATACAAGCATATAATGTACATATGTCTGGATGTCCAGACATTAATAACAACATACACCTTAATAATTGTTTTTTTCTAATTCACTGTGTATACACATTTCCATGTTTATATGTCATGAAGATTCTTTAGAATGTGCTACCCTTATGTCTGTACCTCATAGGGGGTCTAAATATATGTGGGTCTTTCCTTAACAATAGCTCTCCCCTCTCTGCAATCTTACTACCCCTTCTGGGGGAAACAAGCAGAGGCACTATGCTCCAGGGAATACATGGGCAGCAGTGAATGCAAATGCCCAGAGCACAAATGGGTCTCACTACACTTTGACCACCGGTCTTTGACCCCAGTACCTTCTCGTTTAGGGAACTGGGAAACAGGTCAATGTTCTTATGTTGTAGAGGGCTTTCAAGAAACTGCCTTGTTTTGCACTTTGTACTCTTTACTTAATGATGGAAACACCATTTCAAGATAAGCGCTATTTCTGCATACAAGGTATACATTTTGTGGATAAAGAAGATTCTCGAGTTATTGGGTCTATCATTCTGTAATTAAAATATAATTTATCCAAACACTACCATTCTTAATAAACAGAAAGTTTACAAATTCCTATGCTTAACTTTTTTTTTTTGCAGCTTATAAAGAATATAATATCTTGTGCAGACTTACATACCTACAACCCCTGGCAAATATTATGGAATCATAATTAGAGCAAAAACTGTGAAAACATTCCATGAAAAAAGACACATAAGGTCAATGTCATGGCCTGCAAGTAGTCCGGATCACAATCCAATTGAAAATCTTTGGTGGAAGTTGAAGAAAATGGTCCATGACAATTGGAGCCAGATTGATGAAGAGTACTGTTTGACACTCATTAAGTCCATGCCTCAGAGACTGCAAGCTGTTATAAAAGCCAGAGGTGGTGCAACAAAATACTAGTGATGTTTTGGAGTGTTTTTTTGTTTGTTTGTTTTTACATAATTCCATATTTTTTTTCCTCAGAATTGAATGATTCCATAATTTTTCCCCTATGCTTGGTTAAAAAAAGTAACCATTACTGACTACCACATTTTTTGTTCTTGATTTCTTTTAGTGTTTCTTAAAGCCAGAAAGTTGCCATTGAAATGACTTTAATTTTGTGCCATGTCTGTGATCTGCTTTTTTTCTACAAAATTAAACAACTAAATGAACATCCTGCAAGGCCGGTGATTCCATAATTTTTGCCAGGGGTTGTATAAAAAATAATATGTTCTGGGCCACGCTTGTTATGAGTCCAATATAAGATGCATAGATTGCCTCCACAGCATGAATGCCATGTGTGCAGGCTTCATTAGCTCAGTGTGTGAGCAATGCTTATTGAGGTGTCTAGAATTCTTAAAGTTATAGATTTTGCTCTGTACAGTAATCTAATATAGGCACAGTACTGCAATATCCATATCTGTGATATGGGAGCTACTTTATATTTTTTTTAATAAGCTTGTCATCAGTTTTCAGTAACAACAAGCAGAACTTTGAATTCTTCTTTGAGTATGATACAAACTGAAGCTCAAGATCCATGTAAGGTAATGAATGTGAAGTAGTTATAATATTCAGTATTAGAGTATATAGTCTAATTTGTATATAAATTATAGCTATACATAAAATATAAAATATGTTTCAAAGGTGAACAATAACATACTTTTTTATTAACCTTTCCAAACTATTTTGTCCTATCAATGATTTTTTTCTTGTCATCCCTTTCTATTAGACTCGATGTCTCCAGTCTCGTTTCTTGCAGAGTCGGAATCTCAATTGTATTGCACTGTGTGAAGGTAATAAATAATTTCACTATATAATGTTGTGATCTTCTGAAGAAGCTGAAATGGTTCCCTTACAGATTTAATTAAAGGGGTTGTCTCAAGATACATTTTCAGGAGCGCCCTGAAGATTGACAGTACAGAACATTGGCATGGTTTCTCCGCTTGTCTCAACTTTGATTTCCCCCAGACTGCTAGCTTAAAGGGAACCTGTCACCTGAATTTGGCGGGACTGGTTTTGGGTCATATGGGCCGAGTTTTCGGGTGTTTGATTCACCCTTTCCTTACCCGCTGGCTGCATGCTGGCCGCAATATTGGATTGAAGTTCATTCTCTGTTCTCCGTAGTACACGCCTGAGCATGGCAATCTTGCTATATAATATCACATAAACCATCCGTAATCATAGCTCATACTCCACAAAACAGCACATAGTACAGTCCACTTTGCACATATACAATATATCCGTCAGGTATGTACAGTACAGACCAAAAGTTTGGACACACCTTCTCATTTAAAGATTTTTCTGTATTTTCATGACTATGAAAATTGTACATTCACACTGAAGGCATCAAAACTATGAATTAAAACATGTGGAATTATATACTTAACAAAAAAGTGTGGAACAACTGAAATTATGTCTTATATTCTAGGTTCTTCAAAGTAGCCACCTTTTGCTTTGATGACTGCTTTGCATACTCTTGGCATTCTCTTGATGAGCTTCAAGAGGTAGTCACTGGGAATGGTATTCACTTCACAGATGTGCCCTGTCAGGTTTAATAAGTGGGATTTCTTGCCTTATAAATGTGGTTGGGACCATCAATTGTGTTGTACAGAAGTCTGGTGGATACACAGCTGATAGTCCTACTGAATAGACTGTTAGAATTCGTATTATGGCAAGAAAAAAGTAGCTAAGTAAAGAAAAACGAGTGACCATCATTACTTTAGAAATGAAGGTCAGTCAGTCCGAAAAATTGGGAAAACTTTGAAAGTGTCCCCAAGTGCAGTGGCAAAAACCATCAAGCAATACAAAGAAACTGGCTCACATGAGGACTGCCCCAGGAAAGGAAGACCAAGAGTCACCTCTGCTTCTGAGGATAAGTTTATCCGAGTCACCAGCCTCAGAAATCGCAGGTTAACAGCAGCTCAGATTAGAGACCAGGTTAATGCCACACAGAGTTCTAGCAGCAGACACATCACTACAACAACTGTTAAGAGGAGACTTTGTGCAGCAGGCCTTCATGGTAAAATAGCTGCTAGGAAACCACTGCTAAGGACAGGCAACAAGCAGAAGAGACTTGTTTGGGCTAAAGAACGCAAGGAATGGACATTAGTCCAGTGGAAATCTGTGCTTTGGTCTGATGAGTCCAAATTTAAGATCTTTGGTTTCAACCACCGTGTCTTTGTGCAACTCAGAAAAGGTGAACGGATGGACTCTACATGCCTGGTTCCCTCCGTGAAGCATGGAGGAGGAGGTGTGATGGTGTGGGGGTGCTTTGCTGGTGACACTGTTAGGGATTTATTCAAAATTGAAGGCATACTGAACCAGCATGGCTACCACAGCATCTTGCAGTGGCATGCTATTCTATCCGGTTTGTGTTTAGTTGGACCATCATTTATTTTTCAACAGGACAATGACCCTAAACACACCTTCAGGCTGTGTAAGGGCTATTTGACCAAGAAGGAAAGTGATGGGGTGCTACGCCAGATGACCTGGCCCCCACAGTCACCAGACCTGAACCCAATCGAGATGGTTTGGGGTGAGCTGGACAGCAGAGTGAAGGCAAAAGGGCCAACAAGTGCTAAGCATCTCTGGGGACGCCTTCAAGATTGTTGGAAGACCATTCCCGATGACTACCTCTTGAAGCTCATCAAGAGAATGCCAAGAGTGTGAAAGCAGTCATCAAAGCAAAAGGTTGCTACTTTGAAGAACCTAGAATATAAGACATAATTTCAGTTGTTTCACACTTTTTTGTTAAGTATATAATTCCACATGTGTTAATTCATAGTTTTGATGCCTTCAGTGTGAAGGTACAATTTTCATAGTCATGAAAATACAGAAAAAATTTTAAATGAGAAGGTGTGTCCAAACTTTTGGTCTGTACTGTATATTTTTTTTATTTTTTCCAATGGGAAGAGGGTCATGTGACACATCAAACATATTGAGAATTTCACAAGAAAAATAAAGACGTGCTTGGTTTTAACATAACTTTATTCTTTTATGAGTTATTTACAAGTTTATGACCACTTATAAAATGTGTTCAAAGTGCTGCCCATTGTGTTAAGATTGTCAATGCAACCCTCTTCTCCCACTTTTGACACACTGATAGCAACACCGCAGAAGAAATGCTAATCTAAGGGGGTCAGATTCCTTGTAGGAATGCTCGGACCTAACACCCATAATGTGGTGGTGCACCATCTTGCTGGAAAAACTCAGGGAATGCACCAACTTCAGTGCATAAAGAGGGCAACACATCATCATGTAGCAATTTCAGACATACAGTGGCATTGAAGTTTCCACTGATGAAGAATGGCCCCACTATCTTTGTACCCCATATACCACACCATTCCATCAGTTATGGGTGTCAGGTCTGAGCATTCCTACATGAACAGTTTCCTGGAAAGAGGATTGGTCGTCGTGGGCCAGTTGAATGGCCACCAAGGTCTCCCGATCTGACCCTTAGACTTTTATCTTTGGGGTCATCTGAAGGCAAAGCTCTATGCTGTGAAGATACGAGATGTGCAGTATCTGAAACAACGGATACTGGAAATCTGTGCTTGCATTTCTTCTGTGGTGTTGTTATCAGTGTGTCAAGAGTGGGAGAAGAGGGTTGCATTGACAATCCAACACAATGGGCAGCATTTTGAACACATCTTATAAGTGGTCATAAACTTGTAAATAACTCATGAAAGAATAAAGTTACATTAAAAACAAGCACACCTTTGTTTTTCTTGTGAAATTCTCAATAAGTTTGTGTCACATGACTCTCTTCCCATTGAAAAAAAAAAAGTTGGATCCAAAGGCCGACTTTAAAATGGTCACCTCACCACCCATCTTGAAAAGTTTCCCCCCTACCATATACTAATGTGCCACAAACAGGAAGTTGATATCACCAACCATTCCCATTTTATTTAGGTGTATCCATATAAATGGCCCACTCTGTACATACAGGCTCTATACACATGAGCATACCAGGAGCCCATTCTCTACCTTGGTATTAAAGAGGAATACAAAGTTTTTCCTTTCAGATCTATACAGAAGATAAGAAAAAAAAATCTTGCTGTTTTTTGGCCATGTTGCCATACTACTACAATAGTGGGTATTCTTACCTAGAACCACTGCTTCTAGGGGAGAGTACGTCTGTGGAGTGCCATATGGAGTCATCATATACAGTCCCTGACCGAAGTTATGTCTCTTATCCATGTTATGTAAATAAAAGCTTATAACCTGCCGTTAAATTTATCCATTTGTTTAGGTTAAGAAAATAAATTGGCATCAATGCAGAAATATTGATCAGTTAATGGACACAGAATGGTCAGATTTTGGCAAGACAAAAGTTTTGTCGCCCACAGAAAGTAATTTGATATTCAAACAAATAATTAACTTAAAATACAAATATATGTTGCAGAACATTGGTGAATGATGTTGTGGTTCTATTAGAGTCATATTTAATATTTTGTGTCACCTCCATGAGCTTGAAGGACTGCATCCATGCGGTTCAACAATGATTCATACAATTTATTAATGAAGTCATCTGGAATAGCACAGAATGCAGTCTTACATGCCTCCCAGAGTTCATCTAGATTCTTTGGTTTTATCTTCCAAGCTTCCTCCTTCATCCTACCCCAAACATGCTCAATGATGTTCATGTCTGGTGACTGGGCTCGCCAGTCCTTGAGCACCTTAATCTTTTTTGTGTGGAGGAACTTTGCTGTAGAGATGTATGTATGAGATGGAGCACCATCCTGATGCAGAATTTTACCCCTTTTATGATTTGGAATATAAGAGGTAGCTAATACTTCTTGATATTTTAGGCTATTGATATTGCCTTCCACCTTGCAAATGTTTCACACACCCCCATACTGAATGTAACCCCAGACCATGATCTTTCCACCACCAAATTTAACTGTTTTCTGGGTGTATTTTAGATCCAGTAGGTCTCCTGCAGTATTTGCGGCCGCTGTGGTGTAATTCTACTGAAGATCCATCAGAGAAATCCACCTTTTGCCACTTTTCCAGCGTCCATCTGTTTAGCAAGCTATGGGACTTTGCAAATGTCACACGGTTTTTTATTTGCCTTTTGTTTAGTTCAGGCTTCTGGGCACTGATTCGACCATGTAGGCCATTTCGAGACAGAATCCTACAAACTCTTCTAGATAACACAGGGACTTGAGGTGACCAGGCCTGTTGGAGCTCTGCTGCAGTGGAAGAGGGGCTTGTTTTGGATCTTCTAACCAACAAACGTTCCTCCTGAGCAGTTGTCTTGCAGGGTCTGCCGGACCTGGGCTTGTCAAACACATCTCCAGTCTCTTTAAATCTTTTTTTAATTATTTGTACTTGACGCTGAGACATATTAAAGGTGCCAGCCACCTCTGCAGTGGATCTGGTCTTCAGCCTCTTGATAAGCCAGGCTTTGGTCGCAAGATGGATTTTTGGCATGTTGTCAGAGCTCAAGTTGCAGTTCAAGTGAAGGTCTGGAGTGCTGGGTTTCTTTTTATACACACACACTAATTAACCGATCATTTACCGAGCACAAGTGAGGATGTAAACTAGGATTGGGTGCATTATATGACCAGGTGACAAAACTGTTGTCTCATCAAAATCTGACCATTCTGTGTTCATTAACTGATCAATATTTCTGTATTGATGCCAATTTATTTTCTTAACCTATACCACATTTCGGAGAGTTTCAGCTTTCAAAAGAATAATTTATACAACCAATGGATGAATTTAACGTCAGGTTATAAGCTTTTAGTTACATAACATGGATAAGCGACATAACTTCTGTCAGGGACTGTATGTCTAGCCTTGAAAATCGTTTTGTGTTTCAAAACTAAATAGGCTAAAAGTTGTGTCCTGATTTATTTCTCAACAAATCTTTATATATGGTAATATAGAGAATTAAATTACCAAAATCCTTATGATCAAAAATATTAGTTGTGCAAAGTTTATTAACCATAAATGATTTTTTTCCTCTACTTAGTAATAACATCAAAGGATCTACAGAAGCATGGGAATATTTGGGTGTGCCCTGTGTCTGATCATGTCTGCACACGCTTCTTTTTTGTGTAAGTAGTGATTTCTTAGTCTAATTTACAGTATTGAATGTTCTTTTCAATTTTTCTTAAAAATCAATGATAAGAGAAAATAGCTAAAGTGGACTTGCAAGTTTTCAAGTTTCAGGACAAGTGGTGACGCCTCCACTGCTGCTTTTAAATATTTTTGAGTCATAAGAAAATATATTGGTTTCTAAAATTAAAATCTGGGATTTTGTTTGTAAAGCTTTGTTGGATGGCTTTTCTTTTGAATGTGGCTGAAAAAAAACAATCACTTGAAAATATGTTTTAAGGCTTGAAGTGTATTTTAGTTGTGAAGCTTTAAATTTTCTATTTCTACATTATTACATCAAAGGTATGAAGATGGCCAAGTCGGAGATGCCAACATCAACACTCAGGACCCCAAAATCCAAAAGGAGATCATGCGAGTGATTGGGACACAAGTGTACAGTGGATGAGGGATAATATCCTCAGGATTATAATCAAAGCAAAAGGGAACAGTCTGTCCTATCTGGGACCAAGAACATGAGGCAATCTGTGACCTGCTTCATATATGGAAGATTTAAGGTCCTCTCTGTGACTGGGTAGACCTTTCTAATGTGGAGAGGAGGGTCTTGCACTGATCAGGCTCTCCAGGCAACTGTAAGATATCATTTTATGCTGAGATATCGCAGGCCTGGGACTATTCCTGACATATATTGACTTTGCCGTGTGTCAGCACTACCCACTTTCCATACTTTACCCCTTACTCTGAATACTTCACATTTACAACTGTTTGTTTAACAAAAAAAAAGAAAAATGTAAAAAAAAATAAATCTGAAGGTTTTATTTCATTTTTGTTGTTGATTATTTTTTAAATATTAAGTGTAACATTTACATCCTGATCAATTTAGCCTAAAGAGGTTTTGTGCAGCTTAACCCCTTAATGATCGCCAATATGCCTATTCTCAGTGGTCGTTAAGGGGCCTTAATCTTTCACAACACTTCTTCACAGCACTGAGGATTAAGTGTATAGCGCCCCCAGCAGGCAAATCTCCTGCAGGTGACAGCTGTATATGACAGCTGACACCTTGAGGCATCGCCCACGGCCAGTTTTTAAACCGATTGAGGTCGATTAACTCCTTAAATGCTGCTGTCTAACATGACATCTGCATCTAGGTGTTTAAAAGGGAGTTAAGACACCCTCTTTAAAACTATTGCCCCCCACGATCTTCATCATGGGTGTCGATAGTTGCCATCGCACCCCGACGTGATCTGATGACATCAGGGTAAGGGGGCACGTTATGCACTGCTATAAGCAGAGTCTAAAAGGCCATCAGTGAGAGATGGTTTCATACACTGCAATACTCATGCACTGCTGTTCGTGAGACCTATGAGTAAAGTGAAAAATATTCATGTCCCACAGTGGGACTAAATGAAAAAGTAAAAATAACGTGAAATAAAAAATGAGAAAAGTAATAAAAGCACAAAGTGCACAGAAATCATGAAAACCTGTTTCGCCGCTAAAAAAGCAGCTTTTGTGTTAAAACAAAAATAACAAAAAAAGTACACATAATTGGTATTGTCATATACATGATGACCCAAACAATAAAACTGTCATGTTATTTTTTTCTGTATGGCAAACACAGTAAAAAAAAAAATTACACCAAAAATTTACCTTTTTTATCATACCGACACAAAAAATTGAATAAAAAGCAATCAAAAAGTCATATGTAAAAAAAAATGGTACAAATGAAAACACCAATTCATCATGCAAAAAACAAGCCTGATATCTCTCATTTGGCAAAACAATAAAAAAAGTGTAAGCTCTCAGAATATGGCGATGCAAAAAGATTAATTTCTGCAAAATATTGTTTTTAGTTTGTAAAAGTAGCAAAGCATTAAAAAAATATATCAATTGTCCCACACTGGTTTTTACCACTGGACTTACCCCATAGGGAAGGAACAGTGCAAAAAAAATAAATATATATATATATATATATATATATATACGGTATATCTCTATCTCAATAACTGAATTACTGTTTTTCGTACATTCTGCATCTGAAAGATTTGAATGTAAAGCGAACAAAAAATGTTATATATGCCGAAATTGTACCAAACAATCTTCAATTTGTCACACGGAAAATTAGCCTTCATACAGCTTTGTCTGCCAAAAAAATAAAAAAAAGTTACGGCTCTCAGAATATGGCATCGAAAATACAATTTTTTTTTTTAAAAGCATTTTCAGTGTGTGATGATAGCACAGCATTAAAAAAAATTATTTAAATCTGGTATTCCTGTAATCGCACCGACTCAACGAATAAAAAGATCTCACTTATACTGCTCAAAAAATTGCGTAAAAAAACCCAAACTATTCTTGTACTGCTGATCATGCTGTCTCACAAAAATCATAATAAGGCTCAGTTCACATTTACCCTGTGCTCTCCACTGAGCACTTACGTTAGTGTTTCTGTGTAAATCCCCAAAACCGTGATTCAGACAAAATCTCTGACAGAACCCCACACTATAATGAGGCAGATGGAGTCACCTCTAGATGAATTCCTTGATGGGTCTACTTTCCAAAATAGGGTCACTTGTGGGGATTTCTACTGTTTTGGTACCTTAGGGGCTCTACAAATGAGACATGGTCTCTGCAATCTATTGTAGCAAAATTTACACTCCAAATAACAAACTTCTTACCATTTTACTGGAAAACATTGAATTGTTCATTATCACACCCAACTGTTACAGAGGTCTGTTAAGCACCTGTGTGGTTCAGTTTCCAAAATAGGGTCAGTTGTGGAGGTATCTGCTATTTTGGTACCTCAGAGCCACTGTAAATGAGACATTTCAGCCGTGCGCCCAAACAGAAGCTTTTAACCACCTTTAAGATATTGGTTGTGTTCTGGAGATTTTGCATAATACATTTTAGGGTTCATTTTCTCCTATTTTCCCTTGTGAAAATGGAAAATTTAGTGGTTTAGTGTTAGTGGAAAAAGCTATTATTTTGCTGTCTTTATCAGCGCGTTCCTTTATGTAGCATATATCGGAATCTGCAGGCTCAAAAAGACTTCTTCGGACAGATCTGGTGTAATAATGATAATAATTTTATTTCTATAGCACCAACATATTCTGCAGCACTTTACATTTTAGGGGGGACTACATACAATAGACATTACAGCATAACTATAAACACATAGATCAAAACAGATGCCAAGAGGAGTGAGGGCCCTGCTCGCAAGCTTACAATCTATGAGGAAAACTGGAGACATAAAAGGTAGATGGTAACAATTGCTTTCGTTGTTCGGACCAGCCAAAGTGTAAGAATCGGGTGTTCATGTAATGCTGCATGAAGCGGTTATCAGCCTAAGTATGTAACAGCAAAGACACAGAGGGCTATTAAATGCATAAGGCATGTGAGAACATGATGCGAGAAATCTGGTTATGGTAAAACTTTTGAATGGGCAACACAGGGATACTTAGGTTAATGTTTTGAGATGGTAGGCCAGTCTGAACAAGTGCGATTTTAGGGCACCCTTAAAACTGTGGGGATTTCCTATGCACCTGTGCAGTAGGAGATGTAGGGTGGTGCTGAGCCATGGAGTGTTTAGTGGGTGAGGGTAATAAGTTGGTACTGGATTCTGGAGTGGATGGGTAACCAGTGCAATGACTGGCACAAGGTACAGGCATCGGAATAACGGTTGGTGAGGAATATGATCCTGGCTCCAGCATTCAGGACAGATTGGAGAGGGGAGAGTTTGGTAAGAGGGAGACCGATTAGAAGAGAGTTACAATAGTCCAGACGAGAATGAATAAGAGAAACAGTGAGAGTTTTTGCAGAGTCGAAAGTAAGAAATGGTCGAAATCTAGAAATATTTTTGAGGTGCAGATAACAAGAGCGAGCCAGTGATCGGATGTGGGGGGTGAATGAAAGCTCTGAATCAAATATGACCCCAAGACAGCAGGAATGTTGCTGGGGAGTAATGGTGGAACCACACACAGAAATGGCAATGTCGGGCATAGGTACATTAGTAGATGGAGGAAGCACCTGTTTGAGACAGCGATAAGACAATTACTGGTGTTTTCTAAAAAGGCAGGCATTATATCCTGAGAAGAAATGTATAATTGGGTGTCATCAGCATAGAGATGGTACTGGAAACAAAATCTACTGATTGTTTGACCAATCGTGGCAGTATACAAAGAGAAGAGGAAGGGGACTAGATCCGATCCTTGAGGAAACCCAATAGTAAGAAGAAGTGGAGAGAAGGAGTAGCCAGCAAAAGATACAGTGAAGGAGCGGTCAGAGAGATAGGAGGTGTATCAGGAGAGGATGGTGTCCTTGAGGCCAATGGAGCAGAGCATAGTGAGGAGGAGCTGATTATCCACACTGTCGAATGCTGCATAGAGATCCAAGAGAATTAGCAGGGAGCAGTGACCATTAGATTTAGCTGTTAGTAGACCATTAGAGACTTTAGTAAGAGCCGTTTTGGTAGAGTGTAAAGAGCGGAAACCAGATTGTAGAGGGTCGAGAAGAGAGTTATCTGAGAGATAGTGGATAAGATGGGAGTGGACCAGGCGTTCCAGGAGTTTAGAGATGAAGGGAAGATTAGAGACAGGTCTATAGTTAGTGGCAGTTTTGATCGAGGGATGTTTTTTTAAGTAATGAATGTATGATGGCATGCTTAAATTAGGAGGGAAAGATACCAGAAGAGAGAGAGAGAGGTTGAATTTTTTTTTAGGTGAGTGGTGACAGCAGCGGAAAGGGACTGGAGGAGATGTGACGCAATGGGGTCAGTGGTGCAAGTGATCGGGCGACAAGATGCAAGGAGCCTGATTACCTCTTCTTCTCTGACTGGTTCAAAGTCAGAGAGTGAGCTAGAACCAGTGGGGGGGGGGGGAAGGACAGTGCATGGTATGAAGGGATTGGGAGATAATTTCCTGTCAGATATGATCAATTTTTTCTTTGAAATAATTGGCCAGATCGTCTGCGCGGAGATCCGTGGTTGGGGCCTGCACTCTTGGGTTGAGTAGGGAATGAAAAGTGTCAAAGAGACGTTTTGGGTTATTGTATAGTGAGGTGATTAGGGTGTTGAAATAGGTTTGTTTGGAGAAGTGAAGGGCAGTGTTGTATGCTTTAAGCATAAACTTATAATGAATGAAATATTCGGGTAGATTTAACTTTCTCCACAGACGTTTGGACAACCGCTGCAGGAAACGTGTTTGCATAGTGTGCCATGGTTGTCGCCGTCTGTGCCGTGTTGTTCTATGTATAGAAGGTGCAGTTTCATCCAGGGCACGTTGCAGTGTTTCATTGCAACGCTTCAGTGCAGAAACAGGACATGAAATGGAGGAGATAGAAGCCAATGATAACTGCAAGTTCTTCATAAGTTTCTGGGTCTTAATGGCCTGTAAATTTCTATATGTGTGGAAAGTAGGGGTGACCTGAGCGGGATGGCAGTTCTTGATGGAGAATGAAAGAAGGTTGTGGTCAGAGAGTGGGAGAGGGGAGTTTGTGAAATTATCCACGGAGCAAAGCTGGGAGAAGACCAAGTCAAGGGAGTTTCCGTCTTCATGCGTTGGAGAGTTAGTATGCTGCGAGAGTCCGAAAGAGGAGGTTAGAGATACAGTAAAAGGTGGGAAGCAGATGGGGAGAGGGGAAAAGCAATGGGGATGTTGAAATCACCCATGATGAAGGTGGGGATGTCACAGGAGAGAAAGTGTGGAAGCCAGGTGGCAAAGTGATCCAGGAACTGATGGGAGGGCGATACACCACCGCCACTCGCATGGATAAGGGTATGTAGAGTCTGACAGCATGGCCCTCAAAAGAAGGGAAAACAAGTGAGGGTACTTGAGGGATAACCTGGAAGGTACATTTGGGTGATAGGAGCAGACCAATGCCTCCACCTGCTCTGTTGTCCGATCTTGGGGTAGGAAAGGAGTGTAGTCCACCATATGAGAGAGCAGCAGCAGCGGTGGTGTCTGACTGCTGAATCCAGGTTTCAGTAAGAGCCAGGAGGTTAAGAGGATTAGAAAGGAAGAAGTTATGAATGAAGCAGAGTTTATTACACACTGAGTGAGAATTCCAAAGTGCACAATAGAAAGAGGGCATGCAGGGAATATTAATAAGGTTAGATGGGTTTCTGAGTATAGCAGTTGGGGGGGTTAATTTGCTATAACATGGGAAGACTGGGGTTGGGAGAGATATCTCCTGCGACTAGGAGAAGGAGGATAGGAAGAGTGAGCAGATGGTTGTGTTTTGTGAGAGCGTCTCTTGTGTTGGATGGTGGGACTGGATAGATCTGTGCAGTTTAGCAATGTGAAAAGAGCATGATTGCTATTCATAGGAGAGGAGAGGACAGAGGGGCCGATATGGATGGAGTGTAAAGAGTTAATGCAAGGTCGGTGGATGTGAATGAAGCACGCAGGATATAAATTATGCAAATGCATATGGTAAATAGTTGTTGTAATCTAAATGTACTGGGAATAGGTTTGTTTAATTGTCTTACCTGTCTCCTGCACTAACTGCCATTGTATACTTGCCAGTAAGCCAATCCATCTGGCAGAATCTGGCCTTTACCCTTCAACCTCTCTACATGGATCTAGTCTGACAACAGGGTTCACTGGATTGCTTCCACTGAAGGGCTCCTGGCTGAAGGAGGGAACCAGAGGCAAAAGATATGAAGTTAGCCAGGTAAGAACCAAGAGGGTAGTCACTGCACAAAACCAGAAGATAATATTTCTGTAGGTCTCAACAGGTGGTCCTTAGCTCATGAACATCTGTTCTGATAATTATTTTCACTCCTCAGTCTTAAATCTTGCAGCTGGTTTATAGTGAAATTGGATTATGGCCCCAACAGTGCTCACTGGAACCTTCAGTAGTTTAGATATTCTTCTGTAATAAATGGCATAAGTATGTTTGGTAACAATAATGTTGTGAAGGTCTTGAGACAACTCACTGGTTTTACCCAACATGAGATGTTACTTGTGTGGCACCATGGTAATGAGACACTTTTTTATAGGCCATAAACTGAACCAGCTGATATTGTTTTTCGGTAAGTGGCAGGATTGTTTTCCAATTACTGACAGATTTCACCTAGTGTCATGACTTTCCATGGCTTTTTGCACCTCTCTTTCTGTACCCTGTATCACTTCTCATTATTACACATAACTTAATTTATGGACATCTATGACATCTGGTGAAAATTTAATGTCAATAGTATCTTTAAAAATATATTTACTTAGAAAGTTGGTGACATGTTCAATACTTATTTCATCCGCTGTGTGTGTATATATATATACTAGATGGTGGCCCGATTCTAACGCATCGGGTATTCTAGAATATGTATGTATGTATGCATGTATGTGTATAGCAGCCACATAGTATATAGCACAGGCAACGTAGTATATAAGAGCCATGTAGTATATAGCAGACAAATACTACGTGGCCTGTGCTATATACTATGTGGCTGCTATATATATACACATACATACATATTGTAGAATACCCGATGCGTTAATACAGGCCACGCAATATATAACAGTAGCCACGCAGTATATAACACAGGCCAAACAGTATATAGCACTGCCCACGCAGTATATAGCAGCCACGCAGTATATAACACAGGCGAAGTAGTATATAACACAGGCCATGCAGTATATAACACTGTGTAATAATTATATTGGTACTACGGAATCTGATAGCATGGGATAAAGCCAGTCTGAGAGCAAATTTGCAACAAAAGATGTATTTACTGAAAAACAGAACTAACATATATTTCTGCAATTGTAACGAGGTCCTCAGCTCTATATAGAAAATCACAGCAAACAGAGTAGCAAACAAAACATAGTACAGATATTCCTGCAATAGTAACGAGGTCCTCAGCTCTATATAGAAAATCACAGCAAACAGAGTAGCGGGGCGCAACCGCTAATGTGAACCAGTCCAGCAAGGAAATGTGGAAGCAAACAAGACACTTAAATGAGGAAGTCCAATAAGGTTATTAGTGCGAATGCACACAGTACTTAAATGATGAAGTCACACAGTACTTGTTAGTAGAAGACCAATTGTTGACAGATGATGCGTGTGAATGACGTTCTGGAAAAGAGAGGGAGAGAAAGAGGGAGAGCGCTATCTAAGCGTAGTAGATGAGTAGATCTTTCTTGGAGAGAAAAGCACAGCTTGAATCTTGCTCACCTGGTGTGGTTGTGCAAAGAGGCACAACACTGGGAAAAGTTTTGTAAACAAAGGAGATCCTTCCACTGGTGCCTAGCCCGTCGAAGCAGGTCCAAAGGAGAGAGGTAGCTGAATGGAGTGAGGCAGACCACCGAGTAGTGAGCAGCAGAAGCAGGGAGTTAGCCAGCAAACAGGCAGATGCTCAAGAGCCAGCAGCACAAAATACTCAAGCACAGGTGAACACTAGACCCAGACTTAAAGGGACACTGTCACCTGAATTTGGAGGGAACAATCTTCAGCCATGGAGGCGGGGTTTTGGGGTTTTTGATTCACCCTTTCCTTACCCGCTGGCTGCATGCTGGCTGCAATATGGGATTGAAGTTCATTCTCTGTCCTCCGTAGTACATGCCTGCACAAGGTGCAATCTTACCTTGCACAGGCGTGTACTATGGAGGACAGAGAATGAACTTCAATCCAATATTGCAGCCAGCATGCAACCAGCAGGTAAGGAAAGGGTGAATCAAAAACCCCAAAACCCCGCCTCCATGGCTGAAGATTGTTCCCTCCAAATTCAGGTGACAGAGTCCCTTTAAATAGTCAGGACAGACAGGAAGTTCCATGACAGGGCGAGATCCAATACTCCATCTTGGATCAGGGCAAACAGACACCAGGAAAGTCCGGAATCCTTACACACAGGCCACGTAATATATAGCACAGCCCACGCAGTACATAACACAGCCCACATAGTATCGAACACTGGCCGCGTAGTATATAGCAGCCACGCGGTATATAACGCAGTCCACGCGGTATATAACACTGCCCACGTAGTATATAGCAGCCACGCAGTATATAACACAGCCCACGTAATATATAACACTGGCCACGTAGTATATAGCAGCCACGCGGTATATAACGCAGCCAGGGCCGCCATCAGGGCATTACAGCCGTGACTGGCGTATGGGGCCCAGTGGGCAGAGGGGGCCCGCATCGGGCCCCGTCTCATCTGATCACCGGGCCCCTACCGGCAGCCGCAGGCTAAACCGGGCCCTTAGCGGCGGCGCTGCAGCTGTTTAACGCTATTGACGTGCGGGCCCGCGCCCGCACGTCAATAGTTAACAGCCGTCAGCCAATCTGAGTCACTGTCAGTCGCCAGCGAGTACGCGCTTCACTGCGTGGAGAGAGCCAGAGCTTCGCCCGCCGCAGGAGCGCGGTCAAGGTGAGAAGAACTTGTTTTTTTTTTTATTGAGAGCGGCGATCCGGGGTGCCCAGGGCAGAATGCTGGACACAGAGGCAGAACGCTGGACACATGGGCAGTATGCTGGACACAGGGGCAGAATGCTGCACACGGGCAGAAAGCTGGACACAGGGGCAAAACACTGGACACGGGCAGAATGCTGGACACAGGGACATTATGCTGGACACAGGGACATTATGCTGGACACAGGGGCAGAAAGCTGGACACAGGGGCAGAAAGCTGGACACAGGGGCAGAAAGCTGGACACAGAGGCAGAACGCTTGACACAAGGGCAGAATGCTGGACACAGGGGCAGAATGCTGGACACAGGGGCAGAATGCTGGACACAGGGGCAGTATGCTTGACACAGGGGCAGAATGCTGGACACAGGGGCAGAATGCTGGACACAGGGGCAGAACGCTGGACCCAGGGGCAGAACGCTGGACACAGGGGCAGAATGCTGGAAGCAGGGGCAGAATGCTGGACACAGAGGCAGACTGTGAGACACAGGGGCAGAATGCTGGACAAAGGGGCAGAATGCTGGACAAAGGGGCAGAATGCTGGACACGGGCAGAATGCTGGACATTGGGGCAGAATGCGAGACACGGGCAGAATGGAGATACGGGGCATGATTGGAGACACGGGGCAGGATGAAAGACATGGGGGCATGACTGGAGACAGATGGGGCAGGATTGGAGACAGATGGGGCAGAATGGAGACTCAGGGGGCATGATTGGAGACAAGTGGCAGGATTGCAGACATGGGGGCATGATTGGAGACATAAGGGGCAGAATGGAGACACAGGGCAGGATGAAAGACATGGGGCATTGTTGTGAATTCTGTGGTCAAGCTCCCTCCTGTGGTCATGAGTGGTACTTCGGCTGGTTCTGTCCATGGGCTTCCTCTGGTGGATGTGAGTGGGGCTGCGGCTCCTGAGTTTCCTTCCTCAGGTGACGAGGTTAAGTCGTTAGATGCTGCTCTATTTAACTCCACCTAGTTCTTTGCTCCTTGCCTCCAGTCAATGTTCCAGTATTGGTCTTGCTCTCTCCTGGATCGTTCTTGTGGCCTGTCCTTCCTGCATAAGCTAAGTTCTGCTTGTGTTTCTTTGTTTGCTATTTTTTGTCCAGCTTGCTATTTTTGGTTTGTCTTGCTTGCTGGAAGCTCTGGGACGCAGAGGAAGCACCTCCGTACCGTTAGTCGGTGCGGAGGGTCTTTTTGCGCCCTCTGCGTGGTTGTTTGTAGGTTTTTGTGCTGACCGCAAAGCTATCTTTCCTATCCTCGGTCTATTCAGTAAGTCGGGCCTCACTTTGCTAAAATCTATTTCATCTCTGTGTTTGTATTTTCATCTTTACTCACAGTCATTATATGTGGGGGGCTGCCTTTTCCTTTGGGGAATTTCTCTGAGGCAAGGTAGGCTTGTTTTTCTATCTTCAGGGCTAGCTAGTTTCTTAGGCTGTGCCGAGGCGCCTAGGTCTGGTCAGGAGCGCGCCACGGCTACTTCTAGTGTGGTGTGATAGGATTAGGGATTGCGGTCAGCAGAGTTCCCACGTCTCAGAGCTCGTCCTATGTTATTAGTAACTATCAGGTTATTTTGTGTGCTCTTAACCACCAGGTCCATTGTGGTTCTAAATCACCAGTTCATAACAGGGCATGATTGGAGACACTGGGGGCAGAATTGGAGACAGATGGGGCAGGATTGGAGACAGATCGTGCAGGATCATGGGGCAGGATGGATATGATGGAGACAGATGGGGCAGGATGGGGAGATCATATGGGGCAGAATGGATACTCATGAGGGCAGGATGGGAGAACATATGGCTGACGCCAGGAATGAGACACATGGGGCCAGGATGGCGAATATTATTACCATTGGAGCTAATTAAGGGATATTATTACTGCAGTGATGTATTTATTTTATTTTTGAGTATACTGTTTTAAATGGGGGGGCGGTTCTCTTACTGTGTAGAGTGACACTATGTCGCCTCTTTCTTCATGTGGTGTAATGTAGAAGTTGGGAAAAATTAAGTAATGTGTTCTGCAAGCGGAGCTCGAGATAACTGTGTTATTTCCTGTAGAGACGAGTCCTGGCTGGAAGAAATTATGGTGGTCTGTGCTGGATGAAAGATGAAGGACTTCACCTAGAGACGTCACTGGTGAGTCAGTGTTACCTATACACTGACACTATACACTGTATACTATATACAGAGGTCCTGTGTATAATGTCACTAGTGATCACTGTATTATCTGTACACAGACACTGCATACTAAGTACAGATCTCCTGTGTATAATGGCACTTATGGTGATAGTATGGTGCTTTTTTTTTATAACTGATCAAAATTGTAGTATTCAGTCACTATGTGGTGGTAATATGTGGTCTGGACATGGTGCGGTGGTATTTGTTCCTTGTATGTGATATTATTCGATCACTGGTGGTAATATCGAATTTCACCTGTCAGAAGTGTAGACTAGTGGCCCTTTTAGAAGAAAAAGTGCGGGGTCTGGAAGAAAGAATAGCAACTTTGAAACTCATCAAAGAGAATGAAGACTTCCTAGACAAAACAGAAGCATCTCTACTGGTCACAGAAGGTGAAAAAAGTGTCAGAGAACCTCCAAAAGCAGATGAGTGGAAGCATGTGACCAAAAGAAGCAAGAAGACCATGGAGAAATCACCAACCACCCAACTGAAGAACCGATATCAAATCTTTGTAGAGGATGAAGATGGCACACCTAAGGATGAAGCAATACCAGCAAGCAAAAAAGAAAAGGGCACACAGCAACAAGTGACAGCAAAAAGTACAGCCAAGACAGCAAAAAGTACAGCCAAGAAGCAACGAAGAGTGGTGGTGGTGGGAGACTCACTACTGAGAGGCACAGAAGCAGCCATCTGCAGACCGGACATAACCGCAAGAGAAGTATGCTGCCTTCCAGGTGCCATGATCAAGGATGTGACCGATAGGATACCAAAGCTCTTCAGCTCCAAGGACGTCCACCCATTTCTTCTGATACATGTTGGCACCAATGACACGGCAAGGAAGGACCTACCGACAATCTGCAAGGACTTTGAAGAGTTGGGGAAGAAAGTAAAGGAACTGGATGCACGGGTAGTTTTTTCTTCTATCCTTCCAGTAGACGGGCATGGCACAAGGAGATGGAACAGGATCCTTGATGCGAACAACTGGCTAAGACGATGGTGCAGACAACAAGGATTCGGATTCCTGGACCACGGTGTGAATTACTTGTACGATGGACTCCTCGCCAGAGACGGACTACACCTCAACAAACCTGGGAAACACACATTCGCCAGAAGACTCGCTACACTCATCAGGAGGGCGTTAAACTAGAAGAAGAGGGGACGGGAAGAAAAACATTAGACTCGAACAAAGAAGACCCAGGAAAACATACTCAGAAAGGAGGTAAGAACATTTCTAAAACAATCCACAGCGAGGAGATTGGAACAAAACAAAATCCTCTAAACTGCATGCTCGCAAACGCCAGAAGCCTGACAAACAAGATGAAAGAACTAGAAGCAGAAATATCTACAGGTAACTTTGACATAGTGGGAATAACCGAGACATGGTTAGACGAAAGCTATGACTGGGCAGTTAACTTACAGGGTTACAGTCTGTTTAGAAAGGATCGTAAAAATCGGAGAGGAGGAGGGGTTTGTCTCTATGTAAAGTCTTGTCTAAAGTCCACTTTAAGGGAGGATATTAGCGAAGGGAATGATGATGTCGAGTCCATATGGGTCGAAATTCATAGAGGGAAAAATGGTAACAAAATTCTCATTGGGGTCTGTTACAAACCTCCAAATATAACAGAAACCAAGGAAAGTCTACTTCTAAAACAGATAGATGAAGCTGCAACCCATAATGAGGTCCTGGTTATGGGGGACTTTAACTACCCGGATATTAACTGGGAAACAGAAACCTGTGAAACCCATAAAGGCAACAGGTTTCTGCTAATAACCAAGAAAAATTATCTTTCACAATTGGTGCAGAATCCAACCAGAGGAGCAGCACTTTTAGACCTAATACTATATAATAGACCTGACAGAATAACAAATCTGCAGGTGGTCGGGCATCTAGGAAATAGCGACCACAATATTGTACAGTTTTACCTGTCTTTCACTAGGGGAACTTGTCAGGGAGTCACAAAAACACTGAACTTTAGGAAGGCAAAGTTTGACCAGCTTAGAGTTGCCCTTAATCTGGTAGACTGGGACAATATCCTCAGAATTAAGAATACAGATAATAAATGGAAAATATTTAAGAACATCCTAAATAGGCACTGCAAGCGGTTTATACCTTGTGGGAATAAAAGGACTAGAAATAGGAAAAACCCAATGTGGCTAAACAAAGAAGTAAGACAGGCAATTAACAGTAAAAAGAAAGCATTTGCACTACTAAAGCAGGATGGCACCATTGAAGCTCTAAAAAACTATAGGGAGAAAAATACTTTATCTAAAAAAATAATTAAAGCTGCCAAAAAGGAAACAGAGAAGCACATTGCTAAGGAGAGTAAAACTAATCCCAAACTGTTCTTCAACTATATCAATAGTAAAAGAATAAAAACTGAAAATGTAGGCCCCTTAAAAAATAGTGAGGAAAGAATGGTTGTAGATGACGAGGAAAAAGCTAACATATTAAACACCTTCTTCTCCACGGTATTCACGGTGGAAAATGAAATGCTAGGTGAAATCCCAAGAAACAATGAAAACCCTATATTAAGGGTCACCAATCTAACCCAAGAAGAGGTGCGAAACCGGCTAAATAAGATTAAAATAGATATATCTCCGGGTCCGGATGGCATACACCCACGAGTACTAAGAGAACTAAGTAATGTAATAGATAAACCATTATTTCTTATTTTTAGGGACTCTATAGCGACGGGGTCTGTTCCGCAGGACTGGCGCATAGCAAATGTGGTGCCAATATTCAAAAAGGGCTCTAAAAGTGAACCTGGAAATTATAGGCCAGTCAGTAAGTCTAACCTCTACTGTTGGTAAAATATTTGAAGGGTTTCTGGAGGATGTTATTCTGGATTATCTCAATGAGAATAACTGTTTAACTCCATATCAGCATGGGTTTATGAGAAATCGCTCCTGTCAAACCAATCTAATCAGTTTTTATGAAGAGGTAAGCTATAGGCTGGACCACGGTGAGTCATTGGACGTGGTATATCTCGATTTTTCCAAAGCGTTTGATACCGTGCCGCACAAAAGGTTGGCACACAAAATGAGAATGCTTGGCCTGGGGGAAAATGTGTGTAAATGGGTTAGTAACTGGCTTAGTGATAGAAAGCAGAGGGTGGTTATAAATGGTATAGTCTCTAACTGGGTCGCTGTGACCAGTGGGGTACCGCAGGGGTCGGTATTGGGGCCTGTTCTCTTCAACATATTCATTAATGATCTGGTAGAAGGTTTACACAGTAAAATATCGATATTTGCAGATGATACAAAACTATGTAAAGCAGTTAATACAAGAGAAGATAGTATTCTGCTACAGATGGATCTGGATAAGTTGGAAACTTGGGCTGAAAGGTGGCAGATGAGGTTTAACAATGATAAATGTAAGGTTATACACATGGGAAGAAGGAATCAATATCACCATTACACACTGAACGGGAAACCACTGGGTAAATCTGACAGGGAGAAGGACTTGGGGATCCTAGTTAATGATAAACTTACCTGGAGCAGCCAGTGCCAGGCAGCAGCTGCCAAGGCAAACAGGATCATGGGGTGCATTAAAAGAGGTCTGGATACACATGATGAGAGCATTATACTGCCTCTGTACAAATCCCTAGTTAGACCGCACATGGAGTACTGTGTCCAGTTTTGGGCACCGGTGCTCAGGAAGGATATAATGGAACTAGAGAGAGTACAAAGGAGGGCAACAAAATTAATAAAGGGGATTGGAGAACTACAATACCCAGATAGATTAGCGAAATTAGGATTATTTAGTCTAGAAAAAAGACGACTGAGGGGCGATCTAATAACCATGTATAAGTATATAAGGGGACAATACAAATATCTCGCTGAGGATCTGTTTATACCAAGGAAGGTGACGGGCACAAGGGGGCATTCTTTGCGTCTGGAGGAGAGAAGGTTTTTCCACCAACATAGAAGAGGATTCTTTACTGTTAGGGCAGTGAGAATCTGGAATTGCTTGCCTGAGGAGGTGGTGATGGCGAACTTAGTCGAGGGGTTCAAGAGAGGCCTGGATGTCTTCCTGGAGCAGAACAATATTGTATCATACAATTATTAGGTTCTGTAGAAGGACGTAGATCTGGGGATTTATTATGATGGAATATAGGCTGAACTGGATGGACAAATGTATTTTTTCGGCCTTACTAACTATGTTACTATGTTACTATATAATATGCGGTCTGGTCATGGTGTAGCGGTATTTTTTCCTTGTATGTGATATTATTGGTCATTTTAAAAATTGAAAAATAAATAAAAATATACCTAAATTGTATTGCATATTTTAACAAATATTTAATAGGTTACAGCAGAGTAGGGCCCAGCCAAAAGTGTCTACCGTGTTATGGTGGCGGCTTAAAAAATCTTTTGGCCAAAACAAAAGCTGCTGGCTATGTATGTGATCTGGTGATGGGAACTGTTAATGTGTGATAGGTGAGAAGTGGAGTTTTTCCAAGAGAGAGCGAAGGGACTGTGGACAGTTCGAGGGGTGGAGTATGGAGGCGGGGCTGGGTTGGAGCCTGGGCGAAGTCTCAAGGGGGCCCTGAAAATTTTGCCAGTATGGGGCCCCGAAATTTCTAGTGGTGGCCCTGAACGCAGCCCACGTATTATATAGCAGTGTGGGCACATATCCCTGTTAAAAACAATAATTAAAATAAAAAATAGTTATATACTCACCCGCCTGGATCCAGCGAAGCTCTGGCGATGCGCGCGGCTGCAGGATTGCATTGCAAAATTACCCAGATGACTTAGCGGTGTCGCAAGACCGCTAAGTCTTTTGGGTAATTTCGCAATGCATCTCTGGGAACAGAAGCTGGTGGCAGGCGCGAGCGCATCGTCGGACTACGGAAGATGAGCATAGCAGATTTTTTGTTTTTTTATTATTTTTAACATTACATTATACATGCGCCCGCACATCAATAGGTGAAACTGCCGCAGCGCCGGTAGGGGCCCGGTGAGCAGACGAGACGGGGCCCGATGCGGGCCCGCCCTTTACCCACTGGGCCCATACGCCAGTCAGGGCATAATGCCCTGATGGCGACGGGCAATCTGAGTGGTAGCCCAGGGCCCCCCCACACCACTGGGCCCTGGGCTACCGCCCAGATTGACCCTATTATAATCCGCCCCTGGGCGCCGGCCACTGACTGCAGGGGAGTAGGGAGGGACCAATCGGACTGTGCACGTCGCTGATTGGTTGCGGCAGCCATGACAGGCAGCTGGCGAGACCAATCAGCGACGCGGGATTTCCATTACAGAAGTTGCAGACAGACAGACGGAAGTACCCCTTAGACAATTATATATATAGATATATATATACAGTATACTGTATATATATATATATCTATATATATAGATATATATATATATATTTGTTATCCAGCAAATATAATTTTTCTGATTAGCCAGCGAAGGTATCATTCTTTACTTAGAAACATTTATTTAACCCCTCTCTGGCATCCGATGTACTATTCCGTCCATGTGACCTGGGACTTAAAGGGACACTGTCACCTGAATTTGGAGGGAACAATCTTCAGCCATGGAGGCGGGGTTTTGGGGTTTTTGATTCACCCTTTCCTTACCTGCTGGCTGCATGCTGGCTGCAATATTGGATTGAAGTTCATTTTCTGTCCTCCGTAGTACATGCCTGCACAAGGTAATCTTGCCTTGCGCAGGCGTGTACTATGGAGAACAGAGAATGAACTTCAATCCAATATTGCAGCCAGCATGCAGCCAGCAGGTAAGGAAAGGGTGAATCAAAAAACCCCAAACCCCGCCTCCATGGCTGAAGATTGTTCCCTCCAAATTCAGGTGACAGTGTCCCTTTAATTCCAATGGACGGAATAGTATGTCATATGTGATCAGCTGCGCTCACGGGGGGGAGCAATTGTGACCGTGTGTCAGCTGATTATCACAGCTGACACCAGGTACTAAGTGCCCGGCACTTTAACCCCCAGAAAACTGTGATCGAACAAGATCGCAGCATTCTGGTGCCATAGAGCAGAGGTCCCCAACTCCAGTCCTCAAGGCCCACCAACAGGTCATGTTTTCAGGATTTCCTTTGCATTGCACAGGTGATGCAATTATTACCTGGGCAAGACTAAGGAAATCCTGAAAACATGACCTGTTGGTGGGCCTTGAGGACTGGAGTTGGGGACCTCTGCCATAGAGGATCCAAGATGGCCATGGGGTCCTGCGGGGAGGTGGCTTGTGAGCGCCTGCTGAGAGCAGGACCTG
Source organism: Ranitomeya imitator (assembly GCF_032444005.1). Taxonomy (NCBI): domain Eukaryota; kingdom Metazoa; phylum Chordata; class Amphibia; order Anura; family Dendrobatidae; genus Ranitomeya; species Ranitomeya imitator. Next base: position 438,256,260 of record NC_091285.1, read on the forward strand.
AGAAGCCTCCTTCACTGCCTGTCAGATCGCTGATCTGACACAGTGCTGTGCAAAATGCACTCTACTCTCAAGATCGCATCTCACCACCTTTGCACTTGACCCGAACCCTTCCCACTTCATCCCAAACCTCGCCACAGTCTTCATTCCAACTCTAACCCATCTCTTTAACCTATCACTAACAACTGGTGTTTTCCCCTCCAGCTTTAAACATGCCTCAATCACACCTATCCTCAAAAAGCCCTCTCTTGACCCATCCTCTGTATCTAGCTATCGCCCTATATCACTTCTCCCCTATGCCTCAAAATTACTGGAACAACACGTCCATCTTGAACTGTCCTCCCATCTCTCTTCCTGCTCCCTCTTCGACCGCTTACAATCAGGCTTCCGGTCACACCATTCCACTGAAACTGCCCTAACTAAGGTCACCAATGACCTATTAACTGCCAAAAGCAAGCGACACTACTCTATCCTCCTCCTCCTGGACCTGTCCTCTGCCTTTGACACAGTGGACCATTCCCTATCACTACAGACCATCTCATCCCTTGGCATCACAGACTTGGCCCTATCCTGGATCTCGTCATACCTAACAGACCGGACATTCAGCGTCTCCCACTCACACACCACCTCCTCACCTCGCCCCCTATCTGTCGGAGTCCCACAAGGTTCAGTTCTAGGGCCCCTGCTCTTCTCCATTTACACTTTTGTCCTGGGGCAGCGCATAGAATCTCATGGCTTTCAGTATCATCTCTACACAGACGACACACAGATCTATATCTCTGAACCAGATATCACCTCCCTATTAACCAGAATCCCTCAATGTCTGTCCACTATTTCATCCTTCTTCTCCGCTAGATTTCTAAAACTTAACATGGACAAAACAGAGTTCATTGTCTTTCCCCCATCTCACGCGACCCCCCCAACGAACCTATCCATTACAGTAAACAGCTGCCCTATCTCCCCAGTCCCACAAGTTCGCTGTCTCGGGGTAATCCTTGACACTGATCTTTCCTTCAAACCACATATCCAAGCCCTTTCCACTTCCTGCCGCCTTCAACTCAAAAATATTTCACGAATCTGTACATTCCTAAACCGAGAATCTGCAAAAACCCTAGTCCATGCCCTCATCATCTCCTGCCTTGACTACTGTAACCTCCTGCTCTGTGGCCTCCCCTCTAACACTCTCGCACCCCTCCAATCTATTCTAAACTCTGCTGCCCGACTAATCCACCTGTCCCCCTGCTATTCCCCGGCCTCTCCCCTCTGTCAATCCCTTCACTGGCTCCCCATTACCCAGAGACTCCAGTACAAAAGCCTAACCATGACATACAAAGCCATCCACAACCTGTCTCCTCCATACATCTGTGACCTCGTCTCCCAGTACTTACCTGCACGCAACCTCCGATCCTCACAAGACCTCCTTCTCTACTCCCCTCTTATCTCCTCTTCCCACAATCGCATACAAGATTTCTCTCGCGCATCCCCCCTACTCTGGAACTCTCTACCACAACATATCAGACTCTCGCCTACCATCGAAACCTTCAAAAAGATCCTGAAGACCCACCTCTTCCGACAAGCCTACAACCTGCAGTAACCACCAATCGACCAAACCACTGCACAACCAGCTCTATCCTCACCCTCCTCACCCATCCCTTGTAGATTGTGAGCCCTCGTGGGCAGGGTCCTCTCTCCTCCTGTACCAGTTGTGACTTGTTTTGTTCAAGATTATTGTACCTGTTTTTATTATGTATACCCCTCCTCACATGTAAAGCGCAATGGAATAAATGGCGCTATAATAATAAATAATAATAATAATCACCAGGATCCATGGAAGCACTCCAGAGTTATAACCTCATAAAGGGACAGTGGTCAGAATTGTAAAAACTGACCTGGTCATTAACGTGCAAACCACCCTTGGGGGTAAAGGGGTTAAACGTTTATCACACTTAGGCTTCTTTCACACTAGCGTCGGAATCTCCCCGTCGCAATGCGTCGGGGAGAGATTCCGACGCTAGCGCTTAGCGCATTGCACAATTGAGGCAGCGGATGCATTTCTCCGGCGCATCCGCTGCCCCATTGTAAGGTGCGGGGAGGTGGGGGCGGAGTTCCGGCCGCGCATGCACGGTTGGAAAAAGCGGTCCGTCAGGAGCAAAAAATGTTACATGTAGCGTTTTTTGCTCCCAACGGTCCGCAGAAGCACAACGCATCCGTCGCTCGACGGATGCGACGTGTGGCAATCCGTCGCAAATGCGTCGTCAATACAAGTCTATGGGGAAAAAACGCATCCTGCAAGCACTTTTGCAGGATGCGTTTTTTCTGCAAAACGACGCATTGTGACGGATTGCAGAAAACGCTAGTGTGAAAGTAGCCTAAGGCTTAGAAACAGTTTGTATGGCATTTATTTGCTGTAATTAAATGCTGACCTCTAGTGGCTGGTTGTGGTATTTGCCAAAATATTCATGTCAGTGGTGCAGGCTGTACACAATCATTCAGATGCAATGCTCTTGAAAAGTTTGTTCCAGCTTATCTAAATATTTTTAAGACAGCCTCAATAAATTTGTAAAAGAAAAATAAATTTAAAAGGAGAAAATCCCTTTAAAAACATTCTCAGGCATTCACAGGCAACTCATTATAAAGCAGTGTACAGAACAATCAACACATTACACCAGTGGTAGTCAATAGGAAATAAATGTGTGACTCAAATTCGGACCAAAACTCCTTTTAGCCTGGTCAACAGGATGGCAGGAAGCAGTATTAAAGGCACAGTACAATACAACGGTTCAAATATTAGCAAATGTATAAGGAAGTCAATACTGCAGCTCCTGCTGCGAACGCAATGGTGCCGGAAACGGCCGATGCAGTGTCCTCATTAATGGGGTCAAGCAGACAACAATACCCCCGTCTTCTGGTGACAGTGGTCGGTCTCTGGTACCTTCCACTTCCCCTAGTCCATGTACTGTAGATGCCTCGAAGGTTACGAGCCACTGTACTGTCTAAGTCCGACCTGTCTCCTGCACAACTCTCCTGACAGTCTCGGTCAAACGGGCCCAAAGTGGCTGACGGTAATACGGGTCACGGTCTTGTACGAGCCCAGTGTGGCTCGGTAGGTGTGGCCCATTGAGGGTGCCAAGATCTGTACTGTCCCTGGTCACTCTTATGGGGCACGTGTGTAGTCAGGCGCGGGCTGGGCCGGGTGGAAAAGGGGCATGTGCCCCCCGGGCCGGTCACCAAGCAGCTGATTCGGGCTGCTGGTGGCCGGTGCTGTGTTCTCTATGTCCTGGCAGCTGCCTCACAGTGGAGCTGCAGACACGCCCCCTGCTCCCTGTGTGCGCTGGCTGCAGAGGTAGAGGGGACACTGCTGCATGTAACTGCTGGAGATCTGCATGTGGATGGCCCAGACATCAGTGAGTACCTTCAGCTCTGTGTGTGGTGAGGAGGTGAACGCTGCTGCTCACCTCCCGATAAGTCCAGGGCCGGTCTCTATAGTATCAGTGGCCGCTCTGCTGATGCTCACAGATTTATTGCAGGAGTCTGAACTTTCACCCTGTCAGTGCCAGGTCATCGGCTCCAGGGTCACCAGACTGCAGGAAAGTTCAGCCTCCTGCAATAAATCTCCCTATACCGAGAGTGAGCACAGACTGTCTACAGAATCCAGCACTGGAGTGATCAAGCCTGATGCTGGTGACCAGACATCACATGCTATATACATGGCCCTGTATATATACAGTGCATGTATGGCCAGGGCCATGTGCAGGATTGATCCATCCAGTGTATATAATATTGTATATCTGTGCCTATGGTATACCACTATCAAGGGCGTAACTACAGAGGTTGCAGCAGGGCCCGGAGTGTTAAGGGACCCCTAAGCACGCGGAGCTACAAAATGGGCCACCGGCCCTCTAAATCCTCTGCACAGGCCCTGGTGCGTGCTCTTTTGCTGAACGCGCTGACCAAGGCCGTGGCGGCCCACATGAGCACAGCCCTCATTTGTGCTTGCGTACACGGCTGCAGCTTTTGTCAGTGAAGGCAAACAGGAGAGCGCACGCACCAGGGCCTGTGCAAAGGTTTGAAAAGGCCGCCACCACACGCAGAGACACCAGAGCCTCACCGTGTCTGACCCTGGCCAGAACCAGCATCAGAGAACAGCGCTCTCCTCACCAATCCCCGGCCGGCATCCGCCCCACGTCCTTAGCACCTCCGATGCTGGCTGGAGTGGACCCTCCTCATCCTCCACTATCTCAGGTGAGAACCAAGATGAAAACTTTTGTAAGTATATGCAGCATTTGCAGTTTGACCTGTCTAATGTATATTGTATACTGTTGTATATACATTATATAGGTGAAACTGCGGTACGTACATTATATAGGTGATACCACTGTGTGTAATATACTGCGACCGCTGTGTATAGGCCATATAGGTCAGCCGCAGTGTTTATGTGCGTGTGTGTGTATATATATATATACATACACAGACACACACACACACATTTGTACACACACAGCGTCTGGCCTTTATGGGCTATACATAGCGGTCGCAGTATATTACACACAGTGGTATCAGCTATATAATGTACATACCGCAGTCGCGGTTTCACCTATATAATGTATGTGTGAGTGAGTGTGTGTGTCTATGTATGTGTGTGTGTGCGCGCGTGCATGTATGTATGTGTATGTATGTATATATATACCGTGTGTGTGTGTGTCTATGTGTGTGTGTGTGCGTGCATGTATGTATGTGTGTCTATGTATGTGTATATGTGTGTGTGCATGCATGTATGTATGTGTGTCTATGTATGTGTATATATAGATATGTGTGTGAGTGTCTGTATATGTGTGTATGTGTGTGTGTGTGTCTACGTGTGTGCGTGCATGTATGTGTGTGTGTGTGTATATATATATATATATATATATATATAGCAAGTAGAAAAAGGGAACAGCACAGAAATACTTATCTTCAGGTGCAGGGCCCCAAGACAATCAGTCCAGCGATCATCCACAATTGCAAGTATCCAAAAACGAGGCAGCACTCCATAGTTCAATATAAAAACGTGCAGGGTTTAATTTACCCACATATTCTGGCAACGTTTCAGCTCACAATGAGCTTTTCTCAAGGCTTGAGAAAAGCTCATTGTGAGCTGAAACGTTGCTAGAATATGTGGGTAAATTAAACCCTGCACGTTTTTATATTGAACTATGGAGTGCTGCCTCGTTTTTGGATACATATATATATATATATATATACACGTAATTGTTGGATTATAAGACGCTCCGGATTATAAGACGCACCCCAAATTTTGAGGAGAAAAATAAGAAAAAAATATTTTTTAATAAAATGGTGGTGCTTCTTATAATCCATGCGTCTTATTGCTTACTGGGTGCAGTGAAGGGGGGTCTCAGGGTCGTTGCTGGAGGAGGCAGGAGTGGGGTGATGCTGCAGGCCAGGATGAGGGGGGCACTGATGTGCGGCGTGATGGTGTGGGGGGTCTTGTGCTGGTGCATGTCAGGTGCTGCTGCTGGGTGTCTCTGGATGCCTGGCGGTTGCTGGCCGGTGCTGCGGGTGTCTCCGGTGCCCAGCAGTGCTGCGTGGGTGTCCGGCGCTGCCATTTTGCGACAGGCCAGAGCCCCAGTAATTCCACGGTTCCCTGTGTGTGTGCGGTGGACTCCGAGAATATGGCCGAGAATATGGGCTAATAAAGAGTCCACTGCTTAAAGGGATTGTCTCCCACTAGGACAACCTCGTCTTAAACTAAATGTTCGGCCGCGATAAATTAATAAAACCTATACTCACCTGCCGTGCCAGCGCCGTTCCCACAGAGGCTGTGATGTGGTGTTATGACACGTGATGCCTGGAACCAATCAGTGCTGGTGTCACTGTCTTCGCCTTCAGACAAACTGAACATGAAGAGGACATGCAGGGTGAGCTGCTTGATCCCGGACGTCCTCTTCATGTTCAGATTGTGCGAAGATTGAGACAGTGACACCAGCACTGATTGGTGCCGGGCATCACGTGTCACAACACCACATCACAGCCTCTGTGGGAACGGCGCTGGCACAGGAGGTGAGTATAGGCTTTATTAATTTATCGGGGCCGAACATTTAGGGGTTGTCCTAGTAGTGGACAAGCCCTTAAATATTTGGTGCTGCTCAGTTTTATATACTGTATATAGCCTGCGTGGCGTAAATCTAAGTATCTGTGTATGTACACCGCACAGTGCCACTCCTCCTGTCCTGTATATATACACCACACAGTGCCACTCCTCCTGTCCTGTATATATACACTGCACAGTACCACTCCTCCTGTATATATACACTGCACAGTACCACTTCTGTATATATACACTGCACAGTACCACTGCCCTGTATATATACATTGCACAGTACCTCTCCTCCTGTATATATACACTGCACAGTACCACTCCTGCTGTATATATACACTGCACAGTACCACTCCTCCTGTCCTGTATATATACACTGCACAGTACCACTCCTCCTGTATATATACACTGCACAGTACCACTTCTGTATATATACACTGCACAGTACCGCTCCTCCTGTCCTGTATATATACACTGCACAGTACCACTCCTCCTGTATATATACACTGCACAGTACCACTCCTGCTGTATATATACACTGCACAGTACCACTCCTCCTGTCCTGTATATATACACTGCACAGTACCACTCCTCCTGTATATATACACCACACAGTCACACAGTGCCACTCCTCCTGTCCTGTATATATACACTGCACAGTACCACTCCTCCTGTATATATACACTGCACAGTACCACTTCTGTATATATACACTGCACAGTACCGCTCCTCCTGTCCTGTATATATACACTGCACAGTACCACTCCTCCTGTATATATACACTGCACAGTACCACTTCTGTATATATACACTGCACAGTACCGGTCCTCCTGTCCTGTATATATACACTGCACAGTACCACTCCTCCTGTATATATACACTGCACAGTACCACTTCTGTATATATACACTGCACAGTACCGCTCCTCCTGTCCTGTATATATACACTGCACAGTACCACTCCTCCTGTCCTGTATATATACACTGCACAGTACCACTCCTCCTGTATATATACACTGCACAGTACCACTCCTCCTGTCCTGTATATATACAATGCACAGTACCACTCCTCCTGTCCTGTATATATACAATGCACAGTACCACTCCTCCTGTCCTGTATATACAGTGGGGCAAAAAAGTATTTAGTCAGTCAGCAATAGTGCAAGTTCCACCACTTAAAAAGATGAGAGACGTCTGTAATTTACATCATAGGTAGACCTCAACTATGGGAGACAAACTGAGAAAAAAAAATCCAGAAAATCACATTGTCTGTTTTTTTAACATTTTATTTGCATATTATGGTGGAAAATAAGTATTTGGTCAGAAACAAAATTTCATCTCAATACTTTGTAATATATCCTTTGTTGGCAATGACAGAGGTCAAACGTTTTCTGTAAGTCTTCACAAGGTTGCCACACACTGTTGTTGGTATGTTGGCCCATTCCTCCATGCAGATCTCCTCTAGAGCAGTGATGTTTTTGGCTTTTCGCTTGGCAACACGGACTTTCAACTCCCTCCAAAGGTTTTCTATAGGGTTGAGATCTGGAGACTGGCTAGGCCACTCCAGGACCTTGAAATGCTTCTTACGAAGCCACTCCTTCGTTGCCCTGGCGGTGTACTTTGGATCATTGTCATGTTGAAAGACCCAGCCACATTTCATCTTCAATGCCCTTGCTGATGGAAGAGGTTTGCACTCAAAATCTCACGATACATGGCCCCATTCATTCTTTCATGTACCCGGATCAGTCGTCCTGGCCCCTTTGCAGAGAAACAGCCCCAAAGCATGATGTTTCCACCACCATGCTTTACAGTAGGTATGGTGTTTGATAGATGCAACTCAGTATTCTTTTTCCTCCAAACACGACAAGTTGTGTTTCTACCAAACAGTTCCAGTTTGGTTTCATCAGACCATAGGACATTCTCCCAAAACTCCTCTGGATCATCCAAATGCTCTCTAGCAAACTTCAGACGGGCCCGGACATGCACTGGCTTAAGCAGTGGGACACGTCTGGCACTGCAGGATCTGAGTCCATGGTGGTGAAGTGTGTTACTTATGGTAGGCCTTGTTACATTGGTCCCAGCTCTCTGCAGTTCATTCACTAGGTCCCCCCGCGTGGTTCTGGGATTTTTGCTCACCGTTCTTGTGATCATTCTGACCCCACAGGGTGGGATTTTGCGTGGAGCCCCAGATCGAGGGAGATTATCAGTGGTCTTGTATGTCTTCCATTTTCTAATTATTGCTCCCTCTGTTGATTTCTTCACTCCATGCTGGTTGGCTATTGCAGATTCAGTCTTCCCAGCCTGGTGCAGGGCTACAATTTTGTTTCTGGTGTCCTTTGACAGCTCTTTGGTCTTCACCATAGTGGAGTTTGGAGTCAGACTGTTTGAGGGTGTGCACAGGTGTCTTTTTATACTGATAACACGTTTAAACAGGTGCCATTACTACAGGTAATGTGTGGAGGAAAGAGGAGACTCTTAAAGAAGAAGTTACAGGTCTGTGAGAGCCAGAAATCTTGATTGTTTGTTTCTGACCAAATACTTATTTTCCACCACAATATGCAAATAAAATGTTAAAAAAACAGACAATGTGATTTTCTGGATTTTTTTTTCTCAGTTTGTCTCCCATAGTTGAGGTCTACCTATGATGTAAATTACAGACGCCTCTCATCTTTTTAAGTGGTGGAACTTGCACTATTGCTGACTGACTAAATACTTTTTTGCCCCACTGTATACACTGCACAGTACCACTCCTCCTGTATATATACACTGCACAGTACCACTCCTCCTGTATATACACACTGCACAGTACCACTCCTCCTGTCCTGTATATACACTGCACAGTACCACTTCTCCTGTCCTGTATATATACAATGCACAGTACCACTCCTCCTGTCCTGTATATATACAATGCACAGTACCACTCCTCCTGTCCTGTTCTCGGATAGGCGACATTGGTCTTTGGGAGGGTTAATATTGGTTTATTATTTTCAGGAATACTATGGGAAAATAATATATATATATATATATATATTGGAAAACACATTTAAATGGATTATACCAAGTAATTCCCTTTCCCGAGAACTTTGTAGTTGCTGGGGTCCGAACGCTGGGACCCCCATGATCTCGAGAACCGGCGCTCTAAAGAAGCGATCAATCGTGCGCACTGCGACGGCATTCAAACATAGCTCTTCCAATAACGCCTTTAAGAGGAGCGTTGAAGAACACAACACAGTATAGGAAAATCCACTGATCGGGTGTCGGGGAGTGTTATAGTCTGTGGGCTGGTGGGGTTTGTGTGGCATTGCTCCTTTTTTGTTCCAGTACGGCCCTGGACAGCTCTGCAGAGAGGCTGCCTTACTTTGTACTGGTTTTATTCCCTGCACATAGTAGGGCAGCTGAAGGGTTCAGGTAGCAGTGTCATCGCCCTGTGTTGTTCTGTAGCCCACATTCCCACCCTGACTATATACAGTGGCAACTAAGGGGTAGACAGCAGTTCCTTATGAATAGTAGGGTCAGTGGGTAAATGTGTCTACCTGTTTTACAATGGTATGGCCCAAATGTGAGCTGAGGTAAAACATTGCCAGAAGCTAAGAGGCACTAACATGTCCATACACAGGCACTAATGCCCTCACACTTCTGCCAGTATGTACTGCTGTGTGTGTGTGGCAGTAGTTTTTCTAATAGTCTTATCACATCTGTCTGCCATACTTCCTTGAGGCGGGATGGGAACTAAAGTTGACGTGTTCTAATATTGAGCTCCCATTTCCCAGCTCTGGAAATTCACCACTTACGGTTGGAGGATTGGCAGTCATTACATGGTTTAGAGGAGCACACTTCCATTTATAAGGGGTTGACCCCGTCAGGCTGGGTTTACAGGAGGGATACCCTCCGCGAGGCTGGAGGTTGTGGTGTGTATACAGAATGTAAACTTCACTCTTGTGAACCCAGCCTACAACTAATTATGTAATGGTGCATGTATTACTAATGCAGATGACAATTGCGTGTGTCGCCATTTCTAATTCATCTAAATATTTTGGCATGGGGGGACCCCATTTGACAGTTCGCAGCGGGGCCCATAACTTTTGTAGTTACGCCACTGCTCTGTAGTAAGCTCCGTTCTGTTCCCATATGTCTGTAGTAAGCTCTGTTCTGCTCCCATATCTCTGGAGTAAAATCAGTTCTGCTCCCATATCTCTGTAGTAAGCTCTGTTCTGCTCCCATATCTCTGTAGTAAGATCAGTTCTGCTCCCATATCTCATAGTAAGCTCTGTTCTGCTCCCATATCTCTGTAGTAAGCGCTGTTCTGCTCCCATATGTCTGTAGTAAGATCAGTTCTGCTTCCATATCTCATAGTAAGCTCTGTTCTGCTCCCATATCTCTGTAGTAAGCTCTGTTCTGCTCCCATATCTCATAGTAAGCTCTGTTCTGCTCCCATATCTCTGTAGTAACCTCTGTTCTGCTCCCATATGTCTGTAGTAAGCTCCGTTCTGCTCCAATATCTCTGTAGTAAGCTCTGTTCTGCTCCCTTATCTCTGGAGTAAACTCGGTTCTGCTCCCATATCTCTGTAGTAAGCTCTGTTCTGCTCCCATATGTCTGTAGTAAGCTCCATTCTGCTCCCATATCTCTGTAGTAAGCTCTGTTCTGCTCACTTATCTCTGGAGTAAGATCAGTTCTGCTCCCATATCTCATAGTAAGCTCCGTTCTGCTCCCATATGTCTGTAGTAAGCTCCGTTCTGCTCCCATATCTCTGTAGTAAGTTCTTTTCTGCTCCCTTATCTCTGGAGTAAGATCAGTTCTGCTCCCATATCTCATAGTTAGCTCTGTTCTGCTCCCATATCTCTGTAGTAAGCTCTGTTCTGCTCCCATATCTCATAGTAAGCTCTGTTCTGCTCCCATATCTCTGTAGTAAGCTCTGTTCTGCTCCCATATCTCATAGTAAACTCTGTTCTGCTCCCATATCTCATAGTTAGCTCTGTTCTGCTCCCATATCTCTGTAGTAAGCTCTGTTCTGCTCCCATATCTCATAGTAAGCTCTGTTCTGCTCCCATATCTCTGTAGTAAGCTCTGTTCTGCTCCCATATCTCATAGTAAACTCTGTTCTGCTCCCATATCTCTGTAGTAACCTCTGTTCTGCTCCCATATGTCTGTAGTAAGCTCCGTTCTGCTCCAATATCTCTGTAGTAAGCTCCGTTCTGCTCCCATATCTCTGTAGTAAGCTCTGTTCTGCTCCCATATGTCTGTAGTAAGCTCGGTTCTGCTCCCATATCTCTGTAGTAAGCTCGATTCTGCTCCCATATCTCTGTAGTAAGCTCTGTTCTGCTCCCATATCTCATAGTAAGCTCTGTTCTGCTCCCATATCTCATAGTAAGCTCTGTTCTGCTCCCATATCTCATAGTAAGCTCTGTTCTGCTCCCATATCTCTGTAGTAAGCTCCGTTCTGCTCCCATATCTCTGTAGTAAGCTCTGTTCTGCTCCCTTATCTCTGGAGTAAGATCAGTTCTGCTCCCATATCTCATAGTAAGCTCCGTTCTGCTCCGATATCTCTGTAGTAAGCTCCGTTCTGCTCCCATATCTCTGTTGTAAGCTCTGTTCTGCTCCCATATGTCTGTAGTAAGCTCCGTTCTGCTCCCATATCTCTGTAGTAAGCTCCGTTCTGCTCCCATATCTCTGTTGTAAGCTCTGTTCTGCTCCCATATGTCTGTGGTAAGCTCTGTTCTGCTCCCATATGTCTGTAGTAAGCTCCGTTCTGCTCCCATATCTCTGTAGTAAGCTCCGTTCTGCTCCCATATCTCTGTAGTAAGCTCTGTTCTGCTCCCTTATCTCTGGAGAAAGCTCAGTTCTGCTCCCATATCTATGCAGCAAGCTCAGTTCTGTTTCCATATCTCTGTACCAGCATGTTTTTAAAGCCTGTTATGTCTGCTGCTTTAAAGCAATGGCCAGAGGTAAGCAGGAAAAAGGAGGGCCACCGCAACTGAAGGGCCACTGCCTTGTGATTGCCCCCCAGGCTGAAAAGTGCCAGCCAGCCCCTGCCGCTCGGTCTGCCCGGCTCGGCTGGGTGTATACGGCTCGGCTCTGCTTTGCACTGCTCCGCAGGGGTCTCTCTCTCTGGCATGCTACTGTACACGCTTGGCTCTGCAGGCGACGGGGCTGTTTCTATGTGACCCCTCACAGCGTCGGCACTCCGTGCAGGGGACAAGGGAAGCAGAGTGCGCTACTCACCGCTCTGCGCGCTGCTCTGCCCTGGCGCCAAACTGCTCTGCTTCGCCCGCCTTCTCTTTTTATCTCTCTGCTGCTGCACGCACTTTTCTGCCTCTCCCCGCCCCCTCCTGTCACCAGAAAGCCCTGTCTCTCTCCTGTTTCCCTCATACAGCAGGGGAAGGTCCTTCCCCTAATATGTTAGCGCTATATAAAAATAAAGATTATTATTATTAAGACACTGATAATTCGAATGGTAAACATTAAAAAACAGAATAACTTCCAAAGAGATTTTAAGTGAAGTCCAAAGTCAAGGTAGATCAGTGTCAGATGTCAAACAGCTATTTTGGCAAAAGTGGTCTTCATAGAAGATGATTGAGGAGATAACCACTGCTGAAAGGTGTTGAAATCAAATAATAAAAAGGCAAGTTTGGAATTTGCCAAAATGCATATTGAGACGCCACAAAGCTTCTGGAAGAATATTCCTTGGACAGATGAGACAGAACTGAAGCTTTTTGACAAGTCACGTCAACTCTATGTTCACAGATGCAAAAATGATACATACAAAGAAAAATACGTACTGCCCATAGCGGTAGAGTATGCAGCTGTTATGGGGCACTCAGTCAAGATAACGAGCTGGAGTGAGAGGAGAGGGGCCCCTCTCAGAACCTCTCATAATCAAGTGAATACCGCGAGCCAGGGAGAGCATGGTGCGCTGAGTGTAGGAGTTCAAAAGACCGCCGTCTCTGTCCTCCTGCATGGCGCTTCCCAATGGTGAGTGCTCACCTGTAGTCAGGGGGTCCAGGCTGCACAGCACACGGGGACAGCAGTGGAGGAGAAGCAGGACTTCCAATGTGTCTTCTGCTCCCTCCACTCTTCTCTTCCCAGCAGGCTGCAGCATCTCGGAGAAGAGGTCAGGGGAGGAGGCTCACTGCACGGAACAGCATGGCTGTAACAGGGAGCTGATATCAATCCTCTCTGCTGTGTCCCCATCCCCACAGTGGGTTCTGCAGCCCTCTCTGTTGTGAATTCTGTGGCAGAGTTCACTCCTATGGTCACAAGTGGTACTTCGGCTGATTCTCTCTGGGAGCTTCCGTTTGTGGAGGAAAGTGGTACTGCAGCTTTTGAGTTTCCTCCCTCAGGTGATCTGGTGAGGTCGTTAGCTGCTTCTCTACTTAACTCGACCTGATGCTGTGATCCATGCTTCCTGTCAATGTTCCAGTGTTGGACTTGTGTTTCTCTGGATCATTCCTGTGGCCTGCTGCTCTGCATAGCTAAGTGCTTCTTTGCTATTTGTTGCTATTTTTTCTGTCCAGCTTGTCTATTTGTTTTGCTGGAAGCTCTGGGACGCAAAGGGTGTACCTCCGTGCCGTTAGTTCGGTACGGAGGGTCTTTTTGCCCCCTTTGCGTGGTTTTCTTTAGGGTTTTGTGTAGACCGCAAAGTTATCTTTCCTATCCTCGTTCTGTCTAGAATATCGGGCCTCACTTTGCTGAATCTATTTCATCCCTACTTTTGTCTTTTCATCTTACTCACAGTCATTATATGTGGGGGGCTGCCTTTTCCTTTGGGGTATTTCTCTGAGGCAAGGTAGGCTTATTTTTCTATCTTCAGGCTAGTTAGTTTCTCAGGCTGTGCCGAGTTGCATAGGGAGCGTTAGGCGCAATCCACAGCTGCCTCTAGTTGTGTTTGGAGAGGATCAGGAATTGCGGTCTACAGAGTTTCCACGTCTCAGAGCTCGTTCTATTATTTTGGGTTATTGTCAGATCACTGTATGTGCTCTGATCGCTATGTACATTGTGTTACTGAATTGCCTTTCATAACACCTCTACAGCTGACCTCTGAACTGTGAGGCCAACCTCCTCCACAGCTCATCTGATCGCCTGAGGTCATAGATTAGTATGTGTGTGTTTGTATATGTACATAGGTGTGTGCATGTATGCATACCTCCCAACTTTTGAAGACAGGAAAGAGGGACAAATTTTAGGCCACGCCTCTGACCACACCCATTCATAATTAGTCACACCCATATCCACGTCCCAACCACACCCATTTAGCACTGCTGATCACACTGTTTCATATACAATAATTATAAACAAAAAAATATGGCCACACAGTGCTCCATACTGTATAATGACCGCACATGATGCTCCATACTGTATAATGGCCGCACATGATGCTCCATAGTGTATAACGGCCGCACATGATGCTCCATACTGTATAACGGCCACACATGATGCTCAATACTGTATAATGACCACACATGATGCTCCATACTGTATAATGGCCACACATGATGCTCCATACTGTATAATGGCCGCACATGATGCTCCATACTGTATAAGGGCCGCACATGATGCTCCATACTGTATAATAGCCACACGTGATGCTCCATACTGTATAATGACCACACATGATGCTCCATACTGTATAATGGCCACACATGATGCTCCATACTGTATAATGACCGCACATGATGCTCCATACTGTATAATGGCCACACATGATGCTCCATACTGTATAATGACCGCACATGATGCTCCATACTGTATAATGACCGCACATGATGCTCCATACTGTATAATGACCGCACATGATGCTCCATACTGTATAATGACCGCACATGATGCTCCATACTGTATAATGGCCGCACATGATGCTCCATACTGTATAATGGCCACACATGATGCTCCATACTGTATAATGACCGCACATGATGCTCCATACTGTATAATGGCCGCACATGATGCTCCATACTGTATAATGGCCGCACATGATGCTCCATACTGTATAATGACCGCACATGATGCTCCATACTGTATAATGACCGCACATGATGCTCCATACTGTATAATGGCCACACATGATGCTCCATACTGTATAATGACCGCACATGATGCTCCATACTGTATAATGACCGCACATGATGCTCCATACTGTATAATGGCCGCACATGATGCTCCATACTGTATATTGGCCGCACGATACTTTGTACCGTATAATGGCCACACATAGCTACTCCTACACACGCGGCTGCGCTCCGTACACTTTGCACATGGCTCCACTCCGTACACACGCGCTCTGCTCCATACACCTCGCACACACACGTTGCTCCGCTCCATACACCTCGCACACACACGTGGCTCCGCTCCATACACCTCGCACACACACGTGGCTCCGCTCCATACACCTCGCACACACACGTGGCTCCGCTCCATACACCTCGCACACACACGTGGCTCCGCTCCATACACCTCGCACACACAAGGCTCCGCTCCATACACCTTATACACACACGGCTCCGCTCCATACATCTCGTACACACACGGCTCTGCTACAAGCACACTGTAAACACCTCCTGACCCCACACAAGGCATTACACGCCTTGTCAGCTCTACAGCACTGTATAGGGACCCCGCACATGTCACTGGCTGCAGTAATGTTGCAGCGATTGTTTCTCTCTAGTTGTGAATATCACCATTGATTTCGGTCTCTCTGTCCATTCCTGAGAGTTCAGGGCACACAGCCTGTCCGTCCATCCACCACCTGCTCTGCTGCTCTGTGTTACCAGCACATAGGAATTACAGCAATGGAAAATGTCTCTGAACTTCACCTATTTGTTGCTGTGTACGGACAGTGCTTTCTAGATTATTCAGCAATAATAAAGTGATTGTATTGATCGGCAGCACATTACCTCCTGCAGGACCATGTGGAAAGGAGGCAGCAACCAGCACAGCGAGCTGAGCCTGCCTTCTGCGAGTGTGCACAGGACCTGTGATGAGGTCACAGGAGGGGAGGAGTTAGGGGTCACATGATCGGCAGATCGGGACCTCCATGGATTGCAGGACTGAGGCAGCCATACGGAAGGGTAAGGGCCTGGGGCATGGCTTAACTACACAAGGGGGCGTGTCGGTCCTGCTGTCTGCGGGATCAGAGCGTCCCGTGCGGGAGTGCAGGGCAAAGGCTGAAAACCGGGACAATCCCGCACAATGAGGGACGGTTGGGAGCTATGTGTATGTACAGTATGTACAGTGGGTACGGAAAGTATTCAGACCCCTTTAAATTTTTCACTCTTTGTTTCATTGCAGCCATTTGGTAAATTCAAAAAGTTCATTTTTTTCACATTAATGTACACTCTGCACCCCATCTTGACTGAAAAAAAGCAGAAATGTAGACATTTTGCAAATTTAATTAAGAAAAACTGAAATATCACATGGTCATAAGTATTCAGACCCTTTGCTCAAACACTCATATTTAAGTCACATACTGTCCATTTCCATGTGATTCTCCTTGAGATGGTTCTACTCCTTCATTAGAGTCCAGCTGTATTTAATTAAACAGATAGGTCTTCATTTGGAAAGGCACACACCTGTCTATACAAGACCTCACAGTTCAGAGTGCATGTCAGATCAAATGAGAATCATGAGGTCAAAGGAACTGGCCAAGGAGCTCAGAGACAGAATTGAGGCAATGCATAGATCTGGCCAAGGTTACAACAGAATTTCTGCAGTACTCAAGCTTCCTAAGAGCACAGTGGCCTCTATAATCCTTAAATGGAAGAAGTTTGGGACCACCAGAAGTCTTCCGAGACCTGGCTGTCCAGCCAAACTGAGCAATCATGGGAGAAGAGCCTTGGTGAAAGAGGTAAGGAAGAACCCCAAGATCACTGGGTCCGAGCTCCATAGATTCAGTAAGGAGATTGGAGAAAGTTCCACAAGGTCAACTATCACTGCAGCCCTCCACCAGTCAAGCCTTTATGGCAGAGTGGCCCAACGGAAGCCTCTCCTCTGTGCAAGACATATGAAAGGCTGCATACAGTTTGCTGAAAAACACATGAAAGACTCCCAGATTATGAGAAATAAGATTCTCTGGTCTGATGAGAGGAAGATAGACCTTTTTGGTGATAATTCTAAGTGGTATGTGTGGAGAAAACCAGGCACTGTTCATCACCTGCCCACTACAAGCCCAAAAGTGAAACGTGGTGGTAGCACCATGCTATGGGGGTGTTTTTCAGCTGCAGGGACAGGATGACTGGTTGTCATAGAAGGAAACATGAATGCGGCCAAGTACAGAGATATCCTGGATGCGTGGCCTGGCTTTGAACTGGGACACTCGGTACAGCCCCCTTCTGCCACAAGACCCAGAATAGAGAAAAGTCACAACCCAGTATGAAGGGATGGATCAAGGCTCTCACTACCCCAACCTCATGGGTCTTATTATCACAGTCTGTCCCCATGGTTACTCTGGCGACTGGGTAGTCCTTGGTGTCTCCATGTATGCAGCGGACACCCATCAACTTATTGGGGATTAACTGGTGGGGTAGTGCCGTGCTGATTAGTGTCTTCAGACTTCCAGAGTCCAGCAGCCCGAGGACCTTCACCCCATTGACAGAGACGGCACAGGACTGGAGGCCGTTGCAGGGTTTACAGTTGACCCTGCAGATCGGGTACACATAATACGAGCATCATCTACCGGGACTGCAGTCCATAGGTTCAGGGAGTATACTGCACCGGGCAGCTGTGTGCCCGGGATTGTGACACTGCCAACAGATCACTTTCTTCCCAGTGTTAGAGGTCCCCTCAGCAGGATTGGGTCAACCCCCTTTGTGGGCCTAGCCACACTCTTTGGTGATCCGGACCCCTTTTGAGTATCCCAGCAGAGGGGCGTAGTAATGTATGGTCTCCCCAGGAATTTCTCCACAATCTGGTACCTCTGTATTTGCCTGGGTAAGGAATGAATGAATCGGTCCATCACCACCCGCTCGCCTATCTGGGCCAGAGAGGACGACTCCGGCCAGGGCCGGACTGGCCATTGGGCAGTTCTGGCAAATGCCAGAAGGGCCTGTGGCAGTAGTGGGCCGCTCGACTGTGCTGCTGTCGGCACACTCCCCCCGCTGTCGGCACACTCCCGGCCCCGCATTCAACTATACCGGCATCATAGACGCCGGTACAGTTGAATGCAATGATGGAGGAGAGAGCGTCTGCTGTTGCTCCCTCTCCCATCATTCCCCGCTCTGCCAGCCGCAGACACTGCGGGTGCGTGATGATGTCATATCATCGCGCACCTGCTGTGTGACCGGGCAGGCAGACTGCAGCTGCTGAGACCGGAGCCAGGAGCAGCGCGGGGAAAGAGGAAAGGTGAGTAGAGTGTTTTTTAAAAATTATTATTATATATCAATGAGTGATAACTGGATTGTGGGGCTATTGGGGGGCTGCATTACATTCTATGGGGGCTGGCTGCATTATATTCTATGGGGCTGGGCTGCATTATATATTGTATGGTGGCTGTGCTGCGTTACATTCTATGGGGACTGGCTGCATTACATTCTATGGGGGCTGTGCTGCATTACATTCTATGGGGGCTGTGCTGTATTACATTCTATGGGGGCTGTGCTGCATTACATTCTATGGGGGCTGGCTGCATTACATTCTATGGGACTGGGCTGCATTACATTCTATGGAGGCTGTACTGCATTACATTCTATGGGGGCTGGCTGTATTACATTCTATGGGGACTGGCTGCATTGCATTCTATGGGGTCTGTGCTGCATTACATTCTATGGGGGCTGTGCTGTAATACATTCTATGGGGGCTGTGCTGCATTACATTCTATGGGGGCTGGCTGCATTACATTCTATGGGGCTGGGCTGCATTACATTCTATGGGGGCTGTACTGCATTACATTCTATGGGGGCTGGCTGTATTACATTCTATGGGGGCTGTGCTGTATTACATTCTATTGGGGCTGGCTGTATTACATTCTATTGGGGCTGTGCTGTATTACATTCTATGGGGGCTGTGCTGTATTACATTCCATGGGGGCTGGCTGCATTACATTCTATGGGGGCTGGCTGTATTACATTCTATGGGGGCTGTGCTGTATTACATTCTATGGGGGCTGGCTGTGTTACATTCTATGGGGCTGGTTGTATTACACTCTATATGGGCTGTGCTGCATTACATTCTATGGGGGCTGGCTGTATTACATTCTGTAGGGGCTGTGCTGTATTACATTCTATGGGGGCTGGCTGTGTTACATTCTATGGGGGCTGTGCTGCATTACATTCTATGGGGGCTGGCTGCATTACATTCTATGGGGGCTGTGCTGCATTACATTCTATGGGGGCTGTGCTGCATTAAATTCTATAGGGACTGAGCTGTAATGCTGGATACAGCTGTAATTATATGTTATATAGTCGTGTTACACTCTCCTCACTTCTTGTAACCTACAAGTGTACAGTACAAAGATATTATACAGTCACCATGTGACAATTGGGCCTGTGTGACTTCAAATGCCAGAGCTGAATTTTAATCCCAGTCCGGCCCTGACTCTGGCTGTAGCCACTTTTGGACCAAGTGTAGCAAATCAAACATCTGTGAGCGGGGTGGTTTATCGCCAGCATATGACCAACAGTGGACTCGTTGAGCCCTTACAGACATTGTCACCCCCAAGCATGCCAGTATCTCAGTTTGTAACTTCTCATACTCCTTGGCATCCTGGAGGGCTGTCACGGCCACTCTTTCCGCGGCCGTGCCTGCTGCCGGGACCACCGCCGCTCCCCCCGCTCATACTTACCCGCTGCGGCACACTCCTCTTGCAGGCACGCGTCCTCTCCTTCATTCTTCTCCGCTCCCTGGTTCTCGTCGGGTGCTCGTGCTCACCGCCCACTCCAGCACTTCCTCTTTCTGATTTACAGGCACTCTGTATCTCCTCTCTGTGATCCTGGAGGACCATGACCCAGAAGTCCTTCAGCACTCCTTGTATTTAAGACGATTCCTTCCTCTGTTCCTTGCCTGTCTGTCATTTGTGCTTCTGTCACTCAGGTCCACCTTTGTCTTTGCACTGCCTGTTCTGAGTCTCCGCTCTGTCCAGCCAGTTCAGCTTCTCTGCCTTTCCCAGGCTTCCTTGTCTCCTTGTCCAGTCCAGCCTTCCCAGTGTCCTCTCCGTACTCTGTTAGTCTGGTGTCTCTGTCCTGTCCTGCTTCCTTTGTGTCTTCCCTGTTATGGACCTGGTGGTTAGGAGCACCCGGCACGACCTGATAGTTAAACTGACACAGAACAAGCTCTGGGATGTGGGAGCTCTGCTGACCGCAACCCCTAATCCTATCACAACAACTAGAAATAGCCGTGGAGCGATCCTGACTCTCCCTAGATGCCTCTTCACAGCCTAAGAGCTAGCTAGCCCTAGAGATAGAAAATAAAGCCTACCTTGCCTCAGAGAAATTCCCCAAAGGAAAAGGCAGCCCCCCACATATATTGACTGTGAGTAAAGATGAAAGTCACAAACGCAGAAATGAAACAGGTTTCAGCAAAGGGAGGCCAGACTTACTAAACAGACAGAAAATAGGAAAGGTATCTTTGCGGTCAGCACAAAAAACTACAAAAGACCACGCAGAGTGTGCAAAAAGACCTCCGCACCGACTAACGGTGCGGAGATGCCACTCTGCATCCCAGAGCTTCCAGCTAGTAAGGCAAAATCATGATATCCAGCTGGACAAGGCAACAATGAACAAATAATAACTGGCAGGAACTTAGCTTCTGCTGGAGTAGACAGGTCACCAGAAAGATCCAAGAGCGAACATTGACAGCTGGCATGGAGTAACGATCTGAGTGGAGTTAAATAGAGCAGTCAACCAAAGGATAAATCACGTCACCTGTGGAAGGAACCTCAGAAGCAGCAGCTCCACTCACAGCCACCAGAGGGAGTCCATGGACAGAACTCGCCGAAGTACCATTCACGACCACAGGAGGGAGTTCGACAACAGAATTCACAACAGTACCCCCCCCCTTGAGGAGGGGTCACCGAACCCTCACCAGAGCCCCCAGACCGATCAGGATGAGCCAAATGAAAGGCACAAACTAGATCGGCAGCATGAACATCAGAGGCAAAAACCCAGGAATTATCTTCCTGACCATAACCCTTCCACTTGACCAGGTACTGGAGTTTCAGTCTCGAAACACGAGAATCCAAAATCTTCTCCACCACATACTCCAACTCCCCCTCGACCAACACCGGGGCAGGAGGATCAACGGAGGGAACCATAGGCGCCACGTATCTCCGCAACAACGACCTATGGAATACATTATGGATGGTAAAAGAAGCTGGAAGGTCCAAACGAAATGACACAGGATTAAGAAATTCAGAAATCTTATATGGCCCAATGAAACGAGGCTTAAACTTAGGAGAGGAAACCTTCATAGGAACATGACGAGATGACAACCAAACCAAATCCCCAACACGAAGTCGGGGACCAACACAGCGCTGGCGGTTAGCGAAACGTTGAGCCTTCTCCTGGGACAATGTCAAATTGTCCACCACATGAGTCCAAATCTGCTGCAACCTGTCCACCACAGTATCCACACCAGGACAGTCCGAAGGCTCAACCTGCCCTGAAGAGAAACGAGGATGGAAACCAGAATTACAGAAAAAAGGAGAAACCAAAGTAGCCGAGCTGGCCCGATTATTAAGGGCGAACTCAGCCAAAGGCAAGAAGGACACCCAATCATCCTGATCAGCAGAAACAAAGCATCTCAGATATGTTTCCAAAGTCTGATTAGTTCGTTCGGTTTGGCCATTAGTCTGAGGATGGAAAGCCGAAGAAAAAGACAAATCAATGCCCATCTTAGCACAAAAGGACCGCCAAAACCTCGAAACAAACTGGGAACCTCTGACCGAGACAATGTTCTCCGGAATGCCATGCAAACGAACCACATGCTGGAAAAACAATGGCACCAAATCAGAGGAGGAAGGCAATTTAGACAAGGGTACCAAATGGACCATCTTAGAGAAGCGATCACAAACCACCCAAATGACCGACATCCTTTGAGAAACAGAGAGATCAGAAATAAAATCCATGGAAATATGCGTCCAGGGCCTCTTCGGGACCGGCAAGGGCAAAAGCAACCCACTGGCACGAGAACAGCAGGGCTTAGCCCGAGCACAAGTCCCACAGGACTGCACAAAAGAACGCACATCCCGTGACAAAGAAGGCCACCAAAAGGATCTAGCCACCAAATCTCTGGTACCAAATATTCCAGGATGACCAGCCAACACCGAACAATGAACCTCAGAGATAACTCTACTAGTCCATCTATCAGGGACAAACAGTTTCTCCGTTGGACAACGGTCAGGTCTATCAGCCTGAAACTTCTGCAGCACGCGCCGCAAATCAGGGGAGATGGCAGACAAAATTACCCCCTCTTTAAGAATACCCGCCGGCTCCGGAAAACCCGGAGAGTCAGGCACAAAACTCCTTGACAGGGCATCAGCCTTCACATTCTTAGATCCCTGAAGGTATGAAACCACAAAATCAAAACGGGAGAAAAAGAGCGACCATCGAGCCTGTCTAGGATTCAACCGTTTGGCAGACTCGAGATAAGTCAAATTCTTGTGATCCGTCAAGACCACCACGCGATGTTTAGCTTTTTCAAGCCAATGTCGCCACTCCTCGAATGCCCACTTCATGGCCAACAACTCTCGATTGCCAACATCATAATTGCGCTCAGCAGGCGAGAATTTTCTAGAAAAGAAGGCACATGGTTTCATCACCGAGCCATCAGAACTTCTTTGCGACAAAACAGCCCCTGCTCCAATCTCAGAAGCATCAACCTCGACCTGAAACGGGAGCAAAACATCTGGCTGGCACAACACAGGGGCAGAAGAAAAACAACGCTTCAACTCCTGAAAAGCCTCTACAGCCGCAGAGGACCAATTGACCACATCAGCACCTTTCTTGGTCAAATCAGTCAACGGTTTAGCAATACTAGAAAAATTAGCGATGAAGCGACAGTAAAAATTAGCAAAGCCCAGGAACTTCTGCAGGCTCTTCACAGATGTCGGCTGAGTCCAATCATAAATGGCCTGAACTTTAACAGGGTCCATCTCGATAGTAGAAGGGGAAAAAATGAAACCCAAAAATGAAACCTTCTGAACTCCAAAGAGACACTTTGACCCCTTCACATACAAGGAATTCGCACGAAGGACCTGGAACACCATTCTGACCTGCTTCACATGAGACTCCCAATCATCCGCAAAGACCAAAATATCATCCAAATATACAATCATGAATCTATCCAGGTACTTTCGGAAGATGTCATGCATAAAGGACTGAAACACAGATGGAGCATTAGAAAGCCCGAATGGCATAACCAGGTACTCAAAATGGCCCTCGAGCGTATTAAATGCTGTTTTCCATTCATCGCCCTGTTTAATTCGCACAAGATTATACGCCCCTCGAAGATCTATCTTGGTGAACCAACTAGCCCCCTTAATCCGAGCAAACAAATCAGACAGCAGCGGCAAAGGATACTGAAATTTGACTGTGATCTTATTGAGAAGGCGGTAATCAATACAAGGTCTCAAAGAGCCATCCTTCTTGGCCACAAAAAAGAACCCTGCTCCCAATGGTGACGACGACGGGCGAATATGACCCTTCTCCAAGGATTCCTTTATATAACTCCGCATAGCGCCGTGCTCTGGCACAGATAAATTAAACAGTCGGCCCTTAGGAAACTTACTACCAGGAATCAAATTAATAGCACAATCGCAATCCCTATGAGGAGGTAGGGCACCGGATTTGGGCTCTTCAAATACATCCCGGTAATCTGATAAAAACTCAGGGACCTCAGAAGGAGTGGAAGGCGAAATTGACAACAATGGAACATCACCATGTACCCCCTGACAACCCCAGCCGGACACAGACATAGATCTCCAATCCAACACTGGATTATGGACCTGTAACCATGGCAACCCCAAAACGACCACATCATGCAGATTATGCAACACCAAAAAGCGAATATCCTCCTGATGTGCAGGAGCCATGCACATGGTCAATTGAGTACAGTACTGAGGCTTATTCTTGGCCAAAGGCGTAGCATCAATTCCTCTCAATGGAATAGGATACTGCAAGGGCTCCAAGAAAAAACCACAGCGCCTGGCAAACTCCAAGTCCATCAAATTCAGGGCAGCGCCTGAATCCACAAATGCCATAACAGAATAGGACGACAAAGAGCAAATCAGAGTAACGGACAAAAGAAATTTAGACTGTACCGTACCAATGGTGGCAGACCTAGCGAACCGCTTAGTGCACTTAGGACAGTCGGAGATAGCATGAGTGGATTCACCACAGTAAAAACACAGCCCATTCCGACGTCTGTGTTCTTGCCGTTCAGCTCTGGTCAAAGTCCTATCACACTGCATAGGCTCAGGCCTATGCTCAGAGAATACCGCCAAATGATGCACAGCTTTGCGCTCACGCAAGCGCCGATCGATCTGAATGGCCAAGGACATAGACTCATTCAGACCAGCAGGCGTGGGAAATCCCACCATGACATCCTTAAGGGCTTCAGAAAGACCCTTTCTGAAAATTGCCGCCAGGGCACACTCATTCCACTGAGTAAGCACAGACCACTTTCTAAACTTCTGACAGTACACCTCCGCTTCATCCTGACCCTGACACAAAGCCAGCAAGATTTTCTCTGCCTGATCCACTGAATTTGGTTCATCATAAAGCAATCCAAGCGCCAGAAAAAAACGCATCAACATCACGCAATGCAAGATCTCCTGGCACAAGGGAAAATGCCCAGTCTTGAGGGTCACCACGCAACAAAGAAATAATGATTTTTACTTGTTGAACGGTGTCACCAGAGGAGCGGGGTTTCAAAGCTAGAAACAGTTTACAATTATTTTTGAAATTCAAGAACTTAGATCTATGCCCAGAAAAAAAATCAGGAATAGGAATTATAGGCTCTAACATCGGATTCTGAACCACAAAATCTTGAATGTTTTGTACCCTTGCAGTGAGATGATCCACACAAGAAGACAGACCTTGAATGTCCATATCTACACCTTTGTCCTGAACCACCCAAAGGTTTAGGGGAAAAGAAAGACAAAACACAGTGCAAAGAAAAAAAAATGGTCTCAGAACTTCTCTTATCCCTCTATTGAGATGCATTAATACTTTGGGCCAGCTGTACTGTTATGGACCTGGTGGTTAGGAGCACCCGGCACGACCTGATAGTTAAACTGACACAGGACAAGCTCTGGGATGTGGGAGCTCTGCTGACCGCAACCCCTAATCCTATCACAACAACTAGAAATAGCCGTGGAGCGTTCCTGGCTCTCCCTAGACGCCTCTTCACAGCCTAAGAGCTAGCTAGCCCTAGAGATAGAAAATAAAGCCTACCTTGCCTCAGAGAAATTCCCCAAAGGAAAAGGCAGCCCCCCACATATATTGACTGTGAGTAAAGATGAAAGTCACAAACGCAGAAATGAAACAGGTTTCAGCAAAGGGAGGCCAGACTTACTAAACAGACAGAGGATAGGAAAGGTATCTTTGCGGTCAGCACAAAAAACTACAAAAGACCACGCAGAGTGTGCAAAAAGACCTCCGCACCGACTAACGGTGCGGAGATGCCACTATGCATCCCAGAGCTTCCAGCTAGTAAGGCAAAATCATGATATCCAGCTGGACAAGGCAACAATGAACAAATAATAACTGGCAGGAACTTAGCTTCTGCTGGAGTAGACAGGTCACCAGAAAGATCCAAGAGCGAACTGAACAAATGCAGGAACATTGACAGCTGGCATGGAGTAACGATGTGAGTGGAGTTAAATAGAGCAGGCAACCAAAGGATAAATCACGTCACCTGTGGAAGGAACCTCAGAAGCAGCAGCTCCACTCACAGCCACCAGAGGGAGTCCTGTTATGAACTGGTGGTTTAGAAACACAATGGACCTGGTGGTTAAGAGCACACAAAGTGACCTGATAGTTATTAATAACATAGGACGAGCTCTGAGACGTGGGAACTCTGCTGACCGCAATCCCTAATCCTATCACACCACACTAGAAGTAGCCGTGGAGCGCTCCTGACCAGACCTAGGCGCCTCGGCACAGCCTAAGAAACTAGCTAGCCCTGAAGATAGAAAAATAAGCCTACCTTGCCTCAGAGAAATTCCCCAAAGGAAAAGGCAGCCCCCCACATATAATGACTGTGAGTAAAGATGAAAATACAAACACAGAGATTAAATAGATTTTAGCAAAGTGAGGCCCGACTTACTGAATAGACCGAGGATAGGAAAGATAGCTTTGCGGTCAGCACAAAAACCTACAAACAACCACGCAGAGGGCGCAAAAAGACCCTCCGCACCGACTAACGGTACGGAGGTGCTCCCTCTGCGTCCCAGAGCTTCCAGCAAGCAAGACAAACCAAAATAGCAAGCTGGACAGAAAAAATAGCAAACCAAGAAACACAAGCAGAACTTAGCTTATGCAGGGAAGACAGGCCACAAGAACGATCCAGGAGAGAGCAAGACCAATACTGGAACATTGACTGGAGGCAAGGAACAAAGAACTAGGTGGAGTTAAATAGAGCAGCACCTAACGACTTAACCTCGTCACCTGAGGAAGGAAACTCAGAAGCCGCAGCCCCACTCACATCCACCAGAGGAAGCTCATGGACAGAACCAGCCGAAGTACCACTCATGACCACAGGAGGGAGCTTGACCACAGAATTCACAACAGTACCCCCCCCCCTTGAGGAGGGGTCACCGCACCCTCACCAGAGCCCCCAGACCGACCAGGATGAGCCAAATGAAAGGCACGAACCAGATCGGCAGCATGAACATCAGAGGCAAAGACCCAGGAATTATCTTCCTGACCATAACCCTTCCACTTAACCAGGTACTGGAGTTTCCGTCTCGAAATACGAGAATCCAAAATCTTCTCCACTATATACTCCAACTCCCCCTCAACCAAAACCGGGGCAGGAGGATCAACGGATGGAACCACAGGTGCCACGTATCTCCGCAACAATGACCTATGGAATACATTATGGATGGAAAAAGAAGCTGGAAGGGTCAAACGAAAAGACACAGGATTAAGAACCTCAGAAATCCTATATGGACCAATGAAACGAGGCTTAAACTTAGGAGAGGAAACTTTCATAGGAATATAACGAGACGACAACCAAACCAAATCCCCAACACGAAGTTGGGGACCCACACAGCGCCTGCGGTTAGCGAAACATTGATACTTCTCCTGGGACAATGTCAAATTGTCCACTACATGAGTCCAAATCTGCTGCAACCTATCCACCACAGTATCCACACCAGGACAGTCCGAAGACTCAACCTGCCCTGAAGAGAAACGAGGATGGAAACCAGAATTGCAGAAAAACGGCGAAACCAAAGTAGCCAAGCTGGCCCGATTATTAAGGGCGAACTCAGCCAAAGGCAAAAAGGACACCCAATCATCCTGATCAGCAGAAACAAAACATCTCAGATATGTTTCCAAGGTCTGATTGGTTCGTTCAGTTTGGCCATTTGTCTGAGGATGGAAAGCCGAGGAAAAAGACAAATCAATGCCCATCCTAGCACAAAAGGCTCGCCAAAACCTCGAAACAAACTGGGAACCTCTGTCAGAAACGATGTTCTCCAGAATGCCATGTAACATAGTAACATAGTAACATAGTTAGTAAGGCCGAAAAAAGACATTTGTCCATCCAGTTCAGCCTATATTCCATTATAATAAATACCCAGATCTACGTCCTTCTACAGAACCTAATAATTGTATGATACAATATTGTTCTGCTCCAGGAAGACATCCAGGCCTCTCTTGAACCCCTCGACTGAGTTCGCCATCACCACCTCCTCAGGCAAGCAATTCCAGATTCTCACTGCCCTAACAGTAAAGAATCCTCTTCTATGTTGGTGGAAAAACCTTCTCTCCTCCAGACGCAAAGAATGCCCCCTTGTGCCCGTCACCTTCCTTGGTATAAACAGATCCTCAGCGAGATATTTGTATTGTCCCCTTATATACTTATACATGGTTATTAGATCACCCCTCAGTCGTCTTTTTTCTAGACTAAATAATCCTAATTTCGCTAATCTATCTGGGTATTGTAGTTCTCCCATCCCCTTTATTAATTTTGTTGCCCTCCTTTGTACTCTCTCTAGTTCCATTATATCCTTCCTGAGCACCGGTGCCCAAAACTGGACACAGTACTCCATGTGCGGTCTAACTAGGGATTTGTACAGAGGCAGTATAATGCTCTCATCATGTGTATCCAGACCTCTTTTAATGCACCCCATGATCCTGTTTGCCTTGGCAGCTGCTGCCTGGCACTGGCTGCTCCAGGTAAGTTTATCATTAACTAGGATCCCCAAGTCCTTCTCCCTGTCAGATTTACCCAGTGGTTTCCCGTTCAGTGTGTAATGGTGATATTGATTCCCTCTTCCCATGTGTATAACCTTACATTTATCATTGTTAAACCTCATCTGCCACCTTTCAGCCCAAGTTTCCAACTTATCCAGATCCATCTGTAGCAGAATACTATCTTCTCTTGTATTAACTGCTTTACATAGTTTTGTATCATCTGCAAATATCGATATTTTACTGTGTAAACCTTCTACCAGATCATTAATGAATATGTTGAAGAGAACAGGTCCCAATACTGACCCCTGCGGTACCCCACTGGTCACAGCGACCCAGTTAGAGACTATACCATTTATAACCACCCTCTGCTTTCTATCACTAAGCCAGTTACTAACCCATTTGCACACATTTTCCCCCAGACCAAGCATTCTCATTTTGTGTACCAACCTCTTGTGCGGCACGGTATCAAACGCTTTGGAAAAATCGAGATATACCACGTCCAATGACTCACCGTGGTCCAGTCTATAGCTTACCTCTTCATAAAAACTGATTAGATTGGTTTGACAGGAGCGATTTCTCATAAACCCATGCTGATATGGAGTTAAACAGTTATTCTCATTGAGATAATCCAGAATAACATCCCTCAGAAACCCTTCAAATATTTTACCAACAATAGAGGTTAGACTTACTGGCCTATAATTTCCAGGTTCACTTTTAGAGCCCTTTTTGAATATTGGCACCACATTTGCTATGCGCCAGTCCTGCGGAACAGACCCTGTCGCTATAGAGTCACTAAAAATAAGAAATAATGGTTTATCTATTACATTACTTAGTTCTCTTAGTACTCGTGGGTGTATGCCATCCGGACCCGGAGATTTATCTATTTTAATCTTATTTAGCCGGTTTCGCACCTCTTCTTGGGTTAGATTGGTGACCCTTAATATAGGGTTTTCATTGTTTCTTGGGATTTCACCTAGCATTTCATTTTCCACCGTGAATACCGTGGAGAAGAAGGTGTTTAATATGTTAGCTTTTTCCTCATCATCTACAACCATTCTTTCCTCACTATTTTTTAAGGGGCCTACATTTTCAGTTTTTATTCTTTTACTATTGATATAGTTGAAGAACAGTTTGGGATTAGTTTTACTCTCCTTAGCAATGTGCTTCTCTGTTTCCTTTTTGGCAGCTTTAAAATAACCACATGCTGTAAATGAACCACATGCTGGAAAAACAATGGCACCAAATCAGAGGAGGAAGGCAATTTAGACAAGGGTACCAAATGGACCATCTTAGAGAAGCGATCACAAACCACCCAAATGACCGACATCTTTTGAGAGACAGGGAGATCCGAAATAAAATCCATAGAGATATGTGTCCAGGCCCTCTTCGGGACCGGCAAGGGCAAAAGCAGCCCACTGGCACGAGAACAGCAGGGCTTAGCCCGAGCACAAATCCCACAGGACTGCACAAACGAACGCACATCCCGCGACAGAGACGGCCACCAAAAGGATCTAGCCACCAAATCTCTGGTACCAAAGATTCCAGGATGACCAGCCAACACCGAACAATGAACCTCAGAGATAACTCTACTTGTCCATTTATCAGGGACAAACAGTTTCTCCGCTGGGCAACGGTCAGGTCTATTAGCCTGAAATTTTTGCAGCACCCGCCGCAAATCAGGGGAGATGGCTCAGGCAAACCCGGAGAGTCGGGCACAAAACTCCTAGACAGGGCATCCGCCTTCACATTCTTAGGGCCCAGAAGGTACGAAACCACAAAGTCAAAACGGGAGAAAAACAGCGACCAACGAGCCTGTCTAGGATTCAACCGTTTGGCAGACTCGAGATAAGTCAAGTTCTTGTGATCAGTCAATACCACCACGCGATGCTTAGCTCCTTCAAGCCAATGACGCCACTCCTCGAATGCCCACTTCATGGCCAGCAACTCTCGATTGCCAACATCATAATTACGCTCAGCAGGCGAAAACTTCCTGGAAAAGAAGGCACATGGTTTCATCACCGAGCCATCAGAACTTCTTTGCGACAAAACAGCCCCTGCTCCAATCTCAGAAGCATCAACCTCAACCTGGAACGGGAGCGAAACATCTGGCTGGCACAACACAGGGGCAGAAGAAATACGACGCTTCAACTCCTGAAAAGCTTCCACAGCAGCAGAAGACCAATTGACCACATCAGCACCCTTCTTGGTTAAATCAGTCAACGGTTTAGCAATACTAGAAAAATTATTGATGAAGCGACGATAAAAATTAGCAAAGCCCAGGAACTTTTGCAGACTCTTCAGAGATGTCGGCTGAGTCTAATCATAAATGGCCTGAACTTTAACAGGGTCCATCTCGATAGTAGAAGGGGAAAAAATGAAACCCAAAAATGAAACCTTCTGAACACCAATGAGACACTTTGACCCCTTCACAAACAAAGAATTCGCACGCAGGACCTGGAACACCATTCTAACCTGCTTCACGTGAGACTCCCAATCATCCGAGAAGACCAAAATATCATCCAAGTATACAATCAGGAATTTATCCAGGTACTCTCGGAAGATGTCATGCATAAAGGATTGAAATACTGATGGAGCATTGGAAAGCCCGAATGGCATAACCAGGTACTCAAAATGGCCCTCGGGCGTATTAAATGCTGTTTTCCATTCATCGCCCTGTTTAATACGCACAAGATTATACGCACCACGAAGATCTATCTTGGTGAACCAACTAGCCCCCTTAATCCGAGCAAACAAATCAGACAGCAGCGGCAAGGGGTACTGAAATTTGACTGTGATTTTATTTAGAAGGCGGTAATCAGTACAAGGTCTCAACGAACCATCCTTCTTGGCCACAAAAAAAGAACCCTGCTCCCAATGGCGACGACGACGGGCGAATATGACCCTTCTCCAAGGATTCCTTTACGTAACTCCGCATAGCGGCGTGCTCAGGCACAGACAAATTAAACAGTCGACCTTTAGGAAACTTACTACCAGGAATCAAATCGATAGCACAATTGCAATCCCTATGCGGAGGTAGGGCACTGGACTTGGGCTCATCAAATACATCCCGGTAATCCGACAAGAACTCTGGGACCTCAGAAGGGGTGGATGATGAAATAGACAGAAATGGAACATCACCATGTACCCCCTGACAACCCCAGCTGGACACAGACATAGATTTCCAAACCAATACTGGGTTATGGACTTGTAGCCATGGCAACCCCAACACGACCACATCATGCAGATTATGCAACACCAAAAAGCGAATATCCTCCTGATGCGCAGGAGCCATGCACATGGTCAGTTGGGTCCAGTGCTGAGGCTTATTCTTGGCCAAAGGCGTAGCATCAATTCCTCTCAATGGAATAGGATACTGCAAGGGCTCCAAGAAAAACCCACAGCGCCTAGCAAACTCCAAGTCCATCAAATTCAGGGCAGCGCCTGAATCCACAAATGCCATGACAGAATAGGATGACAAAGAGCAGATCAAAGTAACGGACAAAAGACATTTCGACTGTACCGTACCAATGGTGGCAGACCTAGCGAACCGCTTAGTGCGCTTAGGACAATCGGAGATAGCATGAGTGGAATCACCACAGTAAAAACACAGCCCATTCCGACGTCTGTGTTCTTGCCGTTCAGCTCTGGTCAAAGTCCTATCACATTGCATAGGCTCAGGTTTATGCTCAGATAATACCGCCAAATGGTGCACAGTTTTACGCTCACGTAAGCGTCGATCGATCTGAATGGCCAAACACATAGACTCATTCAGACCAGCAGGCATAGGAAATCCCACCATGACATCCTTAAGGGCTTCAGAGAGACCCTTTCTGAAAATTGCTGCCAGCGCACATTCATTCCATTGAGTGAGCACAGACCACTTCCTAAACTTCTGACAATATATCTCTACCTCATCCTGACCCTGACACAGAGCCAGCAAATTTTTCTCTGCCTGATCCACTGAATTAGGTTCATCATAAAGCAATCCGAGCGCCAGAAAAAACGCATCAATATCACATAATGCAGGATCTCCTGGCGCAAGGGAAAATGCCCAGTCTTGAGGGTCGCCACGTAATAAAGAAATAATGATCTTAACTTGTTGAACTGGGTCACCAGAGGAGCGGGGTTTCAAAGCCAGAAACAGTTTACAATTATTTTTGAAATTCAGAAACTTAGCTCTATCTCCAGAAAATAAATCAGGAATAGGAATTCTCGGTTCTAACATAGATTTCTGAACCACAATGTCTTGAATATTTTGTACTCTTGCAGTGAGATGATCCACACAAGAAGACAGACCTTTAATGTCCATCACTACACCTGTGTCCTGAACCACCCAAATGTCTAGGGGAAAAGAAAGACAAAACACAGTGCAGAGAAAAAAAAATGGTCTCAGAACTTCTCTTTTCCCTCTATTGAGAAGCATTAGTACTTTGGGCCTCCAGTACTGTTATGAACTGGTGGTTTAGAAACACAATGAACCTGGTGGTTAAGAGCACACAAAGTGACCTGATAGTTACTAATAACATAGGACGAGCTCTGAGACGTGGGAACTCTGCTGACCGCAATCCCTAATCCTATCACACCACACTAGAAGTAGCCGTGGAGCGCTCCTGACCAGACCTAGGCGCCTCGGCACAGCCTAAGAAACTAGCTAGCCCTGAAGATAGAAAAATAAGCCTACCTTGCCTCAGAGAAATTCCCCAGAGGAAAAGGCAGCCCCCCACATATAATGACTGTGAGTAAAGATGAAAATACAAACACAGAGATGAAATAGATTTTAGCAAAGTGAGGCCCGACTTACTGAATAGACCGAGGATAGGAAAGATAGCTTTGCGGTCAGCACAAAAACCTACAAACAACCACGCAGAGGGCGCAAAAAGACCCTCCGCACCGACTAACGGTACGGAGGTGCTCCCTCTGCGTCCCAGAGCTTCCAGCAAGCAAGACAAACCAAAATAGCAAGCTGGACAGAAAAAATAGCAAACCAAGAAACACAAGCAGAACTTAGCTTATGCAGGGAAGACAGGCCACAAGAACGATCCAGGAGAGAGCAAGACCAATACTGGAACATTGACTGGAGGCAAGGAACAAAGAAATAGGTGGAGTTAAATAGAGCAGCACCTAACGACTTAACCTCGTCCCCTGAGGAAGGAAACTCAGAAGCCGCAGCCCCACTCACATCCACCAGAGGAAGCTCATGGACAGAACCAGCCGAAGTACCACTCATGACCACAGGAGGGAGCTTGACCACAGAATTCACAACAGAGTCCATGGACAGAACTCGCCGAAGTACCATTCACGACCACAGGAGGGAGTTCGACAACAGAATTCACAACACTTCCCCTTCCCAGTGCTCCTTTGGTCTCGCCTGTACTTAGCTCTTACCAAACTTCATCTTACTTCATCTTACCTGTACTTTACCTTATCTGTACTTCATCTTACCTCGCTCTGTCCATCCTACGCCCAGCTTCTTTATTTTGTACCTCGTACTACCTGTCTCCGGGTCCCAGCTTCTGCGGCAATGGTCTCCCTTGGGTCTGGCCCTAACGCTCCCTGTATAGGGGGTGGTTTACCTTGTCTACTCACCCTTGGGAGGTTCGTTGTCGTGGATCTGCGGGTCCACTCCAGGTGTTCCAAAAGATCTCACAAGGGCTAAGTCATAATATGCCTTCTGGGGCTCCCCCGCCAGATATGGCGCCAGTACCTCTGCCCACTGCTCCGGCGGAAGTCTCTCCCATTCAGCCACCCGCTCAAAAACTGTCAAGAAGGCTTCCACATCACCCCCCAGAGTCATTTTCTGCATAGCTCGCCTTACCGTCTTCCGGGCATATGCATCACCTTCTGGAGATGAAGAGGAGACCGCCGGCCTTACTAGAGCCACTTCTGCGAGGAGCTCCATTTGTTGCATTAGCGCCTCCTCCTCCTGCTGTCGCTGCTGCTGAAATTGCTGTGCCAACAGCTTATTCATTTCCTGTTGTGCTAGCTGTGCCTGCTGACTGACGAGCTGGTGTTGTTGCTGCGCCTGCACGAGATGTTTCACCAGCTCCTCCATGTTGCTGGACATCTTGTGCTGGATGGCGAATTTCACCCAGGACATGCAGTTGTCCGCAGCCTCTATCCTGGTTCCTGGATCGCTGCCCGCATTCTCCACCACATGTGAGGGGTTGCCTCGCTCCACAGCTTCCTCAGGAAGACGCACAAACACTTTGGTGGTAAAACACCTACTGGTTTATTAAAGTCTGCATAGACTAAGGGAGGCTTCAAACAACAAAATCAGAGCCTTCCTGACTTAATGGGAAAAAAAAAACAAAACAAAGTTAGTTCAACAGAGTCCTTTCTCTGCAGATTTCAACCTGCAGATACAACACATGGTCCTCAGCTCTTCCTTGGAGCTACATGAGAGTGCTTCCTCTCCCAAGACACAACCCAGGCTGAACCACAGGTCCAGGTATATATCACATGTACTAGTCATGTGATCATGACATCACTGCAGGTCCTGTGGAAGCCTGTTATACGCAAAACTGCTGTAGTCCTGTTCTTTTGCCTGCATACCTGCATTCGTCCTGCCTTCAAAAACCTTGTCCATGAAAAGCTTTCTTAAATTAAGGACTTAGATTTTTATGACACGGTAAACTAGCTTTCGGGGGCTTTGCAGAGGGCTGCGTACGTCCTCCGCTAAGCCCCGCCTACTTGCACATACTTCTGCATGCGTCCTGCGTATCTATCTTTAACATTGGGTACGCAGGACATGCGGATGTATGTGGATGTGTCGTTTTGATGCGCCCGCCGACCGCACAGGAGCACAAGTTCACTGCCAAACCGGTCATGCTGAAGGATGTTGCAGGCAGCAGATCGCTCTCCACGGCATCTCCAGACTCTGTCACATCAGTCACATGTGCTCAGTGTGAACCTGCTTTCATCTGTGAAAAGCACAGGGCACCAGTGGCGAATTTGCCAATCCTGGTGTTCTGTGGCAAATGCCAAGCGTCCTGCACGGTGTTGAGCTGTGAGCACAACCCCCATCTGTGGATGTCAGGCACTCAGACCATCCTCATGGAGTCAGTTTCTACCCATTTGTGCAGACACATGCACATTTGTGGCCTGCTGGAGGTCATTTCGCAGGGCTCTGGCAGTGCTCCTCCTGTCCCTCCTTGCACAAAGGCTGAGGTATCGGTCCTGCTGCCCCCTCCACGTCTCCTGGTGTACTGGCCTGTCTCCTGGTAGCGCCTCCAGCCTCTACACACTACGCTGACAGATACAGCAAACCTTCTTGCCACAGCTTGCATTGATGTGCCATCCTGGATGAGCTGCACTACTTGAGCCACTTGTGTGGCACAACCAACAGTCAAAAGTGACCAAAACATCAGACAGAAAGCATTGGTACTGAGATGTGGTCTTTGGTCCCCACCTGCAAAACCACTCCTTTAGGGTGTCTGAGGGTGTCTTGATAATTGCCAATAATTTCCATCTGTTGTCTATTCCATTTGCACAACAGCATGTGAAATTGATTGTCAAATAGTGTTGCTACCTAAGTGGACAGTTTGATTTCACAGAAGTTTGATTTACTTGGAGTTATATTCTGTTGTTTAAGTGTTCCCTTTATTTTTTGAGCAGTGTATATATGTGTATATATATATATATATATATATATATATCTATATATATAATTGCCTAAGGGTTTTTCCGTCTGTCTGTCTGTCTGTCTGTCTGTCTGTCCTGGAAATCCCGGCTCTCTGATTGGTCGAGGCCGCCAGGCCTCGACCAATCAGAGACCGGCACAGCATCGACGTAGAAATCCCGCGTCTCTGATTGGTCGAGGCCGCCAGGCCTCGACCAATCAGCAACGGGCACAGCGACGATGATGTCATAAAGGACGTAGACATCCTGCGTCTGATTGGTCGAGGCCGCCAGGCCTCGACCAATCAGCAACGGGCACAGCGACGATGATGTCATAATGGTTGCCATGGCGACGATGATGTCATAAAGGTTGCCTCGACCAATCAGCGACGGGCACATTCTGCCGCGAATTCTGGAATCATCATTGTCCATATACTACGGGGACATGCATATTCTAGAATACCCGATGCGTTAGAATCGGGCCACAATCTAGTATATATATAATTGCCTAAGGGTGTTTCCGTCTGTCTGTCTGTCTGTCTGTCTGTCCTGGAAATCCCGGCTTTCTGATTGGTCGAGGCCGCCAGGCCTCGACCAATCAGCGACGAGCACAGTGACGATGATGTCATAAAGGACGTAGATATCCCGCGTCTCTGATTCAGCGACGGGCACAGTATCGACGTAGATGTCATAATGGTTGCCATGGCGACGATGATGTCATAAAGGTTGCCTCGACCAATCAGCGACGGGCACAGTCTGCCGCGAATTCTGGAATCATCATTGTCCGTATACTACGGGGACATGCATATTCTAGAATACCCGATGCGTTAGAATCGGGCCACAATCTGGTATATCTATATATATATATATATCTATATATATAATTGCCTAAGGGTTTTTCCGTCTGTCTGTCTGTCTTTCTGTCTGTCTGTCTGTCTTTCTGTCTGTCTGTCTGTCCTGGAAATCCCGGCTCTCTGATTGGTCGAGGCCGCCAGGCCTCGACCAATCAGCAACGGGCACAGCGACGATGATGTCATAAAGGACGTAGACATCCCGCATCTCTGATTGGTCGAGGCCGCCAGGCCTCGACCAATCAGCATCGGGCACAGCGACGATGATGTCATAAAGGTTGCCATGGTGACGAAGATGTAATAAAGGTTGCCTCGACCAATCAGCGACGGGCACAGTCTGCCGCGAATTCTGAAATCATCATTGTCCATATACTACGGGGACATGCATATTCTAAAATACCCGATGCGTTAGAATCGGGCCACAATCTAGTATATATATATATATATATATATATATATATATATATATATATTAGCTTTTTCCAGCCAGCTAACGCTCGGCATGCTCATTGCTATCTAATTAACGCTGCTGGTGATTAAAGTAAAGTAAATAATGACAACATTCAATAGCACTTATGCAGGTGGTAAATTAACTTAAAATGAAGTTAATAACAGTGTGGGGACGGAGCCTCGTGTGGTAATGTGTGTGGATGGAGCCTGGTGTGGTAATGGGTGGGGACTGAGCCTCGTGTGGTAATGTGTGGGGACAGAGCCTTGTGTGGTAATGTGTGGGGATGGAGCCTCATGCGGTAATTTGTGGGGACGGAGCTTCGTGTGGTAATGTGTAGGGATGGAGCCTCATGTGGTAATGTGTGGGGACGGAGCCTCGTGTGTTATTGTGTGGGGACAGAGCCTCATGTGGTAATGTGTGTGGATGGAGCCTCATGTGGTAATGTGTGGTGACGGAGCCTCATGTGGTAATGTGTGGGGACGAAGCCTTGTGTGGTAATGTGTTGGAATGGAGCCTCATGTGGTAATGTGTTTGGGATTGGAGCCTCGTGTGGTAATGTGGGGGGTGGGATTATGTGTGGTAATGTGGTGGGGGGGCAAGATTATCTGTGGTGATGTGGTGGGGGCGGGATTATGTGTGGTGATGTGGTGGGGGAACGGGATTATGTGGGGTAATGGGGTGGGGGGGCGTTATTATGTGGGGTAATTGGGTGGGGGGGCGGTATTATGTGGGGTAATGGGGTGGGGGGTGGGATTATGTGTGGTGATGTGGTGGGTCGGGATTATGTGTGGTGATGTGGTGGGGAGGCGGGATTATGTGTGGTAATGTGGTGGGCGTGGGATTATGTGTGATAATGTGGTGGGGGGCGGGATTATGTATGGTAATGTGGTGGGGAGCGGGATTATGTGTGGTAATGTGGTGGGGGGTGGGATTATCTGTGGTAATGTGGTGGGGGGCAGGATTATGTGTGGTGATGTGGTGGGGGGCGGAATTATGTGTGGTGATGTGGTGGGGGGTGGGATTATGTGTGGTGATGTGGTGGGGGGCTGGATTATGTGTGGTGATGTGGGGGGCGGGATTATGTGTGGTGATGTGGTGGGGGGGATGGGATTATGTGTGGTGATGTGGTGGGGGCGGGATTATGTGTGGTGATGTGGTGGGGGGCGGGATTATCTGTGGTGATGTGGTGGGGGGCGGGACTATGTGTGGTAATGTGGTGGGGGTGAGATTATGTGTGGTAGTGTGGTGGGGGCGGGATTATGTGTGGTGATGTGGTGGGGGGGTGGGATTATGTGTGGTAATGTGGTGGGGGCGGGATTATGTGTGGTGATGTGGTGGGGAGTGGGATTATGTGTGGTAATGTGGTGGGGGGGCCAGATTATGTGTGGTAGTGTGGTGGGGGGGCAGAATTATGTGTGGTGATGTGGTGGGGGCGGGATTATGTGTGGTGATGTGGTGGGGGGCTGGATTATGTGTGGTGATGTGGTGGGGGTGGGATTATGTGTGGTGATGCGGTGGGGGGTGAGATTATGTGTGGTAGTGTGGTGGGGCGGGATTATGTGTGGTGATGTGGTGGGGGGCGGGATTATCTGTGGTGATGTGGTGGGGGGTGGGACTATGTGTGGTAATGTGGTGGGGGTGAGATTATGTGTGGTAGTGTGGTGGGGGTGGGATTATGTGTGGTGATGTGGTGGGTGGTGGGATTATGTGTGGTAATGTGGTGGGGGCGGGATTATATGTGGTAATGGGGGCAGGATTATGTGTGGTGATGTGTTGGGGGGCGGGATTATATGTGGTGATGTGTTGGGGGGCGGGATTATGTGTGGTGATGTGGTGGGCAGGCGGTATTATGTGTGGTGATGTGGTGGCGGCGGGATTGTGTGTGGTGATGTGGTGCGGATTGTGTGTGGTAATGTGGTGGGGGGCCGGGATTGTGTGGTAATGTGGTGGGGGCAGGATTGTGTGTGGTATTATGGTGGGGGGCGGGAATGTATGTGGTATTGTGGTGGGGGGCGGGATTGTGTGTGGTATTGTGGTGGGGGGCGGGATTGTGTGTGGTAATGTGATGTGGTGCGGATTGTGTGTGGTAATGTGGTGGGGGGGTGGGATTTGTGTGGTAATGTGGTGGGGGCAGGATTGTGTGTGATAATGTGGTGGGGGGCGGGATTGTGTGTGGTAATGTGGTGGGGGGCGGAATTGTGTGTGGTAATGTGGTGGGGGGGCGGGATTGTGTGTGGTATTGTGGTGGGGGCAGGATTGTGTGTGGTATTATGGTGGGGGGCGAGAATGTATGTGGTATTGTGGTGGGGAACGGGATTGTGTGTGGTATTGTGGTGGGGGCAGGATTGTGTGTGGTATTATGGTGGGGGGCGAGAATGTATGTGGTATTGTGGTGGGGAACGGGATTGTGTGTGGTATTGTGGTGGGGGGGCGGGATTGTGTGTGGTAATGTGATGTGGTGCGGATTGTGTGTGGTAATGTGGTGGGGGGCGGGATTGTGTGTGGTAATGTGGTGGGGGCAGGATTGTGTGTGGTATTATGGTGGAGGCGGGATTGTGTGTGGTAATGTGGTGGGGGCGGGATTGTGTGTGATAATGTGGTGGGGGGCGGGATTGCGTGTGGTAATGTGGAGGGGGGCGGAATTGTGTGTGGTAATGGGGTGGGGGCGGGAATGTGTGTGGTATTGTGGTGGGGGGGCGGGATTGTGTGTGGTATTGTGGTGGGGGGGCGGGATTGTGTGTGGTAATGTGGTGGGGGGCGGGATTGTATGTGGTAATGTGGTGGGGGCGGGATTGTGTGTGATAATGGGGTGGGGGGTGAGATTATGTGTGATGATGTGGTGGGGGGTGGAGCTACTGTGCAGGGGGCAGGATTAGCGAGTAATCACGATACCTCTTATATATATAGATATCTCAGTGAAAAATATAAATAAATATATTTTTTAGAGGTGTGGGGGCCAAAATAGAACTTTTGCTATGGGGCCCTGTGATTGTCTACATCCCTGCTTACAGGGCAGTAGTAATGAGGGCAATCTGACTTGTTTCTCAGAGCCCAAGGCTCCAGGGATCCCATTTCCAGATTGCCCTCATCATAAGCAGCGTACCAGGAAGGGAGGGGGGTCCAGACACATTTCTTGCACAGGGGCCTGTCAGTGTCCACCCCTGGTTACAAAACTTAGTCTGCGTCGCAGGTCATGGGTTCTCTAACAGGACAATGACCCAAAACACACAGCTAAGAACATCTACGAATGGCTAAGAGCAAAGCATTGGGCTATCCTAAAGTGGCCTTCTAGCAGCCCTGATTTAAATCCTATTGAACATCTATGGATGGAGCCAGAGGCATAGCTAGGGTTTCAGCTTGGTGTTGGTGAAAAATCTGAGTGGGCCTCTAACCAGGCAATTCTGACTACAGCTATATGGTGAGCCGTAATTGTGAGTAATAATACCCCATATGCAACTTTGATGGTCACAATATTCTGAGTGCCCCTAAAACAATAATACTTAAGTGCTCACTTAACATTTAATAATGTCCCCTTAGTTCCCCCATGTACAGCTCCACTATACACATTATGGAGGGGCCACAGCTTCCCTATACACAATACAATGCCCCCACAGCTCCCCTATACACAGTATGATGATTCCACAAGTTCCCTATAAACTGTCTGATGTCCCCAATGCTCCCATATACACAGTATGAGACCACAGCTCCCCTCCACACAGAATGATGAGCCCACAGCTCCTCTCTACACAGTACGATGAGCCCACAGCACCCCTATACACAGTACAGTGCTGACAGAGCTCCACTATAGAAATTATATTGCCCCCCAGAGGTCCCCTATATAAAGTATAATGGGCCAACTGCTCCCCTATGCACAGTATAATGCCTTCACAGTATGGTGGGCCCACAGCTCCTGTACATGCAGTATGATGCCCCCACAGTTCCCATTGTGGGGCTGTGACCTCTGTTACAGCTAGGGGGCGCTGTTTGTGCTCCCCAGAATGTGAATGCAGACGGATGAAGTCCATAGGTGTGCATGAGAGTCACAGATTTCCGGTCCGGGTTTTCAATGTGGCTGAAGGCCACAGGTTTGTGTGTGTTTAAAAGCCCTCCAGTAAGAGGTATGGGTGGGTCAGGTGTGTGAGGTGCACGTCAGTGTCAGTCTGGTGTGTGCTGGTGTGCAGAGCAGAGGCCTGCAGAGTGCTGGCTGAGTGCATGGAGGCACAGACCAGCAGAGCCAGCACCCAGGGCAGCTGAATAGCCTGGCACCCGCAGCGTATACGGTGATGCAAGTCATCTATGGTACTGGTCACGGATGTGGACAGTCCTGTGCCCGGAGGGGGATGTCCTGTGCCCGAAAGAGGACTAGCATGTGTAATGATTGCAATCAGGTGGATATGGTGCCCGGCTGCTATCCAGAGGATATCCGGGACTGTGTATGGCTGTGTAAGTAAAGAGACTGTGATATTGTGTGTATGATGTGCAGTATAATGCCTTCACAGTATGGGGGGCCCACAGCTCCTGTACATGCAGTATGATGTCCCCCACAGTTCTCATTGTGGGGCTGTGGCCTCTGTTACAGCTAGGGGGCGCTGATTGTGCTCCCCAGAATGTGAATGCAGACGGATGAAGTCCATAGGTGTGCATGAGAGTCACGGATTTCCGGTCCGGGTTTTCAATGTGGCTGAAGGCCACAGGTTTGTGTGTGTTTAAAAGTCCTCCAGTAAGAGGTATGGGTGGGTCAGGTGTGTGAGGTGCACGTCAGTGTCTGTCTGGTGTGTGCTCGTGTGCAGAGCAGAGGCCTGCAGAGTGCTGGCTGAGTGCATGGAGGCACAGGCCAGCAGAGCCAGCACCCAGGGCAGCTGAATAGCCTGGCACCCGCAGCGTATACGGTGATGCAAGTCATCTATGGTACTGGTCTCGGATGTGGACAGTCCTGTGCCCGGAGGTGGATGTCCTGTGCCCGAAAGAGGACTAGCATGTGTAATGATTGCAAACAGGTGGATTTGGTGCCCAGCTGCTATCCGGAGGATATCCGGGACTGTGTATGGCTGTGTGAGTAAAGAGACTGTGATACAGCGATGCAGGACACCCACGAGAACTAGTTAGAGGATGGCTGGCGTGTGTAGTGTCTGCAACATATGAGGCTGTGTATATGGAGACTGTAATGTGGCGTGCGGTCGCCCAGGGAAACTGGACAAGGGAAGTCTGGCCTGTTTAGGGACCGCAATCTAAAGACATATGATTTGTACTGCTATGAACTGGTGTAAATGGATCGCCCCCAGACACAGGGCCACTGGTTACTCGGTACCGGTCCTCTCTGGCTCAGTTCTGGGGATGTCACGGTGGCTGGACCCAGTCCGTGACCCTGCTAAGGGGCATCCAATAAAGGGTGATGGTGCATAGTGCGAGGAATAACGAGGACACAGGGTTCAGTTTCTTTACCTTTTACTGAAGGTTTCAGGATCCTCAATCCGGGGCACTGTCAACAGGGCTGTCTGAGACTGTCTGAGGCACATCCAGAGTTCCCCTTGCAGGTGGAAATCAGTATCTACCCACTAGCGCCTGTCTGTTGTAGTGCTTCCCTGCTGAGCATTCAGGATAGTCCTCACAACTTCTGTTCTCGTTCTTTCTAGAACTTTCTCTTCTCCGTCCCCCAGGTATTTTATAGCTAGGACGCACCTTTATGACAGGTAGGCCTGGAGTTATTCTGGAACCCTAGTGTCGCCCCTCTCCCACGATTGCCTCCTATGTCCTTCTTAGGTGTTGTATGGTAGACAGCCAACCTGTAATTGACTGTCCTGCCGCTGTTTGAAGTAAGGCGTGGAGACTGTTACTTCCTCGGTGCTCCGGCCACTGGCTATGCGCCTCAGTAGGATGTTGCCGTTCTCGGGGCACGACTCCTACTGGATCTCCTTTGTGCTGATCTCGTTTCTCACTATTCCACAATATCCTTCGCTTCGTGTCTCTTTCTTAGGATACCGCCGCAAGGTAGTGCAGGCGCGGTTCCGTAACAATCTGTCCTTTCGCTAGGTACCTGACAGATTTCCCAGTTCTGACAGGTCCTCCCTGGAGCTCTCCCAGGCTTTGTTCTGCCTAACTTCCTGTCCAACCCCTAGTTTTATCAATGTGAGGAGTGGCCCAATAAATAAAGCCTTTTACTCCCCCTAGTGGCCGGAGTGTGAAGTGTAGTGTGTGCTTGGTGATACCTGGTCAGTAGAACTCCTTTAGTGCAGTCAGACGTACCATCACTCCCCTTAGTGGCAGAGCGACGTTACTGCAACGACCAGATCTCTGGGGCGCTGCATAAACTGAATACTGATAATATACACTGAAGTTATGTGCATTTATGTGAATTGGACTTTAATGCTGTGAGGAAACACATTAAAGAGACTTTGTGTTGGAACTTTGTGGGTCACTGCCTCTTCACTGCGTACGATGCTACTGCAGCCTTACACCATGGACAGAGTATAATGGGCCAACCGCCACCTTATACACAGTATAATGCCCCACAGCTCCCCGGCTGTGAAGTATAATTAAATACAAAAAACCCTGAGGGTGACAGAAAAACAAAAGGTACACTGCCTAAATGGCGAGTTGGTCATACTCCACCCTATACCGTCTCCAAGTCCACAATCGTCATCATGGTCCTAAGTGCACTGTTACAGTCCGGGCATGATAGCTGGACCCACGCGTTCTGACACACCCTGTGTCTTTCTCAAGGTGGTGCTCTGTCACCCTCAGGGTTAAAGGGAGTATTCATGTGTTAATCTGTGCCCTGGGACACCCTCTATGCAAGACTCTATGTGGATGCCCACACTAACAGGAATTTATATATATATGAGGGCATTCGGTTCCAGCATTTAATGGTTTTGGATTGTAATCACCACATTGTGAGGTGCTGCCTATGCCCTATGGACTACCAGAGTCCACCCTGATTGGTATATATTATAACCTAGTGCATTGACAAATAGAAAAATAGGAAGTATAAACTATGGACTTTTTTTGTATTTAATTATACTTCACAGCCGGGCACTTTTTGCTATGATATGTATTGATTGTCATTTATTATATGCCATTTGGATCTAACTGATTGTTCAATGTGGAACAAGTTTTAAATGTTTTTAATAGTGTGTTCTGTCTGTTTTTTCTTTGGTGTGTCAAATAAAACTTTAATTTTTGTGATTAGCATTTTGCTGTCTCGTGGTTGATCCTACAAGCATATGCATGTACCTGTCTCTTTTTGAATTCATAGTGTTGTAGCACAGTGCGTCGTCTGAACTGAGAGTCCCACTTTCAGGAGGAAATTAACTATATTAGTCTCGGCAGCCTTGCTCTTCCAGTCATAGGGGCATCGTCATCACTGTTTCAGT
The DNA here is from genome assembly GCF_032444005.1 of Ranitomeya imitator. Classification (NCBI taxonomy): domain Eukaryota; kingdom Metazoa; phylum Chordata; class Amphibia; order Anura; family Dendrobatidae; genus Ranitomeya; species Ranitomeya imitator. The sequence goes on from NC_091285.1 coordinate 438,300,986, forward strand.
CACAGTGCTGTGTATAGAGAGCGGCAGCTGTAACTGCGCCCCTGACCCTGACTGACAGCTGGCTCAGCACCCTCTACCACCTGGTAGCTGCACTACTGGTGCCCCTATAAACAATAATGCTTCTTAAGTGCCCACTGGACATTTAATAATGTCTCCTGAGTCAGTGCAGTGCCCACCGGGAAGGGCAATGGGGTACTCGGTACCGGGTCCTTCAGTTCCCTCAGCTGGGATGTCACGGTGGCCCGACCCGGACCGTGGCCCTATGAGGGGCGCCCAATAAAAGGGGTGATGAGATTTTGTAGATAATGGTAGTGTTCGTGACGCCACCTGTGGTATTCGGTCAGGGTGACCGACGCTGCTTAGGGGTCCTTAGGTGATGGAATGGCAGCTAGATGGTATACCTTCCCACAGGTGAAGTATATCCCCAGGGCTTCCCAGAAGTGTAGATGGTGATGGTGGATGGTGCAAGGCGCAGTGAATAACGAGCACACAATGGGTGCAGTCTCTTTACCTTTACTGAAGGCTTCAGCATCCACAGTCCAGGGTGTCGGATGACAGGGTAGGCAGAGTCCGGCCGGTCTGATGGCAATTCCAGAGTCCCCTTATCCAGGTGGAAATCAGTAGCCTTCCCCTTGCGCACAGTAACATAGTAGGTCCCTACGTGCATTAGCTCCCATAAGGGCCTCACTCTTGTTACTCTTCTCTCTATCCCCCAGATGGATAGGACAAACCCGTATGATAGTGTCGCCCCTCCTCCGCGTTGCCACCTTGTCTGCTTAGGTTCTTAGGTTGGGCAGCCAACTTGGAGATGACTGTCCTGCCGGTCTCTGAAGTAAAGCGTAGAGTCTATTACTCCCTCGGTGTTCCGGCTACCGGATCTGCGCTCAGTGGGAGGCAGCCTGCTTCTAGCTGGTCTCCCACTGGTGTTTTACTCCTATTGCTACGACTTCGGTGCTCACTCACTACGGCACACTTCCTTTCTTGTCCTTTCTTAGGAGTCTGCCGCATGGGTTACAGGCGCAGCTCCGTGTCCTTCTTTCCTTCCTGGGCCGAGCCCAGTCTGCTCCTCTCCTCTCCTGCTGACTATCTCCTTCTCCCTCCAGTCAGCTTCTCCTTCTCCTCCAACTGACCTCACTTCCTAATCAAACCCCCAGTTTTACCCAAGTGTGAGGAGTGGCCTAATAGATAGAACCCTTAGCTCCCCCTGGTGGCTGGCGTGTGAAGTGTGTGTGTGGCTGTGATACCTGGCAGGGTGAACTCCTTTGGTGCCATCAGACGTAACATCGCTCCCCCAGGTGGAAGAACGACATTACTGCAACGACCAGGACTCTGGGCCGCTGCATCAGCAGGCAGTCATGTGACGACTTTCGGTTTCTCTCAATTCTCTTCTATTGAGAGAAGCCAAACCTTTCTAGTTGACACATGCAAACAGCAAACATGTGGTCGCATGACCGCCTGATAACGCCAGTGATATTGGGGTCTCATAACAGCGGACACTCCTTGTCATGATTTGGCAGTCAGCAGTCTCATAAAGTGACTACAGTCATTTATTCCGAGCCGTAATTAACTTTATAATAATAAATTGCTTATTATTATTAAGTTATTAACGCACCACTCCAGTAGAACTTTCTTTTTCACCGCTGGAGTGGTGCTGGTCTGTGTGCTTGACCCCTGTGTTGGCATATGCAACAGATTGGGACTTATTATAAGTGAAAGGAGGACTTTATACTAACCAGACAGCAGATGGCGATAGTGTGTAAAGTTATATACTTGCTGTAATGTGGGGAGGGAAGCTCTCAGTGGTTGGTTGTTTTCTTACTTTCGGTTTTGCTTTTCTTCATGAATGTGTTGTCTTCAGTGCACGGACTGTGTGACACTGAATTGTATCTCATGTTTATCCAGTATGAAGAAAATACTGTTTACTCAAGATATCTTGCTGATTGAAGCTTTCCTAAGTACAGCGTGACTGCAAGAAGACGCACTCTGCAACAGGTTATGGGCCCAGGCACCCCAGATAACCCCAGACATCCCAGATAACCCCAGGCAACCCAGGCACTCCAGACACTACAGGTCTGCACTACAAGCTCAGGCAGAAGGATCCTGGTTTATAGCCCAGATAACGGAGCACACAGATAAGCTCTGTAAACAGAAGGAACTAAATCTAGATACAGAGTGACAGAGGAATTCAGCATCCCAGGAGCTGGATATAATTGCAGAGAATTCACAGGACATACAGGAGAATATCTTCAGTACAACTCTCTAAACAAGTAAGACTATATAAAGATGATGAGTAACACAGAACTGAAATTTACAGTAGCTAAACTGAATAGTGAAAATTATCAGTTATGGAAATTCAAAGTAGAGATGTTGTTATCTAAGGATGATCTATGGGAAGTAATTGTTACAGCAAGACCAGATCAAAATAATCAGACATGGGATAAGAAGGATATAAAAGCTAGAGCCACCATTAGCTTATTAGTGGATGATGCTCAATTAATACATATAAGAAATGAAGAAACAGCTAAGGGAATGTGGGAAGCATTAAGAAAACTGTATGAAAGACCTAGCTTGAATCACAAGTTATTTTTATTAAGAAAGCTGTACAGTATGAGATTGAGTGCAAATGACGATATGCAGAAGCACATATTCTCAATGATGGAAGTGATATCACAGCTAAGATCTATTGGTGAAGATATTAAAGAAAGTCATGTAGCAGCTATATTGTTGTGCAGTTTACCAGATTCGTATACAGCCTTGATAAATGCCCTTGAGACGAGACCAGAAACTGACATTACATTAGATTTTGTGAAAACAAGACTAATAGATGAATATCAGAGAAGAAAAGAACAAAGAAATGATTCTTCTACTGAAAAGGACAGTGAAAACGCTCTTAAAGCTACAGAATTCCAAAAACCCTATAATAAAGAGACAAGAGAATGCTTCAGATGTAAGAAAAAAGGTCATTTAAAGAAAGACTGTACCATATCGATGTCATGATCCAGTTCTGAGATTATGTTCAGCTCTCTTGTCTCTGGACTGGTCATGTGGGAGTTAATCCCCTCTGCCTCACCCTGGAGCTGGCTGTGCTATTTAAGTCATCTCCAGCCTGGGGGCCAGTGTCAGCTATAAGTTCATCCTGCACTGTTTGAGCTCCTGACCTGGATCCCTGTTCTAAGTGTTCCTCTTTGCCTCTGACTGACTGCACCCGTTTGTTACTTGTTCTGACCTTTGGCCTGTACCCCGACTCTGTCTTACGCCTCACGTTTTGGTTACCACGTTCCCGGTAGGTTCTGACGTCTTGCTTGTCCCCGACGATTCTCTGCTCGCCCCTTCTGTACTGCGCCGCTATCTCCGTGTATGACCTTGGCTTGTTTCATGTCTCTTTCATTACCTGTGACACCTGTGTTGTTGTTCAGTGTAGCTGTGCTGTGTGTGCAGCCTCCTTTCCTTATCCAGCACCCCCTGGTGGAGATTGCTCCATACTGCACTGCAGCAGCACATCACAATGGAAAGCAGAACAACAAAAATTACAACATAAAAAGCATACAGAGAAAGTAAAAAACACAATTTCCGATTCATGTGAGAATAATTGGAATGGCACATTTAAAGTAACAGACAAGAAATCATCACTTGGTTGGTTTATTGATTCAGGAGCAACGAGTCATATGACAAGTGACAAGAATTTCTTTACTGATCTTGATTTAGTTAAGAAAGAAGCCATTTATCTCGCACATGGAAGCAAAATAACCGCAGAAGGTATCGGACAAGGTATGTTAAATTGTTCAAACAAGTTCGGACAAGATTCAAAGATACTTGTACAAGATGTGTTGTATGTTCCAAAATTAGAAGGCGGATTATTATCTGTGAAACGTTTAACAGCAAAAGGACTTACAGTGAAATTCAAAGACAATGAGTGTGCAATTATTGCAGAAAACAAAGTGATAACCAAAGTCAAGGCAGATGAACAATTATATCATTTTGACACACCAAAGGAACAGATGAAGGGATGTACACATGATCACAAAAACTGTATTCACATGTGGCATAGACGTCTAGGACATAGACACCCTGACAGTATAAGGGAACTACAGAGAAAAGAATTGACAAAAGATTTAAAGATATCAGATTGCTCAATTACCATAAGATGTGATTGTTGTATAAAATCCAAAGCCACAAGGATATCTATTCCAAAAGAAAGTGAGATGAAAAGCGAAAGACCACTTGATTTGGTGCATACTGACGTATGTGGACCCATGAAAGTGACTACATCAGGAGGCAATAGATACATGTTGACTTTTATAGACGATTACTCAAGATACACAGTCACATACTTAATTAAAAACAAAAGTGAAGTTTTTGATAAACTTGTAGACTATGTAACAAGATCAAGTAACAAATTTCAAAGGAAGCCAATTGTCATCAGAAGTGATAATGGAGGTGAATTTACAAGTCACAGAATAGAAGACTACTTAAGACAAAATGGAATAAAACACCAGAAAACGGTTCCATACACACCTGAACAAAATGGAGTAGCAGAAAGGAAAAACAGAACTCTAACAGAGATGATAAGATGTATGCTGACGGATTCCAAACTACCAGAGAAATATTGGGGTGAGGCAGCAATGACAGCTACTTATCTACAGAACAGACTTTTTTGCAGAAAACTGACGAAAACTCCATATGAACTGTGGCAAGGTATGAAACCAAGTGTCAATCATTTAAAAGTTTTTGGATGTAAAGTTTTCATATTCATTCCAACAGAAAAACGTTCCAAACTTCAAAACAGATCCATGGAAGGAATATTTGTTGGATATAGTGAAAATTGCAAAGGATACAGAATCCTAGATCCCAAAACAGACAGAGTTACGGTGAGTAACAGTGTGACATTCATTGAAGATTTGAATGAAGATATTATGATTTCAGTTGAAACAAAAAATGAGAAAACCAATAATGACACAACTGAAGAAATATCTGATGAGAAAGAAGTAGAAGTTAATGAAGAACAAAATACTGAAAGTGAAGAATCACAACTACAAACAGACACAGAACCAAGACGTTCAATGAGAGAGAACAAAGGAAAACCACCAAAACGTCTCTCATACAAGACAAGCACAAGAAAAATCTATGAGCCTACTTCTTGGGAAGAAATATCTAAACTGCCTGTAGAAGAAGCTAATAAATGGATAGAAGCAACAGAAACAGAAATTAAATCCATGCAAGATTCAAATACATGGACACTGACAGATTTACCAGAAGGAAGAAAAACCATAGGATGTAAATGGATTTTTAAAGTTAAATACCAAACAGATGGCACAGCTGAAAAATACCGAGCAAGACTCGTAGCTAAAGGGTATTCTCAAAAATATGGAGAAGACTATGATGAAACATTTGCTCCAGTTGTCAAACACACTACAATAAGAACTTTACTTACAGTTGCAGCAATGAAACAGATGCAACTGAGACATCTGGATGTAAAGACAGCTTTTCTGAATGGAGATTTAACAGAAGACATTTATATGGAACAACCTCCAGGATTCAAAGATGAAAGAAATCCAAACAAAGTTTGTAAACTACAGAAAAGCATATATGGTTTAAAGCAAGCAGCTAAAGCGTGGAATGACAAAATCACGGAAGTACTTACAAATGAAAAATTTCAAAGAAGCAAAGCTGATCCATGCTTATACACAAAAAGGCTGATTAATAGATGGATTTACATACTCATATATGTAGACGACATTTTGATTTGTTTTGAACAAGAAAGGGATAACGAAAACATTCTAAAAATCCTGAAGCAACATTTCGAAATCAAAGACTTGGGAAATGTAAAACAATACCTAGGAAAACAAGTAGAAAGAGAAGAAGATGGAAGTTTCCTACTGAATCAAAATCACATGATTCAAGACATAACAGAAAAATTTGGATTAAAAGATGCAAAAACAGTAAAGTCTCCAATGGAAATTAATTATCTCAAAGAGATGAACAGTGAACAAAATATGCTACCAAATAATGAAGAATACAGAACAGCAATAGGAAAACTACTGTATCTAGCGACCGTTACAAGACCAGACATCGCAGCAGCAGTAGGAATCCTGAGTAGAAAGGTATCAAAACCAAATAAAGCTGATTGGAATGCCGTGAAGAGAGTAATACGTTATTTGAAAGGAACTAGCAATGTTAAGCTGAAATTACCCGCAAGCGATGATTGCATTTTAACAGGATATGTTGATGCAGATTGGGCTGGAGATCCAACTGACAGAAGATCTACCAGTGGACATATTTTTTTCCTCTCAGGTGGACCAATAAGTTGGACAAGTAAGAAACAGTCAATTGTGACACTATCTTCAACAGAAGCAGAATATGTTGCAACAGCACATGCGAGTCAAGAAGTACTGTGGTTAAGACAATTGTTGACAGAATTAGGACAACTACAGTTGGCACCAACAAAACTAAAAGAGGACAATCAAAGATATCTTGTTCTTGCTCAGATGTAAAGAGTCAATCCAAGAACCAAACATATTGATGTGAAATATCATTTCTTGAGAGATCATCAGGAACAAGGAGTCTTGAAGTTAGAGTACTGTCCTACTGAAGAAATGACAGCAGACATTTTCACGAAGGCGTTGAATGCTGATAAACATCAGAGACTAATAAAAAAGTTGGGTTTGATTGAATAAGTCCTTACTGTTGAGAAAGGGTGTTGGCATATGCAACAGATTGGGACTTATTATAAGTGAAAGGAGGACTTTATACTAACCAGACAGCAGATGGCGATAGTGTGTAAAGTTATATACTTGCTGTAATGTGGGGAGAGAAGCTCTCAGTGGTTGGTTGTTTTCTTACTTTCGGTTTTGCTTTTCTTCATGAATGTGTTATCTTCAGTGCACGGACTGTGTGACACTGAATTGTATCTCATGTTTATCCAGTATGAAGTAAATACTGTTTACTCAAGATATCTTGCTGATTGAAGCTTTCCTAAGTACAGCGGTGACTGCAAGAAGACGCACTCTGCAACACCCTGAAGTGTGTTTCCGGTTTGCATAGTGTTTATCTTGCTCTCTGTGTGTTACTCTGTTTGCTATTCTGGATTTCTGACCTCTGGCTATGCTTCGGACTATCCCCTGTCTCTTCCCTTTGGTACCTTGTGATCTCCTGGCTCCGATCGTTGCTTGTTTGACAACTCTCTAGCGATTATCCCTTCTCTGTTCCCCAGCGTCTGGCTCCGCCCCCTGGCCTCCTCCCACTCTGTCATATGTCTAAGGTCCTGTAGGTTACCAGGTTAGTACCCGCATTTAGCTCAGCTCCTTTGCTGCTGTGTGCAGCTCACCCCGCATCATTAATACCTGGGAGCCATGAGAGAAATACACATTGGGATGAGATTGACTACAATAGTCTTTCTCCAGAACAGAAGAACCTGAATCTGTCCCTGCTTAAAGAGACTCCCTGCGCTTCAGAAAGGTACTACAGCAGTTGGACCAAACTAGAGACATCTAGCAGGTATGACCGCATAGCACACATGTACTCTGACAACACACCATCAGCTGGTATCAGCACCAATCAAGCCACAATGGACTTTGCCAAGTTTACGTTCAGTGGGGTTGTCCCCGGCAACAAGAGACCCATGGACCAGAGTCACTAAGCTCCCTGAGTCCAAGTGAGCCCCCATCTGGTACCCATTGACGAGTACCTTGCACAGTTGGGGCTCGCTGCCGGCGTTGCCTGTAGTTGCGGTGCTGACGGGCTGGGCATAGATAGACACTCGGCAAATATACCCGCAGTCCATGGGTTCAGTTGTTAGGGGGCAGTTGGCAGCCACGTGTTCTGGCACTTGGCACCGCCAACACTCAATAGCTGCGACACGAGGGGACCTTGGGGCCGATTTAGGGGACACTGGTCTGTTGTCACTCTCCTTTCGGAATACCCCATCAGTATAATCTCGGTCCGGTTTGGCCCCAGTGGAGGATTGTGGACTTTTCCCAGGCTCCTGAGCTGACCTTACGTGACAGCCGAAGTGGAGCAGTGTCGCGTATAAAGTCCTGAATGGCTGTATACCGCTTAATCAGTCCTATCACCTGGTCCAGAGTGCCCGGGTCCCCTTGTTCCACCCAATGCTGTGTGGCTGCTGGCAGAGCCCTCACCAGCCAGTCGACCACCACCCTCTCTACGATCTGGAAGGGAGTTAAGGTCTCGGGCTGGAGCCATTTTTTCACCAGCTGCAGTAAGTCATATGCCTGAGACCTGGCGGGACGAGACTCCACAAAAGACCATTGGAATACCCGTTGTGCACATACATATGTGTTAACCTTCAGTCGGGCAAGGATCTCACCTTTCAATTTCCCATAGTCCAGGGCATTGTCCTGACTTAGGTCCAGGTAGGCTTTCTGGGCATCTCCCATCAGGAAGGGGGCCACCACTTCAGCCCACTGGAAACACGCCAAGCTCTTCCGCAACGCGGTGCACTTGAAGACAGTGAGGAAGGCCTCCATGTCATCTTCAGGCCCCATCTTCCTCAGTGCCTCTCGTAGAGCCATGATCTGCTGCATCAACAGGTTATTTGCCTGCTGCAATTGGTTGCTCCTGCTGCCCTTGCAGCAGCTTCTGCTGCCATAGCTGCTGCTCCTGCTGCCATTGTTGCTGCTCTTGCTGCCTTTGCTCTTGTTGTTGCTGCTGGAACTGCAGCTGCTGCTCCTGCTGCTGCATGAGGGCCAACTGCTTAAATATTTTCTCCATCTTTTCAGCAGGCTTGAGCTGTAGCATTGCAGGCCTAATAATCAAAAAGCAGTACCCTTTGGGGTATGCCTTAGCCCCTTAGTGACAGAGCCAATTTGGTACCTAATGACCGAGCCAATTTTTGCAATTCTGACCACTGTCACTTTATGAGGTTATAACTCTGGAACGCTTCAACGGATCCCGCTGATTCTGAGATTGTTTTTTCGTGACATATTGTACTTCATGTTAGTGGTAACATTTCTTTGATATTACTTGCGATTATTTATGAAAAAAACGGAAATATGGCGAAAATTTTTAAAATTTTGCAATTTTCAAACTTTGTATTTTTATGCCCTTAAATCAGAGAGATATGTCACGAAAAATAGTTAATAAGTAACATTTCCCACATGTCTACTTTACATCAGCACAATTTTGGAAACAAAATTTTTTTTTTGTTAGGGAGTTATAAGGGTTAAAATTTGACCAGCAATTTCTCATTTTTACAACACCATTTTTTTTTTAGGGACCACATCACATTTGAAGTCATTTTGAGGGGTCTATATGATAGAAAATAATGAAGTGTGACACCATTCTAAAAACTACACCCCTCAAGGTTCTCAAAACCACATTCAAGAAGTTTATTAACCCTTTACGTGCTTCACAGAAACTGAAACAATGTGGAAGGAAAAAATGAACATTTAACTTTTTTTTGCAAACATCTTAATTCAGAACCATTTTTTTTATTTTCACATGTGTAAAAACAGAAATGTAACCATAAATTTTGTTATGCAATTTCTGCTGAATACGCCAATATCCCATATGTGGGGGTAAACCACTTTTTGGATGCACCGCAGAACTTAGAAGTGAAGGAGCGCCGTTTGACTTTTTCAATGCAGAATTGGCTGGAATTGAGATGGGACGCCATGTCACGTTTAGAGAGCCCCTGATGTGCCTAAACAGTGGAAACTCCCCACAAGTGACACCATTTTGGAACCTAGACCCCTTAAGGAACTTATCTAGATGTGTGGTGAGCACTTTGAACCCCCAAGTGCTTCACAGAAGTTTATAACGTAGAGCCGTGAAAATAAAAAATCGCTTTTGTTTACACAAAAATGATCTTTTCGCCCACAAATTCTTATTTTCACAAGGGTAACAGGAGAAATTAGACCACAAAAGTTGTTGTGCAATTTCTCCTGAATACGTTGATACCCAATATGTGGGGGTAAACCACTGTTTGGAGCTTGGAAGAGAAGGAGTGCCGTTTTACTTTTTCAATGTATAATGGGCTGGAATTGAGATTGGACGCCATGTCGCGTTTGGAGAGCCCCTGATGTGCCTAAACAGTGGAAACCCCCCACAAGTGACACCATTTTGGAAACTAGACCCCTTAAGGAACTTATCTAGATGTGTGGTGAGAACTTTGAATGCCCAAGTGCTTCACAGAAGTTTATAATGCAGAGTCATGAAAATAAAAAATATTTTTTTTTTCCACAAAAAAGATTTTTTAGCCCCCAAGTTTTTATTTTCACAAGGGTAACAAGAAAAATTGGACCCCAAAAGTTGTTGTCCAATTTGTCCTGAGTATGCTGGTACCCCATATGTGGGGGTAAACCACTGTTTAGGCGCACGGCAGAGCTCGGAAGGAAGGAGCGCCGTTTTGGAATGCAGACTTTGATAGAATGGTCTGCGAGCATTATGTTGCGTTTGCAGAGCCCCTGATGTACCTAACCAGTAGAAACCCTCCACAAGTGACCCCATTTTGGAAACTAGACCCCCAAGGAACTTATCTAGAAGTGTGGTGAGAACTTTGAATGCCCAAGTGCTTCACAGAAGTTTAGAATGCAGAGTCGTGAAAATAAAAAATATTTTTTTTTCCACAAAAAAGATTTTGTAGCCCCCAAGTTTTTATTTTCACAAGGGTAACAGGAGAAATTGGACTGCAATAGTTGTTTTCCAATTTATCCTGAGTACGCTGATGCACCATATGTGGGGGTAAACCACTGTTTGGGCGCACGGCAGAGCTCGGAAGGGAAGGAGCGCCGTTTTGGAATGCAGACTTTGATAGAATGGTCTGTGGGCGTTATGTTGCGTTTGCAGAGCCCCTGATGTACCTAAACAGTAGTAACCCCCCACAAGTGACCCCGTTTTGGAAACTAGACCCCCCAAGGAACTTATATAGATGTGTGGTGAGATCTTTGAATGCCCAAGTGCTTCACAGAAGTTTATAATGCAGAGTCATAAAAATATATATATATATATATATATTTTTCCACAAAAAAAGATTTTGTAGCCCCCAAGTTTTTATTTTCACAAGGGTAACAAGAGAAATTGGACCCCAGAAGTTGTTGTCCAATTTATCCCGAGTACGCTGATGCCCCATATGTGGGGGTAACCCACTGTTTGGGTGCACGGCAGAGCTCAGAAGGGAGGGAGCACCATTTGACTTTTTGAGCGCAAAATTGGCTGTCGTGTTTGGAGACCCCCTGATGTACCTAAACAGTGGAAACCCCCCAATTCTAGCTCCAACTCAACTCCAACACATCCCTAACCCTAATCCCAACCTGATCCATAATCCTAATCACTAACCCTAACGATAATCACAACCCTTACCCCAAAACAACCCTAATGTCAACCCTAACCATAACCCTAACAAAACCCTAAATCCAACACACCCCTAATCCTAATCTCAACCCTAACCTCAAACCTAACCCTAATCCCAATACACCCCTAATCACAACCCTAACCTTAACCCTAATCCCAAATCTAACCCTAATCCCAAGCGTAACCCTAATGCCAACCCTAACCCTAATACCAACCCTAATCCAAACCCTAACCCTAATCCCAACTCTAACCCTAACTTTAGCCCCAACCCTAGCCCTAACTTTAGACCCAACCCTAACCCTAGCCCTAAGGCTACTTTCACACTTGCGTCGTTTGGCATCCGTCGCAATCCGTAGTTTTGGACAACAAACGGATCCTGCAAATGTGCCCGCAGGATGCGTTTTTTGCCCATAGGCTTGTATTGCCGACGGATCGTGACGGATGGCCACACGTCGCGTCTGTCGTGTACTGGATCAGTTGTGTTTTGACGGACCGTCGGCACAAAAAAAGTCCAATGAAACGTTTTTTTGTACGTCGCATCCGCCATTTCTGACCGCGCATGCGTTGCCGTAACTCCGCCCCCTCCTCCCCAGGACATAGATTGGGCAGCGGCTGCGTTGAAAAACTACATCCGCTGCCCACATTGTGCACAATTTTCACAACGTGCGTCGGTATGTCGGGCCGACGCATTGCGACGGCCCCGTACCGACGTAAGTGTGAAAGAAGCCTAACCCTAAATTTAGCCCCAACCCTAACCCTAAATTTAGCCCTAACCCTAGCCCTAACCCTACCCCTAACCCTAGCCCTACCCCTAACCCTACCCCTAACCCTACCGCTACCCCTAACCCTAGCCCTACCCCTAACCCTACCCCTAACCCTACCCCTAACCCTAACCCTAACCCTAACCCTACCCCTAACCCTAGCCCTAACCCTAGCCCTAACCCTAGCCCTAACCCTACCCCTACCCCTCACCCTACCCCTAACCCTAGCCCTACCCCTAACCCTAGCCCTAGCCCTAACCCTAACCTTACCCCTAATTTTAGCCCCAACTGCTGTTCTCCTGCCGGCCAGCAGATGGAGACAGATGGCGGGCGCAGTGCGCATGCGCCCGCCATTTTCTTTTCCCCGGCAGCCAGGAGGAGCAGCAGGAGGACCCAGGGACACAGGTGAGTATGCTAGGGTCCCTGAATCCCCCTATTTCTCTGTCCTCTGATGTGCGATCACATCAGAGGACAGAGAATTACACTTTACTTTTTTTTTCTGTTGTTTTGTTTTGCAGTCACCGGTAAACAGTTAATTACCGGCGATCGCAAAACAGGGGTCGGTAAAACCGACCCCGATCAAGTTCTTTGGGGTCTCGGCTACCCCCGGCAGCCGAGACCCCAAAGATTCTCCCGGTGGCGGGCGCACTGCGCATGCGCCCGCCATTTTGACGATGGCGGCGCCCACCGGGAGACACGAGGAGCATCGGGGGAGATAGGTGAGTATTGGGGGGCTACCTGGGACCCCTTTTCTCTGTCCTTCGATGTGCGATCACATCAGAGGACAGAGAAATTAAAAAGAGATCGCGTTGGTTTTTTTTTGCGATCGCCGGTAAACGGGTAATTACCGGCGATCGCAAATGCGGGGTCGGTTAAAACCCCCCCGAATCATGTTCTCTGGGGTCTCGGCTACCCCCGGCAGCCGAGACCCCAGAGAAAATCCGACTCTGGGGGGCCCTATTCACTTTTTCCACAGCGCCGTTAATTAACGGCGCTGTGGTTTAAGTACTCTTAGCAGCCGCCGTTAAAAGGCGTATCGGCGGTCGCTAAGGGGTTAGTTAAGACTGCTCCGCATTCTCTAACCATATGTTGTGCAGCGGTATACTCGCTGCACAGTGAGAAGGCAGCGAGCCGGCAAAAGTTCAAAATAAAGTCTCTTTTAATGTACAGCGCACTCACAGACAGAAAGTAATCAGATCCTCCGGATCACAGCCGGGAAAGCAAAACAGTCCATGACCGGTTGCCGTGGACTACGGCACCGCCGTGTACGCTGATGGTGCCAGGTTTTTTGGCTCCGCTTGGCCCTGTGTTTCCTCACACAGGAACTGCTCTGCCTGCTTGCAAGACCAAAACTGACACACCCAACCTGCAAGGATTTTACAATAACCTGTGGCTGTAGGAGATGTGACTGCTCTATAGGTCACACACTGACAGGAGACAATGGCTCCTGCAGTGTTATTACTAAGAGCTCAATGGCTCCTCACTTTACGGCACTGCTGTGTGAGAATTTTCCCACGCAGCGGTGCCACAAGTGACAGTATAAACTCTGCACTCACAGCAGCAGAGGGATACATTGTGGAAGGATACCTGCCGTCATTGCATAACCGGAGCCCCTGGAGAGCGGTCGCATCTGCCGATGTGACAGCTCTCTACGGGAGATCGTCGTGGGACACTTGTTATTAAATGGATTACATCAGATCAAGAAGTATACTGTTGATTTATTATTTTTAATTTGTTTACAGGTGATCGAGGGCTTTGGGGACTAGCTGTATGGTGAGCATGTACTGTATGTTGTATGTACTGTATGTACGGTATGTCTATATGTATGTACTGTATATGTGTATTTGTTTTTGTTTTTTTTACACTTGTACACAGTAGCCGGATGATGGGACTACTACTGTCCCATCATCCGGCTAGCTGTCACCATAGCAGGCATAGCTGGATGGGACTAGTAGTCCCATCGGACGATGCCTGCCTACACACAGACACACACACAGCACCGCACACACACAGCCCCACAGACACACAAACACCTGCACACAGACATGCACATCTTCTCCGCACACACACAGTCTCCACCCACACACTCTTCCCCCTGCCGATCTGCAGCGTTTCTTGCAGGCACAACCTCAGCAAAACCGCAGATCTTTTTTAAACCTGCGGTTTTGCTGCGGATTGGCCTGACACAATGGAAGTCAACGGTTGCAGAAATGCTGCAGATACGCAAAAAAAGAATTGACAAGCTGCGGAAAATAAAACGCTACAAATCCACGTGTTTTTTTCCGTAGCATTTTCACAAAAATTCTCAATTACCTATTGATTAACATTGCTTGTGCACTATACTGCGGATTTGATGCAATTCCGCGTGTCCAAAAACGCTGCGGATCCACATCTAAATCCGCAACTTGTGCACATAGACTTAGGCTATGTGCACACGTTGCAGATTTGGGTGCAGAATTTTTTGCACAAAATCTGCATCTGGCAGAAAACACAGGTGCAGATTTGATGTGTTTTTGTTGTGGATTTGCAGCGGATTTCATGCGTTTTTTACCCCTGCGGATTTCTATAATGGAAGGGTGCAGAAATGATGCAGATCTGCACAAAAGAAATGACATGCTCCTTCTTTCAATCCGCTTCGTTTTCCATCAGGAATTTTCCGCACCATTAGCATAGCATTTTTTTTCCTATTGATTTACATTGTACTGTAAATGACTTTGCGGATCTGCAGCGTTTCTGCGCAGAAAAAAACACTGCGGATCCACAGTAAATCCGCATCACGTGCACATAGACTTATACTTTCCTTCGTTAAATAAGATTTGGTTCAGGTGATCACCTAATCAGAAGCACATTAAAGGGAACCTGTCACCCCCAAAATCGAAGGTGAGCTAAGCCTACCGGCATCAGGGGCTTATCTACAGCATTCTGGAATGCTGTAGATAAGCCCCCAATGTATCCTGAAAGATAAGAAAAAGAGGTTAGATTATATTCACGGGCGGGCTGTCCGATCCAATGGGGGTCACGGTCCGGTCCGGGGCCTCCAATCTTCATAGGATGACGTCCTCTTTTTGTCTTCACTCTGCGGCTCCCGCGCAGGCGTACTTTGCCCTGTTGAGCGTAGAGCAAAGTACTGCAGTGCACAGGCACTGGGCCTCTCTGACGCCGGGCCTCTCATCGTAAGAAGATAGGAGGCCCCGGACTAGAACGCGATCGCCCATCGGTCCGGACCGCAGCCGGACCGCCCCTGGGTGAGTATAATCTAACCTCTTTTTCTCATCTTTCATGATACATCGGGGGCTTATCTACAGCATTCCAGAATACTGTAGATAAGCCCATGATGCCGGTGGCTTAGCTACCTTTAAATTTTGGGGGTGACAGGTTCCCTTTAAAGGGACACTGTCACCTGAATTTGGAGGGAACAATCTTCAGCCATGGAGGCGAGGTTTTGGGGTTTTTGATTCACCCTTTCCTTACCCGCTAGCTGCATGCTGGCTGCAATATTGGATTGAAGTTCATTCTCTGTCCTCCATAGTACACGCCTGCGCAAGGCAAGATTGCCTTGTGCAGGCATGTACTACGGAGGACAGGACCGCCACCCGCTTCACGTCCCTAGTCAACAGTATGACCAATTGCTGATTCTCAGGCGCCGGTGCACACTACACGCCTCTATTGCCTTTCTAAAGGCCTCATGCACACCCTTACCGGCACACGCTTCTTGCATGTCTTCGGGTACCTCTATTATGCTCTTGAAAAGCGGAGTCTCACTCTCTTCATGGTTGGACGGCTCCTGCTTTGCCAAGGACCTTTTCATCAAGACATCTGCCATGACCAGGTAAATCTTGTTCTGTTTTACTTCCAATTCTTCCTCCGCTTTACCCTCTTCCAGACCCCTGGTCATGATGGTCTTTAACAGCTTCACCTCGTTACGACTCTGGTACCGACACGGTAAGCCTGTGACCACCACCTCTTTCTCTTGTAGAGGGCCTTTTAGTGCTTCTCTGAGCACTTCCATGTCTTCCTTTAGGGCCTTGGTCACAGTTTGCCACTTTGACAGGTGACCTCTGAGCTCCGCCATCTCTTTCTCCAGGGCACCCACTCGGCACTCAGCAGCCTGTCTCCAAAGCTCCTCTTGCTTCAACCGGGTTTCTACTGCCTCCTGGACCTTCCTTACCTCGCTTCCTTCATCCTCTGGATTGGTTGAGCTTTCACCCCTTGAGGAGGTATCTGCTTCAGGCCCCACTTCCTTGGTGGCCTTCTCCACCTCTGCACCCTCGGACTTCACCTGGGATTCAGCAATGGCATCTTCAACCCTCTCTTGGGTATTCGGGTACTCCAGCTCTTCCGCATCAGGTACTATGGAGCCTTCACCACACTCCGCTATTTTATCCCTTTCTGTCACCGTAGACGTGGGTTTACCACAGGTCAGTTCCTCATGTCCTCCGTGGATTCTCACTCCACCAGCGTTCTCCAGGTTTTCTTCGCCTTCAGCGCTATCATCTGGTCGGTCATCCGACGTCAACCTAGTGGTTGCTATGGGCAACATGAATGCATCTATCTTCCTGGTACAGTCTGGAAGAGAATCCACATCCTGAATAAAAGCACAACATAATGTTTTTCCTTCATTTACTTCTTCACAAGGTGCAACTGGTAAAACTTCTTTGCATCATTTATGTCTCTGGCGAAGGGAGGACTTGCCCTTCTTGTGGGGCTCTTCTTTACTGTAATCCCTTACTTCCTCAGAGTCATAACCACCCCTGGAGACTGTGTCACACCCTACAGTATGATGACCCCGCAAGTCACTCTCTATCTGGGTGTCAGCTCCACCCTGTTTAACCAGCACATCCTTATCAGTCACATTGTGGTACACTTCAGGGGACCTCAGGTCAGTAAGTTGGGCAGACGCATCTTTTCCTCTGGTCACCCGTGTGTCTGACCCATCAGTTTTTGGAGGTGTTACTGCCACTGTCGTGTCACTAAGTTGGGCAAGGCCATCATTTTCTTTGGTCATGCCTACCTTAGGACTGTCACCTCTAGGGGGCGCATTCTCCACATTAAGGCTAGGTTCACATTGCGCTAGGTGAGTCCGACTAACGGACACGTTTTTAAGTAGTAAAAACGCAATGTAACGCACATACTAACGCGCCCATAGACTTGCATTGTCTGACGCATCATGACGCATCCCAAAATTGGTATGCGTTTGTCACATAACGTTTTTTTTCTGACGGACCTTGAACGCGGCTTGCAGCGTTTTCGGGTCCGGCCAAGCTAACGCAATACTAACGGAAGCGTTCATTCTGCCATAGAAGGCTATGGCAAACGCAGTCAGACGCAAATCATGAAAAATTTCCAAATAGAACCGCACGTTTTAATAGCGTTTGAGGGTGGTCACATGTGGTCATGTGACAGGAAATGTGATTTCGGCCAAATGAGGAGTATCCCACCAACACATTTCTCCTGAGGCCTACTGCACGTGACAGAGTCTTGCAAGAGATCACAGGAAATGTAAGTACATTTCTATATATTATATATCTCTGTATACATCATGGGAGTCTGTATTGTCCGTCGGATGTGTGTGTACTAAAAATGTATTGCTTTGTTGCACGCAGATGTCGGATACTGATGTCAGCAGCAGCAGCGTGTCTGCGGTGTTTTCTTCTCAATCGGTAGGCTTGCACTTTAAAAAACCACAATAATGTTGTGTGAAACTCCATTGTATTGAGCTAAGCACGTAATAAAAATCATGTTTTTATTGCAGTGGCGTAGGAAGGGGGGTGCGGGGGGGGCGGGCCGCCCCGGGCGGCACACTGCGGGGGGCGGGTCGGCCGGCGCTGCAGAAGGAGGAGAAAAAAAAAAAAACGTGGGCCCTTTAAGTCTTCGGGCGCCCGCCCCCTTCCCCCGGTGCCAGCGCTAATAATACTCACCTCTCCTGGTTCCTGCGGCTGCGCGGTAGCTGCAGCCAGCGTCTTCAGCGCCCTCTGACTCTGCGACGTCTCAGGGCAGAGGGTGCGATTGTATCATCACTGCGCGCTCAGCCTCTCTGTCCTGAGCGTCGCAGAGCCGGAGAGACGCTGACTGCACCGGACCTGCACTGGGAACGGGAGAGGTGAGGATTTTA
This sequence comes from Ranitomeya imitator, assembly GCF_032444005.1. Lineage (NCBI taxonomy): Eukaryota > Metazoa > Chordata > Amphibia > Anura > Dendrobatidae > Ranitomeya > Ranitomeya imitator. The sequence continues at coordinate 438,319,166 of NC_091285.1, forward strand.
CTTTTTTTTTTTTTTCTTTATGTCTGTCTGGGGGCAATGCTGGAGACCCTGGGGCAGATTTCTGGACACACTGGGCAATGCTGGACACTGGGGCAGATTTCTGGACAGACTGGGGCAGATTTCTGGACACACTGGGCAATGCTGGACACTGGGGCAGATTTCTGGACAGACTGGGGCAGATTTATGGACACACTGGGCAATGCTGGACACTGGGGCAGATTTCTGGACAGACTGGGGCAGATTTCTGGACACACTGGGCAATGCTGGACACTGGGGCAGATTTCTGGACAGACTGGGGCAGATTTCTGGACACACTGGGCAATGCTGGACACTGGGGCAGATTTCTGGACAGACTGGGGCAGATTTATGGACACACTGGGCAATGCTGGACACTGGGGCAGATTTCTGGACAGACTGGGGCAGATTTCTGGACACACTGGGCAATGCTGGACACTGGGGCAGATTTCTGGACAGACTGGGGCAGATTTATGGACACACTGGGCAATGCTGGACACTGGGGCAGATTTCTGGACAGACTGGGGCAGATTTCTGGACACACTGGGCAATGCTGGACACTGGGGCAGATTGCTGGACACACTGGCGGCAATGCTGGACACACTGGGACAATGCTGGACACACTGGGGCAGATTGCTGGACACACTGGGGCAGATTGCTGGACACACTGGGGCAGATTGCTGGACACACTGGGGCAGATTGCTGGACAACATGGGGGTAATATGCTGGACACACTGGGGGCAGGACTTGAGGCATGGGCAGAATGTAGATACGGGGCAGGATGGATACGATGGAGACTGATGGGGCAGGATGGGGAGATCATATGGGGTAGAATGGATACTCATGAGGGCAGGATGGGAGAACATATGGCTGGAGCCAGGAATGAGATAAACGGGGCCAGGATGGGGGATATTACCATAGGGGCTAATTAAGGGATATTATTACTGCAGTGATGTATTTATTTTATTTTTTGAGTATACTGTTTTAAATGGGGGGCGGTCCTGTTACTGTGCAGAGTGACACTATATCGCCTTTTTTTCTTCGTGGTGTAATGTAGAAGTTGTTAAAAATTAAGTAATGTGTTCTACAAGCGGAGCTCGAGATAACTGTGTTATTTCCTGCAGAAACGAGTCCTGGCTAGAAGAAATGATGGCGGTCTGTGCTGGATAAAAGATGAAGGACTTCATCTAGAGACGTCACTGGTGAGTCAGTGTTACCTATACACTGACACTATATACTGTATACTATATACAAAGGTCCTGTGTACAATGTCACCAGTGATCACTGTACCTATACATTATATGCAGAGCTCCTGTGTATAATATCACCAGTGATCTCAGTATTACCTCTACACAGACACTGCATACTAAGTACAGATCTCCTGTGTATAATGGCACTTATGGTGATAGTATGGTGCTTTTTTTTTATTACTGATCAGTATTGTAGTATTCAGTCACTATGTGGTGGTAATATGTGGTCTGGAAATGGTGTTGTGGTATTTGTCCCTTGTATGTACTATTTGGTCACCAAGTGGTGGTAATATGTGATCTGGTCATGGTGAGGCGGTATTTGTCCCTTGTATATAGTATTATTTGGTCCCTATGTGGTCTGGTCATGGTGTGGTGGTGTTTCTTCCTGTATGTGATATTATTGGTCTTGGTATAGTGGATTCTGTTGTGTATGGCGGTCATTTGTTCTCTCTGATTTTAATTATTTAAAAGTCACAGGTTTGGCATGTGGGGGTGACACCATTAGGCCCAGTTTAAGTTCTACAAAACAGGAAAACTATTTTTGGTACCTTTGTGTGTATTGAGCAGGGGGGGGGGGGGGGAGGGGGGGGGGGGGCGCCAAACTCGGGAGCAGCCCCGGGCGGCAAAAGCTCTAGCTACGCCTCTGTTTTATTGTGATTAGGAGTCTTCTGAGCCCGAGGCTGCTAGACCTCCCCCCAAAAAACAGGCAAAAACCACAAAGGTACATGGCACACATTTTGAATTTTTCAGGCATAAATTTATTGATCCAATGAATGTTAATTTTTTTTTCATTTTACATACACAATAGGTTGTGGCACACGCAGGACACAAAAGAAAGAAGGTCCCTAGCCGTCTGTCGTCGCCACAATTGCCAGTGGTAAATATAAAACTAGAAATATTCTATCCAATATTTATCAACAATCTATCTATTCACTTTCTATCTACTATATCTATAAACTATCTATCAACTATCTATCGCTCCATCTATGTATCTATCTATCTATATCTATGTATCTATCGCTATATCTATGTATCTATCTATCGCTCTATCTATGTATCTATCTATCTATATCTATGTATCTATCTATCGCTATATCTATGTATCTATCTATCGCTATATCTATGTATCTATCTATCTATCTATCTCTGTATCTATGAATATGGCCATCCAGTGAAATTGACACTTTCAACATAACGTTTTGTGTTTACATAGTCCAAGTCGGCGACCAAAAAAAAAAGGATTGTCATTGACGAAGAGCCATTGACTATTCACAACGAGACACTGATCAACCTTGTGGAAGCCAACCCCTCCATAAGGGACCAGAGCGACAGCTCCCACCATGACATTGTGAAGAACCGCAAGTTGTGGGATCAAATTATCTGTCACTTTGATCCCCGATACATGGAGAAGTCGACAACCTCAAAGAAAAAAATTGGTAAATATTGGTGACGTTACATTGCAAAATGTGAAAAAAAAAAAAAAATTCTATCCTATCAACCTATCCACTTGTTGTCTGCTATCTATCTCTCAATTCTCAACTATCTGTACACTATATATCTATCTATACACTATTTCTAAACTATTTCTCTATTATCTAACAACTATCTATCTACTATTTATATATCAACTATCGTAACAAACTATCAACAATTTTTCTACTAATATATTTCTTCAAACTATCTATCTACTATTTATATATATATATATTTTTTTTTTTTTAATTTAAAGCCGATGCTGTCCATACCCGTTGGAAGTCCATATGCGATCGCTTTGTCCGTGACTACCGCAACAGTCAGAATGCACCAAGCGGATCAGGTGGCAAACGGGTGACCCCATATGTGCATTACGACCAATTGCTCTTCCTTCAAAAAACATTGTCTCAGCGCTCGTAAGTACAAATAGGTCTGTGTGCGAGACATATTTGTTGAAAGGAAAAAAAATTATTTTTTTATTTTTGGGGTTACAGCACGATATGCAGTACCGCTGCGCCTAGACCGGCAGAGGAACTGGAGCCTTCTCCAGTGGAACCAACCCAACCTGAAGATGTGTCTGGCATCAACGAGCCACGATCTGTGGAGAGAAGCACTGTTGCTGCAGGTGTGAGTGCCCGGTTGCAATCACAGCATGGACGCAAGCGAGCATCACAAAAAGATGAAGCTGATGCAATTATCGTCGATGGACTCCAACGGGTAGAGGACATGTGTCGCAGTGAGCTCAAAGACCTGAGGCGGGAAATTACCGACCTGCAAGCCCGTGAGTCTGTACTGTATACTCTGCTAATGAGTGGAAGCTACTTTTCTTGTCCTATGTGCCTGTCGCTCAAAATATCCCGGCACATAGAAACCTTATGTTTAGACAAAGACTGAACGACCTTCTTGAGGAATTTGTGGGCCCCCAGGAACCCGCTCCATCGGGAACAAGAAGAATGGACATGCCGGCCTACAACCCTCAATATAGAGGCCGGGGTGAAACGAGCATGGAACCTCATAGACAATGTAGCAGTCCATCATACAGTTGGGCAGACAATACGCCCGTGCAGTACCAAAGTCTTTAGTACTGTTCACTGTCCCCAGCCAGGTGCAATTACCGCGTTGCAAGTTTTGTTTTTTGTTTTTTGTTTTTGTTATAACACCCAATTTCTATTTTCCTTTTTTTTTCATCCCTATGGGATATCATATGTTAAACCTGTCTACCAACAGTTTGTTGGAAAAATCCATAAACATTTAGTAAACTGTTTCAAATTTAAGATTCTTGTATGACTTAAACTTTTAACACAACATAACTTTTTACACGACGTAAGGTAACTTTTTACACGACATCAGGTATTACACAACATAACTTTTTACACGACATCAGGATACAACGACTTTAAATTATTTTCACACGTATCTGTCTTGCCATGGAACATGGCCTTCATGCGTGAAGTAATTTGCAAATTGATCACGAATCCTCATTATTTGTGCTGTAGACCGAACTGCATTCGATTCAATGCTAATGAGGTTCGACTCACAATCATCGGGGTCTACCACCTGGGGTTCATGTCTCGCCACAAAATTATGCAGACAGATGCACGCCTTCACAACACGGTCCACATTTTCTGGTTGCAGTTGCATGCAGGTTAGTAAAATCCGCCATTTTAATGTCAAAATCCCAAAGGCACACTCCACATAACGTCTTGCCCGGCTCAAGCGATAATTAAAAATGCGCCTGGTGGAGTTTAGACTACGGCTTGAGTACGGCTTGAGGAGATTTTGTCCGAGTTGGAACGCCTCATCACCAACTAAAACATAGGGCAAACTTGGGCCTTCGGTCCCCGGAAGAGGTCGTGATGAGGGTATGTTGAAATTTTGGCTGTACAAACATCGGCCCATGTTGGAGTCTTCTGAAGACTCTGGAATCGTTAGTCCGGCCATAAGCACCAATATCCACAGCAACAAAACGGTACCTGGCATCCGCAATCGCCATCAATACTATGGAAAAGTATTTCTTATAGTTATAGTAGAGGGATCCACTATGCGCAGGTTTCTGAATCCGAATGTGCTTGCCGTCCACGGCACCAATACAATTGGGGAAATTAGCCACATCCTCGAACTGTTGGGAAATCGCTAGCCACATTTCTGATGTTGGTGTTGGTAGCACAAGTGGTTGCAAGTTGTTCCAAATGGCATCACAAGTTTCCCGAACCAGTTGGCAAATTGTTGACTTCCCAAGTCTAAACTGATAATGCAGTGACGCAAAAGATTCTCCGGTAGCCAGATATCTGTTGGCATTCAAAAAGAAAAAAAAATTAGGATTTTAAAGATCAACTAAAAGGCTAGTTACAATAGAATATACAATTGCTAAATGAACATTAGGCCACACGATACCGAGATCTAGTCTTTGTCAATAGAATGATAAAAAAAAATGTATAATTACCTCACAGTCACTACTAAACTTTGCTCCGCACAGATGCTTTCACGAAAAGTGCTGCGATAATGATGTATCTCATCCTTCACATGTGAGAGCAGAACATCAAAGGTCTCAATGGACATCCGTAGATAGCGTTGGAATTTGAAGGGATGATCCCGAAGCTGAACATACAGGGTGTGAAAGGCACCATATGTATTCCGCAAGAAATTCACTTCGTGGATCCAATATCTCCTTTGCGAACTACGCTTTCTCTGCCGAAGTCGCAACCGCATCAAGCGAAATCTAACAAGCTCAGACACAAACATCTTGCTAGCAGAAGATCACTCAATGCTTTCAAAATGGAGAATGAGTCCGTACCCACACCCAACAATGACAAAAGGGAAAAAAAAAAAAAAAAGGACAACTTTATTGACAGTGACAAATGCAGCCAAACGGATACTTCGTAATGGACATCCAAATGAAAAAACGCGATCACATGCATTAACGCTAGCGTTACCGTGACGACGATTTTACACATTTTGGCTCCTTTTCTGTACATGCGTTTAACAAATCCGTTTAACGCCATGTACTTGACGCAATGTGAACCTAGCCTAATACCTCCCATACAAATTATTTCTACAGAGACTTTCCCTTTTATCCACCAGACATATAGGGCTTTCAAGTCCCGCCCTATGACCATAGTGTACAGTAAGTCCAGGACTATCCTTACATTGTGGTACGTGGACTCCTCAGTTGTGTCAATGTAGAGGTATGCTATCAACTGTCCTTTATCGTCCCAACTGGAGCCATTCACTCTCAGCCCCATCCTAGGTGACACAGAACATTCAGGAGGGGTCCTCAGCAAAGACACTCCCCTCGCCGGGTCTATCAGTCCCATCATACGTTCTCCATTCAACCAGAAGGGGCACTGTAGTGTCAGTTCACCGACTGAGTTATCCACTGTATAGCACTGTCCTGCATAGTAGGAACTACGCTGCTTCTGACTACACTACAATGGCGTATTCGCCACTGCCCCTTTTTGGACTCTGCCCCTTTTGGGCAACAGCAACTTTTTTTTATATCACCCCTGTTCGGGTTACTGCCCCTTTTTGGGATTCCATCCCTTTTGGGGCAACTATCCCTGTTCGGGTTACCGACCCCTTTTGGGACTCCGCTCCCTTTGGAGCAACCATCCCTGTTTGGGTCACCACCCACTTTTAGGGACACCACCCCTTCCCTGGGGTACACCCCATGGACTCCCCACAGTAATTTAAGGCACCAGTTCGCACAGTACAGAAAAAAAAATCACGTCTCTTTGAGTTGGCACTGGCCCTTTAAGAGTCTGCACGACCTGGTTCAGCAATATTTTTTCAACACCTCACCAGTTCTTGCTGGTGCTATCACAGCTCCTGCTGCAGTTATAAACTGTTGGCACCTCCGGGTGCTGATCACAAGCCGCTGCTGCTGCTACTGTGGGTTACGCCTTATAGGTGCTCTCTTGGATCCTGTTAGCATTCGGACCCGTAGAAGTGCAGTCGCACGAAACGGCCGTCATCCGCTATTCCACGTTCTCCTGTAAGTTCCTGCACATGTTCTGATTAAAAGGCACATGACTTTCAAGGACCGGTGAGTGCATTGTCTTTTTTCTCTTTTTTTGCTGGATTTCGTATGTCCTATACCAGTGCACCCGGTGTCCGTGCAACATTCCAGACCCAGCAGCGGCACATAGCAGTGTGGTTTAAAATGTGCATAGGGGAGCAGTGCCGTGTCTTTCCTATTGTTTTTTTTGTGGTTTACAGGACTGGTTTCAGTGACACTGAGCACGCTCCTTGTTTCTTGTGGCCCTATCTGCTTTATTAGTAGCCAGTAGTTTTCTTACACCGGCTGCTTTCCTTGGTCATGGTTTCTGTTGCCCCGTCTTTATCAGTGGAACTTTTAGCTGGCCGGGAGAACGTGGCTTAGTTTTTCTCTGAGTGTGAAACTCATGATGATATTTTTTCTTTGAGCACGAAATCCCTGGAATTTAAATATTTTAACATTGCCGAACGGAAAGTTAACCTGTTCTGGACCAATAATTCCCTCAAGTCTTACTCTGATTGCGGGAGGGTCCCCCGTGGCCTCAGAGTGTGGAAGGAAATGTCGCAATTTCAGGACAATATCCATTTTTCCAAAGCGTGGGAAGCTATTTTGTTAAAATGTTCCCAGGACTTGTTAGCCTTGGTTCTTCAACATAATATGGCCAATTATGAAAGTACTAAATTGGATCTTGCTAAAACTAAAGAGGAACTAAAAACTAGATTATCAGAACCGCAGTGGTCCTCTCTGGAAAAAAAGATTGGACAATAAATTAATCATTCTACAAACTGAAATTAAGCAAAGAAAACGCGACAAATTCATCAGAGATAAAGGAGACTTCAACACAGGCAAGATTTTTTCGTGGACCAACCTCAAACTTTCCGCAACAACACGAGACGTCATCAAAGGAATAAACGATTCCAGCGTAGAAATAAGAAGGATTCTAACTACCGACTCAGACTCCAGTGCCACCGATGATAATCTGGGGTCAGCGAGTGCATCTGGTCCTTCTAATCAAAATTCCACCAGTTCCACCCCTTTAGACGGAAGACACGCCGCGGCGGCAGATGGTCAACTAGTCAAGAATCAAAGAAAAAGAAAATAGGTTTCTTGGAGACCGATGACTTAACGGAAATACCGTCCTGTCCTGTTGTAAATTTGACTAACCATGTCCTTAACGAAACTCATCTTTCAGTTCTTTCTAGGGGCTTAAATTTTTGTTTGCCGGAGCATTTTGATTTAGTGGATTTTAAGATCGACTTGTTTAAAGCCGTGAGAAAAATCCATTTATTTAAATATTTCAATAAATAGGTTTCTTCAGCTCATCAGGTGATCTTACTCCTGACATCAGGGAGGATGTGGAGTTGCTTCTTAGTCTTTCAGATCCACCAGTTAATATCCATGAACCTCGTATGTCTGATGTTAAACCATTTGTAGGGGGTATTAGATCTACCTTTATGCCACCGATGTCCCCTGGGGGCCCCATAGACATTTTTGAGTCACAGGTAAATAGGGAAATGGAAGCTTTGCTATATAAAAAATTCCCTAATAATTTAACATTCCTAGAACAGGCAGCCCTAAAAGAGATGCAGGGTTGGGCTGATGCGGTTTTCCGCATCGCGGATAAAGGGGGTAATACCGTCATATTAAGCAAGGACTATTATGTGACTGAAGCACTGAGACAGCTGTCTGACGTAAATACTTATGCCATCTTACCGTCAGACCCTACCAGCAAATATAAAGATCTTTTATGTTCCCTGATGAGAAAATACATAAGCTTAGGGTTTTTTTCAGAAAAACAAGCTGAGAAACTTTTCCCTGCCTTTCCGTTAAAACCTTATTGGTATCACATACCAAAGCTGCACAAATCTCTTACTTGTCCTCCCGGCCGCCCTATAGTTTCGGGCATCGGCTCTCTCACTGAGCCGCTGTCCCGTTACCTAGATTGGTTGTTACGCCCATTACTTCTTGACGTACCTTCATGTATAAAAGACACTAAGGCTTTTTTACGTGAAGTAAAACATTTTCAGTGGCAGGATGGTTTCCATCTAACTCCATTGATGTGGAAAGCCTCTACACCAGGATTCCTCATGAATTAGGTGTGGAGGCGATTAAAGAAATTCTCGATAACACTCCCACTAATGAGCATACGAAAAATTTCATTTGTGAGGGCCTCATCTATATTTTAAAACATAACGCGTTTAGATTCGGTAACACCTGGTATGCCCAAACGGAAGGCACCGCTATGTGTACCCCTGTAGCTTGTACCCTGGCAAATCTTTTTTTGGCGGTTTTCGAAAGGAATTTTGTGTATGCAGCAAGCAATCCGTTTTTAAAAAATATCAAACTTTTTTTGCGTTATGTGGATGATATTTTTGTTGTTTGGGATGGGTCAAGGGAGGATTTTTCTCTTTTTGTAGCCTTCCTCAATCAATCTAACACCATGAACTTGAAATTTACATCCCTTTTTGGCGGGACTCCTTAGAATTCCTGGATGTCAGATTATCCATACATGAGGGTCTGATACTCACAGAAGCTTTTCGCAAACCGACAGCGTCTAATTCTCTTTTACACTTTCAGAGTGCTCACCCACATTACACTAAGGAGGCTTTGCCTTTTAGTCAATTTTTGCGTGTAAAAAGAATTAATAGCACTACTACAGGTTTTGTGAGGCAATCACGCGTTCTCTATAGGAGATTTGAACAACGGGGTTATCCTCGCCCCCTTTTGGATTTAGCTTATCATAGGGCAGTAGATACTATACCGGGTAACTCCACGGGTGCCACTAATGATAACAGCAATAAGGTCAAAAGGTTTGTTTTTTTCGTTTAAGTTTGGCCCCATGGATGATTTGATTAGATCCATTATCCGCAAAAATTGGCATATTTTGGAAAAGGATCCTGAGTTGTCTGATTTTACTAAGAATGGTCCTCTATTTGCATGCCGTTGAGGCAGAAACCTAAAAGATTTACTAGCTAGGAATTGTTTTTTTGGTGACACCAATAGCAATTGGTTAGAGATGGGGATCCCAAAAGGAAATCACAAGTGCGGGCGCTGTAATTTCTGTACTTTCCACCTAACGGGCATTCATTTGCATATCGGTGCTGTTTCTCATGCTGTGCGGCAGTTTATTACCTATAGGTCCAACCATGTTGTGTACGTCATCTTCTGCCCGTGCGGCTTTTTCTATGTGGGCAAGACTATTCGTCCGTTGTTCGTTAGGATAAGGGAGCATTTCAATTCCATTCGGACAGGTAAAGGCGCTCCTAGGTTAATCAGCCATGTTCGTCAGGTTCATGCAGGTGATTTTAGTGTCTTACGTTTTGCTGGAATAGAACGGGTGTCTCTTCCTCCCCGGGGGGGTGACCTGAACAGGCTCCTCCTCAGATCAGAGGGCAGATGGATCTTACGCACGTCTGCAATGGGCCCTTTGGGTTTAAATGATAAAATGGACATGGCAGTGTTTTTATAATTATTACATCATTTTTATTTATTTTCTAGTGTATTTTCGTGCTCTTTAGTTTTTTTGTTATTTGTATGTTCCAATTATATGTATTTCTCTCATCTTGGTATATGGGGGTGTTTTCACGCTTATTGTTTGCTAAGAGGCTGCTGGGAGCTTCCTGTGGGTTACGCCTTATAGGTGCTCTCTTGGATCCTGTTAGCATTCGGACCCGTAGAAGTGCAGTCGCATGAAACGGCCGTCGTCCGCTATTCCACGTTCTCCTGTAAGTTCCTGCACATGTTCTGATTAAAAGGCACATGACTTTCAAGGACCGGTGTCTTTTTTCTCTTTTTTTGCTACTTCAGCTCCGGCTGCTGCGGAACCTCTTGCTGCAACTGCAGCTACACTCCACAATGCTCTGTACGGCTCCAATGCAGACTTTGTGGACCCACCAATCCACAGCGAGACGCTTGTCAGCTTCGTGGACCCGCCGATCTACAGCAAACTTCGTGGCCCCGCTGAGCCAGAGCAATTAACTCTGCACGTGCTTCCTGGACCACTGCCCGTATTCTCCACCATATGTGAGATAGCACTCGCTGCATGTGTTGGGGGACACTCGCTTGGCTCGGGATTCAAGCACACTGGAAAGTTTTTTCACTTTAACAGTCTATGTGGGTTTATTTTATGCAGCATAAACCACCAAAATCAACAACAGATGGACAGTCTTTATATCAGGCCTCACACCATTAGCTTGCATCACTAAACACGCTGATCCTTATCTGACCAGTTGCTGTGGGTGACCACACAGTTCATAGAGTATTATAAGCACCAACAGTCTATGGTACCTTACGGAAGCTCCTGCTGACTCCTTGTCAGTCCTCTCTCCTGGGGAAACTGCCTTATGGGGCTCACCAACTTGCCTGGCAGGCATACATCAGTCAGTCCAGAACCATCGAAGGACAGTAGCTTCCCCAACACAGACCGTCCAGGTCCACGGTCTCTCAGGTGCTCCAGGAAGACTCCACTCACCGGAGCATCCAACACAGACCGTCCAGGACCATGGTCACTCTGTGCTCTTCAGGGATTCAGTCCAACTCCCAGGACCTCCCAACACAGGTGCCTTCCACAGTGCGCTATTCAGGACATTCGTCCAACACCGCAGGCCACCAGGTCCAAAGCCCCAGAGAGGCAACGGGAGATTAGGGAAGTTAATAAGTGGCTCAAGAATTGGTGTAGGAAAGAGGGGTTTGGGTTCCTGCAGAACTGGGCCGACTTCTCAGTTGGCTACAGGCTCTACGCTAGGGACGGGCTGCACCTCAATGGGGAGGGTGCAGCTGTGCTGGGGGAGAGAATGGCTAGAAGGTTGGAGGAGTGTTTAAACTAGGAATTGGGGGGGAGGGTATTCATTTTATAGGAGGGGAAGATAGTGCAGACAGAGTCCTGGGCACAAATAAGGAAGTTGGGGGTGGCGGTGGCATGGGGGGTGGGGTCAGAACAGTTAATAATTTAAGAAATAGAAGTACAGAGAGGAACATAAAGTGCATGTATACTAATGCCAGAAGCCTCGCCAACAAAATGGACGAATTAGAACTAATGTTGTTGGAGCATAATTATGACATGGTGGGGATATCTGAAACGTGGCTGGATGAGAGCCATGACTGGGCTGTTAACTTGCAGGGCTATAGCCTGTTCAGAAATGACCGTACAGATAAGCGAGGGGGAGGGGTGTGTCTATATGTAAAATCATCCTTAAAACCCATCCTGCGCGATAATATAGGTGAATTTAATGAAAATGTAGAATCCCTGTGGGTGGAGATAAGGGGAGGGGGAAAAAATAATAAATTACTGATAGGGGTTTGTTATAAATCTCCAAAAATAATGGAAGCAATGGAGAATATCCTCGTAAAGCAAATAGATGAAGCTGCGACTCAAGGAGAAGTCATTATTATGGGGGACTTCAACTACCCTGAAATAGATTGGGGAACAGAAACCTGCAGTTCCAGCAAAGGTAATCGGTTTTTGACAATTATGAGAGACAATTACCTTTCACAACTGGTTCAGGACCCAACAAGAAGGGGGGCACTGCTAGACCTAATATTAACCAACAGGCCAGACCGCATATCAAATATAAGGGTTGGGGGTTACTTGGGAAATAGCGATCACAAAATAATAAGTTTTCATGTATCCTTTAAAAAGATGTGTAGTAGAGGGGTTACAAGGACACTAAACTTCAGGAGGGCAAATTTCCAACGGATGAGAGAGGATCTTGGTGCAATTAACTGGGACGATATCCTGAGACACAAAAATACACAGAGAAAATGGGAGACGTTTATTAGCATCCTGGATAGGACCTGTGCACAGTATATACCGTATGGGAATAAACATATTAGAAATAGGAGGAAACCAATATGGCTAAATAGAGCTGTAAGGGGCGCAATAAGGGACAAAAAGAAAGCATTTAGAGAATTAAAGGAAGTAGGTAGTGAGGAGGCATTAAATAAATACAGAAAATTAAATAAATTCTGTAAAAAGCAAATCAAGGCAGCAAAGATTGAGACAGAGAGACTCATTGCCAGAGAGAGTAAAAATAATCCTAAAATATTCTTTAACTACATAAATAGTAAGAAACTAAAAAATGATAGTGTTGGCCCCCTTAAAAATAGTCTGGGTGAGATGGTGGATGAGGATGAGGAAAAAGCCAATATGCTAAATGACTTTTTTTCATCAGTATTTACACAAGAAAATTCCATGGCAGACAAAATGTCTAGTGATAAAAATTCCCAATTAAATGTCACCTGCTTAACCCAGCAGGAAGTGCGGCGGCGTCTAAAAATCACTAAAATTGACAAATCTCCGGGCCCGGATGGGATACACCCTCGAGTACTGCAGGAATTAAGTACAGTCATTGATAGACCATTATTTTTAATCTTTAAAGACTCCATAATAACAGGGTCTGTGCCACAGGACTGGCGTATAGCAAATGTGGTGCCAATATTCAAAAAGGGAACAAAAACTGAACTCGGAAACTATAGGCCAGTAAGCTTAACCTCTACTGTGGGTAAAATCCTGGAGGGCATTCTAAGGGACGCTATACTGGAGTATCTGAAGAGGAATAACCTCATGACCCAGTATCAGCACGGGTTTACTAGGGACCGTTCATGTCAGACTAATTTGATCAGTTTCTATGAAGAGGTAAGTTCCGGATTGGACCAAGGGAACCCAGTGGATGTAGTGTATATGGACTTTTCAAAAGCTTTTGATACGGTGCCACACAAAAGGTTGATACATAAAATGAGAATAATGGGGATAGGGGAAAATATGTGCAAGTGGGTTGAGAGCTGGCTCAGGGATAGGAAACAAAGGGTGGTTATTAATGGAGCACACTCGGACTGGGTAGCGGTTAGCAGTGGGGTACCACAGGGGTCAGTATTGGGCCCTCTTCTTTTTAACATATTTATTAATGACCTTGTAGGGGGCATTCAGAGTAGAATTTCAATATTTGCAGATGACACTAAACTCTGCAGGGTAATCAATACAGAGGAGGACAATTTTATATTACAGGATGATTTATGTAAACTAGAAGCTTGGGCTGATAAATGGCAAATGAGCTTTAATGGGGATAAATGTAAGGTCATGCACTTGGGTAGAAGTAATAAGATGTATAATTATGTGCTTAATTCTAAAACTCTGGGCAAAACCGTCAATGAAAAAGACCTGGGTGTATGGGTGGATGACAAACTTAAATTCAGTGGCCAGTGTCAGGCAGCTGCTACAAAGGCAAATAAAATAATGGGATGCATTAAAAGAGGCATAGATGCTCATGAGGAGAATATAATTTTACCTCTATACAAGTCACTAGTTCGACCACACTTAGAATACTGTGCACAGTTCTGGTCTCCGGTGTATAAGAAAGACATAGCTGAACTGGAGCGGGTGCAGAGAAGAGCGACCAAGGTTATTAGAGGACTGGGGGGTCTGCAATACCAAGATAGGTTATTACACTTGGGGCTATTTAGTTTGGAAAAACGAAGACTAAGGGGTGATCTTATTTTAATGTATAAATATATGAGGGGACAGTACAAAAACCTTTCTGATGATCTTTTTAATCATAGACCTGAAACAGGGACAAGGGGGCATCCTCTGCGGTTGGAGGAAAAAAGGTTTAAGCATAATAACAGACGCGGATTCTTTACTGTAAGAGCAGTGAGACTATGGAACTCTCTGCCGTGTGATGTTGTAATGAGTGATTCATTACTTAAATTTAAGAGGGGACTGGATACCTTTCTGGAAAAGTATAATGTTACAGGGTATATACACTAGATTCCTTGATAGGGCGTTGATCCAGGGAACTAGTCTGATTGCCGTATGTGGAGTCGGGAAGGAATTTTTTTCCCCAATGTGGAGTCTTACTCTTTGCACATGGGTTTTTTTTGCCTTCCTCTGGATCAACATGTTAGGGCATGTTAGGTTAGGCTATGGGTTGAACTAGATGGACATAAAGTCTTCCTTCAACCTTAATAACTATGTAACTAACTATGTAACCATGTGCTGTTCAGGGAGATAGCACTCCCAACACATAGGCTCTCCAGGACCTTCAGTACATGGACCATTCAGGTCCACACTCAGTCAGAGACCATGTGACCCACACCCTGGTCACATTATGAAGCTGTAACCACTGCCACAGGTGGGAGTGTGTTTGGCTAGTTCGACCCGCCCATTCTCTCATAACTAGCCCTGCCAGCCTCCCTTCACAATTATGCAAAGAACACATTTACTTGTGGGACTACAGGTCTCAGAACAACCTTACCTCAGGCTGGCAGTGCTGAGTGTCTTCCTCTGCGACACACATACCGGCCATTCACAATACTGCCGGATTTTAACTCTTTACGATAGTTATTCCTGTGATTGCCATGCATTCCTATGGCCTCAATATGCCTCGATGTGTATTCTGGGAAGACCATACAGTGCCCCCTACCTGTAACAGGGGTCACTGCATCACAATACTAAGTACAGATCTCCTGTGTATAATGACACATATGGTGATATTAGGACGGAAGTAGCGGTCAAGAAAAATAAATAATAATGTTGAAACCACAAATGGGCTGGAGAAAATGATAGTAATAGTGAAATTGTGCAAGTGCGCAAGTGCCAGATATAGCAAAACCAAAAGGAAAAAGGACCACTACTTAGTACATGAAAGGCAGACCATTCGGTATTGTAATAAAACAAAGAACCTAAAGTATGGAGATCAATGTCTATAATAAAAAGAGTGTATTGGTATATATCTCTAACTGGGTCGCTGTGACCAGTGGGGTACCGCAGGGGTCAGTATTGGGACCTGTTCTCTTCAACATATTCATTAATGATCTGGTAGAAGGTTTACACAGTAAAATATCGATATTTGCAGATGATACAAAACTATGTAAAGCAGTTAATACAAGAGAAGATAGTATTCTGCTACAGATGGATCTGGATAAGTTGGAAACTTGGGCTGAAAGGTGGCAGATGAGGTTTAACAATGATAAATGTAAGGTTATACACATGGGAAGAAGGAATCAATATCACCATTACACACTGAATGGGAAACCACTGGGTAAATCTGACAGGGAGAAGGACTTGGGGATCCTAGTTAATGATAAACTTACCTGGAGCAGCCAGTGCCAGGCAGCAGCTGCCAAGGCAAACAGGATCATGGGGTGCATTAAAAGAGGTCTGGATACACATGATGAGAGCATTATACTGCCTCTGTACAAATCCCTAGTTAGACCGCACATGGAGTACTGTGTCCAGTTTTGGGCACCGGTGCTCAGGAAGGATATAATGGAACTAGAGAGAGTACAAAGGAGGGCAACAAAATTAATAAAGGGGATGGGAGAACTACAATACCCAGATAGATTAGCGAAATTAGGATTATTTAGTCTAGAAAAAAGACGACTGAGGGGCGATCTAATAACCATGTATAAGTATATAAGGGGACAATACAAATATCTCGCTGAGGATCTGATTATACCAAGGAAGGTGACGGGCACAAGGGGGCATTCTTTGCGTCTGGAGGAGAGAAGGTTTTTCCACCAACATAGAAGAGGATTCTTTACTGTTAGGGCAGTGAGAATCTGGAATTGCTTGCCTGAGGAGGTGGTGATGGCGAACTCAGTCGAGGGGTTCAAGAGAGGCCTGGATGTCTTCCTGGAGCAGAACAATATTGTATCATACAATTATTAGGTTCTGTAGAAGGACGTAGATCTGGGGATTTATTATGATGGAATATAGGCTGAACTGGATGGACAAATGTCTTTTTTCGGCCTTACTAACTATGTTACTATGTTACTATGTAGTAACCAAATTACGAAAAAGTAAAAACAAGGAAAGGTGCAGTATAATAAAATGCCTTTATTAAAATTAATATATAAATATATATATATTCAGGGCAACAATAGGCAGTCACCAAAAGTGTGCCTGTAACTGGAGGAAAAAATATATAGGAGATATAGCAGCAAAATAGCAAATACTATAACGGACACGAAGAGGACTGGGTACATGTAAGCAGATAAAAATAAAAAAATTAATTAGAAAAAAAATGTTATATGAAATTTTTTTTTTTTAAAAGATGGTAATATAAATATAATTTTGTATGTGAAGATGTAATTAAATAGCCGGAATCAGGGGCACTCAGCAAATAAAGTGAAGGCTACATAAATGATATAAAAAGGTGTTTAAAAAAAACGTGTACTATATAAGAAAATGGGAAAAATACTATACGTATAAATATGTGCACAAATAGCCAATAAAGTGCAACGAAAGTGCAAAAGAAGGTAACACAGACCTATGTAATAGATGTGTGAGAAGGACACCTGAGCAATAAAATTAGAGGTGCATATAGATATACACACAAACGTGTAAGGATGGTGTAGGGTGTGCTCAGGGTCACAAAACTGCTGAGTACGGAGTATAGAATGCGGCCAAGATAATTACCTCTTCCTACTAAGGGTCCGATCCTCCAGGTACAGCGCACCCCGACGCGCGTTTCGGACTGTGTCCTTCGTCAGGGGGTGGCGTACTGGAGGAACCGGGGGTCTATATATATGGTGGAACATACCGCCGATGAGAGAGGCAGAAGCATGACGGCACATGCGTCGCCCGAAGGACCCGGAAGTGCGCGGCGCCCACGCCATGCGACCTGGCAGAGGGAGATTGCCATGGTAGTAGAGACGCAGGACGCGCAGCTAGAGGGACACGGGCGGTGCATGCGCACAGCGACGGCCTCAAAACATCAGAGGAGGGCGTATCCACGCTGCCGATGAAGGAGCAGAAGCAGAGCGGCGCATGCGCCATCAGGAGGACCCAGGAGTGTGCGATACCCACGTCATGGAACCGGTAGCAAGGGGCCACCATGGCAGCAAATACCAGGGACGCACAATCAATGGGACACAGACGGCGCATGCGTACAGCAACGGCCACCAATCATGGGCAGGAAAAAGGAAAACATATGAACGTAAGTCTAGTACAGGGATGATAATGGTGCGACAAAAAAAAAATATAATTACATGTAATTAAGTATGGGACAAGGAGATCAAAAGGGGAGTAATGAATATAATCCAATCGATGATATGTAATATATATATAAGGGCCATATGTGCCTAGGGTAAGTACATGATCTGCATAAAAGGTGTACAAAGTGAGTATGTATGTACTAATAAACAATGCACAAGTAAGTAATACAAACATATACAAGAAATTAGTAAAAACTTGTACAATCACCTAATGGAGATGAAACAATGACCATAAATGCAGGTACCCATATACATATGTCCATAGACAAAAAAGGGGGAAGTGAAAAAATGATAATGATTATAATAAACATAGTCCAGTTGTATGAAGAAAGCTGTGACATCCCTCTAGCTGCGTGTCCTGCGTCTCTGCTACCATGGCAATCTTCCTCTGCCAGGTCGCATGGCGCGGGCGCCGCGCACTTCCGGGTCCTTCGGGCGACGCATGCGCCATCACGCTTCTGCCTCTCTCATCGGCGGTATGTTCCACCATATATATAGACCCCCGGTTCCTCCTGTACGCCACCCCCTGACGAAGGACACAGTCCGAAACGCGCGTCGGGGTGCGCTGTACCTGGAGGATCGGACCCTTAGTAGGAAGAGGTAATTTGTTGTGAATTCAGCTTTTGGGCTCCCTCTGGTGGTTGTAGAGGGTAATGCAGTTGTGCCTGGACTGCAGGATTGGACAGGTGTATCTACTAATTGCAAAACTGACTGGGGTATATAGCTTTGCAGAACTCTTTAGTCCCTGCCAGTTGTCCATTGTTTTTGGAGGATTCACATCCCTTCTGGTCTCTCCTGTTCGCTGTGCTTTTCTTCAAAGATAAGTCCTGGCTTTGTTTTTGCTGTCCACCTGCTGTAGACCTTATAGTTCTGTGCATTTTCATGTTTTTTCTTGTCCAGCTTTGTCTGTGAAGTATTTTTTGCAGCCTTGCTGTGTCTCTGGAGATGCAGATATACCCTCCATGTCTTTAGTCAGATGTGGTGTTTTGTATTTTCTGTGGTGGATATTTTCTAGTGTTTTAATACTGACCGCATAGTACTCTGTTCTATTCTTTCTATTTAGCTAGTATGGCTTCCTATGCTAAATCCTGATTTAATGTCTGCGTATGTTTTTTCCCTCTCCTCTCACAGTCAATATATGTGGGGGGCTGTCTGTCCTTTGGGGATTTTCTCTGAGGCAAGATAGGTTTCCTGATTCTGTCTTTAGGGGTAGTTAGTTTCTTAGGCTGTGTCGAGGGGTCTAGGGAGTGTTAGGTACCCTTTTATGACCTGGTGGTCAGGACAATAAAGGACCTGGTGGTTAAGAGCACACGGAATGACCTGATAGTTACTGATAATATAGGACGAGCTCTGGGACGTGGGAACTCTGCTGACCGCAATCCCTAATCCTATCAAACACGCTAGAAATAGCCGTGGATTGCTCCTAATGCTCCCTATGCAACTCGGCACAGCCTAAGGAACTAGCTAGCCCTGAAGATAGAAAAAATAAAGCCTACATTGCCTCAGAGAAATTCCCCAAAGGAAAAGGCAGCCCCCCACATATAATGACTGTGAGTAAAGATGAAAATACAAACACAGAGATGAAATAGATTTAGCAAAGTGAGGCCCGACTTACTGAACAGACTGAGGATAGGAAAGGTAGCTTTGCGGTCAGCACAAAAACCTACAAAAAGACCATGCAGAGGGCGCAAAAAGACCCTCCGCACCGACTCACGGTGCGGAGGCGCTCCCTCTGCGTCCCAGAGCTTCCAGCAAGCAAGACAACAATAAAAATAGCAAGATGGACAGAAAAATGGCAAACCAGAGAAAAACAAGCAGTCACTTAGCTTCTGCTGGGAATACTGGTCACAAGGATGATCCAGGAGTGAACTAGACCAATACTGGAACATTGACAGGTGGCATGGAGCAAAGATCTAAGTGGAGTTAAATAGAGCAGCCAGCTAACGAATTAACCTCGTCACCTGTGAAAGGAAACTCAGAAACACCCACAGCCACCCGAGGAAGTCCATGGACAGAACCAGCCGAAGTACCATTCATGACCACAGGAGGGAGCCCGACAACAGAACTCACAACAGTACCCCCCCTTGAGGAGGGGTCACCGAACCCTCACCAGAGCCCCCAGGCCGACCAGGATGAGCCAAATGAAAGGCACGAAGCAGATCGGCAGCATGAACATCAGAGGCAAAAACCCAGGAATTATCTTCCTGACCATAACCCTTCCACTTGACCAGGTACTGGAGTTTCCGTCTTGAAATACGAGAATCCAAAATCTTCTCCACCACATACTCCAACAATGAAATGAGGCTTAAACTTAGGAAAGGAAACCTTCATAGGAACATAACGAGACGACAACCAAACCAAATCCCCAACACGAAGTCGGGGACCCACACAGCGCCGGCGGTTCGCGAAACGTTGAGCCTTCTCCTGGGACAATGTCAAATTGTCCACCACATGAGTCCAAATCTGCTGCAACCTATCCACCACAGTATCTACACCAGGACAGTCCGAAGACTCAACCTGCCCTGAAGAGAAACGCGGATGGAAACCAGAATTGCAGAAAAACGGCGAAACCAAAGTAGCCAAGCTGGCCCGATTATTAAGGGCGAACTCAGCCAACGGCAAAAAGGACACCCAATCATCCTGATCAGCAGAAACAAAGCATCTCAGATATGTTTCCAAAGTCTGATTAGATCGTTCGGTTTGGCCATTTGTCTGAGGATGGAAAGCCGAGGAAAAAGACAAATCAATGCCCATCCTAGCACAAAAAGATCGCCAAAACCTCGAAACAAACTGGGAACCTCTGTCAGAAACGATGTTCTCTGGGATACCATGTAAACGAACCACATGCTGGAAAAATAATGGCACCAAATCAGAGGAGGAAGGCAATTTAGACAAAGGTACCAAATGGACCATCTTAGAAAAGCGATCACAAACCACCCAAATGACCGACATCTTTTGAGAGACGGGGAGATCCGAAATAAAATCCATAGCAATATGCGTCCAGGGCCTCTTCGGGACCGGCAAGGGCAAAAGCAACCCACTGGCACGAGAACAGCAGGGCTTAGCCCGAGCACAAGTCCCACAGGACTGCACAAAAGAATGCACATCCCGTGACAAAGACGGCCACCAAAAGGATCTAGCCACCAAATCTCTGGTACCAAAGATTCCAGGATGCCCAGCCAACACTGAACAATGAATCTCAGAGATAACTCTACTAGTCCATCTATCAGGGACAAACAGTTTCTCCGCTGGGCAACGGTCAGGTCTATCAGCCTGAAATTTTTGCAGCACCCGCCGCAAATCAGGGGAGATGGCAGACAAAATTACCCCCTCTTTGAGAATACCCGCCGGCTCAGGAACACCCGGAGAGTCAGGCACAAAACTCCTTGACAGGGCATCAGCCTTCACATTCTTAGAGCCCGGAAGGTACGAAACCACAAAATCAAAACGGGAGAAAAATAGCGACCATCGAGCCTGTCTCGGATTCAACCGTTTGGCAGACTCAAGATAAGTCAAATTCTTGTGATCTGTCAAGACCACCACGCGATGCTTGGCTCCTTCAAGCCAATGACGCCACTCCTCGAATGCCCACTTCATGGCCAACAACTCTCGATTACCAACATCATAATTGCGCTCAGCAGGCGAAAACTTTATAGAAAAGAAAGCACATGGCTTCATCATCGAGCCATCAGAACTTCTTTGCGACAAAACAGCCCCTGCTCCAATTTCAGAAGCATCAACCTCAACCTGAAACGGGAGCGAAACATCTGACTGGCACAACACAGGGGCAGAAGAAAAACGACGCTTCAACTCCAGAAAAGCTTCCACAGCCGCAGAAGACCAATTGACCACATCAGCACCTTTCTTGGTCAAATCAGTCAACGGTTTAGCAACACCAGAAAAATTACTAATGAAGCGACGATAAAAATTAGCAAAGCCCAGGAACTTTTGCAGACTCTTCACAGATGTCGGCTGAGTCCAATCATAAATGGCCTGGACTTTAACAGGGTCCATCTCGATAGTAGAAGGGGAAAAAATGAAACCCAAAAATGAAACCTTCTGAACTCCAAAGAGACACTTTGACCCCTTCACAAACAAAGAATTCGCATGAAGGACCTGGAACACCATTTTGACCTGCTTCACGTGAGACTCCCAATCATCCGAAAAGACCAAAATATCATCCAAATATACAATCAGGAATTTATCCAGGTACTCTCGGAAGATGTCATGCATAAAGCAGAGGTCCCCAACTCCAGTCCTCAAGGCCCACCAACAGGTTATGTTTTCAGGATTTCCTTTGC
Source organism: Ranitomeya imitator (assembly GCF_032444005.1). Taxonomy (NCBI): domain Eukaryota; kingdom Metazoa; phylum Chordata; class Amphibia; order Anura; family Dendrobatidae; genus Ranitomeya; species Ranitomeya imitator. Next base: position 438,341,191 of record NC_091285.1, read on the forward strand.
ATTGCACAGGTGATGCAATTATTACCTGGGCAAGACTAAGGAAATCCTGAAAACCTGACCTGTTGGTGGGCCTTGAGGACTGGAGTTGGGGACCTCTGGCATAAAGGACTGAAATACTGATGGAGCATTGGAAAGCCCGAATGGCATAACCAGGTACTCAAAATGGCCCTCAGGTGTATTAAATGCTGTTTTCCATTCATCGCCCTGTTTAATACGCACAAGATTATACGCACCACGAAGATCTATCTTGGTGAACCAACAAGCCCCCTTAATCCGAGCAAATAAATCAGACAGCAGCGGCAAAGGATACTGAAATTTGACTGTGATCTTATTAAGAAGGCGGTAATCAATACAAGGTCTCAAAGAACCATCCTTCTTGGCCACAAAAAAGAACCCTGCTCCCAATGGTGACGACGACGGGCGAATATGACCCTTCTCCAAGGATTCCTTTACATAACTCCGCATAGCGGCGTGCTGTGGCACAGATAAATTGAACAGTCGGCCCTTAGGAAACTTACTACCAGGAATCAAATTGATAGCACAATCGCAATCCCTATGAGGAGGTAGGGCACTGGATTTGGGCTCATCAAATACATCCCTGTAATCCGACAAAAACTCCGGGACTTCAGAAGGGGTGGATGACGAAATAGACAAAAATGGAACATCACCATGTACCCCCTGACAACCCCAGCTGGACACAGACATAGAGTTCAATGTTTTGACAGAAATGACTTTCCATCACAGTTACATGCCACTGATTGCACCATCTGTTATTAATGTATAGTATCACCCCAACACCCTTCTTCTTACCACACTTAGCTTTGTCTCTATCAGCCCGAACCATGTGAAACCCTGGAATCGAGGCACTTGAATCAGGGACCTCCCCATGTAACCAGGTTTCTGTAACGCACATGAGACTGCATTCCTTGAACTCCGCCTGGGTTTTACACAGGGCTAGCAGTTCATCCGTCTCATTTCCCAGCGAGCGTACATTACCCATGATAATGGATGGGACTGCTGGTTTAAACCTTCTTCTCCTGGACTTCATCTTTTTTCCTGCTCTGCAGCCTCTGAAAGGTTTCCACACTTCACGGGGAACAAGTGGTATGGCCACAGCTGGAGTAGCCTTCATCCTGCTCAGCTCCAGAAGTTGAACCCTTGAATACACAACACGTTTAGTGACAGACTTAAGGTACCTTCACACTAAACGACGCTGCAGTGATCCAGACAACGATCCGGATCGCTGCAGCGTCGCTGTTTGGTCGCTGGAGAGCTGTCACACAGACAGCTCTCCAGCGACCAACGATGCCGGTAACCAGGGTAAACATCGGGTTACTAAGCGCAGGGCCGCGCTTAGTAACCCGATGTTTACCCTGGATACCATCCTAAAAGTAAAAAAACCAAATGCTTCATACTTACCTTCCGCTGTCTGTACCCGGCGCTGTGCTTCTCTGTACTGGCTGTGAGCATAGCGGCCGGAAAGCAGAGCAGTGACGTCACCGCTGTGCTTTCCGGCCGCTGTGCTCACAGTGAGTGCAGGAAAGCACAGCGCCGGAGGACAGACAGCGGAAGGTAAGTATGAAGCGTTTGTTTTTTTTACTTTTAGGATGGTAACCAGGGTAAACATCGGGTTACTAAGCGCGGCCCTGCACTTAGTAACCCGATGTTTACCCTGGTTACCAGCGAAGACATCGCTGAATCGGTGTCACACACGCCGATTCAGCGATGTCAGCTGGAGAGCCAGCGACCAAATAAAGTTCTGGCCTTCTAGCTCCGACCAACGACATCACAGCAGGATTCTGATCGCTGCTGCGTGTCACACTGAACGATATCGCTAGCCAGGACGCTGCAACGTCACGGATCGCTAGCGATATCGTTTAGTGTGAAGGTACCTTTAGGGGCAACCAGCAGATCAGTGTCCCTGTCCTTCGCTACAGTCTGAGCCATGTCTGACTGTTTCCAGTGTTCTCCTCTGTACACGGATGGCTGCATAAATAGCCAACAAGATAGAAGCTGTGTGCATTGTGGAACTGTAGCTGGTAGTGGTTGCATTAGATTCATGTCCATGGGTGCGCCGCATCACTGGTATCCATTTAGGTGTTGCATGTACCTGTAGGGGGGATTACGTAGTAGTGGCAGATCTGGGTGCTGATCCAGCGCTGTGTGTCCAGAGGCAGTTGGTTGTATGGGTGAGTGGTTTCCGCCTTCCCACAATGGTATGTCATACAGGAACAGTGCGATCCACAGAGTATAAACCATCCATCAATCCATGGTTACAAATTAGGAGTCCATAAAGGTACCATAGCCAGTAGAAAGTCCAAAAGAACAGAAAACATACAGAAACAAAAGAAACAAAAAAGTTGCTGCAATGGGCTGCCAATAGCACGGCGCCGTGTTATCTCCTCTGTCTCCTCCGTCTTGCAGAGAGCAGATAGGCACGTCTGCTCACTCCAGAGACTAGAGAGAGAAAACATGCTGTCCATTTCCTTGTGATCCCCCTTGAGATGGTTCTACTCCTTCTTTGGAGTCCAGCTGTGTTCAATTAAACTGATAGGACTTTATTTGGAATGGCACACACCTGTCTATAAAAAACCTCACAGCTCACAGTGCATGTCAGAGCAAATGAGAATCATGAGGTCAAAGGAACTGGCCACGGAGCTAAAAAAAGAATTTCTGCAGTACTCAAGGTTCCTAAGAGCACAGTGGCCTCCATAATCCTTAAATGGAAGACGTTTGGGACCACCAGAAGTCTTCCTAGTCCTGGCCATCCAGCCAAACTGAGCAATCGTGGAAGAAGAGCCTTGGTGAGAGAGGTAAAGAAGAACCCCAATATCACTGTGGCTGAGCTCCAGAGATGCAGTAGGGAGATCAGAGAAAGTTCCACAAAGATCACTGCAGCCCTTTATCAGTCAGGCCTTTATGGCAGAGTGGCCCGACGGAAGCCTCCCCTCAGTTCAAGACATATGAAAGCCCACATAGAGTTTGCTAAAAAACACATGAAGGACTCCCAGACTATGAGAAATAAAATTCTCTGGTCTGATGAGACGAAGATAGACCTTTTTGGTGATAATTTGACGCGGTGTGTATGGAGAAAACCAGGCACTGCTTATCACCTGCCCAAAACAATCCCAACAGTGAAACATGGTGGTGGCAGCATCATGCTATGGGGGTGTTTTTCAGCTGCAGGGACAGGACGACTGGTTGCCATTGAAGGAAACATGAATGCGGCCAAGTACAGAGATATCCTGGATGAAAACCTCTTCCAGAGTGCTCTGGACCTCAGACATGGCCAAAGGTTCACCTTCCAACAAGACAATGACCCTAAACACACAGCTAAAATAACAAAGGAGTGGCTTCAGAACAACTCTGTGACCATTCTTCACTGGCCCAGCCAGAGCCCTAAACCCAATTGAGCATCTCTGGAGAGACCTGAAAATGGCTGCCACCAACGTTCACCATCCAGCCTGACAGAACTGGAGAGGATCTGCAAGGAAGAATGGCAGCGGATCCCAAAATCCAGGTGTGAAAAACTTGTTGACTCATGGCTGTACTAGCTCAAAAGGGTGCTTCAGAGGCGTAGCTAGGGTTTTGGTCCAGGGGGGGCGAAGCTTCTGAGTGGGCCCCTAACCAGGTAACCTTGATTATAACTCGATGACGCCCCCTAATAGTGGAGAACCTCAGCAGATGACCGCGCTGTTACTGAAGATAATCTCTATATAACGACCAACATGGATATTACTGCCATATGGTCAGTGGTAAATACCAGCCCTACAGAGCATATAAGAGATCACAGCACAGTTGCAGATAAGGACTTACCATTGACGTTCTTTATGATGGAATCGTCACTTTTTCCGTCTTTTCCATCTGGCCCAGACCGACATGACAACTTCTTCCAGCTACAACTTGTCACTTCTCACATTCCAGCCATCACCATCTATTCTCAACCTGCACAAACCCCTAATCCTGCTGATACCCCAACACTGAGCCCCTGCTGCCATATATTTCCCTATTACTACACCTGATACCCCAATACTGAGCCGCTGCTGCCCTATGTGTCCCTATTACTGCCCGATACCCCAATACTGAGCCGCTGCTGCCGTATGTGTCCCTATTACTGCACCTGATACCCCAATACTGAGCCGCTGCTGCCGTATGTGTCCCTATTACTACACCTGATACCCCAATACTGAGCCCCTGCTGCCGTATGTGTCCCTATTACTACACCTGATACCCCAATACTGAGCCGCTGCTGCCGTATGTGTCCATATTACTGCACCTGATACCCCAATACTGAGCCGCTGCTGCCGTATGTGTCCCTATTACTGCTCCTGATACCCCAATACTGAACCTCTGCTGCCGTATGTGTCCCTATTACTGCACCTGATACCCCAATACTGAGCCGCTGCTGCCATATGTGTCCCTATTACTGCACCTGATACCCCAATACTGAGCTGCTGCTGCCGTATGTGTCCCTATTACTGCACCTGATACCCCAATACTGAGCCACTGCTGCCGTATGTGTCCCTATTACTGCACCTGATACCCCAATACTGAGCCGCTGCTGCCGTATGTAACCCTATTACTGCACCTACTCTGTGGTTCTCTGTACCCTCTAAATTCTAAAACACCCCTCTATAATATAGTAATGCCGGGTGCAAGTGCCCTAGAAAACAGAGCCCACATTTTGCCCCCTAGAAAGTAATAATGCCCTCTGTGTGCCCCTTTGATAGTCACAGTAACCTGAGTTCCCCTATTTCAATAAGTGCCCACTTTACATTTAATAATGTCCCGAGTCTCCCCCCCGTACAGCTCCCCTATACACAGTATAATGCCCCCTAACTGTATAGTACCACCCACACAGTATACTGACGCCTTAGTAGCCTTCAAACTGTTTGATGGCTCCAACACTGTAATCCCCATACTGTAAGATGGCCCCATAGATAAACGCCATATAGTATAATGTGCCAGATAGTCCTCAATATAGCACAAGGCAGCACCCCTATAGGCAGACCCTGTAGTTTAAAGCACTCCCCATAGGCAGATCCTGTAGTATAAGGCAGCACCCCCCCATAGGCAGATCCTTTAGAATAAGGAAGCACTCCCCCCATAGGCAGATCCTGCAGAATAAGGCAGCACTCCCCCATATGCAGATCCTGTATAATAAGGCAGCACTCCCCCTCTAGGCAGATCCTGTATATAAGGCAGCACTCTCCCCATAAGCAGATCCTGTAGAATAAGGCAGAATCCCCCATAGGCAGATCCTGTATATAAGGCAGCACCCCCCATAGGCAGATCCCGTATATAAGGCAGCACCCCCATAGGCAGATCCCGTATATAAGGCAGAACCCCTCCAATAGGCAGATCCTGTATATAAGGAAGCACCCCCCAATAGGCAAATCCTGTATGTAAGGCAGCACCCCCCCAATAGGCCGATCCTGTATATAAGGCAGCACCCCCCAATAGGCAGATCCTGTATATAAAGTAGCACCCCCCAATAGGCAAATCCTGTATATAAGGCAGCACCCCCCGAATAGGCCGATCCTGTATAAAAGGCAGCACCCCCCAATAGGCAGATCATGTATATGAGGCAGCGTCCCCCCAATAGGCAGATCCTGTATATAAGGCAGCACCCCCCCAATAGACAGACCATGTAAATAAGGCAGCACACCACCCCCAATAGGCAGATCATGTAAATAAGGCAGCACCCCCCCAATAGGCAGATCCTGTAAATAAGGCAGCAACCCACAATAGGCAGATCCTGTAAATAGGCAGCACCCCCCCCCAATAGACAGATCCTGTAAATAAGGCAGCACCCCCCCCAATAGACAGATCCTGTAAATAAGGCAGCACACCCCCCCAATAGACAGATCCTATAAATAAGGCAGCACCCCCCCCCCCCCCAATAGGCAGATCCTATAAATACTAGATTGTGGCCCGATTCTAACGCATCGGGTATTCTAGAATATGCATGTCCCCGTAGTATATGGACAATGATGATTCCAGAATTTGCAGCAGACTGTGCCCGTCGCTGTTTGATCGAGGCAACCTTTATGACATCATCGTCACCATGCTGTGCCCGTCGCTGATTGTGGCCCGATTCTAGCGCATCGGGTGTTCTAGAATATGCATGTCCCCATAGTATATGGACAATGATGATTCCAGAATTCGCGACAGACTGTGCCCGTCGCTGATTGGTCGAGGCAACCTTTATGACATCATCGTCGCCATGGCAACCATTATGACATGTACGTCGATACTGTGCCCGTCGCTGATTGGTCAAGGCAAATTCGCGGCAGACTGTGCCCGTCGCTGATTGGTCGAGGCAACCTTTATGACATCATCGTCGCCATGCTGTGCCCGTCGCTGATTGGTCGAGGCTTGGCGGCCTCGACCAATCAGAGACGCGGGATTTCCAGGACAGACAGACAGACAGACAGACGGAAAAACCCTTAGACAATTATATATATAGAAGGCAGCACACCCCCCCAATAGACAGATCCTATAAATAAGGCAGCACCCCCCCAATAGACAGATCCTATAAATAAGGCAGCACCCCCCCAATAGAAAGATCCTGTAAATAAGGCAGCACCCCCCCAATAGGCAGATCCTGTAAATAAGGCAGCACCCCCCCCAATAGACAGATCCTATAAATAAGGCAGCACCCCCCCAATAGACAGATCCTATAAATAAGGCAGCACCCCCCCCCAATAGACAGATCCTGTATATAAGGCAGCACCCCCCCAATAGACAGATCCTATAAATAAGGCAGCACACCACCCCAATAGGCAGATCCTATAAATAAGGCAGCACACCCTCCCAATAGACAGATCCTATAAATAAGGCAGCACCCCCCCCCAATAGACAGATCCTATAAATAAGGCAGCACCCCCCCCCCCAATAGACAGATCCTATAAATAAGGCAGCACCCCCCCAATAGGCAGATCCTATAAATAAGGCAGCACCCCCCCAATAGACAGATCCTGTAAATAAGGCAGCACCCCCCCCCAATAGGCAGATCCTGTAAATAAGGCAGCACCCCCCCAATAGACATATCCTATAAATAAGGCAGCACACCCCCCCAATAGACAGATCCTATAAATAAGGCAGCACCCCCCTAATAGACGGATCCTATAAATAAGGCAGCACCCCCCCCAATAGACAGATCCTATAAATAAGGCAGCACCCCCCCAATAGAGAGATCCTATAAATAAGGCAGCACCCCCCCCCAATAGACAGATCCTATAAATAAGGCAGCACCCCCCCAATAGACAGATCCTATAAATAAGGCAGCACCCCCCCAATAGACAGATCCTATAAATAAGGCAGCACCCCCCCAATAGACAGATCCTATAAATAAGGCAGCACCCCCCCCCAATAGACAGATCCTATAAATAAGGCAGCACCCCCCCAATAGACAGATCCTATAAATAAGGCAGCACCCCCCCAATAGACAGATCCTATAAATAAGGCAGCACCCCCCCAATAGACAGATACTATAAATAAGGCAGCACCCCCCCCAATAGACAGATACTATAAATAAGGCAGCACCCCCCCCCCCAATAGACAGATCCTATAAATAAGGCATAAGGCAGCACCCCCCCCCCCCAATAGACAGATCCTATAAACAAATACTCACCTCTCTTCCTCCTTGTTCTTCCAGCGGCGCTCCCTGCTCCCGCTCATCTACACTGACTGCGGGCGCCGGACAGTGACGTCATCGTGCCCGCTGTCAGTGTGGGGGATGATGGGAGAAGGAGCGCAGCGCAGTGCTCCTTCCCTCATCACTGCGGTGAGCTGTATTGGCTAGATGCCGATACAGCTCACATTGTGATAGTGGGCGGGGGGCCCACTGCTGGCACCGGGCCCCCCCGCCTGCTCAGGGGCCCTATAGCGGCAGAGCGGGGAGATCGATTCTCCCTGCCCTGTCACAGAATGTAACTGCATCGGCGGCGCTGCACGCGCCGATGCTGTTACAGTAGCGTAGCTCCGGGTGGGCCCCCTCAGAGCGCGGGGCTCGGGGCGATGGCCCCCTCTGCCCCCCCGGTAGCTACGCTACTGGGGTGCTTCTATTCAATACTGAGCAAAGGGTCTGAATACTTATGACCAAGTGATATTTCAGTTTTTCTTTAATAAAATTAGCAAAAATGTTCACGTCAGGGTTTATTTTCAGTCAAGATGGGTTGCAGAGTGGACATGAATGAGAAAAAAAATGAACTTTTTTAAATTTACTAAATGGCTGCAATGAAACAGAGTGAAAAATTTAAAGGGGTCTGAATACTTTCCGTACCCACTGTATGATCACTTCTATGATAATCGCCTCCCTATCCGCACAGCTCTTACAACCAGCTGATGCATCTGTGTATGAGATGCTCTCATTTAGGCGAAGTTCTGCTGCATATTATCATGCAAAAAAAAAAAACATTACAACATATTACAGTTCCAGGAAAGTGAATGACATGTACATAATCAAAAAGGCACAAAAAGTGACCTCACTGAAAAGGGTACGTGCCAACAATCTAAAATAGCAGCGTTTTGTAAGCAGCAACCTTGCGCTGCGTTCAACACCCTGTATTTTACAGTACAAACACAGTGGATGTATATATAGAAATCCCATGCCCAATGTGCTTTTATTTTACACTGCCTAAACTCACCCGCGGTGCGGGTTTATGAGCCGCAGCATGTCAATTTCTGTGGCGCAGACTAGCATCTCGCAACAGAAATTTCCACAATAGAAAAGTGTTCGATGCGATGAAGAAGCAGAGGACACAAGTTGCAGTCTCTTTACCTCTTTAATGTAGAATTCAGGCAGCCACAGTCCAGGGTACTGGACCAAAGGTATTGGTATGGTCCAGCCACTTGGAAGCGAATCTGGAATCCCCCTAACCAGGTGGGGTTGTAAGCCTTCCTTCAAGCACTGCGTTGTAGTTCTTTGCTGATTTGGCAGCAAGGCAGGAGGAACCAGACAGAGGTCCAACACCTCCAACAACCCTGGACAACTGGCAAGGACGAATGAATCCTGCACACCTAAATACCCCAGTCAGAACTGCAATCAGCAGATACACCTGACCAGGACTGCAACCCAGGGACAACTGCATTACCACCTACAACCATCGGAGGGAGTCCAAAAGCAAGTGGTGGCATCTCCTTGAGGGAGCAGTTCATCAGTTGTCATCTTCACTGATCATAGGCTCGCTGGGCCTTATTTTTTGCGCGATTTAATTTTGTTCTTCATTTTCATCCAGCTAATAAAGAACGTTAAAGCTGATGCACTCTTTAGAGCGTTCCTGCCTCCCGACTCCGAGGAAGAACCGCAACACATCATTGAGCCGTCTAAACTTGTGTCCGTGGCTGCAGGTAATCTTGCTTGTCTTCCTCCGGGTAAGACTTTTGTATCAAGTTCCGACAAGATTCGAGTTCTTCGCTGGGGTCACTGTTGTGAATTCTGTTGTCGAACTCCCTCCTGTGGTCGTGAATGGTACTTTGGCGAATTCTGTCTGTGGGCTCCCTCTGGTGGCTGTGAGTGAAGCTGCTGCTTCTGAGGTTCCTTACACAGGTGACGTCGTTTATCCTTTGGTTGGCTGCTCTATTTAACTCCACTCAGATCGTTACTCCATGCCAGCTGTCAATGTTCCTGCATTGGTTCAGTTCGCTCTTGGATCTTTCTGGTGACCTGTCTTCTCCAGCAGAAGCTAAGTTCCTGATAGTTATTATTTGTTCATTGTTTCTTTGTCCAGCTGGTTATCATGATTTTGTCTTGCTAGCTGGAAGCTCTGGGATGCAGAGTGGCACCTCCGCACCGTGAGTCGGTGCGGAGGTCTTTTTTGCACACTCTGCGTGGTCTTTTGTAGTTTTTTGTGCTGACCGCAAAGATACCTTTCCTATCCTCTGTCTGTTTAGTAAGTCTGGCCTCCCTTTGCTGAAACCTGTTTCATTTCTGCGTTTGTGACTTTTATCTTTACTCACAGTCAATATATGTGGGGGGCTGCCTTTTCCTTTGGGGAATTTCTCTGAGGCAAGGTAGGCTTTATTTTCTATCTCTAGGGCTAGCTAGCTCTGAGGCTGTGAAGAGGTGTCTAGGGAGAGTCAGGAACGCTCCACGGCTATTTCTAGTGTGTGTGATAGGATTAGGGCTTGCGGTCAGCAGAGCTCCCACATCCCAGAACTCGTCCTGTGTGAGTTTAACTATCAAGTCGTGCCGAGTGCTCCTAACCACCAGGTCATAACAGGTCACTCTTCTAAGTTGGCCGGTCATGCCGGTCAGAGGAGGACTCTGCAAATAATTTCTCGTTACTACTGGTGGCCCACCATGGGCAAAGATATCCAGGAATACATTGCTGCCTGTCCTTCGTGTGCCCGCTACAAGACTGCTAAACATCTGCCCTCCGTGCAGTTATTACCTCTTTCTGTTCCGACTGTTCCCTGGCAGCACATTGTGATGGATTTCATTATTGATCTTCCTGTTTCTTCTGGCTGTCCTGTCATCTGGGTAGTGGTGGATCGGTTCTCGAAGATGGCTCATTTCGTTCCGCTGCCTGGTCTTCCGTCTGCTTCTGAGCTTGCCGACCATTTTATACTGCACATCTTCTGTCTTCATGGATTTCCTCTCCACATTGTGTCCAACAGGGGTGTCCAGTTCACCTCCAAGTTTTGGTGAGCAGTTTGTAAATCTGTGCAAGTGAAATTGCACTTCTCTTCTGCATACCATCCTCAATCCAATGGGCAAGTAGAGAGGACCAATCAAATCCTGACGGGATTCCTGCATCACTTCGTCAATGTGCATCATGAAGACTGGGCTAAGTTGCTGCCTTGGGCAGAATTTTCGTACACTAATCAAGTAAGTGAATCTTCCGGAAAAACTCCTTTTCAGATTGTGTTTGGACTCCAACCCAGAATTCCTCTTCCCATCTCTGGGTCTTTAGGGGTTCCTGCAGCTGACACCTTTACTGGGGAATTCTCGAAGATATGGGGTGACACAAAAGTCGCCTTGGAGAAAGCCTCTCAACATATGAAGAGGCATGCGGACAAGAGACGTCTGGATGCTCCAATCTTTCGGCCTGGAGATAAGGTGTGGCTTTCTTCCAGGTATATCCGTCTGAAGATGCCTTCATACAAACTGGGTCCCCGATTCATCGGTCCATTTGAAGTTTTGAAACAAATTAACGGAGTTTCATACAAATTGAAATTGCCTCCTTCTTTACGTGTGCCTAACTCTTTTCATGTCTCCCTTCTCAAACCAGTAGTTTTGAGCTCCTTCTTTAAAGACTGGGGTCCCACTCCGAATCCCGTCAGTGAGGAGGATGTTTTTGAGGTAGAGAATATCTTGGCCACTAAGAGAGTAAGGGGTAAGATCCATTATCTGGTGGATTGGATGGGCTTTGGTCCTAAGGAGAGGTCATGGGAGCCTAAAGAGAATATCCGGGCTCCTCTTCTTCTGAAAAGATTCTACGCAGGCTGGAAAAAGAGGGGGCGTAAAGAGGGGGATACTGTTACACCCGGTCCGGTCTCTGTACCATTGCGGGGTCCCCGTCGGGACTCCCACTCTGTGCTGGCTCCACGATGTCAGGATGCAGCTTCCCCACCTCCTCCCCCTCCTGCTTCCTGGCGTGCTGCCAGCAGGTTCTTGGGCAGAGTGCTTAGGGCACGTGCGCGCTCGTTCCCGGTCTCTTAAAGAGACAGTGCACATTTTTAATTATGCTTCTAGCCAATGGCGTGTTATTCATTGCTATTTCTAGCTCCTCCACCATAGGGAGGGCGCCGGAGCAACAAGTATCCAATGTTGCTAACTTCCGGTTCCTGTCTGCATGTGCTCCTGTTTCTGAAGTGCTTTTGCTTGTACTCCTTGACACTTGACACTTCCCCCTCAGCCGCCTCTAAACTTTTATCACTCACTGTCTCCTTTGGTCTCACTCAATGGTCATCTGCAGCCACCCATAAAGATGGCCACACATTGGACCTCATCTTCACCCGCCTCTGTTCCCTTAATAATCTCACTAACTCACCCCTCCCCCTGTCTGACCACAACCTACTGACATTTTCTTCTCTCTCCCCTCCTAGCGCGCAACCTCCACTCCACAAACTCACTCACCCTCGCAGAAATCTCAAACACCTCAATCTACAATCACTCTCTGAGTCCCTTCTCCCTCTTACAGACATAGCTTCCTTCCATGACACAGAGGCTGCTGCCTCTTTTTATAACACCACAATAACAGCAACACTCGATTCGACCGCCCCACTCATGCATAGCAAAACTCGTAGAATCAACAGGCAGCCCTGGCTGACCAGCCTGGCCAAAGAACTGAGACGGGCTTCCAAGATTGCTGAACGGCGTTTGAAGAGATCTCGTTCTGCTGAGCACTTCACTGCATACAAGCAGTCCCTCGCCAGCTTCAAGTCCGCGCTCACTGCCACAAAACAAACTTACTTCTCATCTCTCATATCCTCCCTGTCTCACAACTCTAAACAGCTCTTCAACACTTTCAATTCTCTACTCCGTCCCCCAGCATCTCCTCCCTCCCCTCTTATTTCAGCTGAAGAATTTGCCTCTTTCTCTAAGCAGAAGATAGATAACATCAGACAAAGCTTTGGCCCACAGCCCCCAATGCCCCTCCTCTTGACTTCTCAGCCCTGTTCCAAAGCCAGCTTCTCCACCATGACAGATGATCAGCTCTACATCCTCTTATCAAGATCACATCTCACCACTTGCACTCTTGACCCGCTCCCGTCCCACCTCATCCCTAACCTCGCAAAAGTCTTCATCCCAACCCTAACACAACTCTTCAACCTCTCACTTACAAACGGTGTCTTCCTCTCATCCTTCAAACATGCATCAATCACACCTATCCTCAAAAAACCCTCCCTCGACCCATCCTCTGTGTCCAGCTATCGCCCAATATCCCTTCTCCCTAATGCGTCAAAACTACTGGAACAGCATGTCCCTCTTGAACTGTTCTCCCACCTCTCCTCCTGCTCCCTCTTTGACCGGTTACAATCTGGCTTCCGAACACATCACTCAACTGAAACTGCTCTAACTAAAGTGACCAATGACCTACTAACCGCCAAGAGCAAGCGACACTACTCTGTCCTCCTCCTCCTGGACCTGTCTTCTGCCTTCCACTCTGTGGACCACTCCCTCCTGTTACAGATCCTCTCATCTCTTGGCATCACAGACTTGGCCCTATCCTGGATCTCATCATATCTAACATACCGGACATTCAGTGTCTCCCTCTCCAACACCACCTCCTCATCTCGCCCCCTGTCTGTCGGTGTTCCCCAAGGCTCAGTTCTAGGACCCCTATTCTTCTCCATCTACACCTTCGGCCTGGGACAGCTCATAGAATCCAATGGTTTACAATATCATCTCTACGCTGATGACACGCAGATCTACCTATCTAGACCCGACCTCACTTCCTTACTGACCAAAATCCCACAATGTCTGTATGCTATTTCATCCTTCTTTTCTGCTCGTTTTCTAAAACTGAACATGGACAAAACATAATTCATCATCTTTCCCCCACCTCACTCTACCCCTCCACCCGACCTATCCATCAATGTCAATGGCTGCTCACTTTCCCCGGTCCCGCACGCTCGGTGCCTCGGGGTGATCCTTGACTCTACCCTCTCTTTCAAGCCACATATCCAAGGCCTTGCCTCCTCTTGCCGATTCCAACTCAAAAACATTTCCTGGATCCGTACATTCCTTGACCATGAAACCACAAAAACACTAGTACATGCCCTTATCATCTCCCACCTCGACTACTGCAACCTCCTACTTTCTGGCCTCCCCTCTAGCACTCTGGCACCACTCCAATCCATCCTAAATTCTGCTGCCCGACTAATCCACCTGCCTCCCCGTTACTCCCCAGCCTCTCCTCTTTGCCAGGCCCTTCACTGGCTTCCTCTTGCCCAGAGGCTCCAGTTCAAAACACTAACAATGACATACAAAGCCATTCACAATCTGACTCCTCCATACATCTGTGACATGACCTCTCGTTAACTACCTACACGCAACCTTCGATCATCTCATGATCTCCTACTCTACTCCTCTCTCATCTCTTCCTCCCACAACCGCATCCAAGACTTCTCCCGTGCTTCCCCTATACTCTGGAACTCTCTACCCCAACACCTCAGGCTCTCACCTACCACGGAAACCTTCAAAAGGAACCTGAAGACCCACCTCTTCCGACAGGCCTACAACCTGCAGTGATCCCCAGTCTACTGAACCGCCACAAGATCAGCTCTACCCTCACCTAGTGTATCCTCACCCATTCCCTGTAGACTGTGAGCCCTCGCGGGCAGGGTCCTCTCTCCTCCTGTACTTGTGTGTGCCTTGTTTTACTCATGTTTATTGTACTTGTCTATATTTGCCCCGTTCACATGTAAAGCACCATGGAATAAATGGTGCTATAAAAATGATTATTATTAATAATAATAATAATAATAATAATAATAATACTCCGCTTATACTGTCTGTTTCCACAGATAATCAGCTACCAGTTATCCGGCTATCCTGGACGACGACTGTTCTATCTACGCAATCCCTTCTCGTCCCGCCAATCTGCCATCATCATCTCCAGACAATGCCAATACCATTGGAATCAGCTTCTACCCGTACACCCGGTATCACCTGGTTAGCGCCACGTCTCCCGCTAACCCGGCTTGTCCGATTGTCCCACTGGGACAGCGGCCACGAGTTCAGGGTCTAACTGGAGGTAGCACCCGTGTCCCCCAGGCTTCCCAGTTGTGAATTCCATTCTTGGGCTCCCTCCGGTGGTTGTAAGTGGCACTTTTGTGAGTTCTGCTCTTGGGCTCCCTCTTGTGGTTTCAAGTGGTATGGCTGCTCCTTGGAGTTAACTGTCTTCAGTTGTTTCCACTGATAGTCTTTTCTGCTCGGCTATTTATGCCTGGCTCTTTCCTTCAGCCAGTGCCACTTTTAAATGGTTCCTGGTTGGATTCACATCTCTTTGGATTTCCCTGTTATCCTGACCAGTTCAGCAAAGCTAAGTTTTTGCTTGCACTTTTCTGTTCACAGATTGTGGACTTATCCATTCTGTGCTTTCTATGTTTGTCCAGCGTTATCAGTATGAATTAATTCTGTCTTGCTGGAAGCTCTGGGAAGCAGATTTACCCTCCACACCTTTAGTCAGGTGTGGAGATTTTTTGTAAACTCTGCGTGGATTTTTGAAGTGTTTTATACTGACCGCTCAGTATTCCATCCTGTCCTATCTATCAAGCTAGACTGGCCTCCTGTGCTCATTCTGGTTTCATTCTGTGTATGTCTTTTCCCTCTCCACTCACAGTCATTATTTGTGGGGGGCTAATCTATCCTTTGGGGATTTTCTCTGAGGCAAGATAGTTTTCCTGCTTCTATCCTTAGGGGTAGTTAGCTCTTAGGCTGTGTCGAGGTGCCTAGGGAGAGTTAGGAGCATCCCACGGCTACTTCTAGTGTTGTGTTGAGCTTAGGGACTGCGGTCAGTACAGTTACCACTTCCTTCAGAGCTCGTTCCATGTTGCTCCTAAACCACCGCATCATAACAGTACAAGTGGCCAAAAATGAATTATATGCATCTCAAAAGAAGGAAAAGAAAGTTCTGAACCATTTTTTTTTTTCTGTGCTCTGGTTTGTCTTATTTTTCCTCTTGATATCTGGGTGGTTCAGGATATATGCTCTGGCATGGATGTGTCATGGTTTACTGTGCTCTCGGGTCAGGTAGTTGCAGGGTTAACTGGAATGGCCTCTTTCTGGATCCTGGGAGGCTTTTTATAGCCTCGCTGTGAGGTCAATCCTTGTCGTTTATACTCTGACCTTTGGCTGAGTGTGTCTGACTCTGGTGTGCCTCTGCTTTGTGCAAGTACTAGTCTGTCTGTTTGGTTTCTGATCTGGTCCTGTCCCTGTTGTAATTCCTGCTGTTTCTGTACCGTCTATTGCTCGTTCTGGTTTTCTGATCTCTTGCTACGTCCTGACTATTCTCTGCTCGCCCCTTCTGTACCGTGCCGCCCTCTCCATGTATGACCCCCGCCTGTCCGTCCTGAGTTCCCCTCTCCTCTATTTTATTCAATGTTGTGAATTCTGTTGTCAAGCTCCCTCCTGTGGTCATGAATGGTACTTCGGCTGCGGCTTCTGAGTTTCCTTCCACAGGTGACGAGGTTAATTCGTTAGCTGGCTGCTCTATTTAACTCCACTTAGATCATTGCTCCATGCCACCTGTCAATGTTCCAGTATTGGTCTAGTTCTCTCCTGGATCGTTCTTGTGACCTGTCTTCCCAGCAGAAGCTAAGTTCCTGCTTGTTTTTCTTTGTTTGCTATTTTTCTGTCCAGCTTGCTATTTTGATTTTTGTCTTGCTTGCTGGAAGCTCTGGGACCCAGAGGGAGCGCCTCCGCACCGTGAGTCGGTGCGGAGGGTCTTTTGCGCCCTCTGCGTGGTCTTTTTGTAGTTTTTTGTGCTGACCGCAAAGTTACCTTTCCTATCCTCAGTCTGTTCAGTAAGTCGGGCCTCACTTTGCTAAATCTATTTCATCTCTGTGTTTGTATTTTCATCTTTACTCACAGTCATTATATGTGGGGAGCTGCCTTTTCCTTTGGGGAATTTCTCTGAGGCAAGGTAGGCTTTATTTTTCTATCTTCAGGGCTAGCTAGTTCCTTAGGCTGTGCCGAGTTGCATAGGGAGCGTTAGGAGCAATCCACGGCTATTTCTAGTGTGTGTGATAGGATTAGGGATGCGGTCAGCAGAGTTCCCACGTCTCAGAGCTCGTCCTATATTATTTCTAACTATCAGGTCATTCCGTGTGCTCTTAACCACCAGGTCCATTATTGTCCTTACCACCAGGTCATAACATAGCAAGACAAAATCAAGATAACCAGCTGGACAAAGAAACAATTAGCAAAAATAACAATAAGGAACTTAGCTTCTGCAGGAGAAGACAGGTCACCAGGCAGATCCAGGAGCGAACTGAACCAATGCAAAAACATTGACAGCTGGCATGGAGTAACGATCTGAGTAGAGTTAAATAGAGAAGCCAACCAAAGGATAAACAACGTCACCTGTGTAAGGAACCTCAGAAGCAGCAGCTTCACTCATAGCCACCAGAGGGAGCCCATAGACAGAACTCACCGAAGTACCATTCACGACCACAGGAGGGAGTTCAACAACAGAATTCACAACAGTACCCCCCCCTTGAGGAGGGGTCACCGAACCCTCACCAGAGCCCCCAGGCCGATCAGGATGAGCCAAATGAAAGGCACGAACAAGATCGGCAGCATGAACATCAGAGGCAAAAATACAGGAATTATCTTCTTACGATACGATACGATACGATACACTTTATTGATCCCGTAGGAAATTATGGTATCACAGCTGCACGACTTAAAACATAAAAATCATAAAGGAATAACATAGTTGACATGACAGTTTGTTGACAAAAGAACATTATACATTAGAATAGGACATACACAACGAGTGAACTGAAATCTAGAGAAATAAGTAGACATTCACCTTGGTGGTTATTGTTGTACATTCCCATGGCAGTTGGCACAAACGATTTCCTATATTTTTCCTTCTTACACCTCAGGAGTATAAGCCGGTTACTGAAGGTGCTCTTCTGTCTCATGAATAGCTCATATAGTGGATGTGCATTATTGTTCATAATTGTCATACACTTTTTCAGAGTTCTTTTCTCCACTACCTCCCCAAAAGAGTCCAGCTTGCAGCCCACAGCAGAACTTGCCTTCTTAATAATCTTATTCAGCTTATTAGCATCAGAGGCCCGCACACTACTACCCCAGCACGTGATTGCAAAAAAAATGGCACTTGCCACCACAGATTGGTAGAACATTTCTAACATTTTGCTACACACATTAAAAGACCTGTTTCCTTAGGAAATACAGTCTGCTCATCCCCTTCTTGTAGACAAACTCTGAGTGGCATCTCCAGTCCAGTTTGCTATCCAAATGGACCCCCAAATATTTGTAACTCTCCACCTGCTCTACCTCCTGACCAGCAATAGTGATCGGTAAGCATTCCATCTTTATCCTGCTATAGTTGGCCACCAACTCCTTAGTTTTCTTAACATTTAGTTGCAGATAGTTGCCATTGCACCAATCCATGAAATTCAACACCACCCTTCTATGTTCCTCATCCCCCTGATCTCCCCTAATGCATCCCACAACCACACAGTCATCCGAAAATTTTTGAAGGTGGCAAAGTTCAGATTTATACTGAAAGTCTGAAGTATACAGTGTGAATAGAAAGGGCGCAAGCACCGTTCCCTGGGGGGCACCTACACTGCTCAATAATCTGCTTGACACCACTGCTCCCATCTGTACAAACTGTGGCCGATCTGATCTGATTCTTGACCATAACCCTTCCACTTGACCAGGTACTGGAGTTTCCATCTCGAAACACGAGAATCCAAAATCTTCTCCACCACATACTCCAACTCCCCCTCGACCAACATCGGGGCAGGAGGATCAACGGAGGGAACCATAGGCGCCACATATCTCCGCAACAACGACCTATGGAACACATTATGAATGGCAAAAGAAACTGGAAGGTCCAAACGAAATGACACAGGATTAAGAACCTCAGAAATCTTATATGGTCCAATAAAACGAGGCTTAAACTTAGGAGAGGAAACCTTCATAGGAACGTGACGAGATGACAACCAAACCAAATCCCCAACACGAAGTCGGGGACCAACACAACGCCGGCGGTTAGCGAAACGTTGAGCCTTCTCCTGGGACAATGTCAAATTGTCCACCACATGAGTCCAAATCTGCTGCAACCTGTCCACCACCGCATCCACACCAGGACAGTCCGAAGACTCAACCTGCCCTGAAGAGAAATGAGGATGGAAACCAGAATTGCAGAAAAAAGGAGAAACTAAAGTAGCCGAGCTGGCCCGATTATTAAGGGCGAACTCAGCCAAAGGCAAGAAGGACACCCAATCATCCTGATCAGCAGAAACAAAGCATCTCAGATATGTCTCCAAAGTCTGATTAGTTCGTTCGGTTTGGCCATTAGTCTGAGGATGGAAAGCCGAAGAAAAAGACAAATCAATGCCCATCTTAGCGCAAAAGGACCGCCAAAACCTCGAAACAAACTGGGAACCTCTGTCCGAGACGATGTTCTCTGGAATGCCATGCAAACGAACCACATGCTGGAAAAACAATGGCACCAAATCAGAGGAGGAAGGCAGTTTAGATAAGGGTACCAAATGGACCATCTTAGAGAAGCGATCACAAACCACCCAAATGACCGACATCTTTTGAGAAACAGGGAGATCAGAAATAAAATCCATGGAAATATGCGTCCAGGGCCTCTTCGGAATCGGCAAGGGCAAAAGCAACCCACTGGCACGAGAACAGCAGGGCTTAGCCAGAGCACAAATCCCACAGGACTGCACAAAAGAACGAACATCCCGTGACAAGGAAGGCCACCAAAAAGATCTAGCCACCAAATCTCTGGTGCCAAAGATTCCAGGATAACCAGCCAATACTGAACAATGAATCTCCGAGATAACTCTACCAGTCCATCTATCAGGGACAAACAGTTTCTCCGTAGGACAACGGTCAGGTCTATCAGCCTGAAACTTTTGCAGCACACGCCGCAAATCAGGGGAAATGTCAGACAAAATTACCCCTTCTTTAAGAATACCTGCCGGCTCTGGAACACCCGGAGAGTCAGGCACAAAACTCCTTGACAGGGCATCAGCCTTCACATTCTTAGATCCCGGAAGGTATGAAACCACAAAATCAAAACGGGAGAAAAAGAGCGACCATCGAGCCTGTCTAGGATTCAACCGTTTGGCAGACTCGAGATAAGTCAAATTCTTGTGATCCATCAAGACCACCACGAGATGTTTAGCTACTTCAAGCCAATGTCGCCACTCCTCGAATGCCCACTTCATGGCCAACAACTCCCGATTGCCCACATCATAATTGCGCTCAGCAGGCGAGAATTTTCTAGAAAAGAAGGCACAGGGTTTCATCACCGAGCCATCAGAACTTCTTTGCGACAAAACAGCCCCTGCCCCAATTTCAAAAGTATCAACCTCCACCTGAAAAGGGAGCGAAACATCTGGCTGGCACAACACAGGGGCAGAAGCAAAACGACGCTTCAACTCCTGAAAAGCCGCTACAGCGGCAGAGGACCAATTGACCACATCAGCACCTTTCTTGGTCAAATCAGTCAACGGCTTAGCAATACTGGAAAAGTTAGCGATGAAGCGACGATAAAAATTAGCAAAGCCCAGGAACTTCTGCAAGCTCTTCACAGATGTCGGCTGAGTCCAATCGTAAATGGCCTGAACTTTAACAGGGTCGATCTCGATAGTAGAAGGGGAAAAAAATGAAACCCAAAAATGAAACCTTCTGAACTCCAAAGAGACACTTTGACCTCTTCACAAACAAGGAATTCGCACGAAGGACCTGGAACACCATTCTGACCTGCTTCACATGAGACTCCCAATCATCCGAAAAGACCAAAATGTCATCCAAACATACAATCATAAATCTATCCAGGTACTCTCGGAAGATGTCATGCATAAAGGACTGAAACACAGATGGAGCATTAGAAAGCCCGAATGGCATAACCAGGTACTCAAAATGGCCCTCGGGCGTATTAAATGCTGTTTTCCATTCATTACCCTGTTTAATTCGCACAAGATTATACGCCCCTCGAAGATCTATCTTGGTGAACTAACTAGCCCCCTTAATCCGAGCAAATAAATCAGACAGCTTCGGCAAAGGATACTGAAATTTGACTGTGATCTTATTAAGAAGGCGGTAATCAATACAAGGTCTCAAAGAACCATCCTTCTTGGCCACAAAAAAGAACCCTGCTCCCAATGGTGACGACGACGGACGAATATGACCCTTCTCCAAGGATTCCTTTATATTACTCCGCATAGCGGCGTGCTCTGGCACAGATAAATTAAACAGACGGCCCTTAGGAAACTTACTACCAGGAATCAAATTAATAGCACAGTCGCAATCCCTATGAGGAGGTAGGGCACCAGATTTGGGCTCTTCAAATTCATCCCGGTAATCTGATAAAAACTCAGGGACTTTAGAAAGAGTGGAAGGCGAAATTGACAGCAATGGAACATCACCATGTACCCCCTGACAACCCCAAAACGACCACATCATGCAGATTATGCAACACCAAAAAGCGAATATCCTCCTGATGTGCAGGAGCCATGCACATGGTCAATTGAGTCCAGTACTGAGGCTTATTCTTGGCCAAAGGCATAGCATCAATTCCTCTCAATGGAATACGATACTGCAAGGGCTCCAAGAAAACCACAGCGCCTGGCAAACTCCAAGTCCATCAAATTCAGGGCAGCGCCTGAATCCACAAATGCCATTACAGAATAGGACGACAGAGAGCAAATCAGAGTAACGGACAAAAGAAATTTAGACTGTACTGTACCAATGGTGGCAGACATAGCGAACCGCTTAGTGCGCTTAGGACAATCGGAGATAGCATGAGTGGTTTCACCACAGTAAAAACACAGCCCATTCCGACGTCTGTGTTCTCTCCGTTCAGCTCTAGTCAAAGTCCTATCACATTGCATAGGCTCAGGCCTATGCTCAGAGAATACCGCCAGATGGTGCACAGCTTTGCGCTCACGCATGCGCCGATCAATCTGAATGGCCAAGGACATAGACTCATTCAGACCAGCAGGCGTGGGAAATCCCACCATGATATCCTTAAGGGCTTCAGAAAGACCCTTTCTGAAAATTGCCGCCAGGGCACATTCATTCCACTGAGTAAGCACAGACCACTTTCTAAACTTCTGACAGTACACCTCCGCTTCATCCTCACCCTGACACAAAGCCAGCAAGATTTTCTCTGCCTGATCCACTGAATTTGGTTCATCATAAAGCAATCCAAGCGCCAGAAAAAAACGCATCTACATCTCGCAATGCAGGATCTCCTGGCGCAAGGGAAAATGCCCAGTCTTGAGGGTCACCACGCAACAAAGAAATTATGATTTTTACTTGTTGAACGGGGTCACCAGAGGAGCGGGGTTTCAAAGCTAGAAACAGTTTACAATTATTTTTGAAATTCAAGAATCTAGATCTATCCCCAGAAAATAAATCAGGAATAGGAATTCTAGGCTCTAACATAGGATTCTGAACCACAAAATCTTGAATGTTTTGTACCCTTGCAGTGAGATGATCCACACAAGAGGATAGACCCTGAATGTCCATCTCTACACCTGTGTCCTGAACCACCCAAAGGTCTAGGGGAAAAGAAAGACAAAACACAGTGCAAAGAAAAAAAAATGGTCTCAGAAGTCCTCTTATCCCTCTATTGAGATGCATTAATACTTTGGGCTAGCTGTACTGTTATGACCTGGTGGTTAGGAGCACCCGACCTGATAGTTAAACTCATACAGGACGAGCTCTGGGATGTGGGAGCTCTGCTGACCGCAAGCCCTAATCCTATCGCACACACTAAAAATAGCCGTGGAGCGCTCCTGACGCTCCCTAGGCACCTCGTCACAGCCTCAGAGCTAGCTAGCCCTAGAGATAGAAAATAAAGCCTACCTTGCCTCAGAGAAATTCCCCAAAGGAATAGGCAGCCCCCCACATATAATGACTGTGAGTAAAGATGAAAGTCACAAACGCAGAAATGAAATAGGTTTCAGCAAAGGGAGGCCAGACTTACTAAATAGACAGAGGATAGGAAAGGAATCTTTGCGGTCAGCACAAAAACCTACAAAAGACCACGCAGAGTGTGCAAAAGGGTCCTCCGCACCGACTCACGGTGCAGGGGGTGCCACTCTGCATCCCAGAGCTTCCAGCTAGCAAGACAAAATCAAGATAACCAGCTGGACAAAGAAACAATGAGCAAAAATAACAATAAGGAACTTAGCTTCTGCAGGAGAAGACAGGTCACCAGGCAGATCCAGGAGCGAACTGAACCAATGCAAAAACATTGACAGCTGGCATGGAGTAACGATCTGAGTGGAGTTAAATAGAGAAGCCAACCAAAGGATAAACCACGTCACCTGTGTAAGGAACCTCAGAAGCAGCAGCTTCACTCATAGCCACCAGAGGGAGCCCATAGACAGAACTCACCGAAGTACCATTCACGACCACAGGAGGGAGTTCGACAACAGAATTCACAACATGGACGCAGATGACTATGTACATGGCTCCAGCACATCAGGAAGATTGCCGTTTTCTGGTGTTGCATAACCTGCATGATGTTGTTGTACTGGGTTTTCCATGGTTACAGGAACATAATCCGATGCTGGATTGGAAAACTATGTCTGTGACTAGTTGGGGTTGTCAAGGGGTACATAGCGACGTTCCTTTGGTGTCAATTTCCTCTTCCCCCTCTTCTGAGGTCCCTGAGTTTTTGTCGGATTTCCAGGATGTATTTGATGAGCCCAAGTCCAGTTCCCTTCCACCGCACAGGGACTGTGATTGTGCTATTAACTTGATTCCTGGTTGCAAGTTCCCTAAGGGACGACTTTTCAATCTGTCTGTGCCAGAGCATGCCGCCATGCGGAGTTATGTTAAGGAGTCTTTGGAGAAGGGGCATATTCGGCCCTCTTCGTCACCATTGGGAGCGGGTTTCTTTTTTGTTGCTAAGAAGGATGGCTCCTTGAGACCCTGTATTGATTATCGTCTTCTTAATAAGATCACGGTCAAATTCCAATACCCCTTGCCCTTGCTTACTGATTTGTTTGCTCAGATTAAGGGGGCTAGTTGGTTTACTAAGATTGACCTCCGAGGGGCATATAATCTTGTTCGTATTAAACAGGGTGACGAATGGAAAACTGCATTTAATATGCCCGAAGACCATTTTGAATACCTTGTGATGCCATTTGGGCTCTCTAATGCTCCATCTGTGTTCCAGTCTTTCATGCATGATATTTTCCGCAATTATCTTGATAAATTCATGGTCGTGTATTTGGATGATATTTTGATTTTTTCCGATGATTGGGAGTCTCATGTGAAGCAGGTCAGGATGGTGTTCCAGTTCCTTCGTGATAATGCTTTGTTTGTGAAGGGGTCTAAGTGCCTATTCGGAGTTCAGAAGGTCTCTTTTTTGGGTTTTATTTTTTCTCCCTCGTCTATAGAAATGGATCCTGTTAAGGTCCAAGCTATTCATGACTGGATTCAACCCACATCTGTGAAGGGCCTTCAAAAATTTTTGGGCTTTGCTAATTTCTATCGCCGTTTCATTGCCAACTTTTCCAGTGTGGTTAAGCCCCTTACTGATATGACGAAGAAAGGCGCTGATGTCACGAATTGGTCCTCTGCGGCTGTTGAGACCTTTCAGGAGCTTAAACGCCGATTTACTTCTGCCCCTGTGTTGCGTCAGCCGGATGTTTCTCTTTCTTTTCAGGTTGAGGTCGACGCTTCTGAGATTGGGGCAGGGGCCGTTTTGTCTCAGAGGGAGTCTGATGGTTCTTTGATGAAACCGTGTGCTTTTTTTTCCAGAAAGTTTTCGCCTGCGGAACGCAATTATGATGTCGCCAATCGGGAGTTGTTGGCTATGAAGTGGGCGTTTGAGGAGTGGCGACATTGGCTTGAGGGAGCTAAGCACCGCGTTGTGGTCCTGACCGATCATAAGAATCTGATTTACCTCGAGTCGGCCAAGCGGCTGAATCCTAGACAGGCTCGATGGTCCCTGTTTTTCTCCCGTTTTGATTTTGTGGTATCTTCCGGGATCTAAGAATGTTACGGCTGATGCCCTCTCTATGAGTTTTTCGCCTGATTCTCCTGGAGTCCTTGAGCCGGTTGGCATTCTTAAGGAAGGGGTGATTCTTTCTGCCATCTCCCCTGATTTGCGGCGGGTGCTTCAGGAATTTCAGGCTGATAGGCCTGACCGCTGTCCTGTGGGGAAGCTGTTTGTTCCTGATAGATGGACAAGTAAGGTGATTTCTGAGGTTCATTGTTCAGTGTTGGCTGGTCATCCTGGGATTTTTGGTACCAGAGATTTGGTTGCTAGGTCCTTTTGGTGGCCTTCCTTGTCGCGCGATGTCTGTGCTTTTGTGCAGTCCTGTGGGACTTGCACCCGAGCCAAGCCTTGCTGTTCCCGCGCTAGTGGGTTGCTTTTGCCTTTGCCGGTCCCTGAGAGGCCCTGGACGCATATTTCCATGGATTTTATTTCGGATCTTCCTGTTTCCCAGAAGATGTCTGTTATCTGGGTTGTTTGTGACCGGTTCTCTAAAATGGTCCATCTGATACCTTTGCCTAAGTTGCCTTCCTCCTCAGATCTGGTTCCATTGATTATTCAGTATGTGGTTCGTTTGCATGGCATTCCGGAGAATATTGTGTCTGACAGAGGTTCTCAGTTTGTCTCTAGATTTTGGCAGGCCTTTTGTGCTAGGATGGGCATTGATTTGTCTTTTTCTTCGGCGTTTCATCCTCAGACTAATGGCCAAACTGGGCGAACTAATCAGACCTTGGAGACCTATTTGAGATGCTTTGTGTCTGTTTATCAGGATGATTGGGTGTCTTTCTTGCCGTTGGCCGAGTTTGCCCTTAATAATCGGGCTAGTTCGGCTACTTTGGTTTCACCTTTCTTTTGTAACTTTGGTTTTCATCCTCGCTTTTCTTCTGGGCAGGTTGAGCCTTCTGATTGTCCTGGTGTTGATTCTGTGGTGGACAGGCTGCAGCAGATTTGGACTCATGTGGTGGACAATTTGACGTTGTCTCAGGAAAGGGCTCAACGTTTTGCTAACCGCCGTCGGTGTGTTGGTCCCCGCCTTCGTGTGGGGGATTTGGTTTGGTTGTCTTCTCGTCATGTTCCTATGAAGGTTTCGTCCCCTAAGTTTAAGCCTCGGTTTATTGGTCCTTATAAAATTTCTGAAATTATTAATCCGGTGTCTTTTCGTTTGGCTCTTCCAGCCTCTTTTGCCATTCATAATGTTTTCCATAGATCTTTGTTGCGGAGATATGTGGTGCCCGTTGTTCCCTCGGTTGACCCTCCTGCCCCGGTGTTGGTTGAGGGAGAGTTGGAATATGAGGTTGAGAAGATTTTGGATTCTCGTTTTTCGAGGCGGAGGCTTCAGTATCTTGTCAAGTGGAAGGGTTATGGCCAGGAGGATAATTCTTGGGTTGTTGCCTCCGATGTCCATGCCACCGATTCGGTTCGTGCTTTTCACTTGGCTCGTCCTGATCGGCCTGGGGGCTCTGGTGAGGGTTCTGTGACCCCTCCTCAAGGGGGTGGGTATTGTTGTGAATTCCGTTCTTGGGCTCCCTCCGGTGGTTGTAAGTGGCACTTTTGTGAGTTCTGCTCTTGGGCTCCCTCTTGTGGTTTCAAGTGGTATGGCTGCTCCTTGGAGTTAGCTGTCTTCAGCTGTTTCCACTGTTCGTCTTTTCTGCTCGGCTATTTATGCCTGGCTCTTTCCTTCAGCCAGTGCCACTTATAAATGGTTCCTGGTTGGATTCACATCTCTTTGGATTTCCCTGTTATCCTGACCAGTTCAGCAAAGCTAAGTTTTTGCTTGCACTTTTCTGTTCACAGATTGTGGACTTATCCGTTCTGTGCTTTCTATGTTTGTCCAGCGTTATCAGTATGAATTAATTCTGTCTGGGAAGCAGATTTACCCTCCACACCTTTAGTCAGGTGTGGAGATTTTTTGTAAACTCTGCGTGGATTTTTGAAGTGTTTTATACTGACCGCACAGTATTCCATCCTGTCCTATCTATCAAGCTAGACTGGCCTCCTGTGCTCATTCTGGTTTCATTCTGTGTATGTCTTTTCCCTCTCCACTCACAGTCATTATTTGTGGGGGGCTAATCTATCCTTTGGGGATTTTCTCTGAGGCAAGATAGTTTTCCTGCTTCTATCCTTAGGGGTAGTTAGCTCTTAGGCTGTGTCGAGGTGCCTAGGGAGAGTTAGGAGCATCCCACGGCTACTTCTAGTGTTGTGTTGAGCTTAGGGACTGCGGTCAGTACAGTTACCACTTCCTTCAGAGCTCGTTCCATGTTGCTCCTAAACCACCGCATCATAACACTTCCCACTCTGTCCCTGTTTGAGGGGACTTACCACGGGTGTCTGGGGCTGACGTAGTCACGCCCCCTTTGGAGCCCCTAGACCGTGGTCCCGAGGTTCCACATTAAACCTAAATAAAAACGAATGTGAACTTCAACTTCTGTGCCTCCATTTCCATTTGTTACAAGTTGTTTCACACTTTTTTGTTAAGTATATAATTCCACATGGTGTTCATGGTGTTAATTCATAGTTTTGATGCCTTCAGTGTGACTTTACAAATTTCATAGTAATGAAAATACAGAAAAATCTTTAAATGAGAAGATGTGTCCAAACTTTTGGTCTGTACTGTATATATATGCTGCTAGTTCAAAAATCTTACCCACACATCCCTTTATAAAGGGAAATTCGACATAATACCTCTGCTAGCATATGCCATATACTCCTCATATACGCAGCACCCCAGTAGGTGGGCGGAACGCCTGGGTACAAAATCTGTGTCTGACAGTGAAACCACTGGCCCTTCCCCTGTGTTACGTCCTTCCCACTCTGCTGTCCAGGAAGCAGGCGCTGATGCCTCGAATCCACAACCTGCAGTTGCACAGACACCGCAGTCAGCAACCATATCCAATTTGTTGTCCTAGAACAGCGTTCGAGTTGTCTCTTGTTGGCATATATGTCTATTCACAAATTGTTAGATATGGCATACATATTCATTAGCACTTTACCTTGTACGGTGCTGGTGGTGCTGGACAAAGACCATTGCTGACTTTTCCAGGCTCCTAAATTAGACTTCTATCTCTTTATTAAATTGTCACTTCCCTTACATTTTCTAAATTTAGTTCCTTACAAAAAATGGTGCTGGGGTATGGGCCAGTTTTTATACATTTTAAGCACTTTTAAGAGACTAGGTTAATACGCTCCACAGATCTGTTCAGGCCGCAGCCTTACACATATTCGAACATTATCATTGCCACACTAAGGCCTTTTCCTGAGCTCTGTAGCACTGTCTGCCACCTGAGTAATACACTTTACAGACCTCGGCACTCTCTGGGACATATCCTATAATTACTCCATTGTTGCTCAAAACCATACAAAATATACATTCTGCCTGTTTGGGTAGTTTCCAAAAGAAATGCATAGGCTTGCACAGATTGGTCAAAGGTACTGCTGTCTCTTTCCCTTGAGGAAACTAAACTGAGACTTATACATGTCGCTGACAAGGGTTTCAGGCCCGACAGACTGGACTGAGAATAATACATGCCCTCATTTGCATACACTGTATTCAGAATTTAATTCTAATGTTTTTGGTGTCTGGTAGAATCCACTTTACTGATATTGATCATACAACTCCTGTATTATATTCACCTTACAGCGGCTTCACCTGCTATAACAGTTGTTGCATTGGGATTCGGTGTCAAAAATGAACTGTGAAGCTTACAAAACGCAGGTTTCACAGCTCCTGATGGCCCTCTGAAAATTTGAAGTGAGGACCGCATAATGACATTGCGGTAGATGTGGTGGTGGGGGGCAAAGCATAAAATTCAAATGGGTATGTTTGAAATGGCAGTGTAAAGGGGTGGGGAACATGTATTCCACTATTTTGCTAACTATTTGGCATGAGGGAGGGACCTGCCAAATGTAGGAGTGGGAGCTCTCCCAAATGTATGATACAGGGTCACCTGAGGGCCCTTACCAAACTCAGGTTTCACGGCACCTGCTGGCATTCTGCAAATTGAAAGCGAGCGCCGCATAATTACATGGCAGTTGTGGCAGGCAAAGCCCAAAATTCAAATGGACATGTTTGAAATGGCATTGTAAAGGGATGGGGAATATGTATTCCACTATCTCGCTAACTATTTGGCATGAGGGAGGGAGCTCCCAAATGTATGATAGAGGGCCAAGTGAGGGCCTTACCAACGTCAGGTTTCATGGCACCTGCTGGCACTCAGCAATCTGCAAGCAAGGGCCGCATAATGACATGGAGGTGAACATGGTGGTGGTGGTAGGCATATCCCAAAATTCAAATGGGCATGTTTAAAATGGCAATGTAAAGGGATGGGGAATATGTATTCCACTATCTTACTATTTGACATGAGGTAGGGACCTCCCATATGTCAACATATGCTAAAGGGGAGGTATAATTTTTTTCATTTAACATTATATACATGTAATTATGAAGGTAAAATGTTTCTTAGCATTTTTCCTTTTAACCCCTTCACCCCGAAGCCCGTTTTTGCCTTCCTGACCGGGCCAATTTTTACAATTCTGACCACTGTCACTTTATGAGGTCATAACTCTGGAACGCTTCAACAGATTCCAGTGATTCAGAGAATGTTTTCTCATGACATATTGTACTTTATGATACTGGTAAAATTTATTTGATGTGACTTACGTTTATTTGTGAAAAAAGGGAAATTTGGCACAAATTTTGAAAATTACGCAATTTTCAAAATTTAATTTTTATGCCTTTAAGTCAGAGTCATATTGCACAAAATAGTTAATAAATAACATTTCCTACATGTCTACTTTACATCAGCACAATTTTGGAAAAAATTTTTTTGTTAGGAAGTTATAAGGGTTAAAAGTTGACCAGCGATTTCTCATTTTTACAACAAAATTTACAAAACTATTTTTTTTTAGGGACCACCTCACATTTGAAGTGACTTTGAGGTGCCTATTTGGCAGAAAACAACCAAACATTACTCCATTCTAAAAAATTGAAACCCTCAAGGTACTCAAAACCACATTCAAGAAGTTTATTAACCCTTCAGGTGCTTCACAGGAATTTTTGGAATGTAGAAGAAAAACAGAAACATTTACTTTTCTTTCACAAAAATTTTCATTTAGACCTTTTTTTTTATTTTTGCAAGAGTAACAGGAGAAAATGGACCATGCATTTTGTTGTGCAATTTCTCCTGAGCATGCTGATACCCAATATGTGGGGGAAATCTACTGTTTGGGCACACGGCAGGGCTCGGAAGAGGAGCGCCATCGCTGACACCGGCATGCGATCTGCGTGAGGTCGCACAATCATGCCGCTGTACTAGTACTGCTGTTTACGATAACACAATTCCCACAGAGCATTACTAGTATGGCGCATGTCGGGAAGGGGGTTATAAAAACATTCGGTTTGGTAGATCTTTTAAAAAAATCCATAAAACTGGCGCAATAGTCTGACATTATTCCCAGACACCATATGTGAGTCAGAAAGGCATGCAGGCATCTTCTCCATGTTGTTCCCATTTAATTGTAGCTCTTTCCCATCAATTCCAGCTTTTTTTTCCCATGCCCCCAGACCTGTTTGTTGGGCCCAGCATTACAGCACTAGTGTTACATGGCCTCAGGTGTGAATGGGGAGCAAGTGTGTTAAATTTGGTGTTATCGCTCTCACACTCTCTCACACTAGTCACTGGAAGTTCAATATGGCACCTTATGGAAAAAAAAACTCTGAGGATATGAAGATAAGTACTGTTGTGGTATATAAAGATGGCGTAGGCTATAAGAAGATTGACAATACTCTGAAATTGAGGTGCAGCATGGTGGCCAAGACCATAGAGCAGTCAGGTTTCACTCAGAACTGGCCTCGCCATGGTTGACCAAAGAAGTGAGTGCACGTGCTCAGAGTCTTCACCAGAGGTTATCTTTTGAAAATAGACATATGAGTGCTGTCAGCATTGCTGCAGAAGCTAAAGGGGTGGAAGGTCAGCCTGTCAGTTCTCAGATCATATGCCGCATGCTGCATCAAATTGGATTGCATGGCTGTAGTCCCAGAAGGAAGACGCTTCTAAAGACGATGCACATGAAAGCCTGCAGTTTGCTAAAGACAACAGACTAAGGACATGGATTAATGGAACCATTTCCTGTCGTATGAATCCAAGATAAACTTATTTGGTTCAGATGGTGTCAAGCGTGTGTGGTGGCAACCAATTGAGGAGCACAAAGACAACTGTGCCTTGCCTACAAGCAATCATGGTGGTGGGAGTGTCATGGTTTAGAGCTGCATGAATGCTACCGGCTGTGGGGAGCTACAGTTTATTGAGGGAACCATGAATTCCAACATGTACTGTGTGACATACTGAAGCAGAGCATGATCTCCTTCCTTCAGAAGCTGGGACGCAGGGCAGTATTCCAACATGATAACGACCCTGAACACCTCCACGACGACCACTGTCTTGCTAAAGAAACTGAGGGTAAAGGTGCTGAACTGGCTAAGCATGTCTACAGACCTAAACCCTATTGAACATCTGTGGGGCATCCTCAAAATGGAAGGTGGAGGAGCACAAGATCGCTAACATCCACCTGCTCCATGATGTCATCACAGAGGAGTGGAAGAGGATTTCAGAGGCAACCTGTGACGCTCTAGTGAACGCCATACCCAAGAGAGTTACGATTATGCTTGAAAATAATAGTGGCAGCACAAAATATTGACACTTTGGGCACAATTTGGCCATTTTCACTTAGGGGTGTACTCACTTTTCTGGTTGGCAGTTTAGATATTAATGGCTGTGTGCTGTTATTTAGAGGGCACAAAAAATGTACAGTTATACAAGCCATACACTGACTTATTTATATTGTATGAAATCTTCAGTGTTGTCCCATGAAAAGATATAATAAAATATTAACAAAAATGTGAGGGGTGTACTCACTTTTGTGGGTTACTGTATATAGTGAAAACAAGTACTAAGAGTAAGAGAATATATAGCAGACTATTAAGTAGAAACTCCTTACCTATGCCAGTGATGTGCATTTCTACGCCCTGATGGCCGTTTCATGTGGGCTTCTTCAGGACCTTTATTCACGCCCCAATGCAGGAAGGGGTTAAATTATGCATCTCTTGCTCAGTTTCACAACACATTCATTACTCAAATCCCTTCAATGAGCTATGTTCAAATCCAAAATGTCTAGAATAGTGGCAATTAACATTTAGTGACTGATGTGGGTGATAATGCGGATTCACTAGAGTTGGTGCGAATCAATTAGCAGGTTGGGAACACTGAGAATGTCTTCTAATAGGAAAAAGTAGAAAATACAGCGAGAGGGTCCTTAAAAAAAATCTAAATTTAATGCATGTCCAATGAAATCCAATGCATCACAACTAGAAAACCACAGACATGTATATCAAAAAGAAAAAAAGAAAATACAAGAGAAACATTTAGTAAAATATACATGAAGAAATATGTACATACATAGAGAAAATTATACACAAAAATATAAAAACACCAAAATATTTTGAAAATAGACCATAATTCCCAAATCAGTCACTGATATTGGTAAATAAAGTCCTGCCGCATAGTCATCCCTGCTGGAACTCTAATTTGCAGCATGTAGATCCACCAGGGCTCCCTATTACCGTACTTTTCGGACTATAAGACGCACCGGACCATAAGACGCATCCCACATTTTGGGGTGGAAAATAGCAAAAAAATATTTTTATAAGATGGGGGTCCGTCTTATTGTCCGAATTTAAGGTATCTTACCCAAGGGCCAGCAGTGGTAGAAAGGGGTCACAGGAGGCACGGTCCCTTCCTCAGGAAGCTAGCGGCGGCAAAAGTGAGCCAACACTGCAGTCCTGGGGTATCCCAGTGGTGCGATGCTGCGGGCTCGGTGTTTATGGTGAGGCAGAGCACAGGGCGTTGCATGGAGCAGAGTCCCTTCCTCAGGAAGCCGGTGGCAGAAATGTGGCGATGCTGCGGCCTGGTGTCCACGGTGAGGAGTCGAGTGCATCATTGGTTTTTCGGCGGCCATTTTCCTGAGGCCGCACGTGCGCATATTGAGATCTCGGCGGCCCTCGGCTTCAGGAAAATGGCCACCAAGATTGCAATCTGCGGACGAGAAGCCTCCGGCGACCATTTTCCTCAAGCCCACAGCCTCAGGAAAGTGGAACGTGAGAGGTCAGCAGAGATCTCAATCCGCCCACGTGCCGCCTCCAGCGGTCCATGGCTTCAGGGAAATGGCCACAGGGAAACCAATGATGCATTCCGCATTGCTCACCGCCGACACAGAGCTTCAGCATTGCAACACTTTTGCTGCAGCCGGTTCCCTGAGGAAGGGACGCTGCTACACCTCTGCTGTAACTTCCCGGTAAGCCTGCGTTCGGACTATAAGATGCACCCCAATTTTCCTCCAACATATTTTGGGGAAAAAGTGCGTCTCATAGTCCGAAAAATATGGTAATTAGTTTTCTCTTGTGATTCCCACCTTGTGCCGGTTTGATTACCTTTTCTATACTTATGATTTTAAAAGTATCATTGCCTACATGATGATCAATAAAATGTTTAGAGGCTGCTGAACTATTTAGTCTCAATTTATTGCTCACATGAGACATGTCTCCTAGGGCGGGTTTTTAGCGGTCCCTTGGTACACCCTACATATTGTAGATTACAATAGTACAGGTAATTAAGCACACCATAAACGTGATGAATCCAGCTGATGTAGCTTTTAATGCTGTATTTCTTGTTCGTGATCATAGAAATACAATTATTAGATTGGTCAGAAAACTACAATAGGTTCACCTAGAGTGACGGCATTTAGAAAATCCTGAAATCTGCAACCATGTTGGCAAAACCACATAGCTAGGTGAAAATAAAGTTGGGGAAAGAATGTTTCCAAGTGATCATGCTTTTTTAGCTACATAATTAACACGTGTCATTAATATTTCATTTTTTTTATACAGTAACATCATAGGGATATGTCTTTTTACTATATTCGAATTTCAGTAAATTCCAAACTGAAATTAGTAGAAAGAGTTAGTCTTCCACAGACCTTTGGGATCGTTCTAATCTTTTAAAATTTCAGATCTATTAAAGGGAACCTGTCACCCCGTTTTTTCAGTACGAGATAAAAATACTGTTAAATAGGGCCTGAGCTGTGCGTTACTATAGTGTATTTTGTGTACCCTGATTCCACCCGTAAGCTGCCGAAATAACTTACCAAAGTCGCCGTTTTCGCCGGGTTCGCATCTCAGCTTCAGGAAAATGGCCGCTGCGATCTCCATCTGCGCACGCGCGGTATCCCGCGGCCATTTTCCTGAAGCCCCGGGCAGCAGAGGACTCCATATGCGCACGCGCGGCCTCAGGAAGATGGCCGCCCCCACAGATCACCAGGGAAATAGCGCCGATCGCGCGTTTTTTCTTCTCCTGCCCAGTGGATTCAGAAGATGGGCATGCGCAAACCACTACGCTACCAACGGAAATATATGCAAGATCTGGGGGAAGAACCAGCGATGTCGCCACGCCCATCTGACCTGACCAGCCTGATTGACAGGCGAAAACAGCGACTTTGGTAAGTTATTTCGGCAGCTTAGGGGTGGAATCAGGGTACACAAAATACACTATAGTAACGCACAGCTCAGGCCCTATTTAACATTTTTTTTTATCTCGTACTGAAAAACAGGGGTGACAGGTTCCCTTTAATATTGCCCACAATCTCATCAGCACTATTCAGCATCCAAACTGAATATTGTCTTTTTTGTAATATATTAGATAATTTACTTAATTATAGTATCCATCTTTTAGGGTAGTATTACTTTCAACCCTAATAACTCTTTTAACCCAAATAAATTCCCCTACTGATATTTTATATTACATGTGCTGGATTACAACTACATCGCAAACAGTGTGGAATTAGTATCTGTACTTTTATCATATGGTGAAACTAGAATGTTCTGTGTCAGACTTACTGTTATAGAAATAATCAAGTAATGAATACTGCTAGCATGCAAATTTAGTGTGAACTTCAAATAAATGTCATTATCATTTAAATACGATGCAAAATTAATTACCTCCAAAGAACAGCCCTCACAGGTATATCAGTATCAGGTCATCAATGCAACGGCCATGCCAATTGATATGGGAGGAAAAACACTGTCTAAGAACACAAACAATTCTTCCCATCCGAACATGGCTAACGATGGGAAAAAAATTAGCCCCATTAGGGCACCATATTTATGCAGAAAAAAAAATCAATTGTGAATAAATTATGCCTCAAAAAAAATTCAATTGACTGAATCAAAAATTGTTTAAATGAAGGCATATACAGTACAGATCAAAAGTTTGGATACATCTTCTCATTTAAAGATTCTTCTGTATTTTCATGACTATGAAAATTGTACATTCACACTGAATGCATCAAAACTATGAATTAACACTTGGAATTATATACTTAACAAAAAAGTGTGAAACAACTGAAATTATGTCTTATATTCTAGGTTCTTCAAAGTGGCCACCTTTTGCTTTGATGACTGCTTTGCAAACTCTTGTCATTCTCTTGATGAAGTTCAAGATGTAGTCACCGGGAATGGTTTTTAATTCACAGGTGTGCCCTGTCAGGTTTAATAAGTGGGATTTCTTGCCTTATAAATGGGGTTGGGGCCATCAGTTGTATTGTGCAGAAGTCTGGTGGATACACAGCTGATAGTCCTACTGAATAGACTGTTAGAATTTGTATTATGGCAAGAAAAAAGCATCTAAGTAAAGAAAAACGAGTGGCCATCGTTACTTTAAGAAATGAAGGTCAGTCAGTCCGAAAAATTGGGCAAACTTTGAAAGTGTCCCCAAGTGCAGTGGCAAAAACCATCAAGCGCTACAAAAAAACTGACTCACATGAGGACCGCCCCTGTAAAGGAAGACCAAGAGTCACCTCTGCTACTGAGGATAAGTTTATCCGAGTCACCAGCCTCAGAAATTGCAGTTTAACAGCAGCTCAGATTAGAGACCAGGTCAATGCCACACAGAGTTCTAGCAGCAGACACATCTCTACAACAACTGTTCAGAGGAGACGTTGTGCAGCAGGCCTTCATGGTAAAATAGCTGCTAGGAAACCACTGCTAAGGACAGGCAACAAGCAGAAGAGACTTGTTTGGGCTAAAGAACACAAGGAATGGACATTAGACCAGTGGAAATCTGTGCTTTGGTCTGATGAGTCCAAATTTGAGATCTTTGCTTCCTACCACCGTGTCTTTGTGCGACGCAGAAAAGGTGAACGGATGGACTCTACATGCCTGGTTCCCACCGTGAAGCATGGAGGAGGAGGTGTGATGGTGTGGGGGTGCTTTGCTGCTGACACTGTTGGTGATTTATTCAAAATTGAAGGTATACTGAACCAGCATGGCTACCACAGCATCTTGCAGTGGCATGCTATTCCATCCGATTTGCGTTTAGTTGAAACATCATTTATTTTTCAACAGGACAATGACCCCAAACACACCTCCAGACTGTGTAAGGGCTAATTGACCAAGAAGGAGAGTGATTGGGTGCTACGCCAGACAGGGCCGTATTTAGAGTTTCTGCTGCCCTAGGCACTTTTAGTGCTGCCTCCCCCATTGGTGAGTATGACACTATCGGCAGTGACTTTGGCAAGAATCGCTGTTGTGAAAGTCGCCTTTTGCAGCAGATGGGGCAGTTTTTCTGCATCTGCCGCGTAACGGATCACTTACGGCAACACTGCGTTTGGTTTCATTCATTCCCTATGGGATTTGCGGTACTTGCTGTGATCTGGGAAATGCGGTACCATACCCCCCAACTTTTGAAGGGAAAAAGGTGTAAAGGTTGCGGCGCACTACGTGCGCCGCAGAAAATTTTGGGCCACGCCTCTGACCACACCCATTTCACAACTAATCACACCCATCCAAGTCCCAACCACACCCATTCAGCACTGCTGATCACACTGTTTCATATACAATAATTAAAACCAAAAAAATATGGCCACGCAGTGCTCCATACTGTATAATGGCTACGCAGTGCTCCACATACTGTATAATGGCCCTACATGATGCTCCATACTGTATAATGGCCCCACATGATGCTCAATACTGTATAATGACCGCACATGATGCTCCATACTGTATAATGGCCATACATGATGCTCCATACTGTATAATGGCCCCACATGATGCTCAATACTGTATAATGGCCGCACATGATGCTCAATACTGTATAATGACCGCACATGATGCTCCATACTGTATAATGGCTCCACATGATGCTCCATACTGTATAATGACCCCACATGATGCTCCATACTGTATAATGGCCGCACATGATGCTCCATACTGTATAATGGCCACACATGATACTCCATACTGTATAATGACCCCACATGATGCTCCATATTGTATAATGGCCATGGCTCATATCCCCCTCCCTCCCTATGCATGGCTGATGGCTCATAATGCCCCCCCCCTCCCTCCCTATGCATGGCTGATGGCTCACAATTCCCTCCTCCCCCCCTATGCATGGCTGATGGCTCATAATTCCCCCCCCCTCCCTATGCATGGCTGATGGCGCTCATAATTCCCCCCCCCTCCCTATGCATGGCTGATGGCTCACAATTCCCTCCTCCCCCCCTATGCATGGCTGATGGCTCATAATTCCCCCCCCCCCTCCCTATGCATGGCTGATGGCGCTCATACTTCCCCCCCTCCCTATGCATGGCTGATGGCGCTCATAATTCCCCCCCCTCCCTATGCATGGCTGATGGCGCTCATAATTCCCCCCCCCTCCCTATGCATGGCTGATGGCGCTCATAATTCCCCCCCCCTCCCTATGCATGGCCGTTGGGCGCGTTTTTGACCCAGGCCGGGACTTATTAAAAAAAAAAAAAAACAAACAAAAAAAACCACACATCTTGCTCAGGTGCCGCCCCTCGCATTGTCGCCGCCCTAGGCACATGCCCTCGCGTGCCTAGTGGCAAATACGGCCCTGACACCAGATGACCACCAGACCTAAACCCTATCGAGATGGTTTGAGGTGAGCTGGACCGCAGAGTGAAGGCAAAAGGGCCAACAAGTGCTAAGCATCTCTGGGAACTCCTTCAAGATTGTTGGAAGACCATTCCCGGTGACTACCTCTTGAAGCTCATCAAGAGAATGCAAAGCAGTCATCAAAGCAAAAGGTGGATACTTTGAAGAACCTAGAATATAAGATATAATTTCAGTTGTTTCCCACTTTTTTGTTAAGTATATAATCCCACATGTGTTAATTCATAGTTTTGATGCTTTCAGTGTAAATGTACAATTTTCATAGTCATGAAAATACAGAAAAATCTTTAAATGAGAAGGTGTGTCCAAACTTTTGGTCTGTACTGTATGTGCTGTACATGCCCAGATGGTAACACAAAACAGCAAGGGCTTGTTGATTGAGTATAGTGGGATGCAGCAAGACCACATCACAACTAATCCAATTATAACTGGAACACCAATCATGTCCATCCAAGGATGACATTACATGCTTGGTGACCCTGATGAAGCCAGACAATTCCCTGACCAGTAATTAGTCCACCCATTTACTGAGTCACTCCCCATGCTATCAATTCCTGCAACATTCGGTTGTAGAGGAGGTGGAAAACATTTTTATGTACTTTTGACAACTAATGAAATGCATGCACTAACAGATATGCTACAAAGAGATCATTCTTAGCTTCTTGGTGATGGCC
Organism: Ranitomeya imitator; assembly: GCF_032444005.1. Taxonomy (NCBI): domain Eukaryota; kingdom Metazoa; phylum Chordata; class Amphibia; order Anura; family Dendrobatidae; genus Ranitomeya; species Ranitomeya imitator. Next base: position 438,379,581 of record NC_091285.1, read on the forward strand.
GCTATAGCTATCCCTTCTTCCAAGACGGATTTAAGTTTATTCTGAATCGTGGGATCAAAATTAAGTTCAGTATACACTTCAGAGTCTTGTAAGATGTCCATATTACATTTTTAATGAAGACCTGTATCAAGAAGAACAGCTTTACCCCCTTTATCCACCTGTCTAATTATAAAATCAGGATTATTCCCCAATCTATTAATCTATCTTTTCTCTAGTCACCTTCCACGACAGTCACCTTGGAGGATGTCTCCCCGCCCTAATGGGGGATAGGAAACACATAGAGGTTAAATAACCCTCCCCTTCCTGCTAACTCCAATGTTTTTCCTGTCCCCCAGTGGGGCATGAAGAGGTTCCTGCAGGTGCTGTCGTGGCCGGTGAATGGAGCACCTGGATACTCTTACCCGCCGGGCAGCCAAGGTCGGGCGGTGTTCCTCTCCTCCTCCACGCAGCTGCGCCCGTCTCCATCTTCTTGGACTCGGCCCCTCCTTCCGGGCCCTCCCGCACCTCTGTTAGGGGCAAAGCGGGGCAGTGATGTGCTGCCGAGGTCCTCTCTGAGCTCTCCGGCGTCCTCCTCCGGTGTGTAGTGGAGGTCGGGAGTTCGCGCGCCGGATGTGACGTCAGTGACGCACTTCCGGTTCGCGGCCTGCACGCTGGAACACACGCCATCTCTTGTGTTCCATGGGGGCAGAATCGCCGGCATGTTAGGGTTGTCTCTGGCCTCTGTATGGACCAAAGGGGGAGGAGCACGTAATTAACGCTGGAAACCTCGATCTCTTCATATCCTGGTCAGGGGCCTCCAGGTAAAACACTGTCTCTCTGTCTCTGTTTGACTGTGTACAGCTTGACCATGGACAGCGACAAACCCTCTGCTACATCTGCAGATCCCAGCATTCACCCTCCTACTGTGAGTAGCTGGGCTGGTCCCTTTACTGTTCAGCCATATTAAAATGGGTCATTTAGTATACCTCTCTCTCTTTTAGGGAGAAAAGGTCTCTGCCCCAAAGAACAAACCCAGCCGCAAGTGTGGTGTTTGTGGCTCCCGGCTACCTTCTGCCTGCAAGAAGACCCTGTGTCAACCCTGTACGGATGACATATTACGTGCTGAACAGCCCTCCCTCCTGGACAGCATAAAAACTCTGATTTAACAGGAGGTACAAACCTCCATGGCGGCCTTCTCCCAACCCCAAGTGTCGCATACTCCCCCCTAAAAAGAGGAAAATGGCCCCAGTTGATACTGATTCTGACTTTGGTGATTCCTCTGAGTCAGACGATAATTGGGAAAATGAGGGCTCAACATCTACCCCTAAACCTGATGGAAAAAAATATTCTTTTTCCTCTAAGGATATGGATGAGCTAGTTTCCATAGTAAGAAGCACCATGGGGGTTGAGGAAGTGGAGGAAAACATTCCGTACAGGATGAAATGTTTGGGGGCCTGAAACCCAAAACTAAAAAAGGGTTTCCTATTCATGAAAATGTTCAAAATCTAATTTTCCAAGAGTGGGCTTCCACTTCCAGAGAAGGGCCTTAGTGTTCCTTCAGACTTTAAAAACCGTTTTCCCCTAGAAGGTGACAGTTCTATTTGGGAGGGTCCCAGGGTGGACGTCCAGGTCTCTAAGGTCACCAAAAAGACGTCTCTCCCATTTGAGGACTCTTCTCAATTGAAAGATCCAATGGATCGAAAAATAGAGAGCTACCTAAAGAAGTCCTGGGAGTCCTCTACAAACCCGCCTAAAGCAAATATTGCATCTACTTGCGTCGCCAGGGCCCTGGTCCTCTGGCTTTGCAAATTAGAGGAACACCTCTCCCAGGGTACTTCCAGAGAGGAAATCCTGGACTCCCTTGCCCTTCTTCAAAAGGCTTCGGGATTCTTAGCCGATGATTCAGGAGAGTCCGTTCGTGTGGCCGCACGGTCCCTAGTCCTCTCGAACTCAGCCAGGAGAGCCCTTTGGCTGAAGTCTTGGGGAGGCGACATTACCTTAAAGATTAAACACTGTGCCATCCCCTTTCAGGGTCACCATGTGTTTAGGCCAGCCTTGGATGATATCCTGGATAAGGCCTCCGATAGGAAGAAATCGCTTCCCAAACAAAAGGTTGCTAGGAAGAGTTTTTTTTGCCCCCCTCGTGACCAGTCCTCCCAGTAGGACTTTGTGGGAAAAGGTAAAACGGGTCGATGGAGCTACCCGAAAGGGGGTAGAGGCAGGAATATACTTATGCCTCAACAGCAACAGGCCCCGGAGAAACAGTGACTCTCCGGTGGGGGGCCGGCTCTCACAGTTTCTCACCCAATAGCAGTCATATCACGAACCAGTGGATCCTCCACACCTTACATTTCGGACTGAAATTGGAATTCGAGACCCCCCCAATGCCTAAGAATTACCCCGGAACAACCCCCAGACCTCCAGGACTCCTTTCTCCTTCAAATTCAGGATGTCTTGTGAGAAAAAGTGATCTCTCATGTACCTCAGCAGGACTTAGGCAGAGGTCATTACTCTCGTCTATTCCTCTTAAGAAAACCCTCTGGAAAATGCAGAGTGTTCATAAATTTAAAACCCTTGAACCAGGTCATCAAATACAGAAGGTTCAAGATGGAGTCAGTCAAGACGGCAATCCCACTTATCGGGCAAAACTGGGTAATGGCAACAATAGACCTGAGGGACGCCTATTATCATGTTCCAATCCATCCGGATCACAGGAGGTTCCTCAGGTTCGCGATCTCCCACAACCACAGGATCACTCACTTCCAATTCAATGTGCTTCCCTTTGGAGTATCCTCACCCCCTAGGGTATTCTCAAAAATCATGAGAGAAGCAGTCATCTTCATCCGTCTTCAGGGAATCTGCCTTGTCCCTAACTTAGACAACCTCCTCATCATTGCTCCTTCAACATCCCAGCTGAACCAAGATGTGTCAAAACCTCTAGGTATTCTCGAGTACCTAGGCTGGATCCCGAATCTCCAAAAGTTGGACCTACAACCATCCACAAGGAAAAAAATCCTGGGGATTCTCTTAAACTCGGAAGAAAGAATGTCCTTCCTTCCCGAAGATCGTCAGCGCGACCTTTGTCAGAGAATCTCCAGAATCAAACAACAAAGGTCCCCAACCCTGAAGGAGTCCATGTCCATTCTAGGGTCCCTAACCTTGTGCATTCAGGCAGTATCCTTGGCCCAGGCACAAACATGGACCCTCCAGACTCACGTTCTCCTATACGCTCTGAGGTATCGGAACACTCTGTCCAGGAGAATTCCACTCCCCGGACATGTGAACTCAGCCCTCTCGTGGTGGCTAAAGGGATGGAACCATCAGCGAGGGGAAAGCTCTGGAACCAGCTCCCCCTGAAAGTGCTTCACACAGATGCCAGCCGAAGAGGTTGGGGTGCCGGGGTGGAACAAACATATTTTCAGGGACTATGGTCCTCAGACATAGGTTCCAGATCTTTCAACCTGAGGGAATTAAAATCAGGAGAGGAAGCACTGGTAGCTGCCTCATCTCTAGTCCAAGGCCATCATATCCTTGTCTACTCCGACAATGTAACTGCGGTGACTTATCTTCGTCATCAAGGGGGCACGAAGTATGCCAGTCTGAAGCTAGTGGCAGCACGGATATTTCTCTGGGCAGAGAAACACCTGCTTTCAATCTCCACAGTACATCTGAAGGGTTCAGACAACACCCAGGCGGACTTCCTCAGCAGGAAGGACGTCCATCCCGGGGAATGGTGCCTGAACAAGGAGGTTTTCCTATCCTTAACCTCGAGATGGGGAATCCCGGAGGTTGACTTATTTGCAAATGCCCAAAACGCAAAATCAAAAACATATTTCTCCCACAGCCCCATGCATGGGTCTCTGGGAATAGATGCTTTCATTCATCCATGGACCTTCAACTTGACTTACGCCTTTCCATCAATTCCGATGCTGTCGAGGACGCTGCAGAAGATCCGGTCAGACAAAGTCACGACAATCCTGATTGCCCCGATTTGGCCGGGTCGGAGCTGGTACAGCGCCTTGAAGGGAATGGCCGAAGAAGGTCCCATACTTCTTCCTCAAAGAACCGACCTCCTTGTTCAAGGTCCCCTTTACCCAGAACTCAAAAAGTTGAACCTGGCTGCTTGGCTACTGAGACCGACATATTAAAAGCCAGAGGTCTCTCAGACAGGGTTAGCCAAACTCTCCAAAAGAGTAGGAAATCTGTAACCAATGCCATCTATAACAAAGTATGGAAGAAGATCTCTTCCTGGTGTCTTCCCAATGTCCCTGATCCCTTCCACCCCAACATTTCTCAAATCCTAGACTTCCTCCAGAAAGGTTTAGATCTTGGGCTCTCCCCGAGTACTCTAAAGGTTCAGGTATCGGCCCTTAGTTCCTTTTTTGACCATGATCTGGCTGGCCACCGCTGGATCAAAAGATTCATGACTTCAGCAAGCAGATTACATCCTAGACTCCCTAGTTGGATTCCCCCTGGGATCTAAATTTAGTACTCAATAGTCTAACTCAGCCACCCTTTGAGCCCTTGTCTTCTTTGCCCCTTAAAATCCTAACACTTAAAACAATGTCCCTGGTGGCAATTACCACAGCTAGGCGCAAAAAAGAATTGCACCTTGTCGGTTCAAGAGCCCTTCCTATCCATAAACTCTGATAGCATAGTCCTACGACTAGACCCCGCCTTTATGCCCAAAGTCGTTTCGGATTTTCATAGGTGTCAGGATGTGGTTTTGCCCTCATTTTGTCCAAATCCTTTCAACAAGAAGGAGGAAAACTTCCACACCCTGGATGTCCGCAGGGTAGTCCTCCACTACCTGGAGCAGTCCAAGGCTTGGAGGGTCGACCAGAATCTATTTATCCAGTTCTCAGGACAGAATAAAGGAAGGAAAGCGGCTAAGAGCACAATTGCAAGCTGGATTAAGCCAGCCATCTGCCTTGCGTATTCGTCAAAAGATCTCCCTCTGCCAATCTCACTGAAGGCCCATTCTACCCAGTAGGTTTCAACGTCATGTGCAGCAAGAGGGAACACCTCATCTGAGCAGATATGCAGAGCCGCTACCTGGTCTTCTGTGCATACTTTCATCAGACACTACAGGCTAAATTTCGACAGGGATCTGACATTCGGCAGACGTGTTCTACAGGCCGTAGTCCCTCCCTAAAGAAATTAACGTTGGTATAACTCCAAGGTGACTGTCGTGGAAGGTGACTGGAGAAAATAGAATTAGACTTACCGGTAATTCGGTTTCTAGGAACCTTCCACGACAGCACTAATTTCCATCCCTATCTGATATTCACTGGATGATTCCTGCACTTTGGTGGTAACTATTCACGCTAGTATGGCAAGGAAAAAACACTGGAGTTAGCAGGAAGGGGAGGGTTATTTAACCTCTTTGTGTTTCCTGTCCCCCATTAGGGCGGGGAGACATCCTCCAAGGTGACTGTCGTGGAAGGTTCCTAGAAACCAAATTACCGGTAAGTCTAATTCTATTTTTCAAATGACTAATATTTTGGGATGACATACTTTTATTTATCATATCCTTAATTGTTATTAAATCTTCTACTATTGTCTGGAATTGCTTTAAAATAGAGGGGTGCAATTGTACTGAATAATAAAAGTTTTTTTTAATAGAAAAAAATCTATTTAAATTAGTATCATTCCATTTGGATTCAACATGCGATTGTTTGAGATATAAAAGATTCACTTTTTCCTCAAAATAGCCAATCTTACAACATGAGTAATCTGCATTAACCTGTGATGGACTACATAGACATTCACTTTCTTCATGGGATTAAAAAAATGACATTTCCTAGTAAGATCTTAGACAAACTAATTAACATTCATTAACGTTTTATATACATTAATGGCCCTAAAGTGTTGACACCCTTGAAATTGTTCCATAAAATGAAGTATTTCTCCAAGAAAATTATTACGATTACACATTTTATTATACATGTTTTTTTCCAATTGGATATAATTTCATACAAAACCCCCAAAATGCGCTGGATAAAATTGTTGGCACCTTTCCAAAATTGTGTTTAAACAACTTTGTTTCAAGCATGTGATGCTCGTTCAAATTCACCTGTGACAGGTAACAGGTGTAGGCAATATTAAAATCACCTGAAATAATATGAAAAGAAGTTGACTCGGTCTTTGCATTGTGTGTCTGTGTATGCCACGCTAAGCATGGAAAACAGAAAGAGAAAAGAACTGTTTGAGAACTTTAGAACCAAAATTGTTGAACAATATCAAGGTTATCAACTCCATCTCCTGAGACCTTGATGTTTCTTTGTACATGGTGCACAACATAATCAAGAAGTTTACAACCAATCGTAAGGCACATCATTCTACTGTTTACGGAAACCGGAATGAGGTCTGTCTACAAAAGAAAGAACACAGTACCTACAGTCAAATATGGTGGAGGTTCAAAGATATTTTTGGGTAGTTTTGCTACCTTGTTGATGGTTATAGGAAGCGACTGTCTGTAGTTTATTCCAAACGGTGTATAACCAAATCTGTTTGGCCCATTTTGTTTTTTTGGGGTGAAATTATGTCCAATTTGCCTTTTTTTCATTTTTTGCGTTGTTCCAATACCCACAAAAGAAATAAACATGTGTATAACAAACCACGTGTAATTGCAATAATTTTCTGGGAGAAATACTTCATTTTCTGGAACAATTTCAAGGATGCCAACACTTTCGGCCATGACATTACATTACATTGAAATGACAAGTAGGCGTGAAAGACAGTCCTTTAGACAGAACTGAAACTTGCGATTCTGAAAATTGATAACTGCATGTTCCGTTATTTCTTCTGACATAGCAGGCATCTGTTGTTTATTATGTTTCCTGTCTTCCCTCCTATAGCATTTTTTGGATCACGATATACAGCTCTGGCAAAAATTAAAAGACCACCACATCAAAACTCTGTCATGGGCAGCCCAATCTCCAGACCTGAGCCCCATTGAAAATCTCTGGAATGTAATCGAGAGGATGATGGATAGTTACAAGCCATCAAACAAAGAACTGCTTAAATTTTGCTCCAAGAACAGTGTGAAGACTGGTGGAAAGCATGCCAAGACAAATGAAAGTTGTGATTAAAAATCATGGTTATTCCACAAAATGTTGATTTCTGAACTCTTCCTGAGTTAAAACATTAATATTGTTGTTTCTAAATTATTGTGAACTTGTTTTCTTTGCATTATTTGAGGTCTGAAAGAACTGGGATTTTTTTGTAATTTTGACCATTTCTGCTTTTCAGAAAAAAAATACTAAATTTATTGCTTGGAAATTCGGAGACATGTTATCAGAAGTTTATAGAATAAATGAAAAATTTACATTTTACTCACAAATTTACCTATAAAGAGAAAAATCAGACAAAATTAACATTTTGCAATGGTCTCATAATTTTTGCCAGAGCTTTATAGGTGAAACACTAGAATGCCCCAAAGAGGTTTTTTGTTAAGTATTTCTCTTAGTCTTTGAGTTCAGATAATTCCTCTGGGGATTCCATATAAGAAAAAAAAATAACTTTACCTCGTAGTTTAGATGATCTATTCCTTTTATGACCTCATTTAAAAAAAAAAAATAGATCTCATATTTGATTGTCTGGTGGCCATGTATACACTTCATTATTGGCATAATCTCGTCTATCACGTTCCAATTTTTCCTCCAAATGCAATAAATTAACCTTAAAGGGAACCTATCACCCCCAAAATGGAAGTTGAGCTAAGCCCACCACCATCAGGGGCTTATCTACAGCATTCTGGAATGCTGTAGATAAGCCCCTGATGTATCCTGAAAGATGAGAAAAAGAGGTTAGATTATACTCACCCAGGGGCGTTCCCGCTGTGGTCCAGTCCGATAGGTGTCACGGTCCGGGGCCTCCCAGCTTCATAGGATGACATCCTCTTCTTGTTTTCACGCTGCGGCTCTGGCGCAGGCGTACTTTGTCTACCCTGTTGAGGGCAGAGCAAAGTATTGCAGTGCGTAGGCGCTGGGAACGGTCAGAGAGGCCCGACGCCTGTGCACTGCAGTACTTTGCTCTGCCCTCAACAGGGTAAAGTACGCCTGCGCCGGAGCGTGAAGACAAGAAGAGGACGTCATCCTATGAAGATGGGAGGCACCAGACCGGACAGCGACGCCCATCGGATCGGACCGGTCGTCCAGGTGAATATAATCTAACCTCTTTTTCTCATCTTTCAGGTTACTTCGGGGGCTTATCTATATCATTCCAGAATGCTGTAGATAAGCCCCTGATGGTGGTGGGCTTAGCTCAACTTCCATTTTGGGGGTGACAGGTTCCCTTTAACTGACTCATTCCATTAAAAACACTGGTTAATTATGTAGATAAAAAGGCATCATCGTTTCAAAACATACTTCTTTCTCTGACTTTATTTTCACCTAGCAATGCGGTTTTACCAACGTGGTTTTGAAATTCAGGTTTTAAGGGTATGTGCACACAATCCGCAGTTGCGGAAGGTTTGACGTTGAATAAGTATGCAGCGTCAAGCACAGCAGATGCTACAGCTTAGTGGATGGGATTTCAAGAAATCCAGTGTCCTCTATGCATCCACAGACTCCCACCGATCACCCTCAAAGACTGACAGGCCGTGCATCTCTCCAGCCGCAGCATGTAAGTTTATTTTGTTAAGACACTAGTCTCCGCAACAGAAATTTTACCCATAGAATGTATTGTATGCAGTGAATCCGCACGGTTCAGTGAACACATGCAGATTCATCTCCGTTTGATAGCGCTTTGGATGCAAACATCTGCTGCGTCCAAAGGCTATAGGCATGGTTTACTTATATGACCCTGCAGGATGTAATATACATAGCACAATAAGGGTATGTGCACATGTTGCGGATTTCCCCCGGATCCGCAGCGTTTTTTGCAGTGCAGAAACGCTGCAGATCCGCAATTGATTTACAGTACAATGTAAATCGCTCTGCAGATGGTGCGGAAAGTTCCGTGTGGAAACGCTGCGGATTAAAAGAAGTAGCATGTCACTTCTTTTTTTGCAGATCTGCAGCGTTTTTGTACCCATTCCATTATAGAAATCCGCAGGGGTAAAAAACGATGAAAATCAGCAAAAAATCCGCAGCAAAACTGCACCAAAAACGCCGTGGATCCGCACAAAAACGCGACAAATTCGCAGCTGCGTTTTCTGCCAGGAGAGGCAGAATCCGCACCAGAAATTCCTAGGCTAATCCACAACGTGTGCACATAGCCTTAGAGTACCGTCACACTAAAACGACGCTGCAGCGATACGACAACGATGTCGATCGCTGCAGCGTCGCTGGAGAGCTGTCACACAGACAGCTCTCCAGCGACCAACGATCCCGAAGTCCCCGGGTAACCAGGGTAAACATCGGGTTACTAAGCGCAGGGCCGCGCTTAGTAACCCGATGTTTACCCTGGTTACCAGTGTAAACATAAAAAAACCAAACACTATGTACTTACCTTCCGTGTCTGTCCTCCGGCGCTGTGCTTTCCTCTGCACTGTCAGCGCCGGTCAGCCGTAAAGCAGAGCGGTGACGTCACCGCTGTGCTTTCCGGCTGGCCGGCGCTCACAGCCAGTGCAGAGAAGCACAGCGCCGGAGGACAGACACGGAAGGTAAGTATGTAGTGTTTGGTTTTTTTTACGTTTACGCTGGTAACCAGGGTAAACATCGGGTTACTAAGCGCGGCCCTGCGCTTAGTAACCCGATATTTACCCTAGTTACCAGTGAAGACATCGCTGAATCGGCGTCACACACGCCGATTCAGCGATGTCAGCGGGAGATCCAGCGACGAAAGAAAGTTTCAAACGATCTGCTACGACGTACGATTCTCAGCGGGGTCCCTGATCGCAGTAGCGTGTCAGACACAGCGAGATCGTAAGGATATCACTGGAACGTCACGGATCGTGCCATCCTAGCGATCAAAGTGCCACTGTGTGACGGTACCCTTAGTTCATTAGTTTTTATGCAGTGAGCGGGATCCAATAAGTATCATTTCTCCTTGTGGAGAGTGGCATGATAAGCATGTCGAGGTGAGGAGACTTAAAGCCGCAATGCTCCTCTGGGAAATATGCAAATTGTCTCTTCAGAGAGGAAGAGGAGTGAGCAAAGACATAAACTGGAATGCATCTGTGTTTTTCTAGTGGTGATGAATTGGATTTCAATTAACACATAATAAATTTGGATTTTTTAAGGAGCCTCTTGCTAGATTTTCTACTTTTTTCTATTAGATTTGCCATAGTACAAAGTTTTTCTGTGCATTTGGGACTTCCTTTTACTCAGGTGAGCTGATTACTTGTGTCCTTTGACTGAGAACATCCTCCTACCTCCTGGCATCCCTGGCTCCTATATTAGCTGCCCTGGCTAAAAATTAAAAAAAAAAAGCTGCAGACGACGGGTGATAGGAGGCGGTTTTTCGGTGCTCCCCTCTGGCAGCCACAGATCACTGACGTCAATTCACACCAACTCTGGGATTCACTCAGGTGTCCTTGAATATAGAACATTTCCCTTATCTATATGTCTTTTGGAGTTGCACCAAAATAGCATTATCGTAGCACAGGCCTAATGTTCAGCCACAACTTATTTCTAAACAGTTGTACAAACTGTGAAGTTGGTGTAACGCTAATGTGCCCCTGCATAGTTTCCTTTCCTCCTCCATACAGGGACGCTGACATACCACTGTGGCCAAGCGGCCACCTCCATCTCCTTGCTTCCTTCTGTCTGTGCATGCTGCATAAACTTCCTTGCGCTTAAAGGAGCAGCACGGGTAGTTTGAAACTGCCCCCAGCCAATGTATGTGAAGCATCTTATATAAAAGGCACCCTCCGCAATAAGGAGGTGCCTGAGCAACGTTCTCCCATTAGTATTAGTGCAACTAGTGAATTGCCAGGTCCCAGTCCCTGAATCCTCTGATCCCTGCATGGCCAGAGCCAAAACCCGAACACCTAGTCCTTTTGTGGCCAGGGCCTGGATCCTGAAACCGCATCCGGCGGTATCTGAATGCTCAAGCTGCTCCAGCAGTACCTGAAGCTGCACCTGAGGTATCCGTACCTACAACCTTTCCATCAGTATTGGACCCTGCAGCATTGTCAGTCCTGGTTGGAGTTCCATTGTCCGTACTGAGAGTATAGAAGGCTAGCACTCGACAATTGTGGGAGTGACGGTGCAAATGAACGGAACCTGTGGTCCTCTCAGTCATAGAATATATAATCACTGCACTCGTACGATGAAGATACTTGATTCATGTGAATAATTTTATTGAATAAATGTTCAGGTGAGGCGATAAGCTTATCGCCTCACCTGAACATTTATTCAATAAAATTATTCACATGAATCAAGTATCTTCATCGTACGAGTGCAGTGATTATATATTCTACCATTGTCCGTACTGTCGGAACCTGTTTCATAATCCAAATCCAGCCGTCTTTGACTCTGTGTCTGTTCTGCCCAAGAATCCAGAACCTGCGCAGTCTGAACAGACTCTGTATCCTGTCTTTCCAAGTTAGTCCGACCCCAGTTCGTGTCAGCGTACCTGACCCTTGGGTCAGCAGTTGCAGTATTGGGGACTGCCTAGGAGTGGTACCTGGCGGCTACCTGCAGCTCAAGTCTGACTCCATCATCAGTGAACACCAGGTAGCTGCTTAGCTACTCCCCTCCTAGGCAAGCGCGGCCCTGTGGCACAGTGGGTACACGAACCACGTGCACCACCTTCGCGTGTGACAGTTGGTATTTAAAGTTGTGAAAAATGTATCAGAGATAGTAAATCTTATGAAGGAGAGAAAAAGCTGCATAGAACAGTGTAAACAGAGCACACAAAATAATATACATATATGAAAAAATAATGTAAAGTTTATTGAAAAAATGGAACAACACTGGCAAATAGTGTAAAACCAATTAAAAGGTACAATGAATGTACAAAAAACAAATAGGGGATAAACCAATATATACACACCACACATAGCCGATATAGGCATCAATATGTGATAATGCGGCTGAGTATAAAAGCATTATATAAAATGGAGCAAGTGCATAAAATATGCACAGAATATAAAATACTATATCAATAGTAAAAGAATAAAAACTGAAAATGTAGGCCCCTTAAAAAATAGTGAGGAAAGAATGGTTGTAGATGACGAGGAAAAAGCTAACATATTAAACACCTTCTTCTCCACGGTATTCACGGTGGAAAATGAAATGCTAGGTGAAATCCCAAGAAACAATGAAAACCCTATATTAAGGATCACCAATCTAACCCAAGAAGAGGTGCGAAACCGGCTAAATAAGATTAAAATAGATAAATCTCCGGGTCCGGATGGCATACACCCACGAGTACTAAGAGAACTAAGTAATAATAATAATACCGTATATACTCGAGTATAAGCCGACCCGAGTATAAGCCGACCCCCCTAATTTTGCCACAAAAAACTGGGAAAACTTATTGACTCGAGTATAAGCCTAGGGTGGCAATGCAGCATTTACCGGTGAATTTCAAAAATAAAAATAGATCATTATTTCCCCATAGCTGTGCCATACAGTGCTCTGCACCGTTCATATTTCCCCATAGCTGTGCCATATACGGTGCTCTGCACCATTCATTGTGCCCCATAGATGTGCCATATACGGTGCTCTGCACCGTTCATTGTGCCCTATAGATGTGCCATATACGGTGCTCTGCACCGTTCACTGTGCCCCATAGATGTGCCATATACGGTGCTCTGCACCGTTCACTGTGCCCCATAGATGTGCCATATACGGTGCTCTGCACCGTTCATTGTGCCCCATAGATGTGCCATATACGGTGCTCTGCACCGTTCACTGTGCCCCATAGATGTGCCATATACGGTGCTCTGCACCGTTCATTGTGCCCCATAGCTGTGCCATATACGGTGCTCTGCACCGTTCACTGTGCCCCATAGATGCTCCACATAAATCTCTGCCGCCGCTGCTGCTGCTGCTGCAATAATAAAAAAAAAACACATACTCACCTCTCTTGATTGCAGCTCCCGGCGTCCGGTCCCGGCGCCTCCATCTTCCCGGCGTCTCTGCTCTGACTGATCAGGCAGAGGGCGCCGCGCACACTATATGCGTCATCGCGCCCTCTGCCTGAACAGTCAGAGCGCAGACGCCGGGAAGATGGATGCGCCGGCCGGGAAGATGGAGCGACGCTCGGCGGCTGGAACGAGGACAGGTGAATATGCTATACTTACCTAGTCCTGGCGATCCTCGCGCTGTCCCTCTGCCTGGTCTTCGGTGCCGCAGCTTCTTTCTCTATCAGCGGTCACCGACACCGCTGATTAGAGGAATGAATAGGCGGCTCCACCACTATGGGAGGTGGAGCCGCTTATTCATTTCTGTAATGAGCGGTCCCACGTGACTGCTGAAGAGGGGAAGAAGCTGCAGCACAGAAGACCGTGGGACGGCAGGGACAGCGCGAGGATCGCTGGGACAAGGTAAGTATGCCTCAGCGCCCTCTCCCCCTCACCCGCCGACCCTGCCACCCACCTTGACTCGAGTATAAGCCGAGAGGGGCACTTTCAGCCCAAAATTTTGGGCTGAAAATCTCGGCTTATACTCGAGTATATACGGTAATAATCTTTATATATATAGCGCCAACATATTCCGCAGCGCTTTACAGTTTAACAGTTTCAAACACAAAAGTCATAAGTAACAACGTTAACAATACAATAATTAGAGCAAAATAAGACGACCCTGCTCGTGAGAGCTTACAATCTACAATGAGGTGGGGGAGATGCAAAGTACAGGTGTGTATTTACAATGATGTATTTCAGTAATGTAATAGATAAACCATTATTTCTTATTTTTAGGGACTTTATAGCGATGGGGTCTGTTCCGCAGGACTGGCGCATAGCAAATGTGGTGCCAATATTCAAAAAGGGCTCTAAAAGTGAACCTGGAAATTATAGGCCCGTAAGTCTAACCTCTATTGTTGGTAAAATATTTGAAGGGTTTCTGAGGGATGTTATTCTGGATTATCTCAATGAGAATAACTGTTTAACTCCATATCAGCATGGGTTTATGAGAAATCGCTCCTGTCAAACCAATCTAATCAGTTTTTATGAAGAGTTAAGCTATAGGCTGGACCACGGTGAGTCATTGGACGTGGTATATCTCGATTTTTCCAAAGCGTTTGATACCGTGCCGCACAAGAGGTTGGTACACAAAATGAGAATGCTTGGCCTGGGGGAAAATGTGTGTAAATGGGTTAGTAACTGGCTTAGTGATAGAAAGCAGAGGGTGGTTATAAATGGTATAGTCTCTAACTGGGTCGCTGTGACCAGTGGGGTACCGCAGGGGTCGGTATTGGGACCTGTTCTCTTCAACATATTCATTAATGATCTGGTAGAAGGTTTACACAGTAAAATATCGATATTTGCAGATGATACAAAACTATGTAAAGCAGTTAATACAAGAGAAGATAGTATTCTGCTACAGATGGATCTGGATAAGTTGGAAACTTGGGCTGAAAGGTGGCAGATGAGGTTTAACAATGATAAATGTAAGGTTATACACATGGGAAGAAGGAATCAATATCACCATTACACACTGAACGGGAAACCACTGGGTAAATCTGACAGGGAGAAGGACTTGGGGATCCTAGTTAATGATAAACTTACCTGGAGCAGCCAGTGCCAGGCAGCAGCTGCCAAGGCAAACGGGATCATGGGGTGCATTAAGAGAGGTCTGGATACACATGATGAGAGCATTATACTGCCTCTGTACAAATCCCTAGTTAGACCGCACATGGATTACTGTGTCCAGTTTTGTGCACCGGTGCTCAGGAAGGATATAATGGAACTAGAGCGAGTACAAAGGACGGCAACAAAATTAATAAAGGGGATGGGAGAACTACAATACCCAGATAGATTAGCGAAATTAGGATTATTTAGTCTAGAAAAAAGACGACTGAGGGGCGATCTAATAACCATGTATAAGTATATAAGGGGACAATACAAATATCTCGCTGAGGATCTGTTTATACCAAGGAAGGTGACGGGCACAAGGGGGCATTCTTTGCGTCCGGAGGAGAGAAGGTTTTTCCACCAACATAGAAGAGGATTCTTTACTGTTAGGGCAGTGAGAATCTGGAATTGCTTGCCTGAGGAGGTGGTGATGGCGAACTCAGTCGAGGGGTTCAAGAGAGGCCTGGATGTCTTCCTGGAGCAGAACAATATTGTATCATACAATTATTAGGTTCTGTAGGACGTAGATCTGGGGATTTATTATGATGGAATATAGGCTGAACTGGATGGACAAATGTCTTTTTTCGGCCTTACTAACTATGTTACTATAGAAATGACCAAGTATTCCTGCTGATGGAAGTAAATTTATAAGATGCAAAGGGCAGCATGGTGGCTCAGTGGTTAGCACAGCAGCCTTGCAGCTCTGGGGTCTTGGGCTCAAATCCCACCAAGGACAACATCTGCAAGTTTATATGTTCTCCCGATATTTGCGTGAGTTTCCTCCGGGTTCTCCAGTTTCCTCCCACATTCCAAAGACATACTGATAGGGAATATAGATTGTGAGCCCCAATGGGGACAGGGATGATAATGTTTGTAACGCGCTGCGGAATATGATAATCCCACATAAGCACAATAAGTATAATAAATTAGAAACTTATACAAAACCAGCCACATGGGATAAAATATAGTTAGATGACCTGCCGCCTGGTACAAGCATTCCCACGGGTCGTTTCGCTAGTATGGTAGCTTCATCAGGGGTAATGCGGTGTGGTGTCATATAACGGGTAATGAAAGTTAATTTTCATTACCCTTTACATATAGTTTTTGGTATATTCATTTACTGTTTGTTTTTAAATTATTTGTCAGTGTTGTTCCATTTTTCTCAATAATCTTCCCATGATTTCTTCCGTGTGTTATTTGCTGTGCACCAGTTACACTTTTCCTCTCTTCTCCATCTTTCTCTTTTGTGCAGCAGAGTAGCCCCCTGACTTCATTGCTGCTGTGCCCACCGTCCTCTGTTTCTTTCCTCAGCGATAGTAACTCCATTGCAGGTGAATAATGTTTTTTTCCTCACGCTTTTACCATTTTTCTATTTAGTCGAGTTTAGAAGCGGCACTAACTTTGGTGCCCCCTCATTTATGCCACCTTTAATATGGCACACTATGCACTGAGGGGAATCTCGCCCCATACACACCACTGCCACAACCAAAACGGCTCCGACCCCACACAAAGCTGCTCTACCGCTCTCCTTCCACATCCAAGATGGCGGACTGACTCCGCCGGAAACTCGACGCGGTCGCTCAGGTGGTGATGCGCTAACGTGCCCGTGCGTGACACTACCGCCCCTTTGTTGGCTCAGCGACGGGGAGCTGTTCGGTGTCTCCAGGAGACCGGAACCAGGGGAGGGGGGGTTGTCCGTTAGTTGGAGAGTGAGAGGGTCTGAAACGGCGCGGCTTCTCGGCTCGTTGGAGGAGCGGACTCTTTTCCCCGGGAGCGCGCGCTAACCGGAACGGGAGCGCGCACAGGGAAGGGGCGGCGATAGAGGGGCCTGAGGCCTGTCTGCCTCGGACACACCGGAGACCCCGTGTGTGTGTAGCTGCGGTGAGAAGGCCCCGTATAGAGGAGGGAGCCGGGTCCGGGCTCAGCACTCGGCTCCGTCCGCTGCCCGGCCAGTTCCTGTGTGACTCGCTGAGGGCATTCCTCTCACTACAGTAGGTGCAGCCTATAGGCTGCCACATGTCATGGTAGTCCCCGTCCCATGCCGGTGCCACCGGGGCTGCTAGAAGTCACCTCAGGCTGATGAGTGCTCGCTATGTGACTGCTCCATATACTGAGTGATACAGAAGGGTTAACTATGGTTTAGTTATTGTTTATTTTAATAACATCTATTCTGCCGCTGAGATATTTACTAATAGGTAGTAAAAGCCATCGTCCCCGTGTACCGCCAGCATCGCAGCCCCTATAAGCCACCGTGCTCTGCCCATAGACAGACCAGCGAGTGCCGACGTTCGGGACGGTTTGAGGAAAAACTTTGGATCCAGTAATTCCACCAAAATTTTGCGTTGTCCGCTTCCGTACTGTCTCCTCTGACAGGGCAGCCTGTCTAGCCGATACCCAGCGTTGGTTTGTAGTCGTTGTTTATCTCGTTCCTACAACTGGGAACATGGACTCGGACGAAGGCTACAATTATGAATTCGATGAAGAGTGTAGTGAAGACAGCGCTGCCGACGAGCCTGAAGATGAGCTAGAACTGGCCGATGTGGAGCTGGTGGAACACGAACATGGCGGCACCGAAAGAGCCGGAATAGGGGGAGAAGGAGGTGGAGGTGTTCTCGGGCCTGGTCATGGAGGGGAGGAAGATGACGACTACAGATACGAGGTCCTCACCGCTGAGCAGATCTTACAGCACATGGTAGAATGCATCCGCGAAGTTAATGAAGTCATCCAGGTATTTCCTACAACATGTCAGGGATGTCAAATGTGGGCTTAAGGTGTGTGTATGTATGTATGTGTGTGTGCGCACGCACGCGCAAGGGTAGCCCGGGAGCCAGTCAGCAAACCTAATTTTGCTAATACCTAAGGCTGCATTCACATAATTTCCGGCAGGGGTTCTAGATGTGCTTTACAGTAAGAATATCACTGTCTTCAGTGTCGTTCTTGCTGTTAAAAATCCATAATCTGGAAGAAAACCAGGCAGAGTCTGTTACAGGACACTAAAGTCCATCAGAATCCATTGAAATGTGGATCCAGCTTTGCTATCATGGCTCTTATATCAGGAGAAGCCAGAACACTTAGGTGACCAGAATATTTCTTTTGGGCTGTTCGCTATTGATGCCCATTAACGTGATATCAAAATTGGCTCCACGAGTGGTCTTGTGTGTGTTCAGAAGGGGGCTGAATTCACCAAATGCCTACTGTCTCTTTTTATAACTGGGATAAAGGTTTTATGATTTTTGCTGTGGTTTCTTCTGTATAGTTATCAGCAGTGCATTTCATTAATACATTGGTAGCACTATTACATACAAATGTTTACTGCTACTACCAGGCAACAGCTGCCAAGGCAAACAGGATCATGGGGTGCATTAAAAGAGGTCTGGATACACATGATGAGAGCATTATACTGCCTCTGTACAAATCCCTAGTTAGACCGCACATGGAGTACTGTGTCCAGTTTTGGGCACCGGTGCTCAGGAAGGATATAATGGAACTAGAGAGAGTACAAAGGAGGGCAACAAAATTAATAAAGGGGATGGGAGAACTACAATACCCAGATAGATTAGCGAAATTAGGATTATTTAGTCTAGAAAAAAGACGACTGAGGGGCGATCTAATAACCATGTATAAGTATATAAGGGGACAATACAAATATCTCGCTGAGGATTTGTTTATACCAAGGAAGGTGACGGGCACAAGGGGGCATTCTTTGCGTCTGGAGGAGAAAAGGTTTTTCCACCAACATAGAAGAGGATTCTTTACTGTTAGGGCAGTGAGAATCTGGAATTGCTTGCCTGAGGAGGTGGTGATGGCGAACTCAGTCGAGGGGTTCAAGAGAGGCCTGGATGTCTTCCTGGAGCATAACAATATTGTATCATACAATTATTAGGTTCTGTAGAAGGACGTAGATCTGGGGATTTATTATGATGGAATATAGGCTGAACTGGATGGACAAATGTCTTTTTTCGGCCTTACTAACTATGTTACTAGCCCCTCAGTAGTCTGGTGTCCTGAGTATCCTTTTACTAAACAGCATAAAATACACTTTCGGCACAAATTGTTGAGCATGTCCTAAAATGCTTTTAGGTAAGACAAACTGATGTAGCTATGCATCATCTTGGGGGCTGGGTACCTGAGAAATGTACCGTATGATTCCTGCTGCTCTACATCTTAGATGCCTGTTAGTATCAACCGCTGTATCTAAGGTGTTTTGGTACATTACAACATTGTAGGGTAGCAGTAGACTGACAGACGGATGGATGGCGCTCCTTCTCTCAGGATGCTTTCACACTGACTTCAGGCACCCGTTTGTTGGCTTGCGTCCAAACCCCCTGTCAAAACGGGATTCGGGCATATGAGCCGTCTGGGCCATAGAGTGTAAAGGTGTCCACAGAGTGAACGTGTGCTCTGTCGTGCATCATTTTTCGACATGTGCACCTACTAGAGATGGACATCCATATGCAGTCTACTACGTCTGGGAGTACGCTTCTAGTAGGCATACATGCCCGAGAATGATTCACGAAAGCGCACACGTTTGCTCTGCCTTCACCATTATAGTCTATGGCTTTGTTGGCACATAGGCCTGAATCTCGTTTTGCGGGGGGGTTTGGACGTAAGCCCCTACGGGACCAATGAACCGGTTCCAGAACGCAGTGTGAAAGCACCCTAAGAGGTACCCCAGTGTACTGTACACATTTTCCTTTTAGGTCACGCCAGTGGAACAGCCTGATAGTTTGCCTGTCAATGTTATGGAATGCTACAGGTCCTTCTCAAAAAATTAGCATATAGTGTTAAATTTCATTATTTACCATAATGTAATGATTACAATTAAACTTTCATATATTATAGATTCATTATCCACCAACTGAAATTTGTCAGGTCTTTTATTGTTTTAACCCTCCGTCACATACAATATTCGGACTAACGAGTTCACATATAATGTGCCTGTCAGGCGCCTGCTGGAAAAATACCTATAATATCTAATGTTTGCAATTTCAGTGCTCTAAAAGTGATCAGTGACCTTCATAGGGATGTAATAAAAGAGACTACACATAATCAGTTGCAAAAAAAAACATTTACTTAACATAAAACTAATAACTATGAAATACAAACTTTTCAAAACTCCCGCCAAATAGTCCCCAGTTCGACTCTCTCAAAAAAATGTACAAAGAAAATTTTTGAACACAAACTTAATTTTAAGGTACCTTAAGTACTATTAAAAACATATTCAATCAGAAGTAGATGCTGAGGTTTCCCCAGAAAAGTCACACTTGCAGAGCAAATAGCAAGAATTACACACCATTTTTGCATGTGTCAGGCAAATTGCTTTATGACATTTGAGACATTCATAATTTGAAAGCCTTCTGGTTCCGCTTTCCGTTTGGCAGGTGGTGCATCTCCTTCTTTTGTGAGGTGGTGCAGATGGTGACTTTTCACCATCATCTTCTGGGCGGAACCTTTTGAGCTGAACTTGAAGGCGAGAGGGGATACCGATTGTTTTCATGCTTCTCCTGCGTAGCTCTCCAAGTACTAGTTCATGGGCCAATTTTTTCAGATACAATCGTCTACGGAGTGGTTCAAGCTTGTTTTCAAGATAAATTACTTGTGAATTTATACCACCCAAATTCAACATAGCAAAAAATATGACCATTGGCCAGCGTTTGATGTTTCTGCTGACGTTGAAAGTGGAGCACATCTGATCTGCTGTATCCACACCCCCTTTGGTGGCATTGTAAAATGTAATTATCTCCGGTTTTTTTTCTGCCCCAGTCCCAGGATCGATGGCAGCATCATCATGAAGTGTTGATAGAAGAAGTACGATTTTTTTGGCATGTGGTACATAGGAAACTAAAGCCTTTCCATTATGGAATGCAAACATACTGCTGTACTGTTGTCTCTCTTTCACACTTACAAACTGTGGCGGCAATTCCCTTTTGTTTTTTCTTACAGTTCCCACATATGACAGCTTCTGAATTTTCAGATAATCAATCAGATCACAACTTGTAAACCACTTTCCTCTCCTAAATCCTCATTCAGTGTGAGGTCTCTATCATCTAACAGCATGTTTGTTACTTCCTCAACATCAAGTTGTTTGGATAAATTGTACATTTTCCTCTCCATTTCAGCAGATAATCTGAAGCAAGAGAAGGAATATGTTAGGGAACTACTGTATATGCCTGAGCAGCACACTTTCTTTTATAAAATCTCCCTTATTTCTATGAAATATCCTCACATTTTGTGCTATACATTCATAAAACAAGCTAAATAAACTATTGTGATGAATAAAAACATAAAATACCAACCTTACTGAATGTGACGTATTCACATACAATGAGCCTGAGAGATCTGTGCAGCTATATCCTCTCCCCTGAAGCTCTGAAATCCAACTGTGATATCAGGTTTCACAGACCTTCAAGAGACAGGAGACTACCTGGAGGGAGGGGGTTTCCTCACAATCTGGTGAGGAAGGAGAAATGAAAGTAAAAGAGAAGCGCCTGTCAGATCAGTTGTATGTGACGGAGGGTTAATACTGATGATTTTGGCATACAACTCCTGATAACTCAAAAACCTGTCTCAATAAATTAGCATATTTCACCCATCCAATCAAATAAAAGTGTTTTTTTAATAACAAACAAAAAAAACATCAAATAATAATGTTCAGTTATGCACTCAATACTTGGTCGGGAATCCTTTGGCAGAAATGACTGCTTCAATGCGGCGTGGCATGGAGGCAATCAGCCTGTGACACTGCTGAGATGTTATGGAGGCCCAGGATGTTTCAATAGCGGCCTTAAGCTCATCCAGAGTGTTGGGTCTTGCGTCTCTCAACTTTCTCTTCACAATATCCCACAGATTCTCTATGGGGTTCAGGTCAGGAGAGTTGGCAGGCCAATTGAGCACAGTAATACCATGGTCAGTAAACCATTTACCAGTGGTTTTGGCACTGTGAGCAGGTGCCAGGTCGTGCTGAAAAATGAAATCTTCATCTCCATAAAGCATTTCAGCCGATGGAAGCATGAAGTGCTCCAAAATCTCCTGATAGCTAGCTGCATTGACCCTGCCCTTGATGAAACAGTGGACCAACACCAGCAGCTGACATGGCACCCCACACCATCACTGACTGTGGGTACTTGACACTGGACTTCAGGCATTTTGGCATTTCCTTCTCCCCAGTATTCCTCCAGACTCTGGCACCTTGATTTCCGAATGACATGCAAAATTTGCTTTCATCAGAAAAAAGTACTTGGGACCACTTAGCAACAGTCCAGTGCTGCTTCTCTGTAGCCCAGGTCAGGCGCCTCTGCCGCTGTTTATGGTTCAAAAGTGGCTTTACCTGGGGAATGCGGCACCTGTAGCCCATTTCCTGCACACGCCTGTGCACGGTGGCTCTGGATGTTTCCACACCAGACTCAGTCCACTGCTTCCTCAGGTTCCCCAAGGTCTGGAATCGGTCCTTCTCCACAATCTTCCTCAGGGTCCGGTCTCCTCTTCTCGTTGTACAGCGTTTTCTGCCACATTGTTTCCTTCCAACAGACTTACCATTGAGGTGCCTTGATACAGCACTCTGGGAACAGCCTATTTGTTGAGAAATTTCTTTCTGGGTCTTACCCTCTTGCTTGAGGGTGTCAATGATGGCCTTCTTGACATCTGTCAGGTCGCTAGTCTTACCCATGATGGGGGTTTTGAGTAATGAACCAGGCAGGGAGTTTATAAAAGCCTCGGGTATCTTTTGCATGTGTTTAGAGTTAATTAGTTGATTCAGAAGATTAGGGTAATAGGTCGTTTAGAGAACCTTTTCTTGATATGCTAATTTATTGAGACAGGTTTTTTGGGTTATCAGGAGTTGTATGCCAAAATCATCAGTATTAAAACAATAAAAGACCTGACAAATTTCAGTTGGTGGATAATGAATCTATAATATATGAAAGTTTAATTGTAATCATTACATTATGGTAAATAATGAAATTTAACACTATATGCTAATTTTTTGAGAAGGACCTGTATATATTCAATATTATAATGTGAGCCATCTAGCTTCAAGTTCCCTAGGGGGGAAAAAAGTTACATTGGATTAAGGTTAATAAAGAAAAAAGTCTACCCACCCTCCCCTAAAGTAAAATATTTATTCCTTTTTTTTTCAATAGGTCACTATAAAAATGTGAAGAATTAAGTTAGCTTGTTGTTTTTGCTGCACAGTAAACTGCAAAGTAAGACTTCATTGGTCAATTTGCTGTTTTTTTTTGTTTTGCACATATGCCTTAAGCAGGTACTCGTGCTCATTTGGTCCAACCTGAGCTGTCTGCTGCTGGTCTGTGTTTTGGCTTCAACAGTGACATCGTATTGACAGGTCACATTACCGCTGTAACTAGTCACTGAGCTTAGCGGCTGTGCCAAGCCAGACGTCATGTTTTTGGTTAAATCAGTGATGCGCAATGTCAATGTGATGTCACTTCTGCAGCCAACATACCGAGACTTGAGCAGCGTCGGACAGCTGTCGCTGGACCCAAGGAAGGTGAGTACCTGCTGTGCTTATTTTAGGTATTTTACAGTGTTTTGGGTCCAATTTCCTGGAAGTGGACAAACCCTTTAAAGTGTAGGTACAGTGTAAGGCCGGATTTGCAACACCTTTGTTTTGTGATTCGAGTATGGACCACGATGCATGGAATGGCCGTGTATCTCCTGAAAAGGTCTTCCTTTTAGTAGTTTCTGCAAAATCAAAACATTTACTAATGTATCTTTTAGTGGGTTATGATCGATAATTCAGTCTTCTATATACAACCTGTCGAGGTCCATCACTATTTTCCTACATGTCTTAGTAATCAGCATGAGACTTCTGATCCTCGTGATTGCCTGCAGCAGTCAGGTGGGCTGTTATCGTGACTTCACTATTGCAACCTGTCAACAAAGACTGGGTCAGTGACAGGGAGGCATTTCTAGACTGGGGGAATGTGAGAATAAGTTTACTTTTGACAGCTGCAACCACATGGGGAAAATAAATTATCCAACAACCTTCGTAATATTAAAAGTTCCTGAGGGTAGCAATACTCGTGGCCATATATCATAAATCTGTTATGCCTTACCTATGGGCACTGTCAAAGAAATGACTAAGCAATAACCTGAAATCCACATACTACTACTTTGCATAAAACTTAAAGCCATGAATTATAGGGTTATATCTGTAATATTCAAGATCAATTGCTGATTGCTGCCAATCCCATTTCTGGGACCTCCAGCAATCCTGAGATCGGGGCTCTGAACTGCAAAAGCAAATCTCTTCCGCCCTGTCCTGCATGGAGTGGAGGAGCGCAGGCACCGCTTCCGCTCCATTCATTCTGTATGGGATTGTTGAGCCAAGTGGTCGGCTAGCTCCAGGAGTCCCATAGACCGTAAATGGAGCGGTAGTCCTGCTTTTGCACCTCTATTCAAGATGATGTTGCAGAGCCCCGATATTGTGATCGCTAGGAGTCTGGCTTCTGGGTCACCAAGTTATCCCCTATCTTTTTTCCTCATTCTCCTAAATCCATTCCCAGCCTGTTCTTCTGCCTTTATTTTCTATTCTATAAATCCACTGCATTGTATTGTCATAATGTTACTCTTTGCTAGTCTTCTTATTTAACTGATGTAGCTACTTGGTAGCCAAGTGGTGATGCTTGAGTGGTCTTCATGTACATCTAATGACTACTTGATAGTGACTTCACATGGATAAGAAGGCAGAAAATCAAAATAAGTTATCCTAAAATAAGTCTTCATTGCACTGCTCCTTTTTTTTTTTTTGGTTGGCATTAGATTCTATATGGGTGGTACTATCCTAGCATGCTTTGACCTGGTATGAGCAAACACATAGAGGTGCAGTTGTGTGACTTGGAGTTTGTCATCTCAATAATTTCCATGTCAAGTAAATGATTAACTGACTTTATTCTGTCATGCGCTGTTTCCTTCTGTGTCTGAGATAATCGTGTGACTGTAAAGAATGAATATAGGCATGTTATTCTTGTCTTTAGGCATACTTTTTGGAGGTAGAAGGTATTATTGTGTTGGTATTATCAAGTCAGCAAATTAATGAATTATTTTAGGACTGTTTCACATCACATTCAAGAGATCTGATATCCTATACTGCTTTTGCGATCAATAAGATTACTAGATCCTAGCCTAAGGAGGAAGGTTAAATTTCCCTAACATTTCCATATGTAATGCTTTTCTTCAGTCTGGTTCCACTGGAATTGCAACATTGAGGCTATGTTCACACGTTCCTGATTTCCCTCCTTTTTTTTCAGGACTAAAAACCGCAGCTCTTGGCAGAAAACGCAGGTCCTTTTTTTGGTGCGTTTTTTTGATGCAGTTTTTTGATGCGTTTTTTGATGCAGTTTTCTATGCAGAGTCTGTGTGTTTTCTAGGAAGTTTTTTAGGGTTAAAATGGCTGAAAATATTCTACCCCTAACCCTACCCCTAACCCTATTCTAACCTTAGTGGAAAAAAAAAAATTCTTAATTTTTTTATTGTCCCTACCTATGGCGGTGACAAAGGGGGGGGGGGGGGGTCATTTACTATTTTTTTTTATTTTGATCACTGAGATAGGTTATATCTCAGTGATCAAAATGCATTTTGGAACGAATCTGCCGGCCGGCAGATTCGGCGGGCGCACTGCGCATGCGCCCGCCATTTTGCAAGATGGCGGCGCCCAGGGAGAAGACGGCCGGACGGACACCGGGAGGCCGGGTAAGTATAAGGGGGGGAGATGAGGGCACGGGGGGTGGCATCGGAGCATGGGGGGGTGGGATTGGGGCACGGGGGGGGCAGCCACACTGCAGCGGTTCTGCACCACAAACCGCAGAAAACCCGCAGATATTTTTTTCATCTGCGGGTTTTACTGCGGGTTTGACCTCACAATGGAGGTCTATGGGTGCAGAACCGCTGCAGTTCCGCAAAAAGAAGTGACATGGTACTTCTTTTTTACCGCGGCTATTCAGCTCGGCTTTTTTCGCGATTTTCCGCAATGTGGGCACAGCAGTTCCTGTTTTCCATAGGGTACATTGTAATGTACCCTGCATGGAAAACAGCTGTGGACCCGCAGCGGGAAAATCGCGGCGATTCCGCATTAAAAAAAGGATGGTGTGAACATGGCCTTAGAATGCAAAAGCAAAACAAGTTCATAAATAGAAGACGGGGTCTCAATGACTTGTGAACCGGAAAAAAGATGAAACAACCCCTACAAATTTACTTTTAATAATATATTAAAACTGAAAAGTCTTAAAATGCAAATTGTTAAAAGACCTATAGGAGTGTAGTCAATGCGTGTCACTCAGGGTAATTCCATTGTTGGTCTATAAATATCAGGTTAGGCAAGGTATAAGGGAAACTATAATTTGCCCTGCATAGTTGCGGAGGTCCTTTTTTAGCTACCTCAACTGTAATGAGTTGGGCCTTTTCTTTACCCATGAGATTGGGGAAGAAGGGATTGCGTTCTTGGATGTTTAAATCTCCAAGAAGAAAGCTGGATCCCTAAAAACTTCATTCTTTTGGAAGCCTATGGCTGCCAATAGCCTAGACTGCTCAATTGAGAGAGCTACCATCCACCCCCATTCAAGAGAGGCATTCCTTAACCCCTTCCCGACCTTTGACGCACCGTATGCGTCATGAAAACCTGTGCCAATCCGACCTGTGACGCAGCATATGCGTCATGGTCGGATTGCGCTCCTGCAGGCCGGGTGAAAGGGTTAACTGTAATTTCACCCGGTCTGCAGGGAAAGGGGGAGTTGTACTTGAGCCCAGGGGGGCTTCACCCCCCGTGGCTACGATCACTCTGATTGGCTGTTGAAAGTGATGTTTCACTTTCAATCAGAGCGATAGTAATATTTCACCAATGAAAATTGGTGAAATATTACAATCCAGCCATGGCCGATGCTGCAATAGCATCAGCCATGGCTGGAGATCGCGATCTGCCCCACCCCCCACCCCCACCACCACTGATCTCCTCCAATCCGTCCTCAGTCCTGTCATCTGGTGTCCTCCGCTCCCCTCCGTCCTCCTGTCGGCTCCCCCCGCAGTCCAATCCCCCCCCCCCCCACTGTCCGATCCACCCCCATCATACTTACCGACCTCCTGTGTCCCTCCCGGTGTCCGTCCGTCTGTTCCATGGGCGCCGCCATCTTCCAAAATGGCGGGCGCATGCGCAGTGCGCCTGCCGAATCTGCCGGCAGATTCGTTACAGGTATATTTTGATCGCTGTGATAGGTTCTAAATAAACCCCTCCTTTACCACCCCCATAGGTAGGGACAATAATAAAAAAAAGAAAATATATATATTTTTTGCCCCACTAGGGTTGGTTCACACTGCGTCTAAGCAGTCCGTTAGACGGTCTACGTTACACCGCGGCATAAACGCGGTGTAACGTAGTCCGTTATGGCCGCCATTGACAGCAATGTCGGACGCATCGCTAGCGCACGCCCACAATGGGCGTGCGCTAGGGATGCGCTGTCATTGAGTGACGGACCCGGAGACGCGGGCTGCAGCGTTTCCGGGTCCGTCACTGCTAGCGCAGATAGAGCTAGCAGATGCTCTATCTGCGCTAGTGCGATGCAAACGTCGGCACTTGCGCTAGCAGCAGCCCGTTAGCGTATGTGCTAAATGGGCTGCTGCTAGCGCAGTGTGAACCTGGCCTTAGGGTTACGGCTAGAATTAGTTAGCCTAATTCTAACCCTAACCCTAGTTCTATGTGCACACGGTGCGGATTTGGCTGCGGATCTGCAGTGGATTTGGCTGCGGATCCGCAGCGGATTGGCCGCTGCGGATTCGTAGCAGTTTTCCATCAGGTTTACAGTACCATGTAAACCTATGGAAAACCAAATCCGCTGTTTTGTATTTTCCGCAGCATGTCAATTCCTTGTGCGGATTCCGCAGTGTTTTACACCTGTTCCTCAATAGGAATCCACAGGTGAAATCAGCACAAAAAACACTGGAAATCCGTGGTAAATCCGCAGGTAAAACGCAGTGCCTTTTACCTGCGGATTTTTCAAAAATGGTGCGGAAAAATCTCACACGAATCCGCAACGTGGGCACATAGCCTCAGGGTTAGGGTTGGAATTAGGGCTAGGGTTGGAAATAGGGTTAAGATTAGGCTGTGGTTAGGGGTGTGTTGGGGTTAGGGTTGGGATTAGGGTTAGGGGTGTGTTGGGGTTAGGGTTGTGGTTAGGGGTGTGTTGGGGTTAGTGTTGTGATTAGGGTTATGGCTAGAGTTGGGATTAGGGCTAGGGGTGTGTTGGGGTTAGTGTTGGAGTTAGAATTGAGGGGTTTCCACTGTAACGGCACATCAGGGGTCTCCAAACGCAACATGGCGCCACCATTGATTCCAGTCAATCTTGCATTCAAAAAGTCAAATGGTGCTCCCTCCCTTCCGAGCCCCGACGTGCGCCCAAACAGTGGTTTACCCCCACATATGGGGTACCAGCATACTCAGGACAAACTGGGCAACAATTATTGGGGTCCAATTTCTCCTGTTACCCTTGTGAAAATAAAAAAATGCTTGCTAAAACATAATTTTTGAGGAAAGAAAAATGATTTTTTATTTTCACGGCTCTGCGTTGTAAACTTCTGTGAAGCACTTGGGGGTTCAAAGTGCTCACCACATATCTAGATAAGTTCCTTGGGGGTCTAGTTTCCAAAATGGGGTCACATATGGGGAAGCTCCTATGTTTAGGCACACAGGCTCTCCAAACGCAACATGGTGTCCGCTCAAGATTGGAGACAATTTTTCATTGAAAAAGTCAAATGGCGCTCCTTCCCTTCCGAGCCCTGTCGTGCGGGTATCCGTGTACTCAGGACAAATTGTACAATAACTTTTGGTGTCCAGTTTCTCTTTTTACCCTTGGGAAAATAAAAAAATTGTTGCTAAAACATCATTTTTGTGACTAAAAAGTTAAATGTTCATTTTTTTCTTCATTGTTGCTTGTGCTGCTGTGAAGCACGTGAAGGGTTAATAAACTTCTTGAATGTGGTTTTGAGTACCTTGAGGGGTGCAGTTTTTACAATGGTGTCACTTTTTGGTATTTTTAGCCATATAGACCCCTCAAACTAATGTTATTTATGAACTATTTTGTGTCACATAACTCTCTCGTTTAACAGAATAAAAATTCAAAATTTTAAAATTGCAAAATTTTCTAAATTTTAGCCAAATTTCCATTTTTTTCACAAATGAACGCAAAAATTATCGACCTAAATTTACCACTAACATAAAGCCCAATATGTCACGAAAAAACAGTCTCAGAACCGCTAGGATTCGTTGAAGCGTTCCTGAGTTATTATGAAAAGAAGAAGAATAATATGCGGCACTCACCCCGGTAAAGCTGTGAAGATCGTGAACTTTATTGAAGAAAAAATATAATATATCCGTCAGGACATCAGGTCAGGTATGAGGGTGCGGTATGGGAGCACGGACGACGGCCGTTTCGCACTCACAGGTGCTTCGACGGGTCCGAATGGTAGATTACAGCACGTCATTTCCTCTTAAAGGATTTCTGACGTGTATACATAATTAGAAACATACATATAACTCCATCAAGTCAGGCAAAGGTTGCTTAAGATTGATCCAGCATATGACGGAAAAACATGATGCTAACCCCGATCTTCTTAGTTTTGCTGGTTTAGAAATTGTATCGTATCCACCGCAGGGAGGTGATCAGAATAGGATTCTTTTACAAAAGGAAGCCAAATGGATCTTAAATGCTAATGCACAGGGGCCGATTGGCTTAAATGACCGGCTAGACATGTCTGTATTTTTATAATACTGTATTTTGATAATACTGTCCAAAGTTTATACTACTGTTGTGATATAATTTGTCTTGCAATAATAATATAGAAAAAAATACCTTGTAGAAAATAATATCAAATAATATCTTATGATATATATGTAAGATTTTCGAAATATCCTTTAGGTATTGTCAGTTTGCATGTAGATTATTATTTTAGTTGTCACATTTATGCACTAATCACAATTATTTAGTTTGTTATATGTATGTTTCTAATTATGTATACACGTCAGAAATCCTTTAAGAGGAAATGACGTGCTGTAATCTACCATTCGGACCCGTCGAAGCACCTGTGAGTGCGAAACGGCCGTCGTCCGTGCTCCCATACCGCACCCTCATACCCGACCTGATGTCCTGACGGATATATTATATTTTTTCTTCAATAAAGTTCACGATCTTCACAGCTTTACCGGGGTGAGTGCCGCATATTATTCTTCTTCTTTTCATAGTTGGACTTCTTGCTAAATGTTTCATATGCTGAGCACCAACGCCCAGAGCATTCGTGACGCCTGACATACAGCAGCCCATTTGGAGTCCTATTTGTGAGACGCGGTGCTGCTCTAGTGCCGTCCTGCTCTCTTTTTGTTAATGTTCCTGAGTTATTACCTCATAAAGGTAATACAAACAAACAGGTATCACTCCAATGATGCACACCACATATAAAAATAAAAAAACAAGATATTGAAAAAACACAAGATTTTATTGAAACACCACATAAAACATAATTAAAAACAACAAGCACAAAGCCCTGTCCATAACAATAAATGCAAGGTACAATAATATGTATAAAGCACAATAAATGTACAAACCTGCAATGCTGTAACCCTGCCTATACCCCAGATAAAGTAAGGACTATATATGGTCAGCTGAAAATACCAAGCTTGCCAGAGAATGTATACCCTGCACCACCCTATACGTAGCGATGGGTACCTGACCCAAAAAGGTGCCTGAATATAAACAGTAACCTATGCGGCTCATGGGACACCTTGGTTTTTGCTCATTACCTCATAAAGGGACACTGGTCAGAATTACAAAAAACGGCCAGGTCATTAAAGGGACACTGTCACCTGAATTTGGAGGGAACAATCTTCAGCCATAGGGGCGGGGTTTTCAGGTGTTTGATTCACCCTTTCCTTACTCGCTGGCTGCATGCTGGCTGCAATATTGGATTGAAGTTCATTCTCTGTCCTCCGTAGTACATGCCTGCACAAGGCAATCTTGCCTTGCGCAGGCGTGTACTATGGAGGACAGAGAATGAACTTCAATCCAATATTGCAGCCAGCGGGTAAGGAAAGGGTGAATCAAACACCCGAAAACCCCGCCCCTATGGCTGAAGATTGTTCCCTCCAAATTCAGGTGACAGTGTCCCTTTTAGGTCAAAATAGGCTGGGTCATGAAGGGGTTAAGGGATTGCTCCTCAGGGTCAGGAGGAAATGTTCCTCTTGGAGAGAATTTTATGCCCAGTCAAGTGATCTAGGAGGAAGATTCTCAGATAGAGGGTATCCGGAAGGCATTATCAAGTTGGCGTACCATTAGGCGATAGGAGTCAATAGATCTTCTGTATTAACTCCCAACATAAATCTGACACGAATTCCCTGTCACCCCATTTTTCGCCTATAATCTGTGGCCACCACCATCAGATGCTGTAGATAAGCCCCCGATGTAACCTGAAAGATTAGAAAAACAAGTTAGATTATACTCACCCATGGGTGGTCCGGTCCAATGGGCGTCGCAGGTCCGGCGCCTCCCATCTTCATGTGATGACGTCCTTTTCCTTGCTTACGGTCATGACACCTGCGCAGGCGTACTTTATCTGTCCTGTTGAGGGCAGCGTAAAGTACTGCAATGCTCAGGCGCCGGGCCTCTCTGACCTTTCCCGGCGCCTGCGCACTGCAGTACTTTGCTCTGCCCTCAACAGGGCAGATAAAGTACTCCTGCGCAGGAGCAGCGACAGGAAGCAAGGAAGAGGACGTCATCACATGAAGATGGGAAGCACTGGACCCGGACCGCGACACCCATCGGACCGCACCGGGACGGCCCCTGGGTGAGTATAATCTAACTTGTTTTTCTTATCGTTCAAATTACATCGGGGGTTTATCTACCGCATTACAGAATGCTGTAGATAAGCCCCTGATGGCGGTGGCTGCAGCTTATAGGCGAAAAATGGGGTGACAGATTCCCTTTAAAAGATATTGGGACATACTAAGAGTTGACCCTGATATCTGTGACTTTATTTCCCCTAAACCTCTGGTGACCTACAGAAGAGGAAAATCGATTAAGGACTATGTTGTACACGGTCACTTTACCCTACCCAAGAAGGAAGGGACTTGGTTGCGAAACATCACTAGGTACCTTCAGGTGTGGCCATTGTAGCTTCTGCCAATATGTCTCACCCTCAAAGAACTCTATAACTGCAACCAACAGGACATATACTCTAGTATGAAGTGCTTTGCAAACTCTCAGAAGTGGTGTATGTCTTCACTTGCACGTGCCCCATGGACTATACGGGAAAAAGTAAACGTGAACTACGTATTGGTGAGCACCTTGGGGATGTGAGACATTGCAGAGATAGACCACTGGCTCGTCATATTAATCTTAAACATGTGGGCGATGTGGTATGTATCACTTTTCGTGTAATTGAGGTTATACAACATCTGTCAGAAAAGGCGATTGGAATAAAAAAAATACTTCAGCGGAAAACACGGTGGATATATTGGATGAAATCGCTTAGCCCCATAGGACTCAACAAGCAGTTGGGCTTCTCAAGCTTCATCTGAATCCACTCTATTTATATTTATTTTGGTCAGTATGATTAGGACTAGTCTTTTGATTAGGCTCGAGATTGGCTGTTGTATGTATAATTGAATCATCTATTATGTTTTTTTATTGTTTAAATAGGTCTCCGTTTTGGCACACTTTAACAATTATGTTGTTTATGACATTTGGTCAGCATATGAATTTTGGATACTGATTGATACTTCTCTTTGCATTGTCTGGTCCGGGAGATTTGACATTTTTATTAAATGTGGACATTCTTCGTAACTATACTACTACTAGATGGTGGCCCGATTCTAACGCATCGGGTATTCTAGAATATGTATGTATGTATATAGCAGCCACATAGTATATACCAGAGGCCACGTAGTATATAGCAAATACTGCGTGGCCTGTGCTATATACTATGTGGCTGCTATATTCATACATACATATTGTAGAATACCCGATGCATTAATACAGGCCACACAGTATATAACACAGCCCAAACAGTATATAACACAGCCCACATACTATATAACACAACCCACGCAGTATATAGCAGCCACGCAGTATATAACACAGGCGACGTAGTATATAACACAGGGCACGTAGTATATAGCACAGCCCACGCAGTATATCACACAGCCCACGGAGTATATAACAGAGCCCACGTACTATATAACACAGCCCACGCAGTATATAGCAGCCACGCAGTATATAACACAGGCGACGTAGTATATAACACAGGGCACGTAGTATATAGCACAGCCCACGGAGTATATCACACAGCCCACGGAGTATATCACACTGCCCATGTAGTATATAGCAGCCACGCAGTATATAACACTGCCCATGCAGTATTTAGCAGTGTGGGCACCATATCCCTGTTAAAAAAAATAATTAAAATAAAAAATATATACTCACCCTCTGGGATCCAGCGAAACTCTGGCGATGATTGCTAAGTTTTCTGGGTAATTTCGCAATGCATCTCTGGGAACGGAAGATGGCGGCCGGCGCGAGCGCATCATCGGACGACGGAAGGTGAGAATAGCAGGTTTTTTTTTTTTTTTTTTTTTTTTATTATTTTTAACATTAACATTACATCTTTTTACTATTGATGCTGCATAGGCAGAGCCGTGAAGATGTTTTTTCTACATGTTTGAATAAAGGAACTGCTGACCACAGGACCGGTGAGTGCTGCCGCGTTTGTTCTATGATTCTCTATGATTTGATTTCTTATTTTCACGCGAGCACCTCCGTTTACCCATTGGCTTACCATTGATTGAAAGTCTTCATTTGGCGTCTCTTTGGACACTGTAGCTGTGCGGCTCGCTTTTTTCTTTTGATTTATTAGGAGGCAACATTCCGCTGAATATTAGAGTGCAAATCTCCGCAAGTAGGTAGGATAATTGGAAGGGATTGATAGGGAATTGATAGCCCCCTATTTTTTTGCTATGTTAAAGATATAATATCTGTCCAAACCCTTAAGGTACCTTCACATTTAGCGACGCTGCAGCGATCCAGACAACGATCCCGATCGCTGCAGCGTCGCTGTTTGGTCGCTGGAGAGCTGTCACACAGACAGCTCTCCAGCGACCAACGATGCCGGTCCCCTGGTAACCAGGGTAAACATCGGGTTACTAAGCGCAGGGCTGTGCTTAGTAACCCGATGTTTACCCTGGTTACCAGCGTAAAAGTAAAAAAAAAAACAACCAAACACTTCATACTTACCTTCCGCTGTCTGTCCCCCCGGCGGTCTGCTTCTCTGCACTGTGTAAGCACAGCGGACGGAAAGCACAGCGGTGACGTCACCGCTGTGCTCTGCTTTCCGGCTAGCCGGCGCTCACAGTGCAGAGAAGCACAGCGCCGGGGGACAGACAGCGGAAGGTAAGTATGAAGTTTTTTTTATTTACTTTTACGCTGGTAACCAGGGTAAACATCGGGTTACTAAGCGCGGCCCTGCGCTTAGTAACCCGATGTTTACCCTGGTTACCAGTGAAGACATCGCTGAATCGGTGTCATACACGTCGATTCAGCGATGTCTGCAG
The DNA here is from genome assembly GCF_032444005.1 of Ranitomeya imitator. Taxonomy (NCBI): domain Eukaryota; kingdom Metazoa; phylum Chordata; class Amphibia; order Anura; family Dendrobatidae; genus Ranitomeya; species Ranitomeya imitator. The sequence continues at coordinate 438,413,855 of NC_091285.1, forward strand.
GGAGTCCAGCGACGAAATAAAGTTCTGGACTTTCTGCTCCGACCAACGATGTCACAGCAGGATCCTGATCGCTGCTGCCTGTCAAACTCAACTATATCGCTAGCCAGGACGCTGCAACGTCACGGATCGCTAGCGATATCGTTCAGTGTGAAGGTACCTTTAGGTATCTTTTGATATCTCCTGCTCTGAATCTCCAGGGCCCATGATCTAGGCTAAACTTCTGATATTTTTGTTTAGCCAGTGTTTATTGGTCTGCCATATATACATTTGTTCTGCACCCATTTTTTGCCTATTCTATGCATTTGTAGTATAGATAGTGTTGACTTTTATTATTATTATTATACATTTTTATAGCGCGATTTACATGTGAAAAGGGGCAAATAAAGACAAATACATTAAACATGAGCAAAAAGCAAGGTACAGGTCCTTCTCAAAAAATTAGCATATAGTGTTAAATTTCATTATTTACCATAATGTAATGATTACAATTAAACTTTCATATATTATAGATTCATTATCCACCAACTGAAATTTGTCAGGTCTTTTATTGTTTTAATACTAATGATTTTGGCATACAACTCCTGATAACCCAAAAAACCTGTCTCAATAAATTAGCATATTTCACCCATCCAATCAAATAAAAGTGTTTTTTAATAACAAACAAAAAAACCAACAAATAATAATGTTCAGTTATGCACTCAATACTTGGTCGGGAATCCTTTGGCAGAAATGACTGCTTCAATGCGGCGTGGCATGGAGGCAATCAGCCTGTGACACTGCTGAGATGTTATGGAGGCCCAGGATGCTTCAATAGCGGCCTTAAGCTCATCCAGAGTGTTGGGTCTTGCGTCTCTCAACTTTCTCTTCACAATATCCCACAGATTCTCTATGGGGTTCAGGTCAGGAGAGTTGGCAGGCCAATTGAGCACAGTAATACCATGGTCAGTAAACCATTTACCAGTGGTTTTGGCACTGTGAGCAGGTGCCAGGTCATGCTGAAAAATGAAATCTTCATCTCCATAAAGCATTTCAGCCGATGGAAGCCTGAAGTGCTCCAAAATCTCCTGATGGCTAGCTACATTGACCCTGCCCTTGATGAAACACAGTGGACCAACACCAGCAGCTGACATGGCACCCCACACCATCACTGACTGTGGGTACTTGACACTGGACTTCAGGCATTTTGGCATTTCCTTCTCCCCAGTCTTCCTCCAGACTCTGGCACCTTGATTTCCGAATGACATGCAAAATTTGCTTTCATCAGAAAAAAGTACTTGGGACCACTTAGCAACAGTCCAGTGCTGCTTCTCTGTAGCTCAAAAGTGGCTTTACCTGGGGAATGCGGCACCTGTAGCCCATTTCCTGCACACGCCTGTGCACGGTGGCTCTGGATGTTTCCACACCAGACTCAGTCCACTGCTTCCTCAGGTTCCCCAAGGTCTGGAATCGGTCCTTCTCCACAATCTTCCTCAGGGTCCGGTCTCCTCTTCTCGTTGTACAGCGTTTTCTGCCACATTGTTTCCTTCCAACAGACTTACCATTGAGGTGCCTTGATACAGCACTCTGGGAACAGCCTATTTGTTGAGAAATTTCTTTCTGGGTCTTACCCTCTTGCTTGAGGGTGTCAATGATGGCCTTCTTGACATCTGTCAGGTCGCTAGTCTTACCCATGATGGGGGTTTTGAGTAATGAACCAGGCAGGGAGTTTATAAAAGCCTCAGGTATCTTTTGCATGTGTTTAGAGTTAATTAGTTGATTCAGAAGATTAGGGTAATAGGTCGTTTAGAGAACCTTTTCTTGATATGCTAATTTATTGAGACAGGTTTTTTGGGTTATCAGGAGTTGTATGCCAAAATCATCAGTATTAAAACAATAAAAGACCTGACAAATTTCAGTTGGAGGATAATGAATCTATAATATATGAAAGTTTAATTGTAATCATTACATTATGGTAAATAATGAAATTTAACACTATATGCTAATTTTTTGAGAAGGACCTGTACATAAGGAGGGAGGACCCTGTCCGCGAGGGCTCATAGTCTGCAGGGGATGGGTGAGTATACACTAGGAGAGGGTAGAGCTGGTTGTGTGGCGGTTCAGTAGGTTGAGAATCACTGCAGGCTGTAGGCTTGTTGGAAGAGGTGAGTCTTCACGTTCTTTTTGAAAGTTTCAATGGTAGGCGAGAGTCTGATGTGTTGGGGTAGAGAGTTCCAGAGTATGCGGGAAGCACATGAGAAGTCTTGGATGCGGTTGTCGGAAGAAGAGATGAGAGGGGAGTAGAGAAGGAGATCTTGGGAGGATCGGAGGTTGCGTGAAGGTAAGTACCGGGAGGCGAGGTCACAGATGTACGGAGGAGACAGGTTGTGGATGGCTTTGTATGTCATTGTAAGGGTTTTGAACTGAAGTCTCTGGGTGATAGGAAGCCAGTGAAGGGCTTGGCATAGGGGAGAGGCTGGGGAATAGCGGGGAGACAGGTAGATTATTCGGGCAGCAGAGTGTAGGATGGATTGGAGTGGTGCCAGAGTGCTAGAGAGGAGGCCAGAGAGTAGGAAGTTGCAATAGTCAAGGCGGGAGATAATGGCATGCACTAGTGTTTTTGTGGTGTCTCGGTCAAGGAATGAACAGATCCGGGAAATGTTTTTGAGTTTGAGACGGCAGGAGGAGGCAAGGGCTTGGATATGTGGCTTGAAAGAGAGGGCAGAGTCGAGGATCACCCTGAGGCACCGGGCGTGTGGGACTGGGGAAAGTGAGCAGCCATTGACATTGATGGATAGGTCTGGTAGAGGGGTAGAGTGAGATGGGGAAAGATGATGAATTCTGTTTTGTCTAGGGCATTCAGGGGTATTAACGTTGAGCCAGGGGCGCCATATCGCTAATATTGGAGTGCCAACCTCTGCAGCTAGGCAGGGCAACTTATAGGGAATATTGGGGAAATAAGTCTCCCTTATACCTTGCCAAACCTCATATTCCTAGACTAACATTTCAGTTACCCTGAGTGACAACCATTGGCTACACTCCTATAGGTTTTTTTTCTTAACAGTTTGTGTTTTCAGTCTTTTAAATTTTAATATATGGTATTATTAAAAGTTAATTTTTAGGGGTGGTTCTTTTTTTCTGGTTCACAAAACATTTAGAATGCTGCATTCCAAAAAGTGAAATTTATCCTGTTCCCTAAAAACTGACCCTTTTTTAATTTTGGCTCCGTGTTTATAAAATTTACAGAAAACTGAAAGTTTCCTTATTACAAAACATGTGGCTAGAACGCATGAATTTATATCACATCCAAGTTGTGATAGCCTGAGTGCAGCGTATGGTTCTCACATCCAAGCAGGCTGGGCAGAGGCATGTGGTGCAGTTGCTGCCCACAATTAAATGTTTATGCCTGACTTAAAGTTTTTTTTTTTTTTTCATCTTCGTTCCTCAGGAGCGCACAGCTCCCCAGGCTTCTTGCTTGACAGGTAACGATACACTCTTGATGACTTGGATCTGTGTCGTGGCTCGCAGCTGACCCAAACTGTACCCTGTCTAATGCTGCAAGCTGACGCATCTTTGCCTCTGCTGCATCAGAGGAGCGCAGGGGCACTGAAATTGGCTGAATCACTGGAGAGCTTCAGAGCAGCGCTGGCAAACTATATTGTAAAGGTTCTCAAATTTACAGCTGATTTGTGGGGGTCTCTGATGAAGGGCATTTTGAGGTGATCTTATCCCTTTAAATTAAAATGGATTGTTCAAAGAGGACACTCTGTTCCACTGTACTTTCTAAGAATGAGACACGTAATCATTCCTTAATTCAGTTTAGACGATTCAGTTGTCATTTTTCCAAAAAATGGCTGCTACAAATAAAACAAATTGCATCATTAAACAAAATTGCTTTAGATATAACACTGTGTCACTGTGCATGTATGGTCTTTTCTTTCGTGTCTAAGCATAAAGTTTGCATTTTCTATTTTTCTTGTAAGCTGCTGTAATTTTCAAAGTGATTATTTTGTGGATGTTTGTTTTTCCCTACTGCACCATACTAACTCGCATTTTTAGGCAGGACTACATGTAGAAGTTTTGAGTTTGCACCCATCTGAAGTTGTTTATACGAAAGCGAAGCGCTAAGGTTGTGTTGAAAGTAATGCGGGCAATAAAAAATTGAAGTGTGATAGAAGTCAATCTGACTATTCTCTTACCCTTGGGAAAATAAAAAATTGGGGGTGAAAAATAATTTTTGTGAAAAAATATGATTTTTTATTTTTACGGTTCTGCATTATAAACTTCTGTGAAGCACTTGGTGGGTCAAAGTGCTCACCACACCTCTAGATAAGTTCCTTAGGGTGTCTACTTTCCAAAATGGTGTCACTTGTGGGGGGTTTCAATGTTTAGGCACATCAGGGGCTCTCCAAACGCAACATGGTGTCCCATCTCGATTCCAGTCAATTTTGCATTGAAAAGTCAAATGGCGCTCCTTCGCTTCCGAGCTCTGCCATGCGCCCAAACAGTGGTTTACCCCCACATATGGGGTATCGGTGTACTCAGGACAAATTGTACAACAACTTTTGGGGTCCATTTTCTCCTGTTACCCTTGGTAAAATAAAACAAATTGGAGCTGAAGTAATTTTTTTTGTGAAAAAAAGTTAAATGTTCATTTTTATTTAAACATTCCAAAAATTCCTGTGAAGCATCAGAAGGGTTAATAAACTTCTTGAATATGGTTTTGAGCACCTTGAGGGGTGCAGTTTTTAGAATGGTGTCACACGTGGGTATTTTCTATAATATAGACCCCTCAAAATGACTTCAAATGAGATGTGGTCTCTAAAAAAAAATGGTGTTGTAGAAATGAGAAATTGCTGGTCAACTTTTAACCCTTATAACTCCCTAACAAAAATAAATTTTGGTTCCAAAATTGTGCTGATGTAAAGTAGACATGTGGGAAATGTTACTTAAGTATTTTGTGTGACATATCTCTGTGATTTAATTGCATAAAAATTCAAAGTTGGAAAATTGCGAAATTTTCATAATTTTCGCCAAATTTCAGTTTTTTTCACAAATAAACGCAGGTACTATCAAAGAATTTTTACCATTATCATGAAGTACAATATGTCACGAGAAAACAATGTCTGAATCACTGGGATCCGTTGAAGCGTTCCAGAGTTATAACCTCATAAAGGGACAGTGGTCAGAATTGTAAAAATTGGCCCGGTCATTAACGTGCAAACCACCCTTAAGGGTAAAGGGGTTATAGATATGAAAAAAAAAAAAAATATATAAAAGTTTAAATCACCCCCCTTTCGCCCCATCTAAAATAAAACAATAATAAAAAAATCAAACCTACACATATTTGGTATCGCCGCATTCAGAATCGCCCGATCTATCAATAAAAAAAAGCATTAACCTGATCGCTTAAGGCCACATTCACACGTTCCTTTTTATCCTGCGGGTTCTCCCGCAGCGGATTTGATAAATCTGCAGGGCAAACCCGCTGCGGTTATCCCTGCAGATTTATCGCGGTTTGTCCTGCGGGTTCCGCTGCGGGATTTACCCCTACTATTGATGCTGCATATGCAGCAATATGCAGCATCAATAGTAGTGTTAAAAATAATAAAATCATGGTATACTCACCCTCTGACGTCCCGATCTCCTCGGCGCTGCAGGCGGCGGTCCGGTTCCAAAGATGCTGTGCGACCAGGACCTTCGGTGACGTCACGGTCATGTGACCGCGACGTCACCGAAGGTCCTGGTCACATAGCAAACCTGAGACCGGACGGCCGCGTGCAGCGCTGAGACTTCAGAGGTGAGTATATCATGATTTTTTATTTTAATTCTTTTTTTTTTTTAATACAAATATGGTTCCCGGGGCCTGGAGGAGAGTCTCCTCTCCTCCACCCCGGGTATAACCCGCACATTATCTGCATTACTTCCCGCATGGTGGGCACAGCCCCATGCGGGAAGTAAGCGGATCAATGCATTTCTATGGGTGCAGAATCGCTGCGATTCTGCACAAAGGCTACGTTCACATTAGCGTTGCGCCGCCGTGCGTCGGCGACGCAACGCGCGACGCACGCTAAAACGCGCGCAAACGCGCGCAAAAACGCGCGCGTTTTGCGACGAAAATCGGACGCACAGAAAATGCTACAAGTAGCGTTTTCTTGCGTCCGACGCTAGCGTCGGAAACGACGCACGTGGCGAAAAACGCCACCAAAACGACGCACGCGTCCCCTATGTTAAACATAGGGGCGCGTCGCCGCTGCGTCGCCGGCGCGTCGCCGGCGCAACAGCGACGCACATTGGCGGAACGCCAATGTGAACGTAGCCAAAGAAGTGACATGGTCCTTCTTTTTTTCCGCAGCAATTCAGCGCGTTTTTTTTCGGGGTTTTCCGCATCATGTGCACTGCGGTTTCTGTTTTCCATAGGGTAACATTGTACTGTACCCTGCATGGAAAACAGCTGCGGACCCGCAGCGGCAAAATCGCCGCGGTTCCGCAGTGAAAACCGCATAGTGTGAACATGGCCTAACAGCGTAGCAAAGTTTTGAATTTTTTTTTCACCACTTAGACACCAAACATGTCTAGGTTATTTTTTATCTATGAACTCGTAATTACCTGGAGAATCATAATGGCTGGTCAGTTTTAGCATTTAGTGAAGCTAGCAAAAAGCCAAACAAAAAACAAGTGTCGGATTGCACTTTTTTTTTGCAATTTCACCACACTTGGAATTTTTTTCCCGTTTTCTAGTACAAGACATGGGGAAACCAATGGTGTTGTTCAAAAGTACAGCTCACCCCGCAAAAAACGAGCACTCACATGACCATATTGACGGAAAAATAAAAAAGTTATGGCTCAGGGAAACGAAAAACTAAAACAGAAAAATGAAAAAGGGCCGCAGCGGGAAGGGGTTAAAGGGAACCTGTCACTCCCCCCAGGTGTTTGTAACTAAAAGAGCCACCTTGTGCAGCACTAATGCTGCATTCTGACAAGGTGGCTCATTTAGTTCGGTTCCCTGGCACTTCCCTGAAATAATCGTTTTTGAAATTTGTCCCTCATACCTCGAAATCGCCAGGGATTCAGGTCTTACCCCCTAATCCAGACGCTTCCCAGCCATGTCTCATGGCCTCTGCACGCCGGGCGCCGCCTCCTCATTCTTCATTAGCGTCCTGGCGCCTGCGTTGTAAGTTCGAAGGGCAGCGCAACTGCGTATGACCGAAAAAAAAAAAAAATAACAGCGCAGGCGCCAGGAACGCTGATGAAGGAAGAGGAGGCGGCGCCCGGCGTGCAGAGGCCCTGAGTGATGGCTGGGAGGTGTCTGGATTAGGGGGGAAAGACATACCTCCCTGGTGATTTCGAGGTATGAGGGACAAATTTCAAAAACGATTATTTCAGCAGTGCCAGGGACCCGAACTAGAAGAGCCACCTTGTCAGAATGCAGCATTAGTGCTGCACAAAGTGGCTCTTTTAGTTACAAACACCTAAGGGGGGGGGGGGGGGGGTGACAGGTTCCCTTTAATATTGGGGCTGGATATATTGGTGGTGCTGTGGTCAGAATAGGCTGTTCACTGTCATCAGTCTCAGTAATGGGCAAATCTGTCTTCTCTGAATACTGATTTTCACAGATTTTACCCATGAATTGAGAGTGAAAAATTAGTCTAAGAGGAGAAAGAGGAAGATTTTTCTGATATTTATTACAAAGCTGATTTATGAAATAAAAATTTAAACAAATACTCTAAGCATCTGTCCTGATCATCATACAGTAAGTACGGCCTGATCTGTGAGCAGGATATCGGGTGATTGCTGATGGAGAAGCTTTGTCTTGCGTTTCTCAGCTGTAGTTGTTGGGGATGAAGAGGATTTCTTGTACATAAAACAGCTACTTGGTTGTTTTCCATACATGCCACCCATATAGCAAGAATAACGGCTCATTCACATGTCATTTTGTGTGTTTGAGTGCTAGATGGTTTTTCACAGTTTCAACCTATAATAGTGAATGGAATCTGAACTTTGCACCAGTTTAGTAATGGAATTACAAAGTACTCATGGTAGTGGATTCTGCTGTTACGCCTTCCTGTCCATTCCCTTTAGTGTAGGTGTTGGTATCCTCGTAAAGTCAATGGGGCACTAGTTGCTAGTCATAAAACTGCAGAACCTGCATTAGAAAACCAGCCCAAGCAACATTAACAATCTTTATGAAAGACTGGCTTGCCAGCTTGCAATGTTTTTAGCAATAACTTGTCCCATTGTCTCGCTCAATGATGCTGTTCAGTAGGTCTCTAGTATTTTGTGAGCTGTGCAAGTAAATATTAATACATATTCTAACAATTATTCATTGCTTGCTATTTTTTTCAGAAAGTCGTATCTTAGAAAGTATTAGAAAGTAATAATAAAACACAAAAAACTCAGATCCTGTACAGCCTTCCTGCATCCAGTATACCATGCTGCAGAAACTCTCTCATTAACATGTATGGGACATATTTTTGTTACAGAATATTCCCATATGTCCCCACATATGGAAGAACTTTTTCAGGTGAAGCTTTAGGTTCATTGCCACTGTAGAGTGAACAGGTTAATTCCTGGGCCATAGCACAAGCTTCTTACCTGTGACGCAGGAGCTAATCACTAGTCCCTGTCTCAGTACCTGCCCCTAAATGTGTCAGGAGTTACTCATCCTGAGGCCAGGTTTAATCAGCTTTACTCCATTATTTCTCTATAGAAGAGGCACCATGGCATGATTTTACAATGGTAAAATAGACTTCCTCTAACTATACACCTTAGGTTTATTATGCTTGTGGTGTCACACATTGTAGAAACTAATCATTTCAGTTGAGAAGTCCTAATTAAAATGTTCTGGCTTCTTCTAAAGTTGGCTAACTTGCAGCAGCCGTTTCTCCAGTGTGTAAATAAGAATAGCCCACCAACCTCACAGAATGGTCTGTGCTGGAATCTGTATGACCCCTCTAGTAGAAATCATTGTTTTCTCATTTACTTCCCCAGTTGTCATAGCTGCAAATGTAAATGGGTAGTTTATGACTTTGATATTGATGGCCCATCATTGGGACCCCCACTGATCACCTGTTTGCTCATGACAACCTGATGTAAACGGTGTTCAGTTGAGCTTGTATTTTATCAACCTATGTAACTGCTTGGTAGCGTAGTTACAGCCGCTAATCAGTGTATGGCTCTGAGCTGTTCCGCGCTGTATATTTCCGGTCACTGCTGGAGCTGGTAAGAACTGTGAGGGAGGCAGGTGTCCAACACCCACCCATCTGAAAAGAATAGGTCATCAATAGTGATGAGCGAGTGTTCTCGTTGCTCAGGTTTTCCCGAGCACGCTCGGGTGACCTCCGAGTATTTATGACTGCTCGGCGATTTAGTTTTCATCCGGCAGCTGAATGATTTACAGCTACTAGCCTGCTTGATTACATGTGGAGATTCCCTAGCCACCAGGCAACCCCCACATGTAATCAAGCAGGCTAGTAGCTGTAAAGGTACCGTCACATTAAGCGACACTGCAGCGATCTAGACAACGATCCCGATCGCTGCAGCGTCGCTGTGTGGTCGCTGGAGAGCTGTCACACAGACAGCTCTCCAGCGACCAACGATGCCGGTCCCCTGGTAACCAGGGTAAACATCGGGTTACTAAGCGCAGGGCCGCGCTTAGTAACCCGATGTTTACCCTGGTTACCAGCGTAAACGTAAAAAATTACAAACACTACATACTTACATTCCGCTGTCTGTCCTCCGGCGCTGTGCTTTCCTGCACTCTCAGCGCCGGCCAGCCGTAAAGCAGAGCGGTGACGTCACCGCTGTGCTTTACGGCTGGCCGGCGCTCACAGCCAGTGCAGGAAAGCACAGCGCCGGGGGACAGACACCGGAATGTGAGTATGTAGTGTGTGTTTATTTTTTTTACGTTTACGCTGGTAACCAGGGCAAACATCGGGTTACTAAGCGCGGCCCTGCGCTTAGTAACCCGATGTTTACCCTGGTTACCAGTGAAGACATCGCTGAATCGGCATCACACGCCGATTCAGCGATGTCTGCGGGAGGTCCAGCGACGAAATAAAGTGCTGGACTTTCTGCTCCGACCAACGATGGCACAGCAGGATCCAGATCGCTGCTGCCTGTCATGTCAAACTGAACGATATCGCTAGCCAAGACGCTGCAACGTCACGGATCGCTAGCGATATCGTTCAGTGTGACGGTACCTTAAATCGTTCAGCTGCCGAGATGAAAACTGAATCTCCGAGCAGTCATAAATACTCGGAGGTCACCTGAGCGTGCTCGGGAAACCTGGGCAACGAGTATATTCGCTCATCACTAGTCATCAATATTAAAGTAGTGGGCAGCCCCTTCAAATGTTATTTTATAGACTAATATTCTAGTTTTGATATTTAATACCTATTCAGCCTGTAGAATTACAATATTCCATCACGGGGCGGGAAAAAAAACCTTCAAGTGCTTATCTGTTTTGGACTATTCCTTTCTGTTCCCAGACAAAATAATCTGGTGACAAGGAGTATTGCTGCTGTAATTGATGAAGGACGATGGAGACGAGTAATATCTGTTTCGTAATGTCTTTATACATGATACATTCCACTTCTTACATGACAATTATTCTGACCCCTCGGTTCCCTCTTATACTAGGAGTGTGAGTTTGACATAGGTAAACGCTGTACTAGATTTACATGAACTGTTTTTTTTTTTATGTATGAATTTTTGCATGTTGTACTTGTGAAATGGGAAAGGTTCTGCATTTTATGTCCTTATTTGTGTCAAGTGTCTGAACTGCGTACACCATGTCCTTGAAACCGGAGAGCCTGTAGTGAACGAAGATCTCCTAATGCCACTGAATGATTGGGTTAACCTTTCTACTGCTGGACATAAAGGATTTTAGCCAGAAGTGGATTCTACTCCATAGGAGCTAGCAATGATGAATTTTCTGTAATCGTTATTAGATTTGGACTTTGAATGTGTGTCAGACTGAGGCCACATTCACTATTTGGTCATTATTAGTGATGAGCAAATATACTCGTTACTAGAGATTTCCTGAGCACGCTCGGGGGTCCTCCGAGTATTTTTTAGTGCTCGGAGATTTAGTTTTTATTGCCGCAGCTGAATGATTTACATCTGTTAGCCAGCATAAGCACATGTGGGGGTTGCCTGGGAATCCCCACATGTACTTATGCGGGCTGACAGATGTAAATCATTCAGCTGCGGCAATAAAAACTAAATCTTCGAGCACTAAAACATACTCGGAGGATACCCGAGCATGCTCCAGAAATCTCGAGTAACGAATATATTCGCTCATCACTAGTCATTATCATACATCAGTATTTGTAAGCCAAAATCAGGAGTGGAACAGTCAGAGGATGCATTCTTCATAAACTCCTGGTTTTGGCTTAGAAATACTGATGTAAAATACTGATCAAATACTGAACATATGCCCATGGTCCAATAGCGGAACTTGCCTTTGCTGTCTATCTTCCTCTCTTGGACATACTTTGTACTAGTGTTCCATCCGTATTTAATCCATTTTCACTGATCCACTGTTAAGTCGGTGTATAAAGTCCACACGGTTTCCCTCCTTCAGTTTTTAAAATTGGATGAGAAAAAGTCAGATGCAGCATGTGGGAAAATAGTAGGCAATATGGATAGGATGACACAGGGATAAGAAATGGTCCATTTCTTTATGGATGTAGATTCACAGTTACATGAATGTAGCCACAGCAAATGCATTGTATAGACCTGTAGCCTAGGCTGTTTGTGTCCACGTGTAGGCCCTTGTGAAATAATGATACCTTGTGTGAGTGATTTAAAGGGGTTGTTACCTTTCAGATATTATTTGTCCCGAGCTGCTGTTTTTTTTTAATTAACCCGTGCTGTTCTCGCCTTCCCCATGTTCACCAGTGAGTTTCCTCCGGTATCTGGAATTGGCTGCGGCGCAGACGTCATGTTGACAGTCTGGCTGCCAATTGGTGAGCTGTGCTTCTCTGCCACCTCCAGCCCGCTGAACTCACTCATCCATCTGACATCCATTTTTCATCTCTTTTTTTCACAACTGTTTTTAAGAACCGAAAGTGGTAGATTACCTGAAATGCGTTTTATCTATTGATTCTTATTAATGGATCAGTGAAAAAGTGCAGTCTCTTTCATGTTTTATATGCATACTCATAGACTTTAATGGTTGACTGGGATCCGCAAAATGGATGAAAATAGGACATTCTTGGAGACTCACAGACCCAACACATTAATCCGTTTTTAAAAGGTATCCATGGGGATCAATAATGTCCGAGGAAAAATGGACGGCACACAAATGTGCAAATTTAGCATTGGCATCGCAAGTTTCACTTTCTGCGCTCTGTTATTTCTCAAGCTTCTCCCCTAATCTGTGTGGGAGGCTATATACAGGTGCTTCTCACAAAATTAGAATATCATCAAAAAGTTAAAATTTCAGTTCTTCAATACAAAAAGTGAAACTCATATTCTATAGTCATTACAAACAGTGATCTATTTCAAGTGTTTAGTTCTGTTAATGTTGATGAATATCATCTACCACTATGGGGTACTGTCAAGAGGAAGATGACACCAGACTCAACAATGCAGTTGAGCTGAAGGCTGCTATCAAAGCAACCTGGGCTTCCATAACACCTCAGCAGTGCTACAACTCCATGTCACGCAGCATTGATGCAGTAATTGATGCAAAAGGAGCCCCGATCAAGTATTTAGTGCATTTACTGAACATACATTTCAGTAGGCCAACATTTCGGATTTTACAATCATTTTTCAAGCTGGTGTTATAAAGTATTTTTACTGAGATGACTTTTTGGTTTTCATTCGCTGTATGCCATAATCATCAACATTAACAGAAATAAACACTTGAAATACATCACTCTTTTTACACCTTTAGGAAGCATTTGCAGGTGTTTTTTGTTAATCTAATTTACTGAGATAATGACTTTTGGGTTTTCATTGGCTGTAAGCCATAATCATCAATATAAACAAAAATAAACATTTAACCCCTTAGCGACCGCCGATACGCCTTTTAACGGCGGCCGCTAAGGGTACTTAAACCACAGCGCCGTTAATTAACGGCGCTGTGGAAAAAGTCCATAGCGCCCCCCAGAGGTCGATTTTCTCCGGGGTCTCGGCTGCCGAGGGTAGCCGAGACCCCAGAGAACATGATTCGGGGGGTTTTTAACCCACCCCGCATTTGCGATCACCGGTAATTAACCGTTTACCGGCGATCGCAAAAAAAAAAAAAAAAAAAAAAAAAGCGATCTCTTTTTAATTTCTCTGTCCTCCGATGTGATCGCACATCGGAGGACAGAGAAAAGGGGTCCCAGGTGGCCCCCCAATACTCACCTAGCTCCCCCGATGCTCCTCGTGTCTCCCGGTGGGCGCCGCCATCTTCAAAATGGCGGGCGCATGCGCAGTGCGCCCGCCGGCCGGCACCGGGAGAATCTTTGGGGTCTCGGCTGCCGGGGGTAGCCGAGACCCCAAAGAGCACGATCGGGGTCGGTATTACCGACCCCTGTTTTGCGATCGCCGGTAATTAACTGTTTACCGGCGACCGCAAAAAAAAAAAAAAAAAAAAGTAAAGTGTAATTCTCTGTCCTCTGATGTGATCGCACATCAGAGGACAGAGAAATAGGGGGATTCGGGGACCCTAGCATACTCACCTAGGTCCCTGGATCCTCTTGCTGCTCCTCCTGGCCGCCGGCAGCAGAACATGGCGGACGCATGCCCAGTGCGCCCGCCATCTGTCTCCATCTGCCGGCCGGCAGGAGAACAGCAGTTGGGGCTAAAATTAGGGGTAGGGGTAGGGGTAGGGTTAGGGGTAGGGTTAGGTTAGGGGTAGGGTTAGGTTAGGGGTAGGGTTAGGTTAGGGGTAGGGCTAGGGTTAGGGCTAGGGTTGGGGCTAAATTTAGGGTTAGGGTTGGGGCTAAATTTAGGGTTAGGGTTGGGGCTAAACTTAGGGTTAGGCTTCTTTCACACTTACGTCGGTACGGGGCCGTCGCAATGCGTCGGCCCGACATACCGAGGCACGTTTTGAAAATTGTGCACAACGTGGGCAGCAGCTGTAGTTTTTCAACACATCCGCTGCCCAATCTATGTCCTGGGGAGGAGGGGGCGGAGTTACGGCCACGCATGCGCGGTCAGAAATGGCGGATGCGACGTACAAAAAAACGTTTAATTGAACGGTTTTTTGTGCCGACGCTCCGCCAAAACACAACTGATCCAGTGCACGACGGACGCGACGTGTGGCCATCCGTCACGATCCGTCGGCAATACAAGTCTATGGGCAAAAAACGCATCCTGCGGGCACATTTGCAGGATCCGTTTCTTGTCCAAAACGACGGATTGCGACGGAATGCCAAACGACGCAAGTGTGAAAGTAGCCCTAGAGCTAGGGCTAGGGTTGGGGCTAAAGTTAGGGTTAGAGCTGGGATTAGGGTTAGGGTTTGGATTAGGGTTTGTATTAGGGTTAGGGTTGGCATTAGGGTTACGCTTGGGATTAGGGTTAGGTTTGGGATTAGGGTTAAGGTTAGGGTTGTGATTAGGGGTGTATTGGGATTAGGGTTAGGTTTGAGGTTAGGGTTGAGATTAGGATTAGGGGTGTGTTGGATTTAGGGTTTTGATTAGGGTTATGGTTAGGGTTGACATTAGGGTTGTTTTGGGGTAAGGGTTGTGATTATGGTTAGGGTTAGTGATTAGGACTATGGATGAGGTTGGGATTAGGGTTAGGGGTGTGTTGGGGTTAGGGTTGGAGCTAGAATTGGGGGGTTTCCACTGTTTACGTACATCAGGGGGTCTCCAAACTCGACAGCCAATTTTGCGCTCAAAAAGTCAAATGGTGCTCCCTCCCTTCTGAGCTCTGCCGTGCGCCCAAACAGTGGGTTACCCCCACATATGGGGCATCAGCATACTCGGGATAAATTGGACAACAACTTCTGGGGTCCAATTTCTCTTGTTACCCTTGTGAAAATAAAAACTTGGGGGCTACAAAATCTTTTTTGTGAAAAAAATAATATTTTTTATTTTCACGACTCTGCATTCTAAACTTCTGTGAAGCACTTGGGCATTCAAAGTTCTCACCACACATCTAGATAAGTTCCTTGGGGGGTCTACTTTCCAAAATGGGGTCACTTGTGGGGGGTTACTACAGTTTAGGTACATCAGGGGCTCTGCAATCGCAACATAATGCCCACAGACCATTCTATCAAAGTCTGCATTCCAAAAAGGCGCTCCTTCCCTTCCGAGCTCTGCCGTGCGCCCAAACAGTGGTTTACCCCCACATATGGCGCATCAGCGTACTCGGGATAAATTGGACAACTATTGCAGTCCAATTTCTCCTGTTACCCTTGTGAAAATAAAAACTTGGGGGCTACAATATCTTTTTTGTGAAAAAAAAAATATTTTTTATTTTCACGACTCTGCATTCTAAACTTCTGTGAAGCACTTGGGCATTCAAAGTTCTCACCACACATCTAGATAAGTTCCTTGGGGGGTCTAGTTTCCAAAATGGGGTCACTTGTGGAGGGTTTCTACTGGTTAGGTACATCAGGGGCTCTGCAAACGCAACATACCCGCAGACCATTCTATCAAAGTCTGCATTCCAAAACGGCGCTCCTTCCTTCCGAGCTCTGCCGTGCGCCCAAACAGTGGTTTACCCCCACATATGGGGTACCAGCATACTCAGGACAAATTGGACAACAACTTTTGGGGTCCAATTTCTCTTGTTACCCTTGTGAAAATAAAAATTTGGTGGCTAAAAAATCTTTTTTGTGGAAAAAAAAAATATTTTTTATTTTCACGGCTCTGCATTATAAACTTCTGTGAAGCACTTGGGCATTCAAGGTTCTCACCACACATCTAGATAAGTTCCATGGGGGGTCTAGTTTCCAAAATGGGGTCACTTGTGGGGGATTTCTACTGTTTAGGCACATCAGGGGCTCTCCAAACGCGACATGGCGTCCGATCTCAATTCCTGCCAATTCTACATTGAAAAAGTAAAACGGCACTCTTTCTCTTCCAAGCTCTGCGGTGCGCCCAAACAGTGGTTTACCCCCACATATTGGGTATCGACGTACTCAGGAGAAATTGCACAACAACTTTAGTGGTCTAATTTCTCCTGTTACCCTTGTGAAAATAAGAATTTGTGGGCAAAAAGATAATTTTTGTAGAAAAAATGCAATTTTTTTTTTCACGGCTCTACGTTATAAACTTCTGTGAAGCACATGGGGGTTCAAAGTGCTCGCCACACATCTAGATGAGTTCCTTAAGGGGTCTAGTTTCCAAAATGGTGTCACTTGTGGGGAGTTTCCACTGTTTAGGCACATCAGGGGCTCTCTAAATGTGACATGGTGTCCGATCTCAATTCCAGCCAATTCTGCATTGAAAAAGTCAAACGGCGCTCCTTCACTTCTAAGTTCTGCGGTGCGCCCTAACAGTGGTTTACCCCCACATATGGGGTATTGGCGTATTCAGGAGAAATTGCATAACAAAATTTATGGTTACATTTCTGTTTTTACACTTGTGAAAATAAAAAAAATGGTTCTGAATTAAGATGTTTGCAAAAAAAAGTTAAATGTTCATTTTTTCCTTCCACATTGTTTCAGTTCCTGTGAAGCACGTAAAGGGTTAATAAACTTCTTGAATGTGGTTTTGAGAACCTTGAGGGGTGTAGTTTTTAGAATGGTGTCACACTTCATTATTTTCTATCATATAGACCCCTCAAAATGACTTCAATTGTGATGTGGTCCCTAAAAAAAAATGGTGTTGTTAAAATGAGAAATTGCTGGTCAACTTTTAACCCTTATAACTCCCTAACAAAAAAAAATTTTGTTTCCAAAATTGTGCTGATGTAAAGTAGACATGTGGGAAATGTTATTTATTAACTTTTTCATGACATATCTCTCTGATTTAAGGGCATAAAAATACAAAGTTTGAAAATTGCAAAATTTTAAAAATTTTCGCCATATTTCCATTTTTTCATAAATAATCGCAAGTAATATCGAAGAAATGTTACCACTAACATGAAGTACAATATGTCACGAAAAAACAGTCTCAGAATCAGCGGGATCCGTTGAAGCGTTCCAGAGTTATAACCTCATAAAGTGACAGTGGTCAGAATTGCAAAAATTGGCCTGGTCATTAAGTACCAAATTGGCTCTGTCACTAAGGGGTTAAAATAGATCACTCTGTGATGACTGAGTTTCACTTTTTGTATTGAAGAACTAAAATTAACTTTTTGGTGCTATTCTAATTTTGTGAGAAGCACCTGTATGAGAAGTGGAGAAAGAAGCATGTTTCTTTGATAAAGGAGTATTGCAAAGTTTCATATAATAACTAGTACTTATGATCTATGAAAAGTGTAGTTTCTTTGTACTTACAGAAGTAATCATACTTGCATTACTCCTCTCTGTTAAACTTTTCTACCCAAAACTGTAAAAACTCATGTAATTTCTGTGTTGTATTTATACAACAATGATGGAAGTCATTAGTTATGGTGATGGATTGACACCATCAATAAATAATCTAGTATATTGGAAAGAAATGTGCATTTTGTGACTTTACACTGATTTTTTATTTTATTTTATTTTGCATTTTCCATAACTACGGTATATTAAAAGCAAAACCTTAATTGTGTTGCATGAAGTCCGAGTGTTCACACACAGCTTTCACATTGCAGGTTTTGGTGCGGCTTTTCTGCATTTTTTGGAGCAGATTACATGAGATTTGTCTACAGTACATGTTTAAGGTTAGATTTATTCACACAAAAAAAGCTGCAAAAAGGCAGCAAAATCCTAGGTTTCAGAGATGTGCCCTCTTTTTTTTTTTTTTTTTTTTTACTTTTTCCCTGATTTTGAGCACTGCAACGTTTTTGCACTTTCTCATTGCTTTCTATGAGTGAAAAATAGCTGAAATGCTGCATTGCTAAAACTCCGGAAAAGTGTGTGCATTCTGAAAACTTTTAGCCTTTGTTGGTACTATAAAATGCAGCTACTTTTCTGCAAAAAAAAGTGCTGAGGGTGATCATGGCCTAAGACTGCCAAGTACTTTATTTAGGTGAAATTTTCAGCATAATTTGAATGTAACACTTGCAGATTTTGATGTGGAAATGCTTCGGATACACTGCTCAAAATTCACATCAAATCCGTTTTGTGCCATTACGCATAAAGTGAACCTCTCTGCACAACCGCTACCAACCTCTTACCCGGGTGACAGGTTCAGAACAAGGAGCTTCTTCCTCCTGGCAGATTCAGAATCGGGGAAAACCATAACTTTGATCTCTGTAGTATAAAGTCACAGAGGTGAAGCCGCTCTTCCAAACAGATGAAGTGTAACTGTCATTTTATAAAAGTTTTTATATATTAGTGTTGCTGATTGTTGGGGGTCCGGGCCCTGAGACTTCCACTGATCGGTCAAAACACTGCTCGGAAGTCTGCAGCTCCTGCAGAACCATGTGTAGTGCACAGATTTTTGGTGTTCAGTCCTGTTGAAGCAGGAAATGACAGCTCTATATTGATGGAGAATCTGCATTACCTTTATTACAAACATTTTTACATCCCTGGAGCTTCTGTCTTTTGCTACTTTTACAAATCTGCTAGAAATATGTGTGCCATTTGGGTTTTCAGTCATTGCCTTGTAATATTTGTTTTTTGTTTTTTTTAGTAGAGTGCTATTTTTTTTTTTTTTTTTAATTATTATTTTTTGTAACTTTCATGCAGATTTTGGTAGGGTGTAATGAGGAAAGGATTTCCAGGCTTAAGGCATAGTTAAACCACCCTGCATAAATGATACTGTGTACTATCTGCTATGTAATTACTCAGCATTTGCCCTTATCAGTGCTCACTGATGTGAATTAGGTTTCTAGTCAAATTGGCTGCTGCTGATAAAACGTAGTCAAAATTTTGAAAATAAAAAAGTCTAGGGCTAACTGCACATAGAGGCCCCGTCACACATAGCGACGCTTGAGCGATTCCGACAGTGATACGACCTGTCAGGGATAGCTCAAGCGTCGCTATGTGGTCGCTGGTGAGATGTCAAACAGTGAGATCTCACCAACGACGCAGCAGCGATGCGGCGACCTGTAGCGACCTGTATAACGATGCTGTTTCATGACGATTCAATGGGACGTCCTGTCATGAGGTCGTTGGTAAGGTGTCAAACACAGCGATGTGTGCTACCCAGCGGGACCTCAACGATCAAAAAATGGCCCAGGCCATTCCGACACGACCAGCGATCTCACAGCAGGGGCCTGGTCGCTGCTACTTGTCACACATAGCGAAATCGCTACTGAGATCGCTGTTGCGTCACAAAACTTGTGACTCAGCAGCGATCTCGCTAGCGATCTCGCTGTGTGTGACGGGGGCTTAAGATAAGTCGTATACACTCATAATGCATACAGTCAGCATCCACAGGGGCCTGCTGCGAAAAAATAATGGTTTGTAGATTTCTAGCCGCAAGAGAGGCCAAAAGGACACGCTTTTCGCCTACATCTGGTCAGTAGGAGCTTATGAAACTATTAAAGTTTCGTCTGGGAGGGTATATACGATTGCCTATGTGTACAAATGTAGTTAGCATGCACTACATGTATTTTAGTTTTTTTTTTTTCCCCCCTTCTGTTTGCTTCTGAAAATACACTGTAGCTGCGACAGACCACATGATGACAACGTCACCCACCCTTTAGTGGTGAATGGCTACACCCTTTGTTTTCACAATTGTGCAGTCATTGGCCATAATGGTGATTGGGGTTTTCGCTGCACAATGTAGGTATCGCCCTTTATCTTGAATTCTTTCTGGTGTGTGCTATTAGCCGATCTGCTGTTCCTCCTCCTAACCTCTCAGAGCACACAGGCCTGCACCCCTTATGAATTCGAGCTGATGCAGCTTCATCCCCCTCCTCCCTTTCTTTTACATTAGTCTAGAGTCTTTTTTTTTCCTTTTTTTTTTTTTTTTAAAGTACCGGAGTCATACAGAGCCTTAACAAAGAACCTCCAGACAAGCACTAGAGGCTCCAGACTGCTGGAAAGTGTAGAAGATGCCACCTTGCCTTAAGATATATTAACGCGTCCCTTCACTTTCACAACAAAATGCTTATGATGCAGGACTCCGCGGTATAAAACGTTTTCTAAATCGCTCCTTTAGTGATTTTTGTTGAAAACCTGCTGCACCGATCTCCTGAAGTCTGTGCAGCATGCTACACTAAGCCGTGTCCTGCTCGTCACTTAGCTGCCATGTTCAGTGCAGGAATGAGCACTGTAAAATCCTGTGCCGATTGCTCCTGCACCGATGGTGTAGCCTAGCAGGAGGACGCTGCGTCGTCTAGTGCAGCCGGCAGTACAACCTTAGGGCTGTCCGATCTCCGGGATATCAGCAAAAATTGCTAATAGTGTAATTTAGAAATATACAGTACTTATATTTAAGAGCCCTGCACTATAATCATTTTGTCATGATAGTGTAGGAATTCTTCTTAACCCCTTAATGACCGCCAATACGTCTTTTAACTGACCTGAGATATAAGAGAATAGCCTCCCCATACAGATGACAATCCAGCATCTGTCAGTTGTACACTATAGCTGACAACTTGCTGTACCAGCCACGATCAGTATTTGCACCATCTAAATCTGTTTAACCCCTTAGATGCTGCTGTCAATAGTGACTACATCATTATAAATGGTTAACAGTGTGTGGGGGCTTCTTCTTTATCCCAATTGGTGCACTTAGATCATGATTTTGTTGTCCTGATGTTTGCCATGGCAATTCATGACCAAATAGCGGCCTTAGAGTCTGACGGCTGTAGTAATCTGTTTAGAAGTTAGCAACATTTAGGTGGTAAAAATGCACATTTTCATTTCTGTCATACCACTTTGCATTAATTCCTGTAAAGCACCTGAAGGGTTAATAAACTACCTGACAGCAGTTTTCAATATGTTTAGGGGTGCTGTTTTTAAAATGGTATCACGTTTGTGGGTTTCCCAATATATGGGACCCCTAAAGTCACTTCAAACATGGATAAGTCCCTAAAAAAATAAATTTTGTAAATTTCTTTGAAAAAATGAAAAATTGCTGCTACATTTTTAAACCTCCTAAAATGCTAACAAAATAAAATAACATTTTACAAATGGTGCTGATGTAAAGCCGATATGTGGGAAATGTTATTTATTAATGGTTTGCTGTTGTATGACTATCTGGATTAAAGGGATAATCATTCAAATTTAGAAAATTGCTAATTTTTTAACATTTTTCTCAAATTTTTGATATTTTTTATAAATAAACACAAAAAATGTTGAACAAAATTTACCATTATCATAAAGTATAATGTGTCACGAAAAAAGAATCTCAAAATCACTGGGATTTGTTGAAGCGTTGCAGAGTTATTACCACATAAAGTGACACTGGTCAGATTTCAAAAATTTGGCTCGGTCACTAAGGGGTTAAGTATGTTACATAACTTTGCCAATATATAATAATATTTTGATATGAAACCTGAGTTCTCATTGTCCAGCCCAGCGTTATGTTCCATTTTGATTCCAAAAGTGATGCTATGGTTCCGATAGAAAGTATAACTAGGAATATAAATCTTCACAATTTCAGGTTTTTTTTTCTTTTGTTTTTGTTTATGTAGTGTTTAGTTAGGCTACTTTCACACTAGCATTTTTTTAAATCCGTCACAATGCGTAGTTTTGCAGAAAAAACGCATCCTGCAAAAGTGCTTGCAGGATGCGTTTTTTCCCCATAGACTTCTATTGACGACGTATTTGCGAAGGATTGGCACACTTCGCATCCGTCTTGCGACGGATGCGTCGTGCTTTGGCGGACCGTCGGGAGAAAAAAACCCTACATGTAACGTTTTTTTCTCCCGACGGACCGCTTTTTCCGACCGCACATGCGCGGCCGGAACTCCGCCCCCACCTCCCCACACCTTACAATGAGGCAGCGGATGCGCCGGAAAAATGCATCCGCTGCCTCCATTGTGCAATGCAGCAAACGCTAGTGTCGGAATCTCTCCCCGACGCATTGCGACGGGGAGATTCCGACGCTAGTGTGAAAGGAGCCTAAATGGTAATAATGCATATAATGCAATAATGCATCTGCTGTGCATAACTCTAATCTATGTATTTGTATTAAATCTATAGAATCCAGCCACTATCACAAGAATACTTCTGAGTCATTTCAACTGGGACAAGGAGAAGCTAATGGAGAGGTGAGTGCTTTTCTGTGTAAAATCCCATTAATCTGCACAGTGATTTCTTATTTCAGTCATTTCTGGAAAACAAGATGCTTGGTTGTGCTCTTAAGAAAAAAAAAAAAAATAAGACTTTGGGAAGTGTGAACAGTCAGTCCACTGTGCATGATGTTTGGGTAATACCTTCTGAAGCTTTTACAATCTTGCTCCTGAATTTTGTTGTAAATGTAGCTGAAGCATTGCTGTTTTGCACAGACTGTCTTTTGTGGACGTGGTAACAAAATAGATAAGGCAAGACTGTAAAGCTTCTGTTCAATGCACGGCCATAAGTGAACTCTCTGTATGTCTATAATAATAAATATGCATGTACAAAAAGATTGTATCTATATTTTCAATAAAAAACATGTGGTGTTCTAATTAAATAACATACTGACTTCTGTGTGTAGGACATACTATGCTTTGTCTGTACCATCTTAAAGGGGTTGTTGGAAGGAAAAATCTAAGAAAAAAACTAAATTAAATGAAACACTTTGATTTGTTACAGCTTGCATACATGACATTATACATGCAAAAACTAGCATATGTCATAGAGCTTCAATGTCAAGACTGCACCACTCTTTCCTCTGGTTATGAGACGATGCTTACTCATACTATACTAGCTGCTCATTATATACATATATGCTCTACGCCAGACCTGGGCATTTTGTCACCTGCAGGCCACATCCAGCTTTTTGGCTGTTCCAGTATGGCCTGCAGACTGAGACAGCTGAAGGGCTGAAAACAGTGGCTTTCAGGCAGCACCATGCAGCCGCCCTCCCCCGCCCAGCGAGCCGATGTCACCACTTTCTACATCCTCGGAATATATAAGGGGCCGTGTGTAGGCTCATACTGTAAATAAATAGGGGGACTGTGTGTGGAATCATTGTATGCAGGGGTTCTGTGTAGGGGCTCATACTGTGTATACGGGCTGTGTGCGTATATTGGGGCTGTGTGCGGGCTCATACTGTAAACGTGGACTGTGTGGAATCGTATTGTATGCAGGGATTCTGTGTAGAAGCTCATACTCTATATAGGGGCTGTGTGCGGGCTCATACTGTAAACGTGGACTGTGTGGAATCATATTGTATGCAGGAGTTCTGTGTAGGGGCTCATACTGTATATAGGGGCTGTGTGCGGGCTCATACTGTAAACGGGGACTGTGGAATCATATTGTATGCAGGAGTTCTGTATAGGGGCTCATACTGTATATAGGGGCTGTATGCGGGCTCATACTGTAAACAGGTGGACTGTGTGGAATCATTGTATGCAGAAGTTCTGTGTAGGGGCTCATACTGTATATAGGGGCTGTATGCGTATATAGGGGCTGTGTAGGGGCTCATACTGTAAATGGGGACTGTGTGGAATCATATTGTATGCAGAAGTTCTGTGTAGGGGCTCATACTGTATATAGGGGCTGTATGCGTATATAGGGGCTGTGTGCGGGCTCATACTGTAAATGGGGACTGTGTGGAATCATATTGTATGCAGGAGTTCTGTGTAGGGGCACATACTGTATATAGGGGCTGTGTGTGGGCTCATACTGTAAACAGGTGGACTGTGTGGAATCATATTGTATGCAGGAGTTCTGTATAGGGGTTCATACTGTATATAGGGGCTGTATGCGGGCTCATACTGTAAACAGGTGGACTGTGTGGAATCATATTGTATGCAGGAGTTCTGTATAGGGGCTCATACTGTATATATGGGCTGTGTGCGGGCTCATAATGTAAAGGGTCATTCCATATCAAGTGATCCAAATATGAATTTTTTTTTTTTTACCTGACGTCTTTAGATTTTTTTTATTTTTTGTTTTTATGAAGTACAACTTTAGATAATTACAAATTAAAAGTTAAGAATTTTTTTCTTCATCAGTTAATTTTTTACAGATTTTTAAAGTTTTGAAAAAGTGCGGATTTTGGCCTAGTAAGGCTTTACATTTTTTATCATATCTCGGGCTAGAATTAAGATAGGTGGGAGAGGCATCACTTTTCTCAGAACGGTGCCAGCTTTCATTTGATATGTCACAAGACTATGTTTCTTGATATTTTGTTTTGGAGAAAACAAATTCAAAATTTTGATGCGCAATTGTGAAAAAAACGTATGTTCTAAAATTGTGAAAACATGCATGTGTGTTACTTGTGTTCTTGTTTATATTTGTACAGGGATTCAACTTGGGACCTGTCAAATTTGTATTTTTTTTTTAAGCCTTGCATCATCTGATTTTATGTTTGCGTGAGTTTCTTCCCTTTTCTTTTCAAATTACAACTTATTGAATTCATCATTTATATGTAACAATAAAAATACACAAAAACCAAATCCCGAAGTGCCAGAATAAATACATCTTAATCATCATAACACAACTTGCTCAGCATTTTCAACCTGAATTCTTTGAACAAGCCAAAAGAAAAAAAGGTGATCATATCACCAAGTGTGATTTTCCAAATACAGTCTCATCCTAATTATATGTTAAAAACCAGATTAACCCCTTACCGGCATCGGACGTACTATACCGTCCGATGCCGGCTCCCCTGCTTTGATGCAGGGCTCCGCGGTGAGCCCGCACCAAAGCCGGGACATGTCAGCTGTTTTGAACAGCTGACATGTGCCCGTAATAGGCGCGGGCAGAATCGCGATCTGCCCGCACCTATTAACTAGTTAAATGCCGCTGTCAAACGCAGACAGCAGCATTTAACTACCGCTTCCGGCCGGGTGGCCGGAAATGACGTCATCGCCGACCCCCGTCACATGTCCGGGGGTCGGCGATGCGTCTCCATTGTAGCCATAGAGGTCCTTGAGACCTCTATGGTTACTGATTGCCCGTCGCTGTGAGCGCCACCCTGTGGTCGGCGCTCACAGCACACGTGCAATACTGCTACATAGCAGCGATCAGCAGATCGCTGCTATGTAGCAGAGCCGATCGTGCTGTGCCTGCTTCTAGCCTCCCATGGAGGCTATTGAAGCATGGCAAAAGTTAAAAAAAAAAGTTTAAAAAAATGTGAAAAAAATAAAAAAAACATAAAAGTTTAAATCACCCCCCTTTCGCCCCAATCAAAATAAATCAATAAAAAAAATATCAAATCTACGCATATTTGGTATCGCCGCGCTCAGAATTGCCCGATCTATCAAATAAAAAAAAGTATTAACCTGATCGCTAAACAGCGTAGCGGGAAAAAAACTCGAAACGCCAGAATTACGTTTTTTTGGTCGCCGCGACATTGCATTAAAATGCAATAACGGGCGATCAAAAGAACGTATCTGCACCGAAATGCTATCATTAAAAACGTCATCTCGGCACGCAAAAAATAAGCCCTCAACCGACCCCAGATCACGAAAAATGGAGACGCTACGAGTATCGGAAAATGGCGCATTTTTTTTTTTTTTTTTTTTTTTTTTTTTTAGCAAAGTTTGGAATTTTTTTTCACCACTTAGATAAAAAATAACCTAGTCATGTTTGGTGTCTATGAACTCGTAATGACCTGGAGAATCATAATGGCAGGTCATTTTTAGCATTTAGTGAACCTAGCAAAAAAGCCAAACAAAAAACCAATGTGGGATTGCACTTTTTTTGCAATTTCACCGCACTTGGAATTTTTTTCCCATTTTCTAGTACACGACATGCTAAAACCAATGATGTCATTCAAAAGTACAACTCGTCCCGCAAAGAATAAGCCCTCACATGGCCAAATTGACGGAAAAATAAAAAAGTTATGGCTCTGGGAAGGAGGGGAGCGAAAAACGAACACGGAAAAACGAAAAATCCCCTGGGCATGAAGGGGTTAAAAGAACCAATATTTTTTCCACCTATTTATACATGTAACAATTTTTTTTCTATTATATCACTAAACAAGAAGAATAGTACAGTAGTTAAATCCTTGTTTTATAAAATATGAACTAATCAAACAATTAATAGTAGGTTTTTACACTGGCCTTTTATCATCAATGTGTCCCTTCTAGTGGGTGAAATGTCATCTTGTCCATAAGCGCTTACTAGCAATGGCCGTTTCCTTTTGTGTCAGAGTATGTGCGGCCGGTCATGGTGCTCGGCTCCACCTGAGTTATATCTGATTTTTGTAACTTTTACAATGTCTGGTTTTCTTGGATACACAAAGGACGGCGCTGGACCAGAAGCTGCAGAAAAGTCCTTTCTACTTCTTCATTTTCACAATTTTTGGAGAGTCCAGTAGTCGCCACCAGCAGCAATCATATTCACAGGTCACATCACCAGTTATGCCATCCGTTGCCAATCTTGTGCCACCTTCTACCAACGTCATGGATGTCACTCTCTTTGCTGAATGAAAAAAACCCTTGTTTTTATTTCTGTTTCACTACATGGGATGACAGTGCGGTATTTCAGAGTCCCCTTTCTGCTTCCTGTAACTGAGGTTTTCACAAACTCTCCTCCTCTTCGTAGTCCTGGTTTGTACAATACATGAACTGGATGTTAAGAATATTTTTCTCCCTCCATTTGAGGAGTTGCCTGGGTGTTAAGATTTTGTGTGAATGTGGCCTCTGGAGGCCCGAGCTGCCGGCCAGTCATCTGCTCTGCATTTTTACTGTCTACTCCTGGTCATTCTCAGCCCTAACAAAGCTTTCTCCTCTGTCCTCTCCTGCTTCTAAGCTGTAACATAATAAAATAATACAGTAATATCTGAAATCATGGATTATTTGGTAAATATAGACCCCACACTGTTAGGCTGGGTTCCCATTGCGTTATGGGAACGCGCTTAACGGACAGCGTTGCACGGCGAAATTAACGCCGTGCAACGCGTCCGTTAGCGCGCCCATTCACGGCAATGGGAACGCGCAGCACTAGCGCGTGCCATGTTCGGCACGCACTAGCGACGCGCCGGTGTTTCCTGGTGCGCCGCGGACGCTGCTCGCAGCGTCCGAGGCGCGCCCGCGGTCCGTTCCCCACTCTCGCAGATCGGGGATCTGCGAGAGCGGGGACGTTACCGCGACCCCAGGACGTGGCCCCATTAAAAACATTGCGTTAGCGCAACCCACTAGCGCTAAACGGGTTGCACTAACGCAATGTGACCCTAGCCTTAGATCATAGACTGAACAGATCTGAATGCGAGATTTTCGAATTGACACTGTAATATTTTTATTTTTAAAAATATGATCCCATCACGATCCCAGCTTGTATTTTGGTACAGATGTGGCTAGGAGCATAGCAGGCACATGTGCAGTTTTTGAAATTTTTAAATTACATGTAAAGCGCCATGGAATAAATGGCGCTATAAAAATGTATAATAATAATAATAATAAAAATTAAACATTTTTTTCGGAAATGCGTTTTAAAGTTTTGCACTTGCGTTCGCATAGGTAAAATATTATCAAAGATACTCTTGTGACATATCTGGTGAAAGCATGTACAGTTCTGAGTAGAATAGTGTTTATTTTGTTTCTCTATTTTCTAGCCTGAGTTATGGGGAGAAATGTAAAGGCAGGCAACACCGAAATTCGCACTTTTTCCAAACTTTGAAAATCAATAAAAAAATTTAAAAAATCTAGAAATGTTTTTTTCTTCACATTTTGCATTCTCTGATACACTATTACCAAATAACAAAATCTCAAAAGAATTAAAAATATGGTGGTAAAAATCATTGGTTCACTTGACATGGAATGACCCTAAACAGGGGGACACTGTGGAATCATATTGTATGCAGGGGTTCTGTGCAGGGGCTCATACTGTATATAGGGGTTGTTTGCGGGCTCATACTGTAAACAGGTGGACTGTGTGTGGAATCATATTGTATGCAGGGGTTCTGTGTAGGTTCTCAT
The DNA here is from genome assembly GCF_032444005.1 of Ranitomeya imitator. Taxonomy (NCBI): domain Eukaryota; kingdom Metazoa; phylum Chordata; class Amphibia; order Anura; family Dendrobatidae; genus Ranitomeya; species Ranitomeya imitator. Next base: position 438,441,843 of record NC_091285.1, read on the forward strand.
ACTGTATATAGGGGCTGTGTGTGGGCTCGTACTGTAAACAGGGACTGTGTGTGGAATCATTGTATGCAGGAGTTCTGTGTAGGTTCTCATACTGTATATAGGGGCTGTGTGTGGGCTCGTACTGTAAACAGGGACTGTGTGTGGAATCATATTGTATGCAGGAGTTCTGTGTAGGGGCTCATACTGTATATTGGGGCTGTGTGCGGGCTCATACTGTAAACAGGGACTGTGTGTGGAATCATTGTATGCAGGAGTTCTGTGTAGGGGCTCATACTGTATATAGGAGCTGTGTGTGGAATCATATTGTATGCAGGAGTTCTGTGTAGGGGCTCATACTGTATATTGGGGCTGTGTGCGGGCTCGTACTGTAGACAGGGACTGTGTGTGGAATCATTGTATGCAGGAGTTCTGTGTAGGGGCTCATACTGTATATTGGGGCTGTGTGCGGGCTCGTACTGTAGACAGGGACTGTGTGTGGAATCATTGTATGCAGGAGTTCTGTGTAGGGGCTCATACTGTATATTGGGGCTGTGTGCGGGCTCGTACTGTAGACAGGGACTGTGTGTGGAATCATTGTATGCAGGAGTTCTGTGTAGGGGCTCATACTGTATATTGGGGCTGTGTGCGGGCTCATACTGTAGACAGGGACTGTGTGTGGAATCATTGTATGCAGGAGTTCTGTGTAGGGGCTCATACTGTATATAGGAGCTGTGTGTGGAATCATATTGTATGCAGGAGTTCTGTGTAGGGGCTCATACTGTATATAGGGGCTGTGTGCGGGCTCATACTGTAAACAGGGACTGTGTGTGGAATCATATTGTATGCAGGAGTTCTGTGCAGGGGCTCATACTATATATAGGGGCTGTGTGTGGGCTCATACTGTAAACAGGGACTGTGTGTGGAATCATATTGTATGCAGGAGTTCTGTGTAGGGGCTCATACTGTATATTGGGGCTGTGTGTGGAATCATATTGTATGCAGAAGTTCTGTGTAGGGGCTCATGCTGTATATAGGGGCTGTGTGTGGGCTCATACTGTAAACGGACTGTGTGTGGAATCATATTGTATGCAGGGGTTCTGTGTAGGGGCTCATACTGTATATAGGGGCTGTGTGCGGGCTCATACTGTAAACGGGGACAGTGTGTGGAATCATATTGTATGCAGGAGTTCTGTGTAGGGGCTCATACTGTATATAGGATCTGTGTGTGGAATCATATTGTATGCAGGAGTTCTGTGTAGGGGCTCATAATGTATATAGGAGCTGTGTGTGGAATCATATTGTATGCAGGAGTTCTGTGTAGGGGCTCATAATGTATATAGGAGCTGTGTGTGGAATCATATTGTATGCAGGGGTTCTGTGTAGGGGCTCATACTGTATATAGGGGTTGTTTGCGGGCTCATACTGTAAACAGGTGGACTGTGTGTGGAATCATATTGTATGCAGGGGTTCTGTGTAGGTTCTCATACTGTATATAGGGGCTGTGTGCGGGCTCATACTGTAAACAGGGACTGTGGAATCCTATTGTATGCAGAAGTTCTGTGTAGGGGCTCATGCTGTATATAGGGGCTGTGTGTGGGCTCATACTGTAAACGGACTGTGTGTGGAATCATATTGTATGCAGGGGTTCTGTGTAGGGGCTCATGCTGTATATAGGGGCTGTGTGTGGGCTCATACTGTAAACGGACTGTGTGTGGAATCATATTGTATGCAGGGGTTCTGTGTAGGGGCTCATACTATATATAGGGGCTGTGTGTGGGCTCATACTGTAAACAGGGACTGTGTGTGGAATCATATTGTATGCAGGAGTTCTGTGTAGGGGCTCATACTGTATATAGGGGATGTGTGTGGGCTCATACTGTAAACGGGGACGGTGTGTGGAATATTGTATGCATGGGGTCTGTAGGGGCTGATACTGTATATAAGGACTGTGTGCATATATAGGGGCTGTGTGCGGGCTCCTACAGTATAAGTGAGGGCTGTCAGCATAATAAATTCTGCTCAGTATTAAGTGACACAATAAACATAAAATAATTATAATGAATATATTAATATTGAACAGAATAAATGCACCCCTCCACAACAGTCACGGTCTCATGTGGCCCCTCGGGGGAACTAATTGCCCCTGCTCTGTTCGCTATCAGACAGGAGAGGCTGGCTCATTTATTGCAGTCGGCCCTTTACAGTGATGATCTTGATGTAAAGACAGTAATGGTATGGGGACCAAGCCATCCTTCACTTAGGAATGGGTCGACTTATAACATTGAGGAAACGTCAGGGCTTCCATTTTCCCCATGGCGAGATTTAATCTGCACAATTCAGGACAGAATTGAAAATTTAAGTTTATTAGTATGGGGACAATACAAATATCTCGCTGAGGATCTGTTTATACCAAGGAAGGTGAGGGGCACAAGGGGGTATTCTTTGCGTCTGGAGGAGAGAAGGTTTTTCCACCAACATAGAAGAGGATTCTTTACTGTTAGGGCAGTGAGAATCTGGAATTGCTTGCCTGAGGAGGTGGTGATGGCGAATTCAGTCGAGGGGTTCAAGAGAGGCCTGGATGTCTTCCTGGAGCAGAACAATATTGTATCATACAATTATTAGGTTCTGTAGAAGGACGTAGATCTGGGGATTTATTATGATGGAATATAGGCTGAACTGGATGGACAAATGTCTTTTTTCAGCCTTACTAACTATGTTACTATGTTACGAAGTGACTTTTAGGATGATGTGGTAATCAATGTATCCCCTTTCTATGAAATGTTTCTATAAAACTCTGAATTTCAGATCTGTTTTTATTTGGTGCACCTTTGGACTCTTTACCTCTTAGAGCACAAGCCGTTTTTTCAGTAATTTTGGCACCGTGTGTATTGTTTTTCCTTTCTGGCATTGAGTCGCTCTGATAATAACAAGTTGTTCTTTTTTTGCTTGTATAGGTATTTTGATGGCAACTTGGAGAAACTCTTCTCGGAATGTCACGTCATAAACCCTAGTAAGAAGTCTCGGACACGGCAGATGAACACACGTTCCTCTGCCCAAGATATGCCCTGTCAGATTTGCTACTTGAATTACCCAAACTCAGTAAGTGGTTTTGTAATTATGATCCTGATTAACGGGGTTGTCCGCTACTCTGACAACCCCTTTTCAATCATCCTATTCCTAACCTAAAATAATAGCCTGCATTCCTCTTCGGTGCTGGCACTGTTAGTGACGTCAGCTCTGGGATTCCCTTTGCTTACATGACATTATGTCACGTGAGCCCTGCAGCCAATCAGGGGCCACTAATAGGCTGTTTTACTCACTCTTTCTTCAGACATATCTGACATCTGGAGGAAGTCAGAGAGCAGCAGCAGCTCTCATATCTTCTGAATGTCCGTTTTATCTGAATGAAGTGAGTATGGAGCGGGCTATTAGAGGCCGCTAAGTGGCTGCAGGGCTCGCATGAGCACTGGAGGTTAGTACAGTTTATTTTTTTGCATGGGACAATATGGTAATTGAGAAGGGGTTGTCCAAGTAGTGGGCAACCCCTTTTAAAAGGAATCTGTCAGAAGATTTTTGCTATGTAATCTGAGAGCAGCATAATGTAGGTGCAGAGAGCCTGATTCCAGCTATGGGTCACTTACTAGGCTGTGTCTTGTAGTTTCAATCCAATCAGTGTTTTTGTCATCTGGTGATTAACACTAAACACTTGAATATCCGAGGCAGAAATCCAAAGCTAAAACTGGCTGCGAATGTGTAGATGCATGTGTTGCAGATCCACGAAAAGTGTAAGAGAAAAAAGTTTCTTCCAGAAAAATATTTGTTTATGGGTAATAAAGTATAATATATCTATCATATTACTTTATCACTGTTTTGTAAATTTTTTCCACTTTTTTCTTGCTTTATTACTTTGTCCCACTCTGTAACTTTCACTTTTTGCAGTCTGATCGCGTGTAAAGCATAGCAAATCAGGAATTATGCTTTTACAAACTGCCACAGCTGCACTGATAGACAAACTTGCTACATCATGCTCTGACCATGATCTAGCAAGCTTGCTAGCTCTGGTGCCTCGGATTTAGACATCGGGTCACCATGGCAACGACCGACCACCCCCCCCCCCCCCCCTTGCACTTACGTCATGGGGACACGGATCAGAGAGCAGATGGGGCTCCCTTCGATTGATTGCCCTCTAAATACTGCGATCGATATCAGTATTTATGGGGTTAAGTGCTGGGAGCGATGCTGGCAAGACTCCTGTACTGAGTGCTGGATGTCAGCTGTCAGAATCAGCTGAGACCCGGCGGCGATTGCGCGCACACAGCTTGTGTGTACACAAAATCCCTATGACTTATCCATACGTCATAGGTCTGTAAGTACCAGCCGACCATGACGTACAGAATACATCCGATGTCTGGAAGGGGTTAGTAATAATAACAATAATAATAATCATTGTGTTTATATAGCATCAACATATTCCGCAGCACTTTAAGATTATGCAGGGAAACTTTAACCCCTTAGTGATGTAAACAATTTTTCTTATTGCATTTTCATTTTTCCCCCCTTTTCAAGTAGCCATAACTTTATTTTTATGAGGGCTTGTATTTTTGTGGGATGAGTTGCGGTTTTGAATGACATTTATTTTAACATATAGAATATGGGTAAAATGGCAAAAAATTCCTAGTGCAGTAAAATGGTGAAGTGGTTTGGTATTTATTTTTGCAGTGTTTAGGCTGGGGCTACACGGCAACATGTCATGCAACAGCTATTCTCTGAAAAGTCGTGTGTCAAAAACTTTTGTGTAACATAAACTTCAATTCAAGTGACCTGCGACTTATCTGCAATTTGGCTGTTTTCTTTACAGCAAAATCAGAGCTCCAACAGTCATGCGACAGGCAGACTTACTGTCGTGTGCCAATTTTAGAGTTCTGATTTTTACTGTATATAAAGGATAATCCAACAGATTTATAAAAACATTTGCAATCCAAGTCCCAACGCTACACCATAGGAAATCATTGCAGTGATTGTTGCAATGTGTTGCTACGACTTCATTGATGTGGGACACACGTCTCTGTTCAGCCTTAGCCTAATTGAGTAGAAAAAAATGACCTTACATGATTTTCCAGGTCAGTACGATTACTATAATACTAAACAAGTATAGCTTGTTTTTTTACTATTTGTGTCTTAACCTCTTCACAACATTCTCCGTACATATTAGGCGCTGCGGGAAGTGCCTTTTCGCAAACCACCTTATGAGTACGGCACTTGCTCACTAGCAAAACCTGTAATATCATCAGTGGGTGTCAGCTATACATCATAGCTGACACCCTGCAGTAACACCCACTATCGGTGCTAGCTCTAATCGATGGCGTTTAACCCCTATGATCAGTGCTAACAGCGATCACGAGCGTTTAACGCCTCTGATGCCGCTGCCTGTACTGATAGTGGCATCGATCTGCTTACAGAGTACCGTAAGTGGGCTCCCTCTCTGCTCCTATCAGCACATGATTGCATCATGCTGATGGTCTCCATGGTGACACTAAGCCGAAAAATGGCCCCAGGGTCACCCAGGTATGGTGGCCTGTAAGGTCCCATGGAGAGCTGGACCTAACATGCCTCCTGCCTTTGTTTGATTAACTGGTCTAATGCTCTGCAAAGTAAAAGCATTGGAGACTATTAGATCAGGGCAGATAAAATTGATGTCCCATCCTGGGACCAAGTAAAAAAAAAAAAAATAAGTGAAATAAAATGTGTCCTTATGGAGGACAGGTGCTTTGGGATCCATCCTGACAGGGCGTATACCGCCCAAACATATGCACCCAACAGTGTCCACAAGCGCTTCCCAAAACAACACTCCTTTCTTGTGTAGCTTTCCCGTGTGCCTGAACAGTTCTTTTCTCAAACATATGGGGCATCGATCTACTCAAGCAATTTCACTACAAATTTGGCAGTTCATCTTCTCTTGTTACCTTTATGAAAATGAAACATTTTTGATTTTTCCAGTCTAATATTTTAAAATTCAATGAATCACCTGTGGGTTCAAGGTGCTCACCACACCTCTAGATAAATTCCTTGAGGGGTGTAGTTCCTAAAATAGGGTCACTTGTGGAGGTTGCCATTATTTAGGCACATCAGTCCGTTCTGCAAACACGACATGGCATCCGCTCTCTATTCCAGCTAGTTTTACTCTTCAAAAGTCAAATAGTGCACCTTCCCTTCCAAACCCTGCTGGACGCTCCTAAACAGAAGTTTTGCACCACATATGAGGTGAGGTGTACTCGGGAGAAATTGCACAACAAATTGTACTGTCCATTTTCTCCTGTTACCCTTGTGAAAATGAAAAATTTGGGGTTATAGCAACATTTTTGTGTGAAGGATGGCAATTTTCATTTTTTCTTTCCACATTTTTAATTTCTGTGAAACAACTAAAGGGTTAATAAACTTCTTGAATGTGGTTTTGACCGCTTTGTGGGTGTAGTTTTGAAATTGGTTTATTTTTCCTAAAAATAAAAAAAATGTGGAAAATCAGTGACCATGATGGGGATGAGGAGCCATACCTTACAGGATGAGCCATGCACACCATGCACACCAGGATGGGAATGAGGAGCCATGCATACCAGGATGGGGATGAGGAGCCATGCATACCAGGATGGGGATGAGGGGGCCGTGCATACCAGGATGGGGATGAGGGAGCCGTGCAGACCAGGATGGGGATGAGGAGCTACAGTATTCATACCAGGATGGGGATGAGGATCTATTCATACCAGGATGGGGATGAGGAGCCATGCAGACCAGGATGGGAATGAGGGAGCCGTGCAGACCAGGATGGGGATGAGGGAGCCGTGCAGACCAGGATGGGGATGAGGAGCTACAGTATTCATACCAGGATGAGGATCTATTCATACCAGGATGGGGATGAGGAGCCATGCAGACCAGGATGGGAATGAGGGAGCCGTGCAGACCAGGATGGGGATGAGGGAGCCGTGCAGACCAGGATGGGGATGAGGAGCTACAGTATTCATACCAGGATGGGGATGAGGATCTATTCATACCAGAATGGGGAGGAGGAGCCATGCAGACCAGGATGGGAATGAGGGGGCCATGCAGACCAGGACGGGGATGAGGGGGCCATGCAGACCAGGATGGGGATGAGGGAGCCGTGCAGACCAGGATGGGGATGAGGAGCTACAGTATTCATACCAGGATGGGGATGAGGAGCTACAGTATTCATACCAGGATGGGGATGAGGATCTATTCATACCAAGATGGGGATGAGGGAGCCGTGCAGACAAGGATGGGGATGAGGGGGCCATGCAGACCAGGATGGGGATGAGGAGCTATGCATACCAGGATGGGGATGAGGGGGCCATGCAGACCAGGATGGGGATGAGGGGGCCATGCAGACCAGGATGGGGATGAGGGGGCCATGCAGACCAGGATGGGGATGAGGGGGCCATGCAGACCAGGATGGGGATGAGGAAGTCGTGCAGACCAGGATGGGGATGAGGGAGCCGTGCAGACCAGGATGGGGATGAGGGAGCCGTGCAGACCAGGATGGGGATGAGGGGGCCATGCAAACCAGGATGGGGGTGAGGAGCCATGCAGACCAGGATGGGAATGAGGGGGCCATGCAGACCAGGACGGGGATGAGGGGGCCCTGCAGACCAGGACGGGGATGAGGGGGCCCTGCAGACCAGGATGGAGATGAGGGAGCCGTGCAGACCAGGATGGGGATGAGGAGCTACAGTATTCATACCAGGATGGGGATGAGGATCTATTCATACCAGGATGGGGATGAGGGAGCCATGCAGACGAGGATGGGGATGAGGGGGCCATGCAGACCAGGATGGGGATGAGGGGGCCATGCAGACCAGGATGGGGATGAGGGGGCCATGCAGACCAGGATGGGGATGAGGGGGCCATGCAGACCAGGATGGGGATGAGGGGGCCATGCAGACCAGGATGGGGATGAGGGGGCCATGCAGACCAGGATGGGGATGAGGGGGCCATGCAGACCAGGATGGGGATGAGGGGGCCATGCAGACCAGGATGGGGATGAGGGGGCCATGCAGACCAGGATGGGGATGAGGGGGCCATGCAGACCAGGATGGGGATGAGGGGGCCATGCAGACCAGGATGGGGATGAGGGGGCCATGCAGACCAGGATGGGGATGAGGGGGCCATGCAGACCAGGATGGGGATGAGGGGGCCATGCAGACCAGGATGGGGATGAGGGGGCCATGCAGACCAGGATGGGGATGAGGGGGCCATGCAGACCAGGATGGGGATGAGGGGGCCATGCAGACCAGGATGGGGATGAGGGGGCCATGCAGACCAGGATGGGGATGAGGGGGCCATGCAGACCAGGATGGGGATGAGGGGGCCATGCAGACCAGGATGGGGATGAGGGGGCCATGCAGACCAGGATGGGGATGAGGGGGCCATGCAGACCAGGATGGGGATGAGGGGGCCATGCAGACCAGGATGGGGATGAGGGGGCCATGCAGACCAGGATGGGGATGAGGGGGCCATGCAGACCAGGATGGGGATGAGGGGGCCATGCAGACCAGGATGGGGATGAGGGGGCCATGCAGACCAGGATGGGGATGAGGGGGCCATGCAGACCAGGACGGGGATGAGGGGGCCATGCAGACCAGGACGGGGATGAGGGGGCCATGCAGACCAGGACGGGGATGAGGGGGCCATGCAGACCAGGACGGGGATGAGGGGGCCATGCAGACCAGGACGGGGATGAGGGGGCCATGCAGACCAGGACGGGGATGAGGGGGCCATGCAGACCAGGACGGGGATGAGGGGGCCATGCAGACCAGGACGGGGATGAGGGGGCCATGCAGACCAGGACGGGGATGAGGGGGCCATGCTGACCAGGACGGGGATGAGGGGGCCATGCTGACCAGGACGGGGATGAGGGGGCCATGCAGACCAGGACGGGGATGAGGGGGCCATGCAGACCAGGACGGGGATGAGGGGGCCATGCAGACCAGGATGGGGGATGAGTGGGCCATGCATGCCCCTCTTATACGCGAGTCAAAACGTTTTCCCAGTTTTTTGTGGTAAAATTAGGTGCCTCCACTTATACTGGAGTATATACAGTATATATCCATTATGGAGTGTTGATAAAATTTGGCAGAATAGTAAAGTTTATGCAAAAACCTAGATTCTGTAGTTATAGTGTATTGATCTTTCAACTCGATGGATTTTATTTATATGCAATCTTAATGTGCTTTTGCTAATCGTAAGGAGTTAACACTTGTGTTTTGGACAACAAACACTGTTCATTCCTTGCTGCTGTATTCCTGCATGCAGCGGGGATTGAGCTAGGTGAGAGAGTGGGAACAATCATGATCCAGGACGCCTTTTCACATCCTAATGGAAAGCGGCACATTCGATTAGGGCTTGAAAATCTAGTACAGTGATTAGAAACTGTGAGGCAACTTATTAACCCCTTCCCGACCTTTGACGCCACGTAGGCGTCATGAAAGTCGGTGCCAATCCGACCCATGACGCCTATGTGGCGTCATGGAAAGATCGCGTCGCTGCAGATCGGGTGAAAGGGTTAACTCCCATTTCACCCGATCTGCAGGGACAGGGGGAGTGGTAGTTTAGCCCAGGAAGGGGGGGGGGGGGGTGGCTTCACCCCCCCGTAGCTACGATCGCTCTGATTGGCTGTTGAAAGTGAAACTGCCAATCAGAGCGATTTGTAATATTTCACCTATTATAACTGGTGAAATATTACAATCCAGCCATGGCCGATGCTGCAATATCATCGGCCATGGCTGGAAACACTAATGTGCCCCCACCCCACCCCACCCCACCGATCGCCCCCCCAGCCCCCCGATCTGTCCGGTACACTGCTCCGGCTCCCCTCCGTCCTGTGCTCTGCTCCCCCCGTGCTCTTGTCCGCTCACCCCCGTGCTCCAATCACCCCCCCCCCGTGCTCCAATCACCCCCCCTGCACTCCGATCCACCCCCCCGTGCTCCGTTCCACCCCCCGTGCTCCGTTCCACACCCCCCCGTGCTCCGTTCCACCACCCCCGTGCTTCGTTCCACCCCTCCCACGCTCCGATCCACCCCCCCATGCTCCGAGAACCCCCCCCCGTGCTCCCCCGCCACCCCATCATACTTACCGATCCTGCCAGGGTCCGTCTGTCTTCTCCCTGGGCGACGCCAGCTTCCAAAATGGCGGGCGCATGCGCAGTGCGCTCGCCGAATCTGCCGGCCGGCAGATTTGTTCCAAAGTGCATTTTGATCACTGAGATAGATTATATCTCAGTGATCAAAATAAAAAAAATAATAAATGACCCCCCCCCCCCTTTGTCACCCCCATAGGTAGGGACAATAAAAAAAATAAAGAATTTTTTTTTTCCCCCACTAACGTTAGGGGTAGGGTTAGGGCTAGGGTTAGCGCTAGGGTTAGGGGTAGGGTTAGGGCTAGGGTTTCGGTATGTGCACATGTATTCTGGTCCTCTGCGGATTTTTCCGCTGCGGATTTGATAAATCCGCAGTGCTAAACCGCTGCGGATTTATGGCGGATTTACCGCGTTTTTTCTGCGCATTTCACTGCGGTTTTACAACTGCGATTTTCTATTGGAGCAGTTGTAAAACCGCTGCGGAATCCGCAGAAACAAGTGACATGCTGCGGAATGTAAACCGCTGCGTTTCCGTGCAGTTTTTCCGCACCATGTGTACAGCGATTTTTGTTTCCCATAGGTTTACATTGAACTGTAAACTAATGGGAAACTGCTGCGGATCCGCAGCATTTTCCGCAGCGTGTGCACATACCTTTAGAATTAGGCTTTGTGCACACGGTGCGGATTTGGCTGCGGATCCGCAGCAGTGTTCCATCAGGTTTACGGTACCATGCAAACCTATGGAAAACCAAATCCGCTGTGCCCATGGTGCGGAAAATACCACCTGTCACCTGTTCCTCTATAGGAATCTGCAGGTGAAATCCGCACAAAAAACACTGGAAATCCGTGGAAAATCCGCAGGTAAAACGCAGTGCCTTTTACCCGCGGATTTTTCAAAAATGATGCTGAAAAATCTCACACGAATCCGCAACGTGGGCACATGGCCTTAGGGTTAGGGTTGGAATTAGGGTTGTGGTTAGGGATGTGATTAGGGTTATGGCTACAGTTGGGATTAGGGTTAGGGGTGTGGGGGGGTTAGTGTTGGAGGTAGAATTGAGGGGTTTCCACTGTTAAGGCACATCAGGGGTCTCCAAACGCAACATGGCGCCACCATTGATTCCAACCAATCTCGTATTCAAAAAGTCAAATGGTGCTCCCTCACTTCCGAGCCCCGACGTGCGCCCAAACAGTGGTTTACCCCCACATATTGGGTACCAGCATACTCAGGATAAACTGTGCAACAATTACTGGGGTCCAATTTCTCCTGTTACCCTTCTGAAAATAAAAAAAAATGCTTGCTAAAACATCATTTTTGAGGAAAGAAAAATGATTTTTTATTTTCACGGCTCTGCGTTGTAAACGTCTGTGAAGCACTTGGGGGATCAAAGTGCTCACCACACATCTAGATAAGTTCCTTGGGGGGTCTAGTTTCTAAAATGGGGTCACTTGTGGGGGGTTTCTACTGTTTAGCCACATCAGGGGCTCTGCAAACGCAACGTGACGCCCGCAGAACATTCCATCAAAGTCCGCATTTCAAAACGTCACTACTTCAATTCCGAGCCCCGGCATGTGCCCAAACAGTAGTTTACCCCCACATATGGGGTATCACCGTACTCAGGAGAAACTGGACAACAAATATTGGGGTCAAATTTCTCCTGTTACCCTTGGGAAAATTAAAAAATTCTGGGCTAAATAATTATTTTTGAGGAAAGAAAACGTATTTATTATTTTCACGGCTCTGCATTATAAACTTCTGTGAAGCACTTGGGGGTTCAAAGTGCTCACCACACATCTAGATAAGTTCCTTTCGGGGTCTAGTTTCCAAAATGGGGTCACTTATGGGGGGTTTCTACTGTTAAGCCACATCAGGGGCTCTGCAAACGCAACGTGACGCCCACAGAGCATTCCATCAAAGTCTGCATTTCAAAACGTCACTACTTCAATTCCGAGCCCCGGCATGTGCCCAAACAGTGGTTTACCCCCACATATGGGGTATCAGCGTACTCAGGAGAAACTGGACAACAAATATTGGGGTCAAATTTCTCCTGTTACCCTTGGGAAAATAAAAAATTGCAGGCTAAAAGATCATTTTTGAGAAAATAAATTTTATTTTTTATTTTCATGGCTCTGCGTTATAAACTTCTGTGAAGCACCTGGGGGTTTAAAGTGCTCAATATGCATCTAGATAAGTTCCTTGGGGGGTCTAGTTTCCAAAATGAGGTCACTTGTGGGGGAGCTCCAATGTTTAGGCACACAGGGGCTCTCCAAACGCAACATGGTGTCCGCTAACAATTGGAGCTAATTTTCCATTCAAAAAGTCAAATGGCGCGCCTTCCCTTCCGAGCCCTGCCGTGTGCCCAAACAGTGGTTTACTCCAACATATGAGGTATTGGCGTACTCGGGAGAAATTGCCCAACAAATTTTATGATCCATTTTATCCTATTGCCCATGTGAAAATGAAAAAATTAAGGCGAAAATAATTTTTTTGTGAAAAAAAAGTACTTTTTAATTTTTACAGATCAATTTGTGAAGCACCTGGGGGTTCAAAGTGCTCACTATGCATCTAGATAAGTTCCTTGGGGCGTCTAGTTTCCAAAATGGGGTCACTTATGGGGGAGCTCCAATTTTTAGGCACACGGGGGCTCTCCAAATGTGACATGGTGTCCGCTAAAGAGTGGAGCCAATTTTTCATTCAAAAAGTCAAATGGCGCTCCTTCCCTTCCAAGCCCTGCCGTGCGCCCAAACAGTGGTTTACCCCCACATATGAGGTATCAGCGTACTCAGGACAAATTGGACAACAACTTTCGTGGTTCAGTTTCTCCTTTTACCATTGGGAAAATAAAAAAATTGTTGCTAAAAGATAATTTTTGTGACTAAAAAGTTAAATGTTCATTTTTTTCTTCCATGTTGCTTCTGCTGCTGTGAAGCACCTGAAGGGTTAATAAACTTCTTGAATGTGGTTTTGAGTACCTTGAGGGGTGCTTTTTTTAGAATGGTGTCACTTTTGGGTACTTTCAGCCATATAGACCCCTCAAACTGATTTCAAATGTGAGGTGGTCCCTAAAAAAAATGGTTTTGTAAATTTCGTTGTAAAAATGAGAAATCGCTGGTCAAATTTTAACCCTTATAACTTCCTAGCAAAAAAAAATTTTGTTTCCAAAATTGTGCTGATGTAAAGTATACATGTGGGAAATGTTATTTATTAACTATTTTTTGTCACATAACTCTCTGGTTTAACAGAATAAAAATTCAAAATGTGAAAATTGCGAAATTTTCAAAATTTTCGCCAAATTTCCATTTTTATCACAAATAAACGCATAATTTATTGACCTAAATTTACCACTAACATGAAGCCCAATATGTCACGAAAAAACAATCTCCGAACCGCTAGGATCCGTTGAAGCGTTCCTGAGTTATTACCTCATAAAGGGACACTGGTCAGAATTGCAAAAAACGGCAAGGTCTTTAAGGTCAAAATAGGCTGGGTCATGAAGGGTTAAACAGTTTAAATAATCTTCATTAAAGGTTTCCTACCGTTTTGCCGTTGTGTAGTCTGTGTAAACTTCACCTACTTAATGGCACTGCAGATTCTAAAATGTATCCGGCAGTGCACTGCTCCTAGAAAGCATCTAAGTCTACTGGGACGACAGGTCACAGACGCTGTAGATATGGTGGAAATAACATAAAAAAAGGTTGTAGGTGGGAGAGAGCTCTTATAGGCTGTGTTTGAGTGTACAGAGAGGAGAGCACAACTGCTGATGCTGAGAAGAAAGTTGTTCGCCATCAAAGTAGAGAAGAGATCCATCATATGTCATAGACAGGGTGGATAAAAATCAATGTTTTTTTTTTTTAAATCAAAAAATCGGATTTTTTTTTATTTAAATCGGATTTTTTTTATTTAAATCGGATTTTTTTTAATTTAAAACGGATTTTTTTTATTTAAATCAGATTTTTTTCAATAAACTGCTTTTTGAGGAAAATATTTTACCATCCAAAGGTTCTTCCATCATGAGATAAAGCTGAGTTGTTTAACTCAGTAGAATAAAGGCTGTACATGTGTAACATTCACAATGCCATGCTCTTCCAGAGGTTTCTGTAGGATTAGTGGGCAGTTTCTCTCCTATATTATCACAATAGAAACAAGAAAGAAAACAGACTAGGCCAATAACGGTATGCACAACCATAAATTATATAAACATATCAAACAATTTTAATTTTAATTACACCTCAAAACAGGACATGTACAAGATAAAACCAATTAAAAAGGTCTGGATACAGGACCATATACCGTCACCCCTAAACATATGTGGCATAGATAGGTCTAACATATAGAAGGAATGTTACTACATAAATACAAAATATAAATATATATACATACACAATGTCTCTTGTCCACAGGATATTCTATCAGATCACAGAAAAAATACAGGAACATAATATAACATACAGTTAGGTCCATATATATTTGGACAGAGACAACATTTTTCTAATTTTGGTTATAGATATTACCACAATGAATTTTAAACAAAACAATTTATATGCAGTTTAAGTTGAGACTTTTAGCTTTCATTTGAGGGTATCCACATTAAAATTGGATGAGGGGTTTAGGAGTTTCAGCTCCTTAACATGTGCCACCCTGTTTTTAAAGGGACCACAAGTAATTGGACAATTGACTCCAAGGCTATTTCATGGACAGGTGTGGGCCATCCCTTCGTTATGTCATTCTCAGTTAAGCAGATATAAGGCCTGGAGTTGATTTGAGGTGTGGTGCTTACATTTGGAAGGTTTTGCTGTGAAGTAAACATGAGGTCAAAGGAGCTCTCCATGCAGGTGAAACAAGCCATCCTAAAGCTTTGAAAACAGAAAAAACCCATCCGAGAAATTGCTACAATATTAGGAGTGGCAAAATCTACAATTTGGTACATCCTGAGAAAGAAAGAAAGCACTGGTGAACTCATCAATGCAAAAAGACCTGGGCCACCACGGAAGACAACAGTGGTGGATGATCGCAGAATAATCTCCATGATGAAGAGAAACCCCTTCACAACAGCCAACCAAGTGAACAACACTCTCCAGGAGGTCGGCGTATCAATATCCAAATCCACCATAAAGAGAAGACTGCATGAAAGTAAATACAGAGGGTTCACTGCATGGTGCAAGCCACTCATAAGCATCAAGAATAAAAACTCTAGACTGGACTTTGCTAAAAAACATCTAAAAAAGCCAGCGCAGTTCTGGAATAACATTTTTTGGCCAGATGAAACCAAGATCAACCTGTACCAGAATGATGGAAAGAGAAAAGTATGGCGAAGGCGTGGTACAGCTCATGATCCATAGCATACCACATCATCTGTAAAACACGGCGGAGGCAGTGTGATGGCTTGGGCATGCATGGCTGCCAGTGGCACTGGGTCACTAGTGTTTATTGATGATGTGACACAGGACAGAAGCAGCCGAATTAATTCTGAGGTGTTCAGAGCCATACTGTGTGCTCAGATCCAGCCAAATGCAGCCAAACTGATCGGTCGTCGCTTCATACTACAGATGGACAATGACCCAAAACATAAAGCCAAAGCAACCCAGGAGTTTATTAAAGCAAAGAAGTGGAATATTCTTGAATGGCCAAGTGAGTCATCTGATCTCAACCCAATTGAGCATGTATTTCACTTGTTAAAGACTAAACTTCAGACAGAAAGGCCCACAAACAAACAGCAACTGAAAACCACTGTAGTGTAGGCCGGGCAGAACATCAAAAAGGAGGAAACACAGCGTCTGGTGATGTCCATGAGTTCAAGACTTCAGGCAGTCATTGCCAACAAAGGGTTTTCAACCAAGTACTAAAAATGAACATTTTATTTAAAATTATTGAATCTGTCCAATTACTTTTGGTCCCTTTAAAAACAGGGGTGGCACATGTTAAGGAGCTGAAACTCCTAAACCCTTCATCCAATTTTAATGTGGATACCCTCAAATGAAAGCTGAAAGTCTGTACTTCAACTGCATCTAAATTGTTTTGTTTAAAATTCATTGTGGTAATGTCTATAACCAAAATTAGAAAAATGTTGTCTCTGTCCAAATATATATGGACCTAACTGTATACTCAGAAAATAAAGTGAGCCAAACCCAGCATACCAAATGGCAAATAATTATAGTAATTTTCTCCTATGTAATAATGTGGTCATATGTCAGGATAAGTATGCTCATATATGGCGGTGATAATGTCATAAACAAATATGTCCCTCATGACCCTGATAGGACTCAGAATACTCCAAGCCACAACCAGGTGTGTGGCAAATATCCCACAAAAGTGCAAGAAAACAGGCAAAATATGCTATCCCTAGATTTTCAATATGGGCACACAGTGAGACCATAGTATAACGTCCCAGCGGTATACCTGTGGCACCAATAGTCAGCAAAAGTGTGGCATGAATAGCGATGCCTGAAGAGGACAAGAGACAAATGACTTCCCCTGACGATGCTGCGCTTGCAGCGATACGCGTGGGGCTTGCTGCCTCACCCCTTCATTTGTCTCTTGTCCTCTTCAGGCATCGCTATTCATGCCACACTTTTGCTGACTATTGGTGCCACAGGTATACCGCTGGGACGTTATACTATGGTCTCACTGTGTGCCCATATTGAAAATCTAGGGATAGCATATTTTGCCTGTTTTCTTGCACTTTTGTGGGATATTTGCCACACACCTGGTTGTGGCTTGGAGTATTCTGAGTCCTATCAGGGTCATGAGGGACATATTTGTTTATGACATTATCACCGCCATATATGAGCATACTTATCCTGACATATGACCACATTATTACATAGGAGAAAATTACTATAATTATTTGCCATTTGGTATGCTGGGTTTGGCTCACTTTATTTTCTGAGTATATGTTATATTATGTTCCTGTAGTGTGCGAAACCGGCTAAATAAGATTAAAATAGATAAATCTCCGGGTCCGGATGACATACACCCACGAGTACTAAGAGAACTAAGTAATGTAATAGATAAACCATTATTTCTTATTTTTAGGGACTCTATAGCGACAGGGTCTGTTCCGCAGGATTGGCGCATAGCAAATGTGGTGCCAATATTCAAAAAGGGCTCTAAAAGTGAACCTGGAAATTATAGGCCACTAAGTCTAACCTCTATTGTTGGTAAAATATTTGAAGGGTTTCTGAGGGATGTTATTCTGGATTATCTCAATGAGAATAACTGTTTAACTCCATATCAGCATGGGTTTATGAGAAATCGCTCCTGTCAAACCAATCTAATCAGTTTTTATGAAGAGGTAAGCTATAGGCTGGACCACGGTGAGTCATTGGATGTGGTATATCTCGATTTTTCCAAAGCGTTTGATACCGTGCCGCACAAGAGGTTGGTACACAAAATGAGAATGCTTGGTCTGGGGGAAATTGTGTGTAAATGGGTTAGTAACTGGCTTAGTGATAGAAAGCAGAGGGTGGTTATAAATGGTATAGTCTCTAACTGGGTCGCTGTGACCAGTGGGGTACCGCAGGGGTCAGTATTGGGACCTGTTCTCTTCAACATATTCATTAATGATCTGGTAGAAGGTTTACACAGTAAAATATCGATATTTGCAGATGATACAAAACTATGTAAAGCAGTTAATACAAGAGAAGATAGTATTCTGCTACAGATGGATCTGGATAAGTTGGAAACTTGGGCTGAAAGGTGGCAGATGAGGTTTAACAATGATAAATGTAAGGTTATACACATGGGAAGAAGGAATCAATGTCACCATTACACACTGAATGGGAAACCACTGGGTAAATCTGACAGGGAGAAGGACTTGGGGATCCTAGTTAATGATAAACTTACCTGGAGCAGCCAGTGCCAGGCAGCAGCTGCCAAGGCAAACAGGATCATGGGGTGCATTAAAAGAGGTCTGGATACACATGATGAGAGCATTATACTGCCTCTGTACAAATCCCTAGTTAGACCGCACATGGAGTACTGTGTCCAGTTTTGGGTGCCGGTGCTCAGGAAGGATATAATGGAACTAGAGAGAGTACAAAGGAGGGCAACAAAATTAATAAAGGGGATGGGAGAACTACAATACCCAGATAGATTAGCGAAATTAGGATTATTTAGTCTAGAAAAAAGACGACTGAGGGGCGATCTAATAACCATGTATAAGTATATAAGGGGACAATACAAATATCTCGCTGAGGATCTGTTTATACCAAGGAAGGTGACGGGCACAAGGGGGCATTCTTTGCGTCTGGGGGAGAGAAGGTTTTTCCACCAACATAGAAGAGGATTCTTTACTGTTAGGGCAGTGAGAATCTGGAATTGCTTGCCTGAGGAGGTGGTGATGGCGAACTCAGTCGAGGGGTTCAAGAGAGGCCTGGATGTCTTCCTGGAGCAGAACAATATTGTATCATACAATTAGGTTATGTAGAAGGACGTAGATCTGGGAATTTATTATGATGGAAAATATAGGCTGAACTGGATGGACAAATGTCTTTTTTCGGCCTTACTAACTATGTTACTATGTATTTTTTCTGTGATCTGATAGAATATCCTGTGGACAAGAGACATTGTGTATGTATATATATTTATATTTTGTATTTATGTAGTAACATTCCTTCTATATGTTAGACCTATCTATGCCACATATGTTTAGGGGTGACGGTATATGGTCCTGTATCCAGACCTTTTTAATTGGTTTTATCTTGTACATGTCCTGTTTTGAGGTGTAATTAAAATTAAAATTGTTTGATATGTTTATATAATTTATGGTTGTGCATACCGTTATTGGCCTAGTCTGTTTTCTTTCTTGTTTCTATTGTTCATTTACTGGCCAGGTTTTGCACCCTTTCCTTTTCTGATTAGTGCAGGGGTGCACCACTTACATATACTCCTATATTATCACAGACGCTCGCTTTACTTACGCAGTTCTCAAAACTGAATTTGACTCCGCAGAGGTCCTTGCCTCTTCTTCACAGCAAAAATGTTACAACATGAACAGAGTTGAGAAAAAGACCTTAATCCTATTGTTCTGCAAACCTATGAATACAGAATCAACCCCTTCAGTGCCAAGTCCAAGAAGTTAGACAATATGTTTCTGATTGTTTGGAGTGTAATAGATCTGCACCACACAAGAAGAACGTGAATCTAAGTGTGAGGAGGAGGAAGGGCAAGCATCTTCATCACCGCACTTCTCATGATGTTGCCTCATTCGTGCCACCAGGCCTTGCATCTCTTTGTTGCATCGTTTGCATTTTGCACGCATGCCTGCCTTACCGATAGGCGAAGGAGCTTCATTAAAATATTCCCAAACTTGGTCTCTTTTACAGCCTGCTGCCATTATAAGGAAAGACTGTAATAAACCTCAGATCGTACACACAAACAGATCCAGACTTGTCTGTCTGTGGCTATGCTGCAGTATTGTGCTCAAAGTTTCACTTTCATTTTCTTGTCTGCTTGCCCTTCCTCCTCCTCACACTCAGATTCACATTCTTCTTGTGTTATGCAGATCTATTCCACTCCAAACAATCAGAAACATATTGTCTAACTTCTTGGACTTGGCATTGAAGGGGTTGATTCTGTATTCATAGGTTTGTAGAACAATAGGATTAAGGTCTTTTTCTCAACTCTGTTCATGTTGTAACATTTTTGCCGTGAAGAAGAGGCTGGGACCTCTGCGGAGTCAAATTCAGTTAGGTAGAAACTTTGATTTAAATCACTGATTTAAATCAAGCCTTACTGACTAGTGATTTAAATCAGTTAGATTTAAATCAAATCCACCCTGGTCATAGAAGAAAAAAAATCAGTCCAGAAATAATGCTGTGCAGCTATATGATGGCTTTTGCTCTGTCAAAACCGAAGGCATCATAATTTCTAATTACCGTATATACTTTATAAGTGAACCCGAGTATAAGCCGAGGCACCTAATTTTGACACAAAAAGCTGTGAAAACTTATTGACTTGAGTATAAGCCAGGTATGCATTGTCACCTCATCCCTATCCTGGTATGCATGGCTCCTTATCCCTGTCCTTCTATGCCTGGCTCCCTATCCCCTTACTTGTATGCATGGCTCTTTATCCCTGTCCTTGTATGCATGGCTCCTTATTCCTGTCCTTGTATGCATGGCTCCTCATCCCTGTCCTTGTATGCATGGCTCCTTATCCCCGTCCTTGTATGTATGGTTCCTATAAAAAAAAAATATATATATTCACTCCACGCCTATGGGAGTGCAGAGGGGTGAATATTCATTACTAGGGTTGAGCGAAACGGATCGTTCATTTTCAAAAGTCGCCGACTTTTGGCAAAGTCGGGTTTCATGAAACCCGACCCGATCCCTGTGTGGGGTCGGCCATGCGGTACGCGACTTTCGCGCCAAAGTCGCGTTTCGTATGACGCGCTTGGCGCCATTTTTTTCAGCCAATGAAGGGGCGTGGGCAGAGTGATGACATAGGTCTTAGGGGCGTGGACGCCTATCGCCATGTTGTCGCTTGTGCACTGTAGCGATTTGCACTGTGTAACACCAGCTTTTCAGCTCAGGGACGGACGGAGGGGGGGGGGGGGGGAGAGAGAGAGAGAAAAAAAAAAAATTAATTCCCATTGGCTTTGCATTGGGTTTCGGGTTTCGGTCGATCCTCGAGTGGGGCCACGTGATCGCTCGGCCGGAAGAGCTGCTGGTTCCGGAACGAGATGCAGCGAGAACGCGCAGGAAAGGTAAGTAGGATGTAGGCCGGAAGCTGACAGCTGTGGCTGTAACTGTGTGCGCTATAAGAGAAATGAATATTCATTGGCAGTGCAGTGAATATTCATTTCTCTTTAGCAGCGCCACAGACTTTAGCCACAGCCGCTGGCTCCTGCCTCTGTGACCCCTTCCCCGCCGTCTTTGTAGGACAATGACTCGTTTAAGCTGGGGAGGGGGGAATATTTTTAGCACACGAAAAAATGTGCTGAAAAACTCTGCTCATACACGAGTGTATACGGTAAGTGAATCCATGCATGAGTATGTTTGGGAAACCTGCACTATTGTTTCTTTTAAGGAAGTTTCCTTTTGCTTTTGTACCTTTGGATGAAAATATGGATATGATAAAATGTAGAAGCAAGCATACTCTTCAAAACTAGATGATTGAAGTATCCAAACCGCAAGAAGAAATGTTTGCAAGTTTCCAAAGACTAAACACAATATTTGCCTTCTGTCGCAAATAGAGTGCATTTATTACTTGAAGATAAAATATGCACAGCCCTGTGATTTGGAGGCTCCAGGTGTATAGAGATTATTGATTCAGTTCTTCTACTCGGTACAATTTTGTTCCATGCGTATTTGAAACATTTCCCTCTCCTTGTGTTTTCTGCAGTATTTCACAGGTCTTGAGTGTGGTCACAAGTTCTGCGTGCAGTGCTGGGGTGAATATTTAACCACCAAAATCATTGAGGAAGGAATGGGACAGGTAATGACCTTTTTAGTAGTTATTTTTTCTATTATCTGGTCTTTAATTATGTTGTTGTTTTTTTTCTACACTTCTTACAATAGTTAAAAAAAAAAAAGTTCCTGGTTTTGTTTTGTACTTAGGCTAATAGTTTTAAATATTTTATTATCTTACTTTAGCTTATTTTGCATTCACGTATTTTTTTCTTTAGACCATCTCCTGCCCAGCTCATGGCTGCGACATTTTAGTTGATGACAATACAGTAATGTAAGTGGTGAGCTAATATATTTTATTGTATTTCTTAAATGTTCAAAATATTATCTGAAACTATTAAATAAGGTTGAGCGACTTTGTCTCTTATACAGTTTGAATATAAAAATATATTTAAGCTATATGTGTACAAACCTGTCGGCTTAATAGGATGAAAGGGCAGCATATTATACTTGAACATGCCAGACTCTGTCTTCGGATTCTGTGTCCGGTGTTTTAAGTGCTGCTAGTAGCCAAACGGAGCAACTTTTTTGGGGGTTTTTCTTTTTCACAGCATCTCGGATACAAACGTGTGTATGCTAAAAAAAACTAAATGATCTTCTGTGTTGTGCCCATTTCTACGGTCTTAGAATGTCACTGGTTACGGCAGATCCTTATTTGAAGCAATACTGATGTATCCAATAGACTGTTTATAGGGGTATAGGTGTCATGTTTCCACAGTATTTCATGGTTAATGGTGCTATTAGTAGACCTATTGCTGTCAAAAATGCTAGTGGTACTTATAAAAAGCAATAACTTTAGAGAGCTTTTGAGTTTTCATTTAAGACTTCGGTACACACAGCGGAAATAAAAAGTCTACACATCCCAGTGTAATGTTAGTTTTGTCATGTTAAAAAAACAGAACCAGAAAAATAATTTTAGAGCTTTTTCCACCTTTTGATGCTACTCATAATCTGTACAAATGCATTGAGAAACAAATTGAAACCATTTTTTAGGGGAAAATAAAAATAAGAAAACTAAAACAATGTTGCATAGCGTTGAACACGGTCTTAAAATTCAGGATGTGGTCTTTAGAATTTTCCAATCACATTTATTCTCATGATAGTCATTACATAGCTGCCATTATTTATAGAAATTATATTATAAAGTTTAGCTGTTCTAGTAGGATTTTCCTGACGTTCTCTTAGTTGCATTTTACAGCAAAATCCATTGTCTGTAAATGGGTTACTGCACAGGAAAAGGATCTCATTGTTGAAAGTTGTCAGTCAGGAGACGAATACAAAGAAATGTCAAAGACGTTAGATATACCATGGAACACTGTCTTTTCCTAGAACTCTGTATCTCCCAAAAAAATAATTAGAAGAAAAGTTTAATAAGTCTGGAAGGTTGAATAGAGGTCTACGACATCAGTAAAGGAGATGCAGACATTTTTGCAAGTACTGGTTGTGTAGCGCATGTGACAACAATCTCCCCAAGTTTTGATATGTCTGGCCTGTGGCATAGGGTGGCACGGTGGAAGGCTTTTCTTTCAAAGAAAAACTTTTAATCCCAGCTATGTTTTGCCAAAATTACATCTACAAACCTAAAAATGCCAAAAGCATGTGGGAAAACTTATGGTCTGATAAGACCTAGGTTGTACTTTTTGGCAATAATTAAAAAAAAAAAAAAAAAAAAAAAAAAAAAACCCTACACCCTATAAAGCATGGTGGAGACAGCATTATCCTTTGGGGCTGTTGCTGTTTTTTGGCAGCTGGAACTGGGGTTTTAGTCCAGATGGATGGTGAATTATGAACCGTTCCAAATTTTGCAACAAAACAGTCATACCTTTTCTAAAATGATAAAGATGAATTTCAGCATTACCACGACTTTAAGCATAAGCCTCCAAATTAGAAAAAAATTGACTTCACTAGAAGATCATCAAAGTTTTGGAAAGGCCCACCCAGAGCTCAGATCTGTGGACAGGAGAATGACCTTTCAACAGATTCAGAATGCTACTGCAAGATTGCCAATTCTAGATGTGTCATGCTGATAGACTTTTATCCAAAAAGACTGAATACTGTTATAAATTAAAAGGGTACTTCAACACTGTATTAGTTTAAGGGTGTGGACATTTATGTACCCACATTATTTTAGTTCTATATTTTTCTTTTTTCGACCTGAAAATATATACACTTTTTTTTTTCAATTGAATTGTTCAGATTATAGATGATATTGAAGGTGGAAAAAGTTCTGAAATTATTTTTCTTCAAGACCAAAACTTAGCATTTTAACAGGGGTGTGTAACCTTTTTTTTAAATCTATTTTACATAGACGGATAAAATATACCATTAAACTCACAAAGATGAAGGGAATAATATTGACTATGATATCTGTTCTGTTTCTACGGTACTCGTCACCAGGTTAGGTTCTATCAGGCCACAATTACACAGTCAGCTCTTGTGCTGCTGTGTTAAGCAGGTGCTGTTAGTATGGCATGCAATAGAAGAAATCCACTTCTCTGGCATCATGAAAAATGTTGTGTTAACGAAAAGGTATCTGGTTTATCTGAAATGTACACTGGAACTGATTTTCACCTATGCTAGATGACAATCCTCATTGCAGGTTTTTATCTACTTGAAGTTTAAACTTTGAACACCATAACTGGTAGAGAATTGATAATGATATAAAAAAAGTAATTTTATTATTAGAAAAACAACAGAACAGAGATAAGAGGGTAAGGTTTGGGTCAATTTACGGAGGAGGAATGTGACGGAGCAGTAGCCTCGCTGAAGGTGGTGTCATCCAGTCAGAATAGGACCTGGCTACATCACATATTATAAATTTACATGGTGTAAAAGCATTTCACACCCTGCCTATTTTTTTCCTTTCCTAGATCCAAAGCAATTATTTTATGGTGAAAAAATATTTGAAACGGGGCAACCCCCAAAACCAGTATTGGACTCTATGGGAATTGGAAATAAAATAATAAGTATTTTCTCCTTTCTGCTGGATCCAATTTGGCTCAAAATACTGCATCACAAATGGCACCTCAAACTACTCTAAAACTGCATGTGGATTCCAGCCTCAAAATAATTTTCTTTGGTGTCATGTTTTATTTGTGCTGGAAAATAATGCCACTTAAGCAAGTGATGATGAAATGGTTCATGTATAATTCCACTGAACACATTTCTGACTGTTGCTTAGCAGAGTAGCGGATCACAGGTATCTTTTTGTCTTCAGTGGAGGGCTCCTCTTTTTATTCACAGTTCACTCTGCCATCATGTCACCAGTTGATATTATTTTCTCCCAACTACTTTTTAAAATCGTGTATATAGACAAAAGTATGTATGTGCTACAATTAACTAGTGCTAATGGAAGCCTACCTGTGCTTCTGTGTCCAAGATCTGATGTGTTCTCCTAGATTTCTCCCATGGATAGGGCGATGAGCCAGTTTGGCTTATCCTGGATCCACCCAAATATTTTAAAATGTAAGATATTTAGATCTTATAACTTATTTGATCTCTTTTCTCCATCAGGCGTTTAATCACAGATTCAAAAGTGAAATTAAAGTATCAGCATTTAATAACTAATAGCTTTGTAGAGGTAAGTGTTTGATCCACAGAATTCTGTTTGTTTTTTAGTGTAGATCAAGAGGGCCTTATACTGGGGTCTGAAAAAAAGTTTAGTAAATCCAAAAATTTTGGAGCATCTTTCTATAGCTCCACGCATTGCTATATGTCAGTGATTTTTTATATTAAACTAGCGATGACTGAAAGTGCTTGAATAAGGTATTATCAGAGCATGCTCGTGTGCTAACCGAGTGTCTTCGGCGTGCTCGAAAAATGTCCCGAGTTCCTGCGCCTGCATGTCTCGCTGCTGTTCAACAGCCAAAACACATGCAGGGATTACCTACCAAACTGGCAATCCCTACATGTGTTGCAGCTGTTGGAACAGCCGTGAGACATGCAGGCGCGGGGACTCGCACATATTTTTTGAGCACGCTGAAAACACTCCGCACACAAGCATTCTCCGATAACACCTTATCTGAGCACGTTTGCTCATTACTATTTAAAATGTCTTGTATTTAAGAGAAAAAAGTATGAAAAGATGGTAAACTAGTTAGCGTGTTCTATGATTGGCATATTGTTCCCTTTAAAAGCAGCCATTCATTGCCGAAAAAGCTTTTTTTCAGCACTGTTTTATTTGATGCATTTATCACAGCCTAAAACTGTAAAGGTGAACATAGATGTTAGACCTTGTTGATTAACTGATAAAGGAGAATTCTTTACTGAACAATCATCCCGCAGAAGCAGACATCCAAGATCATCTTTGGCTAAAAAGATAATTTATTTTATATTTTGCTTGATTTACAAATGTGATTGAATGCCTCTACACTTCTCAACATTGAAATTGCAACACCAAGAAGAAAAAGCAATTTACCGGTAATTATGAAAATCACAGATTCGATAAACACATTCATGATATTCAAATCATGAAAAAATGAAAGCAAAATTTTCAAAACATCTTGATTTCTTCTGTATCCATCATGACTTAGGGTACCGTCACACATAATGATTTCGTTAACGATATCGTTGCTTTTTGTGACATAGCAACGATATCGTTAACTAAATCGTTGTGTGACAGCGACCAACGATCAGGCCCCTGCTGGGAGATCGTTGGTCGCTGGGGAAAGTCCAGCACTTTATTTTGTCGCTGGATCTCCCGCTGACCTCACTGAATCATCGTGTGTGACGCCGATTCAGCGATGTCGTCACTGGTAACCAGGGTAAACATCGGGTTACTAAGCGCAGGGCCGCGCTTAGTAACCCGATGTTTACCCTTGTTACCGTTGTAAATGTAAAAAAACAAACACTACATACTTACATTCCCGGTGTCTGGTCAGGTCCCTCGCCTTCAGCTTCCCGCACTGACTGGTGAGCGTCGGCCAGCCGTAAAGCAAAGCACAGCGGTGACGTCACCGCTGTACTTTACGGCCGGCGCTCAGTCAGTGCTGGAAGCTGAAGGCGAGGGACCTGACCAGACACCGGGAATGTAAGTATGTAGTGTTTGTTTTTTTACATTTACAACGGTAACCAGGGTAAACATCGGGTTACTAAGCACGGCCCTGCGCTTAGTAACCCGATGTTTACCCTGGTTACCCGGGGACTTCAGGATCGTTGGTGGCCGGAGAGCTGTCTGTGTGACAGCTCTCCAGCGACCAAACAGCGATGCTGCAGCGATCGACATCGTCGGTATCGCTGCAGCGTCGCTTAGTGTGACGGTACCTTTACACACCTTGGCTACTATTAATGAAGTTAATATTTGTTGCATGGGGAGTGTTCTGCTACAATGAATGTACTTGAGTGTGCGAATCATCAAGATCCGCTGTTGGCAGCTGCCTTTGTCATTTCCAGCCAATGATTCCCAGATGTTTTCGATTGGCGACAAGTCTAGAGATGCTTCAGGCCATGTAGTAGCACTTTTAGGCTACGCAGGCTACTCACAGTAACCCCACAACATGTGGCCTGGCCTTGCGGTGTTGAAAAACAGCTCCTTGGACTCATTGGGGAAATGGCCATAGGACTGGTTCCACAACCAGATTAGTGTAACACAGAGCTGTTAGGGTATGTGCACACGTAGAATGGTCCTCTGTGGATTTTTCCGCAGCTGATTTGATCAATCTGCAGGGCAAAAACGCTGCGTTTTTGCTGCAGATTTATCGCGGATTTCACTGCGCTTTTACACCTGCGGTTTTCTATTGGAGCAGGTGTAAAACCGCTGTGGAATCCGCAGAAAGAATTGACATGCTGCAGAATGTAAACCGCTGCGTTTCCTCAGCATGGACACAGCGTTTTCTGTTTCCCATAGGTTTACATTGTAATGTAAACTCATGGGAAACTGCTGCGGACCCGCAGCTGCGGAAACACTGTGGATCCGCAGCAAAATCCGCATCGTGTGCACAGATCCTAAGTGTACCTGAAAGACTAAAGGGGTCAAGTTACCTACATTATCCCACCCCATAATACCAGGAGTAGGATCGATGAGTACTTCGCTAGGAAACGTCATGTTACGTAGTGATCCATTCTGTAATGCAAGTCAAATTGGATGTTACATACCAAGTCTAATGTGTCAAATAGTATCTGCACAAACCATCAGAAGGCATTTGTTGACATTGTCACTAATTTCGGTCTAACCTTAAAGACAGCCGAAACGAAGAGATCCAGAATACAATTAAAATAAAGCTTTATTACGGAACAAAATTCTATCCAGTGCAATAATGCACAAGCACCTTAACAAAAGATGGGAGGCCAAGTAGTATACATTACTAAAAGCATATGCTGCATGGTAATAAGTGCAGGATCATATATTAATCTGGTACCATATTGGCTGCCTAAGCATGCATATAGTATAAACAATACAGACATGTAATTGACCAGAAACTGTTACAATATCTACCTGCAGCTGACCCAACGTCCCACCTCACCCCAACGCGCGTTTCGCAACCAGCTTCTTCCGGGGGCATCAGTTTTTAGTAATGTATACTAGTTAGTTAGTGATTATGTATTAGGAAGTGCCAGCTTTATGATATGGATGTTGGTGGTTGGATTTGTTGACATTGGCCTACATACCAGATGACCAGTTACAGATGTTCTCACTCCACAGCTATCAAAGGCTATCATATTGTAGAGCAAGCGGGCAGTGGTGCTGGAATAGAGGTCTATCCTCTTCAGAGAAGAGTCCTGCTTTTGTTTTGCGAGCATAAATGGCCCGTGATTGGTTTGGAGACCACATGGACAACTTCAAGAGTGAATGTGTCCCAGGAGCTGGTTTTCAACACAATTCCAGACTGCACTTTGTTTGTTCTACTGTGCATAGCCTAGTCGTGCTACTATGGCCAGCAGAGTCTCCAGCCTTGTCACATTGAGCACATCTAGAACATCATTGGTCAGTAATTGCAAAGGGAAATGCTAGCATAAGACCTTGATGAATCGCGTGCCCAAGTGCATTTAGTGTGGCAGAACATTGCGCACACAACCATTAACAAACTGATTGCATGCCAAGGCATGTAAGTGTGTGTATTTTATTGTATGGTGCTCATACTCGATCCGGAATGAATTAAGAAGTTTTGAAAAATTTGTTTCTATTTCTTCAACATTTGTATATTGTTAACATGTCTAGATATTGTTATCTTAAAGGGAACCTGTCGGCAGCTTTTTGCACAGTAACTTAGTGTCAGGTTGGCGCTGTTACACTGATTAAAATGATACCTTGGTTGATGAAATCCGTCTTATGGTTGTTGCCATCCTTGGCCCCTGCGCTGCAGCATAATCGCATGTTTAATGTCCCAATAATAAATGTGGTTGATGTTATTCCGAAAAAAAAAATCAGTTTTAAAATGCCACCTGCACAGTAGCAGCTATTGGTGTATATAGACGATCTGATAGTTGCTGATGTGCATGCGGGTGCAATTTTAAAATGATTTTTTTTTTATCTGAAGAACATCAACCACGTTTATTATTGGGACATTAAACATGCGATTATGCTGCAGTGCAGGTGCCATGGTTGGCACCTGCCTGCAGAATGTTTCTTTTTTTTCCAGTGTGTACAGGTATTCTTTATATAAACTAGGGGGCGGGTCAGTGAGATCGGTGACCTATCAGCAGTCTGCATTATGAATACCTGATCAGAGCACCACATGAAGGCCACCCCGGAGCACGAGCATGTCTTTAACTCAAAACTGAAAATAAAGATTATACAACAACCACAAGACGAATTTCATCAACCAAGATAAAATTTTAATCAGTATAATGGTGCCGACCTGACACTGTCTGTAAGTTACTGTGCACAATCCTGCTGACAGGTTCCCTTTAATACAACCCTGACATTTTTCCTTCTTGGCAGGGCTGTGGAGTCGGTAAGCCAAACCTCCGACTCATCAATTTCCCTGACTCACGACTTCGACTCTCTGAATCAGACTGCTTATAACTTACCCCTTAGAAACTCTTAGAGGACACATACAGTTACAATGTAGGGTACAGAAAGCCCTGGACAGGCCTCAAATGAATTGAAATGAAAATTAGAAAAAAGAACGGCACTTCTCAGACACAAAAGAGGTGCATGGATAGGGTCCCAACCCTTACAATACAAAATATGTGGTATCCGGCACCCTCAAAAAAAGAGCAAATTTTTATTGCAATCAATAGTGTATCATTATACAGTGGGTACGGAAAGTATTCAGACCCCTTTAAATTGTTCACTCTTTGTTTCATTGCAGTCATTTGGTAAATTCAAAAAAGTTCATTTTTTTCTCATTAATGTATACTCTGCACCCCATCTTGACTGAAAAAAAACAGAAATGTAGTAATTTTTGCAAATTTATTAAAAAAGAAACACTGAGATATCACATGGTCATAAGTATTCAGACCCTTTGCTCAGTATTGAGTAGAAGCACCCTTTTGAGCTAGAATAGCCATGAGTCTTCTTGGGAATGATGCAACAAGTTTTTCACACCTGGATTTGGGGATCCTCTGCCATTCTTCCTTGCTGATCCTCTCCAGTTCTCCGGTTGGATGGTGAGTGTTGGTGGACAGCCATTTTCAGGTCTCTCCAGAGATGCTCAATTGTGTTTAGGACAGGGCTTCTGGCTGGGCCAGTCAAGAGTGGTCAGAGAGTTGTTCTGATACCACTCCTTTGTTATTTTAGCTGTGTGCTTAGGGTCATTGTCTTGTTGGAAGGTGAACCTTTGGCCAAGTCTGAGGTCCAGAGCACTCTGGAAGAGGTTTTCATCCAGGATATCTCTGTACTTGGCCGCATTCATGTTTCCTTCAATGACAACCAGTCGCCAAGAAAAATACCCCCAAAGCATGATGCTACCACCACCATGTTTCACTATTGGGATTTTATTGGGCAGGTGATGAGCTGTGCCTGTTTTTTTCCACAGATACCGCTTAGAATTATCAACAAAAAGGTCTATCTACGTCTCATCAGACCAGAGAATCTTATTTCTCATAGTCTGGGAGTCCTTCATGTGTTTTTTTGCAAACTATGTGGGCTTTCACATGTCTTGCACTGAGGAGAGGCTTCCGTTGGACCAATCTGACATAAAGGCCTGACTGTGGAACTTTCTCACATCTCCCTACCAGGGCTGTCAAGTCGGAGTCGTGGAGTCGGAGCCGGAGTTAGTTTTGGTTGGAGTCGGTAGAAATGTACCGACTCCGACTCCAGCTTTTAAAAAAAAATGTATTAATATTTCATAATTGAACTTTCATATGAATTTTATAAATGTTACTCAAAAATATATGTTCTATCAAACTATGAACAACAGTGGTAAGCAGTTCTACTGGAGATAGACATTTCTTCTTGTGTGTCACTGTTCTCCACTGCCCTTCTCTAAACTTATATTTGGCTAACCTCATGCTGCCCCAACCCCCATACTTACAATGTATGAAACTGAAAGTGAAAATGTGTTGCAAATTCTTAGTAGTAAAGCTCCTCCTCTAGACTAAATGTTTGGTGTGCGTCTTCCAAGCATCTCACAGCTGCTACTCAGAAGAGGAAGACGAAGTATTATCCTTTCAACAAACTTTGCATCAGTTAACTGTGAGTACATGAGGAATATAACAGTATTACTGACCACTATATCAGTTGTACAAACTGGCAATAATTTTGTACAATTGTTTTTAGGAAAAACAATTGTCATTTGGATTGTGAATGCAGAATTAAAAACCTGAGAATGTCAAAGAAGCGTCACATTAAATCAGCTGTATTTGAACATTTCACCATCACTCAAGATAGAAAACATTATGTCTGTCAGTGTATGACAAATGATCCAGACGAAAACTGCTGTGAAGCCAAGATCAGTGCATATTCAGGCAAAGATAAAAATGCTCCTACCAGAGCTTCTAATCTAAAGAGACATTTACAGCGCTTTCATCCAGAAGTACTGAAAGCAGTGGATGAGAAAGACTGCATCCAAACCAATGAACCAGTGCCCAGCTCTTCCAGCCAAACAAAGGAGCAGAGAACTTTGAAGCCATCAGTTGCAAGATATTTTGTCAGTGACAAAGTTACTGTGACAATGACAGTGGATACATTTAAAAAACAGATCATAGAGCTTGTTGTAAAGGATAGTGTGACTATTTCATTATTTTCACGACCAGCTTTTATGTGTCTGAATAGGGAAATGGCCCGCAAGCTTGGTGTTTCTCTGGAGAGAGAGAGTATTAGAAAATTAGTAATCGAAGAAGCTTTTAAACAAAAGGAAGAACTTAAAAAAACTCTCAAACGCTTTCTGTTTCTTAAAATGGATGCCTGCACACGTCACAGAGTGAACTATTTTGCCATCAATGTCCGATTTGTGTGTGACAAAAATGAAATGGTTACCAAGACATTGGCAGTAAAAGACACCAAAGCTCATCACACCAGTGAGTTTCTCCAGGTCTTGGTGGAAAAGGTTCTGCAAGACTATGAACTTAAAAAAGAGCAAGTTCTTTCTGTCGTAACTGACAATGCTTCAAATATGATAATTACTATTAAGCTAATGAATGAGAGTAATTATGATGACCAGCAGCTAGAAGAACATTCTGGGTCCACAGACACAGAAATGTTTGAAATAGAGGAACACAGTATTGTAACTGAGGAGCAAACTGAAGTTGCTTCAGATGAACAGCAACATGATAGTTTAGATGATCTTGTTGAAACTGTGTCAATACGTTCTTTCATTCATCACATGCGCTGTGTTGTGCATACGCTACAGCTGGCTATAAGAGACAGTCTGCAAGAAGGACATGCTGCTGCACTGATTGGCAAGGTGAGAAAATTGGCTACTGTTGCCAGAACCCCTGAAGTTGACTCAATTTTGAAGAGACGTGCTGGGAAAGGGGCAATTATTGATCAAGCCACACGATGGGGCAGTACTTACTTAATGATTCAGCGCTTGGTTGAACTGAAAACCTTTCTTGTAGACATGGCTAACCCTCAACTGACACTAAATGAAAGTCAGTGGAATCAGATGACTGAGCTGGAAAAATTGCTAGAGCACCCATTTACAGTGACTAAAAAATGACAAGTAGAGGACTTAACTCCAGGTATTTTCTTAAAGGAGTGGAAGAACCTGATGTTTCGCCTGTCCCAAAGAGGAGAGTTAATTGCAAGTGGCATTGCTACATCAATGAAACGCAGAGAGGAGCTACTATTACAAAATAACATTCTTTTGGCAGCTGTTTATGTAGACCCAATGCATCGGATTCTTCTAGATGATCAACAGCTAACTAAAGGAAAAGAAGCTTGGTTTGAAATAGCAGTAAGGATGAAAGGGTTGCAGAACAGTCAGGAGGAACAAGAAGAATTTGGTCGTCCTGCCACATCTTCACGCTCATCAACTGATGAAGAACTTAATTTCGAAGTCATCCCCATCAAAGAACACAGCCAGTACATTTCAGCAGAATTTTTCATGTGCACTATAATAAATTGAGAAATTTGACCGTTCATCAAAAATAACAGTGCAACAAGCGATTCCTCTGTATCCTGACATTGTCAGAGATGTTGCCTGAGTGGTTACTGCTTTGCCACCAACCCAAGTTAGTGTACAGAGGTTGTTCTCTGCTCTCAAAATAATTAGATCAGATTTGAGGGCATCCATGAAGGAGGATCTGACAGAGGCAATACTTTTTCTGAGGACAAATTTATAGATTTCTTCATATTAACTGCATAACAGTGTTTATTGCATATTTACTTACAAGAGTTTAGAAAAGTTTATAAAAGTTATTTGCTATATTCTAATTGTATTCTAATAAATATAGTTTTTGCTCTAAGTGGTCTGATTACTTATATGATGGTGAGAAACTGAATAAGCACGATGTTAATATTTGACAACAGTAAATTTATTGTTACAAATTGGCCATTTATGAAGGAGCCGGAGTCGGAGCCTGATAAAATCCAGGAGTCGGAGTCGCAACTGTGGCTTACCGACTCCACAGCTCGGCTCTCTACTGCTTCACTGGAGCTCAGCCACAGTGATCTTGGGGTTCTTCTTAACCTCTCTCACCAAGGCTTTTCTTCCACAATTGCTCAGTTTGGCTGGATGGCCAGGTCTAGGAAGACTTCTGTTGGTCCCAAACTTCTTCCATTTAAGGATTATGGAGGCCACTGTGCTCTTAGGAACCTTGAGTACTGCAGAAATTCTGTTGTAACCTTGGCCGATTCTCATTTGTTCTGACATGCACTGTGAGGTCTTATATAAACAGGGGTGTACCTTTCCAAATCGAGTCCTATCAGTTTCATTAACCACAGCTGGATTCCAATGAAGAAGTAGGTACATCTCAAGGAGGATCACAAGCAAATGGACAGCATGTGACTTAAATTTGTCTGAGCAAAGGGTCTGAATACTTATGACCATGTGATATTTCAGTTGGTTTTTTAATTAAATTTGCAAAAAGTTCTACATTTCCATTTTTTTCAGTCAAGATGGGGTGCAGAGTGTACATTAATGTGAAAAAATGAACTTTTTTGAATTTACCAAACTGCTGCAATGAAATAAACAGTGAAAAATTTAAAGGGTTATGAATACTTTCTGTACCCACTGTATAACGTTTCGGTCTGGATGATCTTCATCAGATATACACTAGTAGTATATAATTTCATAAATGTTTGAAGATTAGATTCTATGTGTTTAAATTTCAAATAGCAGCCCGTGTTGGAAACCAGGAGTACCTGACGAAGTTTCGCAGTGCGATATGGGCTGACAATCATTGCTATGTCGCACCGCGTCACTGCTCCAGGTACTCCTTGTTTCCAACAGAGGGGCTGCTATTTGAAATTGAAATAGCCGGTGTCTAATATTCAGACATTTCTAAAATTTTGTGCTACTGGTGTATAGCTGATGAAGGTCATCTAGATCGAAACTTTATATATTGATGTATATATATACATTATTTCTTGACTCGAGTGAAATGAAGAGATGGAACTAAGCTTAGCTCATAATAAAACCTTTGTGGGAGGGAATGGTGGTATATGTTCCCTATTTTAATTTGCAGCCTGTAGGGGTACATGGAAAGGGAAGTTAGACTAGACAGCCTAGGGACAACTCATGAAGTGCACCTTATCGTGGTTGGAGTTTTACTCTTCTTGATAAAAAATAAGTATATACGCCAAGTACCTCATTTTTTTTGCATGTTTAGCAATATGGAATTTGTCTATTCATGTATCTGTGTGCTGGTACACAGTGTATGTATAAAGTTTTTATATTGGCCACTGTGGTGCATTTGTGGACCTGCATATTAATTTAACCCCTTCCCGACCTGTGACACAGCGTATGCGTCATGAAAGTCGGTGCCAATCCGACCTGTGACGCATATGCTTTGTCACAGAATGATTGCGTCCCTGCAGGTCGACTGAAAGGGTTAACTGTAATTTCACCCGACCTACAGGGTCAGGGGGAGTGGTACTACAGCCCCCCCGTGGCTACGATCGCTCTGATTGACTGTTGAAAGTGAAACAGCCAATCAGAGAAATATCATCGGCCATGGCTGGAAACCCTGATCTGCCACCGCCACCAATCTCCTCCCCAGTCCCCCGTCCTGTAATGTGCCCCTCTCCCCTCTGTCCTCCTGTCCGCTCCCACCTGTCCGCACCCCCCCGCAGTCCGATCTCACCCCCCCCCTGTCCGATCTCACCCCCCCCGCTTTCCGATCCAACCTCTGCATACTTACCGACCTCCGGTGTCCGTCGTGCGCAGTTCGCCCGCCGAATCGGCTGGCAGATTTGTTCCAAGTACATTTTGATCGCTGTGATAGGTTCTATCACAGCGATCAAAATGAAAAAAAAATTGTAAATTAACCCCCCCCCTCTTTATCACCCCCATAGGTAGGGACAATAATAAAATAATGAAAATATATTTACTTTTATTTTTCCACTAGGGTTAGGGTTAGAACTAGGTTTAGAACTAGGGTTAGGGTTAGAGTTAGGGTTAGAATTAGGTTATGTGCACACGGTGCGGATTTGGCTGCGGATCCGCAGCGGATTGGCCGCTGCGGATTCATAGCAGTTTTCCATCAGGTTTACAGTACCATGTAAACCTATGGAAAACCAAATCCGCTGTGCCCATGGTGAAGAAAATACCGCGCGTAAACGCTGTTTTTTTTTTTCTGCTGCATGTCAATTCTTTGTACGGATTCCGCAGCGTTTTACACCTGTTCCTCAATAGGAATCTGCAGGTGAAATCCGCACAAAAAACACTGGAAATCCGCGGGTAAAACGCAGTGCTTAGGACAAATTGTACAATAACTTTTGGGGTCCAGGTTCTCCTTTTACCCTTGGGAAAATAAAAAGTGTTGGTAAAAGATCGTTTTTGTGACTAAAAAGTTAAATGTTCATTTTTTCCTTCCATATTGCTTCTGCTGCTGTGAAGCACCTGAAGGGTTAATAAACTTCTTGAATTTGGTTTTGAGCACCTTGAGGGGTTCAGTTTTTAGAATGGTGTCACTTTTGGGTATTTTCAGCCATATAGACCCCTCAAACTGACTTCAAATGTGAGGTGGTCCCTAAAAAAATGGTTTTGTAAATTTCGTTGTAAAAATGAGAAATCGCTGATCAAATTTTAACCCTTATAACTTCCTAGCAAAAAAAAATTGTTTCCAAAATTGTGCTGATGTAAGGTAGATGTGTGGGTAATGTTATTTATTAAGTATTTTGTGTCACTTAACTCTCGTTTAACAGAATAAAAATTCAAAATTTGAAAATTGCGAAATTTTCAAAATTTTAGCCAAATTTCCATTTTTTCCCCCACAAATAAACGCAAAAATTATTGACCTAAATTTACTACTAACATGAAGCCCAATATGTCACGAAAAAACAATCTCAGAACCGCTAGGATCCGTTGAAGCGTTCCTGAGTTATTACCTCATAAAGGGACACTGGTCAGAATTGCAAAAAACGGCCAGGTCATTAACGTCAAAATAGGCTGGGTCATGAAGGGGTTAATACTTAAGGTGTTCTGGACACTTTTTTTTTGTAGTGCACGCATCAGTAATCTGTGTGTTCTGTGTGATGTATACTGCACAGTCTCGGTGTATTCTATGTGATATATTCGGAAGACCCTCCATATTCTATGTTGTATACGCTGCAGATTCTGTGTATCTAATGTGATGTATACAGTAGTCTGTGTATCCTTTGTGATGGATACAGCAGTCTGTATCCCATGCTGTGTATAGCCACAGTGTATGTTAAGTGATGTATATAGCAGTCTCCGTGTATCATAATATTAGCAAATACCTCCAACTAGAAATGTAGTATAGTTTTTTTTTTTTTTCATTTTGCTATGTTTCTTCATGTGCAGGCAATGCAGGACCTTACTTATCCATGGTTATGACCACTAACAAACAGCTGTCAGTTCATCAGTGGACGTAACCATGGATACCTAACGTCCTGCAATGCCTGCACATTAGGAAAGAGACAGCAAATTAGAAAAACTATCCTACATTTCTAATTATAGGTATTGGCTAATATTATTATTATTACACCTACTACATATTGGGATAGGATCTTGGAGATGGGAATACCCCTTTAATATTGAGTAAGCATTATATGAGCAGAAATAATGCTCAAATGCTTCTTTAAGTTTGTACTATGAATGCAAATTATATATCCTTGTTATTTACGGTTTAGTCAAGTTGAAGAATAAAAACAACCCACCGATTTCATCAGGATCACCCGACCATCTAAGGTGTATGGAGGCTTTCCAGCTCACTTTGTAGGCCAAGCAGTGTTCCTGTGCATATAGGCATTGAGAGAGATGTTGAGTTAATGTGTGACCAGTTTAAGCATGATGTGAAGAAAGATTCTTTAAAGGGTGGGTTCCATGATTTTAGTTTTTGTATTAATAATTATTGATTATATAATCAATTATTTTTAATACAAAAGTAAATGTAGTACTTTAATACTTTTTTATTTATTCATTTTTACTTTTGCCACTGGAGGCCGCCATTTTCATTAGTGTGGGTGTAAGTGTCTGGACACGACACTTGCACACCTCACTTACGGCAGCCATGGGCATAGGAGCCAACAGTCGGGCTCCCACAGCTCCTCCTGCCTCTCAGCTGTGACTTGGGCACGCCCCCTGGGCTGCTACGTCACAGCTGTGAGAGGAGATCGCAGCCATTTTGTTTTTTTCCTCTGTCATCGCACACACAGCTCAGTGTGTGCGATCATAGCAGGAGGTGCCAGGGAGAAGCTGCTGCTGGGAAGCGAGGGTCGGGGTGAGTATCTGCAGCCAGGAGCTGTGATTGCAGCCTGTACTTAGTATTACAGTACAGGCTGCAATCACTGCTCACTGCCGTTCAGAGCAGGGAGATCGTCACACTGCTCTGCCCTGAACATGATTCAGCACTTCCTGGGAGAGGACTGAAGGTAAGTACAGAGTTTTTATTTTCTTATGCATCTACCACTGCTACCTGTCCCTATATACCACTGCTACTAGCCCCTATATACCACTGCTACTAGCCCCTATATACCACTGCTACTAGCCCCTATATACCACTGCTACTAGCCCCTATATACCACTGCTACTAGCCCCTATATACCACTGCTACTAGCCCCTATATACCACTGCTACTAGCCCCTATATACCACTGCTACCTGCTCCTATATAGCACTGCTACTAGCCCCTATATACCACTGCTACTAGCCCCTATATACCACTGCTACTAGCCCCTATATACCACTGCTACTAGCCCCTATATACCACTGCTACTAGCCCCTATATACCACTGCTACCTGCTCCTATATACCACTGCTACTAGCCCCTATATACCACTGCTACTAGCCACTATATACCACTGCTACTAGCCCCTATATACCACTGCCACTAGCCCCTATATACCACTGCCACTAGCCCCTATATACCACTGCTACCTGCTCCTATATACCACTGCTACTAGCCCCTATATACCACTGCTACTAGCCCCTATATACCACTGCTACTAGCCCCTATATACCACTGCTACTAGCCCCTATATACCACTGCTACCTTCTCCTATATACCACTGCTACTAGCCCCTATATACCACTGCTACTAGCCCCTATATACCACTGCTACTAGCCCCTATATACCACTGCTACCTGCTCCTATATACCACTGCTACTAGCCCCTATATACCACTGCTACTAGCCCCTATATACCACTGCCACTAGCCCCTATATACCACTGCCACTAGCCCCTATATACCACTGCTACCTGCTCCTATATACCACTGCTACTAGCCCCTATATACCACTGCTACTAGCCCCTATATACCACTGCTACTAGCCCCTATATACCACTGCTACTAGCCCCTATATACCACTGCTACTAGCCCCTATATACCACTGCTACCTTCTCCTATATACCACTGCTACTAGCCCCTATATACCACTGCTACTAGCCCCTATATACCACTGCTACTAGCCCCTATATACCACTGCTACTAGCCCCTATATACCACTGCTACTAGCCCCTATATACCACTGCTACCTGCTCCTATATACCACTGCTACTAGCCCCTATATACCACTGCTACTAGCCCCTATATACCACTGCTACTAGCCCCTATATACCACTGCTACCTGTCCCTATATACCACTGCTACTAGCCCCTATATACCACTGCTACTAGCCCCTATATACCACTGCTACTAGCCCCTATATACCACTGCTACTAGCCCCTATATACCACTGCTACCTGCTCCTATATACCACTGCTACTAGCCCCTATATACCACTGCTACTAGCCCCTATATACCACTGCTACTAGCCCCTATATACCACTGCTACCAGCCCCTATATACCACTGCTACCAGCCCCTATATACCACTGCTACCAGCCCCTATATACCACTGCTACTAGCCCCTATATACCACTGCTACCAGCCACTATATACCACTGCTACTAGCCCCTATATACCACTGCTACCTGTCCCTATATACCACTGCTACTAGCCCCTATATACCACTGCTACTAGCCCCTATATACCACTGCTACTAGCCCCTATATACCACTGCTACTAGCCCCTATATACCACTGCTACTAGCCCCTATATACCACTGCTACTAGCCCCTATATACCACTGATACTAGCCCCTATATACCACTGCTACCAGCCACTATATACCACTGCTACTAGCCCCTATATACCACTGCTGCCTGCCTCTATATACCACTGCTACCAGCCACTATATACCACTGCTACTAGCCCCTATATACCACTGCTACTAGCCCCTATATACCACTGCTACCTGCTCCTATATACCACTACTACTAGCCCCTATATACCACTGCTACTAGCCCCTATATACCACTGCTACTAGCCCCTATATACCACTGCTACTAGCCACTATATACCACTGCTACTAGCCCCTATATACCACTGCTACTAGCCCCTATATACCACTGCTACCAGCCACTATATACCACTGCTACTAGCCCCTATATACCACTGCTACCTGTCCCTATATACCACTGCTACTAGCCCCTATATACCACTGCTACTAGCCCCTATATACCACTGCTACTAGCCCCTATATACCACTGCTACTAGCCCCTATATACCACTGCTACTAGCCCCTATATACCACTGCTACCTGCTCCTATATACCACTGCTACTAGCCCCTATATACCACTGCTACTAGCCCCTATATACCACTGCTGCCTGCCTCTATATACCATCTACCACTGCTACCTCTGTCCTGTGTAGCTAATCTAGTCTTGTGTAGCTAATCCTGTCCTGTGTACAGTATCACACAAGATAGGATTAGATACACGGCGCAGCACAGTATCACACAGGACAGGATTAGATACACGGCTCAGCAGTCAGTATCTAATCCTCTCCTATGCACTCCTCTCCCCCTTGCGTGTCTTTCCCCATTGTGGTTTATTATTTTTGTTGTGGGAGATGAGGGAGTCGAGGATTATGCGTTCGGTATGGTATAAAAAAGATTAATAAAGGACTTTATTCTGGCCGAGTCTTTATTTACAATACATGTGAGATCTATGTGGCGGCATTATGGGTGATCTATATGGCGGTATTATGTGAGAAGCATATGGTGGTATGTGAGAACACTGGCGGTATTATGTGTGATCTATATGGTGGTATGTGAGAACACTGGCGGTATTATGTGTGATCTATATGGTGGTATGTGAGAACACTGGCGGTATTCTGTGTGATCTATATGGCGGTATGTGAGAACACTGGCGGTATTATGTGTGATCTATATGGCGGTATGTGAGAACACTGGTGGTATTATGTGTGATCTATATGGTGGTATTATGTGAGAACTGTATGACAGTATTGTGTGATCTATTTGATAGTATTGTGTGTGATCTATATGGCGGTATTATGCGAGAACACTATGGCAGTATTATCTTCAGAAAGCGGACCCATTCTATGGTGGTTCTGGCTGAGCACCTGCACGCGGGTCTGGGGTAATAGAGGGGGCAGCATGACCTCCAGTTAGGTGCAGTCAGGGGAGGGCTGGTGAGGCAGCTGAAGAGAGGGGTCTCATTTTTATCGTTACTATATGGCTACATTTCCTTCCCAGCGTCACCCCGGACTGCGCCTGTCGCCTTGCTTTCACACATTGCCAGGACAGGATGGAGAAGACAGGATCTGAGGAGGGGAATGGGGTCTGCATGCAAAGTCTGGATCAGACCAGGCCATCAATCCGCAGAAATGTTTCCTGGATTTCTGTGGAGCAGACGGTCCATCCATGTGTATAAAAGACAGCGCTCTATGTACAAACCCTGGCTGCTCCGCGCACCAAACAGGGGGCCCCTATAGACCAGCACACTGCTCTCCTGAAATACTCTGTGCTGCTGTCACCCTGCTCCCTCCACCACATATCTCCCAGAATCCTTTTGCTGCCTGCCATCCTTGGTGACTGTCTACTTGTCAGTATAAGGCTGCCTTCACACTTTCATTATTTGGTCAGTATTTTACCTCAGTATTTGTAGCCAAAACCAGGAGTGGGTGATAAATGCAGAAGTGGTGACATGTTTCTATTATACTTTTCCTCTATTTGTTCCACTCCTGGTTTTGGCTTACAAATACTGAGGTAAAATACTGACCAAATACTGATAGTGTGACGGCAGCCATACTCTGCAGTCACCAACAAAATGGCTGCTCACTGGGTTCCTGAATATCATCCTCTCTAATCCCTTAGCAAACACCCAGAAGGGGAGGAGAGGAGACATCACACACGTCAGCAGACTCCGCCCATAATTACTGCAGTGCTGTAATGTGAGCTAGTTGTACACTAGGTTTTTCTGAAATTTCGGCAGCTGCTCCCCCTAGTGTTGAAAAGTGGAAATTCCAAAACTTTTCAAATTATTTTTCATATTTTACTAAATTATAAACAAATGATAATATTTTTTAAGAAAATGTAATCATTAATTCTTGACATTTTTACAATTTCTGAAAAAAAATTTTTTTTGATGGCACCTTCCCTTTAAGGGAATCTGTCGACAGGAATAACACTGTTAATCTCAGGTCAGCAGCGTTACAAAGCTGTCTGGCACCTGCATGCAGCCAAA
Organism: Ranitomeya imitator; assembly: GCF_032444005.1. NCBI lineage: Eukaryota > Metazoa > Chordata > Amphibia > Anura > Dendrobatidae > Ranitomeya > Ranitomeya imitator. The sequence continues at coordinate 438,483,909 of NC_091285.1, forward strand.
TGCAGCGAGGAGCACCCCCGGTTTCAGTGGCTGCTATTTATAGTCAGAGCGGTGACTGAACAGCGAATATTGGAAGGGAGAATTAAGAAAATTTTCTCCCCTCTGCATTCGGCTGCGTGCAGGCGCACCTGGCAGCATCATAACGCTTTTAATCTGCAGGTTAACAGTGTTATTCCTGGTGACAGGTTTCCTTTAAATGACTTTGAAAGCGCTTTTCTAGACATACACCTGCTTTTATTCACAGTGTTTCAGCAATGCTAAATAATGCACATCACTAAATGATATCATTACCTAATTTATTTTTTTTCTTATTTCCTCTCTGCAGTGTAACAGACTATTGAAGTGGTGTCCTGCTCCAGACTGTCATCATGTTGTTAAAGTTCAGTATCCAGATGCCAAACCTGTGCGTTGCAAATGTGGCCGTCAGTTCTGGTGAGAAGCTAGTGGAAAGAATGACATTTATAGATCACCCCTTTGTGTACAGGGGTCCAGTTACAGTAAAACATTATTGAAAAGCTCCGTGTTCTAGCATGTCTACATCCAAAGCTCTTATTCACATGAAACAGCTGAATAAGCACACTTAGGGTATGTGCACACGCTGCGGATTTGGCTGCGGGTCCGCAGCGGTTTCCTATCCGTTTACAGTACAATGTAAACCTATGGGAAACACAATCCGCAGTGCACATGCTGCGGAAAAAAACGCCCGGAAACGCAGCGGTTTATATTCCGCAGCATGTCAATTCTTTGTGCGGAATCCGCAGCGGTTTTACACCTCCATAATAGAATACCGCTGTGGAAACCGCACAAAATCCACGGTTAATCCGCAGTAAAAACGCAGTGTTTTTGCACTGCGGATTTATTAAATCCGCTGCGGAAAAATCCACAGTGGACCACTTCTATGTGTGCACATACACTTGATGCTCAGCAAAGAATGGCAGCTTGGGGGACCTAACTGCAATGGTGGGGGTCCCATAAGTCTGGTAGTGAGAGCTCTGGTCCGCTTTGCCAATTATTGATGTCAACCACATTTTAGAACAGACACCCAGCTTTAATGGGTGAGGGGACAACATTGTTTTATCTGTACTAAAGGAGAAAAGCAAACTACTATGAAAGTTTGGTATTGTCATTATTATGTCCTGCACATGAAAGTTATGTCATGGATACCGCAGGCTGAATGCTGTCAAATCAACCTGTCCCTACACCCACAAAAATAAATTATATGGTATATATGTACCCCAAAATGATGAGACTCAAATTCTACTCGTCCAAGAAAAAACAAGCTCTAATACAGCTAAATTGGTGCAAAACAAAAGAAAACCGTAATGACCTTTGAAAAAAAAAAATTGTGTCTTTAAGAAACCATCTGTTGTTGCTTATTTAAAGGGGTTATCCCAATATTATTGTACAGGAGTGCGTATCTCCTTTGCCTCCCAGCTTCAGTCTTGCTGGGGGCAATGCGCTGTTGAATGTTTGAGAGTTTGGCACAGTAAACTTCTGCTCTCTCTGATACTGCAAGCAGCTTTGCTTTGGGAGTATCGGTAAAACCCACACGGGCTTTGAAGCTGGCTGGATGCAGCAATCTATAGTAAAGGGTTCTTAAACGCTGTGCCCCTTGCCTAGGAGGTCTGCCACCTCAGATACATTACAGAGGTGGCCAGTAACCTAGGCAGTGAACAATAGAATATATTGTTTATTATTATAGAGAGATGGATAGATATGCTTTTCACCATCATATTCTGCAGCCCTTTACATATATGATCATCACTGTTCCCTTTGGATCTCACAATCTAAATAAAATCCCTCTCAATATGTCTTTTGAGTGTGGGAGGAATCCCATGCAAACTCCTTGCAGACGTCCTTGATTGGATTTGAACCCATGACCCCAGCGCTGCAAAGCAACAGCGATGACCACTGAGCCACCGTGCTGCTCCTGAATTTTTTTGCTTCCATCTGGATTGGTTTTATCAGTTTTGTAAATGGATAATAGACCAAATATTTCATTTTTCTGATTTTATTCTTTGATATATAAATAATGTAAAAGTTTTTATCACAATTTTATTATGAATAGTCTTTTTGTTTGTGTGCTGGAATTGTATTTTGGACCAGTATTACATATTGCGATAATAGTAATTGTTCAAGTAAGAGCTCTTGAGTAACAGATGAAGTGGAGTGAACTTGTGCACAAGAGGATGCACTGCTCTGCACTGTGTAATACATGTATGGGTGTCACGGTTTACGTGTCATTCCACGGTGGTATGATATGCTCGATTTTAGATATTTAAATAAACCCTATAGATAATTGATAATTTTCTATTTTTGATAGTTTCAATTGTGGAGAGAATTGGCATGATCCTGTTAAATGCAAGGTAGGTACATTTAGTAAACATACTACTTTTCTTTGCCTAATTCTTTTTCTGGGGTATTGCGTATAGAAGTATTAAATATCAATCTGTCATGAAGGGAACAGAAAGAGCGTTTAAGGTTGTTGAACGTGATTTTTTTTCTCCCCCCAGTGGCTAAAAAAATGGATTAAGAAGTGTGATGATGATAGTGAGACCTCAAATTGGATTGCAGCTAACACAAAGGTAAGATTGGTAATTTGCTGGTGTTTAATTTTTTAATTTTTAGGGTAGCGTTCCTCAGACCCTGAATGCTATGTTAATTTGCATTTTTTTTGTACCTTTTGCAATCCTCTTTTCTGCTGTTACACCACTAATGTGAAAGTTTATTTGCAATATACACAGTCCAATTGACAATGAATTATGCAATGTTGTTCATACACTGAGCCCCATTTTTGAGGTCAGTGGGGATCCTTGTGGTCAGATATTCACTGATGAGCAAGTTATCACCTGCCCTGTGAATACGTGATAACTTGCAGTGTCAGGACTAACCTATTAAAGGAGCATTCCGATTAACATTTTATGGGCTCTACCTGTGTGAATGTTTATGTAGTGTACTGTAGGTGTATTAATATACTCGCTGATGGCCATCTTTTCTAGTGCCGCTCCAGGCCTCTTCTGAGTCACGTGACTGGAGTTCGGACAATCTGGATCACAAATGGCTCTGTGTGAGCCAGAAGTCGCTTTTAAAATGTAAGCCTGTGGTATATCACAAAGCGGCTCCATGGGCTTACATAGTAAGTCTAAGTTCACATTAGCGTTGCGCCGCTGTTGCGTCGGCGACGCAGCGGCGACGCAGCGGCGACGCGCCCCTATGTTTAACATAGGGGACGCGTGCGTCTTTTTGGTTGCGTTTTTCGCCACGTGCGTCGTTTCCGACGCTGGCGTCGGACGCACGAAAACGCTACAAGTTGCATTTTCTGTGCGTCCGATTTTGGTCAAAAACGACGCACGCGTCGCAAAACGCGCACGTTTTTGCGCGCGTTTGCGCGCGTTTTTCGATGCGTCGCGCGTTGCGTCGCCGACGCAGGGTGGCGCAACGCTAGTGTGAACGTACCCTAATAGTGACTTCCGGCTCATACATAAACCCCAGTGTGAGCAGGTAAGTTACAATATTTGTCGCATGACCCAGAAGAGTACCAGAGTGGCGTTAACAACTGGATAAGATGGTGATCAACTAGCATATTAATACTTTTTTTAATTCAAATAAATTTTTATTAAGAATAACAAGGCAATTAACATGTTACATTTACATTTTCAATATAGAGTATTTCCCCTCCTCCCCCTTCAAACAGCCCCCTTCGATCCCAAAGCCCCCCACCCCCACCCCACAAAGCAGCTCATCTTGTTAATTACTACCATCATTAAAACAATAGAGTATCTAATCCCTCAACCATTCGTATAAGCCACTCTTCACATTACTATCCCATAGCAATCCATGGAGGCCACATTTTATTGAACGTTTCAGTTTTCCCTTTCTTCTTATAAATCCCTTTTTCTAGTGTCAGGCCCTGTTTCACATACTGGAGGAACTCTCCTCTTGACGGCGGCTCTTCCCTAATCCAGTTTCTAGCTATCACCTTCCTAGCCATATACAACAATCTGGCTATAGCTATCTTTAGGTGTTTATCCACTCCAATCTCATCCACGCATCCCAACAAACAGAAAACTGGATCCCTTGGCACCGTGCATCCATACGCACCTTCCATACGACTCAAAACTACCACCCAGAAGGCAGCCAACCTCGGACATGTCCACATCATATGGAAAATGTCTGCATCCGTAGACTTACACCTCGGACATTCAGAGTCATTACGCAAACCTGCCTTGTATAGCACCATCGGAGACCTATAAACTCTGTGTATCATATAGAGCTGTGACAGTCTATACGGTTCACTCAGCGACAGTCTTGGGATCCATTCCAACACCGACTCCCAAGTCTCGTTATCTAGCATATTAATACTTACACGTCACTACACATATATTCATACTGGTTTAGCCAATAAAAACTTTATTGGGAGCACATGTTTAAATTAAAACTCTCTCTTTGGTACCCTGTGTGAATCTCATCCCACTCCAGTCATTCATTTTAACATTATTTGATAGAAGCCCAAAATACAGACGTATTTGAACTAATTGGAAATACCACTTTCATTCATTTTTGTTTCCTCCACACTAGGAGTGTCCCAAATGTCATGTTACCATAGAGAAAGATGGAGGCTGTAATCATATGGTGTGTCGGAACCAAAATTGCAAAGCTGAGTTCTGCTGGGTGTGTTTGGGTCCTTGGGAACCCCATGGATCAGCTTGGTAAGAGTAGTGCTGTTTCAAGCTTTGATAGAACCATGAAAACTGTGGGTCTAATGTTTGCAGAGAATATAGATTGTGTTGGATATTTGTGATCATTTTCTCGATCACTGGCCTGATCAGTTTATTTGAAAGGTAGTTAAAGTGAATCGGTCATCAGGATTTTGCAAAGTAAACTGTTAAATCTTTGTTTGCAGTTTTCAGTTAATTAGATTCTTGTGCATCGGGGTGGGAAGGTGGTCGGATCTTTTTTTGGTGCTCTGGCTTTGTCATCCTTGTGGGCTTAAATGACAGCTTTCAGTAACCTGCCTCCTGCTGTAAATACTGCGCTTGCGCAGTTAATATCGTGGTCTTTAGAAAAAAAAAGTCACTCTAGCAAAATCTCTTGCTGATAGATGCTACTGCGCATGCGCCTGTGCCATTTTGCTGGAGCCAAAACATTTTTTTGTGCTCCAAAAAATGGCGGTGGTGCATGCGCAGATTAAGAGCATTGCTTGCAGATAGATGCTACTGCACCCAGGCCGCCGCAGAGCACGAGCATCTCATTAACTGCGAACAAAGATAAGGCTACAACCACAAGACAGATTTCTTCAACCCAGGTATCATTTTAATCAGTGTAGCAGCACCAAACTGACAGTGCTTGTAGGTTACTGTGCAAAATCCTGATGAAAGGTTCCCTTTAAATTGTCTGTCCATCAGACTGCCAATGTTGATTCCCAATTTATAAGCATTTATCGCCTGACAATAGATAAAAATCTGTGTGTTTACACACCTATATTGTTGATCATTGCTATCCTTTATATCAGGGGTTTCTGCTATTTTTACAATTCGCTGCAATAATTGTACCAAATATTACAGGTATAATTGTAATCGCTACAATGAAGATGACGCAAAAGCTGCCCGAGATGCACAAGAGGTGAGCACATGGAATGGCAAACTTAGGTTGTGGACTTGCAATATTTACAATTCTTTAAAGGGTTTGCTTGGTGCCACTCATTTCCATCTATCTATATAATCGTCTAAGGTCCACTTCCGTCTGTCTGTCTGTCACGGAAATCCCACATCAATAGTAAAAACATGTTAAAAATAATAAAATAAAAAAATCATTATATATTCACCCTCCGACGGCCCCCGGCTCCAGCCCAGTCATTTCCTGCTCCATGCGTGCCGCTCTGGTCCCCAGAATGCATTGCGGCAATGACCGGAGTTGTACGTAGCTGTCTCGCGAGACCGCTATATCATCACGTTTTATTGCCGCTTGGGACCGGAGCGGCACGTGAGGAGCGGGAAAGGCCTGGGCTGGATCCGGGGGCTGTCGGAGGGTGAGTATATAACTATATTTTTTATTTTAATTCTTTTTTTTTTTTTAACAGGGATATGGTGCCCACATTGCTATATACTGCGTGGGCTGTGTTATATACTACGTGCACAGTGTTATATACTACGTGGGCTGTGCTGTATACTACATCAGTTGTGCAATATAATACGTGGGCTGTGTTATATACTACATGGCTGTGCTATATTCTACGTGGCTGTGCTATAGACTACGTGGCTGTGCTATATACTACGTGGCCGGCCGCAAACCATAAGCGATAGGCGCACTCAGTCCGCGAATTGGCGCGGGATTTGAACCACGCTGCACTAATTGGTCGCACCCGGCCAGCCGAATTCTGTGTATTCATTGTATTATTCTAAAATCTTCATAAATAAACTACATACGTATTCTAGAATACCCGATGCGTTAGAATCTGGCCACCATCTAGTATCTAATATCCCCTTAAGGAAATGCAGATATTGCAGTGGCATCATATGTAAACATACCTGCTGGGAAGCAGGATCAATTGGTAGGTTTATGCCCCTGTTGTAGGACAGAAGTGTGTTACCTGCCTATTGAGCATTCATCCTGACAGTTATGTGTAGACATAACATCATCAGCACCATCCCTCACATCCCAATGAGAAAATGTATGAAAACCTCGTTATTATCCAAAATGGCCTAATTTTGTAAATGGATGCGATTTGGGAAAGTCAATTTCCCATACTTCCCATTGTTCCACAAAAAACAAACGTAAATTTACATTGGGTTCTATGATGATCTCAATTTGGATACTAAAATTGCAGGAAGTCTGCCCGTAATATACACTATAACCTACCTGCCATATTGCCACCTAAAGGAGATGTAATACAATTATATATATATAGATCCTAAAAAGGGAAGGTTAGGGTATGTCTTATGCCATTGCTTTATTAAGATCTTCTATTTGTTATATAATAAGACTTTGCATTCCTTAAGAAAGAACTAATTTTTGTACTTCATCCTACTGGTGCAGCGATCCAGAGCAGCCTTACAAAGATATCTGTTCTACTGCAATCGCTACATGAACCACATGCAGAGCTTGCGATTTGAGCACAAACTATATGCCCAAGTCAAGCAGAAGATGGAGGAGATGCAGCAACATAATATGTCATGGATTGAAGTGCAGTTTCTGAAAAAGGCTGTGGACGTGCTGTGCCAGTGCCGCTCCACGCTCATGTACACTTACGTCTTCGCGTTCTACCTCAAGAAGAACAACCAGTCGATTATTTTTGAGGTGAGGGTTTGTTGTTTTTTTTTAAACTTGTGTTGAGTTTAAGACTTAAGTCCTAAGGTATAGATCAACCAATAAATTTGTGTGTAAGATATTCTAAGGCAATGTAGTATTTAGTGAACGGTTACAATATTGGTATTGAAAAATAACAGCTCTTAGGCCATGTTCACACGATCCTTTTTTTCATGCGGAATTGCCGCGATTTTCCCGCTGCGGGTCCGCAGCTGTTTTCCATGCAGGGTACATTACATTGTACCCTATGGAAAACAAGAACTGCTGTGCCCACAATGCGAAAAAAAAAAAAAAAAAGCCTCGCTGAATAGCTGTGGGAAAAAAGAAGTACCATGTCACTTCTTTTTTCGGAGCCGCAGCGGTTCTGCACCCATTGACCTCCATTGTGAGGTCAAACCCGCAGTAAAACCCGCAGATGAATAAAATATCTGCGGGTTTTACTGCGGTTTGTGGTGCAGAACCGCTGCAGCAGGAAGTGCGGGGAAGCGGGCGGAAGTGCGTGGGCGGAGTGTGGCTGCCCCCCGTGCTCCGATCCCGCCCCCCCGTGCTCCAATCCCACCGCCCCGTGCTCCGATGCCCCCCCCCAGTGCTCCGATGCCCCCCCCCCCTCGTGCCCTAATCTCCCCCCCTTATACTTACCCGGCCTCCCGGTGTCCGTCCGGCCGTCTTCTCCCTGGGCGCCGCCATCCTGCAAAATGGCGGGCGCATGCGCAGTGCGCCCGCCGAATCTGCCGGCCGGCAGATTCGTTCCAAAGTGCATTTTGATCACTGAGATATAATCTATCTCAGTGATCAAAATAAAAAAAAATAGTAAATGACACGCCCCCCTTTGTCACCCCCATAGGTAGGGACAATAAAAAAAAATTAAGAATTTTTTTTTTTTTCCCACTAAGGTTAGAATAGGGGTAGGGTTAGGGTATTTTCAGCCATTTTAACCCTAAAAAACTTCCTAGAAAACACACAGACTCTGCATAGAAAACTGCATAAAAAAAGGATCAAAAAATGCATCAAAAAACGCATCAAAAAAGGACCAAAAAAAGACCTGCGTTTTCTGCCAAGAGCTGCAGTTTTTTAAAAAACAGTCCTGAAAAAAAAAGGATGGAAATCAGGAACGTGTGAACATACCCTTATAATAAAGCAGCCAGAAACCTGTTTGAAAATTGTCAAAAGTTAGTGCGCGCTCTCAGGATTCTCTGGGAAGGGGCCAGACGTTTCTGCGCACATTTACCTGGCACTTGACCACATTAATTTTGTGTAGTATACTAGTAGTCGCATGCCCAGCCAGTCCCAGGTAATAATGTTTGAAAATACCTCCAATTAGAAATGTATAGTTTTTCTGATTTGCTATGTCTTTCTTCATGTGCAGGCATTGCAGGACCTTAGATATCCATGGTTATGACCATTGATATATTGACAGTTAGCTGGTTGCTAGTGGACGTAACCATGAATACATAAGGACCTGCAATGCCTACACATGACGAAAAAAACATAGCAAATCAGAAAAACATATTGGGATAGGTTCGTGGAGATGGGAATACCTCTTTAACCCTTTCACCCCAAAGCCTGTTTTCACCTAAGTGACAGGGCCAATTTTTACAATTCTGACCACTGTCACTTTATGAGGTCATAACTCTGAAACGCTTCAACGGATCCTGGTGATTCTGACACTGTTTTCTCGTGACATATTGTACTTCATGATAGTGGTAAAACTTCTTCGATATGACTTGCATTTATTTGTGAAAAAAAAAAAAATTTGTCGGAAATTATGAAAATTTAGCAATTTTCAAACTCTTAGTTTTTATGCCCTTAAATTAGAGAGTTATATCACATAATATAGTTAATAAACAACACTTCCCACATGTCTGCTTTACATCAGCACAATTTTGGAAACATAAATTTTTTTTGTTAGGACGTTATAAGGGTTAAAATTGACCAGCGATTTCTCATTTTTGCAACAAAATTTGCAAAACCATTTTTTTACGGACCACCTCACACTTGAAGTGACTTTGAGGGGTCTATATGACAGAAAATGCCCAAAAGTGACACCATTCTAAAAACTGCACCCCTCAAGGTACTCAAAACCACATTCAAAAAGTTTATTAACCCTTCAGGTGCTTCACAGGAATTTTTTGAATGTTTAAAAAAAATTGAGCATTTAACTTTTTTTTCACAAAATTTTTACTTCAGGTCCAATTTGTTTCATTTTACCAAGGGTAACAGGAGAAATTGGACCACAAAAGTCGTTGTACAATTTGTCCTGAGTACGCCGATACCCCATATGTGGGGGTAAACCACTGTTTGGGCACATGGCAGAGCTCGGAAGGGAAGGAGCGCCATTTGACTTTTCAATGCAAGATTTGCTGGAATTGAGATCGGAGCCCATGTCACGATTGGAGAGCCCCTGATGTGCCTAAACAGTGGAAACCCCCACAAGTGACACCATTTTGGAAAGTAGACCCCCTAAGGAACTAATCTAGATGTGTGGTGAGCACTTTGAACCCCCAATTGTTTCACTAAAGTTTAGAATGTAGCATTGTGAAAATTAAAAAATCATTTTTTCTTTCCACAAAATGATGTTTTAGCCCGCAATTTTTTTTTTTCCCAAGGGTAACAGGAGAAATTGGACCACAAATGTTATTGTCCAATTTGTCCTGAGTACGCTGATACCCCACATGTGGGGGGGAACCACCGTTTGAGTGCATGGCAGAGCTCGGAAGGGAAGGAGCACCGTTTGAAATGCAGACTTAGATGGAATGGACTGCAGGTGTCATGTTGCATTTGCAGAGCCCCTGATGTACCTAAACAGTAGAAACCCACCACAAGTGACCCCATATTGGAAACTAGACCCCCCAAGGAACTTATCTAGATGTGTTGTGAGAGCTTTGAACCAACAAGTATTTCACTACAGTTTATAACGCAGAGCCGTGAAAATAAAAAAAAATTTTTTTTCCACAAAAATGATATTTTATCCCCTATGTTTTTATTTTCCCAAGGGTAACAGGATAAATTGGGCCCCAAAAGTTGTTGTCCAACTTGTCCTGAGAACGCTGATACCCCATATGTTTGGGGGAACCACTGTTTGGGCACACAGGAGAACTCGGAAGGGAAGGAGCACTGTTTTACTTTTTCAAAGCAGAATTGGCTGGAATTGAGATCGGACGCCCCCTGATGTGCCTAAACAGTGGAAATCCCCAATTATAACTGAAACCCTAACCCCAACCCTAACCCTAGCCCTAACCCTAGCCCTAGCCCTAACCCTAGCCCTAACCCTAGCAGTAATGGGAAAATGGAAATAAATACATTTTTTTACATTTTATTATTTTTCCCTAACTAAGGGGGTGATGAAGGGGGGTTTGATTTACTTTTATAGCGTTTTTTGGCGGATTTTTATGATTGGCAGCTGTCACACACTAAAAGACGCTTTTTATTGCAAAAAATAGTTTTTGCATCACCACATTTTGAGAGCTATAATTTATCCATATTTTGGCCCACAGAGTCATATGAGGTCTTGTTTTTTGCGGGACGAGTTGACGTTTTTATTGGTAACATTTTCGGGCAGATGACATTTTTTGATCGCTTTTTATTCCGATTTTTGGGAGGCGGAATGAACAAAAACCAGCAATTCCTGAATTTCTTTTGGGGGGGGCGTTTATACCGTTCTACGTGTGGTAAAATGGATAAAGCAGTTTTATTCTTCGGGTCAGTACGATTACAGCGATACCTCATTTATGTAATTTTTTTTATGTTTTGGCGCTTTTACACAATAAAAACTATTTTACATAAAAAAATAATTGTTTTTGCATCGCATTATTCTGAGAGCTATAACTTTTTTATTTTTCTGCTGATGATGTTGTATGGCGGCTTTTTTTTTGCGGGACAAGATGACGTTTTCAGCGGTACCATGGTTATTTATATCCGTCGTTTTGATCGAGTGTTATTCCACTTTTTGTTCGCCTGTATGATAATAAAGCGTTGTTTTTTGCCTTGTTTTTTTTTGTTTTTTTTTTTTGCGGTGTTCACTGAAGGGGTTAAGTAGTGGGATAGTTTTATAGAGCGGGTCGTTACGGACGCGGCGATACCAAATATGTGTACATTTATTGTTTTTTTTTTTTTTTTTACATAAATAAATGGATTTATTGGGAAATGTTTTTTTTTTTTTATTTGGGGATTTTTTTTTACACATTCTATTTTTTTTTTTTTTTTTACTTTCTAACATTGTCCCAGGGTGGGACATCTCTGTATTAGATCAGATCGTTGATCTGACACTGTGCATAGCACACTGTCAGATCAACGATCTGACAGGCAGCTTAGCTGGCTCTCCAGCGCCTGCTCTCAGCAGGCGCCGGCTAGCCAGGTCACTTCATGACCCGGAAGGAGTCCGGCGGCCATCTTGGATCCGGGGACTCCTTCCGGGTCACCGGAGCAACGCGATCTCATTGCGTTGCTCCGGTGGGAGAGCGCAGGGAGCCCCCGTCCCTGCGCGATCCCCCTCTATGCCGCTGTCACTACTGACAGCGGCATCAGAGGGGTTAAATGCCCGCGATCGGCGATAGCGCCGATCGTGGGCATTGCTGCGGGGTGTCAGCTGTCGTATAGAGCTGACACCCGCACCCGATCACCGCGGCGCTCAGCGCGAGACCGCGGTGATCAGTGCGCCGTACTAGTACTGCTGCTGGCACAAATGCAGTGCCGGCAGCGCAGTACTAGTACGGCGCATGTCGCGAGGGGGTTAAAGGGCCTCTGTCACCCCCTCCAGCCGTTATAAACTAAAAGAGCCACCTTGTGCAGCAGTAATGCTGCATTCTAACAAGGTGGCTCTTTTAGTTTTTGGTGCATTTATTCCCAAAATAAAGCGTTTTATAACTTCTCCAAAATACCTGTCTTTAGACAGGGAGGCAGGTCTTAACCCCCCTGCTTGAAACTCTACACAGCCGTCACTCAAATCTTCAGGGGCGCCGGGCGCCACCCACTCCGCTCTGTTTTCCCATGAAAACCGGCGCCTGCGCTGTTTAGTACTGGCTGGTGCAGGCGCAGTGAGCTCTGGCCGTCTGACGTCACATCCAGTCTTGCAGACTGCGCCTGCACCAGCCAATACTAAACAGCAACACGAACAGGAACACATGGGCTACTTGCACAGTGAACAAGTCTGTATGATCATGTTCACACACCACCAAGAAACCTGAAGACACAAAAGAGAATAGTAAAACCAAAAACACTCAGTTTGAAAAAATGTTGCAGTAATCCGTAAGTGCTAGTAAAAGATGTAAAAAACAGGGTATTTGGTTGATACGTTTTTTGCAAAAAATGTATACTAAGCTGCTCTACCAATCTTCACGGTATACCCTTATCAGAGCAGTCCTAACTAATGTATGCAATCCCTATCTGATGTATTTAAAAACCTGATCATCTGTATATAACCTGTGTGAACAGGGTTCAGAGAGGAAAAATCCATGTGTGCATACAGGGTAGAACAGCTTTTGTGCAGATAGCCCAAGAGGAGTGGTGGAACTCCCCAGTCTTGTAGACACAAGAGAACAATTATGGAAACAGGAACACATGGGCTACTTGCACAGTGAACAAGTCTGTATGATCATGTTCACACACCACCAAGAAACCTGAAGACACAAAAGAGAATAGTAAAACCAAAAACACTCAGTTTGAAAAAATGTTGCAGTAATCCGTAAGTGCTAGTAAAAGATGTAAAAAACAGGGTATTTGGTTGATACGTTTTTTGCAAAAAATGTATACTAAGCTGCTCTACCAATCTTCACGGTATACCCTTATCAGAGCAGTCCTAACTAATGTATGCAATCCCTATCTGATGTATTTAAAAACCTGATCATCTGTATATAACCTGTGTGAACAGGGTTCAGAGAGGAAAAATCCATGTGTGCATACAGGGTAGAACAGCTTTTGTGCAGATAGCCCAAGAGGAGTGGTGGAACTCCCCAGTCTTGTAGACACAAGAGAACAATTATGGAAACAGGAACACATGGGCTACTTGCACAGTGAACAAGTCTGTATGATCATGTTCACACACCACCAAGAAACCTGAAGACACAAAAGAGAATAGTAAAACCAAAAACACTCAGTTTGAAAAAATGTTGCAGTAATCCGTAAGTGCTAGTAAAAGATGTAAAAAACAGGGTATTTGGTTGATACGTTTTTTGCAAAAAATGTATACTAAGCTGCTCTACCAATCTTCACGGTATACCCTTATCAGAGCAGTCCTAACTAATGTATGCAATCCCTATCTGATGTATTTAAAAACCTGATCATCTGTATATAACCTGTGTGAACAGGGTTCAGAGAGGAAAAATCCATGTGTGCATACAGGGTAGAACAGCTTTTGTGCAGATAGCCCAAGAGGAGTGGTGGAACTCCCCAGTCTTGTAGACACAAGAGAACAATTATGGAAACAGGAACACATGGGCTACTTGCACAGTGAACAAGTCTGTATGATCATGTTCACACACCACCAAGAAACCTGAAGACACAAAAGAGAATAGTAAAACCAAAAACACTCAGTTTGAAAAAATGTTGCAGTAATCCGTAAGTGCTAGTAAAAGATGTAAAAAACAGGGTATTTGGTTGATACGTTTTTTGCAAAAAATGTATACTAAGCTGCTCTACCAATCTTCACGGTATACCCTTATCAGAGCAGTCCTAACTAATGTATGCAATCCCTATCTGATGTATTTAAAAACCTGATCATCTGTATATAACCTGTGTGAACAGGGTTCAGAGAGGAAAAATCCATGTGTGCATACAGGGTAGAACAGCTTTTGTGCAGATAGCCCAAGAGGAGTGGTGGAACTCCCCAGTCTTGTAGACACAAGAGAACAATTATGGAAACAGGAACACATGGGCTACTTGCACAGTGAACAAGTCTGTATGATCATGTTCGCACACCACCAAGAAACCTGAAGACACAAAAGAGAATAGTAAAACCAAAAACACTCAGTTTGAAAAAAACAGCGCAGGTGCCGGATTTCATGGGAAAACAGTGCGGAGGGTGGCTCTTTTAGTTTATAACGGCTGGAGGGGGCGACAGTGGCCCTTTTAGCTCCAAGCCAGAACAACCCCTTTAAGGTCACCAAGAACTAGATAATTTCCTTTTAAAGCTTTTCCAGAATTAAGAATAGCTTCTTGATGAGATAGGATCTAGTTTATTGGGTCACAAATAACCAATAATCAATAGAAATCATGGGAGGAGGAGATCCATGAGTTCCCTTACTTTTTTTTTTTTTCTAAAGGTGCTTTATGTAAGTTAATTGGGCACATCGTCCATCGGGTCCCTTTTCGAGTACCAAGTTCCAGTCTTAAAATACGTTTTGACTTTTGTCTGGACTGTGAGGCTATGTCAAACGTCAGGATTTTCTGCAGAATTTTCCTCAACAAAACCGGACTTTTTGTGCAGGAAATCTGCATGCTTTTTTTTTTGCGCATTTTTTTGCGTTTTTTTTCTCGCAGCTTTCCAATGCATTAAATAGCGTGAAAAACGCGAAAAATCTGCAAAATTAATGAACATGTTGCGTTTTTTACCGTGAAGTGTTTTTTTCACGGAAAAAAAAAAACGCATCATGGGCACAAAAATTGCAGAATGCATTAAAAATGATGGGATGTACATGTATGCGTTTTTTATGCGGTTTTCCTGCAGACAACGGCCGAAAAAACGCGAAAAAAACCTCCCATATTCATCTGAAAAAGAACGAATAGTTTTTCTTTATTTGTGAAGGTGCCTGGGGATATATCCAAGTTTGAAGGATTGCTTTCTTTGCTACAGTTGAGATCAGGTGTAAGTGTTTTCTTAGGCCTTCTGTTACGTCTGGTTTTCCTGGTGCTTACACAACCACAAATTCACAGCATGTCAAAGGGCACAAAGGTGGTCAGGAATCAGGACAAAATGTTTATCCTTAGCCAGAATTTCTCAATCATTTCACTTGACCACGGGCAATGGGTGATGTCGGCTTGGGGAATGCCAGATTTGAAACTCCTCTGGTCGGGAGAGACGTATGATCTGCGATAGGTTCTTAAAGGGTATTGTCCACTGTTTGGTCAAGCCCTGCCCAATTGCTGTATTTCCCCATGTAGAATCAAAACGGGCTATAGTGGGCACAGCAGACAGTACCAGAAAGGTGCTACATCAACCCTGTATAGCAATGTATAGGAGAAAAAAGTAGTAACAAAGAAAATGTGTACACCCATTATAAGAATTGATACATTTTATTAATGAGCATAAACAGAAAATCAGCATTAACTGACACATAAAAACATTTAAAAATGTATTTACATAGAGAAATTTAAGTCCTTGTATGTAGTGGTTCAATTAGCACCTCTTCAACAGGCAAAAACATATAAAGTGGAAAGGCATAGTGGATGTAAAACCATACAATCAGTAGCAAATAAAATGCATAAGTAACATATATGGTATTTACCAGGGTATGTTCGTAGTGCATGTTTCAGAAAGACCCAATGCGTGTTGCTGCTACGCAGCAGATTCATCAGCGGTTACCCCTGACTAAGTATTGGTGCCAGGTTGAGGGTGCATATGTCTGAGAAGTTCACACCACCATGCAGTCTACTTTGTTGTAAGATTTTAAGGGGGAGCTTTTATTTTTTTTGTTACTCCTATGTTAAAAATCGATATAGGAAATTGATCCTTTGCTCTTCACTGTGACGAAGATGAACAGGAAGTTCCTGCATGAAAAAGAACTTCCCAAGCTACTCTATTATTTTTAAAAGGTTTGATCTGCCTATAAAGATGTTTTACATGTTTTTTTTTTTAAATTCGTTTATTGATTTCAGGAAAGATCATACACATTTTGCTCGTATTCATCATTTTCCATTAATTACAGGAAATTACCATACATAGCCATGTATAAGATATTATAAAAATAATAAATTGTGCATGTTGATCATTAATGCCTTATTTTAAACTTTAACTGTAACTACATTAACTTCTAATAAAGTCTTTAATACAAACGTAGTGCCGCTTACAAAGAATATTTCTAAATACATCCCGCTCTGTTGGTAAATAATGTCTAGAGAGTCATACACCCTTTTCTTATGCGTATACTGAGTCCTTTTAACTTATACAGTGTGATAGGATGAATTCCATCTTCCCCATATCTTCTCAAATTTAGTTGGACAACCCCTATTCTGATAAAGCGTCCGCTCATACGGAATAATTGAATTTATTAAGTCAACCCATGCTCTAAGAGATGGACCAGAGCCTCCCATCCAACGCAGCGCCAACACCTTTCGTGCCATGAACAGTGACTCCCTCAGGAATATTCCTGTGTGGTGATCCCAAGCCTCCGCCTCCCATACTCCAAACAAACATACCAGTGGCTCAAGTGGAACAGGGATCGACACCAAAGATGTCAATAGTGCTGTCACTTCTCTCCAATATTGAAAAATAACAGGACACTTCCATATCATATGGATAAAATCTGCGTCACTAGAGTGACATCTCAAGCAGTCTGATGAATGAAGACGGCCCATTTTAAAAAGACGAGTCGGGGTCAAATAAGATTGATAGATTATATATAATTGGATCATCTTATTATTGATTGATGGGGAGACCTTAGTTGGAGATTCCAAGATTTCATCCCATTCTTCTCCTAGTGTATCCGGAAGAAGTCTCCCCCACTTTCCCTTAATTGAATCTGTAACAGATACTTCGCCTATGGATATTAGGTAGGTGTATAAAGAGGAAATGAGTCCCTGAGGGCCCTGTGAATTAAGAATTCCTATTAACGGCAGAGTTGAAATAGCTCGACCCGCACCCGTATTTCGTACATGTGATTGGAAGGCAGATCTTAGTTGCAGGTAGCGGAAAAATTGAGACTTCGGTATATTATGAGTATTTTGTAATTGTTCAAAAGAAACAAAAACCCCCTGGCTATGTATATCGCTCACCGTAAGGACACCACACGATATCCAAAATTCAGTAGATGGGTGGCCCAATAATCCCGGAAAGTAACCATTATTCCATAACGGCATTTCGGCTGCTATATCTACATATTGTGTCACTTTTTTAATTTGTCTCCATACTGATCGTGCCAGGCGAAGCAAAGGAAGCAAACGAGGGACAGCAATTTTCTCCATCTCTAGAAAACCCAGCGGGCAATCAACTTTAGCTGAATGTAATATATGACTTTCAGAGTTGGGGAGAGACCTCCCGGGCATCCACTCACTTATCATTTTGGCCTGTCCAGCAAGGTAATACAGATAGAAGTCCGGCAAAGCCGCCCCGCCCCCCCGCTTAGGTCTCTGCAGGGTGGATAATTTAAGTTTAGGCCTAGCCTTCCCCCATATGAAGGATGTAGTAAGGGAGTTTAGGGTTGCAAAGAAAGATTTAGGTATTGAAACGGCACTATGTTGAAAACAATAGCTCAATTTTGGGAGTAAAATCATTTTGATCAGATTAATACGACCAGCCACCGATAGCGGGAGCTTATCCCAGGTAGCATATTTAAATTTAACCACGTCAATTAGTGGATATATATTGAGATGTAGATCAAGGTGACTGCGCTGAGTCATATGCATCCCGAGATACTTAAAATTGGAGACAATGGGCAATAGCGAGAGGGTTTCAAGGTTTGGCATTGGGGTATGGGAGAGAGGCATCAAAGCAGACTTATCCCAGTTTATATATAGGCCAGAAAACTTGCTAAATTTATCAATCGTTATTACTTTTGGTAATGTATCCTCCGTCTGGTCCATAAACACCACCATATCATCAGCATATAGACCTATAGTGTCCACCCGATCAGCAATATGTATCCCTTTAATATCTACAGAAGACCTCATCCGTATTGCCAAGGCTTCTATTGCCAAGGCAAATAAGGCTGGGGAGAGAGGGCATCCC
This sequence comes from Ranitomeya imitator, assembly GCF_032444005.1. Taxonomy (NCBI): domain Eukaryota; kingdom Metazoa; phylum Chordata; class Amphibia; order Anura; family Dendrobatidae; genus Ranitomeya; species Ranitomeya imitator. Next base: position 438,502,090 of record NC_091285.1, read on the forward strand.
TGGCGAGTTCCCCTATGCAAAGAAAATGGCGCAGACACAGAGCCGTTTACCACCATTCGCGCCCCCGGTTTCGCATATAGTGTACCTATCCCTCTCAGAAATTTATTCCCAAACCCATATTTCCGTAGACATGCAATTAAAAAAGACCACTCAAGGGAATCAAAAGCCTTGGCTGCGTCCAGCGAAGCCAATGCCCACTTATTGTCTGGTTCTAGTGTACTATATTGAATAACCGATTGCACCCGTCTGATATTAATAGAGGTGTTTTTCCCAGGCATAAAACCAGTTTGATCTGGGTGTATGAGATCCAATATGATCGTATTCAGTCTGGTAGCTAGAATTTTCGTAAAAATCTTATAGTCAACATTCACCAAAGAAATTGGTCTATATGATCCACAATCTAGAGGATCCTTCCCTTCCTTCCTGAGCACGACAATATTAGCATCATAAAATGTTTCAGGTACAGATTCACCCTCCCATATTCCCCTAAGTACCTTTAGCAATATAGGTGCCAATTTATCACGGTATTTCCTGTAAAATTCAATGGGGAACCCATCAGGTCCCGGGGCCTTCCCAGTAGCCATATCCGCTATTGCATGTTCTACCTCTTCCAGGGTGAATTCAGCCTCCATAAGGGCTCGTTGAGATGGGCTTAGTAAGGGGAATGTTATATCTGATAGATAATCCAAACATTCATCAATATCAAAACCACTTTTAGATTTGTATAATGAAATGTAGTAATCGTAAAAGCTCTGAAGTATTTTATCAGTAGAGGATACCAACGAGCCATCAGACGCTCGGATCTGCAATATTGTGTTGGAGGTGTTATGTTGGCGCACCAAAAAGGCCAGGAGTGTACTGGCTTGATTGCCTAGCTCAAAATAGGACTGCCGAGTGAAAAATAGTTTGCGTTTTGACTTAGCGTCTGCATGTTGGGTATATAGTCTCTGGGAAGTAAGCCATTCAATTCTATTGCTGCTGGACTGATTAGCTATATAAGTGGCCTCTGAGTCTTTTAATCTTTGCTCTATCTCCTCATCCTCCCTCGCCGTTACCCTCTTGATGTAGGAAATAGTTGAGGACAAGCACCCTCTCAGGTATGCCTTCAGGGTATCCCAAAATAGACCAGAGTTTTGGAGTTCCGAATGTGTTAGAGTAAAATCATTCAACTGATCAACCGTCCTATCACTAGAGTCTATCAATTTCAACCAGAAGGGATTCAGTTTCCAGAACCCACCACTATTATCGGATTTCTCATATTTAAGTTTAAGAATAATTGGACTATGGTCTGAGATCCCCCGATTACCATGTTCAATGCTATCCACCCGTAATGCCAACTCACCCGACCCAAATATATAGTCTATTCTAGATAGAGATTGTCTAGTTGACGAGTGGCAGGTGTACCCTCTAACTTCCGGATGATTTATTCTCCAAAAATCTAACCACCCGCTCCCGTTCATAAACAATGCTAATTGAGAGGGTTGTTGAGGTAAAGCGTCCCCTGATGTTACGTCATCCAGTCTCAATCTATCCATGGATTGATTCATAACTAAGTTAAAGTCCCCCATACAAATAACTTTGGCTTCCGGATATTTTAAGGAAAAGCCTAGAGCCATACGGAGGATTGACACATTGGCAGGAGGAGGATTATAGATGCACAATAACACATACTCTCGTGAATTAATAAATGCATGCACAAAAACGAAGCGGCCCTCTGGATCACGTCTCGCCTCCCTGGCCTCCCACCTGACCTCCTTGTGTATCAGTAGAGAAACCCCTCTAGAGTAGCTAGTGTGGAATGTGTGCAAGGACCATTGTACCCACGGTTTCTGCATACATCGAACTGTGTCCCTTGTTAAATGTGTCTCTATTAGTGCCACAACATGAGGGTGATATTTTTTTATCTGCGAGAATACCTTAATTTTCTTTCGTGGGGTCTTTATACCTCGTATGTTCCAGGTCATACATATAATTTCAGCCCCCATGTTCACTCTTAAAGGGAAAGTGAATGCATATCATTACTATTCGGGTGTAGTTCAGCGGCATCGCACAGAGCAAAGAGTCAGCATTAGCGGCAACCATACCTAGTAAACAATCTAATCTAATACATAAAACCAAACTGAACAAAACTTGAACAATAGGGGAGTATATTTCCATACTCCCACAGTCAAATTGAAAAAGGGATACCCTCACTGGATTCAGTGTCCGGTATTGTTGACATTCCCTGCACCCAAACAAAGAGCTCTATCTATACTGCCATTAGTCAGGGAGTCCAGGTTAGGAGTTTTCCGCATTTGACCCCACACGGGACCGCAGCCACTCGATCGCCTCCGCTGGGTCTGTGAAAAATAAGGAGGAGCCCTTATAAACAATACGGAGCCGGGCCGGATAAAGCATAGAGTAGACGATGTTCCTCTCTCTAAGTTGCTTCTTGACATCCATAAATCGTGCCCGCTGCTTTTGAAGCTCCATGGAAAAATCTGGAAAGATCGAAATGGTAGCATTATCGAATTTAATGAGGCCCTTCTGTCGCGCCAAGCGGAGGATGGCGTCTCTGTCTCTACAATTAAGGAGACGCGCCAGAAAGGGTCGCGGAGGGGCTCCAGGAGGGAGAGGTCTCGTCGGGACCCTGTGGGCCCTCTCCACCGAAAATGTCGAGGAGAATCCATCTCCCAATGTAGACTTAAGCCATTCCTCCAGAAATTGCTCAGGCTGCTGGCCCTCTGACCGCTCCGGGAGACCTATGATACGGATATTATTGCGGCGCAGTCTATTTTCTAAGTCGTCTGCCTTTTGCTTCCAGGCATTCACGGATCCAGCAGCTTTATTCAGTTTAGCTTCCATAGGGGTGATAGTGTCCTCTATATGAGACACCCTCGTTTCAACCTCTGAGATGCGCCCTCTCATAGCCTGCATGTCATGTCTCAGGCGCCCCACCTCGGTATGTACATCCTCTATTTTCTCCGTGAGAGATGATCTAGTGAGAGATATAGCTTGCATCAACTGCTCTGATGCCTGTTTAAGAGTCAGTTCATCCTCTCCTCTCTCCTCATTACCATCAGAGGGGCGACCTTTACGCTGAGATGGTGCGGGGTTATTTCTAAGACTGCGCACATTATCAGGGGGATCATCCTTGGCATATTTTTTTAATTTTTCAGCAGCTGCAGCTCCTCTAGGGTGCTGCATGGTGAGTGTTTACAAGAAGATTATGCAAAGCGACCTCAGGTGCAATTATGGGGAAGCTCAAAGTCACTTGTAGCACGCAGGCCGTGTAATTTCACAGTTACCCCCGGGGAAGCAGCTAAAAAGGGGTTAATCCCTGTAGTATTATGTCACTGGTAGGGAAAATGTCCACCCGACAGGGGGGCACAGGTCCCGCTTTTTCAGGGCACACACTGTACCACCCCTACTTCTTCAGGCGCCCATTCACCGCCCAGCGCCGCTGATGTGGTTAAAAGCGCAACTCCCTATCTGCCAGGGTGTGCGCTATATTAATGGCCGCTGCCCCAGGCACTTTCCAGCACCTATCAGTCCTCACCGCTTCTGCCTGCAAGCTTCCCGCCTCTCTCTCCAGCACCATCCACCGCCGTTACTTCTGAGGTGAGAGGAACCCAACAGAGAGCAGCGCTGTGATTCATGCGCCCTCCCTGCTCACACATGTAGGTGTCCCGCCGCTCTCACCAGTGCGGTCAGCCGCCGCCGCCTCCGGGATAACAGGGGGGTTCAGCTCCAGTAGTTGGCAGCACCGCGTCCTGTGCTCCCTGGCGCGTGCTCAGAAAATGGCCGCCGTCACCTGCGGGGATCTCCTGCCCGCTCCGGTTCCCGCGGCTCCCGACTCCACGGAGCTCTGCAGCGGTCTCCCAGAAGATCCAGGGGACTCTCTGGTATGTAGGGCTCAGGTTTGGGTTGGTACCGCTAGGTCCCGCTCAGTATTTATGGCAGATATGCCTCAGGATGTACGGAGCTCTCCTAAGATGCTTCCGTCTTCTTCGGCTACATAGCCACGCCCCCGATGTTTTACATGTTTGGATACTTAAAAAGGGGTTGTCTGGGACTATTATTTTTTTTAATACGAGCCTGAGAATGAACAGGCAGATAGTTGCTAAATACCTGCCTTTTCTGCTCAGCGCATATCTCTGCCAGCACAGAGCGGTCACATACTGCTCCTGCCGGCGATTCTGCTGACGCTGCCTAAGGATATGTGCACATGTTGCGGAATGGTGTGTGGATTTTTCCGCACTGATTTTGGTAAATCCGCAGGAAATCCGCACTGCGGATTTCACCTGCGGTTTTACACCTGCGGATTCCTATTTTTTTTGTCATCAGTATTTTGTGCTTTGCATGTTTTTTTGGACATAGAGCATGTCACTTTTTTCAGCGTTTTTTCCGTTGTTGACTTGAATGGGTGGTGAAAAAATGCACCAAAAATGCAAGTAGGTTGTTTTGCTGCGTTTTTTGTGCCAAAACCTGATTTTATGGAATAAGACCCAATACTATGGAAACTCCAATTTCTCTAGTAGCCTTCCACGACAGCCACCAGGAGGTTGTCTCCATTCCCTAATGGGGGACAGGAAGCACAAGAGGTTAAAAACCCCTCCCACCTCCCATTAACCAGTGTCTTTCCTGTCCCCCATGGGGCATGGAGAGGTTCCTGGTGCGCTGCTGCGGCGGCTCTAGCAGTGTACCTGAATTCATTTTCTTGCCGGCCACTTATGGTCGGGCCCCCTGCGGCTTCCTCCTGCGCTGTGCCTCCCGTCTCCTCCGGATTCTGGGACCGCGTTCCCGGTCCTCCTGTGTCCTCTTGCGGGGACAAAGCTGGCCGGTGAGCCCACCCGGAGGCCTCCCTGAGCTCCCCGGCGTCTCCCCCTCCAGCGCACGCTGTTCGGCGACCCGGAAGTCAGGTGGCGCTCCACTTCCGGGTCGGCGCTCCTGTACAGGAGCGACACAAGTCCAGAGCAATGGATCACTGAACGGCGTGCGAGGCACGCTGCATCCTCGCACGCCTGCCTGGGACTGCGGAGGGGGAGGGGCGGCTAATTGCCACGCGCTGGTGCAGCTTATTTTCTATATAAGCTGCGAAGACGTCTCAGGTAAGCCTGCTGTAAGCATGGACTCGTCTTGCCCTGCAGCTGCAGAGCCCAGCGCTCCTCAAGCCCTAGTAAGTACGGCAGAGGGGGTCCCATTTAAAGGTACATTTTTTAATATACCTTTTCTTACACGGCTTCCTCTCTCATTGCAGGGAGTCAAGCCTGGCCCTAAAAACATTACCAAGCGCAAATGTGCTACCTGTAATTCAAAAATGCCACCAGATTGGGAGAAAAAGTTATGCCAACCTTGTACGGATAAAATCGTCAGAGCGGAACACCCTTCTTTGATTGATGAAATTCGCTCCTTGGTTAGGCAGGAGGTTCAAACCTCTTTGGCCACACTCGCCCCACCTCCACCGCCACCACCATCCTCACCTGGTCCATCACTCCCCAAAAAGAGAAAAATCCAGGAGTATTCTGAGTCAGAGTCTGAGGGGTCTTATACGTCTTCCTCTGTCAAATGGGAAGATGCGTTACCCCATAAATCTGCGGAAATTAGGAAATACCTTTTTTCCTCTGAATATATTGAGGAATTGGTATCTGCTGTGAGGAACACCATGGGGCTAAAAGAGGAATCAGTTCCTCAGTCTATACAAGACGAACTGTTCGGTATACATACTGAAAAACAACCCGGGTTCCCCGTCCATAAAAGCATAATTGATATGATTAATAATGAATGGGAATTGCCCGAGAAACGGCTAACAACGCCTCCAGATTTTAAGCATCGGTTTCCTCTTGATGAGGACTCAATAAAATGGAACATCCCAAAAATTGATGTCCAAGTGGCTAGAGTGGCTAAGAAGACGGCTCTGCCGTTCGAGGATTCTTCCCAGTTAAAGGACCCCTTAGATAGGAAGATTGAGAGCCTTCTCATAAAGTCCTGGGAAACGTCTACCTCAGGCCTCAGATTCAATGTAGCATCCACCTGCGTGGCCCGCTCTCTCTTCCGTTGGATAGAAGAGTTAGAAAGCCACATCTCTCAGGGTACCCCAAGAGAGGAGGTACTGGACTCTTTGCCTATCTTGCACAGAGCAACAGGTTTCCTTGCAGATGCCTCACTGGAATCTATCCGGGTGGCCGCCAGATCCTTGGTCCAGACAAATTCAGCCAGAAGAGCTTTCTGGTTAAAAATGTGGAGCGGAGACGTTACGTCAAAAATAAAACTATGTTCTATTCCCTTTAAGGGTGACTACGTGTTTGGGCCCTCCTTAGATGATATCTTAGAGAAAGCCACAGATAGAAAGAAAACCCTTCATGAACAGAGGCCTCCTAGGAAGCGTTTTTTTCGACCCTCCCAGCCCCAGCCCTCCCAGGGTAGAGGGAAAGGAAAAACAGGGAGGTGGAGTTATGCTACGGGGAAGCCTAAAAACATCCTTATTCCCCAACAAACACAAGAAAAGCAATGACTCCGATCTGGTGGGGGGGAGGCTTTCGAACTTCGTTCACAGTTGACAGAATATCTCCAACAGCCCCTGGGTGGTGATTGTTATCCAACAGGGTCTGCTGATAGAGTTCGATGCACCTCCTCCCAGGATCTTAAGAGTCACCTCCCTGTCATCTCGGGAAACTCAAAAGTCGATGATGGCCGGAATCACAGACTTGCTAAACTCAAGAGCTATTTCCATGGTCCCAGTGAACGAGCAGGGGGAAGGACACTATTCCCATATCTTCATGATAAAAAAGCCTTCCGGGCAATCTCGGATTATAATAAATCTGAAAGCTCTCAACAAATACATAACCTACCGCAAGTTCAAGATGGAGTCAGTAAAAACAGCCATCCCTCTAATAGCTCCTCATTCATATATGGCAACAATAGACCTCAAGGATGCCTATTTCCATATTCCAATACTTCCTCGCCACAGGAAATACCTGAGATTTGCGGTCCAATTCAACCAAAAAATCTTACATTTCCAATACAATGTTCTCCCCTTCGGGATCTCCTCAGCCCCAAGGGTGTTTTCCAGAGTCATGGCGGAAGCAGTAGCCCATATCAGGAGCCAAGACATCGCTATAGTCCCGTACTTGGACGACCTGTTAATAATTGGTCCTTCCGCCGAAGTTCTCAATCAGAGAATTTCCAAAACTCTGAACATCTTACAGGGTTTGGGTTGGATTCCAAATCTAAAAAAGTCTCAGCTATCACCATCAAAGGTGAGGAAATTCCTCGGAGTCCTCTTGGATTCAAGGTCAAAAATCCTTCCTACCAGAGGAACATCGGATAAATCTAATTTCCAAGGTCTCACACTTCAGAAAACAACGTTCTCCGACCTTACGGGCTGCGATGTCTCTTCTGAGATCGATGACGGCCTGTATACAATCAGTCCAGTGGGCTCAGAGCCACTCCAGAGTTCTGCAGGCACACATCTTAGGGAACTGGAACGGGAATCCAAATTCCCTAAACAGAAGAGTTTACACTCCAGGGAAGGTAAAAGCCTCGTTAACCTGGTGGGCGATCCAATCAAACCTACTGAAGGGAGTAGACTGGGTGCAAGATCCGCTGATTACGGTGACAACAGACGCCAGTCAAAAAGGTTGGGGAGCAGTGGTCTCGCAAATCCCATTCCAGGGTCACTGGAATCAGAAAGAAAGCTCCAGTTCCTCCAACTCCAGAGAATTGTTGGCAGTGGAGAGGGCCCTTCTGGCAGCCAGCAGTCTCATTATAGGTCAGCATGTCAGAGTTTAGTCGGACAATATGACGACTGTTGCGCATCTAAAACACCAGGGGAGTCCGAAGTTCAACCAACTAAGAGCAATATCAGACAGAATATTTTGCTGGGCAGAGAAACATCTCCTCTCACTTTCAGCGATACACCTCAGGGGGTCGGTGAACGTTCAGGCAGATCGCCTAAGTCGTCACGACTTGCATCCAGGAGAGTGGAGCCTGAAGGCGGACGTTTTCAGAATGTTGACAGACAGGTGGGGTCTTCCCGATATAGACCTCCTAGCGTCCAGCCAGAATGCACAGGTCGAGAACTACTTCTCCCTAAACCCCAAGGACAGGTCTCAGGGAGTAGACGCCTTCGCTCATACTTGGAGGTTCCATCTAGCATACGGGTTCCCTCCAATACCGTTACTTGCGAAGACCCTCCGGAAGATCCGGGACAATCAGGTCCAGACCATCTTAGTAGCTCCAGCATGGCCGAAGAGGAGCTGGTACCACCTCATTGAAGAACTGAAGGTGGACGGTCCAGTCTTTCTTCAAGCATCAGAAGATCTTCTCTGCCAGGGCCCCTTTTATCATCCGGAACCACAGAAGTTCAAACTGGCAGCCTGGCTATTGAAGCCCAGGTACTCAGAGCTAAGGGCCTTTCAGAGTCAGTAATCTCTACTCTACAGAAATCTAGGAAACCTATTACCAATGCCATATATAGCAAAATCTGGAATAGATTCTCCTCGTGGTGTCATCCTCATAAACCTGACCCTTTTCATCCTAATATTTCACAAATATTGGATTTTTTACAAAAAGGATTAGAGTTGGGGCTGAAGCCAAGTACCTTGAAAGTTCAAGTGTCAGCCTTGAGTTCCGTCTTCGATCAGGACCTTGCGGGTCATCGTTGGATAAAGAGGTTTATGGTCGCAGCATCAAGACATTGTCCAAGAAAACAAATTTTCGTGCCATCTTGGGACTTAAACATAGTTCTAAAAGGTCTTACGGCTCCTCCATTTGAGCCATTATCATCTTGTTCCTCGCAACTTCTGTCCTGCAAGACGGCCTTCTTGGTTGCAATCTCTACCGCAAGACGAGTGGGGGAAATACAAGCCCTTTCAGTAAGAGAGCCTTATCTTACCATAAGGGATGATTCCATAGTATTCCGTCCAGATCCTTGTTTCCTACCGAAGGTAGTGTCAGAATTTCATCGATCACAGGATATAGTCCTCCCATCGTTTTGTCACAATCCTTCAAATCCGGAAGAACACAGATTCCATACTTTGGACGTACGACGTATAGTGTTATACTACTTAGAATATACTAAATCGTTTAGAATTGACAAAAATCTCTTCGTTCATCTTTCTGGCAGAAACAGAGGCAAGAAAATAGCGAAGAGTACCATTGCCAACTGGATAAAAAAGGTCATTTCTGAAGCATACCTAACTCAGAATATTGCTGTTCCTGCGGGCCTAAAGGCTCATTCCACCAGATCTACTTCCGTCTCTTGGGCTGAAAGGGCTGGCGCTTCATCGGAGCAGATTTGCAGGGCAGCAACATGGTCTTCTCTACACACATTTACTAAGCATTATAGATTGGACTTCTGGTCCAATCGGGATCTTGCCTTTGGCCGAAAGGTTCTTCAAGCTGTGGTCCCTCCCTAAATACAGAATTGGTTGGCATTCCTCCTGGTGGCTGTCGTGGAAGGCTACTAGAGAAAATAGAATTATTCTTACCGTTAATTCGGTTTCTAGGAGCCTTCCACGACAGCATTAATTCCCTCCCGATGTTCTTGGATATTTTTTCTGAGAACCTAAAGGTAACCGGTGCTATGGGTTCAGTTGTAAGTCACTGGTTAGTGGGAGGGGTTTTTAACCTCTTGTGCTTCCTGTCCCCCATTAGGGAATGGAGACAACCTCCTGGTGGCTGTCGTGGAAGGCTCCTAGAAACCGAATTAACGGTAAGAATAATTCTATTTTCAGTGCGCATCGAAGTAATCCGGATAAATGTTATCCAAAATATCATGTTAAATGTTCCTAAGAAAAGCTTCAACTTAACAAACAAAAAAAGCAAGTCCTACTCAGGTCTGTCAATGGAAATATAGAGGGCTTCCGTGTTACTGGTAGTTCAAAGGCTCTGGAGAAGCACTATGGCTCATCACCCCAGCCCTCCCAAAGAAATCCAGCGAATTCCACAGTCCTAAATCCAAATGCCTCTCTCCTTTCTGAACCTCAGAGTGTGTCTAAACCACATTTATCGTCCACATGTTTAGCATTTCTGTAGCGCTGAGAGCCCGCCTAATTTAAGGGGTTCGTGTCTCCAGAAACTCAAAATCATCACTACAGCTGTAGATGATATTTCAGAGGGGTGCAATTTCCAAAGTGAGGGCACTTAAAGGGGGGAATTCTGCTCTTCTACGACTCAAGGGCTTTATATATGGAGTCTGCAAGCTATTCTACGATTTTGTTCTCAAAGTGTCAACTAGCACTACTTCCCTCCTGAGTCTCGCCGTGTGGTTAAGCAACTAAAGGTGCAATGTGCACACCATACCTCTAAATAAGTTCCTTGAAGGGTGTAGTTTCCAAAATAATGTCATGGGGGAGGGGTTTTCAGCATCAGTGGCTCTCCAAACGCGACATCTGTTCCAGACAATTTTGCGCTCCAAAAGTAGAAGGGTGCTACCTACCCTTCTGAGCACTGCCATGTACCAAAGAGTAGTCGAGTAATTGCACAACAAATAGTGTGGTCCAATTTCTCCTGTTACCCTTTAAAAAATGCAAGATTAGGGGCTAAATCAATGTTTAGTTTGGAGAAAGTAACATTTGTTTCTTCCTATATTGCTTTAATTCTGGTGACACCCCTAAAAGGTTAATAAACTGATGTACTTGTGAGCACTTTGAGGGGTGCAGTTTTTAAAATGGTGTCACTTTTGGGTATTATCTGTCAAATAGGCCCTTCAAAGTGACTTCAGAAGGGATGTGGCGCCTAAATTCTTAACACAAAAATTGTTTAAAAAAAATGTTGCTGATGTGAATTAGACGTGGTAAGTTATTTATTAACAGTTTTGTGTGGTATAACTATATTGTTTAAGGTTATAAAAATGCAAAGTTTGAAAATTGCAAAATTTTCAAACTTTTGTCAAATTTTCAATATTTCCATAAATAAACATGAATCAGATCAGCCTAAATTTACTACTTCTATGAAGTACAATATGTCATTAAAAACAATAAATGTGTGGGTGATATCCGCGCTGCTGTGATAGAACGAATCCAGATATAGTTGTAATACACTTTAGTGGTTTATTCAACGCGTTTCAAAGCCTATTGCTTCTTCTTCAGGAAATTAACACAGAGACATGTCTCTGTGGTAATTTCCTGAAGAAGCAATAGGCTTTGAAATGCGTTGAATAAACCACCAAAATGTATTACAACTATATCTGGATTCGTTCTATCACAGCAGCTCGGATATCACCCACCCATATTAACCCCTTTACCCCCAAGGGTGGTTTACACGTTATGGGCCGGGCCAATTTTTACCATTCTGACTACTGTCCCTTTATGAGGTTATAACTCTGGAACGCTTCAACGGATCCCGGTGATTCTGACATTTTCTCGTGACATATTGTACTTCATGATAGTGGTAAAATGTCTTTGATATTACCTGCGTTTATTTGTGGAAAAAAAGAAACAGAAATTTGGCGAAAATTTTGAAAATTTCGCAATTTTCCAACTTTGAATTTTTATGCAATTAAATCACAGAGATATGTCACACAAAATACTTAATAAGTAACATTTCCCACATGTTTACTTTACATCAGCTCAATTTTGGAACCAACATTTTTTTTTGTTAGGGAGTTATAAGGGTTAAAAGTTGACCAGCAATTTCTCATTTTTACAACACCATTTTTTTTTAGGGACCACATCTCATTTGAAGTAATTTTGAGGGGTTTATATGATAGAAAATACCCAAATGTGACACCATTCTAAAAACTGCACCCCTCAAGGTGCTCAAAACCACATTCAAGAAGTTTATTAACCCTTCAGGTGTTTCACAGGAATTTTTGGAATGTTTAACCCCTTCCCGACCCATGACGCCACGTAGGCGTCATGAAAGTCGGTGCCAATCCGACCCATGATGCCTATGTGGCGTCATGGAAAGATCGCGTCCCTGCAGATCGGGTGAAAGGGTTAACTCCCATTTCACCCGATCTGCAGGGACAGGGGGAGTGGTAGTTTAGCCCAGGGGGGGTGGCTTCACCCCCCCGTGGCTACGATCGCTCTGATTGGCAGTTTCACTTTCAACAGCCAATCAGAGCGATTTGTAATATTTCACCTATTATAACTGGTGAAATATTACAATCCAGCCATGGCCGATGCTGCAATATCATCGGCCATGGCTGGAAACACTAATGTGCCCCCACCCCACCGATCGCCCCCCCAGCCCTCCGATTTGTCCGGTACACTGCTCCGGCTCCCCTCCGTCCTGTGCTCCGCTCCCCCCGTGCTCTTGTCCGCTCCCCCCGTGCTCCAATCACCCCCCCCCCCTGCACTCCGATCCACCCCCCGTGCTCCGTTCAACCCACCCCGTGCTCCGTTCCACCCCCCCATGCTCCGTTCCACCCCCCGCGCTCCGATCCCCCTCCCCCCCGTGCTCCGATCCCCCCGCCCCCCCGTGCTCCCCCCCCACCCCATCATACTTACCGATCCTGATGGGGTCCGTCCGTCTTCTCCCTGGGCGCCGCCATCTTCCAAAATGGTGGGCGCATGCGCAGTGCGACCGCCGAATCTGCCGGCCGGCAGATTCGTTCCAAAGTGCATTTTGATCACTGAGATATAATCTATCACAGTGATCAAAATAAAAAAAATAATAAATGACCCCCCCCCCCCCTTGTCACCCCCATAGGTAGGGACAATAAAAAAATAAAGAATTTTTTTTCCACTAATGTTAGAATAGGGGTAGGGTTAGGGCTAGGGTTAGGGGTTGGGTTAGGGTTAGGGCTAGGGTTAGGGTTTCGGTATGTGCACACGTATTCTGGTCCTCTGCGGATTTTTCCGCTGCGGATTTGATAAATCCGCAGTGCTACACCGCTGCGGATTTACAGCGTTTTTTCTGCGCATTTCACTGCGGTTTTACAACTGCGATTTTCTATTGGAGCAGTTGTAAAACCGCTGCGGAATCCGCAGAAAGAAGTGACATGCTGCGGAATGTAAACCGCTGCGTTTCCGTGCAGTTTTTCTGCAGCATGTGTACAGCGATTTTTGTTTCCCATAGGTTTACATTGAACTGTAAACTCATGGGAAACTGCTGCGGATCCGCAGCGTTTTCCGCAGCGTGTGCACATACATTTAGAATTAGGCTATGTGCACACGGTGCGGATTTGGCTGCGGATCCGCAGCGGATTGGCCGCTGCGGATTCGCAGCAGTGTTCCATCAGGTTTACAGTTCCATGTAAACCTATGGAAAACCAAATCCGCTGTGCCCATGGTGCGGAAAATACCGCGCGGAAACGCTGCGTTGTATTTTCCGCAGCATGTCAATTCTTTGTGCGGATTTCGCAGCGTTTTACACCTGTTCCTCAATAGGAATCCGCAGGTGAAATCCGCACAAAAAACACTGGAAATCCGCGGATAATCCGCAGGTAAAACGCAGTGCCTTTTACCCGCGGATTTTTCAAAAATGATGCTAAAAAATCTCACACGAATCCGCAACGTGGGCACATAGCCTTAGGGTTAGGGTTGGGTTAGAATTAGGGTTGTGGTTAGGGGTGTGTTGGGGTTAGGGTTGTGGTTAGGGTTACGGCTACAGTTGGGATAAGGGTTAGGGGTGTGTTGGAGGTAGAATTGAGGGGTTTCCACTGTTTAGGCACATCAGGGGTCTCCAAACGCAACATGGCGCCACCATTGATTCCAGCCAATCTTGTATTCAAAAAGTCAAATGGTGCTCCCTCACTTCCGAGCCCCGACGTGCGCCCAAACAGTGGTTTACCCCCACATATGGGGTACCAGCATACTCAGGATAAACTGCACAACAATTACTGGGGTCCAAATTCTCCTTTTACCCTTGTGAAAATAAAAAAATGCTTGCTGAATCATCATTTTTGAGGAAAGAAAAATGATTTTTTATTTTCACTGCTCTGCGTTGTAAACGTCTGTGAAGCACTTGGGGGTTCAAAGTGCTCACCACATATCTAGATAAGTTCCTTGGGGGGTCTAGTTTCCAAAATGGGGTCACTTGTGGGGGGTTTCTACTGTTTAGCCACATCAGGGGCTCTGCAAGCGCAACGTGACGCCCACACAGCATTCCATCAAAGTCTGCATTTCAAAACGTCACTACTTCACTTCCGAGCCCCGGCATGTGCCCAAGCAGTGGTTTACCCCCACATATGGGGTATCAGCGTACTCAGGAGAAACTGGACAACAACTTTTGGGGTCAAATTTCTCCTGTTACCCTTGGGAAAATAAAAAAATGCAGGCTAAAAGATCATTTTTGAGAAAGTATTTTTTTTATTTTCATGGCTCTGCGTTATAAACTTCTGTGAAGCACTTGGGGGTTCAAAGTCCTCACCACACATCTAGATTAGTTCCTTTGGGGGTCTAGTTTCCAAAATGGGGTCATTTGTGGGGGATCTCCAATGTTTAGGCACACAGGGGCTCTCCAAACGTGACATGGTGTCCGCTAATGATTGGAGCTAATTTTCCATTTAAAAAGCCAAATGGCGTGCCTTCCCTGCCGTGCGCCCAAACAGTGGTTTACCCCCACATATGGGGTATCAGCGTACTCAGGACAAACTGGACAACAACATTTGGGGTCCAATTTCTCCTATTACCCTTGGCAAAATAGGAAATTCCAGGCTAAAAAATCATTTTTGAGGAAAGAAAAATTTTTATTTTCATGGCTCTGCGTTATAAACTTCTGTAAAGCACCTGGGGGTTTAAAGTGCTCAATATGCATCTAGATAAGTTCCTTGGGGGGGTCTAGTTTCCAAAATGGGGTCACTTGTGGGGGAGCTCCAATGTTTAGGCACACAGGGGCTCTCCAAACGCGACATGGTGTCCGCTAACAATTGGAGCTAATTTTCCATTCAAAAAGTCAAATGGCGCGCCTTCCCTTCCGAGCCCTGTCGTGTGCCCAAACAGCGGTTTACCCCCACATATGAGGTATCGCCGTACTCGGGAGAAATTGCCCAACAAATTTTAGGATCCATTTTATCCTGTTGCCCATGTGAAAACGAAAAAATTGAGGCTAAAATAATTTTTTTGTGAAAAAAAAAGTACTTTTTCATTTTTACGGATCAATTTGTGAAGCACCTGGGGGTTCAAAGTGCTCACTATGCATCTAGATAAGTTCCTTGGGGCGTCTAGTTTCCAAAATGGGGTCACTTGTGGGGGAGCTCCAATTTTTAGGCACGCGGGGGCTCTCCAAACGTGACATGGTGTCCGCTAAAGAGTGGAGCCAATTTT
Organism: Ranitomeya imitator; assembly: GCF_032444005.1. Classification (NCBI taxonomy): domain Eukaryota; kingdom Metazoa; phylum Chordata; class Amphibia; order Anura; family Dendrobatidae; genus Ranitomeya; species Ranitomeya imitator. The sequence goes on from NC_091285.1 coordinate 438,517,284, forward strand.
TCATTCAAAAAGTCAAATGGCGCTCCTTCCCTTCCAAGCCCTGCCGTGCGCCCAAACAGTGGTTTACCCCCACATATGAGGTATCAGCGTATTCAGGACAAATTGGACAACAACTTTCGTGGTTCAGTTTCTCCTTTTACCATTGGGAAAATAAAAAAATTGTTGCTAAAATATAATTTTTGTGACTAAAAAGTTAAATGTTCATTTTTTCCTTCCATGTTGCTTCTGCTGCTGTGAAGTACCTGAAGGGTTAATAAACTTCTTGAATGTGGTTTTGAGTACCTTCAGGGGTGCATTTTTTAGAATGGTGTCACTTTTGGGTATTTTCAGCCATATAGACCCCTCAAACTGACTTCAAATGTGAGGTGGTCCCTAAAAAAAATGGTTTTGTAAATTTCGTTGTAAAAATGAGAAATCGCTGGTCAAATTTTAACCCTTATAACTTCCTAGCAAAAAAAAATTTTGTTTCCAAAATTGTGCTGATGTAAAGTATACATGTGGGAAATGTTATTTATTAACTATTTTGTGTCACATAACTCTCTGGTTTAACAGAATAAAAATTCAAAATGTGAAAATTGCGAAATTTTGAAAATTTTCGCCAAATTTCCGTTTTTATCACAAATAAACGCAGAATTTATTGACCTAAATTTACCACTAACATGAAGCCCAATATGTCACGAAAAAACAATCTCAGAACCGCTAGGATCCGTTGAAGCGTTCCTGAGTTATTACCTCATAAAGGGACACTGGTCAGAATTGCAAAAAACGGCAAAGTCTTTAAGGTCAAAATAGGCTGGGTCATGAAGGGGTTAAATAAAAATGAACATTTAACTTTTTTTCACCAAAAATTTACTTCAGCTCCAATCTATAATATAACGCTGGCAGCGTCACTCTGTCCGAAGCCTTTATAGACTGCGCAGGCGCGACGCTCCTAGCGTTACATTACAGAATGTCAGGGAAAAAATGGCGCCGGAAGGCGCGGACTGCCGGGAGCAGGGGGACACCGTGCACATATTTGCGTCCTGATTACGCTGTGGCACTTCATGCCACAGCAATTTGTTACTTACGCCATTCCTTTCCGCCTGCGCAGTCCGCGCTTTCCGGCGCCATTTTCTTGAAGACACTGCAGTGTGTCTTCAAGAAAATGGCGCCGGAAAGCGCGGACTGCGCAGGCGCCGATTCTGGCAGCAGGAGGACCATGAAAATGTCGGCGGAACGGAATCAGGTAGCGTGTGCACAGGATCCCGCCCTCATTACGCTGTGGCACTTCATGCCACAGCGATTTCTTACTTTTAGGCCCCCTGACTCCGGGCCATGAATTTCCGGCGCCATTTTGTTGGAAACCTCAGTGTGTCTTCAAGAAAATGGCGCCGGAAAGCGCAGACTGCGCAGGTGCCGATTCCGATTTGTTACTTACGCCACCTGATTCCTTTCCGCCGCCATTTTCTTGGTCCTGCTGCCGGAATCGGCGCCTGCGCAGTCCGCGCTTTCCGGCGCCATTTTCTTGAAGACACTGCAGTGTGTCTTCAAGAAAATGGCGCCGGACTGCGCAGGCGCCGATCCCAGCAGCAGGAGGACCAAGAAAATGGCGGCGGAAAGGAATCGGGTAGCGTGTGCACAGGATCCGCACATGACAGGATGGGGACGCAGGATGGAGCAGCACATGACAGGATGGGGACGCAGGATGGGGGCACAGGATGGAGCAGCTCATGACAGGATGGGGACGCAGGATGGAGCAGCACATGACAGGATGGGGACGCAGGATGGAGCAGCACATGACAGGATGGGGACGCAGGATGGAGCAGCTCATGACAGGATGGGGGCGCAGGATAGAGCAGCTCATGGCAGGATGGGGATGCAGGATGGAGCAGCACATGACAGGGTGGGGGCGCAGGATGGAGCAGCTCATGACAGGATGGGGACGCAGGATGGAGCAGCACATACCAGGATGGAGACCATATACCAATATAAATGCTCGCCACCCGGGCGTAGAACGGGTTCAATAGCTAGTTTGTTTTATTTTACCAAGGGTAACTGGAGAAAATGGACCCCAAACTTTGTTGTACAATTTGTCCTGAGTACACTGATACCCCATATGTGGGAGTAAACCACTGTTTGGACGCATGGGAGAGCTCGGAAGGGAAGGAGTGCCGTTTGACTTTTCAATGCAAAATTGACAGGAATTGAGATGGGACACCATGTTGCGTTTGGAGAGCCACTGATGTGCCTAAACATTGAAACCCCCCACAAGTGACACCATTTTAGAAAGTAGACCCCCTAAGGAACTTATCTAGAGGTGTGGTGAGCACTTTGACCCACCAAATGCTTCACAGAAGTTTATAATGCAGAACCATAAAAATTAAACAAAAGTTTTTTCCCACAAAAATTATTTTTTAGCCCCCAGTTTTGTATTTTCCCGAGGGTAACAGGAGAAATTGGACCCTAAATATTGTTGTCCAATTTGTTCTGAGTACGCTGATACCCGATATGTGGGGGGGAAACCACCGTTTGAGCGCATGGCAGAGCTCGGAAGGGAAGGAGCATCATTTGGAGTGCAGACTTAGATGGATTGGTCTGCAGGTGTCACATTGCGTTTGCAGAGCCCCATATGTACCTAAACAGTAGAAACCCCCCACAAGTGACCCCATATTGGAAACTAGACCTACCAAGGAACTTATCTAGATGTGTTGTGAGAACTTTGAACCCCCAAGTGTTTCACTACAGTTTATAACGCAGAGCCGTGAAAATAAAAAATCCCTTTTTTCCCCCACAAAAATTATTTTTTAGCCCCCAGTTTTGTATTTTCCCAATGGTAACAGGAGAAATTGGACAACAACTTTTGGGGTCCAATTTGTCCTGAGTACGCTGATACCCCATATGTTGGGGTAAACCCCTGTTTGGGCACACGGGATAGCTCGGAAGGGAAGGAGCACTGTTTTACTTTTTCAACCCAGAATTGGCTGGAATTGAGATCGGACGCCATATCGCGTTTGGAGAGCCCCTGATGTGCCTAAACAGTGGAAATCCCCCAATTATAACTGAAACCCTAATCCAAACACACCCCTAACCCTAATCCCAACGGTAACCCTAACCACACCTCTAACCCAGACACACCCTAATCCCAACCCTATTCCCAACCGTAAATGTAATCCAAACCCTAACTTTAGCCCCAACCCTAACTGTAGCCTTAACCCTAACTGTAGCCTTAGCCCTAGCCCCAACCCTAACCCTAGCCCCAACCCTAGCCCTAGCCCCAACCCTAACCCTAGCCCCAACCCTAACCCTAGCCCCAACCCTAACCCTAGCCCCAACCCTAATGGGAAAATGGAAATAAATATATTTTTTAAATTTTTCCCTAACTAAGGGGCAGATGAAGGGGGGTTTGATTTACTTTTATAGCGGGTTTTTTAGCGGATTTTTATGATTGGCAGCCGTCACACACAAAAGACGCTTTTTATTGCAAAAAATATTTTTTGCGTTACCACATTTTGAGAGCTATAATTTTTCCATATTTTGATCCACAGAGTCATGTGAGGTCTTGTTTTTTGCGGGACGAGTTGACGTTTTTATTGGTAACATTTTCGGACACGTGACAATTTTTGATCGCTTTTTATTCTGATTTTTGTGAGGCAGAATGACCAAAAACCAGCTATTCGTGAATTTCTTTTGGTGGGGCGTTTATACCATTCCGCGTTTGGTAAAATTGATAAAGCAGTTTTATTCTTCGGGTCAGTACGATTACAGCGATACCTCAGTTATATCTTTTTTTACGTTTTGGCGCTTTTATACGATAAAAACTATTTTATAGAAAAAATAATTATTTTTGCATCGCTTTATGCTGAGGACTATAACTTTTTTATTTTTTTGCTGATGATGCTGTATGGCGGCTCGTTTTTTGCGGGACAAGATGACGCATTCAGCAGTACCATGTTTATTTATATCTGTCTTTTTGATCGCGTGTTATTCCACTTTTTGTTCGGCGGTATGATAATAAAGCGTTGTTTTTTGCCTCGTTTTTTTTTTCTCATGGTGTTTACTGAAGGGGTTAACTAGTGGGACAGTTTTATAGGTTGGGTCGTTACGGACGCGGCGATACTAAATATGTGTACTTTTATTGTTTGTTGTTTTTTTATTTAGATAAAGAAATGTATTTATGGGAATAATATATATATATATTTTTTTTCATTATTTAGGAATTTATTTATTTTTTTACACGTGTGGAAATTTTTTTTTTTTACTTTGTCCCAGGGGGGGACATCACAGATTGGTGATCTGACAGTTTGCATAGCACTCTGTCAGATCACCGATCTGACTTACAGTACTGCAAGCTCTGAGCAGGCGCTGTGAAGCCACCTCCCTCCCTGCAGGACCCGGATGCCGCGGCCATCTTGGATCCGGGCCTGGAGCAGGGAGGGAGGTAAGGAGACCCTCGCAGCAACACGATCACATCGCGTTGCTGCGGGGGTCTCAGGGAAGCCCGCAGGGAGCCCCCTCCCTGCACGATGCTTCCCTGTACCGCCGGCACACCGTGATCATGTTTGATCGCGGTGTGCCGGGGGTTAATGTGCCAGGGGCGGTCCGTGACCGCTCCTGGCACATAGCGCCGGATGTCAGCTGTGATATGCAGCTGACACTCGGCCGCGCTCCCCCTGTGAGCGCGGCCGATCGCGCTGGACGTACTATTCCGTCCTTGGGAAGTAGGGCCCCCCCCTACATGGACGGAATAGTACGTCCATTGGCAGAAAGGGGTTAATTATAACGTCTCTGAGAAGTCGGTTTGCCGACCTGTGGATCTGCAGCAGCTGACATCTACATGCCCATACTCTGCACCATCAGGTGAGCAGTTCTCTAAACATTGATTAGAGTAATCCGTGGGATAAGACCCTATTTGTGCTTTTTTGTTTCCTATTCTACTATTAAAGGGAACCTGTCACCCCGTTTTTTCAGTACAACATAAGAATACTGTTACATAGGGCCTGAGCTGTGCGTTACTATAGTGTATTTTGTGTACTCTGATTCCACCCCTAAGCTGCCGAAATAACTTACCAATGTCGCCGTTTTCGCCTGTCAATCAGGCTGGTCAGGTCAGATGGGCGTGGCGACATCGCTGGTTCTTCCCCCAGATCTTGCATATATTTCCGTTGGTGGCGTAGTGGTTTGCACATGCCCATCTTCTGAATCCACTGGGCAGGAGAAGAAAAAACGCGCGATCGGCACTATTTCCCTGGTGATCTGTGGGGGCGGCCATCTTCCGGAGGCCGCGCGTGCGCATATGGAGTCCTCTGCTGCCCGGGGCTTCAGGAAAATGGCCGCGGGATGCCGCGCGTGCGCAGATGGAGATCGCGGCGGCCATTTTCCTGAAGCCGGGTTCGCATCTCAACTTCAGGAAAATGGCCGCCGCCATTTCCATCTGCGCACGTGCGGCATCCCGCGGCCATTTTCCTGAAGCCCCGGGCAGCAGAGGACTCCATATGCGCACGCGCGGCCTCAGGAAGATGGCCGCCCCCACAGATCACCAGGGAAATAGCGCCGATCGCGCGTTTTTACTTCTCCTGCCCAGTGGATTCAGAAGATGGGCATGCGCAAACCACTACGCCACCAACGGAAATATATGCAAGATCTGGGGGAAGAACCAGCGATGTCGCCACGCCCATCTGACCTGATCAGCCTGATTGACAGGCGAAAACGGCGACTTTGGTAAGTTATTTCGGCAGCTTAGGGGTGGAATCAGGGTACACAAAATACACTATAGTAACGCACAGCTCAGGCCCTATGTAACAGTATTTTTATCTCGTACTGAAAAACCGAGGTGACAGGTTCCCTTTAAAAAACAATGTCAGAATCCGTGGGATGTGTTGAAGTGTTCAGAGTTATTACCTCATAAAGTTACAGTGGTCAGAAGTGAAACAATTGACCTGGTCCTGAATATGAAAACAGGCTGAGGGATCAAGGGATTAAAGAATAAATCTTTTCCAGCCTTGTATGAAATCACTCACACACATATCATGAAGAGGAAGAATTCCATTCAAGTGGGATTGATAGGCTGACTCTGACTTTTCAGAATCTGTGCTTTACATTTGTCCATATTAAATATAAAATCTGTTAAGGTGCCTATAAGTTTTAGATCTTCCAAGATATTAAGATATTATAAAGTGTTTGTTCTGGGGATGAGACCTTCATGAGCAGACAAAGGCCGCTATCTTAACCCCTTCATGACGGAGCCATAATTTTTTATTTTTTTTTTTTCCGTCAATATGGCCATGTGAGGGCTTGTTTTTTTGTGGGACGAGTTGTACTTGTGAATGACAGCATTGGTTTTACCATGTCATGTAGTAGAAAACGGGAAAAAAAATCCAAATGCTGTGAAATTGCAAAAAAAAAGTGCAATTCCACAACTGGTTTTTGAATTTTTTATTTTTACCATGTTCACCAAATGCTAAAACTGACCTGCCGTTATGATTGTCCAGGTAATTACGAGTTCATAGACATCAAATATGTAAAGGTTGTTTTTTATTTACCGTATTTTTCTTGTTCTGCTGCCAGGTGTCTCCGGGTGCCCGGCGGTTGCTGGCCGTTGCTGTGGGTGTCTCCGGTGCCCAGCGGCGCTGCGTGGGTGTCCGGCGCTGCCCGGGGCTCTGCCGACATTATGCGACAGGCCAGAGCCCCGGCACTTCCAGAGTTCCACGTGCGCTGGTCTCCTCTGAAATCTCATCTCTCAAGATCTTGATCCCGAGATCACCATCAGCGCATGTGCCGCCCCCGGCGGCAGTCATATTACCAGAGACCAGTGCACGTGGAACCCTGGAAGTGCCAGGGCTCTGGCCTGTCACAAAATGTCGGCAGAGCCCCGGGCAGCGTCGGACACCCACGCAGCGCCGCTGGGCACCGGAGACACCCGCAGCAACGGCCAGCAACCGCCGGGCACCCTGGACACCCCCCCGGTAATGCATGTTCGCTTTTTAAGACACACCCCCATTTTCCCCCTAAGTTTGCATTTTATTGCATTTTAATGCAAAAAAACCCCATAATTCTAGGGGTTTGACTTTTTTTTTCCGCTATGCCGTTTACCAATCGGAATAATTCTTTTTATAGCTTGATAGATCGGGCGATTCTGAACACGGCAACATCAAAAATGTGTATGTTTGCTTTTTTTTATGATTATTATTTTATTTTGAATGGGCCAGAAGGGGGTGATTTGAACTTCTATAATTTTTTTTTAAAATAATTTTAAAAACAATTTTTTTTTTCTATTTAACCTTTGGCATGCTTCAATAGTCTCCATGGGAGACTAAAAGCTGCCATAATCCGATCAGCTCTGCTACATACAGGCGATGACCAGATTGCCTGTATGTAGCAGAATTGCTCACTTGCTATAAGTGCCGACCACCGGCAGTGACAACCATAGAGGTCTGGTGTCAGTTGCTTCTCATTAGTAAAATAATATTTTTAATGATGCTACTCCAATAAGCAATGAACTGCTTCAGCGAAAATGGAAAATACTAGTTGGCGATAAGTGTAATATAATTCTACATTTTGCATAGACCTAACTTTTAAGACAATCAAATATTTAGCATCTTCACTTTTCCTCATGTGCAGAATAATCAGGCAGATTTAGAGAATGCAACAGAAGTTTTGTCTGGATATCTGGAACGAGATATTTCCCAGGACTCCCTTCAAGACATTAAGCAAAAAGTACAAGATAAGTACAGGTGAGAACCATTGGTATTTGTGCTATTCTGCACTTTATTAGTTTCGTCTTCAATTTAACATGCATGAACTGGAATGTACTATCAGAAAATAACAAACATTTGCAATGTGCCCCTCTCTCACAAATGTGGAGAGAATAGGGGCTGTCTTCCAACACCCACTTGAATTTAATTGGAAGCCTTAGTATATTTTGGAGTGAGGAAGGAAACTCATTCAAACTCAAACATCACAAACGATGTAACCTTATGAAAAACACTTTTTTTTATTTTTTTATTTATTTTTAGGAAAACACTCTTTTTTTTTTATTTTTTTTTTTACATTTTGTTTCCCATGACACTGGGTCCAAGGACCTTGAGGAAGACGCCTCCAGCGTCGATACGCGTGGGTTATGCAGCTTTAGGGTCTTGGTTTTTACTCAGCCGGTAATTTGCTCTTTTTGTGGGAAGGGGGCTCTATGCTGGGCGGCCTTTTTTCATCTTATAGCCGACCCCAGCTAGTTCCCCTGGGAGGTGTTCAGCATATCTTTATTAGTTTACATGAACAATTTGTGCTTTATATTTGTGAAATTTAGGCTGGGGGACTAACCAGAGTATTGTAGGTGACACAGCATGCAAATAGGGGCTGTGCCTTATATAAATATGTCCCTTTCTCCTACCATTTAGACTGTATAAGCAGGTACCACTTGTTTATTAGCACATAGGGTTTGTGTCTTATTGATATTTGTCTTCTCCTCCCACCACTGTAAGAGCCGGCATTATTCATGATGATCAGACCCTAATATGCTGTTGTAGTATTTTACTTTGTATCATATGGACCCTCATTTCCCATTGTTTATGGGTGTTTTTAATTGTTTTTACTACAGTTGTTTGTGTGGTGTGGTTCTAATAAAATTTGTTATACTTTTGCTAATCGAGTTGTGGTGATCCCATTTCTATGATGCAGTCTTTCTTCTTATAAAGTGTTCGGTCAATTCCGTATGCATCTGGTGATCCCCGTTATATTTTGATAGTGGATGGTGCCCGCTTAGCTTGTGTTTAATATCGGGTTACTAAGCGCAGGGCCGCGCTTAGTAACCCGATATTTACACTGGTTACCATTGTAAAAGTAAAAAAAAAAAAAGACGGTACATACTCACATTCTGATGTCTGTCACATCCCCCGCCGTCCACAGGGTTAAAACTGCTTTTGGCAGGAGCGCTGCTAATGTGTCAGCGCCGGCCGTAAAGCAGAGCACAGCGGTGATGTCACCGCTGTTACTGCCGGCGCTGACACAGTCAGTGCAGGAAAGCTTTCGGCAGCAGCGCGTGCATTAGCAGCGCTCTTGCCGAAAGCAGTTTTAATCCTGTGGACGCCGGCGGGGGACGTGACAGACATCGGAATGTGAGAATGTAGTGTTTTTTTTTTTTTTTACTTTTACAATGGTAACCAGGGTAAATATTGGGTTACTAAGAGCGGCCCTGCACTTAGTAACCCGATGTTTACCCTGGTTACCCGGGTGTTTCAGGGGGACTTCGGTATCGTTGAAGACAGTTTCAATGATGCCGAAGTCGTTCCCCTGATCGTTGGTCGCTGGAGAGAGCCTCTGTGTGACAGCTCCCCAGCGACCACACTACGACTTACCAATGATCACGGCCAGGTCGTATCGCTGGTCGTGATCGTTGGTAAGTCGTTTAGTGTGACTAAAGCTTAATAAGGACTGATAAATGTTACATACACTTGCCTACCGAAGGTTAGAAGATAAAAATAACATATTCCTACTTCAACCTTTACATTTATGGTATCCCACTGAGGCCGTGTGTCCCCCATTTGCCCCATGGGTGGACATTTCTGTACATTTTGGCTTCTTTTTTGTTGCTATTTTTTTGTCTTGCAGACTTAAAAACAACAGGTAAAAAGCTTCTCCTAGAACAAGTCTGGATTGACATAGGCTTCTGAATGTAAATACCGAATATTGATTGCAAGCAGACATTTTGAAACCCATCAGGAAACACTCAAATTGCTGTATTGCACGTGTATGCATCACCTGTGTAAGTAGATACATTCATTGTAAAGTAGCCTAATTTTATGCTTTGTTCCCTTAGATACTGCGAGAGCAGGAGGCGGGTACTGCTTCTTCATGTGCATGAAGGTTATGAGAAGGACTTGTGGGAATATATTGAGGACTGAGCCGTCTTCACAGACCACCCTGTCACCACCAGACACTAGATTTCAAATCCCATTAAATGCATCTCTGCCCCATGAGGCCGGTCCCCGCACATTCAGCCGTCTCCTTTTTGATTTCTTGCTCTTATCTGTTGCGCTCCTACCAGAATGTTTTTTTTCCCCCAATCTTTTTTTTTTTCCTTTGTTAACAGAACGTTTAAGTAAATTATATTGTAATAATAAAAAGAAAGCAGTTAGCAGAGGCAGTGGGTTTGACAGTATTGTAGGCTTGTTTAACCCCTTGGCTAATAGTGACTGGTTACTGGATACTTTATACCAGGGGGTTAAAATGTGTGCTGCTCCTCAGCTATTTGCGAATGCTTTCCCCTAACTGGCTTGCCACAAGCGGGCTGATTTCCCCTTCACCCTTCCCCTCAAGAACGTTTCCTTTCATTCTTTTATAACATCTTGCCAACTTCTTTCTTTTCAACTTCTGCCGATGTCTCCCCTGTTAAACCTGTCTGCTTTTCTGCCAGTTTCTCCCCTTTTTCTCGATTTCATTTTTATCTTCAGACTACCCCTCTGCATCTTTTCTATTCCTGGGTTGGAGCTGAACTGCTTTGAAAAGTTGAAAAAATAGAAGAAAAAATAAATAAAATAGCTTTGTACATGACTTTTAAAAACAAAACAAGATTAAAGTGAACAGAAGACAGCAGTATTTTTCAACCTTGTAAATAGTGCATCTGCATGAGAAGGGTTGAGGTGGGACACGCATGGTGTTTGCATCATGTTCAAGTACAAAATGGGGAAAAAAATATTTATTCTTTCTTGAAGATCGTTGGTCCTGGCTGTGCTGTTTATTATTAGTCTTTTTGACTAGACTATGTGTCTACAAATGCCACAGTGTCTAAAAAGATCTTTCCAGTTGCCACAATAACCACTCCATAGAGAATGTTGGTTGTGTACATTGCATTAAATCTGGCTGTGCTGGCTGAAATAACATTTCCAGGGAGGCACTGTGTGTGATTGAGTGTGAATGCCACTAGATGTTAGGACTCCATGAACTATGTTACTTGAAAATATTAAAATGAGAATGAGTGAAGGGACATTTTGCTTGAACCGGACATGACCTTCTTGCAGATTGTCTCTGTATTGAGTATTTTTGCTAATGTGATGCTACAGAGTGCCTGCAGCATTATGAGAGTTGACCATTAGTGAGCATTGTACAGTAGGAGAGCGTAATTATTTTTTGCCTTTTAAATTAAGGAAAACAATACAGTTGAATAGGAAGAATTGAACCAAAAAGGGTTGACTATAAAAAGCATAGATTTTGTTACCGTGTAATACAACTGTTGGTGAAAGTTATAATGCAAGAGCTGCTCACATATTGTTCATTAAATTTGGTAAGACCAAATGATGAAAGTGACAATTTGTTTCCCCCCCATATTATTGTGCACTGGATGTATTCACCACGATCGTTTTCCTGAATGACTGATTAAAGTAACCTTCTGGTGTTTTTTTTTTTAAGAAGTCTTCCCTCAACCACAGGTATAAGGTGCACAGTAGATGCAGTAAAATACTTAACCTCCAGTGCCTTTTCCAGTTTCTACTCCGGTCCTCCTTCTGCACCATGTGACTGTAGTTCTTTTTCACTCCGTTACCCCTTTTGCACCACGTAACTGCAGTTGCTTCTCACTCTAATCCTCCTCCTGCACCATGTGTCTGCAGTTCCTTTTCACTCTAATCCTCCTCCTGCACCATGTGTCTGCAGTTCCTTTTCACTCCGATCCTCCTCCTGCACCATGTGACTGCAGTTCTTTTTCGCGCCGGTCCCCCCTTTTGCACCATGTGTCTGCAGTTCCTTTACACTCCGATCCTCCTCCTGCACCATGTGACTGCAGTTCTTTTTCACTTCGGTCCCCCCTTTTGCATCATGTAACTGCAGTTGCTTCTCACTCAGATCCTCCTCCTGCACCATGTGTCTGCAGTTCCTTTTCACTCAGATCCTCCTCCTGCACCATGTGTCTGCAGTTCCTTTTCACTCCGTTCCTCCCCCTGCACCATATGACAGTTCTGACTTGCTAAAATACACAGCTTATTCAATGTGGAAGGCAGGGCTGTGGAGTCAGAGCCCATTTTGGTGGAGTCGGTGTCGTGGAAATTGAGGAGTCTGAGGTTCAGCTTACCGACTCCACAGCCCTGGTGAATGGGTCACTTTATTTAAGTCTGAGATTCTGATATTCTTGCACTGAGATGGTAAGTCTACTGTGTGAACTGACAAGTCAGAGCTGTGGTCACATGCTGCAAAAGAGGACCTTAACTGCACTGGAAATGGAAGACGGCAGCAGTGGAAAAGTATCTCGATACATTTTCTTTGCATGTATTATCTATGGTTAGTGGAAGAGATTAAAAAAAATGTCAGACGACTACTTTAACGTTATGGGTAAATTTCACTGGGACATTTCTAGTCCAAATTTTCCACAGTTGCAAAAACTGCCGTGGATTTTATTGTGGAAATGCCTCATGTAGGATGAACTCGCGATTGACTTTTATGCTGCACATTCCATGAGATTTTGTGAAGTTTGTTCCACACTGCTGCTACTGTCATATTCAGATTTTCCTTAATCAAATCTGAATTATTAAATCTGTTGCTTATCCGCCGTGTGAAAACACACCCTAAATGTTACAATGATTGTTGACTGAAATAATGAAGACATTGTCAATGGATCACTGCTCAAAGCCATTACCCAAGTCCTTTCATTAATTTGTCAAAAACCAATCTGCTTGAAAAATTGCCCCACACTCGTCCCAAAGTGGAACATTCCTATTACTGCTCCATTCACAGAGTATTTTAATCTTGTATATTAGTGTACTATAAAGGGAAAACTGAAGGCAACTAAATAAGGTCATTTTTGCCTTTAAAAGGAGTTTTCCCACAAATAAAGTGAATTTTAATGGAATAAAAATAAATTCCACAATTGGATGCGTTTAAAAAAAAAAAAAAAAAAACTGTCCCTGCTAGGTACTGTGTAATGCAGTGTTCCCCAACTCCGGTCCTCAAGAGCCACCAACAGGTCATGTTTTCAGTATTTCCTTAGTATGGATCAGGTGATAATTGCATCACCTGCACAGGCAAACATTCAATCACCTGTACAATAGTAAGGAAATCCTGAAAACCTGACCTGTTGGTGGCTCTTGAGGACTGGACTTGGGGAACACGGGTGTAATGGCTGTGTCTGACCGTGCAGGAACATGGTCTGATCATACCACAGCTCCTGGGCAGGGGAGGAAGCAAGAGTGTATACAGACAGGACAGTATGAAATCCCTTTTTTGTGAGTTATTGCATGTTTAAAAACAAACAAAAGCTTTACCTCACAGAATGAGGTCCTGTCTGTATACTCTCTTGCTGCTACTCAATTGTGGAACTTATTTTTTTGTACTTAATCCATGGGAAACCTCTTTAAGGCCATGTATTTAAGTAGTGTAAATTCTGCAGGCTTTTACTGTGCAAATCTACTGGGTTTAACAGTTCAGGCAAAGTGGATGTGATTTCATGAAATTTCAGGCCCATTGTGTGTTTTAAAGACACTGTTAAACTTTTTTGATTTTAGTGTGGTTTTTTTTTTCTAATGTAAGCTTCAATGGAGAGCCTGGAAAATGTATTAGAAAGACCCATTTGCATATTTCAATGCAGAATCTCATGCTGGGTTTCTGCACTTTTCAATGCAAAATACCAGCTTTTCCACACTAAAAACTCCTCAAACCTGCATGAAAAACATGTTGAAAATTGCAAGCGCATGCAGAAAGCAAGAAAAAAAACCCACTGCATTTTCATACTTGAGAACATAACCTAAGGGTGTTTCATTTGGAGATACGGTTTTCTCTATCGCCTTTCATTGGGGGACACAGGAACCATGGGTGTATGCTGCTGCCACTAGGAGGCTGACACTATGCAAATAAAAAAGTTAGCTCCTCCTCTGCAGTGTACACCCTACCGACAGGAAGTAGGATATTCAGTTTAGCTTAGTGTCAGTAGGAGGTGGACACGGGTCTTTCATTAGACCCTTATCTACCTCAATGTGCGTCGTTTCTTTTCAGATTTTCTGGAGGGATACAGGGTGAACAGTCACACCTGTAGTCCCACAATACGGACTATGAGTACGGCGTGTACTGCCACCCCGTATCCTCATAGATCCCCCACCAGGACCAAGATCCTAGCACACAAGCGTGCTTAGAAGTCCGGTCCTGGCTCCGTCCCCCACCCACTCGCCCACCAGAGCCTGTCGGTTGGAGGAGACGAGGACGTCCATCAGCTCCCTGGACGTCTGATATTTTCCCACAGAATGAGGTTAGTAAGGACGGCGTGGGATTTTTTAGGTGAGTATTCCAAAGTACCTCTGGGTCCTTCATCAGTTCCAGGGTAGTCATTTGGGGGTCCCTTGGGATTTTTTCCAGGCTGTATTGACCTGGTTGACATTTTCTCATGGGGCGGGGGTCGTCGCCCCATTAGCGTGGCAGCCGCGCTGTTCTTGGCCTTACAGGCCGCCACGCTGCCTTTTTCCCCCGCACTGTGCTCTGTCCCGATGCGGCGGCCGTGCGGCAGCCTCTGCCTTTTTTCCCCCTGCGGCTGCACTGTTTCTGTCCTGGCGCGGCGGCCTTATGGTAGCCGCGCCGATTTCCTTGCGGCCGCACTATTCTTTCTGACACGGCGTGGCCCCCTCGCTGGCAGCCGCGCCGCTTTCTCCTGCGGCCGCACCGCTTTCTTCTGGTGCGGCGGCTTTGCAGGCACCGCCGCCGCTTCCTCCTACGGCCGCACTGTGCCCTTTTACCACGGCACGGCGGCCTTGCAGGAAACCGCGCCGCTTCACCCGCCTCCGCGGCCCTTCCCGGCGGCCGCCGGCCTTAAATTTAGGCCCCGGCTTCTTCCGGGGCCTACTTCCGGCGCTGCGTCTCCTCCCACTTCCTTTCGCTCGGGCGGGCTTTTCTCCCGCCCGACTATTATCGGCAAGCTCCGCCCACCGCCGCCATCTTGGTGCTCCTGGCCTGGCGGTTAAGCCCCGCCCACCACTCCCAGGCAGCCACAGATGCTTATTTCAGTGCCAGGAACGTTTTTCTTTGCACATCCTAAGAGTGCAAATTCCTGGCATCCTCGCATCTCCCCACTGCTGTTCTTCAGACCTGCAGCAAGTTTCGGACAAGAGTGCCCCAGATGTGTCTGCCTGTTCTCCTAGGGGCTATCGTTCCTGAGGAGCATCTTCAAGGCCGTGCAACCTTCCATCTGGATCCCGCAGTGTCTGCCGTGAGTACCTTTGCACCGCAGTTTGTCTCAATCCCCGGTCCCCTAGTCTTCTGACATTTACCTCAGGGGCCCGTTCGGTCTAATTTTAAGGAAGGTCACTCCCGACCTCCTACTTTTTCCTGTGCCTTAGTGAAACACTTTCAGGGTGCGTCTTGTAACCGCAAGCTTCCCTCAGACAGGCCTGCAGCAACCCACATTATGTTCACCACCCAAGACCCCCCCTGCTGCTCCGCCTCAGAGCGAAGTCCCCACCCCAGGCTGGGCCTCCCCTCTGTCTCTATCAATAGCGGTTCTCACACGGGTGTCCCAGACCCTTGTGTCCGTGCTCGATCGGTTGCCCCTGCAGACTTCCGCAGTAGCCAGCGGGTCGCAAGAAGCTCCGTCCGAGTCTTCCAATACAGGCCGTGAAAGATCCAGACAGGAACGCTGGTCTGAGTTCTCTCCTCGGTCCATCTCGCCCCACGGTCCTTCTCTGTGGTCGACTTCCCCCTGATCCTCCCCGCCCCCCCCCCCCCCCCCCCGAGTAAGGCAAGGTTTTTCTCTGATGCGCCTTCGGAGGATAATTTGGGGCCGGAGTCTAACCAAATCATAACATGAGGGATATGGTTCAAGGCCTCATTGGAGCGTCCAATCTGACCTGTGGCATCAAAGATTCCTCGACGGAACCCGCAGATCAGGCGGTTTCGTTTAGACGGTCTAAATTACCTCCCAAGGGATTCGCTCCTCATCCTGAATCGAGGAGCTTCTGGCCAGAGAAAGAGCGAATTCGACCAGACGTTCTCACAGAGACAAGCGTCTTGGAGTCTCATATCTCTTTCCTCCGGACCTCATCGCCAACCGGAATGAGAGGCGTTAGAGAACGACCTCTCCCTCTGTGGATCCGCCGCTGCTAGAGTTGCCACCAACACAGTCTTCACGCTGTCCGGTGGGGAGACTCTGACAGATTCCATCGATAGGATCATGGAATCCTTCGTGAATTCGACTTTCGAAGCTGCCGCATCATCTCTATGCCCGGCTTTCGCTTCCACTTGGGTTTCGAAGTCTGTATCCGAAGGGGCTAAACAACTCCGTTGGGGCATTCAGGCCGGAGCTCCACCAGACTGGATGGCGGAAGTTTCCACCCAGATTACTCACGCCGGGGAATAATTTGTTCCCTGGACGTCGCGTCTTCAGTACAGTAATGTTGTTGCCAGCCGTCACTCTGTTTGGCTCGAGTCATCAAAGAAGTCCCTTACGGGCCTGCCTTTTTCAAGGATCACGTCTTTTCGGTTCCAAGCTGGACCAAATTACTAAGGAAGCCACTGGCGGCACCAGTTCTCTTCCTAGGCGGCAACTTCGGTCCTTTCGGCTTTTCTCGTCGCTTTGCAGCATCAGATTCCTTTTTCGCAACAGCAGAGGCCTCAGGCACGTTAAGAGAAGAAGGTATTCTTCGACTCACTCCTTCCTGGCGTTCCCTCTACTTCTAAGGTGGATTCTCCAGGTCCAGGACTGGAAGTTCCACCTAGGCATGACCCACGACTAGACTCCAGCCCATTTCCCAGGCTGGGCAGCCGTCTCCTGTTCCTCAGGGACGTCTGGGTCTCCTCAGTAGAGGACGCATGGGCCAGGGAACTGGTATCCTCTGGATACAAAATAGATTCATTTCACGGCCCTGGGATCGTTTTCTTTGAATCCCAACCTCCAAGAGACCCCGCTCTAGTCCCGGGTTTCTTTACAGCCATTGTTTCCCTCCTTAAATCCGGGGTAATCGTTCCCGTCCCAGAACAGGAACGGTTCAAATCTCTTTGTACTGAAAGAGGACTACACGGTTCGTCCCAGTCCGGATCTCAAATTGCTTAACAGGAAGTCTCGTCTTGAAACACTTCAGGATGATATTCCCTCATTCAGTAATCGCTTCCATGGAGGCTCAGGAATTTCGGTTTCAGGCTCCCGAAAGTCTATCAATCTTCCCCGACGCTCTAGCCGTTGCGGGTGGCTCGTCAATAGGAAGAAGTTCCGTCGTCTTCGGCGCCTCGTATCTCTGGGCATGTTCTTCGTCACTTGTCTGACCAGAGTCTTTCTTCCCGAAGACACGATTTCCCTCCTTTGTCGGGAAGTTCGCTTGCTCCAGGGTTCTCGGCTCCCCTCCTTTCCGATGGGCCATGAAGGTCCTAAGGAGGTTGGTTGCAACATCGGAAGCAATTTTCCCTTCGCCCGTTTCATTCAAGACTTCTTCAGCAGGCTATTCTATCACAGGGGGACACGTCTGTCTTCTCCCTGCATCGTCCGATCCGGCTTTCTCCCGGGTCAAACGGTTCCTCGACTGGTGGCCGAGGTCACTTCTCTTATCCCAGAGCAGATCCTTCACAGCATATCCTTTCTTCCAGTTCCCTGGCAGGTGGTGACGACGGACGCCAGCCTGCTCGGCGGAGGCGTGGGGCTTTGTCACCTGTTCTTTTCAGGGTTGTTGGTCGGCGCAGGAGTCCTCTCTACCGATCAATGTCCTCGAGTTCCGGATCATCTTTCTGTCTTTCACTGGATAAGGATTCTCAGCAGCCTGCCAATTCGCATCCAGACAGATAATGACACAGCAGTGGCATATGTCAACCTCCAGGGGTGGACTCTGAGTTCTCTGGCCTCTGCCGAGATCCCAGGATCCTCCTCTGGACAAAGGCTACGGTCCTGGTGAGATCCGCAGCGCATGTCCCCGGCGTGGACTATTAGGCCGCCGACTTCCTCGGCTGCGAGGGCCTCGCGGCAGGGGAATGGTCCTTACTTCAGGAGGTCTCCTACCTGATTGCTCTTCGATGGGGGACTCCAGAGGTGGACCTCACGGCGTCCCGATTGAACAGGAATGTCCCTCGGGTCGTCCCAAGGTCCCGCGATTATCTCGCAGTGGTGTTTACTCTTTGGCCATTCCTTGGTCGCAGTTCGTGCTCCCCTATCGGTTCCCACCCCTTCCCTTGCTTTCCAAGCTGTCGAAAAAGAAGGGGTGCCGGGCATTCTGATCGTCCCGGATTGGCCCAGGAGGTCTTGGTTTGCGGACATCGTCAATCTTCTCGCGGACGCCCCTGGTGCCTTCCAGACAGACCCGATCTTCTGTCCCACGGTCCGATCTGCCACCCGAATTATCAGTCGCTCAGTTTAACGGCGTGGTTGTGGACACCACAGTTCTAAGAGTGACCGGCCTTTCGGCCCGGATGAGTCACACTATAATCCAGGCTAGGAAGCCTTCGTCTTCCAGGATCTACTATCGTACCTGGAAGGCTTACTTTCGTTGGTGCAAGTCCAACCGCTTTTCACCTATGTCTTTTTCCCTGCCTTCCATTTGGTTTTCCTTCAGGCAGGACTGGATTCGGGCTTCACTCTTAGTTCCCTAAAGGACCAGGTTCCTGCGCTCTTCTTCCCTTTGAGATGATGTTATCTTCTCAGCCGCAGGTTAAGACCTTCCTTCAAGGAGTAGCCCATTCTGTCTCTCCGTACGGGGCCTCTGTGGATTCATGGGATCCAAAGGTTGTGCTGGTCGTTCTTGGGGGTTCCCCCCTCTGAGCCTCTCAGGGAGTTTTCCATGTCAGTTCTATCTGGGAAGGTGGCTTTTCTCAGGTCCATCACTTCGATCCGCCGCATTTTCAAATTGGCGGCCATTTCTTGCCGATCTCCTTTCTTGATTTTCCACCAGGACAAGGTGGTCCCAGGCCTCCGCCTTCCTTCCTTCACAAGGTGGTTTTCACCTTTCCACCTCAACGAGGACACCGTTCTACCTTCCTTTTGTCCAGTTCCGATTCAGCCTCTGGAGCAATCGTTGAACAGGCTGGACCTCGTCAGGGCAGTGAGGATCTCCCTTGCTAGCACGGCTGCTTTCCGAAAGCTGGATTCTCTTTTCGCCATCCCTGATGGTGCGTGTGAACGCCTGCCGGATTCCAAGGCGACTATTGCTTGCTGGATCAGGATTCCAAGGCGACTATTGCTTGCTGGATCAGAACGGCAATTTTGGAAGCTTACCGGTTCAAGAACAGAGTGCCCCTCCAGAGAGAAAGGCTCACTCTACCCGGGCAGTCGGCGCTTCCTGTGCGGTACGTCACAGGGCTTTCACCGACGGCTTCGCAAAGCGGCAACCTGGTCTTCCATCCACACGTTTCGCTGAACTTTACAAGGTCCATACCTATGCTTCGGCGGACGCCAGCCTGGGCAGAAGGATCCTGCAGGCGGCAGTGGTGAGTCCTCGGACCTGATGAAAGTCTGTTTTTCCCACCCCAGGGACTGCTTTGGGACGTCCCATGGTTCCTGTGTCCCCCAATGAAAGGCGATAGAGAAAACAGGATTTTTGGTTGCTTACCGTAAAATCTGTTTCTCGGAGCCTTCATTGGGGGACACAGCTCCCTCCCAAGTTGAACAGCTTTGTTTACTGTTTACGTTTGAGTTCTTTGAACACTCTTTGAGTGTTTGAAACTGTTAATCTGTGGAGCGCCATGGAATTTGTTGGCGCTATATATAAAGTTTATTATTATTGTTATATTATTCTTTCTCCTTTACACGTTGCTTCTCCTACTGCTTTCTCACTAACTGAATATCCTACTTCCTGTCGGTAGGGTGTACACTGCAGAGGAGGAGCTAACTTTTTTATTTGCATAGTGTCAGCCTCCTAGTGGCAGCAGCATACACCCATGGTTCCTGTGTCCCCCAATGAAGGCTCCGAGAAACAGATTTTACGGTAAGCAACCAAAAATCCTGTTTTATTATTGTTATTAATTTGAATTGATTATTTTAGACTAAATTTCTTAAGGGTGCTTTCACACAGTGCAGAATGGTGCAGCACTAGGACTGAACCACTGCAGCAGTTGCAGAAATACCATAAATTATACATTTTTTACCTTAACTATGAATAACTTAATTGCTCCATTTAAACATTGCTATATCTGATGCATTGTTGGGCCTGAAATCTGTTATCATTGTGTGTGAGTATGACCCACTGACAATTTATTCAATTATTTTTGGGAAGAAAACGAGGAACCGAACAGTGCATACTTTTGATCAAAATTGTGATTTTTTTTTTTTTTTTTTGGTAGCGCAAGGGCTCGTCAATAGAGGTGACAAGTCTTCTTTTAACAGCTAAAGTTAAATGTGCTGATCTTCGCTGCACCAATGAGTGCCACTTCTAAAAGGAAATCTGTCAGCAGGGTTTTTGCTAACACATCTGAAAGCAGCATGATGTAAGGCAGAGACCCCGATCACTTACTACGCTGCTCGCTGCAGTTTTAATAAAATCACTGTTTTATCTGCTGCAGGTCTAACCGTTCTCTGAATGCTGAGATCTGTATAACCTAGCCCACACCACTGACTGACAACTTCCTATGTACACTGCATAGGCAGAAAGCACCCAATCAGTGCTGGGGGTGGGTTTATACAGGGCTTATGAATATGGAGGATTACACATCAGCAGGTTTACTATTCCTCTATGTAAAATATGTTAGTAAAACAGTGATTTTGTCAAGCCTACAGCAAGCATCCCAATAAGTGATTCTTGGATACTGGATTCAGGATGTCTTGTCTCTACATTATGTAAATCCTTTCCAGAAAGTAAATTAGTTTGCACTGAATATTCAGCATGCAATAGGTTTTTTTAAATATAATTTCTACAAAAAACGTAAGTACAGCAGTCAGCCACACATAATGGGTTATTGGTTATATTGTTTATGTTAATCCTAATTGGTGGTGAATAACATCATTAAAGGGAACCTGTCGCCCCCAAAATCGAAGATGAGCTAAGCCCACCAGCATCAGGGCTTATCTACAGCATTCGAGAATTCCATTCCAGAATGCTGTAGATAAGCCCCTGATGCCGGTGGGCTTATCTCATCTTCGATTTTGGGGGTGACAGGTTCCCTTTAAACGATGGGGGTATACATTATCTTTTGTCAAATGGTGTGTTTACAAATTACATTTTTTAACTTCTCTTTTATGGAATAAAATGCCTTATTGATCCCTCTATATAATATATCTATAACAGAAAATGTTTTCTAAGCCTTTATTCAGTATATGCAAAATGGATCAATTACAGGGGTTGGACAAAATAATGGAAACACCTAACGTTTTGGCATCATAATCTTCGAACATGTGATAAACATGCAAACCGTAACATATGGTAATGTTTTGTAGTTGATTATTTATGTGATATGTGTATGTAAATTAACTGTTTTGCATAATTGTAAGAACATTGATGAGAACCTGATACCAATGGCAGACCTCTTGGGTTTTCAAAGAGGCCAAATTGTTGGTGCTCGTATGGCAGGCACTAGTGTAACAGAAAGTGCCCGAATGCTTGGCGTGTCAAGGGGTACTGTCTCCAAAGTAATGACTGCATTTGAAAGAGAAGGAAAAACGTCCGCAGGAAATTCAAAGTAGACTGAGCGAGAAAGTCGGACTCTAAAGTGAATTGTGAGAGGATCGCAAGACCACGGCTCTGAAAATCACTGCTGAGCTCAATGAACACCTACAGAACCCATTTTCCACGAAAACTGTTCGTCGGGAGCTGCACAAATCTGGATTCCACGGAAGGGCTGCAATTAGAAAACCGCCGCTCTCGATGACAAATGTTTCCAAGCATTTAGAGTGCTGTAGAAACCCCCAGAATTGGTCCCTCGAGCAGTGGAAACTTGATATTCTCAGACAAATCAGCGTTTATTTACGACCTCCAGCCTAGTGTACGTTTGGAGACAGCGGAAAGAAGCATTTGATCCAGACTGCCTTCTCCCAACCGTAAAACATGGGGGAGGTTCTGTGATCTGGGGTGCTATTTCGTGGAGATCCGCCGGGCCAATGATATCCCTTCATGGAAGAATTAACAGCCGAGATTATTTAGGCATTTTGGGCGACCAAGTGCATCCAATGGTTCAAGCACTGTTCCCGGAGGGGAACGCCATCTTTCAGGATGATAATGCATCAATTTATACAGCTAGAATTGTTAAAACATGGCACGAGGAACATTCTAATGAAGTTGAGCATCTCATCTGGCCCCCACAATCCCCAGACCTCAACATTATTGAGCATTTATGGTCCATTTTAGAGATTCAAGTTAGACGTCGATTTCCGCCGCCATCGTCGCTCAAAGAACTGGAGGGTGTTTTAATTGCAGAATGGGCTAAAATTTCTTTGGAAACAATTCACACCTTGTATGAATCCATACCCCGGAAAATTCAGGCTGTAATTGCCCCAAAAGGTGGACCTACACCAGATTAAACTAACTTTTGTTGATGTTTCCAGGTCTTTCCATTATTTTGTGCAACCCCTGTAAATTAGCCATCTGTGTTTCTTTCCTTTCATAACGGGTCTGTTGTTTACTTACTGGATCCGTTACAAATGAAAGAAAAACAGATGTCTAATTAACGTATCTGTTTTGCATAGACTTCAATTTTAAATGGATGCAGCAAAGATAAGCTATTTTAAAGGGAATCTGTCACCTCATTTTTCACATATAAGCTGTGGTCACTGCCATTAGGGGCTTAGCTACAGCATTCTTGTAATGCTGTAGATAAGCCCGCGATGTAACCTGAAAGACAAGAAAAACAAGTTAGATTATACTCCCCCATGGGCGGTCCGATGAAGATGGGAGGAGCTGAAACTGGACCGTGACACCCATCGGGCCGGACCGCATCGGGACGCCCCTAGGTGAGTATAATTAACTTGTTTTTCTTATCTTTCAGGTTGCATCGGGCGCTTATTTACAGCATTACAGAATGCTGTAGATAAGTCCCTGATGCCGGTGGCCCTGAAAGATAAGAAAAACAAGTTAGAATATACTCACCTAGGGCCAGTCTGGTGCGGTCCGGGTTCAATGGGCATCGCTTGTCCGGGTCCGGCACCTCCCTTCATACGATGTCGTCGTCATCCTCCTTGCTTCGTGTCGCGGCTACTGTGCTGGTGTACTGATTTGCCCTGTTGAGGGCAGAGTAAAGTACTGCAGTGCGCAGGGCCTCTCTGAGCTTTCCTGGCGCCTGTGCACTGCAGTACTTTGATCTGCCCTCAACAGGGCAAACAAAGTACGCCTGCGCAGGAGCCGCGACAGAAGCAAGGAAGAGGACGTCATCGCATGAAGATGAGAGGCCCTGAACCTGTGATGCCCATCGGACCTGGACCGCAGCAGACCACCCCTGGGTGAGTATAATCAAACTTGTTTTTCTTATCTCTTTGGTTACATTGGGGGCTTATCTACAGCATTAGTGAATGCTGAAGATAAGCCCCTAATGGCGGTGGCCACAGCTTATATGCAAAAAATGAGGTGACAGATACCCTTTAAAAGCGGACTAAAGTTGCGTGCACATTTTTTTTTGCCAACGGTTTTCTGCTGGAAGCATGCTAACTGATCTCTACTGGACATGTGAATATAGCCTAAGAGTACCGTCACACTGAGATGATGCTGCAGCGATACGACAACGATGTTGGTCGATCGCTGCAGCGTCGCTGTGTGGTCGCTGGAGAGCTGTCACACAGACCGCTCTCCAGCGACCAACGATCCCGAAGTCCCCGGGTAACCAGGGTAAACATCGGGTTACTAAGCGCAGGGCCGCGCTTAGTAACCCGATGTTTACCCTGGTTACCAGCGTAAAAAAAACCAAACACTACATACTTACATTCCGGTGTCTGTCCCTTGCCGTCTGCTTCCCGCACTGACTGACTGCCGGCCGTAAAGTGAAAGCACAGCACAGCGCGCTGTGCTCTGCTTTCACTTTACGGCCGGCAGTCAGTCAGTGCGGGAAGCAGATGGCAAGGGACCTGACGGACACCGGAATGTAAGTATGTAGTGTTTTTTTTTTTTTTTACTTTTACGCTGGTAACCAGGATAAACCTCGGGTTACTAAGCGCGGCCCTGCGCTTAGTATCCCGATGTTTACCCTGGTTACAAGCGAACGCATCGCTGGATCGTTGTCACACACACCGATCCAGCGATGACAGCGGGAGATCCAGCGACGAAAGAAAGTTCCAAACGATCTGCTACGACGTACGATTCTCAGCAGGATCCCTGATCGCTGCTGCGTGTCAGACACAGCGATATCGTATGGATATCGCTGGAACGTCACGGATCGTACCGTCGTAGCGACAAAAGCGGCACTGTGAGACGGTACCCTTACTCATGGATTGTCCAGCATTTACAATGAAGTGTTTATCTTAAGTTTTATTGGTAAGAGGTTAAACAGCTGCTGATACAAAAATCATATTAATACACTCCTCAACATTGAAATTTCTACACAAAGAAGGGAATCATGATATTTTGAAAATTTAAAGGATCAATAGACATGATAAGCAAATGATGAAAAACTGGAAACAACATTTTCAAAACATCTTGATTTATTCAGCATCAAGTATGTGTACCATGCTCTTGCAAGCCTCAGCATGTTATCAAGGCCTTGTGATGAATGTTTTGACACCCTGGATGTAGTTGGGCATGCTAATCATCAAGATCCATTGCTGGCAGCTCCAATTAAAATTGCTGACTAAAGATATTCTAGATAACTGGATATGTAGCAGTCAATGGTAGCACATTTTAGTCAGACAGGCTGCTCACAGTTGCATGAGCAACAAGCAGCTTGCTTTGTCTTGTTGAAAAACGGCTCCTTGGATACTTTGGAGAAATGGCCGTACCATTGATTCCAAAGCCAAATCAATATAATACAAGTTATTAGTGTACCTGGGAGGAAGACTAATTAATTGAGTCTGGCTGCTGAACATTATTCCACATTTTAATCCTGGGGAGTAGGACCAGTGTGACGGCTGCTTTATAACATTGCCCATGTGGTCTCAATAGATTTGAAAGATGGCACATAGTGATCCATTCTGTTCTGCAAGCGAAATTGGAGGTAATATACCAAGTCTAAGGCATCAAATGGTGTCTACACAAACCATCATATGGCATTTGCACAACAGTGGGCTACAAGCCAGACGTCCAGCTACAGGTGTCCAATGACCTCCAGACACCGCTCTTGAAGGCTATCACGGTGCAGAGGAAGAAGACAGTAGAGGTCTGTCATCTTCAACAATGAGCCCACTTTTGTCTTGGATTCAGTAGTAGCTAGAGATTGGTCTGAAGACCAACGGTAAAGCCATTACACATGACACCAGTCCTAATTCGGGGATTACATTGTGGTGTGGGCTTGCATAATGTTGCGTAGCCAATCCCTTTAGCCTTCATTCCAGGTATTCTAACATCTCCGCATTGTTTTCCTCGTGAAACCACTGGTATTGCCATTTCTCCAAAGTGTCTCAGAAACCGGTTTTCAACATAACACCAGACCGCATGCTGCTTGTGCTACCATGAGCAGCCAACGTCTTAGACATGCTACCATGGCCTGCAGCGTCTCTGAACTTGTCTACCTCCGAGCACATCCACCACATCTGTAGTTGGCAATTGCAAAGGGAGCTGCCAGCAGCGAGCGTATTTGCATGCTGAAGTGCAATAATGGCAGGACATTACTCAGACAACCATTAATGACCTCAATAATAGCAGCCAAGGTGTGTGTGTGATTTTCTGCACGTGTCACTCATGTGTTAAACTAAATCAATCTAGTTTAAAAATATTTCAATTTTTTCATCTTTAACATGTCAATCGATCCTGTGATTTTATATAGTTCCACAACGTTTCTTCTTGGTGTTGCAATTTCAGTGTTAAGGAGTGTATACACTGTTGGAATCAAAAAATGTCAACACCCCATTCCACCCCTCCATGTTTCAAATTAGATGTACTGGCAAAATTGACACTCTTACTATTTGCAATAACCCAATGAAACGAGCAATTAAAACAATTTTTTTCAAAAATTCAACACAAAATGCCACTTTTAAAGAATATTAAAGTCTCAGAATTATTCAGCCTCTTCATGACAAGCATATTTTAATACAACAGTGAACTTTTCATAACCAGAAACCAGCTTTTACCTGCGTTCCTTGGGAATCTTAAAATGGTTGTCCGGTCAAAACCATTAAGTCTGCAGTCACACAGAGTGACTACAGACTTATAAATCCACCCCCAGCTCACCCACTACATGCTGCGGGATTCACCGGTTTCAGACTTGGGACCGGAGGGCATGTATAAGTTAAACTGGCTGGCCACGGCACTAGACTCAATACAAGTGTTTGTTGCTCGTATGTACCCTTGCACTGGGAGGATTCATAAGTCTGCAATCACACAGGGTGATTGCAAACGCATTGGTTTTGACCAGACTACCCCTTTAGTGATGAGCAAGCGTGCTTGGCATTGCTCGATACAGCATCGGGGTGCTTGAGTCTCCGACCCACATGTTTTGTGGCTGTGGGAATTCCGTGCCATACACAGTAATGTTGCCATGTTGGCAACTTGCATTACTGTTGGGTCTTACCTATTTTTGATAACCTGCCAAAGGTAAAGCAAACAGCTGGTTGCTGATATCAGACTTGTGAGGTCCATGAATATTGGCCCCTTCCCAGCCTAAAAATACCAGCCCGCAGCTACTCCAGAATTGGCGCACCTTATAGATGTGCCGATTCTGGCACTTTGCCTGGCTCTTCCCGATTGCCCCAGTGTGTTGGCAGTCGGGGTAATATTTTTGGGGATGTATGTCAGCTGTGTAGTGTCAGCTGTCATCAAGTCCAGGGGTTAGTAAAAAAAATAAACATTTTATTTGCAAAAAAAAAAAACCCTCTCCAACTCCGTTTCACCAATTTTCTAATAAATAAAAAAGCCATGCTGGTCCGAAGTAGTCCAAGGTTTCTGACTTGGTCTACAAATGGGACTGTGGGAGACAAAAAAAAAAAAAAAAGAAAGATGAGACAGCCCCTCGTTCATCAATTTATTAACACCGCAGCTCTGATGTAATCCATGGTATTCCCACGACATCCACAGATCCTGTAGTACAACCTATGGAGCCTCGTTTTGAGAATGAAGCTTCATAGGTCGCTCCCGCTCAGGCTTCACTTCCCGACACCTGGCGAGAGAGGTGATAACGTCAGTAATATTACTGACATCATTACTTTCGCTTAGTCACAAAGAGCGCAGCCTGATCAGGAATGATCTTTGAAGCTTCATTCTCAAAACGATGCTCCATAGACTAGACACCGGCCGAGCTTCATAGGAGACTGAGATGTTAAATATACACTGTTATTGATGTATAAAATACAACAGATTGGATAATTGCAGGTTCAAGTTTCCCAAATGGATTAAAGGGAAAAAAAATCATTCAAATTTATACAAGTAAACACTCCTTTCCCCCATTAAAAATAAAGAAACTTAAAATAAAAAAAATGTGGTGTTTCTGTGTCAATAAGTCAGTTCTTCCACCCCCTAGGGTACTGCTATAGCTCAGCTGATAAATTAAAAATGTTACATTCTGAATTTTTTTTTTCTCCACGGCGATAAAATTGTTGCCACTTTGGTATCGCTGTAATCATACTGTGCTGATTCAGAGCAATTTTTCCAACAGAATTAACACCGGTAATCACAAAACACCAAAAAAAAGTGTGGAATTGTATTTTTCTTTTTTCAATTTCACTACACTAAAAATCATTTTCCAGTATATTGAATATTAAAATTAATGGTGCAATTAAAAACTACAACTTGTCCTGAATAAAACAATCCCTCTAATGGCCATGTCGACAGAAAAATAAAAAGAGCATAAAAAACAAAGCACATAAATGAAAAATCACCCAGTCTTTAAGGGATTAAACCACTTGTTATATTTGCTGTGTTGAGTGGTTTAAATTGTTCTATTGCATAAAGTTTGAAAACTTTGCCAATGAACCGAATTGGAAATGATAGGGGTGGGGAGGGGGAAGGAGTTTGAACAGTATGATTGATACTTGACTGCTTTCTGAAAACAAAGACTATTTGCATTAATAGCCGTATGCAAACCTTAGTAAATACAGATGCATCTCACAAAATTAGAATATCGTCAAAACTTAATTTATTTCAGTTCTTCAATACAAAAAGTGAAACTCATATTGTACAGAGTCATTAAAAATAGAGTGATCTATGTTGTTTATTTCTGTTAATGTTGGTGATTATGGCTTACAGCCAATGAAAACCCAAAAGACATTATCTCAGTAAATTAGAATACTTTATAACACCAACTTGAAAAATGATTTTAAAATCCGAAATGTTGGCGTAATGATATGTATGTTCAGTAAATGCACTCAATACTTGGGGCTGCTTTTGCATCAAATACTGCATCAATGCGGCGTGGCTTGGAGGCGATCAGCCTCTGGCACTGCTGAGGTGTTATGGAAGCCCAGGTTGCTTCGATAGCAGCATTCAGCTCGTCTGCATTGTTGGATCTGGTGTCTCATCTTCCTCTTGACAGTACCTCAGAGATTCTCTATGGGTATAAGGGCAGGTGAGTTTGCTGGCCAATTAAGCACAATGATCATGTTGTTTGATAACCAGGTTTTGGTACTTTTGGCAGTGTGGACAGGTGCCAAGTCCTGCTGGAAAATGAAATTTCCATCTCCAAAAACCTTGTTGGCAGAGGGAAGCATGAAGAGCTCTAAAATTTCCTGGTAGACGGCTGTGCTGACTTTGGTCTTGATAAAACACAGTGGACCTACACCAGCAGAATATATAGCTCCCCAAACAATCACTGATTGTGGAAACTTCACACTAGACTTCAAGCATCTTGGATTGTGGCCTCTCCACTCTTCTTTCAAACTCTGGGACCTTGATTTCCAACTGAAAAGCAAAATTTACTTTCATCTGAAAACAACACATTGGACCACTGAGCAATAGTCCAGTTCGTTTTCTCCTTGGCCCAGGAGAGATGCTTCTGGCCATCTGTTGGTCATGGGTGGCTTGACAAAATGAATGCGCCACTTGTAGCCCATGTCCTAGATACGTCTGTCTTTGGTGGCTCTTGAAGTAATGACTCCAGCAGCAGTTTACTCCTTGTGAATCTCCCCCAAATACTTGAATGGTCTTTTCTTAACAATCCTTTCAAGGCTGCGGTTATCCCGGTTGCTTGTGCACCTTTTTCTACCACACTTTTTCCTTCCATTCAGCTTTCCATTAATATGCTTGGATACAGCACTCTGTGAACAGCCAGCTTCTTTTGCAATGACCTTTTGTGGCTTACCCTCCTTGTGGAGTGTGTCAATTAATGCTTTCTGGACACCTGTCAATTCGGCAGTCTTGCCCATTATTGTGGAGCCTACTGAAACAGACTAAGGGACCTTTTTAAACATTTAGGAAGCATTTGTAGGTGTTTTTGTTAATCTAATTTACTGAGATAATGACTTTTGAGTTTTCATTGGCTGTAAGCCATAATCATCAATATAAACAAAAATAAACATTTAAAATAGATCACTCTGTGATGACTCTATATGAATTTCACTTTTTGTATTGAAGAACTCAAATTTAACTTTTTGATCTGATTTTGTGAGAAGTACCTGTATATATTTCCATTTCCAGAGGAATGTGTCCATGATGTATCTGTCATTGGTTGAGCACGGGCCTACACAACATATGACCTTCAGCACCCAGGAGACACCGGCTCCCTTCTACCTGTATCCAAATGCATTTGCATCTATAAGACGTGAGTACATTAAATCCATTGAATGCTAGGACTGAGGCAGAAGATCTCGAATCAGCTCGGCGTACAGCAGCGTAATGAAGTCAGTGCTCCATGGAAGAACTGAAGATTAAAGATGAAATTATTTTAAATGGGAGGGATGGTGTTCCTATAGGGCACATTATGGGGCAATGAGAGGGAGATTGTGAAGGAGGGCATAGTATAGCGAGGGGCAGTGGGCTGGGGGACTTTATGCAGAGAGGCAGTGTGGAGGAGATAAGGAAAGGGGCAGTTTTAGTGGATTTCTTGTAAAGAGCAGTGTGCATGGGGGGACATTATGGAGACGGGCATTGTGCATGGTGAATATTATGAAGAGGGGCAATGTGGGTGGGGGATATCATGGTGAG
Organism: Ranitomeya imitator; assembly: GCF_032444005.1. Lineage (NCBI taxonomy): Eukaryota > Metazoa > Chordata > Amphibia > Anura > Dendrobatidae > Ranitomeya > Ranitomeya imitator. The sequence goes on from NC_091285.1 coordinate 438,547,337, forward strand.
GGGCAGTGTGGGGGAGATAAGGAAATTGGAAGTTTGGGTGGATACTTGGAGAGAAGTGCAGTGTGGGGAGGGATATTATGAAGGTCAGTTTTGTGGAGATATATTGGAGAGGGTCAATGTAGGGGAGAATATTTTGGAGGGGGGCAGTCTAGTGGGATTTTTTGAGCAGGAAGCACACTGAAGGGCAATTATTCAAGGGCGCACCATTGGAGATAATTATGGGGCATTATGATATATTAATCTTTAAGGACACCTTGTTGGGAACTGCAGCTGAAGACTGGAGAAGAGGAAAATGCTTTGCCTGTCAGCACTGTAGTTCCTGTATTCCTAAAGTTCCTATATTCCAAAAGTTTTTTTCCACTCCTGGTTAGTGGTTGGTTGAAGCCAATTATTGTCAAACTACTGTGTTTTCTATTTTTAAATCATAATGATGATCAAAAATATCCAAATGACCCTGATCAAAAGTTCACATACCCTGATGATTTTGGCCTGATAACTGGCATAGAAGTTTACACAAATGGGTTTGAATGGCTACTAATGGTAACATCCTAACCTGTGACCTGTTTGCTTGTAATCAGTGTGTGCGTGTAAAAGCTGAGTGAGTTTCTGGGATCCAGACAGGCTCTTTCATCCAGCCACTGACATTTCTGGATTGTGAGTCATGGGGAAAGCAAAAGAATTGTCAACGGATCTATGGGAAAAGGTAGTTGAACTGTATAAAACAGGAAAGGGATACAAAAAGATATCCAATTATTTGATAATGCCAGTCAGCAGTGTTCAAACTGACTAACAAATGGAAAATCAGGGGGTCTGTAAAAACAAAACCACGGTCATGTAGACCAACAAAAAAAGTCATCCACAGCTGCCAGGAAAATTGATCGAGATGCAAAGAAAAACCCACAACATCAGCTGAAATACAGGACTATCTGAAAACTAGTTGTGTGGCTCTTTCAAGATGCAAAATAATGATTGGTGTCTTAAACCGTTACTATCAAAAATTCCCTCTTTCGTAAAGTACACGGGTGATTTTTCAAAGGCTGTTGCGTTGGTGGAGTCACAGCCGAGGTTTGCCCTGGCTTCAATTGACGTGGTGAATTTATACACCAGGATACCGCATGCACACATTAAAAAGATCTTAGAGCATTCCGATAAAACACCTGATTTTAGGCTACGTTCACATTTGCATTGCGTTGGGCGCAACCGCGGCGACGCATGCGTCATGCGCCCCTATATTTAACATGGGGGCGCATGGACATGCGTTGTGCTGCATTTTGCGACGCATGTGGTTTTTTTTGCCGCAAGCGTAGGGCACAGAGGACGCAGCAAGTTGCATTTTTTTTGCGTCCAAAATTCGGCAAAAAAAGACGCATGCGTCGCAAAATGCTGTGTTAGCGTGCGTTTTGTTGTGTTTTTGTTTGCGTTGTGCGTTGCGTCTCCGACGCAACATTGCACAACGCAAATGTGAACGTAGCCTTATTTTGTTCATTTTGGAAGGTTTGAATTTTATTTTCACACAATGCATGTAAGTTTTTGAACCATTGGTATGTTCAAGTAACGGGAACCGCCATGGGTACGCCGGTCGCATGCATTTATGCAAATTTATAAAAAATTTTCTGCATGTTCTGCTAACGTCTCTCCCCTATAACCTTGTCCACGTTGTGCAAATGAAATAAAGGACAAAGGTTTTTTATTTCACGGAAGATTCAAGTTGTGCGGCTGTTTTCTTCTTCTTTCTGCAAAATAAGGAGGCACTTGAAGAAAAATGGGCTGCATGATCGAGTCGCCAGAAGAAAACCATTACTGCACAAATGCCACAAAGTAGCTTGCCTGTAATATGCAAAACAACACAGAGACAAGCCTCAAAACTTCTGGAACAAGGTAATTTCCCGTGATGAGACTAAAATTAAACTTTTGGCCACAACCATAAATGTTACATTTAGAGAGGTCAAGAAGGCCTATGATGAAAGGAACACCGTTCCTACTGTAAAGCACAGAGGGAGGGATCGCTGATGTTTTGGGGACGTGTGAGCTACAAAGGCACAGGAAAATTGGTCACGGTTGAAGGAAAGATGAATGCACGTTATCAGTAAATACTGGAGTCAAATTTGCACTCATGAGCCCGAAATGTGACATACTTGGACATTCCAACATGATAACGATCCAAAACAAGGCCAAGTCGACCTGTCCTTGGCTACAGCATAACAAAGTGAAGGTTCTGGAGTGGCCATCTCAGTCTCCTGATCTCAATATCATTGAGCCAACTCTGGGGAGATCTCAAGCGTGCAGTTCATGCTAGACAGCCCAGGAATTTACTGGAACTGGAGACTTTTTGCCAAAAAGGGTGGGCAGCTTTACCATCTGAGAAAATAAAGAACCTCATCCACAACTACCACAAAAGACTTCAAGCTGTCATTGATGATGAAGAAATGGGGTATGTGAAATTTTGACCAGGGTTATTTGGATGTTTTGGGTTGTCATTATTATTAAGAAAAAAGAGAAAACAGTAGTTTGACAATAAATGGCTTCACCCAACCACTAACTATGAGTAGAGAAAATGTTTTGGTGTTACCAAGAAGGCAAAACTTCTGCCAGGGTATGTAAACTTTTGAGCACAACTGTGTATGTGTGTGAATATATATATATATATATATATATATATATATATATATATATATATATATATATATATATATATATACTCAAAAAAAGGAAAAGCAGCACTAAACAATTGAAAAAAAGTGGACTTTAATGCCTGAACGGCGTGGCAACGTTTCGGATATGTTATCCTTTGTCAAGCCTTGGCCTTTGGCTTGACAAAGGATAACATATCCGAAATGTTGCCATGCCATTCAGGCATTAAAGTCCACTTTTTTTCAATTGTTTTGTGCTGCTTTTCCTTTTTTGAGTTTATTGCTTTTTGACCATTGGATTGCTGGTCGGAAGAGCTCTGCATGCCTTGTAAGGTAGTACTATGATGCTGTTCCAATTTTTTTTATTATATATATATATATATATATATATATATATATATTGCTCAAAAAATAAAGGGAACACTAAAATCTCACATCCTAGATATCACTGAATGAAATATTGCAGTTGTAAATCTTTATTCATTACATAGTGGAATGTGTTGAGAACAATAAAACCTAAAGATTATCAACTTAAATCACAACTAATATCCCACGGAGGTCTGGAGTTTGAATAATGCTCAAAATCAAAGTGGAAAATGAAGTTACAGGCTGATCCAACTTCAGTGGAAATGCCTCAAGACAAGGAAATGATGCTCAGTAGTGTGTGCGGCCTCCACGCATGCTCCTGATGAGGCGGCAGATGGTCTCCTGAGGGATCTCCTCCCAGACCTGGACTAAGCATCTGCCAACTCCTGGACAGTCTGTGGTGCAACATGACATTGGTGAATGGTGCGAGACATGATGTCCCAGATGTGTTCAATCGGATTCAGGTCTGGGGAAATGGCGGACCAGTCCATAGCTTCAATGCCTTCATCTTGCAGGAACTGTTGACACACTCCAGCCACATGAGGTCTGGCATTGTCCTGCATTAGGAGGAACCCAGGGCCGACCGCACCAGCATATGGTCTCACAAGGGGTCTGAGGGTCTCATCTCGGTACCTAATGGCAGTCAGGCTACCTCTGGCGAGCACATAGAGGGCTGTGCGGCCATCCAAAGAAATGCCACCCCACACCATTATTAACCCACTGCCAAACCGATCATGCTGAAGGATGTTGCAGGCAGCAGATCACTCTCCACAGCGTCTCCAGACTGTCACGTCTGTCACATGTGCTCAGTGTGAACCTGCTTTCATCTGTGAAGAGCACAGGGCGCCAGTGGTGAATTTGCCAATCCTGGTGTTCTGTATGAAGATGGGAGGCGCTGGACCCAGACTGTGATGCCCATCGGGCCGGACCGCCCCTGGGTGAGTATAATCTAACTTGTTTTTCTTCTCTTTCAGGTTACATTGGGGGCTTATCTACAGCATTGCAGAATGCTGTAGATAAGCCCCTGATGCCGGTGGCCTTAGCTTACAGGCGAATTTTGGGCTCACAGATTCCCTTTAACCCCTTTCTGACATCAGACGTACTATCCCGTCGAGGTGGGGTGGGCCCCTATGACCACCAACGGGATAGTACGTCATACGCGATCGGCCGCGCTCACGGGGGAGCGCGGCCGATCGCAGCCGGGTGTCAGCTGCATATTGCAGCTGACATCCGGCACTATGTGCCAGGAGCGGTCACGGACCGCTCCCGACACATTAACCCCCGGCACACCGCGATCAAACATGATCGCGATGTGCCGGCGGTACAGGGAAGCATCGCGCAGGGAGGGGGCTCCCTGCGGGCTTCCCTGAGCCCCCCGCAGCAACGCATTGTGATCGCGTTGCTGCGAGGGTCTCTACCTCCCTCCCTGCTCCAGACCCGGATCCAAGATGGCCGCGGCATCCGGGTCCTGCAGGGAGGGAGGTGGCTTCACAGAGCCTGCTCAGAGCAGGCACTGTGAAGCCCGCAGTGCTTCAAGTCAGATTGGTGATCTGACAGAGTGCTGTGCAAACTGTCAGAATACCGATCTGTGATGTTCCCCCATGGGACCAAGAAAAAAAAAAAATTTCCAAATGTGTAAAAAAAATTTTTAAAAAATATTCCTAAATAATGGAAAAAAAAAATATTATTCCCATAAATACATTTATTTATCTAAATAAAAAAAACAAAACAATAAAAGTACACATATTTAGTATCGCCGCGTCTGTAACGGCCCAACCAATAAAACTGTCCCACTAGTTAACCCCTTCAGTAAACACCGTAAGAAAAAAAAAAACGAGGCAAAAAACAACACTTTATTATCATACCGCCGAACAAAAAGTGGAATAACACGCGATCTAAAAGACAGATATAAATAACCATGGTACCGCTGAAAGCGTCATCTTGTCCCGCAAAAAAACACGCCGCAATACAGCATCATCAGCAAAAAAATAAAAAAGTTATAGTCCTGAGAATAAAGCGATGCCAAAATAGTTATTTTTTCTATAAAATAGTTTTTATCGTATAAAAGCGCCAAAACATAAAAAAAGATATAATGTGGTATCGCTGTAATCGTACTGACCCGAAGAATAAAACTGCTTTATCAATTTTACCAAACTCGGAACAGTATAAACGCCTCCCCCAAAAGAAATTCATGAATAGCTGGTTTTTGGTCATTCTGCCTCAGAAAAATCGGAATAAAAAACGATCAAAAAATGTCACGTGCCCGAAAATGTTACCAATAAAAACGTCAACTCGTCCCACAAAAAACAAGACCTCACATGACTCTGTGGACCAAAATATGGAAAAATTATAGCTCTCAAAATGTGGTAACGCAAAAAATATTTTTTGCAATAAAAAGCGTCTTTCAGTGTGTGACGGCTGCCAATCATAAAAATCCGCTAAAAAACCCGCTATAAAAGTAAATCAAACCCCCCTTCATCACCCCCTTAGGGAAAAATTTAAAAAATGTATTTATTTCCATTTTGCCATTAGGGCTAGGGTTAGGGCTAGGGTTAGGGTTAGGGCTACAGTTAGGGTTGGGGCTAGGGTTAGGATTAAGGTTGGGGCTAAAGGTACGGTTAGGGTTTAGATTACATTTACAGTTGGGAATAGGGCTGGGATTAGGGTTAGGGGTGTGTCTGGGTTAGAGGTGTGGTTAGGGTTACTGTTGGGATTAGGGTTAGGGGTGTGTTTGGATTAGGGTTTCAGTTATAATTGGGGGGTTTCCACTGTTTAGGCACATCAGGGGCTCTCCAAACGCGACATGGCCGATCTCAATTCCAGCCAATTCTGCGTTGAAAAGTAAAACAGTGCTTCTTCCCTTCCGAGCTCTCCCGTGCGCCCAAACAGGGGTTTACCCCAACATATGCAGTATCAGCGTACTCAGGACAAATAGGACAACAACTTTTGGGGTCATATTTCTCTTACCCCCGGTAAAATACAAAACTGGGGGCTAAAAAATAATTTTGGGGGGAAAGTTTTTATTTTTTTATTTTTACGGCTCTGCGTTACAAACTGTAGTGAAACACTTGAGGGTTCAAAGCTCTCACAACACATCTAGATAAGTTCCTTAGGGGGTCTAGTTTCCAAAATGGTGTCACTTGTGGGGGTTTCTACTGTTTAGGTACATTAGGGGCTCTGCAAACGCAATGTGACACCTGCAGACCATTCCATCTAAGTCTGCATTCCAAATGGAGCTCCTTCCCTTCCGAGCCCTCCCATGCGCCCAAACGGTGGTTCCCCCCACATATGGGGTATCAGCGCACTCAGGACAAATTGGACAACAAATTTTGGGGTCCAATTTCTCCTGTTACCCTCGGGAAAATGCAAAACTGGGTGCTAAATAAATAATTTTTGTGGGAAAAAAATTTTTGTTTTATTTTTACGGCTCTGCATTATAAACTTCTGTGAAGCACTTGGTGGGTCAAAGTGCTCACCACACCTCTAGATAAGTTCCTTAGGGGGTCTACTTTCCAAAATAGTGTCACTTGTCGGGGGTTTCAATGTTTAGGCACATCAGTGGCTCTCCAATCGCAACATGGCGTCCCATCTCAATTCCAGTCAATTTTGCATTGAAAAGTCAAACAGCGCTCCTTCCCTTCCGAGCTCTCCCATGCACCCAAACAGTGGTTTACCCCCACATATGGGGTATCAGCATACTCAGGACAAATTGTACAACAACTTTTGGGGTCCAATTTCTTCTCCTACCCTTGGGAAAATAAAAAATTGGGGGCGAAAAAATAATTTTTGTGAAAAAATATGATTTTTTATTTTTACGGTTCTGCATTATAAACTTCTGTGAAGCACTTGGTGGGTCAAAGTGCTCACCACACCTCTAGATAAGTTCCTTAGGGGGTCTACTTTCCAAAATGGTGTCACTTGTGGGGGGTTTCAATGTTTAGGCACATCAGGGGCTCTCCAAACGCAACATGGTGTCCCATCTCGATTCCAGTCAATTTTGCATTGAAAAGTCAAACGGCGCTCCTTCACTTCCGAGCTCTGTCATGTGCCGAAACAGTGGTTTACCCCCACATATCGTGTATCGGTGTACTCAGGACAAATAGTACAACAACTTTCGGGGTCCATTTTCTCCTGTTACCCTTGGTAAAATAAAACAAATTGGAGCTGAAGTAAATTTTTTGTGAAAAAAAGTTAAATGTTCATTTTTATTTAAACATTCCAAAAATTCCTGTGAAGCACCAGAAGGGTTAATAAACTTCTTGAATATGGTTTTGAGCACCTTGAGGGGCGCAGTTTTTAGAATGGTGTCACACTTGGGTATTTTCTATCATATAGACCCCTCAAAATGACTTCAAATGAGATGTGGTCCCTAAAAAAAAAATGGTGTTGTAAAAACAAGAAATTGCTGGTCAACTTTTAACCCTTATAACTCCCTAACAAAAAAAAATTTTGGTTCCAAAATTGTGCTGATGTAAAGTAGACATGTGGGAAATGTTACTTATTAAGTATTTTGTGTGACATATCTCTGTGATTTAATTGCATAAAAATTCAAAGTTGGAAAATTGCGAAATTTTCATTATTTTCACCAAATTTCCGTTTTTTTACAAATAAACGCAGGTACTATCAAAGAATTTTTACCACTATCATGAAGTACAATATGTCACGAGAAAACAAAGTCAGAATCACTGGGATCCGTTGAAGCGTTCCAGAGTTATAACCTCATAAAGTGACAGTGGTCAGAATTGTAAAAATTGGCCCGGTCATTAACGTGCAAACCACCTTTGGGAGTAAAGGGGTTAAAAGGGGTTGTCCACTACTTGGACAGCCCCTTCTCATTCATTAAGTTTGGTATGGTTAAAATAAAACCGCCTACACTCAGCGCCGTTTCAGCAGTGTCCGCATTTGAGGTAATGTCATGTGAGCCCTGTAAGAACAATCAGAGGAAAAGTATAGCAGAAACATGTCACCACTTCTGCATTTACCCACTCTTGGTTTTGGCTTTTAAATTCTGAGACAAAAAAACTCGCCAAATACTCAATGCGTGAACATGGAGGTGGAGGACGTGGACTGAACAGTATACTGACTCTAAGCGTATGTGCACACGTTGCGGATTCCATTGTGGATTTTTCTGAGCGGATTCTGTAGAATCCGCAGGTAAAACTCCCTGCGTTTTACCTGCGGGTTTTCTGCGGATTTTGTGCGGAATTCGCCTGCGGTTTCCTATAGTGAAATAGGTGTAACACTGCGCAATCCGCACAAAGAATTGACATGCTGTGGAAAATAAACCGCTGCGTTTCTGCGCTGAATTTTCCGCAGCTTGTGCACTGCGGATTTGGTTTTCCATAGGTTTACATGATACTGTACAACGCATGGAAAACTGCTGTGGATCCGCAGCCAAATCCGCAACGTGTGCACATACCCTGACTGATGGTGTCGTTGGTAAAGGCTACATCATCCTTCTGTATATATTGAGATGAATAGTGTGACAGATATACTATTACACTTGCTGCTTTCTCCCCACTAGCACACTTGACAGAATCAGAGAAGGCTAACTGTGACCAGCATTTGGTAATGTTGCTGCTGATCCTGGCTCCCACATCTTTTACTGTGATGTTTTTTGTTTTTTTTTTATTATGCACATTGCTTGTACTATGTTTTGGTTTAACATCATTTTTTTTAAATTCAAATACAATGTTTAACCTTTGAGGCGAACTTAGCCAATACTAGGCAAGGTTCACGTGATGGACAAAAAGGATAATATACCTGAGGTCATGAAAGTGTCTCCAATTTAACAATTTAAACAGGTGAGGCAAAACAGGCCTATCAGACCTTGACAAACTGAAATATTAAAGTAAGTAGGCAAAAAGTAAAATGAGTGGAACTGTCGTTATTTTTATGGAGATATAGGTTTTTTTTGTTTTAAATTCCACCACTGAACAAAAATTGTTTAACCCTAGAAAACTAGATTGCTATATAGGTGCACGCACAAAAAGTAATTTGCAGCAATAGACAATAGTATATTTGTGGGATTACGTATCCCTATAATGCTACATTGTGAAGTAGCTACGTGTAGGTTTAGTAGTTGTAGTGGTAATCCTAAGTGACCACATAGGTGACGTGTACTAGGATTACTTGTCAGGAATTGTGAAAACTGAGTTTTAATGAAAGTCAATAAGATGCATGTAATACAAGTGCTTTTCACAAAATTAGAATATCATCAAAAAGTTAATTCATGTCAGTTCTTCAATACAAAAAGTGAAATTCATATATTATATAGACTCATTACAAACAGAGTGATCTATTTCAAGTGTTTATTTCTGTTAATGTTGATGATTATGGCTTACAGCCAATGAAAACCCAAAAGTCATTATCTCAGAAAATTAGAAGAATTAACAAAAAACACCTGCAAAGTCTTCCTAAATGTTTAAAAAGGTTCCTCAGTCTGTTTCAGTAGGCTCCACAATCATGGGGAAGACTGCTGACCTGACAGATATTCAGAAGGCAGTCATTGTCACACTCCATAACGAGGGTAAGCCACAAAAGGTCATTGCTAAAGAAGCTGGCTGTTCACAGAGTGCAGTATCCAAGCAGTTGTGTGGAAAGAAAAAGTGTGGTAGAAAAAGGTGCACAAAGTGGCCCCCCCCCTAAGCTAAGGAGGCCCACTTCCAAAGCAGAAAGCAGCTCACAGACAAAGTGGTGCTTATTGATAAACTAAGAACAAGACCTACGAACATATTGGTATGCCGCAAATCTAATTTCAACCCTATTTTGTGCTCCTTATTAGATTCCGATTATTGAATGCTACATTTACAGGGTGAATATACAAATATTATTTCATATGCTCTTCATATTATTACAGCTATTACAAAGTCCGCTATTTCCGTCAGTCCCATAGACAATGAATGGAACTGAGATGGGCGTGCGCACCTCCGCTATAATGAAGACAGATCTCTGCCCCATACGCCGGACCCCCAGCAATCAGCGAGTATAATAATAATAGTTTTTATTTATATAGCGCCAACATATTCCGCAGCGCTTTACAAATTATAGAGGGGACTTGTACAGACAATAGACATTACAGCATAACAGAAATACAGTTCAAAACAGATACCAAGAGGAGTGAGGGCCCTGCTCGTAAGCTTACAAACTATGGGGAAAAGGGGAGACACGAGAGGTGGATGGTAACAATTGCTTTAGTTATTCGGACCGGCCATAGTGTAAGATTTATGCCCTATACCCCAGAAAGGAGATAGATATTTTAGTAATAACCCATTAACCACTGATATACTTTTTAATATGAAATATAGAAGTAATCGTGGATGTGAACATTGCACAGTGTTAATTATTATTGTTGGGGTCTCCATCTTTAGGGGGCGATTTTAGCAATACTTTGGCTATCAGTGTCGTGTTTTCGGCCACGATATAAAGCATCATGCACGTTTGGCCTCACAGGGACAGAACTCCCCGGCGGCGCTGTGCGCACTGCGCAGGACATAGTCTCTCAGGCAGAAAGCGGAACCAGAGTTGTTTATCGTTGTTTCCGCGGAACGGAAAGACACGTGCAATAACCGGAAATGATGTAATTATGTTGTCTTGGAAACTAAGCCGCTACTTTATCCTGTCTAGTGATGGCGGAGGACACAGTGACTGCGGTAACGGATGGCGCTGGCATTAGCGGAGATCGCTGGTGTAGTACAAGGCTGTGTAGCGCAGGTTTATTTGTGGCCATTAGATCTGCTGTGTGGTGCGGGTGATCGAGTGGGAACCATTAAGCTGATGCTCCTGCCCTTAGTGTTGCTTTCTGTGTGGTCGGAGGGGTATGAAGGCTGCGGTCTTGTGTGCAGTGATCACACTATGGCCAGAGCTGATCCTGGAGACCCAGGAGGCCATCTGTAATATGTGGGGAGCTGTGGCTCTGAATGAGGCCGAGCACCTGCCATACAGACTGGAAACCAGAGCCCCAGCTCTACAGGACAGGCATCCATGTATTGAGACATCCCCTAGATTGTTCTTTGCAACATAAAAGAGATAATAAAGTTGTAAAAGGCAGATCCGTGTGAACAGTCATAGGGGCGGGGCCAGTCTCACGAGTAGTCATGCAGCCCAGGCTTGTAAGGCCGCGCCATACAGAGAAAAACCTGTTGTGATCCTGTGTAATGTTATGGGGTTCATCAGGAGGCTGGGGACCGTCTCCCTGGAAACAACACAATGTAATCTTTAGATTTGCATATTCGTAGCCAGCGATCCAATGGTGACAGTGTAAGGCTAAATTCACACCTCCATGTGACACATCCTACTGCTGCCTGTTTTTTTTTCATTCTTGGACAGAACATGGACCTGTAGCGTTTAATTGATCCATACACACATCAGATTAAAAATCCTACGGATCAGTGTGACTCCGGGCATATCCCGCGTCATCCTTTTTGTGGACCACACTCGGCCATTTATGGGGATCTATAGAAACTGCAAGAAACACAGAAAACATAGAGGCAATGGTTAGACATTTTACCTACTGTAGCGAAGAACAATGGATGCAGGAAAAGCGCAGAAGCAGCTGGGAGGCAACTAGGATGACTCTGGAGAGAAATACGGGTCCGTGTCTCTCGGATGGTAACACACGGATGTGAGAATGTAGCAAACCTGGTCATGTCTTCCCCTGAAGAGATACAGTAGCATGTAAAAGTTTGGGCACCCCTTGGCAAAATTACTGTTATGATGAAATGATCTCTACAAGGCCTAAAGTTAAAGATGACACATTAAATGTTTTAATCTTTTACATTTAAAAATTGCAAAACCAGAACCCTGCATGGTTAGTAGCACCTCCAATTAGAGAGTACCACAGCTCGTAAACGCTTTTTGTTAGCCAATCTTAGCTCAGCTCTCTGGACGTGTGTGCGTTAGTAAATACTCTATCAGAGGTGGAATCCGGCCACCTCTGATAGACTGCAGTGGGGGTCGGTAACTAAGCTGTGAGCCGTAAACCCTAGAATTACAAATTCCTCTTTTCTTGAGAATGGAGAAGATTTTTAATGGCAGGTAAATTTAGTTATTAGCATTTTGCAATTTTAACCATATTTTATGATGAGAGAAACTCATTTAAACGAAAAACACGTCCTCTAGGGTGTATTCTTTGCTTCACTTTTGTTTATGAAAGTCCCAGTGTGAGCACACACAGCGTTATAGTCTGAATGTTGGGCAACCCGGGATAGATTCCTACTTGAGTAACACAGATTATAGGGATTGTCCACCATTTAAAGGGACACTGTCACCTGGATTTGGAGGGAACAATCTTCAGCCATGGAGGCGGGGTTTGGGGGTTTTTGATTCACCCTTTCCTTACCCGCTGGCTGCATGCTGGCTGCAATATTGGATTGAAGTTCATTCTCTGTCCTCCGTAGTACATGCCTGCACAAAGCAATCTTGCCTTGCGCAGGCGTGTACTATGGAGGACAGAGAATGAACTTCAATCCAATATTGCAGCCAGCATGCAGCCAGCGGGTAAGGAAAGGGTGAATCAAACACCCAAAAACCCCGCCTCCATGGCTGAAGATTGTTCCCTCCAAATCAAGGTGACAGTGTCCCTTTAAAATCCATGTAAGCTTTGTTCCAAAACCTGCAACATACTTCTCTATAAGTTGTGTTTGGTATTGCAGCTCAGCCCTATTGACGTCAGTGGAGCCGACATGCAATGCCAGACATGACCTGTGGAGACAGGTGTGGCGCTGTTTGGAAGGATGGCTAAGGCATCATGGAAACCTCCATGGATCTCGGTCTGATCACGAACCACAATTCATGGACCTGAGCATGAGCGCCTCATCAAAATATGTGAAGCTGTCATGCTCCTGTTGGGAATCCCGCTGCCAGTCCGTGCAGTGAGGTCCGTGATCGGCCCAAGACCTCCGTATGAACCCGAACTAATCCTGTACAACACCTTTACATAGCGAGAGATGACATTTCTGCTCCCGTTGATCGCACATTGCTTGGTAGGCAGTGAATAAGCAGATGGAAACAACCATAATCATGGTTGTTGTGATTAAGGGCTAGTTGGGCCTGAAATGCTTAAGCGCTCTTCATATTTCCTGTTTGTGCAATCTCACTACATACATACAGAAATAAATTCCTGGTTTTCATAAATGTTGGTAGCTTTGGTCATTTTCTTGTGTACGGCACATTTAAATCCAGATAATAAACATGATGTAAGGATGTAGAGGAGGTAAATTATTTCACTTCTTTTTTCTGAAAGGAAAAAGGTTCATAGTATGGTGGTGCTCGGCTTACACATTGTTTTAGGCCCTCCATAATAGTCAGCCATCTTGCTGCCATAACAGAGCTTATCAACTTGCATTTATCACCACTGTTCCCATTTCTCTCAGGTCCCTCGGTCCAGCACTGACGACCATTATCACGGTATATGAATTATCTATATACGCCTCCATTGCTAAATCATTCTCTGACTTTATTTCACAGGTTCCATCTGATTCTACAAATTTGAGAAAACCTCGTGCTAAAAAAGGTGGGAGATTGCTCATATTTCTGTCACATCATTCTTGTTGTATTGTTACCTTCTGTTGAATGGAAATGATGAATGTATTTGCCTTGAATTAGCCAATTTGATGAGTCCAGAAGATTTAAAGCTGCCAAAAATCTAAATTTGCTGGATATCTATGTGATCACTTCCATTATCATACACCATTGCAATCTTCATGGGGAACCTGACATTTAATTTATACTGCCCGAAACAATGCCAGTATGAATCAGGGAGATTATTTTGTCGTCTCGCTTTGGAACCTTTGGCTTATGAGGGAAAACATTGTTGGGGACTAGAATAACTAAACACTGTGGCTGATCCCCGCTGGCTTCTCCTTGCCCCGCTTATCTAGACTTACAAGTGTCTCCCAACACACATCAGAAGAGAAATTTCAATCAAGCAGAGCTGTGCAGGAAGAAGTCATTTTATGTTTACTCTGAAACGCTGTAGCGTTTTAGAGTAAAGCATGAATGTCCGTGCTAAGACATCCGGACACAATCGTATATCGGCAGACACTAAAGCTGATGCGTAATCTCATAGCAATCAGCTCTAATATTTGAAGAATGGAGCAGAATGCAGCTGTTGGGGAAAAATGGCCCCTAACAGTAATCTAATAAAAAAGACACAACATACTGTGGCGCCACAGTTTAATTCTGGTAAATATCTACTATTATCCATCTTTTTACTTTGCCACACAGAATGGGACCATATAATGCTCCAAAAATAATTGGCCCCATAAGATGCTCCATGTATAATGGGCCCCATATAATGCTCTATATATAATTGTCCATATAAAATGCTCCATATATAATTAGTCCCATGAGATGCTTCATATATTATTGGCCCCATATACTGCTCCATATTGAATTGGCCCCATATACTGCTCCATATTGAATTGGCCTCATAAGATGCTCCATATTAAATTGGCCCCATAAGATGCTCCATATAGAATTAGCCCCATAAAATGCTCCATATATGGGCCCCTTCTGATGGTCCCCTTATATTGCTCCAAATATTAAAAAAAATGAAATACTCACTTCTCGTTGCTTGACGCTGCTCTGCTCTGGACTCCTCACCGTCGGCGTCTTCCTGCTCTCTGTGCTGCGACTGCTCAGGCAGAGGGCACGCACTTGTGATGTCATTGCGCCCTCTGACCTAAACGTCACAGTCAGAGGATGGAAGACGCTGCAGCGCTGGAACCGGGAGAGGTAAGTATCGCAAGTGCCGGGCCTGGAGCAGGCGGGGGGTCCACTCCCAGGGGCCGGCACTATAGCACGCCAGTGTCCCCGACTGCGAGTTGCCCCCTGCCTGCTCAGGGCCCGGGTGCGCCGGGTGCTGACGCCGGCCCTGGTGCCACTGCTATTCTGCTCTGATTAGCGTAGGGACAGGACACAGCTGGCGCGAGGGCAAGCGTTAAGTTTGGTGTGTTCACACTCTGCAAAAAAGCCTCTGTGTACTCTGCACCCATGTCTGTGGGAGTACAGTGCCAAAAAGCCTCTTTGTACTCTCCACTTGTGTTCGTGGAAGATCTGTGCCGAAAAGCCTCTGTGTACTCTGCACGCGTGTCTGTGGGAGAACTGTGCCCAAAATCCTCTATGTGTATTCTGCACCCATGTCTGTGGGGCTACTGTGCCAAAAAGCCTGTGTATGTACTCTACAGGCATCTCTGTAGGAGTACTCTGCAAAAAAGTGTGCGTGTTTCATGAATGTGGAGCCACATTCTGCTGGGATTTGTGATACATTTGTGATAAGAAGATCTTTGTCATTAGCTGAACACTAGTGATGAGCGAGTGTACTCGTTGCTCGGGTGGTCTCCGAGTATTTGTTGGTGTTCGGAGATTAAGTTTTCATTGCGGCAACTGAATGATTTACAGCTACTAGCCTGCTTGACTACATGTGAGGATTCCCTAGCAACCAGGCAACCCCCACATGTACTCAGCCTGGCTAGTAGCTGTAAATCATTCAGCTGAGGCGATGAAAACTAAATCTCCGATCAGTCATAAATACTCGGAGGTCACCCGAGCAACGAGTAAACTTGCTCATCACTACTGATCACAGGTCCTCTTTAAATCCTCACGGTCATTCATGAGTTAACAGGTTTCTTGTGGCATGGAAAGGGTTTAGAGTTCCTCCTAATCTATTTGCTATGCTGCTTATTGGAACTGCACCCTTCCATTATATAAGCCTGTGTCTTGGTTCTCTCCATCTGAGCAATAAAATCTTCATTCTGTGGAATGTAGAGAGATAAATAATCAAAAGTTCAATGTGTAACAGTTATAGACACTAATGATAAAGTGTATAAATTGGTATGCCATATAACCTTAAAGGGAACCTGTCACCCCCAAAATCGAAGTTGAGCTAAGCCCACCAGCATCAGGGGCTTATCTACAGCATTCTGGAATACTGTAGATAAGCCCCCGATGTAACCTGAAAGATGAGAAAAAGAGGTTAGATTATACTCACCTGGGCGGGCGGTTCGATCCGATGAGCGTCACGGTCCGGGGCCTCCCATCTTCTTAAGATGATGTCCTCTTCTTGTCTTCACGCTCCGGCGCAGGTGTACTTTGCCCTGTTGAGGGCAGAGCAAAATACTTCAGTGCGCAGGGAAAGGTCAGAGAGGCCCGGCACCTGTGCACTGCAGTACTTTGCCCTCAACAGGGCAGACAAAGTACGCCTGCGCCAGAGCCGTAGCATGAAGACAAGAAGAGGACGTCATCATAAGAACATGGGAGGCCCCGGACCGCGACACCTATTGGACCGGACCAGCAGCTGGACCGCCCCTCGGTGTGTATAATCTAACCTCTTTTTCTCATCTTTCAGGATACATTGGGGGCTTATCTACAGCATTACAGAATGCTGTAGATAAGCCCCTGATGCCGGTGGACTTAGCTCACCTTCGATTTTGGGGGTGACAGGTTCCCTTTAATAGAAAAACCTAGTTTTATTTCTTTGTGTCTTAGACACGAGTATATGGATCCCCCACTTCAGTGGTTATTGATCTCAAATGACAATCACAGCATGGATACAAAGATGCAAATGCTAAGCACTAGGTCAAGTTATAATAACTGATACAGAAAGTTGTATAATATGTCAGTAGTATTAACGTATACCAGTGGCGTAATGCAAGATTGCCATAATATTGAAGCATGTATCAGTATCAATTAGGGGCAGCATGGTGGCTCAGTGGTTAGCACTGGGTTCAAATCGCACCAAGGACAACATCTGTAAGAAGTTTGTATGTTGTCCCCGTATTTGCGTGGGTTTCCTCCAGGTTCTCAGATTTCCTCCCACATTCCAAAAACATACTGATAGGGATTCAAGATTGTGAGCCCCATCGGGAAAAGCTATGATAATGTGTGCAAACTGTTAAGCGCTGCGGAATATGTTAGCACTATAGAAAAAATATAGAAAAATAAAGATTATTATAATTACTGTATATCCTAGTAGGTAATGAATGCTTCCTTATAATGAACCAATGCTATATGGCTAAGACATACCAAGAAGAAATAATGGAAATCGGCTATATCCAGAGATTACACACCAGTGTCACATAACACATATCCTGGTGAGTAATATGTACCTATATACAGTACAGACCAAAAGTTTGGACACACCTTCTCATTTAAAGATTTTTCTGTATTTTCATGACTATGAAAATTGTACATTCACACTGAAGGCATCAAAACTATGAATTAACACATGTGGAATTATATACTTAACAAAAAAGTGTGAAACAACTGAAATGATGTCTTATATTCTAGGTTCTTCAAAGTAGCCACCTTTTGCTTTGCACACTCTTGGCATTCTCTTGATGAGCTTCAAGAGGTAGTCACCGGGAATGGTTTTCACTTCACAGTTGTGCCCTGTCAGGTTTAATAAGTGGGATTTCTTTCTTTATAAATGGTGTTGGGATCATCAGTTGTATTGTGTAGAAGTCTGGTGGATACACAGCTGATAGTCCTACTGAATAGACTGTTAGAATTTGTATTATGGCAAGAAAAAAGCAGCTAAGTAAAGAAAAACGAGTGGCCATCATTACTTTAAGAAATGAAGGTCAGTCAGTCCAAAAAATTGGGCAAACTTTGAAAGTGTCCCCAAGTGCAGTGGCAAAAACCATCAAGCGCTACAAAGAAACTGGCTCACATGAGGACCGCCCCAGGAAAGGAAGACTATGAGTCACCTCTGCTTCTGAGGATAAGTTTATCCAAGTCACCAGCCTCAGAAATCGCAGGTTAACAGCAGCTCAGATTAGAGACCAGGTCAATGCCACACAGAGTTCTAGCAGCAGACACATCTCTACAACAACTGTTAAGAGGAGACTGTGTGCAGCAGGCCTTCATGGTAAAATAGCTGCTAGGAAACCACTGCTAAGGACAGGCAACAAGCAGAAGAGACTTGTTTGGGCTAAAGAATACAAGGAATGGACATTAGATCAGTGGAAATCTGTGCTTTGGTCTGATGAGTCCAAATTTGAGATCTTTGGTTCCAGCCACCGTGTCTTTGTGCAGCGCAGAAAAGGTGAACGGATGGACTCTACATGCCTGGTTCCCACCGTGAAGCATGGAGGAGGAGGTGTGATGGTGTGGGGGTGCTTTGCTGGTGACACTGTTGGGAATTTATTCAAAACTGAAGGCATACTGAACCAGCATGACTACCACAGCATCTTGCAGCGGCATACTATTTCATCCGGTTTGTGTTTAGTTGGACTATCATTTATTTTTCAACAGGACAGTGACCCCAAACACACCTCCAGGCTGTGTAAGGGCTATTTGACCAAGAAGGAGAGTGATGGGGTGCTACGCCAGATAACCTGGCCTCCACAGTCACCAGACCTGAACCCAATCGAGATGGTTTGGGGTGAGCTGGACCGCAGAGTGAAGGCAAAAGGGCCAACAAGTGCTAAGCATCTCTGGAACTCCTTCAAAATTGTTGGAAGACCATTCCCGGTGACTGCCTCTTGAAGCTCATCAAGAGAATGCCAAGAGTGTGCAAAGCAGTCATCAAAGCAAAAGGTGGCTACTTTGAAGAACCTAGAATATAAGACATATTTTCAGTTGTTTCACACTATTTTGTTAAGTACCGTATATACTCGAGTATAAGCCGACCCGAGTATAAGCCGACCCCCTAATTTTGCAACAAAAAACTGGGAAAACTAATTGACTCGAGTATAAGCCTAGGGTGGAAAATGCAGCAGCTAGGGGTAAATATTAAAAATAAAAATAGATACCAATAAAAGTAAAATTAATTGAGACATCAGTAGGTTGTGTTTTTGAATATCCATATTGAATCAAGAGCCCCATATAATGCTCCATACAGTTCATTATGGCCCCATAAGATGCTCCATACAGTTCATTATGGCCCCATAAGATGATCCATTTACAAATATGCCCCATATAATGCTCCATGCAGTTCATTATGGCCCCATAAGATGCTCCATACAAAATAGGCCCCATATAATGCTCCATACACTTCATTATAGCCCCATAAGATGATCCATATACAAATATGCCCCATATAATGCTCCATGCAGTTCTTTATGGCCCCATAAGATGCTCCATACAAAATATGCCCCATATAATGCTACATTCAGTTCTTTATGGCCCCATAGATGCCCCATATAGTGCTCCATGCAGTTATGGCCCCATAGATGCCCCATATAATGCTCCATGCAGTTATGGCCCCATATAATGCTCCATGCAGTTATGGCCCCATAGATGCCCCATATAATGCTCCATGCAGTTATGGCCCCATATAATGCTCCATATAATGCTCCATGCAGTTCTTGCCATGCATTGTGCCACATGTAATGCTGCTGCTGCACTAAAAAAAAATGACATACTCACCTCTCGCCGCTGCCCGCTGCTCCTGAGCGTCCTGTCTCTCCACACTGACTGTTCAGGCAGAGGGCGGCGCGCACACTAATACGTCATCGCACCCTCTGACCTGAACAGTCACAGCAAGAGGACGGGAAGACGAGGTGGCGGTGGAACGCAGAAAGGTGAATATGACATACTTACCTGCTCCCGGCGCTCCTGACGCGGTCCCTGCATGTCCCACGGTCTTCTTCCTGTAGTGAGCGGTCACATGGTACCGCTCATTACAGTAATGAATATGCGGCTCCACCCCTATGGGAGTGGAGTCCATACTCATAACTTTAATGAGCGGTACCAGTGACCGCTGAACAGGGGAAGAAGCTGCCGCTGGGACATGCAGGGACCGCGTCAGGAGCGTCGGGAGCAGGTGAGTATTTGACAGGCGTCGCTCCCCCACCCCCGCCGACCCTCACCCCCCCCCCCCCCGCTTCCATGACTTGAGTATAAGCCGAGAGCGGCACTTGCAGCCCATTTTTTGGGGCTGAAAATCTCGGCTTGTACTCGAGTATATAGAGTATATAATTCCACATGTGTTAATTCATAGTTTTGATGCCTTCAGTGTGAATGTACAATTTGCATAGTCATGAAAATACAGAAAAATCTTTAAATGAGAAGGTGTGTCTAAACTTTTGGTCTGTACTGTATATGAAACGGCTACTGTGAAAAATAATTTAATATGTGTAGTAATAATGGTGCAAACAATATACCGTATTAGTGCTAAAATACAAAATGAATACCAAGTGGAAACAATATAAAGCTGAAAAAGTGCACCCACTAGCTATTAACAATCCATATACAGTAAATATGTAGAACTTGATTAACATATAATCAATAAACAACAATAAATCCCAAAAGTGACCTGTACAATATACGGGGTAGCTATAATGAATCACTATAGATAACCAAGTGGCCAGCAACAATAGATAATAGCGATGAACATCTATGCCAATACATGGAGGTCACATACCAGGTTGTCTGACACTCATCTGTCCCCTGCACACCACTCCAACGCACGTTTCGCTGCCACTTCGTCAGGGAGTTTTTTTTTGTTTTTCTTTTACCTTAGAGATAGGCCCTTAATGACCACTCCCCAACTGTTCTCCCTAGGTGGAGGAGCTCCCTCTTTTGTCCTGATGAACCTATGGAGTTGGAAAGGACCGCCTATGGTCTGCCACAGAATGGGTTTTTTTTTTTGTTGTCAGAAGGGACACTTCATTGGGGTATGTCCCTCCGCACTTAAATTAAAGAAACCAATGGAAAACTTCTGACTGCAAGTTCTGTGGAGGATTATAACCTGAGCTTATACATTTCCTCCATGTATACCTCTCGGTTTGTCTTACCTGCAGAAGTGGTTGTTGGTGCGAAAACTGAAAAGGTAACTATTCTTTTCGATAGTTGGGGGGGTGCAGTATGGTGGATGTGCGGTTTGCCTGGACTCATGTCTTGTTTTGTAGTGTTCTGGCAAATCCCATCCCCATATTTTCTATTGCTTTTGCACCTCTTGGTCAGGGGTGTTTCACACAGGTGGTGCATAATTTGGGCCTTCACATTGGGGTCCTTCATGAAGAACACATTTCTTGCTATGTGGTTGAAGGCCTTCCTACTCCTATTGTACTTGGTCTCTCATTGTTAGTTATGCATAACCCTGTTGTAGAATGGCAGTTAAGGGAAATAGCAAAATGGAGTGATTTCTGTAACAATAACTGTTTTAATTTCCACCTCTCTACCGTTTCCACCAAAACCCTACCCTCTTTTTCTGTCCAGTTTTGAGGAGGGGTTTTCTGAAGAGGGGTACCAGGGAATTGCCTCCTCATCTGGCTTATGACTGTCACGTTAACATGCTTCCTGGGGCAAGACAACCCAAATCCATTTTATACAATCTTTCGAGTCCCGAAAGACACACCATAAAGGAGTATATAGTGGAAAGTCCATCCGAGGAACCTCTATCAGACCTTCCTCTTCCCCCGTTGCTGCAGGTTTCTTTTTTCTTTTTTTTAAAGAAAAAAAGATGGTGGTCTGTCTATTGTCTGGATTTTTGGGAGTTAAATCAGATTATCTTTCGCTCATTCCAGATTTGTATAATCAGATTGTTGGAGAAAAATGGCTCTCCAAGTTGGACCTTAGCGAGACCTAAAATCTTATTAGAATCACAGAATGGGATGAGTGGAAAATGGCCTTTAACACCCTTGAAGGGCACTTCAAAAACCTCTTCATGTCATTTGGTCTGACTAATTCTTCCGCTGTTTTCAACATTTTATTAAAGGGAATCTGTCACCCCAAAATTTGCCTATAAGCTGGGGCCACCGGCATCAGGGGCTTATCTACAGCATTCTGTAATACTGTAGATAAGCCCCCAATGTAGCCTGAAAGATAAGAAAAACAGGTTATATTATACTCACCCAGGGGCGGTCCCGGTTCGGTCCAACCCGATGGGCATCGCGGTCCGGGTCCAGCGCCTCCCATCCTCATACAATGACGTCCTCTTCTTGTCTTCCTGCCGTGGCTCTTGCGCAGACGTACTTTATTTGCCTTGTTGAGGGCAGAGCAAAATACTGCAGTGCTCAGGCACCGGGAAAGGTCAGAGAGGCCCGGCACCTGCGCACTGCAGTACTTTGCTCTGCCCTCAACCGGACAGATAAAGTACGCCTGTGCCGGAGCCGCAGCATGAATACAAGAAGAGGACGTCATCGTATGAAGATGGGGTGAGGAGGGACGCTGTGGTCGGCATAAGGCAAAGCAATCACTTCACCTTTTTAGCTCTGGTAATGCATCTCTTTTTGTATCTTTATGTGCACACTTAGGTAGCCTTTATTAAATTAGATAATAGACCTTTATGTATGCTATATGAAACTTATGGGGTATTAGTATGTGCTTTCTATAATGATTATTACATGCTGCAACCAAGCGTCTCTCCTTTGTTAGGGCGCTCCTGTTTTTGTATATGTTGTTCAAACATTTTATTAATAAAGCAATTGATTTTTTGACTTTATTCTGGATCTCTTTGCTCGGCTAATTTATGTAAGTCCGTATATGGTGGTTAACTTCTTTAACATTGCTAAATAAAGTGTATTGCTGCCAACTCTGCTGTACTGCTCCTTACCTCACACTGACTGCTGGAAATGAAGCCTGGATCACAATCAGGTCTGCTGTGCTCCATCAAGTCACTCGCTCTGCAGTGAGGAGAGAAGACTGTTTGCCAATGCTATTGTGGGAGCTTTTTCTTCTTTCCCCAGTGTATTGCTTGCTGCCTGCTTATGATTAGTCAGCGTCCTAAAGAAGAAGTGCACACCCCACTAAAATCTGTCTGATAATGCCCACTTGTGCCAAATATTTTTTTGTACGTATCAACACAACAAAGAGACTAAATTGATATAAAAAAATTAAAAAATCAAACTTTTCATTCTGCTTTACAGGACTTTTTACATTTTGTATCTAGTTCAACATAAAGAGGACTTTTCATCAAATTTTTAAGTGTCAGGTATGAAGACATGTAGAAGAGATAATGTTCAGGCATGAGCTGTCATTTCCATGCAGGGATTACACATATAGATCCTGCATCTCTTATCAGGATAAAGATGGATCGGACAGGCTGGATTTAAACTTAGCCAGACCTTTATCCTCTTTAGCGACAAGCAACACCACAGATGTCTATAGTTATAAAAAGGTACTGTATATGTGAAACCTAGTTGGCGATTACACAAATCAGCTGCCTAACTGTGTCATCTGACCTTCTAAAGGAACAAAGATGAAAACCCCTTAAAAACAGGACAAAAGCAACATAAATGTAAAGATTAATTTCACCAAGGAAATAAAAACAAATATACAGGAATGCAGGCCTAATACATAAAGCGTCACCTTGCAAATTGAAAACATTAAAATGTAACTGTTTTGTTATATAAAAGAGTATGTCCCTATTGAGACTCGCTCCTGCCCATCCCCCCCTATTATTCATCACTTTGCATGTGTCCTCCTGTAGGAAAAAAATACCTTCAGGTCAGAAATCTGTCCTGACTGCAACTCTCCTTCCAGGAGCCCCCCACTGCCTGGGAAAAGAGTGCATCCCTCCCCCCAAGTGAGCTGCTGCGCTATCAAAGTCTTTCACCAGTCCAACCAAGATTTGCCAGACCCTGGTTTCGGTCATTGAGAGTCTGGCCAATACAGCAGCAAACCCCAGTACTCTGAATTTTCCCCTGGACGAATCAGATTCCACCCCATATTCTCTCCGTCATGACAGATCACACGTGAGATACAGGAAGCTGTCTCATTCCTCCTCTTCTGGGTCCCCCTCACCTTCCACATCCTCCAGGATGGCCTCCATCTCCTGCTCGTCCTCACCTGGGCCCCATGCAGCTTCGGGATCTGAGCATGCTGAGTCGAATGCGGATCTTGATTCTGAACAAGAATCTAAGTTATGGGACATGATGGACAGTCTGATTCTTGCCATAAATTAGACCTTCAACTTCAAGGATCCCCTTCCCACAGAACCAACAGTATCTTTTAAGCTCTAGGCTTTCTCCAATTATAAGGAATTTTGATTACATTTTTTTCTCATCCCTTGCGTGGGAGCACTCAGAAAAATGCTAACAGAGAAAGAGACAAATGGATATCTTGTATCCCTTCCTTCCTGAGCTGCTCAAACCCTGGGATGAGTCTTCCGTGGTGAAGCCAGTTTCACTATTGTCCTCAAATATGATCCTTCATCTTTTGGATGGCACCTCTAACAAGGACCCTTGAAACACACATCAAATTGTTAGCAAAGTCTGCCTTCAAGGCGGCATCGCTCTCCCTTCGCCTCTACCTGGGTCTCCAAGTCTCAGCATCCTTTCTGGGGCCCCTTTTGAAGAACTGTAGGATCTCGCCAATGAGATTGCCCATGCGGGTAATGATCTTTTCACAGCGCCTCTTCACGCCACGGGCTGCTCAGTGCTAGCTTTCAGCAACATCATGGCCTTTTGCAGAGCCCTATGGCTCAAAGCCTGGAATGCAGATGTAAACTCCAAATAATCCCTCACCAGTCTCCCCTTCCAGGGTCTTTTGGCTGTTCAGAACGAGACTTCACCAAATCCTCTCAAACGCCACTGGAGGGAAGAGTACTTCACTTTCCCAACAGAGATAAAAACATCCACCAGCTAGGAAATGCACTCTGCAGTTTCTCTCCTTTCGACAATTTTCTTTCTTTGGAACTTCTAAACTTCAAGACCGCCCCTTCTACAGCAGGATAAGAGGAGATCTTCCTTTAAGCCAGCTCCCTCCTGGTGGGTGCTTGGCAATCAAAGCAAAACCTACTAATCCAGGTCAATCAGATTTTCCTCTGCATGACAGGTGGCCCCCAACTTGGGATCCTCCCAATGTGGGCGGCCGTCTACTATTCAAGGAGATATGGCTTTCTGTAGTTGATGACGTCTGGGCAGAGAGGTAGTCTCCACCAGTTAAAAAATAAAGTTCTCATCTCTTCCCCACTATCGCTTCTTAGAGTCCTAGGCCCCAAGGGATCCCTTTCTGGTATACACTTTTTTTTCAGGCAATCTCCTCCCTCATTCAGTCAGGTGTCATCATTTCCGTTCCCTCCGAGGAACGCTTCTCAGGTTTTTACTCAAACCTTTTTGTGGTCCAAGAAAGGATGGTTCTGTCTGTCCTATACTGGACCTCAAACTCCTAAACAAATGAGTGCGGCTCCGCCACTTCATGATGGAATCACTCCATCCCATTGGTAATTGCCTTTGTGAAGCCTGCATAATTCCTCTGTTTAGTGGACATACTTGACCCCTACCTTCTCATTCCAATCTGTGCATCTCAGCAAAGGTTCTTGTGCTTTGCAGTTCAAGATTTTCACTTTCAATTTATGGTGCTTCTCTTTGGTCTAGCGTATGCTCCCAGAATCTTCACGACATTCATGGCCAATCTCATTGCTCTTCTTCACCCTAAAGGATTTCTAGTCATCCTCTACCTTGACTATCTGCTGATAGCCCAGCCCTATCCTATTGTGACTGCTGTAAGAGTCTTCATCTGACTATCGACACGCTCTGTCGCCTGGGCCGGCTCATCAAAGTTCTCTCTAATCTCGTCCCAGTGCCTAGATTTACTTGGCATGCTCTTCGACACTTCACATGCTAGAGTTCTTCCTGAAGAAAAAGGAATCCTTTACGGGATTCGTTCTCTCAAACACCTATCACCCTATCCACTTCGGACCTGCATGAATATTTTTGGCAAGATGGTAGTTGCCATGGAAGCAGTTCCCTTCACAGTTTCAAACTATCCGCCTTCGGCTGGCACTTCTGTAGCCTTGGGACAAGAAGATTTCCTCACTGGACCATCCTGTCCTCCTTCCTCCTGCAAGTAAGACAGTCGCTGGCCTCTTCCTTTGTTTGCCACAGGAGATTCTTCCTACCTCTACACTGGCAGAGCGTTACGACGGATGCCAGCCTGCTCAGTTATGGAGCAGTCTTTTTAACACTTCATGGTCCAAGGTCGTTGGATACCTCAGGAGTCCTTAATCCCCATCAACATTTTGGAGCTCAGAGTTGCCTATCTCGTCCTCAGGCACTGGCAGGTCCTTCTAACGGACCGACCTGTGCGCAACCAATCCAACAATGTCATTGCCGTGGTATAAATCAATCAACAGGGCTTAACCCGAAACATTTCTGTCATGTCAGAAGTCTCTTGAATCCTGGCCTGGGATGAAAAGAGAGTGTCTTTGATCTCATTTGTTCACATTCCCAAAGTGGACAACTGGGCCGCCGACTTCCTAAGTCATCAGGGCCTCTCCTCAGGCGAGTGGTTCCTGAACCCATCGTTGTTCAGGCAGATCTGTCAACAGTGGGGCATGTCCATTGTCTACCTAATGGCATTCAGGATAAGCATCAGGGTTCCTCTGTTTGTGTCCATGTCTCGGAATTGGCTCTGATGCCCTGGTTTTTCCATGGTTGCAGATTCACCCTCCATAGCTTTTCTCCACCTCTGCCACTGGTTTCCACCCCCCCCCCCCCCCAGCTCATCAAGAAAATCAAGGTGGAAGGAGTGCCAGTCACCCTTGTGTCTCCTGACTGGCCCAGAAGAGCGTGGTAAACAGAAGTGGTCAATCTTATTGCAGATGTCCCGTGGAAACTTTAAAATTGTCCAGACCTCCTTTCCCAGGGTACCCTCTTACACAAGAATTCAGTCTTTCAATTTAACGGCATGGCTTTTGAAGCCGCAGTCCTGAAAGATGCAGGCTTCTCTGACCAGGTTACTCAAACCATGTTCAAAGCAAGGAAGCCTCAACCTCCCAAGTTTACCATTGTTCTTGGAAGCCTTTTTTCACGTGTGAGTCTAACCAGGTGGCTCCAATGTTCTACTCAATCCCCTCCCTTGTGGCTTTTCTCCAGTCAGGTCTCGAGTCCGGATTATCACTCGGCTCTCTTAAGGGCCAAGTTTCTGCCCTTTCAGTCCTGTTTCAGAGGAATGTAGCTTCCTGTTTGCAAGTCAGGACTTTCTTACAAGGAGCTCATTCTAGTCTTCCCTATCTTCATGAAACTCTTTGACTTGTCTTATTGTCCTGGCTCTCCTGGAAAGTTGCTTTTCTAGTGGCAATGAACTCCATCAGGCATGTCAATGAGCTGGTGCTTCCTGCCATTCGCCCTTTCTTGTTTTCACCAAGACAAGGTGGTACTGCTTCCTGTTCCTTGTTTTCTTCCTAAGGTGGTTTCCCCCTTCCACTTTAACAACAACATCATTTTCCCATCCTTCTTTCCTTTTTCAACTCCTCCTCAGGAGCAGTCCCTCCACAAGTTGGATCTTGTCATAGCTCTGTCTATATGTTTGCAGAATGTCATCCTTCAGATTCACTGTCTCCGTTTGTGATTCTCGAGGGTCACCACAGAGGTCTTCCAGCCTCCAATGCCACAATCTCCCGCTTTATCCGTTCTGCCATCCTGGCAGCTTATTGGGCACAGGATAGGCTGCACCCACCTGGGGTCAAGGCTCACTCCACACGTGCAGTGGGGGGCTTCCCGGGCTGTTCATCATCAGGCCTTTTTGCCGCAGCTCTGCAAGGCTGCTGCATAGTTCTCTGTGCACACCCTTTTGAAGTCCTACAGAGTACACACCTGTGCCTTGGATGAGCTTGGTTGGGAAGCTTCTGCTAGTAGCCGTCGCCTGGACCTAGACCTGTTTTGGGCATTCTTCAGTTCTCTTTTCCCAACCTGGGGACTGCTTTAGGATGTTCCATGGTTTCGTATGTTCAATGAAGCATTAGACAAAAGAGGATTTTGGGTACTTAAGGTAAAATTCCTCTCTCTAAATCTTTATTGGGGGGACACAGTTCCCGCCCTGTTATGTATATGTTGGGGTTTGTCTTAGCTGTTCTTGTTGCTTCTCCTACTGCTTTCTCCCCAACTGATTAGCTTTGTGCCCGTTGATAGGTGTACCCTGCTGTGGAGGAGCTAATTTTTTGCCTAGCGTTAGGCTCCTAATGGAAGCAGCACACACCCATGGTCTACTGTGTCCCCCAATGAAGGCTTCAAGAAAGGGATTTTACGGAAAATACCCCAAATCCTCTTTTACTTTTAAAAATGCAAATAGTTGTGGTGTGACTTATTATAATAGGGCAACTTATTTTAATAGGGCAGCACGGTGGCTCAGTGGTTAGCATTGCAGCGCTGGAGTCCTGGGTTCAAATCCCACCAAGGACAACATCTGCAAGGAGTTTGTATATTCTCCCTGTGTTTGCGTGGGTTTCCTCCGAGTACTCCGGTTTCCTCCCACATTCCAAAGACATACTGGAAGGGAATTTAGATTGTGAGCCTCAATGAGGACAGTGATGATAATGTGTGCAAAACTGTAAAGCGCTGCGGAATATGTTAGCGCTATATAAAAATAAAGATTATTATTATTATTATAAATTATTTTCAGTTCCAGAACTCCCTATCCTGGAAAGAAGAAACTGGCTCATTCACCTGCACTATGTCCATAAAGATTACGAGGCTTGTAAAGTGAGTTGTTATTGATTCCTTATTCACACTTGCATTGCTTCTATGACGTCAGTTTTGTATCTTTTTCATGGCCAGAATAATGTGATTTATTGTATTATCGCATTCAGTTAAACGGGAAACCTGACATACACAATATGGAGAGGGAGGATCAGTGAAAAGGATCATGATGAATCTCGGGCCTCATTCAGACGTCTTTTTATCTGTGCTTTACCCAGTTACAACACGTACCCATTATATTCTATATAGCTGTTCACATGTCCATTTATTTTTTTTATTTATTGCAAGCCGTGTGTCCACAAAAAAATCATAAAGATATGTTTTCATTTTTTGGTCCGAAGCGAAGATCAAATTCTTGCAAATCTATGGAGCTGTGCAAATGGCTGCTTGCCATGTGCAATCCACGTACTCTCCATTTTTAACATTGTAGGAAGGAGCGGCTTTGCATTTTTTTTTCTCTTAGCATATGAGAAAATCATTGATGGTAATAAATGGCACACTGGCCAAACACTGATGGAAATCTTATCCAGCACACATGCTTGAAAAAACAGACATCTCAATAAGGCAATAATACGTGTTTTCTATCCCTTAAAGGGGTTGTTCGGCTTTAGGGCACAAGTCTGCAGTCACTGTATGCGAGGATGCAGCGCATGCACTGCACGCCGTGTGGATCCTCCAGTGGCGGCGAGGGGAGCAGACTGTCACGTGACGATGTGCATACTTCCGGCTCCATTCCGACTAGATTGTGTCTTGCCTCCTTCAATACACCTGCATTGAGCAAGGCCGCACACGTCTATTCGGCATGGGACCTGGTGCCAGAGAATCTTCACAGCGTACAGTGCGTGTGATATGAGGATTCACAAGTCTGCTGTCACAGAGAGTGACTGCAGACTTGTACCTTAAGGCCGGACAACCCCTTTAATGAATTGTGTGATAATGCTGGTGTGACTCTTACAGCATATATTTCACATTAATATTTATGTATGTATCACAAAGTTAGCATAGGCCTTGGAGACCATAGATGGCCATGATTCTATAGCAATGGACTTGACATTAATTATGTATATTTCCAGGCTGCGATTAAGGAGCAGCTCCAGGCTACAGAGGGTGTGTGTGAATATGCAGTCTACGTGCAAGGTAAGAAGACAAAAGATTTACATGAAAACATATAAGCCACCTTGCTGTTCTTTGTTCTGTTCACAATTCCTTTACCACTAGATTTATTATTTAGTTGCCTTATTTCTTAGATTTTATGCCTTTTTTTCCCTCTAATGTAGCTGAATAGTTTATTCTTTCACCTGCTTTCTATATTCAGTTACTCCATATTAGATCACATGTATTAACAGAAGCATACGGTCTTGATCACGTGAAGTCATTATTGCCCTCTATTCCTCTTTGGTCAGACCTCATCGGGAATACTGTGTCCAGCTTTGGGCACCACATTTTAAGAGATACATCAACAAACTGGAGCAAGTTCAGAGAAGAGCGACCACAATGGTGACCGGTCTTCAAACCATGTACTATGTGGAACGTTTAGACTATGTACACACGTTGCGGATTCCATTGCGTATTTTTCCGCAGAAAGAATTGACATGCTGTGGAAAATAAACCGCAGCCTTTCCCGCGAGGAATTTTCTGCAGCATGTGCACAGCGGATTTGGTTTTCCATAGGTTTACATGGTACTGTACAAGGCATGGAAAACTGGGCCAAATCCGCAACGTGTGCACATACCCTTACAGGATATGGGAATGTTTACCATGCAAAAAATAAGACTGAGAGGAGACTTGATAGCTGTCTACAAATATCTCAAGGGCTGTCACATTGTAGAAGGATCATCTTTATTCTCATTTGCACAAGGAAGGACTAGAAGCAATGGGATGAAACTGAATGGGAGGAGACACAGATTAGATATTAGAAAAAACGTTTTGACAATGAGGGTGATCAGTGATGGAACAGGCTGCCACGAGAGGTGGTGAGTTCTCCTTCAATGGAAGTCTTCAAACAGAGGCTGGGCATACATCTGTCTCAGATGATTTGGTGAATCCTGCTTTGAGCAGAGGGTTGGACCAGATGACCCAGGACGTCCCTTCCAACTCTGATTCTATGATACATTAATCAGGTTATTATTGTAGCACTTTCATAATTTTATTTTTTTTCCTTCTAGCGTTGATCTTAAGATTAGAAGGGAAAATCCAGGAATCTCTTGAACTTTTCCAAACGTGTGCAATCTTGAATCCAACAAGTCCTGATAACCTGAAACAAGTTGCTCGATCCCTGTAAGATTTTTCCAATTTCACTTTAACAATTTTTTACAAGCTCAGTTTTGATTATTGTATCGGCTTTCATGCCTTTATTAAAGGGAATTTGTCAACAGATTTTTGCTACCTCATTTGAGAGTAGCATTATGTAGGAAAAGAGGCCCTGATTCCAGTAATGTATCACTTTATTTACTGGGTGCAGCAGTTGTGACATAATCAGAGTCTTAGATGTAGAATGCAGCAGAGCTGAGAAAGCTAACCCCGCCCACAGCAGGCTCTTTATGTATATTGTCTATGGACAGTGAGCTGCTTATCACAGCAGGGGGGCGGAGTCTGACTAGCATGCACACTTGCTGTAGTCCTTGCAGTGATGAATGCCAGGTGATAAAACCTTCATAATAAGTAAACACCATAACACAGCCTGATAAGTGACACATTGTTGCAAAAACCTGTTGACAGATTCCCATTAAGTGTGGCCTTGAATGATTGTAGTGCAACCGCAGCATTGATGGCAATTAATTAAAGGGGTTTTCCACCACTTATTTTCTTTTGGAGAAAATGCTTTCTTTGCATTATAGTCATGTTTCTAAATCCTTCCACTTCCCGTACCTTTTTCGCTTTTTGCTAGCTACCTCTCGGGCTTGTTTTACTATAACATGATCACCTAAACTGCGCCTCTCTGTGTTGATTTCGCACCTCGGAGGATTCTTCCACATTTTTTTTCAGCACTACATTTCCCATAAATCCTAACACTCCTTTAAAACAGTGAACGATTCCCCAACAGCACCTAACTCCATAACCAGCCCACTATTTCCAGTGTGCTTTATTTTGACAAGCTACTTGCGATAGGGGCAAATGGACAGATTGTGGAAAATCCCTTTAATCAGTACAATGCAAGTGCGACAAATGATCACACGTTGAGGTTGAGTACAACCTTGGAAACGTAGCACACACAATTAACTCTTATTATTTCAGTGGATGTGTCATCTTTCATGTTGTGCAGTAGAAATGCGCCATTTATCATCACTAACTAGAACTTCATCTTTACACAGAATAAAAAAAGAAAAATGTTGCCCAGTAGAATCAGATATAAAGCATTTTCACAACCGAAATGCCTGATTTGTTTGTGATCCAGTATGACACCACATAACATTTGGCTTTTACCAGAATAGGATGAGAAAATGAGAATCAGTAAATCAGATGAAGCAGAGTTTAAAGGTACTGTCACACTAGACGATATCGCTAGCGATCCGTGACGTTGCAGCGTCCTCGCTAGCGATATCGTCCAGTGTGACAGGCAGCAGCGATCAGGCCCCTGCTGGGAGATCGCTGGTCGGGGAAGAAAGTCCAGACCTTTATTTCGTCGCTGGACTCCCCGTAGACATCGCTGAATCGGCGTGTGTGACACCGATTCAGCGATGTCTTCACTGGTAACCAGGGTAAACATCGGGTAACTAAGCGCAGGGCCGCGCTTAGTAACCCGCTGTTTACCCTGGTTACCAGCGTAAAAAAACAAACAGTACATACTTACATTCAGCTGTCTGTCCCTTGCCGTCTGGTTCCTGCACTGACTGCTGGCCGTAAAGTGAAAGCAGAGCACAGCCACAGCGGTGAGTCACCGCTGTGTGACTCACCGCTGTGCTGTGCTTTCACTTTCACTTTACGGCCAGCAGTCAGTGCAGGAACCAGACGACAAGGGACAGACAGCTGAATGTAAGTATGTACTGTTTGTTTTTTTACGCTGGTAACCAGGGTAAACATCGGGTTACTAAGCGCGGCCCTGCGCTTAGTTACCCGATGTTTACCCTGGTTACCGGGGACCTCGGGATCGTTGGTCGCTGGAGAGCTGTCTGTGTGACAGCTCTCCAGCGACCAAACAGCGACGCTGCAGCGATCCGGATCGTTGTCGGTATCGCTGCAGCGTCGCTAAGTGTGACGGTACCTTAAGAGGCTGCAACAGGCACAACCTAGTAGTAGATAGCAAGAAAGCTGAGGACATTTGGGTAAGGAACTGTGGTAGGTGAGATGAGTTATATAGGAAGTCCTATGGCAGGACTGCGATGTAGTGGAGTAAAGTCCGTGATATAGCAAAGCTGTGTTTGTCATGGAATCCGATTCAGAGCTCACAGCAGTTTGATAGAGTTGACTCAGCGATGTAGCAGAGCTTGGTTTGTCTTAAGGCCAAAGTAGAACGGACCCGCGGTATAGCAGAGTACTCAGTGATGTAGCAGAGCTGTGTTTGTCATGGAATCCGATTCCAGTTTGATAGAGTTGACTCAGCGATGTAGCAGAGCTTGGTTTGTCTTAAGTCCAAAATAGAATGGACCCGTGGTATAGCAGAGTACCCAGTGATGTAGCAGAGCTTGATTTATCACAAGTCCAAGGAAAATTTGTCCAGTAGGATTAGTGGAGTTTCTTGTAGCAGAGGTAGGCTTGGTGTGTGATCAACAAATTCAGAAATGATGAAGCAGTCCACAGCCGTGGTGTGGGTACCAACTACCAGAATACTCAGGCAGCAAGTCATCGCCTGAGCTGTGTTATAAGGCCTGGAGGTATCATGTCAGAGGTATGCCAAGAGGCAGAGAGAGAGATGGCTAGGAGGACATATTGCTCAGTAATGGTTCCAGGAGAGGGTACATCTGTACATGTAACACAATGTAACCAAGTACTTTATTTTGGACTAGCTGAAGAGCCCGGCGTTGCCTGGGCATAGTAAATATCTGTGGTTAGTTATAGCACGTCACTTCTCTTATTTTCCCATCACGCCTCTCATTTTCCCAATCACATCTTTAATTTTCCCCCTCACATCTCTCATTTTCTCCCTCACACCTCTCATTTTCTCCCTCACTCCTCTCATTCCCGCCTAACACTTGTCATTTCGACCTCACATCTGTCATTTTCCGATCACTACACTATTTTCCCTCACTCCTCTCATTTTGCACTCACACCTTTTCATTTTCACCTCACACCTCTCATTTTCACCTCAGTATATACATGTTTGTCATCTCCCTTATATATAGTATACACCTGTATGTCATCTCCTGTATATAGTATATACCTGTATGTCATCTCCCCTGTATATAGTATATACCTGCTGTGTGTCATCTCCCCTGTATATAGTATATACCTGTATGTCATCTCCCCTGTATATAGTATATACCTGTATGTCATCTCCTCCTATATATAGTATATACCTGTATGTCATCTCCCCCTATATATAGTATATACCTGTATGTCATCTCCTCCTATATATAGTATATACCTGTATGTCATCTCCTTCTATATATAGTATATACCTGTATGTCATCTCCTCCTGTACATACCTGTGTCATCTCCCCTGTATATAGTATATATCTGTGTGTCATCTCCTTCTGTATATAGTATATACCTGTATGTCATCTTCTATATATAGCATATACCTGTATGTCATCTCCTCCTGTATATAGTATATACCTGTAGGTAATCTGCTCCTGTATATAGTATATACCTGTGTGTCATCTCCTCCTGTATATAGTATATACCTGTATGTCATCTCCTCCTTTATATAGTATATACCTGTGTGTCATCTCCCCTGTATATAGTATATACCTGTGTGATCTCCTGTATTAGACCTCGTTCACACGTTATTTGCTCAGTATTTTTACCTCAGTATTTGTAAGCTAAATTGGCAGCCTGATAAATCCCCAGCCAACAGGAAGCCCTCCCCCTGGCAGTATATATTAGCTCACACATACACATAATAGACAGGTTATGTGACTGACAGCTGCCGTATTTCCTATATGGTACATTTGTTGCTCTTGTAGTTTGTCTGCTTATTAATCAGAATTTTATTTTTGAAGGCTAATACCAGACTTGTGTGTGTTTTAGGGCGAGTTTCGTTTGTCGAGTTGTGTGTGGCGACATGCATGTAGCGACTTTTGTGAGATGAGTTTTGTGTGGCAACATGCGTGTAGCAACTTTTTGTGTGTCGAGTTGCATGTGACAGGTTAGTGTAGCAAGTTGTGTGCAGCAAGTTTTGCGCATGGCGAGTTTTGCACGTGGTGAGTTTTATGTCTGGTGCCTTTTGAGTATGTGCAAGTTTTGTGTGAGGCAACTTTTGCATGTGTTGCAAATTTTGTGCATGTGGCAATTTTTCCGCATGTGCAAGTTTTGCGTGTGGCGAGTTTTCCATGAGGTGAGTTTTGCACTTGTGGCGAGTTTTGCGTGAGCCTATTTTTTGCATGTGGCGAGTTTTGCGCGTGGTGAGTTTTGAGCGGCGACTTTTGTGTTTCGACTTTTATGTGGCGAGGTTGGTGTATGTGTGGTGAAATGTGTGCTGAGGGTGGTATATGTGTTCAAGCTCGTGGTAGTGTGTGGCGCATTTTGTGTGTGTGTTCATATCCCCATGTGTGGTGAGTATCCCATGTCGGGGCCCCACCTTAGCAACTGTACGGTATATACTCTTTGGCGCCATCGCTCTCATTCTTTAAATCCCCCTTGTTCACATCTGGCAGCTGTCAATTTGCCTCCAACACTTTTCCTTTCACTTTTCCCCATTATGTAGATAGGGGAAAAATAGTTTGGTGAATTGGAAAGCGTGGAGCTAAAATTTCACCTCACAACGTAGCCTATGACGCTCTCAGGGTCCAGACGTGTGACTGTGCAAAATTTTGTTTCTGTACCTGCGACGCCTCCAACACTTTTCCTTTCACTTTTTTCCCCATTATGTAGATAGGGGCAAAATTGTTTGGTGAATTGGAAAGCGCGGGGTTAAAATTTCACCTCACAACGTAGCCTATGACGCTCTCAGGGTCCAGACGTGTGACTGTGCAAAATTTT
Organism: Ranitomeya imitator; assembly: GCF_032444005.1. NCBI lineage: Eukaryota > Metazoa > Chordata > Amphibia > Anura > Dendrobatidae > Ranitomeya > Ranitomeya imitator. The sequence goes on from NC_091285.1 coordinate 438,582,777, forward strand.
GTTTCTGTACCTGCGACGCCTCCAGCACTTTTCCTTTCACTTTTTTCCCCTATTATGTAGATAGGGGCAAAATTGTTTAGTGAATTGGAAAGCGCGGGGTTAAAATTTCACCTCACAACGTAGCCTATGACGCTCTCGGGGTCCAGACGTGTGACTGTGCAAAATTTTGTTGCTGTAGCTGCGACGGTGCAGATGCCAATCCCGGACATACACACACACACATACACACACACACACACACACACACACACACACACACACACACACACACACACACACACACACACACACACACACACACACACACACACACACACACATTCAGCTTTATATAGTAGATGGAGAGGGTGCACCATACACATACAAGTACTGCCCTGTCTGTACATGTGTTAGTTATAATGTGACTCTCAAGAGACACATTCCCATAAATGCACTCAATTACCATTGAAGTGCTTGTGCACCAAAAGTCTTTGAAATGATTTTCTGATAAGCCATATACAAGTCGTTCCTAAAAGCCATATAGAGCGCAGATATCCCGATGGTAATGCGAGGAGATTTCACAGACTTCTTTCATAAATGGCTGATTGCTTTGAAGTTCTGTCGCCATTGAATGGTTTTGATGTTTGACCGACATTGATTATATGGGCACCTAGGGATGTACACATAGTAGTCCTGAAAGTATGTCACTTTCACATTACGTTTAATGTTTTCTATGTTCTAAATGCAAATCGAATGTAATCATTCTATAATGTGATGCCAGACAATGATATAGTGTATTTTGCTTCATTTAATAAAAAACCCTTTTATTTCCAGTTAATGGAAACATTTTCATTGCTATCCAGAGGCTGGAAATGCCTAGAGATCTCGTCCTCACAGCAAAGTGATGGCTGCGCAGATTGCTGTGATCTAAGGCCCCTTTCACACATCAGGTTTTTTTGCCGTCAGTCACAATCCGTTGGATCGACGGATCCGTCGCAGATTGTGAAAAACTGATGCAGCGGATCCGTTTTTGAACGGATTTGACTAGCGGATCTGGCTAATTGGATCGGAGCATGCTCAGTTAAAAAAAAAATGGAATCCATCGCCGGATTCCGTCATTTGACGGATCCGGCGCCATAGGCTTCCATTCCAGCAAACGACGGACGGCGACAAATCCTTTGCTATCCGTTTTTTCGCCGTACGCAAAAAATGTTACTTTGTCCGTTGTCTCCGGCCTTCGGACAAACAATTTTCGACGGATCCGGCAAAAGACGGATGAATCGTGAGGCCATCCGTCGCTAATACAAGTCTATGAGAAAAAAGGGGATCCGGCAGCATCAGTCTCCGGATCCGTTTTTTTCAAAATTCGACGGATTGCGACTGATGGCAAAAAACTGATGTGTGAAAGGGGCCTAAGCTTCGTGTTCTCTGGATCCATAGATTTATCATACTTCTGGTGCACTGTAACGAAGCATCAGAACAAAGGATTGATAAAATGGTATCCACGTCTCATCTGTGAGAGGTCTTAGATCTGTATAGGTTGTAAACGTTTTATATGTAAATCAAAATGCATCTGTTCGTTAACAGCAAAAAATATCTTGAAAATGAGAAAAAAAAATGTAGTATCTTTTTGTACAGAAAATCCCTTTTGTTCTCCATTCTCGATAGTTCTAGGTCTTATAGATTTCTCTTTTTTTTGTTTCCAGGTTTTTGCTGGGGAAGCACAGAGCAGCCGTTGAGGTTTACAATGAGGCAGCGAGACTCAACAATAAAGACTGGGTACGGTGTGAGTCTCTGCTCTCATTATTACGTCTCTAAGGTCTTCCTGGCCTACCAGCCATGGGACATTCTCCAAGCTGTAGCTCCATCACTTCTCCTTCATACTGTATTGCTATGGTTGATTATAATGTTTTACTTTGCGCCAGTGTTAGAGAAGGCAATGTTGCTGTAATAAACTGCATATAAATTTGACTTACGGTATTTTGCAATCATCAGGAGTGCAAAACCCCCAACAAGCAAAACACTGGGAGACAGGGAAGTGGTGCTCTGTTGAGAAGAGAATAACCCTTCAGCTCCTTTTGAAGGGCAATGCTAATTCTAGAGATGAGAAAGGCCATTAAGACTACAGGAGGCAGTGTTCCTACTGTGGGAACGTTCTAGAGGAGAGGCATACTATCTGGTTTGGAGATTACGGTGACGACCAGCTCCTGCCCTTAGTAGCTGGACTCCTAGACTTAATCATGCTTAGTTCAGGTTGTGTTATTTATTTATTTATTCATGCTTGCATTTTATTCTTTAGGAAATCTGCCACAACTTGGGAGTTTGTTACCTGTATCTGAAGGACCTCAGCAAGGTAAGACATGTGAAATAAAGGTTTCATATCAGTCTGCTTGTTTTATTTTTAAAGAGTGAGCACTGGCCATAAATGTCACCAGCGCTCAGGAGTAGGTTAGCCACAAATATGTGAGTAACACATACTGCAGAGTCAGACTACACACAGTGGGGGAGCTCCATAAAAGCTTTTTCGCCAGCTTTCTAGTAAAAAAAAAAAATAAAAAAGCTTTGAAAAGTCGCAATTTTTTACGCAACACAAGTTTGCGCAAAAAAAAAATCAGCTTCTGCTGTTTTCACTACAAATCTTACTTCAGCTGGGGCTGGAGTAAGACTTGTGGCAAGATGTACATAGTGGTGCACGCTACTATGTGTTTCGCTTGATTCATTAAGAGTAGTGCTGAGTGAATGTGCTCGGATACGGTGTTATAGGATACGGTGTTATCTGAGCAGGCTCATATGCTAACACAGAGTGTCTTTGGCTTGCTCGAAAAATATGTTAGTCGCCGCACCTGCATGTCTCTAGGCTGTTTGACAGCCGCAACACATGCAGGGATTGCCTGTTTGTTAGGCAATCCCTGCTTGTGTTGCGACTGTCGAACAGCCGTGAGAGATGCATGTATGGGTACTCTAACATATTATTTGAGCACGCTGAAGACACTCGGTTAGAACACGAGCATGCTCAGATAACACCTTATACTATAGCGCCTTGTCCTATAACACCTTATCTGAGCGCATTCGCTCATCACTAATAAGAGGTGTGTGCCTCTTCGTGAACCAACACGCCCCCTCATCAAGACTGGCAACAAAATCGCTGGTCTTGATGAATCAGGTCCATTGTTCATAGTTTATAACCATAGAACAGCACATGTATTAACCTTGTGCACATAGATTAGCACAGTTCTCCCACTTAAAAAGATCAGAGAGGCCTGTAATTGACACCATAGGTAGAACACAACTATGAGAGTCAAAATGAGAAAACAAATCCAGAAAACCACCTTGTCTAGTTTGGCAAGATTTATTTGGCAAATTATAGTGGAAAATAAGTATTTGGTCACCTAAAAACATGCAAGATTTCTGGCTCTCACAAACCTGTAACTTCTTTAAGAGGCTCCTCTGTCCTCCACTCATTGCCTGTAGTAATGGAACCTGTTTGAACTTATCAGTATAAAAGACGCCGGTACACAACCTCAAACAGTCACACTCCAAACTCCACTATGGTGAAGACCAAAGAACTGTCGAAGGACACCAGAAACAAAATTGTAGCCCTGCACCAGGCTGGGAAGACTGAATATGCAATAGGCAAGGAGCTTGGTGTGATGAAATCAAATGTGGGAGCAATAGTAAGAAAATGGAAGACATACAAGACCACTGATGATGTCCCTTGATCTGGGGCTCCACGCAAGATCTCCCCCCGTGAGATCAGAATGATCACAAGAACGATGAGCAAAAATCCCAGAACCACATAGGGGGATCTAGTGAATGACCTGCACAGGGGCTGGGACCACTGTAACAAAGGCTACCATCAGTAACACACTACTCTGCCAGGGACTCAGTTCCTGCAGTGCCAGACGTGTCCCCCTGCTCAAGCCAGTACATGTCCGGGCCACTCTCAGGTTTGCTGGAAAACATTTGGATTATCCAGAAGAGTATTGGGAGAATGTCATATGGTCTGATGAAACCAAAGTTGAACTGTTTTTTAGAAACAAAACTCATCGTGTTTGGAGGAGACAGAATGCTGAGTTGCATCCAAAGAACACCATACCTACTGTGAAGCATGGGGGTGGCAACATCATGCTTTGGGTCTGTTTCTCTGCAAAGGGACCAGGACGACTAATCCGTGTACATGAAAGAATGAATGGGGCCATGTATCATTAGATTTTGAGTGCAAACCTCCTTCCATCAGCAAGGGCATTAAAGGTCAAACTTGGATGGGTCTTTCGGCATGATAATGATCCCAAAACACTGCCAGGGCAACAAAGGAGTGGCTTCGTAAAAAGTATATGAAGGTCCTGGAGTGGCCTAGCCAGTCTCCAGATCTCAACCCCATAGAAAACCTTTGGAGGGAGTTGAAAGTCCGTGATACCCAGCGACAAGCCCAAAACAACACTGCTCTAGAGGAGATCTGCATGGAGGAATAGGCCAACATACCACCAACAGTGTGTGCCAACCTTGTGAAGACTTACAGAAAACGTTTGACCTCTGTCATTGCCAGCAAAGGATATATTACAAAGTATTGAGATGAACTTTCGTTAATGGCCAAATACTTATTTTCTACCATAATTTGCAAATAAATCTTGTCAAATCAGACAAGGTGATTTTTCAGTATTTGTTTTCTCATTTTCTTTCTCATAGTTGTGGTCTACCTATGATGTCAATTACAGGCCTCTCTCATCTTTTTAAGTGTGAGAACTTTCACAGTTGGTGGCTGACTAAATACTTTTTTTCCCCACTGTACATGAAACTCTTTTCACAGTAAGACTATCTTTTCATTTTAGCTGCAGCTGATCAAATAAAAATATCTGCAGAGGTGCAATCCTTGTTCTTTACTTCTTAATTGCAGCAGTTGCAGCTATTGAAATCTAGACTCGCTGTACAGTTTGTATTGGGGTTTTCCAGATTTTTGCAGGCCAAATACAGGACCACAGAAATGTTATATGGGAAAGCTCTTAGGCTACGTTCACATTAGCGTTCCGCTAATGTGCGTCGCTGTTGCGTCGGCGACGCAGCGGCGACGCGTCCCTATGTTTAACATGGGGGACGCGTGCGTTTTTTTTGTTGCGTTTTCCGACACGTGCGACGTTTCCGACGCTAGCGTCGGACGCAAGAAAATGCAACAAGTTGCATTTTTCGTGCGTCCGATTTTTGTCAAAAAACGACGCACGCGTCGCAAAACGCAGCGTTTTTGCGTGCGTTTGCGCGCTTTTTTTGTGCGTCGTGCGTTGCGTCGCCGACGCAGCGGCGCGCAACGCTAATGTGAACAAAGCCTTAGTAGATACTTTGCGGGTGTAGGTGGGTAGCATTGGCAGCATGCTTGTGTTTTGTATGTGCTTTTAGGCAGTTTTGTTACCCATTATAACATTTCTATTTTCTATGAAGGGTAAAGAGCAGCTGAATCTTGCTCTTCAATTGCACAGACAAGAGCTCAGCGCCATGACCTTGGGAAAGATCCAGCTTATGGAGGGAGACATGGAGGGCGCTATCCAGACCTATTTGCAGGCACTGCAGTGAGTATTCTGCTGTCCAACTTGAATGCTCTGTTTTCTAACTGAATTGAGTACTGGAAAAAAATAAATCTTTCTGCATTTTTGGGCAAAAAGGGCTAATCTTTTCCTGAACAATACTTGATTTATTAAAGAGATGTTCTGGTTACACAAAATTCATTACTCTTCCTAAGGGCATAGTCAGATGTCCATATAAATAGGAACGGGATCAGAAACACTGTGAATGGACTGTCTGGAAGCTATCCTACCCGAGTGTGCCAGCTTCATGTATTTCAATGCATCTGTCATGCTCTGGTTGAGAGAGCAGCTGACCAGTCCGTGCAATGCGTTCCAATTTATACAGCCATCTGACAGCGCCCTAAGGTTTGGACATCATTATCAGATCTGTGGGGGTCTGACTCGGCAGCCCCGTAGATCAGCTAACTGAAGGCACCACTGAGCACTATGCTTCCTTCATTGTGAGTTATTTTTGCTGTATTTTCCTTTTTTTAACAAATATAAATATTAATTAACAACTATTAGAATCATAAAAATGATGTAATAATAAATATCCTAGTTAACTATTGAAACCACTTTAACCCCTTAAGGACGGCTGATACGCCTTTTAATGGCAGCAGTTAAGGGTAGTTATTCCACAGTGCTGCTTTTTAACGGCGCTGAGAAATAAGTGTACAGCGCCCCCATTGTCGGAATTTCTCCGGGGTCTCGGTAACGGTGACCATAACAAGGAAAAAAAAAAAAAGTCCAATTTCCCATTTAATTTCTTTCCCCTCTGATGTGATCGCACATCAGAGGAGAGAGAAATGGGGTCCCTGATATAATCCCCCCGCACCCCCCCGTGAAGTCCCGCGGTGTCTTCCGAGAAGAAAGTGACGAGCGCATGTGCAGTGCACCCTCTGAGATCTGCCGGCCGCCGCACGGCAATGATAGGAAATTTTTCCTATTGGTTCATTTTGATCACTGTGATAGACCCTATCACAGTGATCAAAATTAAAAAAAAAATAGTAAATCAAAACCCCCTTCATCACTCGCTTAGTTAGGTATAAATAATAAAATAAAAAAAGTATTCCATTTTTCCGTTAGGGTTTGGGGCTACGGTTAGGGTTGGGGCTACGGTTAGGGTTGGGCTAAAGTTAGGGTTGGGCTAGGGTTAGAGTTGTGGTTAGGGTTTAGTTATGGTGGGGATTAGGGTTAGAAGTGTGTTAGGGTTATGGTTGGGATTAGGGTTAGGGGTGTGTTGGGGTTACAGTTGGAGTTAGAATTCGGGGGTTTCACTGTTTAAGTACATCATGGGGTCTTCAAACTCGACATGGCGCCACCATTGATTACAGCCAATTTTGCTTCAAAAAGTCAAACGGTGCTCTCTCCCTTCTGAGCCCTGCCATGCGCCCAAATAGTCGCTTTCCCTCACATACGGGGTATTGATGAACTCAGGAGTTTTTGCACAACAAATTTCGTGGTCCATTTCCTCCTGATACCCTTGTGAAAATAAAAAAAAATTGGTTCCAAAATAAATTTTTGTGAAAAAAGTAAAATGTTCATTTTTTTTTCTTCCACATTGCTTTAGCTCTCTTGAAGCAACAATAAACTTCTTGAATGTGGGTTTGCGTACCTTTGAGGGGTGCAGTTTTTAGAATGGTGTCACTTTTGGGTATTTTCTGTTTTATTGACCCCCCAAACTCACTTTAAATGTGAGGTGGTCCCTAAAAACAGGATTTTTGGTTGCTTACCGTAAAATCTGTTTCTCGGAGCCTTCATTGGGGACACAGGAAACCATGGGGTGTATGCTGCTGCCACTAGAAGGCTGACACTATGCAAATAAAAAAAAGTTAGCTCCTCCTCTGCAGTGTACACTCTACCGACAGGAAGTAGGATATTCAGTTAGTGAGAAAGCAGTAGGAGAAGCAACGTGTAAAAGACAAAGAATAATAATATAATAATAATAATTTTTATCTATATAGTGCCAACAAATTCCGCAGCGCTCTACAGATTAACAGTTTCAAACACTCAGAGTGTTCAAAGAACTCAAACGTTAACAGTATAACACAACAAACAGAGCTGTTCAACTTGGGAGGGTGCTGTGTCCCCCAATGAAGGCTCCGAGAAACAGATTTTATGGTAAGCAACCAAAAATCCTGTTTTCTCTATCGCCTCATTGGGGGACACAGGAAACCATGGGACGTCCCAAAGCAGTCCCTCGGGCGGGAACAGCAGTCAACTCCAATCTAGGTCAGAGGAATTCACCACCGTCGCCTGCAAGGTCTTCCTACCTAAGCTGGCATACGCTTAAGCTAGGCATGGAAATTTTGCGAACATGTGGAGGACCGAATATCGGTCAGTAGAGGTGCAAGGCAGAGGCCCTATATGTGCACCGCCGGGGGGCGCCTACTGCCTGGGTAGAGTGCGCCTTAAACCTGGAAGGAGGAGCACTGCTCTGGCCTGGTAAATCTAAACATTGCTGACTGGATTTTGCGGGCATACGTTGATTTGGAGGTCGGAGGGCCTCTCTACACCGAGCCCTTATACTGAAAAGGGGGCCTTAGTTGGATAGATGCACCTTGCCCTGACCCGGTAGCATGATGAGAGAACGCTACAAAGGATGAGTTCGAGCAGGACGAAGGGAAGGGAATCAAGAATGATGAACAGAACCATGGAGAACCTCGGCAAGATAAGGGCAGAGCACTGAACCTGTGATCCACAGAATGTACAAACTGCTGCCACAGACTCTGGAAGTGGTTGAGAGCCTGAAAGGAAGGTATACAATGAAAATGGACCCGCCCCTCAGAAAAATGCAGGAGTGTCCGATATCTTGAAGAAAAGGAGGACCTGGATAAAGGCTTTCATAAAATAAAGGAAAGCACACGCGGTCCCAGGAGAACAGCGAGGTTTAGTCTGAGGAAGAAGAGAACTTTAACTCCAATGACCTCCTTAATAAATGGTTAAAGTTGGAGACAAACTGACGGAAAACCCTCGGAAGGCAAGCTGTGAGGGACTACCTAGAGGATAAGTCCTGTCACGCCTTAAGCAAATGGTCCTTCGGAAGGGCATCATATTGCTGGATGTCCAAGCAGCAGCGGCATCCGCGGGGACGGATACCATGTACTTCCTGCAGGAGTAAATTAGTCTGCAAGGACAGCGATTTCCTCCGATCGGACTCCAAGAAGGGTGCCCTTATGGAGCAGCTTAGCCCATGCGTCTATAAGCCTTGCTGTCTAGGTGGAGACAAAGGCAGGGCACAATGTAGCGGCTGACACTTTAATGGTCGACTTCGCCATGGACTATTAGTCCGTCGTTGGTATCCTTGAGGGATGCTCTCTCTGGGACAGGAGGACTGTATCGGTGGAAAAACTGGAAACCGGAGGGTCCAGAGACGGAGAAGAGGTCCCATTCGCAGTAAGTTCAGGAGAGCGGGAATATAGGAAGAACGAGACGTTTCCCTCTTTGGAACGGCTGGACTAAGGATTCCAAAAGAAAACCCAGAAAAGACCATTAAATTGAAATGACAAGAAAGACTTGAGAGTAGGGTACTGGGAACCTGCTAGAAAGCATGACAAGATGGGCATTAATAGGCACAATCGGACATGAGCAGTCAAGGAAGGAGAGTCCATGGAAACCTGGACTATGTCAATTCCATGGGAAGTTGGCATTAGGAAGGAGTACATAGGCCCCAGAAAAAAACTTGACTGCCAAAAGGAAGATCCTTACCTATGACGACATGAGTGACCCTGTCTGTCCCGGACCCTCTGGAATGGGGAGAGGATTGTAGTGTGTGTGAATCTATTTACCTAAGTATAAGACACCACACAAACGAGGAGAACAGTGAAAGGGATACGAATAGTGTTGAGCCACCTCCCTAGTGTTCGGTTCGGGTTCGTCGAACAGGGACGTGTTCGACGAATGTTCTTCGAACACCGTCGAACCCCACTGAAACCGATGGCAGGCAAACACAAACGCATTCAAACACATAGAAAACACCTTAAAAGGTGTCCAAAAGCTGACAAACTGCTCAGAAGACACAACAAACACATGGAAAAGTCACAACTACATATAGTCATGCGGAAAAAAAGAGGTGGAGGAGTAAAAGGAGGAGGAGACACAGATATAGGCATGTCATGCCATTCTAAAATCAAGAAAGGCTGGTGTAAAAATCTAAACTCACTCTACCAACACCCAGACATCTTGACAAAAAAAATTTAAAAAAAGAAATATCTTTAGGTAGAATGGCAGCGGGTCCATTCAAAACACTTTCCTTAGAAGACGTAGTTGTACCCCCGTTGGGAGTTGTGCGAAAAAATGAACCCAATACATTCAGACTAATCCACCATTTGTCATATCCAAGGGGCAGGTCAGTAAAAGACAACTTCGACGCGGAACCAAGTACAGTACTATGTACTGTACCTCCTTTGACGAAGCAATCGGGCGGGTCAAGAAGTTGGTAAGGGCCACCCTAATGGCCAAAACAGACATTGAGGGGGCGTTCCAGTTACTACCTGTGCCTCCGAACAGTGTCTTCCCATTGGGCTGCTTCTGTGAAGGAGCATACTACATAGATCGCTGTTTGCCCATGGGGTGCTCCATATCCTGCTCATTATTTGAGGCGTTTAGTTGCTTCCTCGAATGTGTCGTCATGGACGTTTGTAAGGTGGCACATATTATTCATTACCTCGACGACTTCTTATGCCTGGCCCCAAAAGATTCGCCACAGTGTGAAAACACGCGGTAGTCCACCTGTGAGAAGGAAAGAACTGGAGGGAGAGTGGACACCCCAGAACCGAGGGGGTTAGATTGAGAAAGGAAGAAGGCGGTGTAGCTTGCTTCATGGGTGGGGTACTCTGCTGAGTAGCAGAAATTGCTACTACGCCCAAAAGGGTTTCCTGGGCCAGATGCCGTTACAAAATAGTAGTTAGGTAAACAGGCGGTGGGTGGCTGGGTACTCTGCTGACTAGCAGACTCTGAAGCTTTGGAGCAGACCTCTGAATCCCAGGCTATAGTATGCGTAAACAGCTCTACAGACTCAACCATGTGTGTTACCCCATGCTCAGACAGGCGGCTGGAGACTTGGGAGCTGTGAGGAAGCAAGTGCGATTGGGGTGACAACTCTGGGGACTGGAGTACTTGTGATGTTGACATGGAGGAGAGCCCACTTGAACAAGCACTTGATATCCGTTCAAGCACCTGCTGTTTTTGTGCCTCATCTGGAATTTTTGGCGATGCTTGTAGCGATGGTCGTAAGAAAGGGATCATATCAGATTGTCAACGAAAAGAAGTAGACATCTTACTTTGGCTGAAAGATGGTCTTTCTTCTGCAGATGTTACTGTTGCTTTACCACCTACCCCACGGACACAACCTTTTTTTCCCTTTCCAACACGCCTATTCCCCTTTCCACCAGCAGCAGGCCTTTTGCCACTCATTTTAGTGCTTAACTAATTGGCAACTCTGTATCTGTAGTTGTTGGCACAACAACTGATGGATGAAAACCGAGCAGAACTGAGTGGCCAAACTGTGGTACTAGGCCCAAAACTATTAACTGGATTAGATGCAGTAAAAATAAAGATACACAGGTGGTGTAGTTAGTTTCACAGGCGGGCTACTCTGCTGACGTGCAGACACTGCTCCTAGGCCCAAAACTATTAACTGGATTAGATGCAGTAAAAATTGAGACACACAGGCAGTGTAGCTAGCTTCACAGGCGGGCTACTCAGATGACTATCAGACAATGCTACTAGCCCAAAAGGATTGGCTGAGCTAGATTACACCAAACGCTGTGACAAACATTTGCACAGCACTGGCACAGACCTGCCTGGCAAACAGTGGTATGAACTGCTGTAACCTACCCTGAAGAGGCAATGACACCCAACACCTTAATACTCAGCTGATATCTGACACAGGATCTACCAATCACAATAGGTGTTATCACAGCTGACCCTGCTCCCCCACCCATCACAATGACTTTTGCACATGATCATTAGATGCTTCAGTACAAAAAAATAGGGCAAAATCTGTTCATTGCTGCTAATGTATATGTGGTGTTTCCTGAAATAACAGGAAGTTAGTCTAAAAAAGCTCCAGTGGAAAGACGACTGAGGGGCGATCTAATAACCATGTATAAGTATATAAGGGGACAATACAAATATCTAGCTGAGGATCTGTTTATACCAAGGAAGGTGACGGGCACAAGGGGGCATTCTTTGCGTCTGGAGGAGAGAAGGTTTTTCCACCAACATAGAAGAGGATTCTTTACTGTTAGGGCAGTGAGAATCTGGAATTGCTTGCCTGAGGAGGTGGTGATGGCGAACTCAGTCGAGGGGTTCAAGAGAGGCCTGGATGTCTTCTGGAGCAGAACAATATTGTATCATACAATTATTAGGTTCTGTAGAAGGACGTAGATCTGGGGATTTATTATGATGGAATATAGGCTGAACTGGATGGACAAATGTCTTTTTTCGGCCTTACTAACTATGTTACTATGTTAGTGGTAAGATTTCTATTTGTTTTATTTTTAATACAGATTGTGATATGTAAAGGGAAAAAACGCTGTAAACATTTAAAAAAAATACTTTTAACATGAAACCCTAATTCATACAATAGGCCTCAAGGATTGTCCATCGATTTTGTAGTCCTGATAAACCCCTTGAATATAGTTATCATTTGTATCTAATAATACTTTTTGCTACCCAAAAAAGTACAATGTTGCAGAATATTTTTGCATTGTTAAATTTCTGCAGTGTAACGTACTAATTGTAAAACACACAAAGAATTTTATGAAAACTTATTGTGAATGTAATATACATGTCAAATCTATGACTTCACAGGTTGTCTCCAGAGAGTACGGAGCTGTTAACCACACTAGGACTCCTGTATTTACAGGTGATGGAAAACCTAAAATCCAATTCTTATCATTCGTCTCCTTCACATATACTTTATTTTTTTTGTTTGTGTGTTTTAAACTGCAAATAAAATATTTTATTTGTTTCAATGTTTTTTTATTACTTTTTTTTTTTTTTTTTTTTTTTTTTTTTAGATTTGTGTAGACATTTTTTTGGAGAAGTGTGTGCAGCCAAACTCACACAGATAATATCTCAGATCAACTCACATTGGCAATATGACAACAAGCTTTTAATAAAGGCCATTGCCATTCAGTATGACCTCCTTCTTTATCTACATCCAGACAAGAGCAGCATAGGACCATAAATATCTAAGTCCAGCTTGGACCGACATGATGTCTACTTATACTATGGAGAAAAATGCTTTGGCTAAAACATGCGTTGTTTTGCCAGCAATCTCAGAAATCTCATGCACACACCAATTTTTTTTTCCCTGACTGAATTGGAAAACTCCTTCGTTTTTGAAAACTACAGCATGTCACTTCTTTCAGCGTTTCAATGAATAAGTGCAAAAACGCAGCAGAAAATTCAGGTTTTGCTGCCTTTTTGGTGCAATAACCTAAGGAAGTTGCATCATGTATTTTTTTTTTGGGGGGGGGGGACACTAAACTTTATCAGCATGTACAAAAGACAATAAAACACAGTTTGTAATCAGCTACTTTACTGACAAAGAAAAAAATGCAACGTGTCAATATAGCCTTAAGATTTGTGTGAAAATCCGAAATATGGAAAATTCTCAAGGGTTCACACACTTTCAAGCACCACTGTGTGTGCATTTTTTTTACATTTTACAGACTTATAGTACTTATCACAAAAAATTACCCCTCCTTTTTCATTTTAATATAGTACAGGTAAAAATAGAAAACAAATAATTGAAGAATCCTTAAAGGGACACTGTCACCTGAATTTGGAGGGAACAATCTTCAGCCATGGAGGCGGGGTTTTTGGGTTTTTGATTCACCCTTTCCTTACCCGCTGGCTGCATGCTGGCTGCAATATTGGATTGAAGTTCATTCTCTGTCCTCCGTAGTACATGCCTGCGCAAGGTGCAATCTTGCCTTGCACAGGCGTGTACTATGGAGGACAGAGAATGAACTTCAATCCAATATTGCAGCCAGCGGGTAAGGAAAGGGTGAATCAAAAACCCCGCCTCCATGGCTGAAGATTGTTCCCTCCAAATTCAGGTGACAGTGTCCCTTTAAGGAATAAGCTTTTAAAACTATGAAAAAAGATATGCAAATGATATGCTAATACCACTAGCATTTGAAAGTCGTTGCAATTTCCTGACCTATCCAGCGGTATCACGTCACCCCACGGCACGTATCTGCTGTCAGAAGTTTTTTCATCTGGCAGATATATTCATTATTGGTGATTAGTGAACGTGCTCTGATAACATTTTATCCAAACACGCTTGGGTGTTATCTGAGCATCTGGGCGTGCTCGTCTATTATGTTCGAGTCCCTGCGGCTGCATGAGTTGCGGCTGTTAGCCTGAACACGTGGGGATTGCCTGTTTGTTAGACAGCCTGAACATGTGGGGATTGCCTGTTTGTTAGACAGCCTGAACACGTGGGGATTGCCTGTTTGTTAGACAGCCTGAACACGTGGGGATTACCTGTTTGTTAGACAGCCTGAACACGTGGGGATTGCCTGTTTGTTAGACAGCCTGAACACGTGGGGATTACCTGTTTGTTAGACAGCCTGAACACGTGGGGATTACCTGTTTGTTAGACAGCCTGAACACGTGGGGATTACCTGTTTGTTAGACAGCCTGAACACGTGGGGATTGCCTGTTTGTTAGACAGCCTGAACACGTGGGGATTGCCTGTTTGTTAGACAGCCTGAACACGTGGGGATTCCCTAACAGCCGCAGGGACTAAAACATAATATACGAGCACTCCCAAATGCTCGGATTACACCCGAGCCTGTTTGGATAAGATGTTATCCAAGCACGTCGTTCATCACTAATAATTATATACTTATTATCTGCACAGATGAGAGAGGTATTGTAAAGGTGCATTTAGACTTGCTGACTTAAACAATGGCTGACTGGTCATGTTTGCCAATCGTCGGTCATATAATACTTTGCATGGACTGTCTGATTCCGCTACTGATGCACACAGAGCGATCAGTAATAGACTGTCAGTGTGCTCGGCAGCACATTGTCCATTTTACATAGAACAATGTGCTGCTGAGAACAATAATTACTAATCAACCTTAAAAAATCATTTCACTCTCTGAACAAGCATTTCCCTCATTTATGGGGTGTTTGGCAGCCTTTTTACGGTGGTGGATTATCGAGAAACTGGCGTTCCTAGGAACGCTCATTCCCATCATCGGTCAGTGTGAATGTACCCTGGAGGTGTCCTTACACGGGCAGTAGCTTTTCCACAAACACTTATTTAACCTACAGACATCTCTCCTGACATCCTCACACACATGAACTCTCCGCTTAGCTCAACCTTCATATGTTTCATTTGAGAGTGGTAAATATGGATGTCTGGCAGCGGCTTGGACCACCTGAGTATAGGGGTGGGGTGCCTAAAATTAAACCTGGTCTTCCCTGACATCATCTGTTGGGAAAGAATCAACAGCCCGTCTTGTCAGTGTGTATTAGGGCCTTTAGACCCTTACGTTGCTATTTTACCTTTGGGAAAATATTATTAACTAGCTGAAGAAATTAAATGAAGCTGAGTTCTACTTTTCCAGCCCAGGACCTCTGATGGTTCCTACAACGTAAAGATGGTGTTCCCATTTATAGGTGCCTTCAAAGGTCTATTATATTTGTTTCTCGTTTTCTCTGTATACTTTCAGGAATGTATGTTATACATTCGTTACCTAGAAACTTACTTTTCACTTTTTACCACAGAATGGTCTATATCAGAAAGCCTTTGAGTACCTTGGGAATGCTCTCACCTATGACCCCAGCAATTATAAGGTAAGGGAAGGTCCGCCTTGTACATGATGCAATGTATCTCTAATGGCGTGTAATGTTTCTATTTATGGTGGTTTGTATAGTAATGTACAGCTCTGGCAAAAATTAAGAGATGACCACATCAAAACCCTGTCATGGGCAGCCCAATCTCCAGACCTGAACCCCATTGAAATACTTAGGAATGTAATCAAGAGGATGATGGATAGTCACAAGCCATCAAACAAAGAAGAACTGCTTACATTTTTGCGCCAGAAGCAGTGTGAAAGACTGGTGGAAAGCATGCCAAGACGCATGAAAGCTGTGATTTAAAATCATGGTTATTCCACAAAATATTGATTTCTGAACTCTTCCTGAGTTAAAACATTAGTATTGTTGTTTCTAAATGATTATGAACTTGTTGTCTTTGCATTATTTGAGGTCTGAAAACACTGTTTGTTTGTTTTGTTTTTTTTTTTGTAATTTTGACCATTTCTCCATTTCAGGAAAAAAATACAAAAGTTATTGCTTGGAAATTCGGAGACATGTTGTCAGAAGTTTATAGAATAAAAGAACAATTTACATTTTACTTAAAAATATACCTATAAAGAGAAAAATCAGACAAACTGAACATTTTGCAGTGGTCTCTTAATTCTTGCCAGAGCTGTATCTTTAGTGGAATGTATAGTAATGTATCTGTAGTGGTATGTATCTATAATAATATATTTATAGCGGTATATACAGTGTTTTCCTATAGTGGCATGTATGTATAATACATTTATAGTGGTATGTATATATAGTAATGTATCTGTCTACAGTGGTATGTATAGTAATGTATTTATACTGTTGCGTATATAGTATTTATCTATAGTGGACATAAACATGCACGCCACTGCTGGTGTATTGTAGTCCATAAATTAGTAGTGTCGTACCATAGCTTATAAAACTGACTCGGCAGATGTAACCCATTGTATCGCTTATGACTTTTATACTTCATTTGTAGGGAATACTAGCTGCTGGCTGTATGATGCAGTCTCATGGGGATTATGATGTTGCCCTCAGTAAGTATAGAGTTGCTGCATCTAGTGTCCCGGAGAGCTCCCCACTATGGAATAACATTGGAATGTGCTTTTATGGGAAGAAGAAATATGTAGCGGTAAAAATGTATATCTGTCTGTTTATTTTTATTAATTTGTGATGTACCATATGTTACAGACTGTAAATGTTTAAACCCTTCACGACATATGATGTATAGGTGCGTCTTATGTCTTGATCTGGACTTTGATGCAGGCTCTAGCACTGAGCCTGCATCTTTCCCCCGTACATGATGACTGATTTAATCAGCTGTCATGTGCCTTTAACAGCCGCGGGTGGATCAGAGCTCCACACAGCTGTTAACCAGTTAAATCCAGCTGTCAATCTTTGACAGTGGGATTGGACATGCGCCAGTCAGAAGCGCTTCACAAATCCCACCCTTCGGCGCCCCTGTCTTGTGATCGGGGGGCACTGATGGGTTATCATGACAGATGGGGGTCTACAGAAGACCCCCGTGCCTGTCATTATTATTTTCCTGTGTATACTGGCTCGTGGCCGGCGTTCATAGGAGATCGTCCGATCTATCAAAATATAACGTTATTTGATTAGATCGTTAAACGGGGTAACGAGAAAAAAAAATCAAAACCCCTGAATTACATTTTTCTTGGCCACCACAACATTGCAATAAAATGCAATAAGAGGTGATCAAATATCCATATAGAGAGTGGCTGGATCTTTACAATTCTGTAGATCAACAGATCTGTATACATTTTTCAACTTTGAGTCTTTCTTATGAAAGATTAATAATAGATTAATGCTCATATTGGAACATTAAAGGAAACCTGTCACATTGAAGTTGCAGTCTCATCTAGGGACAGCTTGGTATAGAGAAGGAGAAACTGAGCAAAATGATGTCTAGGATTGTGGGAAAAGATTCACTCTAATTTGTATGTTACTCATGAAAGTCCCTGACTTCTGTAAATATGAGTCCAGTGGGCGGTCCCATCTGATCAGCTCCTCCTACTTATAACATCCTGCCTGCAGATGGGAAACCATTTTCAACACATGTCCGCACAAACAAACTACATTTTAATCAATAGATCACCAAAACAAAGGTGTTATACAAAGCTGGGTAAAAAAAACTGGGGAGAAAAAAATTGTTCTGAGCAGTGGTGCCATCATCTGGTGAATCTTCAGAGCTAATTGGGTAATTTTCGGTATTTTTTACGCTTGAAAAAACGATTGAATCAACTTTTCCGTTTTTTTCTCCCTGCCATAATAGAGCAGTTTGTTACATGCATTATGGGTCTCTTAGTGATGTCTTCGTCTAGCTAATAAAACTACTATTGCTTTAAATAAGAAATGTGCTAGTGGTGGTCTTCTTAAGGATGCTGTGTTATGATTTACCGTGATTAAAAATGTTCTTTGACAGAACAAGAAATGACATGTAATGTGTCTTCTATATAAATCCCCATGTTCGTGCCCCTTTTTTTCCTTATGCTTATATGCGCCATTTTTCTTACAGGCCATCAGTTGTCTGAAGCGCGCCCTTTACCTTTCCCCATTTGACTGGAGGGTTTTATACAATCTTGGGCTTGTTCATCTTAGCATGCAGCAGTATGCCTCCGCCTTCCATTTTCTGAGTGCAGCCATCTCCCTACACCATGGAAATGCAACACTTTACATGCTTTTGGCAGGTGGTATATACAGAATGTTACATCCCGGCTGTTCCTCCTCTCTAGACTCCTTCTTACCGCACGCTCTCTTTTTTTTTTTTTTAAGTGTCACTTACTTACCTGGAAGATACTGAGAATGCGAAGAGCTCATACCAACAGGCAGCCAGTCTGGACCAGTGAGCGAGCAGAACGTTTCTTATTCATTATTTATTACTTATTCCTTTGTTTACCTGAATGTTGTTGTTTTTTCGATATTTTATTCATATTCTCGCGTTCTCTCTTTCTCAGGACTGATCCCCTTGTGAATTTGAACTTTGCTGTTCTGCTGTATAACCAGGGTGATAAGAAGGGAGCCTTGGCCCAGTACCAGGAGCTGGAGCGAAAAGTCGGTGTCCTCAGAGAGACTTCATCTGAATTTGACCCTGAGGTGCGAATAATAAGATGCAAACAATAGCAAAACACTGAGTTACGTTTGGTGTAAGAAATAAATCTCTTCTAGGATATTATCAGGATATCGGTATTTCTAATGTGAAGCATATTTTGATTGCTCTAGTCTGATAAATTTCAGAATTTAGCATAAAGTATTTTACCGGACCATATGACCATATGTTGCTTTGGTGGGAACTAGGCATGTTCCTGAATTGGCATCATGTCTAAAACCTTCCCCATGTGGGCTTCCTTATTTAGATGGTTGATATGGCACAGAAGTTGGGGGCTGCATTGCAAGTTGGAGAGAGTCTGGTGTGGACAAAGCAGACAAAAGACCAGAAGGCCAAGCAGCGTGCTGCAGTGAAAGGTCCAAGTGCTGAGCAGACACCTCTGGGGTCTAATCAAGCTCTAGGTAGGGCAATGTCTTCTGCAGCAGGATACAGTAAGGCTCCTCTGCCTTCAGGTGAGACATTAAACCCAACAACTTTTTTTTTTTTTTTAATGAAACTACTTTGATGAGAATTCATAACATCCATAACTTTGTTTTATATAAGGCTCCACTTCTCAAGTCTCAAAACCTCCATCTCTGCCACTGGAACCAGAGGACCCTTCAAATTCTGGCTCCACCTCCGAATACAGAAGGTGACACCGTTATATCTCATGACATCAATGAAGAACTGTAATGGATACTCAAGAAACTCTTTTTCTCAGTGAAAGAATGTTTTTGCACAGATACAAGTTTGACTATATATGATGTAAGGTGGGATAGTAAAAAGGGATGTTCACTGAAGTCCTCTGTCCAAATGAGCTGCCACAATGGGGTGCCCACTTTTTTAGCCATAACCGAGAGACAGTAGCTAGACCCCTTGTGACCAGCTAGAAAGATGTTTTTGGCAGACATTCCCGTTAGAAGAAAATGTATGTTGACATTATGTGCAATTAATCCACTATCTGTTACACTTGGCAAACTTGGAAAAGGGAGACAGTACATCTCCTTTGAGAAAAGTGGGCTAATCCAACAGATCTATCCTTCCCCCCCCCCCAACTCCCAGCTTTTGATATCAAGTAGAGTCAGGATACCCATATATATAGATTAGTTGCTCAGCCATTCCTGCTAAAAATCAATTGGTTTATCAGCATTTGAGGGATTGTCCGGTGGGTTCATTTTTTTTTTTTTACTAATAGCTTAGAATTGGCAAAAAATGCTTGCCTTACTTGACCCGCTTCCAATCCTGACACTGCACAGGTTTACCAGTCTCTACTTTCTGGTCTTGTCCCATCATAGAGGAAATGCCACTCAGCCAATCACAGACAGAGGAAGGTTCTGATGCAACTAGTGATTGGCTGAGTGGGCATTTCTTAGCAATTCCTGTGTTTCAAGATAGGCCAGGAGGTAGAGACTGGCGGGGAATCTGGGCATCGTTGGAAATGGAGCTGAGGGGGGATCAGCAAGGCGAGAATTGCTCCATTTTGTTATTTTTTAGTCCATTCTCAGGCATTGGTATAATATTTTTACCTGTCAGACATTCCAGTTTCATCTAATGTGTATGATCACCTTGAGATGAAGGCTATTAGCCAGGGAAACGAGGAAGGATTCCTTTCACTGTCCAAAGCTTCAGTTTTCTCCGTGGAGAAGTGAAACCACATACATTGTAGTTTATCTTGTTCTTCAGAAATTATGTTGGCTATATACTTCTAGTTTTTGCTGATGCAAGTTTATAATGGAGCCTGCAGTAGTAGACTTTTCCTGGGACTGGAATAAGGCTTTACGCATAGGAAGAGCTAAATAACGGAAAGTTTCAACAGTGCTTGCCTCTGCTGTCTAACAGGTTGGCCCATTATAAGAACTTGGCCCTTATTCACAGGATAGTTGAAACTGCTGATAGCGGACCACCGGGCTCCCACAGATCCCAATTTTGGGACTCCAGAATTCCCCTGTGATTGGAGAGATGATCACACATGCTCACCAGTCATTGTCTATGGAGCTGATGGAGAAAACCAAGCTCTATACTCTATCTCTGCAATGAAAGGAGTGGTGGGGCGCATACTATTGCTTCATTCAAATGCTAGATTCCAGTGCCCCATTCTTGGGATCTCTGAGGGTCTCAACCGTCAATCCCAGTGATCAGCAAATGTTCCCTTAAAGTCTTAATAGGTGCTCGATTATTAGAGGTCTTTCTTTTGAGACAATCATTTCTAGGTTAAAAGGTCATGTTTGAATTTTATATATTGTAGGGTGTCACAACATCTACGAACATTAGATCATTAAACGAGTACACTGTTATGCTGTAACTGTTGTTCAGCCTACAATGTATAAATGTAACCTGTTTATCTAGCATACTATTATTATTATAAGTTGTGTATTTTTATTTTTTTATTGAATTCTTTTCTGGCATGACATAAGTATATTTGTATTCATGTACTTTGATAGAGGTTCTTCAGCGTATGTAAGCTGACCTGTAGATGATGTATATAGATTCTTGTTTTCTATAAAATAGAGAAAATAAAACACTTAATATCGACACTTTGTATATATTTTTCGTCTTAACCTTAAAAATGCAAATTGTCTCTTCAGAGAGGAAAAGGACTAAAAGCCTAGTGCCATCTATTGAAGGTAGCAATCCTTAAAGTATGTTTCCACGGGCAGAAACCGGCAGCGCTTTGGACGCAGCACATGTTCGCTCCGTCCAAAGCGCTGCCGGCTTTTGAATGCCGGTGATCCCGCATGTATTCATTGAACCATGCAGAATCACCGTGTCCTAGACATTGGACAATGATATTGATCTTGCAGAGACGGAGCGTCTCCGCAAGATAAATTGACATGCTGCAGTCTAGAAAGACGCGCCACATGTCCGTTAACGCCGGGAAGCCGGAGGCGTCCCTGCAGGCATAGTGGAGATGGAATTTCATGAAATCCCCTCCACTATGCTGTAACAGCTGGCTGTGCGTGTCAGACGCTGCGGCTGTATGTAGCGTCCAACCCACAGCATTTACTGACCGGAGAAACATACCCAAAAAGTCAATATCAACACTTTAATGAGCCTTGCCATATACTGTACAGTCATGGCCAAAAGTATTGACACCCCTGCAATTCTGTCAGATAATACTCATTTTCTTTCTGAAAATGATTGCAAACTCAAATTATTTGGTATTATTATCTTCATTTAATTTGTCTTAAATGAAAAAACACAAAAGAGAATGAAGCAAAAAGCAAAACATTGATCATTTCACACAAAACTCCAAAAATGGGCCAGACGAAAGTATTGGAACCTTCAGCTTAATACTTTGTTGCACAACCTTTAGCCAAAATAACTGCGACCAACCGCTTCTGGTAGCCATCAATGAGTTTCTTACAAATCTCTGCTGGAATTTTATACCATTCTTCTTTGGCAAACTGCTCCAGGTCCCTGATATTTGAAGGGTGCCTTCTCCAAACTGCCATTTTTAGATCTCTCCACAGGTGTTCTATGGGATTCAGGTCTGGACTCATTGCTGGCCACCTTAGAAGTCTCCAGTGCTTTCTCTCAAACCATTTTCTAGTGCTTTTTGAAGTGTGTTTTGGGTCATTGTCCTGCTGGAAGACCCATGACTTCTAAGGGAGACCCAGCTTTCTCACACTGGGCCCTACATTATGCTGCAAAATTTGTTGGTAGTCTTCAGACTTCATAATGCCATGCACACGGTCAAACAGTCCAGTGCAAGAGGCAGCAAAGCAACCCCAAAACATCAGGGAACCTCCGCCATATTTGACTGTAGGGACCGTGTTCTTTTCTTTGAATGCCTCTTTTTTTCTCCTGTAAACTCTATGTTGATGCCTTTGCCCAAAAAGCTCTACCTTTTGTCTCATCTGACCAGAGAACATTCTTCCAAAACATTTTAGGCTTTTTCGGGTAAGTTTTGGCAAACTCCAGCCTGGCTTTTTTAAGTCTCGGGGTAAGAAGTGGGGTCTTCCTGGGTCTCCTACCATACAGTCCCTTTTCATTCAGACGCCGATGGATAGTACGGGTTGACACTGTTGTACCCTCGGACTGCAGGGCAGCTTGAACTTGTTTGGATGTTAGTCGAGGTTCTTTATCCAACATCCGCACAATCTTGCATTGAAATCTCTTGTCAATTTTTCTTTTCCGTCCACATGCAGGGAGGTTAGCCACAGTGCCATGGGCTTTAAACGTCTTGATGACACTGCGCATGGTAGACACAGGAACATTCAGGTCTTTGGAGATGGATTTGTAGCCTTGAGATTGCTCATGTTTCCTCACAATTTGGTTTCTCAAGTCCTCAGACGGATCTTTGGTCTTCTTTCTTTTCTCCATGCTCAATGTGGTACACACAAGGACACAGGACAGAGGTTGAGTCAACTTTAATCCATGTCAGCTGGCTGCAAGTGTGATTTAGTTATTGCCAACACCTTTTAGGTGCCACAGGTAAGTTACAGGTGCTGTTAATTACATAAATTAGAGAAGCATCACATGATTTTTCGAACAGTGCCAATACTTTTGTCCACCCCCTTTTTTATGTTTGGTGTGGAATTATATCCAATTTGGCTTTAGGACAATTTTTTTGTGTCTTTTTTCATTGAAGACAAATGAAGATAATAATACCAAATAATTTGTGTTTGCAATCATTTTCAGGAAGAAAATGAGTATTATCTGACAGAATTGCAGGGGTGTCAATACTTTTGGCCATGACTGTAACTTAAGATAAAAGTCAAACCAGAATCTTAATTTGCAAACAGTGTTTCAGGTGCTGTCCCCAAAGTGTGAGATCTAGTTTAGCTGGGTGAGAGGTGTCTTATCTGGATCCAAGAAGTAACATTTCTCCTTGTGGAGAGTGACATGCCAAGCTTGACCTGTCACTCTCCACAGGGAGAAAGGTTACCCTTTGGATCTCTTGTCTTAACCTTGAAAGAGCATTTCTTATGCCATTGTTATAGTGTTAAGAGGAGTCTTACCGCTGATACATCTTTAATTTTACCTACAAGTCTTGTTATTCATGGCTGACACGGAATAATACTCATTAATACAATTTATTTTAGTTAAATAAAGAACTGGTTCCAGCAGTAAGGAATAGAAGTCATTCATTTATATTTACTATTTCTTTTTAATCCACTTTGATTTTTGACTCAAAAATTGAACGTGTGATTCCAGTTTAAGAATAATTTATTAAAGAGGTTGGCCTCTTTCTGATGAAATCCCTAAGCTCTCTAGCTTTCTACCACAACACCCTTTATAAGCACCCAGGGTTGGCGTTAGGGGCAGGCAGACCAGGCAGTTCCCATGGGCCCCTGCTCCTTCAGGGGCCCCCATCCAGTGGCATGCTGCTAATAGCAGCACACCACACGGCCGCTATCGGGCCCGTAAGAGGGACCCGGCTCCGCCCCCTCATCGACGCTGATACAGTTGAAAGGACTGATGGAGGAGAGAGCATCAGCTGATGCTCTCTCTTCCATCACTCCCGCTCTGCTTGTGACTCAGTGGGTGCACAATGATGTCACATCATCGTGCGCCACGCTGTGCCTGCAGTTGAGCTGATGTGATGAGACCGGAGCAGCGGCTGCAGCAGCGCGAGGAACAAGGAGGAGAGGTGAGAATTGTTTGTGTGTGGGCTGCACTACACTCTGTCTGTGTGTGTGTGCTGCATTATAGTGTGTGAGTCTGTGTGTCTCTGAATTATACTATGTGGGGGGGGGGGGCTGCATTATACTGTGAGTGGGGGCTTCAATATGCTGTGTGTGGATAGGCTGCATTATACTGTATGTGAGTCTGGGGGGGATGAATTATACTGTGGGGGCTGCACTATACTTTGTATGGGGGCTGCATTATACTATGTCACACTGTGGGGGACTGCACTATGCTGTGTTGCTGTGTGTGGGCGAACTGCAATATACTGTGTGGGGGGCTGCACTATA
This sequence comes from Ranitomeya imitator, assembly GCF_032444005.1. Taxonomy (NCBI): domain Eukaryota; kingdom Metazoa; phylum Chordata; class Amphibia; order Anura; family Dendrobatidae; genus Ranitomeya; species Ranitomeya imitator. Next base: position 438,607,154 of record NC_091285.1, read on the forward strand.
CTGTGTGGTGGCTGCATTATACTGTGTTGCTGTGTGAGCGAACTGCACTGTACTGTGTGTGGAGGGCTGCATTAAACTGTGTAGGGGGGCTGCATTATACTGTGTATGTTGGGGCTGCGCTACACTGTGTGTATCTGTATTATACTATGCGTGGGGCTGCAGTATACTATGAGGGGAGCTGCAGTATACTGTTAGGGGTACTGCAGTATACTGTGAGGGGCTGCATTATACTGTGTGAGTGGAGCTGCATTATACTCTGAGGGGGCTGCATTATACTCTGAGGGGACTCCGTTATACTGTGTGTGTGTGGGGCCGCATTATACTCTATGAGGGGGCTGCATTATACTCTGAGGGGGGCTGCAGCATACGCTGAGGGGCGCTGCATTATATTCTGATGGGAGCTGCATTATACTGTGTTACACTGTGTGGGGGCTACACTATGTTGTGTTGATGAATTGCACTAAATTGTGTGTGTGGGGGGCTGAATTCTACTGTGTGTGTGTGGGTGGGGGGGGGGTGCCGCTGCACTATACTGTGTTTGTGTGTCTGCATTATACTGTGTGTGGGTGTCGGGCTACATTATACTGTGTGTGTGTGTGGGACTGCAGTATACTCTGTGGGGGGCTGCAGTATACTCTCTGGGGGGCTGCAGTATACTGTGTGCGGGGCTGCATTATACTCTATCAAGGACCATGGGGTGTGCATTATACTATATGGGAACTGCATTATACTGTATCGAAGACTATCTGTCACCATCATTCTTCCTCAGTGGTGTAAAGAAACTCGGGAACAAGTGTCAAACGACTTCAATATTGTCGATCACGCTCGTTTAATGGCTTTAACTCAACGCATATAAATACAACCGAAATGTTTCTGTGTGATGGTGCAATATGTGAGCATTTGGGGCTCCACTATAAACTTTGCCCAGGGCCCCACTTTGTCTAAAACCGGCCCTGTAGTCACCACACTGCCAATACATCCAGTTTGTAAGCACTGGGTGCTGCGTATGTTGCATCATTAGCACTCAAGGTGATCTACCCATGTGACCACTTTCCCAACTCATCTGTGCCAGTGCTGAAATCGTTCAGTCCATGCGCAGATACAAGACATTCTGCTGCCTCTATCTGCACATGCACTGTAAGCTTTCAGCGCTAGGAAAAAGACACCGATAGAAAAGTAATCACATGATTAGTTCACGTGACCTGCCGCCATATTAAGCGCCGCAGATGAGCTGTCCACTCTTTACATGCTGGATCCACAAGCAGCAGGGGGACTAAAACTGGGTGTTGCTGCAGGAAATGAGGGGGTTGGAGGTTCTGTGGAAGTACATTTCAGTTTATACCGTTTTAGAGATTTTGCAGAAAGTGGACGTCGCCTTTAAATTTCAAACTTTTCCAATTTTGTAAAAATTTTCACATACATAAAATTAGAAATATAAAGAAACAAATAAATGTTAAAATTTATTTTTACTCCATGTACTCGTAAGAAGGTAGTAAAAGATGATGTAGGTTCATACACCACACCTTTCGTAGTTTTATAATTGTATTTAAAGACAGATAATTTGATTACAAGACATCATTTTTCTTGTCTGATTGGTCTGACGCAGTTATACTTCTGGACACCATTACACCCCTTATACAACATAAAAAATGCCTTCCAAGTTCTGTAGGAACACAGGGCATATCACAAAATTAGTCAGAAGTGCTTAATTAATAAAAAATAGGACTTGTTGAGGGTGTAGCATGTGTAACAGGTGGGCATATTGTGGTGAAATGAGATAGCTGGAGTACCTCCCCAATCGCTGCAATATAGGTAGCATCCAATACCTGTCTCCTGCATTATTGATTAGCATCCGAAGACAGTGCCCCCATAATTGGTGAGGTTTATTCTAGGCTGGGCCCAGCCAATCATATCTGTCACCCCACAATGAGAACCTGGCGAGGGCTGCGCTGCTGCATTCATGGTACATTATAGCTATTTTAACAGATGTAGCTACCACAACATGGACCTAGAAACCTCGTATTTCCAGGCCAGGAACATAACTGAAATGTAAAGCTCTCCCGTAAATGTGTGTCACTGGGTGAGATGCTTATACACACACACCGTTGGGTCCAGAAATATTTGGACAGTGACTTTTGCTCTTCATGGCACTATTTTTTTTTTTATTTCAAATTTAGCAACTGAGATGCAATTTAAGTGAAGACTTTCAGGTTTACTTTAAAGGGGTTGAACAAAAATATTCTGTGAAATGCTTAGGAATGGAAACCATTTTTCTACAAAGTCTCCTCATTTCAGGGGCTCAAAAGTAATTGGACAAATTAACGTTACCATAAATAGAATGTTCATTTTTAATACTTTGTAGAGAATCCTCTGCAGACAATGACTGCCTGACGTCTGGAAGCCATGGATGTCACCAAACGCTGGGTTTTCTTCTTTGTGATGCTTTGCCAGGTCTTTACTGCAGCTGACTTCAGTTGTTGCTTGTTTGTGGGTCTTTTTGCCCTAATTTTTGTATTAAAGAAACACTCTCAGTAAAATTTTTATCCTCTTTATTAGAGATGAGCGAACATCGTCGGCTCCCTCCTTATTTGGCAAGCTATACCGCTTACCGATGAAGCTGCATGTGTCTCTGCTGTGTGACTGTCACTCTCCATGCATGTGTTGTGACTGTCATACAGCAGTGTCACATGTAGCTGCGGCGCCGAACAGCTGATCATCGGGAGCGATCCAGGTTCCCGATGCAGCTTCTTCAGTAAGCGCTATAGCTTTCCGAATAAGGAGGGAGCCGATGATGTTCGCTCATCTCTAATCTTAATAAATTGCAGTCATCATATTATATAGCACTGTGTACTTACAATTGCTCATTTTGCCTTTCTACCCAGTAAATTTCTCTTTTCTATGCTCTTTGTAGAAACAGGAAGTCTCTTGACCCTGTATTTATACATTTATCATTCCCTTTTTCAAGTCCTGACTCAGCTGGTCCATTCCTTTCCATGCCAAGGACTTTGCAGTGTTTTATACAGGGAAAATAGACTTTCTGTTTCTACATAGAGTTTAGAAGGATTCAGCTAGTCAGTTTTTAATCCCGTGATGTCATAGACCTAATGGAAAACAAAATGAGCAATTGTAAGTACCTAGTGCTATATAATATGATGACTGCAATATATTACGAGGATAATAACTTTGATGGGTGCGCTTCTTTAACCATGTGAAATGCATGCTCGATGGGGTTGCCCCGGCCATTGCACAATATTCCACTTCTTTGCCTTATAAAACTCGAGTTGCTTTCACAGTATGTTTTAGGTCATTGTCCATCTGTACTGTGAAGCGCTGTTAATCAACCTTACTGCATTTGGTTAAATCTGAGCAGACAGTATAGCCCGGTACACTTCAGAATCCATCCGACTGCTTCTGTCTTCAGTCATGTAACACTAGTGCCATTGGAAGCCTTACATGACTGTGCATCACAATGGCTCCATCAGGTTTTACAAAGGATATGATGTGCTTTGGATCATGAGCCATTCCAGACCTACTCCATACTTTATTCTTCCCATCATTCTGGTACAGATTAATCTTTGTTTCCTCTGTCCAGAGAATGCTTCTTTAGATGTATTTTTTAGCAAAGTCTAATCTAGCCTTTCTATTTTTAAGGCTTATTAATGGTTTGCACCTTGTGGTGAACCCTCTGTATTTGCTCTCATGAAGTCTTCTCTTTATGGTAGACTTAGATATTGAAACCTCTACTTCCTGGAGACTGTTCTTCACTTGGGTGGATGTTATGAAGGGGTTTTTCTTCACCATGGAACGGATTCTGTTGATCATCCACCACTGTTGTCTTCATGTGGACGTCTAGGCCTTTTTGAGTTCCCAAGCTCACCAGTACCAAACTTGATTTGACCATTCCCATCATTTCTGCTATCTCTTTGATGGATTTCTTTTTTTTCTCAGCCTAAGGCTGAAGTCGCACTACCGTATAACACTGGCATAGCACTTGGCCCAGTGTTACCATGGGGCAGCTCACATCTGCGATTATATTTTGTCATGCCGATTCACAGCAATTGGCAGTGAGACTCGGCTCACTCGCACCCATACAAGTCTATGGGTGCATGTGAAACCTCAGACTGAACTCGGATATCATCCCAGTGCAGTCTGACATACGCTGAGTCTGGCCATGGAGGAGATGGAGAAATTACTTTGTAGTCTCTGCACCAGTGCTGCGATTTTCTCATGTGAGGGGATCGGAGTCCAGTGGCAGGACACTCTGCTCCCTCTCGCAACAGAGCTGGAGCCGATTGTGATTGGCATATCGCATCGGATGCTATACGCTAGTGTGTCTCCAGCCTAATGATGGTCTTTTTCTTTTCCAGTGAGAGCTCCTTTTAGCAACATGTTATGGGTTCACAGCAACAGCTTCGAAATGCAAATGCCTCACTGGGAATTAGCTCCAGACCTTTTACCTGTTTAAATGATGGATTAACGAGGGAATAGCCCATGCAGCCCATTAAAGGGACACTGTCACCTGAATTTGGAGGGAACAATCTTCAGCCATGGAGGCGGGGTTTTTGGGTGTTTGATTCACCCTTTCCTTACCCGCTGGCTGCATGCTGGCTGCAATATTGGATTGAAGTTCATTCTCTGTCCTCCATAGTACACGCCTGCGCAAGGCAAGATTACCCAAATCAAAAACCCCGCCTCCATGGCTGAAGATTGTTCCCTCCAAATTCAGGTGACTGTGTCCCTTTAAAGAGCTTTTGAGATAATTGTCAAATTACTTTTGGTCCCTTTAAAAGGAAGCAGCTACAAATTAATGAGTTGTAATTCTTAAATCCTCACTCCAATTAGGATGTGAATATCCTCAAATTAAAGCTGAGAGTCTGCATTTTAGGCTCATGTTGATTACATAACTGTATCTTGAATATGTTTTGGTAAACAGCTACAGAGGCTTGCAAAAGTATTCCCCCACTGGCATTTTTAGTGTTTGGCTACCTCACCAACGGGAAATCCACTGTTTTTTTTTTATGGTTTGCATCAGTTCATGTAAAGAACATGCCTAGAACTGTGAATATTTGGTTTTCTTTTTATTGTGAAGTAAACATCAAATAGTACAAAATTACTGGAAACTTCAGTGTGCATAACTATTCACCTCCTAAAGTCAGTAATTTTTGAGCCTCCTTTTGCGGCAATTACAGCTGCAAGTCACTTTGGATAAGTCTCTATGAGCTTTCCACATCTTGCCACTGAGATTTTTGCCCATTCAAGGCAAAACTTCTCCAGCCCCTTCAAGTTAATGGTTTCCTCTGGTGAACAGCAATCTTCAAGTCTGACCACAGATTCTCAATTGGAATAAGGTCTGGGCTTTGACTAGACCACACCAAAACATTTACATGTTTCTTCTTACACCACTTGAGTGATGCTTTAGCAGTATGCTTTGGCTCATTGTCTTGTTGGAAGATGAACCTCCGTCCCAGTTTCAAATCACTGACGGACTGAAACAGGTTTTGCTCAAGAATATCCCTCAATTTCGCACTATCCATTTTCCCCTCGACTCGGAACATTTTCTTTGTCCCTACTGGCGAAAAACATCCTCACAGCATGATGCTGCCACCGCCATGTTTCACTGTGGGGATGGTGTTCTATGGGTGATGAGGTGTGTAGGTTTGGTGCCAGACATAGCGTTTACCTTGGTGGCCAAAAAGTTCAATTGTGGCCTCGTCTTAGCACCTTCCTCCATACATTTGGGGAGTCTCCCACGTGTCTTTTGGCAAACTCAAAAGGAGCATTACAATTTTTCTGTGGCGTCCGTTAGACGGACTACGTTACACCGCGGCATAACGCGGTGTAATGCAGACCGTTAACGCCACCATTATGTTATATGTCGAACGCATCGCTAGCGCACGCCCACAATGGGAAATTCAAAAACTGCAGACTTTTCAGTTTAGACAAGATAACCCTTTTAAGGTAAAATTATCTATACTTATTTTGGCATATTTAGAGGCAAATTACTCAGTGGTTAACAGGAAATTAATTTATAGACTTTCTACTCTTTCAGGATGGCGAAGCTACGACATGTATCATAGGGCACATTCGTACATCAATTTTTCATGTACAAGTGCTATCCCATTTTATTCACAGATAGCATTCATACCTATGGCAGTCTATAGGGCTCTTCACATGTCCATGACTTTTTGTGGTCCGTGCACAATTGCGGAGACATGTCAGATAAAATTCAAGTGTCAGATCAAACTCGGCAGTGAAGTGAAAGTCTATGGATCCGTGAATAAATCGGACGGCACTCTGATGCTATCACTAACTGATACAAGACCATGGAGAAACTTTTTTTCTCATCACTGAAAAAAAAGATAAATCACTGATGAATTGGTCTGTTTCCTTCGTATGTGAAAAAAATTGATGTCTGAATGAGGCCTTGCAGGTGCTTCCATTGTCCTTGAGATGGCAGAGTGCTCTACATGTCTGACTTAATTAGAAAGGTCGAGAAATCAAAATGTGCAAAATCCTATGTCCAAGTCAACAGTTTAGATACAGGTTAAAGAGTGTAGACGTAGAACCAAAGGGATATGTCTTAGCAATACTTAGATCAATAATAAAACCTATTAGCTGAGGGAACATTTTCCTATCTAGGTCGTTATGTAACTTTTTTGTTTGCTGTATCCTGTTAACCCTCTTGTGAGCGCTATTCCCTTAGGTGCAATTATTTCTAGGTCCTGTGCAATTATCATCTCCACATTTGTCAGGTGTGACTGTACTGTAAATCTGGCCGTAACTACATCCCAGTCATGCTCATTTTCTTAATCGGTATTTAAAATTGCATTTTTGTAATTTTTCCTTTCATATTTATAATGATACAGTTTCAAAATAATTTTTGCAACCTCCCTCCCATTACTGGCACACCTACACTTACTGACTTTACTAAAAAAAAAAAAAAAAAACGCTGTTAAAAGTGTTTTTCAAGAATGCATTAAAATATAAAATTGGACACCTTCAGTAATACAAAAGGCAGACTATCCTAGTCATGTGTTAGGATGGGCTGCGGTCAAAAGAAACACAGCTCCTGAGACTCAACTGTCAGAGAATCTGTATCCTAAGCACGCGTGCCAGAGAAGTGCATAGGTCACAACCATTTCAGATCCAGCAGGCCAGCCCTGATTTGGTGGTGATGTTCTGCTGTCTCGGGAGGTCAGTGCTATCCCCCTGCTTTCATGTGTGATGCAGTGACCCCTGTTACAGCTAGGGGGCTTCATGTTCTCAGAATACGCACGGAGGCGTATTGAGGCATGGTAAAGAATGGCAGTTGCAGGCATAACTATGCTGGTGAGACAGTGTCCGGCACAATTGTAAATGGCCGGTATGTGTCGCAGAGGGAGTCTGCGCTGTAAGCCAGTATTGTTGTCCTGGAACTTGTAATTTCTATCAGGGCAAACTATCAGGAGAAACCGCCAGGTGGCACTCCCCAGCGGTTTATGCTGCCCTGACAGTGAGAACCCAGAGTCTCAGACAGCCTGTGACAGCTGTACCCACAGCGCCCGAGAGCTGGGCAAGAAAACACCGTTACAGCAGAGCTGGAGTGAGCAGAACGCCAGGTGGTGAGTGTACTGAAAGGACCTGTGGTCACATGACAACAGGGGGCGGGGCTTAGTGTCCTGTAGCAGGAGTATGCAGGATACTATAGGAACAAATGGTACAAGAGAAGGGAAAGGGAGTCACCGGACACCAGGGAAAGGATGAGGCAGAGGGAGACGCAATCCAAGACAAGCCGAGGTCAATAAACGGGAGCAGTAACGCAGTACACAAGGAGCAAGGAAATAAAGAATAGTCAGGGACGTGGCAGGAGTCAGAAAACCAGAGAAGCAGATACACAGTACAGAATCAAAAGGCAAAATCACACCAGGGAACAGAACCGAGTCAGAACCATACAAGCAAACTAGAATACTGGCACAAGGTACAAGCAAACAGAGGTCAACACACTCAGCCAATAGCAAAAGTATAACTGACAGAGATTGGAGCTTCCCAGGGCTATAAGAAGCTCACCCTGAACCAAAGAGAGGTCAATAATAAGCCCCAGGTGTGCAGGTCATAGCCTGCACAGATCAACACATTAACCCCTGGCGTGCAGGTGAAACCCTGCACTGGGATCATGACAGTTTCATAAAAGATGTGTTTGTGTAGTTGAAAAGGGAGGCTTACAGGTTAGACGGAGAGCTGGGCGGGTCTAACCACACACACCTCCTACCTGTGGAAGTGGCTTCTGTGATATAATGTGACTATGGTCTGGTCACATGGTCGGAGTGTCAGGTCCTGGAAGGTTTGTGTGTTGGACGGTCCTATGAGTGGATGGATGTCCTGAATAGCACACTGAGAGGCGGTGGACCTGGATGGCCTCTGTGTTGGATTGTCCTGGGAGTAGGACCGGATCCCTGAATAGCACACGGAGAGGCCGTGGACCTGGATGGCCTCTGTTGGATGGTCCTGGGAGTAGAACCGGAGTCCTCAAGAGCACAGGATGAGGCCATGGCCCTGCAGAGCCGGTGACGGATACTGTATTGGGCAAGCTACAGACCGTCTGAGGATCTGGCCTGTCAGGTGGCTTGGTGAGCAAGGCCTTGTCTGGGACAGTGATCCCAGTTCGGCAGCTTCCCTGGGAGAGTTCTGACAGGAGTCAGTGTGTGGAGCAGGAGCTCCAGGAAGGTAACCCAGAGTTGGGGGACTGTGTGTACTGATGAGTCAGTTAATGAACTATGCGGTCACCCATGGTAACTGGACGGAGTAAGGTCCAGCATGTTTAGTGACCACACTTAATGTCATGTTCCAATACAGTGTGTAATGGATTGTTCGTAGTACGGTTTATGACTGTATAATAAACTGCATAGACTGTTTAAAGTGGTACAGTACCTTAAATCTTGCCAAGGGAGTATTCCCCAACCCGCTAGTGATCGCGGTGTCACACATGCTATACCTCCGATGTCTCCTCTTTTTGCCGTGCACTGCGTATGTCAATGAGGAGTTCATTGCTGAGTATTTTATAGGACTCCAAGGTCAGCATCCATCTGTCCTCTATACATACTTGCAATCATTTTATTAACTCATTCTTCACTTTTCCTGAATTCTAGTCCTTCATGGGATTCAACCACCCAGACAGAACTTTTTCTGCTTTAATGTGACTGGTATTCTTCATTATGGAAAGAGTAAGGGCCCAGCAGAATAAGGATAAATAGTAATAAACGGGATGCTACAGGTAGCTTGAATGAATATGATGTTAGAGAAAAGAGGCAGCTGCATGGAAAAAATGGTACTCACCCATTATAATAAATAATGTAATTTATTAAAGACTTATACACTAAAACAAAGACAAACACTTAAAACCAATTTTAAAAAATTCTTTATTTGGCCACATTGTACATACAGTGCCTTGAGAAAGTATTCGGCTCCCTAGAACTTTCAACCTTTTCCCACATACCATGCTTTAAACATAAAGATACCAAATGTAAATTTTTGGTGACGAATCAACAAGTGGAACATAATTGTGAAGTTGAACGAAATTTATTGGTTATTTTAAATTTTTGTGGAAATTCAAACACTGACAAGTGGGGCGTGCAATATTATTCGGCCCCTTTAACTTAATACTTTGTTGCGCCACTTTTTGCTGCAATTACAGCTGCAAGTCGCTTGGGGTATGTCTCTATCAGTTTTGTACATCGAGAGACTGAAATTCTTGCCCATTCTTCCTTGGCAAACAGCTCGAGCTCAGTGAGGTTTGATGAAGATCGTTTGTGAACAGCAGTTTTCAGCTCTTTCCACAGATTCTCGATTGGATTGAGGTCTGGACTTTGACTTGGCCATTCTAACCCCTCGATACGTTTATTTGTGAACCATTCCATGTAGACTTTGCTTTATGCTTGGGATCATTGTCTTGATGGAGGACAAATCTCCATCCCAGTCTCATGTCTTTTGCAGACTCCAACAGGTTTTCTTCAAGAATGGTCCTGTATTTGGCTCCATCCATCTTCCCATCAATTTTAACCATCTTCCCTGTCCCTGCTGAAGAAAAGCAGGCCCAAACAATGATGCTGCCACCACCATGTTTGACAGTGGGGATGGTGTGTTCAGGGTGATAAGCGGAGTTGCCTTTACGCCAAACATATCGTTTGGCATATCATTGTTTCCACGTTTGGTGTGTCTCCCAGGTGGCTTGTTGCAAACTTTAAATGACACTTTTCATGGATATCTTTGAGAAATGTCTTTCTTCTTGCCACTCAACCATAAAGGCCAGATTTGTGCAGTGTACGACTGATTGTTGTCCTATGGACAGACTGTCCCACCTCAGCTGTAGATCTCTGCAGTTCATCCAGAGTGATCATTGGCCTCTTGGCTGCATCTCTGATCAGTCCTCTCCTTGTTTGAGATGAAAGTTTAGAGGGACGGCCGGGTCTTGGTAGATTTGCAGTGGTATGATACTCTTTCCATTTCAATATGATCGCTTGTACAGTGCTCCTTGGGATGTTTAAAGTTTTGGAAATCATTTTGCATCCAAATTCGGCTTTAAACTTCTCCACAACAGTATCACGGACCTGCCTGATGTGTTCCTTGGTCTTCATGATGCTCTCTGTGCTTCAAACAGAACCCTGAGATTATCACAGAGCAGGTGCATTTATACGGAGACTTGATTACACACAGGTGGATTATATTTATCATCATTAGGCATTTAGGACAACATTGGATCTTTCAGAGATCCACAATGAACTTCTGGAGTGAGTTTGCTGCACTGAAAGTAAAGGGGCCGAATAATATTGCACTCTCCACTTTTCAGTTTTTGAATTTCCACAAAAATGTAAAATAACCAATACATGTCGTTCGACTTGTTGATTCTTCACCAAAAAGTTACATTTGGTATCTTTGTTTGAAGCATGATATGTGGGAAAAGGTTGAAAAGTGTCAGGGAACCGAATACTTTCGCAAGGCACTGTAGAACTACATAACTACATATCTATATGCCAGTGCATTTCTAGGTATCTGTATTCTAAAGGTAAAATAAATATCAGATTTTTTTTCTTCCTATAAAATTACTAAAAACGAAAAAAAAATTACAATCATGACATTTTTAATGCACTTTTTTTAAAAAAACAGTAAGAAAAATCATCAGAAGCACTGACATTTGGTATCCTTGTATACATAACAAATTTGTACAATACAATAAACAGATTATTTACAAAGATCGGGTTATAGAGTAAATAAAATGGTGTGATTGATTTTTATTCTTCATTATTGAAACCCATAAAAAAAATTAAGAAACATGAATCGGAGTATAAATGCTGCATTTTTTTCCTGCTGCTTTTATGTCTGCATGTTTTGTGTAGGGGTCCAGATCACACAACGTAATAACAATTTTCTCTGAGTATTGCATTTTTGGTGGGGATTTCAAGCTTAGATTCTGTATATAAATATGCAATTGCATTTTTTTCAGACTCCCCATAGAAACTTAATAGAGAAAAAAAAACATACAGTTCAATAGTGTCTCTAGACACACAGTGGGAGTGAGTTTTCATGAAATTATTTCCACTTGGCTTGGACAGTTTTCTGCAGCAGAAAAAACGCAGCATTCACGCGATGTAGGAACACAACCTTGTAAACATGTTTGGCAAAGTGGCAGTTAAAAAAAACTACAGATCGTCTCACAAAAAAGCAAGACACAATGTGGTGAAGCTTACCTAAAAATGAAAGTGTTATGGTTGCTATAATGTTGAATGAATGAACAAAATATAAAACCAAAAGGTCCCAACCATCCTGGATACAGCAGGACAGTCCCAGATTGGATCTACACCTCGCTGTCCTAGGCGGTCTCTGCTGAATGTCCCTCTCTGCCATAATGCCCCCTCTAACATCTCCTGACAGGGTAGAAATGATAAATGGGTGTAGCCAAAATGTAGCCATGGCACGCAATGCAGGTCACCTGGTCTGTCCCTTTTTCTATTCTATGAATGTTGAGAGGTATAGAACTGCATGACAGGAGAAAAAATAGCTTCTCCTCGGCTGACTAAGAACGAAGGACTGAAGTGGACAAAAAAACTCATTTGTGTTCAGCCAGCCAAGAAAATATATTTCTTCTGGTGTCACAGTGCTTCTTCAACAGTGCCGGTATACATATATGCTTAGGACACCGCTCCCCTTCACAATTGAGACACAGGTCTCGGAGCTGTTTTTTCAGACTGCAGCCAGTCCTGACATGTGACTAGGATGGGCTGCCGTTTAATAAAATGGCTCCAGTCACGAAATTCACTCTTGGAGAACCCCTTGAACAGAATAGTTGGCTGCTAAGAATACCCTTAAGGCTGCCATCACACTAGCAGTATTTGGTCAGTATTTTACATCAGTATTTGTAAGCCAAAACCAGGAGTGGGTAATAAATGCAGAAGTGGTGCATATGTTTCTATTATACTTTTCCTCTAATTGTTCCACTCCTGGTTTTGGCTTACAAATACTGGTGTAAAATACTGACCAAATACTGCTAGTGTAATGGTAGCCTAAGACTGCTATGCCAGTTTGAGGAGGCACTATATACAGTTAGATATATTTGGACAATGCCACAAATCTTGTCATTGTAGCTGTTTACCAAAACATATTCAAGATATAGATATATAATCAACTAGATGGTGGCCCGATTCTAACGCATTGGGTATTCTAGAATATGCATGTCCACGTGGTATATTGCCCAGTGACGTAGTATATTGCCCAGCCACGTAGTATATTGCACAGCGACGGAGTATACAGCACAGAGCCACGTAGTATACAGACTTAAAATAAAAAATAAACATATACTCACCCTCCGAAATCCTGTTGAAGTCCTGGCCCTGTGTGCGGTGCATGCGGCAGCTTCCGGTCCCAGGGTTGGTATGGGCGCAGGACCTGTGATGACGTCGCGGTCACATGACCGTGACGTCATGGCAGGTCCTTGTCGCATACCATCCTTGCCACCGGAACCTGCCGCTTGCATGGAGCGGTCACCAGAGCGTCGTGAGGAGCGGGAAAGGCGCCGGAAGGTAAGTATATGATGATTTTTTATTTTTTTTTATAATTTTTAACATTAGATCTTTTTACTATTGAGGCTGCATAGGCAACATCAATAGTAAAAAAGCTGGTCACACATGGTTATTAGCAGCGTTAATGGAGTGTGTTACACCGCGGCATAACGTGGTCCATTAGTGCTGCCATTAACCCTTTGTGAGCGCTGACTGGAGGGGAGTACGGAGCGGGCACTGACTGCGGGGAGGAAGGAGCGTCCATGTTGCCTCCGGACTGCACCTGTCGCTGAATGGTCGTGGGCGTTTTGCCACGACCAATCAGCGACTTGGATTCCATGACAGACAGAGGCCGCGACCAATGAATATCCGTGACAGAAGGACAGACAGAAAGACGGAAGTGACCCTTAGACAATTATATAGTAGATATGGGCTTAATGTGCAGACTCCCAACTTTAATTTTATAGTATTCACATCCTAATTGGAGTAAAGGTTTAGGAAATACAGTTATGTAATATGTAAATGCGAATTTTTAAAGGGGCAAAAAGTAATTGGACAATTATATAAAAAGGTGTTTAATAGTCTGCATTGCCTATGCAGTCATTATTCCACAACAAAAGGGGAGAAGCCAGCGCTGCTTGTGGTCAGAACACAATTTGAAAAGTGCAAATGCACATATTAATTTCTGACTGTATATCAAAATGAGATATTTAGCAAACAATTGATCAATTCTTTGAGCCACCCCGCCACGTCATGGCAATCTCTTGGGGCAGTCCTGCTCTACGTTTTTATATTCGCTGTGCCATTACGGCCTCCTTAATATGTAGGAGAAAGACCACGTTAGTCCCGCTGTACTTTTTTTTATGTTTTACTCACTGTGCCATTACGGCCTCCTAAATGTGTTAAAAGCGGGACCATATTGAAGGCAAACCGTACCTTATTCCAGCCTTAAGTAAGCAAGTAAAAGGTCTGGAGCGGATGCCAGGTGAGCATTTGCATTTGGAAGCTGTTGCTGTGAACCCACAACATGTGGTCAAAGGAGCTCTCAATGGCAGAATAACAGGCCATTACTAGGCTGAAAAAAAAGAACTCCATCAGAAAGATAGCAGAAATGATATGAGTGGCCAAATCAATGGTTTGGTACACTTTACAAAAAAAAAAAAGTTCACTGGTGAGCTTGGAAACTAAAAAAGGCCTGGACATCCACAGAAGACAACACTCCTTCCCAATATCCACTCTAGTGAAGAACACTCTCCAGTAAGTAGGTGTTTCAGTATCTAAGTCTACCATAAAGAGAAGGCAAATACAGATGGTTCACCACAAGGTGCAAACCATTAATTGGCCTTAAAAATAGAAATGCCAATTTAGATTTTGCCATAAAACACCTGAAGAAGCCAGCACAGTTCTAGAAAATCATTCATTGAACAGATGAAACTATCACTATATCTCAACAACGCCATCAAGCATGCATTTCGCATGACAAAAACTTTTGAAGAAAAACTCATAATCAAGCAATAACTCAAGTCAACTGGAGTAAAAGCCTGGCACAGTATCACAAATGAGGAAATCCAGCTTTTGGTGAAGAACATGACTTCCAGACTTCAGGCAGTCATTACCAGCAAAAGATTCTCTAAAAAGTATTAAAAATGAACATTGTATTTATTAATTTAAATTTGTACAATTACTTTTGAGCCCCTGAAATGAGGAGGCTTTGTAGAAAAATGGTTGCAATTCATACATTTTTCACAGGATATCTTTGTGCTACCCCTTTAATTAAACCTGAAAGTCTTCACTTCAATTACATCTCAGTTGTTTCATTTTAAATCCAGAATAGGGACATGCAGAGACCTAATCAGGAAGATTCAGGCACTATCCAAATATTTCTGGACCTAACTGTATATGGTCTATGTGAAAGAAGACCAACTCCTGGTCATTCATTTGTTTTGTTTTTTTTTCTGGGGGCATAAATAGGTAGTGATGCTTAGCTCTTAGCCACTATTAAATATTATGTAAACTCTAGAGAGCAGAGGCTCTTTTTAAACTCAAATTCACAGAATTTTTTTGAATAATTCGATTTGCGTTAGGGAATGTACAAATGTTATTCTAACCCTGTGTGGATGCGTGGGTCTTAACAGTGGCTAACGTTTAAAAGTAATTTCAATTGTAATGTTCTCATATATTATGTATCTTGCAGATTTCCGGTAAATGTGATCTCATTTGCGTCATTTAATTTCCATTATTTTGGTGGTGAGAAGCACAATCTCGTCTATTGTCTGTTTCACATGTCAGCAAATCTGGCTCCGGCTGAAGAACATGGTCATGCCTGAGCCAACTGCACATCAGTGATTGCACATACCAGAGGGATTCTACTCCAGTTCACAATTTCCAAACTTCCTGGGTGCTTTGGTTGAAAAGCACATTTGTGTTGATTATTATTATCTTTATTTATATAGCGCCAACATATGCCGTAGAGCTTTACAGTTTAACAAGTCAAGTAACAATGTTTAAAATAATACAATAATTAAAGGCAAAATAAGATGACCCTGCTAGTCAGAGCTTACAATCTGCAATGAGGTGAGGGAGACGCAAAGTACGGGTGCTTATTTACAATGATGGTCCAGCCATCTTGAGGGAGTGGGGGATAGATAAAGGCTGCATGAGGTTGTCGCGAACCAGTATTTGTGGTGCTGTTGGGTGCGGTGGAGTTTGACGGAGGTTTATTCTCAGATAGATAGTTAATGGCAGTGGCGTAACTACAAAGTTAGGGGCCCCGTGCGAACTTCCAAATGGGGCCCCCCCCCTGCAGCCCTGCCATACAACCCAATGTAACCCCCATAGAATAATGGCCACACATGATGCTCAATACTGTATAACGGCCACCACACATGATGCTGCATACTGTATAATGGCCACACATGATGCTCCATAGTGTATAATGGGCACACATGATGCTCCATAGTGTATAATGGCCACACATTGCTCCATACTGTATAATGGCCAGACAGTGCTCCATACTGTATAATGACCACCCACACATAGTGCTCCATAGTGTATAACGGCCACACAGTTCTCCATACTGTATAATGATCCCACATAATGCTCAATACTGTATAATGACCACAAATGATGCTCCATACTGTATAACGGCCACACATGATGCTCAATACTGTATAATGACCCCCCTCCTGTATGCATGGCTCATCTCCCTCCTATCCCATATACATAGCTCATATTACCCCTCCTGCATGCATGACTCATATCTCCCCATGTATGCATGGCTCATATTCCCCCCCTGTATGCATGGCTTATATTCCCCCCTGTATGCATGGCTCATATTCCGCCCCTGTATGCATGGCTTATATTCCCCCTGTATGCATGGCTCATATTCCCCCCCCCCGTATGCATGGCTTATATTCCCCCCTGCATGGCTTATATTCCCCCCTGCATGGCTCATATTCCCCCCTGCATGGCTCATATTCCCCCCTGCATGGCTCATATTCCCCCCTGCATGGCTCATATTCCCCCCTGCATGGCTCATATTCCCCCCTGCATGGCTCATATCCCCCCCTGCATGGCTTATATTCCCCCCTGCATGGCTCATATCCCCCCCTGCATGGCTTATATTCCCCCCTGCATGGCTCATATCCCCCCCTGCATGGCTTATATTCCCCCCTGCATGGCTTATATTCCCCCCTGTATGCAGGCTTATCTCTCCGCTCCTGCTCGGCGCGCCGGCTTATGTCCTCCTTCATCCCCCGTCCCTCCGGCCCTCATACTCACCTGTCTTCCCACTGCACGGCCGTGCCGACATCCCTCGCGCTCTGTCCCGACTCCAGGCGGCGGCGCCGGCGCAGCACCTTCTTCCTGCTTGAGCGGTCATGTGACACCGTTCATTAAGATCATGAATATGCGCATATTCATGATCTTAATGAGCGGTGTCACGTGACCGCTCAAGCAGGAACGAGCTGCAGTGCAGACGCCGAGACCATCGCTGGAGCAGGGTGAGTATTCAAGGCAGCGGCAGCGGCGGCGGCGGGGGGGGGGGGGCCCTGGAGCGGGGGGAGGCACTGCCAGTCCGAGCCTGCCTGCCGGGCCCGGGCCCCTGACCTGCCGGGCCCGGTCGCGCTGGCGACCGCTGGGACCGCGGTAGTTACGCCACTGGTTAATGGGCTACACACACACACACACACACACGTAAAAGGACTTTGAATAGGGAATGTGATCGGTCGCTATGAACAGATGTGTTTTGAAAGAGTACCTAAAACTGTGTAAGTTGTGGATAGTCCTAATTTCTTGGAGTAGAGCATTCAAGAGGATTGCCGCAGCGAGGGAGAAGTCTTGGAGTCGGGAGGTACGGATTACTGCACAGGTTAGTCCAAAGTTGCTTGTAGAGCGTAACAAGGGGGTAGGTTGATAAACAGAAATGAGGGAGATGTAGGGGAGTGCTGCACTGTGGAGAACTTTGTGGGTGAGAACAAGCAGTTTGAATTGGATCCTGTAATGAATGGGCAGCCAGTGCAATGACTATCGAAGACACATCCGAGTACAGATTAGCCAGATGGATAACCCTGGTTGCTGCATTAAGGATAGACTGGAGAGGGGAAAGTAGAGTGAGGGGGAGGCCAATTAATAGAGCATTACAGTAGTCAAGGCAGGAGTGGATCAGGGCAACAGTGAGGGTTTTTGCTGTTAACTTGGTGAGAAAGGGGCGGATTCTAGAGATGCTCTTTAGGTGTAAGCGGCAAGAGATTGTGCATGGGAGGTGATGGAAAGTTTGGTGTCAAAAAGAACACCCAGACAGCCTGCCTGCTGCCTAGGCATTATTATGGTGTCACCCACGGAGAGGGAGATGTCAGATTTAGGGAGGTTAGTAGACAGCGGGAGTAGTATATACATACATGTTTAATAATTTGCTCAAAGGTCTTTTCTGGTATAGAATCAGACTCACCGGCCTATAGTTCCCTGGGTCCACCTTCTTCCCCCTTTTGAAGATAGGAATATTTGCTCTTCTCCAGTCTTCTGGTACTTTTCCTGTTCTCCAAGAATTTTCGAAGATTATGGAGAGTGGTTCAAAAATTTCTTCTGCTATCTCCTTCAGTACTCTGAGATGTAATTCATCTGGACCTACAGACTTGAATTCATTTATGTTAGCTAAGTATTCCTTCACTATCTTTCAGTTTATAGATATCCTGGATTTTTCTATTCCTTTAATAGGACAGTGAAGATCAGTTGATGTTGCATTTCTTTTCTGAGATAAAACAGATGCAAAATAGGAATTTAAAAGTTCGGCCTTAACATCCTTTCATACCATTTCATCATTTTCATCCTGTAAAAATCCTATAGCATCGTTGACTTTTCTTTTACTTTTGATGTATCCTTATCCTTTTTTTTATTGATTTTGACGTCTCTTGCAAGTCTTAATTCATGGACAGCTTTAGATAATCTGATTCATGCCCAGCAAGTTCTGCAGACTGCATTATAATCTTCTTTAGATATACCTCCCTCTTTCCATTTGATAAACATTTTTTCTTCCTGTTTAGCATGTGTTTAAGTTCTGTGTTCATCCATGAGAATGAGAGTGTTAGAACTGGGGGGATGACCTGGAAAATGTATTGTGGGGACAGGAGTATGCAGACTCTACCACCAAGTCTGTTTGGTCTCGGGCAATGGAAAAATTGTAAGGCTATGTTTCCACAATCAGGAAATGTAGCACTATGGACGCAGCAGATACCCTGCTCCGCCCAAAGCGCCACCCCCTTTTTGTACGTGCGGTAATTCCGCATGTGTTCATACACACATGCGGAATCACCACATCGTATTCATAGACGCTCCATCTACGCAAGATAAGTAGACATGCTGCGGTCTAGAAAGACGCGCTGCATGTGCATAAACACAAGGCCGCCAGATGCGGCCGTGCGCACATAGTGGAGATGGGATTTCATAAAATCCCCTCCACTATGCTGTAACATCTGGAGGCTGCGGATTGGACGCTGTGGATGTATGCAAATCCGAATGTGTTACGCCACATGGAAACATACCCTAAGCCGCCATAGGAAATAGATGGATTTTATTTCCGATCTTCCGGTTTCCCAGAGGATGTCGGTTATCTGGGTTGTTTGTGACCGGTTCTCTAAGGTGGTTCATTTGGTGCCTTTGCCTAAATTGCCTTCCTCTTCGGATTTGGTTCCGTTGTTTTTTCAGCATGTGGTCTGTTTGCATGGTATTCCGGAGAATATTGTGTCCGACAGAGGTTCCCAGTTTGTTTCTAGGTTTTGGCGGGCCTTTTGTGCTAGGCTGGGCATTGATTTGTCTTTTTCTTCTGCGTTTCATCCTCAGACAAATGGCCAGACCGAGCGAACTAATCAGACTTTGGAGACTTATTTGAGATGCTTTGTGTCTGCTGATCAGGATGATTGGGTGGCTTTCTTGCCATTGGCCGAGTTTGCCCTTAATAATCGGGCTAGTTCGGCTACTTTGGTTTCGCCTTTCTTATGTAATTTTGGTTTTCATCCTCGTTTTTCTTCTGGGCAGGTTGAGCCTTCTGACTGTCCTGGTGTGGATTCTGTGGTTGACAGGTTGCAGCACATTTGGGCTCATGTGGTGGACAATTTGGTGTTGTCTCAGGGGGAGGCTCAACGTTTTGCTAACCATCGTCGGCGTGTGGGTTCCCGGCTTCGGGTTGGGGATTTGGTCTGGTTGTCTTCCCGTCATGTTCCTATGAAGGTTGAAGGTTTCTTCTCCTAAGTTTAAGCCTCGGTTTATTGGTCCTTATAGGATTTCTGAGATTATTAATCCGTTGTCTTTTCGACTGGCGCTTACGGCCTCTTTTGCGATCCATAATGTCTTCCATAGATCTTTATTGCGGAAATATGTGGAGCCCGTTGTTCCCTCTGTTGATCCTCCGGCCCCTGTGTTGGTTGATGGGGAGTGGGAATATGTTGTTGAGAAGATTTTGGATTCCCGTTTTTCGAGGCGGAAGCTTCAGTACCTTGTCAAATGGAAGGGTTATGGCCAGGAGGATAATTCTTGGGTTTTTGCCTCTGATGTCCATGCCGCTGATTTGGTTCGTGCCTTTCATCTGGCTCATCCTGATCGGCCTGGGGGCTCTGGTGAGGGTTCGGTAACACCTCCTCAAGGGGGGGTACTGTTGTGAATTCTGCTTTTGGGCTCCCTCCGGTGGTTGTAGGTGGTAATGCAGTTGTCCCTGGGCTGCAGTCCTGGACAGGTGTATCTGCTGATTGCAATTCTGACTGGGGTATTTAGGTTTGCAGGACTCATTAGTCCTTGCCAGTTGTCAATGTTTCTTGGGAAGTGTTGGATCTCTGTCTGGCTTCTCCTGCTTGCTGCCAATTCAGCAAAGATAAGTGTTATGGCTGGCAATCAGGCAACACAGCGTGCAGTAATCAGCGCACATACAGAGATCTGGCAATAACCAAAAACAATAGGACGAGCTCTGAGACGTGGAATATCTGTAGACTGCAGTACCTGATCTATCCTCACACAACTATAAGCAGCAGTGGATTGCGCCTATCACTACCTATGCAACTCGGCACTGCCTGAGGAGCTGACTAGCCTGAAGATAGAAATACAAGCCTGACTTACCTCAGAGAAATACCCCAAAGGAATAGGCAGCCCCCCACATATAATGACTGTTAGCAAGATGAAAAGACAAACGTAGGAATGAAATAGATTCAGCAAAGTGAGGCCCGATATTCTAGACAGAGCGAGGATAGCAAAGAGAACTATGCAGTCTACAAAAAACCCTAAAACGAAAACCACGCAAAGGGGCAAAAAGACCCACCGTGCCGAACTAACAGCACGGCGGTGCACCCCTTTGCTTCTCAGAGCTTCCAGCAAAAGTTAATAGCAAGCTGGACAGAAAAAACAGAAAACAAACTAGAAGCACTTATCTAGCAGAGCAGCAGGCCCAAGGAAAGATGCAGTAGCTCAGATCCAACACTGGAACATTGACAAGGAGCAAGGAAGACAGACTCAGGTGGAGCTAAATAGCAAGGCAGCCAACGAGCTCACCAAAACACCTGAGGGAGGAAGCCCAGAGACTGCAATACCACTTGTGACCACAGAAGTGAACTCAGCCACAGAATTCACAACAGTACCCCCCCTTGAGGAGGGGTCACCGAACCCTCACCAGAACCCCCAGGCCGACCAGGATGAGCCACATGAAAGGCACGAACAAGATCTGGGGCATGGACATCAGAGGCAAAAACCCAGGAATTATCTTCCTGAGCATAACCCTTCCATTTGACCAGATACTGGAGTTTCCGTCTAGAGACACGAGAATCCAAAATCTTCTCCACAATATACTCCAATTCCCCCTCCACCAAAACAGGGGCAGGAGGCTCCACAGATGGAACCATAGGTGCCACGTATCTCCTCAACAACGACCTATGGAATACATTATGTATGGAAAAGGAGTCTGGGAGGATCAGACGAAAAGACACCGGATTGAGAATCTCAGAAATCCTATACGGACCAATAAAACGAGGTTTAAATTTAGGAGAGGAAACCTTCATAGGAATATGACGAGAAGATAACCAAACCAGATCCCCAACACGAAGTCGGGGTCCCACACGGCGTCTGCGATTAGCGAAAAGCTGAGCCTTCTCCTGGGACAAGGTCAAATTGTCCACTACCTGAGTCCAGATCTGCTGCAACCTGTCCACCACAGAATCCACACCAGGACAGTCCGAAGACTCAACCTGTCCTGAAGAGAAACGAGGATGGAACCCAGAATTGCAGAAAAATGGAGAGACCAAGGTAGCCGAGCTGGCCCGATTATTAAGGGCGAACTCAGCCAACGGCAAAAATGACACCCAATCATCCTGGTCAGCGGAAACAAAACATCTCAGATATGTTTCCAAGGTCTGATTGGTTCGTTCGGTCTGGCCATTAGTCTGAGGATGGAAGGCCGAGGAGAAAGATAGGTCAATGCCCATCCTACCACAAAAGGCTCGCCAGAACCTCGAGACAAACTGGGAACCTCTGTCAGAAACAATATTCTCAGGAATGCCATGTAAACGAACCACATGCTGGAAGAACAAAGGCACCAAATCAGAGGAGGAAGGCAATTTAACCAAGGGCACCAGATGGACCATTTTAGAAAAGCGATCACAGACCACCCAAATGACCGACATTTTTTGAGAAACGGGAAGGTCAGAAATGAAATCCATCGAAATATGTGTCCAAGGCCTCTTCGGGACCGGCAAGGGCAAAAGCAACCCACTGGCACGTGAACAGCAGGGCTTAGCCCTAGCACAAATTCCACAGGACTGCACAAAAGCACGCACATCCCGTGACAGAGATGGCCACCAGAAGGATCTAGCAACCAACTCCCTGGTACCAAAGATTCCTGGATGACCGGCCAGCACCGAACAATGAAGTTCAGAGATAACTTTACTAGTCCACCTATCAGGAACGAACAGTTTCTCGGCCGGACAACGATCAGGTTTATTAGCCTGAAATTTCTGCAACACTCTCCGCAAATCAGGGGAGATGGCAGACACAATGACTCCTTCCTTGAGGATACTCGCCGGCTCAGATAACCCCGGAGAGTCGGGCACAAAACTCCTAGACAGAGCATCCGCCTTCACATTTTTAGAGCCCGGAAGGTATGAAATCACAAAATCAAAACGAGCAAAAAATAACGACCAACGGGCCTGTCTAGGATTCAAGCGCTTGGCAGACTCAAGATAAGTAAGGTTCTTATGATCAGTCAATACCACCACGCGATGCTTAGCACCCTCAAGCCAATGACGCCACTCCTCGAATGCCCACTTCATGGCCAGCAACTCTCGGTTGCCCACATCATAATTACGCTCAGCAGCAGAAAATTTCCTGGAAAAGAAAGCACATGGTTTGAACACTGAGCAACCAGAACCTCTCTGTGACAAAACCGCCCCTGCACCAATCTCAGAAGCATCAACCTCGACCTGGAACGGAAGAGAAACATCAGGTTGACACAACACAGGGGCACAGCAAAAACGACGCTTCAACTCCTGAAAAGCTTCCACGGCAGCAGAAGACCAATTAACCAAATCAGCACCCTTCTTGGTCAAATCGGTCAATGGTCTGGCAATGCTAGAAAAATTACAGATGAAGCGACGATAAAAATTAGCAAAGCCCAGGAATTTCTGCAGACTTTTTAGAGATGTCGGCTGAGTCCAATCCTGGATGGCCTGAACCTTAACCGGATCCATCTCGATAGTAGAAGGGGAAAAGATGAACCCCAAAAATGAAACTTTCTGCACACCGAAGAGACACTTTGATCCCTTCACGAACAAGGAATTAGCACGCAGTACCTGGAAAACCATTCTGACTTGCTTCACATGAGACTCCCAATCATCTGAGAAGATCAAAATGTCATCCAAGTAAACAATCAAGAATTTATCCAGATACTCACGGAAAATGTCATGCATAAAAGACTGAAAAACAGATGGAGCATTGGCAAGTCCGAACGGCATCACCAGATACTCAAAATGACCCTCGGGCGTATTAAATGCCGTTTTCCATTCATCTCCCTGCCTGATTCTCACCAGATTATACGCACCACGAAGATCAATCTTAGTAAACCAACTAGCCCCCTTAATCTGAGCAAACAAGTCAGAAATCAATGGCAAGGGATACTGAAACTTAACAGTGATCTTATTAAGAAGGCGGTAATCAATACACGGTCTTAGCGAACCATCCTTCTTGGCTACAAAAAAGAACCCTGCTCCCAATGGTGACGACGATGGGCGAATATGTCCCTTCTCCAGGGACTCCTTCACATAACTGCGCATAGCGGTGTGTTCAGGTACGGACAAATTAAATAAACGACCCTTAGGGAATTTACTACCAGGAATCAAATCGATAGCACAATCACAATTCCTATGCGGAGGTAGGGCATCAGACTTGGACTCTTCAAATACATCCTGAAAGTCCGACAAGAACTCTGGGATGTCAGAAGGAATGGATGACGAAATAGACAAAAATGGAACATCACCATGTACTCCCTGACAACCCCAGCTGGTTACCGACATAGAGTTCCAATCCAATACTGGATTATGGGTTTGTAGCCATGGCAACCCCAACACGACCACATCATGCAAATTATGCAGTACCAGAAAGCGAATAACTTCCTGATGTGCAGGAGCAATGCACATGGTCAGCTGGGCCCAGTACTGAGGCTTATTCTTGGCCAAAGGTGTAGCATCAATTCCTCTCAACGGAATAGGACACCGCAAAGGCTCCAAGAAAAATCCACAACGTTTAGCATAATCCAAATCCATCAGATTCAGGGCAGCGCCTGAATCCACAAACGCCATGACAGAATACGATGACAAAGAGCACATTAAGGTAATGGACAAAAGGAATTTGGACTGTACAGTACCAATAACGGCAGAGCTATCGAACCGCCTAGTGCGTTTAGGACAATTAGAAATAGCATGAGTAGAATCACCACAATAGAAACACAGTCTGTTCAGACGTCTGTGTTCTTGCCGTTCTACTTTAGTCATAGTCCTGTCGCACTGCATAGGCTCAGGTTTACTCTCAGACAATACCGCCAGATGGTGCACAGATTTACGCTCGCGCAAGCGACGACCGATCTGAATGGCCAAGGACATAGACTCATTCAAACCAGCAGGCATAGGAAATCCCACCATTACATCCTTAAGAGCTTCAGAGAGACCCTTTCTGAACAAAGCCGCTAGTGCAGATTCATTCCACAGAGTGAGTACTGACCACTTCCTAAATTTCTGACAATATACTTCTACATCATCCTGACCCTGGCATAAAGCCAGCAGATTTTTCTCAGCCTGATCCACTGAATTAGGCTCATCGTAAAGCAATCCCAGCGCCTGGAAAAATGCATCAACATTACTCAATGCAGAATCTCCTGGTGCAAGAGAAAACGCCCAGTCCTGTGGGTCGCCACGCAAAAAAGAAATAATAATCAAAACCTGTTGAATAGGATTACCAGAAGAATGAGGTTTCAAGGCCAAAAATAGCTTACAATTATTTCTGAAGCTCAGGAACTTAGTTCTGTCACCAAAAAACAAATCAGGAATCGGAATTCTTGGTTCTAGCATCGATTTCTGATCAATAGTATCTTGAATCTTTTGTACATTTACAACGAGATTATCCATTGAGGAGCACAGAGCCTGAATATCCATGTCCACAGCTGTGTCCTGAAGCACTCTAATGTCTAGGGGAAAAAAAAGACTGAAGACAGAGCTAAGAAAAAAAAAATGATGTCAGGATTTCTTTTTTCCCTCTATTGGGAATCATTGGTGTGGCTCCTTGTACTGTTATGGCTGGCAATCAGGCAACACAGCGTGCAGTAATCAGCGCACATACAGAGATCTGGCAATAACCAAAAACAATAGGACGAGCTCTGAGACGTGGAATATCTGTAGACTGCAGTACCTGATCTATCCTCACACAACTATAAGCAGCAGTGGATTGCGCCTATCACTACCTATGCAACTCGGCACTGCCTGAGGAGCGGACTAGCCTGAAGATAGAAATACAAGCCTGACTTACCTCAGAGAAATACCCCAAAGGAATAGGCAGCCCCCCACATATAATGACTGTTAGCAAGATGAAAAGACAAACGTAGGAATGAAATAGATTCAGCAAAGTGAGGCCCGATATTCTAGACAGAGCGAGGATAGCAAAGAGAACTATGCAGTCTACAAAAAACCCTAAAACGAAAACCACGCAAAGGGGCAAAAAGACCCACCGTGCCGAACTAACAGCACGGCGGTGCACCCCTTTGCTTCTCAGAGCTTCCAGCAAAAGTTAATAGCAAGCTGGACAGAAAAAACAGAAAACAAACTAGAAGCACTTATCTAGCAGAGCAGCAGGCCCAAGGAAAGATGCAGTAGCTCAGATCCAACACTGGAACATTGACAAGGAGCAAGGAAGACAGACTCAGGTGGAGCTAAATAGCAAGGCAGCCAACGAGCTCACCAAAACACCTGAGGGAGGAAGCCCAGAGACTGCAATACCACTTGTGACCACAGAAGTGAACTCAGCCACAGAATTCACAACAGATAAGTGTCTGTCTCTTTTTCTATGGCACACAAGCTGTGTGCTTGTTTTTTGATTGTATTCCTGCTCTGAGTGTAGGAGTCTCTGGAGTTGCAGATATACGTTCCACATCTTTAGTTAGATGGAGGAATTTTTTGTATAATCTGCTGTGGATATTTTTGGAAGGGTTTTAATACTGACCGCACAGAACTCTGTCCTATCTTTTCCTATTTTAGCTAGAGTGTCCTCTTTTGCTAAATCCTGTTTTCTGCCTGTGTTTGTCTTTCCTCTCCTACTCACAGCCAATATTTGTGGGGGGCTGCCTATCCTTTGGGGTTCTGCTCTGAGGCAAGGTAATATTCCTATTTCCATCTATAGGGGTATTTAGTCCTCCGGCTGTGACGAGGTGTCTAGGGTTTGTTAGGTACACCCCACGGCTACTTCTAGTTGCGGTGTTAAGATCAGGATTTGCGGTCAGTATAGTTACCACTTACTCCAGTGAAAGTTTTCATGCTGCTCCAAGGTCACCGGATCATAACAGGACCTGGATGGCCTCTGTGTTGGATGGTCCTGGGCAGGGGCGGACATACCGCATGTGCAGCCGGTGCGGCTGCACAGGGGCCCAGAGGTGGAGGGGGGCCCCTGCAGGACGGCTAATAATGAGGGCAATCTGGCCCCGAGGCTCCAAGGGGCCCCTGACCAGATTGCCCTCATGTGCGGTAAACTCCGCTGCCTGCAAAAGAAAATGGCAACGGAGTGAGATGCAGCGATCCGTTCTGCTCCCTTCCCGCGTTTCCTGTCTCTCACACAGCGTTGCTGTGCCAGAGAGAGGAAGCTGCCAGCGACGGTGATCCCCAGAGAGGCAGGTGTGTGTGTGTGTGCAGTCTTCTTCCCCCTGTGAGCTCCTCTTCCCCTCGCACTGCTCTGCAGCACACTAAACACCCGTGATTGCTGACTGTTCAGACTCGATCTGCAACTTCACTTCAACTCCGACAAAGCTCTTGCTCTGCGTGTGCTGAATTGGAGGACAGTGAAGTCACATTAGTAGCAGGAGAATGTGCTGGGGGGAGGTAAGGAGAAAAGGGCGCTCCTCCCTCTGGATTCACTTTACTGAGCATGCAATAACAAAGAACGGACAAATTGCTGTCAGATAAACTTTACAGCCAAAGCTTTGTAGCAGTCCTATGCAGCACGGCCAGGCTCCTTCTAGGAGACCCAGCAGCTGTGGAGGAGGCTGGCAGCAGGTCCTCAAGGAGAGCTGTGTGCAGGGGGTCGTCCACTGCAGACCATCCCCTCTGCCACCTGCTGCACTCCTATGACAGCAAAGGAACCAGAGAATAAAGCTAGGTTCCCATTCGTTTAGGGCAATCCGTTAAGCGCATAGCGCTAGCGGATTGCGTTAACGCAATGTTTCTTTTTGGTCCGCGTTCGCCGTCCCCGCTAGCGCAGATCCCCGATCTGCGGTAGCGAGGGACGGACCTCGGACGCAAGAGAACGGACCTTCTTCACAAGAGAACGGCACATCGCTAGCACGTGCCGAAAATGGCACGCGCTAGCGATGCGCTACAGGCAGAAATAACATTGCTGTCAATGGGTGCGCTAACGGACCCGTTGCGCGGCGTTAATTGCGACATTTTCGCTGTGCAACGTTGTCCGTTAGCGTTAACCCATTAACGCAATGGGAACCCAGCCTAAAGGTACCGTCACACATAACAATATCGTTAACGATATCGTTGCTTTTGTGACGTATCAACGATATATCGTTAACAAAATCGTTATGTGTGACAGCGACCAATGATCAGGCCCCTGCTGGGAGATCGTTGGTCACTGGGGAAAGTCCAGAACTTTATTTCGTCGCTGGATCACCCGCTGACATCGCTGAATCGGCGTGTGTGACGCCAATTCAGCGATGTCTTCACTAGTAACCAGGGTAAACATCGGATTACTAAGCGCAGGGCCGCTTAGTAACCCGATGTTTACCCTGGTTACCATTGTAAATGTAAAAAAAAAAACACTACATACTTACATTCCCGGTGTCTGGTCAGGTCCCTCGGCGCTCTGCTTCCCTGCACTGACTGTCAGAGACGGCCGGCCGTAAAGCACAGCACAGCGGTGACATCACCGCTGTGCTTTACGGCCGGCGCTCAGTGCGGGAAGCTGAAGGCGAGGGACCTGACCAGACACCGGGAATGTAAGTATGTAGTGTTTTTTTTTTTACATTTACAATGGTAACCAGGGTAAACATCGGGTTACTAAGCGCGGCCCTGCGCTTAGTAACCCGATGTTTACCCTGGTTACCCGGGGACTTCGGCAACGTTGGTCGCTGGAGAGCTGTCTGTGTGACAGCTCTCCATCGACCAAACAGCGACGCTGCAGCGATCGACATCGTTGTCTATATCGCTGCAGCGTCGCTTAATGTGACGGTACTTTAAGATGCAAAATATATGGGATTTTACTTTCTCTTTATCTGTATCTATCCATCCCATATCTATAATCTATCTATTATCTATCTCCTATCTATCTACTATCTATTATCTATCTATGTATTATCTATGTATCTCCTATCTATCTCCTATCTATCTCCTATCTATGTATCTCCTATCTATCTATTACCTATCCATCTATCTATTATCTGTATCTCCTATCTATCTCATATCTATTATCTACAGTATCTGTCTATCTATTATCTATCTATCTATCCCATATCTATCTTCTATATATCTATCATCTATCTATCCATCTTTCTCTCTATTATCTATCTATTATCTATCATCTATCTACTAGCTATTATCTATCATCTGTCTATATTTATTATCTATCATCTGTCTATCTATATCTATCTGTCCATCTATCTCATGTCTATCTACCCCCAACAATGGCAGCTCCTGGTGTATTTGGGAACTTGGGCAATGGAGACCCAATGGACCAGCTATGCGACTAACACTAAAGGCCTCTGTGCACATTAAAGAGCTCAACACAATTTGATCATTCTTGCAGGTCCAAGAGAGCAATTAATGTAGAATCGGACCCCCCGAATCTCCCCAAAGGTGGAGAAAAGGATCAGGCTCTTTGAACGTTAACTACTGATCCTCTTCCTCCTGTGAGATAATCCACCATCAGTGTCTGGTAATGGCTTACTCCCCACTCCTGTTGGAAGCCCCTACATCTTGCCTTGCGCAGGCGTGTACTATGGAGGACAGAGAATGAACTTCAATCCAATATTGCAGCCAGTAGGCAGCCGGCGGGTAAGGAAAGGGTGAATCAAACACCCGATAACCCCGCCTCTATGGATGAAAATTGTTCCCTCCAAATTCAGGTGACAGAGTCCCTTTAACAGAATGTCCTTTCTGCATATACTTCACCAGTTGTGGGGAAAAGGCAATGATGGTGGTGGTGGAAAGGACAATAATGGGGGTGGTGGAGGAGAAAGCAATGATGGAGGTGGTGAAGAGGGCAATGATGGGAGTGGTGGGGAAGGCAATGATGGAGCTGGTGAAAAGGGCAATGATTGGGGTGGGGGAGAGGACAATAATGGGATGCGGGGGGGAAGAGGACAAGATGGGTGTGGGGGATTGGGATGGGAAGAAGGGGGATTTATAATGAATTTAGGAACAGGGAAGGTGGAGGAAGTATATAGCACAGTCCCTTAGTATATAGCGTACTCGCTTATTATTTTATGATGCCGTCCCATATTTTATAGCTTCCTCTGCTGTTATGTACAGTGCTGTCTCTTACATAGTGTATTCTTGTTATTTTTGTTATTCACAGCGCCCTCTTTTATTACATAGTCCCCTCTCTTGTTAGATGTAAAATGACTGCTGATGGAGGAGCCAGTGACCAGACGACCAGTCCATCAGCTCCTCCATTAGAAAAGAAGCATTCCCATGCTCCATCAGCAATAATTGCATTATACAGCTAACAAGACAGGACAGTATGTAATAAAAAATCAGGGCTCTATATAATCCAATATGTAAGGGACGGTACTGTACATGACAAGAGAGGGCACTGTATAATAAGGGACGGCAATATACATAACAAAGGAGACTATGTAATATATATACATGTATGTGTGTTTGGCTTTATATATATATATATATATATATATATATATATATATATATAATGTAGCTTTGGAGAGGGGCCCACAGACACATTTCTTGCACAGGGGCCCCAAGCTGTCAGTGTCCGCCCCTGGTCCTGGGAGTAGGACCGGATCACTGAATTCCTGTTTATACCAAGGAAGGTGACGGGCACAAGGGGGCATTCTTTGCGTCTGGAGGAGAGAAGGTTTTTCCACCAACATAGAAGAGGATTCTTTACTGTTAGGGCAGTGAGAATCTGGAATTGCTTGCCTGAGGAGGTTGTGATGGCGAACTCAGTCGAGGGGTTCAAGAGAGGCCTGGATGTCTTCCTGGAGCAGAACAATATTGTATCATACAATTATTAGGTTCTGTAGAAGGACGTAGATCTGGGTATTTATTATGATGGAATATAGGCTGAACTGGATGGACAAATGTCTTTTTTCGGCCTTACTAACTATGTTACTATGTTACTATGAATAGCACATGGAGAGGCCGTGGACCTGGATGGCCTCTGTTGGATGGTCCTGGGAGTAGGATCGGAGTCCTGAAGAGCACAGGATGAGGCCATGGTCCTGCAGAGCCGGTGACGGCTACTGTATTGGGCAAGCTACAGACCGTCTGAGGATCTGGACTGGCAGGTGGCTTGGTGAGCAAGGCCTTGTCTGGGACGGTAATCCCAGTTCGGCAGCTTCCCTGGGAGAGAGAGTTCTGAAAGGAGTCAGCGTGTGGAGCAGGAGCTCCAGGAAGGTAACCCAGAGTTGGGGGACTTTGTGTGCTGACGAGTCAGTTAATGAACTATGCGGTCACCCATGGTAACTGGACGGAGTAAGGTCCAGCATGTTTAGTGACCACAACTTAATGTCATGTTCCGATATAGTGTGTAATGGACTGTTCGTAGTACGGTTTATGACTGTATAATAAGCTGCATAGACTGTTTAAATTGGTACAGTACCTTAAATCTTGCTGCCAAGGGAGTATTCCCTAACCCGCTAGTGATCGCGGTGTCACACATGCTATACCTCCGATGTCTCCTCTTTTTGCCGTGCACTGCGTATGTCAATGAGGAGTTCATTGCTGAGTATTTTATAGGACTCCAAGGACAGCATCCATCTGTCCTCTATACATACTTGCAATCATTTTATTAACTCATTCTTCACTTTTCCTGAATTCTAGTCCTTCATGGGATTCAAACACCCAGACAGAACTTTTTCTGCTTTAATGTGACTGGTATTCTTCATTATGGAAAGAGTAAGGGCCCAGTAGAATAAGGATAAATAGTAATAAATGGGATGCTACAGGTAGCTTGAATGAATATGATGTTAGAGAAAAGAGGCAGCTGCATAGAAAAAATGGTGCTCACCCATTATAATAAACAGTGTAATTTATTAAAGAATTATACACAAAAACAAAGACAAACACTTAAAACCAATTTTTAAAAATTCTTTATTTGGCAACATTGTACATACAGTGCCTTGCGAAAGTATTCGGCTCCCTGGAACTTTTCAACCTTTTCCCACATATCATGCTTTAAACATAAAGATACCAAATGTAAATTTTTGGTGACGAATCAACAACAAGTGGAACATAATTGTGAAGTTGAACGAAATTTATTAGTTATTTTAAATTTTTGTGGAAATTTCAAAAACTGAAAAGTGGGGCGTGCAATATTATTCGGCCCCTTTAACTTAATACTTTGTTGCGCCACTTTTTGCTGCGATTACAGCTGCAAGTCGCTTGGGGTATGTCTCTATCAGTTTTCTACATCGAGAGACTGAAATTCTTGTCCATTCTTCCTTGGCAAACAGCTCGAGCTCAGTGAGGTTTGATGAAGATCGTTTGTGAACAGCAGTTTTCAGCTCTTTCCACAGATTCTCGATTGGATTGAGGTCTGGACTTTGACTTGGCCATTCTAACACTTGGATATGTTTATTTGTGAACCATTCCATTGTAGATTTTGCTTTATGTTTGGGATCATTGTCTTGCTGGAAGACAAATCTCCGTCCCAGTCTCATGTCTTTTGCAGACTCCAACAGGTTTTCTTCAAGAATGGTCCTGTATTTGGCTCCATCCGTCTTCCCATCAATTTTAACCATCTTCCCTGTCCCTGCTGAAGAAAAGCAGGCCCAAACAATGATGCTGCCACCACCATGTTTGATAGTGGGGATGGTGTGTTCAGGGTGATAAGTGGAGTTGCCTTTATGCCAAACATATCGTTTGGCATAGCATTGTTTCCACGTTTGGTGTGTCTCCCAGGTGGCTTGTTGCAAACTTTAAATGACACTTTTTATGGATATCTTTGAGAAATGGCTTTCTTCTTGCCACTCAACCATAAAGGTCAGATTTGTGCAGTGTACGACTGATTGTTGTCCTATGGACAGACTGTCCCACCTCAGCTGTAGATCTCTGAAGTTCATCCAGAGTGATCTTGGGCCTCTTGGTTGCATCTCTGATCAGTCCTCTCCTTGTTTGAGATGAAAGTTTAGAAGGACGGCCGGGTCTTGGTAGAATTGCAGTGGTATGATACTCCTTCCATTTCAATATGATCCATTGCACAGTGCTCCTTGGGATGTTTAAAGTTTTGGAAATCATTTTGCATCCACATCCAACTTTAAACTTCTCCACAACAGTATCACGGACCTGTCTGTCGTGTTCCTTGGTTTTCATGATGCTCTCTGTGCTTCAAACAGAACCCTGAGGCTATCACAGCAGGTGCATTTATTCGGAGACTTGATTACACACAGGTGGATTATATTTATCATCATTAGGCATTTAGGACAACATTGGATCTTTCAGAGATCCACAATGAACTTCTGGAGTGAGTTTGCTGCACTGAAAGTAAAGGGGCCGAATAATATTGCACTCTCCACTTTTCAGTTTTTGAATTTCCACAAAAATGTAAAATAACCAATACATGTCGTTCGACTTGTTGATTCTTCACCAAAAAGTTACATTTGGTATCTTTGTTTGAAGCATGATATGTGGGAAAAGGTTGAAAAGTGTCAGGGAACCGAATACTTTCGCAAGGCACTGTAGAACTACATAACTACATATCTATATGCCAGTGCATTTCTAGGTATCTGTATTCTAAAGGTAAAATAAATATCAGATTTTTTTTCTTCCTATAAAATTACTAAAAACGAAAAAAAATTACAATCATGACATTTTTAATGCACTTTTTTTAAAAAAACAGTAAGAAAAATCATCAGAAGCACTGACATTTGGTATCCTTGTATACATAACAAATTTGTACAATACAATAAACAGATTATTTACAAAGATCGGGTTATAGAGTAAATAAAATGGTGTGATTGATTTTTATTCTTCATTATTGAAACCCATAAAAAAAATTAAGAAACATGAATCGGAGTATAAATGCTGCATTTTTTTCCTGCTGCTTTTATGTCTGCATGTTTTGTGTAGGGGTCCAGATCACACAACGTAATAACAATTTTCTCTGAGTATTGCATTTTTGGTGGGGATTTCAAGCTTAGATTCTGTATATAAATATGCAATTGCATTTTTTTCAGACTCCCCATAGAAACTTAATAGAGAAAAAAAAACATACAGTTCAATAGTGTCTCTAGACACACAGTGGGAGTGAGTTTTCATGAAATTATTTCCACTTGGCTTGGACAGTTTTCTGCAGCAGAAAAAACGCAGCATTCACGCGATGTAGGAACACAACCTTGTAAACATGTTTGGCAAAGTGGCAGTTAAAAAAAACTACAGATCGTCTCACAAAAAAGCAAGACACAATGTGGTGAAGCTTACCTAAAAATGAAAGTGTTATGGTTGCTATAATGTTGAATGAATGAACAAAATATAAAACCAAAAGGTCCCAACCATCCTGGATACAGCAGGACAGTCCCAGATTGGATCTACACCTCGCTGTCCTAGGCGGTCTCTGCTGAATGTCCCTCTCTGCCATAATGCCCCCTCTAACATCTCCTGACAGGGTAGAAATGATAAATGGGTGTAGCCAAAATGTAGCCATGGCACGCAATGCAGGTCACCTGGTCTGTCCCTTTTTCTATTCTATGAATGTTGAGAGGTATAGAACTGCATGACAGGAGAAAAAATAGCTTCTCCTCGGCTGACTAAGAACGAAGGACTGAAGTGGACAAAAAAACTCATTTGTGTTCAGCCAGCCAAGAAAATATATTTCTTCTGGTGTCACAGTGCTTCTTCAACAGTGCCGGTATACATATATGCTTAGGACACCGCTCCCCTTCACAATTGAGACACAGGTCTCGGAGCTGTTTTTTCAGACTGCAGCCAGTCCTGACATGTGACTAGGATGGGCTGCCGTTTAATAAAATGGCTCCAGTCACGAAATTCACTCTTGGAGAACCCCTTGAACAGAATAGTTGGCTGCTAAGAATACCCTTAAGGCTGCCATCACACTAGCAGTATTTGGTCAGTATTTTACATCAGTATTTGTAAGCCAAAACCAGGAGTGGGTAATAAATGCAGAAGTGGTGCATATGTTTCTATTATACTTTTCCTCTAATTGTTCCACTCCTGGTTTTGGCTTACAAATACTGGTGTAAAATACTGACCAAATACTGCTAGTGTAATGGTAGCCTAAGACTGCTATGCCAGTTTGAGGAGGCACTATATACAGTTAGATATATTTGGACAATGCCACAAATCTTGTCATTGTAGCTGTTTACCAAAACATATTCAAGATATAGATATATAATCAACTAGATGGTGGCCCGATTCTAACGCATTGGGTATTCTAGAATATGCATGTCCACGTGGTATATTGCCCAGTGACGTAGTATATTGCCCAGCCACGTAGTATATTGCACAGCGACGGAGTATACAGCACAGAGCCACGTAGTATACAGACTTAAAATAAAAAATAAACATATACTCACCCTCCGAAAGCCTGTTGAAGTCCTGGCCCTGTGTGCGGTGCATGCGGCAGCTTCCGGTCCCAGGGATGGTATGGGTGCAGGACCTGTAATGACATCGTGGTCACATGACGCATACCATCCTTGCCACCGGAACCTGCCGCTGGCATGGAGCGGTCACCGGAGCGTCGTGAGGAGCGGGAAAGGCGCCGGAAGATGAGTATATGATGATGTTTTAATTTTTTTTAAATTATTTTTAACATTAGATCTTTTTACTATTGAGGCTGCATAGGCAACATCAATAGAAAAAAAAACTGGTCACACAGGGTTAATAGCAGCGTTAATGGAGTGCGTTACACCGCGGCATAACGCGGTCCATTAGTGCTGCCATTAACCCTTTGTGAGCGCTGACTGGAAGGGAGTATGGAGCGGGCACTGACTGCGGGGAGGAAGGAGCGGCCTTGTTGCCTCCGGACTGCACCTGTCGCTGAATGGTCGTGGGCGTTTTGCCACAACCAATCAGCGACTTGGATTCCATGACAGACAGAGGCCGCGACCAATGAATATCCGTGACAGAAGGACAGACAGAAAGATGGAAGTGACCCTTAGACAATTATATAGTAGATATGAGCTTAATGTGCAGACTCCCAACTTTAATTTTATAGTATTCACATCCTAATTGGAGTAAAAGTTTAGGAAATACAGTTATGTAATATGTAAATGCGAATTTT
This sequence comes from Ranitomeya imitator, assembly GCF_032444005.1. NCBI lineage: Eukaryota > Metazoa > Chordata > Amphibia > Anura > Dendrobatidae > Ranitomeya > Ranitomeya imitator. The sequence goes on from NC_091285.1 coordinate 438,642,886, forward strand.
TAAAGGGGCAAAAAGTAATTGGACAATTATATAAAAAGGTGTTTAATAGTCTGCATTGCCTATGCAGTCATTGTTCCAGCCTTAAGTAAGCAAGTAAAAGGTCTGGAGCGGATGCCAGGTGAGCATTTGCATTTGGAAGCTGTTGCTGTGAACGCACAACATGTGGTCAAAGGAGCTCTCAATGGCAGAATAACAGGCCATTACTAGGCTGAAAAAAAAGAACTCCATCAGAAAGATAGCAGAAATGATATGAGTGGCCAAATCAATGGTTTGGTACACTTTACAAAAAAAAAAAGTTCACTGGTGAGCTTGGAAACTAAAAAAGGCCTGGACATCCACAGAAGACAACACTCCTTCCCAATATCCACTCTAGTGAAGAACACTCTCCAGTAAGTAGGTGTTTCAGTATCTAAGTCTACCATAAAGAGAAGGCAAATACAGATGGTTCACCACAAGGTGCAAACCATTAATTGGCCTTAAAAATAGAAATGCCAATTTAGATTTTGCCATAAAACACCTGAAGAAGCCAGCACAGTTCTAGAAAATCATTCATTGAACAGATGAAACTATCACTATATCTCAACAACGCCATCAAGCATGCATTTCACATGACAAAAACTTTTGAAGAAAAACTCATAATCAAGCAATAACTCAAGTCAACTGGAGTAAAAGCCTGGCACAGTATCACAAATGAGGAAATCCAGCTTTTGGTGAAGAACATGACTTCCAGACTTCAGGCAGTCATTACCAGCAAAGGATTCTCTAAAAAGTATTAAAAATGAACATTGTATTTATGAATTTAAATTTGTACAATTACTTTTGAGCCCCTGAAATGAGGAGGCTTTGTAGAAAAATTGTTGCAATTCATACATTTTTCACAGGATATCTTTGTGCTACCCCTTTAATTAAACCTGAAAGTCTTCACTTCAATTGCATCTCAGTTGTTTCATTTTAAATCCAGAATAGGGACATGCAGAGACCTAATCAGGAAGATTCAGGCACTGTCCAAATATTTCTGGACCTAACTGTATATGGTCTGTGTGAAAGAAGACCAACTCCTGGTCATTCATTTGTTTTGTTTTGTTTTCTGGGGGATAAATAGGTAGTGATGCTTAGCTCTTAGCCACTATTAATTAAATATTATGTAAACTCTAGAGAGAAGAGGCTCTTTTTAAACTCGAATTCACAGAATTTTTTTGAATAATTCAATTTGCGTTAGGGAATGTACAAATGTTATTCTAACCATGTGTGGATGCGTGGGTCTTAACAGTGGCTATGTTTAAAAGTAATTTCAATTGTAATGTTCTCATATATTATGTATCTTGCAGATTTCCGGTAAATGTGATCTCATTTGCGTCATTTAATTTCCATTATTTTGGTGGTGAGAAGCACAATCTCGTCTATTGTCTGTTTCACATGTCAGCAAATCTGGCTCCGGATGAAGAACATGGTCATGCCTGAGCCAACTGCACATCAGTGATTGCACATACCAGAGGGATTCTACTCCAGTTCACAATTTCCAAACTTCCTGGGTGCTTTGGTTGAAAAGCACATTTGTGTTGATTATTATTATCTTTATTTATATAGCGCCAACATATGCCGTAGAGCTTTCGGACATTTTCTGCATGAAATCCGCAAGAAAACCGCGTGCGTTTTTGCCGCGATTTTGACGCGTTTTTGACGCATTTTTGCAGCGGTTTTTCCGGACACTTCCCAATGCATTTTGGAGTGGGAAATCCGCAAAAAAAAAACGCAAAAAGATAGAGCATGTCCGGATTTTGTGCCTGATGCGTTTTTTTGCGGAAAAAAACGCATCATGTGCACAAAACATGCGGAATTCATTCTAAATGATGGGATGCTTATTGTATGCATTTTTTTTGCGGTTTTATAGCGTTTTTATCGGGAAAAACCGCTAAAAAAACGGAACGTGTGAACACAACCTTATAGTTTAACAAGTCAAGTAACAATGTTTAAAATAATACAATAATTAAAGGCAAAATAAGACGACCCTGCTAGTCAGAGCTTACAATCTGCAATGAGGTGAGGGAGACGCAAAGTTCAGGTGCTTATTTACAATGATGGTCCAGCCATCTTGAGGGAGTATGGAATAGAATAGATTAAGGCTGCATGAGGTTGTCGCCAACCAGTATTTGTGGTGCTGTTGGGTGCGGTTGAGTTTGACGGAGATTTATTCTCAGATAGTGAATGGGCTACACACACATGTAAAAGGACTTTGAATAGGGAACGTGATTGGTTGCTCTGAACAGATGTGTTTTGAAGGAGTACCTAAAACTGTGTAAGTTGTGGATAGTCCTAATTTCTTGGAGTAGAGCATTCAAGAGGATTTTCGCAGCGAGGGAGAAGTCTTGGAGTCGGGAGGTACGGATTAGTGCACAGATTAGTCCAAAGTTGCTTGTAGAGCGTAACAAAGGGGTAGGTTGATAAACATAAATGAGGGAGATGTAGGGGAGTGCTGCACTGTAGAGAACTTTGTGGGTGAGAACAAGCAGTTTGAATTGCATCCTGTAATGAATGGGCAGCCAGTGCAATGACTATCGAAGACACATCCGAGTACAGATTAGCCAGATGGATAACCCTGGTTGCTGCATTAAGGATAGACTGGAGAGGGGAAAGTAGAGTGAGGGGGAGGCCAATTAATAGAGCATAACAGTAGTTAAGGCAGGAGTGGATCAGGGCAACACTGAGGGTTTTTGCTGTTTCCTTGGTGAGAAAGGGGCGGATTCTAGAGATGCTCTTTAGGTGTAAGCGGCAAGAGATTGTGCATGGGAGGTGATGGAAAGTTTGGTGTCAAAAAGAACACCCAGACAGACAGCCTGCCTGCTGCCTAGGCATTATTATGGTGCCACCCACGGAGAGGGAGATGTCAGATTTAGGGAGGTTAGTAGACAGCGGGAGTAGTACGAGGGGCGATCCAAAAGTAATGATAATCGGTTATTTCTATTGCACACAGAAATTAAAATAAAATGTTTTCTTCTCTCTTAGGTACCCACTAGTCCAGGAAAAAAAAATTACTTAAATAGACCACGATTCCCGGGAGCTACATTCATTTGAATATGAACTGCCGAGGAGTGAACATCAAAATGGAAAAAAACGAGCTCAGAGCTGTCATCAAATACCTCTGCTAGAAAAAAAATGACTACCAAAGACATACACAGCGACTTGGTGGAAACATTGGGGGACTTTTCTTCTCCATATTCCACAGTTGCACGCTGGGCCAAGGAATTTAAGCTGGGAAGAACATCGACGAAAGATGAACATCGTGAAGGACGCCCATCCACGTCCCTCAATGAAGAAAACGTGAAAAAAGTTGAAGAAGTTGTATTGGCAGATCGAAGAGTGACTATCAGGCATGTAGCTGAGGTCACAGGGATCTCATATGGCAGTATTCAAAGAATCCTTGCAAAAGAATTGCATATGAGAAAGGTCTCCGTGCGTTGGGTGCCAAAAATGTTAACCGACGAACAAAAGAAGAAACGAGTTGACATTTCAATAGCAAATCTCGAAAAGTTCCAAGCGGACAAGGAAAAATTTTTGTCACGTTTTTTGACCATGGACGAGACCTGGATCCACCACTTTGATCCCGAAACTAAACAACAATCGATGACATGGAAACGAGCCGACGAACCGGCACCGAAGAAATTCAAAGTGTCAAGCTCAGCAGGGAAGGTTATGGCGTCCGTTTTTTGGGACGCTGAAGGAATTATTATGGTGGACTATTTGGAGAAGGGAGCCACTATTACGGGCTCCTACTACGCAGAACAAATAAGAAGATTGCGGGAGGCTATCAAGGAGAAAAGGCGCGGCAAACTGCGGGCTGGAGTGTTGTTTCACCAAGATAACGCGCTGGCTCACAAAGCTGCTGTTGCCATGGCTACCATTCAAGAAGCGGGCTTTGAACTGGTGGAACACCCCCCCTATTCACCACATCTAGCCCCCAGTGACTTCTTTCTCTTTCCTCGGCTCAAGGAACACCTCCGGGGCAAGAAATTTGACGACAATAGCGACGTGATAACCGCTGTTGGGGATTTTTTTGAGGGTCAAGATCAAGAATTTTTTTCGAAGGGAATTCTAAGTTTAGAAAAGAGATGGACTAAATGTATAGACTTGTTAGGAGACTATGTAGAAAAATAAATTTATTTTTTGACTATATTCATTGTGTTTAGTATTGATTATCATTACTTTTGGATCGCCCCTCGTATATACATACATGTTTAATAATTTGCTCAAAGGTCTTTTCTGGTATAGAATCAGACTCACCGGCCTATAGTTCCCTGGGTCCACCTTCTTCCCCCTTTTGAAGATAGGAACATTTGCTCTTCTCCAGTCTTCTGGGACTTTTCCTGTTCTCCAAGAATTTTCGAAGATTATGGAGAGTGGTTCAAAAATTTCTTCTGCTATCTCCTTCAGTACTCTGAGATGTAATTCATCTGGACCTACAGACTTGAATTCATTTATGTTAGCTAAGTATTCCTTCACTATCTTTCAGTTTATAGATATCCTGGATTTTTCTATTCCTTTAATAGGACAGTGAAAATCAGTTGATGTTGTATTTCCTTTCTGAGATAAAACAGATGCAAAATAGGAATTTAAAAGTTCGGCCTTAACATCCTTTCATACCATTTCATTATTTTCATCCTGTAAAAATCCTATAGCATCGTTGACTTTTCATTTACTTTTGATGTATCCTTATCCTTTTTTTATTGATTTTGACGACTCTTGCAAGCCTTAATTCATGGTCAGCTTTAGATAATCTGATTCGTGCCCAGCAAGTTCTGCAGACTGCATTATAATCTTCTTTAGATATACCTCCCTCTTTCCATTTGATAAACATTTTTTCTTCCTGTTTAGCATGTGTTTAAAGGGACACTGTCACCTGAATTTGGAGGGAACAATCTTCAGCCATGGAGGCGGGGTTTTGGGGTTTTTGATTCACCCTTTCCTTACCCGCTGGCTGCATGCTGGCTGCAATATTGGATTGAAGTTCATTCTCTGTCCTCCGTAGTACACGCCTGCACAGTGCAATCTTGCCTTGCGCAGGCGTGTACTACGGAGGACAGAGAATGAACTTCAATCCAATATTGCAGCCAGCATGCAGCCAGCGGGTAAGGAAAGGGTGAATCAAACACCCAAAAACCCCGCCTCCATGGCTGAAGATTGTTCCCTCCAAATTCAGGTGACAGTGTCCCTTTAAGTTCTGTGTTCATCCATGAGAATGAGAGTGTTGGAACTGGGGGGATGACCTGGAAAATGTATTGTGGGGGCAGGAGTATGCAGACTCTACCACCAAATCTGTTTGGTCTCGGGCAATGGAAAAAGTGTAAGGCTATGTTTCCACAATCAGGAAATGTAGCGCTTTGGACGCAGCAGATACCCTGCTCCGCCCAAAGCGCCACCCCCTTTTTGTACGTGCGGTGATTCCGCATGTGTTCATACACACATGCGGAATCACCACATCGTATTCATAGACGCTCCATCTACGCAAGATAAGTAGACATGCTGCGGTCTAGAAAGACGCGCTGCATGTGCATAAACGCAAGGCCACCAGATGCGGCCGTGCGCACATAGTGGAGATGGGATTTCATAAAATCCCCTCCACTATGCTGTAACATCTGGAGGCTGCGGATTGGACGCTGTGGATGTATGCAAATCCGAATGTGTTACGCCACATGGAAACATACCCTATGCCGCCATAGGAAATAGCAGCAGGCGAGACCATGTCAGAATCTTGAATCAAGGTTTCAGTGAGGGCCAACAGATTAATCGCTTTGATTTTTTCACAGCTCTGAAAGATACCCAGTTATTCTGTCGGAAATTGCTACTTAAGAAACTGCATGGTCAGAAAAACCTTGGCTGTAATTCATTCAACGATGCAGAGGCCACAGCTTTGTCGGCCCTGGAGGATCTACTTAAGGAACAAAAGCCTGACCATATAGGTAATTTTCCATCTTCGGTCGTGCCGAGATCTTCCACATTCCCACCCTTGTCTCTATGTCCACAAGTGGATATCTTCTGCAAATTAGTAACGGAAGACTTGATGAAAATACCAAAGAAACTCTGTAATGATAATTTGACACCCAATCAAAGAAAAACTCTGAGAGAGTTACAGTCACTGGACACCGTGGTAATTAAGCCAGCAGACAAGGGAGGGAGTGTGGTGAGCTGGCCGATCAAAAAATACGAAAAAGAGGCACTCCGACAGCTTAGGAACAAAGACACGTATCGAGTCCTGTCACAAAACCCCACCCAGATCTTTTTGAGTGAATTAGAGCATATTGTGATGGCGGCTAGTGAGTCAGGTCTTGTCCCAAATAGGATTAGAGATTATTATTATTATACATTTTTATAGCGCCATTTATTCCATGGTGATTTACATGTGAATACAGGGCAAATATAGACAAATACAATAAACATGAGCAAATAAGGCACACGGGTACATAAGGAGGGAGGACCCTGCCCGCGAGGTCTCACAGTCTGCAGGGGATGGGTGATGAAACACTAGGAGAGGGTAGGGCAGGTTGTGCGGCGGTTCAGTAAGTTCAGGATCACTGCAGGCTGTAGGCTTGTCGGAAGAGGTGAGTCTTCAGGTTCTTTTTGAAGGATTCTATGGTAGGCGAGAGTCTGATGTGTTGGGGTAGAGAGTTCCAGAGTATGGGGGAAGCAAGGGAGAAGTCTTGGATGCGGTTGTGGGAAGAGATGAGAGGGGAGTAGAGAAGGTCTTGAGAGGATCGGAGGTTGCGTGTAGGTAGGTATCAGGAGACCATGTCACAGATGTATGGAGGAGACAGATTGTGGATGGCTTTGTATGTCATTGTGAGTGTTTTGAACTGGAGTCTCTAGGCGATAGGAAGCCAGTGAAGGGCTTGACATAGGGGAGAGGCTGGGGAATAGCGGGGAGACAGGTAGATTAGTCGGGCAGCAGAGTGTAGGATGGATTGGAGTGGTGCCAGAGTGCTAGATGGGAGTCCAGAGAGTAGGAAGTTGCAGTAGTAGAGGCGGGAGATGATAAGGGCATGCACTAGCATTTTTGTGGTGTCGCGGTCAAGGAAAGCACGGATCCGGGAAATATTTTTGAGTTTGAGACAGCAGGAGGAGGCAAGAGCTTGGATATGTGGCTTGAAAGAGAGGGCAGAATCGAGGATCACCCCGAGGCATGTGGGACTGGGGAAAGTGAGCAGCCATTGACATTGATGGATAGGTCTGTTGGAGGGGTAGAGTGAGATGGGGGAAAGATGATGAATTCTGTTTTGTCCATGTTCAGTTGTAAAAAGCGAGCAGAAAAGAAGGCCGAGATAACAGACAGACAGTGTGGGATTTTGGTAGGGAGGGGAGGTCAGGTCCGGATAGGTAGATCTGCGTGTCATCAGTGTAGAGATGGTACTGCATACCGTGGGATTCTATGAGCTGTTCCAGGCCGAAAGTGTAGATGGAGAAGAGTAGGAGTCCTAGAACACCGACTGACAAGGGGCGAGGTGAGGAGGTGGTGTGGGAGAGGGAGACACTGAATGTTCGGTCTGTCAGATAAGACGAGATCCAGGAAAGGGCCAAGTCTGTGATGCCAAGAGATGAGAGGATTTGTAGCAGAAGGGAGTGGTCCACAGTGTCGAAAGCAGAAGACAGGTCCAGGAGAAGGAGGACAGAGTAGTGTCGCTTGCTCCTGGCAGTTAGTAGGTCATTGGTGACTTTAGTTAGGGCAGTTTCAGTTGAGTGATGGGAACGGAAGCCAGATTGTAACCGATCAAAGAGGGAGCTGTTATGAATAGGTAATTCAGAACCACAATGGACCTTGAAGTTTAGAGCACAACAAGTGACCTGACAAAAACCACAAAACATAGGACGAGTTCTGAGACGTGGGAACTCTGCTGACCGCAATCCCTAAACCTATCAAACAACACTAGAGGTAGCCGTGGATTGCGCCTAACGCTCCCTATGCAACTCGGCACAGCCTGAGACACTAGCTAGACCTGAAGATAGAAAAATAAGCCTACCTTGCCTCAGAGAAATTCCCCAAAGGAAAAGGCAGCCCCCCACATATGACTGTGAGTAAGATGAAAACACAAACACAGAGATGAAATAGATTTAGCAAAGTGAGGCCCGACTTACTGAATAAACCGAGGATAGGAAAGATAGCTTTGCGGTCAACACAAAAACCTACAAACAACCACGCAGAGGGGCAAAAAGACCCTCCGCACCGACTAACGGTACGGAGGTGCTCCCTCTGCGTCTCAGAGCTTCCAGCAAGCAAGCAAAACCAAAAACGCAAGCTGGACAGAAAATAAAGCAACAAAAAGTAACACAAGCAGAACTTAGCTTATGCTGAGCAGACAGGCCACAGGAACGATCCAGGAGGAAGCAAGACCAATACTAGAACATTGACTGGAGGCCAGGATCAAAGCACTAGGTGGAGTTAAATAGAGCAGCACCTAACGACTTAACCTCATCACCTGAGGAAGGAAACTCAGAAGCCGCAGTACCATTCGTGACCACAGGAGGGAGCTTGATCACAGAACTCACAACAGGGAGCAGGAAGAGAGGTGGGAGGACAGTTCAAGATGGACATGTTGCTCCAGCAATTTGGAGGCATAAGGGAGAAGAGATATCGGGCGATAGCTAGACACAGAGGATGGGTCGAGGGAGGGCATTTTGAGGATGGGTGTGATCTTGGCATGCTTGAAGGATGAGGGGAAGACACCTGTTGTGAGTGAGAGGTTGAAGAGGTGCGTTAGGGTTGGGATGAAGACCGTGGAAAGGTTAGGGATGAGGTGGGACGGGAGCGGGTCAAGCGTGCAGGTGGTGAGGTGTGATCTTGACAGGAGGGTGGAGAGCTGATCTTCTGTCATGGTGGAGAAGCTGGCTTTGGAGGAGCAAAATTCCCCATGGTTGCCACGTATTATGTCCTGCCCAAGATACGCAAGGATGCTGTTAACCCGCCGGGTTGCCCTATTGTCTCTGGCATAGAAGGGTTATGCGAAAATACGTGGAAATGTCTCTCGAAGTGGGCATGACTTTGGTAACGATCGACATCGAGTCACTCTACACGTCGATTAGACATGAGGACAGATTAAGGGCGGCCCGCTTCTTTCTTGAGACTACCAACTGGGATGGCCATTTTTCATTTTAGATTTGTTAGTTTATTTTGACTCACAATTTTTTTTGTGTTTAAGGACAGATTTTATTTGCAGGCACAAGGTACTGCAATGGGCGCAGCCTGTGCCCCGTCGTATGCAAATTTATTTTTGGGTTATTGGGAAAGGCACATTTTTCAGGGTGATCACATGCCGCGGACCCGGTGTTGGGCTGGTTTTGTTACATTGATGTTCTTATGATTTGGAACGGTGACGAGGCCAGCCTAGCCAGATAACACTTTTAATTTGAAGTTTACATACACTTGGCATGCAAATAGAATTGATTTTTTGGACATCACTCTACAGTCATGGGCAAAAGTATTGACACCCCTGCAATTCTGTCAGATAATACTCATTTTCTTCCTGAAAATGATTGCAAACACAAATTGTTTGGTATTATTATCTTCATTTAATTTGTCTTAAATGAAAAAAAACACAAAAAGAATTGTCCTAAAGCCAAATTGGATATAATTCCACACCAAACATAAAAAGGGGGTGGACAAAAGTATTGACACTGTTCGAAAAATCATGTGATGCTTCTCTAATTTGTAATTAACAGCACCTGTAACTTACCTGTGGCACCTAACAGGTGTTGGCAATAACTAAATCACACTTGCAGCCAGTTGACATGGATTAAATTTGACTCAACCTCTGTCCTGTATCCTTGTGTGTACCACATTGAGCATGGAGAAAAGAAAGAAGACCAAAGAACTGTCTGAGGACTTGAGAAACCAAATTGTGAGGAAGCATGAGCAATCTCAAGGCTACAAGGTCAACTCCAAAGACCTGAATGTTCCTGTGTCTACCGTGCGCAGTGTCATCAAGAAGTTTAAAGCCCATGGCACTGTGGCTAACCTCCCTGGATGTGGATGGAAAAGAAAAATTGACAAGAGATTTCAACGCAAGATTGTGCGGATGTTGGATAAAGAACCTCGACTAACATCTAAACAAGTTCAAGCTGCCCTGCAGTCCGAGGGTACAACAGTGTCAACCCGTACTATCCGTCAGCGTCTGAATGAAAAGGGACTGTATGGTAGGAGACCCGGGAAGACCCCACTTCTTACCCCGTGACATAAAAAAAGCCAGGCTGGAGTTTGCCAAAACTTACCCGAAAAAGCCTAAAACGTTTTGGAAGAATGTTCTCTGGTCAGATGAGACAAAAGTAGAGCTTTTTGGGCAAAGGCATCAACATAGAGTTTACAGGAGAAAAAAAAGAGGCATTCAAAGAAAAGAACACGGTCCCTACAGTCAAACATGGCGGAGGTTCCTTGATGTTTTGGGGTTGCTTTGCTGCCTCTGGCACTGGACTGCTTGACCGTGTGCATGGTATTATGAAGTCTGAAGACTACCAACAAATTTTGCAGCATAATGTAGGGCCCAGTGTGAGAAAGTTGGGTCTCCCTCAGAGTTCATGGGTCTTCCAGCAGGACAATGACCCAAAACACACTTCAAATGCACTAGAAAATGGTTTGAGAGAAAGCACTGGAGACTTCTAAGGTGGCCAGCAATGAGTCCAGACCTGAATCCCATAGAACACCTGTGGAGAGATCTAAAAATGGCAGTTTGGAGAAGGCACCCTTCAAATATCAGGGACCTGGAGCAGTTTGCCAAAGAATGGTCTAAAATTCCAGCAGAGCATTGTAAGAAGCTCATTGATGGTTACCGGAAGTGGTTGGTCGCAGTTATTTTGGCTAAAGGTTGTGCAACCAAGTATTAGGCTGAGGGTGCCAATACTTTTGTCTGGCCCATTTTTGGAGTTTTGTGTGAAATGATCAATGTTTTGCTTCATTCTATTTTGTGTTTTTTCATTTAAGACAAATTAAATGAAGATAATAATACCAAAGAATGTGTTTGCAATCATTTTCAGGAAGTAGTATTATCTGACAGAATTGCAGGGGTGTCAATACGTTTAGCCATGACTGTATATGTAAGGGAGGATGGCTCAATTGAGAGTGATCTATATAGAAAAGAAACATCTGTTAATTCCTTAATACATGCCTCGTCGGCACACAATTATTCAGTCATTAAGGCCATCCCAGTTGCACAATTCGAGGAACAGGCGGGTGTGCTCCACTGAAGCCTGCTTTGAGACAGTCCTCTATTCTCACAAAACGTTTTGAGGACCGAGGTTACAGCCGCCGGTGTATTAGGGCGGGATATGGACGGGCCAGGTTTACGTGTAGGGAGGACTTACTGTTGCAATCTAGGAAACCTGAACTGTCCAGAGATTCTGGAGTCGGATTTATTTCTACCTCCAATTGTCACTGTAGTCGGATCCATGAAAGTCTGAATAGACACTGGTCCGTACTATTGACCGATATTGTCTTGGCATCACAACTCCCAGAACGTCCCCTGATGACAACGCAGGGGAAGGAATCTGAGAGACAATCTGGTAAGAAGCCACTATGTGGCCAAAACGAAGAATTTTTTGGTGTAAACAACTCACGAAAAGGTTGTTATCCTTGTGGGACATGTGTCGCGTGTCCTAACATTCTGAGATGTGGGACCTTTAACCCCTTCATGACCCAGCCTATTTTGACCTTAAAGACCTTGCCGTTTTTTGCAATTCTGACCAGTGTCCCTTTATGAGGTAATAACTCAGGAACGCTTCAACGGATCCTAGCGGTTCTGAGATTGTTTTTTCGTGACATATTGGGCTTCATGTTAGTGGTAAATTTAGGTCAATAAATTCTGCGTTTATTTGTGATAAAAACGGAAATTTGGCGAAAATTTAGAACATTTCGCAATTTTCACAATTTGAATTTTTATTCTGTTAAACCAGAGAGTTATGTGACACAAAATAGTTAATAAATAACGTTTCCCACATGTATACTTTACATCAGCACAATTTTGGAAACAAAATTATTTTTTGGTAGGAAGTTATAAGGGTTAAAATTTGACCCGCGATTTCTCATTTTTACAACGAAATTTACAAAACCATTTTTTTTAGGGACCACCTCACATTTGAAGTCAGTTTACGGGGTCTATATGGCTGAATATACCCAAAAGTGACACCATTCTAAAAACTGCACCCCTCAAGGTGCACAAAACCACATTCAAGAAGTTTATTAACCCTTCAGGTGCTTCACAGCAGCAGAAGCAACATGGAAGGAAAAAATTAACATTTAACTTTTTAGTCACAAAAATTATCTTTTAGCAACAATTTTTTTGATTTCACAATGGTAAAAGGAGAAACTGAACCACGAAAGTTGTTGTCCAATTTGTCCTGAGTACGCTGATACCTCATATGTAGGGGTAAACCACTGTTTGGGCGCACGGCAGGGCTTGGAAGGGAAGGAGCGCCATTTGACTTTTTGAATGAAAAATTGGCTCCACTCTTTAGCGGACACCATGTCACGTTTGGAGAGCCCCCGTGTGCCTAAAAATTGGAGCTCCCCCACAAGTGACCCCATTTTGGAAACTAGACGCCCCAAGGAAGTTATCTAGATGCATAGTGAGCACTTTGAACCCCCAGGTGCTTCACAAATTGATCCGTAAAAATGAAAAAGTACTTTTTTTTTTTTCACAAAAAAATTCTTTTAGCCTCATTTTTTTCATTTTCACATGGGCAGTAGGATAAAATGGATCCTAAAATTTGTTGGGCAATTTCTCCTGAGTACACCGATAACTCACATGTGGGGGTAAACCACTGTTTGGGCACATGGTAAGGCTCGGAAGGGAAGGAGCGCCATTTGAATTTTTGAATGAAAAATTATCTCCATCGTTAGCAGACACCATGTCGCGTTTGGAGAGCCCCTGTGTGCCTAAACATTGGAGCTCCCCCACAAGTGACCCCATTTTGGAAAATAGACCCCCCAAGGAACTTATCTAGAAGCCTAGTGAGCACTTTAAACCCCCAGAGCCATGAAAATAAAAAATAACTTTTCTTTCCTCAAAAATGATTTTTTAGCCTGGAATTTCCTATTTTGCCAAGGGTATTAGGAGAAATTGGACCTCAAATTTTGTTGTCCAGTTTGTCCTCAGTACGCTGATACCCCATATGTGGGGGTAAACCACTGTTTGGGCGCACGGCAGGGCTCGGAAGGGAAGGCACGCCATTTGGCTTTTTAAATGGAAAATTAGCTCCAATCATTAGCGGACACCATGTCACGTTTGGAGAGCCCTTGTGTGCCTAAACATTGGAGATCCCCCACAAATGACCCTATTTTGGAAACTAGACCCCCAAAGGAACTAATCTAGATGTGTGGTGAGGACTTTGAACCCCCAAGTGCTTCACAGAAGTTTATAACGCAGAGCCATGAAAAAAAAAAATATATATATATATATATTTTCTCAAAAATGATCTTTTAGCCTGCAATTTTTTATTTTCCCAAGGGTAACAGGAGAAATTTGACCCCAAAAGTTGTTGTCCAGTTTCTCCTGAGTACGCTGATACCCCATGTGTGGGGGTAAACCACTGTTTGGGCACACGTCGGGGCTCAGAAGGGAAGTAGTGACTTTTGAAATGCAGACTTTGATGGAATGGTCTGCGGGTGTCACGTTGCGTTTGCAGAGCCCCTGGTGTGCCTAAACAGTAGAAACCCCCCACAAGTGACCCCATTTTAGAAACTAGACCCCCCAAGGAACTTATCTAGATATGTGGTGAGCACTTTGAACCCCCAAGTGCTTCACAGATGTTTACAACGCAGAGCCGTGAAAATAAAAAATCATTTTTCTTTCCTCAAAAATGATGTTTTAGCAAGCATTTTTTTATTTTCACAAGGGTAACAGGAGAAATTGGACCCCAGTAATTGTTGCGCAGTTTGTCCTGAGTATGCTGGTACCCCATATGTGGGGGTAAACCACTGTTTGGGCACACGTCGGGGCTCGGAAGTGAGGGAGCACCATTTGACTTTTTGAATACAAGATTGGCTGGAATCAATGGTGGCGCCATGTTGCGTTTGGAGACCCCTGATGTGCCTAAACAGTGGAAACCCCTCAATTCTACCTCCAATACTAACCCCAACACACCCCTAACCCTAATCCCAACTGTAGCCATAACCCTAATCACAACGCTAACCGCAACACACCCCTAACCACAACCCTAACCCCAACACACCCCTAACCCTAACCACAACCCTAATTCCAACCCTAACCCTAAGGCTATGTGCCCACGTTGCGGATTCGTGAGAGATTTTTCAGCATCATTTTTGAAAAATCCGTGGGTAAAAGGCACTGCGTTTTACCTGCGGATTTACCGTGGATTTCCAGTGTTTTTTGTGCGGATTTCACCTGCGGATTCCTATTGAGGAACAGGTGTAAAACGCCGCGGAATCCGCACAAAGAATTGACATGCTGCGGAAAATACAATGCAGCGTTTCCGCGTGGTATTTTCCGCACCATGGGCACAGCGGATTTGGTTTTCCATAGGTTTACATGGTATTGTAAACCTGATGGAACTCTGCTGCGAATCTGCAGCGGCCAATCCGCTGCGGATCCGCAGCCAAATCCGCACCGTGTGCACATAGCCTAATTCTAAAGGTATGTGCACACGCTGCGGAAAACGCTGCGGATGCGCAGCAGTTTCCCATGAGTTTACAGTTCAATGTAAACCTATGGGAAACAAAAATCACTGTGCACATGCTGCAGAAAAACTGCACGGAAACGCAGCGGTTTACATTCCGCAGCATGTCACTTCTTTCTGCGGATTCCGCAGCGGTTTTACAACTGCTCCAATAGAAAATCGCAGTTGTAAAACTGCAGTGAAATGCGCAGAAAAACCGCGGTAAATCTGCCATAAATCCGCAGCGGTTTAGCACTGCAGATTTATCAAATCCACAGCGGAAAAATCCGCAGAGGACCAGAATACGTGTGCACATACCGAAACCCTAACCCTAGTTCTTACCCCAACCTTAGTGGAAGGAAAAAAAAAATCTTTATTTTATTATTGTCCGTACCTATAGGGGTGACAAAGGGGGGGGGGGTGTCTTTCAGTATTTTTTTTATTTTGATCACTGCGATAGGTTTTATCGCAGTGATCAAAATGCACTTGAAACGAATCTGCCGGCCGGCAGATTCGGCGGGCGTACTGCGCATGCGCCCGCCATTTTGGAAGATAGCGGCGCCCAGGAAAGAAGACGGACGGACCACGGGAGGCTCGGTAAGTATGATGGGGGTGGGGGGGGGGGGTGCATTGGAGCATCCGGGGGTGGATCGGACTGCAGGGGGGGTGGATCGGACTGCAGGGGGGGGGTGGATCGGAGTGCAGGGGGGGTGGTTGGAGCATGGGGGTGAGCGGACAAGAGCACGGGGGGGAGCGGAGCAGTGTAAAGGACAGATCGGAGGGCTGGGAAGGCGATCGGTGGGGTGGGGTGGGGGCACATCAGTGTTTCCAGCCATGGCCGATGATATTGCAGCATCGGCCATGGCTGGATTGTAATATTTCACGTTATAATAGGTGAAATATTACAAATCGCTCTGATTGGCAGTTTCACTTTCAACAGCCAATCAGAGCGATCGTAGCCACGGGGGGGTGAAGCCACCCCCCCTGGGCTGTACTACCACTCCCCCTGTGCCTGCAGATCGGGTGAAATGGGAGTTAACCCTTTCACCGGATCTGCAGGGACGCGATTATTCTGTGACACAGCATATGCGTCACAGGTCGGATTGGCACCGACTTTTATGACGCATACGCTGTGTCACAGGTCGGGAAGGGGTTAAAACATCTGATGGAAGCAGGGAATTCAAGATTCGAGAATTTATTTCTTGTAATACCACGTTTGTGGTATATTATGCCACTTGTCCCTGCTCCCTCCTCCCTCAGAGGAGCAGCACTTTTAGACCTAATACTATCTAATAGACCTGACAGAATAACAAATCTGCAGGTGGTTGGGCATTTAGGAAATAGCGACCACAATATTGTGCAGTTTCACCTGTCTTTCACTAGGGGGACTTGTCAGGGAGTCACAAAAACATTGAACTTTAGGAAGGCAAAGTTTGAACAGCTTAGAGATGCCCTTAATCTGGTAGACTGGGACAATATCCTCAGAAATGAGAATACAGATAATAAATGGGAAATGTTTAAGAACATCCTACATAGGCAGTGTAAGCGGTTTATACCTTGTGGGAATAAAAGGACTAGAAATAGGAAAAACCCAATGTGGCTAAACAAAGAAGTAAGACAGGCAATTAACAGTAAAAAGAAAGCATTTGCACTACTAAAGCAGGATGGCACCATTGAAGCTCTAAAAAACTATAGGGAGAAAAATACTTTATCTAAAAAAACTAATTAAAGCTGCCAAAAAGGAAACAGAGAAGCACATTGCTAAGGAGAGTAAAACTAATCCCAAACTGTTCTTCAACTATATCAATAGTAAAAGAATAAAAACTGAAAATGTAGGCCCCTTAAAAAATAGTGAGGAAAGAATGGTTGTAGATGACGAGGAAAAAGCTAACATATTAAACACCTTCTTCTCCACGGTATTCACGGTGGAAAATGAAATGCTAGGTGAAATCCCAAGAAACAATGAAAACCCTATATTAAGGGTCACCAATCTAACCCAAGAAGAGGTGCGAAACCGGCTAAATAAGATTAAAATAGATAAATCTCCGGGTCCGGATGGCATACACCCACGAGTACTAAGAGAACTAAGTAATGTAATAGATAAACCATTATTTCTTATTTTTAGTGACTCTATAGCGACAGGGTCTGTTCCGCAGGACTGGCGCATAGCAAATGTGGTGCCAATATTCAAAAAGGGCTCTAAAAGTGAACCTGGAAATTATAGGCCAGTAAGTCTAACCTCTATTGTTGGTAAAATATTTGAAGGGTTTCTGAGGGATGTTATTCTGGATTATCTCAATGAGAATAACTGTTTAACTCCATATCAGCATGGGTTTATGAGAAATCGCTCCTGTCAAACCAATCTAATCAGTTTTTATGAAGAGGTAAGCTATAGACTGGACCACGGTGAGTCATTGGACGTGGTATATCTCGATTTTTCCAAAGCGTTTGATACCGTGCCGCACAAGAGGTTGGTACACAAAATGAGAATGCTTGGTCTGGGGGAAAATGTGTGTAAATGGGTTAGTAACTGGCTTAGTGATAGAAAGCAGAGGGTGGTTATAAATGGTATAGTCTCTAACTGGGTCGCTGTGACCAGTGGGGTACCGCAGGGGTCAGTATTGGGACCTGTTCTCTTCAACATATTCATTAATGATCTGGTAGAAGGTTTACACAGTAAAATATCGATATTTGCAGATGATACAAAACTATGTAAAGCAGTTAATACAAGAGAAGATAGTATTCTGCTACATATGGATCTGGATAAGTTGGAAACTTGGGCTGAAAGGTGGCAGATGAGGTTTAACAATGATAAATGTAAGGTTATACACATGGGAAGAAGGAATCAATATCACCATTACACACTGAACGGGAAACCACTGGGTAAATCTGACAGGGAGAAGGACTTGGGGATCCTAGTTAATGATAAACTTACCTGGAGCAGCCAGTGCCAGGCAGCAGCTGCCAAGAGGATCAAGGGGTGCATTAAAAGAGGTCTGGATACACATGATGAGAGCATTATACTGCCTCTGTACAAATCCCTAGTTAGACCGCACATGGAGTACTGTGTCCAGTTTTGGGCACCGGTGCTCAGGAAGGATATAATGGAACTAGAGAGAGTACAAAGGAGGGCAACAAAATTAATAAAGGGGATGGGAGAACTACAATACCCAGATAGATTAGTGAAATTAGGATTATTTAGTCTAGAAAAAAGACGACTGAGGGGCGATCTAATAACCATGTATAAGTATATAAGGGGACAATACAAATATCTCGCTGAGGATCTGTTTATACCAAGGAAGGTGACGGGCACAAGGGGGCATTCTTTGCGTCTGGAGGAGAGAAGGTTTTTCCACCAACATAGAAGAGGATTCTTTACTGTTAGGGCAGTGAGAATCTGGAATTGCTTGCCTGAGGAGGTGGTGATGGCGAACTCAGTCGAGGGGTTCAAGAGAGGCCTGGATGTCTTCCTGGAGCAGAACAATATTGTATCATACAATTATTAGGTTCTGTAGAAGGACGTAGATCTGGGTATTTATTATGATGGAATATAGGCTGAACTGGATGGACAAATGTCTTTTTTCGGCCTTACTAACTATGTTACTATGTATATTGGTCTCACGTCCAGAGAACTGAAGGTTAGGACACGCGAACATGTGCAAGATATTATGGCCGCTAAGGAAGTAATAGATATATCCAGTCTCAAGACTTTGCCGAGACACTTTCCGACATGTCACAGATCTGACCCCAGTGGCCTAAAGGTGAGGGGTATAGATAGGGTACATGGAGGTATCAGGGGTGGCAACATGGTCAAGATTTTGGCACAATGTGAATGCAAATGGATTGTCACCCTTGATACCATGGCCCCGAAGGGATTAAACGAAAAGTTGAGTTTTGCTCCCTTCCTATGATTTGCCCTGTTGGAATATGGTGATGAGTTCCTGTCTGTGTGGCAAACTTAACGTAGTTTTGGTATATGGGTATATTTTCTCTCTCTGTTGATATCCCCTACTTTTCACTCAATTTTTATCTTGTATGTTTATTTATTTGTCTCTTTCTTGTGCGTTTTTAGTTTTAGTCATTACTCAAACTATTGATCAAGAGCTCAGAGGCCATATGAAGGACGATAGATGTCCTTTCTCTCCACATGAATTATGGAAATAAGATTACTTTGTCGCTGAACTTTAGTCACGATGCACTGCTATCACTTTAATTGGTCAATGATGTCATTGACCGATTGTTATACACTGTTTATTGTTATTTGTATTCCCTAATATTGTATGAATTATTTTGGTTATTATTGCTGTGGGTTTATTATCATATTTATCCAATTCTTTCTAATGTTTGGTCATTCCTTTTATTGATGACTGTGTATACCGAGTATGGCAACACTGTTGGCTTTAAAGATGCCTTTTTAAACACAGTTGTGATTTTAGCTTCCCCCAGTATGGGGATGGTGAGCGCATGCGCGTTTTGAGCGCCTGAAGCTCGCCTATCTTTTTATGATTGGTGGTTCTCTTAACATCTTACAGGATAGGTTAGCCATTATTTCGGGGGGCCTTTTTATTTTATTTTTTATTATAGATTTAATCACTCACTGTACCTTTTTGATATCTATTCTCCTACTATTGATTGCAGATTATGTGGGATTATAGTATCCGGGCACGCTCATCACATTAGCACTGTCACAATTTTGTCCCTCCAAATATGGCTGCGCTCTTGGTCTTCCTTAAAATGGTTGCCGGTGAGCGCATGCGTGTTTGCCGTTCCTGGCGCCCGCCCTCCTCTGGTGGCTATCTGATGTACACAGCACGCATGTTACATGAAGTCACAAGGCGGAATTCCGCCCACATGTGCGCTCTGTTGTGACGGCCGCAGAGGGGGCGTGCAGGGATCGCTGATGCGCATGCGCCATCTTCCGGTTACACTTCCGCTTTTGCTTATGTACAAGCACACTGAACGGATACAATATTAACCCCTGTTGAAAAAGCTAACCGCAAAACGCGCGTCCGGGGCCGTTGGGTGCAGTGTGGTCTATTCCCCTGACCTACTCATGGGTAAGCACGCATTGTTAGAAATATCTTTGGGTTACCATTATGGGCATTTTATGATATATCTACGGCTGTATGGCCAAATTACCATATGACCCTGGGACCCTTTGATTTTGACATATGCACTGATTGTGTGCATTTCAGGGATGAATTGTGTTGACCACACATAACTCGATGTACTGATAGGTTTCCTTTGTTATACCTTCCTGTTTGATATACACTGCATACAACAGGTATATATGTATATTGAGGTTATATGCGCTTGTTTAATAAATTTTGTACGGGTTCTTTTTAACTATGTTGTTTGGGACTTTTTTTACTCCATCTTCTTTTGGTCTCAGATTAAGAGAGTCGTTTATAAAGTAGTTGTGCGGGAAAGGAAGCTTATTGCAAACAGACCGTGGATTCCAGAGTGTACAATTTAAAGAGGGAGATGAAGGAGTACAGCTAATGTTAATCAGGTTAGTAAGGTTTCGGTGTGAGGTAGGGGAGAAGGGGAGGAGGGGGAGGTATACCCTGAAATTAGTAGCAGTAAAAAGAGAAAGGGCAAATAGTTATTGGAATTGTGTTACAATTATAAAGGTTTTTGGGTTTTTTCCGCTCGTGCCGTTAGCCTACCGCTTTATAATTTTCGATATCGGATTTCATGGAAGCTACTCAAATTCACAAATCTTCACAGCTTCCAGAACGGGTCAGCAGCTTTTTAATGGTCAGCTGGTCATCCCCCATTTGCTGATTCCATTCGGACTCTTTGGCCCATCTACCCCATTTGCTAAAGTGGTTGATGAGACCTTTGGTTTGTCTAATCATGCGTAGAGGCCTGGACAAACCGAGTTGCATATAAATACAGGCAAAAAAAAAAAAAAAGAAGCAGAATGTGCATCTGCGCTTCTTTGTGCCAAACGGAAGGTATAGTTCAGCATAATTCTGCTTGACAAGCCTAATGCAAATGCTATTATCCAAGCCTGTGCCACTTTCCACAACTTTGTCTGGATGAATGCCACATACTTGGATGAAGACATGAAGGTTCCAGAGTCCTCCACATTGACAAATGTAATTGGGGATAGTTCAGCAAGAGCCGGGAACTTCTGGTTTGAAGGTCTGAAACTAGTATGAATATTATTTTGTAAACCCTATAGGCAGAGTGCCATGGCAGGATGCCTCTGTTGGCACACATGCATCATTGTTGTTTATTTATTGGAATCTCTATGCACATCCGAGTATTTTTTGGTTGGCTTAGCTGGGCAGTAAATGGATTACATTATGAAAAAAAAAATTCACTGCAACTAACTGCTATATTTTTATACAGAATAAGGCACCTTACTTTATCCAAAAATGTAAAAAGGCTCATCTTTTATTCTGGCCAACAATGAACACACCATGCTCGACAAATACAACATTACTCGACTCCTCTTTAAAAAAAACAAACTCAAACCAAAAAGCTAAATGCACATCTAAAACGTTGAGGGTGGTGTCCTGCTGACAGATTCCCTTTAAACATGGATGAAGACACTTTGTACTTCAGTTTTCCATCTTTTTATTTAGACAGTCCCTGTTTCAGTTTTAAAAATGGATAATAGAAGAAAAAAAATGCAAAATGGATACCACCCAAATGAATGCAGTTACTTTATCAAGGAAGTAATAAAACATTTTTATTACAGTATTTTATTTTTTTTAAAAAAAACAGGAAAAAAGTTACAAAGTACTATCACAAGATACAAAATCAGGTGTGAGACAAAGGAAAAAGGCGGCATTGTAACATATTGTAACCAGACGTGAGAAAAGTTAGAAGTGCTTCCACTTGGACATGATTTCAGTGCAGGGGCTTTAGTCCACAGACAGTCCAGATGCCCACACTATTATGCTAGGTAAGGACTTAAAAAGATGCTGACCACCACTTTCTTTTTTTCTATTGGTGGCTGTACAAATTGGAGCAAGATTGAAAAGCGGTGCACGGACTGGCCGCGTCTCTCCCAATCAGAGCCTGAAAGCTGCACAGAAATACATGAAGCCATCACACTCAGGTCAAGCAAGCTGCCGGCCAGTCCATGCACTGTTTTCCGACTTTGCTGTGATTTATACAGCAGTCTGACTGCGCCCTTAGGATAGGCAATCAATACCTGATCGGTGAGGGTGTAACACCTGGCATCCTTGCTGATCAGCTGTTAACCAGTGCTGGCTGGAAGTTCTCAGATGGTGCTGGAACACAGCAACTCACTCAAAACTATAGTGGCTGCAGCCACGTGCTACAGATCCACACCCTATTTATTTGAGTAGGGAGTTGGTTTGCAGCATCAATTAAAAAAAAAAAAAAGTAGGTAGTGGCCAACTCCTTTAAATTTTCCCTTTTTGGATACACTCAATACAGTAATAGGATCAGTTCCTGATATTACTGTCAAGGTCGCCTCGCGTGTGCACAGATTCAATCACGTTCTACTTGATTTATAACCAGCTTTTCAAAAACTATAATAAATAAAGTCCCTTAGGGTTTTGTTATAAAACTGTAACAGCAAAGTCAGACTGGGTTACATGGAAGTTATCCCTGCAAAAAATACAAAGAAATAAGAAGGTACAAAAAAGGCATTTAGCTTGAAGTTGGAGAAAGCCACATACAGAAGTGAAGATAAAAGGGTCAACAATACAGAGAAGGCATAAATATTTTTGGTCCCGATAAAAATTCACCAAAGATTCAGAGATGGATGCACATAACACCAGGAGATAAAGTGGAGTGAATAATACCCAGAGATTTAAACAACATTTCACCATTACAATATCCCAGAGATAAAGAACCGCTCCACTGTGTGCTAAGGCTAGTCATCTAAAAGTGTGGAACCACAAGTGCCAGCATATGCTGTGATTCTAAAACAATGGAAGAAGTCAATTTTTACTCCATTATAACCAAATATAGTTTTCATGCAGCTTCTCTATCAGGTCATAAGTATGGAAAATTGTTAACGACAGTTAAAACTTGTTACCTGTAGAAATCTCATTTTTAATTACGAATAATCTCAAATCTGATGATCAGGTAAGACACTGCATCAGATAAAAAAAAAAAAAAAAAAAAAAAGGTACTGTTTTAAAGGAGGTTATCCACTACTAAGGACAACCCCACCTTAAACTAAATGTTAGGCCCCAATAATAAAGCCTATACTCCCTTCTTGTGCCGACTCTGTTCCAGTGGTGTTGGCACTTGCGGTCCCAGGACTGTGGTGACGCCAGCGCCAAATCAGCGCTGGTGTCACGGTCTCCACTTTCGTACAAACTGGACACGAAGAGGAAGCCAGGGATCAACTGCAGCTAGTCCCGGACTTCCTCTTCATGATCATTTTGTCCTAAAGCGTTGACAGTGACGCCAGCGCTGACTGGGCTCTGGGCATCAATGTGTCATTCCACCGTATCACAGCCCCGGGACCACAAGTGCCAACACCGCCGGAACGGAGCCGGCACAGGAGGCGAGTATAGGCTTTATTATTTTATCGGGGCTCAATATTTAGTTTAAAGAAGGGGTTGTCCTAGTAGTGGACAACCCCTTTAAGTCAATGAAAGTCAGTGGGAAAAGGACTTCAAGACATGATGTGTGCATATGTCTGCACAATAGAGCTTTAGGTCTGGCAATCTCAACTACAAGGCAAGCTGTTTGAAAGTACTTTCCATAGAAAATGTTCAATTACTGCATGAACAGCAATTCCAAAATACACCAGTTGGATAAGTAGTGTAATCGGCCACATTTTAGGGAAAACATTGCAACTAACACTTGGGTCCCCTGTTGTACCAGTGAACACAGCCAGATTTTCATGAGAAATACAGAGACAATATTTCATTTTTTCCCTTTAGGGTCTGAGCACATGGCATCATTTAGACTCTAGCACAGCCGCCTCACGAATAAGCTGACAGTTCTTCTGAGGCAGCTTTGCCTTCGTTCTTAAGGAGGCTCCCACTCCATACTGTTAAGTATAAAGAGCGTGTGGCTTCCTAAAGAAGCGGAGTTATGTCACTTTTAGCATCTTCAGAGTTTGGAAACCCTGAAGCTATTAAGGAACATACTACTTTGTACATTTTCCGTCTTATGTTAATCTTATGGGGCAATTTTTTAGGCAGATTCCAGGCAGAATAGGCCTGAAGAAGGCACCGTGTGCACATGCCCTTACAATACCTTTCCATGCAAGATCTGATACTGCATTTTCAAATATGGATGTCACCATAAAAACAGAAGAATGCCTCCAAGTTCATAAAACAGAATTAGAAAACTTTGGCTGTAGCTATATTCTGATTTTCTTATTTATGGCCATTTGGGGATAAATTTCTCTTTAATGTTTGGAATGCAAAATTTAAATATCATAAATTACACACTTATCAATATTTTAACATTTGCTAGAACCTTCACTAGCAGGTAAAGGAATTGCATTTATTGACCCCTATAAATGATGGACATTAAACTGTACCAAACTGTATAGGGCAGCAACAAGGTGTTCAAATAGTTGTCTTGATGTTTACAGCAGCAGATGTCGCTTGTGTTCCTGTAAGGCAGACCTGTTTCCTTACTGAGTTTTGGACTCGGAAAACAACAGTCCCTCTGCTGATATGGCATCTCCCAACCCAACTGTCCTAATTGGTTCCTTGCAGATTAGGACAGGTGTAAAATGAAAGGTCACTCCACCGTTTCTCCACACCGCTACTGGCTCCTTAGCACTGATCCTTGCTGTATAACCTGTCTCCATTTGTGATGTAGAAAACTCCAAAGGACTTTTAAGCATTACTCGTGCAGGATCAATGGTTTCACTTGCACATGCCTGAGTTCCAGCAACCCGAGCACCTGCAGCTACAGCAGCAACCTGGTTTTCCCAAAAGCCATCAATGGTGGCGATAATATGATAGGCCAGTGTATGAAAGTGAACTCTGGTAAGACCAGAGGCTTCACTACCAGAACCCTGGAGAATCCAAAGCAAGATATCACTCACTACTCCGACATCTGGAACTGCGGGCCAGGCAGACAAGGTGGAATGAGGACCATTCGCTGACTGGGTCAGAAACAGTAGTTCTTGTTCATTGAGTCCAAGAGAACTAATCAGTGGGAAGACCTGCTGACCAAGAGAACACAAATATGGAACACATTATGAAAGGATGGGAACCTTTCTCGTAACATATCTCTGAGTGTTAAGAGGGGTTGTCCAGGTTTGGTACGAATGTCTGCAGTCAATTCATGTGTCTGCATATTTGTGAATCCTCACAATGCACCCTGTTAGGATTCTCCAATGTCTGGAGCGGGCAGTCATGTGGTTGCATGTTTGTGTTATGCGTACCCCCACCTACATTCTGATTAGACGTGTCTGGCCTCGCTCAATGCAATTGAATTGTGCGAAACTGCGCACATCTAATCAGAGTATGGCTGGAAATATGCATAGCGCATGTCACATAACCTCCCAGTCTCTCCAATGGCACCAAAGAATCCTGACAGCATCCACGATGAGGAGTCACAAGTCAGAAGTCGAATAGATTGACTGAAGACTTTAGTGCCAAACCTGACTAACCCTTTTAAATAACTATTATTATTATTATTTATTTATTGTTATAGCGCCATTTATTCAATGGCGCTTTACTATGTACTAACATCATATCGTAAAGCAAAGCGGACGTGATTATGACTAGCATATACAGGTGGTGAAAGATGTATTGAACATTGAGCATTGAACTCTAGTATTTTAACCAGATGTTAGTAACAACCAATCCAATACTCACAGGAAAAGAACTTAATTTATGGACATCTATGGTTTGATTTATATGTAATAATGAGAAATGACAGGGAAAAAGTATTGAACACGCTTACTCAAATTATTTAATACTCTGTACAAAAGCCTTTGTTGGCGATGACAGCTTCAAGACGCCTCCTGTATGGAGAAACTAGTAACGTGCATTGCCGAGGTGTGATTTTGGCCCATTTTTCCACACAAACACTCAGAAAATTCTGAAGGTCTAATGGGTTCCTTCTATGAACTCTGAGCTTTAGTGCCTTCCATAAATTTTCTACTGAATTTTGGCCCAGCCAATCACTGGAGCATTCTCGCAACTTTATTTTCACTCTCTTGAAACCAATTAAGAGAGTTTCCTTGGCTGTGTGTTTGGGATCATTATGTTGCTAAAATGTCCAACTTGGTTTTCATCATCATCCTGCAAGATGGCAGCAGATTTTTTATCAAAAATGTCTCTGTACATTTTCTCACTCATCCTCCCTTCAATTAAATTAAGTTTGCCAGTGCCGTATGCCTTTAAGCCACACAACATGATGTTCCCACCGCCAAACTTCACTGTTGGTATGGTGTTTTGGGGGTGATAAGCAGTCCCTTTTCGGCTCCATACATGGTGTATATTATGGCATCCAAAGAGTTCAATTTCGATCTCATCTGACCAGACTATCTTCTACCAGAGTTTCACAGGCTTGTCCAAATGTTGTTGAGCAAACTTTAAAACAAGCTTGAACATACTTTTTGTTCATCAATGGAGTCTTGCATGGTGAGTGTGCATACAGGCCACAGAAATTGAATGCAATACTTTGTTTTCTTTGAAACAATTGTATCTGCTAATTCCAGGCTTTTCTGTAGTTTACAGGTGGTCCTTGGCACTTGGACAACACTTCTGATCATTTTTTTCGCTCCTCTGTCTGAAATCCATTTGGGAGCACCTGTTCATGAACTGCTTATACTGAAATGATGTTCTTTACACTTCTGGATTATGGCGCCTACAGTACGGATGAGCGGACCTTTGGATGGCTGGGTTCAGCCGAACTGTATTTCAACGTTTGGTTCGGCATTCGAACTTGATCTCGAACCCAATAGAAGTCAATGGCGACCCAAACTTCAGTGCTATAAAATGGTCATAGTAAGAGCTATGGGGATGCAAAAGTAAGTAAAATGGGGCAAGAGCAGCACAATTGCCCGGCAAACAAATGTGGATAGGGAAAGGACTTAAAAGAACAGAATTAAAAAAAAATAAAAGAACTGCAGAAGCAGAGGCAGGTCTAAGCCTGACAGGCGCCGCATAGGCCCCCCATACTCTTGCCCCTTTGAGTGACCCTGTGCGTTGCCTTGGGTGCAGTGGGTGACCGTGGTGTCCTCTGGAGGCTTGTCACCTCACCTTCCCCATGCAAGGGACATTTTCCATATGCCTGCTGCTTCGGGACCTGCCTGCACAGCTAGACGCTCTCCCATCAACCCCTCTCCCCGCGCCGTACTGGCTCTGTTCCTTGGAGACTATGGGTAACGGAAAATCGGGGTTCGATTCAAGAGGGATCCTGAGAAATGGCTACCTTATCCAAGGAAGGCAGCAGTTATGGAAATTAACCACTCCTCAGCTGGTGATGTAGCAAGACAAAATAACCATCCATGGCTATTTCTTGGCTTTGTAATTGGAATGAATACTTTAAGGCTGTGTGCACACGTTGCGTTTTTTTCGCGTTTTTTCCCGATAAAAACGTTATAAAACCGCAAAAAAAAACGCATACAATAAGCATCCCATCATTTACAATGAATTCTGTATGTTTTGTGCACATGATGCGTTTTTTTCCCGTGAAAAAAACGCATTGCGGTAAAAACCGCAGCATGTTCATTAATTTTGCAGTTTTTTTTGCGGATTTCCCACTACAAAATGCATTGGGAAGTGTCCGGAAAAAAACGCGGCAAAAACGCATGCAGTTTTTTGCGGATTTCTTGCAGAAAATGGCCGGTTTTTCTCAGGAATTTTCTGCGAGAAATCCTGAACGTGTGCACATAGCCTAAATCCTTTAAACAACGATCTATCTGTCAATGAGTGTATGGACTGTGGAAGAGATTTACTACAGTCACACTGCACCAGGCTGTATTACGGGCACGCTACACCAGCACGGCCACGTCCAAGTCCCCCATTCGATGCTCTCCTCTTTTTTTGAATTGGTTTTTAGGCAAAAAAAACTCCCAAAGACTCCAGTGCAGATTAGAAAAAAAAAAAAAATCTCTATACACACACACAGTACCATCACAGACAGGTTCAGAAGTGTAGAAAAATTTGTTTTTACAAACAGTAGTATCCAGGGCTGTGGAGTTGGTCTCTGTATAAAATGGACCGACTCCTAAAATGCATAATAAATTAGGTACAGTAGTTCAATGCAGTATGTGCTGCACATTTTTATCATAAGAATTTGGAAAAGTGATAAAATGTTCTATAAATGTCTGTTCTATTCCTAATCTAAAGGATCTAGGTTTTAGTTGAGATGAATCGGTGCTGCACTTTATGTACATGATCAGTATTGTGGCAGTGCTGTGGAGTCAGGGAAATTGAGTTGGAGGTTTGGCTTGCTAACTCCACAACCCTGTTAGTGTCACAGACACAGGTGCATAGGAGTATAAAAAATTGTTTTAACGCACAGTACTATCATAGACATGGGTGAAAAGTACACATAAAGAGGCTTTTTGGAAAACTGCCCACTCAAAAAACCTAATACTTTCCCTCACTCCAGCTGCGTCTTGTCCTTACGCTAAGAAGAACAGAAATAAAATACAAAAATCTTGAACCAGAAGGTGGAAGTCCAAGTAGCTGTGATAGCTAACACTTTATTTGGGGAGGCCCCAAAATTAAACAAATGGCAAATAGAGTGGAACAATGACTGCGTGCAGCTGGCATAGTTGCCTAGGCAGTCAAAAAGGTATGGACAAGAAGTCCTGTGGGATCTACACCTGGTTCATTTTAATGAATGTTAGCTTCCCCACATTGGCTGTGGACAGGTGGGTGCGCCTGTCTATAATCACACACCCCTGCTGTGCTAAGCACATTCCGACAATACCTTTGCGGCAGTGCAGGCCAGCACCTCCAGAGCATGAAGGGCAAGCTGAGGCCATGTGTCCAATTTGGAGCCCCAGAAGTCAAATGGGGTAGACCCATGAGTGAGTATGTGTAGACGTGTGGACATGTACTCTTCCACCATGTTATTGTAATTCCGTCTCCTGCTAATAGGGACCGTATCAGATGGGGACTTTATCCTAGTGCCTCTTCCAGATGTGCATGTATTCACGCATTTTCTGATCCCGCTCCAGTGATGGAAGTAACGATGGTACATGGTCTTTGAAGCGGGGATCCAGCAGGGTATCCACCCAGTAATCAACAGTGGTAACAATCCGGGCGATTCAGCATATATTGGCTCATGTATGACACGCTGACCAGAGGCAAAGACAAGCTGTCCTTGGTGGGAGGAGTATAGTCTTGGTCCCCTGCATCCCCCTAGCCATACTCCAGTGATACCCATGAGCCGATTTGAGTGCCACCCTGCTGTGAACACATTTCTTCCTCCTCATCCTCCAAAACAGTCCCATGGCTGGACAGTTAAGTACCTGGCAGCTGTTGGTACAGAAGCAACCCTCCGAGCCATGTGTGGACGACAAGCCCGACAACGGTGTGAATGGTATCTGTTCCTCCGGCTCCTCTTCATCCATCATCTTCTGAAGTGTTTTTTCTAGCAGGCATAGAAGTGGTATAGTAGCGCTCCTGATGGAGTCATCAGCGCTAGCCATGTTGGTGGAGTATTCAAAGCAGCGCAACACTGCACACACGTCAACATGAAGGTCCACACATTGGTGGTGAAGTGGTGTTCCGCAGAGTGAATCAGCATGGCGTGCTGCACCAGAAACTCCACTATTCCCTGCTGCTCGCACAGTCTCTTCAGCATATGTAGGGTAGAGTTCCACCTTGTTGGCACATCACATGAGGTGGTGAGCGGGAAGGCAGAAGTGATGCTGCTGCACGACGAGAATGCCAAAAGAGTGCATACACTGTTCGCACTTTCAGCAGCAGCTCTGACATATGTGGGTAATTTTTCAGGAATATCTGCACCACCAAACTTAGCACAAGCGCCAGGCAAGGGATGTGCGTCAAACCCGCTAGGCCCAGAGCTGCTATGAGATTTTGCCCATTATCGCACATCTCCAACTACTCATCTGTCTGCTGTTTGATCCCCGTCCACTGCTCCTGCGTGGTGTGGGATTTGCCCCCCAAACAGAGAAGTTTCAGAACAGCCTATTATTTCTCCCTGGCTGTGCTAAAGTTGGTGGTGTAGGTCTTACTGTGACCGGATGAGGAGGCGGTGGAGAAAGCAACCTGGACAGAGAAACGTTCAGTCGTCCTCAGTGGTGGTAGGACATGCTCTAGAAGGCATTCCGCCTCTAGCCAAGCTGCAACTACATCTACTCAGTGGGCAGTTACATCCCTGGCCATGCCTACTGGTTCATGTATCGATGGTTATGTGGCTCTTGCAACTGATGGCATTGTGCTGTCCACACCTGATTTTGTCCAAAACATGTCTGTGCAGGGCAGAGATGGCCCACCTGTATAAATAGTGGCAGCTGGAAACAATGTACCCCAGTACAGCCATCGCCCATTTTTTTTTTTAAACTGCCTGTCTTCACCAGCTGGAATAGCAGCATTTCAAAGGCCAGGAATTTGGAAATGCTGTCATTCAGGACCATGGTTTGTGGGCGGGTAGGAAGGTATTTCTGCTTTCTCTCGTGAGTTTGAGGGATACAGAGCGGAACACTTTCTTGGGATGGGGTGGAGATGCTCAATGACACTGGAAGTGGTGGTGATGTCACATCCTCTCTTTGCAGGATTGCAGGTGGCTCTGTTAATTGTGAGCGGGAGGAAGAGGCAGAGACTGCAGCAGAAGAGGAAACAGGAGGTGGCTCAGATCCGTCATGCTTTTTAAGATCTGTACTCTACTGCACTTCGTGCTTGGAATTCAGATGCCTTATCATGTAGGTGGGGGTCAGGATCAGAACATTAATGCCTCACTTCAGGTACTGACAGCACAGCGTGCAAACCACCAGTCACATTGTCTGAAGAAATCATACGCCAAGGAGCTCCTTTGAGCTGCTTCGATGTGCTCATTTCATCGGCGCAATGGGCAGCAGCTGATGTACTGGCTAGGGGCCACCCCCTGTGCTTTTGCACCCTGCTCCCTATTTTGCTGGGGCAACACAACCACCTCCTCTTCCTCCAAACTGCGCACATACTTCAACCTAGCAAGTGGTGTGGCATCAGTAAACTCAGTCTCTTCCACTTCTGTGGCAGGGCCAGGTGGATTGGCTATGGAACACCAGCCAGTGGGCTCATCAAAACGCAAAAGACTGCTTGGCAGATTTGCAAGGGGTGAGAGGTGGAAGCGAGCTGACCATTATCTCAGGTGCCAACTCTGCGCTTTCTTCATTTGGGCACAGACACAGAATGACCACATCCTCTCCCTGCAGTAGCTACTCCGCCACAGCACCAATTCAATGCTCTTATTTTTCTCAAATGCTTTCTAAGCACACTGCTCCCAGACACGTGCAGAGTACACACAGATGCTTTTTGTAAAAATGCACACACACAAAATCTAATACTGTCCCTCACTCCAGCTGCGTCCTGTCCCTACACTAAGCAGAGATGAATGGCGGCGACACCAGTTAGCCCGCATTTATACAATCCGGGTCACGTGATGCACCAGCCAGTCATGCCAATACTTGATTGGCTGCAGTTCAGCCATTCAGAAACTATATGGCATCCGAAACTGAACTTCTGTTTTTTTTTTTTTTTAAGAAAAAAAGTTAAAAAAAAAAAAAAAAAAAAAGAAAGAAGGTCAGTGTTTGGGGTTCGGTAAAGGACCCTTAACACAGAACTTTACAAGTCGGGTTTGCGCATCCCTACCCAACAGTGCTCACTGCACTGTAATCTTCAGTAGTTTAGAAATTCTTCTGTAACCAATGCCATCAGTATGCTTTGCAACAATAAGGTTGCAACGGTCTTGAGACAGCTCACTGGTTCTACCCATCATGAGAGGTTTACTGTGTGGCACCTTGGCAACGAGAACTTTCTATAGGACACACGTTGAACCAGCTGATATTTTTCAACAAGTGGCAAAATTACTCTTTAATTTCTGATAGATTTCAGACTTTCTATGGTTTTTGGCACCTCTCTTCAGGTGTGCAATACTTTTTCCCCTGTGTTATTTCTCCTTATTACACAACTTAATTTGTAAACACCTATGGTTTGTTTCTTTGCCTGTGAGAGATAGCGATATAGATATAAACTTTTTTTTTGTGCAATTCACTCAACCATGGTTAACATTTTCTGGGAAAAAAATAAATGAATGATATTACAATATAGACAAATGCTTCTCACTAAATTAGAATATCATCAAAAAGTTAATTTATTTCAGTTCTTCAATACAAAAAGTGAAACTCATTATATAGAGTCATTACAAACGGAGTGATCTTTTTCAAGTCATCATTTCTGTTAAAGGGAACCTGTCACCCCCAAAAATCGCGGGTGAGGTAAGCCCACCGGCATCAGGGGCTTATCTACAGCATTCTGAAATGCTGTAGATAAGCCCCCGATGTTACCTGAAAGAGAAGAAAAAGACGTTAGATTATACTCACCCAGGGGCGGTCCCGCTGCTGGTCAGGTCGGATGGGCATCCCTGGTCCGCTGCGGCGCCTCCCATCTTCATTTCAAGACGTCCTCTTCTGATCTTCAGCCACGGCTGCGGCGCAGGCGTACTTTGCTCTGCCCTGTCGAGGGCAGAGGATAGTACTGCAGTGCGCAGGCGCCGGAAAGGTCAGAGGCCCGGCGCCTGCGCACTGCAGTACTTTGTCTGCCCTCAACAGGGGAGAGCAAAGTACGCCTGCGCCGGAGCTGTGGCTGAAGATCAGAAGAGGA
This sequence comes from Ranitomeya imitator, assembly GCF_032444005.1. Lineage (NCBI taxonomy): Eukaryota > Metazoa > Chordata > Amphibia > Anura > Dendrobatidae > Ranitomeya > Ranitomeya imitator. The sequence continues at coordinate 438,675,291 of NC_091285.1, forward strand.
CGTCTTGTAATGAAGATGGGAGGCGCCGCAGCGGACCAGAGACGCCCATCCGACCTGACCAGCAGCGGGACCGCCCCTGGGTGAGTATAATATAACGTCTTTTTCTCCTCTTTCAGGTAACATCTGGGGCTTATCTACAGCATTACAGAATGCTGTAGATAAGCCCCTGATGCCGGTGGGCTTACCTCACCCGCGAATTTCGGGGTGACAGGTTCCCTTTAACGTTGATGATTATGGCGTATAGCCAATGAAAACCCAAGTGTCATTATCTCAGTAAAATAGAATACTTTATAACACCAGCTTGAAAAAGGATTTTAAAATCTGAAATGTTGGCCTACTGAAATGTATGTTCAGTAAATGCACTCAATATTTGGTCAGGGCTTCTTTTGCATGAATGCAGCGTGGCATGGAGGCGATCAGCCTGTGGCACTGCTGAGGTGTTATGGAAGCCCAGGTTGCTTTGATAGTAGCCTTCAGCTTGTCTGCAATTTTGGGTCTGGTGTCTCATCTTCCTCCAGATAATACCCCATAGATTCTCTATGGGGCTAAGGTCAGGTGAGTTTGCTGGCCATTCAAGCACAGTGATACGGTTGTTTTTAAACCAGGTATTGGTACTTTTGACAGTGTGGACAGGTGCCAAGTCCTGCTGTAGAATGAAATGTCCATCTCCAAAAAGCTTGTCGGCAGAGGGAAGCATGGAGTGCTCTAAAATTTCCTGGTAGATGGCTGCGCTGACTTTGGTCTGGATAAAACAGTGGACCTACACCAGCAGATGACATGGTGCCTCAAACCATCACCAATTGTGGAAACTTCACACTAGACCTAAAGCAACTTGGATTGTGTGTCTCTACACTCTTCCTCCAGACTCTGGGACCTTGATTTCCAAATGAAATGCAGAAGCATTAAGCTACTTACTGGTAGCGGCATTTTTCGGAGGCCCATGACAGCACTACGAGAGAGGGGATCCGCCCTTCAGGAACAGGAAACCTACAGATACAAAAGGGCGGTACCTCTCCCCATGCATCAGTTGTATATTAGAGCCTGAGAGGACTACCGCGGTTAGTAGCACACAAACATACATTATATACAGTTTATGTCCAAAAATAATCAATCATAATGAACTATATACCACACGTGAGATCTATCTATCTCATTATATACATTATGGGAAGTGCAACCCCCACGTGAATAGGGAGGGAACTAAGGGTGCTGTCATGGGCCTCCGAAAAATGCCGCTACCAGTAAGTAGCTTAATGCTTTATTCGGACTCCCATGACAGCACTACGAGAGAATTACAGAGATGTAAACTACCTTAGGGAGGGACTATAGCCTGTAGCACCCTTAACCCGAAGGCGAGATCAGAAGAGAACCCCAAGTCCAACCTATAGTGCTTGAAAAAGGTGGAAGGGGATGACCACGTAGCTGCCTTACATATCTGGTCGATGGAAACTCCAGATCTTTCCGCCCAGGATGCAGCCATGGCCCGAGTGGAATGTGCCCTCAGATTCTGCGGAGCTGGACCTCCACCTGCAGTATAAGCCAGAGAGATAGCCTCCCTAATCCACTTCGCTAGCGTGTACTTCGACACCCTAAGACCTTTCCTGGGACCTTGGAAAGATAGAAACAACGCCTCCTCTCTCTTCCAAGCATCAGTGACTGATATATATTCTAAGAGACATCTCCTAACATCTAACGTATGGAGTAACTCCTCTTTGGAATTAGAAGGATTAGGGAGAAATGATGGTAGAACTATCTCCTGAGAGCTATGAAATTCTGAGGCCACCTTTGGTAAGTAAGCTGGATCTGGTCTGAGGACTACTCTGTCCTGTAGAAACTCTGTATAGGGGGACAGCCTAGAAAGAGCCTGTATGTCTCCTACCCTACGAGCAGATGTAATTGCCACCAAAAATGCTGTTTTGAGGGATAGTAATTTAAGTGAGGCTGAATGTAAAGGCTCAAACGGTTCTTTAGTCAAGGCTGAGAGGACTAGGTTAAGATCCCAAGGCATTGACCTATTCCTGTGTATAGGTCTGGATCTACTAGCTGCTTTGATGAACCTTGATACCCAATAATTACCAGCAATGTTGCAAGAAAATAAGGCCCCTAGGGCTGAGACTTGTACTTTTAGCGTACTCGTGGATAGATTTAGCTCTAGCCCTCTCTGCAGGAATTCTAGAATCTGGTTAATTGGTAAACCCTCTTCGATATTAAAATTTGAAGAGGCCAGAAACTTCCTCCAAGTTCTAGAGTAGATCTTAGTTGTTATGAGTTTTCTACTCTTCATAAGGGTATCAATGAGATTTGGAGAAAATCCTCTGTTTTTTAACAGTGACCTTTCAAAGACCATGCCGTCAAATGTAGACCCTTCACTTGTGGATGGTTGATCGGACCTTGATGAAGTAGGTCCGGGATGTCTGGCAGTACCCAGGGGTCTTCCACCGACATGGTCCTGAGCCAGGAGAACCAAGCCCTTCGGGGCCAGAACGGAGCGATCAGTATGATTCTCGCTTGATCCTCCCTTATCTTTCTGACCACCAGAGGCAACAGGTTTAGCGGGGGAAACGCATAAGCCAACCGGAAATCCCATCTGATCAGGAAGGCATCCACTACCAGCGGATATTCCCTGGGATTCAAGGAACAGAATTTTTTCGTTTTTCTGTTGTCCTTGTTGGCAAATAGGTCCACCTCTGGATGACCCCACCTGCGGACAATCTGGTTGAAGATTTTTGTGTTCAGAGACCACTCTCCTTGTCTTAAGGTGTTTCGACTTAGAAAGTCCGCCTTTATATTTTCCTTCCCTTTTATATGTACTGCTGCTAAAGATAGAAAATGATTTTCCGCTATCTGGAGCAGGCGGTCCGCTATTTCCATCAGGGACTCGGAGCGTGTTCCACCTTGGTGATTCACGTAGGCCACTGCCACCTGATTGTCGGAGAGGATTTTGACATGGTGACCCTGTAGATACACGAGGAGTTCCTTAATTGATAATTCAATCGCCATCAACTCCTTTTGATTAGAAGAGGCTGATGTTTGGGGGTCCCATAGACCCTGGACTACCACGTCACCCATGTGTGCCCCCCACCCTGTGGGGCTGGCGTCCGTCGTAACTACCCGAGTCACTTGAGTCACCCAGGGAACTCCTGCTGACAGATTGTCTTCCCTTAGCCACCATCTAAGAGATGTCAGAACCTCTGGACTCAATGTCATCTGACCCTGCAAGGAACCCTGTAAGACTCTGTCATAATTCAGTACGTCAAACTGTAAAGGTCTGGAGTGGAACTGGGCCCAACGGACGGCGGGAATACAGGAAGTTAGGGAACCTAACAAGGACATAGCCTGTCTAAGAGTCATGGTTGGTTCTTTAATTGCTTTTAATACCTGTTGTTGGATATGGCGCAGTTTATCAGTTGGAAGACAGCATTGTTGGGACTCGGAATCTAACAGCAGACCTAGGAATCTCTGGTTTTTTAGGGGTTGTAATCGGGATTTTTCATAATTCACGATCCAGCCCAGATTCTCTAGCTTAGATATAGCTGTTTTTACCTGAGCAAGGCAATGGTCTGCTGAGTTCCCAACTATCAGGAAATCATCCAGATAAGGGATTATGAGGATATCAGATTCACGTAAATGCGCCATGACCTCCGCAACTACTTTAGTGCATACTCGGGGAGACGTTGAGAGGCCGAAGGGAAGGGCTCTAAATTGAAAATGTCGAACAATACCCCCCATAGACACCGCCACACGTAGAAACCTCTGAAAGTTTTCATGGATAGGAACATGATAATACGCATCTTTTAAGTCCACAACTACCATGAAGCAGTGTTTGAACAACATTTTAATTGCAGAGCTGATTGACTCCATTTTAAATGTGGCTTTAACCAGGTATTCATTCAGGGATTTAAGGTTAATAATAGTCCTAAATGATCTGTCTGGTTTCTGGATCAGAAAAAGGGGAGAGTAGAATCCACTCCCTCTTTCTGACTCTGGAACTTCAATCAGCACGTTTTTGAGGCATAAACTCACAACTTCTGCCTCCAAAGCCGTCTGTTCAATAGTGGAGGAACGTAAGGGGGTTAACAAATTTATCCCGAGGCCAGTGAATAAATTCTAATTTCAGACCTTCTGAAATAATACCTCGGACCCAGTCACTATTTGAGATGTTAGACCATGCGGAAGAGAAGGCTGACAATCTCCCTCCCACAGGGATCGCTAGTCATTGGTCCGGTTTCTTACGTTCTTTTGAGGAACGGCGGAACATGTAACCCGTACCTCTCCTGCGTCTATCCTCCCATCTAAAATTCTCTCTAGCGGGTGAGGATGCGCGCTTCCTTCCGCGACCAAATCTCCTCCTGTTGAATGGACGCCGATAAGAAGATGATGACAAACTCGGGAATTTTTTCTTGTCATCTCCAGCCTTTTCAAGCAGGTCATCCAAGGTTGGTCCGAAGAGGTATTCCCCTTTGCATGGGATAGCGCATAATTTGGACCTTGATTGAATGTCACCCGACCAACATTTCAACCACAGGGCTCTACGAGCCGCGTTGGAGAGTCCTGCTGCTCTGGCCGCCATCCTGACCGAATCGACCGACGCGTCCGACAGGAAAGCCGCAGCATCTTGAATCACCGGAAGCGCACTTAGAATGGAACTTCTGGAAGCGCCTTCCTTAAGCTGGGATTCCAACTGTTCCAGCCAGACCATTAGGGATCTGGCTGTACAAGTCGCAGCCACCACTGGCCTCAACGATCCGGCTGCCATCTCCCAGGTACCTTTAAGGAAGGTATCCGCCTTCCTGTCAAGGGGGTCTTTAAGGGATCCCATATCTTCGAAAGGTAATGCGGCCTTTTTTGATGCCTTTGCTACCGCAGCATCTAATTTAGGGGCCTTGTCCCAGGTATCCACAGTCGTATCCTCAAAGGGATATCTGCGTTTTAAGGCTGGTGGTAATGAGCCTTTCTTCTCCGGTTTCTTCCATTCCCGGAGAATCAGGTCTTGAATTTTATCATTCACCGGGAAGGACCTACGCTTCTTGTGTTCCAAACCACTGAACATTAGTTGCTGATGGGAAAGCGGAGTCTTAGGTTCTTCTAGGCCCATCGTACCTCTGACCGACTTAACTAATTTATCTACCCGGTCCAGAGGCAGACAGAATCGGCCAGATTCCTCTTCTGATGATGAGGAAGAGAGATTTGAGCCATAGGAACCTTCATCCTTATCTTCCTCTGATGAATCAGAGATCACCGAGGTTCTCTGTTTTGAACTCCCCGCCTGGGACATAGACCGCAGGGATTCCCTTACTTCTGTACGGATCATCTCACGCAGATTAGCCGTAGAAGCAGATTCTTCCGCTACCTAGGGGAGGACAATAAGGGTGATACCATCTATCTAGCCTGATGTCACTCAACCCCTCCACTCCTGTAGACCTCACCGTCTGTTGTATACAGGAGGCGCATAATTTTTTAATATAAGAATCTGGTAACGGGACTTCACACAGGGCACACTCCTTATGTTTCGACTTTGCACTTTTCTTTCCCTAAAATGACAAAGTATAAGGGGCCCGCGTCACTGAGTGAGCATTCACGTAGATCTCTTACCAGTGTACGCCAAAAAAGGTACCGGAACACGAGGGGGTTCTTTGCCAGTCGATGCTCTGGATCCCTGCTTGGACGAGCTTTTACGGCTGGACTGGTCACTTCTGGCATGCTCCTTCTCCGTGGGCTTTTGTCGCACGTCCTCCGGCAACTGAAGCTGCCGCTCACCATCACTCTCCATGATGTGGATGTGACCAAAGGCAGAGCTCTATTCCCAGCTCCTGCTTAAATCCCCCTCAGATCCGGTCAGCAGGCTGCCTGGCGCCACTCCTATTGGTTCCGGCTGATGAGACTACATCTGGGGGGTCAGCGCAGTGTGTGAGGAGACCGGCGTTCAGGATCGATGGGCGCCGCCATCTTGGATGAACTGCGCATGCGCAGTCACCCAGAGACCGGAAACGCCTGCTGACTCCGCCCCCTCGACGTCACTGCACCGGAAACGCTCCAGCTAACGCTGAGAGCGATGCAGGACGCCGAAGAGCACGCAGCAGCGTTCCGGATAGCGTTCCCCTCCTGGCACCGCTACATCACCACCGTGCTGCACCACCACATGGACCGAAGGAGCGATATACTTACCAGCGCCGGCGCTAACGGAGATCAGGAATCCTCTGGACTCTGCTCCCTGCTGTCTACATCACTGACGTGCAGTCCAGCCAGGACCACCGTGATGTCTTCCAGGAGCTTCCGCACCGGTCGAGGTAGGAGACCCCCCCGCTACCTGATTCGACCGGCCGGCCTGGGATCCATTCTACGAGATTCATCTGTAGGATCCTGCCCCTCCAGGAACAGGAAACCAACTGATGCATGGGGAGAGGTACCGCCCTTTTGTATCTGTAGGTTTCCTGTTCCTGAAGGGCGGATCCCCTCTCTCGTAGTGCTGTCATGGGAGTCCGAATAAATTTACTTTCATCTGAAACCAACACCTTGGACCACTGAGTAACAGTCCAGTTCTTTTCCTCCTTGGCCCAGGTGAGACCCTACTGGCATTGTCTATTGGTCATGAGTGGCTTGACACAAGGAATGCAACACTTTTAGCCCATGTCCTGGATACGTCTGTGTGAAGCAATGACTCCAGCAGCAGTCCACTCCTTGTGAATCTCCCCCAAATTTTTGATTGGCCTTTTCCTAACAAACTTTTCAAGGCTACGGTTATCCCGGTTGCTTGTGCACCTTTTTCTACAACACTTTTTCCTTCCACTCAACTTTCCATTAATATGCTGGGATACAGCACTCTGTGAACAGCCAGCTTCATTAGCAATGTCCTTTTGTGGCTTACCCGCCTTGTTGAGTGTGTCAAGGCCTGCTTTCTAGCCATTTGTCAAGTCAGCAGTCTTCCCCATGATTGTGGAGCCTACTGAAAGACTAAGGAACCTTTTCAAATGCTTAGGAAGCCTTTGCATGTGTTTTTGTTAATTATTCTAATTTACTGAGATAATGATTTTGGGGTTTTCACTGGCTGTAAGCCGTAATCATCAACATTAACAGAACAAATAAACACTTGAAATAGATCACTGTTTATAAGGACTATATAATATAGGAGTTTCACTTTTTGTATTGAAGAACTTAAATTAACTATTTGATGATATTCTAATTTAGTAAGAAACACCTGTATATACACTTTTAAATATTATATCTTATAGCGGGTATATATTTTTCCCCCTTTCAAAGGTTAATAGTTTATTTGAAAAGGAAAAACCTTCCTCAATTGTAGACATTTTTTTTACGAATATCAAGAATGACCTGCAGCGTTGTCAAAGATTTTAACTTTGGCCATTTGTATATTTGAGTTTGACATCCCTGGCTTAAAGGATTTTTTCTTATCTAAAATCTCAATATACAGGTTAAATTGCCGTGTTGGCACTTTGTGATAAATAAATGGGTTTTGGATTGCAGTTTTGGCACTCAGTCACTAAAAGATTCTCCATGACCGACTTAAACCATACCCACCAGATGAAAGTATTTTCTGACATTTTTTGTATAACTAAAAAGATATATACATAGATATATTTCAGCTTTTCCAAGCTCAGTGGTTACCTGGTAAATGATTCCTCTCATCATGTCGCCATCAGTCATACTGGCTAACTCCAAATGAATAAGAATATCTGAAGGAACATCGGACAAAGCGCTGGCAGCCTAAAGGTTGTAACAAAGAGAAATACAGTTGGGGGTAAAGTAATATTAATCAATCTTCTAACTGGGCAAAAAGGACCCAATGTCTGTTTCTTAAATGGTTCAAAACGTTTGATTAAGATGATGTTAGAACTAATTTATTTCATTACAAATGGGCTCTATTTTTTACCCATAAAGATACTACATCTTCTAATAGTGTATACGAAGTGCTGATTAACTGATAAGAATGGGAAAAATGGTAATAAAAAAGCCCAGCGATGTCTGACCTGTGGATGCACGATCTGGGTTCACTTATCTAAAGCATCATAAAAAAAAAATGCCTCCATGGAACAACCACCCCCTGCCGACATGCGGGCTCAATTCAGGCTGTGCTTTCTCTCTGGGACTCTCTGTTAATGAAAAAATGGTGGAAAGCCCCCAAAATGCTAACTGAAGGGGGCCCAACTGTGTACTTAGCCATAGCATGGGTACACCAAAGCCCCCCATTTGCATTTAAAATGTACAGTATTGATATGATCATTATACGGGCCAAGTCCCCTCTATCACTATAGAAAGTGTAAAGGGAGTTTGTCAACCCAGAATTCAAAATTGTAGGAGTGTTCCCGTTTAAAAGTTATTCCCCATCGACAGAATAGTGTGGCACTTTACGATCACTGGGTGTTCAACCGCCGTGGCCACCAAAGATCCCGAGAACCAGGTCTCTGAAGAGCCCCGGCTGAATGTTGATGTTGAAACTGCGCACTACCGCTCCATGCATTCTTAATGGCAGCGCTGGACATTGACAAGCGCAGCGCTGGGTTGATCCTAGGCACTCCTATCAGAATGAATGAAGAGGCAGTACTCATGATCGACCTCTGCTCCCTTTAGCCCCAGTTCTTGGAATGAGTGAGGGTCACTGCAGTCAGCACCCCAGGAAATGGAAAGTTATACCCTATCTCGTTATCTTGTGGATAGGGGACAACGTTTAAAGTCGAGTACACGCCTATAAGTATATGGCAGTAAATACCACTGATACAGTTATTAATAAATGTTTGTGTTTAAAAAAAATACAAAAACATATTTGTAAAATGTGAGCAGAAGCACTGTACATTTGCAGTGATTTTGGCAATAGCCTGAGGCTTCTAGCCAAATGTCTACTCCCTTTTGGGATCTGAAGTTTGAATTGTCCAGAAATTTCAATTTAACCCAATAGCTTCCAGCTCATTATCCCCTCTTCATTTAATCACCACTGACAGCATTTTTTTTTTTTTTTATTGAACCGCTGCAGTGGTGCTTTAAATGTACAGTAATTCCCATGCCCCCGGTCAAATACTAACCGGCTGCCACCGTCATTGTTTTCCATCGTCGCTCTGTCGGTCTCTGGTGAAAAGTGACCTCCCGGCTGCTCCAATGCTTCATAGAGCTGAGCGGAGGTCACTGTTCAATACAAGTCTATGAGAGCCTCGTTCTGGCTCTCACACATGCATTGAGAGCTTGTAAAATACCTTCTGAGTTCCAGCCAATCAGAAGCTACACTAAAAAGATGGTGCTGTTGGACCGGTAGGGTGACGAAAAACAGCGAAGACGCCAGAGGGTGAGTTTATAACAGGGGGCTTATATTTAAAGTGCCACTCCAGATCTGAAAAAATAACGCTGAAGTGGCGCTTTAGGGATAGGATGGAATCAGAAGAAATTTGGAAGGTGGGGGTAAACATTAGCATACTGAAGAAATTTTCTTACCTCCTGTAAACGACTGGTCCTTTCTTCCTGACTTAAACCCTCCATCATGTGCAATCCAGAAAGAACCAACAATTTTGGCTGGAAATCCTCTAGGTTTGAAAGTAAAACCTCCAATGAGGTCATGGCACCATTGGACAAATCATGTGAAAAAATGAATCGACTGGCGGCAGGAGCACGACCTGAGCCCCACTGTTCTCCTGAAAGGCAAAACAACTTTTTAATGAAAGGTGCCCTTATCCTACGTGAACAATCAAAACATACACAAATTATTTACCAGCTTTATATTCCAGGATCAGATGATACTCATCATGTTCTTGTAATGAGGTTGGAGGTACTAAGATCCGTTCATCTAGCAGCTCATGAAGTTTAGGGCCTATTGGGCCACAAAGTAGAATCTGTTGATGAAATAATTGAAAATATACTTACCGTATATACTCGAGTATAAGCCGACCCGAGTATAAGCCGACCCCCCTAATTTTGCCACAAAAAACTGGGAAAACTTATTGACTCGAGTATAAGCCTAGGGTGGAAATGCAGCATTTACCGGTGAATTTCAAAAATAAAAATAGATCATTATTTCCCCATAGCTGTGCCATATAGTGCTCTGCACCGTTCATATTTCCCCATAGGTGTGAACCATATAGTGCTCTGCACCGTTCATTGTGCCCCCTAGCTGTGCCATATACGGTGCTCTGCACCGTTCATTGTGCCCCATAGATGTGCCATATACGGTGCTCTGCACCGTTCACTGTGCCCCATAGCTGTGCCATATACGGTGCTCTGCACCGTTCACTGTGCCCCATAGCTGTGCTGTGCCATATACGGTGCTCTGCACCGTTCACTGTGCCAGATAGCTGTGCCATATACGGTGCTCTGCACCGTTCACTGTGCCCCATAGCTGTGCTGTGCCATATACGGTGCTCTGCACCGTTCACTGTGCCCCATAGCTGTGCCATATACGGTGCTCTGCACCGTTCACTGTGCCCCATAGCTGTGCTGTGCCATATACGGTGCTCTGCACCGTTCACTGTGCCCCATAGCTGTGCCATATACGGTGCTCTGCACCGTTCACTGTGCCCCATAGCTGTGCTGTGCCATATACGGTGCTCTGCACCGTTCACTGTGCCCCATACATAGCTGTGCTGTGCCATATACGGTGCTCTGCACCGTTCACTGTGCCCTATAGCTGTGCTGTGCCATATACGGTGCTCTGCACCGTTCACTGTGCCCCATAGCTGTGCTGTGCCATATACGGTGCTCTGCACCGTTCACTGTGCCCCATAGCTGTGCTGTGCCATATACGGTGCTCTGCACCGTTCACTGTGCCCCATAGCTGTGCTGTGCCATATACGGTGCTCTGCACCGTTCACTGTGCCCCATAGCTGTGCTGTGCCATATACGGTGCTCTGCACCGTTCACTGTGCCCCATAGCTGTGCTGTGCCATATACGGTGCTCTGCACCGTTCACTGTGCCCCATAGATGTTCCACATAAATTTGTGCCGCCGCAATAAAGAAAAAAAAACACACTCACCTCCCTTGATTGCAGCTCCCGGCGTCTCGTTCCGGCGCCTCCATCTTCCCGGCGTCTCTGCTCTGACTGATCAGGCAGAGGGCGCCGCGCACACTGTATGCGTCATCGCGCCCTCTGTCAGAGAGCAGAGACGCCGGGAAGATGGAGGCGCCGGCCGGGAAGATGGATCGGCGCCCGGCGGCTGGAACGAGGACAGGTGAATATAACATACTCACCTAGTCCTGGCGATCCTCGCGCTGTCCCCTCCTGTCTTCGGTGCCGCAGCTTCTTTCTCTATCAGCGGTCACCGGCACCGCTGATTAGAGAAATGAATAAGCGGCTCCGCCCCTATGGGAGGTGGAGCCGCTTATTCATTTCTGTAATGAGCGGTCCCACGTGACCGCTGAAGAGAGGAAGAAACTGCAGCGCCGAAGCCCGTGGGACGGCAGGGGGAGCGCCAGGATCGCTGGGACTAGGTAAGTATACCTCAGCGCCCTCACCCCCTCACCCGCCGACCCCACCGCTACCGTGACTCGAGTATAAGCCGAGGGGGGCACTTTCAGCCCAAAAATTTGGGCTGAAAATCTCGGCTTATACTCGAGTATATACGGTAAGTAATTTAACTTACATTACAATAGTCCTAAGGAGTTAGCACTGCTGCTTTGCAGCGCTGGGGTCAGGAGTTAAAATCCCACCAAAAACATCTGCAAGAAGTCTGTATGTTCTCCCCATGTTTGCGTGGGTTTCCTCCCACATTCCAAAGACTTACTGATAGGGAATTTAATATATAAGTAAAAAAGATGATTAATAATAATAATAATAATAATAATAATAATAATAAACAGAGAAACAAGAATTGTCAGTCATTATGCAGACCTTCCCTCCTGTCCTACAGTGTGTGCTCTCCTCAATTAGAAGCTCCACAGCCATGTATAGGGGGGAAAATAGGAGTAGAAAGCAAAAATGACATGGTGCTATATTATCACACGACAGACACAATTGTCCAATAGTGGGGCCTTCTGATTTTCACATGAATAGCGCTCCATTTCTGGTATGAACACCGATTGTGGCAGTATAATGTGTGTGCACAGGGATACGTTATGTTACCTCTGTATCTGGATGACTGGCCAATCTCTGAGCAATAAGTGCCGCATTTCCACCAACAAAGTGCTAAAAAGAAAAACAGAGCAATGATGTAATGATTATTCAACAGTAAGACAGAATGTCATATTATATAATGAAATATAAACTATTATAACATGGATTATTATACATTTTCTGAACGGACACAAAGACCTTGTACACCTTAAAGAGAACCTGTCACCCCCCAGGGCGTTTTAAGTAAAAGAGCCACCTTCAGCAGCACTAAGGCTGCAATGTGAAGGTGGCTCTTATGTTTAGCATTCCTAGGAATGCTGAAATAATGACTTTTATAAATTTGGCGCCATATCTCTATTGAGTCCGGGAGGTATGATTTTATTAACCATTTCATACTATTGGATTAATAATGGATAGGTGTCAAAATTGACGCCTCTCCATTATTAATCTGGCTTAATGTCACTTTACAATAGCAAGGTGACATTAACCCTTCATTACCCCATATCCCACCGCTACACGGGAATGGTAAGAGAGTGGCCAAGTGCCAGAATAGGCGCATCTTCCAGATGTGCCTTTTCTGGGGTGGCTGGGGGCAGATGTTTTTAGCCAGGGGGGGGCCCAATAACCATGGACTCTCTCTAGCTAATTAATATCTGCCCTCAGTCACTGGCTTTACTACTCTGGCGGAGAAAATTGCGCAGGAGCCCACGCCAATTTTTTCCGCGATTTACCCTTTAATGTTATAGCTACAGCGCCCAAATTTTGCACATACACACTACTAACATTAGTAGTGCGGAATATGCAAAAAAAAAAAAAAGGATATGAAATGGTTTACTGTATGTAAACCATGTCTCATATGGTGTTGGGTTTGTGAAGGAGATAGCTTTTAAGATAGATAGATAGATTTTTTTTTTTTTGAGAACCTGGATACATTGTATGTCCGTATGTCGGTTTTGCAAGCCTGCGAGAAAATATCGCAGTACGGATGCCATACGGATTACATACGGAGGATGCCATGCGCAAAATACGCTGACACACACTGCCTACGGATGAGATACAGATCACTATTTTGGGGACTTTTCTGCGTATTACGGCCGTAAATTACGGACCGTATTTTTATACGCTGAGTGTGAGGCCGGCCTAAGGCTATGTGCACACGTTGCGGTTTTTGCTGCGGATTCGCAGCGGTTTTGACGCTGCGGATCTGCAGCAGTTTTCCATGCGGTGTACAGTACAATGTTAACCTATGGAAAACAAAAACCGCTGTGCACATGCTGCGGAAAAAAACTCGCGGAAACGCTGCGGTTTATTTTCCGCAGCATGTCAATTCTTTGTGCGGAATCCGCAGCGGTTTGGCACCTGCTCCATATTAAAAAACCAACGGTGCCTAAAACCGCAGTGGAAACCGCACAAAAAAACCGCGATAAATCCGCAGTACTTTTTGCACTCCGGATTTAATCAAATCCGCTGCGGAAAATTCCGCAATGGAATCCGCAGCGTGTGCACATACCCTAAAGGAGCAAGGAATCCCTTCAACTCCCATTTTCAGTCAAAACCCATCACTAGGGTTTTATTAGGTGCTTTCAGACAACTGATCTAACATAGCAGGGTGGTACTCTATTTATCGACACCATAATTTACATGTGAGCATAGCCTGAGTCTTCATTAATTACCATCCCAATATCAGAAGAAAAGAAGACACACACGGTGATGTACGGGCTCACCTTGGCGCCTGGACTTTGTGTGGCGGTGCGGGAAATGTGCTGAAAGCTGTCTGCATCACTGTAGAAACGTTCAGCCGCTGCTCCTCGCTGCATGTAGTGCAGAAATGTAGCCGCCAGCTCCTCCTGTGAGGAAAGGACCAAGTGATCGCCTCCAGACTGGGGGGTCAGCCCTAGCGCTTGCAGCAGGCTGACCCCGGAGACTACCACGTCAACACACGCATTGACTCTATAAAGAAAAACAAAACAGTAGCAGCATATTTACATATGTACTACCATAAAACCAGACACAAGCACCATAGCTCTCATAACTAGCTGATTAAGGGAAAGTATAACCAAATTTTATGGAAATACAAATTGTTAAAAACTAGTCAGTAAACTGGACCAAAGATCCTAGAAACTCAAACTTTCCTAAAACCTGAAAAATGGAACATTACACTTGTGTATGAAACTATAGGATCAAATATGGATCATTTTTAAAAAATAATCTGCCAGTAGGATGAACCCTTCCAAGTCGTCTATAAGGGCATACAGGTCATAGAAGGCTGAATAAAATAATACCTTCATATCTGCCAACTGAGGTTTTATTCTAGAGAAATCCACGTTTTTCTTCTATGTAAATGAGCTGTTAAGATCTATGGGCTGGACACAGATCTCACTGAGAATCTGCCTCCAGCGATTATTTTAAAGAGGCCCTGTCACTTGCTTAAAAATAACTGTGTTGATACTTTCTAAAAATCCTTAAAAAAAAAAAATACACTGGTGCTATCCCATAATACCTGCTGCTCGGAGAGAAAGCCGACACATGAAAGCCTGTAAATTGGACCTAATTAATAAAAATGATCAGTGAGCCAGGGTCCAAATATGATGATCAACTGAAGAGGGCACAAAAGATATTAAGATGCCCTTTGGTATAACGGGCAAAAACAACAAGAACAAAAAGATCCCACACAAGAATACTAAAAACTAATAGTGGTTGCCCGACATAAAAAATGGATACAAATATTCACTTGCATTGCTGTTCCACTTACTAAGGTTGAATCTAATGGTTGCCACAGATCGGGCAATATCTTGAAGGCCAAACCTAGTCTTTGTACTCTGTAGTAAGGAAATCCAGAGAGGTCTCCTACAAGTAGCCGCGCGGTGGCCAGTAGGGTGACTGACAAGCATGGGCTACCGACAAGAGACCACCAGCAAGTGAAGTCACATCTCTTTGTAACAGCGGCCTCAGTACTCCACTTTCCTATACGTTTCGGAACTCTGGTTCCTTCTTCAGGGTTTATGAAGACTCAGGTAAGTTCCTTACTTAGGTCCTTTTCCTGCATGGACATCTCAACTATTAACCCTTTCCTTTGGAAAATGAAGTCCACATCCATGCACCTTATTCATATATTTAAATATATTTTTGTTATTGGTATGCAAGTTTAATTATTTACAGATTAATGGGTTTTAAAGAATATGAATACAATTTTCACATTAACCACTGGTGCACTTTTCAGGCCACGTGCACATGTTGAATTTTTTCACTCCAGTATTTGTTAGCTAAAACCAGGAGTTTTCCTCTGATTGTTCCACTCCTGGTTTTGGCTTACAAATACTGATGTAAAAAAAAAAAAAACCTCACCAAAATACTCAACATATGAACATGACCTCAAATGCTAAACACACGTACATTAGCCACAATGGCTAGGCAGTGGATCAGTACACAGCCAGCTGTCAGTTAGTGCCGGGGTGTGGTTACAGCCATTCACCATGTACTGAGCTGTGACTGAAAGCAGGAGGCTGCAGGGAGGAATAATGTTAATTTCCTCCCCATAGCCAGGCAGTCAGTGGGAGCCGGGCAACTTTGGACCTCCATTAACCTGCAGGTTAACCCCATATCTGCAGGTCAATAGAGTTTGGGGACGTGACAGCTACTCTTTAAGGCCCCTTTCACATGTCAGTTTTTCACAATATGCGATGGATCTGTCGAGCCAACGGATTGTGACCGACGGCAAAAAACTGATGTGTGAAAGGGGCCTAAGACTCGGTTTTTACATTGTGGCTGGAACCATGCAGACATGAAGCAGGCCGGAGGATGGGGACGGGGTGGTGGCTTATGGTCTGCCAGACAGAATCCTGTTGAGAAGAATATACAGTTGGTGATGTTAATCTTAGTTCCCCTTTCTTTCTCAAAAGTCATCCATTTCATACTTCCTGTTGCATTCATAACGGAAGTAATTTACCAAACCCTTGGATATTCTTGTTCAATAACCCCTTAAAGTCAATGTCAACCGGTAAGGCTATGTGCACAAAATCCGCATCTCCTGGCAGAATCCGCAGTTTTAAACTTCTCCAGGGTTCAAAACAGAAGTAGTATCTTCAGGTACCAGGGAAGATGCTCACTGGTTAGCGTTTATACAGAATCAGCATTGCCTGGGAAAACGTTGGTTGGAGCGCCGGCATTTTACAAGACAAAGCGTAATTTAAAGGTGTGCACACAGAGAAAATGCAGTCCAATCTGCCAGTATCATGTTATAGAGCGGGGGAAGCTGAGTGGATTGATGTATAGTTTTGTGGGCAAAGATCCATTGTAATCTGTGACTTCATCATCCAATCCTCTGCTATTTCTGGGAATTTCGGTCCAGTGGTCGGTCCCATCAGTGGCTGACAGCTTTCGTCGTATAAGTGTACATACAGAAATGGCTGTCAGTCACTCATGATATATATCAATCCGCTCAGCTTCCCCTAGGTAATAATTTACCGTATATACAATCCAAAAAGCTACGTGCCACTAAAACATTACGCCATACACTGGCTCCCCGATTTCTGCCCTTCATCCAACCTCATCTTGTGTGTACCTACATAATACATAGCTTGATGGATCCCAGACTCGCCCAAACCACAGGCAGCATGAATCAGAGCTCGGAGGCACGAGTACATCCAGGTATATTTTTCTTAAAAATGTAATGGTGTTTAGAAGATCCAGTTGGGGACATAATCGGATGGAACCAATATGGTCCCCCCTACATGATTGACAGGTCTCTGCTAGGTGTGTACTTATTAATGGTGCTGGGGAAAGTCATGGGGGCGGCGCTGGATTAGTCGGGTCTCCCCCCAGATTGATCTCCGTTTTCTCTGAAATGTCAGAGCGCAATACACCAGGCTGCCATCGTGCCGCCAATCTCTGATCCGCGCTGCCCGCAGTTTGGGCAGTATGACTCTTTCCAACCATGTCTCACCTGCCTAAGCCCTCACAGGTCCCCAACACTTTGGTGGCCCCCATTGATCTTTACTTGCCTGCATCGATGGCATCACTTACTCATGTGACCTCTGATCACCAGCCTCAGTGATTGGCTGCGCGATCCCATGGAGGTACGTGACGTCATGGCTGCTAGGTGTAGACGAGGAGTGGTGGGACCAGCAGTGTCAGTGCTCAGGTGACCTCAGCCTGGTATACAGAGACAGAACATTAATGCTCACCCCACTGCTACCTTCCCCCACTGCCTGCTAGGGGCTGTGATCACGTGGTCCCATGCAGCTGACAGGGCTTCCTCAAATGAGGGGCTGGAGGTGGTCTCCCTGGAGGAAAGGCTGTGCAGGGACGAGAAGTATTCCAGGGCAGCCTCGGGGATGTCCGGCTGGAGGTGATGGATCAGCCCCACAGTGAATGCCAGCAGGCCCACACACAGGGCTCTGGCCCACATTGTGACCTATAGAATGAATCGGGGGTCTGTGACCGTCCAGAGAGCACACAACAAGCGAGCACCGAGCACTGTCCATCAAGTCTTCACCCAGCTGCCAGGAACTGCAATGGCTCCAAGCCAATCACCATATGTGCGAGCCCAGAGCCGGGCACCGGCGGCGGCGAGTGCGGAGCAGGGAATGAATGGGAAAGCTGCCGGGGCTGCTCCGCCGGTAGTTGCACTCCTGACCGCCGCTCCAGCCTTCCTGACAGCGGCCCCGGCGTAACTTGTGTCTGTGAATAGAGAAGTGTCTAAGCCTCACGGACAGGAGGAGGGCGCTCATATCCTCCAATCACAGGCCCGGCAGGGTCACCTGAGGGGACTGACGTTCACTGCGACTAGAAATGAGGCTTGACACGCACAATTCTGAGCGGCAATGTCCACGTCACCAGCACGAGTCACCGAGCGCACTGTACAGGACGGACACTGGTGGCCGCCATTTCCCTGGAGACTCCATGAAAACGAATATTGTATGTGCGGGAAATCAGCGCGGCCTCTATCACTGGGAGCCGTGTCCCTGCTGTAGCGCGGAGATAGTCACTGTAATGGCCGGCAGTCCGGCTCACCGAAAAGAAGCTGCTTGTTTAGGTCCTACATGGATCCCCAGTGTGTGTGTGCTCGCCATAGGTGAACATACATATAAAGCACCACTCCTAGCAGGGTTTTTTATTGAAGAGCTGGAGTGGTGCCACTAATCTAAGCTCCCTGCCCCTAACACTTCTTTTACACTTACCGTGTTTTTTTGCGGGTCGTATTGCCGCAATTTTCACTGCTGCAATAACGAACCGCAAAAAACTTGCGGAGCGGCGTTTTTCGGGTTTCCAATACTATGGGAATAGTATTGGAAAAAAAACCTGGCGTTCCGTAAAACCGTAAGTCACGGTGCACCACAAAAACAAGCTTCCGTTTTTGCGGCCCCATTAATTTTCAATGGGGGCCGTGTCCAAGCCATGAAAAAGCCATACGGAGCGCCGTGTAATTATTACGGCCCGTTTTTGTAGCCCCATAGAAATCTATTGGGGATGCAAAACCACGGTTAGTGTAAAAGAAGCCTAGTCTTATCCCAGCCGCTGTCTTCACCTTCTATTGCCGTTGCTCTCCTCGATCTCCAGAAGTTTGTGACCTGACGGATCGCTCCAGCGTCTCATGAGCGAGCAGGAGGTCACTTTTCAATGCAAGTCTATCAGAGCCTCGTTCTGGCCCTCATTGACTTGCAACACCGTCATTTTTGCTCAGTGAGAGCCATTCAGAGCCACCATGGAGCCGTCTCTGTCTTGGATTGGTCATGAATGACCCATCATCTATATACATAATTGTCTAAGGGGTATTTCCGCCTGTCTGTCCTTCTGTCACGGTTATTCGTTCGCTGATTGGTCTCGGCAGCTGCCTGTCATGGCTGCCGCGACCAATCAGCAACGGCCACAGTCCGATTAGTCCCTCCCCTGCACTCACTGCACGGCGCCCGCTCCGTAATCCCCTCCACTTACCGCTCACACAAGGTTAATGGCAGCGGTAATGGCCCGCGGTGTAACGCACTCCGTTACCGCTGCTATTAACCCTGTGTGTCCCCAACTATTTACTATTGATGCTGCCTATGCGGCATCAATAGTAAAAATATCATGTTAAAAATAATAATTAAAAAAATGCTATACTCACCCTCCGCCGCCTTTCTCACTCCTCGCCACGCTCCCGGGACCGCTCCATTGCAAGCGGCAGCTTCCGGTCCCGTCCCAGGGCTGGTGTGCGACAAGGACCTGCCGTGACGTCACGGTGATGTGACCGCGACGTCATCACAGGTCCTGCTCACACCAGCCCTGGGACGGAACCGGAAGCTGCCGCTTGCAATGGAGCGGTCCCGGGAGCGTGGCGAGGAGCGAGAAAGGCGGCGGAGGGTAAGTATAGCAGGACTTCAACGGGCTATAGGTGAGTATATGTTTATATATTTTTTTTTTAAATCTCTATACTACGTGGCTCTGTGCTGGCCAATATACTACGTGACTGGGCAATATACTACGTGGGCTGTGCTATATACTATGTGGCTGGGCAATATACTACGTGGCTGGGCAATATACTACGTGGCTGGGCAATATACTACGTGGCTGGGCAATATACTACGTGGCTGGGCAATATACTACGTGGCTGGGCAATATACTACGTGACTGGGCAATATACTACGTCGCTGGGCAATATACTACGTGACTGGGCAATATACTACGTGGCTGGGCAATATACTACATGGCTGGGCAATATACCACGTCGCTGGGCAATATACTACGTGGACTGTGCAATATACTACGTGGACATGCATATTCTAGAATACCCGATGTGTTAGAATTGGGCCACCATCTAGTTATTATATATAACCTCTAAATGTATTCACTGAATGCACTGCTCTATATATCCTCTCCGTGTACTCGCAATGCGTTGCTCTATTTATTCTCTCCGTGTACCCACTGAGTGTGCTACTCTGTATATCCTCTCCGTGTACTCGCAGTGCGCTGCTCTATTCTTTCCGTGTACTCACTGAGGACACTGCTCTGTATATCCTCTCTGTACTCACTGAGTGCGCTGCTCTATATATCCTCTCCGTGTACTCACAATGCGCTGCTCTATATATCCTCTCCGTGTACTCACAATGCGCTGCTCTATTTATTCTCTCCGTGTACTCAGTGCGCTACTCTGTATATGCTCTCTGTGTACTCACAGTGTGCTGCTCTATATATCCTCTCCTTGTACTCACTGAGGACACTGTATATCCTCTCTGTGTACTGAGGACGCTGCTCTATATATCCTCTCCGTGTAGTCACAGAATGCGCTGCTCTATATATCTTCTCCGTGTACTCACTGAGGACACTGCTCTGTATATCCTCTCTGTGTACTGAGGACGCTGCTCTGTATATCCTCTCTGTGTACTGAGGACGCTGCTCTATATATCCTCTCCGTGTAGTCGCAGAATGCGCTGCTCTATTTATCCTCTCCATGTATACTTACTGAGTGTGTACTCTATAAATCTTTTTCTGAATGGTTAGCCAATGGCTAAAGGTTAATGGTTATCCAGTGGCTCAAATGGTTATCCGAAATTTACAGCTACCTGTTAATTACTCTGTGTACACACTCTATGTCTGCTCTTCATCAGATTACCTTCAATTATCTGTTAACAGCAGGGAAGTTTGCAGGCAGCGATCCAATGCATCCTTGTTTTTGATCTGTATAACTAGTAACCCCACTTATGACAGTATGTCTTTGGAGTGTGGGAGAACACTGAAAATTGTATCTGCCTCACAAATACTCTCCTGGATGAATAGGCAAAAATTTGCATAGACACACATGAAAATGTTGTATAAAGCCTTCCCACAGCTGCAAATAGGTGACCAACTCCATATTAATACTTATGAATTTGGAATAGGATGTCATAAAACAATTGTAGGTGTCACAATTCTTTTTTTCCATATACCATGGGATAAACATTTTGTCAGCAAAAACTTCTAACAAGATTCAAGGTTAGCTACTTTTTATCTTACTATAATGCTAAAAAGCTCAGATATAAAATTGGGGAAGCAATCCAGTGACTTGCATTTCCTCTTTTATGGATGATCATGTGTGTTATCCCCAGGGGTGTATAGTATATTGACCTTAGGTGCAAGTCCCATACTTGAGGGGTAACACGGCAGATGTTGAGGAAACAGCACCACCATTGCGATTGGGAAATTGAATATTGAATAGCTCAAACCTAATAGTACACTGTTTTAGGGAACCTCAACAGGCTTTGGGGGTCCACTGCACATTCACAGTGTAAGCAGCTACAGAGCAAGCCCGACTGTTAAGATTCCTAATGAGGAGTATTCTCTTAGACCATATGTCAGGGACAGCAGCATGGACCGGTCACAACACATTGGAGAGATACTTGCCTGACGACACGTGAATCAGCAAGGTCCAGAACAGCAGGGTATGCAGGATGACTGACAGACAAGTAGAGCAAGAAACACTAGAAGGCACAATCAAGAGTGCAAATATACACAGGAACTACACTGCTCAATTAAATAAATGGAACACTTAAACGACAAGTAAATCAAACTTCTGTGAAATCAAACTATCCATTTAGGAAGCAACATTGTTTGACAATCAATTTCACATGCTGTTGTGCAAATGGAACAGACAACAGATGGAAATTATTGGCAATTATCAAGACACACTCAATAAAAGGAGTGGTCTGCAGGTGAGGACCACAGACCACATCTCAGTACCAATGCTTTCTGACTGATGTTTTGGTCACTTTGGAATGTTGGTTGTGCTTTCACACTCGTGGTAGCATGAGACGGACTCTACAACCCACACAAGTGGCTCAGGTAGTGCAGCTCATCCAGGATGGCACATCAATTTGAGCTGTGGCAAGAAGGTTTCCTGTGTCTGTCAGCATAGTGTCCAGAGGCTGGAGGCGCTACCAGGAGACAGGCCAGTACACCAGGAGACATGGAGGGGGCCGTAGGAGGGCAACAACCCAGCAGCAGGACTGCTACCTCAGCCTTTGTGCAAGGAGGAGCACTGCCAGAGCCCAGCAAAATGACCTCCAGCAGGCCACAAATGTGCATGTGTCTGCACAGACGGTTAGAAACTGACTCCATGAGGATGGTCTGAGTGCCCGATGTCCACAGATTGGGGTTGTGCTCCCAGCCCAACACCATGCAGGATGCTTGGCATTTGCCACAGAACAGGATTGGCAAATTCGCTACTGGCGCCCTGTGCTCTTCACAGATGAAAGCAGGTTCACTCTGAGCACATGTGACAGTCTGGAGACGCTGTGGAGAGCGATCTGCTGCTTGCAACATCCTTCAGCATGACCGGTTTGTCAGTGGGTAAGTAATGGTGTGGGGTGGCATATCTTTGGAGGGCCGCACAGCCCTCCATGTGCTTGCCAGAGAAGCCTGACTGCCATTAGGTACCGAGATGAGATCATCAGACCCCTTGTGAGACCATATGCTGGTGCAGTTGGCCCTAGGTTCCTCCTAATGCAGGACAATGCCAGACCTCATGTGGCTGGAGTGTGTCAGCAGTCCCTGCAGGATGAATGCATTGAAGCTATGGACTGGCCAGCCCGTTCCCCAGACCGGAATCCGATTGAACACATCTGGGACATTATGTCTCATCTGGGACATCCTGTCTCATCCACCAACTCCACAGACTGTCCAGGAGTTGGTGGATGCTTTAGTCCAGGTCTGGGAGGAGATCCCTCAGGAGACCATCCGCCGCCTCATCAGGAGCATACCCAGGCGTTGTAGGGAGATCAGACAGGCACGTGGAGGCCACACACTACTGAGCATCATTTCCTTGTCGAGGCATTTCCACTGAAGTTGGATCAGACTGTAACTTAATTTTCCACTTTGATTTTGAGCATCATTCCAACTCCAGACCTCCGTGGGATATTAGTTGCGATTTACATTGATAATTTTTAGGTTTTATTGTTCTCAACATATTCCACTATGTAATGAATATTTACAACTGGAACATTTCATTCAGTGATATCTAGGATGTGGGATTTTAGTGTTCCCTTTATTTTTTGAGCAGTGTATATATATATATATATATATATATATATATATAGTCAATCCAGGATTTGTTGCCAACAAATGGTTAATGGCAAAGTGGTATGCTATCAGCAGACAGATCAACAGCAAAAACTAAAGGTACCTTCACACTCAGCGACGCTGCAGCGATACCGACAACTATGTCGATCGCTGCAGCGTCGCTGTTTGGTCCCTGGAGAGCCGTCACACAGACAGCTCTCCAGCGACTAACGATCCTGAGGTCCCTGGGTAACCAGGGTAAACATCGGGTTACTAAGCGCAGGGCCGCGCTTAGTAACCCGATGTTTACCCTGGTTACCAGCGTAAAAGTAAAAAAAAACAAACACTACATACTTACCGCTGTCTGTCCCCGGCGCTAAGCTTCTCTGCACTCCCCTGCACTGACTGTGAGCACAGCGGCCGGAAAGCAGAGCGGTGACGTCACCGCTCTGCTTTCCGGCTGACCGACGCTCACAGCCAGTGCAGGAGGAGTGCAGAGAAGCTGAGTGCCGGGGACAGACAGCGGTAGGTAAGTATGTAGTGTTTGTTTTTTTTTACTTTTACGCTGGTAACCAGGGTAAACATCGGGTTACTAAGCGCGGCCCTGCGCTTAGTAACCCGATGTTTACCCTGGTTACCAGTGAAGACATCGCTGGATCGGTGTCACACACGCCGATCCAGCGATGTCTGCAGGGAGTCCAGCGACGAAATAAAGTTCTGGACTTTCCTCAGCGACCAACGATCTCCCAGCAGGGGCCTGATCGTTGGTCGCTGTCACACAGAACTATTTCCTTAACGATATCATTGCTACGTCACAAAAAGCAACGATATTGTTTACGAAATCGTTATGTGTGAAGGTACCTTTATGCAATCAGTAAACAAAAGGTAATTGTGAGACTACAGTGATGAATAGACAAAACGGGGATACTTGCATGCAAAGAAGATTACTACATACTGTTGCTGCAGTACTGCAGGTTTGAACAGCACCAGTATTAGCAGAGTTTATCGGGCTATTGTGGCAGAGTTGAGAGTTCGCAAAAACACCAGGATTCTCAGGTCTGAGCTAGAAAGTGGTTGCAGAACGCTGAAACAGCAGGCTAGAGTTCACTGAAGACAAGATTAGATGACAGAGGAAAATGAGGCAAGCTCCTGTACATGTCAGCTAATTGCTATGCTTTCTGAATACTAGCTTCACAAGTGTTATGCTAGTGTAGTAACTTACTTGGGAAAATAGGTAATATACTAAAAACTGCAACTGCCCTTTCCCGATTCCCGTGCAGACTAAAGATAATGACCCCCCAGTCCCTAGTGGTTCCTGTGTGAGCAGAGATAGCCCTATCCACACACTAGAAGATGGCAACTTGGACCTATACTACCTAAAAGGCCGTTGAGCTCTTCATGTTCCTACTAAAGAACCAGAGAGCAAAGCAGAGTGTGAATTACCTACAAAAGGGAAAGTGTGCTGAAGGAGATATCCCGCAATGAGTAGAATACACCACAAAATAAGTAATAAAATACGTACTGTTAGATAATAAGTAGATAGGTGCAGAGAAAAGTATGGAAACAGCATAGCGATCAACCTTACCTGGAATTTCACTGGCTGTAAACAGAATGTATGAACATCCAAACAAAGCTATCACCAACAGGAAATGCCAACAGGGGGGAAGAATATTAAGCCACAACCAAAAAGTTTTTGGGCAGAAAAATGAAAACACCCTCTGTTAACAACCAGTCACGTGCAGTGTCCGTTATAGGGTGCTTCCCCCTGTTTGATGCAGGCTCCGGTGATGAACTCTTGTGATTTCCTTTTATAGTTAGGTCCAGAAATATTTCCAGGAACACACCTGGGAACATTCTCCTTCCTAGTTCCTCTCTGTTGATGCTGCTCGTACACTCAGAAGTGTAGTAAGCAGTGTCTATAGAGAGCCAGTTAGGAGAGCGCACTTGGCCAGCACAGCCAGTATTAGGCTATGTGCACACGTTCCGGATTTTGCTGCAGATTCGCAGCAGTTTTTCATGCGTTGTACAGTACCATATAACCGTATGGAAAACGAAATCCGCAGTGCACATACAGCGGAAAATAGCGCGCGGAAACGCTGTGTTGTATTTTCTGCAGCATGTCAATTGTTTGTGTGGATTCTGCAGCGGTTTACACCTGGTCCTCAATAGGAATCCGTAGGTGTCAAACCGCAGGTGGAATCCGCACAAAAACCGCTGTAAATCCGCAGTGCGTTTTACCTGCGGATTTTGCAAAAACGTTGCGGAAAAATCCGCACACGAATCCGCAACGTGTGCACATAGCCTCAGGGTATGTGCACACTTTGCGGATTCCAATGCGGATTTTTCCACAAAATCCGCAGGTAAAACACCCTACGTTTTAACTGTGGATTCACAGCGGATTTAGTGCAGTTCTTGTGCGGATTTCACCTGCATTTTTACACCTGCAGATTCCAATTATGGAACAGGTATAAAACGCTCCAGAATCCGCACAAAGAATTGACATGCTACGGAAAATACAAAGTAGCGTTTCCACGCGGTATTTTCCGCAACATGTGCACTGCAGATTTTGTTTTCCATAAGTTTACATGGTACTGTACACCGCATGGAAAACTGCTGCGGATCCGCAGCCAAATCCGCAACATGTGCACATACCCTTAGTGCGCGTAAGGACTCACGCTGAGCAGTGTTTGCTCTAGGAGCAAGTGGTGTCCAAGAAAAGCTATGGCAGTCCCAAAGACTGAAGGGGCTTAACGGTGAACCCAGCTCATGTTCACACCATGGGTGAACCAAAGCCTCCTAATTTGCATATGGATAAGGATATTTTCACAAGCACTGTTAGGGTACCTTTACACTATACGATTTACCAACGATCACGACCAGCGATACGACCTGGCCGTGATTGTAGGTAAGTCGTTGTGTGGTCGCTGGAGAGCTGTCACACAGACAGCTCTCCAGCGACCAACGATGCCGAGGTCCCCGGGTAACCAGGGTAAACATCGGGTTACTAAGCGCAGTACATACTTACATTCCGGTGTCTGTCCCTTGCCGTCTGCTTCCCGCACTCACTGACTGCCGGCTGTAAAGTGAAAGCACAGCACAGCGGTGACGTCACCGCTGTGCTCTGCTTTCACTTTACGGCCGGCAGTCACTCAGTGCGGGAAGCAGACGGCAAGGGACCTGACGGACACCGGTATGTAAGTATGTACTGTTTTTTTTTTTTTTACATTTACGATGGTAACCAGGATAAACATCGGGTTACTAAGCGCGGCCCTGCGCTTAGTAACCCGATGTTTACCCTGGTTACAAGCGAACGCATCGCTGGATCGGTGTCACGCACACCGATCCAGCAATGACAGCGGGAGATCCAGCGACGAAAGAAAGTTCCAAACGATCTGCTACGACGTACGATTCTCAGCAGGGTCCCTGATCGCTGCTGCGTGTCAGACACAGCGATATCGTAACGATATCGCTGGAACGTCACGGATCGTACCGTCGTAGTGACAAAAGTGCCACTGTGTGACGGTACCCTTACAGGTATAGTGCTAGTATGACTTTTTTTATAGGGGTGAAGACCTCTATATCACTGTATAGTCTAAAAGGTATTTTGGGGGCTGAAAAAATGCTTTTAACAATCAAAGTCGAAGGTAATAAAAGGAGATCCAGCACATCCTTCCGGTAAGTATAAAAAATAGTGTGTTCTTTATTTACGCTTCATTAAAAATTAATATGGATTTGTTTGGTTTTTAATGATACTTAAAGAATACACTATTTTTATACTTAACAGATGGATGTGCTGGATCTCCTTTATCTTCCTGCTAGTTGCTGCGCTTCACCAGCTGGATACAGCCCTCAACATTTTGAAGATGCCCCAGTCGTTTACATGATCATTAAAGCATGGTGAGCTTTTTTTTGCCTTTGTTAGAATGTGAAAAGTATCTGTGTGTTGTATCTTACATTTCAACAATGTTTTTGGTGAGTTTTTTATGTTGCAAATTTTCAACAGCATTTCTGCGCATATTGGGTTACTTGCGTCTTTTCAGTGCCAACGTCGTGACAGGAGGCTCCCAGCGCTTAGGCAGCAGGTAGCTGGCTGTCAATCAACATGACATTCGCACTTATGCCACATCAGCAGAGTAGAACCTGCTCTGGTGAAGTGACATCACAGGAAGTAGGAGAATCGCTGGCAGGAGTGGTCAGGAATCGCTCTGATCCAAAACAGATTGCCACAGGGCAGGTGGTGCTTAGCCCCTTAACATAAAAACACGGATAACCACTTTAAAGGGAATTTATCAGTGAGATCAACAGTCCTAAGCGGTCTATATGGGCATGCAAGTCACAGAAAGTTGAATAAAATTATACCTAGATAGTGTCATGCACAGTGTAGGAAAGACTAAGTGCAACATGAAGGGATGAGGGGAAGGGAGCCCAACATTAGGGAAGGGGGGAGTGGAGACCCCTAAGCAAATCTAAAGTCACCCTGCCTACCCTAAACGTCCCTATATAGGTTCTGCACCTATCACCAAGCAGGAGCCTAATCCCTGCCTGTCTCTGGCAATAAGCCCTGCTTAGGGAAGGACGGAATAAGCACTAGTCGCTCCCAACTACCACTAAAAACAGCTGCGATAGACAAACAAGGGGATACTTATCTTGAATAGACTCAGAGATGAAACACAGACGTCCTCCAGCAACACCAAAGAGGAAGATAGCCGACTGCAATAACCCCAAGCCTCAACAGGGGAAAATGGAAATATCACTGGCGATTCCCAGCAGGCTGGGAGTCTATAAACACCCAGGTCCAGGCGTGTCAACTAAAGCTGGAGAAAGGTTGCCACTGGGTCAAAGAGTCAGAAAGGTTAAGAAGGTGTCTGCAAAGCCAAGCATGTCTGCAGTTTCTGACATACCCATGACAGATGCAATCTAATGTCTTACATAGAAATCCACAATTTTATTATATGCTAATGAGCTATTAAAGGGGGTTTCCACTACTAGGACAAGCCATTCTGGATCTAAATGTTGGGCCCTGATTAAAATAAAAAAACTTACACTCACTCCATGTGCCGGCGGTGTTCTGGAGGTGTCGGCACTCTCGTTCCCAGGGCTCTTGTGTGGTTGCATGATACGTGGTGTCCGGTACCCAATTAGCACTGGTGTCCCTGTCTCTGCCTTTGTACAAATTGAACATGAAGAGGAAGTCACAGATCAGCTGCAGCCCTGGCTTCCTCTTCATGTTCAATTTGACAGAAGGCAGGGCCAGTGATGCCAGCGTTGATTGGGAACCATGTGTCATGCAACTGCACAAGAGCCCAGTGACTGCAAGTGCATACACCGCTGGAACAGCACGGGAGGTGAGAATAAGTTATTTTATTGGGGCCAAACATTTAGATCGAGAAGGGGTTGTCCTAGGTAGAGAAATAAAGGATTTAATTTGGCACACCCATCCTGGTAAGATCTGTAAATTTGACTTGTTCATGCTAAAACATATTAAAAGAAATCTGACGTGTTTCTGGCACAGATTTGTGCCCTTAGTCATAGGATCGCATGCTATGACTAAGGTCGCAACTCTGCCCCAGAAACATGTCAGATTTCTTTTAATGTGTTTTAGCATAAACGAATAAAACTAACAGATTTTACCAGGATGGGTGTGCCAAATTAAATACTTTGTTTCTCTACCGTGGCTGTACTCACCAGCTGCATAGGCACCCTCTGTTGTGATTTCCATTACTCCCGAATATTTCCACCCTCGACGTTTGCAGCTTCCAGCCTCCAGCCCTCCTTCCTCTCTAAGGGGTTATTCTAGTAGTGGAAAACCCCTGTAAGATCTATGTACCGGACTTAGATCTTCCTGAGAATCGTCCTCCAGAGCTTATTATAAATGAAAGGGGGAATTACCAGTGTAAACTACGTAGATCAAGAGAGCAAAATGTCAGTCATCACGTTTCACAATGGTAATGACTCTTCACTTAAAATAAGCTCTGGAGGCAGATTCTCAGGAAGATCTGAGTGTGGCTCATAGATCTTAACAGCTTGTTTACATGAAAATCATGGATTTCTTTGGAATAAGACTTCGGATCATAGATCTCGAGTTATGTGATTCCACTTCCTATGACCTACATGGCCATAAAGACAGCTTAGGCTACTTTCACACTTGCGTTTTTTTTTAATCAGTCACAATCTGTCACTTTTTGAGAATGCGGGATCCTGCATTTTCCCATAGACTTGTATTAGCGACGGATTGTGACGGATGGCCATCCGTTTCATCCGTCGTGCACTGGATCCGTCGGAAAATAACGGTCCGTCGTGCGAAGAAAACGTTCATAGGAATGTTTTTTCTGTACGTCGGAAAATCGGTCAGCGACGTATCCTGCGCTGTCCGTCGACGGCTGTAATGGAAGCCTATGGACGCATGATCCGTCGCTGACCGTCACACACTGGAATCCAGCGATGGATCCCGTTTTTCCCCTCTGAGCATGCCCGGAAGGATTTTCAAAATCCGGAAAAAGTCAGTCTCTCTCTCGTCCCCGGACATTTAAATTCCGGAATTTGTGGACAACGCATCTGTCATTACACTGGATCCATCGCACACGTTTTTCCCTATTTTTGTGACATATGTCGATACCTCATTTTGCTGCATCACGACGGACAGCAAAAAACGCAAGTGTGAAAGTAGCCTTAGGTGGGTTGATCCTACTGACATTCCCTTTTAATAGTAGCAAACATACCGTAGTTATTAAAGGGGTTGTGCCACAACACACTTTGCTGATAAAAGCTCCTACTCGGATATAAATGTCTACAAAAAAATGTTTAAAGGGACACTGTCACCTGAATTTGGAGGGAACAATCTTCAGCCATGGAGGCGGGGTTTTGGGGTTTTTGATTCACCCTTTCCTTGCCCGCTGGCTACATGCTGGCTGCAATATTGGATTGAAGTTCATTCTCTGTCCTCCGTTGTACACGCCTGCACATGGCAATCTTGAAAAAAACACCAGTATACAGGCAAAGATGCTTACCTGTTCAAGGCCTCCAACAATTGCACTAACCAGGGTGCAGCGGACCCAAGTTAAGATGGCAAATACACAGGTGCAATAATACCGATAATGCAGCCACCCTACAATGAGGAATTGGCCGCTTGGTGCACCTGTGCAAATAGTCTGTATGTGGCGTGTTCACACAGGAATGCAAAGTATATGGCTCAAAGCCTATTAATGACGCAATATAGCGGGCTTACCATAATGCATCCTGTGCGAACAGAGGCCACAGTGTACAGAGCCATCTAGGGCCCAGCCGCACCCTGGAAAAAATATACAGTGCACCAAAAACATAACAATGTATGCAAGGTATTGGTCGATATTATGGCCACAATATTTAAGCTGCCAACCCACGTCAAGGGTCCTTACATATTGGCAGTCCTAATCTAAAAAAACACCATAGGAGGAAAGACCTCCACTATTCTAAACAA
This sequence comes from Ranitomeya imitator, assembly GCF_032444005.1. Classification (NCBI taxonomy): domain Eukaryota; kingdom Metazoa; phylum Chordata; class Amphibia; order Anura; family Dendrobatidae; genus Ranitomeya; species Ranitomeya imitator. The sequence continues at coordinate 438,705,801 of NC_091285.1, forward strand.
AAAAACACCAGTATACAGGCAAAGATGCTTACCTGTTCAAGGCCTCCAACAATTGCACTAACCAGGGTGCAGCGGACCCAAGTTAAGATGGCAAATACACAGGTGCAATAATACCGATAATGCAGCCACCCTACAATGAGGAATTGGCCGCTTGGTGCACCTGTGCAAATAGTCTGTATGTGGCATGTTCACACAGGAATGCAAAGTATATGGCTCAAAGCCTATTAATGACGCAATATAGCGGGCTTACCATAATGCATCCTGTGCGAACAGAGGCCACAGTGTACAGAGCCATCTAGGGCCCAGCCGCACCCTGGAAAAAATATACAGTGCACCAAAAACATAACAATGTATGCAAGGTATTGGTCGATATTATGGCCACAATATTTAAGCTGCCAACCCACGTCAAGGGTCCTTACATATTGGCAGTCCTAATCTAAAAAAACACCATAAGAGGAAAGACCTCCACTATTCTAAACAAAAAAACACCAGTATACAGGCAAAGATGCTTACCTGTTCAAGGCCTCCAACAATTGCACTAACCAGGGTGCAGCGGACCCAAGTTAAGATGGCAAATACACAGGTGCAATAATACCGATAATGCAGCCACCCTACAATGAGGAATTGGCCGCTTGGTGCACCTGTGCATATAGTCTGTATGTGGCGTGTTCACACAGGAATGCAAAGTATATGGCTCAAAGCCTATTAATGACGCAATATAGCGGGCTTACCATAATGCATCCTGTGCGAACAGAGGCCACAGTGTACAGAGCCATCTAGGGCCCAGCCGCACCCTGGAAAAAATATACAGTGCACCAAAAACATAACAATGTATGCAAGGTATTGGTCGATATTATGGCCACAATATTGGTTAGTGCAATTGTTGGAGGCCTTGAACAGGTAAGCATCTTTGCCTGTATACTGGTGTTTTTTTGTTTAGAATAGTGGAGGTCTTTCCTCTTATGGTGTTTTTTTAGATTAGGACTGCCAATATGTAAGGACCCTTGACGTGGGTTGGCAGCTTAAATATTGTGGCCATAATATCGACCAATACCTTGCATACATTGTTATGTTTTTGGTGCACTGTATATTTTTTCCAGGGTGCGGCTGGCCCCTAGATGGCTCTGTACACTGTGGCCTCTGTTCGCACAGGATGCATTATGGTAAGCCCGCTATATTGCGTCATTAATAGGCTTTGAGCCATATACTTTGCATTCCTGTGTGAACACGCCACATACAGACTATTTGCACAGGTGCACCAAGCGGCCAATTCCTCATTGTAGGGTGGCTGCATTATCGGTATTATTGCACCTGTGTATTTGCCATCTTAACTTGGGTCCGCTGCACCCTGGTTAGTGCAATTGTTGGAGGCCTTGAACAGGTAAGCATCTTTGCCTGTATACTGGTGTTTTTTTTTTTTACATGGCAATCTTGCCTCGCGCAGGCGTGTACTATGAAGGACAGAGAATGAACTTCAATCCAATATTGCAGCCAGCATGCAGCCAGCGGGTAAGGAAAGGGTGAATCAAAAACCCCAAAACTCCGCCTCCATGACTGAAGATTGTTCCCTCCAAATTCAGGTGACAGTGTCCCTTTAAAGTGGATAACTTGAATAAAAAATACCATTCTATATGTTCTCTGATTCATTTGTGGCCCCTTCATGTCATAGTAAACTTTTATTGTGGGAGGATTAAAAGACCCATGTGACTGCAGCTGCCTCTCCTTCATTGGCTCAGCTGCCACATCACTGCCTTTATGTCTCCTTACCCACTTTAGTAGTCAAATATTCCCTTACTACATTCCAGCTTCTCATTAAAGGGAACATGTGAGCAGGATTGTGCACAGTAACCTACAACAGTGTCAGGTTGGCGCCGTTTTAGTGATTACAATGATACCTTGGTTGATGAAATTCCATCTTGTGGTTGTTGTTTAATATTTATTTGTAGTTTTCAGTTAACTGAACAGCAAAAAGAACACAAGAAGAAGACTTAAAAATTCTCTAAAAATTAAAAACAGAAGAGAAAAGGCAGAGATGTTTACCTGAAAAAAAAAACAAACACCACTACCCAGGCAAAAGATACTTTACCTGTCACGGCCACTGACCAATTGCACTATCAAGGTGCAGCGGACCCAAATTCAGATGGCAACTTCACAGGTGCAGTAATGCCGATGAGGCAGCCAGCCCGCCTACAATCAGGGATTGGCCGCTTGGTACACCAGTGAAAAAAGATAATTCTGTATGTGGCATGTTCACACAGAAAATGCAGAGCATATGGCTCAAAGCCTATTAATGACGCCATGTGGCGGGCTAACCAGTGCTGACTAATGCATCCTTATAGCCATAATATCACCCAATCCCTTGCATATATTGTTATGTTTTTGTGCACGGTATATTTTTCGGGGTGCAGTTGGGCCCTAGATGGCTCTGTAAACTGTGGCCTCTGTTCACACAGGATGCATTAGTCAGCACTGGTTAGCCCGCCACATGGCGTCATTAATAGGCTTTGAGCCATATGCTCTGCATTTTCTGTGTGAACATGCCTGTGAGGTATCAAGGGGAGAAGTACTAGATAACAGATATGTTTCTCCCCGTTTAATTTCCTATGTTTCCAGGTATTAGTTGTGAAACTGTTTTTTCAATGTAATCCGCTCCTGGTTTCTTTAGTGATCAGCGTGAAAAAGGACTGGTGCCTCCCCTCCACACATACAATCCAGGTTTTGACTTCTGACTGTTTTCAGCTGATATAATCAGGAACTGCTGGGCTCTCGGCGGATCCGCTGGTCTGAAGGAGAGCTGACACAGTAAGGCTAGGTTCAGATTGCGTTAGAGCAATCCGTTTAGCGCTAAGCGCTAGCGGGTTGCGCTAACGCAATGTGATTTTCGGGGTCGCGTTTAACGTCCCCGCTCTCGCAGATCTCTGATCTGCGAGAGCGGGGAACGGACCTCGGGCGCGCCGCGGACGCTGCAAGCAGCGTCCGCGGCGCGCTACAAAACACCGGCACATCGCTAGCGCGTGCCGAAAATGGCACGCGCTAGCGATGCGCGTTCCCATTGCCTTGAATGGGCGCGCTAACGGACGCGTTGCACGGCGTTAATTTCGCCGTGCAACGCTGTCCGTTAAACGCGATCCCATAACGCAATGGGAACCCAGCCTAAGGCTATATTCACACTTTGCGGATTTCGCTGCGGATCCGCAGCAGTTTCCCATGAGTTTACAGTACAATGTAAACCTATGGGAAACAAAAAACGCAGTGCACATGCTGCGGAAAAAACCGCGCGGAAACGCTGCGGATTACATTCCGCAGCATGTCACTTCTTTTCTGCGGATTTTCACCTGCTCCAATAGAAAACTGCAGATGAAAATCCGCAGAAGAAACCGCAGTAAAAACCGCGATAAATCCGCAGTAAAAACCGCGACGGGTTTTCACTGCGGATTTTGGAATTCTGCTGCAGAAAAATCTGCAGTGGAATCTGCAAAGTGTGAACATAGCCTAAGACTGCATGAACTTCTTTGTTATTTGTAGGTTTATTTTGTAGTTAGAATCTTCTTGTTAGTTAGTGGCCAGACGGCCTTAGACATTTATTTTATTTGATAAGTGCAACATTGTATGACAAGTGTGCACAATAAAATACCCCTGGCTCATGCCTATATGGAACTCGCCAACCTGTTATTTGTGACTCCATAGCCACCTGCTTGTGCCAAAGCAAAAGATCCCTGCTGAATCATATTCCCACAATGCCACATACAGATTATCTTTTTTCACTGGTGTACCAAGCGGCCAATCCCTGATTGTAGGCTGGCTGGCTGCCTCATCGGCATTACTGCACCTGTGAAGTTGCCATCTGAACTTGGGTCCGCTGCACCTTGATAGTGCAATTGGTCAGTGGCCGTGACAGGTAAAGTACCTTTTGCCTGGGTAGTGGTGTTTTTTTTGTCTATAGTTAGTGGAAGTTTTTCCTCTTATGGTGTTTTTTTTTTTAGAGATGTTTACCTGTCCAGGCCTCTAAACAAATGCACTATCAGGATGCAGTGAACCCATGTAGTTTAGATGGCGGCAACACAGGTGCCAAAATACCGATGAGACAATCACTCTCAGTCTGCCAATCCATGTGTTTTCTGCACTTTATTTTTCTGGGTGCAGTTGGGCCCATTTGGTCTTGTAAACTGTGGTGTCTGTTCACATGGGATGCATTTGGATAGCAGTGGGCAGCCCGCCTGATCTAATAGTATGGGTGTCACTAATAGGCTGTAATGTAAAAAGATCAGGGGGATCTACTATGAATTGATATAGAGTTCTCAGAAGAATAACACTAGTAAATCCAAAATAGAAAAATCTGAGTACTCAAAGGTTGTCCAAGAAAAATAATATTTATTAATGTCACAACCGATCATACAGAATGCCAACGTTTCGGCTCATAAGGCCTTTATCAAGGCAAATTATCTGTAAAATAAATCCAAAGTAGATATATAGCGTATCATACACATAAATATAATACACATAAATATACTGACAGGTTGTGCACAGAAACACATTCCTTCCGCCTATTTCTCTCCCATCTGTATTTTGACAGCCTTTGCTTCTCCTTTTCTGTGCGCGTGCGTTCACCTTTATCTCTTTTCCTATTATGCCTTTGGCGCCTGCGCTTTGTTGCGGTTCGCTCTGTGCCACACTTCCGGTGGCTCCTTGCCCCATTTCCGTCCTGTCCTTCATTCGCGCATGCGCCCTGCGGCTTCCACACGTCGCGCTCTTTTCCGGTTTGGTGATTAGCGCCCCTTTATTAGGAGCGGTTTCCTCTTCCGCTATGCCTTCCTCCATTAGCGGTGGCGCCTGTATCCGCAGCGATTCACTCCTCCTGGTATGTATCTGTGGCTCTGGGGTTTCTGCAGTTACTATCGAGCTCTTCCTATGGGTGTCTAATTGCGATCTTTGCCCCTTACATTCTCTTTATAGTCTCGTCCTACCTTCATACAGGTAACCTCCCTCGGTGTTTATCTGTCTGTATTTTGTCCTATTCCTGCATGATCTGAGTGTACTATATTTTATGGTGGTTTTTTGGTTCTTTTTCTTTCTCTCTTTTTCTCCCTCCTATTTTGTTTTTTTCTTTTTCCCTTTTCGTTCCCTTCTCTCCTTCCCCTTATTTCCTCCTCCTTTCCCCTCCTCCCACCCTTTCCCCCCCCCCTTCCCCCGTCCCCTTTTCCCCTCTCCCTTCTTCCTCTCCTTTTCTTGCTTCACCTGGTACCATTTCTTTTTCTATTTTCTTCCCCCCTCTTTTTTTCACTTCGTCCTACCTACACCTTGAGGTGATTTGCTTGATGCATCTGCATTTGTTATTTATCATATACTTGACTCATATGGATGTTCTCCTTCGTCTTTTTATCTAGGATATGTCTTCACTCCACAGTCATTTTGCACTTATGGGACTCATTTCGTCCGATTATTATGGAATTTTTCTGTTTCTGTGCACAACCTGTCAGTATATTTATGTGTATTATATTTATGTGTATGATACGCTATATATCTACTTTGGATTTATTTTACAGATAATTTGCCTTGATAAAGGCCTTATGAGCCGAAACGTTGGCATTCTGTATGATCGGTTGTGACATTAATAAATATTATTTTTCTTGGACTAATAGGCTGTAAGCCAGATGCTGTGCATCACCTGTATGTGAACACCGCCGCATACAAACCTCTATTGTGCATTACTATACCAAGCAACCACTCCCTCAAAGCATTGGCAGGCTGGTCAAATTTAACTCTTCTAACTTCCTAATAAGTAAAAATTATGTTTCAAAAATTGTGCTGATGTAAAATCGACATGTGGGAAATGTTATTTATTAACTATTTGGTGTGACCAGAACTTTCCAATTTAAGGGCATAAAAAATTAAAGTTTGAAAATTTCAAACTTTTCACCAAATTTCCCTTTTTTTCATAAATAAATGAAAGTCATATCAAAGAAATGCTACCACTTTCATAAAGTACAATATGTCACGAAAATACAATCTCAGAATCAGTGGGATCCGTTGAAGCGTTCCAGAGCTATAACCACAAAGTGACACTGCTCAGAATGGTAAAATTTGGCCTGGCCATGAAGGTGAAAACAGGCTTGGGGGTGAAAGGAATAAGGACATTAGATTGACAAACCATAACAAATCATGACTAAACTGTCTAAACTTTCCTATAAATGTAAATATGTAGAAAGCTTAACATCTAATACATTAATAATACAATATTATTATGTAATGCTTTTTATTTTGAAGTCAGTAGATTTCTATCAACTCCACAGTTGTAAAATCCTAAAATATTTATAAGCAATAGATGTGTGATTCATTTCTGAATTTTATTTCTGCACCAGTGCCTGCATACCACAGCGTTAATGCTTTCAGTGCCAGAATACTGGAAAATGTAATGGCAACTTTACAAAAGTGCCACTATTTATATAGATCAGGGGTCCCCAACTCCAGTCCTCAAGGCCCACCAACGTGTCATGTTTTCAGGATTTCCTTAGTCTTGCCCAGGTAATAATTGCATCACCTGTGCAATGCAAAGGAAATCCTGAAAACATGACCTGTTGGTGGGCCTTGAGGACTGGAGTTGGGGACCCCTGATATAGATGACATAAAAACTGCCTCAGTTCTAGGGAACATGGTGCATGATTATTCCAGCATTTACAAATGTGAGAGATTCTCTTTTAGGGTTTTTCTCATCTTGTTCTGCAGGAGCGCTCTGTTCCCCTGGTTCCTTTAATTCTGCAACAACACAGAAGTGCAAATGCACCGAAGCTGGCAAACAAAAGGCTGCACTCCAGAGCAGCACTTACAAGCTTTATTGGGATAGCTTGTAAGCTACTGCAGGTTATCCACTTGTTAGTACAGCCTTCACAGATTATTATTATTCTATACAGTGGGTACGGAAAATATTCATAGTCCTTTACATTTTTCACACTGTTTCATTGCAGCAATTTGGTAAATTAACCCCTTTCTGACAATAGATGTACTATCCCGTCGAGGTGGGGTGGGCCCGTATAACCACTGACGTGATAGTACGTCATATGCGATCGGCCGCGCTTACAGGGGGAGCGCGGCCGATCGCAGCCGGGTGTCAGCTGACTATCGCAGCTGACATCCGGCACTATGTGCCAGGAGCGGTCACGGACCGTCCCCGGCACATTAACCCCCGGCACACTGCGATCAAACATGATCACAGTGTTCCAGCGGTATAGGGAAGCATCGCGCAGGGAGGGGGCTCCCTGCGTGCTTCCCTGAGACCCCCGGAGCAACGCGATGTGATCGCATTGCTGCGAGGGTCTCTTACCTCCTCCTCCCTGCAGCAGGCCCGGATCCAAAATGGCCACGGGGCTGCATCCGTGTCCTGCAGGGAGGTGGCTTACCAGCGCCTGCTCAGAGCAAGCGCTGGTGAGCCTCCAGGAGTGCACGTCAGATCGCTGATCTGACACAGTGCACAGCAGAGTGCCAGATCAGTGATCTTACACTATAACATGATGCCCTCCCTCCCCCCCCCCCGGGCCAATATTATAGTGTAAAAAAAAATATTCACATGTGTAATAAAGATTTTTAAAAAATTCCTAAATATCCTATCTAAATAAATAAAACAATAAAAGTACACATATTTAGTACCGCCGCGTCCGTAATGACCCGACCTGTAAAACTGTCCCACTAGTTTACCCCTTCAGTGAACACCGTAAAAAAAAAAACGAGGCAAAAAAACACGCTTTATTATCATACTGCCAAACAAAAAGTGGAATAACACGCGATTAAAAAGATGGATATAAATAACCATGGTACCGCTGAAAACGTCATCTTGTCCCGCAAAAAATGAGCTGCCATACAGCGTCATCAAAGAAAAAATCTAAAAATTATAGTCCTCAGAATAAAGCGATGCAAAAATAATTTTTTTTATAAAATAGTTTTTATCATATAAAAGCACCAAAACATAAAAAAATTATATAAATGAGGTATCGCTGTAATCATACTGACCCGAAGAATAAAACTACTTTATCTATTTTACCAAACGCGGAACGGTATAAACGCCTCCCCCAAAAGAAATTCATGAATAGCTGGTTTTTGGTCATTCTGCCTCACAAAAATCGGAATAAAAAGCGATCAAAAAATGTCACTTGCCCGAAAATGTTACCAATAAAAACGTCAACTCGTCTCGCAAAAAACAAGACCTCACATGACTCTGTGGACCCAAATATGGAAAATTATAGCTCTCAAAATGTGGTAACGCAAAAAATATTTTTTGCAATAAAAAGCATCTTTCAGTGTGTGACGGCTGCCAATCATAAAAATCTGCTAAAAAAACAGCTATAAAAGTAAATCAAACCCCCCTTCATCACCCCCTTAGTTATGGAAAAATTAAAAAAAATGTATTTATTTCCATTTTCTCATTAGGGTTAGGGCTAGGGTTAGGGTTGGGGCTAGGGTTAAGGCTACAGTCAGGGTTGGGGCTAAAGTTAGGGTTGGGGCTAAAGTTAGGGTTTGGATTACGTTTACAGTTGGGAATAGGGTTGGGATTAGGGTTAGGGGTGGGTTAGGGGTGTGGTTAGGGTTACCGTTGGGATTAGGGTTAGGAGTGTGTTTGGATTAGGGTTTCAGTTATAATTGGGGGGTTTCCACTGTTTAGGCACATCAGAGGCTCTCCAAACGCGACATGGCGTCCGACCTCAATTCCAGCCAATTCTGCGTTGAAAAAGTAAAACAGTGCTCCTTCCCTTCCGAGCTCTCCCGTGCGCCCAAACAGGGGTTTATCCCAATATATGGGGTATCAGCGTACTCAGGAAAAATTGGACAACAACGTTTGGGGTCCAATTTCAACTGTTACCCTTGGAAAAATACAAAACTGGGGGCTAAAAAATAATTTTTGTGGAAAAAAAAGGATTTTTTATTTTCACGGCTCTACGTTATAAACTGTAGTGAAACACTTGGGGGTTCAATCTTCTCACAACACATCTAGATAAGTTCCTTGGGGGGTCTAGTTTCCAATATGGGGTCACTTGTGGGGGGTTTCTACTGTTTAGGAACATTATGGGCTCTGCAAACGCAATGTGACGCCTGTAGGCCATTCCATCTAAGTCTGTATTCCAAATGGCACTCCTTCCCTTCTGAGCTCTCCCATGCGCCCAAACGGTGGTTCCCCCCACATATGGGGTATCAGTGTACTCAGGACAAATTGAACAACAACTTTTGGGTCCAATTTCTCCTGTTACCCTTGGGAAAATACAAACTGGGGGCTAAAAAATAATTTTTGTGGGAAAAAAAATAATTTTTATTTTCACGGCTCTGCGTTATAAACTGTAATGAAACACTTGGGGGTTCAAAGCTCTCACAACACATCTAGATGAGTTCCTTAGGGGGTCTACTTTCCAAAACGGTGTCACTTGTGGGTGGTTTCAATGTTTAGGCACATCAGTGGCTCTCTAAACGCAACATGGCGTCCCGTCTCAATTCCAGTCAATTTTGCATTAAAAAGTCAAATGGCGCTCCTTCCCTTCCGAGCTCTGCCATGCGCCCAAACAGTGGTTTACCCCCACATATGGGGTATCAGCGTACTCAGGACAAATTGTACAACAACTTTTGGGGTCCAATTTCTTCTCTTACCCTTGGGAAAATAAAAAATTGGGGGTGAAAAGATCATTTTTGTGAAAAAATATGATTTTTTATTTTTACGGCTCTGCATTGTAAACTTCTGTGAATCACTTAATGGGTCAAAGTGCTCACCACACATCTAGATAAGTTCCTTAGGGGGTCTACTTTCCAAAATGGTGTCACTTGTGGGGGGTTTCAATGTTTAGGCACATCAGGGGCTCTCCAAACGCAACATGGCATCCCATCTCAATTCCAGTCAATTTTGCATTGAAAAGTCAAATGGCGCTCCTTTGCTTCCGAGCTCTGCCATGCGCCCAAACAGTGGTTTACCCCACATATGGGGTATCGGCGTACTCTGGACTAATTGTACAACAACTTTTGGGGTACATTTTTCTCTTGTTACCCTTGGTAAAATAAAACAAATTGGAGCTGAAGTAAATTTTTTGTGAAAAAAGTTAAATGTTCATTTTTATTTAAACATTCCAAAATCTTCTGTGAAACACCTGAAGGGTTAATAAACTTCTTCAATCTGGTCTTGAGCACCTTGAGGGGTGCAGTTTTTAGAATGGTGTCACGCTTGGTTATTTTCTATCATATAGACCCCTCAAAATGACTTCAAATGAGATGTGGTCCCTAAAAAAAATGGTGTTGTAAAAATGATAAATTGTTGGTCAACTTTTAACCCTTATAATTCCCTAACAAGAAAAAAATTTTGGTTCCAAAATTGTGCTGATGTAAAGTATAAAACAAAGTCCAGCTCACCATACCGACATTCCCAAGGACTCGGAGCACGGAACCGCTGTGTCAGGGCGTAGACAAACAGGAAAGAGAAGGAGATCCAGCTCAACGATGTAGTGAAAAATCCATAGTTTATTTCACTTCAAAATATAGTGAAAGGACAAAACATCAGCATACAAAAAAGTAAAAACCAAGGTCAACGCGTTTCCGGTGACTAAGCACCCTTAATCATGAACAATCATCATGATTAAGGGTGCTTAGTCACCGGAAACGCGTTGACCTTGGTTTTTACTTTTTTGTATGCTGATGTTTTGTCCTTTCACTATATTTTGAAGTGAAATAAACTATGGATTTTTCACTACATCGTTGAGCTGGATCTCCTTCTCTTTCCTGATGTAAAGTATACATGTGGGAAATGTTACTTATTAAGTATTTTGTGTGACATATCTCTGTGATTTAATTGCATAAAAATTCAAAGTTGGAAAATTGCGAAATTTTCTAAATTTTCGCCAAATTTCCGTTTTTTTTTTCACAAATAAACGCAGGTAATATCAAAGAAATTTTACCACTATCATGAAGTACAATATATCACGAGAAAACAGTGTCAGAATCACCAGGATCCGTTGAAGCGTTCCAGAGTTATAACCTCATAAAGGGACAGTGGTCAGAATTGTAAAAATTGGCCTGGTCATTAACGTGCAAAACACCCTTGGGTGTAAAGGGGTTAAAAAAAAATCATTTTTTCTCATTAATGTGCACTCTGCACCCCATTTTGCCTGAAAAAAAAAACAAACAAAATGTAGAAATGTTTGCAAATTTATTAAAAAGGAAAAACTGAAATATCATAGTCATAAGTATTCAGACCCTTTGCTCAGTATTGAGTAGAAGCACCCTTTTGAGCAAGTACAGCCATGAGTCTTCTTGGGAATGATGCAACAAGTTTTTTACACCTGGAATTTGGGGATCCTCTGCCATTCTTCCTTGCAGATCCTCTCCAGTTCCATTAGAATGGATGGTGAACAATGGTGGACAGACATTTTCAGGTCTCTCCAGAGATGCTCAATTGGGATTAGGTCAAGGCGCTGGCTGGTCAAGTCATGAATGGTCACAGAGTTGTTCTGAAGCAACTCCTTTGTTATTTAGGCTGTGTGCTTTGGGTCGTTGTCTTGTTGGAAAGTGAACCTTCGGCCAAGTCTGAGGTGTAGAGCACTCTGGAAGAGGTTTTCATCCAGGATATCTCTGTACTTGGCCGTATTCATGTTTCCTTCAATTGCAACCAGTCGTCCTGTCTCTGCAGCTGAAAAACACCCCCATAGCATGATGCTGCTACCACCATGTTTCACTGTTGGGATTGTATTGGGCAGGTGACGAGCAGTGCCTGGTTTTCTCCACACATACTGCTTACAATTATCACCAAAAAGTTCTATCTTCATCTCATCAGACCAGAGAATCTTATTTCTCATAGTCGGAGTCCTTCTTGTGTTTTTTAGCAAACTCTATGGGGGCTTTCATATGTCTTGCACTGAGGAGAGGCTCCCATTGGGCCACTCTGCCATTAATGCCCCACTGGTGGAGGGGTACAGTGATAGTTGACTTTATGGAACTTTCTCCTATCTCCCTACTGCATCTCTGGAGCTCAGCCACAGTGATCTTGGGGTTTTTCTTTACTGCTCTCACCAAGGCTCTTCTCCCACGATTGCTCAGTTTGGCTGGACAGCCAGGTCTAAGAAGTCTTCTGGCGGTCCCAAACTTCTTCAATTTAAGGAATATGAAGGCCACTGTGCTCTTAGGAGCCTTGAGTACTGCAGAAATTATTTTGTAACCTTGGCCAGATGTGTGCCTTGCCACAATTTTGTCTCAGAGCTCCTTGGCCAGTTGCTTTGACCTCATGATTCTCATTTGGTCTGACATTCACTGTGAGCTGTGAGGTCTTATATAGACAGGTGTGCCTTTACAAATCAAGTCCTATCATTTTAACATAGCTGGACTCCAACAAAGGAGAAGAACCATCAAGGAGGATCACAAGGAAATGGACAGCATGTGACTTAAATATAAGGGTCTGAGCAAAGGGTCTGAATACTTATGACCATGTGATATTTCAGTTTTTCTTTTTTAATAAATTTACAAAAATGTCCACATTTCTGTTTTTTTTTCAGTCAAGATGGGGTGCAGAGTGTACATTAATGGGAAAAAAATGAACTTTTTTGAATTTACCAAATGGCTGCAATGAAACAAAGAGTGAACATTTAAAGGGGTCGGAATACCTTCCGTACCCACTGTATTTATATAGCACCATTGATTCCATGGTGTTGTACATGAGAAGGGGTTATATACAAAATACAAGCATCACTTACAGTAGACATACTGATAGACTGATACAGAGGGGCGAGGACCCTGCCCTTGCGGGCTTACATTCTACAGGATGATGGGGAAAGAGACAGTAGGTTGGAGGTTGCAGTAGCTCTGGTGGGGTTGGGGTGGCAGCATTGTCATTGCAGGTTGTAAGCCTTCCTGAAGATATGGGTTTTCATTTTCCATCTGAAGGATCCAAATGTGATGGATAATCAGATGTGTTTGGGCACAGAATTTCAGAGGATCAGGGATATTCGGGAGAAGTCTTGGAGGAGACTGAGTGAGGAACGAATTAGTGTGGAGGAGTGAATAAGGTATTGGGAACACCAGAGATCACGTGAGGGAAGATAAAGGGAGATTAGTTTGGAGATGTACGGAGGAGAAAGATTATGAATGGCTTTGTAGGACAGTGTTAGCAGTTTGAACTGGATACACTGGGGAACTGGAAGCCAATGAAGGGATTTGCAAAGTGGGGAAGTGGAGGAGTAGTGGGGAGAGAGAGATGAACCAGTCGGACAGCTGAATTAAGGACGGACTAGAGAGGTGCGAGAGAGTTATCAGCTAGGCCACAGAGGAGGATGTTACAGCAATTGAGGTGGGAGATGATGAGAACATGCACAAGCATTTTGGTAGCATGAGGGTTGGGGCAAGGATGGATTCTGGAGATATTTTTGAGCTGGAGGTGACAGGAGGTGGTGAGAGCTTGGATGTGCGGTTTGAAGGACAGGGCGGAGTCAAAGTTTACTCCGAGGCAGTGGAATTCTGTTACAGGGGAAAGTGTGATGTCATTTATTGTGATGGACAGATCAGATAGGGAAGATACGTGAGATGGAGGAAAGATAATGAGTTCAGATTGGTCCACATTGAGTTTGAGGAATCGAGAAGGAGGATATGGCTGATAGACACTCCGGGATTTTGGACAGCAGAGAGGTGACGTCTGGGCCCCGAGAGGTAGATCTGAGTGTCATCAGCATACAGATGGTACTGGAAGCCATAGGACTTAAGGCCCCTTCACACTAAACGACGCTGCAGCGATACCGACAACGATCCGGATCGCTGCAGCGTCGCTGTTTGGTCGCTGGAGAGCTGTCACACAGACCGCTCTCCAGCGACCAACTATGCCGGTAACCAGGGTAAACATCGGGTAACTAAGCGCAGGGCCGCGCTTAGTAACCCGATGTTTACCCTGGTTACCTTCCTAAAAGTAAAAAAAACAAACAGTACATACTTACCTAACGCTGTCTGTCCTCCAGTGCTGTGCTCTGCACTCCTCCTGTACTGTCTGTGTGAGCACAGCGGCCGGAAAGCAGAGCGGTGACGTCACCGCTCTGCTTTCCGGCTGACCGACGCTCACAGCCAGTACAGGAGGAGTGCAGAACACAGCGCTGGAGGACAGACAGCGTTAGGTAAGTATGTAGTGTTTGTTTTTTTTACTTTTAGGATGGTAACCAGGGTAAACATCGGGTTACTAAGCGCGGCCCTGCGCTTAGTTACCCGATGTTTACCCTGGTTACCAGTGAAGACATCGCTGGATCGGTGTCACACACGCCGATCCAGCGATGTCCACGGGAGATCCAGCGACGAAATAAAGTTCTGGACTTTCTTCAGCGACCAACGATCTCCCAGCAGGGGCCTGATCGTTGGTCGCTGTCACACATAACGATTTTATTAACGATATCGTTGCTACGTCACAAAAAGCAACGATATCGTTAACAATATCGTTATGTGTGAAGGTACCTTTAATGAGTTGTCCCAGGTCAAGGGTATAGATAGAGTAGGGGTCCTAGGACAGAGCCTTGGGGGACTCTAATAGAGAGAGGGCGAGATGAAGAGGTAGTGTTGGAGTGGGAGACGCTGAATGTGCAGTTGCAGATCTCATGTTCTCAATATGGCTACTGAGGGAGTATGTGACCTGACCACTTCATATTGAAATATACTGTAGCTTTCTGACATGAAGTGCTTTTTTTTATTTGAGGCTGCTGGACAGATCTGGTCACATGTTCGTCCATCAGCAGCCATTATGTAGACAGTAAGCTGCACTATAACAAAGGCTGGAGACCTTGTAAGGCTGAGTTCACACTTGCCGTTAGACATTCTGCATCTCTGTTCTGATTTTAGGTAGAAACAAAAAAAGTTAATCTGATCCATTGCATAACAGCATATGGAACAATTAACAAATATGGGATCCATCTAAGTCAGGGGTGGGGAACCTAGAACCTGCAGATTACGGCCCCAATGGGATGCTGAGTCACTTCTCACGGACAAAACATGAGTCGGGATAGTGAAGGAGTCCGAGATCAAAAGCCAGGAGGGTACATCGTAAACAGATGGAAGAATCAATGTTGTAGTCAGGTAACAATCCGAGGTTAAAATACCAGGAAAATAGCAGATCAGAACAAAGGGGTTAAAACAAATGGAAGGTCAGAACAAGGTCCACGGTCAGGCAAGAAAGATCATGAAGCAAAACACTAGGCACAAAGAAAATGAACCGAATTTAGCTGAAGCTATGTCTAACAGAGGTCTGGGACTAACTGCCCTGCTAAGTAGCCAGGAAATCATCTGAGACAATGAGAGACTTGGAGACAGCCCAGCACCTCCCAGTCTCAGATTGGATGGCCGAGCTGTCAATCAAAACACCGACAGCTCAGCACGCCACTGCACAAGACTGGACACTGAGCAGTCAAAGTACTGACAGTTTCAGCACGCCCTGGTACCAGATTGAATGGCGGAGCCATCAACAACTGCATCCCAAACACATTGAGGGGTGGAATCGTGACACCCCAGACTAATTCCCGAAAACCACAGTGATTGTGACGGTGGCCCTGTTCATTTTGCTGCCCTTCAATTCCTTCTTATACTTATATTTCACATGATCACACAGTGTTCAATACTGAACGCTGCGGTGGATGCAATGAAGGATTACATCCTGGGCTGTGACAGCATTACTACTTTCTTTGTGGGCAGAATTAGCTTGCTCTGTGCTCCCGTTACAGGCAGCAGTTGTAGTATCTGTGTGATGCATATGCTCCAGCCTCAGTCTATCCTATATGATGTAGATTCTGCAGTCCCAGTGTCTCCCACGTGATGTGTATAAACAGCAGTCTTGGTGTCTTCTATGTGATTTATACTGCTGACCTCCCACCTCACAAGTTCTATAAGACTGATGTCTTGAGACCATGTCCCCGAAACGAGGCCTGGGAGACTGCAGCTCCCCATACTCTTTTGCTGGCATCTGTTGTGATAGTCAATAGAGGATTATTTTTCCAGGATGCTCCTCTGCTCAAATTTTTTTAATTGAGCTACCAGATGAGTGAAGCTTTTATTTGGCCAGGTAAACAGATTGTTCTGTTTAGGGATCCATTCCAAGATAGGTTGTGAGTCTGTAAGATTCTTGATTGGGCCTGAGCCCAAGCTACTGCCTGGATACACAAGGTCATAGAGCCCATGACCCATACTGTTTCTGATTCCGTAAGGCTGTTACTTTGGATAGTTATGGAATTTGTTTGTTTCTCGGTAATGGGGATAATTGATCTTGAGAGTCCAACAGAAACCCTGGGAAGATCTTCCTGGTGGGACTAAGTCTGATTTTTGATAGTTCACCAGCCACCCAGAGATGTCAGGATCTGAAGGGTTCTTTGTATGTGTACTTCCAGTATTCGAACTAATGGGGTTATCACCAGAAAGCCATTGAGGTAGGGGGATGATGCAGAGGTTTCATATGGACACTACTACGTCTGTCATGATCTTCGAAAATACTTGATGCACTGATGAAATCTTGAATGGGAGGACGTTGGACTGAAAGTGAAGTACTTGACATCCTTGGGTAACTGCAAACCTCAGGTATTTCTGGTAGGCCGGGTGAATGGGAATGTGATTGTAGATCGATTAACGTCATCACAAAATCTTCCCCTATTAAGGGAACGGTAGATTTTAATTATTCCATCCTAAATCCTTTATAATGTGTGCACTTTAAGGGGTTTTAAGCTTATTATTATCCTGTAAGTTCCATTTAGTTTTCTTACAAGGAACACTCAGGAATAAAGTTCACTTCTGAATTCTGTTTCTGGAACTGGGGAAATTACCCCTGTAGCTATTAATTTCTAAAGTCCTGAGATTAAGGCTTTTTTTTGTAACTATGGGGATAACAGGGAAGTTATTCTGGGACTCTGTGGAGGGGAATTTGATTTTTATTCCTTCTGACAGATTCTAGAACTCATCGACTTGAAGTGATCATCTGCCATCGGGAGAAGAATCAGAAACCCCCCTACTATCTTTGCGTTAATGTGTCTCCTAATGTTGATTCTGGGAGAGCAGTATGTTTCTGCCTACATCTCCATTAGGATAGCTCCAGTGACCTGTTTTCCCTAAACGGAGGTGGCTGACTTTGTGAGGGATGAAAGGGCCGCAACCTGACCATCTTGGGTTCTGGCAATGTTTTGTTTTTATCAAATACTTTTTCAGTAACTTATCCAGTGCTGGTGCAAACATATAGTCTACTCCGAAGGGAATAGAGCAGAGCATGATCTTGGAGGATATGTCACCGCCCACAATTTCATCGATAGTGCATGTCTCACTGAATTATTATACATTTATATAGCGCCATTTATTCCATGGCGCTTTACATGTGAATAGGGGGCAATTTGACAAGACTGAAGACCGTGCCGCTATACTTAGATTCCGCAGATGCGTCCGCTAAGAATATTGTGGCCTTCTGAAGAGGTAGGGATTCTAGCATCTCGTCTCCTCATGCCCCATAGGGACAGGAAAAACACTGGAGAGAGGCAGCAGGGTGGGCTATTTGACCTCCTGTTTCCTGTCCCTATTAGGGCGGGAGTAATCTCCTGTGGTATGGTCGCGGTGGGTGACTTGAGGAAAAAAATTTACAAAAAAGGTTGCACTCTATCGTGCCAAAGCATTTTGAATATAAAATACACGAAATATGAATAGCAAAATGGCTTTTTGAACATTAGGAAAAATATTTGAGATGCTTTGCACAGGATTTGGCCAAATAGTGTGAGCCCATCAACCATCGTCAAGGTGGTCTCATTAATCTGATGGGTCCCTGACCTCCCTGTCCATATGTGAACACTTAGCGAAGGCCAATGTCTGTATGCTTGGGTGAATGTGGACACCTCTCTCAGCAAAGCCTTCATATATGGTGCCCGCCAACCCATATATGAAGGCTTCACTGACAGAGGTGTCATTTTTACAACAAGAGAAACAAAATTCTGCACAATGTCCATTTTCTCCTGTTCTGTATGAGCTCGGTGGGCGCAGACACCAGGGACTCCGCCGCCAATGCGGATTTCCTCAGCCCGGTGTGCTGCCGACCAGCTGTGATGAGCCCCAGGTAACGTCTGTTCCTATAGCTGCTGTGATGGCGGCTCCTCCAGTGACCCCTCGGTACCGCCTGCATGTTGTACCGGAGCCTCCCGTGCTGCACTGGCCATGATCGTGCAGTCAGGGGCCGGCACCGTGCAGAGCGCTCCCCCTACCGCGCACTATCGGTCACTGCACCCCAGCGCTCCATGGTTAGCACAGCACACACGTAGCGCCCCGCCTCCAGGTGAAGCAGCGGGCGCCCTCTCCTCCATGTCCACTGCGGGAGAGGAGAGATGACGTCACAGGGAAGCTGCCGGGCGGCTTCGGCTCTTTGAAGCTGCACGGTGCACACGGAACTGAAGGGCGTGTCCGTAGTACTAGTGCGCGTCCTGGCAGTGTGGGCGGGGCGCGCCTTTAGGCACTGGGTGGGCGGAGTCGCAGTGGGGCCGCCCCGAGTGATGCAGGTACGCGGACGCGCAGGGCTCGGGAGCGCGCAGTGTGCTCGGTGATCGCTCGTCTGAATTTGTTCCGTGGTCGCTCTTGGCTGCAGTTTCTCTGAGAGAAGGGAAGGGGCTGCGGAGCGAGTGTCCTCCAGGGATGCTGGGAAGGAGGACTCGGTGAGACGGTGAGGGATGGCGGCTTGGGCCCCCCCGGGATTGGGTGTCCGGATCACCAGGGGGCTGCTGGCGGTCTCCATCTATCTCATCCTCGGGCAGGAGCCGGCTGGAGCTGCAAGGACTGCAGGTGAGAGTGGCGGGCCCGAGCAGATGGCACCCTGCACATACAATGCCCTGTGCTAGTGCCCGATGGCATGGCTGCCCGCAGACTGCTGGGTGCAGTGGTGCTGATGGCTCCTGAGCACTGCTAGTACTACTGAGTGGTGGTGGCAGCTTGGTGCCCAGCTGTACAGCAGCGTGCCATGGGGCAGGCTCCTCATCTCCACTGGCAAGCTGTTGCACACACATTTCCATCCAGAATCTCTGCATAGACTTTACCATTGGTGGCGTCTGAAGATAGCTCTGCCCCATACACACACACATGCTGACTGGCACCATCTGGGTCCATAGCGGTGCCCCGTACACACACACATGCTGACTGGCACCATCTGGGTCCATAGCGGTGCCCTGTACACCCATACATGCTGACTGGTACCATCTGGGTCCATAGCGGTGCCCCATACACGCATACATGCTGACTGGCACCATCTGGGTCCATAGCGGTGCCCCATACACACATACATGCTGACAGGCACCATCTGGGTCCATAGCGGTGCCCCGTACACACACACATGCTGACAGGCACCATCTGGGTCCATAGCGGTGCCCCGTACACACACACATGCTGACTGGCACCATCTGGGTCCATAGCGGTGCCCTGTACACACATACATGCTGACTGGTACCATCTGGGTCCATAGCGGTGCCCCATACACACACACATGCTGACTGGCACCATCTGGGTCCATAGCAGTGCCATGTACACACATACATGCTGACTGGCATCATCTGGGTCCATAGCGGTGCCCTGTACACACATACTTGCTGACTGGCATCATCTGGGTCCATAGCGGTGCCCCATACACACATACATGCTGACTGGCACCATCTGGGTCCATAGCGGTACCCTGAACACACATATATACTGACTGGCACCATCTGGGTTCATAGTGGTTCCCTGTACACACACACATACATGCTGACTGGCACCATCTGGGTCCATAGCGGAACTCCATACACACATATATGCTGACTCACCATCTGAGTCCATAGCGGTACCCTGTACACATACATGCTGACTGGCACCATATGGGTCCATAGCGGTACCCCATACACAAATACATGCTGACTGGCACCATCAGGGTCACCAACCTTCCTCCTAGCGGTGCCCTATACACACATACACGCTGACTGGCACCATCTGGATCCACGGCCTCCTTCATAGCGGTGTCCCATACACACATACTTGCTGACTGGCACCATCTGGGTCCATAGCGGTGCCCCGTACACACATACATGCTGACTGCCGCCATCTAGGCCTCGGGCCTCCCTTATAGCGGATGGGATTACATTTCTACATGGAAGATAAGAAATCTTCCAACCTGCCCTGCTAATCCTAAATCCCATCTTTCTTCCTTTCTAAGCATTTTTCAGTGAATCACCCAATCAGCGGCACATACGAGCTGCGCACCAGTGTGTACCCGTAGTATATACACATACAATAGAACCCACATGTATGTAATTACCCCCAGAGCTGCGCTCCCAGCTCACATATGCTTTACCCCAGCAGATCCTATTTATTTGCCTTCTAGGACTGATGAGCACACTCTGTCCCGCTATGTGCTCTGCGTGCTCCTCCATGTTTATACATGGGTCTAAATATAAATACTCATTCCTGGCTTATCCAAACTGTCATTTTTCCAATGTGATTTTTGATACTTTCTTTTGCCCTCTCCCCCATTTCCGACAGTTGCGTGTAATAAAGGCGATGTCCGTGAATCACAGGACTATGTGTAAAACATATAATTATACATTTCAGTAGATGTGGAATATTTGTCCTTTTCTGTGTAATTACCCTTTCATTACAGATGTAACTGATTTTCTTAAGGCACTGATGTGTAAATATTGGGCTAAAGTACATGCTTAATAATTCATGGAAAATTCACATATTTGTGCGGTAATTCCTCATATTTGCTGGCGAGCTGCTCAGAATGCTGATGAGGACGGCGGCGGCGGCACATAACACCGAGCCTCAGTTTTATGCACCCGCAGAATCAGTTTGCTAACAAAGGAGAGAAAAACAAAACCTAGCAATACATTTAGTCTAATAGAAGCCATATGCAGCGTTGCTGATGTTTGCTGTTTTCTCCTGTGATTGTGATGTGGTCGGCTCCGGCTGTGGATATGTCGGGAATTGAATTAGATGTTTCAAGTGATGGGAAGAGCATGCTGGGACTGCAGAAACAGGTTGGCTATCCTAATGACTGTTTTGGATCTCGTCAGCCTAAAGTATAGTAATGGATCACTATCATTTCCTGTTTAACCATTAGATTGGCCGCTAGATACAACGTTCCTCTTAGTATCGTTCAGGTGACAGTAGGGTGATGTATCTGTGCAGAGTATTACAGTCAGCATGGTGCTTTAAAACTTTAAAGAATAAAAAGCTTTGATGTCTGTAGCTACAAATCCGACGTCAATTCTCATTCTCTGATCTGAGAAGTGGAGAAAATGCCTTCGAGCTTCTGCGGGTTACTTTTGTTGTTGACATAGATTTGATGCAATGACTGCCAGTCAGTTGCCACATGTTGCGCCAAGCTGAGTCTTTTAGGATATGTTCCCACGTTCAGGATTTGCTTAGATTTTGACGCTGCGTATTTATGCAACATCAATAGTGCAGCATCCAGATGTTACAGCATAGTGGATGGGATTTCTAGAAATCCCATGTCCACTATGTGTTTGTGTGCCTGCGGATCCCCCACGGAGACTGACATGCGGCACATCTTTTAGATCTGCAGCACGTCAATTTCTCTCGTGGAGTTGCTTGTCTCCACAACAGAAATTTCCTCAACAGAATGTATTGGATGCTGTGAATCCGCATGGTTCAGTGAACACATGCGGATTTACCTGCGTTCAATAGAAGGCAGCGAAAATATGCTGCATCCAAAACGCTGCTACTTCCGGGTCGTGGGCACATACTCATAGGGCATGTAGGAACATCAGATTTGGTGTGGATTTAATACCAGAGTCCGTATTGAATTCAACAACAATCCTAATCCCGTGCATGTAAGTGGGATTTCTGCATCTCTGTTCACTAGTGTTAGACCATGTTCACTGTGCGTCTCTAGAGTGTCTGAGGTGGTTCCAGACTACATTTCTGTACCCCTCTGAAAAGACATAAACTTTCAGAGAAAAGCACAAACTGAGTCGTAGCAGTTTATGGCACCGCTAGGGGTTTATTTTAATCCCATTTTTAGTGGGAATTGGACAGAACCCACAAACAAGCCCTTAGACACTTTCTGCATAAATTTGTCATTCTACAATCCCAACATCTGCCACTGAAATAAATGGCATGCTGCTATTTACGGTGCATTCAGCATGGAAAAGCCAAGAATTTGTACCATTGAATGACAGTGGGGCTAATTCTCAGGTGGATTTGCTGTAATGCAAACTCTAAATCCTCAGCAAATTTGTAGCTGTAATCTGAGGGGCAGGAATTTAATCTCAATTGTGTACATAAATCTCACCAGGAAAGGTGATTCAAATCCCATCAAGAGAAGTTGCTTTTTACTCCTGTTCCATGCCCATTCTAAGTACCAATGATGGGCTTAACTGATAACTATTGTGCCATGCTACTGGTGGTAATTAAAGAAGCCCTGCCATTAAGTTTGTTATTTATTAAATGTGCATGTAGTGTGAGTGTATTTAATATACTTTCCACTGTTCTCTCTGGTGTCCAGCGCCGTTTTCCTCTTCTCAGTGATGTCACAACTCTTCTGACTAAGGGTACCATCTCACAGTGGCACTTTGGTCGCTACGACGGCACGATCCGTGACGTTCCAGCGATATACTTACGATCTCGCTGTGTCTGACACGCTACTGCGATCAGGGACCCCGCTGAGAATCGTACGTCGTAGCAGATCGTTTGAAACTTTCTTTCGTCGTCAAGTGTCCCGCTGTGGCGGCATGATCGCATCGTGTAACAAAGGTGTGCACGATATTCTCCACCTCCTCTGCTGATTCTACATCGCAAATACGTCATGAAATTATCGCTCCAGCGCCGTGCATTGCGAAGTGTGACCGCAGTCTACGACGCTGGAGCGATAATGGAGCGTCACGGATCGTGCCGTCGTAGCGACCAAAGTGCCACTGTGAGACGGTACCTTAACCAGCTCACTGTATACTGTGTATGAGCCGGAAGTCTCTTTTACAATATAAGTCCATGGAGCTTTGTTCTGATGATCCACAGGTTTACTTTGTAAAATTCACACAGAACGCAGTGTGACCCGGAGAGTCTGCAGTGCGGTAATGTCGCTGAGAAGAGGAGCAGAATGGTGCCGGACACAGGAGAAAGCAGGGTAGGCAACTAAGGCTACTTTCACACATCAGGTTTTCAGTGTCAGGCTAAATCCGGCGAATGTTGGAAAAACTGGATCCGGCGCAGATTGTGTAAAACTGATGCGACGGATCCGTTTTTTTGACCGATCCGGCTAGCATATCTAGATTATTGGTTAAAAAAAAATTTGGAGCATGCTCAGTTCAAAAAACCGGGTCAGGCCGCCAAATCCGCCTTTTTCTGGATCCGGCACCTTCCGGCTCCCATAGGCTTCCATTGTAGCAAACAGATGGAAGCGCCAAATCCGGCGCTTCAGACTTTTTCGCCTGAGAAAAAAAATTTTGCTATTGACATTTTTTCAAGAAACCGGAAGCGGCAGGTTTGCCGGATCCGGCGCAAACCGGACGAAACGCAATGTCATCTGGTGCAATCCGGCACTAATACAAGTCTATGGGAAAAAACCTGATCCGGCGGCAACATTCGCCTGATCCGGTTATTTGAAAATTAGCCGGATTTAGCCTGATACTGAAAACCTGATGTGTGAAAGTAGCCTTAATGGGAGTATTTCTTTAAGGATGGGATTTAAACCTTGGTGTAGGGTTCTATTCGTGCTGGTCTCAGAAAATTTGAGTTCGTTAATGAAACTGGTACATATTTCGCCTGTCCTGAGTGTAACCTGGACCCCCCCATCATGGGGATATCAACCCCCACCAATATGAGGATAGCCTAGGCACCCCACACACCCCCATCATGAGGATAGCCTGTGCAGCCCCCTCCTCCGCATCATGAAGATGGCCTGCACTGCCAGTTACGGTCAGTGTGTAGTATACGTGTCCAGTATACAGGTCCTTCTCAAAAAATTAGCATATAGTGTTAAATTTCATTATTTACCATAATGTAATGATTACAATTAAACTTTCATATATTATAGATTCATTATCCACCAACTGAAATTTGTCAGGTCTTTTATTGTTTTAATACTGATGATTTTGGCATACAACTCCTGATAACCCAAAAAACCTGTCTCAATAAATTAGCATATTTCACCCATCCAATCAAATAAAAGTGTTTTTTAATAACAAACAAAAAAACCATCAAATAATAATGTTCAGTTATGCACTCAATACTTGGTCGGGAATCCTTTGGCAGAAATGACTGCTTCAATGCGGCGTGGCATGGAGGCAATCAGCCTGTGACACTGCTGAGATGTTATGGAGGCCCAGGATGCTTCAATAGCGGCCTTAAGCTCATCCAGAGTGTTGGGTCTTGCGTCTCTCAACTTTCTCTTCACAATATCGCACAGATTCTCTATGGGGTTCAGGTCAGGAGAGTTGGCAGGCCAATTGAGCACAGTAATACCATGGTCAGTAAACCATTTACCAGTGGTTTTGGCACTGTGAGCAGGTGCCAGGTCGTGCTGAAAAATGAAATCTTCATCTCCATAAAGCATTTCAGCCGATGGAAGCTGCCCTTGATGAAACACAGTGGACCAACACCAGCAGCTGACATGGCACCCCACACCATCACTGACTGTGGGTACTTGACACTGGACTTCAGGCATTTTGGCATTTCCTTCTCCCCAGTCTTCCTCCAGACTCTGGCACCTTGATTTCCGAATGACATGCAAAATTTGCTTTCATCAGAAAAAAAGTACTTGGGACCACTTAGCAACAGTCCAGTGCTGCTTCTCTGTAGCCCAGGTCAGGCGCCTCTGCCGCTGTTTATGGTTCAAAAGTGGCTTTACCTGGGGAATGCGGCACCTGTAGCCCATTTCCTGCACACGCCTGTGCACGGTGGCTCTGGATGTTTCCACACCAGACTCAGTCCACTGCTTCCTCAGGTTCCCCAAGGTCTGGAATCGGTCCTTCTCCACAATCTTCCTCAGGGTCCGGTCTCCTCTTCTCGTTGTACAGCGTTTTCTGCCACATTGTTTCCTTCCAACAGACTTACCATTGAGGTGCCTTGATACAGCACTCTGGGAACAGCCTATTTGTTGAGAAATTTCTTTCTGGGTCTTACCCTCTTGCTTGAGGGTGTCAATGATGGCCTTCTTGACATCTGTCAGGTCGCTAGTCTAAAGGTACTGTCACACTAGACGATATCGCTAGCGATCCGTGACGTTGCAGCGTCCTCGCTAGCGATATCGTCCAGTGTGACAGGCAGCAGCGATCAGGCCCCTGCTGGGAGATCGCTGGTCGGGGAAGAAAGTCCAGAACTTTATTTCGTCGCTGGACTCCCCGCAGACATCGCTGAATCGGCGTGTGTGACACCGATTCAGCGATGTCTTTGCTGGTAACCAGGGTAAACATCGGGTAACTAAGCGCAGGGCCGCGCTTAGTAACCCGATGTTTACCCTGGTTACCATCCTAAAAGTAAAAAAAAACAAACACTACATACTTACCTACCGCTCTCTGTCCTCCAGCGCTGTGCTCTGCTCTCCTCCTGCTCTGGCTGTGAGCGTCGGTCAGCCGGAAAGCAGAGCGGTGACGTCACCGCTCTGCTTTCTGGCTGCCCGGCGCTCACAGCCAGACCAGAGAAGCAGAGCGCCGAGGACAGACAGTGGTAGGTAAGTATGTAGCGTTTGTTTTTTTACTTTTTAGGATGGTAACCAGGGTAAACATCGGGTTACTAAGCGCGGCCCTGCGCTTAGTTACCCGATGTTTATCCTGGTTACCGGGGACCTCGGGATCGTTGGTCGCTGGAGAGCTGTCTGTGTGACAGCTCTCCAGCGACCAAACAGCGACGCTGCAGCGATCCGGATCGTTGTCGGTATCGCTGCAGCGTCGCTATGTGTGACGGTACCTTTACCCATGATGGGGGTTTTGAGTAATGAACCAGGCAGGGAGTTTATAAAAGCCTCAGGTATCTTTTGCATGTGTTTAGAGTTAATTAGTTGATTCAGAAGATTAGGGTAATAGGTCGTTTAGAGAACCTTTTCTTGATATGCTAATTTATTGAGACAGGTTTTTTGGGTTATCAGGAGTTGTATGCCAAAATCATCTGTATTAAAACAATAAAAGACCTGACAAATTTCAGTTGGTGGATAATGAATCTATAATATATGAAAGTTTAATTGTAATCATTACATTATGGTAAATAATGAAATTTAACACTATATGCTAATTTTTTGAGAAGGACCTGTAGATGTGTGATTAGCTGCTGTGACCTATACTGAATGGCCAGTGTTCTACACTATAGCGATTAATTTCTGTGTGATTCTTCGCGGGATATTACAGGCGATGTTCTGCATGAAATCCTGAATAGTCCTTATCTCTCCTTGTAGTATTAGTGTCCAGTGCGTGATATTGGAAATGACTGGTTTCTATGGAAACTATGCATCTATTTTACATTCTCAGTGTCTTATCGGCGATGTTGGTGTTCTCCGTGTTTCTGGCCAGCAGGTCTTATGTCCACCCTGCACCCAGTAACTCTGTGATGATACGCTTTCTGAAATCAATGGAGAAAGACGACTTTTACCCAGTATTCTGCTACAGTTTGAAGAAGTTCAACTGGTGTTTACACCACGGGCTTCCTATAGCGGAAATACCGCATAAAAGGGTGAGATCTACAGATTACAGGGACTGTGCCCCTTCAGAAATAGTTTTTTTTTCTTCTGTTAGCTCCATTAGTAGTAAAAGCAAAAAGGCCAAACTGCACTTTATTTCCCTGCACGAGGCCAGCGCTGAGTTCCCGGTGTCTGTTACTGTACCCAGCGCTGATGGCCTGGCGCAGGCGGGTGAGGTCTCTGAGAGCTGGACCGGGGCAGGATAAGTGCAGCATAGTGTCGCCCCCTCCACCAACACTGTCCGTTGTGGAGCCCACCTGGGGAAGCACTTAAAATCTGCTAAGAATGAGCCTGTGCGCTGCCGTGCATCTGTTGAGTCATTTTGAGCTTCTTTTCACAGCTTCGGGCAAGAAGCAACACAAAAGACTTGAGAAAAAACCCATCTCCGGCAATTTCCTGAAGTGTTCTCCTCTCGCAAACCTCTACGGCTACGCAGGCACCTACAAGACGTGGTGTGCACATTCCCTTATAGGAAAGCCATTTCTGCACGGGGATATGCCCTTAAACTGACAAGTGTGCTGCTGGCACTGGATATTATTGCAGCCTGTGCGTGAGATTAATGAGAATCTCGTACTCATCCCCACTACTATATAACACCGCTGGTTTTTCAGGTAATCCGCTGTTCACACTAATGTTTACTTCCGGACTTCAAGAAGCAGGACGATATTTTGGTCCAATGTGACGGCTTTTCAGTAAGGTCTGTGTTTTGTCCTGGGCTATAAGTGAGACGCACTTTGCCTTCCGTGAGGTGAATGGCCAGAAAACTTGGTATTGCTTAGCACGGACTGTACGTCTGGATGTGTGCCATGCCGCTATACTGCTGTCTGCTGTGGTCTGGACTATTTACCCCCTCGTCTGCATCACCAGTGGAATGATAGATCTGATATTCCATCAGCTGTACACGGACGGTGTTACCGGTGTAATGGGTGAATCTAGCGGAAGGCTAATGAATTCTGATGTGACCTTTTTAAACCATGATTGGACACCATGGCTTGTGTTCTCATTAATCTTCGCTAAGCTTCCTGCAAATAGAAGGATCTCATGTAAATTGAGCCCTTTAAGTAACATTTCTAGTTAAACCAGCCTGTAAATGGTAATTAAACCTTTCTTTAGTGAATCCTTTCTATATAAAGTCTCATGGCTCGTTGATGCGACGCATTTGTTGTTCAATTAGGTCATGCTAACGAAGCAGTTTTACAGGATTTTTCTTTGTCAAAAGCAGCGAGATACGAGAACGGAGGAAAATATAATGTGGATTGTTCTAATCAGTGCGGATTTCGTGTCATACTGTGGAAGTGTCACTGATTTCTTGATCTTGATGCTTCTTTTGGTCTATTGGTCCTTAGTGTTTATTCACATGTGGCAGTTTTATTGGAAATGTTTTGTGATTTAAGGGGAACTCATCAGAGGGGTTTGCGTTGCATCCCACTTACCTGTTAGATTGCCCTCTGTGCTTTGTAAAAGTGCACTAATTTTCCCATGTAGAATCAGTA
This sequence comes from Ranitomeya imitator, assembly GCF_032444005.1. Lineage (NCBI taxonomy): Eukaryota > Metazoa > Chordata > Amphibia > Anura > Dendrobatidae > Ranitomeya > Ranitomeya imitator. The sequence goes on from NC_091285.1 coordinate 438,733,932, forward strand.
TCTTTGTTCACTTGCAGGACGAGTAGGGATTTAATGTCCTTTTTTAGAATTAATTTGCTGTACTAGAGGGGAGGAGGGAGCAAGATGAGAATCAATTACCGGTAGTCCTTGCCCCAAATCTGCATCAATTAGTCCTTGCCCCAAATCTGCAAGATCTGCTCATTGTGGCTTAAGGAGAACAGGATACCGCATAAAAGGTGAGGCACCAATTAATCTGGGACAAGTACCCCCAGCTCTGCAGTGCATGAGCCCGAACTGTAACATTAGGGCAAGCACACAGTTTTGACTATTTTTGAGATGGCGTACTCGGGTGTGACTCCAAGAACCTCCGCCTCCTGGACTCCAGAAAGTCATGCACAAGAACGTTAGTGAGGCCAGCGTCATGTGTCCGCATTTCACGGTCTATCTATGGGCCACAATTTCCAGACTGGCCCTTTGTCTCTCCTGAATTGAATAACCTCTTGAGCATTTCATAAAGCTGTCGAGTTTCGTAAACGGACCGTGAAATCTGGATTTTTTTTCCCCGGTATCGGTGATGAAAAGGTCGCGTTAAAGTCTATGGGTCCACGAAAAAAACATGTCCAGCACACGGATGGCATCTATGTGCTGTCTGTGGTTAACATTGGAAAGGATAAGAAAAAGCTTTGTTATATATATTTATCCATAAGTGATAACACTGGACGCATGGATGACACTGGTACCATTTTCTTCACGTACGTGGTTACATACGAACGTGTGAATGAGGTCTTATACGTATCTTGCTCCAGCGGTGCTTTTGTTAATTAACGCTGATGTGCCCAACACCAGTCTTAAGCGCATTATTTTTGTTTTGTTTTGAGACCAAAGGTTCTTGTTTTTTTTTAGTTTCCTTTGTTGTTCACATTGTGCATTATTCTGTAGAGAAGTCATTGAAAACCTTACTTTAAATGAGGAACCTGGTTCTTCCATGCAGCACGGAGAGGTATGGTGGGCATCAATGTACTTAGGGTGGTGGTACAGGTAAGATGAAGTACAATGAGAACAGCAGTATACTCCTCCTCAGGACTTTTTTTTTGTTATGAATGTATAGGAAAATAAACCTCCCCCTCCCGGGCATATGCATTTCCCTGGAGGCTACCATTTAACTAAAGCTTTGTTCTCTAGCTCATTGAGTTACTGATGGAATTGCAGGGAAAGTGGAGGAGCCTTAATAAATAAATAGTCAGGCGTTTAAAAGCTGTAAACTGCCCTGAGTGGTATAATCTCAATTGAAGTGGGCACTGTAATGAATTTATTGTGAGGGAAGTAAACCCTGTGCTCACCAGCCTGCAATAACACATTTTATAGGCTGTAATGTTGGGCAAATAGTTGTGAATAATTGATAAGAATCCTGGAAATATTGGTTCTGCTGACACTCGAATGTCTTCTGGTCCTAGGATATTCTGCAGGCACCAAACTTCATTAGGGAGGAGACGAGCTGCTGGTCCCAGAGAAAACCGCATGGGTTATAATTTAACCCTATGCTTCTTTCCATCCGGCAAGATGTCATTAGATTTTTTTGGGTGGATCACCACTAAAGGATTCGTGTGCATGACTGATTATCAGACAGGTGCTCTCCATGGCTTTCACGGATAACACTCGTACCCATGATATTCTATGCGGCTGTGCACATGTCCAATTTTTTCCTTGGATAAGGAAAAAATCATAAACCTGTCTGATTATGCTCCAAGTGCCGGATTTAAGTCAGCATTGCAAGGTTATGGGTCCATGAAAAACTTCAGACTGCACTCGGGTGACCTCCTGAGTGCAGTCCAATTTTCACGGACTGACAGAATAGAGAGGGCGGGAAAACATTTTTTTTCTTCTCTCCACCTCTGAGAAAATCTGATGTCACTCGGATCAGAATACTCAGACCGTTTTTCTCGAATGGAGAGAACTCGTGTGCACCTACCCAGTTTGTCAGGATCCGTTAGAAATATCCAATGTGTTTGACCGTCGTTTGGGTCAGCAGCTCAACCATGTTGCTGGTCCAAACGGTCAATCACCAGGAGCTAATTGCCCCCTGGCGAGCAGGAAGGCAGGGGAGCGGTGTGCTCCTGAAGAAGATAGAATAACCCTATAGATAAAACCGTCATAGGATGTCTTCACATTTCATTTATTTAGTATGTTTGGCGGTCCCGATATGCTGCTCATTATATGGAAGCTGTGGCTAATGCCCGACACTGGCATCTATTTAGCGTATACGTCATGAGCTGTTATAGCACATCGGTTAAACACATGCCATAAAGTCTGAGTGACAGATGACACTATGGCAGCCATCACTGCATCCGTGACGGATCCATCGTGAAAAGTTCGATACCTAAGCATTTATGTTGGTTGCGCTGACTGACTTGTTTTTTTTTCCTTTTGTGTCTTTATGAAAATCATATTTATTTGAATAAGACTTTCCTTTTTTTCACCGTATCATCAGAATTCCAGGATTCCTTACATCCTTATATTGCTTGAAGTACTCAGATAAAGGTAGATTTGCCTAAAGTTACAAAGCGAGCCGGCAGCGGGATTTAAATCCAGTTCTCTACTTCAAAGACAGTGCGACTGCGCTCCTTACCTGCAGCACCATGAGAATATGAGATAATCTCTTAATTTGAAGTATCTATCATCCGAAAGCCGGTCTTCTTATATGTAAGACTCTCAGTCCTGCTCTGCTTATGTGATCCGCTTCAGAGCTCTAAAGCTGCGCAGCGCCTGATGTTCTGTGCGTCTGCCTTTCTGACAGGAGGAGGCTAGGAAACGACGTTTGGACTATGTATGAACGCTGAGTCCGTGGCCAAGTTGACATCTTGTCCCCATAAGCAGCCATTTCCTAATTTTAAACAATTTTTTTTAGACCAATGATTTTGGCCGATTCGCAGATTATCCATTACATAACAAGTATTAGCAGGATCATGCTGCTTTAGGATTATCTTGCATCAGACAAAAAATAATCTCATTGATTCATTCAATACCACCTAGTGGCTAGAGGATCATAGATTGAAAAAAGACTCGAATAGGGTGGAACTTTTCAATGTACTGGTGAGTGAAAATTTTGGCGTGCTGCTGTTGTGACACGTGTCCCCCGTTGCTTAAACGGCAATGTACCGGCCTTCTGTCAAATTGAACATGAAGAGGAAATCCGGGATCAGCTGCAAGTTGACAGAAGGCGGGTACAGTGACGCCAGCGCTGATTGGGCACCGAAGTCATGTGTCATAACCCCCGCGCTAGTGCCGACACTGCTGGAATGGCGCCAGCATGGGAGGGGAGTATAGGCTTTTTTTTAATGGGGCCAAAAACTTAGATCAAGAAGGGATTGTCCTAGTAGTCGACAACCCCATTGAAAGGGGTTCTCTAGGCTGAGCAAAAAAGACTGTAGCCACTCTGTCCATAGGCTGTCATTTCATGACATATCGTAGTGCACGCAGTGTCACGACTCCCCTCTAATCCCCATGTTAGTGGTTGATCAGGTGACCACATGTATGGGTTTTGGTACTTGTTGTTATGTGTTGAAGAGACACATGGCTTCTCTCAATGGAAATCAACATACCGGTACTTTTTCTTTTTAGACCAGAAATATCCTGTAAAGGGGTATTCCTTTAGAAAACAATGACTAATTTATGTAGCACAAAAATCCACTCCGATAACATTCACAATAAGTCTGACCCATAGGGTCCAGTATGTCTCGTGTGCTTCACAGCTTTAATTTCCGACTATTTTTTAGTGCAAGGAAGTACAATCCCCAACTACAAACTGGCCACATTTATTTTTTGTTCTTTTGCATTGATCCCAATGGAAGTTCATAGTGTGAGGCCAAGAAAACATTGGCTCGTGGGTTGCAGCCAGGCACAATCATACCTTGTGTAGCTTCAGATACTGAATGGTCTCACCAGAGAGGCCTTGTGTAGCTTCAAATACTGCATGGTCTCACCAGAGAGGCCTTGTGTAGCGTCAGATACTGCATGGTCTCACCAGAGAGGCCTTGTGTAGCTTCAGATACTGCATGGTTTCACCAGACAGGTCTTGTGTAGCTTCAGATACGATACGATACACTTTATTGATCCCGTGGGAAATTACCTTGTGTAGCGTCAGATACTGCATGGTCTCACCAGAGAGGCCTTGTGTAGCTTCAAATACGGCATGGTCTCACCAGAGAGGCCTTGTGTAGCTTCAGATACTGCATGGTCTCACCAGAGAGGCCTTGTGTAACTTCAGATACTGCATGGTCTCACCAGAGAGGCCTTGTGTAGCTTCAGATACTGCATGGTCTCACCAGAGAGGCCTTGTGTAGCTTCAGATACTGCATGGTCTCACAAGAGAGGCCTTGTGTAGCTTCAGATACTGCATGGCCTCACCAGAGAGGCCTTGTGTAGCTTCAGATACTGCATGGTCTCACCAGAGAGGCCTTGTGTAGCTTCAGATACTGCATGGTCTCACCAGAGAGGCCTTGTGTAGCTTCAGATACTGCATGGTCTCACCAGAGAGGCCTTGTGTAGCTTCAGATACTGCATGGCCTCACCAGAGAGGCCTTGTGTAGCTTCAGATACTGCATGGTCTCACCAGAGAGGCCTTGTGTAGCTTCAGATACTGCATGGTCTCACCAGAGGGGCCTTGTGTAGCTTCAGATACTGCATGGTCTCACCAGAGAGGCCTTGTGTAGCTTCAGATACTGCATGGTCTCACCAGAGAGGCCTTGTGTAGCTTCAGATACTGCATGGTCTCACCAGAGAGGCCTTGTGTAGCTTCAGATACTGCATGGTCTCACCAGAGGGGCTTTCTGTACTGTACGTGATCCATTTACAGACTTTGCTTTGAAGTCCTTGGTTACAATGGTTGTTTCACTTGAAGTTTACAATTTTGCCTTCAAAGAGTTTGTCATGCATTTTGTTTCTTTTTGCTGGCTTTATGTAAAATTTATGTTGCTGTGACTGGTCCCAAAATGTGCGTGACAGTTCGTCCTTCATCAGTGCTTCTCAGGAATCTTTCCTTCATTGTTGCTGCCATCACCGTGAGCATGTAATCCATGTCTGCATAGTTGTGTCCTGCGTCTGAGAGCTTACCTCTGTAGTGCGCACCAGGGCATTTGTCTCATAGACCTGTGATACCTGAGCAGCTTTTTAATCACTGCATATAAAGGTGTGCGTACTATAGACAGAGTACGAGGATCACTGTATAGAGACGGCGCAGTCACTTTCCAGTTTGGGAACCTACTTAATCCACATTTGATGCTGCCTGCAAAAAAAAAAAGGATGTCATTTAAAAAAAAAAAAAAAAAAAAAAGACCAAAAAAACTGCACAATATATAGTTTTTTTTTACATGGTCTTGTAGAATAAAGCACTATGATAACTGCTGGTGTGTTTTAGTTAACACCAACGGATAAATTACAAATACCAACTAATTCTTCCTCATTTGGTGACCATGCACATGGATTTATTGATGTTCCCAAAGTTTTCCGGAGCGTTACTCACAATATTCATAGCAATCTATGGACCATACTGTTCTTATTTTGCCCCTGATAGGGCTGTACCTTCTGCAATATGGGGCTTCAGTGCTAACGCTGTGGGGACTCCCAAGTGCCAAAATGGCTTCAACCGGCTTTGTGCACATGGTACTGTTGTTACGGTTTGCTTTTTAGTTGTCATTTTTAGGCTCTGTGCCCACTGATCGTAACATCAAACATTTCTGTAGGTCTATTCAGCCATTGGACTGTCCTTTTGGCCTCTGGGTAGTGTGCCTCAGTATACGGGTTTTCTCCATCTTCTGCATCTAGCAGTCCTTTACAGTTGAAGTGAACATATATGCTTGTACAGTGGCATATGTCTGAGCTTTCTTTGAGAGATACACTTTGGAAATCTTCCTGGCATATATCTCTGATGGACATTTTGAGCTCAGTGTAAGCAGAGTTTCCAGTCATCAATATCAAATTAGGAGTGGTGAGATGGAATGGGGATGGTGATGACTAATATCTGCTTCCCGCACTGGTCAACCTGTTAGCATGTCCCATGTTGTCCAATAATACACCCTCAAGTATATAAAAATCTACACTGTGTATTGGTCATTCTCAGCTACTGCTACTCGTCTCTCATCCGCTTGTTTGACATCTGAGCTGCAGTATACAACACCGGTCACTACCTGGTGTACAGAGCTGCAGTATACAAGACCGGTCACTACCCGGCGCACAGAGCTGCAGTTTACAAGACTGGTCACTACCCGGCGCACAGAGCTGCAGTTTACAAGACTGGTCACTACCTGGTGTACAGAGCTGCAGTATACAAGACTGGTCACTACCTGGTGTACAGAGCTGCAGTATACAACACCGGTCATTACCCGGCGTACAGAGCTGCAGTATACAAGACTGGTCACTACCTGGCGTACAGAGCTGCAGTGCACAAGACCGGTCATTACCCGGCGTACAGAACTGCAGTATACAAGACTGGTCATTACCCGGCGCACAGAGCTGCAGTATACAAGACTGGTCACTACCCGGCGTACAGAACTGCAGCATACAACACCGGTCATTACACGGCGTACAGAGCTGCAGTATACAACACCGGTCATTACCCAGTGTACAGAGCTGCAGTATACAACACCGGTCATTACCCGGCGTAGAGAGCTGCAGTATACAACACCGGTCATTACCCAGTGTACAGAGCTGCAGTATACAACACCGGTCATTACCCGGTGTAGAGAGCTGCAGTATACAACACCGGTCATTACACGGCGTACAGAGCTGCAGTATACAACACCGGTCATTACCCAGTGTACAGAGCTGCAGTATACAACACCGGTCATTATCCGGCGTACAGAGCTGCAGTATACAACACCGGCCATTACCCAGTGTAGAGAGCTGCAGTATACAAGACTGGTCATTACCCGGCGTACAGAGCTGCTGTGCACAACACCGGTCATTACCCAGTGTAGAGAGCTGCAGTTCACAAGACCGGTCATTACCCGGCATACAGAGCTGCAGTGCACAACACCGGTCATTACCGAGTGTACAGAGCTGCAGTGCACAACATCGGTCATTACCCGGCGTACAGAGCTGCAGTTCACAAGACCGGTTATTACCTGGTGTACAGAGCTGCAGTATACAAGACTGGTCACTACCCGGTGTACAGAGCTGCAGTGCACAAGATGGGTCACTACCCGGTGTACAGAGCTGCAGTGCACAAGACCGGTCACTACCCGGTGTACAGAGCTGCAGTATACAACACCGGTCATTACCCGGTGTACAGAGCTGCAGTGCACAACACCGGTCATTACCCGGTGTACAGAGCTGCAGTTCACAAGACCGGTCATTACCCGGCGTACAGAGCTGCAGTATACAAGACCGGTCATTACCCGGTGTACAGAGCTGCAGTGCACAACACCGGTCATTACCCGGCGTACAGAGCTGCAGTATACAAGACCGGTCAGTACCCAGCGTACAGAGCTGCAGTATACAAGACTGGTCATTACCCAGTGTAGAGAGCTGCAGTATACAAGACTGGTCATTACCCAGTGTAGAGAGCTGCAGTATACAACACCGGTCATTACCCGGCGTACAGAGCTGCAGTATACAAGACTGGTCATTACCCAGTGTAGAGAGCTGCAGTATACAACACCGGTCATTACCCGGCGTACAGAGCTGCAGTATACAAGACCGGTCATTACCCGGCATACAGAGCTGCAGTATACAAGACCGGTCATTACCCGGCGTACAGAGCTGCAGTATACAAGACCGGTCATTACCCGGTGTACAGAGCTGCAGTGCACAACACCGGTCATTACCCGGCGTACAGAACTGCAGTATACAACACCGGTCATTACCCGGTGTACAAAGCCGCAGTGCACAACACCGGTCATTACCCGGCGTACTGAGCTGCAGTATACAAGACTAGTCATTACCCGGCGTACAAAGCTGCAGTATACAAGACTGGTCATTACCCGGCGTACAGAGCTGCAGTATACAAAACCGGTCACTACCCGGTGTACAGAGCTGCACTGCACAAGACCGGTCATTATCCGGTGTACAGAGCTTGCAGTATACAATACCGGTCATTACCCGGCGTACAGAGCTGCAGTCTATTAGACCGGTCATTACCTGGTGTACAGAGCTGCAGTCTATTAGACCGGTCATTACCTGGTGTACAGAGCTGCAGTCTATTAGACCGGTCATTACCTGGTGTACAGAGCTGCAGTCTATTAGACCAGTCATTACCCGGCATACAGAGCTGCATTATATTAGACCGGTCATTACCCGTCGTACAGAGCTGCAGTCTATTAGACCAGTCATTACCTGTCGTACAGAGCTGCAGTATACAAGACCGGTCATTACCCGGTGTACAGAGCTGCAGAGCACAAGACCGGTCATTACCTGGTTTACAGAGCTGCAGTCTATTAGACCAGTCATTACCTGGTGTACAGAACTACAGTCTATTAGACCAGTCATTACCCGGCATACAGAGCTGCATTATATTAGACCGGTCATTACCCGGCATACAGAGCTGCATTATATTAGACCGGTCATTACCCGGCATACAGAGCTGCATTATATTAGACCGGTCATTACCCGGCATACAGAGCTGCATTATATTAGACTGGTCATTACCCGGCATACAGAGCTGCATTATATTAGACCGGTCATTACCCGGCATACAGAGCTGCATTATATTAGACCGGTCATTACCCGGCATACAGAGCTGCATTATATTAGACCGGTCATTACCCGGCATACAGAGCTGCATTATATTAGACCGGTCATTACCCGGCATACAGAGCTGCATTATATTAGACCGGTCATTACCCGGCATACAGAGCTGCATTATATTAGACCGGTCATTACCCGGCATACAGAGCTGCATTATATTAGACCGGTCATTACCCGGCATACAGAGCTGCATTATATTAGACCGGTCATTACCCGGCATACAGAGCTGCATTATATTAGACCGGTCATTACCTGGTGTACAGAGCTACAGTATACAAGACTGGTCATTACCCAGTGTAGAGAGCTGCAGTATACAACACCGGTCATTACCTGGCATACAGAGCTGCATTATATTAGACCGGTCATTACCCAGCGGACAGAGCTGCAGTGCACAAGACCGGTCGTTACGCAGTATACAGAGAGGTGTTGCTCCATACATTATTTGGTTCCGGTCACAGTGTGACATGGTAATAGCTGATTGGTGGGAGTGCTGGGTGTCAGACCCCACTTATCTGATATTGATGACCAGCCCCAAAGATAGACCAATGACATCAATGTCCTGGACCACTCATATAAGCAGGGCTAGTTTGGAAAAACTGAGCTTGTAATTTAACTGAAAGAAGACCACTAACCGACCTGGAAGTGGCGCTCTCTGCGAGATAAATGAGCCTAACTGCAAATCTCGTACGCATGGATCTGCTCTACTGTACCTCGGCCCGTGAACCTAGTTATCTAATAACGTTACATTTGTTTAGGAAATGTTCATGCAAAACCCCAGCTAGATGCGAGTGTGCCCTGGCGTGCCGTTGAGCCCCGTCCTCCTCCCTGTGTACTGTAGTGTGCGTCCACTCTTCCCCCACTCCTGTTCCCTGCGTGCATGTAATTCAATGATCTTGCTTACGTGAAGGATGCTGACCGCTAGCGTACCAATAACGTGCCCCCCAGGGACCAGATTTACATATTTTTCAAACTTCTTTTTCACATATCGTTATGCAGGCAGCTTGACTGTGTGACGCCATGTCAAAATAATTTATATGTAATAGTTCAATGAAAACACAAGCCGACAAGCCTAAAATTGCCAGATTTTTATTCGCCACACGTTTACATTACATTGGGTGGCATTTATCCATCTGTATAGTTTTTGCTGTAGCCCGCACCGCACCCTTGTTCAGCATGTCATTCATCCATGTGCCGCCTGTATGCCAAGCAGCACGTTGACCATTCTAGGGAATGGCGTATACATCGCATGTAAAAAATCACAGCAACCGCTATTCTGATCCATTTTCCACTTGCCTGCTAAACTCAATAGAGCCATTAAATGAATCTCGTATGGCCGCCATCTTTACCGTATCTGGTTCTGTATAGATCTGTTGCAATTATTAATATAGAGAAATGTATTTGCCCTATTACCATATTTGTAACTGATGTATAAAACTGCCTTATGGATGTAAAAAACTAAACAAAAAAAAACAATGGACATATAGATGAAAAATCGGCCACTTCGTTCTCTCGTTTGAACCGGACCCTTGATTTAGTGGAAAGCGGAATCATTAGCGCATAATTGGAACGGTTGTATTTTGTTGCACCCTTTGAAGTTTTGGTTTTCACAGCGCCAAAGCTATATATCCCATACCTGTGCACTAAACATTACAATAGGCCTGTCCTCCACTAATATGCAGCGCCCTCCTTTCACATGGGCCTCACTGAGATAATGGCATTAAGGTCACGCATATTTTTTAAAAAAAATTTCTATTGCTGGAAATTTAGCTTTCATGCACCGTAATTAATGAATGTATGTGCGCTCAGCATTTTTTTTTTTTTTTTTGCAGTGTACGTCTCACAGCTTAAGTGTTAATAATTTCCTGCACAATAATGAGTAAATGACTATTTTCACATATAGGAGGCGCTTTGCATGACTTGTGAACTCTGAAATATTTCCTTTTGGCTGTATTTCTCCTCTTCACTCTGAGTAGGAAGCTGCCAGACGGTGCCAACACGTCTAACATATATCACACTTTCTAACAACTGATGTCATAAAAGGATTTGTACAAGAATCTCTCATTTCCACATTGTGACTACTGGAACCGTAAAAATCTAAAAAGAAGTGGTAACAGTGATGTGCCGAAATCCCAGTGCGTCCGTCTGCGTTGGGAGGGATTTCCTGCATGCCGCCAATGTAGATCACTCGATGGATCTAGGATAGGTCATCGGACCGTATGAATGAATGGGCCGATCCACCCCGGTGAGTGGGCCATGTATACTTCACATGTGCCCTCATAGTCCGAACATAATGTATGATGTTCTTACCAGGTAGGCAGTGTCTTAAAGAGACGATATCGGCTCTCCGGACATGTATGCTTTAGTTAATACTTTTATTCTCCATAAAACAATTATTTTGGAGCATTTTTTCTCATATCTTTGCGTTATGCTGGTCTTTGCCACAGTTGGATGTTACCGTGCCCATTTACTAAATAAGGGAATGTGCACACGTATTTTTGAGCTCTGCGGATTTTTACGCAGCGGATTTCATAAATCCGCAGGTAAAAGGCACTGCGTTTTACCTGCAGATTGACTGCGGACTTACCGCAGATTTTGTGCGGATTCCACCTGCGGTTTTACACTTGTGGATATGGAGCAGGTGTAAACCGCTGCGGAATCCGCACAAAGAATTGACGTGCTGCGGAAAAAAAACACGCGGAAATGCAGCGGTTTACATGGGCACTGCAGATTGCGTTTTCCATTGTACTGTAAATGCATGGAAAGCTGCTGCGAACCCGCAGCGGCGGATCCGCAGCAAAATCCGCAACTTATGCACATAGCCTAAGTGTCCAAGACATACCTTGACAAAAGGAAATGTTAACACCCAATTGTCAGTTTATTGATAAATTTCTTGGGGAATAAAATAGGAACAACGCAATGGAGACTTCTTAAGGCACCCATGAAAATCGATCGAACCCTCTGATTCCGAAATAATCAGGGGAGAGAAGGATTGGGCAGTGGGAGTTTTAGCGCCCCATGCAGGTGAGGATTTTTTTTTTCTCCAGTAGAAAATGTATGAACACTCAGTTGAGCACTTGTGTATGCAGATCCTGGGAGAGAGGGGCCCATTTACACTGCTTGATAATTGGTAATAAGTGACCCTAGGAACACTTCTTTTCCAATTATCCATCCGTGTTTCTAAACATAGTAACATAGTTATTAAGGTTGAAGGAAGACTATAAGTCCATCTAGTTCAACCCATAGCCTAACCTAACATGCCCTAACATGTTGATCCAGAGGAAGGCAAAAAAAACCCAGGTGGCAAAGAGTAAGCTCCACCTTGGGGAAAAAAATTCCTTCCTGACTCCACATACAGCAATCAGACTAGTTCCCTGGATCAACGCCCTATCAAGGAATTTCGTATATACCCTGTAACATTATACTTTTCAAGAAAGGTATCCAGTCCCCTCTTAAATTTAAGTAATTAATCACTCATTACAACATCATACGGCAGAGAGTTCCATAGTCTCACTGCTCTTACAGTAAAGAACCCGCGTCTGTTATTATGCCTAAACCTTCTTTCCTCCAGACGTAGAGGATGCCCCCTTGTCCCTGTCTCAGGTCTATGATAAAAAGATCATCAGAAAGGTCTTTGTACTGTCCCCTCATGTATTTATACATTATAAACAACTTGACAATTTTCAGAACAACTTGCAAAATACGTATTTGTCTGGTGAAATAATTTTAAAGCTTGCATTCTCAGCAGCACACATTCTGTGTAACGAGGAGATATGCTGCCAAGAACAATGATTGTCTATGTGCAGAGAATGAACAAATTTGCGATTGTTCTGTAGACATGGAAACAGTCACTTTTGTGACTGCAGACTTTTGAATCCTCCCCGCACAAACGGTGTGCCGTCCTCTGCCTTAGGAGCGGCGGTCAGGTGTGCGATATACATACTCCTGGGCAGAACCCGTCTAGTAGGTGCGGCCTCTCGCAATACAAGTGTGTGGAGCGAGGCCGCGCCAACACATGCGTTCTGCCCGGGAGTATGTATATCGCATACCTGACCGCCGATCCTGGGGACAGCGAATCCTTCCAACACCCAGTGCATGCACTGGGAGGATCCAAAAGTCTGCAGGGACTTAGTGAGTGCAGACTGTTCATTTTAGACTAGACAACCCCTTTAATTAATCGGCAATTTCCGATAGCTGTCTCCTGTGTACGGCCCGATTTAGAAGAGATGCTCCAGTATTGTTATATTATGGGGGATGCCAATATGTGCTATATCAGGCTTGTTGGTAGTCAATCAATTTTCGTAAACTGCATGATCTAAAGTGCGGTAGCCCCGACATTGCCCTTGAAGCCCGTACACCCAGCAGTAGTGGGTCCAGCACCTAGAGCTATTTGTGCCATTTACCTATGAAATGATGGGGATTAAGGTACCGTCACATTAAGCGACGCTGCAGCGATATAGACAACGATGCCGATCGCTGCAGCGTCGCTGTTTCGTCATTGTGTGGTCGCTGGAGGGCTGTCACACAGACAGCTCTCCAGCGACCAACGATGCCAAAGTCCCCGGGTAACCAGGGTAAACATCGGGTTACTAAGCGCAGGGCCGCGCTTAGTAACCCGATGTTTACCCTGGTTACCACTTACCATTGTAAATGTAAAAAAAAAACACTACATACTTACATTCCGGTGTCTGTCGCGTCCCCCGGCGTCAGCTTCCCTGCACTGTGTAAGCGCCGGCCGTAAAGCAGAGCGGTGACATCACCGCTGTGCTCTGCTTTACGGCCGGCCGGCGCTGACACAGTGCAGGGAAGGTGACGCCGGGGGACGCGACAGACACTGGAATGTAAGTATGTAGTGTTTTTTTTTTGTTTTTTTTTACATTTACAATGGTAACCAGGGTAAATATCGGGTTACTAAGCGCGGCCCTGCGCTTAGTAACCCGATGTTTACCCTGGTTACAAGTGAAGACATCGCTGGATCGGCGTCACACACGCCGATTCAGTGATGTCAGCGGGTGATCCAGCGACGAAATAAGGTGCTGGCCTTCTAGCTCCGACCAGCGATGTCACAGCAGGATCCTGATCGCTGCTGCATGTCAAACACAACAAGATCGCTATCCAGGACGCTGCAACGTCACGGATCGCTATCGTTATCGTTCTAAAGTTGCTCAGTGTGAAGGTACCTTTAGGAATTTCAATTTACATGATGTAATAGTGGATTGGATTTATATTTCCAGCCCCATCGTTTGCTGTCCCTTATTATTTCTTTCTCCTGCTGACTGTAATGCAGCACAACTTGTCTTTTTTTCCATAAGAAACCATCCTGGTGGACTTCTAAATTCGTTTTCAACTAATGGGGTGACGATGTTTGCTTTGTAGGAAAAGCATGGTAGGCTGTTGTCTCTGCTATGACTACAGCTCTATTGTCAGAGACATTTGGAGCAGGATGTGAAAATCATTGGCTATTATTCCTGTGGTTAAGCAGATAATAGCTGCGTGACCGGTCTATTACAAGAATTATCCTCACTACACTAATGCTATACCTCTATGTCCACATATAGGGCGCAATGATTTGCACTAAATAAAATGTTTTATTATTAGTGATGAGCATCTTCGACGTGCATCATCGGTGTGCTCGAACACTATGTTCTAGTCCCCGCGGTTGCATGTCTCGCAGGTGTTCGGCATCACTATGTATTATCCATTATTCTGTTGGTTCCCGAGTGCTGATCTGCGCTCATTGCTGGGTGTGATGTCTACGATGGTCTTATGCATAATCCATTTATATCATTATATTCACCTTATTCCTAAAGCTTCAATCCTAAAGATCATGGCCTGGTTTTACATAGTCACGTATAGTGCTCAAATGTTTTTATGTGTTATTACATTATTATTATAAGGTGGACTTAAATGGCTTAAAGTTCCCAAACTTTAATACCCGGCATTCAGAGGTGTTCCAAGTATTACGTTAACGTACTTTGCTCTGCCTCTGAACATGTTTTTAGCTCTGACAGCTGTGTTTATAGCAAACCCATATGTAGCCTGACATTTTGTTTAATTACATTGTCTGCTGAAATGGCTTAACTACCATTGTATGTTAGTTAATTAATTCCATTAACTGTTACAGTTCCTTAAATGCTTTGAATGAAGATGCAGAAAACTTCACCACTAAATGGTGTATAATTTCCTGTCTCCTGGTCTGTAGACTGAGGGCCCGATTCATCAAAGCTTTCAGGACAGAATTCTGCCGTAAAAGTTTTGAAAAGTTGCAAAATTTGGGCGCAACTCTGAGTTACGGCTCCCAGCTCAGGTGAATTGGGCAGAGCTGGGGTGGGACAAGGTCATGGAGGGGTGTGACGCCACATTACATCTAATTTATGACGCGCTGTGGTATTCCATATGGCAGAAAACTCACTCCGGCTTCTGACTGAAGCGAGATTTCGGGCATGGCGCACCCTACTCATAAGACGCTCCTTATTCACAAAGATGTGTGCACCTCTTCATGAATTTGGAGAGTCTGACTCCAGCACGCCCCTTCACCGGCATGAACAATGCCCGTCTAGATATATTGGGCCCGTAGTATATGTTATATACATGTGTATGTTCCGTGTGTATTTCTGTCATTGACATCACAAGGCCTCTAAAAGATTTTCCTTGGCATATGATGCCGCTAGGATGTTAGCAGCAAAGTCTGTAAATTGCCGAGTAGGAGGCATTATAGCAGTGATCCGAGATTTTTGGTTCTCCAGCCATTGTGAAGCTACATATCCCATCAGTACCTGACAGCATGCCGGGAGTTATAACTTCACAACAGCTTGAGTGCAAAAGCTTGCTGATACCTGCTCTGTAATTTACCTGAGGTAATATACCTGAGGTAGTATTCTCACCTAGAAGTATTGCTTCTGGGAGAAATGGGCACTAATGTGATGTACCACATACCGTGGAGTAATGACTGCCTACTACTCCACAATGCTGACTCTGTATACTAAAGTTTTTGGCCTTTCAGCAGATGAGGACTCAAACCTATCTCCGAGAATCCCATTTTGTGTGAACTGCACCGAGAGGTCTGTTTCTGAATGAGGTGCCGTACAGGATCGGCGCTGAACGTAAGCTGTGCCCAGCACTGTGCCCGGCTGATAGATGCACAGATCATAGGACGCTAAGCTCCAGTAGTGCTTCAGCATATTGTTAGGCCTCATTCATTTATCAGTTCTCCACGTATTTGTTTTAGCCATATTTTTCACTAATCGAACAGACACCCATAATAGTCTATGAAGCTGTTCACATAATCATGTTACACACAAATCCCCCCCCCAAAAAAAAAAACAAAAAAAAAACACGTGTGTCTGCAAAAATTCTTGGTAACATGTTCTTTTTTCATCTGGGTCAGGGATCAAAATCACCCTCTACGAGTCTATAGGTCTGTGAAAATGGACGAACTGACAATCTGATCCAGCACACTGATAAAAATAATAACATTTTTTTTCTTTAATATGCAAGAATACATGATGTTTTAATGAAGCTTTGAAAAGGCGCATATTAGCAGGTTTGACCATGTAAAAAAGCACTGGGTAGGAGTACTGGCGGACACAGACAGAAAAGGGCACCTTGCAAGAACAATATATGGGCCCTTTCCAGACCAAAAGCTCCTAAATACGCAAAGTTCCACTTGCTTTGGAGGTAGAAGTGGGCCCTCTTACCTCTTGGGCCCCTGTGCGACCTTGGTGCACAGGTTGCACCAATGATATGTCTGCCCCTGGGTAGGAGACCTGTAGGGTTTTAGCAGCAGCAAGAATGCGAGCGTTTTAATCTGGAGCATGCCCCTTCCTCAGATGCCAAGAAGGCACTCCATAACGCTAAGGTGACATTGGCTCTCTATTGTGACACAACCCCTCCTGCTTGTTTGGCAGTACTTGCTGGTGGTACTTGGCATATGGGTGGGCACTATGACCATCACTCGAACAGAGGGGAGGTGTGTGGAGCACTTTCTGCAGATAGCCCAGAGCACATCAGCTAACTAATATACCATGGGCAGGTTCACCTGTCACATTTGTGGTTTATTTATAGCCCCTTATTATACCTGTCCTTTGCGATATTGTACACGTAGGAAATGTGGTGCAGAATTTTCTGCACTAAATCTGCATCTGCAGATTTGATGCAGTTTCTGTGCAGTTTCTATGCAGTTTCTGTGCAGTTTCTATGCAGTTTCTGCGCAGTTTCTGCGCAGTTTCTGCGCAGTTTCTGCGCAGTTTCTGTGCAGTTTCTGTGCAGTTTCTGTGCAGTTTCTGTGCAGATTCTGTGCAGTTTCTGTGCAGTACAATGTAAATCAATGTGAAAAGAAAAAAGCTGTGCACATGGTGCAGAAAAATCTGCTGCAGAAACGCTGCAGAACTGCACAAAAGAAGCGACGTGCACTTCTTTGAAATCTGCAGCGTTTCTGCGCAGATTTTTCTGCACCATGTGCACAGCTTTTTTCTTTTCACATTGATTTACATTGTACTGTAAATCACAGTGCAGTTCTGCAGCGTTTCTGCATCAGAAAAATCTGCTGCAGTTCTGCACCAATTCTGCATCGTGTGCACATACCCTTAGAAGGTCTTGCCACATATTTGTGTTCTATATGGTATATTAGTTAGCCTGCTGTTATCAGGTACTCACTAACTGGTGCATTATTCCCATTTGGATAGAATGTTGTCCTAAGGTATGGGTATTTCACCTGATATCCTTTGTAGTGCTGTTCATGCAGACATCCTATATTATACACATTAATAATAGATGTTATGGGAGTGTATTGGGAGGAATCGTACAAGGAGGAGGGCTCTATTATGGGCCACTTGTCTATGTCTTTAGGTCCTATGCGTGACCAATTTTAAATGTTTTTAATTGTGTGCCCCATGTGGTCATCTGTTTGTCCATAAATGTTATCTCAATAAAGATTGTATTTTTTATACTCAATCCATTGCCTTGGGTGATCCCCGTCTATGGTCTATTTCTGTTTTTGTTTTCCATGGTTTAGTATTATATAGACCTGGTTGGATCCCCTTTTCTGTTGTGGTGCCCCCGCTTTAGTTACTAACTTTTTTGAGATGTGCTGCCATCGGTTTCTAAATGAGTTCAGTTTTTTAAACAAAATGGGAAAAAATGTCTACTTTTCAATTTCTGGTGTGATCTATTGTGAATAAAATAGAAAGAGATTCACAAATACTTGCAATCTTGTTTTTCTTACATTTACTCAGCACCCCAACATTTTTTAAAGTGGGGTTGTAAGAGCAGTGTTAAAGAGATCAAAACTTCACTTTCTCAATCATGCTCCTGCTAAGCCCTACAGAAAGGATAGGTGTAGAGGTATTAAAAAAAAATACCTATGTAGCACTGCAAGCAGTTTTCCATAGGCTATGCCATAAATGTTAATGGGTGCTGGTCCCAGTGGAGGGACCCACATCTATTTGGAGAACTAGTCCCTATAGGGCACTACCTGGAGTAGAGAGATGGCTGCACGTGAGTGGCACCGTCTATTCATTTGTGTGGCAGTTTGGAAACTTGGCGAACTCACTTGGCTAGTTTGTTTTTCTTAGAATGCCCTTGTAAGCGAATGGAGAGAGCGGCGCATGCGCAGCCACATCTCCTTTCCCGGCAGTACCCCTGGTCCCAAAAAAAGATGCAGGACATTCATGACCTTTCCTGTGGATATGCCTTAAATATCCCAGATGGGTCAACCAGTTTAAAAACTATTATAACACATAGGTACTGCTATAAGTAGAATATTCTGAGTTTTGGATCGGTGAGACCGGTTTGTCTTTGTTTTGGATTGTTGCACATGAGCATTCATTGACTTTGATCAACATCAGTTTTTCACTTTGCTTGTTCATCCGTTTATGGCCCAGTATTGCAATCTCTGTATTCCAAGAATGTAACTAATGCATAAAGTCTACAGAGAGGGGAAACTGATAAAATCCTTATTGCCTTCACAGAAACCTCATTCCTCAATAAATTTCCACATCTCACGTGTATAACATTAAATGATCTTTAGAAGTTTCTGCCACTAAGCAGAAGAGCAGTAAAGATGATTTATAGGCTGTTGTAAAGGCGTCAGGAACCAAATACATTCCCTTCTAGGCAGGAAAAGAATATTTTCTTAAGTTTGCAAATAAAATACAATTCGGCTGCCTGGTAAACAAGAAACCTCAGGTTGTTCATGGTGCTGCTGGGAGACATCAGCACTCTCTGCTGTAATGTGATGACGAATGGGTTACGATTTTCTTCTTGGGTCTTATTCATGTGACTGTATAGCTGCTATATTTTCCAGGGTGTGTTACCAATGGTCTGGCCAGAAATTCTGGACATAACATGAACCATAGAAAAAGGCCTCAATGCAGTTGTGAGAATAAGCCCTTACTTTAAGGGGTTGTCCCATGAACAAAGTACCGGTACATTTTAATCATTAGATGATACAGTATGTAGATGTGCTGTGTCTGACTGTTTAGGAAACATGGTCAGGTCATACCAGCAAAAGAGTACACAAACAGGATTGCGTTGGAATGAGATGCTGCTTTCTGTGAGGTAAAACATTTCCCTGCCTCACAGAAAGAATCCGCTGTGATGTCATGATGCAATGTCTGTTTACTCTCTTTTGCTTCCTCCCCTGCCCAGGAGCTGGGGTATAATCAGACCATGTTCTTATACGATCAGATAGTCATTACACAGTACATAGCTGGGGCTCATTTATAAAAAAAAAAAAAGTCCATGTGCTGAGATAATCCACACATAATTGTGGAACTTATTTTCATTCCAAGATCTGTTAAGTAGAATGTACTTTGTTGTAAAACACTTTAAATTAGTGGCAGCGTTGGTTTTCCAGTTTTTTGGACAGTTTGTGTGCATATAAGCTGGCAATACAGTAGATGTTGGTGAGATGATTTTATAATATATTATGCTTGTGGCGTTTGTGCTTTGCATATTCCATGGTCTGATCACATTTCACTTAGTTTTTGGTCAGAGATTTAAATTGTTACTACATAGACAGTGACTTACAATGGTCAAGCACTGCCCCATGTAACCCAAGGCCGGACAACGCCTTTAAGAACAAGTCTCCAGTCACTGTATGTGACTGCTGACTTGTAAATCCTCACATCGCTTGCATCTATGCATCTGTGGTCACGCGCCCCTTAGTTCCCATTGCCGCCGATGCAGGAGAATCCTCACCGCTCACTGTGCATGCGATGCTGGGCTGTGGAGTCGGTAAGTCCTCCATTTCCCTGTCTCCAACTCTGCAGCACTGGAGGAGGAGCTTCACTACTGAGCATCTGCATAAAGTGCAGCACAGATTCAGCTCAACTAAATGCCCAGATCCTTAGATCAGGAACAGAACAGACCTTTATAGGACATTTCATTACTTTCTCAAGTTCTTATGACAAAACATTCAACACATCCTGCATTGTACTGCTGTATGCAATTTATCATAGATTTTCAGACTTGGTCCATTTTATACAGACTCTGACTCCAACTCCACCAAACTGGACAACGACTCCACAGCACTGGTACCATGTAAAGATCCTAAAGTCTGCAGTCACATGGTGACTGCTGACTTGTACCCTAAGGCCAGACAACCCCTTTAAAAATCTTTTCATTGCTTCCTGTGAGCTTGATCCACACCCCTCCCCCCACCTTTCTGGATAAAATATGTGAACAGTCACAAGTGGGGACTATGTATAAGGCCTCCTGCAGTCTACAGAGCTGTGTGCATGGAGGCATATGGAGAATGTACGGCTCACTGTCCGCCCGTGTACAGCAATGCTCACCCGTAGAAGCGATACTTACAGGGAAGAATAGCTGTGGAAAAAAAAAATGTGTAAACCATTTTGATTACAAAAGGCTCTGCATAAAATCGGCCGTTGTCCGGATCCATAGTACTCGAATCTACGTGAGGTCTTGACTAGAGAAAATCGTCAAAGTATAAAATAATGTTTGAGTTGTCCTATTGTGTGATTAGATTCAAATCTATAGCAGCAAAAAGAGTAATTATAGGATGTAATTCATTTACCCTTCATTGCACCACAGGTTCCATTACATGAATTAAATTCTCCAGAAAGAGAGCGATGTTGACCTTTCATCAATTCTGCCTCTCTTGAATATGATATTTTTCCCACCAGCGGCTGTGTCTAAATTACAGATAAAATGCGTTTAACCTAAACCTGGGAAGACACCTAATTAGATTACAGAGATTTTCATAAAGAGGAAGATACCCTAAAGTGAAATAAAGAACAAAAAAGCAGCTGTTCATTATCCTCGGCATGTGAAAGTCTGGCACACCTTTTTAATTAGAAGAGAATTGAGTCGCAATCTTCCTTCTATCATGTCTTGTGCAAGCCGATAATGTTCTAGTAACAGCCTGGAACCTGATAATTGCGTACTGTAGGCTCGCCAATCCAAAATAAGCCTCTCCCCACCCCCAGCCTCTTAATTCCCAAATATAACAAGCAGAAATCGTTAACCTATACCGTGCCAGCTGAAAGAAGCAGCCATGCACAGCGTTCGAAATCTGTCGCCGTCAGGCCTCCTCTGCTTTTCTTGGACGGAGACGTGCGCAGAGGGAGAGGAGCCATACTGTAGCTGTAATGAAACGGACAGAAGTTGCTTGTTTTCTACCTGCGTAGATTTCTGATAATATCCTTGTAGAGTTTAACGCACTTTTGCTTTCAATTCCACCTTGTGTTAAGTTACATTTAGGCAAAATGCCCAGTGTGCTCATAATTTTTTTCTTTTTTTTTTCTTTCCGTCTTGTGGTTCCAACACAAGCAAAATAAAGACTTACGAAGAGGCCAATGTTGGCTCAAAGTCAAGGGCTCAACCCAGCTAACGTCTGAACCAGCTCATCCAGAAAAGAAGGAATGTCTAATATGGCAGACATTGAAAAGCGGTTATGTTTTTACTCCTAGTTAAAATGTTCACGTTAAGCCCCCATACTGCAGTCCCACTATTCATAGAATATTATATTTGGACAGAGACAACATTTTTCTAATTTTGGTTATCGACATTACCACAATGAATTTTAAACAAAACAATTCAGATGCAGTTGAAGTTCAGACTTTCAGCTTTCATTTGAGGGTATCCACATTAAAATTGGATGAAGGGTTTAGGAGTTTCAGCTCCTTAACATGTGCCACCCTGATTTTAATGGGACCAAAAGTATTTGGACAAATGAATCCAAGGCTATTTCATGGACAGGTGTAGGCAATCCCTTCCTTATGTCATTCTCAATTAAGAAGATAAAAGGCCTGGAGTTGATTTGCGGTGTGGTGCTTGCATTTGGAAGGTTTTGCTCTCTCCATGCAAGTGAAACAAGTCATCCTTAAGCTGCGAAAACAGAAAAAACCCATCCGAGAAATTGCTACAATATTAGTAGTGGCAAAATCTACAATTTGGCACATCCTGAGACAGAAAGAAAGCACTGGTGAACTCATCAATGCAAAAAGACCTGGTCGCCCACGGAAGAAAACAGTGGTGGATGATCGCAGAATTATCTCCATGGTGAAGAGAAACCCCTTCACAACAGCCAACCAAGTGCACAACACTCTCCAGGAGGTCGGCGTATCAATATCCAAATCTATCATAAAGAGAAGACTGCATGAAAGTAAGTACAGAGGGTTCACTACACGGTGCAAGCCACTCATAAGCATCAATAATAAAAAGGCTAGACTGGACTTTGCTAAAAAACATCTAAAAAAGCCAGCACAGTTCTGGAAGAAGATTCTTTGGGCCGATGAAACCAAGATCAACCTCTACCAGAATGATGGAAAGAGAAAAGTTTGGTGAAGGCGTGGTACAGCTCATGATCCAAAGCATACCACATCATCTGTAAAACACGGCGGAGGCAGTGTGATGACGTGGGCATTCATGACTGCCAGTGGCACTGGGTCACTAGTGTTTATTGATGATGTGGCACAGGACAGAAGCAGCCAAATGAATTCTGAGGTATTCAGAGCCATACTGTGTGCTCAGATCCAGCCAAATTCAGCAAAACTGATTGGTCGTCGTTTCATACTACAGATGGACAATGACCCAACATAAAGCCAAAGCAAACCAGGAGTTTATTAAAGCAAAGAAGTGGAATATTCTTGAATGGCCAAGTCAGTCACCTGATCTCAACCCAATTGAGCATGCATTTCACTTGTTAAAGACTAAACTTCAGACAGAAAGGCCCACAAACAAACAGCAACTGAAAACCACCGCAGTGAAGGCCTGGCAGAGCATCAAAAAGAAGGAAACACAGCGTCTGGTGATGTCTATGAGTTCAAGACTTCAGGCAGTCATTGCCCACAAAGGGTTTTCAACCAAGTACTAGAAATGAACGTTTTATTTAAAATTATTTAATCTGTCCAATTACTTTTGGTCCCTTTAAAAACAGGACGGCACATGTTAAGGAGCTGAAACTCCTAAACCCTTCATCCAATTTTAATGTGGATACCCTCAAATGAAAGCTGAAAGTCTGAACTTCAACTGCATCTGAATTGTTTTGTTTAAAATTCATTGTGGTAATGTCTATAACCAAAATTAGAAAAATGTTGTCTCTGTCCAAATATATATGGACTTAACTGTATATAGCTTTATGTACATCTGATAGAAGTTCAGCTTAAAAGGGTTGCCCGATTTCTTGTCAGTTAAGTTTACTACATGAGATTAGAAAGTTCAAGTCAACTTGGCAAAAGTCAAATCTGAAAGCTAAAGGGAATTAGTCTGTAATAGGATTGAGTGAAAAGATTCTCAATACTGCGGTCCAGGTCGGCGTCCATGGCTGCCTTGCAGTCCTCCTACTTGCCAGCATCTCTCTTCTGATTTGTAGGCCCAGTGCAATATCAAGCATGTGTCACACCAGATCTACTAATGGGATGCCAGCAGGTGGGAGGTTCACTGTGCTTTGATCCAGAATCCACGGACTATGATACCATCACTGAACCTGGTTCTTCGAAATCTTTGCCAAACTCTATTACTCACTTGAAGGGAATCTGTCACGTCTTTGGATGTACCTAAGCTATTAATATAGCCAAACAGAATACTTAATATACAGTGGGGCAAAAAAGTATTTAGTCAGTCAGCAATAGTGCAAGTTCCACCACTTAAAAAGATGAGAGGCGTCTGTAATTTACATCATAGGTAGACCTCAACTATGGGAGACAAACTGAGAAAAAAAAATCCAGAAAATCACATTGTCTGTTTTTTTAACATTTTATTTGCATATTATGGTGGAAAATAAGTATTTGGTCAGAAACAAAATTTCATCTCAATACTTTGTAATATATCCTTTGTTGGCAATGACAGAGGTCAAACGTTTTCTGTAAGTCTTCACAAGGTTGCCACACACTGTTGTTGGTATGTTGGCCCATTCCTCCATGCAGATCTCCTCTAGAGCAGTGATGTTTTTGGCTTTTCGCTTGGCAACACGGACTTTCAACTCCCTCCAAAGGTTTTCTATAGGGTTGAGATCTGGAGACTGGCTAGGCCACTCCAGGACCTTAAAATGCTTCTTACGAAGCCACTCCTTCGTTGCCCTGGCGGTGTGCTTTGGATCATTGTCATGTTGAAAGACCCAGCCACGTTTCATCTTCAATGCCCTTGCTGATGGAAGGAGGTTTGCACTCAAAATCTCACGATACATGGCCCCATTCATTCTTTCATGTACCCGGATCAGTCGTCCTGGCCCCTTTGCAGAGAAACAGCCCCAAAGCATGATGTTTCCACCACCATGCTTTACAGTAGGTATGGTGTTTGATGGATGTAACTCAGTATTCTTTTTCCTCCAAACACGACAAGTTGTGTTTCTACCAAACAGTTCCAGTTTGGTTTCATCAGACCATAGGACATTCTCCCAAAACTCCTCTGGATCATCCAAATGCTCTCTAGCAAACTTCAGACGGGCCTGGACATGTACTGGCTTAAGCAGTGGGACACGTCTGGCACTGCAGGATCTGAGTCCATGGTGGCGTAGTGTGTTACTTATGGTAGGCCTTGTTATATTGGTCCCAGCTCTCTGCAGTTCATTCACTAGGTCCCCCCACGTGGTTCTGGGATTTTTGCTCACCGTTCTTGTGATCATTCTGACCCCACGGGGTGGAATTTTGCGTGGAGCCCCAGATCGAGGGAGATTATCAGTGGTCTTGTATGTCTTCCATTTTCTAATTATTGCTCCCACTGTTGATTTCTTCACTCCAAGCTGGTTGGCTATTGCAGATTCAGTCTTCCCAGCCTGGTGCAGGGCTACAATTTTGTTTCTGGTGTCCTTTGACAGCTCTTTGGTCTTCACCATAGTGGAGTTTGGAGTCAGACTGTTTGAGGGTGTGCACAGGTGTCTTTTTATACTGATAACAAGTTTAAACAGGTGCCATTACTACAGGTAATGAGTGGAGGAAAGAGGAGACTCTTAAAGAAGAAGTTACAGGTCTGTGAGAGCCAGAAATCTTGATTGTTTGTTTCTGACCAAATACTTATTTTCCACCATAATATGCAAATAAAATGTTAAAAAAACAGACAATGTGATTTTTGTGGATTTTTTTTTCTCAGTTTGTCTCCCATAGTTGAGGTCTACCTATGATGTAAATTACAGACGCCTCTCATCTTTTTAAGTGGTGGAACTTGCACTATTGCTGACTGACTAAATACTTTTTTGCCCCACTGTATATACTTTTAGTCCTCATGTCAATGGCGTTTTTCCAGGCTCTGGGGCGTGCGTTGCCTGGAAGAGAACTCCTGCCTCCTGTCTTCATGTACATGTCTGTCGCCTCTCATCAGGGTCACACAGCCCTGTGACGTGTAGTGGTTGTTCTGCGCCTGCACACTGCAGTTGCGTTACTCCTCCCTACTATGGGCATTGGCTTCTTGCTTCTTCTGCGCAGGTGCTGGCGCCTCCGCAGAAGAAACACATCGTTGTGGCGTGACGCATGCGTAAAGTTGCACTGGGCCTACTAATTGTAAAAGGTTCTCAGGATGCTGGTGAGTAGTAGGAGGTTCGTAGGACTTCAGTCCGTCAGACAAGGACTGTGCTGGGAGCTCTAGACAGGGTTTTGCTCAACCATGGTGAGTATTGTGGTGTGGTATCGACAAATGTATAAGGCAATGCAGAGCAGATCTGGGCTACACAGACGGATTACACAGTTTTCTAGGGTTAAAAC
Organism: Ranitomeya imitator; assembly: GCF_032444005.1. Taxonomy (NCBI): domain Eukaryota; kingdom Metazoa; phylum Chordata; class Amphibia; order Anura; family Dendrobatidae; genus Ranitomeya; species Ranitomeya imitator. Next base: position 438,759,788 of record NC_091285.1, read on the forward strand.
CTGGAGCCTTAGGTTAGATTCTGATGATCCAAGGACTGTAGAGTCAATGTCTGCATTTAGGTAATTCGATAAGCGTCCTTGAAGATGCGTTTTCAGATGAACTTTAGTCTGAGAGACGGATCTGATTTCTCACTTTGGTGCAGATTTACTAGTCGAATTGCACTAAAGGAAAGAACAGCACGCTTATTGTTTGCGCATTACTAGACACATTTGTAAAGTAATGGTATAATGTAAGTCAGCCGAAGGGTGACCAGAACGGAGAAGGAGCCGAATGCTGACGGCGATCTGTTTTGCGCATCTTCAGTTTGTGTGTAAAGGAGGTCTAAAAGTAAAAAAACAAACACTTTTTTGTGCTGTGATTTTTTTTTTTTCTGCTAAATGTTCGTATTTCCCTTCTCACCCCCTCCCCCATATAGAGAAAGCCAAGGAATGAAAGTTGATGTATACCTAAAGTATGCTACATTTATTAAGTGAAATGCACGAAGGCAGCAGAGGATAGCCAGCAGAGGATAGCCAGGACGTCTCTCTGGGCCTAGCTGTTTTCTGGAGCCTGTCCCCTGGAGCATTCTGCGTGTTGATGAAATGCTCTTATGTATGGCTGTTGTGTAGGTATGTCGCTATAGCTCGGCTTTATTTATACAGTTACGGATGAGCCTCCCACATGATGTTTATTTGGAAGGGTAAATGAAAGGCCCTGGGATTGGGGGGGCTGCGGCCTTTGCTCTCGGACCCCAGCTTGTTCCTTGTGTATGTAAACAGAGCGGAGCCGGCTCCCCATAGGAATGCTGGCACTTCCTCTCCCTGAGGCCATGGTGTATAAACACCGGTTGTGCTGCTAATAGGATTCCTCTTCCCTCCCTCAGCTCAGCTGTCTGTCTCCTGTACCAGTTAGGCATTGTTACAGGCCTGTCCATTTGTTGGTAGCAGAAGACCTCATCTACAGCTCTGCCGTCACCTATTTGGCCTTCTATCACCAGTCTATGTAGTCCGTATACCATAACCTGCAGACACACTATACACACCCATAGATTTCTATTGTGCAGCAAAAAAAAGAGCCCCAGCAGCAGCCTGCGCATATTATTTTTGGATATTTTCCCTCATACATTTGGATGCGGTTTTGTAAACCCTATTTGCAGTACAGGAAGCGCGCCACAGTAATTTTGATTTTCGTCCGACGTTGCAAACCTCACACTTTGCATAGAGCAACAAGGGAAGTCCATTCTGTGCCTTAAACATGTCTTGGGCCAGAACACAGTGTATCGCTGTCCAAGCACGGACCCCGAGGCACAGACTGGTCGCAGGTCTCCTGCCCCGAACCGGACAGCCTCATATATCCCTATGCCAGGGGGCCCGTAGCCAGTCTGTACTCAGGACACTGTTTGAGCATTGGAAAAGGATATACTTGTGTATGGTTCTCAGGAGCGCTGCTTGCCAGGGGGCGATGGGCTTCTGAATGACCAGTCACACGAGTGGCGTTGTCGCACCATTGACACAACTGTACGCTCCTATGCTGCTAGCACTGCAGCACTTACAAGCTCTGTGGCCAAGAGCTTACAAGCACACGCTCCTTGTTTAGAAGACCATCCACTTTTGATAGACCGGAGAAGTGTCTGGTAACCTAGGCAGTGCGTTGTACACAATAGTGTTCCTCATCCCTCTATTCTTGGGACCTGGAGGTTATTTAAGTAGCTTATTGGAGGTATTTGCTAATGTTATCATTACTCCTACTACATATTGGGTTAGGATCTTGGCGATGGGAATTGTACAGAAGTCAGGCCGTTTTCCTTGCTCTGCAGGTAGGGTGCCTTTCAACCTTTCAACATTCTCTCCAAGTTACGTAGGTTTCCTCCTTTACTCTAAAAACATACAGATGGATAATTTAGATTGTGAGTCCCAATGGGGACAGTGATGTGTTGTATTCCTCTGCAGAATAAGATGGCGCCAAATAAGACAGCATAGCAAATCCTAATTCATTTCCTTGTGATTAGCAGTTCTGATTGATACAAATAAGAAGCCCCAATATTTCTTTGAATAATTGAAGACACTGGGTTAGAAAATATTTTCTTTTTTTGTGGTAGTCATTAATTTTCGCAGCCTTTTATGCTTTACATATTTTTATGCTGACCTTGCGTATTGCTTGCGATTCCTCCATGCATTATGTAGAGCCAAGGGATTCCTCTGTTACCCAGAGTCAGCTAGTTTAGAGGTTTTTTTTTGGCACTATTAAATCCATATGGTGTTGAGGCAATGACTGTCTTGTACAGTGACCTATTTATGTCATAGCATCCATTGCCTTTCTTTACATGAGCCAGCTTTAAAGGGACCCTGATATCAGGTTTTTGCCACCTTATCTGTGACCAGCATAATGTAGAGACAGAGACTCTGATTACAGTGATGTATCACTTACTTGGCTGCTTGCTGTAGTTTTGATAAAATCATTGTTTTATCAGTGGGAGATTAACACTATTTTATACCAAAATGGCAGCAAGCAGCTCAGTAAGTGACATCACTGGAATCTGGGTCTCTGCCCCTACATTATGCTGCTCCCAGATGGGGTAGCAAAAACCTACAGATTCCCTTCAGTATATGGTCAGTATTTTACATCAGTATTTGTAAGGCAAAACCACTTCTGTATTTATCACCCACTCCTGGTTTTGGCTTACAGATACTGATGGTGTGAACGTGGCCTTAAATGGTATATATTCACCCATGTGTAACCATCGCCACTTGCCTCCATGAAGTGAAGCAAATCTTACTACCCTTGCTTGATTCTGAGCTACATCTCTTGATCTAAGGCTGACGTCACCGTATAGCATCAGCCGTGACCATGAGCGAGTCCTACTGATAAGGATGAGGATGAATCTTGTACTGTAGAGTGGAGATCTGTCTAGAGTAATCCGCTCCCAAGCGTAATGGGTTACTGAGACTTTCCATTTTAAATCCAGACTCTATAGGTTAATAGATGTTGTCCTGGATTCCCCCCAAGATCGTGCTGTTCTATACATAGGATCGCTCTCCATCAGCATTCCCTGTAAGCACCATCTTTGGGTTTGGGTATGCCTGCACGTGTGCTGCCAGCGATCGGAGGGGCAAGTGAGGCTTTTTTTTTTTTATTTTGTTTTCTCATTCTCTTGAATGGTGGAAATAAACACAAATGCAGTTTTAGCTAAATCTAATCATGCAGTGGATTTCTATAGAAACCGTTCTTTTTATGTGTAATGGCGGCTCTTTGCTGGCAGAGCGATCATGAATTCCTATTGAGAAACAGCCTGTACTCTTGGTATTTTTTTTAAGTAACAAGCGTGACTGATCAATAATGGCAAGAAGCCGTGGAGGCTAAGCTATTGATCTCGCTGGGGTATCGGCATCACTTTAAAGCTGGGTAATTGCTACTCATGTAAACAAAGTTTTAAAGTGGCTTTTTTGTCGCATCTAATCAGAAATTCAGCATGAGGCTTCACCTACGTATGCACTGGAAAAACTAGTGAAAATGTCTAAAATGTCCACTTACTTTTTTGGGGTATGTCTATGTGTGAGATGATCTAAAACGTGTGTGTGTGTGTATATATATATATATATATATATACATACATACATACATACATACATACATAAACAAAATAAGAAAAGCAGCACAAAAACATCAAGAAAAGTGGACTTTATTGCCTGAACGGCGTGGCAACGTTTCGGATGCAAAATCCTTTTTCAAGCATATATATATATATATATATATATATATATATATATATATATATATATATATATATATATATATATATATATATATATATATATATATATATATATATATATATATATATATACCTAGCTACCTACATACGGTGCATTAAACCCACACAAAGTAAAAAGTAGGCAGAAAAGACATGAAATTCATCACGGTGGCAAATACTCTGAGACTTGCTGTATCGAAGCTAAAGCTTTTTATATATGTCAGTGAATCTTTCATGTCGGCAAAAACAACAATTTTTCATCAGTGTTCTGGTACATTTTTCATTAGCTTTCGGTCCTTGTCTGCTTTTACCTCCCATATGTCATGTGTCTTTCTCGTCTGCCAAAAAAAATCGAGTGTATGAGGTTTGGTTGCAAAATGGACCGGCGTCAGGCATTTTTTTTTTAATTAATGTGGATCATCACTCTAACCACTGACATGTGGATTCCTCCGGGAAATATAATGTGTTTGTCGTGCGTATGCTGCCACTTGTCAGAACAAACACTGACGTGTCAACAAGACCTCACTTTAGACCAATGTTTTGTTCCAAAATTGACGGACCGGCCCAAAAGCGAAGAGTTTTACTTCCAAAGCACATTGTGAATAGAAGAAGATGACGATAATTATATAGAACAATAAGAGGACTGAAAATCAGAGGAAATGCACCAGAGCAAAGAAAAGAGCACTATGGCTCAGTGGTTAGCAGCGCTGGGGTCCTGGGTTCAAACCCACCAAGGACAATATCTGGAAGGAGTTTGTATGTTTGCCCCGTGTTTCTTGGGTTTCCTCCCACACTTCAAAGACATACTGATGGGGAATCTAGATGGTGAGCCCCAATGGGGACAGTGATGATAATTCGTGATGAGCGAACGAGTTCAGATAACGTGTTGTCTGAGTATCTTGGGCATGGTCGGATATTATGTCCGAGTCCCTGCGGCTGCATGATTCTCGGCTGTTAGGCAGGTGCAACACATCCGGGGATTGTCTAACAGCCACAAACCTGCAGCCGCAGGGACTCAAACATATTATTCACGGTATCTGAACACGTTCGCTCATCACTTATTATAATGTCTGTAAAACGCTGTGGGATTAGTGGTCCTATATAAGTGAGTAAAATAAGTAAATCAGGTGCCAGGTTTTTAATTATGCGCTTCTGGTGAGGTGCAGGGTCACTGCTAACTCATCCTTGTGGAAAGCCTAAAATCTATATTTCATCCTGATGAGGCCCCAATAAAGTGCCGTTCCATGTATTTTGAGTCATTAAAGACTGCAGTGTTTCAGTTCTCAGCAGAGGTGTAAATGTCATTACTGTTTCTGTTCTTCTGGAGGAAAGAGAAATGTTTGCACACTGTTTTACTGAGGAAATGACTTGGTAAACTCAATGCAGAAGCGGCACATTTCCATCAATTGGGCAGCATTCATGTACAAATACAGCAATAGTCACGTTTAAGAAAAAAAGAAACATTATTTGACTTGTCCCGAAATTAAATACCAGGATTAATTGCTAAATCTAAGCTTCTTCTTGTCTTGGTGCATGGTCATACAAACCTACATAGGGAATTATCAGGACGGTCTGCTGATCCCGCCAAGGCTTCCTATCCTCTTCCCATACAGGTGATGTTGGGTTAATACAAAAGTCTGAGCCTTTTGATTTTAGGGGAGAGGTCAACGGACCATTATCTACTGTGTTGTGGACTCTACAGGGGTCCTCCAGCAATTTTGCACTTCTAGTGCCTGATTATGACTAGTATTGTGCGGTCCATTCTTATTGAATGTGCGGTCCATTCTTATTCTTTAGGAGGCACAAGCTTCTCAGTGAATTAGTCGCGTTTTATACTTGCTGTGTGCCTCCTCCAGAATTGTTACTCTGGTCAGTGACTGGAGTCGATTTTTGGTGTAATTTACACTACTAAACTAATGTCCATTTTGATGAATTTTCCAGGTGGGCTTCGCCAGCCCCGGCCCTCTCAAGCTCTACCCGCTTTGTCGGAGCTGGGTGGGACATGCGTAAAAGCAACAGAAGTCGCAAATTGTTGCACAACTTTGAGTTACACAAAAATTTGCAATTTCAAGCAGTTTAACACCAGAAAGCTCTTGATAAATCAAGACCCTAATGTTTTTATTAGGGATGAGCAGACCCATGGACGTTTGGGTTCTGGTACCCTACTTGAACTTTTTTTTCCAAAGTTTGGTTGGTGTAACCAGAACTTGAGCCAGAGCCCGGACCCCATTGAAAACAATGAGGACCCGAACTTTTGAGCTGGAACAATTCTCCCTCTCTCCTTCCCCAAAACTCCAAACATTGCAACGTACTTCCTGGAGAAGTCCATGTACGGTTTTTACCACCCGGTACGAACCGTTCGGGTTCACTCTGTAGTTTTTGAGACACATAACAGATGCAATTAAATCAGATATTTAATTAGATCTGATTTTAGAGTAAGTTTGTCACATACCTGAGTAATTAAGTGTTATGAATGCAGCCTTGCGGCTCTGTCTGGAATGCCGTAACCGGACCAATAAGCGTGTTATGCCGTCCTGTAAGCGTTTCTTCCATATAAAGCAAAACGTAGAAGCTACAGGTCCATACTGGCTGGGTGCTGTCATGCAGGGATTGAGCCCTCCTCAAAGTCTATTGATAATGTACAATTTCTAGAAAAAAAATTTAGTAGCCATTTAGCGTAATGATGGCTTTCATGAAGTTTTGGTCATGTTCAGAAATATGGTTTTATTCATTTGACCTTTGCTTTTATGTAATTAAATATGGCCACAAAAAGAGAAGAGTGAAATAAACTAAAACCTGGTTTCTTGCGACCTCAACGTAAGCTGATCTTTCGCTGGCCCCCGTCCTGTCTGCTGGAATGTGCCACTTAGGGAGCCAAACTTTTGAAGCAGGTATTGCTTTCCTGTTTAATTGGCTGCGTACATTGTGAGCGAAGCTGTGGCTCCGAGTGTTTTTCCACTGTGGGGACATAAAGGACCCGTTTCAAAGCTCTGGAAAGGCGTAAACAGAAAGGGGGAGAGCACAAGGTAGCTTGTGTGAGCTGTGTGTACTTTAGTCCAGAGCCCAGCGTAGAGGGGGTGGGGACGGGAACACAAATGTCTTCATTTAGGCTTCCAAAGAAAACTCCCAGAGACTGGAGGCCCCATATGGTATCATTTAGGTGGCCAGCCACACAAAGCAGAGGCCCAGCTATTGTGCTGCCTGGCTAGGCAAGAGGTGTGTAAAGTCAAGACTTTGTTCAGGAATGCTTAACTATTGTGGATTTTTTCTTCTTCAGCGTTTGTCATACTAGTTAAGTAATATACGAACGTACTTTTTGTGGTTCCGAAACTCACAGTACCCTATAAGAGTTAGGTATCCAAATGCAAACATGTCCACCCAGCCTCCAGTACACAGTCCATGCGTCCTTCAGTGGCATGCCAGACCTCCCATGCTCCTGTGTTTCTTGCTTTGTAGATAATAAAGAACCACTGCAAACAAATTTAATAGTAACACCGTGCTATGCGCCACTTCACGGTTCCCTACAACTCGGAAGTTTTAAAACGCAATACCCCCTTGAGCACCATGTTCTTTGCGGAGTTTAAGTTTTATGCGTCTGTTTGACTTGCGCAATAAATTGTCTTCATATCAGATTGTAGATGTTTATGAGGCTGGTGTGCTAATATATGGTGGGTAATTAACGATAGGGTTCATGACCATCCTTGATGATATTACCGATGTCTATAAAACATTTAGTTGGGTATAGCCAACATTTCTAAAGGGGTCTTCTAGAATAAACAACTTTTTTTTCCTAAAGGCAGCAAATGGCATATTCTTATGCTTACAGTGGCTTGCAAAAGTATTTTTTGTGCTTTGCTACCTCACCACCTGCATTTTCACTGGGTTTTTTGAGGGTTTGCATCCGTTCTTGTAAAGGACATGTCTACAACTGTGAACATTTGCTTCTATTTTTTATTGTGAAGCAAACAACAGATAGGACCAAAAAAACTGAAAATTTCAGTGTGTATAACTATTCACCCCCCTAAAGTCAGTACTTTGTAGAGCCTCCTTTTGCAGCATTTACAGCTACAAGTCGCTTTGGATAAGTCTCTGAGCTTTCCCCATCTTTCCACTGGGATTTTTGCCCATTCAAGGTAAAACTGCTCCAGCTCCTTCAAGTTAGATGGTTTCCTCTGGTGAAACCACCTCTGGTGGTCTTCAAGTCTGACCACTGATTCTCAATTTGATTTAAGGGAATCTGTCACTTCATTTTAGGCCCATAAGCTGCAGCCACCGCCATCGGGCTTATTTACAGCATTCTATAATGATAAACCCCCCGATGTAACCTGTAAGATAAGAAAAACAAGTTGGATTGTACTCACCCATGGCCGGTCCGATATGGTCCGGGTCCGATGGGCATCGCGGTCCGACGCCTCCCATCTTCATATGATGACGGCCTCTTATTTGCTTCGTGTCGCTGCTCCTGCGCAGACGTACTTTAGTACTGCAGGTGCCGGGCCTCTCTGACCTTTCCCGGTGCCTTCGCACTGCAGTACTTTACTCTGCCCTCAACAGGGCAGACAAAATATGCCTGCGCCGGAGCCGCGACAGGAAGCAAAGAAGAGGACGACATCGTATGAAGATGGGAGGCGCCCCTGGGTGAGTATAATCTATAAACTTATTTTTCTTATCTTACAGGTTACGTCGGGGGCTTATCTACAGCATTGTAGAATGCTGTAGATAAGCCCCTGATGGCGGTGGCCGCAGCTTATAGGCTTAAAATGGGGTGACAGATTCCCTTTAAGGTTTGGGCTTTGACTAGACCACAGCAAACCATTTACACATTTCCCCTTAAACAACTCGAGGGTTGCTTTATCAATATTTTTAGGGTCATTGTCTTGTTGGAAGATGAACCTCCATCCCAGTCTCAAATGACAGACTGAACCAGGTTTTGCTCAAGAATATCCCTGTATTTCACGTCCTCCATCTTCCCCTTGACTTGGATAATTTTCCCAGTACCTGCTGCATTCCCACAGCATGATGCTACCACCACCAAGTTTCACTGTGGGAATGGTGTTGTTGGTTTGGCTCCAAATATAGGGTATACCTTATTGGCCAAAAAGTTACATTTTGGTCTCATGTTACCACAGCACCTTCCGCCATACATTTGCGGAGTCTCCCACATGTCTTTTGGCAAATTGAAAATGATCCTTTCAGTCTTTGTAAGTAAAAAATGTTTTCTTTCCACTGTTCCATAAAGGCCACCTCTATGGAGTGTACGGCTTATTGTGGTCGTATCTACAGATACTCCAGTCTCTGCTTGGGAACTCTACAGCACCTTCAGGGTTACCTTTGGTCTCTGTCCTGCTTTTCTTGTGGTTCCAAGTTCTTTCCATTTGATAATGGATTTGATGGTGCTCCGGGGATCATCAGAGATTGGTATTTTTTTTATAACACAACTCTGACTTGTTCTTCTCAACAACTTTGTCCCTGAATTGTTTGGATATCTCCTTGGCCTTCATGGTGTTTGGGTAGTGGTGCCTCTTGATTAACCCCCTGATGACAGGGCCAAATTTTTGAAATCTGACTATTGTTACTATATATATACGGTAATTGTCTAAGGGGTATTTCCGTCTGTCTGTCTTTCTGTCTGTCGGCAACTTCCGTCACGGAAATCCCACTTCGCTGATTGGTCTCGCCAGCTGCCTGTCATGGCTCCCGCGACCAATCAGCGACGGGCACAGTCCGATTAGTCCCTCCCTACTCCCCTGCAGTCAGTGCCCGGTGCCCGCATACTCCACTCACCGCTCACACAGGGTTAATGCCAGCGGTAACGGGCCGCGGGTACCGCACTCCATAACCGCTGCTATTAACCCTTTGTGACCAAGTTTTTACTATTGATGCTGCCTATGCAGCATCAATAGTAAAAAGATCTAATGTTAAAAATCATTAAAAAAAAACAAAAAACCTGCTATTCTCACCTTCCGTAGTCCGACGATGCGCTCGCGGCTGCCGCCATCTTCCGTTCCCAGAGATGCTTTGCGAAATTACCCTGAAGACTTAGCGGTCTCGCGAGACCGTTAAGTCATCTGGGTAATTTTGCAATGCATCCTAGGAACGGAAGATGGCAGCAGCCGCGAGCGCATCACCCAGCGGGTGAGTATATAACTATTTTTTATTTTAATTATCTTTTTTTAACACGGATATGTGCCCACACTGCTATATACTACGTGGGCAGTGTTATATAGCGCGTGGGCTGCGTTATATACAGCGTGGCTGCTATATACTACGTGGCCAGTGTTATATACTACGTGGGCAGTGTTACATACCGCGCGGGCTGCGTTATATACTATGTGGCCAGTGTAATATACCGCGTGGGCAGTGTTATATACCGCGTGGCTGCAATATTACTACGTGGGTGTGCTATATACTACGTGGCCAGTGTTGCATACTATGTGGGCTGTGTTAGGAACTGCGTAGCCTGTGCTATATATTACGTGGCCACTGTTATATACTGCATGGCCTGTGTTATATACTACGTCGCCTGTGTTATATACTGCGTGGCTGCTATATACTGCGTGGGCTGTGTGATATACTATTTGGGCTGTGTTATATACTGCGTGGCCTGTATTAACGCATCGGGTATTCTAGAATATGTATGTATGTATATGGCAGCAACATAGTATATAGCACAGGCCACGTAGTATTTGTCTGCTATATGCTACATGGCTCCTATATACTACGTGGCCTGTGCTCTATTCTATGTGGCTGCTATATACATGCATATTCTAGAATACCCGATGTGTTAAAATCGGGCCACCATCTAGTGTAATAATAAGGGTGGAATGTTTCATCATATCCCATTGACTTGGAGATTTTTTTGTGTGACACATTATACTTTATTTTATATACATTATATATTATAATTGTAAATTTAGATTTATGTATTTTGTGTTTGTTTATAAAAATATCAGAAATGTGCGAAACATTTTTAAAAAATTGAGCAGTTTTCAAACTTTGAATTATCTTTTTAATCCAGATGTTCATACCACACAAAAACATTAATAAATAACATTTCCCCAATGTCTGCTTTGCATCAGCACCATTTGTAAAATGTTGTTTTATTTTGTTAACATTTTAGAACGTTTAAAAATATAGCAGTAATTTTTCATTTTTTCGAGGAAATTTACAAAACTGGTAGTTTATTAACCCTTTAGGTGCTTTTCAGGAATTAATGTAAAGTGGCATGACAGGAATGAAAAATTTTTTTTTTACCACCTAAATGTTTCTAAGTTCTGAGCAGGCCACTGTAGCCGGCAGACTCTAAGGCCGTTGTTTGGCCATGAATTGCCTGCGCAAACATCAGGACCACACAATCGAGGTCTCAGGGAGCCACTGGGGTTAAGGTACCGTCACACTAAGCGACGCTGCAGCGATACCGACAACGATCCGGATCGCTGCAGCGTCGCTGTTTGGTCGCTGGAGAGCTGTCACACAGACAGCTCTCCAGCGACCAACGATCCCGAGGTCCCCGGTAACCAGGTTAAACATCGGGTTACTAAGCGCAGGGCCGCGCTTAGTAACCCGATGTTTACCCTGGTTACCATCCTAAAAGTAAAAAAAACAAACGCTACATACTTACCTACCGCTGTCTGTCCTCGGCGCTCTGCTTCTCTGCTCTGGCTGTGAGCGCCGGGCAGCCGGAAAGCAGAGCGGTGACGTCACCGCTCTGCTTTCCGGCCGCTGTGCTCACAGCCAGAGCAGAGAAGCAGAGCGCCGAGGACAGACAGCGGTAGGTAAGTATGTAGCGGTTGTTTTTTTTAACTTTAACGATGGTAACCAGGGTAAACATCGGGTTACTAAGCGCGGCCCTGCGCTTAGTAACCCGATGTTTACCCTGGTTACCAGCGAAGACATCGCTGAATCGGTGTCACACACGCCGATTCAGCGATGTCTGCGGGGAGTCCAGCGACGAAACAAAGTTCTGGACTTTCTTCCCCGACCAGCGACAGCACAGCAGGGGCCTGATCGCTGCTGCCTGTCACACTGGACGATATCGCTAGCCAGGACGCTGCAACGTCACGGATCGCTAGCGATATCGTCTAGTGTGACGGTACCTTTACAGCGGGAGCCCCCACACTCTAACCATCTAGATGCTGTAGTCACTAGTTATAGTATTACTAGATGGTGGCCTGATTCTAACGCATCGGGTATTCTAGAATATGTATGTATATAGCAGCCACATAATATATAGCACAGGCCACGACATATTCTTGAATACCCGATGCGTTAATACAGGCCACGCATTATATAACACAGCCCAAACAGTATATAACACAGCCCACGCAGTATATAACATTGCCCACATAGTATATAACACTGGCCACGTAGTATATAGCAGCCATGCAGTATATAACGCAGCCCACACAGTATATAACACTGCCCACATAGTATATAACACTGCCCACGTAGTATATAGCAGCCATGTAGTATATAACGCAGCCCACGCAGTATATAACATTGCCCACATAGTATATAACACTGCCCACATAGTATATTGCAGCCATGTAGTATATAACGCAGCCCACGCAGTATATAACATTGCCTACATAGTATAGAACACTGCCCACGTAGTCTATAGCAGCCATGTAGTACAGTTAGGTCCATATATATTTGGACAGATACAACATTTTTCTAATTTTGGTTAGAGACATTACCACAATGAATTTTAAACAAAACAATTCAGATGCAGTTGAAGTTCAGACTTTCAGCTTTCATTTGAGGGTATCCACATTAAAATTAGTTGAAGGGTTTAGGAGTTTCAGCTCCTTAACATGTGCCACCCTGTTTTTAAAGGGACCAAAAGTAATTGGACAATTGACTCCAAGGCTATTTCATGGACAGGTGTGGGCAATCCCTTCATTACGTCATTCTCAGTTAAGCAGATAAAAGGCCTGGAGTTGATTTGAGGTGTGGTGCTTGCATTTGGAAGGTTTTGCTGGGAAGTAAACATGCGGTCAAAGGAGCTCTCCATGCAGGTGAAACAAGCCATCCTAAAGCTGCGAAAACAGAAAAAAACCATCTGAGAAATTGCTACAATATTAGGAGTGGCAAAATCTACAGTTTGGTAAATCCTGAGAAAGAAAGAAAGCACTGGTGAACTCATCAATGCAAAAAGACCTGGGTGCCCATGGAAGACAACAGTGGTGGATGATCGCAGAATAATCTCCATGATGAAGAGAAACCCCTTCACAACAGCCAACCAAGTGACCAACACTCTCCAGGAGGTCGGCGTATCAATATCCAAATCTACCATAAAGAGAAGACTGCATGAAAGTAAATACAGAGGGTTCACTGCACGGTGCAAGCCACTCATAAGCATCAAGAAGAAAAAGGCTAGACTGGACTTTGCTAAAAAAACTTTTAAAAAAGCCAGCAAAGTTCTGGAAGAACATTTTTTGGACAGATGAAGCCAAGATCAACCTCTACCAGAATGATGGAAAGAGAAAAGTATGGCGAAGGCGTTGTACATCTCATGATCACAAAGCATACCACATCATCTGTAAAACACGGCGGAGGCAGTGTGATGGCTTAGGCATGCATGGCTGCCAGTGGCACTGGGTCACTAGTGTTTATTGATGATGTGACACAGGACAGAAGCAGCCGAATGAATACGGAGGTATTCAGAGACATACTGTGTGCTCAGATCCAGCCAAATGCAGCCAAACTGATTGGTCGTCGTTTCATACTACAGATGGACCATGACCCAAAACATAAAGTCAAAGCAACCCAGGAGTTTATTAAAGCAAAGAAGTGGAATATTCTTGAATGGCCAAGTCAGTCACTGGATCTTAACCCAATTGAGCATGCATTTCACTTGTTAAAGACTAAACTTCAGACATAAAGGCCCACAAACAAACAGCAACTGAAAACCACCGCAGTGAAGGCCTGGCAGAGCATCAAAAAGGAGGAAACACAGCGTCTGGTGATGTCCATGAGTCCAAGACTTCAGGCAGTCATTGCCCACAGATGGTTTTCAACGAAGTACTAAAAATGAACATTTTATTTAAAATTATTGAATCTGTCCAATTACTTTTGGTCCCTTTAAAAACAGGGTGGCACATGTTAAGGAGCTGAAACGCCTAAACCCTTCATCCAATTTTAATGTGGATACCCTCAAATGAAAGCTGAAAGTCTGAACTTCAACTGCATCTGAATTGTTTTGCTTAAAATTCATTGTGGTAATGTCTATAACCAAAATTAGAAAAATGTTGTCTCTGTCCAAATATATATGGACCTAACTGTATATAACGCAGCCCACGCAGTATATAACATTGCCCACATAGTATAGAACACTGCCCACGTAGTACATAGCAACCATGTAGTATATAACGCAGCCCACGCAGTATGTAACACAGCCCACGTAGTATATAGCAATGTAGGCACTATATGCGTGGTTAAAAATGACTTAAAATAAAAAATAAACATATACTCCCCTTCCGAAGGCCTCTTGAAGTCCTGGCGCCTGTGTGCAGTGCACGCGGCAGCTTCCGGTCCTAGGGTTGGTATGAGTGCAAGACCTGTGATGACGTCGTGGTCACATGACCGTGACGTCATGGCAGGTCATTCTCGCATAGCATCCTTGGCACCGGAACCTGCCGCTTGCACTGCCGAGGACAGCGCGCACATCGGAGGGTGAGAATAACCTTTTTTATTATTATTATTTGTAACATTAGATCTTTTTACTATTGATGCTGCATACACAGCATCAATAGTAAATAGTTGGTCACACAGGGTTAATAGCTGCGTTAATGGAGTGCGTTACACCGCGGCATAACGCGGTCCATTAACGCTGCCATTAACCCTGTGTGAGGGCTGACTGGAGGGGAGTATGGAGCGGGCACTGACTACGGGGAGGAAGGAGCGGCCATTTTGCCACCGGACTGTGCCCGTCGCTGATTGGTCGAGGCAATGGTCATGGACGTTTTGCCACAACCAATCAGCGACTTGGATTTCCATGACAGACAGAGGCCGCAACCAATGAATATCTGTGACAGACAGACAGATGGAAGTGACCCTTAGACAATTATATAGTAGATTTAAGGGGTTAAATGGCCATAGTCTGTGCCAGCACTGTTTGTGACTGATGCAGCAAGTTGTCATCTATAGTGTACAGCTGCTGAATTGTCACCCTTTGGTGGGGGGGATACTATTCTGTATATCGCAGGTCAGTTTTACGTTAAATTGGTGTTCAATAAGGGGTTAATGGTGTTGCATCCTCTGTGGCCTTTCAGAAAGGGTGTATATATACTGACAGACCATGTGATGCTTAGATTGCACACAGGTGGGCTTCCTCTCATTAAGCATTAGGTTGTAATGTAACAAAATAGGTAAAACGCCAAGGGGGTGAGTACTTTTGCAGGCCACTGTATATAGAGCCATCATTTTCTGCAGCGCTTTACACACATTATCATCACTGTCCCCATTGGGGCTCACTATCTAAATTCCCTATCAGTATGTCTTGGGAGTGTGGGAGGAAACCGGAGAACCCAGAGGGAAACCCACGCAAGCACGGGGAGAACATACAAACTCCTTGCAGATGTTGTCCTTGGTGGGATTTGAACCCAAGACCATAAAGAAACAGTGCTAACCACTGAGCCACCATGCTGCCCACAACATAATAAAACATCTATTACAGCTCCAATTCTTCTTCAGTCTCTTATTACATCCCTGCAGTAGTCATGTTATCTGTCCAGAGTGACTGGCTGCAGCGGTCGTGTGGGTAGATGGCTTGTGACAACTGAAGAAAGTAAACAGATCATTAGAGAGCCCTGGGGCAGCAATGTATTTGTCAGGTAAATAATGGAGGTTTTGTTATTTTATGCCCTTTACTGCCTGTAGGCAAACAAAAAGCTTGTTAAAAAGAAAAGCTCTCCAGCCATATTTGTATACTGAAATTACTGTCCACAAAGGCCAAACTGCTGGCGTAGTAGTATCACAGAAAACATATAGTGTCGGTCTTATATTGCTTTATCCAAGGTCACATGAGACTTGTTGCTGCTTTTTGCGGATAACATGGCTCAGTCCTATTTGCTCACTCTGTGCTGACGAATCTGTACGCAGAAATAAAATTCTGTATTATTAGGCGTCTCAATATCGCTGGACCTAGGGCGATAAGTCCTCCCACCCCTAAAGGTACCGTCACACTTAGCGACGCTGCAGCGATACCGACAACGATCCGGATCGCTGCAGCGTCGCTGTTTGGTCGCTGGAGAGCTGTCACACAGACAGCTCTCCAGCGACCAACAATCCCGAGGTCCCCGGTAACCAGGGTAAACATCGGGTAACTAAGCGCAGGGCCGCGCTTAGTAACCCGATGTTTACCCTGGTTACCAGCGTAAAAAAACAAACAGTACATACTTACATTCAGCTGTCTGTCCCTTGCCGTCTGGTTCCTGCACTGACTGCTGGCCGTAAAGTGAAAGTGAAAGCACAGCACAGCGGTGAGTCACACAGCGGTGACTCACCGCTGTGGCTGTGCTCTGCTTTCACTTTACGGCCAGCAGTCAGTGCAGGAACCAGACGGCAAGGGACAGACAGCTGAATGTAAGTATGTACTGTTTGTTTTTTTACGCTGGTAACCAGGGTAAACATTGGGTTACTAAGCGCGGCCCTGCGCTTAGTTACCCGATGTTTACCCTGGTTACCAGTGAAGACCTCGCTGAATCGGTGTCACACACGCCGATTCAGCGATGTCTGCGGGGAGTCCAGCGACGAAATAAAGTTCTGGACTTTCTTCCCGGACCAGCGATCTCCCAGCAGGGGCCTGATCGCTGCTGCCTGACACACTGGACGATATCGCTAGCGAGGACGCTGCAACGTCACGGATCGCTAGCGATATCGTCTAGTGTGACAGTACCTTAAATATTACTCCTTTCTTCTGATAAGCTTTGCTGCCAGGTTAAACCTGCGTCTAAGCGATTGTGGGATATTCACACTAGGCAGACTTGTTGCAGATTTTTCTACTACTATCCCATTGATTTGCAAGAATCCATGTGCATGATGTATCACATTTCTAAAAATAATTTTCAGAAATTTCTGCAACAACCCCTACCACCTGTGCCCATACCCTGTGAGTTGTGTGGTTCACGGTCTCCTCACTGAGCAGTCCTAGGCTGGTTTATCACGTGTGGCTCAGTGTGCGTAACCTAGATGGTTTCCTGGAGAAATCTCTTCTCTAACTTTTTTTTCTGGGATTGATTAAAAAACTAAGTTACTTTATTATTTATACATTTTTATAGCTCCATTTATTCCATGGTGCTTTACATGTGAAAAGGGGGCAAATATAGACAAATACAATAAACATGAGCAAAAAAACAAGGCACGCAGGTACATAAGGAGGAAGGACCCTGCCCGCGAGGGCTCACAGTCTGCAGGGGATGGGTAATGAAACACTAGGAGAGGGTAGAGCTGGTTGTGTGGCGGTTCAGTAGGTTGAGATCACTGCAGGCTGTAGGCTTGTCGGAAGAGGTGAGTCTTCAGGTTCTTTTTGAAGGTTTCAGTGGTAGGCGAGAGTCTGATGTGTTGGGGTAGAGAGTTCCAGAGTAGGGGGGAAGCACAGGAGAAGTCTTGGATTCGGTTGTGGGAAGAAGAAACAAGAGGGGAGTAGAGAAGGAGATCTTGAGAGGATCGAAGGTTGCGTGAAGGTAAGTACCCGGTAGACCATGTCACAGATGTATGGAGGAGACAGGTTTTGGATGGCTTTGTATGCCATAGTAAGGGTTTTGAACTGGAGTCTCTGGTGATAGGAAGCCAGTGAAGGGCTTGGCATAGGGGAGAGGCTGGGGAATAGCGGGGAAGACAGATAGATTAGTCGGGCAGCAATGTGTAGGATGGATTGGAGTGGTGCCAGAGTGCTAGAGGTGAGGCCAGAGAGTAGGAGGTTGCAGTAGTCAAGGCGGGAGATAAGGGCATGCACTAGTATTTTTGTGGTTTTGTGGTCAAGGAATACTTAAATTTGATGGTCATTTGTTACTTGGCACCTACTTAAAGGGATTTTTATGAACAGACCCGGTCCACAGGACGACCTGTTGGTGACATGGAGCAGTTGCATTGAGCGGCTACCGCTCCTTCGGACAACTCTGGTGAGGGTGCTTCACCAATTTTAGATTCTCTCTATTCCTAGATCCCCTATGGCTATGGGGGAAATTTAGAGCTGCAGCCTTGTCAAGAGAGGATCCGCCTTTGCCAGCGTTGATCTAAACATGGCTATAGGATTTAAGTGGTGTCGCCTAGTATCGCCCAATAGAGAAATAGTAAAGCATCTCCGATTGTCCCGTCCGCTGCACTTGTGTGTGTCGCGTGTACGGCTATGGAAGCAGTGACATATGGATGTCATCACTGATGGGCCTGAAGTCCAACCATATTGATTAGCATCATTACTTGTGCCTCTGCATTTCCTAACCTTGTACATTTCCTCGCGCTTTTATGACCCAACAGAATGAATACTATATGTTGGGTTTGAAATTTCATCCACCATAAACACTAAAGTCATTAGTGCCATTTCCTTTTTGCACTATTCCCATAATGGCTTTGTAGGTTGGAATGTTTGTATTTCATGTGAAAGTGGAAATACCCGTTTTACTCCTGTTATTCATTGTATGTCTTTACATAATTTCTGGTATTTGGTATTGACCATAATTACAAGAAAATAAGATATCTCCTTATGTTCATGGTCATTTACCTCAGCAGGGCCGGACAACTCCCAAGGAGCCAAGTAGTGATTGCCACTAAAACTGTAACTGGCGCCAAACTTTTTGTGTTGTTCATTGATATCTATGGAAATGTATTCTTTGGTTGCTAAAAAAGTGAAGTGGACTGCCTCCTAACGTCTATAATAGTCTCCAGACCCTTGTAGGTTATACACTTACATTATTTCTCATTCATGTGCTTTTGGTAATCGCTACAGTGCTGGCAGTGCTTGTGCTCTTTAAAGGTCCCTCAAAGGGATTATCCCGACAATCTACATGATAGGTAATGCTTATTAACGGGGGGCGGGGGGGGGGGGGGGGTGGCACTTTAGGGAACCCGCTGATAAGAACAGGGGTCCCGTGTTCTCTGGATGTTTGGAGCAATAGTGCAAATGTTGGACCATTGCTTTATTCATTGTGTGTGGGAGCAGTCGTGATCACGGACGGCCCCGTACAGCCATAGAAATGAGGCAACCGGTGGCCACACATGCATACTACAGCTTCGATCAGACAACTTTGGGAAATTTATTTTTGGGATCCGTGGTGGACTCCCACCAATAATGTATTTATCACCTATCCTGTGGATGGGTAATGAAAGTTCATGGAATAACGCATTTGGGTGTTAATTGGTTTATCTCAGACATAAACTAATTATCTAGTTACATATAATTAGTGGAAACCATTATGATCAGTACTTATCAACCACTTTTACAACACCGTTGAACTACATAGAAAAAAAGGTTCATGTTTTGGACCATTATGTTTTTGGCTTCCAAATACTCTCAAAATACTGCCCGTGCGGTATTGTCAGAAGATGGACACCTTCTTTCTCTAGTTGGTGCGATTTATTTATTTATTTATTTTTTTCACTGATTTTTAAAAGCATCTCTTGACTTTTTCATCCACTTACAAACCATGTTTCTTCCACTAAAGATGTTTACGTGTAATTTTATCCTAATCATATTAGCATTTTTGTTCTCGGGCTGTTTGTGCAATATTTGTATTCTTTTTCCATAGATCCAGTTAACACCTACCCTTTAGGGAATTATTACATTTAATTACGTGGAGGATGGGTGGAATCCTGTGCCGTGGCCCTATGTGTGTAACGTAATCTTACAGGACATGAAAGTCTAGTGTGTGACCTGTGCTATCAGGAGACAGCCATATATGTAGGCAGATGTCTCCGGTTTCAATATTCTAGTATCGTAGTCATTCACTTTTGACCTTAGGAAGATGACACCTACAGCACATTTGTGGCTTTCTTGAATAAATCATTTTTTTGTCTTTACTAGTTAATGTGCATCAATAGTCTTTGTAATGTGAACTTCCGTTTTTTGTAATTTTCAGTTTCTTGGTGTTGTGATCCAGACTATGGAGAACTTAATCTCAATTATTTTTAATTTTCCTTGATTATTTTGCAGTTTGGTCAGATGAGCATAAATAATTGCAGCCAATGAGTCAGTTTAGGATCGTGGAAAAACATTAGCCAAGTCAAAGACTAATCACAAGGCCCTTTTTCCATCCTTGTCATTGTCAGTAGATAAGCAATGGCGTATTTTACAATAGCAGTAACCAGTGTCGTACTGGTTACACCATTAACCCGCTCCAGGTCCCCACTTTCAACTACATGCAAATGACATCACAATCAACCACAAATTTCTATAGCGATGATTTGGGTAAATTGTTAAGATGCTGCCTTTGTCTGTACATAGTGATTCAAGTATATTGTGCCAAACAGGGCTGTGGAGTCGCAGTCATGGAGTCAGTGTCATGGAAATGGAGGAGTCAGGGCTGTCGGAGTCTGAGCTAATTTTTGGTGGAGTCTGTGTCATGGAAATTGAGGAGTCAGGGCTGTCGGAGTCTGAGCCCATTTTTGGTGGAGTCTGTGTCATGGAAATTGAGGAGTCAGTGTTGTCGGAGTCTGAGCCCATTTTGGTGGAGTCGGAGTCTGAGGTGGAGGTTTGGCTTACCGACTCCACACCCCTGGTGCCAAGTACTGCTCTTATAAGAGGGTGGTGGCCTCTTGCACAGGGGCCCACCGGAGGATTCTCCTGTGGGTCAGTCCAAGCCTGGCTGTAACATAAGGCCTTGTGCTAAATAGGTGGGCATGCAACATACTGAAATTGGGATCTACTTTTTAACCCCCCCCCCCTTTTTTTTTCTTTCACTTTGCACGTCTTCGTACTTTCCCCATAACGCAATGTTTTTAGAGTAGAACTTTAAAATGAAAGGGTTATTACACTTCATGTATTTATTTTTCCAAGCCTACTCTTTCCTAAATATGCATTTATTTGAAATTCTCTTCACAGAATCGCTGATTGCTTAGAACTCATCCATGACATAACTTCATTGGACTAATGGTGAAATAATGACTTTTGTTATTACAGTAAGGATTTCACTGGGTAATTACAAAGCCTGGATATCTAATGCCGATTCGAAAAATGGCTTCCTGTCTCTAGAGGAGGTTGAGATCTTAATAAAGTTAACTATAAAGTCAAAAGCTGCCCAGACAATGTGATGTCCACTCTTCATAGAGGCTGATATCATGATGCTGAATCCTTGTGTAGGTAGAAATATAAAGGCTACTGTCTGATGGTGGGTGAGAGTGAAGAAGATGGCACCACCCCATGAAAAGGACTCCAATCTGACACTGGGTGTGGAGAAATGCTGCAGCACACTGACATGGACAGTCGGGAACACAAGATCCGGACTGACTGCGGATCTCCTAACCTGGACACAACAACCTCGTAGGCATGTATGAGGCTGTTGAGGTCAGGGGTCAGGAGATCCACAGCTGGCCCGATCATCACGGTCCATTTATGAATGTCAGCTGTGCGAAACCAGCCTTGGACATAGCAGCAGACAGGTGGAGGGGGTTGTCCACAGATCTTCACAGCATGAAGAAAGTATCTCACCGTCGACAGAGAAAGCAGATTATAGAGAAGGAAGAAAGCATGTGAAGTCGAAACAAGTGCAGGATAGAAGCTGTGCTGGTCTATTGGCTATTTAAAACCTTTAGCATCCTTGCATACATGTTGGTCTCCCATCCAGCCTGTATTACTGACTGAGACACTCTTACAAGCCAAAAATCTGAAACTTGGAGCAGGCTGAAAACTGCGTATATGAAACAGAATAAAGCATTCAGACGAAAACTTACCGGTAGTTCAAATTTATTAACTAAAAGCAACCACTAAAATATGTAAAAAAAAAAAAAAAATGTTTTCATGTCAGTCTTATCTATAGTCTTTCAATATAAAACATTAACACCTAAAACTTAATTAATCCTCTAGTCATTTTTCTTTACTTAGAAGAAAAACATTTTGCCTGCGTATAAAAATTCAAGGCTGCTCGAGTTAACAGTTTGTTATGCGAAGATTATAACTAAATGCAAAAAAATAGCCTAAATAAAATTTCTGCACGGAAATGTGACTCCTTAGCTGGACCTTCTAGCTGATCTGTACTTTGTATTTTGTTGAATCTGATTTTCTTTGCAGTGTAGCTGTATTGTGTAGTTATCGTGGTGTGTAGCTCTCCAGCCATGACATTGTGGTTTTCCTGAAAGGAAGCAATAGTGAAATGAACAGGAAGTCGTTGTAAATGATGTGGTTCCTGTGTTTGAATGGTGGCTTTTCTGTATATGCAGATAAGAGGAAAGTGGTTTCACAGGAAGCCTTCCTGTCATTGTTGAAGGTTAGTCCATTTTCAATCTGTGTTTTGATACTTTTTGCACAGTACTAGTTATGTTTGGATGATTCACATATTGACTTTAAAGCTTAAGTTTTTTTTTTTTAGTCTTTTTACTAGTTTTGTTTCGTATTAGACTTAAAGGGAACCTGTCACCAGGTTTGGCCGATAAGAGTTACGGCCTCTGCCTTTTAGGGCTTATGTACAGCGTTCTATAATGCTGTATATAAGCCCCCGATCCGACCTGTAAGAGAAGAAAAATAACTTTTATTATATTCACCAGGTGGGCAGTCTTGGAGGATGGGAGGTCCGGCGCCTCCCATCTTCTTACGATCCCCGTCCTCCTGCTTGCTTCATGTGAATGATGCATCTCTGCGTCATCCACACAGGCTCCCCGGAATCGCGCTCCTGCGCAGGCGTACCTATTTGCCCTGTTGAGGGCAGAGCAAAGTACTGCAATGCTCAGGCGCTGCAAAAGGTCAGAGAGGCCCAGCCCCTGCGCAGTGCAGTACTATACTCTGCCCTCAGCAGGGCAGATAAGTACGCCTGCACAGGAGCGTGATTCCAGGGAGCCTGTGTGGATGATGCAGGGAGTCGTCATCCACATAAAGCAAGCAGGAGGACGGGGATCTGCCTTGCAGATTTCATTAAAACAAGATTCTTGGAAGCTTGGCTGGCATTAGGGGTAGACAGACCAGGCAGCTGCCTAGGGTCCCCACTCATCCAGGGGTTCCCAGCTAGTGGTGTGCCGCTAATAGCCGCCTATTTCGCGCATTCAACTTATAGTTGAAAGCAGTGATGGAGGAGAGAGCTTCAGATGACAATCCCTCTCCCATCACTCCCCCTTTGCTTCTGACACGGCGTGTGCCAGCAGTGGAGCTGAGGAGATGTGCTGCAGAAGCCAAAGCAGCGGGGAACGAGGAGGAGAGGTAAGTATTGTGTATGTGTGTGTGGCCGGATTATACTGTGTTGGGGGGAACTGCATTATACTGTGTGTGTGGAGGTTGCATTATGCTCTGAGGGGGCTGCATTATACTTCATCAAGGACCATGGGGAGTGCATTCTACTACATGTACTATATGGGACCTGCATTATACTGCATCGAGGACTATATGTTCACATCATTCTTCCTCAGCCTGTGTAAAGAGGCTGGGAAACAAGAGTCGAACGACTTCAATATTGTCGATCGCGCTCGATTAATGGCCTGAACTCAGCGCATGTAAATACAGCAGAAATCTTTGTGTGATGGTGCAATATGTGAGCATTTGGGGCTCCACTATACACTTTTGCCCATGGCCCCACTTTATCTAAAAAGGCCCCTGCCTGGAAGTTGCGATCTGATTTGACCATTTCTGTCTTGACTGTTAGGACTATGCGTGAAATAATTCTTAGTTCAGTGAAATATTTAGATTATTCGGGTGGGTGAGGAATTCTTTTACATTTGCATTTTGGGGCTTGCTTACACCCCTTATTGGATTGTTTCTGCAAGTATAAATTTCTATGCACAATATGTCGAAATTAAAATTACGATTCATTGAAATTGTGTGCGCAGAAAGATTCCCAGCCGTCATTTTAAAAAGATGCGCAATTGCACGCATTTCTCCTTGTAAGCATGTATCGCTGGATATGAGATAGTCGTTGGCCGAATATTTTTGAGAGCGTTTATCTGGGAGACCCTCGTTCTGACTCGCATTGAGTTGTGACTTCTAGTTTGCCCAGCAAACACTGCAGCGATCTGGCAGGTCACAACCTGCAGAAGACCGGCTAAAGCGGCGCCGATAAAAGATTTAGAAGGCGGCTGGGGAGTGTTATCTAGGGGAAGGGAATTAAAACTAGTGACACCATTCCAATACTGCAATAAAACCAAAGTGCTGGAGTGGTGCTTTAAGCAGACAGTGCTCTCTTCCAATTGCTTCATACACGTGAGGCTCTGCTCAGTCTCTGAAGCATCTGCCACCATGCCTGCTTGTGTGCATTATGGTGCCATCTCTTCCGTACTTAAGAGATGCTCACATGTGTTTGACATGAATCATTTACTAGCCCACCTTCCCCTATGACTTGTCGGGCAGGGGGCAGCGTGGGCACTTTGACCAATCTATGGTTATGCAGCCCCATATTCCGCAACACACAGTGTCCTCTAAATTCTTTTTGTATCCTCCTAGCCAGCATTCAATTAAAAAAAATAAATAAAGATTGTGATGCAGTAGTTCTGCTGTGAGAGTGGTCCTTAGGGCCCGATGGACATCAGTGGGCCTTAGGCACCTGTGACCACATTACCAGTTCACCTGTTGTCCATCCTTTCACCATTTTTTATGGGCATGAACCATTGGATACCAGGAACACCTCACAACATCTGTGGTTTTTGGTATGGCCTAACCGGATCGTACAGCCAACACTTGGCCATGTTGGCGTTGCCTAGACCTTTGAGGCCCCTTTGCAGGGGAATGAACAATCGTTAATACAATGGTTTGGGCAACATACAGTTTGTATATTGTCATGCCTTGCTTACTACATGGAGAACGCGCTTCAGACATCGTTGATTTTTAGTCCTGCATAAACAATTCAATCAGGTGACAAGCAAGCGTTTCACCCGCTTGTCGGATAACCAGTGGCAGGCTTAGAGGGGCAGGTGATGGCAGCGGAGTGTTCTTAAGAACATTGTACAGCCAACTATTGCCAATGTAAAGAGGCATTGATGCTAACTTCTGTTTTTTTTTTGTTTGTGACAAATCAACGTCAAGATCCGACTTTATTGACTGCCTTATTTGCGATCCCATGACAGGAGTCATTGAAACAAAATAATCCATGTTATTCACTTTACCTGGCAGTGACTTTAATGTTAGAGCTGGTCGGTGTATTTGCTAGTGTGATGAATGGTCAGTATCTTATTGAGCTTTTTCATCATCCTGGACAAATCTTGTGATTAACACGATTATTCCTTGTTCTCGTAGATAGGGAAGGATGGTGTTCACTGTCGGGTTGTCTGAGGATGGCACATGTTACTTACCATCTGTCTCAGTATGATCAGTCATGTGAGTGGTGCGGGGAATGAAATGTTAAGCACTGTGGCTTCTGTTATGAATTGTGCATCATTATTATGCTTTTTAATGATTTTTTTATAGTGCTGTTATTCCATAAGGCGGTATATTGTAAAGCCAGAGGTTAGGGTTATCATGAAGTACTATAATAGTAATTGAAATGGCTATGGTTGTAACTTCTCTCAAATATTATTTCTGAAATATATTTTGTATTAAGTTACAAAATAGTTTTTTTTCCAGTGTTGTGTATGTATGGTGTGTAATGAGGTTTTCCATGACTTTATTTTTAGGCCTGTAGTAAAAATAAAAAACAGTTAGATAGTTGCTAACAGAATCTACTACCTGGCCGTTGTACCTGACACCGGCACAAGAGGGTCACCAACCGCTCCTACCGGCGATTCAGATGCTCCATAACAGAGCAGCTCTTCTTTTCCTGAGCTGCTCGGTCAACAGGGTGTGACAGCCGATGTAATGCTGATTGACAGCTGGCTTCCCGCAGTAAGGCAGTGGGGAGCCGCTGTCACAGTATAACATCTGCAGTTACACCCCGTCAGCAGAGCATAGCGGAAGAGAAGCAGGGGCTCTGATGTGACATCAGCAGAAGCCACCAAATCGCTGGCAGGAGAGGTCCGAGACCACTTTGTGCTTTTGACCACTAAACTATTCCAGATTTTTGGAACAAAAGTTGGCTCGAAGCTTTGCTTTCTTACTTTTGCGTGTGTTTATGTTGTTATAGGAGAGAGGAATTATTGAGTTCCCTGTATTAGTATTAACATTTATCTAGGCCGATCTTATCTAGGCATTCACTGATTGCTGCACCAAAGGGGGTGATTTCATAACAGATTTGTGTTTTCCCATCTATCCGTGTGCTCTAATTACCCAGCAATTAAATATCATGCCGACATTAATTCTCAGACTTTTTTTTCCCCAGTTTACTGGATAAGCCATTAAACTGTATTCAAAGGCAGATTAGAAAAGCTGTAATCTGCTTTAAAGGGTGAGCCAGGAATGGGGTAATGGATAATCCATCGTAAGTGTACACGTTTCATATGCTTTAAAAATAAAGGCGAAACTCTGTGAACAAGAATTAATTAATAGCGAAACAAGTCATCTAGTTTTTTTTTAAAGTCACAAGAGCATTGACTCGCTCTCCATAACATCTTGTGACCGCGATGCAAAAAAACAGCTTTTTTTAAACTTTCTATTTTTGAGGGTGATTGGTTGGGGCGCAGCATCACTTGCCCTGTTGTGACATTTTTCTCTCCTATAGATGTTTTATACAGAATGACAAACTGGGTTCCGACATTTCTATACATGTAGTATTGCAGGAGACCGTGGAGGCTTTCCATATTTCTGAGCTCCTTTTATTTTCTTGTGTATTTATGTCAAAACCTAGTCTAGACCCTTGCGAGTGTAAATAGAATTGTCTGATTTTGGAAGAATGTTTCAATGTGTATGTGTTTAGAAAAAAAAATGCATTCATGAATGTGAATCGGGAAAATTGTGATTCAGGCGTCCTCCTGGGACAAATATTATAATCTAGTACAAGTCCTGACAATTATCTGTCATTAATTTATCATACAAAAATATATTCCGCCGCTCTAAATACATTTGGGTCAAAACCCTTTTTTCCCCCTCCAGTTCTTTTTTTTGCCATTTTCTTTCCTGTGATCATTTCAGCATTTGATGCTTTTCTGTCCTAAAGAGAAGCCTATTTGAAAAACACAAGAAATTTTTTTTACCGCAAGTGGAACAGGCTGCAGTGTATACCGTATGTTACATATATGTAAAATGTAGTCCCATAATAGAACGAAAGAATTCGCTTTTACAAATGATATGTGAGCCCCAAAACGCTGGTTGAAGCCCACCCCGAGTGTCTGTTCACACAACATCTTTCACACGGGTTTGCGCTGAAACCTGGCTGAAAAAAGTGCTTAATAATGCTAAAAAGAGGGAACATATCCAGTGCAATAATAATAATAATCTTTATTTTTATATAGCGCTAACATATTCCGCAGCGCTTTACAGGTTGCACATTATCGTCGCTCTCCCCGTTGGGGCTCACAATCTAAATTCCCTATCATTATGTCTTTGGAAGGTCTTTGCAATGTCAAAGCGCCTGGATATTCCATCATAGAGCTCCCTTTAACAGCATCAGGCTTTGAAAGCAGTGCAGTGATGAGCGAGCGTGCTCGGATAAGGTGTTATAGGATATGGTGTTATTGGAGCATGCTCGGGTGCTAACAGAGTGTCTTCTTCCCTGCATGTGTTGCAGCTGTCAAATGTGTGACGAGCAGCTGCGGGGCTGGAAGATATTTTTGAGCCATGCTGAAGGCACTGTTGGCACATGAGCATGCTCTGATAGCACCTTATCCTATAACACCTTATCTGAGAACCTTCTCTCATCACTAGTAAAGTGACCTGACTATTCTTCATATGGCTTCATGGAAGCTGCCCACTATTATATACATAATGTAAAAAAAAAAAAAAAGACACCAGCTGCAAAGGAGCTGCCGAAAAGTTTTTTTGGTAAAAACATTGCCAGTGTTTTACTGAAGGGTGTTCATCAAATTTAGTCAAGTATGCCAGCATCTAAAACACATTATGTGCATGTACTCTTAGGGTATGCTCCCACGGTCAGGAACCGGCAGCGCTTTGGACACAGCACATGTCCGGTGCGTACAAAGCGCTGCCGAATGGTGAATCCGCATGTGTTTACTGAACCGTGCGAAATCACCGCATCCTATACATTGTACAGGTGAGATTTATCTTGTGGAGAATGCAAATAAATAGACATGCTGCGGTCTGGAAAGATGCGCCGCATGTGCTTATACGCAGGGAAGCTGGAGGCGTTCGTGCACGCATAGTGGAGATGGGGTTTCTTCATATCCCATCCACTATGCTGTAACATCTGGCTGTTGCAGATGAACGCAGCCTCAAACCTGCAGCGTTTACTGACCGTGGAAACATACCCTTAGGCTTCTTTCAGAAACTGATTATTTTTTAGTGACATGTAAAATAAACACGTAATTTTCATATGATAAACATAGTAGCATTTTTTTTTCTTATTCAAACATCTATACCTAAAACATGGGTGTTTCCAGGAAATAAACTACTAGGAAACTAAAA
The DNA here is from genome assembly GCF_032444005.1 of Ranitomeya imitator. Classification (NCBI taxonomy): domain Eukaryota; kingdom Metazoa; phylum Chordata; class Amphibia; order Anura; family Dendrobatidae; genus Ranitomeya; species Ranitomeya imitator. Next base: position 438,788,099 of record NC_091285.1, read on the forward strand.
AAAACCTGTTAAATACTCTGCCCTGCCCCTCTTCCGGCCCTGCCCCTCTTCCGGCCCTGCCCCTCTTCCGGCCCTGCCCCTCTTCCGGCCCTGCCCCTCTTCCGGCCCTGCCCCTCGCCCGGCCCCGCCCCTCGCCCGGCCCCTCGCCCGGCCCCGCCTCTGGCCCGGCACCGCCCCTCACACGGCCCCGCCCCTTGCCCGACCCCGCCCTGCCCCTCTTCTGGCCCTGCCCCTCTTCTGGCCCTGCCCCTCTTCTGGCCCTGCCCCTCTTCTGGCCCTGCCCCTCTTCTGGCCCTGCCCCTCTTCTTAATAATAATAATAATAATAATAATTTTATTTATATAGCGCCAACATATTCCGCAGTGCTTTACAAATTATACAGCGGACTTGTACAGACAATAGACATTACAGCATAACAGAAATCACAGTTCAAAATAGATACCAATAGGAATGAGGGCCCTGCTCGCAAGCTTACAGACTATAGGAAAAGGGGAGACACGAGAGTTGGATGGTAACAATTGCTTTAGTTATTCGGACCAGCCATAGTGTAAGGCTCGGGTGTTCATGTAAAGCTGCATGAACCAGTTCACTGCCTTAAGGTACCGTCACACTAGACGATATCGCTAGCGATCCGTGACGTTGCAGCGTCCTGGCTAGCGATATCGTCCAGTGTGACAGGCAGCAGCGATCAGGCCCCTGCTGTGATGTCGCTGGTCGGGGAAGAAAGTCCAGAACTTTGTTTCGTCGCTGGATCTCCCGCTGACATCGCTGAATCGGCGTGTGTGACGCCGATTCAGCGAGGTCTTCGCTGGTAACCAGGGTAAACATTGGGTTACTAAGCGCAGGGCCGCGCTTAGTAACCCGATGTTTACCCTGGTTACCATCGTTTAAGTAAAAAAAACAACCACTACATACTTACCTACCGCTGTCTGTCCTCGGCGCTGTGCTTCTCTGCTCTGGCTGTGAGCACAGCGGCCGGAAAGCAGAGCGGTGACGTCACCGCTCTGCTTTCCGGCTGCCCGGCGCTCACAGCCAGAGCAGAGAAGCACAGCGCCGAGGACAGACAGCGGTAGGTAAGTATGTAGTGGTTGTTTTTTTTACTTAAACGATGGTAACCAGGGTAAACATCGGGTTACTAAGCGCGGCCCTGCGCTTAGTAACCCGATGTTTACCCTGGTTACCGGCATCGTTGGTCGCTGGAGAGCTGTCTGTGTGACAGCTCTCCAGCGACCAAACAGCGACGCAGCGATCCGGATCGTTGTCGGTATCGCTGCAGCGTCGCTTAGTGTGACGGTACCTTAAGTATGTAGCAGTACAGACACAAAGGGCTCTTAACTGTATAAAGTGTATAAGGACATGATGCGAGGAACCTGATTATGGTTTGTTTTTTGTTTTTTTTTGAATGGGCCACACAGGGATAGTTAGGTTAATGCGTTGAGGCGATAGGCCAATCTGAACAAATGAGTTTTTAGGGCACGCTTAAAACTGTGGGGATTGGGGATTAATCGTATTAATCTGGGTAGTGCATTCCAAAGAATCGGCCCTGCCCCTCTGTCCCCCTCCTCCCTGCCTCTGCTGCTGCCCCTGCCACTCTGTCCCCCTCCTCCCTGCCTCTGCTGCTGCCCCTCTGTCCCCCTCCCTTACAGTTGGCGGACACTGATGGACTGGTCATGTCCTGTGCTCCTCTATGTTACACACAGAAGTGTGTAATTCACGGTATTCACCGGTATTCACGGTTGAAAATGAAATGCTAGGTGAAATCCCAAGAAACAATGAAAACGCTATATTAAGGGTCACCAATCTAACCCAAGAAGAGGTGCGAAACCGGCTAAATAAGATTAAAATAGATAAATCTCCGGGTCCGGATGGCATACACCCATGAGTACTAAGAGAACTAAGTAATGTATTAGATAAACCATTATTTCTTATTTTTAGGGACTCTATAGCGACGGGGTCTGTTCCGCAGGACTGGCGCATAGCAAATGTGGTGCCAATATTCAAAAAGGGCTCTAAAAGTGAACCTGGAAATTATAGGCCAGTAAGTCTAACCTCTATTGTTGGTAAAATATTTGAAGGGTTTCTGAGGGATGTTATTCTGGATTATCTCAATGAGAATAACTGTTTAACTCCATATCAGCATGGGTTTATGAGAAATTGCTCCTGTCAAACCAATCTAATCAGTTTTTATGAAGAGGTAAGCTATAGGCTGGACCACGGTGAGTCATTGGACGTGGTATATCTCGATTTTTCCAAAGCGTTTGATACCGTGCCGCACAAGAGGTTGGTACACAAAATGAGAATGCTTGGTCTGGGGGAAAATGTGTGTAAATGGGTTAGTAACTGGCTTAGTGATAGAAAGCAGAGGGTGGTTATAAATGGTATAGTCTCTAACTGGGTCGCTGTGACCAGTGGGGTACCGCAGGGGTCGGTATTGGGACCTGTTCTCTTCAACATACCGTATATACTCGAGTATAAGCCGACCCGAGTATAAGCCGACCCCCCTAATTTTGCCACAAAAAACTGGGAAAACTTATTGACTCGAGTATAAGCCTAGGGTAGAAAATGCAGCATTTACCGGTGAATTTCAAAAATAAAAATAGATGCTCCATACCGTTCATTATTGCCCCATAGATGCTCCATATACAACTGTGCTATATAGAATGCTCTGCACCGTTGATTATGGCCCCATAGATGCTCCTTATAATCCTGTGCCATATATGCTCTGCACCTTTATGGCCCCATAGGTGCTCCTTATAATGCTGTGCCCCATATATGCTCTGCACCTTTATGGCCCCATAGGTGCTCCTTATAATGCTGTGCCCCATTTATGCTCTGCACCTTTATGGCCCCATAGGTGCTCCTTATAATGCTGTGCCCCATATATGCTCTGCACCTTTATGGCCCCATAGGTGCTCCTTATAATGCTGTGCCCCATATATGCTCTGCACCTTTATGGCCCCATAGATGCTCCTTATAATGCTGTGCCCCTTATATGCTCTGCACCTTTATGGCCCCATAGGTGCTCCTTATAATGCTGTGCCCCATATATGCTCTGCACCTTTATGGCCCCATAGGTGCTCCTTATAATGCTGTGCCCCATTTATGCTCTGCACCTTTATGGCCCCATAGGTGCTCCTTATAATGCTGTGCCCCATATATGCTCTGCACCTTTATGGCCCCATAGGTGCTCCTTATAATGCTGTGCCCCATATATGCTCTGCACCTTTATGGCCCCATAGATGCTCCTTATAATGCTGTGCCCCTTATATGCTCTGCACCTTTATGGCCCCATAGGTGCTCCTTATAATGCTGTGCCCCATATATGCTCTGCACCTTTGATTATGGCCCCATAGGTGCTCCTTAGAATGCTGCTGGTGCTGCCATAAAAAAAAAAAAAAAATCACATACTCACCTCTCTTCTCAGGACGCCGGCGCTTTCAATAATTACCTGCTCCTCTGCGGCTCCGTCTCCAGCACTGACGCTCAGCAGAGGGCGCGCACTGACTACGTCACAGCGCCCTCTAACCTGAGCGTCATTACTAGAGGACGCTGCAGACGGAGCCGGAGCGAGGAGCAGGTAATTATAGCGCTGCGCTCCCCTTACCTGCTGCGGTGCGGTCCCTGCAGTCCCTGGCTTCTCCGGCGCTGGAGCTTCTTCCTGTAATTGAGCGGTCACATGGCACCGATCATTTACAGCAATGAATATGCGGCTCCTCCCCTATGGGGGTGGAGCTGCCTATTCATTTCTGTAATGAGCGGTGCCATGTGACCGCTCAGTACAGGAAGAATCTGCAGCGCCTGAGAAGCCAGGGACTGCAGGGACCGCGCTGGGAGCAGGTAAGTATGATTACACAGCCCCCGCTCCCCCTCCCCTGCTGACACCCGGGTATATGACTCGAGTATAAGCCGAGAGGGGGACTTTCAGCCCAAAAAAATGGGCTGAAAATCTCGGCTTATACTCGAGTATATACGGTATTCATTAATGATCTGGTAGAAGGTTTACACAGTAAAATATCGATATTTGCAGATGATACAAAACTATGTAAAGCAGTTAATACAAGAGAAGATAGTATTCTGCTACAGATGGATCTGGATAAGTTGGAAACTTGGGCTGAAAGGTGGCAGATGAGGTTTAACAATGATAAATGTAAGGTTATACACATGGGAAGAAGGAATCAATATCACCATTACACACTGAACGGGAAACCACTGGGTAAATCTGACAGGGAGAAGGACTTGGGGATCCTAGTTAATGATAAACTTACCTGGAGCAGCCAGTGCCAGGCAGCAGCTCCCAAGGCAAACAGGATCATGGGGTGCATTAAAAGAAGTCTGGATACACATGATGAGAGCATTATACTGCCTCTGTACAAATCCCTAGTTAGACCGCACATGGAGTACTGTGTCCAGTTTTGAGCACCGTTGCTCAGGAAGGATACAATGGAACTAGAGAGAGTACAAAGGAGGGCAACAAAATTAATAAAGGGGATGGGAGAACTAAAATACCCAGATAGATTAGCAAAATTAGGATTATTTAGTCTAGAAAAAAGACGACTGAGGGGCGATCTAATAACCATGTATAAGTATATAAGGGGACAATACAAATATCTCGCTGAGGATCTGTTTATACCAAGGAAGGTGACGGGCACAAGGGGGCATTCTTTGCGTCTGGAGGAGAGAAGGTTTTTCCACCAACATAGAAGAGGATTCTTTACTGTTAGGGCAGTGAGAATCTGGAATTGCTTGCCTGAGGAGGTGGTGATGGCGAACTCAGTCGAGGGGTTCAAGAGAGGCCTGGATGTCTTCCTGGAGCAGAACAGTATTGTATCTTACAGTTATTAGGTTCTGTAGAAGGACGTAGATCTGGGGATTTATTATGATGGAATATAGGCTGAACTGGATGGACAAATGTCTTTTTTCGGCCTTACTAACTATGTTACTATGTTACTAAGTGCCGAGTAGTAAAGTCTCAGTACCTATCCTGTTTAATGCTTGTGGCTGGAATGATGACCTTTCAGAACTGTCGCATGTGTAGCCTAATAGGAGCAGAGTAATCTGACATGCTTTGTATGGAGGCAGGAGCAGCCTTTTGGGCCAATACCTAATGATCACTATAATCCTTTTTAGGACAATATTAGTAATGATACCGAATGTGATTTTTTTTATAGAGATTATCTGATTTTTAGCTCAGCCCTTTGAATGTTGATGCGATTCCAGTGAAGCTTTGCGATGATTGTGAAGATACCAGGATGATCCGATCCTTCCCCACAATATTTGCTTTGCCAGTCTGAGCACTTTATATGATTAACTGGCAGAATGAGGCCCAGAAGCGCTGACTGTATCCTGCAGAATTAGCATCATTTCCTAAAAGATGTGAAACAAACTGCGTCTGTAGCTTTCTTTGTTGACTTCGGGATTAGTTCATCTCATTTCAGGTCAGCGTTTAAATCGGCTTAGCTGCACGGAACATATCATGCAATAAATAAAATATAAGCTTTATCGGGTGCGTCTCCAATCTGTGCGAAATGAGTTTTGCAGCGCGTGCATAGCAGGGAGCATTGAAGGGTCAGTGAAAGTCACGGCTGAGCGTCTGCTCCGGGATCCTGGTTCTTGGGAGTTGGAGCCAGGATTTCACGCTCAGCTCAGTTTGGAGGAGCCAGAAGCCATTTTTTTCCTGGCCTGAGCATTAATGGCCTTGTGTTCTGTGCAAAAATGATTCTAAGCTCCTACTGTGTTCATGCAATTAGATTATTGCACAAGATATGTATGATTATCGGTCGGGCATTGTCTATCATGGCGCTTGAAGTTGCGTCGAGGTGAAAGGCACCCAAGAGCTTTGGAATTAAAATGTATCAGCTGTCACCATCTTCATGCTCGGAGAGGGTCTGGTCTTTAACCGTAATGGAACCTTATGCCTAAAATAGCATTTATAATGGTGGTAAGCCCAGGCTCCGCGGGCTTTAAAATGCAAACCACATAATGATCGTATTAAGCCAGGGAACACCCCAAACGTTCAAAAATGCTGGATATGCAGTGGAAACTAAGATACTGTTCTGTTGTTTGGACAGAAAAACATAGAGGAATGTTTCCGTAGAAGTATTAAATGTCCAAGAAATAAAAGCTCTTCATTATATTCTGGAACGCTAGACCGTTTTTAGTGTGATTTTTCACACAAGTGCATGATATAAGGCAGAACTCGGATAACTGCACTTTAAGGGTATGTCCACATTGGACTGAACGGCTGTGGGCTTCCTGCGGCGTGGGGAGAACCATTAGTGGCAAGTGAATATGGAAAAAAACTAAATAAATAGAAATCTGGTATACTTAAATTAAACATCCACATAAGAAATCAACCCTAAACAATAACTTTTAATAGTTTGGTTAAAAATTCCCAATTTAAAAAAAAAAATTCAAAAAATCTCCAATGCTTCAAGGGCTAAAGGTTAGAAGAGTTTATTGCAGGGAAAGGGACACTTTAATACTGAAGTTCCATCATCCTGTAGTGACCCTAATAGGTCCCTACTAAGCTGTGAACCTTCCTAGCAGTGGAGGTTGGCACCCTAGATTTCGATATGGCGCTCCCGCTCAGCGTTGGCTGTCCCTTATTATGACAGACATGGTAACAGACTTACCCCGTGAGACTGTACGAGTGTCCCGGGACATGCTGGGAAAAGCGGGAACACCTGTTGTGATGCGAGATGCTGTTGTGAGCACGCCTGCAGGTGAACAGGACCTGCAGCACGTGACCAGTGTGGTAGTGGTTGGAGGCGGGGCTAGGTCCTGAACTCCCAGGTATGATGACAGGAGCCGGGGAAGTCGAGGTAAGTGTCAGGCGAGCCGAGGTCAGACCAGAGGGGAGAGACTAATAGCGTGGTATTAGCCTGGGTCAGAAGCCAGAGAGAGACACGAGGTACCAGAAGGACTAACAAGCAGGAAGTCAGGCGACAAGGCAGAGATGAAAACCAGGAGTATCACGAGAAAGTACCGAATCAGGAGACAAATGCAAAAGCGGGGAACAGACCGGGTCATACACAAACACACAAGCAGGAATAAGCAATACACACAGGTATTCACGGGGTCAGCTGCTCAGCCGAGATCAGATGTATATGACAATCTGCACCAGCACAGGGGCCGGTAAATCTAGCCCTCCCCTATCCCAAAGAGAGGCCACATAACATTAACCATAGAAGTACTGCCAAAGAAATCTCGAATAAACCATGACACTTATATTCCCTGCAGTGCCCTATTAACTACCCAAGCCCAACACCCCAAAACACGCATGCAAAAACACTTTGAGGGTATGTGCACACGTCAGGATTTCTTGCAGAAATTTTCCTGACAAGAACCGGATATTTCTGCCAGAAATCCGCCTGCGTTTTTTTGCGCGTTTTTCATGCGCTTTTGACGCGTTTTTTGTGCGTTTTTTCCCAAATGCATAGAATAGCGGGAAAAACGCAGAAAATCCACAAAATTAATGAACATGCTGCTTTTTTTTTTTTATCGCGATGCGTTTTTTTCGCGGGAAAAAAATGCATCATGGGCACAAAAATTGCAGAATGCATTCTAAATGATAGGATGCATATGTCTGCAGTTTCTAATGCGGTTTTATCGTGTTTTTATCGCGAAAAAACCTGAACGTGTGCACGTACCTTATGGTCTCGCTGAGAAGTATATCTCGTAGTCCATAATGGAAGAATAGATGGAGTTTATCTAATCCCTTTAATCAAATGTCTCTCAACATATAATATAGTTTTGATCATTTTCTAGTTCATCTGAACTCCATATAAACAGTGCAGTGCCGCAGTATATTAATTCAAAAAATGGAGTGACCAAACATTCTAGTATCACACTCCTTTCATTAGAGTATCTTCCACATTAATGATTTCTTTTTCCTCTGAGGCTGTACCACAACTAGGGATAAAGTGCATCTGTGCTAAATAGGCAAAACAGTACTATGATATAATATACCAAACATACACACTTCCAGATATGATAATCCTTGGACAGTCTCAAATGTCTCTGAACTATAGTAAGGCTTAGCTCATTTTTCAGTTCAAAAGAGCCCAATATAGACAGTGCAATATCACAGTGCATTGCTTCACAAAAAATGAGAATAAACAAGGATTCAAAATCCGGTATAAAAACTCCTCTTATTACAATATACTCCGAATTAAGTATCGCTTTCCCTCTCAAAAGTTGTATCGCAGCTCGGGATAAAGTGCATCTGTGCTTAATACAGGCAGAAACAATACCATAATGTAATGCCTCAGACACCTATGCATTCAAATACAATGGTCATTAGATAATCTGAGATCATAAGCAATAAATAGCATGCTAGAAAAAGACCATGGTAGGTCGCTTATCTGGTTAGAGTAACCTCCTTTGTCCCAGTATCATTTCGCCCTACGCGTTTCGCCCTCTCCTAGTGTCAGGGATCATCAGGGGACAATAGATAGGAGCACGCCATAGTGGCATAGAGATGAGTGAATGTGCTCGGATACGGTGTGATAGGATACGGTGTGATAGGAAACGGTGTGATGGGGTACGGCTGTGATGGGGTACGGCTATGACGGGGTACGGCTGTGACGGGGTACGGTGTGATGGGGTACGGCAGTGACGGGGTACGGCTGTGACGGGGTACGGCTATGACGGGGTACGGTGTGATGGGGTACGGCTGTGACGGGGTACGGCTGTGATGGGGTACGGCTGTGACGGGGTACGGCGTCATAGGATACGGCGTTATTTGAGTATGCTTGGGTGCTAATAGCGTATCTTTGGCGTGCTCGAATACTATGTTCAAGTCCCACGGCTGCATGTCTCAGAGATGTTCGACAGCCACAACACATGCGGGGACTGCCTACTAAACAGGCAAATCCTTCATGTGTTGCGTCTGTCGATCGAGCTGCAAAATACGCAGCAACAAAGACTCGAACATATTTTGTGAGCACGCCGAAGACACTGTTAGCACCCGAGCATGCTCAGATAACACCTTATCCTATAGCGCCTTATCTGAGCTCGTTCGCTTATCACATTCCTAAAATCCCACAAATTGAAAATCCACCGCATGTCAGACCCATGTGGCCCTGTTACGTACCATGCAGCAGGTTAACCAGGCTCGAGTTCATTCCCTTGCAGGAAACACTAAGGGTAAATGCGCACGTTGCAGATTTGCTGCCGATTTTCCACAGGATTTCCGTAACCTTTCTGCAGCAAAGTCTGCGTGTGTTGCATTTGGAGTTGGCTGCAGATTTTTTAATTAATTTATTTTTTGTTGATTTCACTTTATGATTTTCAAATGCTGAATTCCGCATAGAGAGGTGACTTGCTGCAGATTTTGTCATGGAAAAACTTCTACAATGTGTAAACTAAAATGAGATATTTAAAAAAAAAAAAAATTAAACTACAGATTTAATACATGAAAATCTACATGAGAAATCTGAGCGAACTACGCACTGTGCGCATTTACCCTAAAGGATTCTACTGAGTGACGACAACAAGCAGGAATTGATTTGAAAAGCACATTGGAAACTTGTGTAACATTTTACTAATCGCCCTATCAATGGCCCTTTTGGCTTCAATAAGATTTTCCTACGCATTATTCAATATCTTTACGGTCGATAGAAAAGCGTGTTCATTTTTTTTGCATCTGTTTCATCTTTTAGCGGTGAAGGACATGGTGACCTCAGTACGGCGACCATATCCTGTATCAGCGGATGACAGATCACCGTTTCCTATGGGCGTGGATTAGTGGGTGGGGCTTCCCACATGGGGGAGGGGCTGTATTCAGCAGAGCTCTCTATCTGTGAATGCTACTTCTTCAGACTAGGCCCCCATTGTATCTGTACGCTGCTAGATACCTTGTGTAAAGGTCTATACAATTCGCTGTATTCCTTTTATAATGTGAATAATTTAGATCTCTCCCCATCTAATCAATCCATTGTGTGTTCTCTCCGTGTTTGCGTGGGTTTCCTCCGGGTACTCCGGTTTCTTCCCACATTCCAAAGACATACTGATAGGGAATATAGATTGTGAGCCCCATCGGGGACAGTGTTGATAATGTGTGCAAACTGTAAAGAGCTGTGGAATATGTCAGCGCTATATAAAAATAAAGATTATTATTATTCACCTATAAATCATTCCATTCCATCCATGTCAGGAGGATCGGTGGGTGTAGGTGGCGGTACAAGGAATGATGGGAAATGTAGTAAGAAGACGAGAGGTGAATCTGCAGAGGAAGTGATGACTGTGACTTCAGAGCTGGTGCCAGGACAGAAGAAACAAAGCAGAAAGGCATAAAACTGGGCAGAAAAGGTGTAAGGGTATATTTAGAGGCATTATTCTTAAGCATTTATGACAACCAGTAACAGTCAGGGTAGTGCACTGCTTCTTTAAGGTGCCCATACATCTTAGATGAAAATTGGCTGACGCCACAATTGGCCAAAAGCTATTCCTCCCAAATTCCCCCTAAACTTAATAACACTCGGCTTAGCCTTCCATGCATTTTCATTAACAAAAGGAGAAAGCTGCTGCCAGACACCTGTGGCAGCGACTTATTTCTCCTCTAAAAGAAAGACTTGCCTTTTGAACTCCAACTACTCGATCCTCGTCTCCTCTGACCAATGTTGGAGGACACTGGTAAGGCCCCCATGCCCAGATGATTGGCTTATTCCACTGATATCGTCAGGTTTGGATGGTTTTTATCAAATGCTTTTAAAGGGCCTTTACTCCATGTCTCAAGATCAGTGATCTGCTTCAATCAGATATGTTTAGCCAAGGTGCCCGCAGCCGGCATGTAGTATAAGGCATCGGCCCGGGAGGTCCGAAGAGAAGCCAAGCTCCAGGCTAGATCACCTCCTCCTCCTTCTGTGCGGCAAGACCTGGATTGTAGTGTTAGGAGCTGGTGTCAAGGTTTCTGCCCATTAACCAGCTGCTGCTCGCTATGTACAAATTGATCAGCGCTCCTTTAAAGCCCAGGACGATCTTGCTCCAGTTTTTCTGTCCACACACGGCATGCAAATTGTCTGCAGCACATTCACTGTTTCCATTGTGCTGCTGACCTACGCCGGCCTGAGCAAACTATTATCCAGCGGCCTGATCGGCCATGTGTTTACATGCAGGAATAAAGTGACAACTGGGTTTTACCTCCCCCCGTGTCAATAGGGCTAGTATCGACATGCCTCCAATGAAGGCAGAAGACACAAAGAAAATTCAATGTATAATTTCACTGGGAATGCTACTAAAATAACCAGGTGAATTCTACTAATCCCGTCCATTTCCCCAATTGTAGGAATGATGGTGTGGACTGAGGCCCCCCTTCTGGGCATGTCGGGGCTCTGTCTTTAGGCCTGATGACTGATTCCTGATAGCTTTCCTAATCCTCAGGTCCCACTAGACATCAAGTAATTACTTTAGCCAGCAGGACGGTTTTTGGAGATTCTTGTGCCAATATTTGGATTCGGCAGCGAAGCAGACGTGAATTTTTCCCCTTTTTACATACAAGATATATATAATATATTACACGAGTGTGATCTCATATTGATCTATAGATATAGAACTATATCTCTGCATGTATATTTCTATCATGGTATATTAGAACCTTGGAAATGCGTAGTCTTAATAATGCATTTCTAAGTAGATAGTGCTATTAATCTAAGGAATAACGTGCTGGGTGGAAACTGTTCTTTGGCCGCCGACCATACCTCCTCCACGCTTGGCAAGGCGCACAGATATACCAGGAAATGTCTTTAGGGGGAATTGTATTATTTTTACTTTCATTAGAGTAAACCTTTGGGGGAGATGGAGGATATGTAATGAACATTGGAATGAGTAGAAGTTACCTGGCTACATTTCTACAAAGAACACTATTGTTGGCTTTTGGCATCTTCTTCCCGGATCCTGTCCACATTGCAATTTTAATGGACTAATAGTTCTGATCTTAAGAGCCGTGTTTTCTCCGTAACACATGGCAGAGCATGGTATGGATCATGTAGTGGTATGGATCATGTCGTATAGAGTATCGCATGTCATTGGGGGAACGCAGACTTGTATCATCCATTATTTCACTCTTCATTTATTCTTGTATATTCCCGTCATCAGAAACATTTTGATCCTTCATACTTGTCCCAGTTTGTTTTGCATAAGTAGTTTTTGTCCTCCCAGTTATCCAGTATTGCTTAAAGGGGTTTTCTCACGAGAAAAGTTAATTTAAAAGTTGATTTTAATCAATAGATCTTTGATTAATAATAAGTTACACAGTTGGATGTGTTTGAATAAAATGTTCCTGTGCTGAGATAATCTTATTAATGTGCCCCTGCTGTGTACTGTGTAATGGCTGTGTCTGACCGTACAGAAACATGGTCTGATCATACCACAGCTCTTGGGCATGGGGGGGGGGACCTCTTAAAGTTGAAAATTGGCATCACCTTTGTTAATATGTATCAACGTAAAGGTACCGTCACACTAAGCGATGCTGCAGCGATACCGACAACGATGCTGATCGCTGCAGCGTCGCTGTGTGGTCGCTGGAGAGCTGTCACACAGACAGCTCTCCAGCGACCAACGATCCCGAAGTCCCCGGGTAACCAGGGTAAACATCGGGTTACTAAGCGCAGGGCCGCGCTTAGTAACCCGATGTTTACCCTGGTTACCATTGTAAAAGTAAAAAAAAAAACACTACATACTTACATTCCGGTGTCTGGTCACGTCCCTCGCCTTCAGCTTCCCACACTGACTGAGCGCCGGCCGTAAAGCACAGCGGTGACGTCACCGCTGTGCTTTGCTTTACGGCCGGCCGGCGCTCACAGTCAGTGCAGGAAGCTGAAGGCGAGGGACGTGACAGACACCGGAATGTAAGTATGTAGTGTTTTTTGTTTTACTTTTACAATGGTAACCAGGGTAAACATCGGGTTGCTAAGCGCAGCCCTGCGCTTAGTAACCCGATGTTTACCCTGGTTACCAGTGAAGACATCTCTGGATCAGCGTCACACACGCCGATTCAGTGATGTCAGCGGGAGATCCAGCGACGAAATAAAGTTCTGATCATTCCCCAGCGACAAACGATCTCCCAGCAGGGGCCTGATCGTTGGTCGCTGTCACGCATAACAATTTCGTTAACGATATCGTTGCTACGTCACAAAAAGCAACGATATCGCTAACGATATCGTTATGTGTGACGGTACCTTAAGGAACACAGGTCAGATGCATAAGCTCAGGAGGCATGTTCCCGACAGCCGGTGGCCACAGTAAGGCTGTATGTCTAGGCAAAAAACACTCCTAACATATTCTTTAAGTGTACTGATACAGTCTAAAGCCGCTAGGTTCACATTGCGTTAGGGCAATCCGTTTAGCGCATACGCTAGCGGATTGCGCTAACGCAATGTCCCAAAAGGGATCGCGTTTGGTGATCCCACTAGCGCAAATACCCGATCTGCGCAAGCGAGTAACGTACCTCGGACACTGCAAGCAGCGTCCGAGGTCCGTCCGAAACTAACAGGACATCGCTAGCGCATGCCAAAAATGGCATGCGCTAGAGATCCGTTAGCACATTGCAGTCAATGGGCGTGTTAACGGATCCGTTACATAGCGTTAATTGCGACAATTGCGCCATGTAACAGAGTCTGCTAGCGGACACCCATTAACGCAATGTGAACCTATTTATTTTTTGCTTTGTAACTTATCCATTTTTTTGATCAGTTGAACATTCATGTTTCTTGCCACAGGGATAAGGGTATTGAATAGCTACCAGACAGCTCTAGTGTTTAGTATATCCTAGAGAACCAAGGATTGGGCATATTGAAATCAGACATGCCCAGGCCTTGTTTTTTTTTTCTCTTTAAGACAGCAGACTCCTGGGCACATGTGAGCTGACATCGTGCTTTAACCCCTCTGTGACCTTAGACGTACTATCCCGTCGAGGTGCCCTGGGCTTATCTGACCCTGGACGGGATAGTACGTCATAGCCGATCGGCCGCGCTCACGGGGGGGAGCGCGGCCGGGTGTCAGCTGCTTATCGCAGCTGACATCCGGCACTATGTGCCAGGAGCGGTCACGGACCGCCCCCGGCACATTAACCCCTGGCACACCGCGATCAAAGATGATCGCGATGTGCCGGCGGTGCAGGGAAGCACCGCGCAGGGAGGGGGCTCCCTGCGGGCTTCCCTGAGACCCCCGGAGCAACGCGATGTGATCGCGTTGCTGCGAGGGTCTCCTCACCTCCCTCCCTGCTCGAGCCCCGGATCCAAGATGGCCGCGGATCCGGGTCCTGCAGGGAGGGAGGTGGCTTCACAGAGCCTGCTTAGAGCAGGCACTGTGATGGCTGCAGCGCTGCATGTCAGATCAGTGATCTGACAGAGTGCTATGCAAACTGTCAGATCACTGATCTGTGATGTCCCCCCCTGGGACAAAGTAAAAAAGTAAAAAAAAAATTTTCCAAATGTGTAAAAAAAATAAAAAAAAAGATTCCAAAATAATGAAAAAAAAAAAAAAATATTATTCCCATAAATACATTTCTTCATCTAAATAAAAAAAAAAAACCAATAAAAGTACACATATTTAGTATCGCCGCGTCCGTAACGACCCGACCTATAAAACTGTCCCACTAGTTAACCCCTTCAGTAAACACCGTAAGAAAAAAAAAAAAAAAAACGAGGCAAAAAACAACGCTTTATTATCATACCGCCGAACAAAAAGTGGAATAACACGCGATCAAAAGGACAGATATAAATAACCATGGTACCGCTGAAAGCGTCATATTGTCCCGCAAAAAAAAGAGCCGCCATACAGCATCATCAGCAAAAAAATAAAAAAGTTATAGTCCTGAGAATAAAGCGATGCAAAAATAATTATTTTTTCTGTAAAATAGTTTTTATCGTATAAAAGCACCAAACCATAAAAAAATGATATAAATGAGGTATCGCTGTAATCGTACTGACCCGAAGAATAAAACTGATTTATCAATTTTACCAAACGCGGAACGGTATAAACGCCTCCCCCAATAGAAATTCATGAATAGCTGGCTTTTGGTCATTCTTCCTCACAAAAATCGGAATAAAAAGCGATAAAAAAATGTCACGTGCCCAAAAATGTTTTCAATAAAAACGTCAACTCGTCCCGCAAAAAACAAGACCTCACATGACTCTGTGGACCAAAATATGGAAAAATTATAGCTCTCAAAATGTGGTATTGCAAAAAATATTTTTTGCAATAAAAAGGGTCTTTCAGTGTGTGACGGCTGCCAATCATAAAAATCCGCTAAAAAACTCGCTATAAAAGTAAATCAAACCCCCCTTCATCACCCCCTTAGTTAGGGAAAAATAAAAAAAAAATGTATTTATTTCCATTTTCCCATTAGGGTTAGGGTTAGGGCTAGGGTTAGGGCTAGGGTTAGGGCTAGGGCTAGGGTTAGGGCTAGGGTTAGGGCTAGGGCTAGGGCTAGGGCTAGGGTTAGGGCTAGGGTTAGGGCTAGGGTTAGGGCTAGGGTTAGGGTTAGGGCTAGGCCTAGAGTTAGGGTTAGGGTTAGGGCTAGGGTTAGGGCTAGGGTTAGGGTTGGGGCTACAGTTAGGGTTGGGGCTAAAGTTAGGGTTAGGGTTTAGATTACATTTACAGTTGGGAATAGGGTTGGGATTAGGGTTAGGGGTGTGTCAGGGTTAGAGGTGTGGTTAGGGTTACCGTTGGAATTAGGGTTAGGGGTGTGTTTAGATTAGGGTTTCAGTTATAATTGGGGGGTTTCCACTGTTTCGGCACATCAGGGGCTCTCCAAACACGACATGGCGTCCGATCTCAATTCCAGCCAATTCTGCGTTGAAAAAGTAAAACAGTGCTCCTTCCCTTCCGAGCTCTCCTGTGTGCCCAAACAGGGGTTTACCCCAACATATGGGGTATCAGCGTACTCAGGACAAATTGGACAACAACTTTTGTGGACCAATTTCTCCTGTTACCCTTGGGAAAATACAAAACTGGGGGCTAAAAAATAATTTTTGTGGGAAAACAAAAAGATTTTTTATTTTCACGGCTCTGCGTTATAAACTGTAGTGAAACACTTGGGGGTTCAAAGTGCTCACAACACATCTAGATAAGTTCATTGAGGGGTCTAGTTTCCAATATGGGGTCACTTGTGGGGGGTTTCTACTGTTTAGGTACATTAGGGGCTCTGCAAACGCAATGTGACGCCTGCAGACCAATCCATCTAAGTCTGCATTCCAAATGATGCTCCTTCCCTTCCGAGCCCTCCCATGCGCCCAAACGGTGGTTCCCCCCCACATATCGGGTATCAGCGTACTCAGGACAAATTGGACAACAACATTTAGGGTCCAATTTCTCCTGCTAACCTTGGAAAAATACAAAACTGGGGGCTAAAATATAATTTTTGTGGAAAAAAAAATATTTTTTATTTCCATGGCTCTGCGTTATAAACTGTAGTGAAATACTTGGGGGTTCAAAGCTCTCACAACACATCAAGATGAGTTCCTTAGGGGGTCTACTTTCCAAAATGGTGTCACTTGTGGGGGGTTTCTACTGTTTAGGTACATTAGGGGCTCTGCAAACGCAATGTGACGCCTGCAGACCATTCCATCTAAGTCTGCATTCCAAATGGCGCTCCTACCCTTCCGAACCCTCCCAAACGGTGGTTCCCCCCCACATATGGGGTATCCGCGTACTCAGGACAAATTGGACAACAACTTTTGGGGTCCAATTTCTTCTCTTACCCTTGGAAAAATAAAAAATTGGGGGCAAAAATATAATTTTTGTGAAAAAATATGATTTTTTATTTTTACGGTTCTGCATTATAAACTTCTGTGAAGCACTTGGTGGGTCAAAGTGCTCACCACACCTCTAGATAAGTTCCTTAGGGGGTCTACTTTCCAAAATGGTGTCACTTGTGGGGGGTTTCAATGTTTAGGCACATCAGTGGCTCTCCAAACGCAACATGGCGTCCCATCTCAATTTCTGTCAATTTTGCATTGAAAAGTCAAACTGCGCTCCTTCCCTTCCGAGCTCTCCCATGCGCCCAAACAGTGGTTTACTGCCACATATGGGGTATCAGCGTACTCAGGACAAATTGGACAACAACTTTTGAGGTCCAATTTCTTCTCTTACCCTTGGAAAAATAAAAAATTGGGGGCAAAAATATAATTTTTGTGAAAAAATATGATTTTTTATTTTTACGGTTCTGCATTATAAACTTCTGTGAAGCACTTGGTGGGTCAAAGTGCTCACCACACATCCAGATAAGTTCCTTAGGGGGTCTACTTTCCAAAATGGTGTCACTTGTGGGGGGTTTCAATGTTTAGGCACATCAGTGGCTCTCCAAACGCAACATGGCGTCCCATCTCAATTCCTGTCAATTTTGCATTGAAAAGTCAAATAGCGCTCCTTCCCTTCCGAGCTCTCCCATGCGCCCAAACAGTGGTTTACTGCCACATATGGGGTATCAACGTACTCAGGACAAATTGGACAACAACTTTTTGGGTCCAATTTCTCCTGTTACCCTTGGTAAAATAAAACAAATTGGAGCTGAAGTAAATTTTTTGTGTAAAAAAGTTAAATGTTCATTTTTATTTAAACATTCCAAAAATTCCTATTAAACACCTGAAGGGTTAATAAACTTCTTGAATGTGGTTTTGAGCACCTTGAGGGGTGCAGTTTTTAGAATGGTGTCACACTTGGGCATTTTCTATCATATAGACCCCTCAAAATGACTTCAAATGAGACGTGGTCCCTAAAAAAAAATGGTGTTGTAAAAATGAGAAATTGCTGGTCAACTTTTAACCCTTATAACTCCCTAACAAAAAAAAAAATTGGTTCCAAAATTATGCTGATGTAAAGGAGACATGTGGGAAATGTTACTTATTAAGTATTTTGTGTGACATATCTCTGTGATTTAATTGCATAAAAATTCAAAGTTTGAAAATTGCGAAATTTTCAAAATTTTCGCCAAATTTCCGTTTTTTTCACAAATAAACGCAGGTACTATCAAAGAAATTTTACCACTATCATGAAGTACAATATGTCACGAGAAAACAATGTCAGAATCACCAGGATCCGTTGAAGCGTTTCGGAGTTATAACCTCATAAAGGGACAGTGGTCAGAATTGTAAAAATTGGCCTGGTCATTAACGTGCAAACCACCCTTGGGGGTAAAGGGGTTAAGGTATAGTAGATCAAACTGAAATCTGTGTTGCAAATTTTAGACTACCACTTTCTATTTTGTGGAGATGACTTCAGAGGTAATCTCATTGTCTTCAGTGGCAGGATTCCATTCACAGATCACATGGGATCCGCCTTTCCCAGTAGGTGATGGGCATAGGTTATTTACCCAAGTCACAGACCATAGTAAACTCTCCCATAAAGTCAGTGAGTCAGAGCCTGGGTATTCCTATCTATAGACCATGTGGCTTTAATCACATCTCTAAATGCAGAAGCTCAGGCTTGATGGCTATCTCCATAGTCAGTTGGAAAAAGAGATCTCAAATTTGCTCTTTGCTCATGCGTGCCATCACTATCTCTCTATTATACTGCAATATACTCCTGTGGCCCCCCATCAAGCACTCTCGCACCCCTCCTAACTGCTGCCCAATGAATGCACCTCTCCCCTCTGCCAGTATCTCCACCGGCACCCACTACCCCAAAGAATACTAACAATGCCGTACAACTTATTGTGCCCTCCGTACATCTTTTGTCTAGTCTCCTGATACAGTCTCCGCTCCTCACAAGACCTTTTTTTGCTCTCCTCTCGTCTGTTCTTCACACAACTGTCTCCACGTTTTCTCCTGTGCCTCCCACATACTCTGGAACTCGCCACTTCCACAATTGCTCTCCCAGATCTTCAAAACCTTCAAATGCAACCTTTAAATCCACCTATTAAAGAACATCTACAGGCTACAGGACCCCGGCTGCCCCCGCACTTCCATATCATCAGCTTCTACTCGCCTACGGTCTTCTCCCCCTTTGTAGATAGTATGCCCACACGCTATTTATTGCTGAATTATTGTTCCCTAATCCCTGTTTTCTTATGTACAGCGCTCTAAGAATAATAGAATAGTAATTATAATAGTAGTAAAATGGAAATTAATCATAAAAAAATCTACATTAAGAGATTACAAAAAAATTATGTATCACTTTAATTATTACAAAATAATATGCTCTAGGTCATTAAAGGGGTTTCCCATGAACAAGTGAATTCTATAGTTGGTTTTAGTAAATACATCTTGGAATAATAATAATTTCCACAACTGCATGTGTTTAAATAAGATGTTTCCGTGCAGAACATTTAATTTAAACACATCTGTGGCACCCCAGGAGTTCAGGTACCACAGTGGTATTGCCTTCCTCTCAGGGAGGGTGATGCCGTGCCTGGAGACAGGAGGAATCCCTTTGGCAGGTAACCTTACATGCAGCACATTCTGACTCCAGGCCAGAAGGGGGAGCTCTACACCGGACTTGAGGGGAGCTTCTCCATCTGGTCGGGAGGAGGAGTCAGTTGCTAGGCAGTTATAGTTGACAGTTAATAGTAGACCGTTAAGGAGCACAGGACTTAGGAGCTAGAGGAGGACTGCTACTGGGCCTCTCTGAGCTCAGCGCAGAAACCGGGTACCGGGAGCCCGAGGCTGTGAGGAACCTGAAAGCCCCCCAGCAGAACCAGAGGGCAGGAAACTAAAAGGGACTTGCCCACATAATACCTGAGGTGCAGCAGCAATCAGAGTCTGGAGTCACCGTGTACAGAGACCCCAAAGAGACCGCTCAAGTTGCCTACCATGCAGGTACTGTCCCTGGACAGGGAAGAAAGATGACCTTGTAGACCGCTACAGGCAGCAAGGGACCACAGACCAGCATAGTGGAAGGCTCCCAAACTGACCTGTCAAGGGGATTTACACTTGTCTTCAGGCTGCCTGGACTCCATCCACACCTGTTGCCGGTACCCTGGACTGAGGCTGCTTAACATTAGTAAATCAGGTAAAGACTGCAACCCTGTGTCCTCCAATTATTTGCAGCATTCACCATCCCTGCCAAATACACCGGGAGCCCTGGGGACACCGCTTCATCTGTGGGAAGCGACACCATCTTTGCTGCTTCATCATCGCCCCCAGAGGACCCCTTTAAGCAGCGTCGATCACCTCTGACCAAGAACCACAGGTGGCGTCACAAACTTTCCTTATTTCCATAACCCCTTTAAAGACCGTCCCTTTTACTTTGGCACCCAGGGCCACGGACGGGGTCGCTGCCACCATGACCACCCCTTTATTTGTGACCGGACCCGGTACTGAATACCCCACGGCCCTGACGGGCGATTCACATCCAATTGTGGAACTTATTATTATTCTAAGATCTATTGAGTAAAATAAACTTTGTTCTTGGGAAAAGTCCTTTAAGTTCCACCTCATGTTTACCGTGTCCTTTTATTTAGTTATTTATTTTACTGATTGATTTTCTTTTAAACAATTGTTGTATTTCCAAAGGTGACAATCTCCAGTGGTAATGATTGCAATCGCTTGTATGGTTGTTAGCTGGTAGCTTTTCAGAAAACCTGTGCGGGGGTGTTTTATATGTTCACTCCGTGTTCTGTAGGGATATAGTACCATATATATGGCATGTGTGATATAAAGTATTCATAAAGGCTTTAGGGTATATTCCCACAGTCAGTAAATGCTACGGGTCGGATGCAGTGTCCAACCCGCAGCCGCTAGATGTTACAGCATAGTGGATGGGATTTGAAGAAATCCCAACTCCAATATGCGTGACGCCTCCGGCTTCCCTGTGTATACGCGCATGCGGGGCACGTCTTTCTAGACCGCAGCATGTCTATTTATCTTGCGCAGACCCTCAGTCTCCGCAAGATAAATATCACAGCCCAGTGTATTCAGTTATTCTATAAACGTCTGTCAACATGTCCCCGAATTTCCAAGCAATAAACTTTGTATTTTTTTTCTGAAGAAGAAAAATGGTCAAAATTAATAAAACAAACAAACCCCAGTGCTTTCAGACCTCAAATAATGCAAAGAAAACAAGTTCATAATCATTTAGAAACAACAATACTAATGATTTAACTCAGGAAGAGTTCAGAAATCAATATTTTGTGGAATAACCATGATTTTTAATCACAGCTTTCATGCTTGCCACCAGTCTTTCACACTGCTTCTGGCGCAAGAATGTAAGCAGTTCTTCTTTGTTGGATGGCTTGTGACTATCCATCATCCTCTAGATTACATTCCAGAGGTTTTCACTGGTGTTCAGGTCTGGAGATCGGGTTGCCCATGACAGGGATTTGACGCGGTGGGCTCTCAATTTTTGCCAGAGCTGTATATATATGTGTGTGTGTGTATGTATGTGTGTGTATGTGTATATGTGTGTGTATATACAGTGCCTACAAGTAGTATTCAACCCCCTGAAGATTTAGCAGGTTTAATAAGATGCAAATAAGTTAGAGCCATCAAACTTCAAACGAGCCGGATTTATTAACAGATGCATAAATCTTACAAACCAAAAAGTTTTGTTGCTCAGTTAAATTTTTATAAATTTTAAACATAAAAGTGTGGGTCAATTATTATTCAACCCCTAGGTTTAATATTTTGTGGAATAACCTTTGTTTGCAATTACAGCTAATAATCGTCTTTTATAAGACCTGATCAGGCCGGCACAGGTCTCTGGAGTTATCTTGGCCCACTCCTCCATGCAGATCTTCTCCAAGTTATCTAGGTTCTTTGGGTGTCTCATGTGGACTTTAATCTTGAGCTCCTTCCACAAGTTTTCAATTGGGTTAAGGTCAGGAGACTGACTAGGCCACTGCAACACCTTGATTTATTGCCTCTTGAACCAGGCCTTGGTTTTCTTGGCTGTGTGCTTTGGGTCGTTGTCTTGTTGGAAGATGAAATGACGACCCATCTTAAGATCCTTGATGGAGGAGCGGAGGTTCTTGGCCAAAATCTCCAGGTAGGCCGTGCTATCCATCTTCCCATGGATGCGGACCAGATGGCCTCGGCACGGGAGGAAACTTTCAAAGGCTGTCCAGGCCGTGGAAGGCTAACAGTAGTTCCATAAGCCTTCCACTTCCGGATGATGCTCCCAACAGTGGAGACAGGTAGGCCCAACTCCTTGGAAAGGGTTTTGTACCCCTTGCCAGCCTTGTGACCCTCCACGATCTTGTCTCTGATGGCCTTGGAATGCTCCTTTGTCTTTCCCATGTTGACCATGTATGAGTGCTGTTCACAAGTTTGGGGAGGGTCTTAAATAGTCAGAAAAGGCTGGAAAAAGAGATAATTAATCCAAACATGTGAAGCTCATTGTTCTTTGTGCCTGAACTACTTCTTAATACTTTAGGGGAACCAAACAGAATTCTGGTGGGTTGAGGGGTTGAATAATAAATGACCCTCTGAAAAGACTTTTCACAATTTTTAAAAAAAATAAACAAAGAAATAACATTCTTTTTTGCTGCA
Source organism: Ranitomeya imitator (assembly GCF_032444005.1). Lineage (NCBI taxonomy): Eukaryota > Metazoa > Chordata > Amphibia > Anura > Dendrobatidae > Ranitomeya > Ranitomeya imitator. The sequence goes on from NC_091285.1 coordinate 438,810,526, forward strand.
GTGCATTTCACACCTCCAGGCTGATCTACAGTCCAAATGTCACAATGCCAAGTTAATTCCAAATGTGTAAACCTGCTAAATCTGCAGGGGGTTGAATACTACTTGTAGGCACTGTATATATGCATGTGTATATGTATGTGTGTGTGTGTGTGTGTATATATATATATATATATATATATATATATATATATATATATATATATATATATATATGTGTATATATATATGTGTATATATATATATATATATATATACAGGTCCTTCTCAAAAAATTAGCATATAGTGTTAAATTTCATTATTTACCATAATGTAATGATTACAATTAAACTTTCATATATTATAGATTCATTATCCACCAACTGAAATTTGTCAGGTCTTCTATTGTTTTAATACTGATGATTTTGGCATACAACTCCTGATAACCCAAAAAACCTGTCTCAATAAATTAGCATATTTCACCCATCCAATCAAATAAAAGTGTTTTTTAATAACAAACAAAAAAAAACATCAAATAATAATGTTCAGTTATGCACTCAATACTTGGTCGGGAATCCTTTGGCAGAAATGACTGCTTCAATGCGGCGTGACATGGAGGCAATCAGCCTGTGACACTGCTGAGATGTTATGGAGGCCCAGGATGCTTCAATAGTGGCCTTAAGCTCATCCAGAGTGTTGGGTCTTGCGTCTCTCAACTTTCTCTTCACAATATCCCACAGATTCTCTATGGGGTTCAGGTCAGGAGAGTTGGCAGGCCAATTGAGCACAGTAATACCATGGTCAGTAAACCATTTACCAGTGGTTTTGGCACTTTGAGCAGGTGCCAGGTCGTGCTGAAAAATGAAATCTTCATCTCCATAAAGCATTTCAGCCGATGGAAGCATGAAGTGCTCCAAAATCTCCTGATAGCTAGCTGCATTGACCCTGCCCTTGATGAAACACAGTGGACCAACACCAGCAGCTGACTGTGGGTACTTGACACTGGACTTCAGGCATTTTGGCATTTCCTTCTCCCCAGTCTTCCTCCAGACTCTGGCACCTTGATTTCCGAATGACATGCAAAATTTGATTTCATCAGAAAAAAGTACTTGGGACCACTTAGCAACAGTCCAGTGCTGCTTCTCTGTAGCCCAGGTCAGGCGCCTCTGCCGCTGTTTATTGTTCAAAAGTGGCTTTACCTGGGGAATGCGGCACCTGTAGCCCATTTCCTGCACACGCCTGTGCACGGTGGCTCTGGATGTTTCCACACCAGACTCAGTCCACTGCTTCCTCAGGTTCCCCAAGGTCTGGAATCGGTCCTTCTCCACAATCTTCCTCAGGGTCCGGTCTCCTCTTCTCGTTGTACAGCGTTTTCTGCCACATTGTTTCCTTCCAACAGACTTACCATTGAGGTGCCTTGATACAGCACTCTGGGAACAGCCTATTTGTTGAGAAATTTCTTTCTGGGTCTTACCCTCTTGCTTGAGGGTGTCAATGATGGCCTTCTTGACATCTGTCAGGTCGCTAGTCTTACCCATGATGGGGGTTTTGAGTAATGAACCAGGCAGGGAGTTTATAAAAGCCTCAGGTATCTTTTGCATGTGTTTAGAGTTAATTAGTTGATTCAGAAGATTAGGGTAATAGGTCGTTTAGAGAACCTTTTCTTGATATGCTAATTTATTGAGACAGGTTTTTTGGGTTATCAGGAGTTGTATGCCAAAATCATCAGTATTAAAACAATAAAAGACCTGACAAATTTCAGTTGGTGGATAATGAATCTATAATATATGAAAGTTTAATTGTAATCATTACATTATGGTAAATAATGAAATTTAACACTATATGCTAATTTTTTGAGAAGGACCTGTATATATATATATATTCTCAATATTATGTACACATGCTCCAAGATATAGGTGGGCTATAGTGTGTACATGTACGTATGTACACGCATAAAAAAGGGGGTGGACAAAAGTATTGGCACTGTTCGAAAAATCATGTTTTGCTTCTCTAATTTGTTTAATTAACAGCACCTGTAACTTACCTATGGCACCTAACAGGTGTTGGCAATAACTAAATCACACTTGCAGCCAGTTGACATGGATTAAAGTTGACTCAACCTCTGTCCTGTGTCCTTGTGTGTACCACATTGAGCATGGTGAAAAGAAAGAAGACCAAAGAACTGTCTGAGGACTTGAGAAACCCAATTGTGAGGAAGCATGAGCAATCTCAAGGCTACAAGTCCATCTCCAAAGATCTGAATGTTCCTGTGTCTACCGTGCGCAGTGTCATCAAGAAGTTTACAGCCCATGGCACTGTGGCTAACCTCCCTAGATGTGGACGGAAAAGAAAAATTGACAAGAGATTTCAACGCAAGATTGTGCGGATGTTGGATAAAGAACCTCGACTAACATCAAACAAGTTCAAGCTGTCCTGCAGTCCGAGGGTACAACAGTGTCAACCCGTACTATCTGTTGGCGTCTGAATGAAAAGGGACTGTATGGTAGGAGACCCAGGAAGACCCCACTTCTTACCCCGAGACATAAAAAAGCCAGGCTGGAGTTTGCCAAAACTTACCTGAAAATGCCTAAAACGTTTTGGAAGAATGTTCTCTGGTCAGATGAGACAAAAGTAGAGCTTTTTGGGCAAAGGCATTAACATAGAGTTTACAGGAGAAAAAAAGAGGTATTCAAAGAAAAGAACACGGTCCCTACAGCCAAACATGGTGGAGGTTCCCTGATGTTTTGGGGTTGCTTTGCTACTTCTGGCACTGGACTGCTTGACCGTGTGCGTGGCATTATGAAGTCTGAAGACTACCAACAAATTTTGCAGCATAATGTAAGGCCCAGTGTGAGAAAGCTGGGTCTCCCTCAGAGGTCATGGGTCTTCCAGCAGGACAATGACCCAAAACACACTTCAAAAAGCACTAGAAAATGGTTTGAGAGAAAGCACTGGAGACTTCTAAGGTGGCCAGCAATGAGTCCAGACCTGAATCCCATAGAACATCTGTGGAGAGATCTAAAAACGGCAGTTTGGAGAAGGCACCCTTCAAATATCAGGGACCTGGAGCAGTTTGCCAAAGAAGAATGGTCTAAAATTCCAGCAGAGCATTGTAAGAAACTCATTGATGGTTACCGGAAGTGGTTGGTCGCAGTTATTTTGGCTAAAGGTTGTGCAACCAAGTATTAGGCTGAGGGTGCCAATACTTTTGTCTGTCCCATTTTTGGAGTTTTGTGTGAAATGATCAATGTTTTGCTTCATTCTCTTTTGTGTTTTTTCATTTAAAACAAATTAAATGAAGATAATAATACTAAAGAATTTGTGTTTGCAATCATTTTCAGGAAGAAGATGAGTATTATCTGACAGAATTGCAGGGGTGTCAATACTGTTGGCCATGACTGTATATATAATGTACATATACATACACACATATACATACAGACACGAACATACATACGTTTACATACGTACATCCCACATATATCTTAGTGCATGTGTACATAATAATGAGATGTGCCTGTCTTGATTAGCTATGCAGAACGCCCCTAAGTCCCATTATTTGCCCTCTAGCAGTTAAGGTACCTTCACACGTAACGATATTGTTAACGATATCATTGCTATTTGTGACGTAGCAACGATATCGTTAATAAAATCGCTATGTGTGACAGCGACCAACGATCAGGCCCCTGCTGGGAGATCGTTGGTCGCTGAATAAAGTCCAGAACTTTATTTCGTCGCTGGACTCCTGCTGACATCGCTGGATCGGCGTGTGTGACACCGATCCAGCGATGTCTTCACTGGTAACCAGGGTAAACATCGGGTAACTAAGCGCAGGGCCGCGCTTAGTAACCCGATGTTTACCCTGGTTACCATCCTAAAAGTAAAAAAAAACAAACACTAGATACTTACCTACAGCCGTCTGTCCTCCAGCGCTGCGCTCTGCTCTCCTCCTGTACTGTCTGTGAGCCGGAAAGCAGAGCGGTGACGTCACCGCTCTGCTTTCCGGCTCACAGACAGTACAGGAGGAGACCAGAGAAGCAGAGCGCAGCGCTGGAGGACAGACAGCGGTAGGTAAGTATGTAGTGTTTGTTTTTTTTTTTTACTTTTAAGGTACCGTCACACTTAGCGACGCTGCAGCGATACCGACAACGATCCGGATCGCTGCAGCGTCGCTGTTTGGTCGCTGGAGAGCTGTCACACAGACAGCTCTCCAGCGACCAACGATCCCGAGGTCCCCGGTAACCAGGGTAAACATCGGGTAACTAAGCGCAGGGCCGCGCTTAGTAACCCGATGTTTACCCTGGTTACCAGCGTAAAAAAAACAAACAGTACATACTTACATTCAGCTGTCTGTCCCTTGCCGTCTGGTTCCTGCACTGAGTGCTGGCCGTAAAGTGAAAGTGAAAGCACAGCACAGCGGTGAGTCACACAGCGGTGACTCACCGCTGTGGCTGTGCTCTGCTTTCACTTTACGGCCAGCACTCAGTGCAGGAACCAGACTGCAAGGGACAGACAGCTGAATGTAAGTATGTACTGTTTGTTTTTTTACGCTGGTAACCAGGGTAAACATCGGGTTACTAAGCGCGGCCCTGCGCTTAGTTACCCGATGTTTACCCTGGTTACCAGTGAAGACATTGCTGAATCGGTGTCACACACGCCGATTCAGCGATGTCTACGGGGAGTCCAGCGATGAAATAAAGTTCTGGACTTTCTTCCCCGACCAGCGATCTCCCAGCAGGGGCCTGATCGCTGCTGCCTGTCACACTGGACGATATCGCTAGCGAGGACGCTGCAACGTCACGGATCGCTAGCGATATCGTCTAGTGTGACAGTACCTTTAGGATGGTAACCAGGGTAAACATCGGGTTACTAAGCGCGGCCCTGCGCTTAGTTACCCGATGTTTACCCTGGTTACCGGCATCGTTGGTCGCTGGAGAGCTGTCTGTGTGACAGCTCTCCAGCGACCAAACAGCGACGCTGCAGCGATCCGGATCGTTGTCGGTATCGCTGCAGCGTCGCTAAATGTGAAGGGGCCTTTAGAACTGCATATTTCCCAATTTTAGATATAAAGGACGCACATATTAAACCTTAGTGATTGCAGAGATTAGGAACAGAATTGTCAGGTGTTAGAATTGATCACACACTTTCGCCATTACAATATTGTCTTGAGAGCACAGACGGGGGGGCACCTTCGGAGAGTTTGTCACGTTTGTGTTTCCAGCCAGGACAGTTGATGGCTTGATTTATTGTAACCGGCATAGAAAGTACAGTGGAAAATAAAGATGTCTATTTTGCTTCACAGGAGGATCTCGCAGCGTGCGCTCAAGTGCCTCGTTCCTCAGCGCTTCCATTCAGGCTTCAGACTGGCCGACCCTTCAATTAGTTAATGAGACACAAAGACATTTTTATCATTGAGCTTTTGTGTTTTTAGATCTAGAATTGTGCGGCAGTAGGTGTCGCGCCGACCACACAGGAATATACTCCGTTGTAGCTCTCCCAGAAATTGCACGATTCCTTCTTAATCCATGTAAATTATGGGTTTCTTACTGGAACGGTGTCAAGTTTGGAAGGATGGCTCGCTCTTAATTAACTGCTCATGAAATAGTTCTAAATTGTGTTTAATTACTCTTTAGTAGGGCTCTGACCTCTTTCCATTTAGATGACATGGTTGTCAGAACGTTGTAGTCATATCTCAGAAAATGAAGTGTGCTGCGGTTTGTAATGCGTAGGAGGTCATAGGGGATATGGTGTAATGGTCCTAGGGTGGCTGCTGGATCCAGCCGCTGGAGATGCACCTAACCTTTACCATGTGCCTGTTTGCTCCTATAAATCTGATCTTTCCTCACTGAGGAGCCTTTTTATGACCAAGGCTTTTAACGTTTTTGCATCTTAGGACAAAAGTTTCTGATCCAGGTTTCTCCTTAGGTTTCACTTTTAAAATAATGTAATATATTCATTTATTCCATTAATCTTATTTATGTTGAGCTGGAGGCCAACACATGAAAAAAAAATTGTATATATTGTTTTTTTTTTTTTGTTTTTTTTTAAACTTGAGACTCCGTTCATATTGCTATAGGCTTTTTGTTTGGTTCATACGTCAGGAAAATCTCTTGCTGTATGTGCTGCACATAAATCCCAGGCTCCTGGACCTCTCCCATCTATTCTTGGTCTTTTTGAGAAGAACCTTTCAGGAAAGTATATTTTCATTTCTAGGAAGGGATACATTCTTCTTTTTACATGTATGAAGAAGAGGTGGCGTTCAATGTGCACAGCTCAGCAGTCCTTTTCATATGGAGATGGTCCTTCTTTTACTTTTCCATCTAATATGGCGGCAAGTTTTGAGAGGATAGGCTTTGGTAGAACATTATGAAGGTTAAGGTTGAAGGGATTCTCCTCGCTGAAGACAAATTTCTGAGGGCAGTCTGACTGCAGGTTACTGAACTGTGACAGTGTGGTGAGCACCCGGGAACGATTCCCCTGTATTTCTAACAGGAGTGGGCCGTCACGTGAAAGCAAGACTGTGATTTGCACAGATGTGGTCACATGCCGACTACATTCTCATCCTGTTCTCTCATTTAGGAGAATCGAGTGCATTGCATAATGTCTATGTTCTGCACAAAAAGTGACTGCAGACACATGTCTAGAGCTCAGAAAACCTTTCATTCCTTAATAAGATATTGTGAAATTGTGTGCTTGCATTTCCTGTTTACTTGGGGTCACCACTGTTACAAGTATTTGGGTCACACCTTGAGTGCCCCCTGAATTCTCCTGTATAAACACTGCTTTTTGGGAGGTTTGCTGCCGAATATATGGCATCTAATGAAGCATGCTGCCATTTCATGTGTTTTTTCTGTATGGCTATGGTTGCATGCACGACAACATTGAAAGGTCTCGATGTTGTAATCGGGCTTGGTAATATCATGATGTGCCGCCATGTTCTTCCAATCTTTGAACTTCTGGGCTCCCACTGAGTTCTCCTAGAACTGCTTTTTATAAATCAAGCCACAATTCTGTATTAACATTCACTTTTGCCATGCGAATGTTGTTAGTGCCACAGTTTTGGCCACTACCACACTGTGCACATATTTTGTATATCATGATAAATGAGCACTTTTCTCTGCTGTACCTTTTTGTTATATCGCCAGTTTCATACCAAGGCATAAAGAAGTCTATTGTATGATAGACTAAAAACCTTCCAATGGATGCTGTGTATATGGATGGATAGTTAACCAGACGCAATAACATAATTATATGGACACTAGTGTAAAACAACTGGTAAAGTGCCATATAGAAATTCTCTGCTGGCTCAAGATGCCACTCTCCCACCAGGGTCATGTACGGGCCATACAGTAATACGCTCTGGCCCCACGGGGCCATTTCAAGCCTTTTATTTATTTTATCTTTAGATTAGGGTACCGTCACACAGTGGCATTTTGATCGCTACGACGGCACGATCCGTGACGCTCCAGCATCGTAACAATATCGCTCCAGCGTCGTAGACTGCTGTCACACTTTGCAATGTACGACGCTGGAGCGATAATTTCATGACGTATGTGCGATGTAGAAGCCATTGGTTACTATGCGAACATCGTATACAATATCGTGCACACCTTTGTTACACCATGCGATCATGCCGCCACAGCGGGACACTAGACGACGAAAGAAAGTTTCAAACGATCTGCTACAACGTACGATTCTCAGCGGGGTCCCTGATCGCAGGAGCGTGTCAGACACTGCGAGATCGTAACTATATCGCTGGAACGTCACGAATCGTGCCGTCGTAGCGATCAAAATGCCACTGTGTGACGGTACCCTAACAGAGAAGAAAACATCAGTATTTCTGGTACTTGCCCTGCTACTTATTATTACATCCCAGCCTATTGCACAACATGTACTTTCTAAGCTCTCTAAGTAAGGGTACCGTCACACTATAACATTTCGATCGCTACGACGGTACGATTCGTGACGTTCCAGCGATATCGTTACGATATCGCTGTGTCTGACACGCAGCAGCGATCAGGGATCCTGCTGAGAATCGTACGTCGTAGCAGATCGTTTAGAACTTTCTTTCATCGCTGGATCTCCCGCTGTCATCGCTAGATCGGTGTGTGTGACACCGATCTAGCGATCTAGCGATGCGATCCAGCGATGCGTTCGCTTGTAACCAGGGTAAACATCGGGTAACTAAGCGCAGGACCGCGCTTAGTTACCCGATGTTTACCCTGGTTACAAGCGTTAAACTAAAAAAAAACAAACAGCACATACTTACATTCTGGTGTCCGTCAGGTCCCTTGCTGTCTGCTTCCAGCACTGTGACTGCCGGCCGTAAAGTGAAAGCAGAGCACAGCGGCTGTGCTTTCACTTTCACTTTACGGCCGGCAGTCACAGTGCCGGAAGCAGAGACTGCAAGGGACCTGACGGACACCAGAATGTAAGTATGTGCTGTTTGTTTTTTTTTAGTTTTACGCTTGTAACCAGGGTAAACATCGGGTAACTAAGCGCGGTCCTGCGCTTAGTTACCCGATGTTTACCCTGGTTACCCAGGGACCTCGGCATCGTTGGTCGATGGAGAGCTGTCTGTGTGACAGCTCCCCAGCGACCACACTACGATTTACCTACGATCACGGCCAGGTCATATCGCTGGTCGTGATCGTAGGTAAATCGTATAGTGTGACGGTACCCTAAGGAGACCTAACTGGAAATGTGTATGTATACAGTGGGGCAAAAAAGTATTTAGTCAGTCAGCAATAGTGCAAGTTCCACCACTTAAAAAGATGAGAGGCGTTTGTAATTTACATCATAGGTAGACCTCAACTATGGGAGACAAACTGAGAAAAAAAAATCCAGAAAATCACATTGTCTGTTTTTTTAACATTTTATTTGCATATTATGGTGGAAAATAAGTAAAAAAGGTGGCTACTTTGAAGAGCCTAGAATATGACATATTTTCAGTTGTTTCACACTTTTTTGTTAAGTATATTATTCCACATGTGTTAATTCATAGTTTTCCTGTGTGTGTGTGTGTGTGTGTGTGTGTGTGTGTATTTTTATTATTATTATTATTATACATTATATCTGGTTTACCCTGTAGCTTTATACAAAACCATTCTTTTTATTCCCCCAATGACGAAATGTATGTATCTATTGTCTTCGCTGTTTACTGCTTCAAGCAGAGAGCGAGAAACATACGGTAAATTAATTCTATTGATTGAAGCAGTGATTACGCACATACTGTAGGAGGACGCTTATAATTATAGAATCATGTAATTGTGCCTGGTTTGCATGGTAATTATCGTTTTGCTTTTCTGAAGATGTTGTTAAGCTCGGAAAGTTGAGCCTTGCTGCTGTTTGCCATTGGCTGTGCATTGCACATCGGTCTTGTTACACTTCGGCTTCTCTTCGCCGCCAGTCCTTTCCACACTCCCATCTTTAACTTCTCCAGGAGCATCCATGGGGACTTCATAAATATCACTTCCACAAGCATGGACGCAGACATGGAGCAGATTCCTGCTGTGAATTATTCATCACTTCTGCTCTTCCCTTCCCCCTCTCTCCATCTCTCTTCGCTAGTCGTCTTCCCTTCTACCAGTTGTCTCACTAAATGTCTTTGCCTCCCCTTCTCCAGCTGAAGGTTATTTGTTTAGTGATGTAAGGAAACCACATCCCACCATAAAATAGGCAGACGTTCATAAATAGCTTGCATCTGATGTGTCTAGTAAGTGTAACCATAGTAATCCAGACATTATAGCGCTGCTTACGTTCCGAATCCATAGGAATTCATTCGCGTGCCGGCTAGAAACATAGGAATGAAAATATCTTCAGATGTGTGACAGGCATAGGACATGGGAAGAGGTGGCTTTTTGGATAGTCTACTGTTAATGCTGATGTGGCACATTCTCTTATGTCTGGCAAAGTCCTACCTGTAGGAATATGTCCCCTTCTACCTATAGACATATGCTGTGTTTTAGCTTTGCCGTCAGAGGGCTTGGGTATAAGTAGGTCATTGATGATGACAGTGGTTACGTCACCCGCGTGAAAAAGTGAACGACCCCAAAGGTTTTTCTTTCTTTTAATATTTGATTTTTCATTCTCTCAGAGCTTATACAGTCAGATATTTAGTTGTGATTATTATTTATATATTGCCTATTATTTATTATTATTTTAAGCAGTCCCCAATGGACTTTTTATGGCGGCAGTTGTGTGAGCCTGCCTTTAGTCTCATATGTACCAGCCACCATGTTCATCATTTGTTAGCACCACCCTGTTGGGTCGTCTGCAGGTTGTGACCTGCCGGATCACTCCAATGTTTGCTGGGTAAGCCGGAAGTCACAACTCAATGTAAGTCTATGAGAGCCAGAACGAGGACCACATAGACTTATGTTGAGAACTTCGGACTGTTACGTCTGACCTCTGGTCAGTGAGAAGTTGCGGTCACAAAATCGGGACCGGAGCGGCCCTGGGAACAGCTGAAGACCACATAATAGTCTAACACTAGGGTCAGGGAACTTACGTACCACTCGGCACTGAAATAAAAAACTGCTGGAGTGCTGCTTTCCAGCATACCAGCAATAATCCGTGTGAGGGTGCCCAAATAATGGTGTTGCTTTTCGCCATACTGCTAGGGGTATTTGTGAACATATCCCAATTAGAAATTGTCAAGAAACTTTGAACTGCCCGGGTCCGCTAGGGTCTAGTAGGAACCCAGGATGTGTCTGCACAGATGTGAACCCTGCCCTTGTTCCACTTCCATGCAGGACCAAACTGGACGTTTAATCGGGATAGACGAATGTATTTTTTCTTTTTTAGCTTCTGTTTGTTTTTTAAATACCTGAGTATTTAATGGATTCTGAAGTTTGACTGTTGCATTAGTGGTCACAGTCGTTTAGAATACCGTCAATGTAAATGACGCTCGTGACCTTTACGTAGACGGTTTTGTTTTGCGGACATTCAGAAATGCCATAGTAACCTCACTAAGTGGCTGATCGTTTAACAGGTTGTGATGTGTTCCAGCAGGTGAGACGATGGCAGGCTTGTTGATATGGATGATCCGCTGTGTTCCTCTGCAATCCTTCCTAAGCATTGTGTGCCAGTGCGGTGAAGGACGCCGCTTACTAATTAAAAGAACTCATGTGCGGCCTCCAAAGGGCTCAGGAAGCGTTCATACATTTGTCAGCCTCTAGGACATTGAGGTCTCCTAGGACTTGTCCTGTCTGCCGGCTGCGTCTCTCACCGTTAGACTCTAATTACGGGACAAACAGTTGATATCATGGCCTCTTATGCAAATCAGTCCCACTGCTCATAGCAAAGAGGGGCATCCTGAGCTGCTGTTCTAGCACAGCCCTGCAAGTGTTTTCTGGGGTCCCCCATGGAGTAATCATCTCTCTGCACAGATTTAGCCCAGGAAATCTGAAGTGGAGCAAGCAAAAAATAAGAGAAATGGTGGCCGGTTAGTTTGTATCCAGCATGGACTCTCGTATGCGAAACACAGTAAGCTGCAAAAATAACGTTTTTAGAAGACTTTTAATTAATACAAATAAATTCTTTACTTGCGTGCGGTTTACTTTACAGTGGCTTTAAGACCCTTAGTATATAAAAACCCTCTAATTTAGCAATCTGTTTTGATATGAGTGCTATGTGTTGAGTTAATTACCTAATCCCTGTTGGTAGGTATTAAAGGTTTAATACTTCGAATCTGCTGTAATATCTAGAAGTTGATCTGATCCTGCATTGTCGTTGAGCACACTATGGTTTCCCAGTTTGTAATCCTCTCAAAATCACACCAGTTAATGACTAAATATTTAGCAAAATGTGATGATGACCCTAAAGTAGGGTTTTTCTTGCACGTACTATATGCAACCCATATGACCACCATCCATGTTCTCACGAGCCTCACATTTTATCCTGGGCCTACTACCACCACCGCCTGTTGTATATTCCTACACAGCCAGAAATACAATCTCTGCATTTGGGATTATAGCACTTATTCCTTTGCCATTGTAGAGAAGCCTTTACATATGTAACTGGTAAGACTAAGGGTACCGTCACACTATAACATTTCGATCGCTACGATGGTATGATTCGTGACGTTCCAGCGATATCGTTACGATATCGCTGTGTCTGACACGCAGCAGCGATCAGGGATCCTGCTGAGAATCGTACGTCGTAGCAGATCGTTTAGAACTTTCTTTCATCGCTGGATCTCCCGCTGTCATCGCTAGATCGGTGTGTGTGACACCGATCTAGCGATCTAGCGATGCGATCCAGCGATGCGTTCGCTTGTAACCAGGGTAAACATCGGGTAACTAAGCGCAGGACCGCGCTTAGTTACCTGATGTTTACCCTGGTTACAAGCGTTAAACTAAAAAAAAACAAACAGCACATACTTACATTCTGGTGTCCGTCAGGTCCCTTGCCGTCTGCTTCCAGCACTGTGACTGCTGGCCGTAAAGTGAAAGCAGAGCACAGCGGCTGTGCTTTCACTTTCACTTTACGGCCGGCAGTCACAGTGCGGGAAGCAGACGGCAAGGGACCTGACGGACACCAGAATGTAAGTATGTGCTGTTTGTTTTTTTTTAGTTTTACGCTTGTAACCAGGGTAAACATTGGGTAACTAAGCGCGGTCCTGCGCTTAGTTACCCAATGTTTACCCTGGTTACCCAGGGACCTCGGCATCGTTGGTCGCTGGAGAGCTGTCTGTGTGACAGCTCCCCAGCGACCACACTACGATTTACCTACGATCACGGCCAGGTCATATCGCTGGTCGTGATCGTAGGTAAATCGTATAGTGTGACGGTACCCTAATGCACACCACACGCTGCATCAAGGTTTCAATCAGAATCCCAGAGAAAAGGATTGTACCTGAAGTCCTGACGGAGCAACGCACTATTATGAGGCCGAGGAGTCACTTTAACCTCTGTGTCGACACTGTTCATCTTTTTAAGATTTAAAGGGACTCTGTCAGCACAGAATGACGGTTCACCAAGTACAGGTGCATCATGGTGAGGCCAATCATTTATATCTGCCTTCCTACCTGCGTGGTTTCCATCCATCTCCACCCTACACTGGCTCTGAAGCTAGACCTGTCAATGAAAGAGAGAGGAAGAAATGCACACAGATGGGGATTGACCCCGCCATGAAGCACCGAGCGTCGGGACTTAGTTAGAACAGTTATTCTGTGCTGGCAGTCCCTTTAAAAAACGTGACAAATAATGTTTTTGCTCTCTTCTGAAAAAATGAAACATTGCCAGGACTGAAACGATACGAAAACTAAAGTGACCCAGTCACGGGTTTGTCGGATTCCTGTCCTTCATGGATTTCTGACAAACCAAGCAATGCAGGGCTCAGTGGAGAATGTGTGAATCTATCCTAAGTGATTCTCATCTCTCTTATTGCTTTCAAGAATCTTACGGCTATGTTCCCATGTGTGCTATTTCTCCCCTGAATTTTTAGTGCAGGTCTATGCACCAAGCGCACAAGTTACTTGCTGTGTTTATTGCTTTTCTGCTGCATTCTTTTGGTGTTTTGCCCTTTTTATGCATTTTTTAGTGTCAACTTGAAGGTTTTTTTGTACAGAATTACCTATTATTTAAATCTTCCCTTTGTTACATTACTTTTTTTTTTAACGTCATTGTCCCCCCCCCCCCATAGCACGATCTGTTTTAAAACTGATAGATATCTTGCAATGTTCACACTGGCCACTGTGCCTTGTATAGATTCTAACTTCCTGTTTCAAGAAACAACCCATGTACATTGCCACAGTGAATAGACTTTGACCCTTTTTTTTTCTATTGAAGCATCCAATGTATGTGTGAAGGGATGGAGAGCGAGGGTGGTCAGGTGTGACATTGCCTATCTTTAGCCACCTTCTATAAAGGTGTTAACTGTTATTGTAATCCTGCCTCTGCTGACAATGTGGATATGGACCCTTACTAAAACCTTTGAAATGACTGGAAGAATGGATCTAAAAAATCTCCAGTACCCACTGTGAGTTGCGGGATTTGATTTTTTTTTTTTTTATAATATTTTCACACTGCTCAAAAAAAAAATAAAGGGAACACTTACACAACAGAATATAACTCCAAGTAAATCAAGCTTCTGTGAAATCAAACTGAACACTTAGGAAGCAACACAGTTTGACAATCAATTTCACATGCTGTTGTGCAAATGGAATAGACAACAGATGGAAATTTATTGGCAATTATCAAGACACACTCAATATAGGAGTGGTTCTGCAGGTGGGGACCACAGACCACATCTCAGTACCAATGGTTTCTGGCTGATGTTTTGGTCACTTTTGAATGTTGGTTGTGCTTTCACACTCGTGGTAGCATGAGACGGACTCTACAGCCCACACAAGTGACTCAGGTAGTGCAGCTCATCCAGGATGACACATCAATGCGAGCTGTGGCAAGAAGGTTTGCTGTGTCTGTCAGCGTAGTGTCCAGAGGCTGTAGGGGCTACCAGGAGACAGGCCAGTACACCAGGAGATGTGGAGGGGGCCGTAGGAGGATAACAACCAAGCAGCAGGACCGCTACCTCCACCTTTGTGCAAGGAGGAACAGGAGGAGCACTGCCAGAGCCCTGCAAAATGACCTCCAACAGGCCACAAATGTACATGAGTCTGCACAAATGGTTAGAAACCGACTCCATGAGGATGGTCTGAGTGCCCGACGTCCACAGATAGGGGTTGTGCTCACTGCCCCCATGACCCAGTCTGCCTAGTGCAGTCGAAACACGTAGACTGGGTCATGACACTTACTCATGAGTAAGACTGCCTAGTGCAGTCGACTGGGTCATGTCGACCATGTACATTTTTCTTTTGTATGCACTATAATTTCTTTTGAAAAAGAAAAGGAAAATCCAGTCCTGTTGAGCCGGACTCCAGTTTTTTCTATTTTCCTATATTTTTGCTACGACAGACCTTTTGCAGCATCTCATAGTTCCAGCAAAGTGGATGGGTTTATAGAAATCTCATGCAAACTGTGCTTTTTTTCTGCAACGTAAAATGACCTGCAGTGCGTGTTTTTACATCCATAACCTGTCATTGTTTCTTGTGGGTACGCTGAGGTTACTGTGCAGATTTCCCCCCCTAGACTTGCATTAGATGCAGAAAATCCACCAGTAAAAATATGCATATCCTCTTTTCGTGCGGAAAAGCACTAGGAAGCCCATGTAATCCCCTCACATGACGGCATCAGTTACGTTTCTCAAAGTATCAAAAACACAGCATATCAAAATGAGACTGATTTCCTGCAAAAGAAAAAAAACTCTATGCATCTTTCTTAATTGGGAATCCTACCTACTAATTCAGTTACTGGTACATATGGGCCCAGCTTCCAGTATCTGCGTGGTTTGGTCATATGTAAGATGTTTGGATACATATATCTCATGTTCATTGTACGTGCATCTCCTGGCCTGAAAATGCGCCACCTTCTAGTGATTTTCTATCTCGTCATGGTGTTGGCGAGATTCTGCTGGGCAAACAATCTGTTCTTTTCTGATCGGATAATTGTAGTCTTTGTGCGGCCCAGTAATGTGAAGTGGAGCAGATGGGTGTGTGACCTGTGGGGCTGCCTTTCCTGGGATAGGGGTCCTATTTCTGAATGGTGTGTTATTTGAACTGTGGATGTCAGAGGAGGTCACCGCTGTGTAATGTATACCGCCCTACTGCCGAGCAGCACGTACCCAGCCCGGCCGGGGCATCTGGCCCAGCACAGATTTCCAGTAACGGCCACTTGTGACCAGAAAGCTGCAAATCCGGTGGACATATGTCATCGCACTACGACGCTCGTGAAACACATTAAGATGGTATTCTCGAATATGAACACATTACACTGTGTCTTTGTTGCCACCGGTGTGATAAATGCTATGGAGGATGTAATATGACTGCTTCTTAGACTATACCCGCATTAGGTGTCGTTTTCTTGCGTTGATGAAGCAGTAACAATAGCCATTGCTATATTTTCTTACCGCTAGTGACGAATTTATAAGGCCTCATTCACACGTCAGGATTTTACATCAGTGCCGAAACCAGGAGTCGATCTTACCGGGAGAAGCTATAAGTGAGAGGTTGTCACCTGTTCTGTGTTTTAGGGATACAAATACTGATGTGTGAATGAAGCCTAAGACCGAAGTAATTACGGTACGTCTTCTCCTGTCGGTAGGCAGCGACTACCAAGGAGCATCCTGCAACAAGTGTTTTTGTTGATTTTATTAATTAGCCATGGTCTGTTTGCCACCTTAATGGAGAGGAGAGTTCAGTAGTGTAATTACCCGCCTGAGTCTGTAGTGTCAGAATGACAGCTGAACGTCTATCGGGGGATGGGTGAGAACCTCTCGTAGAAGGGTCCTGTGGCTCTAACCTACCACTGTTCTATTGAAACCTACAGTCTACAAAGGACAAATAATATTTTCACGTCGGGTTTTGCTGTCCTCTTGTACTTTGTTTTAGTCATCATTACTGTTTGCTTTATTATACGGACACTTCGCCTTTGGTTGACCAACATTTGCCAGAGGAGAAACGTGGGCTTAATAAAATGTATCCAGGGGTGACGAATCACCGTTCAACTCTGGAGCCACTTTGTTTTTTATTTTTTGTTATTTTTATACATTAATAGATGTAAAATAAATAAATTAAATTGTCCCCAGCAGCAAACTTCTAGATGCATTGGCCACCTGGCTCCTGAGACTTGTCTGTCCCTGGCTTATATTTTATTTTAGAATTTTATTAATAGGGATTGGGGGATCATCCTCTAGGACCCACGGTCATCTTGAGCGTGCACAGAAAGCTGCCCATCAGTGGTATGGGTGGGATTATACAGAGCTCAGCATTCAGAGCACTGCTAATCTTCAGCAGATAAAACCGTGTTTGTCTCAAAACTACAGCAAGCAGCCCAGTAAGTGACACATTGCTGCAATCCGGGTCTCTGTCCCTACGTCATGCTGCTCTCAGATAGGGTAACACAAAACTGGTGGCAGATTCCATCATGTTAGCATGGATAGAAGTTTAATTGCTTGTAATTCATGACTGACAACATTTAACATTACTTTTATTTTCTGTACATTTATCCTAATCCTTTATCAGAATTTGATTCAGTTTTCACTATAAAAGATACATTAGAAATAAGCTATCCAGCGCTTATAATAAAATTCTTCAATATTGAACCATTGTTAGTTACTTTTTTCAGTGGTTTGAGTCATAGAAGACCTTTTCCTAGATCCGAAGCTAAGGAGAATCTCTGTATAAATGTTTCTATGCCTGTGCAGTAATGCAGATTATATGAAATGTATTACAATCACAATGTTTTGTTAAGAATTCTAGTTGTTGGTCTTCAGAATACAGAAAGTATTGAAGTATCATAATATTTGCGCACTATTGCCCCTCGCTTAATAATGTGATAATACAGCCAGAAGCTGGTGCGGAAGGCATATGGTCTGCATTACACGCGGAGATGGAGAACGGGTCAGACTTGTTTGCTTTGTCTAATTAATACATACTTAATTAGGGCATCTTAATTATCACTTGGAGAACTCGGGAACTCGCATCTAATCTGGTGACATATGGGAGAGGATAGATGTGACATTCTAATAAAACCGAATAGCGAGTAACTTGGCTTGAAATGTACCCGCCACATGATGTGTGACTGGGCGCCATGGGCAGTGCCAGGCACCTACCGGGGGGGAATCTGGACTCGTGCGGAGTCTTGCCTATAGTCGTTACTATTTGTAGTAATTCAAAACTTGAGCTTACATGTAGTAGGGAAGTTGTGAGAATCCACCCCCTCTTGGTTAGCTGTCCTGCAGTGATTTACGTGATTACCGCTGCAGCTAATCACTTGCTTTAGGGTATGTGCGCACGTTGCAGATTTCCTGCAGATCCGCAGCTTCTTTTTTTTTTCGGCGCAGAAACGCTGCAGATCCGCAAGTGATTTACAGTATAATGTAAATCAATGGCAACAAAAAAATGCTGCGCTGATGGTGCGGAAAAATCTGCATGGAAAACGCAGCTGATTCAAAAAGGGACCATGTCAATTGCAGATCTGCTGCGTTTCTGCACCCATTCCAGAATAGAAATCTGCAGGGGTAAAAAAGGAAGAAATCTGCACATACCAAAAAAAGGCGCCAATTCTGACCTGCGTCTTCTGCCAAGAAATTTAGAATCTGCACAGAAAATTCCACAGTCAAATCTGGAACGTGTGCACATAGCGTTAATGGTGACGGTCCAACCATGGTGGTGTCACTACGAATGCCAGTGATTGGCTTCGGTGGTCTCTTGCCCCATTGGCTAAGAAAACCCAATGGGACAACTACAAGTTGCCTGTTATTTTTTTCATTGTACCGTTTTTTTACCTTAAAGGTATGTTCACCCGTTGCGTTTTTTGCCACGTAAGACGCAGAATTTTACATATCATGTATTTTTACATGTCCATTTTTTCAGCAATGTTTTTCTAATGAATGGGGGCAAAACCGTGAGTCTTTTTTATGCCACTTTTTTCTACCAAGACAGACCATTTTCATGCAGAAAGATCTACAGCAAATACCCAATGTGTGCCCTAAGAAAATTTGGGATTTTAATATCATGACTTGTTTATATGATCTAATATCTGTGGGATTATTCTTATGAAGAACGTCTGTCTGATTTAGTTAAGCATTTTTTTTTTTTTTTGGAGCTCGCTCCTAATTTAGCGTTTATGCTATATGGCTATATATAACCTGAACAATGCCATTGTCCCTTTATAGAGCTGATAAAATCAATAGATGAAAATGATATTTTAAGCTCTCGGCGTAGTGAAAGCTTCCTGCCCGTACTTACACTGATTTTATTGTTGCTGGATGGAGCCTTGTTCGTCAGTTTGAGTAATGTCCCCTCTCTGTAACCGCCAGGTTGCCATGGAGAAGCCAGAATAGAAAGGTTTAGCTAAACAAACAGCATCTTGATCTTCCTTACCCTCCTCCAAATGCACGGCCACTTCATTTCCTCCTTATGTCACCCTTGACTTCAAGCAAAAAAAAATTACTCAGTCTTTAATGTACCATATGTATTTTTTCATTATTGGTTCTGGATGGTGATCAGTGGCATTTATAGTGTGTGTTTTTTTTTTATGACGATACTTCATTGTATGGAACAAATACTGAATGGTATGGAAAATAAGTTACCGCAGAATGAAACCGGAAAATATTCCTTAAGGGTATGTGCACACGTTTCGCGTTTTTTTTTGCTATAAAAACTCATTAAAAATGCATACATTATGCATCCTATCATTTAGAATGCATTCTGCATGTTTTGTTCACATGATGCGTTTTTTTCCGCGAAAAAAAACGCATCGCGGTAAAAAAAGCAGCATGTTCATTAATTTTGCGGATTTTCTACGTTTTTCCCGCCATTCTATGCATTTGGAAAAAACGCGTCAAAAACGCATGAAAAAAAAAAAAACGCATGCGGATTTCTGGCAGAAATGTCCGTTTTTTTGTCAGGAAAATTTCTGCACGAAATCCTGACGTGTGCACATACCCTAAAGTTTGAAAATTGCTAATTTTTAAACGTTTTTGTTAAATTTATGATATTTTTTATGAATAAATGCAAAACGTATCAACCTAAGTTTACCATTATCATAAAGTATAACGTGTCATCAAAAAACAGTCTCAAAATCACTGGGATATGTTGAAGAATTCCATTACTACATAAAGGAACACTGGTCAGATTTTTTTTTTAAAATATGGCCCGGTCACTAAGGCTACTTTCACACTAGCGTTTTCTGCAATCCGTCACAATGCGTCGTCACAAAGTGCTTGCAGGATGCGTTTTTTCCCCATAGACTTGTATTAACGACGCATTTGCGACGGATTGCCACACGTCGCATCCGTCGAGCGACGGATGCGTCGTGCTTCTGCGGACTTGTCGGGAGCAAAAAACGCTACATGTAACGTTTTTTGCTCCTGACGGACCGCTTTTTCCGACCGCGCATGCGCGGCCGGAACTCCGCCCCCACCTCCCTGCACCTTACAATGGGGCAGCGGATGCGCCGGAGAAATGCATCCGCTGCCTCCATTGTGCAATGCGTTCAACGCTAGCGTCGGAATCTCCCTGACGCATTGCGACGGGGAGATTCCGACGCTAGTGTGAAAGAAGCTTAAGGGGTTAAAAGGAAGTGTGTGTATAATATTAATAAATGTGTTTGTGTATATAATATTAATAAATATGTGTGTATGTAAATAATATTATATATATATAAATATATATCTATATCTATCGATCTTGCAATTTTTAAGCTTTTTTTTATTTCCCGGTTTTGAGAAATTCACATGTAAATTAGTTGCAATGATCAGACTCCATCTAATGAGATTAAACATCTAATGAGCATGTGCAAAGGTGATTGTGAGTGGTGGGAGAAGAGGGTCCGGTGTGACATTGCCTGTTGTGATTGGTTGATCCTAGGATGTCTGCTGTCACCTTTCATTGCGATCCTATCTCATGATAAGGATGACGCTCAGTCTCCGCCAGATAAATAACAAAGTCTATGTATAGGATGCGGTGATTCCGCATGGCTCAGTGAATCACCGCGTGTACAGAAAGGGGGCAGCGCTTTGGACGGAGCTCCATCCAGAGCACTGCCAATCCGTACCGTGGAAACATACCATTAAAATAAAAATTCATGTAACAAAAATTCTGCTGTAAACAAAAGGTAACTTTCTGATTATAGCATCTCTTCATAAACAGTCCCAAAAGCAAATTAACCAGCACATCTGCCTCGTAAAATACCAGAGTTTGAGGGTGCTGGGTGGAATTGTTGTTGGGGGTTGTCAGTTTTCCCGGCCCCCAATCTACCTTAGTTGTAGCCGCTTTGGCACAGTGGTCATGGTTTTCTTGCTGCAGTTCCTGTGCCAGACAATACATAACTGTCAATTAGCCATAAGAAGGCCCTGCTGTCCTGTCCTCCTCTGATATACAGCAACAGATAGCTGTCTACATAGATGTAAAAATAACAAATAACCTGATCAATGACTGGCAGAATCACTGCCACCTCCAATAGATTTAACCTGTTCCTTCCTAGAGCGCATGTATTGCAGACCCGATTGCTTTATGTCAGGAACATTAGTACATACCATTTATACAGTATAATGGCGGCTTAGGCTAGTTTCACATTTGCGTTAAAAAACCTAGCTTTTTTAACGCAAACGCATGTGGTGCAAAAAACGCATGTAAACGCGTTAAAACGCTGCGTTTTTTAGACGCATGCGTTTTTGCATGTGGTAAAAAAAGTGGCGTTTTGACGCGTTTACATGCGTTTTTTCCCTGCGCTTGCGTTTTTGAAACGCATGATGAGAAGTGTGTGACAGATGCCAATCATCAAAATCAACTAGAAAACCCACTATAAACAGAAATAGCTAGGGTTAGGGTTAGGATCCCTAGTAACCATAGGGATCCTAACCCTAACCCTAGGGATCCTAATCCTAACCCTAGGGATCCTAATCCTAACCCTAGGGATCCTAACCCTAACCTTAGGGATCCTAACCCTAACCCTAGGGATCCTTAGGGTTAGGATCCCTAGGGTTAGGATCCCTAGGGTTACCAGGGATCCTAACCCTAGGGTTAGGGTTGGGGGGTGGCTTAGTGTGTATTCTTGTGTTTTTCTATTGAAACGCATGCGTTTACATAGACAGAAATGCGTGTTGTTTTTTTTGCGGCAAAAAAACGCAGCTAGAAATTACTACAGGTTGCATTTCCGCAACAAAACGCAAGCATAGAAACGACGCATGCGTCTGCAAAACGCGGCAAAACGCATGCAAAAAACCGCGTGCGTTTTTAATGTTAAGTATAGAAAAAAACGCATGCGTTTTTTTGCGCTAAAACGCAGCGGCAAAAAAGGCAAATGTGAAACCACCCTTACCTGTCATTAGATTCATGCTGCCCGAAGCCCCAGCAGGATGAATCAGTCTGGCTGTGCGACTGCCGCCAAGTATCTCCTTCTCTGATCTGTTGCAGCTTGTTATATATTTTGGAATAAAGACTGGATTTTTACAAGGGTCTCTCTGGTGTCTCAGATATCTTTTGGATTTATTAAAACATACATGTCAGGACTTGTGACAGCTTCTCTTTAAAGATAGTCAAATATGTTTTTTATTTTGAAATGCAAAATGTTCCTCGCTAGCTGCATTCCTCAACATTGACATTGTAACACTGAGAAGGAAAAGCCCTAGAATTAAGCATGCTATCAGTTGGGTTGTGAATGGCTGTCTGCAGGAGTATTCTACCATACTGAAGGCACGTGGGCACACAAATCATCAAGATCTGCTGCTGGCAGCTCCTTTTGCAATTGCCAGCCAGTGACATCCCTGATGGCAGACAGGTCCAGAGATGCTGCAGACTGTATCTGGACATCAGCCACACAGGCTGCTCACAGTAGCACGGGCAACTTGTGGCCTGGCTTTACCATGTGAAAAATCAGCTCTTGGGACACTTTGGAGAAACGGCCTTTGAAAACTGGACATTATAAGAAGACATCAGCACAATATTGTGCTTCGAGTCAGACATCCATCTACAGGTTTTCCATTGACCTCTTGCCACAACTCTCAAAGTCTATCATGGTGCACAGCAATCCTGCAATGGAGGTCTATCCTCTTTCGTGATGAGTCCTGCTTTGGTCTTGGATGCAATGAGAACACTGGTATACAGTGATTTTGGTGCCAACAATGTCTGAACGGTTTTATATTAAGTTTATGATGCTGATTAAGAATTTGACTTTGGTTTTGCCAGATTGGCTCTAGCTTTTTGAGATTTGTAATAATTTCAGTAGAATTCTGGCTTTTAGAGCATTGTAAGCCTACAAATTGAAATATAAAATAATTATATGGGATATTTCTTTACCTAAGACACGGCTAAAGTAAAGAGTCAAAAGACAGACCAAGAGATATTGCGCTTATCACTCACAAGTCCATTGGTGGAATGCATTATTTCCATGGATGAATTATATCAAAACATTTTTAATGATTTTTTTTTTTTAATTCACCACCCTCAAAATATTCCAAACCCATTCAAAAACCTTGGCACCTGATTTTTTTTTTTTTTGTAATTCTTTTGTGGATCTGCAGACCATGTGGGCAACACCATTAATGGAAATCTGTCACCAGGTTTTTGCTATTCCATCTGGGAACCACATAACATAAGGGTAAAGACCCTGATTCTAGTGATGTCACTTATTGAGCTGCTTGCTGCAATTTCCATAAAGTCACTGTTCTGCAGAACTAGCCGTTATCTGGATGCTGAGCTCTGTATAATCTCACAGCACCACTGATTGGTAGCTTTCTGCCCATGTACAAAGTACAGAGAAAGGAGCCAATCGGAGCTCAGGAATATGGAGGACTACATGGCAGCAGGTTTACTACTTCTTTAATGATCTCCTGCTGATAAAACTGTGATTTTTATTTCAAAATTTCACTAAGTAGCCTAGTTAGACCTCATTCAGATGTCTGTTTTTCTCGTACAAGTGTGGTCAGTGTTTTTCACAGATATCCCTTATACCAGGGGTGTCAAACTGCATTCCTCGAGGGCTGCAAACAGGTCATGTTTTCAGGATTTCCTTGTACTGCACAGGTGATAATTTAATCACCTACACAAATAATGAGTTGGTGATTAAATTATCACCTGTGCAGTACAAGGAAATCCTGAAAACATGACCTGTTTGCAGCCCTCGAGGAATGCAGTTTGACACCCCTGCCTTATACCTAGTACAGTTTTTTTTTCTTCGGACCAAGTGTTCTATACTAAATTGCGGAGACATGTCCGATATACATCCAAGTGTTGGATTGACAGCAGAAATGCAAGTTCATGGGTCCATTAAAAAAAACAAACCACTCAGATGCCGTCCATACATATACTTTCCATTGTTCGCTGACTGGCAAAAAAAGTTATTTTCTATGTATTAGAGAAAAACTGATGAAATTCTTGACAATACTCGATGTCACTCTGACGAAAATCAATGACGAATCACGGTCTGTTTTTCTTGCATGTGAAAAAACCTGATGTCTGATTGAGGCCTAAGTGACACATCACTGGAATCGCGGGCCCTGACTCTACATTTTGCTACTTTCAGATTAAAGAGAACCTGTCATCAAGTTATGCATATTAAATGAAAGGTACGGCCTATCTGAATTTATGGAGATTGACCTCGCAGTGGTAGCCGCGCATGTGCAGATTGACCTCCAGCAGTCTTCAATACAATGGCATCTGCATGTGCAGATTGAGATCTTGGCTCGTCTGTGCATGTACCAGCAGCGGTGCCATTTTCTTGAAGTTTGCCAGGAGATCAATCTGTGCAAGTCCAGTCCACGACTAGGATGGCGCAGGCGTGAAATTTAAGTTAGGAAGCGGTGAAAAACAGACGCAGCAGAGGGTCTGTGGCAAAGCCGTTTTTCAACACTATGCTAGGCCCACATGTTCCGCATGCTTCTGTGAGCAGCCTGTGTGGTCTAACCATGCCATCATGGCCTGCAGCCTCTCCAGACTTGTCTCCCAGCGAGCGATAGATCGGCAATTGCAAAGGGAGCCGCCAGCAGTGGATCTTGATGAATTGTGTACCCAAGCGCATTCAGCATGGTGGAAAATTTATCAGACAACCACTAAAAACCTCATAGCATGCAAAGCCGTGTAAGCGTGTTTATTTCTGCGTGACACTTGATGTTTGGAAAAGTTTTTTGATTATTTGCATATCTAACATTTCTATCGATCCTGTGATTTTCGTAACTCTTACTTTTCCTTCTTCATGTATTTTAAATGTTGAGGAGTATATATATTTGCCCTTTTAGTAATTGTACTTTCTGTGAAGATATATACCGTAATAAGCCTTTAATGGGTTATTTTTTTGTTGTTGGAGAAGTTCAGTTTGAAGTTTGTTTTTTTGCGTGCTTAGAACAAACAGGTTAATAAAATTGTATTATTTTAAAGGCTAGTCCCTGCCTTTTTCCAATTTACCATCTGTGACTAATTACCCATAGATGGTCGGCCGGCGAAAGGCATGAGCCCAGCTCTGCTCTTGCCAATGTGAAATCAGCATATATTGTCTGCACGGAATTCTAAAGATACATGTCTTTCCAATGGCCAATATAATAGACATAAATTACCATTCTAAATAAATGCGGTATTTGTTTTACGTTGCTGTTAGTAGGGTTGTCATATAGTATGTTCCGCGAGTAACCTAGTAGTCTTTAGAATGCAATAAATTCCGCCTGTAATTTTTGATCTCCTGTAGCCATGTAATCCTTTGTGTAAATCCTAGAACAAATCATACACGCTAGCTACATATTGGTAGGGTTTGCCAGTAGTCTGCTCGACTGTCCTCATTGTATACAGGGCTAATATATTATGGTCTTTGACCATCCTCACCACCACCTCGATTTTGTGGACTTTATGACCAGACCTATGTGAAGGTCTCGCAAGTCTTATTAAAGTAGCCTTTTTATTCCTCTTCGTTCTGTCTGCAGTTAAACTGATATTGAATGTTACCCTTCTGTCACTGGGGACAGATACCCTTAGGGATTCTTATTTCCCTTTGTTCTCTGCTTGTGTTATAGAGGAGTTGGGAAAAACTCCTGGCGCCAATTCTCCAATGAATTTTCATGGATGGTCTCCTCCACATGAGACAGGATGAGACTCTTTTCTTGAAAGTCCGTTAAAGGGCTGATGGACAGACATACAAGGCCACACTGCAGGGGTTATGGGGTTGGTTTTTTTCACACATTGTTTTTTTTTTTTTTTTAAAAAAAGGGTAAAAGGCTCCTTGGGTCATGATATTTATCCTCAAGGATGGGTCAGTGTAGTAAAACTTTATAGTCTTTTTCTGTTTGCGAACTTTTGGTTCATTTAGTGTGAAGTCTTTATTTTAGTCCTCTAGCATAGCCTATTTTTCATTCTACTTATCAGCAATGCTTGAAGGACTTGTGTTGTACTTGCCATAAATCACATAAATGTATGTGGTTAGGTCATAGGATGAGGCGCTTAGTCGTGCTCACTGAGTCATACCGCAATGGTTATTCCAGATACTAGAGACTTGTAACATGTGCTAATATACTGAGACGTTATGGATAACCTGCGTGTTACTTTTTATTTATTCTTTGTAAAACCCTGTTCTATTCTGTACTACTTTCCGGAAAGTGGATTGTAAATTCTACCAGGGCTAGAACATCATGAAATTATATATAACTACCCCACCTAAAATACTGTAACATGTGACCAAGTGCCTGTTTGAGAGGTTATATATCTTGCGATCGGTATGTTTCTGTAGTGTGGGAGGAAATGTGTGCCTAGAGAAAATATGTGGTTAAAGTTCCATCATAATATTACTGTTAGGGAAAAATGTAGCCATTTATAACACAGAAATATAGAAACAATCTGAGAAACCCTGATGACTTGTGTAGGAAAGATATTCTTCATAGCATTAGATGCATTTAAAAAGGTCCCTTATTCTTTCAATAGGCTCCACAATCATGGGGAAGACTGTTGACTTGACAGTTGTCCAGAAGGCAGTCATTGACACACTCCAGAAGGAGGGTAAGACACAAAAGGTCATTTCTAAAAAAGCTGGCTCTTCACAGAGTGCTGTATCCAAGCATATTAATGGAAAGTTGAGTGGAAGGAAAAAGTGTGGTAGAAAAAGGTGCGCAAGCAACCAGGACAACTGCAGCCTTGGAAGGATTGTTAAGAAAAGGCCATTCAAAAATATGGAGGAGATTCACAAGAAGTGGATTGCTGCTGGAGTCATTGCTTCAAGAGCCACCACACACAGACGTATCCAGGACATGGGCTACAAGTGTCGCATTCCTTGTGTCAAGCCACTCATAATAATAATCTTTATAATAATAATAATCTTTATTTTTATATAACGCTAACATATTAGGCAGTGCTTTGCAGTCATTATCATCACTGTCCCCAATGGGGCTCACAATCTAAATTCCCTCAGAATTTAGACCGCTGTCTGTCCCCGGCGCTCTGCTTCTCTGCTCTGGCTGTGAGCGCCGGGCAGCCGGAAAGCAGAGCGGTGATGTCACTGCTCTGCTTTCCGGCCGCTGTGCTCACAGTCAGAGCAGAGAAGCAGAGCGCCGGGGACAGACAGCGGTAGGTAAGTATGTAGTGGTTGTTTTTTTAACTTTTACGATGGTAACCAGGGTAAATATCGGGTTACTAAGCGCGGCCCTGCGCTTAGTAACCCGATGTTTACCCTGGTTACCGGCATTGTTGGTCGCTGGAGAGCTGTCTGTGTGACAGCTCTCCAGCGACCAAACAGCGACGCTGCAGCGATCGACATCGTTGTCGGTATCGCTGCAGCGTCGCTGTGTGTGAAGGTACCTTAAGTTACATTTGACTTGAGACCATACATCCCCTTTGTTAGTCTGTTAACACCAAATTGTGATAAAATCTGCAGGGTCAGTGTACAAGTTGCAGTTTTTTCGCTTTTTTCTTCTGCACAAATTTGTCACAAAACCTAAAGAATTTCCTAGTACCAGCAAAATAAAAGATTACTGACGTCTCATGCACACCTTGCTTGTATTTTCCTTGCAGATTTAGATCTACATCCTGTCAATTCTTTCAGCGTTTGCTGCAGTTTTCATCCATACAAAAAACATGGTAAAAACAAACTATTTATGCAGCGTTTTTTGTGCCAAGAGATGCAGTAAAACTGTTCAAGAATTTCTTCTGCAAAAACCCGAACAGTGATTCTGTGATAACATTCTCAAAAGAAAAAGTTTATGGCCAGTGTAAGCCAGTCGCAATAGGTTTTCCTGCCCTCATAAACTGGGCATTGACTTTAGGTAGCTGTCAGCTGAACGGTTATTGCATGGACATATATCTCTCACGTCTCCTCCATACACAGGAAAGCTAGACCACGAGAGCCACGGCCAGAAGCGCCTAATCTCCCTGCTGAATAAAAGAATTGGGTGTTTGAGTTCCCGCGTTCCTTATGGACATTGACCTAATCTGGCGGGGGACCCCCATACACATTAGATGTTTGCCCAATCCTGACAAAATCTAGTTCAGTTAACTAATGTGTATGGGGGTCTATAATTCTAGATATGACAACTTTTTAAATAATTTTATCAATGGCATTTGTGTATGACAGCGGCCGGGCTGCCGTGTGCGCGGCGGGGCTTCCGTGTGCGCGGCGGGGCTTCCATGTGCGCGGCGGGGCTGCCGTGTGCGCGGCGGGGTCTTTGGAATTGAGCTCTCGCTCTCGCAATGTGATTTCTATATTTGCCGTTCGCGAACGTATTTACTAAGCGATTCAGCCACCATTCTGTAGCGTCAAACATCTTAGGTGAATAATAAAATAAAGCTTTGATTCCTCGGAAGCTGCCGGCATTATTGCTGAGAGAACACATTTGTAATGAGACCTTATTGTTTTTGTTGTTGTTGCAGCTGTATATTCCTGTAATTTTGATTTCTATGGCGGCTCCTCACAAGGGCCTATACTGTGAAGGAACGGCCATGACGTGGCTCTGTATAGCCCTGGCATTGCTGTGGCACTGGTCCTGGATGTCTCTGCGCTGAACTTATGCCTCACTATGTGCTGCTGACACTACAGTAGGGCCCGGACCCTCCTGACACCATGTGCTCCTCGCCCTCCCTCTCTGTGCGGCACTGTACATACCCACAGTGTGCTCCTTAGAAATGCAACTTGCTGAGCCCCGGGTATCCATGGAAACGAGTGGCATGGGACTTCTGACTGCCCTCCCCCCTTCTATTATACACATGTCTGAGGAGGGGGCGTGTGATTTGTGGCGTGTAGCTGGTAGCAGGGGGGCTGTTATTGTGCTTTGGGGGTATGCAACAGCTCTCTGATGGATGGGGGGAAGCTGACACATTATACAGGGTGAAGAAGTGCCATATATCACCGGGAATCAACCAGTCCGGCTGGGCCTCAGGATTGCATTTATTTGCCTGTCCCTTTTAATATGCTGAGGTTTGATTTCCATATTGACTACAGGCCATATGCTGGTTTGTCGCTGTGATCTTATAATGAGGTGCGTCCTACCCGCTTGGCGAAACGATTTTCTTCAGGAACTGGTAAAGGAAATCCAAGAGTCGGCCAAATCCTATCCATATTTAGGTGCTAACATACTCCTTATTATGGTGCAGGGGGTATATGATTTGTCATATTCATGGCACGGTTATATATCGGGGTCTGCCCATATATATGTATTCTCCTGGCATGATCTGTTGATTTATACCCAGAATACATCACTGTCTGTAACGGGAGGTAATACCGGTAATTTTCTCTTCACTTTAATACTTGTTCTATCCCTTTGCTTATATATTTGGAGACTCCGTAATAGGCACCTAGTGGCCCATCCACTCCCTCAACAAGCCGGAATGATCCATCTACTAAGGAGAGAGGCCTTGGGAAATAAAATTCTCCGTGGTTGTTTACTTCGGTGCTTTTGGCAGAATATTGCCTGTATTCTGTCAGCAGGTTGTCGAAACAGCCTTCAGCGCTCCATGACTGGCCTCTTTCTCCATTGCTGGATTTCAGATCTCATTCTCTCTACCTTGGTGTTGTGTGGGCCTCGGTATCTGCTGTGTGGTGAATTAGTAGGCCTTACCCCAGGATATACGTGTACCTGCTTAACATTTACCATCTTGGCCGAGTGTTACTGGTGGCCGATGCTAGCATAAAGGCTGGAGTGCAGCTTTACCTTCTTGCTCCTTGGTATTTTTCCTCCTGAATTCCTGGTCCCCTTTCTCCATTGTTTAGTTATCACACAGTCGCAGAGCATTCGGAGAGCTGCCATTAAGGAGTGCAATGAAATGCTTGATCTATGTTGGGTTGATATCATCTGTAAATATGTAAGCGCGTTATTACAGAAAGCAGTTTTCTTCAATCATAAACTGGGATGAAGGTGACCTCTCCACTGATAAGTAGTCTAGTATGTGCTAGGCATAATGTATGCGGAAAACGAGGTGTGAAAAGCATATATGGAAAAATCATGGCATACAGTCTTTCAAGATCGAAAAATTGATTGTGGGTTTTCTGAGGAACTTTTCGCATTTCATTTTCTCTAGGTGTACCTAATAATGTTGACAAAGGTATCTTTCAGGCAACAGCAAAAAAAAAAAAATAAAACTGTGTATCTTGGTAAGCTTCTTGTACAAAGGAACTTTGCCTGAGAGGATATCGGTATCATACCTGTTACCCGTTCTGGCAAAGAGTTTTCCCACAATGGATATTTATTGCCTATCCACAGGATAACTGATAAGTATCTGATTATTGAGGGACCCCCACTAATTACTATATTTGAAGTCCCGAACCTGTTCTTCATGAAAAGGAGCATGAAATGAGTGGCACTCGAGCATGCACTTCATTTAATGCCTACGGCGCAGGCAGCAATAGCGGAGTACATTGCTTGCCTGTCTCCTACAGCCCCTAAACGTGCATTAAGGAGCATTTGGGATCGGCGTTCTAGTCATTGGTGGAGTCCCACTGTGTATAGATGGTGTGCGTCCATGCTGAGGAAACCGGAGATTGATGACATGCCAAGACATGCAGTTGCCTGCGTGTGGCGCTTATACTCGATACTGAATAAATAGAGATGCTTGGAAAATAGTGTTTCCATTTTTTTTCCCCATCTGTCGATCCTGAAAGTTTCATAGCTCCAAAAAAAAAAATGCAATTATTTATGAATTTGTCAGCATTAGTGATGAGCGAATATACTCGTTACTCGAGATTTCTCGAGCATGCTCGGGGGTCCTCAGAGTATTTTTTTAGAGCTCGGAGTTTTAGTTTTTCTTACCACAGCTGAATGATTTACATCTGTTAGCCAGCATAAGTACATGTAGGGATTCCCTAGCAACCAGGCAACCCTCACATGTACTTATGCTGGCTAACAGATGTAAAACATTCAGCTGCGGCGATGAAAACTAAATCTCCGAGCACTAAAAAATACTCGGAGGACCCCGAGCATGCTCGGGAAATCTTGAGTAACGACTATATTCTGCATGCTTTTACCATGGACAATGGAGTCTTCAGCTGTTCTATTATTCTCTCAAATTCTTGGTCCCCTAAAAAGGCTTTAATGATTAACTATTACTTGAGATGAAATGTACGTATGCGGCCTTCACATAAATGTCTTTCTGGTCCTTGTACAGGGCCTTGTGTGTCACCCTGTGGATTCAGAGAGGCCATAGCTGTAACTGTACGGCATGATTGAATGATTATTGTTCTGTCTAAATAAGCCGTTTTTGAGAAGTTGCCGTTACTTGTCTTATTTAATAAGAATTGATTATGTGACATGTTCTAGTGTGACAGCTCTTCTCCCAGATCTATCTCACCACTGTCATGCTGGTGAAAGGAAATGCTGAGGGAAAGCGGGTGAGGAAGGACACAGTCTGCCTGCGCTTACGGAGACTGGTTATGGGAGAGCTGCTGAGTTAGCGGATTTTTCATGGTGGGGAGAGGTGAGTTGGCGCTGTGCCGCTGTACCATCCTCTGCCTTTGCTGTTGATTGCACTCCATAAGTGTTATCTGCTCCCACTTTCCTTGCTGAACAGATGTTCAGAATGCCTAAAGCAACATCAGCCTTTCTCATCCATTCTGTTCATGCAGGGACTGTTCAGTTACACATGGTGCTTTTCTGCCGACAGGACATACAATATACGGTAAAATCTTGTCCTGTCCTATGAGGAATCTGTTCCTCCTTTCTCCTTTTCCTCCTTTCTCCTGTTTCTCCTTTCTAGATAGATCATTTGGATTCCTTTGGAACCCAAGCTGTTGTGTTAATGTGGCATAGTCCAAATGATATATTATCCGATTTGACTAAGAAAGAGTGATTGGGGCAATATTTTGAGCATCTTTGTTAGGCCATATCCACACATTCAGTATTTGGTCAGTATTTTACATCCGTATTTGTAAGCCAAAACCAGGAGTGGGTGATAAATGCAGAAGGGGTGATGTGTTTCTATTATACCTTTCCTGCACGGGTCAACAGTGTGGTGCCGCAGCAAAAAAGGCAAACACAGCTCTAGGATGTATTAACAGAAGTATACAGTCTAGATCACGTGAAATAATTATCCCTCTCTACTCCTCTTTGGTCAGACCTCATCTGGAACACTGTCCAGTTCCGCACACCACATTTAAAAAAAAAAAGATTGAAAAACTGGAGCAAGTTCGGAGAAGAGCTACCAGGATGGTGAGCAGACTGCAAAGTATGTCCTAAGAGGAACGGTTAAAGGATCTGCAAATTTTTAGCTTGCAAAAAAGAAGGCTATGAGGAGACTTGATAGCTGTCTACACATATCTGAAAGGATGTCACAGTGTAGAGGGATCATCATTATATCCTTATTCTCATTTGCACATGGAAGCACGAGAAGCAATGGATTGGAACTGAAAGGCAGAAGATACAGATTAGATATTAGAAAAACTTTTTGACAGTGAGGGTGATCAATGAGTGGAACAGGCTGCTGGGGGAATTTGTGAGTTCTCCTTCAATGGAAGTCTTCAAACAGAGGCTTGACAGACATCTGTCGTAGATGGTTTAGTGTAGGTGGTTGGACATGATGACCCTGGAAATCCCTTCCAACTCTAACATTCTATGATTCCTCTGATTATTCCACTCCTGACTTTGAATACAAATACTCATGTAAAATACTGACCAAATACTGTGGCCTTAATTGAAGCAATGGTTTCCTCTGGATGGAAAACTTCCCTTATTTTTTATTTATTATTATGCTTTGCTTATATAGTGCTAACCTATTCCGCAGCACTTTACATACGTTATTATTGCTGTCCCCATTGGGGCTCACAATGTAGGTTCCTTATCCATATGTGTTGGAGTGTGAGAGGAAGCTGGACAACTTGGAGGAAACTCACGCAAACATGGGTTGAACATACAAATTTGTTGCAGATGTCCTTGATGGGATTTGAACATAGAACCCCAGCGCTGCAACAGTGCTAACCACTGAGCCACCGTGCTACCCTTATTTAAAAAATGTATGCATCGATGAGGATGTAGTTTTTCAAGCAATGCAAACTTTCAACTATGCAGATTTGTTTTGTGATCTGATTTATAATAGTTTTGAACTTCTCTTTTGAAAAAAAGCCTAAAATAGTAATTCTTAGAATTCTTTATGTTTAACTAGACCTAATAGGCTTATGTGTGATGTAAAACCGAAAACATGGGCCAGCATACCTGATAGTAGAAGTTAACATGTAGGCATACATTCACGATGTGGCCGTTAACATACTAACGGGTTTGCTGGCCCAAGTTTTGGTTTTGCTTTAGTTTCTTGTACAGTTGAAGGTGTGGCGCTTCCTTTTTTTGGTGCTCCATTATATTTCCAGCTTTCCACGGGCAGGTGTAAAACGGTTAGGACCAGGTCCTTCTATTTTGAGGCCTGCGCAAAGTTGTGAGATACTAGGGTGAGGGCCATCCTGATTGGGGACACTTTGTCGCTGTGACGGCTTTTACACTTGATCCAAAAATGTTAACCAAGTAACCTGTGCTTTTTTTTTTTTTTTTTTACATATGTTACTATTTCCTTACTGTCGGGTTTCTGTGTATAGGTTCTCTTGTGTAATGTAGTGGTTTTGGGAAAGTTTGCTGCTAGCTTAAAGCATGGAAGAGGACTTGATGTTCCATGATTTGTACTTGTTGTGGACAGTGAGTAGGGGGTCATAGGGTCGTTGTAATCACGGCTGTGGAGTCGGAGCCCATTTTGGTGGAGTCGGTGTCATGGAAATTGAGGAGTCGGAGGTTTGGCTTACCGACTCCACAGCCCTGGTTGTAAAGCAGTGCTGGTGGCTGCCTGGTATCTATTAAGATCTTACATATAGGGTCGTTGGGGCAGATATATATGCACAGGTCTTGCCACCAGGGAGTATAGTCACTACTGCACTATCTTATAATATCTTCAAGTTTTTGCTTTAAATATTCCATCTCCTAAACACTTTTTGGTATCTTTTGCAGGCTCAGCTTTCAGGACGTTCACCCCCTTCTACTTCCTGACGGAACCGGCAGACACTGTAACACTACGTGGAACGCCCGCTGTTTTGAACTGTTCCGTGTATGCTGAGCCAGCAGCAAAAATTGAATGGAAAAAAGATGGGACTTTTCTTAATTTAGTATCCGATGATCGGAGGAGATTACTTCCAGATGGGTCTTTGTTCATCACCAGCGTGGTGCATTCGAAGCACAACAAGCCAGATGAGGGGATCTATCAGTGTGTGGCAACAGTGGACAGTTTAGGCAGTATCGTAAGCCGTACAGCGCGGCTTTCCGTGGCAGGTAAGTGCTACACATCGCAAAGCGTAGACATTGCTCAAATTTTAATATATGATATTTTCATTCATTGATTTTGCTGTAAGATATCTTGTTATTCAATGACATTTACGCTCTCTTCTTCCTAGGATCATTATTTGCATAAACATGGCCGCTTTCTGCAGGTACTTTGTGGAGGCCCTGTTAAACATTTTGCGTTTATTCCCCATTTACATCAATGTGATCAATGGTTGTTTACATACAGGACCTTTCTCCCGTTCATCAAGGGGTTGACTTTAGACATAAAATGAAGTTGTAGGTAAGGTTCATTCTTGTTCCTTTCTGGCTCGGTGCAGGATTATTCACAGTGCGGTGCAATCGATAGAAGAATGTGGCAGTGCCGCTGAGTGATTCATTGGGAGCTGAGACCCAGGCGGGGGAGGCTGGGGGTGCACTGCCTGCAGGCTCTTAATGAACAGAACATTGATCTTCGACAAGATGTGTTGGTGTCACTAATTGTATTGTATGGGCTGTGCAAGGTGAAGGGTTACGGCTGCAAGTCAGTGAAGAGACTACACATTCACACCCTGTACGGCCTCTCTGTCTAAATCTGTCATTGACTTCTTTCAGCTTTATCATCCTTTCTATAGTTTTTGCCTCGCTTTTTATGCCATAATCCTGATTTATACTCCCCCCTCCATTTTCTCCTGTGCTTTTTCACCTCTAAGGATATGTGCACACGTAAGAATTTCTTGCAGAAAATTCCTGAAGAAAACCACGCGATTATGCAAGAAAACCACGCGAATTTACGTTTTTTTTTGCGCTTTTTTTCCCGGCGCTTTCCCAATGCATTAAATAGCGGGGGAAAAACAAAAAATCTGCAAAATTAATAGGCATGCTGCTTTTTTTTTTTTTTTACCGCGATGTGATTTTTTTTGCGGAAAAAAAACGCATCATGTGCACAAAAATTGCGGAATGCCTTCTAAATGATAGGATGCATATGTATGCGTTTTTTATGTGTTTTTTATCGCGAAAAAAACGCGAAAAATCCTGAACGTGTGCACATAGCCCTAAGGGTCTCTTGAAGGCTTAGATATATTGTTCCTCAAATAAATCCCATCATAGTTTTGATTTGTTATATCATGTTTGATGGATTCTTAAAGGGAGTTTGTGACCCTCCAAACTGCAAAAGTAGATTTTTAAAAATATAATAATGGGACGTGGCCCGGGAATTTGTCACATACATTTTTTAAAATGACCACTAATACCACGTACAAGGGATAAATACTTTCTCACATGACCAGATCACATATTACCAGCACATACTGAACGAATAATACCACTTACAAGGGTATTACAAGTACAAGGAACAAATGCCAGCACATAGTGACCAAATAATTCTGTATACAAAGAACAAATAATGACATACTATGATCAGACCACATATTACCATCACATAGCAACCGAATAAGAAGACATACAAGGAATACCACCACACTAAACATCACTAAAATTGACAAATCTCCGGGCCCGGATGGGATACACCCTCGAGTACTGCAGGAATTAAGTACAGTCATTGATAGACCATTATTTTTAATCTTTAAAGACTCCATAATAACAGGGTCTGTGCCGCAGGACTGGCGTATAGCAAATGTGGTGCCAATATTCAAAAAGGGAACAAAAACTGAACTCGGAAATTATAGGCCAGTAAGCTTAACCTCTACTGTGGGTAAAATCCTGGAGGGCATTCTAAGGGACGCTATACTGGAGTATCTGAAGAGGAATAACCTCATGACCCAGTATCAGCACGGGTTTACTAGGGACCGTTCATGTCAGACTAATTTGATCAGTTTCTATGAAGAGGTAAGTTCCGGATTGGACCAAGGGAACCCAGTGGATGTAGTTTATATGGACTTTTCAAAAGCTTTTGATACGGTGCCACACAAAAGGTTGATACATAAAATGAGAATAATGGGGATAGGGGAAAATATGTGCAAGTG
Organism: Ranitomeya imitator; assembly: GCF_032444005.1. Lineage (NCBI taxonomy): Eukaryota > Metazoa > Chordata > Amphibia > Anura > Dendrobatidae > Ranitomeya > Ranitomeya imitator. Next base: position 438,846,741 of record NC_091285.1, read on the forward strand.
GGTTGAGAGCTGGCTCAGGGATAGGAAACAAAGGGTGGTTATTAATGGAGCACACTCGGACTGGGTCGCGGTTAGCAGTGGGGTACCACAGGGGTCAGTATTGGGCCCTCTACTTTTTAACATATTTATTAATGACCTTGTAGGGGGCATTCAGAGTAGAATTTCAATATTTGCAGATGACACTAAACTCTGCAGGGTAATCAATACAGAGGAGGACAATTTTATATTACAGGATGATTTATGTAAACTAGAAGCTTGGGCTGATAAATGGCAAATGAGCTTTAATGGGGATAAATGTAAGGTCATGCACTTGGGTAGAAGTAATAAGATGTATAATTATGTGCTTAATTCTAAAACTCTGGGCAAAACCGTCAATGAAAAAGACCTGGGTGTATGGGTGAATGACAAACTTAAATTCAGTGGCCAGTGTCAGGCAGCGGCTACAAAGGCAAATAAAATAATGGGATGCATTAAAAGAGGCATAGATGCTCATGAGGAGAACATAATTTTACCTCTATACAAGTCACTAGTTCGACCACACTTAGAATACTGTGCACAGTTCTGGTCTCCGGTGTTTAAGAAAGACATAGCTGAACTGGAGCGGGTGCAGAGAAGAGCGACCAAGGTTATTAGAGGACTGGGGGGTCTGCAATACCAAGATAGGTTATTACACTTGGGGCTATTTAGTTTGGAAAAACGAAGACTAAGGGGTGATCTTATTTTAATGTATAAATATATGAGGGGACAGTACAAAGACCTTTCTGATGATCTTTTTAATCATAGACCTGAAACAGGGACAAGGGGGCATCCTCTGCGGTTGGAGGAAAAAAGGTTTAAGCATAATAACAGACGCGGATTCTTTACTGTAAGAGCAGTGAGACTATGGAACTCTCTGCCGTATGAAGTTGTAATGAGTGATTCATTACTTAAATTTAAGAGGGGACTGGATACCTTTCTGGAAAAGTATAATGTTACAGGGTATATACACTAGATTCCTTGATAGGGCGTTGATCCAGGGAACTAGTCTGATTGCCGTATGTGGAGTCGGGAAGGAATTTTTTTCCCCAATGTGGAGCTTACTCTTTGCCACATGGGTTTTTTTTGCCTTCCTCTGGATCAACATGTTAGGGCATGTTAGGTTAGGCTATGGGTTGAACTAGATGGACATATAGTCTTCCTTCAACCTTAATAACTATGTAACTATGTAACTATGTAACACACCATGACCAGACCACATATTACCATCACATAGTGACCGAATAATAACACATACAAGGAACAAATACCACCACACCATGACCAGGCCACACATTACCAACATATAGTGACCGAACAGTATCACATACAAGGGATAAATACCACCATACCATGACCAGACCATATGTTAACACCACATAGTGCGGGAACAATAAAATATACAAGGGACAATTTCCTACACAGCATGACCAGACCACATATTACCACTAGAGTTGAGCAAATTTCTTTGGGTCCTTGCTTATTTGGCAAGCTATAGCGCTTACCGAATAAGCTGCAGAGGGAACTCTGGTACATGTAACACGCTGGCTGATCAGTGCCGCAGCTGCATGTGTCGTGGCTGTCACAACACATGCATGCAGAAGAAACGAATGGCTTGGACACTATTAGGGTATGTGGTGCTAGTGAACGGAATCTGAGATCCCATAAATATAGAAAGTCAATCATCACTGCACTCTTGACTAAAAAAGAATTTGCTTCAAGTGAAAACAGTTTATTCATAGGCGATGAGCGACAGGCAATAACTACGTTTCGGCCACCACGTGGCCTTGATCAGTGTCGCAGAGGCTGATATGGAATAGGCTTACCACCTGGAATGTGGTCGGTTTTTAAGGAAATGGAATAGCCTGTATTGATTGGACACATTAAATGAGGATGATAGTAACCCTGTGTGGCAGAATGCTCAAAATATTCGTCACAGTCCGGCGGGTGCCGCGATGAATAGGAATATGTGGCTAAAAAAGCCGACGTCGGTGGTATAGTGGGAATGCTGGAGAACCCTCTCCTGGGCGGAGGTTCTCCAGCATTCCCACTATACCACAGACGTTATTGCTTGTCACTCATCACCTATGAATAAACTGTTTTCACTTGAAGCAAATTCTTTTTTAGTCAAGAGTACAGTGATTATTGACTTTCTACAACACATGCATGGACAGCCCAACACACAGGCTCTCTCCATGCATGTGTTGTGACAGTGACACAGCCGCGACACATGCAGACGCGGCGCTGATCAGCCGGCGTGTTCCATGCATCTGGATTCCCTCTGCAGTTTATTCAGTAAGTGCTATAGCTTTCCAAATAAGCGGGGATCCGAAGAAATTTGCTTAACTCTAATTATCACCACAGTGACCGAATAGTACAATGCTGATCATTAACCCCTTTCTGACCTCGGACGGGATAGTACGTCCGAGGTCAGAAGCCCCTCTTTGATGTGGACTCCGGCGGTGAGCCTGCATCAAAGCCGGGACATGTCAGCTGTTTTGAACAGCTGACATGTGCCCATAATAGGCGCCGGCAGAATCGCGATCTGCCCGCACCTATTAACTAGTTAAATGCCGCTGTCAAACACAGACAGCGGCATTTAACTTCCGCATCCGGCCGGGCGGCCGGAAATGACGGCATCGCCGACACCCGTCACATGATCGGAGGTCGGCGATTCTTCTACATTGTAACCATAGAGGTCCTTGAGACCTCTATGGTTACAGATCCCCGGCAGCTGTGAGTGCCACCCTGTGGTCGGCGTTCACAGCACACCTGATTTTTCTGCTACATAGCAGCGAACAGCAGATCGCTGCTATGTAGCAGAGGCGATCGTGCTGTGCCTGCTTCTAGCCTCCCATGGAGGCTATTGAAGCATGGCAAAAGTAAAAAAAAAAAATATATATATAAAAGTTTAAATCACCCCCCTTTCGCCCCAATCGAAATAAATCAATAAAAAAAATCAAACCTACACATATTTGGTATAGCCGCGTTCAGAATCGCCTGATCTATCAATAAAAAAAAAAGCATTAACCTGATCGCTAAACAGCGTAGCGAGAAAAAAATTCGAAACACCAGAATTACGTTTTTTTGGTCGCCACGACATTGCATTAAAATGCAATAACGGGCGATCAAAAGAACGTATCTGCTATCCTAAAAACGCCAGCTCGGCACGCAAAAAATAAGCCCTCAACCGACCCCATATCTTGAAAAATGAAGACGCTACGAGTATCGGAAAATGGCGCAATTTTTTTTTTTTTTTTACCAAAGTTTGGAATTTTTTTTCACCACTTAGGTAAAAAATAACCTAGTCATGTTAGGTGTCTATGAACTCGTAATGACCTGGAGAATCATAATGGCAGGTCAGTTTTAGCATTTAGTGAACCTAGCAAAAAAGCCAAATAAAAAAACAAGTGTGGAATTGCACTTTTTTTGCAATTTCACTGCACTTGGAATTTTTTTCCCGTTTTCAAGTACACGACATGCTATAACCAATGATGTCGTTCGAAAGTACAACTCGTCCCACAAAAAATAAGCCCTCACATGGCCAAATTGATGGAAAAATAAAAAAGTTATGGCTCTGGGAGGGGAGTGAAAAACGAACATGGAAAAATGAAAAATCCCAAGGTCATGAAGGGATTAATAAAAAAAAAGCACAATGCTAATATTGCCATAAGTGCCATTATACACAGGAGCTCTGTATATAGTATACAGTTTATAGTGTCAGTGTACAGGTAACACACTGACTCACCAGTAAATGTAGTGAGGGAAGAACAGGGAATTATTAATGCAAGAATATTCGAAAATTGTTTAGATTATGGTATCAAATAGATGGGGATTAAGGGCTCGCTCACACTGGTGTATAATAAGGAGGAGTGCAGTGCGAGTAAATCTTGCATTGCACTCTGACAAGTGTTATTCAATGAGGCAGCGATTTTATTTTATTTTTTCTCATGCCGCTTCTGCATGAGAAAAAAATCACTGCATGTTGCAATTGGCAGCGTATCTCTCACAGTGCGCACCCATTAATGTTAATAAGTGCGTGCAAAACATCGGACTACACTCGAATGTCATCCAAGTGCAGTACGACATACGCCGAGACGGCAGTGGCGAAGATGGAGAAATGAATCTCTCCTTCTCCTTACCTGTGCTGCGAATCTCTAATGCAAGAGGAATGGATTGCAGTAGCATGGCACTCGGATCATGCTCGCAGCAGAGCTGGACACGAATGTCATTAGCATATTGCATCTGATGCTCTTGTATCGGATTCTATACACTATTATGATCCCGGCCTTAGGAAGAAAATGACTTTGTTATTGTGAGGCTTCTTTAAAGGGGAGGTCCAAGGGCAATTTCCCTTAAACCTGTGTGTATGTGCATGTAGTGTTCTGTCACTGTATTAATATACGCCTACTGCCATCTTCCCCAATATCCAGCACAGTTTCACTCCTCTTCTCGATGACGTCACCCCTGTGCAGACTCTCTGCATCACGCTGCCGTTTTGTGACCCGGAATGACTTTTACAATGTTAGCCTATGGAGGGTCAGAATAAGGCTTCATAGACTTACATTGTAAAAGAGACTTCCGGCTCACAGCTATCGCAGTCACGCAATTCAGAAAAGGACACACTTATACGTTAGAATATCTTTACATGAGCACACAATACACACATTACAACACACACTATACACAGATGACATGGGGGGTCATGTAGTTAGGAATCCGCAGGGCAAGGAGCCATCTTGTCAGCCCAGCACACCTTCCCCGTCCCGACTGCTGGGAGCATTACAGCAGGGAGGGGGCTCCTGTCTGTGAATAGCAGCTATACAGGGGGAAGTGCTGTAAGGTTTCTCCTTTCTCCTCAGGAATGTTGCTGCACTCCTCTCATCCCCTGTCCCCAGTACTGTTTAACCCCTCTCCTCAGTAATTTCTCCTATTTCCCCTCTCCTTGGCGCTGCCTCATTTTCCCTACATACCTGGCCTTGCCCACCTCTTCCCTTGCTCATTGACATGGACACGGTGCAGCTGTTCTGCACACACAGGGAAACCTCTCCTGTCACTGGTGCCGAAGAGGAGGACCAGGAAGTGGTGAGGAGGAGCTTCATAGCTAATCACAGACACGCACCATGCTGGGCTGCGTTTAAACATCCTGCGTCGTGTGTGCGTGGCTGTGTTAACAAATAATTATTCTAGCGACGCCCCTGACTGATGCTGCCTCTGGGGTTCTGTGATCAGAAGCAAAAGAGGGGGAGGCCCGCTGCCAGAGCGTCTCACCCAGTCTGCACCCCGTCTTTGCTTCTGCTCACCAGGCCCCATACATCAGTAAGGGTAGTAATGCCCTGCTGGCGGCTCTGCTGTAGCAAGCTCACTCTGATCTCCGACTACTCTCTGAAGCCATGGTGTTCATACATTTATAGATGTATTGAGTGGCTGCCATCAAATGGTAGGAGACAGATCAGAGTCACACCTGATGCTCTGATCTCTGCCTCTTGCCAGTCTGTGGACGCCCCTCTCCGTCTCTGGAAGTGTAGCATGCGAGCGGCTTCAGAGAAGAGGTTTTGCCCATACTGGCACAGTGAGCACGCTGCCGGGTTCCTCCAGTGTCATTTTGTAAGCGCAAGGACAGAGCTTTGAGTTTAGGAAGTAATTGCTATGAGAAAACGAGGACTTGTTAATCAAGCTCAGGGAAAGTGTTAGACATGCCCTGTCCTTAAAGGGAAGGTGCCACCAGTTTTCTTGTAGTTTGTTTTTTTGTAAAATTAAGCTTAAAATGGTAATTAAATTGTATTAATGCAATGATTGCACTGTTTGCAAACATTTCTCTATCAAAATATTATATTTTTTTACAAATATATATAATTGCCACTAGGGGGAGCATTTTCCTTTTTAGACCTCAAGCAGCTATAGTAAGAATTACCAGCTTTACTGTTAGCTGGAAAATTGGGGCAGTAACTGCTGACATCACCATTTCCCTCCCCTTTTGGGTGTTCTAGTATCCATGGGGGAGAATGAAGAGTAGCATCACAGGACAGCGCCATTTTGTGGGTGAATGTCCTGTGATCTGCTATCACCAGCATTTAGGGTACCGTCACACAGTGGCATTTTGATCGCTACGACGGCACGAACCGTGACGCTCCAGCATCGTAACAATATCGCTCCAGCATCGTAGACTGCTGTCACACTTTGCAATGTACAACGCTGGAGCGATAATTTCATGACGTATGTGCGATGTAGAAGCCGTTGGTTACTATGCGCACATCGTATACAATATCGTGCACACCTTTGTTACACCATGCGATCATGCCGCCACAGCGGGACACTAGACGACGAAAGAAAGTTTCAAACGATCTGCTACGACGTACGATTCTCAGCGGGGTCCCTGATCGCAGGAGCGTGTCAGACACAGCGAGATCGCTGGAACGTCACGGATATATCGCTGGAACGTCACGGATCGTGCCGTCGTAGCGATCAAAATTGCACTGTGTGACGGTACCCTAATGGTACACTGTTCCTCCTTGGGGTATTTGCAGTCTCTGAGGGTATGTGCACACGTCAGGATTTCTTGCAGAAATTTCCTGAAGAAAACCGGAAATTTTCTGCAAGAAATCCGCATTTTTTTTCCCCGTTTTTTTCGCGTGTTTTTTTAGCATTTTGCAAGCGAAATTAGCTTGCAGAATGCTAAAGTTTTCCAAGCGATATGTAGCATCGCTTGGAAAACTGACTGACAGGTTGGTCACACTTGTCAAACATAGTGTTTGACAAGTGTGACCAACTTTTTACTATTGATGCTGCCTGTGCAGCATCAATAGTAAAAGATAGAATGTTTAAAAATAATAAAAAATCATGCTATCTCTAATCCAAGACCACTATTGTAACTACCACGAAAACAAAAAAGAATGGTGTGCTGACATCACGGATACCGTACTCCTCTAACTTCTACTAAGTCCTTGGGGAATGACCTCAAATAGCCATGAATGACCATATTTTACCAAAGTACTGAGGATTCTTGAGAAATTGAAATTATTGGTGTCAAGTAAACATTTGTGTGGGCTGAGCAAGATGAGAGGACTATAGGGCACGTCTGGAATAATTAGCGGGCGTGCGTGAACTCAGAAAGGTGTGTTCTGTTTTGTTTTTTGTGTGCGTTTTGTTGGCTGGCTCTCAAGCTTCCTGTGGGAAACTCTTCACCATCTCCTTCTAAACAGTCTGATTTAGATGAGAGAAGAAAAAGCAGTTGTTTCTGTTCTTTATTATACCTAATTACAATGTGAAGTTCTACAAGTGAAAACCCCAAAAATCGGAGAACTCCAAATAGCCATCATAAGAAGATTTACAGTGATTTAATATTTTTGAGATTTATCTTTGCACAGTGTTCTCTTTGACAGGTCATTTAGGCAGGGACCGGTCAGTCAAGGGCAACATTAGGGGTGAAGCCGCTGGGGTCCCGCCGTTCCGAATAGTCTACAGCGCAGCTCGGTCCTCGGCGGATATTAAACTATGGGATTATCTCAACACCTCAGCATTTCAGAGTTAGACATGTATGGCTGGAATCCTGCAGTCACAGCGATGCATGCTGCCCATGGATCGGCCAGCATTTATCCACTGCCAGGTTCACTTTAAGCTTTGAAGACCTACAGTATAGACCAAAAGTTTGGACACACCTTCTCATTTAAAGATTTTTCTGTATTTTCATGACTATGAAAATTGTACATTCACACTGAAGGCATCAAAACTATGAATTAACACGTGGAATTATATACTAAGCAAAAAAGTGTGAAACAACTGAAAATATGTCTTAAGGTACCGTCACACATAACGATATCGTTAACGATATCGTTGCTTTTTGTGACGTAGCAACGATATCGTTAACGAAATCGTTATGCGTGACAGCGACCAACGATCAGGCCCCTGCTGGGAGATCGTTGGTCGCTGGGGAAAGTCCAGGACTTTATTTTGTCGCTGGATCTCCCGCTCACATCGCTGAATCGGCGTGTGTGACGCCGATCCAGCGATGTCTTCACTGGTAACCAGGGTAAACATCGGGTTACTAAGTGCAGGGCCGCGCTTAGTAACCCGATGTTTACCCTGGTTACCATTGTAAATGTAAAAAAAAAAACACCACATACTTACATTCTGGTGTCTGGTCACATCCCTCGCCTTCAGCTTCCCGCACTGACTGTGAGCGCCGGCCGGCCGTAAAGCAAAGCACAGCGGTGACGTCACCGCTGTGCTTTATGGCCGGCGCTCAGTCAGTGCGGGAAGCTAAAGGCGAGGGACGTGACCAGACACCGGAATGTAAGTATGTAGTGGGGTTTTTTTTTACATTTACAATGGTAACCAGGGTAAACATCGGGTTACTAAGCGCTGCCCTGCACTTAGTAACCCGATGGTTACCCGGGGACTTCAAGATCGTTGGTCGCTGGAGAGCTGTCTGTGTGGCAGCTCTCCAGCGACCAAACAGCGACGCTGCAGCGATCGACATCGTTGTCTAGATCGCTGCAGCGTCGCTTAATGTGACGGTACCTTTATATTCTAGGTTCTTCAACGTAGCCACCTTTTGCTTTGATGACTGCTTTGCACACTCTTGGCATTCTCTTGATGAACTTCAAGAGGTATTCACCAGGAATGGTCTTCCAACAATCTTGAAGGAGTTCTCAGAGATGCTTAGCCCTTGTTGGCCCTTTTGCATTCACTCTGCGGTCCAGCTCACCCCAACCATCTATAGAGGCCAGGTCATCTGGCGTAGCACCCCATCACTCTCGTTCTTGGTCAAATAGCCCTTACACAGCCTGGAGGTGTGTTTGGGGTCATTGTCCTGTTGAAAAATAATTGATGGTCCAACTATACACAAACCGGATGGAATAGCATGCTGCTGCAAGATGCTGTGGTAGCCATGCTGGTTCAGTATGCCTTCAATTTTGAATAAATACCCAACAGTGTCACCAGCAAAGCACCCCCACACCATCATACCTCCTCCTCCTTGCTTTACGGTGGGAACCAGGCATGTAGAGTCCATCCGTTCACCTTTTCTGCATCGCACAAAGACATGGTGGTTGGAACCAAAGATCTCAAATTTGGACTCATCAGACCAGCACAGATTTCCACTGGTCTAATGTCCATTCTTGTGTTCTTTAGTCCAAACAAGTCTCTTCTGCTTGTTGCCTGTCCTTAGCAGTGGTTTCCTAGCAGCTGTTTTACCATGAAGGCCTGCTGCACAAAGTCTCTTTTTAACAGTTGTTGTAGAGATGTGTCTGCTGCTAGAACTCTGTGTGGCATTTACCTGGTCTCTAATCTGTGCTGCTGTTAACCTGCGATTTCTGAGGCTGGTGACTCGGATAAACTTATCCTCAGAAGCAGAGGTGACTCTTGGTCTTCCTTTCCTGGGACGGTCCTCATGTGAGCCAGTTTTTTTGTAGCGCTTCATGGTTTTTGCAACTGCACTTGGGGACACTTTCAAAGTTTTTCCAATTTTTCGTACTGACTGACCTTCATTTCTTAAAGTAATGATAGCCACTTGTTTTTCTTTACTTAGAATTTGTATTATGGGAAGAAAAAAGCAGCTAACAGGCTATTCAGTAGGACTATCAGCTGTGTATCCACCAGACTTCTGCACAACACAACTGATGGCTCCAAACCCCATTTATAAGGCAAGAAATCCCACTTATTAAACCTGACAGGGCACACCTGTGAAGTGACAACCATTCCCGGTGACTACCTCTTAAAGCTCATCAAGAAAATGCCAAGAGTGTGTAAAGCAGTCATCAAAGCAAAAGATGGCTACTTTGAAGAACCTAGAATATAAGACATAATTTCAGTTGATTCACACTCTTTTGTTAAGTATATAATTCCACATGTGTTAATTCATAGTTTTGATGCCTTCAGTGTGAATGTACAATTTTCATAGTCATGAAAATACAGAAAAATCTTTAAATGAGAAGGTGTGTCCAAACTTTTGGTCTGTACTGTACATCGCGTTGAAAGCTCGTTATTGGTCTCGTTTTTAGGTCGCTATTAAAATATATCAACCACTGAGAGATGTCAACTTTTATTTTACATCTTTTTAATGCATTTTGTTTGTCAATAGTTTTCCCTAATACTTATTTTCTTTTTTTATATTTCAGGCCTTCCCAGATTTGCAAGCCAGCCAGAAGCCTCATCGGTATATGTTGGTGATATTTTTGTCTTAGGTTGTGATATCAGTCCCGAACTTGTTCCATTTGTTCACTGGGAGCAGAATCGTTCGCTGAGGGAGTTGGACGATAGGATCTCTATACTGACTAATGGCAGCCTGGTTATAAGCAATGCCAATGATAGCGATGTTGGCCTGTATCGCTGTGGTGTGGGCAGCGGAGCAGCTTTGAAGTACAGTGAAGAGGCAGAAGTCAAAATACTAGCAGGTGAAAAGGCTGCATTACATATTTATAAGTGCCGGTAGATTTCAGCTATATAGATAAGCATTACTTGCTGATTTTTCTTCTTTCAATAGCTTTATTGTACAAGCCTATTGGCCATTAGAGAAAGATCCAGTGCGTCTTTAAAGACCTGTAAATTGTAGATTCCTTATATGATATGTTAGGCTACGTTCACATTTGCGGTGCGTCGGGCGCAACCGCGGCGACGCATGCGCCATGCGCCCCTATATTTAACATGGGGTGCGCATGGACATGCGTTGTGTTGCGTTTTGTGACGCATGCGTTTTTTGGGTGCAAGCGTCAGGGCGCAGAGGACGCTGCTTGTTGCATTTTTTTTGTGCTATAAAAATGAACGCATGCGTCACAAAATGCTGCGTTTTGCTGCGTTTTGCATGCTTTTTTGCGTGCGTTGTGCGTTGCGTCGCCGACGCAGCACACAACAACGCAAATGTGAACGTAGCATTAAAGAGGACCCTTCATTAGACTTTTTTTTGTTGATTTAAAGGCAATCCGTGACCACAGAACGACTGTTGAAACCAAGTACAGGTGCTCGGTATATCATGACGGGGCCAAAAATTTCAGTACACCTTCCCTCCTTGTTTTCCATCAATCTCCACCCTTCTCTGGATTTTTAAAGCCAGATATGTCACTCAAAGAAGGGGTTGTCTATAGAGAGAAGGCAAGTAGGTGTGATGGTGCACCTAAATGTTGGGCCTCACCAGGAGTGCACCGAGTGCCTGTACTTGGTTTGAACAATCATTCTGTAATCGCAGTCACTTTAAACTTGGCATCTCCTCCAGTTACCACTGTCCTACCGACTCACTGTGAGCCAAACCTCCGACTCCTCAATTTCCACGACTCCGACTCCACAGCCCTGATAAAACTGCTTGAAAATCTGTGAACAGCAATTGGACAACTTAAGCTGTTTCATTTAAACAGTCAACAAAGTGTCCTCTTTAAGCAATCTCTACCGAAAAAGGATTGTATGCTCTTCCATACCTGGTAACATCAGGAATACTTCTCTAAACTGCATATCGGGTAAAAGGAAGGCTGCAAATTCTTGAGCAGGTTTGTCCATATGTAGGCACTTGTAGCCATGTCTTATGTTCAGCTACTGAAGTTGGCATTCCTGCCCTAATTCAATAACGCTGAAAAATGCAAAACCTTGATATTGATGTGGTGACAATGATCTTAACATCCATATAAATGGTAAATCTCGAGTTACTAGAAAAAAAATGTCCAATTCCTCTGTTTTTCTCTAACGTTCATATTTTTTTTGGCCCGTTTTCCCATATGAACCGGAACATCTGTCAGAAACGGGAGAGAATCGCCCTTTAATATTTCTACGTCAGCCTTCCACTTTGACAAGCAGTGTTGGACAAACTGCAGTCTTTCCTTGCGTTGTATCTGGGTACCCCACCGCTGGTGTGGTCTGGAGTCATAATCAAGAGGAAATCCTTTTTGGGAGGTAATTTCTGGAATATCTCTCTACATTTTTTTTTAATAATGTTTCAGTATGCCAGATGCCATCTTTTCATAGAACCAGTGACTGGTCACTAATGTTTTCCTGTTGTAATTGTGACAAAACATTCATAGTTTGGAGACTTTCTGACTTCAGGAGATAATAATATAATAATAATAATTTTTATTCATATAGCGCCAACATATTCCGCAGCGCTTTACAAATTATAGAGGGGACTTGTACAGACAATAGACATTACAGCATAACAGAAATACAGTTCAAAACAGATACCAGGAGGAGTGAGGGCCCTGCTCGCAAGCTTACAAACTATGGGGAAAAGGGGAGACACGAAAGGTGGATGGTAACAATTGCTTTAGTTATTCGGACCAGCTATAGTGTAAGGCTCAGGTGTTCATGTAAAGCTGCATGAACCAGTTATCTGCCTAAGTATGTAGCAGTACAGACACAGAGGGCTAATACTGCATAAAGTGTATGAGAACATGATGCGAGGAACCTTTTTTTTTTTTATTATAAATAGGCCACACAGGGATCGTTACGTTAATGCATTGAGGCGGTAGGCCAGTCTGAACAAATGAGTTTTTAGGGCACGCTTAAAACTGTGGGAATTGGGGATTAATCGTATTAACCTAGGTAGTGCATTCCAAAGAATCGGCGCAGCACGTGTAAAGTCTTGGAGACGGGAGTGGGAGGTTCTGATTATTGAGGATGCTAACCTGAGGTCATTAGCGGAGCGGAGGGCACGGGTAGGGTGGTAGACTGATACCAGGGAGGAGATGTAGGGTGGTGCTGAGCCATGGAGTGCTTTGTGGATGAGGGTAGTAGTTTTGTACTGGATTCTGGAGTGGATGGGTAACCAGTGTAATGACTGGCACAGGGTAGAGGCATCGGTGTAACGGTTGGTGAGGAATATGATCCTGGCTGCAGCATTCAGGACAGATTGGAGCGGGGAGAGTTTTGCAAGAGGGAGGCCGATTAGTAGAGAGTTACAATAGTCCAGACGAGAATGAATAAGTGAAACAGTCAGAGTTTTTGCAGAGTCGAAAGTAAGAAAAGGGCGAATTCTAGAAATGTTTTTGAGATGCAGATAAGAAGAGCGAGCCAGTGATCGGATGTAGGGGGTGAATGAAAGGTCAGAATCAAGGATGACCCCAAGGCAGCGGGCATGTTGCTTTGGAGTAATGGTGGAACCGCACACGGAGATGGCAATGTCAGGCAAAAGTAGGTTAGTAGAGGGAGAGAACACGAGGAGTTCAGTTTTTGACAGGTTTAGTTTCAGATAGAGGGAGGACATGATGTTAGAGACAGCGGTAAGACAATCACTGGTGTTTTCTAAAAAGGTCGGTGTGATATCAGGAGAAGAAGTGTATAATTGGGTGTCGTCAGCATAGAGATGGTACTGGAAACCAAATCTACTGATTGTTTGTCCAATAGGGGCAGTATACAACGAGAAGAGGAGGGGGCCTAGGACTGATCCTTGAGGAACCCCAACAGTAAGGGGAAGGTGAGAGGAGGAGGAACCAGCAAAACATACAGTGAAGGATCGGTCAGAGAGATAGGAGGAGAACCAGGAGAGAACGGTGTCCTTGAGGCCGATGGAGCGGAGCATAGTGAGGAGGAGCTGATGATCCACCGTATCGAAAGCTGCGGAGAGATCCAAGAGAATTAGCATGGAGTAGTGACCATTAGATTTAGCTGTTAGTAGGTCATTAGAGACTTTAGTGAGGGCAGTTTCAGTAGAGTGTAAAGAGCGGAAGCCAGATTGAAGAGGGTCGAGAAGAGAGTTATCTGAGAGATAGCGGGTAAGACGGGAGTGGACCAGGCGTTCGAGGAGTTTAGAGATGAAGGGAAGATTAGAGACAGGTCTATAATTAGCGGCACAGTTTTGATCGAGGGATGGTTTTTTAAGTAATGGATGTATGATGGCATGCTTAAATGAGGAGGGAAAAATACCGGAAGTGAGGGAAAGGTTGAATATTTTTGTTAGGTGAGAGGTGACAGCCGGGGAAAGGGACTGGAGGAGATGTGATGGAATGGGGTCACTGGTGCAAGTGGTCGGGCGAGAAGATGCAAGGAGCCTGCTTACTTCTTCTTCTGTAACTGCTTCAAAGTCAGAGAGTGAACTAGATGCAGTGGGGGAGGGAGGACAGTGCATGGTATGAAGAGATTAGGAGATGATTTCCTGTCGAATGTGGTCAATTTTTTCTTTGAAGTAATTGGCCAGATCGTCAGCACGGAGATCCGTGGTTGGGGCCTGCTCTCTTGGGTTGAGTAGGGACTGGAACGTGTCAAAGAGACGTTTAGGGTTATTGGACAGAGAGGTGATGAGGGTGTTGAAGTAGGTTTGTTTGGAGAGGTGAAGGGCAGAATTGTATGTCTTTAGCATGAACTTATAATGGATGAAATCTTCAGGTAGATTAGATTTTCTCCACAGACGTTCTGCGCACCTGGAGCACCGCTGCAGGAAACGTGTTTGCAGCGTGTGCCACGGTTGTTGCCGTCTGTGCCGAGTTGTTTTATGTATAGGAGGAGCAGCTTCATCCAGAGCACTTTGCAGGGTTTCATTGTAATGCTTCAATGCAGAATCAGGACATGAGATGGAGGAGATAAGGGCCAATGAGGACTGCAAGTTCTTCATAAGTTTCTGGGTGTTAATGGCCTGTATGTTTCTATAAGTGTGGAAAGTGGGGGTGACCTGAGCAGGATGGCAGTTCTTAATAGAGAATGAAAGAAGGTTGTGGTCAGAGAGCGGGAGAGGGGAGTTTGTGAAATCATCCACTGAGCAAAGTCGGGAGAAGACCAAGTCAAGGGAGTTTCCATCTTCATGTGTTGGAGAGTTAGTATGCTGCGAGAGGCCAAAAGAGGAGGATAGAGATAAAAGGTGAGAAGCAGCTGGGGAGAGGCAATGGGGATGTTGAAATCACCCATGACAAGGGTGGGGGTGTCACAGGAGAGAAAGTGTGGAAGCCAGGTGGCAAAGTGATCCAGGAACTGATGAGAGGGGCCGGGAGGACGATACACCACCGCCACTCGCATGGAGAAGGGGACGTAGAGTCTGACCACATGGACCTCAAAGGAAGGAAAGACAAGTGAGGGTACTTGGGGGATAACTTGGAAAGTACATTTGGGTGAAAGGAGCAGGCCAACGCCTCCACCTGCTCTGTTGTCTGATCTTGGGGTATGAGAAAAGTGTAGTCCACCATATGAAAGAGCAGCAGCAGCAGTGGTGTCTGACTGCTGGATCCAGGTTTCAGTAAGAGCCAGGAGATTAAGAGAATTAGAAAGGAAGAAGTCATGAATGAAGGAGAGTTTATTACACACAGAGCGAGAATTCCAAAGGGCACAATTGAAAGAGACAGCAGGCATGCAGGGAATATTAATAAGGTTAGAGGGGTTTCTGGGTGTAGCAATTGGGAGGTTTGACTGGCTATAACATGGGGGGCCGGGGTTTGGAGATATGTCTCCAGCGACTAGGAGAAGGAGGATCGAAAGAGTGAGCAGATGGTTAAGTGATTTGTGAGAGCGTCTCTTGTGTTGGATGGTGGGACTGAATGGATCTGTGCTGTTAAGCAATGTGAATAGAGCATGAGTGATAGGAGAGGCAAGGACAGAGGGGCCGATATGGATGGAGTGTAGAGAGTTAATGCGAGGGCGGTGAATGTGAGTGAATGCAGCAGCCAGAATATAGATTATACAAATAAATATGGTGAGTATTTGTGCTGTTTCAAGTGAATATGGATTAGATTTAGATTGTCTTACCTGTCTCCTGCCCTGCCTAACTGCCATGTTATAACTGCCGAGTACTTAGAAAAAAAAGTACTTTGAATAAAAAATACACGAATAACAGTGCACAAATGCACCCCTGCACGAATGCATCCCCAAGCTAAATCTACATTTATAGAAGGCTAGCCCTTAGATCTCTCTTTTTTTTTTTTTTTGGGTTAAAGCTCGTTAGCAATCAATCTAACTCAGTTGAGACAACAGGACACAATAAATGTAGTGATCAGATAAACAAATGTCCAGGTCTACATGGATCATAAACCACTTTGAAACAGTTATGTGATCTCTCTGAGTAAGGGCATGCAAAAGTGAGTTAAATATCTATAAACACAAACAAAGGCATAATAGGATGACTAACATATATAGATACATGCAGGATTCAATGCCGAAGATAGAATGACTCAGATACCATCCAAGCTGCTTGCTGTCAGGGACTGGAGCAATAGACATGCAGGATATTTCAGCTCAGAGAATGAATGATATGTTTACCATCCAAGCTGCTTGCTGTCAGGGACTGGAGCAATAGACATGCAGGATATTTCAGCTCAGAGAATGAATGATATGTTTACCTGTATGAAGAGAGAAGAGATGCTTGATTATATTCTGCCATGTTATAACTGCCGAGTACTTAGAAAAAAAAAGTACTTTGAATAAAAAATACACGAATAACAGTGCACGAATGCACCCCTGCAGGAGATGGCACTTGGCGTTAGTCGAGGCAGGTAGTGCAATGGCAGAACCTAAAAAGTAGTTTTCTGAACACTGTGCTATATTTTTTCTAATTTTGGAGAACATGTGTCTCTTAATTAGCAGAGGTTTGCAATAACCAGCAAGAAACTATAACTAGCAATTCGCTAGCGCACTCGCGTAGTACGCTTAGATTAGGTTCTTGTACCAGACACACATCTGGGTATTCTGCTAGACCCTTGGACATTTGCTAAAGTACAAAGAATATGGTAAAATGCCGGATACTATTTACATTTATTTTATATTACACAGTCAGTTAGAAAATGCTAAATGTGTGCTCACTGAACGGGCTGATGAGCTTTATCTGTTCTCCGCTCTCATCAGTAGATTCTTGATGTGAGCTCGGTAATCGGTGAGTGTTTTTCCAGATCTGCTTCATGATTGCTGCATTTAAAATGCCCTTTTTTATTTAATGATAAGTGGATGACTTTGCGCCCGACGTGTTCATAGTCAATAGCCTTTTGATGTAGCATTCTAGAATAGTAAATGGACTGATCATCTTTGATTCCTTCCTCCTGTGTTACGTTTTTGTTGTTTTATTTTTTTTAATGAATATTCCCTCGTAGCTGCCATTCTTTTAGAGAGTCGTTATTGGCCTCTCAAGGCGTATGGCGTCTATGGAATTGCTACTATCAAAAGAACACTTGTACAATGTAGGGTGATGAGATTGTTACACAAAGCTTCATTCAGTTTTGAGCTTTGGTAATATAGGAAGATCAATACAGCTAAGATCACTTCTATCGTGTAACTGTCATTGTTCAGCACAATACACACCTTGATGGCCCTGACTTTCCGTGTCCATTGACTGTGCTCACCATTTACAGTTCGGACAGATTGGCATTGTTGGCGGGAGGCAGCCTGCAGATCAGCAATGTCACGGAGGAAGATGCTGGGATCTATACATGTACGGCGGACAATGGGAACCAAACGATCCATGCCCAGGCTGAGCTCATTGTGCAAGGTATGAGAAAAAAAATAGCTGTAGTGGGAAATGTATCTGACACAGATATTATGCTTTACCTGTGTACAAAAATAAACTGTACTCCATTGTTGGGTAAGAGTGGAGTTCTGACCTTTATAAATATTATTGTACTTAGTACAGAACATGGCTTCCGTTTAAAGGGTTGTACATATTATCGAAAAATATTAAAATACATGCATTTTGGTAACGATGCTGGACTAGACTATATAATTTGTCATATTAAGATCATATAAAACACTCCTGTTGTTAATACACTTGGACACACGTTGTGTTCTATGGTTCATGTTGGTTCCTAATTAAATCTCCCAATGGAGTTTGCACTAGGAAGCTCAATTATATTCTCTTGCCCTTCTGAAGAGGGATGTAATGTTGTGTTCCCTACAGGCCTGTCCCACTTCCTTCCAGGTGATAAGAGGGGCAGTTAGAGAAGAATTGGGTCACTCCCTTCCATGTCCCACAGAGGTTTTGTTGATGGCACATCCTCAGGATGTCCCCTATGGTGTACTGCTGGACCAGCCTTTTATTAAGCCTTTATCACATTTGACGGGGTGGTGTGCATCTCTATAGCATTCACCCTGGGTTTTATTGCTGGTCATATTTTGAATCATTAACCTTTTACTTTGTTACATCTCAAAGGCAACTCCCAATATGCAATTTTTGTATTGCTTTGTCTAGTTGTTAGTTTTATTTATTTCTTGTGCCTTGCTTATATAGCGCTATCATATTCCGCAGCATTTTACATACAGTGGGGCAAAAAAGTATTTAGTCAGTCAGCAATAGTGCACGTTCCACCACTTAAAAAGATGAGAGGCATCTGTAATTTACATCATAGGTAGACCTCAACTATGGGAGACAAACTGAGAAAAAAAAATCCAGAAAATCGCATTGTCTGTTTTTTTAACATTTTATTTGCATATTATGGTGGAAAATAAGTATTTGGTCAGAAACAAAATTTCATCTCAATACTTTGTAATATATCCTTTGTTGGCAATGACAGAGGTCAAACGTTTTCTGTAAGTCTTCACAAGGTTGCCACACACTGTTGTTGGTATGTTGGCCCATTCCTCCATGCAGATCTCCTCTAGAGCAGTGATGTTTTTGGCTTTTCGCTTGGCAACACGGACTTTCAACTCCCTCCAAAGGTTTTCTATAGGGTTGAGATCTGGAGAATGGCTAGGCCACTCCAGGACCTTGAAATGCTTCTTACGAAGCCACTCCTTCGTTGCCCTGGCGGTGTGCTTTGGATCATTGTCATGTTGAAAGACCCAGCCACGTTTCATCTTCAATGCCCTTGCTGATGGAAGGAGGTTTGCACTCAAAATCTCACGATACATGGCCCCATTCATTCTTTCATGTACCCGGATCAGTCGTCCTGGCCCCTTTGCAGAGAAACAGCCCCAAAGCATGTTTCCACCACCATGCTTTACAGTAGGTATGGTGTTTGATGGATGCAACTCAGTATTCTTTTTCCTCCAAACACGACAAGTTGTGTTTCTACCAAACAGTTCCAGTTTGGTTTCATCAGACCATAGGACATTCTCCCAAAACTCCTCTGGATCATCCAAATGCTCTCTAGCAAACTTCAGACGGGCCCGGACATGTACTGGCTTAAGCAGTGGGACACGTCTGGCACTGCAGGATCTGAGTCCATGGTTGCGTAGTGTGTTACTTATGGTAGGCCTTGTTACATTGGTCCCAGCTCTCTGCAGTTCATTCACTAGGTCCCCCCGCGTGGTTCTGGGATTTTTGCTCACCGTTCTTGTGATCTTTCTGACCCCACGGGGTGGGATTTTGCGTGGAGCCCCAGATCGAGGGAGATTATCAGTGGTCTTGTATGTCTTCCATTTTCTAATTATTGCTCCCACTGTTGATTTCTTCACTCCAAGCTGGTTGGCTATTGCAGATTCAGTCTTCCCAGCCTGGTGCAGGGCTACAATTTTGTTTCTGGTGTCCTTTGACAGCTCTTTGGTCTTCACCATAGTGGAGTTTGGAGTCAGACTGTTTGAGGGTGTGCACAGGTGTCTTTTTATACTGATAACAAGTTTAAACAGGTGCCATTACTACAGGTAATGAGTGGAGGAAAGAGGAGACTCTTAAAGAAGAAGTTACAGGTCTGTGAGAGCCAGAAATCTTGATTGTTTGTTTCTGACCAAATACTTATTTTCCACCATAATATGCAAATAAATTGTTAAAAAAACAGACAATGTGATTTTCTGGATTTTTTTTTCTCAGTTTGTCTCCCATAGTTGAGGTCTACCTATGATGTAAATTACAGACGCCTCTCATCTTTTAAAGTGGTGGAACTTGCACTATTGCTGACTGACTAAATACTTTTTTGCCCCACTGTACATTATTACTGTCCCCATTGGGGCTAACAATCTAGATTCCCTAGCAGTATGTCTTTGGAGTGTGGGAGGAAACCAGAGAACTTAGAGGAAACCTACGCAAACACGGGGAGAACATACAAACTCCTTGAAGATATTGTTCTTAGTGGGATATGAACCCAGGAATCCAGCGCTGCAAAGCAACAGTGCTAACACATTAGATAGCTGCACACACGTCACTTACACATTAGATCCATGACTGACACACGTCACTCACACATTAGATACATGATTGACATGTACATGTCACACACTCTAGATACATGACCGACCAATATACATACGTCACTCACACATTAGATCCATGACCGACACACGTCACTCACACATTAGATCCATGACCGACACACGTCACTCACACATTAGATACATGATCGACCTACACACGCCACTCACACACTAGATCCATGATCGACCTACACACGCCACTCACACACTAGATCCATGATCGACCTACACACGTCACTCACACACTAGATACATGATCGACCTACACACGCCACTCACACACTAGATCCATGATCGACCTACACACGTCACTCACACACTAGATCCATGACCGACACACGTCACTCTCACATTAGATCCATGATTGACATGTACATGTCACACACTCTAGATACATGACCGACCAATATACATACGTCACTCACACATTAGATATGACCGACATACAGACGTCACTCACACATTAGATACATGGCCGACATACACACTTCACTCTCACACATTAGATACATGGCCGACATGCACACATCACTCACACATTAGATATATGACCGACATACACACATCACTCACACATTAGATATATGACCGACATACACACTTCACTCACACATTAGATACATGGCCGACATGCACACATCACTCACACATTAGATATATGGCCGACATACACACATCACTCACACATTAGATATATGACCGACATACACACTTCACTCACACATTAGATACATGGCCGACATGCACACATCACTCACACATTAGATATATGGCCGACATACACACATCACTCACACATTAGATATATGACCGACATACACACTTCACTCACACATTAGATACATGGCCGACATGCACACATCACTCACACATTAGATATATGGCCGACATACACACATCACTCACACATTAGATATATGACCGACATACACACTTCACTCACACATTAGATATATGGCCGACATGCACACGTCACTCACACATTAGGCACGTGGCCATCATGCACACGTCACTCACATTAGGCACGTGGCCGTCATGCACACGTCACTCACATTAGGCACGTGGCCGACATGCACACGTCACTCACACATTAGGTACATGGCTGACATGCACATGTCACTCACACATTAGGCACATGGCTGACATGCACATGTCACTCACACATTAGGCACATGGCCGACATGCACACGTCACTCACACATTAGGTACATGGCTGACATGCACACGTCACTCACACATTAGGCACATGGCCGACATGCACACGTCACTCACACATTAGGTACATGGCCGACATGCACACGTCACTCACACATTAGGCACATGGCCGACATGCACACGTCACTCACACATTGGGTACATGGCCGACATGCACACGTCACTCACACATTAGGTACATGGCCGACATGCACACGTCACTCACACATTAGGCACATGACCGACATGCACACGTCACTCACACATTAGGTACATGGCTGACATGCACACATCACTCACACATTAGGCACATGGCCGACATGCACATGTCACTCACACATTAGATATATGACCGACCTACACACGTCACTCACACACTAGGTACATGATCGACATATACATGTCACACACTCTAGATATATGACCGACCGACCTACACACGTCACTCACACATTAGATATGTGACCGACCTACGCACGTCACTCTCACATTAGGCACATGGCCGACATGCACACGTCACTCACATTCCATATTTGTAGCACTTTTGTCTCTGGAACTTTCCATACAGTGCAGATGTCACATGTCGCATACATATTGCCAACCTGCGGCCTCCTTCCTCCCCATACTGTAGACTGAAGGCCACAAGGGCAGGGCTCTCTCACCTCTGTTAGCAGTCTGTCACTGTTACATTGTAGCTTATATTTGTATTTTGCATGTAGCCCATTTTTAACATGTACAGCGGTGCTCTAATAGGTCGCATAGAGGATGAGCAGATGGCACACACATCACACTCATTACATAAATCCTGTACAGAACCCAAGCCCATACAACAATACCCCTAGTACCTGCCTTTTTTGCTGGTATGACACTAGCAACCTTCCCCTTTGCTGCCCCTGCAATAATCACAGGCCCACAGACCAATTAGGCTCTGCCCATATTTCTTAGTATTCCAGGAGATAATTATACCCATTAAGTGTAGCGCCTCAAAGAATCATGAAGAAATAGAAGAACATAGTCCATTCAACAATATGAAAAATTACATTTTTATTCAAAATGACATTCAGAAGCAAGTGGGCTGACTTACTGATTCAGTGAAAAGATCCCAGATTTTCTGCCCATATTTCACATAAGTCTCAGTCCCAATGGTGACTATAGTGGAAAAAATAAGAAAACTTTTACTGATTAGTTTAGAGAAACTGGTGAGCAGCAACGGCTCCCTTCTTATGCTGCCATTACTTGACGTTCTTCTTTCTCACCCCTCCTTTGCACCACTTTGTCTTAGTGTTTCTTTTCTTCTGTCTGCTCCAACCTCCTGCCCATTCCTATACAACTATTTCTCTAATTATTTTCAATCTTCTCCTTTCCTCCCTCTGCTCTTGCAGGGACGAGTATTCTCTTCAGCTCCTTCATCTGCCGCTAGCAAACACCCGACCTTAACACTGGTGTATGGGCATGTCCAGTGTTGCTTACAAGCCCCGCTATACTATCCAGTGAACAGGTGGAGGCGGTACTAATGTGCTGTGCACAAATAATTGCCAAGCAGAGCGGCCCAGACAATTTCAGCCCACTGGGAATCTGCCCGGTGAGGCAGATATTCAGTCAGGGCCTGCCTTATACTGTTTTTTCCATGTTCTAGGTAATATATACCATATTACTAATGGCGTTGAATAGGATTCTTTGCCTTGTAATTTTTGTAAATTGAGAACCATGCTCATAATCTTCCTCCCATTTCTTAATCTGCTAATCCAGTTTCAAAGAAAACATAGAAGAATAAGTGCAAGGCACAATGAGACGACAATAAAAAGTAGTTTATTGATTGATGATGAAAAAGCTATACATAAAATGTTAGACACAATTGTCAAGACTAATGAGTGACAACGATGGGCAAGATAATAATGCTAGGTTCCGAAACGTGCGTCGGATGCGTTTCTCCTCTTGACTGCTGAGGTCACTCTATGCCACTGTGCATCTAAACTGTATATTTGTGTGAAAAAGTGTTTGCCCCTTCCTGATTTCCTATTCTTTTCCATGTTTGTCACACTTAAATGTCAGATCACCAAACAAAATTAAATATTAGACAAAGATAACGCAAGTAAACAAAAAATGCAGTTTTTTCATGAAAGTCTTTATTCATAAGGGAAAGAGAAATTGAAACCTACAGGACTTTGTGTGAAAAAGTGATTGGCCCCTCCTCCTTAAAACATAAATTAGCTGTGGTTTATAACATCTTTTGGAAGCTGCGTTCAAATTCTTTTGCCACACCCAGGCCTGATAACTACCACACCAACGATTGTTGTCAATCAAGAAATCACTTAAATAGAACTTGCCTGACAAACTGAAGTAGACCAAAAGTCCCTTAAAAGCTAGACATCATGCCACGATCCAAATACATTTTAGAAAAAATGAGAAGCAAAGTATTTTAGACACAGTGAGAGCCATTATCCACAAATGGCGATAACATGGAACAGTGGTGAACCTTCTCAAAAGTGGCCGGATGACCAACATTATCCCAAGAGCGCAGCAACGACATATCAGAGGTCACAAAAAATCCCACAAAAACATCCAAAGAACTGCAGACCTCACTTGCTTCAATTAAGGTCAGTGTTTGTGAAGCCACATAAGAAAGAATCTGGGAAAAAAATGGCCTGCATGGCAGAATTCAAAGACGAAAACCGCCGCTGAGCAATAAGAATATAAAGGCTCGTCTCAGTTTTGCAGTTTTGCAGAAACAGTCTTGATGGATCCCCAAGACTTTTGGGTGAATGCTCTGTGGACTGATGAGACAAAAGTTGAACTTTTTGGAAGGTGTATGTCCCATTACATCAGGCATAAAAGTAGCATAGCATTTCAGAAAAGGAACATCATACCAACAGTAAAACGTAGTAGTGTGATGGTCTGGGGCTGTTTTGCTGCTTCAGGACCAGGAAGGTTTGCTCTGGTAAATGAAACCATGAATTCTGCGGTCTACCACAAAATCCTGAAGGAGGATGTCAGCCTACCAATTCGTGACCTCAAACTGAAGCGCCCTTGGATTACGTAGCAGGACAATGCAACATACCAGCAACTCCACCTCTGAATGTATTAAGAAAAACAAAATTAAGACTTTGGAGTGGCCTAGTCAAAGTCATGACATTAATCTGAGATGACCTTAAAATGACGGTTCATGCTCGGAAACCCTCCACTGTGGCTGAATTACAACAATTCAAATCAAAGATGAGTGGGCCAAAATTCCTCCAGAGCGTTGTAAGACTCAATGCCAGTTATCACAAATGCTTGATTGCAGTTGTTTCTGCTAAGGCTATGTGCACACGTAAGAAAAGAGGTGCAGAATTTTCTGCACAAAATCCGCATCTTCTGGCAGAATCCACAGCCGTGGATTTTGTGAGTTTTTTATGCGGATTTTGTGCGGATTTTATGCAGTTTTTGCCACTGCTTATTTTTAACATTGAGGGGTGCAGAAACGCTACAGATCCGCACAAAAGAAGTGACATGCACTTCTTTGAAATCCGCAGCAATTCCGCACTGATTTTTCCGCACCATCTGCACAGCTATTTTTTAACCCCATTGATTTACATTGTACTGTACATCACATTGCGGTTCTGCAGCGTCTCTGCACGGAAAAATCCTCTGCGGATCCACAGCAAATCCGCATCGTGTGCACATAGCCTAAGGGTTGCCCAACAGTTATTAGGTTTAGGGGGCAATCACTTTTTCACACAGGGCCCTCTAGGCTTGGATTTTTTTCCCCCTTAATAATAAAGACCTTCATTTTGTGTCTACTTGTGTTATATTTGTCTAATATTTAAATTTGTTTTGTGAACTGAAACATTTAAGTGTGACAAACATGCAAAAGAATAGGAAATCAGGAAGGGGCAAACACTTTTTCACATGTGCGTGTGTGTGTATATATATGTATATCTACTATATAATTGTCTATGGGTCACTTCTGTCTGTCTGTCTGTCTGTCACGGATATTCATTGGTCGTGGCCTCTGTCTGTCATGGAAATCCAAGTCGCTGATTGGTCGTGGCAAAACGCCCATGACCAATCAGCGACGGGCACAGTCCGACGGAAAAATGTCCGCTCCTTCCTCCCCCCAGTCGGCCCTCACACAGGGTTAATGGCAGCATTAATGGACCGCGTTATGCCGCGGTGTAACGCACTCCATTAACGCAGCTATTAACCCTGTGTGACCAACTTTTTACTATTGATGCTTTGTATGCGTATAGTAAAAAGATCTAATGTTACAAATAATAATAATAAAAAAAAAAGGTTATTCTCACCCTCCGAGGTCGCGCGCTGTCCTCGGCACTGCAAGCGTAAGGTTCCGGTGCTAAAGATGCTATGCGAGAAGGACCTTCCATGACGTCACGGTCATGTGACCGCGACGTCATCACAGGTCCTGCGCTCATACCAACCCTGGGACCAGAAGCTGCCGTGGGCAGTGTTATATACTATGTGGGCAGTGTTATATACTGTGTGGGCTGCGTTATATACTGCATGGCTGCTATATACTATGTGGGCAGTGTTATATACTATGTGGGCAGTGTTATATACTGTGTGGGCTGCGTTATATACTACATGGCTGCTATATACTACGTGGCCAGTGTTATATACTATGTGGGCAATGTTATACAGTCATGGCCAAAAGTATTGACACCCCTGCAATTCTGTCAGATAATATTCATTTTCTTCCTGAAAATGATTGTAAACACAAATTATTTGGTATTATTATCTTCATTTAATTTGTCTTAAATGAAAAAAACACAAAAAGAATTGTCCTAAAGCCAAATTGGATATAATTCCACACCAAACATAAAAAAGGGGGTGGACAAAATTATTGGCACTGTTCGAAAAATCATGTGATGCTTCTCTAATTTGTGTAATTAACAGCACCTGTAACTTACCTGTGGCACCTAACATGTGTTGGCAATAACTAAATCACACTTGCAGCCAGTTGACATGGATTAAAGCTTACTCAACCGCTGTCCTGTGTCCTTGTGTGTACCACATTGAGCATGGAGAAAAGAAAGAAGACCAAAGAACTGTCTGAGGACTTGAGAAACCAAATTGTGAGGAAGCATGAGCAATCTCAAGGCTACAAGTCCATCTCCAAAGACCTGAATGTTCCTGTGTCTACCGTGCGCAGTGTCATCAAGAAGTTTAAAGCTCATGGCACTGTGGCTAACCGCCCTAGATGTGGACGGAAAAGAAAAATTGACAAGAGATTTAAACGCAAGATTGTGCGGATGTTGGATAAAGAACCTCGACTAACATCCAAACAAGTTCAAGCTGCCCTGCAGTCCGAGGGTACAACAGTGTCAACCCGTACTATCCGTCGGCGTCTGAATGAAAAGGGACTGTATGGTAGGAGACCTAGGAAGACCCCACTTCTTACCCCGAGACATAAAAAAGCCAGGCTGGAGTTTGCCAAAACTTACCTGAAAAAGCCTAAAACATTTTGGAAGAATGTTCTCTGGTCAGATGAGACAAAAGTAGAGCTTTTTTGGGCAAAGGCATCAACATAGAGTTTACAGGAGAAAAAAAGAGGCATTCAAAGAAAAGAACACGGTCCCTACAGTAAAACATGGCGGAGGTTCCCTGATGTTTTGAGCTTGCTTTGCTGCCTCTGGCACTGGACTGCTTGACCGTGTGCATGGCATTATGAAGTCTGAAGACTACCAACAAATTTTGCAGCATAATGTAGGGCCCAGTGTGAGAAAGCTGGGTCTCCCTCAGAGGTCATGGGTCTTCCAGCAGGACAATGACCCAAAACACACTTCAAAAAGCACTAGAAAATGATTTGAGAGAAAGCACTGGAGACTTCTAAGGTGGCCAGCAATGAGTCCAGACCTGAATCCCATAAAACACCTGTGGAGAGATCTAAAAATGGCAGTTTGGAGAAGGCACCCTTCAAATATCAGGGACCTGGAGCACTTTGCCAAAGAAAAATGGTCTAAAATTCCAGCAGAGCGTTGTAAGAAACTCATTGATGGTTACCGGAAGTGGTTGGTCGCAGTTATTTTGGCTAAAGGTTGTGTAACCGAGTATTAGGCTGAGGGTGCCAATACTTTTGTCTGGCCCATTTTTGGAGTTTTGTGTGAAATGATGAATGTTTTGCTTTTTGCTTCATTCTCTTTTGTGTTTTTCATTTAAGACAAATTAAATGAAGATAATAATACCAAATAATTTGTGTTTGCAATCATTTTCAGGAAGAAAATGAGTATTATCTGACAGAATTGCAGGGGTGTCAATACTTTTGGTCATGACTGTATACTGCGTGGGTTGTTATATACTGTTTGGGCTGTGTTATATACTGCGTGGCTGCTATATACTGCCTGGGCTGTGTTATATAGTACGTGGCTGTGTTATATACTGCGTGGCCACTGTTATATACTATGTGGGCACTGTTATATGCTGTGTGGGCTGTGTTATATACTGCGTGGCTGCTATATACTGCCTGGGCTGTGTTATATAGTACGTGGCTGTGTTATATACTGCGTGGCCACTGTTATATACTATGTGGGCACTGTTATATACTGTGTGGGCTGGGTTATATACTGTTTGGGCTGTGTTATATACTGCGTGGCTGCTATATACTGCATGAGCTGTGTTCTATAGTACGTGGCTGTGTTATATACTGCGTGGCCACTGTTATATACTGCGTGGCCTGTATTAATGCATCGGGTATTCAAGAATATGTCGTGGCCTGTGCTATATATGTGGCTGCTATATACATACATATTCTAGAATACCCGATGCGTTAGAATCGGGCCACCATCTAGTATATACATATTCTCTTTACCTCACGATACACCGCACTCCTGTTTATTGTGGCTGCCTTATTTATTGTGTGCCTTACTATATAGTGTTGTTACTCATTGCATAGTTTTTTTTAGACCATGCGTTTTGCAGAGTCTATGCTATATGATTTTTTTTTTTAATCTATTTTTTGTATCCTGTTTATTATCTTGTCCATTATTGAGCTGTCACCAGTCTTGACAATCTTTTGTCTTACATTTTATGTACACCTTTTTAATCATCATTTAACCCCTTCCCGACCCATGACGCCACGTAGGCGTCATGAAAGTCGGTGCCAATCCGACCCATGATGCCTATGTGGCGTCATGGAAAGATCGCGTCCCTGCAGATCCGGTGAAAGGGTTAACTCCCATTTCACCCGATCTGCAGGGACAGGGGGAGTGGTAGTTTAGCCCAGGGGGGTGGCTTCACCCCCTCGTGGCTACGATCGCTCTGATTGGCAGTTTCACTTTCAACAGCCAATCAGAGCGATTTGTAATATTTCACCTATTATAACTGGTGAAATATTACAATCCAGCCATGGCCGATGCTGAAATATCATCGGCCATGGCTGGAAATACTAGAGTGCCCCCACCCCACCCCACCGATCGCCCCCCCAGCCCCCCGATCTGGCCGGTACACTGCTCCGGCTCCCCTCCGTCCAGTGCTCCGCTCCCCCCGTGCTCCAATCACCCCCCCGTGCTCCAATCACCCCCCCTGCACTCCGATCCACCCCCCGTGCTCCGTTCCACCCCCCCGTGCTCCGTTCCAGCCCCCCGTGCTCCGTTCCACGCCCCCCGTGCTCCGTTCCACGCCTGCCGCGCTCCGATTCCCCCACCCGTGCTCCGATCCCCCCCCCCCGTGGTCCCCCCCCACCCCATCATACTTACCGATCCTGCCGGGGTCCCGTCCGTCTTCTCCCTGGGCACCGCCATCTTCCAAAATGGCGGGCGCATGCGCAGTGCGCCCGCCGAATCTGCCGGCCGGCAGATTCGTTCCAAAGTGCATTTTGATCACTGAGATAGATTATATCTCAGTGATCAAAATAAAAAAAATAATAAATGACCCCCCCCCCCCCCCCTTCGTCACCCCCATAGGTAGGGACAATAAAAAAATAAAGAAATTTTTTTTTCCCACTAATGTTAGAATAGGGTTAGGGGTAGGGGTAGGGGTAGGGTTAGGGCTAGGGTTAGGGTTTCGGTATGTGCACACGTATTCTGGTCCTCTGCGGATTTTTCCGCTGCGGATTTGATAAATCCGCAGTGCTAAACCGCTGCGGATTTATGGCGGATTTACCGCGTTTTTTTCTGCGCATTTCACTGCGGTTTTACAATTGCGATTTTCTATTGGAGCAGTTGTAAAACCGCTGCGGAATCCGCACAAAGAAGTGACATGCTGCGGAATGTAAACCGCTGCGTTTCCGTGCAGTTTTTCCGCAGCATGTGTACAGCGATTTTTTGTTTCCCGTAGGTTTACATTGAACTGTAAGCTCATGGGAAACTGCTGCGGATCCGCAGCGTTTTCCGCAGCATGTGCACATACCTTTAGAATTAGGCTATGTGCACACGGTGCGGATTTGGCTGCGGATTGGCCGCTGCGGATTCGCAGCAGTGTTCCATCAGGTTTACAGTACCATGTAAACATATGAAAAACCAAATCCGCTGTGCCCATGGTGCGGAAAATACCGCGCGGAAATGCTGCGTTGTATTTTCCGCAGCATGTCAATTCTTTGTGCGGATTCCACAGTGTTTTACACCTGTTCCTCAATAGGAATCCGCAGGTGAAATCCGCACAAAAAACACTGGAAATCCGCGGAAAATCCGCAGGTAAAACGCAGTGCCTTTTACCCGCGTATTTTTCAAAAATCGTGCTGAAAAATCTCACACGAATCCGCAACGTGGGCACATAGCCTTAGGGTTAGGGTTGGAATTAGGATTGTGGTTAGGGTTGTGATTAGGGTTATGGCTACAGTTGGGATTAGGGTTAGGGGTGTGTTGGGGTTAGTGTTGGAGGTAGAATTGAGGGGTTACCACTGTTTAGGCACATCTGGGGTCTCCAAACGCAACATGGCACCACCATTGATTCCAGCCAATCTCGTATTCAAAAAGTCAAATGGTGCTCCCTCACTTCCGAGCCCTGACGTGTGCCCAAACAGTGGTTTACCCCCACATATGGGGTACCAGCATACTCAGGATAAACTGCGCAACAATTACTGGGGTCCAATTTCTCCTGTTACCCTTGTGAATCTAAAAAAATGCTTGCTAAAACATAATTTTTGAGAAAAGAAAAATGATTTTTTATTTTCACGGCTCTGCGTTGTAAACATCTGTGAAGCACTTGGGGGTTCAAAGTGCTCACCACATATCTAGATAAGTTCCTTGGGGGGTCTAGTTTCTAAAATGGGGTCACTTGTGGGGGGTTTCTACTGTTTAGGCACACCAGGGGCTCTGCAAACGCAATGTGACGCCCGTAGACCATTCCATCAAAGTCTGCATTTCAAAAGTCACTACTTCCCTTCTGAGCCCTGACGTGTGCCCAAACAGTGGTTTACCCCCACACATGGGGTATCAGCGTACTCAGGAGAAACTGGACAACAACTTTTGGGGTCCAGTTTCTCCTGTAACCCTTGGGAAAATAAAAAATTCTGGGCTAAATAATTATTTTTGAGGAAAGAAAACGTATTTATTATTTTCACGGCTCTGCATTATAAACTTCTATGAAGCACTTGGGGGTTCAAAGTGCTCACCACACATCTAGATAAGTTCCTTTCGGGGTCTAGTTTCCAAAATGGGGTCACTTGTGGGGGGTTTCTACTGTTTAGGCACATCAGGGGCTCTGCAAACGCAACGTGATGCCCGCAGAGCATTCCATCAAAGTCTGCATTTCAAAACGTCACTACTTCAATTCCGAGCCCCGGCATGTGCCCAAACAGTAGTTTACCCCCACATATGGGGTATCACCGTACTCAGGAGAAACTGGACAACAAATATTGGGGTCAAATTTCTCCTGTTACCCTTGGGAAAATTAAAAAATTCTGGGCTAAATAATTATTTTTGAGGAAAGAAAACGTATTTATTATTTTCACGGCTCTGCATTATAAACTTCTATGAAGCACTTGGGGGTTCAAAGTGCTCACCACACATCTAGATAAGTTCCTTTGGGGGTCTAGTTTCCAAAATGGGGTCACTTGTGGGGGGTTTCTACTGTTAAGCCACATCAGGGGCTCTGCAAACGCAACGTGACGCCCACAGAGCATTCCATCAAAGTCTGCATTTCAAAACGTCACTACTTCACTTCCGAGCCCCTGCATGTGCCCAAACAGTGATTTACCCCCACATATGGGGTATCAGCGTACTCAGGAGAAACTGGACAACAACTTTTGGGGTCAAATTTCTCCTGTTACCCTTGGGAAAATAAAAAATTGCAGGCTAAAAGATCATTTTTGAGAAAATAATTTTTTTTTTTTTTATTTTCATGGCTCTGCGTTATAAACTTCTGTGAAGCACCTGGGGGTTTAAAGTGCTCAATATGCATCTAGATAAGTTCCTTGGGGGGTCTAGTTTCCAAAATGGGGTCACTTGTGGGGTAGCTCCAATGTTTAGGCACACAGGGGCTCTCCAAACGCGACATGGTGTCCGCTAACAATTGGAGCAAATTTTCCATTCAAAAAGTCAAATGGCGCGCCTTCCCTTCCGAGCCCTGCCGAGTGCCCAAACAGTGGTTTACCCCCACATATGAGGTATTGGCGTACTCGGGAGAAATTGCTCAACAAATTTTATGATCCATTTTATCCTACTGCCCATGTGAAAATGAAAAAATTGAGGCGAAAAGAATTTTTTTGTGAAAAAAAAAAAGTACTTTTTCATTTTTACAGATCAATTTGTGAAGCACCTGAGGGTTTAAAGTGCTCACTAG
This sequence comes from Ranitomeya imitator, assembly GCF_032444005.1. Taxonomy (NCBI): domain Eukaryota; kingdom Metazoa; phylum Chordata; class Amphibia; order Anura; family Dendrobatidae; genus Ranitomeya; species Ranitomeya imitator. The sequence continues at coordinate 438,878,676 of NC_091285.1, forward strand.
GCATCTAAATAAGTTCCTTGGGGGGGTCTAGTTTCCAAAATGGGGTCACTTGTGGGGGAGCGCAAATGTTTAGGCACACAGGAGCTATCCAAACGCGACATGGTGTCCGCTAACGATGGAAATAATTTTTCATTCAAAAAGTCAAATGGCGCTCCTTCCCTTCCGAGCCTTACCATGTGCCCAAACAGTGGTTTACCCCCACATGTGAGGTATTGGTGTACTCAGGAGAAATTGCCCAACACATTTTAGGATCCATTTTATCCTGTTGCCCATGTGAAAATGAAAAAATTGAGGCTAAAAGAATTTTTTTGTGAAAAAAAAGTACTTTTTCATTTTTACGGATCAATTTGTGAAGCACCTGGGGGTTCAAAGTGCTCACTATGCATCTAGATAAGTTCCTTGGGGCGTCTTGTTTCCAAAATGGGGTCACTTGTGGGGGAGCTCCAATTTTTAGGCACACGGGGGCTCTCCAAACGTGACATGGTGTCCGCTAAAGAGTGGAGCCAATTTTTGATTCAAAAAGTCAAATGGCGCTCCTTCCCTTCCAAGCCCTGCCGTGCGCCCAAACAGTGGTTTACCCCCACATATGAGGTATCAGCGTACTCAGGACAAATTGGACAACAACTTTCGTGGTTCAGTTTCTCCTTTTACCATTGGGAAAATAAAAAAATTGTTGCTAAAAGATAATTTTTGTGACTAAAAAGTTAAATGTTCATTTTTTCCTTCCATGTTGCTTCTGCTGCTGTGAAGCACCTGAAGGGTTAATAAACTTCTTGAATGTGGTTTTGAGTACCTTGAGGGGTGCAGTTTTTAGAATGGTGTCACTTTTGGGTATTTTCAGCCATATAGACCCCTCAAACTGACTTCAAATGTGAGGTGGTCCCTAAGAAAAATGGTTTTGTAAATTTCGTTGTAAAAATGACAAATCGCTGGTCAAATTTTAACCCTTATAACTTCCTAACAAAAAAAAATTTTGTTTCCAAAATTGTGCTGATGTAAAGTAAACATGTGGGAAATGTTATTTATTAACTATTTTGTGTCACATATCTCTCTGGTTTAACAGAATAAATATTCAAAATGTGAAAATTGCGAAATTTTCAAAATTTTAGCCAAATTTCCGTTTTTATCACAAATAAACGCCGAATTTATTGACCTAAATTTACCACTAACATGAAGCCCAATATGTCACGAAAAAACAATCTCAGAACCGCTAGGATCCGCTGAAGCGTTCCTGAGTTATTACCTCATAAAGGGACACTGGTCAGAATTGCAAAAAAACGGCAAGGTCTTTAAGGTCAAAATAGGCTGGGTCATGAAGGGGTTAATAAACCGTTTTATTTTCCTCTTATTGTGGCTTGCTCTTATTCTTTATAGTCTTTCTCTCTATCTGTATGTGCACCTTGGCTTATTACCCCGTGCTTGCCGTACATATGTAGGTTTAATAATCCAGTTTCAGGTATCTCTTTAGCAATGTATTTGCTTCTCCACATTGGCACATCTGTATGCACCGATGTAAGACATGTAACACATTCCTCTTGCAGTGCCTCCTGTATTTTATGTTAAGCCATCGAACACACATGCTCATGAATCTATGGATATTGTGTTTGAGTGTGAAGTTAGAGGAAGACCTGCCCCTACTGTCAAATGGGTGAAGAATGGCGATGTGGTCATCCCAAGTGACTACTTCAAAATAGTGGTAAGTGAACATGTGGCCTGATGTGCAGTCGTGGTCTGAAGGTTCAGTGAGGATTTCATGGTCAGCTGGATGTTCAATGTACTATTGTAGGTATTTCTGTTCCTTACATCGAATCTACTTAGAGCAGAATCTCCTTTAATACCTCTGACGCCTAGAACCGAGGACCCCCTCCTTATAAAATTGTACACTATTGAGTCAGATTGAAAGATGTTCCAGACCACACATCATCTTTAAAGGGAGCCTCTCAGCAGGGCTACAAACCCCAGGCTAATGTGGGCTATGTAAAGTCGCTGTAATGTTGATTAAATCCATAACGTTATTTTAGAAATCCTTCTGTTTTTTATACATTTACAGTGTAATTTTTATGCAAATGAGCCGCAAGTGCCTTTTGCTTATAGCTTTCCAGGCCTCTCCCTATTTCCCATTTGCCTCCTGTCATTGTCTGACAGTGTACTCTTGTCCCCCCTTTTCCGTGCTTTTGCACAAGTGCTATCATCCCCGGGGACAGCACATGCGCAGATCGATAGTTCGGCTCTCACAGAACCTTACTGAGGATGCGCTGCCCCAAGGAATGACTGCATATATATATTGTTGTAAATTGATTTTTGAGTAGGGATTGCAAAACAAACAGGCAATCCCTGCATGTGTTGCGACTGTCGACCATCTGCGAGACCTGCAGGCGCGGGGACTAGAACATATTTTTAGACACTCGGTTAGCTCCCGAGCATCCTCTGATAACACCTTATCTGATCATGTTCACTCATCACTAATGGGTACATAAATAGCCATTTAAGCTTTGTAAACTTCTTGGAGACTGCTGTGTTTAATGGGTACAAGAGTTTCCTGTTGGTCACTGACAGGGGACGGATGAGAAATAGGGAGAGGCGCTGGAGAACTGTAAAGGTACCTTCGCACTAAATGATATCGCTAGCGATCCGTGACGGTGCAGCGTCCTCGCTAGCGATATCATCCAGTTTGACACGCAGCAGCGATCAGAATCCTGCTGTGATGTCGTTGGTCGGGGCTAGAGGGCCAGACCTTTCTTTGGTCGCTGGATCTCCCGCTGACATCGCTGAATCGGCGTGTGTGACACCGATTCAGCGATGTCTTCGCTGGTAACCAGGGTAAACATCGGGTTACTAAGCGCAGGGCCGCTCTTAGTAACCCGATGTTTACCCTGGATACCATCCTAAAAGTAAAAAAAAAACAAACACTTCATACTTACCTTCCGCTGTCTGTCCCTCGGCGCTGTGCTTTCCTGCACTCACTGTGAGCACAGCGTCCGGAAAGCAGAGCGGTGACGTCACCGCTCTGCTTTCCGGCCGCTGTGCTCACAGCCAGAGCAGAGAAGCAGAGCGCCGGGGACAGACAGCGGTAGGTAAGTATGAAGCGTTTGTTTTTTTTACTTTTAGGATGGTATCCAGGGTAAACATCGGGTTACTAAGCGCGGCCCTGCGCTTAGTAACCCGATGTTTACCCTGTTTACCGGCATCGTTGGTCGCTGGAGAGCGGTCTGTGTGACAGCTCTCCAGCGACCAAACAGCGACGCTGCAGCGATCCAGATCGTTGTCGGTATCGCTGCAGCGTCGTTTAGTGTGAAGGTACCTTAAGTGCAGTGCCAAACACACTGCGCTTGTGGCACATTTGCATAAAAATTTGCTGATGGATTCCTCAAAGATGGAAACAAGGTTTTCTAGAACAGCACTATGGATTTAGTGAACTTTAAAGCAACTTTACATAGATGACATTAGTTTGGAGTGTAAAAAGAACTGCACACAGATTCCCTTTAAGTGGAGTCATTCACTAGATGGCATAGAAATGGCGTGCAAGCCACACTGCTTCGGGTAAAAGTTCACCACGGTTTTCTCTTGTCCAGGACGATCATAATCTTCAGGTTCTTGGTCTTGTGCGCTCAGATGAAGGATTTTATCAGTGTATGGCTGAGAATGAGGTGGGAAATGTGCAGGCGGCAGCTCAGCTCATTATCGTGGATCCTGGTAAGATGCATAAAAAACCCTTTTTTACTCTCCCTGTCCCCTCCCAGTGTCCTGCATCAGATTTTCAATAGTTATCATATCACAATATTTCCATAGTTTAATATCTGAGGGTATGCTGTTGGCAAACTTTATAGACCTAGTGGACAATTTGTCCATTAAAAGCATTGACCTTTTGTTCTGTAATTAATCTGAGAACGGACTTTCCCTTGTAGTCCCTCCTGCAGGGTATTGTTCCAGTGGCCCTTATTTTTGTGGTGTCCTCCACCTAGTCTCTTCCTGATTCACCTTTCCATTGCCCCCCGCATAGCATCCTTCTCTTCATGCGTCATGTAGCCTGCTGCTTTCTGTGTCATGGAAAGAGCCCCATGGCCTCCTGACATTGAGGTTATGATCTTATGTCGCAGCAGGTCTCCTGAATAGATCGTTTTATCAAACCAGTGAAAACATAGAGATCTTGTGCATTTCCTTCTACCCAAAGTGTGCCTTGCAGCTCTGCCCATCCATATGCGTTTTGACTTTTGTTCTACATTTTCAGGTTTTGCATGCAATGTTATGTGACTGCCAATGATACAGTCCTTCCAGCTCTCACACTGTGTAGGTTTTGCACATTCATTCAAATACAGGGAAAAAAAAGTTTAAAATATTCAGACGCATTAAAAGATTTTCTTCTGACACCTTAAAATAATTCTATATATTGGAATTTGAAGGGCTGTATCATTTCAGGATGTAGTACTAAGCAAGTGAACCCGTTTACTGCCGGGGACCTGCATTGTGGCTGTGCTCTGCTGGTCTCTTGGTTATGTAGTGGGATACATTTTCTGTTTTGCATGTGTGTGAGCTACATTGCCAGCCAGAGGTGACTCCATCGGATGCTCAAAGGGTCCAGGTTCAGATTTCATCACAGTCTCAATGAAGTGCTGTTTGACTCCTTATCTTAGTGGTGTCCTTCTGGGTGACAGGTGGCCCATGTCTGCATGGAGGCCGTGCTTGGTTTGTTTTGTTTATTTTCTGTTCTTGTTTTTCGCTCTGTGTCTGTGTGCCTGTGCTTGTCCTCCCCCTCCTTTCCCAACTCAACCATGTCAAGGTGTTACCGTCCCAACCTCTCCTGTCCCCTCACTGACCCGTGCCACTGCTCACCATGTAGCTGCCACACCGGGAGGTCCCCTTCCTTCATCCCCGCGGGATGTTGTGGCCTCTTTGGTGTCAACGCGCTTCATCAAGCTGACGTGGCGTGTGCCTGCTGACGCCCATGGAGACAATCTTACCTACCAAGTATATTACAGCAAGGAGGGAATGAACAGGTAATTCTTACAATTTGGATCATCTATTGATTTGAGGTTTTCCAACAGAACATGTAGTATAGACCCAGCTTGACATATGTTGTATCGGGAAAGCATAATTCATGTTATCAGTAAAAGTGGGAACCTGTCGCCAGGTTAGGCCAATACGAGCTAAGGCCACCGCCTTTCAGGGCTGATATACATCATTCTAGAATGCTGTATATAAGCCCCCGATTCGACCCGTAAGAGAAGAAAGACCTGGGCGGTCCGGCCTGATGGGTGTCTCTGGTCTTGGTCCGGCGCCTCCCATCTTCTTACTATCGCAGTCCTTCTGCTTGCTTCATGTGGATGACGCGTCGCTCCATCATCCACACAGGCTCCCCGGAGTCGCGCTCCTGGCAGGTGTCCTTATCGGACCTGTTGAGGGCAGAGCAAAGTACTGCAGTGCCCAGGCGCCGGAAAAGGTCAGAGAGGCCCGGCGCCTGCGCACTGCAGTACTATACTCTGCCCTCAGCAGGGCAGATAAGTACACCTGCCAGGAGCGCGACTCCGGGGAGCCTGTGTGAATGACGCAGGGACGTGTCATCCACATGAAGCAAGCAGGAGGACGGCGATCGTAAGAAGATGAGCGTTGCCGGACCAAGACCAGCGACACTCATCAGATCGGACCACACTGAAGGTGAGTATAATAAAACGTATTTTTCCTCTCTTACAGGTCGGATCGGTGGCTTATATACTGCATTATAGAACGCTGTAGATAAGCCCTGAAAGGCAGTGGCGGTAACGCGTATCAGCCAAACCTGGTGACAGGTTCCCTTTAAGCAAAATGTTAAAGGACTGGGCTTGCACAATGCAAAGTGAGCAAAGCAGGGCCAACCCTTTAATTTATATAAGTGTATTTTCACGTAATGTAGTATAATGTAACACAAGTAAATATTCTAAAACCTTTTTCCCTGTTAGTGGTTTACACAATTATTGTGGCATGTTTAGGGAAGGTTGCAGTGGAAAACGTCTTCTAAATGTAATATTAGAGCAGTTACTCGCAAACATTTTTTTTTTTGCCTAATTTTAATTACCATACTTAAAGCGGTTTATTGATGTGAACATGTAGTCCTGATCTTTGCACTTGATATATATTTTTTGTACTAAATAAAGGGAGCGTGTGGAGAACACCAGCCGTCCAGGAGAATTGCAGGTCACCATCCAGAACCTGTTACCAGGAACTGTCTATTATTTCCGTGTGGTGGCTCATAATAGTTATGGTGCTGGTGAAAGTTCACCTCCTCTCAAGGTGGAGACACAACCTGAGGGTAAGAAATTTTGTAGGGTTTGTAAAGCAAAAAGTTTTCAATCCATCATAGCCATGTCTTCAGAATGCAGCATGTCTTGTGATAGCATATATTGAGTCCATTGATTTGTCGCCTTTCAGTTCAAGTTCCTGGTCCAGCCCCAAATCTCCGAGCTACAGCCATTTCCGCTACATCTGTTAGTGTAAGCTGGGAATTGCCGCTTTCTGGAAATGGGGAAATTCAGAACTACAAGCTTTACTATATGGAGAAAGGAGGCGGAAACGAGCAGGTAAACCCATCTGATCTCCGCTGTACTTTAGGGTCAGGTCCGTTTTTTAAAAAATTGACATAATCTCAAAGAGACACTTTAACTCTTGATTACAAGATTATCGCAGTATGCTGCTATGTGACTATAATGCACTTGCACACTATAGCACCATTTAATTTTATAGAATCTTATCCACAGAGCTTCGTAGACCAATTAAATGTCAAGTTCAAAGACTTGAGCACAATGTTCAAATCTCCCTGAAAAGTATTAGCTGCTTGTCATCTCATGTATATGTGTTTTTAAATGTTTTTCTGATGTTATTCTGTATTGTCTGCAGGATTTTGATATATCGGGGCTTTCATATACTGTAAATAATCTGAAGAAATACACAGAGTATACATTTCGGGTAGTAGCAATTAATAAGCATGGACCTGGAGTGTCAACGCACGATGTTATAGCCAGGACGCTATCTGATGGTTTGTATCTAGCTTCCTGTGATATGTATTACAAATATTCTGTACCAGTGGCTTTTCAGTCCCTTATTGGCAATCTTTTTTTCTGTTTCCATTTCAGTGCCCAGCGCCGCTCCTCAGAACCTTACCCTGGAGGTGCGCAGCTCTCAGGTATGGTTTATATTGTAGGCTTTTAAGGTCACCGATTTCTGAATGCTACACCGTATCTAGATTACTTGTTCTTTCTGCCTGAAGAGTCCTGGCTTTTACAAATACACTTTGTCTCTTTTTCTACGCTTAAAGCCCTGCCCAGAGTTTAGCCCTTGAGTGAACTAGTCCAATGCACCCTTCCCCACTCTTAATGTGTGGTTTAGACAATCTGTTTAATTACACCATTACAAATTTTTTTCATAATGCCCCTTCGTGGTAAAGACTTAATTATTTTTTTTTAAGACAAGTTTTTGCATACACATGTCCTAAAACTACCATCATTTTTTTACACTGGTCCTAAATATACAGTAGATAAAAATAAATCAAACTAATGAGTAATATTAGATTTTATCATTTTGTTTAAAAATTATCTAATATTAAACGACCCCCCCTCCATTGTGACGCAATAAATGCCTCTAAATGATTCCAGTAACTGATAGTCCTGCTCTTTGGCTTGTAGGTGATTTACACCATTCCTCCTTACAAAATTGCTTCAATTCTGTGATGTTGGTGGGTTTTCTCCCATGAACTTCATGTCCTTCCACAACATTTCTATCACATTAAGGTCAAGATTTCCGTTCCGTACCTTTTAACCTTGTTCTGCTGTAAATGCATCACCAACTTTTTCATGTAGAACTGAAGACAGTTTGTAATAGTGGCTGCAGAGTGGAATAAAATAAACACACAGATATATATATTTTTTTAAATTTCACCTCTCGGTTGTGGAGATATTGGCGATCAAAGTATTTGGCACTTAATGAGTTTACGTTTAAAAGTTCAAGTTGGAATTATCAGACAGTTTTCTCTGGGGTTGTGTCCTTCTTCCCCTCTATGACAACGACCAATCACAAGCAGTCAGCAACGAAGCAGAATAAAATATGCCTCCACTAGAGCTCTGATCTGGTCTAACCTTGTTTTGCTGCATGACCTATGTTTTCTTAAGAGTCAGCTCACCTGCCTGGCCTAGATGCAAAACAGATTCAAACCGCGATACTACCTACATTTCACAGATGGTATGTGGTTGTTGTGATGTAATGCAGGGTGCCTTGGGTGCCTTTTTGACGTCGGAGACGATTAGATCGGACTTTGATGCATACTTTTTCTTTTAAATAAAACAGGTCTTCAACTCACAAATGTTTGACTTCGCATTGTTTGAAAACACCAGACTGAAATCTCATCTTCAAATTATTTTATATTCCTAAAGGTTCACATACTTTTCCACACATATATGTGATTTTGGATAATTGTTCTCAATAAAATAATGGCAGTTTAATTTTTTACTCATTTTTATTTGGTTCTCTATCTATTTTTAAGACTTGGGTGAACATCAGATGTAGTTTTAGGTCAAATTTATGCAGATATATGGAAAATTCCGAAGAGTTCATAAACTTTCAAGCACCACTATAATTAGTAAAAAAAAAAAAATAACGTACTTGCATATACAGATGTGGACAAAATTGCTAGTACCATTTTGTTAAACACTAAGAAAACCCCACAATGGTCACTGAAATATTTTGAAACTAACAAAAGTAATTTTCAATCTAAATTAGCCGATTGTCAATGAAAAGCTGACGTTGCTTTTGAATTGTGGTTCAACAGAAAAAAAAACAAAAACTAAATTGAAAAAAATGGCTTGGACAAAAATGATGGTACACCTAGAAAAGATTGGAAATAATTTGACCATAGCAGCATGTTAAACTATGGTGTGACCTTTAGAGGTTGAAAAGTAGGTAGTGTGCTGTTTGTTATCATGGTGTGTACGACACTGAATATGGACCAAACAAAGCAAAGGAGTGTGGTGTCTCAGGAGATTAGAAAGAAAATTATAGACAAACATGTTTAAGGTAAAAGCTAATGGACCATCTCCAAAGAGCTTGATGTTCCTGGTACTACAATTGCACACATTATTAAAAAGCTAAAGGTCTATGGGACTGTAGCCAACCTCCATGGACTTGTCTGCAAGTGGAAAATTGATGACAAATTGAAGAGGGTGATCATATGAATGATTACCAAAGAGCCAAGAATAACTTCCAAAGAGGTTTACAGTGAACCCCAAGTTCATTGTCCGATTCCACCATCCCTCACGGTCTTGGCCAAAGTGTTTTTCATGGAAGATAGCTGAGGAGAAAACAATTGTTGAAAGCGAATTATTAAAAAAGTGAGACTAAAATTTGCCAAATTCCAAATTGACAAGCCTCAAAGCTATTGGAAGAATGTCCTTTGAACAGATGCGGATGAAACAAAACTGGAGCTTTGGCAAGTCACAACAGCTCTATGTTCACAGGCGCAAAAATAAAGCATGAAAAGAAAAGAACATTGTACCTTTGTGAAACATGGAGGCGGTATGGTTAGTTTTGTGGGCTGCTTTGCTGCATCTGGCATGGGATGTCTTGATTCTGTGCAGAATATGATGAAATCTCAAGACTACCACAACATGTTGGAGCGAAATGTGCTGCCCAGTATCCGCAAGCTTGGTCTGAGTCGCAGGTCGTGGGTTCTCCAACAGGTTAATAACCCAATACACCCAAGCTAAAAATATCCAAGAGTGGCAAAGAGCAAAGCATTGGACTATTCTAAATGGCCTGATCTAAGTCCTAATAAACTCTGCGGAAGGAGCTAAAACCTGCAGTCTGGAGAAGGCTCCCTTCACACCTGAGACAGCTGGAGCAGGTTCCTCCCAAAGAGTGGGCCAAAATATCTGTGGACAGGTGCAGAAGTCTGATTGAGAGGTACAGAAATCGTTTGCACTGATTACCATAAAAGCGTGTGCAGAATAATAACGTTAAGGGCTCCATCATTTTAGTCCAAATTTTTCAATTGAACCAATCTTGAAAAGCAATGTGTCATTTTCATCCTTTGATATTTAATACATTTGGATTGAAAAATACTTTTGTCAGTTTCAAGTTGTTTTAGAGATTGTTGTGGGTTTTTTTTAACAGAAAAGTGCCAACAATTAATATCCACTCCTATAAGTGCCAATTTGTTAGTAAGTGTACTCTTAGAAGATTGGTATAAACAATAAATCTGTTGTTTTGACTCCATTATGAAGTTTTCTTCATACAAAGTTGCCATTAGCTGGTAATTGCTTTTGGTCTTTTGCATTGATTATTCATTCATTATTCTTGCTTTATGACAGCTTGCATACTTTTTTAAGTTCACACTGGGTTTACCAGTAAAATTTGTTTGATAGTACTAATCTCTACATGGCTGCTTTTTGAAACTGATTATTAACTGCTTACAATTTCTAAATAATTATTTTTGGATAAGTAAGGCTGGTTTCCCCTTTTTTTGTGTGTGTGTTTTTTTTCCTATGTTTAACATTAAAAATGCATGCGTTTTTTGCATGCGTTTTGACGCGTTTTTGCAACGCATGCGTTTTTTATCTGCATGCGTTGTGTTGCAGAAATGCAACATGTAGTAATTTTTGCGGCGTTTTTTTTGCAGCAAAAAAACGCATGCGTTTTTTCGCGGCAAAAAAACCTATTGATGTCTATGTAAACGCATGCATTTTTAAGCACATGCGTTTGTTTGCGTTAAAAACGCATGCGTTTTTATTTAAAAAAAAAAAACAGAAAACACACTGATATGCCACCCCCCACCATAAAGGTGATAAAGGGATCCTAACCCTAACCCTAAAGGGATCCTAACCCTATCCCTAACCCAACCTCTAACCCTACCCCTAACCCTAAAGGGATCCTATCCCTAACCCTAATCCCTTTAGGGTTAGGATCCCTTTAGGGTTGGGGTTAGGATCCCTTTAGGGTTAGGGTTATGATCCCTACCCCTAACCCGAACTATTTCTGTTTGTAGTGGGTTTTTTACTTTATTTTGATGATTGGCAGCTGTCACACATTTCTCAGCATGCGTTTAAAAAACGCAAACACATGAATAAACGCGTCAAAACGCCAGTTTTTTTCACCACATGCAAAAACGCATGCGTCAAAAAAAACGCAGTGTTTGCACGCGTTTACATGCGTTTTTTCACCATGCGTTTTTTTTTTTTAAAACGCAAGTGTGAAACCAGCCTAAGAGATTTCTTGCTTCTATTCACTAAATCTTTGGATATACATCTGGTGTAGAGAGTATTGAACATGTCACCAGTTTTCTAAGTAAATACATTTCTAAAGGTGCTATTGATATGAAATTCTCACAAGATGTCTGTAGCAACCCATCTGATCCACACAGGCAAAGAAATCAAACGATAAACATCCATAAATTGTTGTGTAGTAATGAGAAATGACCCAGGGAAAAAGTATCTAACACATGAAGAAAGAGAGATGCAATAACCATGGAAAGTCATGACCAAAGCTGACATCTATCAGTAATTAGAAAGCAATCCTGCCACTTAGTGAAAAATATTATCAGCTGATTCTACTTGTGGCTTATAAAAAGGTGTCTCATTACCAAGGTGCCACGCAAAAAACCTCTCATGTGAGACAGTGAGCTGTCTCAAGACATTTGCAACTTTATTGTTGCCAAACATACTGATGTCATTGGTTACAGAAGAATTTCTAAATTACTGAAGGTTACAGTGAGCACTGTTTGGGCCATAATCTGAAAGTGGAAATAATATAATTTCACCATAAACTGACCACGAGCAGGTGCTCCCCGCAAGATCTACATATATAATTGTCTAAGGGTTTTTCTGTCTGTCTGTCCTGGAAATCCCGCGTCTCTGATTGGTCGAGGCCGCTAGGCCTCGACCAATCAGCGACGGGCACAGCATGGCGACGATGATGTCATAAAGGTTGCCTCGACCAATCAGCGACGGGCACAGTCTGCCGCAAATTCGCCTCGACCAATCAGCGACGGGCACAGTATCGACGTAGATGTCATAATGGTTGCCATGGCGACGATGATGTCATAAAGGTTGCCTCAACCAATCAGCGACGGGCACAGTCTGCAGCGAATTCTGGAATCATCATTGTCCATATATTACGGGGACATGCATATTCTAGAATACCCGATGCGTTAGAATCGGGCCACAATCTAGTTTGAAAATAATTATCAGAAGAGCTGTCCAAGAGAAAAGGACCTCCTATGGAGAGTTTAAGAAAAATCTGTAATTAGCAGGTACAATTGTTTTAAAGAAAACAAGTCATGCACTCAAACTCTACGGCCTGTATACTCCCTCACCACGGAATACTCCATTGCTGAACAAAAAGCAAGTGCGTTTAAAGTTTGCTCAACAGCATTTAGACAAGCCTGTAAAATATTGGTAGAATATAGTTTGGTCAGATGAGACCAAAATTGAGCTCTTTGGATGCCATAATACACACCATGTCTGGAGGCCAAAAGGCACTGCATATCACCCCAAAAACACCATACCAACAGTGATGTTTGGAGGTGGGAGCATCATGGTGTGGGGCTGTTTTTCAGTATACGGTTCTGCAAAACTTCATATGCTTGAAGGAAAGCTGAATGGACAAATGTACCGAGACATTCTTGAGAAAAATTTGCTGCCATCTACCAGGATGATGACTATGAAACCATGGTGGACATTTCAGCAAGACAATAATCCCAAACACACAGCCAAGGAAACTCTTAACTGGTTTCAGAGAAAGACAATAAAACTGCTAGAATGGCCCAGCCAATCACCTGACCTGAATCCAATAGAACATTTATGGAAGGAACTAAAGGTCCATGAAACCTTCAAGGTTTGCAGAGTGTTTGTGTGGTAGGATGGTCCAAAATCACAACTGAGCAATGCATAGGACTACTTTCTCCATACAGGAGCAGTCTTGAAGCTGTCATCACCAACAAAGGCTTTCATAGAAAGTATTCAATTAAATTTCAGAAAGCATGTTCAATACTTTTTCCCTATGTCATTTCTCATTATTACACATAACTTTAAAGGGGTATTCCCATCTCCAGGATCCTATCCCAATATGTAGTAGGTGTAATAATATTCGCAAATATCTCCAATTAGAAATCTAGTTTAGTTTTTTTTTTTTATTTGCTATGTCTCTTTCCTCATGTGCAGGCATTGCAGTACCTTGGGTATCCATTGTTACGTCCACTGATAAAGTGCTAGTGGTAGGAACCATGGATACCAAGGGTCCTGCAATGCCTGCACATGAGGAGAGCAACATAGCGAATAAAAAAACTATACTACATTTCTAATTGGAGGCATTTGTGACTATTATTACACCTACCACATATTGGGATAGGATCTTGGAGATGAGAATAACCCTTTCATTTATGGGCATCTGTGGTTTGATTTCTTTGAATTTCATGTCAATAGCACCTTTAGAAATGTATTTACGTAGGAAATTGATGACGTGTTCAACACTTATTTTACCCGCACTGCCGTGAGAATTCTTATAATTTCAGTTTAAGCATTCAGATGTAATCTAGGCCTTGTTGAGTTAGTTCGTTGTTGATGGAAGTTGTGTTAGACATGCGATACATGATATTTTACTTTAGATTTGTATTACTTTACCTCCACAGAGTATTTTCGTGCAGTGGCAACCTCCTCCTGCAGGAACCCAGAATGGTCCAATTGTTGGGTATAAATTGCGTTTCCGCAAGACGGCAAGGAAGATTGATACAAATGAGATCCTGGTGGACAGTCAGCTGTCACAGCTTGTCAATGGTGAGTGGCACAACATTTATGAGAGGTTTGTATTGTATTTCTGACTTCTAATGACCCAATCCTCTCCAGGACTCGATCGTGACACTGAGTACAGCTTCCGGGTAGTGGCCATGACTGTAAACGGGAGTGGGCCAGCTACTGATTGGCTAGCTGCAGAAACATTTGAGAATGATCTTGACGGTAAGGTCTTGATTATCTATTTAACATTTTTTTTCTGTTCTTGAATTAGATTTGGAAAGATCAATTATCTCTTGGGATCCCAATTAGATGGTTAGTGCATTGGTAGCATCTAGCAGCTCGATATAACATGATGGGTGAAAAATTTGGCACCACATTAGAAGCATTTGTCTAACTATACACTAGCTTTTTGTTGACTAATTATTCTGCAAACAAGGTTCTTTTTTTGTTTGTTTTTAGTTTTTCTTTTTTTTGCTTTACTAGTGCCTTTTTTCAAAACGTCTTGTCACTTTGTATTTAAAACTCTATTCCTGATATCTTGAAGAATAATCTTAAAGGGAATCTGTCACCAGGTTTTTGCTACATAATCTGAGAGCAGCATAATCTAGTGACAGACCCTGATTCCTTCTATGTCACGTACTGGGCTGCTTTCTGTAGTTTTGATAATTTTCTGTTGATAAAATACTGATTTTATCACTAGAGGACTACTGAACCTGCTGCCATTTATTCCTTCTTATTAATGAGCTCTGTTTTACCCCACCCCAGACACAGATTGGCAGCTTTCCGCCTATGCACAGTGCACACAGAAAGCTTCCAATCAATGGTGTGGGTGCGGTTATACAGAGGTCGGCATTCAGAGAACGTCCAGATCTGCAGCAGAAAGTAAAGGGGCCGAATAATATTGCCGCCCCACTTTACAGTTTTTGAATTTCCACAAAAATTTAAAAAAACCAATAAATTTCGTTCACAACTTCACAATTGTGTTCCACTTGTTGTTGATTCGTCACCAAAAATGTACATTTGGTATCTTTATACTTTAAGCATGATATGTGGGAAAAGGTTGAAAAGTTCCAGGGGGCCCGAATATTTTCGCAAGGCACTGTATTTTATTCTGAAATGCTGAGGGGGCTATGTGTCTCACCTGATTACTGTAAAGGCCCCTTCACATTAAGCGACGCTGCAGCGATACCGACAACGATTCGGATCGCTGCAGCGTCGCTGTTTGGTCGCTGGAGAGCTGTCACAGAGACAGCTCTCCAGCGGCCAACGATGCCGGTAACCAGGGTAAACATCGGGTAACTAAGCGCAGGGCCGCGCTTAGTAACCCGATGTTTACCCTGGTTACCATGCTAAAAGTAAAAAAAACAAACACTAGATACTTACCTACCGCTGTCTGTCCTCCAGCGCTGTGCTCTGCTTCTCTGCTCTCCTCCTGTACTGTCTGTGAGCCGGAAAGCAGAGCGGTGACGTCACCGCTCTGCTTTCCGGCTCACAGCCAGTACAGGAGGAGTGCAGAGCACAGCGCTGGAGGACAGACGGCGGTAGGTAAGTATGTAGTGTTTGTTTTTTTTTACTTTTAGCATGGTAACCAGGGTAAACATCGGGTTACTAAGCGCGGCCCTGCGCTTAGTTACCCGATGTTTACCCTGGTTACCAGTGAAGACATCGCTGGATCGGTGTCACACACGCCGATCCAGCGATGTCTCCAGGGAGTCCAGCGACGAAATAAAGTTCTGGACTTTATTCAGCGACCAACGATCTCCCAGCAGGGGCCTGATCGTTGGTCGCTGTCACACATAGCGATTTCATTAACGATATCGTTGCTACGTCACAAATAGCAACGATATCGTTAACAATATCGTTATGTGTGAAGGTACCCTAAGGCCAGTCCCCGGCTGCTTCTCCTTCCTGGTTCCTTGGATTGACAGATCTCCCTGTATATCTGTGCGTATGGAGAATCGTGGGAGGCAAATAGATGGGGGAAGGGAGAAGCTGCTGGGGGTCATCCTCTGCGTCTTCGTCACCCAAGACATAGTCCCTGGCCTGTTTTCCAAGGTTCGTACACTGTGGACCTCTGCAGTGTTTTAGAGTAAGGGCACCATGATTCTGATGGCAGGATCCCTTTAAGCCTTTGGTCTTGTTTGTGAGACAGTTTGTGGTTATTCCTGATATTTCAGTTTCTACTAATAATACTTCTTGGTAAACTGCATTACAGAGTCACGTGTTCCAGATGTGCCAAGCTCTCTCCATGTGCGCCCGTTGGTGACAAGTATTGTTGTAAGTTGGACACCCCCTGAAAATCAGCACCAAGTGGTTGTTCGAGGGTATGCGATAGGTTATGGTCTTGGCAGCCCTCATGCCCAAACGGTTCGTGTTGACCATAAGCAACGCTACTACACCATTGAAAACTTGGGTAAGTGCTATTTTACCTGTATTTGGGCAGTTGCTTTTATTTGGCGTTAATTGTTCATCTGTCATCTGTCACAATATACAGAATATCTGTATATCTGTAGATGGTCATGTAACACCAAATGACGTGGACAACAGTGCCCTCCTGTGGACATATGAGTGTCTGCCATCCAGAATGATTACCCGTGATGCAAAATGAAGCCCCACACTTGTACTCCATCAGGAAAATGATATAGTTTTTGTGTTGTAAAAGGTAGTGTGCTAGAAATAAGACAAGGTCCAGTCTGTCACCAAGTTTGTTCTATTTTATTGAAATTGTGATGGCTTTGTTAGAGCCATTTTTATAGTAACCTGAATGTTGTTTAACTCAAAATCACATATTCCACTATTGTCTGAAAAATATAATCTGTGCTTACCAGTGTCTGACCGGAGTCATGTGCACTGCCTCCTACCTACCAGCGTTCCTGGCACATCTAATTACGGTGCGACACTATGGGGGCGTCACACCGCAGCAATAGTCACTGGCCTGGGCCTACAAATCAGGAAAGGCTTTGGGGATTCCAGCAGGGGGCGGTTCAGTGGGCCCCCCATCCAGCAACGTCCACACTGGAACAGGGTCCTGTAAACTCATTCTCTCTTCTCTACCCACAATTAGTGGCTTAAGAAAAACACACAGTTTGAAGAGCCGAAACGGCACACATATGGCTGAATAAAGACCACGGGTTTTTTTGCTATTTCCTCTGGAGTGCTGCCGGTTTTGTTGTTGTATTAGAACCTTAACAAATGTGATTCTGGAGATTTTGTAAACTAGAACTGGGTCAGTGTTTCGCTACACTCACATACTCTTATTGTTTGCAGAGCCAAGCTCACATTACGTCATCTCCCTGAAAGCATTTAACAATGTGGGAGAAGGTATCCCTTTATATGAGAGCGCCGTCACTCGCCAGCACACAGGTAATCACCACTTTATACATTGCGGACTATGAGTAATATTGCGGAGTGGACTCTGTGGCTATTTTGTCCGATGTTAATAATGAGCTTATTTCTTACTAACAATACCTTCTCTTTCTCTCCTTTCCCTTTTCTTGCTTTGGTATTTCTTCCCTTTACATCTCTGTATTTCTATATCTTTTAATTTGTATTTCATTTAATTCTTTGTTTATACCTTTTTTACCATTGATGTTTTTTTCTTAATTCTTTGTGTTTGCATCTGTTTGTTTCTTTTTCACTCTTTTTTTTCCCATTTTTTTCTGTTCACCTTTGTTATATTGTGTTCGCCAACTTTGTTTTTGCAACATTTCTATGACCTAGACACTTCTGAGGTTGATGTTTATGTTGTTCATGCCTCATACACCCCAGTTCCAGAGCCTACCCCTATGTTGCCCCCTGTGGGGGTACAAGCTGCTATCCTCAGCAGTGACGCAGTGCGTCTTACCTGGGCCGACAACTCCCTACCTAAGAACCAAAAGATCACAGATGCCAGATACTACACAGCAAGGTGGAAGACGAATATTCCTGCTAATACAAAGTATAAGGTGAGCACCTAGGAGGGCACTCTGAATTCTTCAGATATCACTTTTTGGCTGGATGGTTGAACAAGTCCTATAATTTAAGGTTTATCTGAACGGTTTTCTTTCTCCTCTTAGATGGCCAACAGCACCACCCTCTCTTACCTGGTCACTGGCTTGAAACCAAATACATTGTACGAATTCTCAGTTATGGTCACTAAAGGTCGACGGTCTAGTACATGGAGCATGACCGCTCATGGCACTACCTTTGAGTCAAGTACGTCCTCAATCCTCAGGTTTCCTTGGAATGTATCTAATCGAGAGCACAAGATCAACCTCGTCTTCCTTTTCTTTTTTTCCTATCAGTGCCGTCCTCTCCTCCGAAGGATGTGACCGTAGTAAGCAAAGAAGGGAAACCACGTACCATAATTGTCAACTGGCAGCCTCCATCTGAAGCCAACGGCAAGATTACCGGTGAATAATTAGGAAGAAAACCCTTTTTTTTTTTTTAATTTCTAGATCTATTAAACTTTTACCAAGTAATTGCATGCATTCCGCTGCCTAAGTTATGTCTTTCCCTCTCTAGGTTACATTATATATTATAGCACAGACGTTCAAGCAGTGCTTCATGATTGGGTCATAGAACCAGTTGTTGGTAACCGTTTGACGCACCAAATACAGGAGCTGACACTAGACACTCCTTACTACTTCAAGATCCAGGCTCGAAACTCCAAAGGAATGGGCCCCATGTCCGAGGCTGTTGCGTTTCGCACTCCGAAAGGTGAGGAGTGTCAGCCTTGTGGTTAATTCTGTGTGTTAAGAGTTCAGGGAACATGTGCAAGGCCTGATAAACCAATGAATGTAACCATGTTTGTGAGAGCTGTAAAAAATCATCCTTTTTACAAATACTAAAAAGAAAAAAAAAGACATTAAGGATTGTTACTTTCACTACTTATCCTAATAAGGCCTTGTTCAGATGTCAGTATTAAGTGTGGGGAAAAAAATGGTACTTTATGTCATCCGTGTTAGGTCAGTGCGTCATCAGCATTTTTCACATATTGATAAATTGTCTTTTCCTATCCTTTGCTATGTTAAATACTGACGGCAAACGGACTCCATCTGCGTGCTGTACTTGTTTTTCAAGGACCCATAGTCTTGTATTGGAATTTTTCAGCCATAACATAAGAATTTCAATAAAAAATTATTGGAAAAAGGAATTTTTCAGCCATTCTTCTGCTAGGAAAAAACTGTCATGTCTGCATGGTTTTTGCATAGCACACAGTCCATGAAAAATGCCAACATGTAAATATGAGCAGGGATTATAATGGGTACGTGTCCTATTCCTGAAAAAAACGTGCATGCAAAGCGGAAATCTAAATGAGGCCTTATAGGCTAATCCTTCCTGTTCTGTAGAGCTCACAACAGTAGACTTCATCACGTGCACTACTAGAAGGCAAGGTATCGCCAAGATATAGAAAGCAGTGGATCACTCCATTCTCAATATGTGGTGGTTACAGCACTCCTCCTGCGCAGTGGGCCCCGTGCAGTGAGCTCCGTGCAGTGAGCCCCGCGCAGATCACACAGCATGCACTGAGCTTTTTTCATTCAATGGTCATTTCCCGGCTGCTGCAGCTGGTACTTCTAATTGATGCTATGAGCAGCACAGGCAAGATGGCAGTCTTCTTATTCATGCATAAAAAAAATTGAAATAACTTATTCAAAACTAACAAGTTAAAAATGAAAACCTGATCGTAAAAGTTTTTTTTTTATTGGTGATGTATTTCCATTTCATGTATAGATTATCAGATTTTTAGACATTGTCTTATCAGATTAGTTATGCTTTGCACTCTGAAATGTCATTTAATCCTTTACTGACAGTTTATGCTTGTTTTTATTAACGCCTTCCTATGGCAGAATCAACACCCTACATGCCTAATAATCAAGGTAAAAAGTTGTTAGTAAGTTATGAGAAGTGGAACCTCTTTCTGCAATTGTTGTGTAGCGTTTTCATCGTTAGAAACATACAGGTGCTTCTCACAAAATTAGAATATCATCAAAAAGTTAATTTATTTCAGTTCTTCAATACAAAAAGTGAAACTTGTACAGCTGTGGCAAAAATTAAGAGACCACTGCAAAATTTTCAGTGTTTCTGATTTTTCTCTTTATAGGTATATTTTTGAGTAAAATGTAAATTGTTCTTTTTACTGACAACGTGTCTCCGAATGTCCAAGCAATAAATTTTGTATTTTTTTTTTTACAAAGAAAAATGGTCAAAATATAAACAAACAGTGCTTTCAGACCTCAAATAATGCAATGCAAAGAAAACAAGTTCTTAATCATTTAGAAATAACAATACTATTGTTTTAACTCCGGAAGAGTTCAGAAATCAATATTTTGTGGAATAATTTTTAATCACAGCTTTCATGCGTCTTGGCATGCTTTCCACCAGTCTTTCACACGGCTTCTGGCGCAAAAATTTAGCAGTTCTTCTTTGTTTGATGGCTTGTGACTATCCATCATCCTCTTGATTACATTCCAGAGGTTTTCAATGGGGGGTTCAGGTCTGGAGATTGGGCTGGCCCTTGTTCGACCACACTTAGAATACTGTGCACAGTTCTGGTCTCCGGTGTATAAGAAAGACATAGCTGAACTAGAGCGGGTGCAGAGAAGAGCGACCAAGGTTATTAGAGGACTGGGGGGTCTGCAATACCAAGATAGGTTATTACACTTGGGGCTATTTAGTTTGGAAAAACGAAGACTAAGGGGTGATCTTATGTTAATGTATAAATATATGAGGGGACAGTACAAAGACCTTTCTGATGATCTTTTTAATCATAGACCTGAAACAGGGACAAGGGGGCATCCCCTACGTTTGGAGGAAAAAAGGTTTAAGCATAATAATAGACGCGGATTCTTTACTGTAAGAGCAGTGAGACTATGGAACTCTCTGCCGTATGATGTTGTAATGAGTGATTCATTACTTAAATTTAAGAGGGGACTGGATACCTTTCTGGAAAAGTATAATGTTACAGGTTATATACACTAGATTCCTTGATAGGGCGTTGATCCAGGGAACTAGTCTGATTGCCGTATGTGGAGTCGGGAAGGAATTTTTTTCCCCAAGGTGGAGCTTACTCTTTGCCACATGGGTTTTTTTTGCCTTCCTCTGGATCAACATGTTAGGGCAAGTTAGGTTAGGCTATGGGTTGAACTAGATGGACTTATAGTCTTCCTTCAACCTTAATAATAACTATGTAACTATGACAGGGTTTTGAAGTGGTGGTCTCTTAATTTTTGCCAGAGCTTTATATTATATAGAGTCATTACAGAGTGATCTATTTTAAGTGTTTAGTTCTGTTAATGTTGATGATTATGGCTCACAGCCAATGAACATCCAAAAGTCATTATCTCAGTAAATTAGATTTATTAGTAAAAACACCTGTAAAGGCTTCCTAAAGGTACCTTCACACTAAACGATATCGCTAGCGATCCGTGACGTTGCAGCGTCCTCGCTAGCGATATCGTTTAGTTTGACACGCAGCAGCGATCAGAATCCTGCTGTGATGTCGTTGGTCGGGGCTAGAGGCCAGCACTTTCTTTGGTCGCTGGCTCTCCCGCAGACATCGCTGAATTGGCGTGTGTGACACCGATTCAGCGATGTCTTCGCTGGTAACCAGGGTAAACATGGGGTTACTAAGCGCAGGGCCGCGCTTAGTAACCCGATGTTTACCCTGGTTACCATCCTAAGAGTAAAAAAAACAAACGCTTCATACTTACCTTCCCCTGTCTGTCCCTCGGCGCTGTGCTTTCCTGCACTCACTGTGAGCACAGCGGCCGGAAAGCACAGCGGTGACGTCACCGCTCTGCTTTCCGGCCGCTGTGCTCACAGCCAGTACAGAGAAGCACAGCGCCGGGGACAGACAGCGGAAGGTAAGTATGAAGCGTTTGTTTTTTTACTTTTAGGATGGTATCCAGGGTAAACATCGGGTTACTAAGCGCGGCCCTGCGCTTAGTAACCCGATGTTTACCCTGGTTACCGGCATCATTGGTCGCTGGAGAGCTGTCTGTGTGACAGCTCTCCAGCGACCAAACAGCGACGCTGCAGCGATCCGGATCGTTGTCTGGATCGCTGCAGCGTCGTTTAGTGTGAAGGTACCTTTAGTGTTTTTTAAAAGGTCCCTTAGTCTGTTTCAGTAGGCTCGACAATCATGGGGAAGACTGCTGACTTGACAGATGTCCAGACGGCAGTTATTGACACACTCCACAAGGAGGGTAAGCCACAAAAGGTCATTGCTAAAGATGCTAGCTGTTCACAGAGTGATGTATCCAAGCATATTAATGGAAAGTTGAGTGGAAGGAAAAAGTGTGGTGGAAAAAGGTGCACAAGCAACTGGGATAACCGCAGCCTTGAAAGGATTAAGAAAAGGCCATTCAAAAATTTGGGGTGAGATTCACAAGGAGTGGACTGCTGCTGGAGTCATTGCTTCAAGAGCCACATTCAGAGTCACATTCCTTGTGTCAAGCCACTCATGACCAATAGACAACGCTAGAAGCGTCTTACCTGAGCCAAGGAGAAAAATAACTGGACTGTTTATTGCTCAGTGGTCCAAGTTGTTGTTTTCAGATGAAAGTGAGTTTTGCATTTCATTTGGAAATCAAGGTCCCAGAGTCTGGAGGAAGAGTGGGGAGGCCACAATCCAAGCTGCTTGAGGTCTAGTGTGAAGTTTCCACAATCAGTGGTGGTTTGGGGAGCCATGTCATCTGCTGGTGTAGATTCACTGTGTTTTATCCAGACCAAAGTCAGCACAGCCATCTACCAGGAAATTTTAGACCACTTCATGCTTCCCTCTGCCGACAAGCTTTTTGGAGATGGAAATGTCATTCTCCAGCAGGACTTGGCACCTGCCCACACTGCCAAAAGTTCCAATACCTGGTTTAAAAGCAACAGTATCATTGTGCTTGATTAGCCAAAAAACTCACCTGACCGTAACCCCATAGAGAATCTATGGGGTTTTGTGAAGAGGAAGATGAGACACCAAACCCAGCAATGCAGAAGAGCTGAAGGCTGCTATCAAAGCAACCTGGGCTTTCATAACACCTCAGCATTTCCACAGACTGATTGCACCAATTACTGCATAAATGTGGTGTGGCATAAAGGCAAAGGGAGCCCCAACCAAGTATTGAATGCATTTACTGAATATACATTTCAGTAGGCCTACATTGCGGATTTTAAAATAATTTTTTAAGCTGATGTTATAAAGTATTCCAGCTTACTAAGATAATGACTTTTAGGTTTTCATTGGCTGTAAGCCAATCATCAACATTAACAGAAGTAAACACTTTAAATAGATCCCTCTGTTTGTAATGACTTTATATAATATATGAGATTCACTTTTTGTATTGGAGGTTTGAAATGAATTAATTTTTTGATATTCTAATTTTGTTAGAAGCCCCTGTATATATGTTTGTGCGTGTGTGTCTCACTACGGTGCTCAACATAAATGAGTATACTCCTTTTGAAAACGAAGATTCTAATTAATATCTCACTGAATGCAAGAACAATTTCCAAAATTTTGACTAGACTGAGTTTAGTTTCAAAGAACCTTTTTTTTTTCTTACCGAAAACTTAACAAGGATAATATAGCTTTCATTACAAAATCTTCAGTTTTACTCTTTAGTTGATGCAAAAGTAATTACACGCCACGTCAAAAACTACTACGTCTAGTATATTATACGATCTCCATGATTTTTAAGGACAGCACCAAGTCTTTTAGACATGGAATGAACAAGTTGGCAACATATTGCTAAATCTATATTTTTTCCCATTCTTCAAGAATTACCTTTTTTTAGGGCCTGGATGCTGGAAGGAGAGTGATGACAACTTGTCTCTTCAGAATTTCTCATAGGTGTTTGATTGGGTTCAGTACAGGAGACATACTTGGCCACTGTATCACTTTCACCCTTCAGAAACACAGCAGTGCGTTTTGAATCATTGTCAGGTTGGAAAACGTCTACGAAGTGCACAGAGTGATGCTGGCATCGCCTCCTTCAATACAGTGCAGTACATCTGTGAATTCATGAAGCCTTCATTGAAATATAGCTCATACAGCTCCACATAAGGACACTGCCACCTCCATGTTCCATCTTCTAAATACATGGTGCCTACAGTGAAACATGATGGTGGCAATGTACTTATGTGGGGCTGTATGAGTGCTACTGTGTCGGGGGAGGGGATGGGTGGTGTGGCGGCTACATTTCATTAATGGCTTCATGAATTTACAGATGTAGTGCTCTATATTGAAAGAGATGATTCTACCATTGCCCCATTCCCTTTGTAAACATTCAGTTTTCCAGCATAACATAAAAATCCAAAACACACATCTAAGGTCACTGTTATATTTCCAAAGGGTGAACTTGTCCTTTCCATGTCAAGAAGACTTAGTGATTGCCTTAAAAAAATCATAGAGGCTTTACAAAATACTAGATGGAGTTGTTTCTGATGTGGGGTGTATTCATTTTTGCATCACCTAATTTTAGTAAAACTGAAGTTTTTAATGAAACTTATATTATTAACCTTTCATGTTATGAATTAAAACTATGTTCTGTAAAACTCAGTCTTGTCAAAATGTTGAAATTTGTTCTTGTATTCAGTGAGATTGATTCAAATCTTACGTTTCAAAGTGTGTGCACTCATTTAGTCTGAGTACTATATCGATAATTTGAAGACCAATCGTTACTTTACTTGCATACCTTCCACTTCGTGCTTGCAAGTGCTGGAGAGAAGACTCGTGTTATATTCTGGCAATATAACATCAGTATTTTCAGTATATTCAGTATATTCTGAAACTTAACATGGACAAAACAGAATTCATCATCTTTCCCCCATCTCACGCGACCCCCCCAACGAACCTATCCATTACAGTGCATGGCTGCCCACTCTCCCCAGTCCCACAAGCTCGCTGCCTCCGGGTAATCCTCGACGCTGATCTCTCCTTCAAACCACATATCCAAGCCCTTTCCACTTCCTGCCGACTTCAACTCAAAAATATTTCACGAATCCGTTCATTCCTCAACCAAGAATCTGCAAAAACCCTAGTCCATGCCCTCACCATCTCTCGACTTGACTACTGCAACCTCCTGCTCTGTGGCCTCCCCTCTAACACTCTCGCACCCCTCCAATCTATTCTAAACTCTGCTGCCCGACTAATCCACCTGTCCGCTCGCTATCCCCTGGCCTCTCCCCTCTGTCAATCCCTTCACTGGCTCCCCATTGCCCAGAGACTCCACTACAAAACCCTAACCATGACGTACAAAGCCATCCACAACCTGTCTCCTCCATACATCTGTGACCTCGTCTCCCGGTACTTACCTACACGCAACCTCCGATCCTCCCAAGATCTCCTTCTCTACTCCCCTCTTATCTCCTCTTCCCACAATCGTATACAAGATTTCTCTCGCGTATCACCCCTACTCTGGAACTCTGTACCACAACATATCAGACTCTCGCCTACCATCGAAACCTTCAAGAAGAACCTGAAGGCCCACCTCTTCCGACAAGCCTACAACCTGCAGTAACCACCGATCGACCAAACCGCTGCATGACCAGCTCTATCCTCACCTACTGTACTCTCACCCATCCCTTGTAGATTGTGAGCCTTTGCAGGCAGGGTCCTCACTCCTCCTGTACCAGTTATGACTTGTATTGTTTAAGATTATTGTAATTGTTTTTATTATGTATACCCCTCCTCACATGTAAAGCGCCATGGAATAAATGGCGCTATAACAATAAATAATAATAATAATATTTGATCTCATAGTGGTGTTTCTTTCAGCATCAGGTGTACCTGGAAAAGGAAGCCGTACTCCTGATTTGGGACCCCCACCTGGAGGTAGTAGCTTATCTGACTTTTTTCTTTTTCATTACCAGTAGGCCAGAACAGAAATACTAGTGTATTAATTCTATGGAAATAACCATATTTAAACTTTTACAGGCAATAATAGTCCACATGGGAGTCCAACCTCCTTGGATCAGAACATGCTGCTCACAATCATTGTGTCTCTTGGAGTTATAATGGTCTTAGTGGCTGTGGTCATCGCAGCCATATGTTCTCGGCGCTCCAGCTCCCATCATAAAAAGTGAGTACCGTAATATAGCTGCTTTGTATGGTTCCATAATTAGTATATTTGGACTGCAGTCATTTCTAAATCTCTGTTATGAACCATGTGTTATTTTTGACATCTCAAACATGTGGTTCATATATATTTTACGTTTGTTGAAAAGTTAATTTCTTGAACCCCTTAACTGTTCATATTGACTTTGGTTATAAGGAAAAGGGCTGCATGTAAGTCGGTGAATGGATCCCATAAATACAAGAGTAACTCAAAGGATGTAAAGCCTCCTGACCTCTGGATTCACCATGAGAGATTGGAGTTAAAACCAGTGGATAAATCTCCAGAGACTAATCCAATGCTAACAGACAGCACCTTGCCTCGATCGCCACAGGACCTCACCCCAGGAGATAGCACCACAGAAGGCAGCATTCACCAGCACAGCAATTCATACAGAGGTGATGAGAAACATGGTTTAGAGTATCCTGCTTCGAGCAAGGGTTGGACACCGTGACCATGGCGGTCCCTTCCAACTCTTAAAATTCTATGAACATGACTCACAATGGGGCATAATTATCAAGCTAAATGCACCAGTCTTTCATGACATGCACATTATTTATGGCATGTATTAGACATTTTTTACACCTTGTCTGACAAAAGGGCATAGGCTTGCTGAAAAAGGTATGGCTGATTGGAAAAGGTGCTGGGCTTAATGGGCGATACAATGCACAAAAATGTGCACCAGAGTTGTGGCTCATATTTCTTGGACAAATAAGCCAAGAAAAAAGTGGTTTAAACTTTGACTTTAGAGTCTTAAAATTAGACCAGTTTATCCAATATCATAAACCAGCTTAATAAATATGGTGCATAAGACTTCTCTAGTCTGTTTGTATTGTTTAAGGATTAGACCATTGATAAACATGCCTCATTGGGTTTTCTGATGAGGATGATGAAAACGTAGAGCTACATGGATGTATAAATAATTGAGTGCCAATTTTTCTTTCTAGGCCTGGAATCTGAGGATTCTGTGTCCTCACTTGCTGGACGACGAGGGATGAGACCTAAAATAATGATGCCGTTTGACTCGCAACCTCCACAACGTGAGTACTTGGATAGGGCACACGTCTCTGTTTGCTGTGCCTGCTTGTCAGCTGTCGGGTATCTGCTTCTAAACTGCAGCTGTCTAACATCGGGCTAATTCTCAGGTCTAGAGCTGAAAAGTGTTATGTGAAGTTTTGTCCTCCGATAAGCAGTTGTTAAAGAAGGTCAAATAGATAGCGGTGTTATTTATTGTGTATCTGGTGTTGGATGTTCTCCATCATGATCGTGTCTTCCATATACTTTTACAGTCATAGGGCCATCTGCAAATCCTACCATATGGTTGTCTCCATCTATGGTTCCATGTATTCTTGTTCCCCACTTATGTCTTTGATCCCATGCTTGTGTGTGATTTTCACTATCAGTTTCTAACCACCGGCTCCTATTGTCTTGGTTACCATACCACCATCCCCTACATCACTGCATTATGCAAGCATTCACCATTCTGTCTCTGTTTCAGCGGTTGTCAGTGCCCATCCCATTCATTCCATCGATAATTCTCATTTCCGTTCTGTACCTGGGTTCATGCTGCACGTGCTGGGTGGTGCTCCTCAGGCTACAGGTGAGAGAAAAAACAATATTGATATTAGTTGAGCATTCCTTTTTGTGGATTCCGCACATGACGTTTTGGGGTTTCCACTGTATTGTAAAGGGAATCTGTCACCGTGTCTTTGCCATTTAATCTGAGAGCAGCTTTAAGTAGAGACAGAGGCCCTGATTCCAGTGATGTATGATTTACTGGGCTGCTTGCTCTAGTTTAAAAAAAAAAAAAATAAACTTTATTAGCAAGATATTCACTAGAGGACTAGTAAATCTGTTGCCATTTTTGTCCTCCATCTCCGATTATCAGCTTTCTGCCTATGCGCAGTGTACACAGAAAACTGCCAATCAGATGTGTGGGTGGGGTTATACAGAGCTCAGCATTTAGTGAATTGCTAGATCTGCAACAGTGATCTTTTAAAAGTTGCATCAAACAGCCCAGTAACTGATACATTACTGGAATCAAGGTCTCTGCTCCTACTTTATGCTGCTCCCAGATGGCGTAGCAAAAACCTGGTGACAGATTCCATTTAAGGGCTGAAAGTATTTTTAAAAAAGCACTGTAGACAATCCTGTACTTGGTTGCTTTTTTGCAGAAAATTCTGCAATATTGTTCACAAGATTTTAGTTTCTTTCCCTATGTTAGAAACAACTACTAGGGTCAAAGTTGTAATTGGAAGCAAGTTATTAGTTATTTCACACCTTTGTAAATATTGTCAATGACTAAGGATTGTGTTGTGCTTAGAATTCAATATTTCTGTGCCGCGCTGACGTCGTGGTTCCTTCTCACCAGTGACTGATGGCTTGCATGAATACGTGGCAGCCATCAATGACTGCTGGGATGGATTGGCACGTGAATACAGAAGACTAAGGACTGGGAGATCACTGTGTATAGGACACAGAGTAGAGGGGATCAACAGCGGAGTATGACACTTCCACTTTTATTTATGATCCATTGAAACTACTTGAGATCTGGATTTAAGAAACAATGATTTACAAACGCTATAGGCCTATTATTGCCACCGACCATTTTTCCCACAGTGCATTAAAAAATGAAGCGGTTAAATATCTTTTTAGTTTGGGCACACAGTCAGTGCTACTGACCATCAGCTCTTTTATTCAGGATTTCTGGCTCTGCTAACAGTTAACAGCAGTACAGGCCACACCACTGATTGTCAGCGTTCTGTGTGCATTTATATATTGAAGGAAAACTGCGAATCAGTTGTGGAGTGTGGTTGGACTAGGAAGCATGAGGCCAGTGGTCCTGTAGTGATCATCTCCTGCTGATAAAACACTATATTGAAACAGTAAACTACAGCCTAGTAAGTGACACCACTGGAATCAGGGTCTCTGCCCCTACATTATGGTGCTCTCAGATTATATAGCAAAAACCTGCTGACAGATTCCCTTTAATAAGTCTGTCTGTGATGGCAACATGTTTTTAGGTCAGCATTGTGCAGCAGTCACGTGCCCTGATATAACTACCAGCAAGCAAGTTCCTGGTTCTACCAAAACACTATCATCTAGCAAAACATTCTCTGTTTGGTTCCCGCAAAATAACCAACTTGGTATATGTCCCCCCTCCAATAAAAATTTGAACCTGGTCTTCCTTCCTTGCATCCACCAGCTTGTTCTCTTCCTCCCCCTCCGTGGAAAAACAAACATAATAAATATGAAGACGTCCTACAGTTAGAAAACATTACCACTATACAAGTAACACACACTCCCATATGTAACTGGACATAACCCAATGTGCTAACTGAAATCTCACCAATTTATATAAGGAATAAATAATACTGCATAACCATGACCACTGCCATTAGCACCACATAGTGACTGAATACTGCCATGCTCGCAGGTAACGTCCCCTCTGATTGTTGTTGTTCATTTCCATCCCACTCAAACCACCCTAAAGGCGTCTTCTATCCATGTCTTGCACCTTCACCATTTTCCCCACCTGTACACAACCATCCATAGTGCAGCTGACCGTAATAATCCCACCCCCAATTGCCACACAAAGTGAAAGTACCCCACTTGTGTGTCACCCTCTAAAGCAGTAGTGTCCCTTTGTGCCCCCGTTTTGTCCATATTGTAAGTGTCCCCTTTGTGCATCTACACAATATTAATGACCCCTTACTGCTCCCATACAAAAGTGTCACATTTTTTGCACCCATACAATATTCATATCCCCTCTGTGCGCCCTTACAAAAATTGTCTCATTTTGTGCCTCCATACAGATGTCATACTGAAAAGCAACATGGCACTCCACATACATGTACGGGTGCGTGGGTAAGATGCCACTTCTTAGTTCACAAACAATTGCTTTGATATTACTTTATCAGACAGCACTGAGTTCACCTTCATCCAGTCAGTAAAGTGGAGAGTAACACAAAAGGGAGAGGTGGCATCTAATGATTAACCGCTTAAGGACTGGGGGAGATTTTTTTTTTATTTTTTATTTTTTTTTTCACAGTATTTGTTAGTTGACCTTGCGATTGCCTGATCGCTTGTACTGTACCCAGCAGTACTATGGTATTGCTGTGTATAGCAAGAACTGCGATCTCCTATGAAGGCTAGTCATGGTCTGGCTTTCACAGGAGCACTGCCATGACAACCACAGGGGTCTTCAGCAGATCCCTGGCCATCATGGCAACCGTTCGCTGCCCCGCGATCATATCACTGGCACGCCAAAGGGCAAATAGAATAGTGTGCCCGCTGCAGGCATGCACTCAGTGTTGCTGTCAGATTGACTGCGAAACTTGACAAGTTAACAGCAGCGGGTGGAGCCCTGCTTGATCCGCGGATGTTGGGGAAGAGTCAGGCGGCTGTATAACTCAGACAGGGATCGCAGCTCAGCGCTCTGACTGGCCAGCGGCTATCCCCTCCTGAGCATGACGGCTGCATAGAAATACATGCGGTCACTCTTGGGTGGGGATAGCCGCTGACCAGTCTGAGCATTGCCCATCGCCATCCAAGTTCTATTGCTTTCTGACTCTTAAATTAGCCATTATCTTCTTCTAAAGGAACTCAACCATCTTGAGCTTTCATCAGACTCAAGAGACTGCATATTGCACACCCTGTATGTTATGTTGTGAAGTGGTTAATGTGTATACAATCCAACGCAAACATACAAAGTAACTTCAACTTTTCAATGCAATTGTTTTGGCGTTGTGTTTTTTTCTAATTTGTGTACAAATATCATGTCCCCTTTTTGCTCTCGTGCAATAATCTGGTGTCCTTTGTGACTCCAAACAATACTCGTGTCCACCTTCATTCACCTGTCCAATATATGTCCTCCTTTATGCCCCCATACAATGATTGTCTCTCTTTGAGTCCTCCCATGCTCAGATTTTTAATAAGAAATAATGAAAAAAAAATTCCATGACAAGCTTTGTGGTACTCCTCCTCCTCCTCTCTGCGTCCTGTGCATTCCTGACCTTTGGTAGGCCACAGATCTAAAGCAGTGCAGTGAGCCGAGGGCTGTCTGCTCTGCAACACGTTTTAACTGTGCCCACTTTCTGACGATGCAGTTAAAGAAGTTGTCTGCTACTTGGACAACTTCTTGTTATACCCTAAGCCTGGCCCCGATAAAATAATAAAGCCAATACTCTCCTCCCGCGGGGTCGGCCCTCGCTCACCCGGGGCTCCCACGCTGTTATTGTGACACTATCGGTGCCTACTGTTGAATTGAGCATGAAGAGGAAGTCCGAGATCTGTTGCAGCCCGGACTTCCTCTTCATGTTCGATTTTTTTCGAAGGTGGAGACAGTGACACCAGCACTGAATGGGTCTCGGCGTCACGTGTCACAACAACCGCACGGAAGCTCCGGGAGAATGGAGTGCCAACAACGTGTGAACGGCGCCAGCACAGGAGGTGAGTATAGGTTTATTATTTTATGAGGGCAAAACATTTTGATCAAGAAGGGGTTTGTCCTAGTAGTGGACAACCCCTTTAAAAGCAATATGTGGCCGGGAAATCGTGCGGGCCTCCTGCTCCACTGGATCTGGTTGCAGTCAGTTTCTCAGTATGTTTGTCACCGCTTTTCCCCTATCAGTGTTTGGCAATTATACCACTTTTAGATCTATATCATAACACTTGGGCATATATACGTGTTTTTTTTTATTGTTGGACTAACACTCCTATCTTTTAACCATTTAGAGTCTGTCCGTCACACTCCCAGCTGTGATACAGTAGTGGCTGCATCATCCTCTTCACAGACTGGTCCTGAAGACCCCGATCCCCCAGGAGGGAGTTTTCTGCCTGGTTCAATGGATGAGGATTCTGGTCCCGGCATTCCTACCGCACATATCAGACCATCTCATCCCTTAAAGAGCTTTGCAGTGCCAGCTGTTCCTGTGCCAGCGCCTGGCTCAGCCTATGAACCGTTGCCTAGCTCTCCACTATTGGCACAGCAAGGTAAATTGAAGGAATTCACAAAGTATGCTTGCTTATCCTGTATGCTTGCTTATCCTGTATGCTTGCTTATCCTGTATGCTTGCTTATCCTGTATGCTTGCTTATCCTGTATGCTTGCTTATCCTGTATGCTTGCTTATCCTGTATGCTTGCTTATCCTGTATGCGTGCTTATCCTGTATGCGTGCTTATCCTGTATGCGTGCTTATCCTGTATGCGTGCTTATCCTGTATGCGTGCTTATCCTGTATGCGTGCTTATCCTGTATGCTTGCTTATCCTGTATGCTTGCTTATCCTGTATGCTTGCTTATCCTGTATGCTTGCTTATCCTGTATGCGTGCTTATCCTGTATGCGTGCTTATCCTGTATGCGTGCTTATCCTGTATGCGTGCTTATCCTGTATGCGTGCTTATCCTGTGTGCTTGCTTATCCTGTGTGCTTGCTTATCCTGTATGTGTGCTTATCCTGTATGCGTGCTTATCTTGTATGCGTGCTTATCCTGTATGCGTGCTTCTGCATGCTTGCTTATCCTGTATGCTTGCGTATCCAGTTGTGTCTTTGTGTGATTTATTTTGCTGTATTTCCAGCTCCCTCTGCGCTCTCAGTGAAAACTGCATCGCTTGGGACCTTGGGAAGAGTTCGCCCTCCACTTCAGGTTACGGTGCCCAGTGCCCCTGAACCACTAGAGACCAGCAGGATGCTTGAGGGCTCAGAATGTGTATGTATATTCTTCTTCCACTACCTTTTTATTAGATAATTTTTTTTAATATTAAACATATTTTGTAATATATATTTAACATAAGCTTGTTCGCTGTTCACCATCACTTTGTGTGTCTTCAGCTTTGCGTGGTGGTCCAGTTGCTGATTTTCCCCCATTTAGTTGAAATAAGGGAAGATATCAATACAGGTTTGCACAAATCAGAGGCACATTGGATTAAAAATAACATCTTTCAGAGGCTTTTAGTCAGTGCTTCTTGATGGCAGCAGAAGGTTTTTCAGAAAATACCAAAAAAGTGTAAATGGCAATAAAAAGAATTATTGATAAGACTTCACTCTAAAGGGAATGTTACAACTTCTATTTTTGCTTTAATAATTATATAATTATTTATTTTAAAAACAATATAAAATATGCATCTATTATCTTTCTGCAACCACTGAGGCTGCCATTTTTATTTGCTGGTGTTTAATTGTCTGACCGCTTCACTCATACATCACAGATACGGCCGCCCCAGGCCATAGGAGCCTGCCTTCAGTATGCGACTGCATCTCATACACTGTGGCTGCCTCAGCTGGGAACTGGGCTGTCCAGTCCAAAGCTGTGGGGGGAGCCAGGTGCCATTTTTTGCTTCCCATAGCTGTGCTCTAAGATACAATTTTCCCCCTGTCACAGCTCAGTGTTCAGTAGTGAGCGGTGACAGGTGGTGCTGGGCAGTCACCGCCACAGCCGTGCCCTGAGCAGTGAGAGCAGTGCTGACGTCTTCCAGTGGTGAGGACAGCTCGGTAGCCGGACATGAGCCGTACAATGTCAGTCTGCTGACCTGTGCTCACCGCAGTGTTCAGAGCACAGTAAAAACGAAAAAATGATCATGCTGCTGTGCCCTGAACACTGACTTGGCTGTTCTCAGTCAATGTAAAAACTCATTCAGAAATCTTTACATTACAGACATCTGAATGAGGTTTTACTCGGATTGAGCAGAGCCACGTATCTAAGCCCCCGTCATGTGTGACGCAGTCTGCTGAGCTGTGTATCTAAGCCCATCATGTGTGGAGTAGCCATGTATCTAAGCCTGTTGTGTGTGATGCAGGGGACTGAGCAGAGCCACGTATCTAAGCCCCGTCATGTGTGATGTAGTTGGCTGAGCCGTGTATCTAAGCCCATCATGTGTAAAGCAGCTATGTATCTAAGCCTGTTGTGTGTGATGCAGGGGACTGAGCAGAGCCACGTATCTAAGCCCCGTCATGTGTGATGTAGTTGGCTGAGCCGTGTATCTAAGCCCATCATGTGTAAAGCAGCTATGTATATAAGCCTGTTGTGTAATGCAGGGGACTGAGCAGAACCACGTATCTAAGCCCCGTCATGTGTGATGCAGTCTGCTGAGCCGTGTATCTGAGCCCACCATGCGTGTTGCAGCATACTGATCCGTGTATCTAATCCTGTCATATGTTGCACAGCTTGCTGAGCCATGTATGTGTGACACAGGCCGTATAGATAATCCTACCATGTGGCATACAGAGAAACTATTGAAGAATACAGCGGGTTCATCCACTTGTAAAATTTCCAACTTCTTTATTTAGTATCCATTAAAAAAAATCTTTTGGTGGTTTCACAGACGATCACTTTACTCACCAACAAAATGGCTGCGCACTGTGATCCTAAACTTCATCCTCCCTTGTCGTTTTGCAAACCGCCACAAATGGAGGGAAGCGGTGACATTAGACCCATGGAGCAGATCTGCTTTTATTGCAATCATAATGCGAGCTCGCACTACACTTGGTTTTCATGGCAAATTTCAACAGCTGCTCCCCCTGGTGTATCTACGTTGAAAATATAAAAACGTTTTTGTTTTTCATATTTTATACAATTAAAAAAAATATATTTTTTTTTTATCAAAACATTTTTCATTTTTTCAGTTGTTGCAAAAAAAAAATTCCCTTTAAATTATGCTTTTCTAATACATACATAATTAACGTAAAAAAATGCTTACATTTATTTCCGGTCATCAATTTTTATCCATTGACACTATTTTCGTTTTGTTTTCAAGAAACTTCTTTTGTTATCACGAAGCACAGACTAACTGCCTTTGACAGATATTATTTTTAATATTTTGAGCCTTTGATATCTGCAATATTTTAATTCATACATACATACATATATGTGTATGTGTAAAGAATGTTGCAGATTTGTGAATCAAATCGATATTTGATGTGACCATCCATTGCAAAACTCTAACAATTGTTCTAGGTTACCTTGCATGCAGTTTTTGAATGAATTCAGCAGGAAGGTTGTTCCAAACATTTTGGAGAACCAACCATAGTTGTTCTGTGGATGAAGACTTGTGCCAATCCATCTGTCTCTTTATGTCATCCCATACAAACTCGATGTTGATAAGCACTTTTGGAGGCCAGAGCATCACTTCCAGGACTCCAAAGGTCATTGTTCTGCTGCAGAATAAATTGATATCCAATTATTTGCCTCCCAAATGATATTACATTTCTCAGCATTTACGAAACCATTAATCCTAAGAAAATCTAAAAGCTTTATTTGCCGAACTGCAGCCTCAAACTTGAAATAAACCTCCACCATGATTCACTGCTTCCTGCAGACATTCACTATTGTTCCGCTCTCCACCCCGTCACTGAAAAAGCTGCCTTCTGGTATAGTCATTTTGTCTCATCAGTCCAGAGCACATGCTGCCATTTTTCTGCACTCCAGATTTTGTTTTTGTGTAGAGTTGAATTACTTGGCCTTGTTCCCATATCAAAGGGTATGACCTTTTGGCCACATATCTTCGGAGAAGTCTGGCCAAAAGTTGTCTTCATAGAACAGTAAATTGGTTTGGTTGGGTCCCAATGATTGCTGTCAGTTCTGAGTTGTGCTTACTTCCCTTTGAAATCAGAAGATGTCCATGCCTATGTTTGATTGCACTATTCTTCTTTCGCCCACCACTGAATCTCGTTGCCGTTTTATTGGTGTCCTCCATGTTAAGAAATACATATACGGTACTTAGGGAGGCATTTGACTGGCTCCAAATTTATTCTGATGCTGGACATTGACCCCAAACATACAGCCAACTTGATTAAGAGTTTTCCAAAGTGAAGAACAAGGAGTCCTTGAAGTGAAGATACGGCCAACACAAAACCCTCATCACAGCATCATTGAGTCTGTTTGGTACTTCATGAAGAGGCAGAAGCTTTTATGCAAGCCTGCATCCACACAAGATCTGTGGTTATTCACCGAAGATGCTTGGAACAACCTCCCTGCCGAGCTCCTTTTAAAAATTCTATGAAAGTGTACCTAGAAGAACCAGGGCTGTTTTGAAGATAAAGGGTGGTCACACCAAATATTGATTTGATTTATATTTTTTTGTTCGTTCCCTTTGCACTTTAATTGATAAAATTTGTTTTTTTTCCTCTCAGAGCTATGAACCAGACGAGTTAAGCAAAGAGATGGCTCACCTTGAAGGCCTGATGAAGGATCTGAACGCCATAACCACAGCATGAAAGAACACATCCCCACCACAGAGGCATACTTGACACTGTATGGACAGAGGCAGTTCAGCCCTTCAAGGGCCTTTTGTGCCACACCAAAATGTACAGACTAGAAGCAAGTGGGGAGCCCAGGCTGTTTCTACTGTGGCCACCACCAAGGGCTGAGGCCTGGTATGCTGTACCTTATTTCCTCTGATTTATAAGATTTTTGCGGGGTTTATATGAAACAAAAAAAGAGAAATTTTATGTAATCCATGGAGGAATATTGTGTATTGCCATTGCTTTTGTTCTTTTTACCGCGGATGGGTCATCACCCTGTTGCTGTGGCTCAGTATTACGCCCCACGTTGTGGCCAGCAGGAATTCAAAAGGACGGTTGTATTTTGTGCAGTGTTTCTAGGCTGCAGAGCACATCAGTTGGCAGCAACTCCCCCTCCAGCCTCTGTGAGACTTAAAACAGTGTTACTCCCCCACCATTCCTAAATTTTGGCTAGATGTTTTTTCCACATCTCCGTCCATTTTGAAGGCTTGAGACCTGATGAGGTAACTGTATTGAACTGCTGCAGCTGGATGGAGGCTCGGATCTGTGCAGAACATGTGAGCTCTAAAGACGGAACGGTTTCCTCATTTGCGAACACGGAGAAGCCTTTGGTCATACCTGTCAGTAGTGGCTACGAGAAGAGACATAAAGGAGCCTTCTTTTAACAAAGCTGGTTTCAGCACTTTCACATATCAAATTTTCCATCTTGTGTGACTTCCTTGTGTTGTAAATGAAATCCACCATCCCCACATATCCTTCTGTATATTGTCCTATTCTCCACTGCACCCTGTCTTTTCTGTACAGAAATTCATTTTTTTTATTGCTTTCTCTGTAGTGTTTAGAATGTATCTTTTTATTGTGACTTTTTTTTATAACATCATGATTATTATTTGGTATTGGATTTCAATACACTTTTTTTATTCAATCAAATTGTTTTCGATGGTCTTGTGTGCTGTTGTATTCTGACAGCCGAACAGGTCGACAGTTCTTTATCGGGAGCAATCGCACCTACACATGTAAGCATTAGGTATGTCCTATAGTTCTAGATCCAAACAACTTCTTATAAGCTTACAAGTGGTTAGTTTAACCCTTTCAAACAAAACCCTGTTTTCACTTTCCTGACCAGGCCAAGTTTTTCAAATCAAATATGAGATGTCACTTTGTGGTATTAACTTTAGAATACTTTCACATGTCCCAGCTATTCTGAGAATTTTTTCAGGACATTGTACTGTGTGGTAAATTTTAGGTTGATCTGATTTTTGTTTATTTATGAAAATATCAGAAATTTTACAATTTTAAATATTTTTAAACTTTAGGGTAAGTTCACACATGGCGTTTTTGCTGCTTTTTTTTATGCTAATTTTCAGCTGCTTTTTACAGTACCAGCAAAGCCTATGACATTTCAGAAATCTCATGCACACACATTGTTTTTTTGTGTGATCAGTATTTTGTGCTTTTCTGCGTTTTTGGGACATAGTGCATGTCACTTCTTTCAGCGTTTTTCCAGTGTTTTTTCAACGTTTTCCACCCATTGACTTGAATGGATGGTGAAAAACTGCTGCTAATACGCAAGGTTGACGTTTCTTGCAGCGTATTTGCTGCAGAAAAGTGAAGGACAGCCAGATGTGACGTCACACTCGGCTCTGCTACCTCCAAATGGCAGGCTGCATTATTCGCCATGCAGCCTGTCATCCAGCAGAGCGGATCCGATCCCCATTCACTTGAAGGGGGGGCCTGACATTACAGTGTTTGATACGCTATCATACGCATGACAGCCCGGCAAACACTGCTTCTAATCAGCGGGGAAATCATCCCTGCTGGTCAGAGAGCTGCGGCTCCCACGCTGTCAGAAGACAGCGCGAAGCGCTCAGCTGTGATCGGAGGTATAAACTTCACCTCCGTTCACTGGTGTCAGCTGATGGGATTACTGTTCCCATCATCTGACACCTACATCCGCTAATTACAGTGAGAGCAGGAGCGGCAGATGGGAGTTTTCATCTGCCGCTCCTGCGCTATAAATAAATAATAATAAAAAAAAGAGCGGTGTGGGTTCCCCTCTAATTTTGATAACCAGCCAGAAAAAAAATCACAGCTGGGGACTGCAACCCTCAGCTGTCAGCTTC
This sequence comes from Ranitomeya imitator, assembly GCF_032444005.1. Taxonomy (NCBI): domain Eukaryota; kingdom Metazoa; phylum Chordata; class Amphibia; order Anura; family Dendrobatidae; genus Ranitomeya; species Ranitomeya imitator. Next base: position 438,916,869 of record NC_091285.1, read on the forward strand.
AGCAAGGATAGTTATCAATATTTATTTAAATAAATAATTTTAAAAAACGGCTTGTGGTCTCCCCATTTTTTACAACCAGCTTTGCTGGTTGGGGGCTGGTATTCTCAGGCTGGTAAGGGGCCATTGATATAGGCCCCCCAGCCTAAAAATAGCGGCCCGCAGCTCCCCAGAAGAGGCGCATCTATTAGATGCCCAATTCTGGCACTTTCCCCGGCTCTTCCCACTTGCCCTGTAGCAGTGGCAAGCTGGGTAATGAGGAGTTAATGTCACCTTACTGTTGTAATGTGACACTAAGCCAGCTTAGTAATGGAGAGGTGTCCATAAGACACCTATCCATTACTAATCCTATAGCAGTTAAAGGGTTAAATAAAACACACACATGCAGAAAAAAGTTTCAATGAAATAAAACACACAGTTTTGCAATCTTTTTATTGCTCTGCCATTCCAAGCGAAGCCATCGATCTTCTGTAATAAAAATAAAATAAAAAAGCAAAAGTATACTCCCTGATCCATCGTAGTCCAATATAACGAGTGTCCCACTCAGTATCTGGGGGAGATAACGCTTACAACCGGGAGCGCTGCTAATGCGACTGCTCCCGGCTGTAAGCTACTGGGGAATGAATGAGACGGAGCAGGCTCAGGAACGAGCGGTGATATCACCGAGCCTGCGCTCCCTCACAGCCTGACCTGAGGTAACCTCTGGACCGTCGGAAAATGCAGGTGAAGAGGTTACCGCAGGTAATGTATCGATCTATTCTATCAATCTATCCATTCTATCAATCTATTCATTCTATCTATTCTATCAATCTATTTATTCATTCTAGCTATTCTATCTATATTCATTCTATCTATTCTCTCAAACTATCTATTCAATCTATCATTCTATCAAAATATTCTATCAATCTATCTATTCATTCTATCTACAGGAAGTTATTTTTTTTCTCCGTGTGCACTCAACTTAATTGGCATGCACAAAGTGAAAACAAAAGCATGAAAAAACACACCTAAACGCGGCAAAAAAACGCACCTAAACCTGCGTTCTTTCCTGCCACGATGATGCAGAAAAAAAGCCGCAAAAACGCCCTGTGTGAACTTCTTAAAATGCTAATCTCAAGTTGTTGAATTGCTTCAATTAGCATGAAAATAAGTCCACTGCTATCTTTATGCACTATGCAGATTGCAGACATAGCAGTTACGGTAGATGAATATCTTTTAGCACTTTAGTACAGTTTATGCTCATCCCATTCCAGATTGGGAAAATTCATGATTATTGAGCCCTTCCCAGCCTAAAATACCATCACATTAGATGCACCAATTTTTGAGCTTTATTTTACTCTTCTCGATTGCTTTGGTGTCAGTTGGGGTAATGGGGCTTAGGATAGTAAAAATCTTACAGGAGGAGGGGTTTGTCTTTATGTAAAGTCTTGTCTAAAGTCCACTTTAAGGGAGGATATTAACGAAGGGAATGAGGATATCGAGTTCATATGGGTCGAAATACATGGAGGGAAAAATAGTAACAATTCTCAAATATAACAGAAATCATGGAAAGTTTACTACTAAGGCAGATAGATGAAACTGCAACCCATAATGAAGTTCTTGTTATGGGGGACTTTAACTACCCGGATATTACCTGGGAAACAGAGACCTGCAAAACCCATAAAGGCAACAGGTTTCTGCTAATAAACCAAGAAACATTATCTATCTAATATATAATTGCCTAGAATACTACTTCCTGCAATTTGTGCCAACTTCCGTGGCTTTGTCCGGAGCTAATGTCCGGAGCTAATGTCCGGAGCTAATGTCCGGAGATAAGTGACATCAACAGTGTCCAGTGTCTGATTGGTTGCCGCCTGCTGCGTGCAGGTGTGATTTTTGAATTTTTACCTCACAGCAAGATTCTACTGCGTGGAGGCGGGCCCAGTGACGTTGCTCTTCAAGCTCCTGCCGAATTTCGTCAAAAAAATGATAATACCATTTACCAAAACTATATATATTTAGTTGTGAAGTGGTTCAGTGACATTTTCACACCAATTTTGAACTTTTGTTTGGTGTTTTCTCCATATACTGCCTATTATTTTTGTTCTTTCTTACTTTTATTTATTAATTGTATTATTCTTACATTTGAATAAATAAAGTATATATGGATTCTAGACTCCCGATTCTTTAGAATCGGGCTGCCATCTAGTCTATATCTATATATATAATTGTCTAAGGGTTTTTCCGTCTGTCTGTCTGTCTGTCTGTCTGTCTGTCTGTCTGTCTGTCTGTCTGTCCTGGAAATCCCGGCTCTCTGATTGGTCGAGGCCGCCAGGCCTCGACCAATCAGAGACCGGCACAGCATCGACGCAGACATCCCGCGTCTCTGATTGGTCGAGGCCGCCAGGCCTCGACCAATCAGCGACGGGCACAGCGACGATGATGTCATAAAGGACGTAGACATCCTGCGTCTCTGATTGGTCGAGGCCGCCGGGCCTCGACCAATCAGAGACCGGCACAGCATCGACGTAGAAATCCCACGTCTCTGATTGGTCGAGGCCGCCACTTCTGTATTGATCAGTCCTCCTGACACTTCTATATTGATCAGTCCTCCTGATACCTCTATATTGATCAGTCCTCCTGACACTTCTATATTGATCAGTCCTCCTGACACTTCTATATTGATCAGTCCTCCTGACACTTCTATATTGATCAGTCCTCCTGACACCTCTATATTGATCAGTCCTCCTGACACTTCTATATTGATCAGTCCTCCTGACACCTCTATATTGATCAGTCCTCCTGACACTTCTATATTGATCAGTCCTCCTGACACTTCTATATTGATCAGTCCTCCTGACACTTCTATATTGATCAGTCCTCCTGACACCTCTATATTGATCAGTCCTCCTGACACTTCTATATTGATCAGTCCTCCTGACACTTCTATATTGATCAGTCCTCCTGATACCTCTATATTTATCAGTCCTCCTGACAGTCCTCCTGACACTTCTATATTGATCAGTCCTCCTGACACTTCAATATTGATCAGTCCTCCTGACACTTCTATATTGATCAGTCCTCCTGATACCTCTATATTGATCAGTCCTCCTGACACTTCTATATTGATCAGTCCTCCTGATACCTCTAGATTGATCAGTCCTCCTGACATTCTATATTGATCAGTCCTCCTGATACCTCTATATTGATCAGTCCTCCTGACACTTCTATATTGATCAGTCCTCCTGACACTTCTATATTGATCAGTCCTCCTGACACTTCAATATTGATCAGTCCTCCTGACACTTCTATATTGATCAGTCCTCCTGACACTTCTATATTGATCAGTCCTCCTGATACCTCTATATTTATCAGTCCTCCTGACAGTCCTCCTGACACTTCTATATTGATCAGTCCTCCTGACACTTCTATATTGATCAGTCCTCCTGACACTTCTATATTGATCAGTCCTCCTGACACTTCTATATTGATCAGTCCTCCTGATACCTCTATATTGATCAGTCCTCCTGACACTTCTATATTGATCAGTCCTCCTGATACCTCTATATTGATCAGTCCTCCTGACATTCTATATTGATCAGTCCTCCTGACACTTCTATATTGATCAGTCCTCCTGATACCTCTATATTGATCAGTCCTCCTGACACTTCTATATTGATCAGTCCTCCTGACACTTCTATATTGATCAGTCCTCCTGATACCTCTATATTGATCAGTCCTCCTGACACTTCTATATTGATCAGTCCTCCTGACACTTCTATATTGATCAGTCCTCCTGACACTTCTATATTGATCAGTCCTCCTGATACCTCTATATTGATCAGTCCTCCTGACAGTCCTCCTGACACTTCTATATTGATCAGTCCTCCTGACACTTCAATATTGATCAGTCCTCCTGACACTTCTATATTGATCAGTCCTCCTGACACTTCTATATTGATCAGTCCTCCTGACACTTCTATATTGATCAGTCCTCCTGACACTTCTATATTGATCAGTCCTCCTGACACTTCTATATTGATCAGTCCTCCTGACACTTCTATATTGACCAGTCCTCCTGACACTTCAATATTGATCAGTCCTCCTGACACTTCTATATTGATCAGTCCTCCTGACACTTCTATATTGATCAGTCCTCCTGACACTTCAATATTGATCAGTCCTCCTGACACTTCTATATTGATCAGTCCTCCTGACACTTCTATATTGATCAGTCCTCCTGATACCTCTATATTTATCAGTCCTCCTGACAGTCCTCCTGACACTTCAATATTGATCAGTCCTCCTGACACTTCAATATTGATCAGTCCTCCTGACACTTCTATATTGATCAGTCCTCCTGACACTTCTATATTGATCTGTCCTCCTGACACTTCAATATTGATCAGTCCTCCTGACACTTCTATATTGATCAGTCCTCCTGACAGTCCTCCTGACACTTCTATATTGATCAGTCCTCCTGACACTTCAATATTGATCAGTCCTCCTGACACTTCTATATTGATCAGTCCTCCTGACACTTCTATATTGATCTGTCCTCCTGACACTTCAATATTGATCAGTCCTCCTGACACTTCTATATTGATCAGTCCTCCTGACAGTCCTCCTGACACTTCTATATTGATCAGTCCTCCTGATACCTCTATATTGATCAGTCCTCCTGACACTTCTATATTGATCAGTCCTCCTGATACCTCTAGATTGATCAGTCCTCCTGACATTCTATATTGATCAGTCCTCCTGATACCTCTATATTGATCAGTCCTCCTGACACTTCTATATTGATCAGTCCTCCTGACACTTCTATATTGATCAGTCCTCCTGACACTTCAATATTGATCAGTCCTCCTGACACTTCTATATTGATCAGTCCTCCTGACACTTCTATATTGATCAGTCCTCCTGACACTTCTATATTGATCAGAAATCAAATAAATATATCAAATAGATATCAAATAAAATAGTGGCATGTTTGACCAAAGCAGCCTGAAAAGTACACACATTTCCCGATGCATCATACTTATAAACAGATGGTATTTGGCCTCCCTCCTATTCTCGACATTTGGAATTTCTAAACTATGTGAATTAAACAATAATCTATATATATAATTGTCTAAGGGTTTTTGCGTCTGTCTGTCTGTCCTGGAAATCCCGGCTCTCTGATTGGTCGAGGCCGCCAGGCCTCGACCAATCAGAGACCGGCACAGCATCGACGTAGAAATCCCGCGTCTCTGATTGGTCGAGGCCGCCAGGCCTCGACCAATCAGCAACGGGCACAGCGACGATGATGTCATAAAGGACATAGATATCCCACGTTTGATTGGTCGAGGCCGCCAGGCCTCGACCAATCAGCAACGGGCACAGTATCGACGTAGATGTCATAATGGTTGCCATGGCGACGATGATGTCCTAAAGGTTGCCTCGACCAATCAGCGACGGGCACAGTCTGCCGCGAATTCTGGAATCATCATTGTCCATATACTACGGGGACATGCATATTCTAGAATACCCGATGCGTTAGAATCGGGCCACAATCTAGTATATAATTGTCTAACGGTTTTTCCGTCTGTCTGTCTGTCTCTCCTGGAAATCCCGGCTCTCTGATTGGTCGAGGCCGCCAGGCCTCGACCAATCAGAGACGGGCACAGCGACGATGATGTCATAATGGTTGCCATGGCGACGATGATGTCATAAAGGTTGCATCGACCAATCAGCGACGGGCACAGTCTGCCGCGAATTCTGGAATCATCATTGTCCATATACTACGGGGACATGCATATTCTAGAATACCCGATGCGTTAGAATCGGGCCACAGTCTAGTCTATATATATAATTGTCTAAGGGTTTTTCCGTCTGTCTGTCTGTCTGTCTGTCTGTCTGTCTGTCTGTCCTGGAAATCCCGGCTCTCTGATTGGTCGAGGCCGCCACTTCTGTATTGATCAGTCCTCCTGACACTTCTGTATTGATCAGTCCTCCTGACACTTCTATATTGATCAGTCCTCCTGATACCTCTATATTGATCAGTCCTCCTGACACTTCTATATTGATCAGTTCTCCTGACACTTCTATATTGATCAGTCCTCCTGACACTTCTATATTGATCAGTCCTCCTGACACTTCTATATTGATCAGTCCTCCTGACACCTCTATATTGATCAGTCCTCCTGACACTTCTATATTGATCAGTCCTCCTGACACTTCTATATTGATCAGTCCTCCTGACACTTCTATATTGATCAGTCCTCCTGACACTTCTATATTGATCAGTCCTCCTGATACCTCTATATTGATCAGTCCTCCTGACACTTCTATATTGATCAGTCCTCCTGATACCTCTATATTGATCAGTCCTCCTGATATCTCTATATTGATCAGTCCTCCTGATATCTCTATATTGATCAGTCCTCCTGACATTCTATATTGATCAGTCCTCCTGACACTTCTATATTGATCAGTCCTCCTGATACCTCTATATTGATCAGTCCTCCTGACACTTCTATATTGATCAGTCCTCCTGACACTTCTATATTGATCAGTCCTCCTGACACTTCTATATTGATCAGTCCTCCTGACACTTCTATATTGATCGGTCCTCCTGACACTTCAATATTGATCAGTCCTCCTGACACTTCTATATTGATCGGTCCTCCTGACACTTCTATATTGATCGGTCCTCCTGACACTTCAATATTGATCAGTCCTCCTGACACTTCTATATTGATCGGTCCTCCTGACACTTCTATATTGATCAGTCCTCCTGACACTTCTATATTGATCAGTCCTCCTGACACTTCTATATTGATCAGTCCTCCTGACACTTCTATATTGATCAGTCCTCCTGACACTTCTATATTGATCAGTCCTCCTGATACCTCTATATTGATCAGTCCTCCTGACACTTCTATATTGATCAGTCCTCCTGACACTTCTATATTGATCAGTCCTCCTGACACTTCTATATTGATCAGTCCTCCTGACACTTCTATATTGATCAGTCCTCCTGATACCTCTATATTTATCAGTCCTCCTGACAGTCATCCTGACACTCCTATATTGATCAGTCCTCCTGACACTTCAATATTGATCAGTCCTCCTGACACTTCTATATTGATCAGTCCTCCTGACACTTCTATATTGATCTGTCCTCCTGACACTTCAATATTGATCAGTCCTCCTGACACTTCTATATTGATCAGTCCTCCTGACAGTCCTCCTGACACTTCTATATTGATCAGTCCTCCTGATACCTCTATATTGATCAGTCCTCCTGACACTTCTATATTGATCAGTCCTCCTGATACCTCTAGATTGATCAGTCCTCCTGACATTCTATATTGATCAGTCCTCCTGATACCTCTATATTGATCAGTCCTCCTGACACTTCTATATTGATCAGTCCTCCTGACACTTCTATATTGATCAGTCCTCCTGACACTTCAATATTGATCAGTCCTCCTGACACTTCTATATTGATCAGTCCTCCTGACACTTCTATATTGATCAGTCCTCCTGACACTTCTATATTGATCAGTCCTCCTGACACTTCTATATTGATCAGTCCTCCTGATACCTCTATATTGATCAGTCCTCCTGACACTTCTATATTGATCAGTCCTCCTGACACTTCTATATTGATCAGTCCTCCTGACAGTCCTCCTGACACTTCTATATTGATCAGTCCTCCTGATACCTCTATATTGATCAGTCCTCCTGACACTTCAATATTGATCAGTCCTCCTGACACTTCTATATTGATCAGTCCTCCTGACAGTCCTCCTGACACTTCTATATTGATCAGTCCTCCTGACACTTCTATATTGATCAGTCCTCCTGACACTTCTATATTGATCAGTCCTCCTGACACTTCAATATTGATCAGTCCTCCTGACACTTCTATATTGATCAGTCCTCCTGACACTTCTATATTGATCAGTCCTCCTGATACCTCTATATTTATCAGTCCTCCTGACAGTCCTCCTGACACTTCTATATTGATCAGTCCTCCTGACACTTCAATATTGATCAGTCCTCCTGACACTTCTATATTGATCAGTCCTCCTGACAGTCCTCCTGACACTTCTATATTGATCAGTCCTCCTGATACCTCTAGATTGATCAGTCCTCCTGACATTCTATATTGATCAGTCCTCCTGACACTTCTATATTGATCAGTCCTCCTGACACTTCTATATTGATCAGTCCTCCTGACACTTCAATATTGATCAGTCCTCCTGACACTTCTATATTGATCAGTCCTCCTGACACTTCTATATTGATCAGTCCTCCTGACACTTCTACATTGATCAGAAATCAAATAAATATATCAAATAGATATCAAATAAAATAGTGGCATGTTTGACCAAAGCAGCCTGAAAAGTACACACATTTCCCGATGCATCATACTTATAAACAGATGGTATTTGGCCTCCCTCCTATTCTCGACATTTGGAATTTCTAAACTATGTGAATTAAACAATAATCTATATATATAATTGTCTAAGGGTTTTTCCGTCTGTCTGTCTGTCTGTCTGTCTGTCCTGGAAATCCCGGCTCTCTGATTGGTCGAGGCCGCCAGGCCTCGACCAATCAGAGACCGGCACAGCATCGACGTAGAAATCCCGCGTCTCTGATTGGTCGAGGCCGCCAGGCCTCGACCAATCAGCAATGGGCACAGCGACGATGTGGCGGCCTCGACCAATCAGCAACGGGCACAGTATCGACGTAGATGTCATAAAGGTTGCCATGGCGACGATGATGTCCTAAAGGTTGCCTCGACCAATCAGCGACGGGCACAGTCTGCCGCGAATTCTGGAATCATCATTGTCCATATACTACGGGGACATGCATATTCTAGAATACCCGATGCGTTAGAATCGGGCCACAATCTAGTCTATATATATAATTGCCTAAGGGTTTTTCCGTCTGTCTGTCTGTCCTGGAAATCCCGGCTCTCTGGTCGAGGCCTGGCGGCCTCGACCAATCAATCAGCAACGGGCACAGCGACGATGATGTCATAATGGTTGCCATGGCGACGATGATGTCATAAAGGTTGCCTCGACCAATCAGCAACGGGCACAGCGACGATGATGTCATAATGGTTGCCATGGCGACGATGATGTCATAAAGGTTGCCTCGACCAATCAGCGACGGGCACAGTCTGCCGCGAATTCTGTAATCATCATTGTCCATATACTACGGGGACATGCATATTCTAGAATACCCGATGCGGGTGTATGAGATGTACGGAGCAAGGCCGCATGTGTACGTGGTGTGCGGAGCGAAGCCGTGTGTGTACGGAGCGGAGTCGTGTGTGCATAACTCCCAACCGTCCTGGTTCCAGCAGGACAGTCCCGATGTTGAGACTGTCCGCTGTCCCGGCTGTGATCCTCCTTTTCCCGCATAGCCTCAGACCAAATGTACCGCTGCTTTAAACTGCTAGCGTGATCGCTAGCTGTGTCGGACCGGAGCAGATATCGCTCCTCGCTCTGACACTGACACAGGAAACATGGAGAGGTCTTTATCAGTGGCGAACCGGAGCTGCAGCGACATGAGCAGTCAGCAGCGTGGCTGGATGGCATCATTCAGCACCGTGGGAGAGGAAGCTGCGGGATGCTGCGAGGGAGCGCAATAAGAGGTGTGTGTGTGTAGTGATGGAGAAGGCAATGATGGGGGTGTGAGGGCAATGATGGGGGTGGGATAACTATATGGCCATCATACTATACGCAGTATCAAGTGGGGCTATTATACAGCATCATGTAAGACCATTATACAGTATGGAGCATCATGTGTGGCCATTATACAGTATGGAGCACTATGTGGCCATTATACAGTATGGAGCATCATGTGTGGCCATTATACAGTATGGAGCACTATGTGGCCATTATACAGTATGGAGCATCATGTGTGGCCATTATACAGTATGGAGCACTATGTGGCCATTATACAGTATGGAGCATCATGTGTGGCCATTATACAGTATGGAGCATCATGTGTGGCCATTATACAGTATGGAGCATCATGTAGGGCCATTATACTGTATGGAGCATCATGTGTGGCCATTATACAGTATGGAGTACTGTGTGGCCATTATACAGTATGGAGCAACATGTGCCATTATACAGTATCGAGCATCATGTGGTGCCATTATACAGTATGGAGCACTGTTTTATATAGTATGGAGCATCATGTGTGCCCATTCTACAGTACGGAGAAATGTGTGGCCATTATACAGTATGGAGCATCATTTGTGGCCATTATACAGTATGGAGCACAGTGTTGCCATTATACAGTATCGATTATCATGTGTGGCCATTATACAGTATGAAGCACTGTGTGGCCATTATACAGTATTGAGCATCATGAGTGGCCATTATACAGTATGGAGCACTGTGTTTCCATTATACAGTATGGAGCATCATGGAGGGCCATTATACAGTATGGAGCGTCATGTGTGGCCATTTTACAGGTTGGAGCATCATTGGGGCCATTATACTGTATGGAGCACTGTGCGGCACAGCATCGACGTAGAAATCCCGCGTCTCTGATTGGTCGAGGCCGCCAGGCCTCGACCAATCAGCGACGAGCACAGCGACGATGATGTCATAAAGGACGTAGATATCCCGCGTCTCTGATTGGTCGAGGCCGCCAGGCCTCGACCAATCAGCGACGGGCACAGCGACGATGATGTCATAATGGTTGCCATGGCGACGATGATGTCATAAAAGTTGCCTCGACCAATCAGCGACGGGCACAGTCTGCCGCGAATTCTGCAATCATCATTGTCCATATACTACGGGGACATGCATATTCTAGAATACCCGATGCGTTAGAATCGGGCCACAATCTAGTATATATATAATTGTCTAAGGGTTTTTCTGTCTGTCTGTCTGTCCTGGAAATCCCGGCTCTCTGATTGGTCGAGGCCGGCACAGCATCGACGTAGAAATCCCGCGTCTCTGATTGGTCGAGGCCGCCAGGCCTCGACCAATCAGCAACGGGCACAGCGACGATGATGTCATAAAGGACGTAGACATCCCGCGTCTCTGATTGGCCGAGGCCTGGTGGCCTCGACCAATCAGCAACGGGCACAGCGACGATGCTGATTGGTTGAGGCCGCCAGGCCTCGACCAATCAGCAACGGGCACAGCGACGATGATGTCATAAAGGACGTAGACATCTCACGTTTCTGATTCAGCGACGGGCACAGTATCGACGTAGATGTCATAATGGTTGCCATGGTGACGATGTCATAAAGGTTGCCTCGACCAATCAGCGACGGGCACAGTCTGCCGCGAATTCTGGAATCATCATTGTCCATATACTACGGGGACATGCATATTCTAGAATACCCGATGCGTTAGAATCGGGCCACAATCTAGTCTTTCATAATTGGTGCAGAATCCAACCAGAGGAGCAGCACTTTTAGACCTAATACTATCTCATAGACCTGACAGAATAACAAATCTGCAGGTCGTCAGGCATCTAGGAAATAGCGATCACAATATTGTACAGTTTCACCTGTCTTTCACTAGGGGGACTTGTCAGGGAGTCAGAAAAACACTGAACTTTAGAAGGGCAAAGTTTGAACAGCTTAGAGATGCCCTTAATCTGGTTGACTGGGACAAGGTCCTCAGAAATAAGAATACAGATAATAAATGGAAAATGTTTAAGAACATCCTAAATAGGCACTGTAAGCGGTTTATACCTTGTGGGAATAAAAGGGACCCGAAATGGGAAAAACCCAATGTGGCTAAACAAAGAAGTAAGAGGGGCAACTAACAGTATAAAGGAAGTGTTTAAACTACTAAAGCAGGATGGCACCGTTGAAGCTCTTAAAAATATAGGGAGAAAAATACTTTATCTAAAAGACTAATTAAAGCTGCTAAAAATCAAACAGAGAAGCGCATTGCTAAGGAGAATAAAACTAATCCCAAACGATTCTTTTACTATTGATATAGTTGAAGAACAAACAGTGAAAGTGTAGGCCCATTAAAAAAATTGTGAAGAAAGAATGGTTGTAGAAGACAAGGAAAAAGCTAATATATTAAACACCTTCTCCACGGTATTCACGGTGGGAAATAAAATGCTAGGTGAAATGCCAAGAGACAAAGAAACCCTATATTAAGGGTCACCGATCTAACCAAAGAAGAGGTGCGAAATCGGCTAAATAAGATTAAAATAGATAAATCTCCGGGTTCGGATGGCATACACCCATGAGTACTAAGAGAACTAAGTAGTATAATAGACAAACCATTATTTCTTATATTTAGGGACTCTATAGCGACGGGGTCTGTTCTACAGGACTGGGGCATAGCAAATGTGGAACCAATATTCAAAAAGGGTTCTAAAACTGAACCTGGAAATTATAGGCCAGTAAGTCTAACCTCTATTGTTGGTAAAATGTTTGAAGGGTTTCTGAGGGATGTTATTCTGGATTATCTCAATGAGAATAACTGTTTAACTCCATATCAGCATGGGTTTATGAGGAATCGCTCCTGTCAAACCAATTTAATCAGTTTTAATGAAGAGGTAAGCTATAGGCTGGACCACGGTGAGTCATTGGACGTGGTATATCTCGATTTTTCCAAAGCGTTTGATACCGTGCCACACAAGAGGTTGGTACTAGTGAAGAGCAAGTGTTCTCATTCATTGCTCGGGTGATCTCTGAGTATTTGTTAGTGTTCGGAGATTAAGTTTTCATCGCCTCAGCTGAATGATTTACAGCTATTAGCCAGGCTGAGTACATGTGGGGGTTGCCTGGTTCTAGGGAATTCTCACATGTAATCAAGCTGTCTAGTAGCTGTAAATCAATCAGCTGCGGCGATGAAAACTTAATCTCCGAACACGAACAAATATTCGGAGATCACACGAGTGTGCTTGGGATAACCTGAGCAACAAGTACACTCGCTCATCACTAGTTGATACACAAAATGAGAATGCTGGGTCTGGGGAAAAATGTGTGTAAATGCCCAAGTAACTGGCAGAGATAGAAAGCAGAGGGTGGTTATAAGTGGTATATTCTCTAATGGTTGCTGTGACGAGTGGGGTACCGCAGGGGTCGGTGTTGGGACCTATTCTCTTCAGCATATTTATTAACGATCTGGTAGAAGGTTTACACAGTAAAATATCGATATTTGCAGATGATATAAAGCTATGTAAAGCAGTTAATACAAGAGAAGATAGTATTCTGCTTCAGATGGATCTGGATAAGTTAGAGACTTGGGCTGAAAGGTGGCAGATGAGGTTTAACAATGATAAATGTAAAGTTATACACAAGGGAAGAAGGAATCAATATCACCATTACACACTGAAAGGGAAACCACTAGGCTAAATCTGACATGGGGAAGGACTTGGGGATCCTAGTTAATGATAAACTTACGAGGAGCAGCTAGTGCCAGGCAGTGGCTTCCACGGCAAACAGGATCATGGGGTGCAATAAGAGGTCTGGATACACATGATGAGAGCATTATACTGCCTCTGTCCAAATCCCTGGTTAGACCGCACATGGTGTACTGTGTACAGTTTTGGGCACCGGTGCTCAGGAAGGGTATAATGGAACTACAGCGAGTACAAAGGAGGGCAACAAAATTAATGAAGGGGATGGGGGAACTACAATACCTAGAGAGATTAGCAAAATTAATTACTTAGTCTAGAAAAAAGGCGACTGAGGGGCGATCTAATAACCATTTATAAGTATATAAAGGGACAATACAAATATCTCTCCGAGGATCTCTTTATACCAAGGAAGGTGACGGTCACAAGGGAACATTCTCTGTGTCTGGAGGAGAGAAGGTTTTTCCAACATAGAAGAGGATTCTTTACTGTTAGGGCTTTGAGAATATGGAATTCCTTGCCTGAGGGGGTGGTGATGGTGAACTCAGTCGAGGGGTTCAATATAGGCCTGGATGTCTTCCTGGAGCATAACAATATTGTATCTTACAGTTATTAGGTACTTCAGAAGGACGTAGATCTGGGGATTTATTCTGATGGAATATAGGCTGAACTGGATGGACAAATGTCTTTTTTCGGCCTTGCTAACTATGTTACTATGTTTTCAGCTGTGTAGTGTCCAAAAACACAGCTGACGTCAGGAAAAAAAAAACACAAAAATACTTTATTCAAATAAAACACTACCCCCCCAACCAAAAAAAAAAAAATTCCCATGCAGGTTCGTCATAGTCCACCGAATCCTACGTAGTCCACGAATGGACACTTGAAAAAACATTGACAAAGAAATAAAAACCAGACACTATTCATCATTCACCAATTTAATAGAAAGAAAAGTTCCCACACAAGTCTGTTGTAGTCCAGAGGGACCAGGAACGTCTGAGGAGCAATGACATCACTGACGTCACCACTCTTTAGAGGGAGGCGTGATCCGTAATTAACCAAATTTTAGAAGTTACACCCTTCAAGGGATTCATCTAGGAGTGTAGTCAACATTCTAGGGCCCCCAGGTGCTTCATCAAAGATTATAACTGACGTGCCAAAAATGAAAATTTTAGGTTTTTTATTCATGAACATGTATTCTTTTGGCCCCAAATTTTAAATTTTCCTAATGGTAACAGAACAGTCTGCACAACAAATAGTGGAATTCATTTTCTACCGAGTCTAATCCATGCATGTTGAAACAGTACATTTATGGTACACAATGAGGCTCGGAAGGGCAGGGGCTCAATTTGACTTTTGGCGTGCAATTTTGTGTGTAATAGACTATGGATTCCATCTCATATGGAGAGCCCCAGAGTGCCAAAACAGCAGGAACTCCTGACAAGTGACCCCAGTTTTGGAAATTGTAACCATGTCAAGGAATTTATCTAAGGGTTTGATATGCGTTTTAAGCCCACAGGTGCTTCACAGAATTTTATAAAACAACTGTTTGGCCGCACAAAAGAGTTTGTAAAGGAAAGAGAACTATTTAACTTCTGGCACACAATTTTGGCTGGGATAGATTGCAGGCTCCATGTCGCATTTGAAGAACCCCTGAAATGCAAAAGCTGCAGAAATCCCCCTCAAGTGACCTTATTTTGGAAGTTAGCCCAAAATTTTTCATTTTCACATGGGGAACTGGGTTAAAATGACATCAAAATTTGTCCCACAATTTCTGAATGTGGAAATTCCCATATGGCGAGACTCGGGAAGGATGGAGCACTATTTGCCTCCTGCAGTACAGATTTTCCTAGAATAGTTTGCGTACTCCATATACCGAGCCCCTAAGTGCTAGAAGAGCAGAGTCCCCCCTCAAGTGACCCCATCATGGAAATTATACACCTTTGGGAATTTATGTAAAGGTGTATTGACGATTTTGACTCAATGGTTGTTTTCCAGAAACAAGCAGCAGTGAATGTTGCTGAGTGAAAATTGCAAACTGCCGTTTTGGTGACCAGTATGTGGTAGTGGCCAGGTCATGCTTCTGGAGACACACACCCACAAATTAAGAGGGCACTCATTGCCACAGAAATGCCAATCATGTGGATGCTAAATGTGGTTTAAACTCAGAAGGGAGGGGGCTATTTGGGAGCGCAGAATTTGCTGAATTTCTTTTGGCGTGCAAAAAGCCATAGCGCTTTTCCTGGGCATTTGTACTACCAGTAACATGGAAACTCCCTATATTTCCATTAACAGACGATGGACCTGAGTGGGGACTATCTTTTTTTTTTTTTTTGTGGATTGAGTTGAAGCTTTTATTGGGAACATTTTACAAAACATTTGGGATCACATTTATCCAGTGCTCTACGCTAAGCACTTACATCGGGGTTTCCATCTAAATCTCTGAGTGAAATGATTCAGATAAAACCCCCCCGAGGGATACGTTCACTGTAACTAGGCAAAAGAGTTAGTCTTGACTCCGCCAGGCCTCTGTTCAGCGGTGTTATTTTCAGAAGTGCACACAAGTGTGGTTGACTGCACGTCTGTGCACACTTAAAAAGACAGACTGCATCGGGTCTCACAAGTCAGAGCGGAATATATATAAATAAATTTAAAAAAAATTATATATATACTCACAAAAATAAAGGGAACACTAAAATCCCACATCCTAGATATCACTGAATTAAATATTCCAGTTGTAAATATTAATTACATAGTGGAATGTGTTGAGAACAATAAAACCTAAAAATGATCAACGTAAATCACAACTAATTTCCCACGGAAGTCTGGCGTTAGAATGATGCTCAAATTAAAAGTGGAAAATGAAGTTACAGGCTAATCCAACGTCAGTGGAAATGCCTTAAGACAAGAAAATGATGCTCAGTAGTGTGAGCGGCCTCCACGTGCCTATATGATCTCCCTACAATGCCTGGGCATGCTCCTGATGGTCTCCTGAGGGATCTCCTCACAGACCTGGACTAAAGCATCCGCCAACTCCTGGTCAGTCTGTGGTGCAACGTGACAGTGGATGGTGCGAGACATGATGCCCAGATGTGTTCAGTTGGATTCAGGTCCGCGGAACGGGCGGGACAGTCCTTAGCTTCAATGTCTTCATCTTGCAGGAACTGCTGACACACACCAGCCACATGAGGTCTGGCATTGTCCTGCATTAGTAGAAGATAACATGCGAACTTGAGAATAATAAATCATAGAGAAAATCAAATAGGTAATAGAACTAGATGGTATCCCCAGTGCATATATGGACAAAATACAGGACTAACTGCATGACTCAATAAGACTAAAACAAAGCACCAAAAGACAGTTTTTGCAGTCCAAGAGGTGAAACAAATTTAATTCATTTATAATTCTATACAAAATAGGTAAAAGGCATAGTGGGAAAAGTCACACAGCAAAGCAGCACATATAGGCAGACAGGGCAGTTAACAGCACAAGGAGTTAGTCTTGGAAGTAGGTATCGAAATGATTCCCCCAATAATAATATTATCTTGCAGGAACTGCTGACACACTCCAGCCCCATGACGTCTGGCAATGTCCTGCATTAGGAGGAACCCAGGGCCAACCGCACCAGCATATGGTCTCACAAGGGGTCTGAGGATCTCATCTCGGTACCTAATGGCAGTCAGGCTACCTCTGGCAAGCACATGGAGGGCTGTGCGGCCCTCCAAAGAAATGCCACCCCACACCATTACTGACCCACTGCCACACCGGTCATGCTGAAGGATGTTGCAGGCAGCAAATCGCTCTCCACGGCGTCTCCAGACTCTGTCACGTCTGTCACGTGCTCAGTGTGACCCTGCTTTCATCTGTTAAGAGCACAGGGCGCCAAAGGTGAATTTGCTAATCCTGGTGTTCTGTGGCAAATGCAAAGCATCCTGCACCGTCTTGAGCTCTGAGCACAACCAGCATCTTTGGATGCCGGGCACTCAGGCCATCCTTATGGAGTCGGCTTATAATCATTTGTACAGACACATGCACATTTGTGGCCTTGCTGGAGGTCATTTTGCAGGGCTCTGGCAGTGCTCCTCCTGTTCCTCCTTGCACAAAGGCTGAGGTAGCGGTCCTGCTGCTGGGTTGTTGCCCTCCTATGGCCCCCTCCACATCTCCTGGTGTACTGGCCTGTCTCCTAGTAGCCCCTCCAGCCTCTGGACACTACGCTGACAGACACAGGAAATCTCCTTGCCACAGCTCACATCGATGTGCCATCCTGGACGAGCTGCACTACCTGAGCCACATGTGTGGGTTGTAGAGTCCGTCTCATGCTACCACGAGTGTGAAAGCACAACCAACATTAAAAAGTGGCCAAAACATCAGCCAGAAAGCATTGGTCTGTGGTCCCCACCTGCAGAACCACTCCTTTATTGAGTGTGTCTTGATAATTGCCAATAATTTCCTTCTGTTGTCTTTTCCATTTGCACAACAGTATTTGAAATTGATTGTCAAAGAGTGTTGCTTCCTAAGTGGACAGTTTGATTTCCTTGGAGTTATATTCTGTTATTTAAGTGTTCCCTTAAATTTTTTGAGGATATTTTAAGTTTTGCTATTTTAACACAGTAAAAAAAATGTTTTTTGAATTTAAAGTTTGCATTACCTTATTTTGAGTACTGTTTTTCTTTTTCTTTTCCACCAGCGGAGCCATATGCAGTCTTGTTTTTGTGCAGAATTAGTTGAAGTTTTTATTACCACTTCAGATTAAATAATATATTTTGATTACTTTCTGCTCCCAATTTTAAGAGGAAAAATTAGCACAAAAAATCGCTTCAAAAATGTGTTTTTTGGGTCAATACTATCACAGCGATAACAGATTTAGGGCTCATGCCCACTTGTGATGAAATCGGACTAATTCAATCCAATTAAAAAATCGGATTGAATTTGGACCAATGTTAATCTATGATTGTGTGCTCATCTGCAGATTGATTACATATATACACATAGAGTAGGTTTATATATATATATATATATGTCAGTGACACTGGCTGTCATTTACCGCCCCCCAGGGCCAGCCACCATCTTCTTTGACCACTTCACCACCTGGCTACTTCATTTCCTTTCTGCGGACATCCCCACTATCATCATGGGCGACTTCAACATACCCATTGACACTTCCCTCTCAGCTGCCACTAAACTTCTATCTCTCACTTCCTCCTTCGGCCTCACTCAATGGTCTTCTGCAGCCACTCACAAAGACGGTCACACACTGGACCTCATCTTCACCCGCCTCTGCTCTCTATCTAACCTCTCTAACTCACCTCTTCCACTCTCTGACCACAACTTTCTCACATTCTCATCTCTCTCCACTCCATGTCTACAATCCCCACCCCACAAACTTTCACACCCTCGCAGAAATATTAAACATCTTGACCTACATTCATTCTCTGAATCCCTCCTCCCCCTCACAGGCATAAGTTCCATACACAATGCGGATGACGCTGCTGCTCTATATAACACCACAATAGCTGTAGCTTTGGAATCTGCTGCCCCACTTACACATACCAAAGCTCGCAAAATCAACAGACAGCCCTGGCACACCAGCCTGACCAAAGAACTTAGGCGAGCTTCCAGGGCTGCTGAGCGCAGATGGAAAAGATCCCACTCTAACGAGCACTTCATCGCATTCAAACAGTCCCTCACTACTTTCAAGACCACACTCGCCACAGCTAAACAAACCTACTTCTCATCTCTCATATCCTCTCTCTCTCACAACCCTAAACTGTTATTCAACACCTTCAATTCTCTCCTCCGTCCCCCAGCACCTTCTCCCTCCCCACTTATCTCTGCTGAAGACTTTGCCTCATTTTTCAAGCAGAAGATTGATAGCATTAGAGACAGTTTTGGTCAACAACCCCCAGAGCTCTTCCTCCCGATTTCCCAGCCCTCCACCTCCAAAACCAACTTCTCCACCATTACAGAAGATCAACTCTCCACTCTACTCTCAAGATCACATCTCACCACCTGTGCACTTGACCAACTCCCATCCCACCTCATCCCAAACCTCACCACAATCTTCATCCCAACCCTAACCCATCTCTTCAACCTATCATTAACAACTGGTGTTTTCCCCTCAAGCTTTAAACATGCCTCCATCACACCTATCCTCAAAAAGCCCTCTCTTGACCCATCCTCTGTATCTAGCTATCGCCCTATATCACTTCTCCCCTATGCCTCCAAACTACTGGAACAACACGTCTACCTTGAACTGTCCTCCCATCTCTCTTCCTGCTCCCTCTTTGACCGCCTACAATCTGGCTTCCGGTCACACCATTCCACCGAAACTGCCCTAACTAAAGTCACCAATGACCTCTTAACCGCCAAGAGCAAGCGACACTACTCTGTCCTCCTCCTCGACCTGCCGGCTGCCTTTGACACAGTGGACCATTCCCTATTATTACAAACCCTCTCATCCCTTGGCATCGCAGACTTGGCCCTATCCTGGATCTCATCATACCTAACAGACCGGACATTCAGCGTCTCCCACTCACACACCACCTCCTCACCTCGCCCTCTATCTGTCAGAGTCCCACAAGGTTCTGTCCTTGGGCCCTTGCTCTTCTCCATTTACACCTTTGGCCTGGGACAGCTCATAGAATCTCATGGCTTTCAGTATCACCTCTATGCTGACGACACACAGATCTACATCTCTGGACCAGATATCACCTCCCTTCTAACCAGAATCCCTCAATGTCTGTCCACTATTTCATCCTTCTTCTCCGCTAGATTTCTGAAACTTAACATGGACAAAACAGAATTCATAATCTTTCCCCCATCTCACGCGACCCCCCCCCAACGAACCTATCCATTACAGTGAATGGCTGCCCACTCTCCCCAGTCCCACAAGCTCGCTGCCTCGGGGTAATCCTTGACGCTGATCTCTCCTTCAAACCACATATCCAAGCCCTTTCCACTTCCTGCCGACTGCAACTCAAAAATATTTCACGAATCCGTTCATTCCTCAACCATGAATCTGCAAAAACCCTAGTCCATGCCCTCATCATCTCTCGCCTTGACTACTGCAACCTTCTGCTCTGTGGCCTCCCCTCTAACACTCTCGCACCCCTCCAATCTATTCTAAACTCTGCTGCCCGACTAATCCACCTGTCCCCCCACTATTCCCTGGCCTCTCCCCTCTGTCAATCCCTTCACTGGCTCCCCATTGCCCAGAGACTCCACTACAAAACCCTAACCATGACGTACAAAGCCATCCACAACCTGTCTTCTCCATACATCTGTGACCTCGTCTCCCGGTACTTACCTACCCGCAACCTCCGATCCTCACCAGATCTCCTACTCTACTCCCCTCTTATCTCCTCTTCCCACAATCGTATACAAGATTTCTCTCGCGTATCACCCCTACTCTGGAACCCTCTACCACAACACATCAGACTCTCACCTACCATCGAAACCTTCAAAAAGAACCCGAAGACCCACCTCTTCAGACAAGCCTACAACCTGCAGCTACCACCGATCGACCAAACCGCTGCATGACCATCTCTACCCTGACCTACTGTATTCTCACCCATCCCTTGTAGATTGTGAGCCCTCGCGGGCAGGGTCCTCATTCCTCCTGTACCAGTTATGACTTGTATTGTTTAAGATTATTGTACTTGTTTTCATTATGTATACCCCTCCTCACATGTAAAGCGCCATGGAATAAATGGCGCTATAACAATAAATAATAATAATATATATATATATATCTTTATATTTCATAGACAGATAGCAGAATAGCCGATAATTCATTTGTCAGCTTCTGCAAATGAAGCGATGGCCGGGGGACTACCACAGTGCAGGGAGACTACCGTCTTCATTGGTTCTCCCCAGGGACCAGGGTAATGCGCAGGCCTCCCTTCTTGACTGGGCCGCAACAACTGGGGGCTTGAACTTACGAAAGTCTGGGGTTTCCTCCTCTTCACGTTGTTCATCGAGATCCCCCACTGGAGTCTCCACAGTCACTCTTGACAGCCCATCAGCATATGCGTTTTCAGTAGCAGAGAGATAACGGATGGTAAAGTCAAACTTGGCTAGGCGAGCCACCCACTGTTGTTCTACGGCCCCCAATTTAGCATTCTCAAGGTGGGCCAGGGCATTATTGTCTGTTTGAACTTGAATCTTGGTCCCTGTCAGGAATCCCGCAAACTTCTCTGTCATGGCCCACACCAGGGCCAGGAACTCTAACCGGAAGGAGCTGAAATTGTGGCGGTTTCCCTCGCTGTCTCGCAGGGACCTGCTGGCATACCCGATGACTCTCATGTCCATCCTGTATCTGCGAAAGTACTGCACTGAGTCCATGAAGGCTACCATCTGTGTACAACAGGAACGGTTAATCGCAATCTGCGTAGGCCAAAATCGGGGCTGAAGTAAGGGTATGGGTATTCTTTATAGCCTGGAAGGCCTCATCTTGTCTCTGGGCCCAAGGCATGTACTGGGTCTTTGGCACTCCGGCGGTCTCCCTCAGCAGCTCATTCAGAGGACCCACCACTTTCGCGAAGTCTTTGACAAACCGGCGGTAGTAACAGGCAAGCCCCAGAAAGGCCTGGAGTTCTCTCACTGTTCGAGGGACTGACCACTTCTGGATAGCAACCACTTTTTCTGGTGAGGGTAGAACTCCATCTTGTGACACTATGTGGCCCAGGTACTCGATCTCTCTTTGAAGAGGTGGCACTTCTTTGGCTTCACCTTCAGGTTATGAGCCCGCAGTCTTCCAACTACCTGTCCAAGCCGGGCAAGGTGTCCTTCGAATGAGGCCGAAAACACAATGATGTCATCCAGATAGATCATGGTAGCCTCAAAATGTAAGTCTCCCAAACACTTTTCCATCAGCCATTGAAATGTGCCCGGAGCATTGGAGAGCCCAAAGGGCATCCGGTTAAACTCAAACAGCCCCATAGGCAGGATGAAGGTATTTTTTCTTTGTCTTTCTCTGCCACGGCTACTTGCCAGAATCCGCTTGCTAGGTCCAAGGGGGAGAAGTACTTGGATTTCCCCAATGGTGTCAAGGATTCCTCGATGCGGGGTAATGGATACGAGTCTTGAACAGTGCAGGCATTGAGTTTCCTGTGTCCTACACAGAACTGGATGGTCCCATACTTTTCCTTGATGAGCACCACCGGGGCTGCCCAAGGGCTCTTAGTACTCTGCACTACTCCTGAATCCAGCATTGCCTCAGTAATGTTTTCACCTCTTGGTACATCTTGGGCAGGATCTGCCGGTATCGTTCTCGAATTGGACAAGCTTCCCCAGTCGGTATCTCATGCGTGATGGCTTCAGTACAGCCGAAATCCTTGGCGTGACGGGCGAATGTGGCCTGATTTTCCCATAGCTTCTATCGCTTGCACACGCTCAGGGCCCAAAGCCTTCATATCCACTTCCATTTGATCAAGGATGACCCCTCCACTCCGGTGATGGCATCTCTTCGGCACCCGCAGCAATTGCTAGGGTCCACTCTGCACCTTCTTTCGGCGATAAAGATATCTCCTTCTGACTCACCACTTCACCCTTATGTAGGTACACCAGGGCCAGATCTGTCCCTCGTGGCAAGGTGACCTCCCCGGGGCCCACATTCAAAGCTCTTATGGGGATGTGTCCTCTCTAGTCCACAGCTATCGTACGAGCTATCATGACTTCTTAGTCTACTCCTCCACCTACGACAGGCTGAACAATCACTTCCAAGCCGTCGAGGTTGCGATGAGTCCCCACTGGAAGGTATAATATAGTTTCTCACTCGGGAGTCAAGGGTCCTGACGACCTCTACCGTCTGATAAGATAGCATACACTTCTGCGTCCTACAGACGCGGATCAGTCGTTGAAGGGCCTCTTGAGTAGGCTTATGTGTAGTAGCCTTCTTCCAATATCCGGGTCCCCTTTTGGTAAACATAATCTGATCGAGTTCACATATTCATTCCCAGTACTACAGGCACATTTTCTTTGATAGGCTCAGGGACTAGTAGGATCCGTTTTCTCCCCACTTCTTGCCCACAGATTCGAATATTCATCCACACAACCCCTGTGAGCGGGATCGATTGTTGGTTGGCAGCAAACAACCGGATCAATGTCTTTTTTTCTGGCTTGGCCAGGGCCTGGAAATGCTGCTTGAAATACGTTTCTGGCATCGTCGTCACTTGTCACCCGGTATCTATCAAGCAATCCACTAGAACACCCTCGAATTCAGCACGTAGGATGGGACACCCAGCAATCAAGTGTTCGTTATGATACGGAGCTGCTTCTCTCCTCGCCTCCCCCGCAGAGTTCCGCACTACTGCGGAGGTTGGTAGTTTAACGGTGGCTTCCACTGGCCTTGAGCATAGTTTCGACAGTCTCTGGCAAGGTGCCCCCGTCCTCCACATTCCCAGCATTGGATGCTTCCTCGCCAGGGGGCACCTCGAGCCTGTCCTCGTGCCTCTGGTGCTTGTCGGAAGGGGGCTTGCTCCCACTGATCCCTTATCGTTTGGGCCGAAGAATGGTTGCATGAGTATGATGGGTCAGACTGTTGTAGTTCCCCCACTCTTCGCTCCATTTGGGTCAGTTTCTCTTGCATGTTGACAAGGGACCACTGCAAGTCTTGCACCACCAGACCAGCACCTCCTGTTAGTTTGATTCCCCTCTGGTATTGGATATGCATCACCCCGGACACGTAGCTTTCTTCTTTTCTTCGGCCCACTGTTTCCGCCAGGATTTGACGAAACGAAGAGCCGGATCTGCCTGGACCCGTTCTGACAGTGCTCGCCTCAAGGATGTGCTGTGCAGTCCAAGGAAGAATTGCTCCCGGAGAATCCGGTCTTTAGAGCCCATGCCGCCAAGTTGATCCGACTCCTTTTTCTACACTTCGGCTAACACTTCTTGCAGTGCTGTTGCATACTGAGAAATCCCTTCTTCCCGCTGCAGCCTAGAGAAGAATTTGGCGCGAAGGTGTCCCGTGCTATAGCAGTCTCGCTGTAGATATCTTCCAAGAACTTCACTAGCTCCTTCAGGGAGTGTGAGTTCTGGTTGTGGGCAGACGTTTCTACAGGCTTATCCCTCTAGGGCAGTTAAAGCGATGTCCGCTTCAAGGTCTGGGCTGATGTTATAAATCTTCAGGGTGCTTTGCAGCTGAGACACCCAGTCGGACAGTGGCATATTATTGCCGTCAAACTTTGGTAGCACACTAAATATGGTGCCCATAGGGAGTGTCCTTGCCGGGGTTCCACCTATGCCCACAGCATCCCCATTAACATTAGCATTCACACCATTGTTGCCTGCTGCCTCCATCTTGGTGATAGTACCCTGTTTGCAGCGCCACTTGAAGCGATGGCCGGGGAACCACCACGGTGCAGGAAGACTACAGTACACAAGATGAGGTGCAAACAACAAAGGGTAAATTTATTGGAAGGCAAGGAATGAAGTAGATGAGGAAGGTGTAAACAGGGGTATGCAATGGCAAAAGATAATTTACAAGAGTTGTATTCTTTAGCGTGCTCCAACTTTTACAGACTCAATATATGTCGCACAAGCAAATGCAAACAATAAACAAAGAATGGTGCTACTCTACGTATAGCCTCCCTGACCTCTACTAAGATGGCCACATAGCTGCCGTGTTTTGTCTTTTGAAGTCTACACTAGGCCCTGACGTGCACAAAACAGGAACAAACTCACAGTGATGTTGGGGACTCAGATCCAGTCCCAGGGGGCCCCCAACACTCTAGTACGGTGGTGCATACTGCTCTCTGCCAGCTCCGTGAAACGTGGTCTTCTCCTTGCTTCTGGGTCCTAGAGGTGCTCCTGGAAACTGTAAATCCCTTTCTCGGTATCTTCATGGCTTCGCAAGCTAACACAGGACAGCCACCCTTGCTGCCCCCGAAGAGTCCGTCCAATTCCACTCCGTCCCAGGCTGTGGGACCTCTTTTACAGGTACAAGCTTAGCACAGACGTTCTCTGCAGCAGTTCCTGCTCACACACTCCCAAGGCTTAACTCCTTAAATGGCGTGAGCTCCCGAGCAATTTTCTGTGCCGGAGACAGAAAGCCAGTGAGTGAGGGCAGATATTAATAGCCTAGAGAGGGACCATGGTTATTGGCCCCCACCTGGCTAAAAACATCTGACCCCAGCCACCTCAGAAAAGGCAAATCTGTAAGATGTGCTAATTCTGGCACTTAGCCTCTCTTCCCACTGCCCTGTAGCTGGGGAATGAATGAAATGCTGGGAGCGGAGCTTCAGTGACTAGCGGTGTCGTCACTGAAGCTGTGCTCCCTGCCAGCATGAACTAAGATGAATCTTCAGAATGGGAAAATCAGCTGGCATTTTCCCACGCTCAAGAGTTTAATTGAATTTATGCCGGCAGGGAGAGCACCTCCGCTTCCAGTTGTAAACTGTATATACCCCAGATATGGATTACGGCGTGGGACTGACTGTACACCGAACAGGTATGGGTATATTGTTGGTTTGTTATTTTTTTACAGGAGATCGAGGGCTTACCTTGGATTACCAGTAACAATAAAATGATCAAACAGGGTTTAGTGTTTTATTTAATTAAAATACTTTATTATGCCTGTGTGTGTTGATTTAACCCTTTACAAACTTTAGGATTAGTCATGGATCTATTACTAAGCCAGGCTTAATGTAATAAATAAAAAGGTGACATTAACCCCTTATTACCCCATATGCCACCACTACAGGGCAGTTTGAAGAGAGAGGCTAAGTGCCCAATGTGCCATTTCTGGGGTAGCTGAGTGCTGGTGCTTGTAGCCGGGGGGGGGGGGGGGCAATAACCATGGTCCCTTCCTAGGCTATGAATCCCAGCCCACAGCTGTCTGCATAGCCTTTTCTGGCTATTAATTATAGGGGGAACCCATGTCATTTTTTTTAGTCCCACTATTTTAATAGCAAGTAAAGGCTACATATACAGCTGCGGGCTAAGATTCATGGCCTGGGAAGATCCATGGGTATTAATCCTTTCCTCGGCTACAAACATCGGTCCCCCAGTCACTGGCTTTCCTTCCCTGGCGCAGAAAATTGCGCTGGAGCCCGCGCCAATTTTTTCACCGAAAAGATTCATTTACTAAATACATACATGTCCCCTAATTTGCACACACACTATACTAATTGTATTGGTCACTGACATCTATATATATAACTATTCTGCATGGCTTTACCATATGTAATCCATGTCTCCTATCCTGTCAGCTTCTGCATTGATTTTACAGAAGCTGACAAATGAATTAACAGGTATCTATCTGTCTATGAAATATAAAGAGATATACAGGTGCATCTAAAAAAATTAAAATATCATCAAAAAGTTAATTTATTTCAGTTCTTCAATACAAAAAGTGAAACTCACATATAGAGTCATTACAAACAGATTGATTTATTTCAAGTGTTTATTTACGTTAATGTTAATGATTATGGCTTAGAGCCAATGAAAACCCAAAAGTCATTATCTCAGTAAATTAGAATACTTTATAACACCAGCTTGAAAAAATGATTTAAAAATATGAAATGTTGGCCTACGGAAATGTATGTTCAGTAAATGCACTGAATACTTGGTCGGGGCTAATTTTGGCATCAATTACTGCATCAATGCGGCGTGGCATAGAAGCGATCAGCCTGTGGCACTGCAGAGGTGTTACGGAAGTCCAGGTTGCTTTGATAGCAGCCGTCAGCTTATCTACATTGTTGGGTCTGGTGTCTCTCATCTTCTTCTTGACAATATCCCATAGATTCTGTATCGGGTTAAGATCAGATGAGTTTGCTGGCCAACCAAGCACAGTGATACTGTTGTTTTTAAACCAGGAATTGGTACTTTTGGTAGTGTTGATAAGTGGCAAGTCCTGCTGTAGAATGAAATTTCCATCTCCAGAAAGCTAGTCTGCAGAGGGAAGCATGAAGTGCTCTAAAATTTCCTGGTAGACGGCTGCGCTGATTTTGGTCTTGATAAAACACAGAGGACCTACCCCAGCAGATAACATAGCTCCCCAAACCATCACTGATTGTGGAAACTTCACACTAGACCAGGGGTCCTCAACTCCAGTCCTCAAGGCCCACCAACAGGTCATGTTTTCAGGATTTCCTTTGCATTGCACAGGTGATGCAATTATTACCTGGGCAAGACTAAGGAAATCCTGAAAACATGACATGTTGGTGGGACTTGAGGACTGGAGTTGGGGACCCCTGCACTAGACCTCAGCAGCTTGGATTGTCTGCCTCTCCACTCTTCCTCCAGACTCTGGGACCTTGATTTCCAATTGAAATGCAAAATTTACTTTTATCTAAAAACAACGCCTTGGACGACTGGGCAACAGTCCAGTTCTTTTTCTCCTAGGCTCAGGTAAGACGCTTCTGGCGTTGTCTATTGGTTATGAGTGGTTTGACACAAGGAATGCGACACTTGTCCCGTATACGTCTGTGTGTGGTGACTCTTGAAGCAATGACCCCAGCAGCAGTCCACTTCTTGTGAATCTCTCCCAAAATTTTGAGTGGCCTTTTCTTAACAATCCTTTCAAGGTTGCGGTTATCCCGGTTGCTTGTGCACCTTTTTCTACCACACTTTTTCCTTCCACTCAACCTTCCATTAATATTCTAGGATACCTCACTCTGTGAAAAGCCAGCTTCATTAGAAATTACCTTTTGTGGCTTACCCTCCTTGTGGAGTGTGTTAATGACTGCTTTCTGGACATCTTTCAAGGAAGCAGTCTTTCCCATGATTATGGGGCCTACTGAAACAGACGAAGGGACCTTTTAAACACTTAGGAAGCCTTTGCAGGTGTTTTGTTAATGTTTCTAATTTACTGAGATGACTTTTGGATTTTCATTAACTGCAAGCCATAATCATCAACATTAACAGAAATAAACACTTGAAATAGATTACTCTGTAATGACTCTATATAATATATGAATTTCAATTTTGCATTAACCCCTTTCTGACCTCGGACGGGATAGTACGTCCGAGGTCAGATCCCCTGCTTTGATGCAGGCTCCGGCGGTGAGCCCGCATCAAAGCCGGGACATGTCAGCTGTTTTGAACAGCTGACATGTGCCCGTAATAGGCGCAAGCAGAATCGCGATTTGCCCACGCCTATTAACTAGTTAAATGCCGCTGTCAAACGCAGACAGCGGCATTTAACTACCGCTTCCGGCCGGGCAGCCGGAAATGACGTCATCGCCGACCCCCGTCACATGATCGGGGTCGGCGATGCTTCAGAATTGTAACCATAGAGGTCCTTGAGACCTCTATGGTTACTGATCGCCGGCAGCTGTGAGCGCCACCCTGTGGTCGGCGCTCACCGCACACCTGATTTTCAGCTGCATAGCAGCGAACAGCAGATCGCTGCTATGTAGCAGAGGCGATCGTGCTGTGCCTGCTTCTAGCCTCCCATGGAGGCTATTGAAGCATGGCAAAAGTAAAAAAAAAAAGTTAAAAAAAATGTGAAAAAAATAAAAAATATATAAAAGTTTAAATCACCCCCCTTTTGCCCCAATCAAAATAAATCAATAAAAAAAATATCAAATCTACGCATATTTGGTATCGCCGCGCTCAGAATTGCCCGATCTATCAACTAAAAAAAAGCATTAACCTGATCGCTAAACAGCGTAGCGAGAAAAAAATTAGAAACGCCAGAATTAAGTTTTTTTGGTCGGCGCGACATTGTATTAAAATGCAATAACGGGCGATCAAAAGAACGTATCTGCACCAAAATGCTATCAATAAAAACATCATCTCGGCACGCAAAAAATAAGCCCTCAACCGACCCCAGATCATGAAAAATGGAGAGGCTACGGGTATCGGAAAATGGCACAATTTTTAAATTTTTTTTTTTTTTAGCAAAGTTTGGAATTTTTTTTCACCAATTAGGTAAAAAATAACCTAGACATGTTAGGTGTCTATGAACTCGCACTGGAGAATCATAATAGCAGGTCAGTTTTAGCATTTAGTGAACCTAGCAAAAAAGCCAAACAAAAAACAAGTGTGGGATTGCACTTTTTTTGCAATTTCACCGCACTTGGAATTTTTTTCCCGTTTTCTAGTACACGACATGCTAAAACCAATGATGTCGTTCAAAAGTACAACTCGTCCCGCAAAAAATAAGCCCTCACATGGCCAAATTGACGGAAAATTAAAAAAGTTATGGCTCTGGGAAGGAGAGGAGTGAAAAACGAACACGGAAAAACGAAAAATCCCAAGGTCATGAAGGGGTTAAAGAACTGAAAAAAATTAACTTTTTGATGATACTACTACAAGTGCTGCGCACTAAATTAGAATATGTGAACTCATGGAAGCAAGGCGGCTAGAGTCACAAGTGAAATACTGAGAGATTACACAAATCAGGGAAATACAGGGGGCTTATAAGTATGTATAGATCTCATAATTCATGTATAAATATAGGGAGGCTTATAGTCATGAATGTAAATAATTAGAACCCATAGTTGAGTTATACAGAGAGGGGAGAATGATATACAACAAAAATGCCATAGATAAAAGACATAGGAATAATAAAGGTAGCCATAGAGAGTTATTTACCTGTGAGGTATGGGGTCGCCAGATGATGGAATGGAGCTTCCACACGTGCCTTAGTGCTGGATCCTGTGCGCTCACGTTTTATGTACCCCGAAAGGAAGTAATCAGAGGTACTTCCGTTGTCATGCTGGTCGGCATCTGCTGCGGTGATCTGCGTATGCGCTGGATGAAAATAGCCGAAGGCTCACACGTCATTGTTTGTGGTGATGTCGGCTCCAGGAAGAGAGAACACGTATGTGTCCTGCTTAGTTAGGCTGGTTTCACATTTGCGGATGGAGGGCTGCGTACGTCCTCTGTGAAGATCTGCCCACCGCCGCACCTCTTCCGGTCAGGTCTGCCTACGTCGGCATGTGGCGTGTGTACCCTATCTTTACCATTAGGTATACAGACCATGCGGATGCCTCTGCATGTGTCGTTTTGACTGTGAGGCGACCTGCGCAGAACGCAACGAGTTGCAATTTGCAACGCATGTGGAGACATCCGCATATATCCGCATGGCCTGCGTACCCAATGTTAAAGATAGGGTACACACGCCGTATGCAGCCGGAGGTGGATCAGAATGAAGAGGCGTGGCAGTGGGTGGGGCTTCACAGAGGAAGTCCGCAGCCCTGCCGAACGCTAGTGTTAAATAGCCTTAAGGAACAGCCGAATGGTTAGCTGTTAGGTATATAGGAGGAAGAGAATAAGGGGAAAAAATATGATATACACAGGAATAAGAAAGAGGTGAGATGGTAGTATTGTTAAAAAAGGAAATACGGAGTAATATATTGAATACCATAATGAAAGTACAGGCAAGAGCTGTAAAATAAGAGAAGATAACTAAAAGAAACAAAGTAAAGGAAAAAATGTAGGAGGTGAAGATGAAAAAGAGGAAGAAAGGAAACCTGTTGGTGTCTATTATGGAATCTATGAAGAGGGAAAAAAAAGAACACTAAGTCATACATCCATGCTACATAATTGCCCCATACATAACCCATCTAAATGAACACTGAGCACAAATGAGATGATACTGCAAACACAAACTAAAAAATGGAGGTTAATTTCAGTGACATTAAGGTGAAATATGATGGTTAATGATCAACCTCATATTCCCTATTTAGTCCTAATGGAAAAACAAAATATCAACAGAACTAAAACTACCTTAACCCCTTAACCCCTTCACCCCAAAGCCTGTTTTCACCTAAGTGACAGGGCCAATTTTTACAATTCTGACCACTGTCACTTTATGAGGTCATAACTCTGAAACGCTTCAACGGATCCTGGTGATTCTGACATTGTTTTCTCGTGACATATTGTACTTCATGATAGTGGTAAAACTTCTTCGATATGACTTGCATTTATTTGTGAAAAAAACTAAAATTTGTCAGAAATTATGAAAATTTAGCAATTTTCAAACTCTTAGTTTTTATGCCCTTAAATTAGAGAGTTATATCACATAATATAGTTAATAAACAACATTTCCCACATGTCTGCTTTACATCAGCACAATTTTGGAAACATCATTTTTTTTGTTAGGGAGTTATAAGGGTTAAAAAGTTGACCAGCGATTTCTCATTTTTGCAACAAAATTTGCAAAACCATTTTTTTTACGGACCACCTCACACTTGAAGTGACTTTGAGGGGTCTATATGACAGAAAATGCCAAAAAGTGACACCATTCTAAAAACTGCACCCCTCATGGTACTCAAAACCACATTCAAAAAGTTTATTAACCCTTCAGGTGCTTCACAGGAATTTTTTGAATGTTTAAAAAAATTGAACATTTAACTTTTTTTTCACAAAATTTTTACTTCAGGTCCAATTTGTTTCATTTTACCAAAGGTAACAGGAGAATTTGGACCACAAAAGTCGTTGTACAATTTGTCCTGAGTACGCCGATACCCCATATATGGGGGTAAACCACTGTTTGGGCACATGGCAGAGCTCGGAAGGGAAGGAGCGCCATTTGACTTTTCAATGCAAGATTTGCTGGAATTGAGATCGGAGCCCATGTCACGATTGGAGAGCCCCTGACGTGCCTAAACAGTGGAAACCCCCACAAGTGACACCATTTTGGAAAGTAGACCCTCTAAGGAACTAATCTAGATGTGTGGTGAGCACTTTGAACCTCCAAGTGCTTCACAGAAGTTTATAATGTAGAGCCGTAAAAAAAATTTCATATTAATTTTCACAAAAAATGATATTTTTGCCCCAAATTTTTTATTTTCCCAAGGGTAACAGGATAAATTGGACCCCAAAAGTTGTTGTGCAATTTGTCCTGAGTACGCTGATACTTCATATATGGGGATAAACCACTGTTTGAGCGCATGGCAGAGCTCGGAAGGGCAGGAGTGCCATTTGACTTTTCAATGCAAAATTGGCTGAAATTGAGATCGGACGCCATGTCGCATTTGGAGAGCCCCTGACGTGCCTTAACAGTGGAAACCCCCCACAGGTGACCCCATTTTGGAAAGAAGACCCCCTAAGGAACTTATCTAGATGTGTGGTGAGCACTTTTAACCCCCAATTGTTTCACTAAAGTTTAGAATGTAGCATTGTGAAAATTAAAAAATCATTTTTTCTTTCCACAAAATGATGTTTTAGCCCGCAATTTTTTTTTCCCAAGGGTAACAGGAGAAATTGGACCACAAATGTTATTGTCCAATTTGTCCTGAGTACGCTGATACCCCATATGTGGGGGGGGAACCACCGTTTGAGTGCATGGCAGAGCTCGGAAGGGAAGGAGCACCGTTTGAAATGCAGACTTAGATGGAATGGTCTGCAGGTGTCATGTTGCATTTGCAGAGCCCCTGATGTACCTAAACAGTAGAAACCCCCCACAAGTGACCCCATATTGGAAACTAGACCCCCCAAGGAACTTATCTAGATGTGTTGTGAGAGCTTTGAACCAACAAGTGTTTCACTACAGTTTATAACGCAGAGCCGTGAAAATAAAAAAGTTGTTGTCCAACTTGTCCTGAGAACGCTGATACCCAATATGTTGGGGGGAACCACTGTTTGGGTGCACGGCAGAGCTCAGAAGGGAAGGAGCGCCGTTTGAAATGCAGACTTAGATGGATTGGTCTGCAGGCGTCATGTTGCATTTGCAGAGCCCCTGATGAACCTAAACAGTAGAAACCCCCCCA
This sequence comes from Ranitomeya imitator, assembly GCF_032444005.1. NCBI lineage: Eukaryota > Metazoa > Chordata > Amphibia > Anura > Dendrobatidae > Ranitomeya > Ranitomeya imitator. The sequence continues at coordinate 438,949,856 of NC_091285.1, forward strand.
CAAGTGACCCCATATTGGAAACTAGACCCCCCAAGGAACTTATCTAGATGTGTTGTGAGAACGTTGAACCAACAAGTGTTTCACTACAGTTTATAACGCAGAGCCGTGAAAATAAAAAAATTTTTTTTTTTCCACGAAAATGATATTTTATCCCCTATATTTTTATTTTCCCAAGGGTAACAGGACAAATTGGACCCCAAAAGTTGTTGTCTTAGGCTTAGGGACGATATTAAGTTGAAGGAGGGTAAGCTCCAGGCTTTTGATTTACAGAGCCAGGTCACCCCCTTCAAACTGCGCCTAAAAACCTCCATTGATACCTTTGAAAAGGAAGTGATTAAAGGCAAAAAACATAAATTCCAACGAGATAAATTGGATTTTGATAATTTAAAGGCTTATAGATGGTCACATCGTAGTAACAATAGAAGGGCGGCTCTGACAACGCAGGGGGATAGAGCACAAGTTGAACCGATCGAACCCGTCTCCAGTGATTTTTTATCATCGGACATAAGCGACCAAGAAGGCGGAGCAGGAGGGGGAGACGTAGGCGCCCCCAGTCTAAGACCAAGGAGGGGACCTCTACAGGATTGGACAGTGGGCCGCAAGAGAACCACGAGGAAGAACAATCGGAGATTCTAATGCAGGATAATGCCCGGGGAAATGAGTTGGGTAAGTTGCAGATTGTCAACCTGTCAACATACTCCTTGTCACCGGGAGAGGTCTCTTTACTTTCTAAAGGATTGTTTTTTCCCCCACAAATTCACTTAATAAATTTGAACTAACCAAAGACCTGTACCTATTTTGTAGGCAGCTTATGTTCAAGTTGCTCTACCACAAACCATCAGTGATTGACACCATGCCGGATGAGGACAGACAAGTATTCCGTGATTTGCTGGAGCTCCTTGATGAAAATGAGGGGGATGATGGTAAGTCCCGTAGGTTCATGGGGCGGATTCCGTCCCAGGCCTCACCACCCTTTTCCCTTTTCCCAGTGATACAGATCTTTTTTGAAACTGTTAGCAGGAATATTTATAATCTTAAGATAAGGAATTTGGGTACAAAAAATCTTACCCGGGAGGAGGCATACTCTTTGTAACATCTCAAAAAACAAGATTCTTTCGTCATCAAGGAGGCCGACAAAGGGGGTAATATCGTGATCTGGCCCAAGGATATGTACGTGACCGAGGCTAAAAGGCAGTTATTAAATACTTCTCATTATCAGGTCTTGCCCTCGGATCCCACAGACATCTTTAAGAAGCATCTTGATGGTCTTGTTTTGACTGCCTTTGGTTTGGGAATTATTAACAAGAGAGAGAAGGACTTCTTGAGTATCGAGACGCCCAGAATACCTACGTATTACATGCTCCCCAAGGTGCATAAAAGTCTGGACAACCCCCCAGGTAGGCCGATTATATCGGGGATTGGGGGGTTGTTTGACAGGCCTTGTATATACCTAGATTATTTCCTGCAGCCTCTGGTTTTCGCCTTAGGGTCATATATTCGGGACTCAATGCATTTGATAGAAAGGATTGGGAGGTTGGAAACACCTAATGACACCTTGATCGTCACACTTGACGTAGAGTCCCTGTACACTAGTATTGACCATAGGCTGGGACTGGAGGCAGTTGCATACTTCTTGGATAAGAAGTCAAGCAGGGACAGGGACCACGATTGCTTCATACTTGATTTGTTGAAAATAGTCTTGGAGAAGAACTATTTTACCTTCGACCGCGTCTTTTATAGACAGGCGTCTGGCACCGCTATGGGTGCCAGGTGCGCACCATCGTACGCAAACCTTTACATGGGGTGGTGGGAGGAGACTCATGTATATGGGCTTCAACAATACCGTGAGCATGTGCTAGAATGGCACAGATTTATCGATGATGTTCTCTTCTTCTGGGTAGGGACCCTGGATGCATGTAATGAATTTATCGATTTGCTTAACAGGAACCCATGGAACATCAGACTTACATCCAAAGTATCTCCTACCAAGGTGGACTTCTTGGACCTGAATATCATCATGAGGGATAATCGCATTACCACAAGTCTACATAGGAAGGAGACGGCTACCAATAGCCTACTTCACTATGACAGCGCACACCCGATTCATCTCCACAACAGTATACCCAAAGGACAGTTTCTGAGGGTTAAAAGAAACTGCTCGGCTGAGGATGAATTTCGGGTGGAATCAAAGAGGCTTACGGAGAGGTTCCAGGCCAGGGGGTATCCGCACAAAGTGATCTCACGAGCGTTCCAACACTCTCAGCAGTGTGAGTGGGAGGACATACTGAAACCAAGACAGAAGAAGAGCACACGGACAATAGATCTGATAACTGTGTATCACAATCAATGGGGAGATGTGTATGATATCCTTAAGAAAAACTGGAGCATTTTACTCACGGAACCCAAACTCCACCCCTGGTTGGCTCCCACACCCAGAATGGTGGCTAGAAGGTCAAGGAACCTTAAGGATGAGTTGGTATCCAGCCACTTTAAACGGGCATCCACGAAGAGTGGTAACTGTGGTCGCATTTTTGGGTCTTATCCGTGTGGGGGATGTAACGTTTGTGGCTTTATGATATCTGACACGGGTTTAACACTCCCACATATTCCAAAAAGGATTGAACCTTTAGCGTATTTCAATTGTCGCACCAGGAACTTGGTGTATGCCCTGGTGTGTGGGTGCCCCAAATTGTATGTGGGGTACACGACACAGGAGTTAAGACGTCGGGTGCAACAGCACCTATCCGGCATCAATACTGCCAGGAAGGATTGGGAGAAGGGAAAACAACTCTCATCAGTGGCAGGACACTTTTTGCAAGAGCATGGGGGCTCTGTGAGGGGTTTGAGAGTCATGGGGTTGGAAGGGGTTAAGTCTGATATTAGGGGTGGCAACATGGTGTTGGACTTGCTTAGGAGAGAATCCAAGTGGATTTACAATCTAAACAGTCGGGCCCCGGTAGGGATCAACGAGGAATTGTTGTTTACCGGTTTTTATAAGCAGGTCTAAGTCCTGGTGGTGCAGGTTTGAGGACTGGCTGATCCAAGGACTTTAAGTCCTATGAGCTTTGTACCCACGAGGGTTAGCCTTTGAGGACAATGCTGTACTACCTGTATATCTAAGGATATGGCCATTGGGTCCTCATTTCAACAACAAAACCAACCCCCTCTCCCCTCTCCCACCACCTCCTAAACCGCCCCCTACCCCCTCCCAACAACCCCCCCCCTCCCCTGTCCCTTTGCTTCCATCAGTGGGTGGGGCACTTAACTTTGGATCACATTTATGGGGATGGACGTGATATTTTGGGAGGGGCTAGCTTGTTGGGCATATGTGGAGTATCAGACGTCTTGGCGTCGTTTATTGTATGCAGTTCTTTGTCAATATGATGTGCTTATTTCCTATTGTTTCGCTTAGAAGCGATATTTATAAAAGAACAATTCCTCATTAAAATGGGTTATATGGAATTCTTTCTCCTTACCCTCCCTCATGGGAGTGGAGAATACCGTTATCATCGCTCTTTGTCCTCTTGGGGCAGTCTTCCCTTCTGTACTTGGATTTGTGCCCAGTTATTTCTGTAGCCACTATTTTCCAGGCACATGTATCCTTTGGGTTGCTTATACCCACAACTCCAAGTTATGCGCATAGAGACTTAGGTACTGGCACATGGAGTCTGTTAGATTGGTGTGTGTGGTGTGTATGCGGTACCAGACTGTTTGTGATACGAATGACATTCCACATTTTGAGCACACATGCCTTGGCGCTCCTTCCTTGGTAACTGTTGTGAGCGCGCATAAGCCACCTTAGCACCATATGTAAGATAGGTATCCGCCTCTATTTGGTATATTACGACATCCCCTTTGTGGAAATTTGGGCGCGTGCGCATCATAACATACGGTATATGGGAGCTCATGGCGTGACTGAAGTGCGCAGGCCTGAAACCTCTGATTGGCGTCATTTCCATGGTAACTGGTGCGCGTGCGCACAATTTCGGTCTCGTAAATTGCTCTCACTACGCATGCGTGGGCGTCCCCTCCATGGCAACTTAGATGTGCGCGCTATGGAACTCTGACAGATCTCTAGGTGTTGGTTCTGTGCGTTTGTGCACAGACTCCATGTGAATTTCGGGCCAATCGGATCTGGTCTCTGTGAACAGATTATAGCACAGGGGAGCTGATAGGCTGCCACACATGGCAGGAGGGATATGCGCATGTCCGGAACTATTCACCCAGCGCTCTACATGCAAAGGGAACTGGGACATCGTCAGCGGCTACACAGGTGATAGTAATCTGTTTCATTACATCTCGCACATAAAAGGCAGGTCAGGGGGATTACTTTCACTACCTTCCCCTGACGAAGATGCTCTAGCAGCGTCGATACGCGTGGGGCCTTTATCCCCCTTCCCCCCTTCCTCGCTTTGGATCCTGGTATTGGCCCTTTTTTTCCACCCCAGCTTTACTTAGGTATATATACCTCTATAAGTTTGCTGCGCTTATATTTGCCCCAAAGGCACCTTTCATTTATTGGGTATCAATGAGGTATCATCTCTTCGGTGGCAGGGAACGCTGCATTGTGCCTGGTAACGTATGATATGGGGTGTCAGAATTAGGGCAGGCTGTAGCTATACCAGGCATTCACCTGGTTAAGCACTGGATTGTTTTTGGGAACAGCATTTTGCATTTGCTACAGGCCTGTGATATGACTGGGAGACATTGCTTACATTTTGGGTTCCAACAAGTATTTGTTTGTGTGGGGACTTCTTTAGCTGGCAATATTAGGGATTAAATATATGTATTGTTATTTTTCTGCCAATTTGTTCATTATGTTCCCTGCATAACTTGTACATTTGTTATATATTTGTATACGGACCCTTGTTATTGTATTCGGGGGGATGTGGGTAGGTCTGTCTAGTTTTTAAATGTTTTTAAATGTTTGTTTCTCCCTGTTTTGCCTCTATGTGTGGTGAGGTGTCATAATAAAATAAATTTATTGTACTAGGTTGATCCCACTGTGTGCATATTCTTTTTTCTTGTGTTTCGTAAATCAAGAAGAGACAAAACAAAACTGTTGTGTTCGCCGCAGGCTACCAATCTCTGTTGTAAAAAAATATTTGACGCCCCTAATCCCCGCTTCATGCGATATGCTGCTGTATAAAGCCTCTATATCAGTGGATGCCAGCCAAGAATCCTCCTCAAGGTGAATCCCCTCAAGTTTAAGTAGCAAGTCTGCCGTATCCCTCAGATATGATGGAATAGAGACAACAAAAGGGCGAAAGATTTGATCTATATAAATACCACAGTTTTGTAATAAAGAGTCTACCTCCGAGACAATAGGTTGTCCCTTCAATGGATCAAGCCCCTTATGGACTTTGAGGAGAGCGTAAAATGTTGCTACCAAGGGAAACTTGGGAAACAGAAAATCAAATTCAGCTTTAGAGATCAAACTAATGGAAAGTGCCCCCTCCAAAATTCTCTTAAGCTCTTCTCCAAAAGCACCCAATGGGTTACAAGTCAGTGCCTCATATGTCATATTGTCATGTAGGATGGAATTACACATTGCACTGTAGTCTGAGTGAGCCAGCACAGGTGATTGCATGATGGAATGTTCTGTTGATGGTCTACGCCTCTGAGCTGATGCTATTCTCATGCCTTTGTGCCAAAGCTGTGCCTAGAGGCTCATGTGCCGAGGTATGTTTTCACACATACGCAGCTAGGCCTTGGACCTCTAGGCTATAAAAAGGCCATATGTCCAGGCTACATCTCATGATTTGACTTCAGTTAGTTGCATGTCTTGTCTGCACAGAGCCTTATGATTGGGCTTCAGAGTGACTTTTTGGAAGATGTTTATCATTCCTCTTCCTCTCCCCTTACTATCGGGGTCCCGCAGGGGTCAGTCCTGGGCCCCCTCCTCTTCTCTCTATACACTGCCCCTATTGGACAAACAATCAGCAGATTTGGGTTCCAGTACCATCTCTATGCTGACGACACCCAATTATACACTTCTTCCCGCGACATCACCCCTACCCTAATTCAAAATACCAAGGATTGTCTGTCTGCTGTCTCAAACATCATGTCCTCCCTCTATCTGAAACTAAATCTCTCCAAAACTGAACTACTTGTGTTTCTCCCTTCTACTAACCTCACTCTACCCAACATCGAAATTACCCTGGAGGGTTCAACTATAACTCCCAAGCAGCATGCCCGCTGTCTTGGGGTGATATTCAACACCGAACTTTCCTTTACTCCCTATATCCGATCACTCACTCGCTCCTGTCACCTGCATCTTAAAAACATCTCCAGAATCCGACCTTTTCTCACCTTTGAAACTGCTAAGACTCTTACTGTCGCTCTTATTCATTCTCGTCTGGACTACTGCAACTCTCTTCTGATCGGTCTCCCTCTTTCCAAACTTTCTCCTCTCCAATCCATCTTAAATGCGGCGGCCAGGGTCATATTTCTGTCCAGCCGCTTCACCGATGCCTCCATCTTGTGCCAGTCATTACACTGGCTACCCATTCGCTACAGGGTCCAGTATAAACTCATCTCTCTCACCCACAAAGCTCTCCACAGTTCTGCACCTCCTTATATCTCCTCTCTCATCTCCGTCTATCGCCCTACATGTTCCCTCCGTTCTACAAATGACCTAAGACTAACATCCCCCGTAATCCGAACCTCGCACCTCCGTCTCCAAGACTTCTCTCGTGCTGCGCCAGCTCTCTGGAATGCACTTCCCCAGACGATCAGACTGATACCTAGCCCCGACCTATTCAAGCGCGCTTTGAAAACCCATCTCTTCAAACAAGCCTACCATATCAACTCCTCAGTAAACTAACTTTGTCCTGTTTCCTCCTTCCAAATATTATCTGCATGTGAATCTGCACCCTACTATTCATCTTTCTCCACACCCTCCATACACACGATAACTGCACTTGATACTTGACTATTGCACTTAACCCCTTCACCCCAAAGCCTGTTTTCACCTAAGTGACAGGGCCAATTTTTACAATTCTGACCACTGTCACTTTATGAGGTCATAACTCTGAAACGCTTCAACGGATCATGGTGATTCTGACATTGTTTTCTCGTGACATATTGTACTTCATTATAGTGGTAAAACTTCTTCGATATGACTTGCATTTATTTGTGAAAAAAACAAAAATTTGTTGGAAATTATGAAAATTTAGCAATTTTCAAACTCTTAGTTTTTATGCCCTTAAATTAGAGAGTTATATCACATAATATAGTTAATAAACAACATTTCCCACATGTCTGCTTTACATCAGCACAATTTTGGAAACATCATTTTTTTTTGTTAGGACGTTATAAGGGTTAAAAGTTGACCAGCGATTTCTCATTTTTGCAACAAAACTTGCAAAACCATTTTTTTACGGACCACCTCACACTTGAAGTGACTTTGAGGGGTCTATATGACAGAAAATGCCCAAAAGTGACACCATTCTAAAAACTGCACCCCTCAAGGTACTCAAAACCACATTCAAAAAGTTTATTAACCCTTCAGGTGCTTCACAGGAATTTTTTGAATGTTTAAAAAAATTGAACATTTAACTTTTTTTTCACAAAATTTTTACTTCAGGTCCAATTTGTTTCATTTTACCAAGGGTAACAGGAGAAATTGGACCACAAAAGTCGTTGTACAATTTGTCCTGAGTACGCCGATACCCCATATGTGGGGGTAAACCACTGTTTGGGCACATGGCAGAGCTCGGAAGGGAAGGAGCGCCATTTGACTTTTCAATGCAAGATTTGCTGGAATTGAGATCGGAGCCCATGTCACGATTGGAGAGCCCCTGATGTGCCTAAACAGTGGAAACCCCCACAAGTGACATCATTTTGGAAAGTAGACCCCCTAAGGAACTAATCTAGATGTGTGGTGAGCACTTTGAACCTCCAAGTGCTTCACAGAAGTTTATAATGTAGAGCCGTAAAAAAAAAAATTCATATTAATTTTCACAAAAAATGATCTTTTTGCCCCAAATTTTTTATTTTCCCAAGGGTAACAGGATAAATTGGACCCCAAAAGTTGTTGTGCAATTTGTCCTGAGTACGCCGATACTTCATATATGGGGATAAACCACTGTTTGAGCGCATGGCAGAGCTCGGAAGGGAAAGAGCGCCACTTGACTTTTCAATGCAAAATTGGCTGGAATTGAGATCGGACGCCATGTCGCATTTGGAGAGCCCCTGACGTGCCTTAACAGTGGAAACCCCCCACAAGTGACCCCATTTTGGAAAGAAGACCCCCTAAGGAACTTATCTAGATGTGTGGTGAGCACTTTTAACCCCCAATTGTTTCACTAAAGTTTAGAATGTAGCATTGTGAAAATTAAAAAATCATTTTTTCTTTCCACAAAATGATGTTTTAGCCCGCAATTTTTTTTTCCCAAGGGTAACAGGAGAAATTGGACCACAAATGTTATTGTCCAATTTGTCCTGAGTACGCTGATACCCCACATGTGGGGGGGAACCACCGTTTGAGTGCATGGCAGAGCTCGGAAGGGAAGGAGCGCCATTTGAAATGCAGACTTAGATGGATTGGTCTGCAGGCGTCATGTTGCATTTGCAGAGCCCCTGATGTACCTAAACAGTAGAAACCCCCCACAAGTGACCCCATATTGGAAACTAGACCCCCCAAGGAACTTATCTAGATGTGTTGTGAGAGCTTTGAACCAACAAGTGTTTCACTACAGTTTATAACGCAGAGCCGTGAAAATAAAAAATATTTTTTTTTTCCACGAAAATGATATTTTATCCCCTATGTTTTTATTTTCCCAAGGGTAACAGGACAAATTGGACCCCAAAAGTTGTTGTCCAACTTGTCCTGAGAACGCTGATATCCCATATGTTGGGGGGAACCACTGTTTGGGCACACAGGAGAACTCGGAAGGGAAGTAGCACTGTTTGACTTTTTCAAAGCAGAATTGGCTGGAATTGAGATCGGACGCCATGTCACGTTTGGAGAGCCCCTGATGTGCCTAAACAGTGGAAACCCCCAATTATAACTGAAACCCTAATCCAAACACACCCCTAACCCCAACCCTAACCCTAGCCCTAGCCCTAACCCTAGCCCTAACCCTAGCCCTAACCCTAACCCTAGCCCTAACCCTAGCCCTAATGGAAAAATGGAAATAAATACATTTTTTTACATTTTATTATTTTTCCGTAAGTAAGGGGGTGATGAAGGGGGGTTTGATTTTTATAGCGTTTTTTTGGCGGATTTTTATGATTGGCAGCCGTCACACACTAAAAGACGCTTTTTATTGCAAAAAATAGTTTTTGCATCACCACATTTTGAGAGCTATAATTTATCCATATTTTGGCCCACAGAGTCATGTGAGATCTTGTTTTTTGCAGGACGAGTTGACGTTTTTATTGGTAACATTTTCGGGCAGATGACATTTTTTGATCGCTTTTTATTCCGATTTTTGGGAGGCGGAATGAACAAAAACCAGCAATTCCTGAATTTCTTTTAGGGGGGGCGTTTATACCGTTCCACGTGTGGTAAAATGGATAAAGCAGTTTTATTCTTCAGGTCAGTACGATTACAGCGATACCTCATTTATGTAATTTTTTTTATGTTTTGGCGCTTTTACACAATAAAAACTATTTTATATAAAAAAATAATTGTTTTTGCATCGCATTATTCTGAGAGCTATAACTTTTTTATTTTTCTGCTGATGATGCTGTATGGCGGCTTTTTTTTTGCGGGATAAGATGACGTTTTCAGCGGTACCATGGTTATTTATATTCGTCGTTTTGATCGCGTGTTATTCCACTTTTTGTTCGCCTGTATGATAATAAAGCAATGTTTTTTGCTTTGTTTTTTATTTATTTTTTTTGCGGTGTTCACTGAAAAGGTTAACTAGTGGGATAGTTTTATAGAGCGGGTCGTTACGGACGCGGCGATACCAAATATGTGTACATTTATTGTTTTTTTTTAAATTTACATACATAAATGGATTTATTGGGAAATGTTTTTTTTTTTTATTTGGGGATTTTTTTTTTTTACTTTCTAACATTGTCCCAGGGTGGGACATCTCTGTATTAGATCAGATCGTTGATCTGACAGTGTGCATAGCACACTGTCAGATCAACGATCTGACAGGCAGTTTAGCTGGCTTTCCAGCGCCTGCTCTCAGCAGGCGCCGGCTAGCCAGGTCATTTCATGACCCGGAAGGAGTCCGGCGGCCATCTTGGATCCGGGGACTCCTTCCGGGTCACCGGAGCAACGCGATCTCATTGCGTTGCTCCGGTGGGAGAGCGCAGGGAGCCCCCGTCCCTGCGCGATCCCCCTCTATGCCGCTGTCACTACTGACAGCGGCATCAGAGGGGTTAAATGCCCGCGATCGGCGATAGCGCCGATCGTGGGCATTGCTGCGGGGTGTCAGCTGTCATATACAGCTGACACCCGCACCCGATCACCGCGGCGCTCAGCGCGAGACCGCGGTGATCGGTGCGCCGTACTAGTACTGCTGCTGGCACAAATGCAGTGCCGGCAGCGCAGTACTAGTACGGCGCATGGCGCGAAGGGGTTAAACACACAGGCTGATGACCGGATCATGCAGCTTTATATGAAAATCCCTATTTATTATAATTGCCAGACCTGAAATAACAAACACTTTTCACCTATTGTGTCCCCCCATTTCTTTGTAGATTGTAAGCTTGCGAGCAGGGACCTCACCCCTAATGTCACTGTTTAAATTGTCTTAACTTGTACTGAATTTATTGTCTGTACATGTCCCCGCTTATTGTAAAGTGCTGCGGAATTTGTTGGCGCTATATAAATAAAAATTATTATCATTATTATTATTATTATCATTTTTTTGGTTCGATAAACAGTTGTTTCACTTTTCTTTGCAACTTAACTACTCCATGCCTTGGGAGGACACATGGTGTTAATGGAGCACTTTGTCTCCATGAAGACTGCTCTCCAGCTGCAGCTCATTCATTAGCTCCTTTGGGTGCGGTCAGTCTGACAAATGAGATGTACTATTCAGAGTGGAGATTTATCTGACTCTGAGAGATTGCTCTCTTGCTTGCAACTGTGGGCCTGTTTGGCACCTTCAAGCATTGCTGTAGCTCTATGCATTATATTGATTGCCTCTGTGTTTCATATTGCATCATAGTGCCACTATGTGGATCGCCCCCATGGGCCGTGGGGTACTCGGTAGCGGGCCCTTCAGTTCTCATGGGGGATGTCACGGTGGCTGACCCGGTCCGTGGCCCTCGGGAGGTCCATTGTAAAAGGGGGGAAAGGTCTTTAAAGGGGAAATGTTTGTGACGCCACCTGTGATATTCGGTCAGGGTGACCGACTCTGCTTAGGGGTCCGCTGGGGTGATGTTATGGCAGCTAGATGGTATACCTTCCCACAGGTAAAGTGTGTCCCCAGGGCTTCCCAGTGTGTAGATGGTGGATGGTGTGAGGCGCAGTGAAGAACGAGGACACAAGGTCACAGTCTCTTTACCTTTTACTGAAGGCTTCAGCATCCACCGTCCAGAGCACCAGATCACAAGGCAGGCAGAGTCCGGCCGGTTTGGAGGCAAATCCAGAGTCCCCTTATCCAGGTGGAAATCAGTAGCCTTCCTCTAGCGCCTTGGTGTTGTAGTACCTTACTGCTAAGCCTCTCATAAGGTCCTCACAGATGTTGTAGATGTTATTGATGTTATGTCTCTCTCTCTGTCCCCCAGATGGATAGGACAAACCCGTATGACCGGTGGCTTGAGGCTTTTTGCAGGGACTCTATCATGCCCTGGCCTTTTGTGGGTGCCACCTTGCCTCCTGGGTATAGAAGACACAAAAGAGAATAGTAAAACCAAAAACACTCAGTTTGAAAAAATGTTGCAGTAATCCGCAAGTGCTAGTAAAAGATGTAAAAAACAGGGTATTTGGTTGATACGTTTTTTGCAAAAAATGTATACTAAGCTGCTCTACCAATCTTCACGGTATACCCTTATCAGAGCAGTCCTAACTAATGTATGCAATCCCTATCTGATGTATTTAAAAACCTGATCATCTGTATATAACCTGTGTGAACAGGGTTCAGAGAGGAAAAATCCATGTGTGCATACAGGGTAGAACAGCTTTTGTGCAGATAGCCCAAGAGGAGTGGTGGAACTCCCCAGTCTTGTAGACACAAGAGAACAATTATGGAAACAGGAACACATGGGCTACTTGCACAGTGAACAAGTCTGTATGATCATGTTCACACACCACCAAGAAACCTGAAGACACAAAAGAGAATAGTAAAACCAAAAACACTCAGTTTGAAAAAATGTTGCAGTAATCCGCAAGTGCTAGTAAAAGATGTAAAAAACAGGGTATTTGGTTGATACGTTTTTTGCAAAAAATGTATACTAAGCTGCTCTACCAATCTTCACGGTATACCCTTATCAGAGCAGTCCTAACTAATGTATGCAATCCCTATCTGATGTATTTAAAAACCTGATCATCTGTATATAACCTGTGTGAACAGGGTTCAGAGAGGAAAAATCCATGTGTGCATACAGGGTAGAACAGCTTTTGTGCAGATAGCCCAAGAGGAGTGGTGGAACTCCCCAGTCTTGTAGACACAAGAGAACAATTATGGAAACAGGAACACATGGGCTACTTGCACAGTGAACAAGTCTGTATGATCATGTTCACACACCACCAAGAAACCTGAAGACACAAAAGAGAATAGTAAAACCAAAAACACTCAGTTTGAAAAAATGTTGCAGTAATCCGCAAGTGCTAGTAAAAGATGTAAAAAACAGGGTATTTGGTTGATACGTTTTTTGCAAAAAATGTATACTAAGCTGCTCTACCAATCTTCACGGTAGAGCAGCTTAGTATACATTTTTTGCAAAAAAAGGAGTGTTTTTGGTTTTACTATTCTCTTTTGTGTCTTCAGGTTTCTTGGTGGTGTGTGAACATGATCATACAGACTTGGGCTCCTCTTGGGCTATCTGCACAAAAGCTGTTCTACCCTGTATGCACACATGGATTTTTCCTCTCTGAACCCTGTTCACACAGGTTATATACAGATGATCAGGTTTTTAAATACATCAGATAGGGATTGCATACATTAGTTAGGACTGCTCTGATAAGGGTATACCGTGAAGATTGGTAGAGCAGCTTAGTATACATTTTTTGCAAAAAACGTATCAACCAAATACCCTGTTTTTTACATCTTTTACTAGCACTTGCGGATTACTGCAACATTTTTTCAAACTGAGTGTTTTTGGTTTTACTATTCTCTTTTGTGTCTTCAGGTTTCTTGGTGGTGTGTGAACATGATCATACAGACTTGTTCACTGTGCAAGTAGCCCATGTGTTCCTGTTTCCATAATTGTTCTCTTGTGTCTACAAGACTGGGGAGTTCCACCACTCCTCTTGGGCTATCTGCACAAAAGCTGTTCTACCCTGTATGCACACATGGATTTTTCCTCTCTGAACCCTGTTCACACAGGTTATATACAGATGATCAGGTTTTTAAATACATCAGATAGGGATTGCATACATTAGTTAGGACTGCTCTGATAAGGGTATACCGTGAAGATTGGTAGAGCAGCTTAGTATACATTTTTTGCAAAAAACGTATCAACCAAATACCCTGTTTTTTACATCTTTTACTAGCACTTGCGGATTACTGCAACATTTTTTCAAACTGAGTGTTTTTGGTTTTACTATTCTCTTTTGTGTCTTCAGGTTTCTTGGTGGTGTGTGAACATGATCATACAGACTTGTTCACTGTGCAAGTAGCCCATGTGTTCCTGTCTCCTGGGTATAGAGCAGATCAGTAACTTGCAATTAGCTGTCCTGCCAGTCTCTGGAGCAAGGCATAAAGGCATGTTGCTCCCTCGGTGTTCCGGCTACCGGGATCCTGCGCCTCAGAAGGAGGCAGCCTGTGCAGGGCAGAACTCCTTCTGGTTTCCACTCCATTTGCTATGACTTCTTCACCCTCTCCACAATACAGTTCTCTGTTCGTGTCCTTTCTTAGGAACTGCCGCATGTGGGGCAGGCGCAGCTCCAGGACCCTTTGTCTGGGCCTCTGACAGGCTCCCACCCCTGTCAGGGACCAACTAACTGAGCAAAGCTCAGCTAGCATTTGCCTAACTTCCTATCCAGGCCACCAGTTTTACCTAATTGTGAAGCGTGCCCTAATAGGAGCATAGCTCCCCCTGGTGGACTGGAGTGTGAAATGTGTTGTATGTTTGTGGTACCTGGTAAAGAGATCTCTTTTACTGCCTCCAAATGTAACATCACTCCCCCCAGAGGAGAATGATATTACTGCAACGACCAGGACCCTGGGGCACTGCATATGCATTATATTGAGTGCCTTTGTGCATCATATTGCATCATAGTGCCTCTATGCATTATATTGCGTGCCTATGTGCATCATTTTGCATCATAGTGCCTCTATGCATTATATTGAGGGCCTCTGTGCATCATATTGCATCATAGTGCCTCTATGCATTATATTGCGTGCCACTGTGCATAATATTGCATCATAGTGCCTCTATGCATTATATTGCGTGCCTCTGTGCATCATATTGCATCATAATACCTCTATGCATTGCTTTGAGTGCCTCTGTGCATCATATTGAATGTCTCTGTGGGTCGTATTGCATCATAGTGCCTCTACGCATCATACTAAGTGCCTCTGTGCGTCATATTGCATCAAAGTGCCTCTATGCATCATATTGAGCGCCTCTGTGCTTCATATTGCATCATTGTGCCTCTATGCATCATATTGAATGCCTCTGAGCTTCATATTGCATCATTGTGCCTCTATGCATCATATTGAATGCCTCTGTGCATCATGTTGCATCATAGTGCCTCTATGCATCACATTGCATTATAAGTGCCTCTATGCATCATATTGAGTTCCTCTGTGCTTCATATTGTATCATAGTGCCTCTATGCTTCATATTGTATCACTAGATTGTGGCCCGATTCTAACGCATCGGGTATTCTAGAATATGCATGTCCCCGTAGTATATGGACAATGATGATTCCAGAATTCGCGGCAGACTGTGCCCGTCGCTGATTGGTCGAGGCAACCTTTAGGACATCATCGTCGCCATGGCAACCATTATGACATCTACGTCGATACTGTGCCCGTTGCTGATTGGTCGAGGCCTAGCGGCCTCGACCAATCAAACGTGGGATATCTATGTCCTTTATGACATCATCGTCGCTGTGCCCGTTGCTGATTGGTCGAGGCCTGGCGGCCTCGACCAATCAGAGACGCGGGATTTCTACGTCGATGCTGTGCCGGTCTCTGATTGGTCGAGGCCTGGCGGCCTCGACCAATCAGAGAGCCGGGATTTGCAGGACAGACAGACAGACAGACAGACAGACAGACGCAAAAACCCTTAGACAATTATATATATAGACTAGATTGTGGCCCGATTCTAACGCATCGGGTATTCTAGAATATGCATGTCCCCGTAGTATATGGACAATGATGATTCCAGAATTCGCGGCAGACTGTGCCCGTCGCTGATTGGTCGAGGCAACCTTTAGGACATCATCGTCGCCATGGCAACCATTATGACATCTACGTCGATACTGTGCCCGTTGCTGATTGGTCGAGGCCTGGCGGCCTCGACCAATCAAACGTGGGATATCTATGTCCTTTATGACATCATCGTCGCTGTGCCCGTTGCTGATTGATTGGTCGAGGCCGCCAGGCCTCGACCAGAGACGCGGGATTTCTACGTCGATGCTGTGCCGGTCTCTGATTGGTCGAGGCCTGGCGGCCTCGACCAATCAGAGAGCCGGGATTTCCAGGACAGACAGACAGACAGACAGACAGACAGACGCAAAAACCCTTAGACAATTATATATATAGATTATTGTTTAATTCACATAGTTTAGAAATTCCAAATGTCGAGAATAGGAGGGAGGCCAAATACCATCTGTTTATAAGTATGATGCATCGGGAAATGTGTGTACTTTTCAGGCTGCTTTGGTCAAACATGCCACTATTTTATTTGATATCTATTTGATATATTTATTTGATTTCTGATCAATATAGAAGTGTCAGGAGGACTGATCAATATAGAAGTGTCAGGAGGACTGATCAATATAGAAGTGTCAGGAGGACTGATCAATATTGAAGTGTCAGGAGGACTGATCAATATAGAAGTGTCAGGAGGACTGATCAATATAGAAGTGTCAGGAGGACTGATCAATATAGAGGTATCAGGAGGACTGATCAATATAGAATGTCAGGAGGACTGATCAATCTAGAGGTATCAGGAGGACTGATCAATATAGAAGTGTCAGGAGGACTGATCAATATAGAGGTATCAGGAGGACTGATCAATATAGAAGTGTCAGGAGGACTGTCAGGAGGACTGATCAATATAGAAGTGTCAGGAGGACTGATCAATATTGAAGTGTCAGGAGGACAGATCAATATAGAAGTGTCAGGAGGACTGATCAATATAGAAGTGTCAGGAGGACTGATCAATATTGAAGTGTCAGGAGGACTGATCAATATAGAAGTGTCAGGAGGACTGATCAATATTGAAGTGTCAGGAGGACTGATCAATATAGAAGTGTCAGGAGGACTGATCAATATAGAAGTGTCAGGAGGACTGATCAATATAGAAGTGTCAGGAGGACTGATCAATATTGAAGTGTCAGGAGGACTGATCAATATAGAAGTGTCAGGAGGACTGATCAATATAGAAGTGTCAGGAGGACTGATCAATATAGAAGTGTCAGGAGGACTGATCAATATAGAAGTGTCAGGAGGACTGATCAATATTGAAGTGTCAGGAGGACTGATCAATATAGAAGTGTCAGGAGGACTGTCAGGAGGACTGATCAATATAGAGGTATCAGGAGGACTGATCAATATAGAAGTGTCAGGAGGACTGATCAATATAGAAGTGTCAGGAGGACTGATCAATATAGAAGTGTCAGGAGGACTGATCAATATAGAGGTATCAGGAGGACTGATCAATATAGAAGTGTCAGGAGGACTGATCAATATAGAAGTGTCAGGAGGACTGATCAATATAGAGGTATCAGGAGGACTGATCAATATAGAAGTGTCAGGAGGACTGATCAATATAGAATGTCAGGAGGACTGATCAATATAGAGGTATCAGGAGGACTGATCAATATAGAAGTGTCAGGAGGACTGATCAATATAGAGGTATCAGGAGGACTGATCAATATAGAAGTGTCAGGAGGACTGATCAATATAGAAGTGTCAGGAGGACTGATCAATATAGAAGTGTCAGGAGGACTGATCAATATAGAAGTGTCAGGAGGACTGATCAATATTGAAGTGTCAGGAGGACTGATCAATATAGAAGTGTCAGGAGGACTGATCAATATAGAAGTGTCAGGAGGACTGATCAATATAGAGGTATCAGGAGGACTGATCAATATAGAATGTCAGGAGGACTGATCAATCTAGAGGTATCAGGAGGACTGATCAATATAGAAGTGTCAGGAGGACTGATCAATATAGAGGTATCAGGAGGACTGATCAATATAGAAGTGTCAGGAGGACTGTCAGGAGGACTGATCAATATAGAAGTGTCAGGAGGACTGATCAATATTGAAGTGTCAGGAGGACAGATCAATATAGAAGTGTCAGGAGGACTGATCAATATAGAAGTGTCAGGAGGACTGATCAATATTGAAGTGTCAGGAGGACTGATCAATATAGAAGTGTCAGGAGGACTGTCAGGAGGACTGATAAATATAGAGGTATCAGGAGGACTGATCAATATAGAAGTGTCAGGAGGACTGATCAATATAGAAGTGTCAGGAGGACTGATCAATATAGAAGTGTCAGGAGGACTGATCAATATAGAGGTATCAGGAGGACTGATCAATATAGAAGTGTCAGGAGGACTGATCAATATAGAAGTGTCAGGAGGACTGATCAATATAGAAGTGTCAGGAGGACCGATCAATATAGAAGTGTCAGGAGGACTGATCAATATAGGAGTGTCAGGAGGACTGATCAATATAGAAGTGTCAGGAGGACCGATCAATATAGACGTGTCAGGAGGACTGATCAATATAGAAGTGTCAGGAGGACTGATCAATATAGAAGTGTCAGGAGGACCGATCAATATAGAAGTGTCAGGAGGACTGATCAATATTGAAGTGTCAGGAGGACTGATCAATATAGAAGTGTCAGGAGGACTGATCAATATAGAAGTGTCAGGAGGACTGATCAATATAGAAGTGTCAGGAGGACTGATCAATATAGAGGTATCAGGAGGACTGATCAATATAGAAGTGTTAGGAGGACTGATCAATATAGAAGTGTCAGGAGGACTGATCAATATAGAAGTGTCAGGAGGACTGATCAATATAGAAGTGTCAGGAGGACTGATCAATATAGAGGTGTCAGGAGGACTGATCAATATAGAAGTGTCAGGAGGACTGATCAATATAGAAGTGTCAGGAGGACTGATCAATATAGAAGTGTCAGGAGGACTGATCAATATAGAGGTGTCAGGAGGACTGATCAATATAGAAGTGTCAGGAGGACTGATCAATATAGAAGTGTCAGGAGGACTGATCAATATAGAGGTGTCAGGAGGACTGATCAATATAGAAGTGTCAGGAGGACTGATCAATATAGAAGTGTCAGGAGGACTGATCAATATAGAAGTGTCAGGAGGACTGATCAATATAGAGGTATCAGGAGGACTGATCAATATAGAAGTGTCAGGAGGACTGATCAATACAGAAGTGTCAGGAGGACTGATCAATACAGAAGTGGCGGCCTCGACCAATCAGAGACGTGGGATTTCTACGTCGATGCTGTGCCGGTCTCTGATTGGTCGAGGCCCGTCGGCCTCGACCAATCAGAGACGCAGGATGTCTACGTCCTTTATGACATCATTGTCGCTGTGCCCGTCGCTGATTGGTCGAGGCCTGGCGGCCTCGACCAATCAGAGACGCGGGATGTCTGCGTCGATGCTGTGCCGGTCTCTGATTGGTCGAGGCCTGGCGGCCTCGACCAATCAGAGAGCCGGGATTTCCAGGACAGACAGACAGACAGACAGACGGAAAAACCCTTAGACAATTATATATATAGATTATTGTTTAATTCACATAGTTTAGAAATTCCAAATGTCGAGAATAGGAGGGAGGCCAAATACCATCTGTTTATAAGTATGATGCATCGGGAAATGTGTGTACTTTTCAGGCTGCTTTGGTCAAACATGCCACTATTTTATTTGATATCTATTTGATATATTTATTTGATTTCTGATCAATATAGAAGTGTCAGGAGGACTGATCAATATAGAAGTGTCAGGAGGACTGATCAATATAGAAGTGTCAGGAGGACTGATCAATATTGAAGTGTCAGGAGGACTGATCAATATAGAAGTGTCAGGAGGACTGATCAATATAGAAGTGTCAGGAGGACTGATCAATATAGAGGTATCAGGAGGACTGATCAATATAGAATGTCAGGAGGACTGATCAATCTAGAGGTATCAGGAGGACTGATCAATATAGAAGTGTCAGGAGGACTGATCAATATAGAGGTATCAGGAGGACTGATCAATATAGAAGTGTCAGGAGGACTGTCAGGAGGACTGATCAATATAGAAGTGTCAGGAGGACTGATCAATATTGAAGTGTCAGGAGGACAGATCAATATAGAAGTGTCAGGAGGACTGATCAATATAGAAGTGTCAGGAGGACTGATCAATATTGAAGTGTCAGGAGGACTGATCAATATAGAAGTGTCAGGAGGACTGATCAATATTGAAGTGTCAGGAGGACTGATCAATATAGAAGTGTCAGGAGGACTGATCAATATAGAAGTGTCAGGAGGACTGATCAATATAGAAGTGTCAGGAGGACTGATCAATATTGAAGTGTCAGGAGGACTGATCAATATAGAAGTGTCAGGAGGACTGATCAATATAGAAGTGTCAGGAGGACTGATCAATATAGAAGTGTCAGGAGGACTGATCAATATAGAAGTGTCAGGAGGACTGATCAATATTGAAGTGTCAGGAGGACTGATCAATATAGAAGTGTCAGGAGGACTGTCAGGAGGACTGATCAATATAGAGGTATCAGGAGGACTGATCAATATAGAAGTGTCAGGAGGACTGATCAATATAGAAGTGTCAGGAGGACTGATCAATATAGAAGTGTCAGGAGGACTGATCAATATAGAGGTATCAGGAGGACTGATCAATATAGAAGTGTCAGGAGGACTGATCAATATAGAAGTGTCAGGAGGACTGATCAATATAGAGGTATCAGGAGGACTGATCAATATAGAAGTGTCAGGAGGACTGATCAATATAGAATGTCAGGAGGACTGATCAATATAGAGGTATCAGGAGGACTGATCAATATAGAAGTGTCAGGAGGACTGATCAATATAGAGGTATCAGGAGGACTGATCAATATAGAAGTGTCAGGAGGACTGATCAATATAGAAGTGTCAGGAGGACTGATCAATATAGAAGTGTCAGGAGGACTGATCAATATAGAAGTGTCAGGAGGACTGATCAATATTGAAGTGTCAGGAGGACTGATCAATATAGAAGTGTCAGGAGGACTGATCAATATAGAAGTGTCAGGAGGACTGATCAATATAGAGGTATCAGGAGGACTGATCAATATAGAATGTCAGGAGGACTGATCAATCTAGAGGTATCAGGAGGACTGATCAATATAGAAGTGTCAGGAGGACTGATCAATATAGAGGTATCAGGAGGACTGATCAATATAGAAGTGTCAGGAGGACTGTCAGGAGGACTGATCAATATAGAAGTGTCAGGAGGACTGATCAATATTGAAGTGTCAGGAGGACAGATCAATATAGAAGTGTCAGGAGGACTGATCAATATAGAAGTGTCAGGAGGACTGATCAATATTGAAGTGTCAGGAGGACTGATCAATATAGAAGTGTCAGGAGGACTGTCAGGAGGACTGATAAATATAGAGGTATCAGGAGGACTGATCAATATAGAAGTGTCAGGAGGACTGATCAATATAGAAGTGTCAGGAGGACTGATCAATATAGAAGTGTCAGGAGGACTGATCAATATAGAGGTATCAGGAGGACTGATCAATATAGAAGTGTCAGGAGGACTGATCAATATAGAAGTGTCAGGAGGACTGATCAATATAGAAGTGTCAGGAGGACCGATCAATATAGAAGTGTCAGGAGGACTGATCAATATAGGAGTGTCAGGAGGACTGATCAATATAGAAGTGTCAGGAGGACCGATCAATATAGACGTGTCAGGAGGACTGATCAATATAGAAGTGTCAGGAGGACTGATCAATATAGAAGTGTCAGGAGGACCGATCAATATAGAAGTGTCAGGAGGACTGATCAATATTGAAGTGTCAGGAGGACTGATCAATATAGAAGTGTCAGGAGGACTGATCAATATAGAAGTGTCAGGAGGACTGATCAATATAGAAGTGTCAGGAGGACTGATCAATATAGAGGTATCAGGAGGACTGATCAATATAGAAGTGTTAGGAGGACTGATCAATATAGAAGTGTCAGGAGGACTGATCAATATAGAAGTGTCAGGAGGACTGATCAATATAGAAGTGTCAGGAGGACTGATCAATATAGAGGTGTCAGGAGGACTGATCAATATAGAAGTGTCAGGAGGACTGATCAATATAGAAGTGTCAGGAGGACTGATCAATATAGAAGTGTCAGGAGGACTGATCAATATAGAGGTGTCAGGAGGACTGATCAATATAGAAGTGTCAGGAGGACTGATCAATATAGAAGTGTCAGGAGGACTGATCAATATAGAGGTGTCAGGAGGACTGATCAATATAGAAGTGTCAGGAGGACTGATCAATATAGAAGTGTCAGGAGGACTGATCAATATAGAAGTGTCAGGAGGACTGATCAATATAGAGGTATCAGGAGGACTGATCAATATAGAAGTGTCAGGAGGACTGATCAATACAGAAGTGTCAGGAGGACTGATCAATACAGAAGTGGCGGCCTCGACCAATCAGAGACGTGGGATTTCTACGTCGATGCTGTGCCGGTCTCTGATTGGTCGAGGCCCGTCGGCCTCGACCAATCAGAGACGCAGGATGTCTACGTCCTTTATGACATCATTGTCGCTGTGCCCGTCGCTGATTGGTCGAGGCCTGGCGGCCTCGACCAATCAGAGACGCGGGATGTCTGCGTCGATGCTGTGCCGGTCTCTGATTGGTCGAGGCCTGGCGGCCTCGACCAATCAGAGAGCCGGGATTTCCAGGACAGACAGACAGACAGACAGACGGAAAAACCCTTAGACAATTATATATATAGATTATTGTTTAATTCACATAGTTTAGAAATTCCAAATGTCGAGAATAGGAGGGAGGCCAAATACCATCTGTTTATAAGTATGATGCATCGGGAAATGTGTGTACTTTTCAGGCTGCTTTGGTCAAACATGCCACTATTTTATTTGATATCTATTTGATATATTTATTTGATTTCTGATCAATATAGAAGTGTCAGGAGGACTGATCAATATAGAAGTGTCAGGAGGACTGATCAATATAGAAGTGTCAGGAGGACTGATCAATATTGAAGTGTCAGGAGGACTGATCAATATAGAAGTGTCAGGAGGACTGATCAATATAGAAGTGTCAGGAGGACTGATCAATATAGAGGTATCAGGAGGACTGATCAATATAGAATGTCAGGAGGACTGATCAATCTAGAGGTATCAGGAGGACTGATCAATATAGAAGTGTCAGGAGGACTGATCAATATAGAGGTATCAGGAGGACTGATCAATATAGAAGTGTCAGGAGGACTGTCAGGAGGACTGATCAATATAGAAGTGTCAGGAGGACTGATCAATATTGAAGTGTCAGGAGGACAGATCAATATAGAAGTGTCAGGAGGACTGATCAATATAGAAGTGTCAGGAGGACTGATCAATATTGAAGTGTCAGGAGGACTGATCAATATAGAAGTGTCAGGAGGACTGTCAGGAGGACTGATAAATATAGAGGTATCAGGAGGACTGATCAATATAGAAGTGTCAGGAGGACTGATCAATATAGAAGTGTCAGGAGGACTGATCAATATAGAAGTGTCAGGAGGACTGATCAATATAGAGGTGTCAGGAGGACTGATCAATATAGAAGTGTCAGGAGGACTGATCAATATAGAAGTGTCAGGAGGACTGATCAATATAGAGGTGTCAGGAGGACTGATCAATATAGAAGTGTCAGGAGGACTGATCAATATAGAAGTGTCAGGAGGACTGATCAATATAGAAGTGTCAGGAGGACTGATCAATATAGAGGTATCAGGAGGACTGATCAATATAGAAGTGTCAGGAGGACTGATCAATACAGAAGTGTCAGGAGGACTGATCAATACAGAAGTGGCGGCCTCGACCAATCAGAGACGTGGGATTTCTACGTCGATGCTGTGCCGGTCTCTGATTGGTCGAGGCCCGTCGGCCTCGACCAATCAGAGACGCAGGATGTCTACGTCCTTTATGACATCATCGTCGCTGTGCCCGTCGCTGATTGGTCGAGGCCTGGCGGCCTCGACCAATCAGAGACGCGGGATGTCTGCGTCGATGCTGTGCCGGTCTCTGATTGGTCGAGGCCTGGCGGCCTCGACCAATCAGAGAGCCGGGATTTCCAGGACAGACAGACAGACAGACAGACAGACAGACGGAAAAACCCTTAGACAATTATATATATAGATTATTGTTTAATTCACATAGTTTAGAAATTCCAAATGTCGAGAATAGGAGGGAGGCCAAATACCATCTGTTTATAAGTATGATGCATCGGGAAATGTGTGTACTTTTCAGGCTGCTTTGGTCAAACATGCCACTATTTTATTTGATATCTATTTGATATATTTATTTGATTTCTGATCAATATAGAAGTGTCAGGAGGACTGATCAATATAGAAGTGTCAGGAGGACTGATCAATATAGAAGTGTCAGGAGGACTGATCAATATTGAAGTGTCAGGAGGACTGATCAATATAGAAGTGTCAGGAGGACTGATCAATATAGAAGTGTCAGGAGGACTGATCAATATAGAGGTATCAGGAGGACTGATCAATATAGAATGTCAGGAGGACTGATCAATCTAGAGGTATCAGGAGGACTGATCAATATAGAAGTGTCAGGAGGACTGATCAATATAGAGGTATCAGGAGGACTGATCAATATAGAAGTGTCAGGAGGACTGTCAGGAGGACTGATCAATATAGAAGTGTCAGGAGGACTGATCAATATTGAAGTGTCAGGAGGACAGATCAATATAGAAGTGTCAGGAGGACTGATCAATATAGAAGTGTCAGGAGGACTGATCAATATTGAAGTGTCAGGAGGACTGATCAATATAGAAGTGTCAGGAGGACTGTCAGGAGGACTGATAAATATAGAGGTATCAGGAGGACTGATCAATATAGAAGTGTCAGGAGGACTGATCAATATAGAAGTGTCAGGAGGACTGATCAATATTGAAGTGTCAGGAGGACTGATCAATATAGAAGTGTCAGGAGGACTGATCAATATAGAAGTGTCAGGAGGACTGATCAATATTGAAGTGTCAGGAGGACTGATCAATATAGAAGTGTCAGGAGGACTGATCAATATAGAAGTGTCAGGAGGACTGATCAATATAGAAGTGTCAGGAGGACTGATCAATATAGAAGTGTCAGGAGGACTGATCAATATTGAAGTGTCAGGAGGACTGATCAATATAGAAGTGTCAGGAGGACTGTCAGGACGACTGATCAATATAGAGGTATCAAGAGGACTGATCAATATAGAAGTGTCAGGAGGACTGATCAATATAGAAGTGTCAGGAGGACTGATCAATATAGAAGTGTCAGGAGGACTGATCAATATAGAGGTATCAGGAGGACTGATCAATATAGAAGTGTCAGGAGGACTGATCAATATAGAAGTGTCAGGAGGACTGATCAATATAGAGGTATCAGGAGGACTGATCAATATAGAAGTGTCAGGAGGACTGATCAATATAGAATGTCAGGAGGACTGATCAATATAGAGGTATCAGGAGGACTGATCAATATAGAAGTGTCAGGAGGACTGATCAATATAGAGGTATCAGGAGGACTGATCAATATAGAAGTGTCAGGAGGACTGATCAATATAGAAGTGTCAGGAGGACTGATCAATATAGAAGTGTCAGGAGGACTGATCAATATAGAAGTGTCAGGAGGACTGATCAATATTGAAGTGTCAGGAGGACTGATCAATATAGAAGTGTCAGGAGGACTGATCAATATAGAAGTGTCAGGAGGACTGATCAATATAGAGGTATCAGGAGGACTGATCAATATAGAATGTCAGGAGGACTGATCAATCTAGAGGTATCAGGAGGACTGATCAATATAGAAGTGTCAGGAGGACTGATCAATATAGAGGTGTCAGGAGGACTGATCAATATAGAAGTGTCAGGAGGACTGTCAGGAGGACTGATCAATATAGAAGTGTCAGGAGGACTGATCAATATTGAAGTGTCAGGAGGACAGATCAATATAGAAGTGTCAGGAGGACTGATCAATATAGAAGTGTCAGGAGGACTGATCAATATTGAAGTGTCAGGAGGACTGATCAATATAGAAGTGTCAGGAGGACTGTCAGGAGGACTGATAAATATAGAGGTATCAGGAGGACTGATCAATATAGAAGTGTCAGGAGGACTGATCAATATAGAAGTGTCAGGAGGACTGATCAATATAGAAGTGTCAGGAGGACTGATCAATATAGAGGTATCAGGAGGACTGATCAATATAGAAGTGTCAGGAGGACTGATCAATATAGAAGTGTCAGGAGGACTGATCAATATAGAAGTGTCAGGAGGACCGATCAATGTAGAAGTGTCAGGAGGACTGATCAATATAGAAGTGTCAGGAGGACTGATCAATATAGAAGTGTCAGGAGGACCGATCAATATAGAAGTGTCAGGAGGACTGATCAATATTGAAGTGTCAGGAGGACTGATCAATATAGAAGTGTCAGGAGGACCGATCAATATAGAAGTGTCAGGAGGACTGATCAATATTGAAGTGTCAGGAGGACTGATCAATATAGAAGTGTCAGGAGGACTGATCAATATAGAAGTGTCAGGAGGACTGATCAATATAGAAGTGTCAGGAGGACTGATCAATATAGAGGTATCAGGAGGACTGATCAATATAGAAGTGTCAGGAGGACTGATCAATATAGAATATCAGGAGGACTGATCAATATAGAGATATCAGGAGGACTGATCAATATAGAGGTATCAGGAGGACTGATCAATATAGAAGTGTCAGGAGGACTGATCAATATAGAGGTATCAGGAGGACTGATCAATATAGAAGTGTCAGGAGGACTGATCAATATAGAAGTGTCAGGAGGACTGATCAATATAGAAGTGTCAGGAGGACTGATCAATATAGAAGTGTCAGGAGGACTGATCAATATAGAGGTGTCAGGAGGACTGATCAATATAGAAGTGTCAGGAGGACTGATCAATATAGAAGTGTCAGGAGGACTGATCAATATAGAAGTGTCAGGAGGACTGATCAATATAGAGGTATCAGGAGGACTGATCAATATAGAAGTGTCAGGAGGACTGATCAATACAGAAGTGTCAGGAGGACTGATCAATACAGAAGTGGCGGCCTCGACCAATCAGAGACGCGGGATGTCTGCGTCGATGCTGTGCCGGTCTCTGATTGGTCGAGGCCTGGCGGCCTCGACCAATCAGAGAGCCGGGATTTCCAGGACAGACAGACAGACAGACAGACGGAAAAACCCTTAGACAATTATATATATAGATAGTGCCTCTATGCATCATATTGAGTGCCTCTGTGTGTCATATTGCATCTTAGTGCCTCTGTGCATCATGTTGTATCACAGTGCTTCATATTGCATCATGGTGCCTCTGTGCATCATATGGCATCATAGTGCCTCTATGCATCATATTGCATCATAGTGCTTCACAGTGCCTCTATGCATCATATTGCATCATAGTGCTTCATAGTGCATTTATGCATTATGTTGCATCATATTGCATCGTATTGCATTGTATTGCATCATAGTGCTTCATATTGCATCTTAGTGCTTCATTGTGCTTTTTTGCTTCATATTGCATCATAGGGCTTCATAGCGCCTCTATGCATTAAAATGTGTGCTTATGCGCATCTTATTAAATCATATTGCTTCAGTGCTCCTGTGCCTCAGGGGGTATCATTAGTGTGTTGTAGTACCTCAGGCTTTTTTTTGCCTCTGACTGTGGGCCTCTGGGTTAGACTTTCTGACTTGTGTCTTGTTGCGTGGCCGCACATTGTATCATCGGCCTACCACTTCACATTTTGCCTTGGGCCCCAACTCTGGTTATAGAGTCTTCGTGTTTTTGTACCCAGATCCAACTTCTGTTGCTTCATTCTTTATAACAGGGCATAGCCAAACAAACAGCTATGCTTGAATTGGCTTAGTAAATTGGCAGTTCTTACGTTTGGAACAGATCTCTCCGGTGAGCTACTACCTTGGGTGCTAAAGTCAGGACTCTTTCATAATTAGATTTAAAATGAGACATATGTCTTTTTTTTGGTTCATCCTATAAAAGGACAAACTACTGTCCTGGGAGCAGAAAATACCATGAGGTGGAAGGAAAGAATCCGTGCCGACTCCACATATGGCAATCAGTTTAGTTGCCTTGATCAACATCCGGTAGATAGATTCTTGTCCTATAAGTCTGTTGTATTATGGTTACCAGGGACGGCATCTCTGTCTTTGGTACCTTGTGGCGAATCAGCAGCACTGTGCATGTGGCAGAGGTTCACATACTGTCTGCTCTTAAGGCTCCTAAAATAAATGAAACTGTATCCAGGACTGTTAGGCTAAGTGCACACATTGCAGAATTTCCGCATATGGGGTATTGACGTACTCAGGACAAATTGTACAACAACTTTTGGGGTCCAATTTCTCCTGTTACCCTTGGTAAAATAAAACAAATTGGAGCTGAAGTTAATTTTTTGTGAACAAAGGTAGTGTTCATTTTTTTTTAAATGTTCCAAAAATTCCTGTGAAACACATGAAGGGTTAATAAACTTCTTGAATGTGGTTTTGAGCACCTTGAGGGGTGCAGTTTTTAGAATGGTGTCACACTTGGTTATTTCCTATCATATAGACCCCTCAAAATGACTTCAAATGTGATGTGGTCCCTAAAAAAAAAATGGTGTTGTAAAAATGAGAAATTGCTGGTCAACTTTTAACCCTTATAAGTGCCTAACAAAAAAAATTTTGGTTCCAAAATTGTGCTGATGCAAAGTAGACATGTGGGAAATGTTACTTATTAAGTATTTTGTGTGACATATCTCTGTGATTTAAGGGCATAAAAATTCAAATTTGGAAAATTGCGAAATTTTCAAAATTGTCGCCAAATTTCCGTATTTTTCACAAATAAACGCAGGTAATATCAAAGAAATGTTACCACTAACATGAAGTACGATATGTCACAAGAAAACAATGTCAGAATCACTGGGATCCGTTGAAGCGTTCCAGAGTTATAACCTCATAAAGGGACAGTGGTCAGAAATTAAAAAATTGGCCCGGTCATTAACGTGCAAACCACCCTTGGGGGTAAAGGGGTTAAAACATCACTTCTTGTAGCTCTCATAAAAGCTTGTAGGGTGAGAGAAATTCAGGCATTGTTAAGCCAACCCTCGCTTCACACAAAGCTTAAAGGATAGGGTTATTCTTAAGATTGACCCGGCCTAACTTCCAAAAGTGGCATCACGGTTTCTCAGATATCAGGAGATCTCCCTCTCTTCTTTTTGTCCCAATCTCAAACATAGTGAAGAGAAAGTCTTACACACACTAGACGTGGGGAAATGCCTAATCCAGTACCTAGCAGCCACACAGGAGCGTAGGAAGCATAGGTCTCTCTTTGTGTACTTTCAGTGTCCTCAAGAGGGGCGAAAAAGCTTCTAAGGGCATGCTGACCAGATTAATAAGGGATGCCATCACCCTGGCATACTCCTTGCATGAAGCGGCCATCACGGAGAAAATTAAGAGCCCATTCATCAAGAGAGGTGGCAGTCTCCTGGGCAGAAAAAGCTGGTGCCTCAATAGAACAAATATGTAGAGTCACTACGCGATCTTCCCCCTCTACGTTCTTTAACCCCTCTGTGACCTTAGACGTACTATCCCGTCGAGGTGCCCTGGGCTTATCTGACCCTGGACGGGATAGTACGTCATAGCCGATCGGCCGCGCTCACGGGGGGAGCGCGGCCGATCGCGGCCGGGTGTCAGCTGCTTATCGCAGCTGACATCCGGCACTATGTGCCAGGAGCGGTCACGGACCGCCCCCGGCACATTAACCCCTGGCACACCGCGATCAAAGATGATCGCGATGTGCCGGCGGTGCAGGGATGTGATCGCGTTGCTGCGAGGGTCTCCTCACCTCCCTCCCTGCTCGAGCCCCGGATCCAAGATGGCCGCGGATCCGGGTCCTGCAGGGAGGGAGGTGGCTTCACAGAGCCTGCTTAGAGCAGGCACTGTGAAGGCTGCAGCGCTGCATGTCAGATCAGTGATCTGACAGAGTGCTGTGCAAACTGTCAGATCACTGATCTGTGATGTCCCCCCCTGGGACAAAGTAAAAAAGTAAAAAAAAAAATTTCCAAATGTGTAAAAAAAATAAAAAAAAATATTCCAAAATAATGAAAAAAAAAAAAAATATTATTCCCATAAATACATTTCTTCATCTAAATAAAAAAAAAACCAATAAAAGTACACATATTTAGTATCGCCGCGTCCGTAACGACCCGACCTATAAAACTGTCCCACTAGTTAACCCCTTCAGTAAACACCGTAAGAAAAAAAAAAAAAAACGAGGCAAAAAACAACGCTTTATTATCATACCGCCGAACAAAAAGTGGAATAACACGCGATCAAAAGGACAGATATAAATAACCATGGTACCGCTGAAAGCATCATATTGTCCCGCAAAAAAAGAGCCGCCATACAGCATCATCAGCAAAAAAATAAAAAAGTTATAGTCCTGAGAATAAAGCGATGCAAAAATAATTATTTTTTCTGTAAAATAGTTTTTATCGTATAAAAGCACCAAACCATAAAAAAATGATATAAATGAGGTATCGCTGTAATCGTACTGACCCGAAGAATAAAACTGATTTATCAATTTTACCAAACGCGGAACGGTATAAACGCCTCCCCCAATAGAAATTCATGAATAGCTGGCTTTTGGTCATTCTTCCTCACAAAAATCGGAATAAAAAGCGATAAAAAAATGTCACGTGCCCAAAAATGTTTTCAATAAAAACGTCAACTCGTCCCGCAAAAAACAAGACCTCACATGACTCTGTGGACCAAAATATGGAAAAATTATAGCTCTCAAAATGTGGTATTGCAAAAAATATTTTTTGCAATAAAAAGAGTCTTTCAGTGTGTGACGGCTGCCAATCATAAAAATCCGCTAAAAAACTCGCTATAAAAGTAAATCAAACCCCCCTTCATCACACCCTTAGTTAGGGAAAAATAAAAAAAAATGTATTTATTTCCATTTTCCCATTAGGGCTAGGGTTAGGGCTAGGGTTAGGGCTAGGGCTAGGGTTAGGGCTAGGGTTAGGGCTAGGGTTAGGGCTAGGGCTAGGGTTAGGGCTAGGGTTAGGGCTAGGGCTAGGGTTAGGGTTAGGGCTAGGGTTAGGGCTAGGGTTAGGGCTAGGGTTAGGGTTAGGGTTAGGGCTAGGGTTAGGGCTAGGGTTAGGGTTAGGGCTAGGGTTAGGGCTAGGGTTAGGGCTAGGGTTAGGGTTAGGGTTGGGGCTACAGTTAGGGTTGGGGCTAAAGTTAGGGTTAGGGTTTAGATTACATTTACAGTTGGGAATAGGGTTGGGATTAGGGTTAGGGGTGTGTCAGGGTTAGAGGTGTGGTTAGGGTTACCGTTGGAATTAGGGTTAGGGGTGTGTTTAGATTAGGGTTTCAGTTATAATTGGGGGGTTTCCACTGTTTCGGCACATCAGGGGCTCTCCAAACACGACATGGCGTCCGATCTCAATTCCAGCCAATTCTGCGTTGAAAAAGTAAAACAGTGCTCCTTCCCTTCCGAGCTCTCCTGTGTGCCCAAACAGGGGTTTACCCCAACATATGGGGTATCAACGTACTCAGGACAAATTGGACAACAACTTTTGTGGACCAATTTCTCCTGTTACCCTTGGGAAAATACAAAACTGGGGGCTAAAAAATAATTTTTGTGGGAAAACAAAAAGATTTTTTATTTTCACGGCTCTGCGTTATAAACTGTAGTGAAACACTTGGGGGTTCAAAGTTCTCACAACACATCTAGATAAGTTCATTGAGGGGTCTAGTTTCCAATATGGGGTCACTTGTGGGGGGTTTCTACTGTTTAGGTACATTAGGGGCTCTGCAAACGCAATGTGACGCCTGCAGACCAATCCATCTAAGTCTGCATTCCAAATGATGCTCCTTCCCTTCCGAGCCCTCCCATGCGCCCAAACGGTGGTTCCCCCCCACATATCGGGTATCAGCGTACTCAGGACAAATTGGACAACAACATTTAGGGTCCAATTTCTCCTGCTAACCTTGGAAAAATACAAAACTGGGGGCTAAAATATAATTTTTGTGGAAAAAAAAATATTTTTTATTTGCATGGCTCTGCGTTATAAACTGTAGTGAAATACTTGGGGGTTCAAAGCTCTCACAACACATCAAGATGAGTTCCTTAGGGGGTCTACTTTCCAAAATGGTGTCACTTGTGGGGGGTTTCTACTGTTTAGGTACATTAGGGGCTCTGCAAACGCAATGTGACGCCTGCAGACCATTCCATCTAAGTCTGCATTCCAAATGGCGCTCCTTCCCTTCCGAACCCTCCCATGCGCCCAAACGGTGGTTCCCCCCCACATATGGGGTATCAGCGTACTCAGGACAAATTGGACAACAACCTTTGGGGTCCAATTTCTCCTGTTACCCTAGGGAAAATACAAAACTGGGGGCTAAAAAATAATTTTTGTGGGAAAAAAATTTTGTTTTATTTTTATGGCTCTGCATTATAAACTTCTGTGAAGCCCTTGGTGGGTCAAAGTGCTCACCACACATCCAGATAAGTTCCTTAGGGGGTCTACTTTCCAAAATGGTGTCACTTGTGGGGGGTTTCAATGTTTAGGCACATCAGTGGCTCTCCAAACGCAACATGGCGTCCCATCTCAATTCCTGTCAATTTTGCATTGAAAAGTCAAACGGCGCTCCTTCCCTTCCGAGCTCTCCCATGCGCCCAAACAGTGGTTTACTGCCACATATGGGGTATTAGCGTACTCGGGACAAATTGGACAACAACTTTTGAGGTCCAATTTCTTCTCTTACCCTTGGAAAAATAAAAAATTGGGGGCAAAAATATAATTTTTGTGAAAAAATATGATTTTTTATTTTTACGGTTCTGCATTATAAACTTCTGTGAAGCACTTGGTGGGTCAAAGTGCTCACCACACCTCTAGATAAGTTCCTTAGGGGGTCTACTTTCCAAAATGGTGTCACTTGTGGGGGGTTTCAATGTTTAGGCACATCAGTGGCTCTCCAAACGCAACATGGCGTCCCATCTCAATTTCTGTCAATTTTGCATTGAAAAGTCAAACTGCGCTCCTTCCCTTCCGAGCTCTCCCATGCGCCCAAACAGTGGTTTACTGCCACATATGGGGTATCAGCGTACTCAGGACAAATTGGACAACAACTTTTGAGGTCCAATTTCTTCTCTTACCCTTGGAAAAATAAAAAATTGGGGGCAAAAATATAATTTTTGTGAAAAAATATGATTTTTTATTTTTACGGTTCTGCATTATAAACTTCTGTGAAGCACTTGGTGGGTCAAAGTGCTCACCACACATCCAGATAAGTTCCTTAGGGGGTCTACTTTCCAAAATGGTGTCACTTGTGGGGGGTTTCAATGTTTAGGCACATCAGTGGCTCTCCAAACGCAACATGGCGTCCCATCTCAATTCCTGTCAATTTTGCATTGAAAAGTCAAATAGCGCTCCTTCCCTTCCGAGCTCTCCCATGCGCCCAAACAGTGGTTTACTGCCACATATGGGGTATCAGCGTACTCAGGACAAATTGGACAACAACTTTTTGGGTCCAATTTCTCCTGTTACCCTTGGTAAAATAAAACAAATTGGAGCTGAAGTAAATTTTTTGTGTAAAAAAGTTAAATGTTCATTTTTATTTAAACATTCCAAAAATTCCTATTAAACACCTGAAGGGTTAATAAACTTCTTGAATGTGGTTTTGAGCACCTTGAGGGGTGCAGTTTTTAGAATGGTGTCACACTTGGGCATTTTCTATCATATAGACCCCTCAAAATGACTTCAAATGAGACGTGGTCCCTAAAAAAAAATGGTGTTGTAAAAATGAGAAATTGCTGGTCAACTTTTAACCCTTATAACTCCCTAACAAAAAAAAAAATTGGTTCCAAAATTATGCTGATGTAAAGGAGACATGTGGGAAATGTTACTTATTAAGTATTTTGTGTGACATATCTCTGTGATTTAATTGCATAAAAATTCAAAGTTTGAAAATTGCGAAATTTTCAAAATTTTCGCCAAATTTCCGTTTTTTTCACAAATAAACGCAGGTACTATCAAAGAAATTTTACCACTATCATGAAGTACAATATGTCACGAGAAAACAATGTCAGAATCACCAGGATCCGTTGAAGCGTTTCGGAGTTATAACCTCATAAAGGGACAGTGGTCAGAATTGTAAAAATTGGCCTGGTCATTAACGTGCAAACCACCCTTGGGGGTAAAGGGGTTAATCACTATCGGCTGAATCTAGCCTCTTCTTCAGACCTTACCTTTGGGAGTACGGTTCTGGAAGCGATGGTCCCTTTCTAATGTACACTCTCTGCAATCTCTCAGTGGTGTCGTCATGGGGGACAGAGAAAAATATAGTTACTTACCGATAACGGTATTTCTCTGAGCCCATGACGGCACCCATACATTCCCTCCCTTCACGTGTGGGTGTGCACACTTATTTTCGTTAACTTTATTGCTTATATGTAGTCATATAGTGCTTTCTGTTAAGCTTCATAGTAATGCTAAATGTTTATGTTAATAACCTGGAGGTTCTCTCGTGCTCTGCGGGAGAGAGGTATCACCCTTTTTATCTGTTGGTTTCTTGTCCTTGATGAGCGGATCCATGGGCTCAGAGAAATACCGTTTATCGGTAAGTAACTATATTTTTTTCAGTTAAGAATGTAGATTGTCTGAACTTTTGTTATCCATTGACTCTTCACAATGTATCAGTTTAAAAAAAGGTCGAACTCTAAAGTACAAAGTGTGCTTTCCATGTTTGATCCTTTTACATGGATTCTCATAAGCTTAAAAAAAAATCTTCATGGGAAGGCTTTAACCCCTTCACACCACAGTCCTTTTTCGTTTTTGCATTTGGTTTTCGCTCCCCTTCTTCCCAGAGCCATTACTTTTTATTTTTCTGTCAATATGGCAAAGTGAGGGCTTGTTTTTTGCGGGACAAGTTGTACTTTTGAACAACACCATTGGTTGTACCATGTTGTGTACTTCAAAATGGGAAAAAAATTCCAAGTACAGTGATTTTGCAAAAAAAAGTCCAATTCCGCAACTGTTTTTTGGATTTTTTTTTTACCCTTGTTCACCAAATGCTAAAACTGACCTGCCATTATGATTTTCCAGGTCATTATGAGTTCATAGATACCAAACATGTAGAGATTGTTTTTTGTTTAAATGGTGAAAAAATATCCAACATTTGTTGAAAAAAAAAAATTTTTTGTCATTTTCCGAGAACCATAGAGTCTCCATTTTTCGTGATCTGGGGCTTGGTGAGGGCTAACTTTTTGTATGCCAAGCTGACGTTTTTAATTATACCATTTTGGTGTGGATAAGACCTTTTGATCGCCCGTTATTGCATTTTAAAGCAATGTTGAGGCAACCAAAAAAAGTAATTCTGGCGTTTTTACTTTTTTTTCGCTATGCTGTTTACCGATCGGATTCTTTTTTAGCTTAATAGATCGGGCGATTCTGACTGCAGCGATACCAAATATGTGTATTTTATTTTTTTTTAATTGTTTTATTTTGAATGGGGTGATTTGGGGGGTGATTTGAACTTTTATATTTTTTTATTTTTTTTTATATTTTTAAAAACTTTTTTTTACTTTTCACTTGGATCAATAGTCTCCATGGGAGACTAGAAGCTGTGATAACCTGATCACCTATGCTACACACAGGTGATGATCAGATTGCCTGTGTGTAGCAGAAATGCTCACTTGCTATGAGTGCCACCGGGCAGTGCTCATAGCAATCTGGCTATGACAACGATAGAGATCTGCTGGAGACCTTTGGTTGTCATGCTGACCCATCAGTGACCCGCGATCAGGTCAGAGATTGACAGTGGCATTTAATGGGTTAACAGTGCACACCACTACAGGGCAAGTGGGAAGAGCCGAGCAAAGCGCCAGAATTGGCGCATCTAACAGATGATTTTAGGCAGCAGGCTGCTATTTTCAGGCTGGGGGGCCTATATCAATGGCTCCTTACCAGCCTGAGCATATCAGTCATCAGCTTTAGCAAGGCTGGTTGTCAAAAATAGGGGGACCCCACGCCGTTTTTTTAAATTATTTATTTAACTAATAAAAAAATACAGCATGGGAACCCCTCTGTTCTTGATAACCAGCCTTGCTGAAGCTGACAGCTGAGCTTTGCAGCTGTGAGTTTTGCATGTCTGGCTACAGAAAATAGAGGGGAACTCAGGCCGTTTTTTAAATTAATTCATTTTTTTACAGTGCAGGAGTGGCTGATGAATACTCACATCAGCCGCTCCTGCTGTCACTGTTATTAGAGGCAGCAGGTGTAGGCTGATGGGAGTAATAGTCCCATCAACCACTGCCTGCCGTCATTGTTATCACTTGAATATAACGCTCATCATTCTCCCCTGCTCGCGCTGATCGCTGGTAGAGCAGGGGAGAATGATGAGAGCCGTCTTCAGCACCAAGTGCCGGGGAACAGCGCTTACTGTAGCGCTTCTTCCCTGGTGCCCGTCCGTGTGGTACTGATGCGGCACATGGGCAGCACACGGTTGCCACATGTGTGCCGCAAGTATTACACACATGGACAAAGACATCCCCGGTACCAGTTTTACCGGTACTGGAAATATCAGGACATGTGAAATCGGCCTAACATTGTAAAAGAGACTTCCGGGACATGCATAGAGTGAAATGGATAGCCTGAATTGCAGTGAAGTCACTGAGAATTAAATACACATACACATTTATTTAAAAATAAATATTTGTGGGAGGGCTTCTTTAATAGTTGATTCACAAAATGGATAAGAATAGGACATGCTCTGAGACCGGAGACATAGATTTGTTTTTAAAACTGATGTGTGTATAGATCAATGAAACTGCATGGTTCATTGTGCTGTCTGAGAAGAAAGTGAACAGCACTAGGACATGTTACATGGATGTATCAATTTAGCCTAAGGGTTTGTTCATGGACTCCTTATTTTGTAAGTTAGAAATAGTTTTCAAGAAAATTTACAGCAAAAATCTATTTGTTGAGGTTTTTAGTTCTAACACAATTTTTAAGATGATTTTTAAGTGTTTTTTCCCCCACTGTGTTGTTTTTTTTTTTTTTTTGCAGTATTTTGACTTCATTGGCAAGTTTAATGTGGATTCCAAGGGTGTTCCACATCAAAAAGTGAGATATTACTTTTCCTGTGGCACATTTCTTAAAGTCTTGTAAATTAAAGAAACAAACTATATGTGCAGCAACGTAGCTTTTCCACTGAAAACAAATATGATGCTTATTTAAAGAATACGGTAATCGAAGCCATTTTTAGTGTGATTTTTGCAGAAGAATCTGATATAAAATTTATATAAAAAAACTTCTGAATATACTGTATTTGGAATTGCTTCAGCAGAACTTGTATGATTTTCTATCAATAAAATTTGATATGCATTACTGTCACAGAAACAGGTCTCTGTTTGTACTACATTATTTAGTCTGTGATCTTAATGGGAATCTGTCACCAGTAGTGATGGGTGAATCCGAACAGTAAAGTTCGGCCACCGTACCGAACACCTACTGTTCGGGCACGGACACCGAACATGGACTTCACCAGGAAGTCCGTGTTACTATTCGAGTTCAGCACCCCAAACATTGGGTGCTTGTCTACTTTTTGTTGGCAGTGTTGGCAAACACTACTTCGGATCGCCGATAAAATCATTACTGCTGGTCAGACAGCAGTGGTTCCCTTGCTATCAAATGACAGCGTGAGCCCGCAGCTGTGATCGGAGGTATAAAGTTTACCTCTGGTCACTGACATGGGTGGATGGGAGTATTCATTAGCCGGCACCTGTGCTTTAAATAAATAATTAAAAAAAAAAAAAAAACAGCGAGGATTCCCCTGTATTTTTTATAACTAGCCAGGTAGCCAGGCAAAACTGACATATGGGGACTGCAACCCTCAGCTGTCAGCTTCAGCAAGAATAGAGGAGAATATGAATAATAAAGTCATCAGCAAGCAAACGAGTCAGTGACACATTGCTGGAGTCAGGCCCTTATATTATGCTGCTCTTAGATTAGGTGGCAAAAAAACTTTTGACAGTTTTCCTGTGGTGGATATGAGGAAGGAAGAAGAAAAACATGCATAAAATATGCAAAATTTACGCTTCTAATTTTGGATCTATCATATGCTTAAAACGCTATCTGAAGCTCATTTGGAACGGAATTGTGGTTTTGTGAGGCATTAGCTTGAAAGAGTGGGTCTTAAGATGTGTCTATGCATGACAACATTTTACCCAAAACATTAGTCCAAAAGTAAGACAGCCAAGAAGTTGTAAAGTTAGACCAAAGTGTTGTATTCAGTGCATTTTCTAATTGTCTAGTCTAACTTTATACTGTCTATAAATTAGACAAGATTGATGCTTCTGACCCAGTATTTGTGTATTACATGCTCTTTCTAAATTTGAAATTTGTACATTTTTACTTTTCTCAAGAAGTCGTGAAACTAGTACAACCAATGTCTTCTGATGCTTTTAAAGTTATTGTATGAATAAAATCAACCATTTTCCACACATTTTATTTATGAAAATTTATTGAAATCCTGAAATTGTGTGTGTATATATATATATATTAAATATTTTTTTTCTTTAAATACTTTCATTTATTTTCTTTTACTTATAAAAAAAACCAAAGCAGAAACTTCTTTAAAATAAATAGGATGTTGGCAAATACACAAGTGATGTTTACAGAGAATTCTTTTTCTTTGAGAGAGAGCTACCTGCTGCTATAGTAATATTCTAACATAAACTGTTTATTACTCTTTTTTTCTTTATATCCAATACTGTTTTTTATCCCTTTTACTGCCAGAAGAGTGCACAAACTATTAGTCTTCAAGGATTTTACATAATCTAATTACACACTGAAATATGGAGTTAGAGATGCCTTTTCATGTTAATGAAAGAATATTAATATTTTGTTATGAAAACACTTAGGAATATCTCATATTCCTGTCTAAATGGTTTCTTCTATCTACCTGATTTAGCAAAAACAATGTTGCAAAATTGAGTCCAATGGCTAATCAATATCAATAGAGAAGATGCTGGCTTCATTATACTGCAGGATTTTCTTATCTGGAATGTTGAGCAGAGAGGAACCTGGCAGAGAAATACTAGAGGTAAAGAGATTTGGAAAGTAATAGGAGGAAAGTCAAGTTTGACCACAACAGAAGATTGGTATAATACAGTGTAGGGATTAAAAGGTTATTCTCAGATAAGCAGGAAAACGGCAAGGAAGGATAATGGAAATGTATCCTGATTCATGGCAAAAGTAAGGGATTTACATAAGACTGGAGATTAGGGAAAGGAGGGAAAAGAGACTGAAGAAGAACAAAACAATATTTCATCCAGCTCGAAATTCGCTAAATGTTCCACAGTAGTTAGAGAAGATCATGGAATCCAAAAAGGCTCCTTTGCTTTAATCAGAATAAATTAAAATTACAATAATCTCCTTGCTGCAGCTACAGGCTTACATAGCGCGACTTACTTCTGGCAGAGAAATGGTGAATAAAGCTGAAATCTCCCCAATTACATTTCAATGTAACAGAAAGTAATGGCTCGGACAAGTCTCAACCAGTCAGATTGCTCCCTGCATTAGGAGACCACTTGATGACGTATAGAATGTGCACACAGGAATAAAGCAAGATGCTAGCTGGATATCACACCTCTGATCTGAAACTCAGCAGCAATAAGGCACTCTCCAATACGAGTGTCTGCACTGCACAATCCGTGCCGAGGCAGTGCCTTATTGCAACAAGGAAAGCGCATATTTTGAAATTGGCATGAGGCTACAGTTATGGCATGCCCCATATCTCAGACGCGTTTTCTTAGCAGACAGTATGGGGTTCCCCAAGGTTCATTCCTGTTTTATTGACTCCATTGGGGAAGTGAAGGCACAAGGACAAAATGTTACATAATATTGCTTATGCAGGCAAGTATTAGTGTGCTTGCCTTGATGTCCCTCTAGCTAGCCACACAAACACACACACACACACACACACACACACACACACACTAGGTGCAATGAAAGGTGTATCCCAATGAATCATGTGCTTTCAAACCCATGTGACAATACTAGAGAATCATCTCTCATAGATATCTCTAAGAAATGAACTGTCTGTACCACTGGCAATGACTGAATATTACATAGAGTAAGGGACTCGAGTCATATCAGCAGCACAAAACATTTCATCAATGCAGAACACTTGATGAGAATGGTGTCCAGATAAAGCATGTGCCTTATTGCGAGGGGCAGGTAATTACCACCATTAAACGAGGACACTTGACTTTAACATCTGAAGGACTGTTTATGCCAACTAATACCTTTCAGTCACTTTAATCCTTTTTCATTGCTAAAAGATCTGCAAAACTGTTTTGATTTACATTTTTAAACCAAAGTAAAAGATCTAAAACTGGAGGAATCGGTAGATTGGTGACAGGTAGGATAGCATTCAGCAGAATATCATACATACATGTAGCAATTCTTTAGTAATCATAAAAAGGCAATTTCCATTTGCAACCTCATGGTAAATCACTGTTAGCTAATCAGTCCTATAACAGGTTGAGAACACCATATCTTTTGATCATATAGATGTTGTAATAATCTTTTGCATTGTTTGCACTATTGTTGTTATGTGCTGTACAAATGCCAAGTCATTTATAATTGGTGGCATAATTCATATTTAGCCTGCTAACTACCCTTTCACTATAGTATGCAACCTCAAAAATATTCTATGTGTCTTCTCTTGTTGGGCATTAAATGCAGATCTCTAGCAATAGAAAAGGTCATAGGTTACAAGGGAGTTTTGAGTGGAAAGGTAGGTCCTCTACACCAGCAGCACTTGCTCCAAATAAAAATTCTGCAGATCCTTCTTGAGGCAACATGGTGTGGCCTTTTAGATTTTGACTTCCTCCTCTAGGAAATAAAGTAAAGTCTGGAGTGAACTGCTGGGGAAAATGTGGTGACCCAGGTGCTGGCTGAGGCAAAGAAGGTTGAGAAACAGAAATCGGACGACCATCTTGCCTAAGTCTGTTAAGGGGTAGAGCATTGCAGTTGTTTGGATGGGACACAATGGGAACTGTCTGAGGAAGGAGAAGCGACCTGGAAGAACCACAAACCTGAGTGGTTCGGTGTGTGCCTGGACTTAATGCTAAAGGTGAACTCCCAGGAGAGTCTGATCTCTGAAGTGGAGGTGGTAACACCCATAATGGCTCTGAAGCTCCAGTTAAAGGCTGACCCGGTAATTGGGGTTTCAAGCCTAGAGATTGTCTAAAAGTGGGACTTGGGAGTTGCTGATCAGAATTTGATAGTCTTGGTTGACAAGGAGAATCTTCTTGTCCTAGAGACCACTGTGATGTGTCAAAAGCAGCAGGAGTTGAGCTGGTAGGAAGCAGCTTTTGTGTTGGACCCTTGTCAAAATATGGTACATTATATGGTGGTCTGGGACTCACACAGGCTGCTGCAGAAAAACCCGCCAGTTGATGTACATGATAAGAAGACTGCTGTGACAATGGTGCCTCAGCTCCTGATATGTGTAAAGAAATAGGTTGTCTCTGCGACTGTTGGAATTGCCGAGCTGTTACTCCTAATGCAGAATTTGGCGGTCGGAAGATGTTGGCTGGTAGCCGCTGGTGAGTTAAAGGTATAGCAACTGATGTAGTAGCAGCTGCTGCTTGTACCGGTGCCTGAACCAGAGGTGTCCATATTACAGGAGTTGGAGGAGTTGAAGCAGAGTCTGGCTCTGAAAATGTACAGCGGGGTCCCTGGGCCATCTCACGGTCATGTTGCACAATCTGCTGAATAATCTCATTTTCATGGTAGTTCAGCACCCCTGAACGGAGGTCATGCTGCACCTTATGTAGGAGAAGAGAATTCTTTTTACCTGAAATAAAGACAAAATTCTATCAATTACAGTCAACAAAATCAACACCATTGACTGTCACCAACAGCACATGAGTTCTATGTTTAAGTACTGTACAAGAGCATAACAAATGTGCTTTAACTTTGTACAATCTCACTTTTAACTCTGTACTCTGTACCCCTGTTCACAATCTCACATCTCTCAACTCAGTTAATGATTCTACAATATATTTCAATAAAAGAATGACCACTATTTGAATTGGCATTAACCTACAACCCTACAACTCTTTTTCTATAATCACTTGACTCTCTTCTCCGCTTAGTTCCACAATTTAAAAATAAACTGTCAGCTTTGTTATGCTGCCTGAACCACTGGCAGCATAAATCACAGACCAGCTCCATTATTCCAGCCATATACAGTGGGGCAAAAAAGTATTTAGTCAGTCAGCAATAGTGCAAGTTCCACCACTTAAAAAGATGAGAGGTGTCTGTAATTTACATCATAGGTAGACCTCAACTATGGGAGACAAACTGAGAAAAAAAAATCCAGAAAATCACATTGTCTGTTTTTTTATAATTTTTTTTGCATATTATGGTGGAAAATAAGTATTTGGTCAGAAACAAACAATCAAGATTTCTGGCTCTCACAGACCTGTAACTTCTTCTTTAAGAGTCTCCTCTTTCCTCCACTCATTGCCTGTAGTAATGGCACCTGTTTAAACTTGTTATCAGTATAAAAAGACACCTGTGCACACCCTCAAACAGTCTGACTCCAAACTCCACTATGGTGAAGACCAAAGAGCTGTCAAAGGACACCAGAAACAAAATTGTAGCCCTGCACCAGGCTGGGAAGACTGAATCTGCAATAGCCAACCAGCTTGGAGTGAAGAAATCAACAGTGGGAGCAATAATTAGAAAATGGAAGACATACAAGACCACTGATAATCTCCCTCAATCTGGGGCTCCACGCAAAATCCCACCCCGTGGGGTCAGAATGATCACAAGAACGGTGAGCAAAAATCCCAGAACCACGCGGGGGGACCTAGTGAATGAACTGCAGAGAGCTGGGACCAATGTAACAAGGCCTACCATAAGTAACACACTACGCCACCATGGACTCAGATCCTGCAGTGCCAGACGTGTCCCACTGCTTAAGCCAGTACATGTCCGGGCCCGTCTGAAGTTTGCTAGAGAGCATTTGAATGATCCAGAGGAGTTTTGGGAGAATGTCCTATGGTCTGATGAAACCAAACTGGAACTGTTTGGTAGAAACACAACTTGTCGTGTTTGGAGGAAAAAGAATACTGAGTTGCATCCATCAAACACCATACCTACTGTAAAGCATGGTGGTGGAAACATCATGCATTAGGGCTGTTTCTCTGCAAAGGGGCCAGGACGACTGATCCGGGTACATGAAAGAATGAATGGGGCCATGTATCGTGAGATTTTGAGTGCAAACCTCCTTCCATCAGCAAGGGCATTGAAGATGAAACGTGGCTGGGTCTTTCAACATGACAATGATCCAAAGCACACCGCCAGGGCAACGAAGGAGTGGCTTCGTAAGAAGCATTTCAAGGTCCTGGAGTGGCCTAGCCAGTCTCCAGATCTCAACCTTATAGAAAACCTTTGGAGGGAGTTGAAAGTCCGTGTTGCCAAGCGAAAAGCCAAAAACATCACTGCTCTAGAGGAGATCTGCATGGAGGAATGGGCCAACATACCAACAACAGTGTGTGGCAACCTTGTGAAGACTTACAGAAAATGTTTGACCTCTGTCATTGCCAACAAAGGATATATTACAAAGTATTGAGATGAAATTTTGTTTCTGACCAAATACTTATTTTC
This sequence comes from Ranitomeya imitator, assembly GCF_032444005.1. NCBI lineage: Eukaryota > Metazoa > Chordata > Amphibia > Anura > Dendrobatidae > Ranitomeya > Ranitomeya imitator. The sequence continues at coordinate 438,993,157 of NC_091285.1, forward strand.
CACCATAATATGCAAATAAAATGTTAAAAAAACAGACAATGTGATTTTCTGGATTTTTTTTTCTCAGTTTGTCTCCCATAGTTGAGGTCTACCTATGATGTAAATTACAGACGCCTCTCATCTTTTTAAGTGGTGGAACTTGCACTATTGCTGACTGACTAAATACTTTTTTGCCCCACTGTATATTTAACTCTGACACCCTCCTGGGTTTCACAAAAAGCATACTTTAAAACGGGGTCTCATGATGATGAGACAAGCATGACTGTTTCAAGAGGCAGTTCCATGGTGACGCTTCCCTTAACTGACATCCCCTCACTATGTGGGTGTACAGGGAGATACCTTTCTCTCAAGGAGAACAAAGAGCAGAGAAGGGACCTGCCTCTTGGACTAGTCATACTAGTCTCATCATCCCTGGCTGGCATTTTAAAGTATGTTTTCTTTAAAATGCTCTTGTGTTTCAGAGTGAAACATACATGGGTAGAATAACAAAGCAGGTCTCAGATTCATGCTTGTGGAAGTGATCTAGAGAAAAATATATGTACTTTTCTTGAATAATTTAGCAGATCTCTGATTCATGCTCCCATGGTTCTTGTTGCATGAATCCCATTAAAATTATGATAGGCTTTACTTATTACTCTTCAAATCACAGCTCATCATCTTCACTCTCAACCCTATCACATCCCACATTAATTCCCAATCTTACAACTCTGCTAAGCACAGTGCTGACAATCTTACCCTCTACTAGTGCACACTTTTATTGTGAAAAAAACCTCTGAGAAAAAAACCATCAAATAGGCACAAAACTTTGCTCATGTGAAAAATAAAATCATCCATAGTAAAAATAGTAAAAATTACAACTCAAAACATCAAATTAATTCTTCACCTTCTTTACTTAAGTATGCAACCCAACCTTAAGTATTCCTTTGCCAACCTTCTCTTTGAACTTTTTAACTCTCATGTTACTCCCCCATGCAGAATTCAAGTGCCCAACAGAAATCTGCTTTCTAAAATACAACAAAGACAAAATTTATCTTCCAAACATTCACTCTTTCTTAATATTTAAATTACTAAACATGGCAGTGAACTGGTGAAAATGTTGAGCAAGGAGTGATTGATAGCAATGGTAGAGGAGTTGAATGGTTTGGTTAAAATTAGGAAATTTTGTTCATGTTGAGGGTTAGAAACCTTGAGAGGAAAAAAGAGATAGCAGATTTCATATATCCATTTCGTTAAATATGCTCAGGTATATTAATCATATGCTTAATTAATCTTACATGTTACTCATTGAGAAAAGTACTTTTGTAATTTATAATTCTTGGTTAATGCCAAATCAAAATATCAACTCACCAATTCGGTCCAAGCGGTCTAATGCTACACTTTCAAATGCCCGTCTCATCATTGGATACTCCTCCAGAACCTCATTAAAGTGGTCTACACTCAATGAGTACAGTCGGCAATATGTGTCTGCTTTTACACTTGCAGTTCTCCTTCCTCGTGTCAGCAGGCAGATTTCTGAAAAATGAATTTTAAGACATATTAGTCTTATTAAAAACAACTGTCACTAAACTGACAGGACAACATTTTTTCTAAGTTTATACAAGCGATTTTCAGCGAAAGTGGTTCAATTCTTGTTTGCCTGAGTCTACCCCAGCAGGCTCTATTTTTGCACTAGTAGATGGTGAAGCAATACTCACTGATATTTCGCTCTATGCATTTCAAATTTAATATCAGAAAATATATTGATAAAACTGCAAAAATAAAGTAAAGTATCAATTGGCCATATGTACCTTCAGCATGAATAACATTTCTGCTACTGTGATTGAGAAATGTCTGTGCATTTAAAGAAGCACTCCTCCCATCAAAGTTTTTATCCTCTTAATATATTGCAGTCATCATATTTTATGGCACTGTGTACTTGCAATTGCTCATTTTGCCTTTCTACACAGATAATGCTTATCTTTTCTCTGTTCTACAGTTGTGCTCAAACGTTTACATACCCTGGCAGAATTGTTGCTTTCTTGGCCTTTTGTCAGAGAATATGAATGATAACACCAAAACCTTTTCTCCACTGATGGTTAGTGGTTGGGTGAAGCCATTTATTGTCAAACTACTGTGTTTTCTCTGTACATAGAAACAGGATGTCTCTAATCCCGGCATGAGTCATGCCCATTTTCAACTCTTTTCTTTTGGTGATATACTGTATATCTTTGCTATTCATTTTTCCCCATAAGTCTTACAAAAAGGTTAAAAAAAATGTGGTAAATGCAGTGTTCTTCCATTTCACGTGAAATCATTTTTAAATAAGTTTTTTTTTTTAATGAACAGGAAAACATACAGTACATGCAGTATTGTTACCACTCAAATTATTACAATATGCATACATACTTACGGCTTAGAAAGCTGTAAATTGCTTTCTTGTACAAATATTCAAATAATTTTTGCATTTTTTTTAGATATTTTTCATACGCTTATTGATGGGAAAAAAATGTCACTTCTTTTTAAGACTACAAAGGACCACTAAAATTAATTTTTAAATTTGTTCACCTTTTTGTAACAATTATTTTTATATATTGGGATTTTTGACAGGGGTAGTGGGGTTACTAACAGTGATTTAGATTGGCAGCGGCATTTTTTCCCCCTGATGTTTATTATTAATTTATTTCAGACATTGTGCCTCCATAACATCATAAAAGAACTTTGGTGGGCATTAAACATTGAAAAACTTTCTTATATTATCTGATTCACTTGTAACTGGGGGTGCTAACCGTATATTAGCTCCAGTTATAGTGCAATTTTAGCATAGCTGACTCTTTCTACTAAGACTCAGCAGCTGTTGCTCTTTCTCTACATCCTTTGATCACATTATCACTGGGTCCAGAGAAGGAAGCACTGTCAGCACTTCCTATACTGTATACTGTGTATGCAGTGATAGGGAAGGCAGAGACTGTAATAAACCCTCTTCTCTAGGGTAAGTCTGGCTGTGTCTGACAGCCAGTTCCCTGTTTTCGCACAATCTCATGCAGCTTCTATACTATACAGAGCCATGTTAGGACATCACATCAGAGTTTAATGCAAACTGCTTGGATGTTTAAATTCTATAGGTGTCTGAAAGTAGTTAAGTTCTATCATTTGAGTTTAGGAAATTTGGACACTCAGTAGGTGAGTCTAAAGCGCTGACACTAAGCCTGTGAGATCTTGGGTTTAAAAAAACCCTATCAAAAGGCATGATGATACTCTTTGTCTAGGGTGAGAGAATTGACTTGTGATTGGATCTCACAGCTGTAAAACCCTATAAAAGACTGAATGTGGGATATCAAATTGAGTGTGCATATGGTCAAAGGAAGAAATTACTTCATGTGAAAATGTGAGTAAAGTGAACCTGACAGCAGTTTTGGCCGATACGAGTTACGGCCATCACCTTTCAGGGCTTATATACAGTGGGTATGGAAAGTATTCATACCCCTTTACATTTTTCACTCTTTGTTTCATTGCAGCCATTTGATAAATTCAAAAAAAGTTCATTTTTTTTCTCATTAATGCATCCCATCTAAAAAAAAATCAGAAATGTAGTAATTTTTGCAAATTTATTAAAAAAGAAAAACTGAAATATCACATGTTCATAAGTATTCTGACCCTTTACTTAGTATTGAGCAGAAGCATCCTTTTGAGCTAGTACAGCCACAAGACTTCTTGGGAATGATGCATCAAGTTTTTCACACCAGGATTTGGGGATCCTCTGTTATTCTTCCTTGCTGAACCTCTCCAGCTCCGTCAGGTTGGATGGTGAACGTTGGTGGACAGCCATTTTGCGGTCTCTCCAGAGATGCTCAATTGGTTTAGGTCAGGGCTCTCACTGGGCCAGTCAAGAATGGTCATATAGTTGTTCTGAAGCCACTCCTTTGTTATTTTAGCTGTGTGCTTAGGCTCATTGTCTTGTTGGAAGGTGAACCATCGGTTCTGAGCACTCTGGAAGAGGTTTTCATCCAGGATATCTCTGTACTTGGCTGCATTCATGTTTTCTTCAATGACAACCAGTCATCCTGTCCTTGCAGCTGAAAAACACCCCCATAGCATGATGTTGTCACCACCATGTTTCACTGTTGGAATTCTATTGGGTAGGTGATGAGCAGTGCCTGGTTTTCTCCACACATACCGCTTAGAATTATGGCAAAAATGTCTATGTTCATCTCATCAGATCAGAAAATCAAATTTCTCATAGTCGCGGAGTCCTGCATATGTTTTTTTTAGCAAACTCTGAGGGCTTTCATATGTCTTGCACCGAGGAGAGGCTTCCGTCGGGCCATTCTGCCATAAAGGCCTGACTGGTGGAGGGCTGCAGGGATAGTTGACTTTGTAGAACTTTCTCCCATCTCCCTACTGCATCTGTGGAGCTCAGCCACAGTGATCTTGGGATTCTTCTTTACCTCTCTCACCAAGGCTCTTCTCCCACGATTGCTCAGTTTGGCTGGACGGCCAGGTCTAGGAAGACTTCTGGGGGTCCCAAACTTCTCCTATTTAAGGATTATGGAGGCCACTGTGCTCTTAGGAACCTTGAGTGCTGCAGAAATTCTGTTGTCACCTTGGCCAGATCTGTGCCTTGCCAAAATTCTTTCTCTGAGCTCCTTGGCCAGTTCCTTTGACCTCGTGATTCTCATTTGGTCTGACATGCACTTCGAGATGTGAGGTCTTATATAGACAGGTGTGTGTATTTCCAAATCAAGTCCTATCAGTTTTATTAAACACAGCTGGACTCAGGGCCATATTTGGCCTTCATGCTGCCCTAGGCACTTTTCGTGTTTGCGCCCCCTACTGAGTCTGTGCACACAACATCTTTTTAATGAAGATATACTCTGTAAAACGCTTTAAAAAACGCTTATTAAACACTAAAAGAATGAACGTCTGCACTTGCTGCGCACAGATTCAGTCTTTTGAGCGTATTTTTAACACCTTCAGCTTTTCAAAGTCATCTATAGGAATATGCCCCCTAATCCCCATTCTAAAGTGTCAGCCATCCCCAAATCCCCAGCCTCCTGGCAAATTTTAGCCTGGGGGCAAGCACATATCAGTGGCCCATGAGTAGCGGCCCATCGTTAAAAAGGTTGTCCGATCTTAAAGGGAACCTGTCACCTGAATTTGGCGGGACTGGTTTTGGGTCATATGGGCGGAGTTTTTGGGTGTTTGATTCACCCTTTCCTTACCTGCTGGCTGCATGCTGGCTGCAATATTGGATTGAAGTTCATTCTCTGTCCTCCGTAGTACACACCTGCGCAAAGTAATCTTACCTTGCACAGGCGTGTACTATGGAGGACAGAGAATGAACTTCAATACAATATTTCGGCCAGCATGCAGCCAGCAGGTAAGGAAAGGGTGAATCAAACACCCGAAAACTCCGCCCATATGACCCAAAACTAGTCCCGCCAAATTCAGGTGACAGGTTCCCTTTAAGCTACAAGTCTAAAGTTACTATATGTGAATCCATGTGCACTGTGCGCTGTGAGGATTCTCTGGTGCTGGTGGTGGGAGCAGGGCAGCAGGCAGTTATGTGATTAAGTATGTGATGTGTATATTACCAGCCACATTACAACTAAACTGTGTCTGGCCTTGCTCAATACAGGTGTATTAAGTGAGGCTGAGCAAGGCTAGTTGTATGCAAATCACATACCTGCAATTACACGCTCGGCGAATCACGACAGCACTGCGAGCAATGTGGGGATTCACAAGTCTGCAGTCACAGAGTGACTTGTAAATTAAAACTGGGCAACCCCTTTAACATGTTTACCTGCGGCTGCTTCATAGCCTATCTTCCTACTACTGCAATGCTTGTCTGAGAGCTGCTCAATGAAAAACCTGACAGTACTCGGATCAGCTCAGATGAGCATTTCTATTGATCAGACAAATCACATATTATACTCATGTATTATTATTTTTAAACTGGATACACATTTTCAGATATGTAGTAAAGCAAAGTATGTTATGCTTCTCATCATTAGCTAGGATTTTTTTTTTACAATGCTCTATACTGGTCACACCTTGACCTGCCTACAGAACCTCAGATATCACATATGGAACCATATAATTTTCAGTTTTAACATAGGCGTGAAGCACATTATGGTTTGCTACATGTGTACATGATCAGAACCAGTAGTAGAATGAAGTGACAGAGCCATCAGTAGATAAATGCAGCAATAGAACCACCATCAGTAGATAAATTCAGCACCAGAACCACCAACAAGTAGATGAATGCAGCGATAGAACCACCATCAGTAGATGAATGCAGTGATAGAACCACCGACAAGTAGATGAATGCAGCGACAGAACCCCATCAGTAGATGAATGCAGCACCAGAACCACCATCAGTACATAAACTCAGTGCCAGAACAACCGACAAGTAGGTAAATGCAGGGACAGAACTCCCATCAGAAAAATGCAGCGACAGAACCACCATCAGTAGATGAATGCAGTTGCAGAACCACCATCAGTAGATGAATGCAGCTACAGAACCACCATCAGTAGATGAATGCAGCTACAGAACCACCATCAGTAGATGAATGCAATGACAGAACCACCATCAGTAGATAAATGTAGGATCAGAACCACTATCAGTAGATGAATGCAGAGTCAGAACCACCATCAGTAGATGAATGCAGGGTCAGAACCACCATCAGTAGATGAATGCAGGGTCAGAACCACCATCAGTACATGAATACAGCATTAGAACCACAGTCAGTAAATTAATACAACATTAGAACCACCGTCAGTAGATGAATGCAGCACCACGCTTATTACGGTGGTCAATTTCAGGGTTAGATCAGCCCCATGATACACTTGTATGACATGAACATGTACCTCCCAGTATGTCCTTAACAATGGTAAGGAAATACTAGGAGTTGTTGTTAACTTCATCATCAGACTGTGGACTAGAGATGAGCGGTGTTCGAGTCGAACTGTATGGCAAATTCAAATTTGAGCTGTTTTGGGCGGTGTTCGAGTCGTTCGACGAACTCAAACAATTTGCTTAAAATTCGGCTGTTTGAGTTTCTGTTCGATCACTGTTCATTCACCAAAAGCCTAACTTGATTTGCACATTAAAACTGCTTATAATTGTTAATAGACTGTTTCAGTGTATAGTGGGCGGGGGATAGATCTGTGCTGAAATGATGCCAATCTCCATTTTTTTTTCTTTCTCACATTTACAGTGGGGTGGTGCAGTCTCTCAGCCTATCAGCAGTGCACACACACAGCAATGTGCATGTGATACACACAAGAAAGGGCATGTGTCATTGGCTGTATATGTCACATGTCCTTGCCCTATAAGAACCAGCCATTTGCCCCGTCGCCACCATTTCCTCAATGCTGCAGCTTAGTGTTAGACGGCACTGCTGCTGCTGTGGGCACTAAACAGTCTAAGAGTGTTTTTTTGGAGCGAATTTTCAGAGAGATAGGTTTAGGGAGTCGGGAGGAGTCGGGACTAGTTGTAATATCAGCCCTTTTCAGGGTAGGTTACAGCAGTTCATAGCACTGTTTGCCAGGCAGGTCTGTGCCAGTGCTGTGCAAGTGTTTGTCACAGCATTTGGTGTAATCTAGCTCAGTCAATCCTTTTCGGCTAGTAGCATTGTCTGATAGTCATCTGAGTAGCCGCCTGTGAAGCTAGCTACACCGCCTGTGTATCTCAATTTTTACTGCATCTAACCCAGTTAATAGTTTTGGGCCTAGGAGCAGTGTCTGCACGTCAGCAGAGTAGCCCGCCTGTGAAACTAACTATACCGCCTGTGTATCTCTATTTTTACTGCATCTAATCCAGTTAATAGTTTAGGGCCTAGGAGCAGTGTCTGCACGTCAGAAGAGTAGCCCGCCTGTGAAACTATACCACCTGTGTATCTAAATTTTTACTGCATCTAATCCAGTTAATAGTTTTGGGCCTAGGAGCAGTGTCTGCACGTCAGCAGAGTAGCCCACCTGTGAAACTAACTATACCGCCTGTGTATCTCTATTTTTACTGCATCTAATCCAGTTAATAGTTTTGGGCCTAGGAGCAGTGTCTGCACGTCAGAATAGTAGCCCGCCTGTGAAACTATACCGCCTGTGTATCTAAATTTTTACTGCATCTAATCCAGTTAATATTTTTGGGCCTAGGAGCAGTGTCTGCACGTCAGCAGAGTAGCCCAGCCCGCCTGTGAAACTAACTACACCGCCTGTGTATCTCAATTTTTACTGCATCTAATCCAGTTAATAGTTTTGGGCCTAGTACCACAGTTTGGTCACTCAGTTCTGCTCGGTTTTCATCCATCGGTTGTTGTTTACTCCAGCCTTTCTTGATTTTAGAAGGGCATAATATGCCTATATCTGTGTCTCCTCCTCCTTTTACTCCTCCACGTCTTTTCTTTTCGCATGACTATATGTAGTTGTGACTTTTCCATGTGTTTGTTGTGTCTTCTGAGCAGTTTGTCAGCTTTTGAACACCTTTTAAGGTGTTTTCTATGTGTTTTCTATGTGTTTGTATGTGTTTGTGTTTGCCTGCCATTGGTTTCAATGGGGTTCGACGGTGTTCGTCGAACATTCGACGAGCTGAACTGAACCCGAACACTAGGGAGATGGCTCAACACCACTGTGGACCATACAGGAACCTCACTACTTATGAGATGTACTAAGCCCTTTGGAGCTAAACTTTTCGGTTGTTGGCCGGTGTCCTGCAGCCCCTGTTTTGTGTGTTTTTTAAATGTTTTTAATATTTTTGTGTGGTTTACATATAGTGTAATAAAATTAGATATATTTTTTATGGCGATCCCTGCCTAAATTCATGATGGTCTATTCTCTCCTTTTCTCACGGTCAGTGTTAGGCAGCGCTTTGGACGCAGCACATGTCTGCTCCGTCCAAAGTGCTGCCGGCTTTTGAATGTATATGATTCCTAATGGGTTCATTGAACCGTACAGAATCACCGCATCCAATATATTGTACGGGTGATATTTATCTTGCGGAGACGGAGCGTCTCCGCAAATTTAATAGACATGCTGCATTCCATAAAGACGCGCCGCAGGGAAGCCTGAGGCGTCGTTGCATGCATATTGGAGATGGGATTTCATGAAATCCCATCCACTATGCTGTAACATCTGGCCGCTGCGTGTGTACGTAGCATCCAACCCGCAGCGAGTACTGAATGTGGGAACATACCCACATACTCTCATACACACACTCTTAGGGCTCATACTCACATGCAAGAAACTCAGACGGAGTCTCGCACATCAATACCCGGCACTGCCACCGGCACTCGGATTGGAGCGTTCAGCTGCATGTATTTCTAAGAAGCTGAATGCTCCAATCCGAGTGTCGGCAGCAGTGCTGGGTATTGACATGTGAGACTTGTCCGAGTTTTTTGCATGTGAGTATGAGCCCTTACACACTCACAAACACACTCATACACAGTCATATACACACACACACTCATATATACACACACACACACATATACACACACACTCATATACACACACACAATGCCGTGCAGCTGCCCTCGTGGACTACTAACACCATGGCCCATTCCCTATACACAACAAATTATAGATCTCTAATCTTCAGCAGCTCAGCTTCTGCTCCTCATCAGAGCACTGCTCACCATTTTTCACACCGGCCACTGCATCGCCGCCTCTTCTGCCCCACTCTGCGTTGCCAGCAGCAGTGGGATGAGGTCGCAACATGATGACCTCATCACTCTGCTGCACGCTAGGCAGTGGCGCGGGAACAACCGCGATGCTCTGCTCTGTGCCGGATATCATGCATTCAAATGTATTCGCATCTCAAAGAGGTGAATACATGTGGATGCATCATGCAAGATCAGGAAGGAGTCTGACAGCCAGGCCACAAATTAAGTTTTGGTGGCCACAATCAAAAGTACAGTGCCAGTCCTTTGGTGGCCCTGAACAGCTGCCTGGGGACCGGCCCAGGGGGAAAATGCATCCCTGCCACCCGGCCCAGCCCACCACTGCCAGCCTCCCTTGTTCCCCAGTATACAACAGCTCCAGCTTCCCCTATCACCAGTATATAGCAGCACCAACCTCCCCTGTTCCCCAGTATATAACAGCTCCAGCCTCCCCTGTTCACCAGTATACAGCATCAGACTCCCCTGTCACCAGTATATAGCACCAGACTCCCCTGTCACCAGTATATAGCACCAGACTCCCCTGTTCCCCAGTATACAACAGCACCAGCCTCGAAGTGAATATGGAGGGGCGCTCCTGACTCCAACCCTCCCCCCTCCAAAAAGACAACAGATTTCATGGGTTGTCTAATGGAGGGGAGGTTAAAAAAAAGTTCTTCTCTGTCTTGGTGCCGCCCCTGCAGCCTGGCGCCCCTAGGCATGTGCCCTCCAGTGCCTAGTGGCAAATACGGCCCTGGCTGGACTCCAATGAAGGAATAGAACCATCTCAATGAGGATCACAAGGAAATGGACAACATGTGCCTTAAATATGAGTGTCTGACCAAAGGGTCTGAATACTTATGACCATGTGATATTTCAGTTTTGTTTTGTTTTTAATTAAATTTGCAAAAATTACTACATTTCTGATTTTTTTTCAGTCAAGATGGGGAGCAAAATGTACATTAATGAGAAATAAATAAACTTTTTTGTATTTACCAAATAGCAGCAATGAAACAAAGAGTGAAAACTTTAAAGGGGTCTGAATACTTTCCGTACCCACTGTACAGCATTCTGTAATGCTGTATATCTGCCCCCAACCCGACCTGCAAGAGAAGAAAAATAACTTTTATTATACTCACCTGCGGGGCGGTCCGGTCCAAGGGGTGTCACTCTTCTTTGTTCAGTGCCTCCCATCTTCTTGCTATGCCTTCCTCCTGCTTGCTTCGTGTGGATGACACATCCCTGCATCTCCACACAGTCTCCTCGGCACCATGCTCCTGCACAGGTGTACTTCTCTGCCCTGTTGAGGGCAGAGCAAAGTACTGCAGTGCGCAGGTGCCTGGGCTCTTTGACCTTTTCCAGCACCTGCGCACTGCAGTACTTTGCTATGGATGGCTGATGCAAATATTAAAGAAAGGTTAAAAGGTGGATCCAGGCATCTACCATTCAGTAAGTCTGACATCAGTAATGTGCAAAGATTTTGAGATCATTATAAGAGACCTGCAGAAATATATTGCAGAGAATGATATAATAACTAGAGGTGAGCGAACATGCTTGATGATACTTGGATATCACTCGAGTATCTGGGTGCTCAGATGTGCTCTGCCCTCAGTGACCATTAGCCGCTGCTTGAATTTAAAAATCAAATCCTTGCCCCATATGTTTGGCAGCTGTTGGCAGGGATTGCCTGTGAGTCACTGTAATGCCATCGCCCTCTTGATAGTGGCATTACTGTGATTGGCTGGCCGTATGACTTCATCAGGGGTTATAAAAGGACCCGCGCTGCTACTCTCGGCACACTGACACCATTGCACAGCTCATGGATAGTTCGTAATGGTTGGAGAAAGTGCTTCTCCAGGACTGTGTGTGCACAGTTTAATGAATCAGAGTCCTCTAGTGTTCATACTGATGCTGAACCATCATACTAACATTCCTTCTAAGGGCTAATCTTGTGCTTTGCTGATTGTATCAGTAACATTCTGCATTTAGCCTAGGGAGGGACAAAATTGACTATATTGTCATCCATAGAGTATGGCTTTGTCGTACATTTCGGTGTTATGTAACACTTCCAAAAAGCATTGAAAAATGTTTCTGCATTTAATTACTTATCCATAGAGTATTATGTGCTTTGCAGTACATTTCGGTATTATATAACACTTCAAAAAAGTGTTGACATTTTTTTGGGGATTCAGTTACTCACCCATAGAGTATTACGTGCTTTGTGGTACATTTTGGTGTTATATAACACTTCAAAAAAGTGTTGACATTTTTTTGGGGATTCAATTAGTCATCCATAGAGAATAACGTGCTTATTGGATGACAAAGATTGCAGTATCACACGACACTTCTGAAGGAGACACCGGAGGAATATCGGAGCCAGACTAAGCTGGCATGACAGCGGAGGTGGCAGGAGCCTGTGGTCCTGAACCGGCCACTTTTATGGAACCAGCAAGCCCGAACCCAAGCCGCAGCCTTCACTGCTGGGGTTCTTGCCGACTGCAAATAGGAGAGCCAGGGTCCAGAAACTAATGAGCGTACTGCAGAGCTTAGGGTGGTCAGAAGAAATAAGGAGGCAAACCAGGACCAGGGCTGGAGAAATGCTAGCGGGCTCGCTGTACGCAAGGTGCCGAGAGGTGGCCTCCCCTGGGAAGGTCATCACGTATGAACGACAGTGGAGATGGGGTCCATAGAAGAATTTGGGATCCTTCATCACATCCTGTTCAACCAACGGGCAGTAGAGACGGAACACTTGCTTTGAAGACTATTGTGATATATACTGTAGAACTTGTTTTGTGTGATATTTCAATGTTTAGAAATAAAAAACAAAATTGGCCTGCTACAGGTGTACAAATTTGGTTGTTCAAAATTTGACTGCTGTCATACATACCGTATAATCTGCTTTGTGTGAAATTTTGTTGGTTTGAAATAAAAAGCAAAATTGACCTGCTACAGGTGTACAAAGGTGGTTGTCCCAAAATTGAATATTGTCTTACATACTGCATAACTTGCTTTGTGTGAAATTTTGTTGGCTTCAAATAAAAACCAAAAATGGCCTAATCCAGGTGTACAAAATTGGTCCCTCGATTCTCGGTCCCCAGCAGCCACTAATTCTCCCGGTGTGGTGTCCCTGCCTTGTACCAGCACGTGTCCAGGAATATCACCCGTGTCCTTCCAAACATGGATACTGAGATTGTTCACATAACAAGTGATACAGTGACAAGCGCTTGTGGCCGGGGATGCTACATTTCCTTGACGACACACTGGGTGAACATAGTGAAGGCCGAAGCCGAGTTCCACCGTGGCATGGCAAAAGTGCTACAGATGCTGATGATTGTTTGCCCTACTTCTATCAGGGTTTCTACCATTCCCTACACCAGTTCCTGCCCCCCACCTTATCCTCCATCTACTATGTGGTATCTCAGTGAACGTTGTCTAGATCAGCTGGGAGCGAAGCGGCAACAGGCTCTGCTGAAGGTAATGTGTCTGGGAGACAAACCACAATCAGCCACAGAGTTATTGAAAGGAATAACAGAGCAGACAGATCTGTGCCTCCAGTCAGGCATGGTTGTGTGTGGCTATAACCTGGTGGCGGCTGTGGAGCTTGGCAAGCTCACACACCTGCCATGCTTGGCCCATGTGCTCAATTTGGTAGTTCAGCGGTTTCTGAAAATTACCCAGATATGACAGAGCATCTGGTCAAGGTATGCCGTAGTATGCAGTAGCGCATGCAAGTGCCAGATAACTGACTGGTGTGCGATATCACCTAGTGCTGGAACTCCACACTGCACATGCAGGCAAGTCTTTGTGAGCAGCAGAGGCCAGTTGTGGAATACCAGCTCCAACACGCCCGTCGGTATTCTGGTCAGCCTCCACACATAACAACTGAAGAGTGGGCATGGATGCCTGACATTTTTGCAGTTCTCCAACACTTTGAGGGCTCCACAAAGATGGTGAGCGATGATGACACAATATTCCACATAATGATCCCATTTCTGCGCCTACTTAAAAAGTTGCTGCTGACAATTAACATCTTAGTGACAGAGTCAATTTTGTACTTAACCCCTTACCGGCATCGGACGTACTATACCGTCCGATGCCGGCTCCCCTGCTTTGATGCAGGGCTCCGCGGTGAGCCCGCACCAAAGCCGGGACATGTCAGTTGTTTTGAACAGCTGACATGTGCCCGTAATAGGCGCGGGCAGAATCGCGATCTGCCCGCACCTATTAACTAGTTAAATACCGCTGTCAAACGCAGACAGCGGCATTTAACTACCGCTTCTGGCCGGGCGGCCGGAAATGACGTCATCGCCGACCCCCGTCACATGATCGGGGGTCGGCGATGCTTGTATATTGTAACCATAGAGGTCCTTGAGACCAAAAAATAAGCCCTCAACCGACCCCAGATGATGAAAAATGGAGACGCTACGAGTATCGGAAAATGGCGCAATTTTTTTTTTTTTTTTTTTTTTTTAGCAAAGTTTGGAATTTTTTTTCACCACTTAGATAAAAAATAACCTAGTCATGTTTGGTGTCTATGAACTCGTAATGACCTGGAGAATCATAATGGCAGGTCATTTTTAGCATTTAGTGAACCTAGCAAAAAAGCCAAACAAAAAACCAATGTGGGATTGCACTTTTTTTGCAATTTCACCGCACTTGGAATTTTTTTCCCGTTTTCTAGTACACGACATGCTAAAACCAATGATGTCGTTCAAAAGTACAACTCGTCCCGCAAAAAATAAGCCCTCACATGGCCAAATTGACGGAAAAATAAAAAAGTTATGGCTCTGGGAAGGAGGGGAGCGAAAAACGAACACTGAAAAACGAAAAATCCCCCGGTCATGAAGGGGTTAATAACAAAACCAATTTTTTACAATTCTGACCACTGTCATTTTATGACGTTATAACTCTGGAACGCTTCAATGGTTCCCAATGATTCTGAGAATGTTTTTTCATGACATATTGTATTTCATGTTAATGGTAAAATTTCTTCAATATTGTGTTTATTTACGAAAAAAAAAATGAAATTTGGCAAAAAATTTGAAAATTTAGCAATTTTTAAACTTTTAATTTTTGTGCCCTTAAATCAGAGAATCATATCGTACAAAATAGTTAATAAATAACATTTTCCACATGTCTACTTTACATCACAACAATTTTGGAAACATATTTTTTTTGTTAGGACGTTATAAGGGTTAAAAGTTGACCAGCGATTTCTCATTTTTCCAATAAAATTTACTAAACCATTTTTTTAGGGACCACCTCACATTTGAAGTGAGTTTGGGGGGTCAATATGACAGAAAATACCCAAAAGTGACACCATTCTAAAAACTGCACCCCTCGAGGTGCTCAAAATCACATTCAAGAAGTTTATTAACCCTTCAGGTGCTTCACGAGAACTAAAACAATGTGGAAGGAAAAAATGAACATTTTACTTTTTTTCACAAAAAATTTAATTTGGACCCAATCTTTTTTATTTTCTCAAGGGTAGCAAGAGAAAATGGACCACAAAATTTGTTGTGCAGTTTCTCCACTGTTTGGGCGCATGGCAGGGATCAGAAGGGAGGGAGCACCGTTTGACTTTTTGAACGCAAAATTGTCTGGAATCAATGGCCATGTCACGTTTGGAGACCCTCTGATGCACCTAAACAGAGGAAACCCCACAATTCTAACTCCAACCCTAACACATCCCTACCTCTGACCCTAATCCCAAGCCTAACCCTAACCCCAACTCCAACACCACCCTAACCCCAACACCCCAACCATAACCGGAACACAACCGTAACCCCAACACAACCTTATCCCCAACACCACAGCCGTAACCCCCAGACCACAGCCATAACCCCAACATCACAACCGTAACCCCAACACAACACGAACCGTAGCCCCAACCCTAACCCTAGCACCAACCCTAACCCTAGCCCCAACCTTAGCTCTAACACCAACTCTAACCCTAGCCCCAACCCTAGCCCTAATGAAAAATGGAAATAAAGCAAAAAAAAATGTTGTTATTTTTACCTAAGGGGGTGATAAAGGGAGGTTTGATTTACTATTTTTTTTTTTCATTTTAATCACTGTGATAGGGTCTATCACAGTGATCAAAATGAACCAATAGGAAGAATCTCCTATTGTTACTGGGTGCCGGCCGGCAGATCTTGACGCATGCGCCAGCCATTCTCATACCGGAAGAGACTGAGGGCTGGGGGACAATGGAGGTACTGGAGTGGGGCTCGGGGGACCCCATTTCTCTCTCCTCTGGTATGATAGATCGTACCAGAGTAGAGAGAAATAAATGGGAAATCAGACTTTTTTGTGATTGTCGTTATTCACTGTTATTTGCAACACTGGGGGATGGTAAAAACCGACCCAAATCATGTTCACCCCGGTAGCCGAGCCCCCGCAGATTTTCCGACGCTGGGGGACGCTATACCCTTATTTCTCAGCACTGTTGAAAAGCGGCACTGAAGAATAAGTACCCTTAACTGCCGCCATTAAAAGGCATATCGGCGGTAGTTAAGGGGTTAAACAAGAAGTTTTGAATGCAGACTAGGTGTAGATGGAGAAAAACATGACACGGAGATACTACCCAGCCCAGCCTCATCTCATCTACTGAAGTGGATTGGGTTACGATGAGGAGTTGAAGGCCTAGGAGGAGAAACAGGAGCAGGCAGACTAGCGCAACAGAGGCTTGTACCCACACAATCTTCATCCCGTCTTTCCTTTGTGAATGGGCTGAGGAGAGGAGGGGAATGAGGGGGAAGAGGTAGAGGATGAGAAGGAGATGGAGAATACTTTTCAAAAGAGATGGAGAATAGTCATCATGGTGTAAACAGGGAAGTGTTGACTGTAGGGACCTTGGCATATAAGGCAGATTTTATGTACTGCTGCTTTTCCTATGACTATCACGTTGCATTCATCTTGGCCAAAAAAGAGTACTGGTTGTTCCCCCTGCTAGATCCACGCTACAAGGAGAACCTTGCATCTCTCCTTCCTGATGCGGAGAGGTCTACTAAAATGGTGCTATAGTAGAAGGCCATTGTGAAAAATATGTTGAAAATAATCCCATCAGACAATGCTAGCGGAAAGGGGCAAGCTTCCTTGCCCAACCAAGGAGGGGCGAGGGAGACACACACTAAATACAGCAGAGGCAGGGGTACACTGTCAAAGGCCTGTGCTAATTTCATGACATCATCTCAACATCCAGGCCCCAATAACTGGGTATTTTTGACAAGAAGGGAAAAGTTTTTAAAGATGGTCAAGCAATACCTGGCTGATAAAACCAGTATACTCCCTAATTCCTCTGTAGCCTTCAGCTATTGGGTCTTAAAGATGGACACCTGACATGAGTTGTCCCTCTGTGCCTTGGAGGTGTTGTGCTACCCTACCGCTAGCATCTTGTCTGAGTGGGTTTTTAGTGTCGCCGGGGGTGTGTGGGTTTGGAGTGGTCATATCGGACAAGTGTTTTCACCTGTCAACAGAAAGTGTTGACAGGCTCACTCTGATAAAAATGAACAAAGCTTGGATTAGACCCAACTTTTCCACACCCTAAGATGACAGCAGCACATAAAGTGTTTTTAATCTTCAGAATTTGAATGAGGCCTACCAGTTATTGTTTTCAAGGGTCTTCAGATGATTGAATAACCCTAGTTATATTTTTTTTCCTGGCATTGCACTTTGTGCAAAGCCTTTATGAGTGTAGGAGTACATCAACTACACTTTCAAAATATTTTAATGAGGCCCACAAGTTGTTGCCATCAAGGGTCTATGGATGTCTGTATTACCCTCCTTATTTTTCATGGCTTTGCACTGTGTGCAGAGCCTTTATGAGTGTAGACGTGCCACAACTACACTTTCTTATTTCTTTTGAGGTACTATATGATGTACTACAGTGGGTGCTTTTGAGGGTCTATGGGTCTACCCTGCTTGTAATTTTTGTCAGGCTTTGACAGGCTAAGAGTGTAGAAGCACCACAACTACACTTTGTTCACAATATTTGAATAACGTACTACAGTTAGTGCCTTCAAGGGTGTATGGTTGACCCTGCTTATAATTATTGAAAGGCTTTCCACTTGTGCATAGCTTTTATTATTATTATTATTATTTATTATAGCACCATTTATTCCATTTCACTTTACATGTGAAAAGGGGTATACATAATCAAAAACAAGTACAATAATCTTAAGCAATACAACTAACAACTGGTACAGGAGGAGAGAGGACCCTGCCTGTGAGGGCTCATAATCTACAAGGGATGGGTGAGGATACAATAGGCGAGGGCAGAGCTGCTTGTGCAGCAATTTGGTGGATCAGTGGCTACTGCAGGTTGTAGGCTTGTCGGAAGAGGTAGGTCTTCAGGTTCCTTTTGAAGGTTTCCATGGTAGGCGAGAGTGATATGTTGGGGTAGAGAGTTCCAGAGTAAGGGGGATGCGTGGGAGAAAGCGTGTATGTGATTGTGGGAAGAGGAGATAAGAGGGGAGTAGTCAGGGCTGGCGTCAGCACCCGGCGCACCCGGGCAATTGCCGGCGGCCCTGAGCAGGAGGGGGGCCCATGTCCATTTTGACAAGTGTGTGACCAACTTTTTACTATTGATGCTGCTTATGCAGCATCAATATTAAAAAGATATGTTAAAAATAATAAAAAATAAAAAATCGTGCTATACTCACCTTCCGGTGGCCCCCGCAGCCTTCCCGATGCTCGTGATGCAGCCAGTGTTCCCAGTAATGCCTTGTGAAATGACCCAATGACGTAGCAGTCTCGTGAGACCGCTAAGTCATCACAGGTCATTGTCTCGCAAGGCCTTACTGGGAACGGGAGCTGCCGGGAGCATCGCTAAGGCCTGGGATGGATCCGGGGGCCGCCAGAAGGTGTGTATATAACTATTTTTTAGTTTCATTCTTTTTTTAACAGAGTTATGGTGCCCACACTGCTATATACTACGTGGCTGTGTTATATACTATGTGGGCTGTGCTATATACTAGATGGGCTCAGCTGTGCTATATAGTATGTGGGCTGTGTTTTATACTACGTGTGCTCTGTTATATACTAAGTGGCTGTGCTATATGCTATGTGGCTGTGCTATATGCTAAGTGGCTGTGCTATTTACTATGTGGGCTGTGTTATATACTATGTGGCTGTGTTATATACTACGTGGCTGTGCTATATACTACATGGGCTGTGTTATATACTATGTGGGCAGTGTTATATGCTATTTGGCTGTGCTATATACTACATGGGCTGTGTTATATGCTACGTGGCTGTGCTATATACTACGTGGCTGTGCTATACACTACGTGGCTGTGCTATATACTACGTGGGCTGTGTTATATACCATGTGGGCTGTGTTATATGCTATGAGGCTGTGCTATGTTCTACATGGTTGTGTTATATACTATGTGGCTGTGTTATATACTATGTGGGCTGTGTTATATGCTACACATTTTCCACTTTTACAAATATTCTATGTTAATTCTTTTTAATATTTACTTTAAAACGTTTTCCATAAAAAAATTGTCATATTCAATGTATGCAGTTTTTATTTGCAGCTAGTTTAGCTAACAATAAAATGCCTACTGGTAACTGAGGAAGAGGGAGTAGGTCACAAAAATTGACATATAAGGGGTTGACTTATATAAAGCCCCTCTGCTGTATGGTGTTGTAGAATCTACAATAGCTGTCACTCATGTAAGAAGTGAAATCTGGCATTGTACTATACCTATATTTCTCTGCTGTATCTGTGCATCATGAATCGTGATATGTGTTAAAGGAGGGGTCCCACTGAGACTCTTTCACCTGGGGCCCTCAAAAACCTGGAGCTGGCCCTGGGAGTAGTGAAGGAGATCTTGTGAGGATCGGAGGTTGCATGCAGGTAAGTACCGGGAGACAAGGTCACAGATGTATGGAGGAGACAGGTTGTGGATGGCTTTGTATGCCACGGTTAGGGTTTTGAACTGGAGTCTCTGAGTAAGGGGGAGCCAGTGAAGAGATTGACAGAGAGGAGAAGCCAGGGAATAGCAGGGGGACAGGTGGATTAGCCGGGCAGCAGAGTTTCGGATATATTGGAGGGCCGTGAGAGTGTTAGAAGGGAGGTCACAGAGCAGGAGGTTGCAGTAGTCAAGGCAGGAAATAATGTGGGCATGCACTAGAGTTTTTGCAGATTCTAGGTTGAAGAATGTAAGGATCCAGGAAATATTTTTGAGTTGAAGACGGCAGGAAGTGGAAAGGGCTTGGATATGTGATTTGAAGGAGAGATCAGAGTCAATGATTACCCAGAGGCAGCGAGCTTGTTGGACTGGGGAGAGTGAGCAGCCATTTGCTTTAATGGATACGTCTGTTGGGGGAGTCGAGTGAGATGGGGGAAAGATGATGAATTCTGTTTTGTCCAAGTTTTAGAAATCTAGAGGAGAAGGATGAAATAGGGGTCAGACATTCTGAGATTTTGGTTAGTAGGGATGTGATATCTGGTCCAGAGTGGTAGATCTGTGCATCATCAGCGTAGATGTGATACTCCAAGCCGTGAAATTCTACAGTATGAGCTGTCCCAAGCTGAAGGTGTAAATGGAAAAGAGCGGGGGCTCAAGACTGAACCTTGCGGGACTTCGACAGATAGGGGGTGAGGTGAGGAGATGGTGTGTGAGTGGGAGACACTGAATGTCCGGACTGTTAGGTATGATGTGATCCAAGATAGGTCCAAAGTCTGTGATGCCAAGAGATGAGAGTGTCTGTAGTAATAGGGAGAGGTCCACTGTGTCAAAGGCAGAGGACAGGTCCAGGAGGAGGTGGACAGAGTAGTTCCACTTGGCTTTGGTAGTCAGTAGGTCATTGGTGACTTTTGTTAGGGCAGTTTCAGTGGAGTGCCAAGGTTGGAAGCCAGATTGTAAGCGGTCGAAGAGGGAGCAAGAAGAGAGGTTGGAAGACAGTTCGAGGTGGACATGTTCCAGTAGTTTTGATATGGGGCAATAGCTAGATACAGAGGATGGGTCAAGCGGGTGCTTTTTGAGGATGGGTGTGATTGGGGCATGTTTGAAGCATGAGTGGAAAACACCAGTTGTAAGTGATAGGTTGAAGAGGTGGGTTAGGGTTGGGATGAAGACTGTGGTGAGGTTTGCAATGAATTGGGATGGGATCGGGTCAAGTGCACAGGTGATGAGATATGATCTCGAGAGTAGGGCGGAAAGTTGGTCTGCTGTAATGGTGGAGAAGCTGTTTTTGGAGGAGGGCTGAGTAATTAAGAGGAGGGACTCTGGAGGTCATAGGCCAAAGCTTTCTCTGATGTTATCAATCTTCTGTTTGAAGAATGAGGCAAAGTCTTCAGCTGAGATAAGTGGAAAGGGAGGAGGTACTGGGGCATGGAGGAGAGAATTGAAGGTGTTGAATAGCTGTTTAGGGTTGTGAGACAGGGAGGATATGAGAGATGAGAGGTAGGTTTGTTTTGCGGTGGTGAGTGTGGCCTTGAAAGTAGTGAGGGACTGTTTG
The DNA here is from genome assembly GCF_032444005.1 of Ranitomeya imitator. NCBI lineage: Eukaryota > Metazoa > Chordata > Amphibia > Anura > Dendrobatidae > Ranitomeya > Ranitomeya imitator. Next base: position 439,014,261 of record NC_091285.1, read on the forward strand.
AAGGCGATGATGTCCTCGTTGGAGTGTGATCTTTTCTATCTCCGCTCAGCAACCCTGGAAGCCCGCCTCAGTTCTTTGGTCAGACTGGTGTGCCAGGGTTGTCTGTTGATTTTGCGAGCTTTGTTATATGTGAAAGGGGCGACCGATTCAAGAGCTGCAGCTCTTGTGGTGTTATATAAAGCGACAGCGGCATCCACATTGTGTAGGGAATTTATGTCTGTAAGAGGGAGAAGGAATTCAAAGAGTGAGTGTAGATCGAGGTGTTTGAGATTTCTGTCAGGGTGTGCAAGTTTGTGGGGTGGGGATTGTGGATCTGAACAGGAAAGGGAAGACAATGTGAGTAGGTTGTGGTCTGAAAGAGGTAGTTAGAGAGGTTAGAGAGGTAGCAGTGGTGGGTAAAGATGAGGTCCATCTTTGTGAGTTGCTGCAGAAGACCATTGAGCGAGGCCGAAGGAGGAAGTGAGAGATAGCAGTTTAGTGACAGCTGAGTGGGATGTGTCAATGGGTATGTTGAAGTCATCCATGATGATAGTTGGGATGTCAGTAGAGAGGAAATGAAGCAGCCAGGTGGCAAACTGGTCAAAGAAGGTGGTGGCTGTCCCTGGGGGGTGGTAAAAATGACATCCAGTTGGAGGTTGGTGGGGGAGTCGATGCGCACAGATTGCACCTCAAAGGAAGGGAGTGTAACAGAGGGTGAAAGTGGGATGTGGGTAAAGGAGCAGTTATCTGACAGGAGAAAATCAACTCCACCGCCATGCTTGCTGCTGGGGCAGGGTGTGTGGAAAAAGTGGAATCCATCATACGAAAGTGCAACTCGAGAGGCTGTGTCAGAAGGGGTGAGCCAGGTTTCGTTTATAGCAAGGAAGGAAAGTTTGTTAGTAATGAAAAGATTATGGATGTAGGAAAATTTGTTGCAGACAGAGTGAGCGCTCCATAGAGCTCCTTTTAGTGGGACTGATGAAGCGGGGGCTGGGCGAATGGGTTTAAGGTTAGAGAGGGTACGGAAATTTGTGATAGGTTGTGGATGGGAGGTAGAAATGATTGTGGGAATGTGGTGAGGATGGCCAGGATTTGGAGAGGAGCAGAGAAAGTGATAGCAGGTGGGAGCAGGAGAGGGCATGAGAGGGCTGTCTGTGTTTGGAGACTGAGGATTGTATGTTGAGGAAAAGTTATGAGGAAGAGGTGAGATGGATCGGGAGGATGGAGGGAGAGATAACCAGTTCCTTACTTGGTGTAGGAATTAGAGGGGTTAGTAGAAAGTGAGTGATTATACGGGTGAGAGTGAAAACAAACAGAAACATTGTTTACAGTGACTATCCAGTTACCTTCAGTTCCCTTATGGTTCAATTCTGGATTAATTTCTGGAATTTATGAGTCTAATAGTACCACTACAAAACAATTTGAGCAGAATGTGCATGAGACCCTCCTTTATCTCTTATACAGGGTGTATCTGAATCCCTCTTCCATCATATTTTAGCAATTCTTGCTTCCTTCTTAAATTACATTGAAATTTCCAATGTTTTAATAAAATTTCCAATTTTGGTTTACTTAAATTATTGTTTTTTTATATGCTTTTAAAAGTTTGCCTTATATTCAAGTTATTATACAAGAAAGAATGTTTCTTAAATTTTTTTTCCTGTAAACTCCAATTTCTCGTCAATTTTAAATGTTTTATTGTCAGTCCTTAAAGTGGAGTAAAAGTGTGACATCATTGCTCTCAGCAGCGATCTGGGAGTCAGAGATACTTCCAGGGGGTTTCTCCATGCTCTTCTCCTTCCATTAAGCACTTTTTTTCATCGATTTCAACATTCTCACTGCCCCCAAGACTTCCTTGTAGGGTCTGCTAGAAAAATGCTTGGATTTTCCATTGACTCCCATTATACAAGCATCCAATCATTAGGAAATGCTCGGTTCGCGTAACGAGCATTTTAGTGCTCACGCATGTCTAATAATAACAACCAGCACGGATTCATGAAGAATAAGCCGTGTCTCACCAACATGTTGGGTTTCTATGTATGGCAATACAGGAAAGATATATATCTTGGTACCGTGTTAGCCAGTGGATAGGAAAATATTTAGAATTAAAATATTTCCTCAGGCGCAGTCTCCTGAAAAAATGTTCCATATCACTGCAGAGTTCAGTTTTATCCTGGGCCTTAGTAGGACAAAATGAGAGTCCTTTAGAAAGCAGGGTCAGCTCCACTTTGTTGGGTTTATAATCTGAGAGGTTAATGACACAGATTCTTTTGTGTCTGGAATGGAGTGGTTGTCGAGGTTGTCAGGTTTTGGCTTTGTTTTGTATCTCTTTGTATAGAGTCCTGAATTGAGGCGCAATCTGTGTAGTTTCTTTTCCTTGTTATCAATCAGAAAGGTCCGTAGTTTGTTGTAGTATTGTTGTAATTTTTGCTCTGTGCCTTCTGCAAGTGTTTTCCTCAGAGTTTCAAATTGCCCTTGGACTTTACTCTTTATGCTGTAGCAGACATGCAAAAGGTGATCCTTAATCTCTCAGAAGTCCCGTGACAAAGTTTTTGTGCATAATGGGTATTGTAGGTATGAAGATCTGGATTTGTAATCCAGAGTCCTTTGGCAATTAGATTCTGCTTTTTGCATGTAGATAGGGAAAAAATGTCGCTGTCCATTTGTGCACGTTTCTTCAGAAGTGGTTTTAGTTCCATAAATATGCGATACATTCTGGTATCCTCCATTTTGATACAGGAAAGATATATATCTTGGTACCGTGTTAGCCAGTGGATAATGGCATTTCTGCTTCACGTCACCTGTCTTATCTATGGCATTTTTGTGTGCTGTGTTGTGCATAAATATGTGATTCTTCAGAATTTCTTTTAGTCTATGCCTGATGAAGGGACCTGAGTAGTCTCGAAAGCTTGCAATTTGTTACCATCTTTTCAGGTAGCCATTAAAAGGTATAAACCACTGAGGACTCTCAATTCTAAATATTTTTATGTATGGCAAAACGATCTGGATAAGATGTCTGAGTGGGCAAACACTTGGAAAATGAGGTTCAATGTTAATAAATGTAGAGTAATGCACCAAGGACGTGGTAATCCTATAGCTGCACATACATTAAATGGGAGTATATTAGGGACTATCGAACAGGAGAAGGACTTGGGTCAGGGGCGGACATACCGCAGGTGCAGCCGATGCAACCGCATCGGGGTGTACTGCCCATAGCGGCTGCTGATCCCACTTGGAGAACAGGAACACTAGAACAGGTGCAGGCATCAGGCAGGACTGGCAGAAGAGCACGGCTGAAACTCAGATGAGTAGGCTGGCACAGCTGAGACACAGGACTGGCAGAGACACGGCAGAGAACACAGGGCTGGCAGGCATGGCAGAGAATACAGGGCTGGCAGGCACACAGGTCTGGCAGAAACAGCAAGAACACAGGACTGGTTGGTGTGGTGTATGAAAGAACAGGTAGGGACCTGTTCACACAGGAGGTGCAGGTATGGATATGTAGTATGAAGAAACAGGTAGGGACCTGTTCACACAGGAGATGCAGGTACTGAAACAAGCCAGAAGGAAAGGAGAATGAAGGAATAGGTTGGGACCTGTTCACACAGGAAGAGAAGTGCAAGGCTGCAGATAGGAGCGGAAGAGCAGCAAGAGATAGCGTAGCGAGAAAAGCTAAGCAGAGCAGAACCACAAGGAATATGGAGAGGAGCTGCAGCAAGAGATTTCTGCAGCAGCAAAGCAGAGCAGAACCGCAAGGAATGCGGAGAGGAGCTGCAGCAAGAGATTACTGCAGCAGCAAAGCAGAGCAGAGTAGAACAGAGCAGAACCGCAGATGTGCGGAGCAGAGGCAAAGCTACAAAGGTACAGATCAGGCAGAGCCGAAAGAGTGTGGAGCATAAGCAGACTGAGAACACAAGGAAAGACACAGCAAGGAAGGAAGCCACAGACAAGGAGACAGAGATAGGAATAAGTTAAGACAAGGTAATGGAACAAGACAAGGGACAAGAACAAAGACACAGGGACCTGGATATTCTGCCTACTGGAGGGTGGACAACAAGATCAAGGCAAGATCCCAGCAAAAGACCACTAGAGAGGGAGTAACACAGAGCAAGGCCTGGCAAACTCAGAAGCTAAACACAAACTGAGCTAACACATTGCACAGGCCCAGTCCACTGGGTGGAGCTGCACTAAATACTGGAGGCCTCTTGGTAATTGGTCAGGAACAGATTAGACAGGTGCATCTGATTCCTATAAGAACCAGAGAGTTCATGCGCCGCCCCCCTATACACACAGCCAGGAAGCATGCAGAGGGCAGAGGCACAGAATATGGAGTTGGCAAGAAACAGAAACCACATCATGGCTTGGAGCAGTGGGTAAGATAGTGTGAGAGATTAGAGGCCATGCCGTGATGCCAGCAGAGTTGTTACAGTACCCCCTCCTTTACGGCCTCTCTTCTTCAAGCCAACCAGAATAACTTGTATAAGAAGGATAGGAGCACACATAATCAGAGCCATCACAACATTCCTCTGGTAGAATGAGGTAGATGAGACATTAGAGAACTCAGGTTGCCCAGTCTCTTTGAGTCCAGTAAGATCAGCTTCCCACACAGAAGATACAAGGGACAGGACGTCTTTCACCTGGTTGACTGAAAGCAGGGACTTGGAAGCTTCTGATTTGACCTCAACATAAACTGATTCTTTGGAAACTGAAGACACCTTCACTGGATCCAACTTAAGCCCATCATCACAAGAAAATTGAACCTCCTCCTTTAGAGTGGTGGAAAGCAGAGATGAGAACACTTCTGTCTTGGCATCTTCACCCAATAGCCAGATGGAAACTGGGGGCATACATAGTACCCTGAAAAAACTGGACCTCCTCTTCTAGATTAGAGGATGAGTAAGTCTCTGTCTTAGTATTATCAGCAAGTAGCCACTTAGAAGCAGAAGACATACATTTAGGAAGTCCCATCAGCCAGTTACTCTGCCAAACTGGACCATTTCTTCCTCCGGATTGGTGAAGAACAGAGATGCAAGAGCTTCTGCTTCAACTTCTTCATCCACCTGCCACATGGAGTCTGAAGGCGTCTTTACAGGAAGCATCTTCTGCCCATAGTTCAGAAATTTTTTTTTAAGCGACAGGGATGTTCCTGGGAACTGGTCACTGGTATTGTCACTGGAGGTGTGCGGAGAGGGCGCCACTGCTTCCTTTTCTTCAGTGGCGTCAGCACACCATAACTTAACCAGCAGAACAGGTGGAGAAGTTGACAACACTGTAGACTGACCTTGCATTATAGGAACTAGAGACCTCAGGAGACTAGGTAGTTCAAAAGGCAGCACCATGCTGGGTCTTCGGACCGCACTGGGCAGTAGAGTAATCGGCTCAGAACGACCAATGGGCAAACTGGTCAGCAAGTGAAAAACAAATTTCTTTGAATATAATGCTCTGATTTGCAGCTGTAGTAGTCTTTTCGACACTGGACTGTTCATAAGTAGGACTCGGCATTCACCAAACACCTTCACAGGATTCTGGAGCTGTGGAACAGGAACCACACATAGGCTCCGTCTGGTTTGCAGCTTGAACACATCTGCAGGACCGAAGCTCCCATAATGTACTGGAACAGACACAGACTTTAGCAGAAAGGAGTTATTCTCACCAAGGGCAGTCTCTCCTACTGGCCCGAGGTTTTGGAGCTTTAGATCCCCTGGACAGAGGCCATCCAGATGTTCCTCACAACAGAAGCAACATTGTATGCCCTTCTTATGGCTGATTTCAGGCTGCTGCTTTGCTAGCCCACTCTCATCAACCTTCTTAGGCTTCACACGGGTAGCTGCTTTAACGAGTAGAGGAACTGGAGGATCACAGACGATCGTGGCTTGACGTGGAGGTTTCGTCACGGGTTTTGCCCGTCTGGAGCGCCTCTCAGATCTAGATGGGGAAGACTTCAGAGGAGCAGCAGGACGAGGTATGTCAAAGACTCTACGGAAGGCCACCAGGAAGGCCCCTAGGTTCATGATGATAGGATCCCCTGCTTCCCATAGGGGAGTTATCCATATTAGAGCATCTTCGGTCAGGTAGGACATGATGTAACCCACCTTGACCCGGTCAGAGGGGAAACAAAATGCATTCTGCAGGATGTAGCACAAGCACTGTTTCAGGAACCCCTGGCATTCTTCAGGATTCCCATAGAACATAGGTGGGTCAGCTGGGTCATGCTCCTCCTCATAGGCCTGAAGTTGCTTGAATAGAGCATTAGAAACTATAATTGGGTCAGAAGTCTCTTCAATCTGAACCACCCTTGGTGGAACAAATTTTTCAGGTTGCTCATACGGGCAGAGAGAAAGTTCATCATGCTCTGCGAGCGGTAGGACATGGGATACAGCTGAAGCCATGGCCTGTGAAAACTGTCACGCTCACGCTCTGACTGGTGGGCGTGAGCTTGGGAGGTTTGTGGCCCCATTGAGCCACAAACCAGACTACCCTGGAAGGGGCGTGACTATGATAGCCGCCTGGGTTTTCACTGGAGCCTCTGATGGTGAGGTCAGGCTTGTGCAGCAAGCAGCTGCCAGGTGCTACTCCAGGGTGGTGTCTGGCTGTGGCTGCTGAACCCACTTGGAGAACAGGAACACTGGGAAAGGTGCGGGCATCAGGCAGGACGGGCAGAAGAGCACGGCTGAAACTCAGATGAGTAGGCTGTCATGGCTGAGACACAGGACTGGCAGAGACACGGCAGAGAACACAAGGCTGGCAGGCATGGCAGAGAACACAGGGCTGGCAGGCACGGCAGAGAACACAGGGCTGGCAGGTACACAGGTCTGGCAGGGACAGCAAGAACACAGGACCGGATGGTGTGCTGTATGAAGGAACAGGTAGGGACCTGTTCACACAGGAGATGCAGGTATGGATATGTAGTATGAAGAACCAGGTAGGGACCTGTTCACACAGGAGATGCAGGTACGGAAACAAGCCAGAAGGAAAGGAGAATGAAGGAACAGTTTGGGACCTGTTCACACAGGAGATGCAGGTACAGAAACAAGCCAGAAGGAAAGGAGAATGAAGGAATAGGTTGGGACCTGTTCACACAGGGAGAGAAGTGCAAGGCTGCAGATAGGAGCGGAAGAGCAGCAAGAGATAGCGTAGCAAGAAAAGCTAAGCAGAGCAGAACCACAAGGAGTATGGAGAGGAGCTGCAGCAAGAGATTTCTGCAGCGGCAAAGCAGAGCAGAACCGCAAGGAATGCGGAGAGGAGCTGCAGCAAGAGATTACTTCAGCAGCAAAGCAGAGCAGAGTAGAACGGAGCCGAACCGCAGATGTGCGGAGCAGAGGCAAAGCTACAAAGGTACAGATCAGGCAGAGCCGAAAGAGTGTGGAGCATAAGCAGACTGAGAACACAAGGAAAGACACAGCAGGGAAGGAAGCCACAGACAAGGAGACAGAGATAGGAATAAGTTAAGACAAGGTAATGGAACAAGACAAGGGACAAGAACAAAGACACAGGTACCAGGATATTCTGCCTCCTGGAGGGCGGACAAAAAGATCAAGGCAAGAACACAGCGAAAGACCACTAGAGAGGGAGTAACACAGAGCAACGCCTGGCAAACTCAGAAGCTAAACACAAACTGAGCTAACACATTGCACAGGCCCAGTCCACTGGGTGGAGCTGCACTAAATACTGGAGGCCTCTTGGTAATTGGTCAGGAACAGATTAGACAGGTGCACCTGATTCCTATAAGAACCAGAGAGTTCAGGCACCGCCCCCCTATACACACAGCCAGGAAGCATGCAGAGGGCAGAGGCACAGAATATGGAGCTGGCAAGAAACAGAAACCACATCATGGCTTGGAGCAGTGGGTAAGATAGTGTGAGAGATGAGAGGCCATGCCGTGATGCCAGCAGAGTTGTTAGAGGACCCCTCTCACTCCCTCCTGTAATCATGCGAATACCCAGAGCCGTGGAAAGAAAGAGCAGCGCACAGAGTGCAGGAGTTCAAAAAGGAGGCATGTCATGCAGGGCCAATGAACGCTTTCCCCACCAGACTGAAGAGAGTGCTCACTGGCAGCCGTCTCTGTCCTCCTGCATGGCGTGTCCCAATGGTGAGTATTTACCTGTAGTCAGGGTTCCTGGGCACAGCATGCAGGGGACAACAGTGGAGGAAGAGGAGGACTTACATTGTGTCTTCTGCTCCCTCCACTTTTCTATTCCCAGCAGTATCTCCTCACAGAGAAGAGATCGGGGGAGAAGGGCTTCCTGCACAGCATAGCAGCAGCAGAGGGCTGATATAAGTCCCCATCCCCCACAGTGGGTTCTGAAGTCCTCACCAGCTGATCTGTGAACTATGAGGTCGACCTCCTCCATGGCTTAGCTGAACACCTGATATCATAGACTAGTATGTGTGTGTTTGTATATGTACATATGTGTGGGTGTGTGTACAGTATATGTGTGTATGTATATGTATGTGTATGTGCATCTGTGTAACTATGTGTGTTATGTGTAACTATGTGTGTGTATGTATGTACGTACGGTATATGTACGATGTATGTGTGATCCATTGGATTGTGGATAACTTGCTGATCACTGGGGATTCAACCACTGGACACCCCAGAGATTCTGAGAACAGGGGTCTGAAGTCTCGTCCTAGATGGAGCAGAGCTTAGCCTCTGCTCTATTCATTATCTATAGAGCTGCTCATCGCTGTGCTTCGCTATTTCCATCAGTTTCACAGATAATGAATAGAGATGATACCAAATGATACAGATACCAGACATATAATGTAGTATAATATATACATGGTCGGTCTCTACCGGTTCTAGCAGTTATCACATAGCCACGGGGATACATTTTGCACACTTGCTGTCATGTGCCAACTAGAGTGTCAGCCATGTCTGCAGTGCTCTATTCACTAACATAGCCAACACTAGTTGTCACCTAACTGCCAGTATGACTGCGCTGAAACCAGCAGAACCGAATGCTAACGGATATAAATATAATTATATTTCTGTATTACACACACATACAGTATATATCTGCATCTCAGTGAAAAAATATATATACAGTACAGACCAAAAGTTTGGACACACCTCAGGTTAAAGATTTTTCTGTATTTTCATGACTATGAAAATTGTACATTCACACTGAACGCATCAAAACTATGAATTAACACATGTGGAATTATATACTTAACAAAAAAGTGTGAAACAACTCAAAATATGTCTTACATTCTAGGTTCTTCAAAGTAGCCACCTTTTGCTTTGATGACTGCTTTGCACACTCTTGGCATTCTCTTGAGACAGCCAGCGAAGTGTGGTTCAAATCTCGCGCCAATTCGCGGCCGGACTGCGCCTGTCACTGATTGAATCAGTGAAGCCAGGGCCAGCTCCAGGTTTTTGAGGGCCCCGGGTGAAAGAGTCTCAGTGGGCCCCCCCCCTTTAACACATACCACGATTCATAATGCACAGATAGAGCAGAGAAATATAGCACAGCCACGTAGCATATAGCACAGCCCATGTAGTATATAACACAGCCCACGTAGCATATAGCACAGTCACGTAGCATATAACACAGCCCACGTATTATATAACACAGCCCACGTAGCATATAGCACAGCCACATGGCATATAACACAGCCCATGCAGTATATAACACAACCCTCATAGCATATAGCACAGCCACGTAGCATATAACACAGCCACGTAGCATATAACACAGCCACATAGTATATTGCACAGCCCATGTAGCATATAATAAAGCCCAAGTAGTATACCATTACTCCACCATTACTCCAAAGCAACATGCCCGCTGCCTTGGGGTCATCCTTGATTCTGACCTTTCATTCACCCCCTACATCCGATCATTGGCTCGCTCTTCTTACCTGCATCTCAAAAACATTTCTAGAATTCGCCCTTTTCTTACTTTCGACTCTGCAAAAACTCTTACTGTTTCACTTATTCATTCTCGTCTGGACTATTGTAACTCTCTACTAATCGGCCTCCCTCTTGCAAAACTCTCCCCGCTCCAATCTGTCCTGAATGCTGCAGCCAGGATCATATTCCTCACCAACCGTTACACCGATGCCTCTACCCTGTGCCAGTCATTACACTGGCTACCCATCCACTCCAGAATCCAGTACAAAACTACTACCCTTATCCACAAAGCACTCCATGGCTCAGCACCACCCTACATCTCCTCCCTGGTATCAGTCTACCACCCTACCCGTGCCCTCCGCTCCGCTAATGACCTCAGGTTAGCATCCTCAATAATCAGAACCTCCCACTCCCGTCTCCAAGACTTTACACGTGCTGCGCCGATTCTTTGGAATTCACTACCTAGGTTAATACGTTTAATCCCCAATCCCCACAGTTTTAAGCGTACCCTAAAAACTCATTTGTTCAGACTGGCCTACCGCCTCAATGCATTAACCTAACGATCCCTGTGTGGCCTATTTAAAAAAAAAAAAAAAGGTTCCTCGCATCATGTTCTCATACACTTTATGCAGTATTAGCCCTCTGTGTCTGTACTGCTACATACTTAGGCAGATAACTGGTTCATGCAGCTTTACATGAACACCTGAGCCTTACACTATGGCTGGTCCGAATAACTAAAGCAATTGTTATCATCCACCTCTCGTGTCTCCCCTTTTCCTCATAGTTTGTAAGCTTGCGAGCAGGGCCCTCACTCCTCCTGGTATCTGTATTGAACTATATTTCTGTTATGCTGTAATGTCTATTGTCTGTACAATTCCCGTCTATAATTTGTAAAGCGCTGCGGAATATGTTGGCGCTATATAAATAAAAATTATTATTATTATATTATTATATAGCACAGCCATGTAGCATATAGCACAGCCACGTAGTATAAGCACAGCCACGTTGTATATAACAGCCCACGTAGTATATAGCACAGCCAAGTAGTATATAGCACAGCCACATAGTATATAACACAGCCATGTAGTATATAACATAGCCACGTAGTATATAGCACAGCCACGTAGTATATTGCACAGCCACGTAGTATATAGCACAGCCCACGTAGTATATAGCACAGGCCACGCAGTATATAACACAGCCTACATAGTATATAGCACAGCCCACATAGTATATAGCACACCCCACATAGTATATAGCACAGCCCACGTAGTATATAGCACAGCCATGTAGTATATAGCACAGCCACGTAGTATATTGCACAGCCACGTAGTTTAGTATTATTTGTACTTTGAGGTTTGACTCGTACAATTTATTATAGGTATATAGCACAGCCATGTAGCATATAGCACAGCCACGTAGTATATAACAGCCCAAGTAGTACATAGCACAGCCCACATATTATATAGCACAGCCACGTAGTATATAGCACAGCCACGTAGTATATTGCACAGCCACGTAGTTTATAGCACAGCCCACGTAGTATATAACACAGCACACGTAGGGCTGTGCATAGGCAGCATCAATAGTAAAAAGTGAAGCGGTGTTTAAATCCCGCGCCAAACAAACACACTGAAGTAGACTTTAGACAATTATATATATAGATATGTGTCTGCAGCCCATTAATCTGATATGATAATATTGGCTGCATTCACTAGAAACTGTAAAATGCTGACAGTTGCTATCAAAATAATCTGTATAAGTTTCTTCAGCTTAAAAAAAATCACAGATGTCTAAAAAAAAAAAAAAATTATGGACATGGGAAAAAAAGTGCCCTATTTTTACGGACTGTCCTAGAATTTCTGGATGGCTGACCTGTTTTTGGCTCAAGAGACGCTTGTCTAATAGGAATAGTTAGGGTCCCTCCAAAAGAAAGGTATGCCTTATGATGGTTGGTGGCACACATGAAATATCAAATGTGTGTGCTAAGTTCCTTCATTTCATAGGTACAGTATATTTTATATAGCAGTAATGCAGTCCAAATTTCATAGATTTAATGTTTGTATACATCTTAGTGCCTACAGATGCTGCTGTATTCTTTTGTTTATTTCTATCTATCTTTGTAACAAATATCATATATTGCACATATGTGAGAGAAATATACACACATATGTAAATGTACTTACCACCAAAGTAGGATCCGTCAGCAAGTTTGGTCTCTTTACTGCCTTTGCTCAAGATACTGACCACACCATGCTGTATAAAGAACATCTTCTTACCAACTGTACCCTCTCGGATAAGATAATCTCCTGGCTGAAACACCTCAAAGCGTAGTTTTGTAAGCATTGAAGTCACAAAATTAGGATCAGCATTGGCAAAAAGAGGCATAGAGGCTACAAGCTTGCGGCAGTTAAAATTGATGATCTCCTATTGAAAGAGAATATAGTATGAGTCAATGAAAATATGGCAATAAATATAACAAAAAGAAACCAGCGCACTACCAATAATACTCCATCAGACCGTATTTCACTTATTCATGTATTTATTTAGTTAGTTAGTCAGTTGTTGTACTCCCCCCTGTCCCCTCATCCTATTTTGCTCCTCATTCTATGCGCATCGCTGTATATACAACTTTTTATTTCTCTACATTATGTGCAGCGCTGGATACCTCGTTCTCTCATCTTTGTCTCATGCTCCTCACTAAATCTGTAGCGCTGTATAGTCTCCACACTATGCGCGGCGCCGGATATTTCCGGCGCATGCGCATTGTGTAGTACTGGCAGAGACGTCTGCCAGTACGGGCGCTTCCGCCCTACCTATGTCACTTCCGGCCTCCTGGCGGGCCCTGCTTATCAACTGGCCGCCGGATAAGGTATTTAAACTTGCCTTGATCGCCTCCCTGCACCTTCCCCTGACGAAGCCGTCCTGTGTGACGGCGACACGCGTTGGGTTCGTTCCCTACGCTGTGCCCTGCCTCTGGCGCTTGGTCCCCTCTGTTGGACTCTCTGGCACCTTCTGGCGTATGCCTGTAGGACTTCTATCTGGCTGGACCTTGGATCTGTTTGCGCTCTCTGTTCTGGGGTAATTATACCACTATTAGGGCTACTCTGTGGTATGTCTTTACTACCACTTTACCCAGCCAATCTATACCCCCTTGACATGTTGGCAGCCAGATCTGGTACCTAACACACTTTGTCTTTTATGCCCTATTTGGATCACTATATATGGGGGCATATTTTGTTCTCGCATCAGGTGCTATTGATTGTTGTTTTTGCTCCTCCGAGGGGATCTTTATGTACTGTCTGCGCCGCTCTATCTATTAGATTGCGGGCGCGCGGCATTGTATTGTACTGTATTATCCATTTGGCTATGTAATTTGTTCACTATATGTGCCTGTACGTATTTGTATTTGTGGCGGGCCAGTGTGGGGATCATGGCATTATGCCATTTTAACTGTTTTTAATTGTGTATCAATAAAAGTTTTCCTTTTTCATTATTTATTAGTGGTGTGCGATTCATATAGAGTGGTGCTTTTTTCTTTTGTTGTTTGAATGAAAATATGGCATACTCCATGAGTAGTTCTGAAACAAAAATGAACAGGACACATTTTTGCTGGTCCTGAAAGTTAAGCTAAGGCATGTTAACATCAGAGATGAATCTAAAACTGTTGTACATACTTGAAAATGAGCTACCGCAGCATCTTAGTTGTGTACTATTAGGAACAATTTAACCCAACTATTCATGATAATACGCATTATCGCTATGATTTATTACATTGAGAAATTTTTGTTTTATAAGTAAGCAATATATTGTTATACTATATTTTTACTTGCAAAAAAAGAATTCTAGCAATATTTTTGAAGTAGGTAGAAGTATAATATCATCTCAGTAGAAGTTTTATTACATCTTTACTGCCTGACGGGTTTCTATCAGAAGTTTCCCGCTATAGGAGCACTGCACCTTTCACTTATAGGAGCACATATGGTGTCTCACATGGGGAACTGTACATGTCTCGCCTAATCTCTAATTAGGACAAGGTTAAAGGGAATCTGTCACCCCAAAATTTGCCTATAAGCTAAGGCCACCGGCATCAGGGGCTTATCTACAGCATTCTGGAATGCTGTAGATAAGCCCCAGATGTAACCTGAAAGATAAGAAAAACAAGTTATATTATACTTACCCTGCGCAGGCGTACTTTATCTACCCTGTTGAGGGCAGAGCAAAGTACCGCAGTGCGCAGGCACCGGGAAAGGTCAGAGAGGCCCAGCGCCTGCACACTGCAGTACTTTGCTCTGTTGAGGGCAGACAAACTACGCCTGCGCTGGAGCCGCGACAGGAAGCAAAGAAGAGGACATCATCGTATGAAGATGGGAGGCGCTGGATCGGATGGTGACGCCCATCGGACTTGACCGCACTAGGACCGCCCCTGGGTGAGTATAATCTAACTTGTTTTTCAAGAAGGCAAGCATGGTTGTTGGCCTCCATCTGGACTCTTTTGAGGAGGTATTGGAGGATAGGATTCAGAAGAAGTGTAGGGCTATAATGATCAATAATACACACCCACTATACGAGCTGTTCTTGCAGCAGAAGAGCACATTCAGCAGCTGTCTAATCCTACTAAGCAGCAAGAAGGAGAAATTCAGGAAATCATTTGTACCTAAAGCTATGGGGATGTATAATAATTTCCTAAGGGTGGTAGACAACAATGACTGATTGCTGGTGTATTAATGTCAATTAACAGTGACTTATATACCTGAACTACCCACATTTATTTGTTATGTAATGTTGTCATACTTGTGCAAGATTTGTGTCCTAATATTTTATGTACTGCTGTTTGTATTGCTGCTGTAATACCATAATTTCCCCCGGGATCAATAAAGTGTATCGTATTGTATTGTATGATCGTATCGTAAATAGAACTATTTGACATAAACTCCACTTGCTGTGTTTGGAGGAAGAACGATGAGTACAGCCCCTAGAACACTGTCCCACCATGAAGTATGGTGGGGAAACATTGTTTGGGGATGTTTTTCTGCAAAGGGGACTGGACGACTGCACCCCATTGAAGGGAGCATGCATATTGTCATGTATCGCAAGATATTGGCCAACAACATTCTTACCTCAGTAAGAGCATTGAAGCTAAGTCATGGCTGGGTCTTCCAGCATCAGAGTGACCCAAAACACACAGCCAGGGCACCTAAGGAGTGGCTCCATAAGAAACATTTCAAGGTCCTGGAATTGCCTAGCCAGTCTCCAGACCTGAACGCATTAGAAAATCCTTGTAGGGAGATGAAACTCAATGTTGCCCAGCGACAGACCCAAAACATGAAAGATCTTGAGAAGATCTGTATGGAGGAGTGGGCCAAAAACCCTGCTGCAGTATGTGCAACTTGGTCAAGAACTACAGGAAAGACCTGACCTCTGTAATTGCAACAAAGGTTTCTCTACCAAACATTAAGTTCTGTTTTTGTATCAAATACTCATTTCTCGCAATAAAATGCAATTTGATTATGTAAAAATCATACAATGTGATTTTCTGTTTTTTTTTAAGATTCTGTCTCTCACAGTTGAAGTTTTCCTACGAAAAAAACTACAGACCTCTCCATTCTTTCTACGTGGGAAAACTTGCAAAATCGGCATTGTATCACATACTTATTTTCCCCACTGTACAGCAGATGAAATAAGTATTGAACACATCACCAATTTTCAAAGTAAATATATCTCTAAAGGTGTCATTGACATTAAATTCTCAGCAGATATTGGTAACCACCCATCCGACCCACACAGGCAAATACATCAAACAATAGATGTCCATAAATTAAATTCTGTCTAATAATGAGAAATGGCACAGGAAAAATATTGAACATGCTTACTGAAATGTATTTAATACTTCTACAAAAGTCTTTGTTGGTGGTGACAGCTTCAAGACATCTACTGTATGGAGAAACTAGTAGATCAGGGATCATAAACATTGGGCCACTTGGGTCAAACAATTTCTTATAGCTGGTAGCCAGGTGTAGCAGAGGTGTACAAGACTCCCGACTTGGGTCAAGGGACAGAGGGGCATATTTTCCCCCAGCAGTTGCTCAATGTCTCACAAGTGGCTACTATTTTAGCGCCCGGGCCAGCAATGTGTCTTTAAAAGTGTCTCGTGCTGGCCAGGCTGTGTCACAGAAGGCTGATACACATGAGCAGCAAGTTATGCATGTGTGCTAAATGATATAAGGCAGCTTGCCTAGATATGTCTGGTTATACCCACCAGAGAGGATCTGTAAGCAACAGAGCCAGATAAAAGACAAACCATATGAAGAAATTAAACACTATTTGGCTGGCAGTGGAGCTATCATACTGCACTACTGCCCATAGAGGGATGTAGGGCCATCATATAATATATAGGAGAGCTGTGGGGGCCAAAATACATTGTACAGGGAAACTAGGGGGCTGTCATACTGTATATAAGGATGCTGATGGGCATCATACATACAGTACAGACCAAAAGTTTGGACACACCTTCTCATTTAAAGATTTTTCATGACTATGAAAATTGTACATTCACACTGAAGGCATCAAAACTATGAATTAGCACATGTAGGATTATATAATTAGCAAAAAAGTGTGAAACACCTGTAATTATGTCTTATATTCTAGGTTCTTCAAAGTAGCCACCTCTTGCTTTGATGACTGCTTTTCACGCTCTTGTCATTCTCTTGATGAGCTTCAAGAGGTAGTCACCGGGAATGGTCTTCCAACAATCTTGAAGGAGTTTTCAGAGATGCTTAGCACTTGTTGGCCCTTTTGCCTTCACTCTGCTGTCCAGCTCACCCCAAACCATCTTGATTGGGTCTGTCTGGTGACTGTGGAGGCCAGGTCATCTGGTGTAGCACCCCATCACTCTCCTTCTTGATCAAATAGCCCTTACACAGCCTGGAGGTGTGTTTGGGGTCATTGTCCTGTTGAAAAATACATGATGGTCCAACTAAACGCAAACCGGATGGAATAACATGCCGCTGCAAGATGCTGTGGTAGCCATGCTGGTTCAATATGCCTTCAATTTTGAATAAATCCCCAACAGTGTCACCAGCAAAGCACCCCCACATCATAACACCTCCCCCTCCATGCTTCACGGTGGGAACCAGGCATGTAGAGTCCATCCGTTCACCTTTTCTGCGTCGCACAAAGACACGGTGGCTGGAACCAAAGATCTCAAATTTGGACTCATTAGACCTAAGCACAGATTTCCACTGGTCTAATGTCCATTCCTTGTGTTCTTTAACCCAAACAAGTCTCTTCTGCTTGTTGCCTGTCCTTAGCAGTGGTTTCCTAGTAGCAATTTTACCATGAAGGCCTGCTGCACAAAGTCTCCTCTTAACAGTTGTTGTAGAAATGTGTCTGCTGCTAGAACTCAGCGTGGCATTGACCTGGTCTCTAATCTGAGCTGCTGTTAACCTGCGATTTCTGAGGCTGGTGACTCAGATAAACTTATCCTCAGAAGCAGAGGTGACTCATGTGAGCCAGTTTTTTTGTAGCTCTTGATGGTTTTTGCCACTGCACTTGGCGACACTTGCAAAGTTTGCCCAATTTTTCGGACTGACTGACCTTCATTTTTTAAAGTAATGATGGCCACTCATTTTTCTTTACTTAACTGCTTTTTTCTTGCCATAATACAAATTCTAACAGTTTATTCAGTAGGACTATCAGCTGTGTATCCACCAGACTTCTGCACAACACAACTGATGGTCCCAACCCCATTTATAAGGCAAGAAATCCCACTTAGTAAACCTGACAGGGTACACCTGTGAAGTGAAAACCATTCCTGGTGACTACCTCTTGAAGCTCATCAAGAGAATGCCAAGAGTTTGCAAAGCAGTCATCAAAGCAAAAGGTGGCTACTTTGAAGAACCTAGAACATAAGACATTTTCAGTTGTTTCACACTTTTTTGTTAAGAATATAATTCCACATGTGTTAATTCATAGTTTTGATGCCTTCAGTGTGAATGTACAATTTTCATAGTCATGAAAATACAGAAAAATCTTTAAATGAGAAGGTGTGTCCAAACTTTTGGTCTGTACTGTATATAGGAGCTGTGGGGACATCTTACTACAGGGTGGTATCAGATGATCCCAAAGATAAAAGTCTAAGGGGGTCAGATCGGGAGATCTTGGTGGCCATTTAACTGGCCCACAATGACCAATCCACTTTCCAGGAAACTGTTCATGCAGTAATGCTCGGACCTAACTCCCATAATGTCGTGGTGCATCATCTTGCTGGAAAAACTCAGGGATTGTGCCATCTTCAGTGCATAAAGAGGGCAGCACATCATCATGATGGTCGTCGTGGGCCAGTTGAATGGCCACCAAAGTCTCCTGATCTGACCCCCTTAGACTTTTATCTTTGGGGTCAGCTGAAAGCAATTGTCTATTCTGTGAAGATACAAGATGTGCAGCATCTGAAACAACGGATACTGGAAGCCTGTGCTTGCATTTCTTCTGTGGTGTTGCTATCAGTGTGTCAAGAGTGGGAGAAGAGGGTTGCATTGACAATCCAACACAATGGGCAGCACTTTGAACACATTTTATAAGTCATCATAAATTTGTAAATAACTCCTGAAACAATAAAGTTACATTAAAACCAAGCAGACCATTGTTTTTCTTGTGAAATTCTCAATAAGTTTGATGTGTCACATGACCCTCTTCCCATTGAAAAAAATAAAGTTGGATCCAAAATGGCCAACTTCAAAATGGCCACCATGGTCACCACCCAACTTGAAAAGTTTTCCCCCTCCCATATACTAATGTGCCACACACAGGAAGTTGATATCACCAACCATTCCCATTTTATTTAGGTGTATCGATATAAATGGCCCACCCTGTATATTGGCGGATGTGGGACCATCATGTAGTATATCAGCTGAGCAGTCAGAATGACAGACATTAAGATTGCAAACCTCACATTGATCATATGAAAGTGACCAGTAAAAAAACACATAATGTTTTTGAATTAACAAAATAATTTGTCAGATGCATGATGTTTTATAATATTGTTTCTAAATGATGTAGGCATTCTGACGCCTAAAAATGTATGTTTTTTTTTTCTTGCTGCTTGTGATCACAGTACAGTAGACATTGCAATGCAATGCCATTTACTTTTATAAGAGGTACATAAAGGGGACTTTAGCTATGTGAACACTGTCAAGGCTAAATTCGCCATGTAGCCCCAGCCTAAATTTAATAATGTGTCCAGCTCTCTAATGGGATTTTTCAAAGTGTCCCTGGATCCCATGTTAGTATTTTAGTTTGATACCGCTAATATAAATCATAACATTAGGAAGGACTAGAGAAAGCTCAAAAATTGTGAAGGAAGTGAGATTTGGACAATAGTATAGGGAAGAATTCTTTACAATTAGAGTAGTCAACCCTGTTCCTAAAAAAAGGCAGAAGTGTTCGTAGAAACTATGTTAACATTTAAGAAAGGGCTATATGTTCATCTAATAACAAATGACATTGAGGGTTATAATAAAATCTAACAACTACTGGTGCATAATTGATCAAGAAAGGTTAAACTTGATGAACCCGTATCTTTTTTCAACCAATGTGACTCTCTAACGAGTAGTGTTGAGCATTCCGATACCGCAAGTATCGGGTATCGGCCGATACTTGCGGTATCGGAATTCCGATACCGAGATCCGATATTTTTGTGATATCGGGTATCGGTATCGGAAGTGTAAAATAAAGAATTAAAATAAAAAATATTGTTATATTCACCTCTCCGGCGGCCCCTGGACATCAGCGGGAGGATCCGGCGTCCGGCACGGCTTCTTTCTTCAAAATGCGCGCCTTTAGGACCTGTGGAATGACGTCCCGGCTTCTGATTGGTCGCGTGCCGCCCATGTGACCGCCACGCGACCAATCAGAAGCCGCGACGTCATTCCTCAGCTAAAGTCCTAGAATGAGCGCCTTCTAGGACCTGAGGAATGACGTCGCGGCTTCTGATTGGTCGCGTGGCGGTCACATGGGCGGCACGCGACCAATCAGAAGCCGGGACGTCATTCCACAGGTCCTAAAGGCGCGCATTTTGAAGAAAGAAGCCGTGCCGGACGCCGGATCCTCCCGCTGATGTCCAGGGGCCGCCGGAGAGGTGAATATAACAATATTTTTTATTTTAATTCTTTATTTTACACTTTAATATGGATCCCAGGGCCTGAAGGAGAGTTTCCTCTCCTTCAGACCCTGGGATCCATGAGGATACATTCCGATACTTGATGTCCCATTGACTTGTATTGGTATCGGATATCGGTATCGGCGATATCCGATATTTTTCGGGTATCGGCCGATACTATCCGATACCGATACTTTCAAGTATCGGACGGTATCGCTCAACACTACTAACGAGCCTTTGCCACATGACTTAGGATAAAAGCAAAAAACAAAATCCTAAGACATGTGGCAAGGCTATTAGAGAGTCGATATTGACTTTTAGGATTGCTACTGCCAAAAGGTGGCACTAAAGTTCTAGTCCTCCTCCTCTCTGAAGAGAATTTTCAAACAAAATAAAAAAATTGAATTTGCCAGTTCTGACACAATCATCTGGATTTGTTCTAATAGGTCTAATAATATAAAATAATGGAGATGAACGTTAGTCATAGCTCACTGCTGTAGTATTTTTCAGGTCCAGCAGAAGGATGACAAAGTCTAAGAATATGGTAATAAGTCTCTTAAGTTCACAACTCTTTTATTTACACCACATTCGTCACTGAAAACTTTTGTGTAAATGTTCCATCATACAGAATTCTAATACGTCATATGTATTAACATATCTTACCTCTCTCAGAGGTTCACTCAACTCGCCAAGAATACTTTCTTCGTCAAACATTTTTCCTTGATAGCGATGTTCGTAGTAGTCGTGGATCCGCTGACGCATATCTGCAGGGAGCTTGTGAAACGACATGTACTGTTCTACTTGTTTGTACTGAAAATAAAGGGAGAATTCATATATTGAGCAGACAAGATCGGAGATGCCATGTTTAACAAATTTCATCAGTAATATCTGAATATATGCAAAGGCACAGCATGATGGTGTTATTCCAATGAGTGGCTCTTACTTATTGTAGGTAGCTGCTCATGAAAACAAGAAGAGAAGAAAACACCATTTTCAGAAATATGTTAAGAAGATATTAGGTTACAGGTTGAACTTTGTGGACTTGTGTCTTCTTTCAACCTTAAAACGATAAGATATCATCAACATTATCCATTCATTGCCTTTAAAACATATCTAGGTAAGAATAGGTAGTTGTTTCCAGCTTCTGGTAAAAAACCTGACTTTATTTGAAAACTTCATTAAAACATTTGGATGTGACCACAAAAATAACCACAAAAGTAACTACGCATTTCAGACACACATGTCTTTTGCTCAAGCTCAAATGACAAAGAAAAAAGGACTCTGGTCAGAGTCGATTTCCATGCTTCGGATGCATTACAGCCATGTCGGTTGAGATGATTACATTTCTTTTATGTTTTCTGCTGCTTTAAAACATCATGTGTACTGTTCCCTTGCAAAATAACGAACCAATCAAGATATATATATATATATATATATATATATAATTACATGTCCACGTAGTATATTGCCCAGCCCACGTAGTATATTGCCCAGCCACGTACTATATTGCCCAGCTACGTAGTATATTGCCCAGTGACGTAGTATATTGCCCAGCCACGTAGTATATTGCCCAGTCACGTACTATATTGCCCAGTCACGTAGTATATTGCCCAGTCACGTAGTATATTGCCCAGTCACGTAGTATATTGCCCAGTCACGTAGTATATTGCCCAGCCACGTAGTATATTGCCCAGTCACGTAGTATATTGCCCAGTCGTAGTATATTGCCCAGTCACGTATTATACTGCCCAGCCACGTAGTATATTGCCCAGTCACGTAGTATATTGCCCAGTCACGTAGTATATTGCCCAGTCACGTAGTATATTGCCCAGTCACGTAGTATATTGGCCAGTCACGTAGTATATTGCCCAGCCACGTGGTATATTGCCCAGCCACGTATGTAACAGGTTAAAAAAGACTTAAAATAAAAAATAAACATATACTCGCTTTCCGAGGGCCCCTTGTAGTCCTTGCACCTGTGTGCAGTGCACGCAGCAGCTTCCGGTCCCAAGGTTGGTCGTTCTCGCATAGCATCCTTGGCACCAGAACCTGCCGCTTGCACTGCCGAGAAAAGGGCGCGACGTCGGAGGGTGAGAATAAAGTTTTTTTTTATTATTATTATTTGTATCAATAGATATTTTTACTATTGATGCTGCATACGCAGCATCAATAGTAAAAAGTTGGTCACACAGGGTTAATAGCTGCGTTAATGGAGTGCGTTACACCGTGGTCCATTAACGCTGGCATTAACCCTGTGTGAGGGCTGACTGGAGGGGAGTATGGAGCGGGCACTGACTGCGGGGAGGAAGGAGCCACGACCAATCAGCGACTTGGATTTCCATGACAGACAGAGGCCGCGACCAATGAATATCTGTGACAGACAGAAGGACAGACAGAAAGATGGATGTGATCCTTAGACAATTATATAGTAGATATATACAGTATATACATTATATATATATATACTGTATATACACACAGTAAATATATATACTGTATATGCACACAGATTTGGACAAAATTGTTTCTTACTGTTAAAGTAAGAAAAATTGTAAAGTAATGTGAATTGTGGTCAAACAGAAAAATAATTTAAATAAACCTAGTGAAAATGGCCTGGATGAAAACGATGGAGCCCTTAAATTGATATTTTGAAGCACAACCTTTTGAGGCAATAACTGCAAACAAACAATTTCTGTAATTCTCAATGAGACTTTTGCACCTGTTCACAGGTATTTAGGCCGGCTCCTCGTGAGTAAACTGCTCCAGCTGTCTCAAATTTGAAGGATGCCTTCTCCAGAATACAGGTTTCAGCTCCTTCCTTAGATGCTGACTAGGCTTTAGATCAGGGCTCATAGAAAGCCACTTAAGAATAGTTTAATGCTTTGATCTTAGCCATTATTGAATGTGTGATACTCCAGGGTCCTGGTTGTCACATTGGCATTGCTTTCCTCACGGGGAGAGTGATGTCACGCTTGGAAGCAATGAAAGATTCCTTTTGACGGGTAATCAGCACATACAACACCATTCTGACTCCGGGCCAGAAGGGGGAGCTCTACACCCAACTTCAGGGGAGCTGCTCTCTCTGATCGGGAGGAGGAGTTAGTTACTAGACAGTTGCTAGGCAGTTAGGAAGATTTAGATAGTTGGTGCCAGACAGCAGACTGGAGCAGTCTGATGCAGAAGGACGGGTGAGAGGACGTACAGCCTAAGGTGCTGTAGCTCCTATATAGCGAGATACAGAAGGAAGAACATACTTTAGAGAATGTGCCGGAGAGTGAAGCACAGGAGTGTGATAACAAGGGAGAATAGCTGGGACTGGAATACATCCCTGATTGACCGAGGTTGTGTCATACTCTAGGTGGCACAGCAGAAAGCGGTAGGACAGCTAATCTACACGTAACCTGTCCGCCCTAACACCCTGGACACACAGTGACACATAGAGCCCGGGTCATGATACGGATCCTGTAAAAAGGCTTGAGTCACTTATCATACGGGTTTTTGTCCCACTTCAACAAAGGACAGCGAGAACTGAGAGGTCCGTGCTACAAAGCCATAGGCAGTAACATAGTAACATAGTAACATAGTTAGTAAGGCCGAAAAAAGACATTTGTCCATCCAGTCCAGCCTATATTCCATCATAATAAATCCCCAGATCTACGTCCTTCTACAGAACCTAATAATTGTATGATACAATATTGTTCTGCTCCAGGAAGACATCCAGGCCTCTCTTGAACCCCTCGACTGAGTTCGCCATCACCACCTCCTCAGGCAAGCAATTCCAGATTCTCACTGCCCTAACAGTAAAGAATCCTCTTCTATGTTGGTGGAAAAACCTTCTCTCCTCCAGACGCAAAGAATGCCCCCTTGTGCCCGTCACCTTCCTTGGTATAAACAGATCCTCAGCGAGATATTTGTATTGTCCCCTTATATACTTATACATGGTTATTAGATCGCCCCTCAGTCGTCTTTTTTCTAGACTAAATAATCCTAATTTCGCTAATCTATCTGGGTATTGTAGTTCTCCCATCCCCTTTATTAATTTTGTTGCCCTCCTTTGTACTCTCTCTAGTTCCATTATATCCTTCCTGAGCACCGGTGCCCAAAACTGGACACAGTACTCCATGTGCGGTCTAACTAGGGATTTGTACAGAGGCAGTATAATGCTCTCATCATGTGTATCCAGACCTCTTTTAATGCACCCCATGATCCTGTTTGCCTTGGCAGCTGCTGCCTGGCACTGGCTGCTCCAGGTAAGTTTATCATTAACTAGGATCCCCAAGTCCTTCTCCCTGTCAGATTTACCCAGTGGTTTCCCATTCAGTGTGTAATGGTGATATTGATTCCTTCTTCCCATGTGTATAACCTTACATTTATCATTGTTAAACCTCATCTGCCACCTTTCAGCCCAAGTTTCCAACTTATCCAGATCCATCTGTAGCAGAATACTATCTTCTCTTGTATTAACTGCTTTACATAGTTTTGTATCATCTGCAAATATCGATATTTTACTGTGTAAACCTTCTACCAGATCATTAATGAATATGTTGAAGAGAACAGGTCCCAATACTGACCCCTGCGGTACCCCACTGGTCACAGCAACCCAGAGACTATACCATTTATAACCACCCTTTGCTTTCTATCACTAAGCCAGTTACTAACCCATTTACACACAATTTCCCCCAGACCAAGCATTCTCATTTTGTGTACCAACCTCTTGTGCGGCACGGTATCAAACGCTTTGGAAAAATCGAGATATACCACGTCCAATGACTCACCGTGGTCCAGCCTATAGCTTACCTCTTCATAAAAACTGATTAGATTGGTTTGACAGGAGCGATTTCTCATAAACCCATGCTGATATGGAGTTAAACAGTTATTCTCATTGAGATAATCCAGAATAACATCCCTCAGAAACCCTTCAAATATTTTACCAACAATAGAGGTTAGACTTACTGGCCTATAATTTCCAGGTTGACTTTTAGAGCCCTTTTTGAATATTGGCACCACATTTGCTATGCGCCAGTCCTTCGGAACAGACCCTGTCGCTATAGAGTCCCTAAAAATAAGAAATAATGGTTTATCTATTACATTACTTAGTTCTCTTAGTACTCGTGGGTGTATGCCATCCGGACCCGGAGATTTATCTATTTTAATCTTATTTAGCCGGTTCCGCACCTCTTCTTGGGTTAGATTGGTGACCCTTAATATAGGGGTGTTATAGTCCAGTAAGGGACTATAACAACTCAGCGCTAAAAGGATGGCTTTTAACTCCACCTGATAAAGCTGGACTCTGAACTCGCTTCCAAGCTGGCCAGACCCTGCCTGTACCTGTGATCTGGTGCCCCAGACTGTGGCTGCCTGCTACCATCAGTAAACCAGGTAAAAAGACTGCACAACTGTGTCCTTCGTTCTTTACTGCACCACTCACCATCCTCCATCTATTCATTGGGAGCCCTGGGGACCAACTTCACCCATGAGAAGTTACACCATCCGGCTGCCATAACATCACCCCAGAGGACCCCTTTAAGCAGCGTCGGTCACCACTAACCGAATACCACAGGTGGCTTCACAAACTTTCTTTTTTCAAAAACCCCTTTAAAGACCTTTCCTTTAACATGGGCGCCCAGGGCCACGGACCACCGTGACACATCCCTTTAAGTAACACATCCCTTTAAGTACCAGACCCGGTACCGAGTACCCCACGGCCCTGGCGGGCGACACAAATGTGTTTAGCTGTGTGTTTTAGGCCATTATCCTGTTAGTGGACCCATGATCTGTGGCTCTGATCAAGTCTTCTCACACTGGGCAGCACATTTTGCTCCAGAATGCCTTGATAGTTTTGATATTTCAATGCACTCTGCAAAGATTCAAGACACTGTGCCAGATGCAGCAAAGCGGCCCCAAAACACAACCAAGCCTCCTCCATGTTTCACAGTAGGTACAAAGTTATTTTTCTTGTATGCTTCATTTTTGTGTCTGTGAACATAGAGCTGTTGTGACTTGCGAAGAAGCTCCAGTTTTGTCTCATCTGTCCAAAGGACATTCTTCAGAAGCTTTGTGGCTGATCAATATGCAATTTGGCAAATTCCAGTTTCACTTTTTTATGATTTGCTTTCAACAATGGTTTCCTCCTTGGTTGTCTTCCATGAAGCCTACTTTGGCGAAAACACTGAAGGATAGTGCGATCTGAAATTGATGTACCTTAACCTTGGAGTTCACCTTTAATCTCTTTGAAAGTTGTTCTGGGTTCTTTGGTTACCATTTGTATTTCATTAATTTTCCTCTTGCACCACATCCAGGGAGGTTGGCTACAGTCCCATAGACCTTAAAGGGAGCCTGTCATAGGGTTTGTCCCATATGAGATATGATCATCACCTTTCAGCCCTGATATACAACATTCTAATATGCTGTATACATGCCCGCAATCCGGGCTGCAACAAAAGAAAAATACCTTTTATTATAATCACCTGTGGGGCAGTCCGGTCCGATGAGTGTCGTTGGTCTTGGTCCGGGGCCTCTTTTCTTCTTTTGATGTCGTCCTCCTTCTGTACTTTATATGGATGATACATCCTACATCATCGACACAGTGTTCTCTGGCATCGTGCTCCTGCACAGGCATACTTCACTGCTCTGATAAGGGCAGAGCAAAATACTGCAGTGCGCATGCGCTGTGAAGGGTCAAAGAGTCCCGACACATGCGCACTGGATCACTTTATTCTGCCCTAATCAGAGCAGAGAAGTACACTTGTGTAGGAATGTGACGTCAGGAGGCAGTGTGTGGATGACGTAGGAAGCGTCATCCACACGAAGCACAGAAGGATGACGGCATCAAAAAAATAAGGGAGGCGACTAAGACAAGTGTTTTTCTTTTGCTGCAGGCCTTATCAGGGCATACATACAGCATATTAGAATTCTGTATATGAGGGCTGAAAGGTGGTGGCTGTATCTCATATGTGACAAATATGGCGACAGGTTCACTTTAAACTTCTGAATAATATGTGCAACTGTAGTAACAAGAACATCAAACTGTTTGGAGATGAGCTTATAGCCTTTACCTTTAGAGAATGTGCCCACGATCAGGAATAGTGTGTTGGACTCAGCATATTTTCTATGCATCCAAAAAAAAAGCTGCGTTCTACATACGCACTTGTCTTTAACCTCATCTAATGACGGTCTATTCAGAGAAAGTATGCAGAGGGGACTAGCGTGACCAGTACAGAAATTAACATGCTGCGGCTCAGAAACCCACACCGCAGGTCAGTTTACGCAGCTTTAAAAAAAGAAAGAAGCACAGTGGACATGGGATTTCTAGAAACCCTATCCACTGTGCTTGTATTTTAGAAGACAGCGTTTTGGATGCAGTGAAAATAGGCTGTGTCCAAAATGCTACTATTCCTGAATGTGGGCATGCAGCCTTAAATTGTTTGTCTATAATTTTCGTTCTCGTTTCCTGAGACAACTCTCTACTTAACTTTTTTTGGTCCATGTTTAGTGTGGTACACACCATGATACCAAAGAGCACAATGACTACTTTTCACCGTTTAAAGAGTCAGACTGATTATAAGTTTGTAGACACATGTGATACTAATTTTAGGACACACCTTAGTTTTAACATGATCCCACAATCAAATTATTTTAAAACTCTTCTAGGGGCACCCTCATTTTTCGTCCAGGCGACTTTCTTTATTACTTATTTTTCATTTTTCTATTGAACCACAATTCAAAAGCAATGTCTGATTTCCATGTCTGATATATATATATATATATATATATATATATATATATATATATATATTGATCAAAACACAAGTTAAATGTGCAGGAATATCAGATTTACACACCATCTACCCTTCACTATGAAGCACTATCAAGTCACATGACATGTTAAATAATAGCTAAAATAAAGCAAAGAAAGCTAGAAATTAGCGACTGGTTAGTAGAATATGCCGCAATGTCAATTTGAAAGCGGTGCATAAAACTGTAAACTGTGTCATGTTTTCCAGTAGACACAAAATAATTATGGTGTGTGCGGTCTGCATGCATGTATGCCTTGACAGGTATGTAGCTGAGAGGGTTGTCCAGAGGTGCTGGAAAGTGTATAAGATGCTAAAGAAAATAAGTCAGAACGAAATATCTCCACAGGGTAAAAGAATTACTAGCTATGCCACTGGTGTAGAGAGGTTGTAGAATACTAGACTAGGCAGAACTGGTGAGTGGGGACAATATGTTATGTGGAGCTACATACATCGCTATGCTGTGTCACACTATGATGCGGGGAATGTGCTTGCTATTCAGATATGCAATGGAGCTTCTGCTAGATAAGTAGATTCCAGAAATTTTACAGAACATGTTGCCCTATTTTTCCCACAAAATGACTGACCACATTACAAGTCAATGTTTTACCCATTTGATGGCAGTTGATGGATCTGTCTCTGGTAAGAACTCCATTTATTTGATCCCAATGCGGAACAGAGCTCATAATCCTAATATGCGGCCAGCCTAACATAGATATTATTTTATGTGACATTTCTCTGTGGTATATATATATATATATATGTTCTGTTTTAATGGCTATCTGCATAATCACAGGCTATATAGTAATGTGGGAGGTTATATACTCACAGAGAAATCATGAGAGTGCAGTTCTTACAAGCCTTCTCTAGGTGGTAGTATGTGATTTTTTTTAAATTTCCTTACAGCTGACTCTAACTAGTGCATCAATTCCCAGATCCTGTGCATTTATGTATTTCTGAATCTGCCTAGGTGGATTTGCCTCTATTTCATGCCATCTTTATTAGCACCTCTCCCAGCCATGTTTGGGGAAGAACTCAGTAGTCAGTCGGGTGCCACACATTCCTGCCACTTTTTTTGGTGCTGTATTCATGAATTGATGGTGGACCTGGTGTATTCATGTGGTGATAATAGTTCTGGTGATGGATTCATGCACTGATGATGGTCCTGGTGGTGTAATCATGTACTCATGAACAGGTACGGACTGGGGCTGAAATTCAGCCCTGGCATTTGAAATTACACAGGGCCATGTTGTCCCCTTCCCGATGAACCAGATGGGATATATTACTAACTAGCTGTACTAGCCGGCTTCGCCCAGGTTAATAACTGCTCCGCTGAGCCTCTGCTTCTGCATTTCCCATGAAGAAGAGTTGAAGAAATTGAGGTTCTTCTCCTTGTAATGGAAGCAGTGAGCCATTGAGTGGTAAACCTGTCCTTGAACTTTAAATGTCGGCATAAATCCTGTTGTAAATATTTATTTTGTTGCACCAAATGATGTCATTTGGAAGCAGGAGTTGTACTTCCTGATGTTGTCCAAGAAATGCTTTGATATTGTACTGGTACCTGTCATCAGAGACTTTAGGGGATCTGGTGGTGACAGGAGAGATGGAAGTTTTATCTTGCCATTTGCACAGCATAAACCTGGCGGTTCATCTTTCCATTTCAGGGCACTGCAGTACATGCAGACCACATCAATTTTTCCTATCTGAACTTTAGGATTATCCTGATAGTTTATGTCTGACTGGTAACAAAAGGCAGCATGTTTCAAATCTCCAACCATTTCCTGTGACCTGGTGGAAGAAATAGCCATTCTCTTAGTGGCAAGTCGGCCTTCTCTCTGCTGAGATGACTTATTGGCCCTTGAGGAAGCAGCTCTTCTCTTATCTGCAAGCCTCGCTTCCCTCTCCTCAGAAAGTTCATTGGCCCTTGAGGAAGCAGCTCTTGTTCTCTTGTCTGCAAGTCTCGCTTCCCTCTGCTCAGAAAGTTCATTGGCTCTTGAGGAAGCAGCTGCTGTTCTCATGTGTGTCAGTCTTTTTTCTCGGTCTTCACATTTTTCATTGGCCCGTAATGCAGCTTTTCTTTTTGCATTAGCTGACATTCGTGCATTGGAATTCCTTTTCTTATGAGGCATTATTGTGATAAAAATAGTCTGTAACTGGCAGTTTCTATATCCTCTCACATAGAGGTAGTGTGACTGACATCAGCCTTTCCACCAACACACCCTAACTGACATGCTATTACCTCACACAAGCTTTGTTATACTGAGAATGTCCTTTGTTGCCTATATTAACCAATCAGAACTCAGATTAATTAGCTGTAGCAAAATAGAAGCTGAGTTGTTATTGGTTGCTATTGGCAGCCTGATAAATCCCCAGCCAACAGGAAGCCCTCCCCCTGGCAGTATATACAGTCATGGCCAAAAGTATTGACACCCCTGCAATTCTGTCAGATAATACTCATTTTCTTCCTGAACATGATTGCAAACACAAATTATTTGGTATTATTATCTTCATTTAATTTGTCTTAAATGAAAAAAACACAAAAAGAATTGTCCTAAAGCCAAATTGGATATAATTCCACACCAAACATAAAAAAAGGGGGTGGGCAAAAGTATTAGCACTGTTCGTAAAATCATGTGATGCTTCTCTAATTTGTGTAATTAACAGCACCTGTTACTTACCTGTGGCACCTAACAGGTGTTGGCAATAACTAAATCACACTTGCAGCCAGTTGACATGGATTAAAGTTGACTCAACCTCTGTCCTGTGTCCTTGTGTGTACCACATTGAGCATGGAGAAAAGAAAGAAGACCAAAGAACTGTCTGAGGACTTGAGAAACCAAATTGTGAGGAAGCATGAGCAATCTCAAGGCTACAAGTCCATCTCCAAAGACCTGAATGTTCCTGTGTCTACCGTGCAAAGTGTCATCAAGAAGTTTAAAGCCCATGGCACTGTGGCTAACCTCCCTAGATGTGGAGGGAAAAGAAAAATTGACAAGAGATTTCAACGCAAGATTGTGTGGATGTTGGATAAAGAACCTCGACTAACATCCAAACAAGTTCAAGCTGCCCTGCAGTCTGAGGGTACAACAGTGTCAACCCGTATTATCTGTCGGTGTCTGAATGAAAAGGGACTGTATAGTAGGAGACCCAGGAAGACCCCACTTCTTACCCCGAGACATAAAAAAGCCAGGCTGGAGTTTGCCAAAACTTACCTGAAAAAGCCTAAAACGTTTTGGAAGAATGTTCTATGGTCAAATGAGACAAAAGTAGAGCTTTTTGGGCAAAGGCATCAATATAGAGTTTACAGGAGAAAAAAAGAGACATTCAAAGAAAAGAACACGGTCCCTACAGGTAAACATGGCGGAGGTTCTCTGATGTTTTGGGGTTGCTTTGCTGCCTGTGGCACTGGACTGCTGGACCGTGTGAATGGCATTATGAAGTCTGAAGACTGCCAACAAATTTTGCAGCATAATGTAGGGCCCAGTGTGAGAAAGCTGGGTCTCCCTCAGAGGTCATGGGTCTTCCAGCAGGACAATGACTCAAAACACACTTCAAAAAGCACTAGAAAATAGTTTGAGAGAAAGCACTGGAGACTTTTAAGGTGGCCAGCAATGAGTCCAGACCTGAATCCCATAGAACACCTCTGGAGAGATCTAAAAATGGCAGTTTGGAGAAGGTACCCTTCAAATATCAGGGACCTGGAGCAGTTTGCCAAAGAAGAATGGTCTAAAATTCCAGCAGAGCATTGTAAGAAACTCATTTATGGTTACCTGAAGTGGTTGGTCGCAGTTATTTTGGCTAAAGGTTGTGCAACCAAGTATTAGGCTGAGAGTGCCAATACTTTTGTCTGGCCCATTTTTGGAGTTTTGTGTGAAATTATCAATGGTTTGCTTTTTGCTTCATTCTCTTTTGTGTTTTTTCATTTAATTAAGACAAATTAAATGAAGATAATAATACCAAATAATTTGTGTTTGCAATCATTTTCAGGAAGAAAATGAGTATTATCTGACAGAATTGCAGGGGTGTCAATACTTTTGACCATGACTGTATTAGCTCACACATACACATAATAGACAGATCATGTGACTGACAGCTGCCATATTTCCTATAAGGTACATTTGTTGCTCTTGTAGTTTGTCTGCTTATTAATCAGATTTTTATTTTTGAAGGATAATACCAGACTTGTGTGTGTTTTGGGGCGAGTTTCATGTGTCAAGTTGTGTGTGTTGAGTTGCGTGTGGTGACTTTTGTGAGATGAGTTTTGGGTGGCGACATGCGCGTAGCAACTTTTTGTGTGTGGAGTTGCATGTGACAGGTTAGTGTAGCAAGTTGTGTACAGCAAGTTTTGCGCATGGCAAGTTTTGCGCGTGGCGAGTTTTATGTGTGGTGCGTTTTGAGTATGTGCAAGTTTTGTGTGAGGCAACTTTTGCGTGTGTTGAACTGTTGTACATGTGGCAATTTTTAGCGTGTGCAAGTTTTGCGTGTGGCGAGTTTTCTATGAGGTGAGTTTTTACACGTGTGGTGAGTTTTGCGTGAGCCTAGTTTTTCATGTGGCGAATTTTGCGCGTGGTGAGTTATGAGTGGTGACTTTTGTATTTCAACTTTTATGTTGCGAGGTTGGTGTATGCGTGGTGAAATGTGTGCTTAGGGTGGTATATGTGTTCAAGCACATGTAGTGTGTGGCACATTTTGTGTGTGTGTTCATATCCCTGTGTGTGGTGAGTATCCCATGTCAGAGCCCCACCTTAGCAACTGTACGGTATATACTCTTTGGCGCCATCGCTCTCATTCTTTAAGTCCCCCTTGTTGACATCTGGCAGCTGTCAATTTGCCTCCAACACTTTTCACACGGGGTTAAAATTTCGCCTCACAAC
The DNA here is from genome assembly GCF_032444005.1 of Ranitomeya imitator. Classification (NCBI taxonomy): domain Eukaryota; kingdom Metazoa; phylum Chordata; class Amphibia; order Anura; family Dendrobatidae; genus Ranitomeya; species Ranitomeya imitator. Next base: position 439,046,916 of record NC_091285.1, read on the forward strand.
ATAGCCTATGACGTTCTCGGGGTCCATACGTGTGACTGTGCAAAATATTGTGGTTGTAGCTGCGACGGTGCAGATGCCAATCCTGGACATACATACATACATACACACATTCAGCTTTATATATTAGATACTAGCTGAAGAGCCCGGCGTTGCCTGGGCATAGTAAATATCTGTGGTTAGTTATAGCACGTCACTTCTCTTATTTTCCCATCACGCCTCTCATTTTCCCCCTCACATCTCTCATTTTCTCCCTCACACCTCTCATTTTCTCCCTCACACCTCTCATTCCCCCCCTAACACTTGTCATTTCGACCTCACATCTGTCATTTTCCGATCACTACACTATTTTCCCTCACTCCTCTCATTTTGCACTCACACCTTTTCATTTTCACCTCACACCTCTCATTTTCACCTCAGTATATACATGTTTGTCATCTCCCTTATATATAGCATACACCTGTATGTCATCTCCTGTATATAGTATATACCTGTATGTCATCTCCCCTGTATATAGTATATACCTGCTGTGTGTCATCTCCCCTGTATATAGTATATACCTGTATGTCATCTCCTCCTATATATAGTATATACCTGTATGTCATCTCCTCCTATATATAGTATATACCTGTATGTCATCTCCTCCTATATAAAGTATATACCTGTATGTCATCTCCTTCTATATATAGTATATACCTGTATGTCATCTCCTCCTGTATATAGTATATACCTGTGTGTCATCTCCCCTGTATATAGTATATATCTGTGTGTCATCTCCTCCTGTATATAGTATATACCTGTATGTCATCTTCTATATATAGCATATACCTGTATGTCATCTCCTCCTGTATATAGTATATACCTGTAGGTAATCTGCTCCTGTATATAGTATATACCTGTGTGTCATCTCCTCCTGTATTTAGTATATACCTGTATGTCATCTCCTCCTGTATATAGTATGTACCTGTATGTCATCTCCTCCTCTATATAGTATATACCTGTGTGTTATCTCTCCTGTATATAGTATATATCTGTGTGTCATCTCCCCTGTATATAGTATATACCTGTGTGATCTCCTGTATTAGACCTCGTTAACACGTTATTTGCTTAGTATTTTTACCTCAGTATTTGTAAGATAAATTGGCAGCCTGATAAATCCCCAGCCAACAGGAAGCCCTCCCCCTGGCAGTATATATTAGCTCACACATACACAGGTCATGTGACTGACAGCTGCTGTATTTCCTATATGGTACATTTGTTGCTCTTGTAGTTTGTCTGCTTATTAATCAGATTTTTATTTTTGAAGGCTAATACCAGACTTGTGTGTGTTTTAGGGCGAGTTTCGTTTGTCAAGTTGTGTGTGTTGAGTTGTGTGTGGCGACATGCATGTAGTGACTTTTGTGAGATGAGTTTTGTGTGGCAACATGCGTGTAGCAACTTTTTGTGTGTCGAGTTGCATGTAACAGGTTAGTGTAGCAAGTTGTGTGCAGCAAGTTTTGCGCATGGCGAGTTTTGCGCGTGGTGAGTTTTATGTCTGGTGCCTTTTGAGTATGTGCAAGTTTTGTGTGAGGCAACTTTTGCATGTGTTGCAAATTTTGTGCATGTGGCAATTTTTCCGCGTGTGCAAGTTTTGCGTGTGGCGAGTTTTCCATGAGGTGAGTTTTGCACTTGTGGCGAGTTTTGCGTGAGCCTAGTTTTTGCATGTGGCGAGTTTTGCGCGTGGCGAGTTTTGAGCGGCGACTTTTGTGTTTCGACTTTTATGTGGCGAGGTTGGTGTATGTGTGGTGAAATGTGTGCTGAGAGTGGTATATGTGTTCAAGCACGTGGTAGTGTGTGGCGCATTTTGTGTGTGTGTTCATATCCCCATATGTGGTGAGTATCTCATGTCGGGGCCCCACCTTAGCAACTGATCGGTATATACTCTTTTGCGCCATCGCTCTCATTCTTTAAGTCCCCCTTGTTCACTTCTGGCAGCTGTCAATTTGCCTCCAACACTTTTCCTTTCACTTTTCCCCATTATGTAGATAGGGGAAAAATAGTTTGGTGAATTGGAAAGCGCGGAGTTAAAATTTCACCTCACAACATAGCCTATGACGCTCTCAGGGTCCAGATGTGTGACTGTGCAAAATTTTGTGGCTGTAGCTGCGATGCCTCCAACACTTTTCATTTCACTTTTTCCCCATTATGTAGATAGGGGCAAAATTGTTTGGTGAATTGGAAAGCTCGGGGTTAAAATTTCACCTCACAACGTAGCCTGTGACGCTCTCAGGGTCCAGACGTGTGACTGTGCAAAATTTTGTTTCTGTAGCTGCGACGCCTCCAACACTTTTCCTTTCACTTTTTTTCCCATTATGTAGATAGGGGCAAAATTGTTTGGTGAATTGGAAAGCGCAGGGTTAAAATTTCACCTCACAACGTATCCTATGACGCTCTCAGGGTCCAGACGTGTGACTGTGCAATATTTTGTTGCTGTAGCTGCGACGCTTCCAACACTTTTCCTATTCACTTTTTTCCCCATTATGTAGATAGGGGCAATATTGTTTGGTGAATTGGAACGCGCGGGGTTAAAATTTCACCTCACAACGTAGCCTATGACGCTCTCAGGGTCCAGACGTGTGACTGTGCAAAATTTTGTGGCTGTAGCTGCGACGGTGCAGATGCCAATCCCGGACATACACACACACATACACACACACACACACACACACACATTCAGCTTTATATAGTAGATTACCCTGGATGGAGGAAAGGAAGATTTACTACAAGACCAATATTTCTAATGATACCCGTGGCCTGCTGGGGTAAGTGACGGAGTCAACGACCTGGTGGTCCGTCACAACTCTTAACAGTTTGGGTGTCTTGAGAACACTGATTGTGTTAGTAACATAGCAGACAAGGCAGCCCACAACCAGACAGGCCCTTCTGGCATTTGCCAGATTTGCCAGATGGCCAGTCCGGCCCTGCTCATGAAGGTTCTTGTGTTGTAATCATGCACTGATGGTTCTGGTCATTTATTCATGTGATGATGTGGTTTTGGTGCTGTATCCATGGTGGTTCTGGTGCTTTGCTCATGCACTAATGGTAGTTCTGTACTCATCTACTGATGATGGTTATGGTGATGTACTAATAGACTGATGGTGGTTCTGGTGACGTATTTCTGTACCAATGACAGTTCTAATGATATATTCCTGTACTGTTATTGCTTGTGATAGCAATAAGTAGTAGCAATCCATAACTTGTAAGATAACGTACTACAGTGCCTTGCGAAAGTATTCAGCCCCCTGGAACTTTTCAACCTTTTCCCACATATCATGCTTCAAACAAAAAGATACCAAATGTACATTTTTGGTGAAGAATCAACAACAAGTGGAACACAATTGTGAAGTTGAACCAAATTTATTGGTTATTTTACATTTTTGTGGAAATTCAAAAACTGAAAAGTGGGGCATGCAATATTATTCGGTCCCTTTACTTTCAATGCAGCAAACTCACTCCAGAAGTTCATTGTGGATCTCTGAATGATCCAATGTTGTCCTAAATGCCTAATGATGATAAATATAATCCACCTGTGTGTAATTAAGTCTCCGTATAAATGCACCTGCTCTGTGATAGTCTCAGGGTTCTGTTTGAAGCACAGAGAGCATCATGTAGACCAAGGAACACAACAGGCAGGTCCATGATACTGTTGTGGAGAAGTTTAAAGCTGGACTTGGATACAAAATGATTTCCAAAACTTTAAACATCCCAAGGAGCACTGTGCAAGCGATCATACTGAAAAGGAAAGCGTATCATACCACTGCTAATTTACCAAGACCCGGCCGTCCCTCTAAACTTTCATCTCAAACAAGGAGAAGACTGATCTGAGATGCAGCCAAGAGGCCCATGATCACTCTGGATGAACTTCAGAGATCTACAGCTGAGGTGGGGCAGTCTGTCCATAGGACAACAATCAGTCGTACAGTGCACAAATCTGGCCTTTATGGAAGTGTGGCAAGAAGAAAGCCATTTCCATCCATAAAAAGTGTTGTTTAAAGTTTGCAGCAAGCCACCTGGGAGACACACCAAACATGTGGAAGAAGGTGCTCTGGTCAGATGAAACCAAAATTGAACTTTTTGGCAACAATGCCAAACGATATGTTTGGCGTAAAGGCAACACAGCTCATCACCCTGAACACACCATCCCCACTGTCAAACATGGTGGTGGCAGCATCATGGTTTGGGCCTGCTTTTCTTCAGCAGGGACAGGGAAGATGGTTAAAATTGATGGGAAGATGGATGGAGCCAAATACAGGACCATTCTTGAAGAAAACCTGTTGGAGTCTGCAAAAGACCTGAGACTGGGATGGAGATTTGTCTTCCAACAAGACAATGATCCCAAACATAAAGCAAAATATACAATGGAATGGATCACAAATAAAGGTATCCAGGTGGCCAAGTCATAGTCCAGACCTCAATCCAATTGAGAATCTGTTTGCCAAGGAAGAATGGGCAAGAATTTCAGTCTCTCGATGTACAAAACTGATAGAGACATACCCCAAGCGACTTGCAGCTGTAATCACAGCTAAAGGTGGCGCAACAAAGTATTAAGTTAAAGGGGCCGAATAATATTGCACACCCCACTTTTCAGTTTTTGAATTTCCACAAAAATGTAAAATAACCAATAGATTTCATTCAACTTCACAATTGTGTTCCACTTGTTGTTGATTCTTCACCAAAAATTTACATTTGGTATCTTTATGTTTGAAGCATGATATGTGGGAAAAGGTTGAAAAGTTCCAGGGGGCCGAATACTTTTGCAAGGCACTGTATGTAACTAAGTTAATAAAGTATTGTGCCACCTTACAATTAAGGATTACTACATCCATATTTATGTTAGAAGCATTAAATCTTTTTATCTGAAGGTTCCGTCACTGCCGTTTTGGCTTTCCTGTGCCACAGGCTAGGCTTCATAAGAGACCATGATATCTCCTACATACTGCAAAACTGTAGTATTGCACTATATAGCATAAACAATCAGAAGATTGCAGTTTTAAGTAAACTAAAGAATAAACGTTTTTAAGAATATAAAAAATTGATCCTCCATCCGCCCTTGACCCCTGTTAAAAATAAAGAAATAAAATATGATGATATCACCATATCCAGTTAATCCTATCAAGACTATCAAAATATAAAATTAACCCCTACTGTAAAGAGAAAACTAAATGAAAACACCGCAATTGTATTTTTTTGTCATCTCACCTCCCTTAAAAAGTGATCAAAGCATAATGTACTCCAGATTAGTGTTAACAAAAAGTTCAGCTCACCATGTGAAAAAAGGCTGTTGCTGGCGAGATGGCCACACATGTTAAGTTCTCTACATTCATTTGTATGGAAGTTTTGAAAATTGCCATGTAAGTTTGCTTAGCAATTTTTTGGAACTCAAGAGAGAAACTAATAGACAGACACATGTGCAGCCATCTCTACAGTCATGAGCAACATGAGGAGGGTACATCATACATTCATGACATATTCTGTGGATATACAATAAATATACAATATCGGAATACCTGTTGAAATAATGTCAACTTTTATACATCATTCAGTCATGATTTTCATGGAACAAAAGTGGTCCAATGTTTTAAATTGTTTTGGATCCCTTTTGCATTGGTGTTTTTTGGGTGTTTCAATTTTTAATCAGTGATATTTTTGCATGCAAGAAAAAAAAATGCAAAATTTCTCCTGCCCATTGCAAAGTTAAAAATGGACAACACATGGATGGCATCCGTGTGCTGTCCATAATTTTCATGGATTCATAGACTTGCATTGTGGGTCTAATCTGCAACTTAGATGAAAAAAGAAATGTTTTATTTTTGTGGACCGCGGTGACCACAAAAAAATAGGACATGTGAACAACACTAAAATGGCTACATGTTCTATTTACGAAAAATACAAATAGAATATGTAAGTGAAAAACAGACATTCATTTGTGTACAACTTTTGACTTAAAAGAAGAAATGGAAGGGAATGTAAAAGTCCTTCTATTATTGTGTCTCTTCCTTTTGAATTATTTCTGCCTTTGAGTCCAAAAACTTTATAAAACAACTGCAGTGTAATTCTAACCTTAAGCTTAGTTCACAACTGAGTTGGTGCCTCTTTTACAGCCTCTGTTGGAAATGCAGGGCAAATCACTGCAGAATGCTAAAATATTCTGTTTGTTGGAAGGACAGACACCATAACAGTAGCTTGATTATTTTAGTTAATTAGGTATGATGTGCTATGTTGGTGCCCATAATGCAATGGATCAAGTATTGCCTTAACTATTATTGTTTCGTTGCTATGATGGAGAAGAACAGAGGAAATAACCATCACATCTTTAGGCTGTTCGCACACTAACTCCCTAAGTACAAGAGGCATTTTTAAAGAGGTTGTCCACTACTTTAGCACTGATGACTTATCTTTAATATAGGTCATCAATGTCAGGTTAGTCAGGATCCGACACCCCCCCCCCCCCCCCGCCGATAAGCTGTTTTCAGTGATGGCTGGAAATACTTGTGGAGCTGCTCTATCTTCTGTTAGAAACCGCTGAAGGGTGCTACACATCCACCTCCTGTTGATTTGAATAGGAGGAGGATGTGCAGTACCCTGCCTCGGCTACTGTCAGAAGACTGCCAGCTCCGCAAGTGAGTACTTCCGGCCGGCCGCTGCTGCTATCAATGACAGCTGTTCGATGGTGGGTTTTGGGTGTGGGTAACTGACAGGGCCTACAGGGATAGAAGGGACAGCTGTCGCGGAGTGGGGGCGCCGTGTCGAACTTAGGGTGCCAACCTCCACTGTCAGGAAGGTACAGCGTGTGCAGGATTTTACTAGGGTCATATTAGGTCTGTGTACCATTATCTTTAATCTGGCATTTTCTGGATTAGTAGCCTTGCACCAATACCCGTTTTCAGTTTGGTGATGGTAATTTACGTATTTGTCTAGTGTTGATCATTTGGTCTTTTTAAATATTTATGAATAAAAAATATTGTTAGGGTTTTTTGTTTTCTTGTGGTTTAGTTTATGTGTTATTAGCACCGTGTGATTATTATAATTGCATTTGAAATATATACTGTGGTGCACCCTGCCCTTTGTTGTTTAGCCATACCTCTTGAACTTATAGGCACCATGTGACTGTGCTGTATTTTAAAGGAAACCTGTCACCATGTTTCCTGGATCTTTTCTGCTACCACCACTTTCAGTATTACTTAATTACGATCCTAACAATCTGTTCCTCACAGACCTGCAAGTTGGCATACCTGCAGAAATTAACTTTACATATTGATCTCTCACTAGTAATTAATGCCAAGCAATCCAATGGGCAACTACAGACCAACACTGGCATTCACTGTGAGCCTGCTAACACAGCCTCTATGTCTTTGATTGGTGGGATGACTTCTTTAGTAATCAAAGGCATGGAGGTTGTATTAGCAGGCTTACGACGGTTTCTAAAATTAGTCTGAACTTGCTCATCAGACTTTTTGGCGCTTATTACCAGAGACAGATTTATGTCATAAAGTTCATTTCTGCAGGTATGCCATGTTATACGGCTTTAAGGAATGGATCATTTGTATCCTGATTAAGTGACTCAGAAGGTGGTGGCAGAAGTTTAGATCTGGAAAAACTGGTGACAGGCTCCATTTAAATCAGTACCACCACACTGCGAGCCTAAAAAAGCTTTAGGTGGTCAACAAAATGACATTATTATGATAAAGCAAATCTAGGCTGCTAGCTTAAGTGATAATTGCTGTATGTCTTAAATAATTTCTATACAAATGTTTTATAAGTTATACCTATTACTCATACACAACATTTCAGTTTCCACATAGGAAAGTTTTATTTTATAAGTTATACCTATTACTCATACACAACATTTCAGTTTCCACATAGGGTAGCAGACATGTTGAGTACATTAATGTGCAGTATTTAAAGTACATATTGTTTCAGATTGCTTCAGTGTTATTCAGCCATTTTTAACTTAAAAGTTGTAAAATAATATGATACATACTATACAAAAGTTCATTTTAATGCATTAAGTAATCATCATCAATGAGACTATTAAGGTAAATGCAGCTCATATTAAACCATAATTCAGAACCACTTTAATGTAGGAATTAAGAACTACCGAATTTAAAAAGTGTAATAATTTAAAGAGTCTACGTACCTTTTCCTGATATTGGCGACGTGACGAATCTAGGGATTGGATAAGTGCTGTAGCATGACCAATGAACATGGCATAGCAAGTGGCACCAACAATCATGCTCAGCATAGTAAGCCAGACATCGGACATGCCCACTGGTGCTTGTTGCCCATACCCGATGCACAACATGTGACTCATGGCTTTGAAAAGAGCATAAGAATATTGCTTTCCCCAAGAGGCATTCTGTAACAGAGAGAAAAGCGAAATATTTTCCACTTGTAACATCACAAACTAAACAGAATTGGTGGCTCAAACATCCATTATTTTAAGATAAAAGAAGTAATTTATCATATTGCTATTGTCAAGTAGTGCAAGACCTCACACATAGACATTATTTCAGTGTCTTATAGCAAATGGAGTAATGTAACCTATCAAAAAAATGGGAAGCATACAGGTCCTTCTCAAAAAATTAGCATATAGTGTTAAATTTCATTATTTACCATAATGTAATGATTACAATTAAACTTTCATATATTATAGATTCATTATCCACCAACTGAAATTTGTCAGGTCTTTTATTGTTTTAATACTGATGATTTTGGCATACAACTCCTGATAACCCAAAAAACCTGTCTCAATAAATTAGCATATCAAGAAAAGGTTCTCTAAATGACCTATTACCCTAATCTTCTGAATCAACTAATTAACTCTAAACACATGCAAAAGATACCTGAGGCTTTTATAAACTCCCTGCCTGGTTCATTACTCAAAACCCCCATCATGGGTAAGACTAGCGACCTGACAGATGTCAAGAAGGCCATCATTGACACCCTCAAGCAAGAGGGTAAGACCCAGAAAGAAATTTCTCAACAAATAGGCTGTTCCCAGAGTGCTGTATCAAGGCACCTCAATGGTAAGTCTGTTGGAAGGAAACAATGTGGCAGAAAACGCTGTACAACGAGAAGAGGAGACCGGACCCTGAGGAAGATTGTGGAGAAGGACCGATTCCAGACCTTGGGGAACCTGAGGAAGCAGTGGACTGAGTCTGGTGTGGAAACATCCAGAGCCACCGTGCACAGGCGTGTGCAGGAAATGGGCTACAGGTGCTGCATTCCCCAGGTAAAGCCACTTTTGAACCATAAACAGCGGCAGAGGCGCCTGACCTGGGCTACAGAGAAGCAGCACTGGACTGTTGCTAAGTGGTCCCAAGTACTTTTTTCTGATGAAAGCAAATTTTGCATGTCATTCGGAAATCAAGGTGCCAGAGTCTGGAGGAAGACTGGGGAGAAGGAAATGCCAAAATGCCTGAAGTCCAGTGTCAAGTACCCACAGTCAGTGATGGTGTGGGGTGCCATGTCAGCTGCTGGTGTTGGTCCACTGTGTTTCATCAAGGGCAGGGTCAATGCAGCTAGCTATCAGGAGATTTTGGAGCACTTCATGCTTCCATCGGCTGAAATGCTTTATGGAGATGAAGATTTCATTTTTCAGCACGACCTGGCACCTGCTCACAGTGCCAAAACCACTGGTAAATGGTTTACTGACCATGGTATTACTGTGCTCAATTGGCCTGCCAACTCTCCTGACCTGAACCCCATAGAGAATCTGTGGGATATTGTGAAGAGAAAGTTGAGAGACGCAAGACCCAACACTCTGGATGAGCTTAAGGCCGCTATTGAAGCATCCTGGGCCTCCATAACATCTCAGCAGTGTCACAGGCTGATTGCCTCCATGCCACGCCGCATTGAAGCAGTCATTTCTGCCAAAGGATTCCCGACCAAGTATTGAGTGCATAACTGAACATTATTATTTGATGGTTTTTTTGTTTGTTATTAACCCCTTAATCCCATATGACGTACTATCCCGTCCAGGTGACCTGGGACTTAATTCCCATGGACGGGATAGTACGTCATATGCGATCGGCCGCGCTCACGGGGGGAGCGCGGCCGATCGCGGCCGGGTGTCAGCTGCCTATCGCAGCTGACATCCGGCACTATGTGCCAGGAGCGGTCACGGACCGCTCCCGGCACATTAACCCCCGGCACACCGCGATCAAAGATGATCGCGGTGTGCCGGCGGTGCAGGGAAGCATCGCGCAGGGAGGGGGCTCCCTGCGGGCTTCCCTGAGACGATCGGTACACGGTGATGTGCTCACCGTGTACCGAGCGTCTTCTCCCTGCAGTCCCCGGATCCAAAATGGCCGCCGGGCTGCATCCGGGTCCTGCAGGGAGCACTTCCGGGTCAGGATCAGGCTGCAGCTGCAGCTCTAATCCTGCCCGGCTGTATGTTAGATCACCGATCTAACAGAGTGCTGTGCACACTGTCAGATCGGTGATCTGTGATGTCCCCCCCTGGGACAAAGTGAAAAAGTAAAAAAAAAAATTTCCACACTTGTAAAAAAAAAAATAAAAAAAAAATTCCTAAATAAAGCAGAAAAAAAAAAATATTATTCCCATAAATACATTTCTTTACATAAAAAAAAACAAAAAAACAATAAAAGTACACATATTTAGTATCGCCGCGTCCGTAACGACCCGACCTATAAAACTGGCCCACTAGTTAACCCCTTCAGTGAACACCGTAAGAAAAAAAAAAAAAAAACGAGCCAAAAAACAACGCTTTATTATCATAACGCTGAACAAAGAGTGGAATAACACGCGATCAAAAAGACGGATATAAATAACCATGTTACCTCTGAAAACGTCATCTTGTCCCGCAAAAAACGAGCCGCCATATAGCATCATAACCAAAAAAATAAAAAAGTTATAGTCCTCTGAATAAAGCGATGCCAAAATAATTATTTTTTCTATAAAATAGCTTTTATCGTATAAAAGCGCCAAAACATAAAAAAAATGATATAAATGAGGTGTCGCTGTAATCGTACTGACCCGAAGAATAAAACTGCTTCATCAATTTTACCAAACGCGGAACGGTATAAACGCCTCCCCCAAAAGAAATTCATGAATAGCTGGTTTTTGGTCATTCTGCCTCACAAAAAAATCGGAATAAAAAGCGATCAAAAACTGTCACGTGTCCGAAAATGTAACCGATAAAAACGTCAACTCGTCCCGCAAAAAACAAGACCTCACATGACTCTGTGGACCAAAATATGGAAAAATTATAGGTCTCAAAATGTGGAGACGCAAAAACTTTTTTGCTATAAAAAGCATCTTTTAGTGTGTGACGGCTGCCAATCATAAAAATCCGCTAAAAAACTCGCTATAAAAGTAAATCAAACCCCCCTTCATCACCCCCTTAGTTAGGCTAGGTTCACATTGCGTTAATGGGTTAACGCTAACGGACAGCGTTGCACGGCGAAAATGTCACAATTAACGCCGTGCAACGGGTCCGTTAGCACAACCATTGACAGCAATGTGATTTTCGGGTGTAGCGCATCGCTAGAGCGTGCCATTTTCGGCTCGCGCTAGCAAGGTGCCATTCTTTTGTGGCGCGCCTCAGACGCTGCTTGCAGCGTCCGCGGCGCGCCCGAGGTCCGATCCCCGATCTTCCAGAGCGGGGACGTTAACGCGACCACTAAACACGACACCTAAAAAGACATTGTGTTAGCGCAATCCGCTAGTGCTAAACGGATTTCCCTAACGCAATGTGAACCTAGCCTTAGGGAAAAATAATAAAATTAAAAAAAATGTATTTATTTCCATTTTCCGGTTAGGGTTAGGGTTAGGGTTAGGGCTAGGGTTGGGGCTAGGGTTAGGGTTTGGATTACATTTACGGTTGGGATTAGGGTTGGGATTAGAATTAGGGGTGTGTCTGGGTTAGGTGTGTGGTTAGGGTTACAGTTGGGATTAGGGTTAGTGGTGCGTTTGGATTAGGGTTTCATTTATAATTGGGGGGTTTCCACTGTTTAGACACATCAGGGGCTCTCCAAACGCGACATGGCGTCCGATCTCAATTCCAGCCAATTCTGCATTGAAAAAGTAAAACAGTGCTCCTTCACTTCCGAGCTCTCCCGTGCGCCCAAACAGGGGTTTACCCCAACATATGGGGTATCAGCGTACTCGAGACAAATTGGACAACAACTTTTTGGGTCCAAGTTCTCTTGTTATCCTTGGGAAAATAAAAATTTGGGGGGCTAAAAATCATTTTTGTGGGAAAAAAAAGGATTTTTATTTTCACGGCTCTGCGTTGTAAACTGTAGTGAAACACTTGGGGGTTCAAAGTTTTCACAACACATCTAGATAAGTTCCATGGGAGGTCTAGTTTCCAATATGGGGTCACTTGTGGGTGGTTTCTACTGTTTGGGTACATCAGGGGCTCTGCAAATGCAACGTGACGCCTGCAGACCAATCCATCTAAGTCTGCATTCCAAATGGCGCTCCTTCCCTTCCGAGCTCTGCCATGAGCCCAAACAGTGGTTCCCCCCCACATATGGGGTATCAGCGTACTCAGGACAAATTGAACAACAACTTTTGGGGTCCAATTTATTCTGTTACCCTTGTAAAAATACAAAGCTGGGGGCTAAAAAATCATTTTTGTGAAAAAAAAAAGAATTTTTATTTTCACGGGTCTGCGTTATAAACTGTAGTGAAACACTTAGGGGTTCAAAGTTCTCACAACACATCTAGATAAGTTCCATGGGAGGTCTAGTTTCTAATATGGGGTCACTTGTGGGGGGTTTGTACTGTTTGGGTACATCAGGGGCTCTGCAAATGCAACGTGACTCCTGCAGACCAATCCATCTAAGTCTGCATTCCAAATGGCGCTCCTTCCCTTCCGAGCTCTGCCATGCGCCCAAACAGTGGTTCCCCCCCACATATGGGGTATCAGCGTACTCAGGACAAATTGGACAACAACTTTTGGGGTCCAATTTATTATGTTACCCTTGTGAAAATACAAAACTGGGGGCTAAAAAATTTTTGCGAAAAAAAAATAAATTTATTTTAACAGCTCTGCGTTATAAACTGTAGTGAAACACTTGGGGGTTCAAAGCTCTCAAAACACATCTAGATAAGTTCCTTAGAGGGTCTAGTTTCCAAAATGGTGTCACTTGTGGGGGTTTTTAATGTTTAGGCACATCAGGGGCTCTCCAAACCAACATGGCGTCCCATCTTAATTCCAGTCAATTTTGCATTGAAAAGTCAAATGGCGCTCCTTCCCTTCCGAGCTCTGCTATGCACCCAAAAAGTGGTTTACCCCCACATATGGGGTATCGTCGCACTCAGGACAAATTGCACAACAATTTTTGTGGTCTAATTTCTTCTCTTACCCTTGGGAAAATAAAAAATTGGTGGCGAAAAGATTATTTTTGTGAAAAAATATGATTTTTTATTTTTACGGCTCTGCATTATAAACTTCTGTGAAGCACTTGTTGGGTCAAAGTGCTCACCACACCTCTAGATAAGTTCCTTAAGGGGTCTACTTTCCAAAATGGTGTCACTTGTGGGGATTTCAATGTTTAGGCACATCAGGGGCTCTCCAAACGCAACATGGCATCCCATCTCAATTCCAGTCAATTTTGCATTGAAAAGTAAAATGGCGCTCCTTCCCTTCCGAGCTCTGCCATACGCCCAAACAATGGTTTACACCCATATACGGGGTATCAGCGTACTCAGGACAAATTGGCCAACAATTTTTGAGGTTCAATTTCTTCTCTTACTCTTGGGAAAATAAAAAATTGGGGGCGAAAAGATCATTTTTGTGAAAAAATATGATTTTTTATTTTTACGGCTCTGCATTATAAACTTCTGTGAAGCAATTGGTGGGTCAAAGTGGTCACCACACATCTAGATAAGTTCCTTAGGGTGTCTACTTTCCAAAATGGTGTCACTTGTGGGGGGTTTCAATGTTTAGGCACATCAGTGGCTCTCCAAACGCAACATGGTGTCCCATCTCAATTCCTGTCAATTTTGCATTTAAAAGTCAAATGGCGCTCCTTCCCTTCCGAGCTCTGCCATGCGCCCAAACAGTGGTTTACCCCCACATATGGGGTATCAGCGTACTCAGTACAGATTGTACAACAATGTTTGGCATCCATTTTATCCTGTTACCCTTGGTAAAATAAAACAAATTGGAGCTGAAATAAATTTTGTGTGAAAAAAAGTTAAATATTCATTTTTATTTAAACATTCCAAAAATTCCTGTGAAACCCCTGAAGGGTTAATAAACTTCTTGAATGTGGTTTTGAGCACCTTGAGGGGTGCAGTTTTTAGAATGGTGTCACACTTGGGTATTTTCTATCATATAGACCCCTCAAAATGACATCAAATGAGATGTGGTCCCTAAAAAAAAATGGTGTTGTAAAAATGAGAAATTGCTGGTCAACTTTGAACCCTTATAACTCCCTAACAAAAAAAAATTTTGGTTCCAAAATTGTGCTGATGTAAAGGAGACATGTGGGAAATGTTACTTATTAAGTATTTTGCGTGACATATCTCTGTGATTTAAGGGCATAAAAATTTAAAGTTGGAAAATTGCGAAATTTTCAAAATTTTCGCCAAATTTCCGTTTTTTTCACAAATAAACGCAAGTTATATCGAATAAATGTTACTACTAAAATGAAGTACAATATGTCACGAGAAAACAATGTCAGAATCGCCAAGATCCGTTGAAGCGTTCCAGAGTTATAACCTCATAAAGGGACAGTGGTCAGAATTGTAAAAATTGGCCCGGTCATTAACGTGCAAACCACCCTCGGGGCTTAAGGGGTTAAAAAACACTTTTATTTGATTGGATGGGTGAAATATGCTAATTTATTGAGACAGGTTTTTTGGGTTATCAGGAGTTGTATGCCAAAATCATCAGTATTAAAACAATAAAAGACCTGACAAATTTCAGTTGGTGGATAATGAATCTATAATATATGAAAGTTTAATTGTAATCATTACATTATGGTAAATAATGAAATTTAACACTATATGCTAATTTTTTGAGAAGGACCTGTATACCAAAATAAAAGGATAAATTTTATTATTAAAGTACGGTACATAGATACAATACATAACAATAGAAATAGGTAGTGACATAGTTGCAAAACTAACCACCTACAAATGAATGCTCAGAAAATATTGGCTAGTGCTAAATAGTCCACCACAATTTAACAAAAATAACTGACACAGTGTCTGACCAAATAAATCATTTACAAAGAGTACCACTAACAAGTATGAATAACCCTTATAAATAAGGGTAGGCAGTAAGCCTTACTCACAGTACCACTTTAAGTATAAGGCAAATACAAATATGTTGTGCAACAAGGAGATTTTATTGTTTGCTGATCAATATAGCAGCAAAATTTTACAAAGTGTATACAATGAAAAAATGCACAAAATATGGGCTAAAAAGTGTCATGTATGATTTGTGGTAGGCAAACTGCCTTACCATATAGAGAGTAAATATATAGCAGCCAAGAAATCAATAAAGTGCAAAGTGCTGTTAATTGCTAACAAATGCAGCAGCCAAGATAAATATCTAACTGTGCAAAAGATGTACAACAGCAAGTGCTGAGATGGTGGAACTAACCTTATGAGCAGACTGTAGGCGGCACAGTTGGACCCCAACGCACGTTTCGTGTTAGCTTTATCTCAGGGGAAGTCTGTCCTAACACTGACAAGTGGCCCTTATATACCTCATGGTTTAATCAGTCTGCTCATAAGGTTAGTGCCATCATCTTAGCACTTGCTGTTGTACATCCTTTGCACAGTTAGATATTTATCTTGGCTGCTGCATTTGTTAGAAATTACCAGCACTTTGCACTTTATTGATTTCTTGGCTGCTATATATATACTCTCTATATCAGGGGTGTCAAACTGCAATCCTCGAGGGCCGCAAACCATGCGTGTTTTAAAGATTTCCTTAGCTTTGCACAAGGTGCTGTAATCATTATGTGTGTAGGTGATTAAATTATCACCTGTGCAGTACAAGGAAATCCTGAAAACATGACCTGTTTGCAGCCCTTGAGGATTGCAGTTTGACACCTCTGCTCTATATGGTAAGGCAGTTTGCCTACCACAAATCATACATGACACTTTTTGCCCATATTTTGTGCATTTTTTTTTTATTGTATACACTTTGTAAAATTTTGCTGCTATATGTTAGGGGTCGAGTTACCGCCTCTGCACAGGTGGAATCTCGAGCCATCTCAGCTGCGGTTTCCCATTCTTCTCCTGCCGCAGTGGAGCCTGCTCAGTGGAGGCATCGGTCCCAGCGTCTTGCTCAGTCTGACACTGTGCAAAGGGTTATTGCTGCCTTTCCAGGCTCAGCCATTGTAGCCAGTACTGGTCAGCGGCGAGCAGACGTCTTTGGGACTAAGTCCTACTTTGGAGGGTAAGATCTCTCATTGGAGATCAAGGGTCACATGCTCAGGTACTGCAGCAACTCCCATTGGTCATCTAGGAAGGTCCTGAAGTTGCTCAAGTTCTGTGGCAGCCTCCCATTGGTTCTTCTGGGAAGGTCCTGTAATTGCTGCAGCTATAAAAGGTTCGCATGACTGCACGGCCATGCGCTAGTATCAATCTAAGTTATGTGCTTTGCGCCAGTGTGGTTATGTGAGAATGTATTCAGGGACCCGGCTGAAATAAGCCCCTAGAATACCGACACCTTTGGTGAGGAGATTGTGTGTTTGCATGACCACTGACTGCTATCAGTTCGGCAGTTAGCTTGTGCTCCTGTGAGTCTAACAGGGCGCAGTGCTTTCCTTTCACGGCGACTCTGTGAAGTAACAGAGCTAGCTTATACCGCCAAATAGTGCCACCATTCACTAGCAGCAGGTTCCTTCTGCACGGTGGACCCCGGGCTGCGAACGCACAAATAATAAACATCTATATTTACTTGGTGTGTTCCGGTAGCCCTAACACTATATTGATCAGCAAACCATAAAATCTCCTTGTTGCACAACATATTTGTATTTGCCTTATACTTAAATTGGTACTGTGAGTAAGGCTTACTGCCTACCCTTATTTATGCAAATACTTGTTAGTGATACTCTTTGTAAATGATTTATTTGGTCAGACACTGTCAGTTATTTTTGTTAAATTGTGGTGGACTATTTAGCACTAGCCAATATTTTCTGAGCATTCATTTGTAGGTGGTTAGTTTTGCAACTATGTCCCTACCTAGTTCTATTTTTATGTATTTTATCTATGTACTTTAATAATAAAAATTATCCTTTTATTTTGGTATATGGTTCCCATTTTTTGATAGGTTATATTAAGGTTGGAAGTGCCAATACATCTAGGCCATTTTCTTCTTTTTGGTTTATTCAAATGGAGTAATGGCCTAAACAAAAAAAATTACAATTTTGTGCACAATATGCATTGATCCCATTTTGATCATATTTGCTATAAATATCTTATTTTGGTGTATAGACTTTTTAAAGTTGATGTATAGTACAATATGTATTTTACCCCAAAAGGTAGACAAAGAAAAGTGGAGGTTCAAGGTGCAAGGTGTACCTATATATTACATATGTTATTGAATAGGTGATAAAACCAAACTACTTTTTAGTCCAAATATATATTTAAACCAAGAAGGGCAGGTGAAGATTATAGACAGAGGGGGACATTTATCACTGTATTTATGCAGCTTTCTGGTGTAAAAACATAGCAAATTATTGCACACACCACACTTATGGCATAATTTGCAACTTTTTAAATTTTCACCCACTGCTCATAGCAATTTTCTAAAGAGTGGTCAGCACTTTCTAAAAGAGGGTGGCATCTCACACACGGCCCAAAACATGTACTTTAATTTACTACACAAAGTGCACGTCGGTCCGTGGTTGATGTACACTTGCTTTTTAAGTGCACATACAGCTAGTTAAACATCAGACTTATTAAAGGGCATGTGTATCTTAATAAATCTTGCCTACTTTGAACTAGCAAGCTTATTATTAAAACGAGCTTAAAGCATGTTAGTCTTAATAAACATCCCATAGAGTTCCTGTATTTGCACTTACTGTTCAGAAGCATAATACTCATGCAGAATCTCACAGCCTGACTGTTTTAGTGAGTGCACAACATGGAGAAGGCTGAATACAACACCACCCTTTTTTCTTGAAAGTTCCTCATAGATGGTACAATTTAGCTTTGCTTAGATCTGCTCATGCTGTTCTTGTTTGTTTGCCTGTCTCAGGTTATACATGTGGGCATTATGTGCTTTATTATCCCACCTTTCTCTTTTTCCCCTCACTTTCCCTTATTTTTCCCTACAGTCCATCCTTTTTTTTTATTTTTTGCCATTCCCATACTTGCCAAAATTTACAAAATAAAACTCTAGATTAAGACCCGCCAACCCCAAACTCCTATGATCGCTCAGCTATACTCTTAAAATGCCCAGGTGTGCCTCCAAAAATGACCACGTTTGGATGTACTTTCTTGCTTTCCGAAAACCCCAAACCCCTTGTGGTCCAGTTTTCAGGACTGGTCTCGGAAGGCGCATGACAGTGAGGTCAGCTGCTGGCCTCTGCACTGGCAATAGAAGGGAACACCACACGTCTTAGGGACAGAGAAAGGTAAGGTAAATCACATTTTTTTAAATGTGTTGGAAAAGAGCAGCAGGAAGAGACCATTACTACTGGATGGGGTTCAGGATGTGGGTCATTGTTGCAGGAAGGGGCCCAGGATATGGGACATTATTAATGGAAGGGGCTCGTGATGGGGGACATTATTAATGGAAGCGGCCCAGAATGTGGGACATTATTACTGGAAAAGACACATGATGGGGTACATTGTTACAGGAAGGGGCCCAGGATGGGGGACATTATTAAAGGATGGGGGATAATATTACATGGGGTAAACACATATGTCTTTATAGGATCTAGAACACTACAAGGGCCCATCTGTTCAACATGCAGGTGGAGGTGCAGGTCCAAATTTTGCATCGGGGCCTATCAAACTCTAGTTATGCCATTGCTTACGATTGAAAATGTACCTTCTTATACTGAGGTTTCATATATGTTCATTATATAGAGATGCCTCTTTGACAAGGTACCTGTGAAAAAGTGGATACTCATGCACTCTTTTCTTTGTGTTTGCGTTACAAAAATCATATTACATACAGTTGTACTCAAAAGTTTACATACCCCGGCAGAATTTTTGCTTTCTTGGCCTTTTTTCAGAGAATATGAATGATAACACCAAAACTCATGGATAGTGGTTGGGTGAAGCCATTTATTGTCAAACTACTGTGGTTCTCTTTTTAAATCATAATGACAACCCAAAACATCCAAATGACCCTGATCAAAAGTTCACATACCCCATTTCTTAATAACGTGTATTGCCTCCTCTAACATCAATGACAGCTTGAAGTCCTTTGTGGTAGTTGTGGATGAGGTTCTTTATTTTTTCAGATGGTAAAGCTGCTCACTCTTCTTGGCAAAAAAGTCTCCAGTTCCTGTAAATTCCTGGGTTGTCTAGCATGAACTGCACACTTGAGATCTCCCCAGAGTGGCCGAATGATATTGAGGTCAGGAGACTGAGATGGCCACTCCAGAACCTTCACTTTGTTCTGCTGAAGCCAATGACAGGTCGACTTGGCCTTGTGTTTTGGATCATTGTCATGTTAAAATATCCAAGTACGTCCCATGCGCAGCTTTTGGGCTGATGAGTGCAAATTTGCCTCCAGTATTTACTGATAACATGCTGCATTCATCTTTCCTTCAACTTTGACCAAGTTTCCAGTGCCTTTGTAGCTCACACATCCCCAAAACATCAATGATCTACCTCTGTGCTTTACAGTAGGAATGCTGTGCCTTTCATCATAGGCCTTGTTGACCTCTCTCCAAATGTAACGTTTAGGGTATGTGCACAACGTAGGAA
Organism: Ranitomeya imitator; assembly: GCF_032444005.1. Classification (NCBI taxonomy): domain Eukaryota; kingdom Metazoa; phylum Chordata; class Amphibia; order Anura; family Dendrobatidae; genus Ranitomeya; species Ranitomeya imitator. Next base: position 439,066,833 of record NC_091285.1, read on the forward strand.
AAGAGATGCAGAATTTTCTGCACAAAATCCGCATCTCCTGGCAGAATCTGCAGGCGCGGATTTGCCGCGGTTTTTATGCGGATTTTGTGCGGTTTGTATGCGGAATTGATGCAGATTTTCTGCGGATTTTCAGCGGTTTTTGGCCACTGTGGAATTTTAACATGGAGGAGTGCAGAAACACTGCAGATCCGTACAAAAAAAGTGACATGCACTTCTTTGAAATCCGCAGCAATTCCGCACTGATTTTTCTGCACCATCTGCACAGCTTTTTTTTTTCCATAGAATAACATTATACTGTACATCACAGTGCAGATCTGCAGCGTTTCTGCGCGGTAAAATCCGCTGCGGATCCACAGCAAATCTGCATCGTGTGCACATAGCCTTATGGTTGTGGCCAAAAAGTTACATTTTGGTTTCATCACACCAAATGACCTTGTTTCAGAAGTTTTGATGCTTTTCTCTGTGCTGTTTTGTGTAATGTAGGCAAGATACTTTGTGGAATTTGCACAGTAATGGCTTTCTTCTGGCGACTCTACCATGCAGCCCATTTTTCTTCAAGAGCCTTCTTATTGTGCATCTTGAAACAGCCACACTGCTAGTTTTCAAAGAGTTCTGTATTTCAGCTGATGCTATTTGTAGGTTTTTCTTTGCATCCCAAACAATTTTCCTGGCAGTTGTGGATGACATTTTGTTGGTCTATCTGACTGTGGTTTTGATTTTACAGAGCCCCTGATTTTCCATTTGTTAATCACAGTTTGAATGCTGCTGACTGGCATTATCAATTCCTTGGATATCTTTTTGTATCCCTTTCCTGTTTTATACAGTTCAACACTTCAACTATATTTTCCTGTAGATTCGCTGGCAATTCTCTTGCTCTGCCCATGACTCACAATCCAGAAATGTCAGTGGCTGGATTAAAGATGCAAGCATCTGTCTGGATCCCAGAAACTCACTCAGCTTTTATGCACAAACACTGATTACAAGCAAACAGGTCACAGGTGAGGATGTTACCTTTAGTAGCCATTCAAACCGATTTGTGTCAACTTCTGTGCATGTTATCAGGCCAAAATCACCAGGGTGTGTGAACCTTTGATCAGGGTCATTTGGATGTTTTGGGTAGTCATTATGATTTAAAAAGAGAAAACAGAGTAGTTTGACAATAAATGGCTTCACCAAACTTTTGAGCACAACTGTATATATACTGTATATATACAGAGTATATACATATATATACACACACGTATATATGTATGCACACATACATATATATATGTATACACTGCTCAAAAAAATAAAGGGAACACTAAAATCCTAGATATCACTGAATAAAATATTCCAGTTGTAAATCTTTATTCATTATATAGTGGAATGTGTTGAGAAAAATAAAATCTAAAAATGATCAACGTAAATCTCAACTAATATCACAAAGAGGTCTGGAGTTGGAATGATGCTCAAAATCAAAGTAGATAATGAAGCTACAGGCTGATCCAGCTTCAGTGGAAATGCCTCAAGACAAGGAAATGATGCTCAGTAGTGTGTGTGGCCTCCACATGCCTGTACGATCTCCCTACAATGTTTGGGCATGCTCCTGATTAGGCGGCGGATGGTCTCCTCAGGGATCTCCTCCCAGTCCTGGACTAAAGCATCGCCAACTCCAGGACAGTCTGTGGTGCTTCGTGACATTGGTGGATGGTGCAAAACATGATGTCCCAGATGTGTTCAATCGGATTCAGGTCTGGGGAATAGGCGGGCCAGTCCATAGCTTCAATGCCTTCATCTTGCAGGAACTGCTGACACACTCCAGCCACATGAGGTCTGGCATTGTCCTGCATTAGGAGGAACCCAGGGCCAATTGCACCGGCATATTGTCTCACAAGGGGTCTGAGGATCTCATCTCGGTACCTAATGGCAGTCAGGCTACCTCTGGCGAGCACATTGAGGGCTGTGCGGTCCTCCAAAGAAATGCCACCACACACCATTAGTGACCCACTGCCAAACCGGTCATGCTGAAGGATGTTGCAGGCAGCAGATCGCTCTCTACGGCATCTCCAGACTCTGTCATGTCTGTCACATGTGCTCAGTGTGAACCTGCTTTCATCTGTGAAGAGCACAGGGCACCAGTGGCAAATTTGCCAATCCTGGTGTTCTGTGGCAAATGCCAAGCGTCCTGCACGGTGCTGGGCTGTGAGCACAACCCCCATCTGTGGACGTCGGGCACTCAGATTATCCTCATGGAGTCGGTTTCTAACCATTTGTGCAGACACATGCACATTTGTGGCCTGCTGGAGGTCATTTTGCAGGGATCTAGCTGTGCTCCTCTTTTTCCTCCTTGAACAAAGGCTGACGTAGCGGTCCTGCAGCTACGTTGTTGCCCTCCTATGGCCCCCTCCATGTCTTCTGGTGTACTGGCCTGTCTCCTAGTAGTGCCTCCAGCCTCTGGACACTACGCTGACAGACACAGCAAACCTTCTTGCCAGAGCTCGCATAGATGAGCTGCACTACCTGAGCCACTTGTGTGGGTTGTAGAGTCCGTCTCATGCTACCACGAGTGTGAAAGCACAACCAACATTCAAAAGTGACCAAAACATCAGCCAGAAGCATTGGCACTGAGATGTGGTCTGTGGTCCCCAACTGCAGAACCGCTCCTTTATTGAGTGTGTCTTGATAATTGCCAATAATTTCCATCTGCTGTTGGAGCGCCCCCAGACGCAGGGCCGCGGGGTACGGTCCAGGGTTGTCACGGTGGCTAGACCCGGTCCGTGACCCTGCTAAAAAAGTGATAGTGCGTGGTGCAGAACGAGAGGAATAACAAGGAAACAGGGTTGCAGTCTCTTTACCTTTTACTGAAGGCTTCGGGATCCACAATCCAGAGCACTGCTAACAGGGCTGGCTGAAACCGGCCGGTCCGAAGGCACATCCAGAGTTCCCTTTGCAGGTGGAAATCAGTGTCTACCTTCTAGCGCCTGTGTGTTGTAGTCCTTCCCTGCTGAGCACCACGGGATAGTCCTTACAACTGTCGTATCCGTTCTTTCTCTTCTCTCCGTCCCCCAGTATGATATGACTAGGACGCACCCGTATGAGAGGTAGGCCTGGAGTTATTCTGGGACCCTAAAGATGCCCCTCTCCCACGATTGCCTCCTATGTCTGTTCAGGTGATTTAGGTCAGACAGCCAACCTATAATTAACTGTCCTGCCGCTGTTTGAAGTAATGCGTAGAGTCTGTCACTTCCTCGGAAGGATGTTGCCACGGTCTTGAGGGCACGACTCCTTCTGGTTCTATCTCCTTCGTACTCTGATCCCGTTTCTCACTGCTCCACAATATACTTTGCTTCGTGCCCTTTCTTAAGATGCCGCCGCAAGGTAGTGCAGGTGTGGCTCTGTAACAATCGGTCCTTTCTGCTAGGCCCCTGTCAGGAACCCACTTCTGACAGGTCCTCCCTGGAGCTCTCCCAGGCTACTTTCTGACCTAACTTCCTATCCAACCCCCAGTTTTACCAGAGTGTGAGGAGTGGCCTAATACATAGTGCCTTTTGCTCCCCCTGGTGGCCGGAGTGTGAAGTGTAATGTGTGACTGTGATACCTGGTCAGGTGAACTCCTTTAGTGCAATTAGACATAACATCACTCCCCTTAGTGGCAGAGCGACATTACTGCAACAACCAGGACTCTGGGGTGCTGCACTGTCTCTTCCATTTGCACAACAGCATGTGAATTTGATTGTCAAACAGTGTTGCTTCCTAAGTGGACAGTTTGATTTCACAATAGTTTGATTTACTTGGAGTTATATTCTGTTGTTCCCTTTATTTTTTTGAGCAGTGTATATATACAATAAAAAATAAATAGTGAAAAGAATTGTTCTTATTAGATGGAACAGATAAACTCAATAAAACATTATTAAGTATTAATATTTATTACTACTGCTATTCACAAATACCATATTACTTAGTATAACCAAGTTGGAGCAAATTACTGATGTTAATCATATCTTTTCATTTCAGGTCACAGATTTACAATTATAGGATATGCATAGTATATGTTTATGGATACATTTAATTAGCCTCTAATTGGAGGTCTGCTTCATTGAGTTGATGGTACCACTATTATATAGTGAATTATATGAAAAGGTAGGGCATGGCACACTAGACATAAACCACTGTATTAACTGTATTATGTTCATTGTGACATTTCAATGTTAAAAGGCTGGATAACGCATTTAAAGGGACTCTGTCAGCACAGAATGAGTGTTCAAACCAAGAACAGGCGCTTGGTGCATCCACCTTCCCATCTGCTTGTTTTCCCGCTATCTACACCCTTCTCTGGCTCTATGAAGCTAAAGCTGTCCATCAAAGAAGAGGGGTGGAGATAAAGGAAAACATGCAAGTGGGAAGGAATTTTTTTCCCCAATGTGGAGCGTACTCTTTGCCGAATGGGTTTTTTTTTACCTTCCTCTGGATCAACATGTTAGGGCATGTTAGGTTAGGCTATGGGTTGAACTAGATGGACTTTAAGTCTTCCTTCAACCTTAATAACTATGTTACTATGTTACAATGTTACTATGATTGGCCCCGTCATGAAGCACCAAGAGGCAGAACTTTTGTTTGAACAGTCATTCTGTGCTACAGAATCCCTTTAATGAACCATACACAGTGTAAAGGGTTCCCAAACTGTGACTGACTTCCTGAAATCTAAGGGTATGTTCACTAGTGAATTTTTTGCAGGATTATTTCAGTGTTTTTTATTGTGTGGGGGGAAAAAAGCACAGCATTTTATAGCACCAGAAAAGTAAATTAGATTTCTAAAATCTCATTGACATGCTGTCTTTTTTCCTTGCATTTTTTGAGCTGGGTTAGACTTTTTTCAAATCCGCCACGTGTCAATTTTTTCAGTATTTTTGCAGCATATCACCCAGTTAAATAAATGGAAAAAAAAGCAAAAAAACCCTGCAAAAAACGCATGTGAAAGTGCTTAAAAAAGTATAAAAATGTGCATTTTTTACTCTCTCCACTGTGGTTTTTGGTGGAAAAAAAAATCCACAGCAAAACTGCTGCATGTGAACATACCCTAAATGAGCTACTTCCAGTTTTAGAAACAGAAGACAGGAGAAGTGTGAAGGTAAGCCATTCAGGCTTGCCTAACAAAGTCATTGATAAATTACTACACATAAAGATTACTTTACAGAAAGGAGAACATCACCTTTACATGACATTGGTATTGTCGACTACCCCCCTTATTAAGTGCCTTCCCAAGGGATCACCGACCCCTTTTCCTCCCAACCTCCGAATAACGACATGAGTCTCAAGTTGGATATAATTGGCCACAGCGGCCTTTATTATTACAAACAAAACATATAACCATAAACAGCTGGGAAGGGGTCCTTGAAGCTAAAATCTGGTGTCACCCATAGTATGAACAAGTGGACAAGAGACCAACCGTAGATTACTCTCAGCCGTTACCCCACAGGCTCGAGAGCACCAAAATACCCCGAAGGGTTACCATTGTCCACTTCCAACTTAGGAATCTGGCCAACCATTACCACGATTCCCCCAGATCACCAGAACCGCAACCAAAACTTAAACCAACTGGAGAGTCCGTATCCCGACGGACCCCCCAGGCCAATTTAGCACCAACTCCAAGGACCCCTCCTCCCGCCTACAGCCACTATGACCCGAAAGATAAAGACAAACCACCCGTGAACACAACAAAAAGGGGAGGGCGGGCGGGACTGCTCCAGATTCTGTAGAGCGGGAAGTGAACCGCTCCACCCCCCGCTCCCATCATCCCCTTCTCCACCACTACCCCTCCCCCTGGAACGAACGACACGCCCCCACCACTTGTCGCCTGCTCCAAACCCCCTGTCATGGCGGCTTCCACCTACGCCGCCCGGGGGGGGAGGGGCGGGCGGCTCGCTCCAGCCTGTCTTGACATTGGTATTGTCGACTACCCCCCTTATTAAGTGCCTTCCCAAGGGATCACCGACCCCTTTTCCTCCCAACCTCCGAATAACGACATGAGTCTCAAGTTGGATATAATTGGCCACAGCGGCCTTTATTATTACAAACAAAACATATAACCATAAACAGCTGGGAAGGGGTCCTTGAAGCTAAAATCTGGTGTCACCCATAGTATGAACAAGTGGACAAGAGACCAACCGTAGATTACTCTCAGCCGTTACCCCACAGGCTCGAGAGCACCAAAATACCCCGAAGGGTTACCATTGTCCACTTCCAACTTAGGAATCTGGCCCACCATTACCACGATTCCCCCAGATCACCAGACCCGCAACCAAAACTTAAACCAACTGGAGAGTCCGTATCCCGACGGACCCCCCAGGCCAATTTAGCACCAACTCCAAGGACCCCTCCCCCCGCCACCATGAGGATACTTGACCCCCTCAAGTAACCGAAACCCCACCAACCTTAACCGCTATGGCCCGCTCAATTCCCGACTGCAACCCCAAAGCCCACAAATCTATGCCTACCGCGTTTAGATGGACCCCGTCTCCCAAAAGAAATTGGTCACCACCGCGCTCCAACTCAAAATGGCGCACGGCCATTCCTCCGTTTCGCACAACAAAACCCGACACGGCCCGGTTCACCTTAATCCGGGCTCTATTTATCTTCTCCACCGACCTGGCGTGCCTCCAAGATGTACGAGGAACAATCTCGGACCACACGATCGACATCTCCCGAAACGAAACCCATAGCCGGAGCATGTCGTGTTTTATGTCCCGTATCAACTCTCGACAAGGACGAATTCCAAGGTCGTTTCCCCCAACGTGCAGAACCAAAATGTCAGGAGGCCTATCCAGACGAATGCCATTGTGTACCTCCTCCAGGACTCTGTTCCAACTTAAACCCCGAAACCCCAACCACCTGATGACGGCCACGTCCCTGGAAAACCCGAGCTGTCTTCCATCCTGCCTGACGTCGGCCCGTCTCGCGCCCCAGTACACATATGAGTGGCCGACGATCCACACCAACAACGAGGATGGACCTGAAAAACATAAACAACTTAGACAAAAGCCCACACACGCAAAATATCAACCGTTCTCAGATGTTCAAGGCCTCACATAACTCCGATAGCGGCCGGATTCCCACCGCCCAATTCTTTGCACCACCTCCGGAGCCAACCCGTTTCGTGCCGCCTCGGTGGCAGCCCCAATCCTGAAAGAATGGGAGGCGAACCTGGCCGCATCTACCCCGATGGCCTTTAAACACTGCCGAAAAACCGCTACAAACTGATATTTGGACAGGAAAGACCCATCCTCGTGACACAACAAAGGCCCATCACCCCGCGGATGCAACCTAACAAAAACCTGCCAGCAACGAATAGGACACATAACAGAACCAGGAACTGCGCCCAAAACAACCTTTTTACCCCGCCCCATCTGATCTGTCTTAGACTTCCGAATCCAGAACTGCATTGACCCATCGGAAACAAAAACGTCCACCGCCCACAGGCCCCCTTGACGAACCGTAGTGGGCGACACCAGTTCCCCAATCCTCAACTCTCCGTAAAAGGCCAAGGAAAAAGCTAAGCGAAATAGCGCAACCTCGAAACTGGAAACGCATACGTCACTCAAACGTGCCCCCAACCGCTCCAACATTTCAAAGGACACCGGGCGCCTACAATCTCCTCGGCTGCCTGATCTTCTCAGCCCCTTCGCAGCCTGCTTCACCAGAAAGGACTTTGTCATGTCCTGAAAACCCCGAAGCCTGAAACCAAAGGCTAAAGCCGCAATCGTCCTATCCACCTTCGCTGCCGACCATCCCTGATCCGCCCCATGTCTCAACCACAGCAACAATGCCCCCACCTGATCAAAACCCGTACTCCCGACACCACAAGTCGCCAGCCAACTCTCCCAACTGTTCCATACCGCCTGATAAACCGACCACGTACTCGGGGCTAAAGACGCTTGGATTAAAGGCTCTGCAGCCCGGACACCACGTTCCAAAGTTCCGCCGGGCATTCCAGGCCTGTCTCCTCGGCATCCGGCGCCAGCGACCGGAAACGCTCCCACTGGAAACGAGACAAAGAATCGGCAACACAATTATTAACACCAGGCACATGCGAAGCTGTGAAATAAGCATTCAGGTGTAAACAAGACAAAACCAACTGCCGAAGCACTCTGATCACCGGGGGAGACGCCGTCGTCAAACTGTTAATGGCGCACACCACAGCCATATTATCACAGTTAAAGCGCACCCTTTTGTTCCGAAATTCGTCGCCCCAGATCCGCACCGCCACCAAAATCGGAAAAGTTTCCAACAACGTGATGTTCCGCACCAAACCTGTTTCAACCCAGGCTTCTGGCCACCTGGCCGCACACCAACGGCCCCCAAAAAAAGGCCCCAAAACCAATACCGCCTGAAGCGTCAGTGAACAAGTCTAAATCAGCATTGCCCACTGCCTCCTCCATCATCAATGAACGCCCGTTGTAACAGGACAAAAAACGGTCCCAAACCTCCAAGTCAGCCTTGTGCTCAGCTGACAAATGCACAAAATGATGCGGGGCGGTGACCCCGGCCGTAGCACTGGCCAATCTACGTGAAAAAATTCTCCCCATGGGAATAATTCGACACGCAAAATTCAACTTCCCCAAGAGCGACTGCACCTCACGCAGTGGCAATTTTTTCACACGCCTAGCTCGCGCCACCTCGTCCCTCAAACCCAAAACCTTGTCCACCGGCAACCTAAACTCCCACTTCTCAGAATCGATGACAATGCCCAAAAAAGACAAGCTCGTACACGGGCCCTCCGTCTTGCCCGGTGCCAACGGGACCCCGAAGCGCTCCGCCACCCAAACAACTGTCCTTAACAGGACCTCACAACATTGAGACTGCCCAGGGCCTATACACAAGAAGTCATCCAAATAATGAATTACTGAGTCTAAACCGGACACATCCCGCACCGCCCACTCCAGAAAGGAACTGAAAGCCTCGAAATAAGCACACGACAGTGAACAGCCCATCGGCAAACATCGATCAACGTAGAACGCACCGTCCCAATAACAGCCTAACAACCTCACGCTATCGGGATGAACGGGCAACAAACGAAAGGCCGACTCAATATCAGTCTTGGCCAACAACGCTCCCTTGCCGCAAATGCGCACCCACCTGGCTGCTTCATCAAATGAAGTATAAACCACCGAACAAAGCTCCGGATCAATCCCATCGTTAACCGACCTCCCCTTCGGGTATGACAAATGCTGAATGAGCCGGAACTTATTCGGCTCTTTCTTGGGCACAACGCCCAGGGGTGACACAACCAAATCCTCCAAAGGGGGGGTAAGAAAAGGACCAGACATCCTCCCCAACGCCACCTCTTTGCCCAACTTTACAGACACCACCGAAGCGTGCAACCCGGCCGATTTCAGGTTCTTCAGCATCGGTGGTATCGCAAAACCCGGAGCCGGTATAGAAAAACCAACATCAAACCCAGCCCGGAGCAACTCTGCCCCCTCCCTATCGGGATACCTATTTAGATAGGGGGCCATCGCGTCCAACCTCACCGGAGTCGCCCCCTTTGGGATTACCCTCAGGCTTCCCTTTCTTCTTAAAACATTTGGAGGCTCCGTGGGAGGCACCATTGCAGTGCGAGCACAAATGCTTGAACTTGCAAGTCGCCCCGAACTTACATTGGCCCTCGTTGAACTGCCAACACACGCCATGCTTCTGACTTCCGGATTGACCCGCCTGACCCCCGGCTCCCGCAGAGGAACCCTGTTCAAAGCCTTGGCCGGAAGTTCCGGCCCCCCCTTGAAAGGATTGACCAAACTTCGTCGGCGCCATTACGCGTAACCACAAACCGATGTCCTTCTGATCCCATCTGATCGCTGGACGAACCGCCTTCCGCTGCCGGAACTGCTCATCATACCTTGACCATGCTTGACCACCATAAACCCTATGCGCCTCCCCTATGGAATCCATATAACAAAACAAGGCTGAGCAATTCTCGGGAGCCTTTTCGCCAATAACACTTGCCAAAATCACAAATGCCTGAAGCCAGTTCACAAACGTCTGAGGAATAAGTCGCCAACGCCGCTTCTCCTCATCCTCCTTCTTACTATCCTCTTTTTTATTCTTGTCCAAGTTAAATTTCTCCAGTGGTAACAGTGAAAATATCTCCACGTACTCATCTTTCCAAATCTTCTCGCGCACTTCCTTCTTCAAATGCGCCCCCAACGGCCCTTCAAAGCACACATACACCTCACCACGTGCCTTATCATCCAGCCGAATACCCCCTTCCTTCTCCTTCTCTGTCTGTACTGACACCGAGACCGGCTCGGCCGACCTACCCTGGTCACCTGAACCGCTGCCCAACAACGTTAACCCTGAATCGGACGATCCGACCCAAGCTGACAAAGGGGACGGCCCTGCCCTACCACTGTTCAACCGTGACAACAACTCCCGCACCCCCGACAACAACTCACCCATTCCTTCCCGACTCGTATCCCCACGCACTGCGACTCCCTCGCCGCGCTCCACACACCCCCCAACCCGATCAACCGCAGTCATAATCGGCGTCGACAACGCCGGGGACAAACAAAACATAGAATGGTTCTCACCAGGCTGCAGGGGAGCTGCAGTCCCCCCAGCCGCAGACGTCGTCGCCGTCCCGCCGTCTCTTGCCTGCGAAGCCGTCTGTGCGTCCACCCGGACGTGGACCTCGCTCCTCACCGATCCAGCTGCTCCGCCCCCAGCAGAGGGGACCGAGCCGACTCCGTCACTCCAGGAGGCCGCCAGGAATCCGTCGGGCCCAGACCCGGACCCGCTGACCACAGCGCTGCCACCTGCCGCCATCCCATAGAGTGGTGCGGGCCCGATCGCAGGTGCATGGGGGGAATGGCGTGCCCCGGCTGAGTCTGGCAGCCCCGCCGAGTCTGGGGCGCCGCTTGCAACTAGGATGCTCCCCCGCTGTCTCGTGGCGCCGCCGGAACCAGGCCGCCCGGGGCAGGCGTAACCGCCGCGGCCCGCCGTGCCCATACCACGTCCAGCAGCCGCTCTGGCGCGCGTGGGACCAGACCCCCCAGTGGATGAGGGAGAGGGCCCAACTGCCGCCGCAGGCCCCAGCGCAGCAGGTGGATTCCTCCCGGACCGCGGCCTGCTGGGGCGCTTACACGCAGGCGCGCGGCCCGGAGGGTCCCGAGAGGGGCTCCTGCGCCATCGCTGGGGAGTCGGGGCAGCATCGGGGGATAGCCGCTGAGGAGGGCGCACGCGCCTGGACCGCCGCTCGCCAGGCCCAGCCGCTGAGGGATCAGCGCCGCTGCCGCCGCCACCGCTGGAACCGCTCAATACCCCTGCTACCTGTGCCTCCAGCCAGCCGGGCGGCTGCGACGCCCGCAACTGCGAAAGCACTCTTTCTATGGCCGCCATTGCAGGAGGAACGGATGCTCCCTCCTGCTCCAGATTCTGTAGAGCGGGAAGTGAACCGCTCCACCCCCCGCTCCCATCATCCCCTTCTCCACCACTACCCCTCCCCCTGGAACGAACGACACGCCCCCACCACTTGTCGCCTGCTCCAAACCCCCTGCCATGGCGGCTTCCACCTACGCCGCCCGGGGGGGGGAGGGGCGGGCGGCTCGCTCCAGCCTGTCTGACTAATACTATGCAACTTCGTAATGCCTTTTGGTTCCTACCTTGAAAGATCAAGAGAAAGTAAAAATTGACCACAGTATCCTAAGGACAAACCTGCCTCTGGATATATCACATCAGCAGATGTTATTGCAGGTCATTGTGGATACTTATGATTTTTAGGTCCAGATGAATATACCAAAGATACTAACAAGTGTCTATGTAACACACTTTGGTCTCCATGAGCTTTTTAAGAAGAAGATAAGATAATTTTAACGTTTCGTGCAGAATATATTAACATTTTCACGCATTTATGGTACTTTCCTGGCTCAACAAAACACATCCACTTTTGTGCATAAATTTGTGATTCCAATCACATCTGTTCATGTAGAGATATAGTCCAATGTATTGCTATTTGACACCACTTTTGTTTTATTATTACAGTTTTCTAATTTTGGTTATAGACATTACCACAATGAATTTTAAACAAAACAATTCAGATGCAGTTGAAGTTCAGACTTTCAGCTTTCATTTGAGGGTATCCACATTAAAATTGGATGAAGGGTTTAGGAGTTTCAGCTCCTTAACATGTGCCACCCTGTTTTTAAAGGGACCAAAAGGAATTGGACAGATTAAATAATTTTAAATAAAATGTTCATTTCTAGTACTTGGTTGAAAACCCTTTAATGGCAATGACTGCCATGGACATGGACATCACCAGACGCTGTGTTTCCTCCTTTTTGATGCTCTGCCAGGCCTTTACTGTGGTGGTTTTCAGTTGCTGTTTGTGGGCCTTTCTGTCTGAAGTTTAGTCGTTAACAAGTGAAATGCATGCTCAATTGGGTTGAGATCAGGTGACTGACTTGGCCATTCAAGAATATTCCACTTCTTTGCTTTAATAAACTCCTGGGTTGCTTTGGCTTTATGTTTTGGGTCATTGTCCATCTGTAGTATGAAATGATGACCAATCAGTTTGGCTGGATCTGAGCACACAGTATGGCTCTGAATACCTCAGAATTCATTCGGCTGCTTCAGTCCTGTGTCACATCATCAATAAACACTAGTGACCCAGTGCCACTGGCATCCATGCCCATGCCATCACACTGCCTCCGCCGTGTTTTACAGATGAGGTGGTATGCGTCGTATCATGAGCTGTACCACTCCTTCGCCATACTTTTCTCTTTCCATCATTCTGGTAGAGGTTGATCTTGGTTTCATCTGTCCAAAGAATGTTCTTCCAGAACTGTGCTGGCTTTTTTAGATATTTTTCTCTAGTCACCTTCCACGACGGCATATGGAGGTTGTCTCTTTGCCCTAATGGGGAACAGGAAACACAGAGAGGTTTAAAAGGACCTCCCACCTCCCACCTGCCAGTGTCTTTCCTGTTCCCCATGGGACAGGGAGAGGTCTCCATGTGCTGTAGTGGCCGGCGACTGCAGTACCTTGTACAGGCTTTGCCTGTTTAAGCTGGGCAGCTGATGGTCGCGTTCTGCCTCCTCCTTTGCTGCTCCCGTCGTCCTGCTTGCAGGTGCCTCGGGACCCCCTCCCGGCCTTCCCGCACCCCCACGAGGGCAAAGCAGGCCTGGGATCCCTCGCCGGGTTCCTCCTTGAGCTTCCCGGCGTTCTCCCCCCTCCATTAGGTCGGTTTTTCATATCATCTGGAAGCCGGTACTTCTGGGTTCGCCGGCCGGCGTGTCGGGCTGATGGCGTCCCCGCACATGGATCCTGGAGGGGGAGGGGAAACTTTTTGATTGCTGGAGGCAGGTGCGGACGGCGTTCTTAAACCCTGCTGAACCACCACTGAGGTAAGGCTATTTCCCCAGTATGGATGGTTCTTTGTGCCCTGCGTCTGCGGAGCCCAGCGCTACCCCTGCTACAGTGAGTGTTTGCAGGGATAGGATCCGGGAGGTAGTACCTTTAGGGGTTTAGTTGTCCTCACTCCTCTCTCCCTTTCTGTTTCAGGGAGAAAAGTCTGCCCCTAGAGCCGCTAATAAAAAGAAGTGCCCAGTCTGTTCTGCTAAATTCCCTCTTAACTGGGATAAAAAGCTCTGCCAGCCATGTACTGACAGGATTGTTAAAACCAAGCAACCATCTCTGTTGGATGAAATTCGCTCCCTTGTGAAACAGGAGGTGCAATCTTCATTAGCAGCTTTTACTCCTCCACCTCCGCCACCGCCACCACATTCTCCAGCTAAAAAGAGAAAAATTCAGGTCGTTGAATCTGATTCTGATTCAGACCTCTCTCATACTTCATCTGTGGGCTGGGAAGATCCAGTATCGCCTAAAGCTGAGGTCAGGAAATACCTCTTTTCCTCAGATTACATTGAGTATCTAGTATCTGCTGTCCGTAATACTATGGGCCTAGAAGAGGAACCTGAACCTCAGTCCATACAGGATCAGATGTTTGGTGGGCTCAGATCGGAGAAGAGAGGGGGGTTCCCAGTGCATGCTAACATTGTTAGTATGATTGATCAGGAATGGGAACAGCCTGAGAAACGCCTCAGTACCCCTTCAGAAATGAAGCAAGATTTTCCCTAGAAGGTGAAATTATCAAATTGGACATTCCAAAGGTAGATGTGCAGGTGGCTAGAGTCGCCAAAAGAACAGCACTCCCTTTTGAGGATTCTTCGCAATTAAAGGATCCTATGGACAGGAAGATTGAAAGTCTCCTAAAAAATTTTTGGGAAGCTTCTACATCTGTCCTTAAGGCTAACGTCGCTTCTACTTGTGTTGCCAGGGCCCTCTCCTGCTGGCTAGAAAAATTAGAGTCTCACATATCTCAAGGTACCTCAAGAGGCAAGATATTAGATTCACTTCCTATTCTGCATAAAGCTACTGGGTTTCTGGCTGACGCTTCTCTAGAATCTGTTCCAGAGTGGCCGCCAGATCTCTGGTGCTTTCCAACTCTGCCAGAAGAGCCCTCTGGCTTAAAGTATGGAGCGGTGATATCACCTCTAAAGCCAAGTTGTGTGCCATACCCTTTAAGGGAGATTATGTGTTCGGTCCGGCCTTAGATGACATCCTTGACAAGGCTACCGACAAGAAAAAGGCACTCCCGGAGCAAAAACAACCTAGGAAATGTTTTTTTCGTGCCCCACAGTCTCAGCCCTCTCAAGCGAGAGGTAAAGGCAAAACCGGCAGGTGGAGTTACGCAAAGGGTAGAGGGAAAAATATTTTTGTCCCACAGCAGCAGCAGCAGTTCCAACAGGACAAACAATGACTCCAACCCGGTGGGGGGAAGACTCTCAAAATATGTGGGTCAGTGGGAAAATATCACCAGTTCCCACTGGGTCCTCAATGTTATCAAGGAGGGCCTATTGATAGAGTTAATTTCTCCCCCCCCTCAGGGTCTAAAAATTACTACCCTTCCGACATCAAGAGATCACAGTTTGTTGACATTGGGTCTCAGAGATCTTGTGAAATCAAATGTGATCTCCCCAGTTCCACAATCGGAACAGGGAAAAGGACATTATTCACGGCTGTTTTTGGTACCCAAACCCTCAGGGGACGTCCGAATTCTTATAAACCTAAAAGGTCTAAATCAACATGTGAAATATCGCAAGTTCAAGATGGAGTCTGTAAAATTTGCAATTCCTCTGATAGCACATCACTCCTTTATGGCAACCATCGACCTAAAGGACGCATATTTTCACATTCCTATCCACCCGAGACACAGAAAATATCTCAGGTTTGCGATACAGGGGAGTCATCGTGTGAAGCACTATCAGTTTGGAATCCTTCCATTCGGCATTTCCTCAGCACCGAGGGTGTTCTCAAAAATCATGGCAGAGGCGGTGTCATTTATCCAGAAACAAGGTGTCTGTATAGTGCCCTATCTGGACGATCTCCTGATAGTAGCTCCCACCGAGAAGACCCTGATGTCCCATGTGTCAACCACTTTGGAGATATTGAAGTCTCTGGGTTGGGTTCCAAATATGAAAAAATCTCAGCTTCAACCCTCAAAAACCAGGAGGTTCTTGGGTGTGGTTCTGGACTCCTTTCTCCCAGACGATCACAGGCTACCATTAGTAGCAAAAATCAGAAGATTCAAAGAGATGAGATTTCCTACTCTTCGAGAAGGAATGTCTCTCTTAGGCTCCATGACAGCCTGCATACAATCGGTGGCTTTGGCTCAAGCTCACTCAAGAATTCTCCAAACCCACATTCTGGACAAGTGGGATGGTCGACCTGGCACTCTAACAAAAAGGATCCACACACCCGGGTGAGTGAAAGCATCCTTAACATGGTGGATGAATTCCAGAAACCTCCTAAAGGGCGTGAGCTGGATTCAGCTTCCACTAACCACGATCAAGACAGATGCCAGCAAGAGGGGCTGGGGAGCCATAATAAACCATGTTCCTTACCAAGGTCTTTGGAACCGGTCGATCAGCGAGAAATCGTCACATTTCAGAGAGCTCAAAGCTGTGGAAGAGGCCCTGTTAGCAGCAAGCTGTCAGATTTCTGGTCAACATGTCCAGATTTATTCAGACAATATGACCACGGTGGCTCACATCAAACATCAGGGCAGTACAAAATTCCTCAGTTTGAAAAAGATCTCTGCTCGAATTTTTTATTGGGCCGAAAAACACTTACTGTTCCTGATGGCAGTTCACCTAAAGGGGGCTGCAAATATTCAGGCAGATTACCTGAGTCGCCAGGATGAATGGAGCCTGGATCTTCAAACATTCAATATGCTAGTACAAAAGTGGGGTCTTCCAGATGTCGACCTCTTTGCCTCTCACCAGAATGCAAAAGTCGAAACATTTTTCTCCTTGAACCCAAGAGGCAATCCCAGAGGAGTGGATGCCCTAGTCCAAGATTGGCATTTCCAGCTAGCCTACACATTTCCACCAATCCCAATTCTTGCAAAAGTTCTATGGAAGATATGGATAGAAGGGACTCCGACTATCCTGATAGCTCCTTTTTGGCCCAAAAGAAGTTGGTTCAACTTGATCATCCAACTACAAGTGGATGGGCCGGTAATGCTACCACTAAAAGACAATCTCCTCTCTCAGGGTCCCATTCTCCACGCAGACCCTCAGAAATGGAACTTAGCGGCGTGGTTACTGAAGCCCAGGTCTTGAAAGCAAAAGGGTTATCGGACCGTGTCATAGCTACTCTACAAAAATCGAGAAAGCCAGTAACCAACGCCATCGACAACAAAATCTGGAAAAAGTTTTCGTCGTTTTGTCTACCTAACCTTCCAGACCCTCTCAAGCCAAATATACCTAATATATTAGATTTTTTACAAAAAGTCTTGGCGATGGGTCTTAGACCCAGTACTCTCAAAGTCCAGGTCTCTGCGCTTAGCTCTTTTTTTGATCAGGATCCAGCAGGTCATCGCTGGATCAAAAGGTTTTTAACATCAGCAACTAGGATGAATCCTAGAAAACAGATCATAGTTCCCCCATGGGATCTCAATGTGGTGCTCCAAGGTCTTACAGGCCCGCCTTTTGAACCTTTGTCCTCCTGCTCTCCTCAAAATCTTGCCTATAAAACTGTGTTTTTAGTAGCCATAACTTCGGCTAGAAGAGTGGGTGAACTGCAGGCCTTATCTATAAGAGAGCCATATCTTCTAGTGAGAGATGATTCAATAGTACTTCGTCTGGATCCTTCCTTTCTTCCGAAGGTAGTCTCTGAATTTCATTGTTCCCAAGAGATTGTTCTACCGACCTTTTGCCATAAACCTGCAAACTTGGAAGAAAGAAGATTCAACACTCTGGATGTCCGACGTATTCTGCTGCAATACTTAGATCAGACCCGTGCTCTCAGAATCGATCATAACCTCTTTGTCCATCTCTCAGGGCAAAAGAAGGGGAAAAAAGTAGCTAAAAGTACCATTGCTACATGGATCAAAAAAGCCATAACGGAAGCTTACCTTGCTCAAAACAAAATACCTCCAGTAGGGATCAAGGCCCATTCAACAAGATCTACGTCAGTTTCTTGAGCAGAAAGAGCAGGTGCATCTCCGGAGCAGATCTGCAGGGCAGCAACGTGGTCTTCACTCCATACCTTCTCTAAGCATTATAGATTAGATGTATTGTCCAATAAGGACTTAGTCTTCGGCCGTAAAGTTCTCCAGGCCGTTGTCCCTCCCTAGTGCCAAATTAGTTGGTATTCCTCCATATGCCGTCGTGGAAGGTGACTAGAGAAAATAGAATTATTCTTACCGTTAATTCGGTTTCTAGGAACCTTCCACGACGGCACTAATTTCCCACCCGATATATATTCCTGGACTAGTTCTGGGATTCAGAAGGTAAACCGGTGCTATGGTCTCAGTTGTAAGTCACTGGCAGGTGGGAGGTCCTTTTAAACCTCTCTGTGTTTCCTGTTCCCCATTAGGGCAAAGAGACAACCTCCATATGCCGTCGTGGAAGGTTCCTAGATACCGAATTAACAGTAAGAATAATTCTATTTTTAGTCTTTTTATTCTTGATGCTTATGATTAGGGTTGAGCGAAACGGATTGGACAAATTCAAAAATCCCCGACTTTCGGCAGAGTCGGGTTTCATGAAACCCGATCCGATCCTAGTGTGGGATCGGCCATGAGGTCGGCGATCTGCGCACAAAAGTCGCATTTCATATGACGCTTTCAGCGCCATTTTTCAGCCAATGAAGGAGGACACAGAGTGTGGGCAGCGTGATGACATAGGTCTCGGTCCCCACCATCTTAGAGAAGGGTATGACAGTGTTTGGCTTGCTTTCTGCGGCGTAACAGAGGCTATAAAGTGGCGTGCACGCCGACCGCCATCTTACTTCTGCCGATCTTAGCATAGGGAGAGGTTGCTGCAGCTTCATCAGAAGAAGGGATATAGTTAGGGAGGGAAGATTATCCCCCAAACTGCTTGTGCTGTAGCGATTTCCACTGTCCAACACCACCATTTTTTTTGCAGGGACAGTGGAGTCTATATTTTTGTGCATCAGCTCTGTAGCTTATTATGCTGCCTTATAAGGCTCCCTGATAGCTGCATTGCTGTTTGCAGGCTGCTGTGCAAACCAACTGCTTTTTTTAAAAGCAAAAATCCTGTTGCTCCTTTCTGCACAGTTACCTTGTTTATTTGTCCACTTTTGTGTGCAGCAGTCCTTCTTATTGCTGCCATACTTGTCCTGAGATCATTGTAGGGAGATTGAAATTGTACTACAGTCCTTGTATTTTTTCATATATCTTCCAGCCACTTTCTGCCACTTACATTGTGTTGTTTTATACACTGGGCCTGAGTTTTGGTTCAGTCTTCCCCCCAAAAAAGTGAGATTCAAATTCTCAGAAAGTGGATATACTTCAGTCCTGTTAGTTTGTTGTATATCAGCCAGCCACTTTCTGCCACTTACTGTACATTGTGTTGTTTTATGCACTGGGCCTGAGATTTGGTTCAGTCTCCCCCCAAAAAAGTGAGATTCAAATTCTCACAAAGTGGATATACTTCAGTCCTGTTAGTTTGTCGTATATCAGCCAGCCACTTTTTGCCACTTACATTGTGTTGTTTTATGCACAGGGCCTGAGTTTTGGTTCAGTCTCCCAAAAAAAGGGAGATTTAAATTCTCAACAAGTTTATATACACCTTCTACCTTGTTTTACAGTACCATAAAACGGTTGCTATTTTGGTGGAAGAGCCCGTGGGCGGTGGTTGCCAGCTGGTACTGATGGTGATGGTGGTGCATCTGGGGGTAGTGGCAAAAGCACAATAGCACCTAAGGCTGGAGGTCAAATTTTTTTGCCCCACCTTCCCCTGCTGACACATAGCTTGCCTGAAAAATGTCTTGCTTTTGGCCTCCTCTTACTGACTTCTCCAATTCCTCCATTTGCAGCTGAGGAATGTCCACCATAGGCCATTTTTATACCTCCCTAAATGGGCTGACTCCCCTCCACATGGCCGTGGTCACCACCTGGCGTAAGCACCCGTGCGAGTGCCGTTTGCCTGGACAGGTGGGTGGGCCCACTCTTGGGCGAAGGCACTGGCACAGGGTCCCTCATAGTACAATGAAGTGTCTCTGACGGTGGTGGTACACAACCAACGTCAGACACACCGTCATAATGTGAGGGGCCCTGTGCCAGTACCGCCGCCCACGAGAGAGTGTTCCCCCCAGCTCGAACAGTGCTCTACCACTTGCAATACTTACCTCTCCCTGCTCCACCACTGTGTAGTCTGTGCTGTTAAATCCTTCAATGGCACTGCCAATACAAATTTGTTGAAATGATAGATGATAATTAAAATATACAGGGGCCCTGGCCTACATTTAGACCAGTTAATACTTTGCGCCTACTACCACTGTCTGCTACTCAGCAGAGGAGCCCACCCCTGTACCTAGCTATGCCACCTGTTTATTTATGAACAATTTTTTGGCAGACATTTAGCCCACTTTATTATTTGGGCCTACTAACTGTGTCTGCCACTCATTACAGTTTTCTTCCACTGAACAAAGCAATGCCGCCTGTTTAGTCCTGTTACCAATTTTGAACTGCATTTAGCCTACTTTATTATTTGGGCCTACTAACTGTGTCTGCCACTCATTCCAGTTTTCCTCCACTTAACAAAGCAATGCCGCCTGTTTAGTCTTGTTACCAAATTTAAACTGCATTTAGCCTACTTTATTATTTGCACCTATATCTGTGTTTCCTCCTCATCCTGCCCATTGCCCAGCCACTGCTAGATGAGTCTGCTGGTACATTGACCCAGACCACTACATTCCCCTTGCACTCTACACAGCCAGAATCTGACCCTTCTGAAAGTCAGGTTCCCTTTCCCGCATACTATACCACCTTACACGGGGACAAAGAGGAAGGTGCAGATGAAAGTGCAGGTTCCTTCATCAGGTTCGGGGGGCATACGTCACTGGCACAGGGCCCCTCATAGTACGCAAAAGTGTCTCTGCCAGTGGGAGGCGCCACCCGCCATCAAACACACCGCCGTACTATGAGGGGCCCTGTGCCAGTGCCAACGAGTGGGCCCCCCTGCTTGCTCAGGATCACAGCAATTGCAAAGTTGAAATACTTACCTCTCCCTGCTCCACCGCCGTGACGTATTCCGCATTTCCTGGGCCCACGAAAATCTTCAGCCAGCCCTACCCCCCCACAACTTTAGCCAAATGACCCCCAGTTTTCAATGCCTAACTGTTATTATAAAGTAAATTAAGATTAACAAGCTTAAGTAATAAGAATTGATGTTTTTGGCATTAAAATGGGCACTGTAGGTGTTTTACTGTCCTCCACTCACTGCCGACTTTGATTCCCCATTGACTTGCATTGGGTTTCATGTTTCAGTCGGCCCCTGACTTTTCGCAATAATCAGCTGATTTCACCCAACCCGTCGGGTTTCGCGAAACCCGACTCGATCCGAAAAAAGTAAAAGTCTCTCAACTCTACTTATGAGTGGCTTGCACCGTGCAGTGAACCCTCTGTATTTACTTTCATGCAGTCTTCTCTTTATGGCAGGTTTGGATATTGATACGCCTACCTCCTGGAGAGTATTGTTCACTTGGTTAGCTGTTTGTTGTGAATTCTGTTATCGAACTCCCTCCTGTGGTCATGAATGGTACTTCGGCGAGTTCTGTCCATGGACTCCCTCTGGTGGCTGTGAGTGGAGCTGCTGCTTCTGAGGTTCCTTCCACAGGTGACGTAGTTTATTCTTTGGCTGGCTGCTCTATTTAACTCCACTCAGATCGTTACTCCATGCCAGCTGTCAATGTTCTTGTACTGGTTCAGTTCGCTCTTGGATCTTTCTGGTGACCTGTTTACTCCAGCAGAAGCTAAGTCCCTGCTAGTTAATTATTTGTTCATTGTTTTCTTGTCCAGCTTGCTATCATGATTTTGCCTTGCTAGCTGGAAGCTCTGGGATGCAGAGTGGCACCTCCGCACCGTGAGTCGGTGCGGAGGTCTTTTTGCACACTCTGCGTGGTCTTTTTGTAGTTTTTTGTGCTGACCGCAAAGATACCTTTCCTATCCTCAGTCTGTTTAGTAAGTCTGGCCTCCCTTTGCTGAAACCTGTTTCATTTCTGTGTTTGTGACTTTCATCTTAACTCACAGTCAATATATGTGGGGGGCTGTCTTTTCCTTTGGGGAATTTCTCTGAGGCAAGGTAGGCTTTATTTTCTATCTCTAGGGCTAGTTAGCTCTTAGGCTGTGAAGAGGCAGAGTTAGGTACGCTCCACGGCTATTTCTAGTTGTGTGATAGGATTAGGGGTTGCGGTCAGCAGAGCTCCCACTTTCCAGAGCTTGTCCTGTGTGAGTTTAACCATCAGGTCGTTCTGGGTGCTCCTAACCACCAGGTCCATAACAGCTGTTGTGAAGGGGTTTCTCTTCACCATGGAGATTATTCTGCGATCATCCACCACTGTTGTCTTCCGTGGGCGCCCAGGTCTTTTTGCATTGATGAGTTCACCAGTGCTTTCTTTCTTTCTCAGGATGTACCAAAGTGTAGATTTTGCCACTCCTAATATTGTAGCAATTTCTCGGATGGGTTTTTTCTGTTTTCGCAGCTTAAGGATGGCTTGTTTCACCTGCATGGAGAGCTCCTTTGACCACATGTTTACTTCACAGCAAAACCTTCCAAATGCAAGCACCACACCTCAAATCAACTCCAGGCCTTTATCTGCTTAATTCAGAATGACATAACGAAGGGATTGCCCACTCCTGTCCATGAAATAGATTTGGAGTCAATTCTCCAATTACTTTTGGTCCCTTTAAAAACAGGGTGGCACATGTTAAGGAGCTGAAACTCCTAAACCCTTCATCCAATTTTAATGCGGATACCCTCAAATGAAAGCTGAAAGTCTACACTTCAACTGCATCTGAATTGTTTTGTTTAAAATTCATTGTGGTAATGTCTATAACCAAAATTAGAAAAATGTTGTCTCTGTCCAAATACATATGGACTTAACTGTAACTATAAGCATGTATTGCATGTTGAGAATCTATATTTCAACCCATTTCCATTACGCAGAAAAAAGTCCCTTTATTTCCTATTCTTCAGTGCTGACTCTAGCATTAACTAAATGATATTTATCATACGGTAATTTCGTTCATAAGGTGGTTATAACAGTCAGCTGAATGATCATAAGACTGACAACTTTTCCTACAAACTCTCTATACAGCAGCATGATCGGCTTGGTCAAGAATTCATGTGTTCTCAGTGGGGATAAAAAATTAAACTGGAAAAACATATGTATTGTCAGATTGCTTCTCTTGACCACAGATTCCCTTTCATAGGCTGAAGTCCCAAGAAAAGACAACATAGAAATCCAGCATTCAAGAAGTTCCTAATAAAATGTTCAAAATGGATTAAGATCCACATACGAAATATGCATCATTGGCCTACTGTCACACTTTAGACTAAAGGTACCTTCACACTGAGCAACTTTACAACGAGAACGACAACGATCCGTGATGTTGCAGCGTCCTGGATAGCGATCTCGTTGTGTTTGACACGCAGCAGCGATCAGGATCCCGCTGTGACATCGCTGGTGGTAGCTAGAAATCCAGAACTTTATTTGGTCGTCAGGTCGGCGTGATTCGTCATGTTTGACAGCAAAAGCAACGATGCCAGCAATGTTTCTACATGGAGCTAACAACCAGCGAGAACGATAAGTACATCACTGGATCGCTCCTGCATCGTTCTGGTGTTGCCGTGTTTGACGTCTCTACAGCGACCTAAACAGTGACGCTGCAGCGATCGGCTCGTTGTCTATATCGCTGCAGCGTTGCTGAGTGTGACGGTACCTTTAGATCCTTCCTCAGTGATGGTTTGTATGGCAGACAGAGCTAATCACCTTTTAAAGCTACTCACAGAGATCCTTTATTTGGATGTTAATCTGCTTGGAATAAAATTTAACATTTTATTAGGATCTACCTGGATGCTAGATTTTTTGTTTGGAATAAAACTGATGCCAAGCTCCCCTAACAGTTTTTTTATTTGTCATAAGATCTGCTGTCGGTGTGCATCCGGGCACAGGGCGGTAGCCATGGGCGAGGTACTCATCTCTTCTGCCCCGGCAGGTTACATGAAGGTGGGCAGGGCCGGCTCCAGGTTTTTGAGGGCCCCGAGCGAAAGAGTCTCAGTGGGCCCCCCCCCTTTAACACATAGCACGATTCATGATTGCATATAAACACAGCCATGTAGTATATAACACAGCCACGTAGTATATAGCACAGCCACATAGCATTTAACACAGCCATGTAGTATATAACAGCCCACGTAGCATATAACACAGCCACGTAGTATATAGCACAGCCCATATAGTATATAGCACAGCCACATAGTATATAACACGGCCCACGTAGTTTATAGAACAGCCATCTAGTATATAGCACAGCCCACGTAGCATATAACAGCCCACGTAGTATATAACACGGCCCACGTAGTAGATTCAAGATTCAAGATTCAAAGAAGCTTTATTGGCAGGACCAAATACACATCAGTTTTGCCAAAGCAAGTGTATAGAGGCAATAGGGATAGGGATTGTGGGGATGTTGGGTAGGAGCTGTGGGGGAGGTGGATGGGGCAGATCCAGGTTGGGGGCTATAGTCCATGGCATAGGGGAGGTAGATGGGGCAGATCCAGGTTGGGGGCTATAGTCCATGGCATAGGGGAGGTGGATGGGGCAGGTTCAGGTTGGGGGCTATAGTCCATGGCATAGGGGAGGTGGATGGGGCAGGTCCATTGTGGGGGCTATAGTCCATGGCATAGGGGAGGTGGATGGGGCAGGTCCAGGTTGGGGGCTATAGTCCATGGCATCATAGTTCTCTTTCTCGCAGTCTATGACATTCGCTCACATACCGCGCTGCTATCTCCACTGCTCTCTCTTCTTCTCCCAGCAAGATATATGTTTTCTCTTCCTCCTTCATGGTGATG
Organism: Ranitomeya imitator; assembly: GCF_032444005.1. Lineage (NCBI taxonomy): Eukaryota > Metazoa > Chordata > Amphibia > Anura > Dendrobatidae > Ranitomeya > Ranitomeya imitator. The sequence continues at coordinate 439,091,249 of NC_091285.1, forward strand.
AAGTCTGGGAAGAGATGTGAGAGTCTCCTGAAGTGAGTGTCCCTCACTGCTGAGTATTTGGAGCAGTGTAGCAGGAAGTGGGTTTCGTCCTCTATGGCCTCCTGATCACAGTGTTGACACAGTCTTTCCTCCCTGGGCTTGTAGCTCTGCCTGTGTCGGCCACATTCGATGGCCAGACTGTGGGCACTGAGTCTATATCGGCTCAGGATCTGGCGGTCTCTGGGGTCCGGGAGTTTCTCCAGATATGGGGCCAGTCTGTAATCTCTCTGTAGGCTCCGGTACATGGTCAGTTTCTGTGAGCTGATGATATCATTCTTCCAGTCACTGACATACCTCTCCTGGCCTTCATCTGCCATCTTCCTAATTCCGGCTTTTGTCAGGTTGTTGTGATTGGTGTTCTGCTCCGGTTGGGTTTGGCTGGGCTGTTCCGGGGGTTCTGGTTTTTCTGTTTCACCTTCATGTATCAGGGCTTTATGGTGATGGGAGCTTGGATTGCTCCTATGCAGGTGAGCCCAGAATGACAGCGCCCTCTTTAGAACTGTCAGGTGTAGAGGGAATCTGCCCAGCTCGGCCCGACAAGCACTGTTGGAGGTGCTCCGATGGACCTGGAGAAGGTGCTTGCAGAATTCCAGGTGGAATATTTCTGTTGGACTGGAGTCCCACTTTGACCAGTCTGGGTAGGTGTGAGGACCCCAGACTTCGCTGCCATACAGGAGGATTGGGGCGATGATGGAGTCGAAGATTTTTAGCCAGACCCTCACTGGTGGCTTCAGATGGTAGAGTGTCCTTCGGATGGCATAGAAGGTTTTGCAGGCCTTGTCTTTCAGGGTCTCTATGGCTTGTTTGAAGTTCCCTGACCGGTGAATCTCTAGGCCCAGGTAGGTATATTTGTCCGTTCCTGTGAGGTCGCAGTTGTTGAGGATAAATGATGGGTGTTGGTCTGTTCTTCTCTTTCTCCTCTGGAACACCATGGTGTTGGTTTTCTTTAGGTTGACCGGTAGGGCCCAGGTGGAGCTGAATTTCTCTAGGATTTTCAGGTTGTCCTGGAGGCCTTTCTCAGTTGGTGACAGCAGCAGCAGCAGGTCATCTGCATACAGCAGGAATTTCACCTGGGCGTCGTGGAGGGTGAGACCTGGTGCTGAGGAGGATTCCAGGGCGGTAGCCAGCTCGTTGATGTAGATGTTGAAGAGCGTTGGGCTTAGGCTGCAGCCTTGTCTTACTCCGCGGCTCTGCTGGAAAAAAGCCGTTCTTTTGCCGCTCACACTCACGCTGCAGCTGTTCTCGGTGTAGGGGCTTTTGATGACATCGTAGGTCTTTCCTCCTATTCCACTCTCCAGCAGTTTCAGGAATAAGCCCGGGTGCCACACTGAATCAAAGGCCTTTTTAAAGTCCACAAAGCAGGCGTATATCTTCCCATTCTTTGTATTGTAGACGTGTCTCTGAATGAGGCTGTGCAGAGTATAGATGTGGTTAGTGGTGCGGTGGTTCGGCATGAACCCTGCTTGGCTCTTGCTGAGGACGTTGTGCTCGGTGAGGAAGGTGAGGATCCTCTTGTTCAGGATACTGTTGAACAGTTTTCCCAGGTTGCTGCTGACGCATATGCCTCTGTAGTTGGCTGGGTCATACCTGTCCCCACTCTTGTGGATGGGTGTGATGAGGCCTTGGTTCCAGGTACGAGGGAAGTAGCCGGCACTCAGTACAATATTGAAGAGTTTAACCATTGCAGCCTGTATTTCTGGTGGGCTGTACTTCAGCATTTCTCGTAGGATTCCATCTAGGCCACCGGCTTTTCTACATCTTATGGAGGAGAGTCTCTCGGTTACTTCCTGTAGTGTTATAGGTGTATCCACCGGGTTTTGGAAGTTTTTGATTTTTTCCTCCATTGCTTTTAGTTTCGCCATTATGTTTTCCTGTTCTTGGCTTAGTCCTTCCTTTGGAATGTCTTTATAGAGGTCTCTGAAGTATTGGAGCCAGAGGTTGCCATTTTGGATATGGTTGTTGTTTTTCTTGTCTTTGGTGCCCATGTGGTTCCATAGTTCCCAGAAGGAGTTGTCTTGGAGGGCGTCTTGGAGTTGATTGAGCTTGGTAGAGATGTAACTCTGCTTCTTCCTCCTGAGGATGGTTTTGTACTGCTTTTGTATGGAGTCATAGGCTTCCCTCAGACCCAGGTGGTTGGGGTCTCTGTGTTTCTTGTTGGAGGCTGTTCTCAGGGTCTTCCGTACAGCTTTACATTCTCTGTCAAACCAGCCATTGACCTGTGTTTCTTTTGGTCTCTTGTAGTCGACTTTTTTAAGGTCGGACAGTCTGGCCGTTGCGTAGAATATATTGTTGAGGTCCTTTGCTGCTTGGTTCACTCCCTCTGGGTTTGGCATGTACTCAAGGTTGTAGAAGTGGTGGAGCATCCGCTGTATTTCAGGTCTGCTGGAAGCTTCTTTATATCTTAGTGCCGACATTTTGGACCAATTTTAGGATGGAGGCCGGGTGAAGAGGCCGCTCTGCTGTGGCTTCTGAGTAGATGGTTTCTCTGTAGATTTCATGTACAGAAGAAGTTGGCTGTGGTCTGACAGGTGCGTTTGTGGGGTGACTATGAAGGCGCTGACATCTGCCAGGTTCAGGTCTGTAATGGCGTAATCAACTACACTCCTCCCTACATGGGAGTTTAGTGTATACCTTCCTAAGGAGTCACCCTTGCTTCGTCCATTAAGGATATGAAGTCCTAAACTTTTACATACGTTCAGGAGCTTTCTGCCACTTTTGTTGACTGTACTGTCATAGCTGTTTCTCTCAGTGTGTACAGGGTCTTGGCCGTCATTCTCTGCTCCAAGTATGTAGATGTTTCCATCCGTGGTCAGGAAGTCTCTCTCTCTCCCTGTTCTTGCATTGAGGTCTCCAAAGATGAGAACTTTGCCCAGGGCCTGATAATGGGCGGCTTCTCTTTGTAAGATTTCGAAGCAGTCTGGATTGAAGTAGGGGGACTCTGGCGGTGGTATATAGGTGGCACAGAGGTGGACATCAGACTGACAGGTGAGGATGGAGCTGCTGATTCTGATCCATATGTGGCTGTCTCCTTTCTTCACCGGCTTGATGTACTGGTGGAGCTCCTCTTTATACCAGATCGCTACTCCTCCTGAGCCCCGGCCCTGTTTGATGTTTTTATTTTTCTGGGCATGGACCAAGAATTCCTTGTATCCAATAGGCACCAGGGATTCGTTTTCGGCTCTGGTCCATGTTTCCAGGAGGATCTGAATGTCTATATTTTTCATACTTTGTATAAAATCAGGGTCCTTTGTTTTAGATCCAAAGGTTGAGGCGTTGAGACCCTGGATATTCCAGCTGCTGATTGTAAGTGAAGACATTCTTCACTTACATTCGTAGTATATAGAACAGCCATGTAGTATATAGAGACACTTGCCCCATATAGTGCTGCACAAACGTTATGGCCCCATAGATGCTCCATACAGACACTTCCCCCATATAGTGCTGCACAAACGTTGTGGACCCATACAGACACTTGCCCCATATAGTGCTGCACAAACGTTATGGCCCCATACAGACACTTGCCCCATATAGTGCTGCACAAACGTTATTGCCCCATGAGATGCTCCATACAGACACTTGCCCCATTTGCTGTTGCTGCGATAAAAAAAAAAAAAATCACATACTCACCTCTCGTCGCTCAGGCCCCGGCATTTTCAATATTCACCTGTCCTCGTTCCAGCCACTGCTCCATCTTCTTAAGCATCTTCTGCACTGATGCTCAGGCAGAGGACACGCACTAACCACGTCACCGCGCCCTCTGACCTCAACTTCAGTGCAGAAGACGGAGCGGCGCCCAGAACGAGGAGCAGGTGAATATCATGCAGCGCTGCGCTCCCCTCCCCGTTATACTCACCTGCTCCTGGCGCTGTGCAGTCCCTGCTTCGCGGCGCTAGCAGCTTCTTGCTGTATTGAGCAGTCACCGTTACCGCTCATTACAGTAATGGGAGGTGGAGCCGCATATTCATTACTGTAATGAGTGGTACCATGTGACCGCTCAGTACAGGAAGAAGCTGGGGAGCCGGGGACCTGCAGGGACTGCGCCAGCCGCCAGGAGTAGCTGAGTATAATTAGACAGCCCACGCCGCTCCCCCTCCCCTGCCGAGTCAGCTCCGTGATGTGCCGCTAGCTGAGGGCCCCTGGGGGAGCGGTGGTCCTAGGCACTGGCAGCTGCCTACCCTTATCGCCGGCCTTGAATGGGCCCCCCTGTCTCGCCAGGGCCCCGGCACTTGCCCGCATACGCCGGGTGCTGACGCCGGCCCTGAAGGAGGGGGTCCTGGCTGGGTGTGTGGACTTGTGCTTTGAGGCACTACCCTGGTGCAGGCTGCATATAACTGATGATGCTGGTTTGCCAGGACCAGATGTTAACCAGTTCATGAAAGGAGACCATCAGTTCTTAACAACAAACAAACGTTTACTAAACAGCTATTGTGTGGAAACTATGTACACAGGATATCGAGTACACAACTTCTCGCAGGTTTCTTTATTAATACAGAGCATCTCAATACACAGTCGCATCACATAGTCCCAGCCCCTATGGTCTCATTTCCTTCACCACTACCCAGCTTAACACCATAGTACATTCTGTGAAAGTCATTTTATTTTCCCGCTGTTTCACATCTGAAAATTTTCGTAGCGGAGAGGGATTGCCAATATAGCCAAACTCAGCTTAAAGCTCTCTGATGCTTAGGGAACTCCTTCCTGGGACAGTCACTTTGTCTAATGTTCTATTTCATCCTGGCCCATTACCTTTAAGAGTTTTAAGCTACTTGGGGCGTTGCTGCTTGGTGTACCTTCTCTGGACCCTTCTCACTTTGTCATTCTGCTCTCTGGTCAGTCTGTAAAGGCCCCTTCACGTTAAGCGACGCTGCAGCGATACCGACAACGATCCGGATCGCTGCAGCGTCGCTGTTTGGTCGCTGGAGAGCTGTCACACAGACAGCTCTCCAGCGACCAACGATCCCGAAGTCCCCGGGTAACCAGGGTAAACATCGGGTTACTAAGCGCAGGCCCGCGCTTAGTAACCCGATGTTTACCCTGGTTACCAGCGTAAAAGTAAAAAAAACAAACACTACATACTTACCTACCGCTGTCTGTCCCCGGCGCTCTGCTTCTCTGCACTCCTTCTGTACTGGCTGTGAGCACAGCGGCCGGAAAGCAGAGTGGTGACGTCACCGCTCTGCTTTCCGGCTGACCGACGCTCACAGCCAGTACAGGAGGAGTGCAGAGCACAGCGTCGGGGACAGACAGCGGTAGGTAAGTATGTAGTGTTTGTTTTTTTTTACTTTTACGCTGGTAACCAGGGTAAACATCGGGTTACTAAGCGCGGCCCTGCGCTTAGTTACCCGATGTTTACCCTGGTTACCAGTGAAGACATCGCTGGATCGGTGTCACACACGCCGATCCAGCGATGTCCACGGGAGATCCAGCGACGAAATAAAGTTCTGGACTTTGTTCAGCGACCAACGATCTCCCAGCAGGGGCCTGATCGTTGGTCGCTGTCACACATAACGATTTCCTTAACGATATCGTTGCTACGTCACAAAAAGCAACGATATCGTTAACGATATCGTTATGTGTGAAGGTACCTTAACTCTCTGTCTCGGTCTGTTCCTCCGGATCATGCTATCTCTATCCCAATCTCATTTCTCTCTTGCCACAGAACACCCACTGCATGCGGCCTTGCTGAGCACTCAGATCAAATGCCCTACCTGAGTCACTACCAAAAAGTCCTCTCTGATCCTGCTACATAGACAATCCCTCTCTGGGCTAGTCTTAACACTTAACTCTATTTTACCCTACTCACAGTTTGTCAGCTTCCTAACAGTACAGTGAAAAACATTACAATACTCCACATCACAATCCACATTACAGATCACCATCACTATAACCCATGACATTATACACACTACAATTTACAATATACACAGCACTGATGTCTTCATGAGGGAACAGGGCAAAATGTCCATCTACTTACAGGTGGAATGTTGGTGCATCCCAATCTTTACAAGCTACTTTAAAGGATTATTCTCAAGTTGCGACTTAAGTAACTAAGAGCTTGCAGTTTTATTATGGTCTCCTCACTTTCTGGTCTCTGGCAGGGCGGGCTCTCCTTCTTGAGTGACAGTTCTGGTGAGTAGCTTAACTGTTATGTTAAAAAACGTATAAGGCCAGGGTCCCACAAGTTTATGTTCTCTTGTGTGAGAGAATTGGGACACTTATGCAAATGACACTCTGCTCAAACTCTGTCAGAATTTTAAGCCAACTGTCAGTACACTGTGCCCAGATTCTCTCGCATGTCTTGTAGACTTGTATGGGTGCGTGCAATCCGATTCCCGGATGCACTTGCATCATGCTGCGGTTGTTTTCTCATGTCGAATCGGCACGAGAAAATAATTGCAGATCTACACTACCCCACAGCATACCATTGGTCTGAGTGCAATCTGATTTTTAATCAGATTGCACTCACCCGATTTATATGCTTGTGTTAGCGAATGCTAAAGCTGCAGATAGTAGGGGCTTGTAATTTTTTGGCAAAATTTATAACATCATCTTGTAACGAGCTGATAGGGAGGCAGGCAGATCATCACAATACAGATATTAATGGGCTGGATAGATGTACAACTGTACACTAGGGCAGCACGGTGGCTCAGTGGATAGCACTGCAGCCTTGCAGCGCTGGGGTCCTGGGTTCTAATCCCACCCAGGGCAACATCTGCAATGAGTTTGTATGTTCTCTCCGTGTTTGCGTGGGTTTCCTCCGGGCACTCCGGTTTCCTCCCACATTCCAAAGACATACTGATTGGGGACAGTGATGATAATGCGTGCAAAACTGTAAAGCGCTGCAGAATATCTTAGCGCTAAATAAAGATTATAATTATTATTATTACACTATGAAAAATAAAAGCTCTCACTGCAGAATGACAGCAGATAGAAAAAGCAAGTTAGTAGAAAATTTACCGTACTTATTTTCATGCTGTTTAACTATCTAAAGCAATTTAGTAACTTGAGAATACCCCTTTTAGTCTGGTGTGAATTGTACTGACTTTCACATCTCATGCAGCACTTACAGTAAAATAACAGTTGGTGCTAAGTATTATTCACATTGTGTAATACACCATATATACTTGTGTAAAAGCAGAGTTTTTCAGCACATTTTTTTGTGCTGAAAATGCCCTCCCCTCGGCCTATACACGAGTCATTGTCCTATAGGATGGTGGGGGAGGGGAGCAGCAGAGCAACGGGTCACAGGAGGCAGGAGCTGGCTGCTGCAGCGAAAGCCTGTGCCCGCTGTTAAAGAGAAATGAATATTCACTGCACTGGCAATGAATATTAATTTCTCTTATAGGGAGTACAGTGTCTGCCACATCCACTGGCTTCCAGCAGCAGCCGGGCTAGCAGGGGTGCCTGCTCATTAAGGTAATGAATATTCACCTGCACTCCCATAGGCAAGGAGAGAGGTGAATATTCATTACCTTAATGAGCGGGGACACGTGATCACTTGGCCGCAGGAGCTGCTGTAACCGGACAAGATGCTGCAAGTGTGCGCAGTGAAGGTAAGTAGGATGTTTGTTTTTTTATGCTTTTCTCATGGGGGCCCATGCATACCAGGAGAGGGATGAGGAGCCATGCAGACAAGAATGGGGATAAGGAGCCATGCATACAAAGATGGGGATAAGGAGCCATGCATACAAAGATGGGGATAAGGAGCCATGCATACAAAGATGGGGATAATGAGCCATGCAGACAAGGATGGGGATGAGGAGCAATGCATACCAGGATAGGATTGAGGGGACAATGCATACCAGGCTTATACTCGAGTCAATAAGTTTTCCTAGTTTTTTTGTGGCAAAATTATGTGCCTCGGCTTATACAACCCCTGGCAAAAATTATGGCATCACCGGCCTTGGAGGATGTTCATTCAGTTGTTTAATTTTGTAGAAAAAAACAGATCATAGACATGGCTAAAAATTAAAGTCATTTCAAATGGCAACTTTCTGGCTTTAAGAAACACTAAAAGAAATCAAGAACAAAACATGTGGTAGTCAGTAATGGTTCCTTTTTTTAAACCGAATATAGGGGAAAAATTATGGAATCACTCAATTCTGAGGAAAAAAATATGGAATCATGAAAAATAAACAAAAAAACACACTCCAAAACATCACTAGTATTTTGTTGCACCACCACTGGCTTTTATAACAGCTTGCAGTCTCTAAGGCATGGACTTAATGAGTGTTAAACAGTACTCTTCATCAATCTGGCTCCAACTTTCTCTGATTGCTGTTGCCAGATCAGCTTTGCAGGTTAGAGCCTTGTCATGGACCATTTTCTTCAACTTCCACCAAAGATTTTCAATTGGATTGAGATCCGAACTATTTGCAGGCCATGACATTGACCTTATGTATCTTTTTATAATAATAATAATAATAATAATTTTTATTTATATAGCGCCAACATATTCCGCAGCGCTTTACAAATTATAGAGGGGACTTGTACATACAATAGACATTACAGCATACCAGAAATACAGTTCAAAACAGATACCAAGAGGAGTGAGGGCCCTGCTCGCAAGCTTACAAACTATGAGGAAAAGGGGAGACACAAGAGGTGGATGGTAACAATTGCTATAGTTATTCGGACCAGCCATAGTGTAAGGCTCGGGTGTTCATGTAAAGCTGCATGAACCAGTTAACTGCCTAAGTATGCAGCAGTACAGACACAGAGGGCTATTACCTGCATAAAGTGAATGAGAACATAGTGCGAGGAATCTGTTTTTTTTTTTTGTTTGTTTTGTTTTTTTTTAAATAGGCCACACAGGGATCGTTAGGTTAATGCATTGAGGCGGTAGGCCAGTCTGAACAAATGAGTTTTTAGGGCACGCTTAAAACTGTGGGGATTGGGAATTAATCGTATTAACCTAGGTAGTGCATTCCAAAGAATCGGCGCAGCACGTGTAAAGTCTTGGAGACGGGAGTGGGAGGTTCTGATTATTGAGGATGCTAACCTGAGGTCATCAGCGGAGCGGAGGGCACGGGAAGGGTGGTAGACTGAGACCAGAGAGGAGATGTAGGGTGGTGCTGAGCCATGGAGCGCTTTGTGGATGAGGGTAGTAGTTTTGTACTGGATTCTGGAGTGGATGGGTAGCCAGTGTAATGACTGGCACAAGGTAGAGGCATTGGTGTAACGGTTGGTGAGGAATATGATCCTGGCAGCAGCATTCAGGACAGATTGGAGCGGGGAAAGTTTGGTAAGAGGGAGGCCGATTAGTAGAGAGTTACAATAGTCCAGACGAGAATGAATAAGTGAAACAGTAAGAGTTTTTGCAGAGTCGAAAGTAAGAAAAGGGCGAATTCTAGAAATGTTTTTGAGATGCAGGTAAGAAGAGCGAGCCAGTGATCGGATGTGGGGGGTGAATGAAAGGTCAGAATCAAGGATGACCCCAAGGCAGCGGGCATGTTGCTTTGGAGTAATGGTGGAACCGCACACGGAGATGGCAATGTCAGGCAAAGGTAGGTTAGTAGAGGGAGAGAACACGAGGAGTTCAGTTTTTGACAGGTTTAGTTTCATGGAATGTTTTCACAGTTTTATGGCAGGATGCATTATCATCTTGAAAAATGATTTCATCATCCCCAAACATCCTTTCAATTGATGGGATAAGAAAAGTGTCCAAAATATCAACATAAACTTGTGCATTTATTGCAGATGTAATGACATCCATCTCCTCAGTGCCTTTACCTGACATGCAGCCCAATATCATCAATGACTGTGGAAATTTGCATGTTCTCTTCAGGCAGTCATTTTTATAAATCTCATTGGTATTGCACGAAACAAAAGTTCCAGCATCATCAACTTATCCAATGCAGATTCGTGATTCATCACTGAATATGACTTTCATCCAGTCATCCACAGTCCATGATTACTTTTCCTTAGCCCATTGTAACCTTGTTTTTTTCTGTTTAGGTGTTAATGATGGCTTTCGTTTAGCTCTTCTGTATGCAAATCCCATTTCCTTTAGGCGGTTTCTTACAGTTCGGTCACAGACATTGGCTCCAGTTTCCACCCATTCGTTCCTCATTTGTTTTGTTGTGCATTTCCTGTTTTGGAGACATATTGCTTTAAGTTTCTGGTCTTGACCATTTGACTTCTTCCTTCTACCAGTATGTTTGCCTTTCACAACCTACCCATGTTATTTGTATTTGGTCCAGATTTTAGACACAGCTGATTGTGAACAACCAAGATCTTTTGCAACATTGCGTGGTGATTTACCCTCTTTTAAGAGTTTGATAACCTCTCCTTTGTTTCAGTTGACATCTCTCGTGTTGGAGCCATGATTCATGTCAGACTACTTGGTGCATCAGCTCTCCAAGGTGTGATCACTCCTTTTTAGATGCAGACTAACGAACAGATCTAATTTGATACAGGTGTTATTTATGGGTATGAATATTTACAGGGTAATTCCATAATTTTTTTCCTCAGAATTGAGTGATTCCATAATTTTTCCCCTATGCTTGGTTGATTTCTTTTAGTGTTTCTTAAAGCCAGAAAGTTGCCATTTGAAATGACTTTAGTTTTGTGCCATGTCTGTGATCTGCTTTTTCTCTACAAAATTAAACAACTGAATCAACATCCTCCAAGGCCGGTGATTCTATAATTTTTGTCAGGGGTTGTACTCGGGTCGGCTAATACACGAGTCTATACGGTATATATAGTGCATGCATTTTTCTGACCATAGTACCATATTGCAGTGATGCTATTTTAGCCTTAATAAAAAAAGTAGCAATAAAGATATGCAATGCTTCTTAATAGGAATTTCGGTATTTCGAGGGCTGCAATAAAACTTACAAACCTTGCCTGTGGCTACAATGTAATTTCACATTTTATAATGCTTGCTGCTGCTGCTTCCTTTGTTTGCAAGCAAGACTCAGCTCACTCATTCCAATTTCAGAAAAACTCAGTTCCTAGGCACATTTTGCTTTAATTACCATTTATTTACCCTCATTGGATCTAATGATGAATCTCCGTCACTGCTCCCGATGTCTGTTATTTTCAGCAGCGCTGAAGTCACGGTGACTGTGCAGCCAATCAGGGAGCTCAGAGGCTATGAGTGGCTTGTGCTGTCTACTGAGGCAGAACGTCTGAGCTCAATTATTAACTGTTGAGCTGTCGATAAAACGTCAACACTGCAGACAATAACAGAACCCGGGAACAGCAGTGGAGAATTAGCTATGGGCCTGAGGAAGGTGAGTAAAGCGAGTGCAATCATGGTCAAATGTGGCACCCTTGAAACGTTACGAGAAAATGAAGCATTTCTCCCAGAAAATTATTGCAATTACACGTGTTTTGTTATACACATGTTTATTCCCTTTGTGTGTATTGGAACAACACAAAACAGAGAAAAAAAGACAAATTGGACATAATTTCACAAAAAAACAAACAAAATGGAGCTGATAAAATTGTTAGTACCCTCAGCTTAATATTTGGTTGCACATCTTTTAGAATAAATAACTGCAATCAATTCATAGAATCATAGAATGGCAGAGTTGGAACGGACCTCCTGGGTCATCTGGTCCAACCCTCTGCTCAAAGCAGTATTCACCAAATCATCCCAGACAGATGTCTGTCCAGCCTCTGTTTGAAAACTTCCATGGAAGGAGAACTCACCAGCTTTCATGGCAGCCTGTTACACTCATTGATCACCCTAACTGTCAAAAAGTTTTTTCTAATATCTAATCTGTGGCTCCTCCCAATCAGTTGCTTCCTATAACCATCAATAAGCTTCTTACACCTCTCAATTGTAATGTTGAATCACTCTGCTTGTGCAAACTGCTTCAGGTCTCGCATATTTGAAGGGTGCCTACTCCCAACAGCACATGTAAAATCTCTCCACAGGTGTTCAATGGGAGTTAGATCTGAACTCATTGCTGGCCACTTCAGAACTCCCCAGCGATTTGTTTCCATCCATTTCTGGGTGCTCCTGGAAGTATGTTTGGGGTCATTGTCCTGCTACAAGACCCATGACCTTGGATGCAAACCCAGATTTCTGATACTGGGCACTACATTGCGACCCAAAATCCTATGATAATCTTCAGATTTCATGGTGCCTTACACACAGTCAAGACAACCACAGCTAGAGGCAGCAGAGCAACCTCAAAACATCTTTGAACCTACACCATATATGACTATAGGTACTGTGTTCTTTTCTTTGTAGGCCTCATTCCATTTTCGTTGAATAGTAGAATAATGTGCTTTACCAAAAAGCTGTGTCTTGGTCTCATCTGTCCACAAGACACTTTCCCAGAAAGATTTTGGCTTACTCAAGAACATTTTGGCAAACTGCAGTGTAGCATTTTTACGTCTCTTTGTCAGCATTGGAGTCATCCTGGGTCACCTGCCATAGCGATTCATTTCATTCAAATGTTGACAGATAGTTCGAACTGAAACTGATGCAACCTGAGCATGCAGGACAGCTTGAATTTCTTGGGAACTTAATTGAGGCTGCTTATCCACAATCCGGACAGTCCTGCATTGCAACCTTTCATCAATTTTTCTCTGTCGTCCACATCCAGGGAGATTAGCTACAGTGCCATTGGTTGTAAATTTTTTCATTATGTGGCATATTGTGGACAAAGGAACATCAAGATCTCTGGAGATGGACTTGTAACCTTGAAAATGTTGATATTTGTCAACAATTTGTTTCAACAATGCTCAGTGTGGCACACACAGACACACAATGCAAAGATTGAGTCAAATTATTTCTTTTTTTATTTGGTTTCAGATGTGATTTTCATACTGCACACCCCTGTTACTTGCCACATGTGAATTTGAACAAGCATCACATGCTTGAAACAAAGCACTAACAATTTGAGGATTTTGTGTGAAATTATGCCCAATTTGCCATTGTTTCAGTGTTTTTTGTGTTGTTCCAATACACACAAAGGAAATAAACATGTGTATAACAAAACACGTGTAATTGCAATAATTTCTGGAATAATTTCAAGGGTGCAAACACTTTCGGCCATGACTATAGGGGCTGGAACCAGGATGAGGAGTAAAGCACAGTTTGTTTTGTGCCTTGGGACAGGTTTTTTGAAACAGTAAAAAAATTATTTTAACAGAACTCACTTCCTCTCCTGAATCTGTCAATTGCAAGTTTATGATCAGCCATCACATTTAAACCACCTGCTTTTACTGTGTAAGTGTTGGCTATGTTATGTTTGAATGGTATTCAATGTAAAGAGATAATTTCACAGTTTGCTAATATTTAAATTTAAGCAAACATACCACATTTATTTTAGTATACATAGTGGGTAGAACTACTGTATGTTAGCTTATATTTGTAGTCTTCCATATATGCAAGACTTCTGCCTCTACGCTGCAGATAGTTCTTAATGACATTGGCTGCTTGCTTGGGGTCATTGTTCTGCTGCAGAATAAATCTGGATCTAATCAAATGCCTCCCTGATGGTATTGCATAATGGATAATTATCTGCCTGTATTTCTCAGCATTGAGAATACCATTAATTTTAACTAAATTCCTAACTCTGTTTGCTGAAATGCAACCCCAAGCTTGAAATGAACTAGGGCTACCACCAGGATCACAGGGCCCCACATCGGCAAAATTATCAGGCCCTCTTGTGACTCTGCCCAAGCCCCACCCCAGCTCTGCCTCCACCCCTCAATCTTTCCACTGTTTCACAGCCCACTCTTGGAAAAACTTCACTTCTGCACAATGTACTCACCAATCACACATTAACAGTTTTTGCCTCACACAAATGAAGCCCTTACACAGCTACATAGAAAAACGTGTGTATAATGTCACCGGTGATCACTGTATTATCTGTACATTGACACTATATACAGAGCTCCTGTGTATAATTGCACTTAGTATTAGTATTTTTTTTATTAATGATTAGTATTGTAGTATTTGCTCACTATATGGTAGTAATATGTGGTCTGGTCATGGTGTAATTGTATTTGTTCTTTGTATGTGGTATTATTTGGTCACTATGTGGTGGTAATATGTGATCTGGTCATGCTGTGTTGGCATTTGTCCCTTGCATGTGGTATTATTAGTTATTTTAAAAAATGTATGTGTTAGGGGTCGAGTTCCCGCTTCTGCACAGGGGGAATCTCGAGCCACCTCCGCTGCGGTCTCCCATTCTTATCCGGCCGCAGTGGAGTCTGCTCAGCAAGGACGTCGGTCCCAGCGTCTTGCTCATTCTCACTCTGTTCTGAGAGTTACTGCTGCTTCTCCAGTCTCTGCCATTAAAGTCAGTGCTGGTCAGCAGCGAGCGGACTTCTCTGGGACTAAGTCCTTGTCTGCACGTACTGAGCATGCCCAGGGTAAGATCTCCCGTTGGAGATCGAGGGTCATGTGCTCAGGCTCTGCAGCACATTCCATTGGTCCTCTTGGCAGGTCTTGGAAGGGCAAAGGTGCTGTGGCCACTTCCTGTGCTGCAGCTATATAAACTGCGCATGACCGCACGGCCATGCGCTAGTATTGTCTTACAATTGCTAATGTGTGTATGTTGTGAGTGCAAGTCGTCCTTGGATACCCCTACCCTATTGAATGACTGTTCGCGGAAGGTGTATGGCTGCTACCTAGCGCCCGACTTATCCTACAGCACTAGTCACACATTATAGCGTCCAGTTGCTGTGACCGCCAGTACGGCGCCGTGCACTTCCTCTGTGCTTTCCTTACCCACGCCTGGGTGGTTAGTGGCGTTCGTCAGTGCGGCACTGCATGCACTCTTGTGCCTTAATATTGCTCTTTAGTTTCCTTACACACCCAGTTGCGGTGTTGTGCCAGCAAGGGTCTAATCGGACTTCAATTCCTGTTGGGGTTGAGTTCGCTGACTACTTGCTCGCGCTTTAGGTGCGGTACCGCGGTCCTGTGCCTTAACAAGATTGCTTCTTTCACGCTGGGTGAGGTTAACCCACGCGTGTATACTTTAGTGTACCGCCATATAGTCTGCTAATTGCTAGCAGCAGGTTTTCACCTGCACGGTGGACCCCGGACTGCGAACGCATCTATACCATCTGTCTTGGTGCGTTCCGCCATTCCTAACAGAATACTAGTGCCAGGGTCTGGCTAGTAAAATGGCGGATGACCAGCGTTTACAGCGGTACATCCAGCAGCTGGAGGGAAGGTTGGAGGCTCTTGAGCGTTCAACCTCAGCTGTGGATGTTACTGCTGTCGCTGTTCAGGCTGCAAGTGTGGCTGCAGCTACCTTGTCCACTGCCGCCCCTGTACCGACGCTATCTCGCCTCCCGCTACCAGAGAAATTTTCTGGTGACAGTAAGTCCTGTAGGGGTTTCGTGAGTCAGTGCTCAATACATCTCGAGCTTCTGGCTTCTCGTTTCCCTACAGAGCGGGCTAAGGTGGGCTTTATAATTTCCTTATTGTCGGACAGGGCGTTGCAGTGGGCTACGCCGCTGTGGGAGCGTGGCGATCATGTGGTGCAGAGTGCTCCGTTATTCCTGAGCACTCTGAAACAGGTCTTTCTAGGACCTCGTGTCACCCATGACACGGCGCTCCAACTGTTGGCACTGACTCAGGGCTCGTCCTTGGTCAGCCTTTTTGCCGTCCATTTCCGCACTCTAGCATCTGAGCTGGAGTGGTCGGATAAAGCCCTTATCCCTATATTTTGGAGGGGGCTGGCTGACCACGTTAAGGATGCTCTGGCCACTAGGGAGATTCCCGCCACACTGGAAGAGTTAATAACAGTATCTACTCGCATTGACCTCCGTTTTCACGAGCGGAGGTTAGAGCGAGCCCAGTGTAGGCAGAGGTTTCGGCTGGCTCCCACCTTCGCCAAACCTTTGGAATCTCCAGTCCAGGCTCCTGAGTTCCTGGAACCTAAGGTGGTGTCACGAGCGGGATCTAAGTCCCAGACCGCTCGTGCACTCCAGGGTTGCCATGTATGCCAACAGTCAGGATATCTTGCCACCAGATGTCATCAGCGGTCGAGGAAACGTCAGCGTCTAGTGGTAGTAGGTGGAGGTGCACTAGACACTGCGATGTTTGCCTCCACATTGTCCTTTAAGGGGACAATTACCTTTGGCTCATCTTCCCACTCGGTAGACCTCTGCGTGGATTCTGGGGCGGAGGGCAATTTTATGTCTTCTGCTTTCGCCCAAAGTCACGCAATACCCCTGGTTATGCTATCTCAACCAGTAACGGTACGAGTGGTGAATGGGTCGACACTCCCCGCACAGATAACACATCAGACCATCCCTGTTACTCTGTCCATGTCGCCATCCCATCAGGAGATTATTTCTCTGCTCATCATTCCTGAGGGTATTGATGAGGTCCTGTTGGGGATACCTTGGCTACGGTACCACTCTCCTCACATCGAGTGGTCCTCAGGCAGAATTCTGGGATGGGGTGAATCATGTGGGGGTAGGTGTCACCGAGAGTGCGTTCAGGTTGCTACTACTGAGGTACCCTCAGATCTCTCCTCTCTCCCCAAGCAATATTGGTCTTATGCAGACGTATTCTCCAAAAAGGCAGCGGAGACTCTTCCGCCCCATCGCCCCTATGACTGTCCTATTGATCTCTTGCCTGGTGCTGAGCCTCCCCGGGGTCGAGTCTATCCATTATCTCTCCCGGAAACGGAGGCAATGTCTCAGTACATACAAGAGAATCTGGCAAGAGGGTTCATCAGGAAGTCAGAGTCACCTGCTGGGGCAGGGTTCTTCTTCGTGCAGAAGAAGAATGGAGAACTACGTCCATGCATAGACTACAGGGGTCTTAATGCTATCACAGTTAAGAACAAGTACCCTTTGCCGTTGATATCTGAGCTTTTCGATAGGCTTCGGGGAGCTAGAGTGTTTACTAAACTAGATCTGCGGGGTGCTTATAACCTGATTCGCATCCGTGAGGGGGACGAGTGGAAAACGGCATTTAACACCAGAGATGGGCACTATGAGTATCTGGTGATGCCCTTCGGGCTCTGTAATGCACCTGCCATTTTTCAAGACTTTGTCAACGACATCTTCCGGGATATGCTTTCCACCTCGGTTGTAGTCTATCTGGATGATATTCTCATATTTTCTCCAGATATTGACTCCCACCGGAGAGATGTTGTCAGAGTCTTCGACCTCCTACGGACAAACTCTCTTTACGCAAAGTTGGAGAAGTGTGTGTTTGAGCAGGAGTCCTTACCTTTCCTGGGCTATATCATCTCCGCCCAGGGATTGGCTATGGATCCTGCCAAACTACAGGCTGTGATGGACTGGCAAGAGCCCCATTCTCTTAAAGCGGTGCAGCGCTTTATGGGGTTCATAAACTATTACCGCCAGTTCATTCCCCACTTCTCAACTCTGGTAGCTCCCTTGGTAGCCCTCACCAAGAAGGGAGCGAATCCCAAATTGTGGTCGGAAGAGGTCTCCAAGGCCTTCACTTCTATTAAGTCCCACTTTGCTAGCGCTCCCATCTTACATCGTCCCGATGTGGATAAGCCATTCCTACTGGAGGTGGATGCCTCGTCCGTTGGTGCTGGAGCAGTCCTCTACCAAAAGGATGCTCAAGGTCGGAAGCATCCATGCTTCTTCTTCTCCAAGACCTTCACGCCAGCGGAGAGGAACTACTCCATCGGGGACAGGGAGTTGCTAGCAATGAAGTTGGCCTTTTCGGAGTGGAGACACCTTCTGGAAGGTGCGCGGTTTCCCTTCCAAGTTTACACGGACCACAAAAATTTGGTCTATTTGCAGACAGCTCAGCGGCTAAATTCTCGCCAGGCCAGATGGTCCCTGTTCTTCTCCCGGTTCCACTTTTCCCTTCATTATCTCGCCGGGGAGAAGAATATCCGTGCTGACGCTCTCTCTCGCTCCCTTATGTCAACTGAGGAGGAGGAAGAGGAGCCTCGGCTTATTGTCCCTTCCGAGAGCCTGAGAACCGTGGCGCCGGTTTCGCTAGAGTCTGTGCCTCCGGGCAAGACTTTTGTGCCCATTAATTTGCGACCGGAGGTTCTCTCTTGGGCTCATTCGTCCAGGGTGGGTGGACACTTTGGGACAAAGAGGACATCTGAGCTACTGGCGAGGACGTACTGGTGGCCGCATATGGTCCGGGATGTCAGGGATTATGTTCTGGCGTGTGTCTCCTGCGCCAAAAATAAATCTCCGCGTCAAAGGCCAGCTGGTTTGCTCTATCCCTTGCCGGTGGCAGATAGGCCCTGGGAGATGGTCGGGATGGACTTTGTTGTGGGTTTGCCCAAGTCTCGCTGCTGTACCATCATTTGGGTCATCACCGATCATTTCTCAAAAATGGTGCATTTGGTGCCACTGCCGCGGTTACCTTCTGCACGGGCCTTGGCAGCGTTGTTCATTAGACATATCTTCCGCCTACATGGTTTGCCAGACAAAATTGTCAGTGACCGGGGTCCCCAGTTTGCGTCTCGGTTCTGGAGAGAGCTCTGTCGTCTTCTCAGTATTGAATTGAATCTCTCTTCTGCTTATCATCCCGAGACGAATGGGTTGGTAGAGAGGGCCAACCAGACCTTGGTCACATACCTGCGACATTTTGTTTCAGCCAGGCAGGATGACTGGGCATCCTTGCTATCATGGGCAGAGTTTGCACTGAACAACGCCGTAGCCGACTCCACTGGACAAACCCCATTCCTCCTCAACTATGGTCAGCATCCACGGGTACCTGTGCCTATGCCCGTGTCTTCCGCCGACTCCAGGGTGGCAGACTGGGCTGTGGAGGCACGGGATATTTGGGACCGCACTCAGGATGCCATTCGGGCCTCTAAGGAGAGAATGAGGTCCTCCGCTGATGCTCATCGGCGCCCCGCTCCGACCTTTGCTCCTGGCGACTTGGTGTGGCTCTCCGCCCGTAACATCAGGCTGCGAGTTGAGTCCACTAAATTTGCTCCTCGCTACTTGGGTCCATTCAAGGTCCTCGAGCAGGTTAATCCTGTTGTCTATCGTTTGGCCCTTCCGCCACGCCTGGGTATCACCGACACCTTTCATGTGTCCCTCTTGAAACCCGTGTATATGTCCCGGCTTTCCGAGTCATCTGCTGGGACATCGGGTTCGTCTACGGACGATTATGAGGTGAACGCTATTTTGGGGTGCAAGGTGGGGCGTGGTAAAAATTTTATTTGGTGAACTGGAAGGGTTATGGCCCGGAGGACAGGTCCTGGGAGCCTGTTGAGCACATTCGGGCTCCGCAGCTCATTGCTGCCTTCGAACGTAGCGAGGCCCAAGGAGGGGGGGTAATGTTAGGGGTCGAGTTCCCGCTTCTGCACAGGGGGAATCTCGAGCCACCTCCACTGCGGTCTCCCATTCTTGTCCAGCCGCAGTGGAGCCTGCTCAGCAAGGATGTCGGTCCCAGCGTCTTGCTCATTCTCACTCTGTTCTGAGAGTTACTGCTGCTTCTCCAGTCTCTGCCATTAAAGTCAGTGCTGGTCAGCAGCGAGCGGACTTCTCTGGGACTAAGTCCTTGTCTGCACGTACTGAGCATGCCCAGGGTAAGATCTCCCGTTGGAGATCGAGGGTCATGTGCTCAGGCTCTGCAGCACATTCCATTGGTCCTCTTGGCAGGTCTTGGAAGGGCAAAGGTGCTGTGGCCACTTCCTGTGCTGCAGCTATATAAACTGCGCATGACCGCACGGCCATGCGCTAGTATTGTCTTACAATTGCTAATGTGTGTATGTTGTGAGTGCAAGTCGTCCTTGGATACCCCTACCCTATTGAATGACTGTTCGCGGAAGGTGTATGGCTGCTACCTAGCGCCCGACTTATCCTACAGCACTAGTCACACATTATAGCGTCCAGTTGCTGTGACCGCCAGTACGGCGCCGTGCACTTCCTCTGTGCTTTCCTTACCCACGCCTGGATGGTTAGTGGCGTTCGTCAGTGCGGCACTGCATGCACTCTTGTGCCTTAATATTGCTCTTTAGTTTCCTTACACACCCAGTTGCGGTGTTGTGCCAGCAAGGGTCTAATCGGACTTCAATTCCTGTTGGGGTTGAGTTCGCTGACTACTTGCTCGCGCTTTAGGTGCGGTACCGCGGTCCTGTGCCTTAACAGGATTGCTTCTTTCACGCTGGGTGAGGTTAACCCACGCGTGTATACTTTAGTGTACCGCCATATAGTCTGCTAATTGCTAGCAGCAGGTTTTCACCTGCACGGTGGACCCCAGACTGCGAACGCATCTATACCATCTGTCTTGGTGCGTTCCGCCAGTCCTAACAGTATGTGACACATTCACTTAAAGAAAAATAAATAAAAAATATACCTAAGGCCATGTTCACACTATGCGGTTTTTACTGCGGAACCGCGGCGATTTTGCCGCTGCGGGTCCGCAGCTGTTTTCCATGCAGGGTACAGTACAATGTTACCCTATGGAAAACAGAAACCGCAGTGCACATGATGCGGAAAATACCGAAATAAACCGCGCAGAATTACTGCGGAAAAAAAGAAGGACCATGTCACTTCTTTGTGCAGAATTGCAGCGATTCTGCACCCATAGAAATGCATTGATCCGCTTACTTCCCGCATGGAGCTGTGCCCACCATGCGGGAAGTAAGCGGATAATGTGCGGGTTATACCCGGGGTGGAGGAGAGGAGATTCTCCTCCAGGCCCCGGGAACCATATTTGTATTAAAAAAAAAGAATTAAAATAAAAAATCATGTATACTCACCCTCGGAAGTCTCAGCGATGCACGCGGCCGTCCGGTCTCAGGTTTGCTATGCGACCAGGACCTTCGGTGACGTCGCGGTCACATGACCGTGACGTCACCGAAGGTCCTGGTTGCACAGCATCTTTGGAACCGGACCGCCGCCTGCAGCGCCCAGGAGATCGGGACGTCAGAGGGTGAGTATATCATGATTTTATTATTTTTAACACTACTATTGATGCTGCATATTGCTGCATATGCAGCATCAATAGTAGGGGTAAATCCCGCAGCGGAACCCGTGGCGGAACCCGCAGGACAAACCGCGATAAATCTGCAGGGATAACCGCAGCGGGTTTGCCCTGCAGATTTATCAAATCCGCTGCGGGAAAACCCGCGGGACAAAAAGGAACGTGTGAATGTGGCCTAAGAGTATTGGGTATTCTAAGAAATTTTTAATAGGTTAGTGTACAGTAGGGCCCTGCCAAAAGAGTCTACCTTGTCGTGGTGGCGGTTTAAAAAATCTTTTGGCCAAAACAAAAGCTGCTGGTGTTAGAGGTCGAGTTCCTGCCTCTGCACAGGGGGAATCTCTAGCCATCTCCGCTGCGGTCTCCCATTTTTCTCCTGCCGCAGTGGAGCCTGCTCAGCGGAGGCGTCGGTCCCAGCGTCATGCTCAGTCTGACACTGTGCGAAGGGTTACTGCTGTCCTTCCAGCTTCTGCCATTGTAGCCAGTACTGGTCAGCAGCGAGCAGACATCTTTGGGACTAAGTCCTACTTTTCCCCTTCTGAGCATGCCCAGGGTAAGATCTCTCATTAGAGATCAAGGGTCACATGCTCAGGTACTGCAGCTATTCCCATTGGTCCTTTTTAGGAAGGTCCTGTAGTTGCTGCAGCTATATAAGGTGCGCATGACCGCACAGCCATGCGCTAGTATCTTTCTGAGTTATGTGCTTTGCGCCAGTCTGGTCATGTGAGATTGTATTCAGGGACCCGGCTGAAATAAGCCCCTAGAATACCGGCACCTCCGGTGAGGAGATTGTGTGTTTGTGTGTATTCAGGGACCTGGCTGAAATAAGCCCTTAGAATACTGGCACCTCCGGTGAGGAGATTGTGTGCATGCATGACCACTGACTACTCTCTGTTGGGCAGTTAGCCTGTGCTCCTGTGAAGTCTAACAGGGCGCAGTGCTTTCCTTTCACGGCTACTCTGTGAAGTAACAGAGCTAGTCTATACCGCCAAATAGTGCCACCATTTACTAGCTGCAGGTTCTCCTGCACGGTGGACCCCGGGCTGCGAATGCATCAATAATAATAAACATCTATATTTACTCGGTGCGTTCCGCTAGCCCTAACAGCTGGTATGTATGTTATATGGTGTTATATGGGAACTGTTAATGTGTGATTGGTGAGGACATGGTGCAGAAGTGAAGTTTTTCCAAGAGTGGGCGTTGGGACTGTGGAAAGTTCGAGGGGTGGAAGCAGAGCTGGGGTGCAGGTGGAGCAGGGGTTGAGCCTGGGTGGAGTCTCACAGGGGCCCACAAATTTTGCCAGTATGGGGCCCTGAAATTCTTGGTGGCAGCCCTATTTCTGTGTCTCACAAAGACATGGTGGTTTGTACCACAAATATAAAATGTTGACTCATAAGACACTACATAACTCCACTGATCTGATTCCTTGTGTAGCTTGACCCAATCAAGTCTCTTCTTCTTGTTTGCGGTCCTCATAAGTGGCTTCTTTGTGGCATTTCGATCATAAAGGCCTCATTCTCGCTGTCTCCTCTGGACAGTTGAACCTGAAATGTGATGTGTCTGCTATTTAATGTCTGGAAACATTATTTATGAGGGCTGTTTTCTGAGGTGCAGCTAATTTGCGGTTTCTTTTCCTAGAGCAGTCCTCATGGGAGCCAGTTTCATCATAACAATTGATGGTTTCACGACTACCCTGTAGGATGCTTTCATGTTCTAGCATTTTTACAGATGGACTACACTTCATGTGTTAATGTAATTATGGACTGTTTTTTTCTCAATACTTAGTTGAGTGATTCTTACTATATTCTGGCTTGGAACAGTTCTGTAATAGGGTTCAGAACTATATGGAGCTTTGTACCAACACTACCTCTGTAAAACACACTTAATGATTGCAAACACTTTCTAAAGGCCAGATATTTCACAAAAGAGCTCTTCACAAAGCATATGTGTTGACTGGAAGCCATTCTAGGTGACTACCTGATGAAGCTGCTCAAAAAGGTTGTCCACTACTTTAACATTAATGCCCTATCCATAGGATAAGGCATCTTTGTCTGATCGTCCAGGGTCCGGCCCTCAGCACCCCTGCCGATCAGCTGTTATCGGTGCCGGTGGTGGCCGGAAAAACTTACTTGCAGAGCTTGACCGTCTACTTGCAGTGGCCGGGGCATGTTACTGCACATCCGCCTAATATTGAATTGAATAGGAGTCGGATGTGTAGTACCCCGCAGCGGCCATTACAAGTAGATGACCAGGCTTCGCAGGTAAGTAGTTCTGGCTGACACCGATAACAGCTGATCGGCGGGGGTGCCGAGTGCCGGACCCAGGCCAATCATGGTAAAAGTAGTGGACAACCTCTTAAAAACTATTTGCGAAAACGACTGGGGGAGATATTTGTAGGAACCTAAGGTATAACACATACTTCACATATTCTGATTTGTCTCAAACATGTTTCTTTACTCCCTGCTTTCAAATGTGGTCCTTCACGGTTTTGCTGCTTCATTCTTAGGCTGTGTGCCCATGTTTCGTTTTTTATGCGTTTCTGCCGTGTTTTTTTCCGCAGCGGAAACGCTAAAAAATGCTTAAAAAACGCATTCCCATGCAATCCTATGGGATTCCGCAGTTGCTGTGCCCATGCAGTGGATTTTCCCGCTGCGGAATAGCATAGCGGTAAAATCTGCAGCATGTTCATTATTTTTGCGGAATCGTGGTGATTCTGCAGCCATAGGATTGCATTGAAACGCTCACTTTACGTATGTGGCTATGCCCACTATGCGTAAAGTGAGCACTTCATGTGCGGATAGTTCAAGTGTCTGGAGGAGAGGAGACTCTCCTTCAGGCCCTCTGTACAATATCCCTGTAAAAAAAAGAATTAAAATAAAAAATAGGCATATACTTACCTTCTGATGGCCCCTGGCACGCACTGGCTTCCGTTCCCAGGGATGCACTGTGCGAATCACCTGGGATGACGTCGGGGTCACGCGACTGTGATGTCACAAAGCATCCCTGGGAACGGAACGTACCGGGAGTGCTGCTGAGGAGATTGGGGGCCATTGGAAGGTGAGAATAATCATATTTTTTATTATTTTTAATATTCTATCTTTTAGTATTGATGCTGCATAGGCAGCATCAATAGTAAAAAGTTGCTCACACTTGTCAAGCACTATGCTTGACAAGTGTGACTAACCTGTCAATCACTTTTCCAAGCGATGCTTCAAATTGCTTTATGCAAGCATTCTGCATGCTAAAAACACTTGCAAAGCGCTTGTGTTTTGCGGGAAAACGCATGCGAATTCTGCACGCGTTTTACACGCGGCAGGGAGTTGCGGAAATGCTGCGGATATTTCCGCAGCATTTCTGCAACGAGGTGGCACATAGCGTAAATTTGAAATGTCTTCATTTCAATAAGAACAAGGAAAACCACTGCATGAACAGGTGAGAAAAACTATTGCTAAGTACACAATAAATACATTTATATGTATGTATATATATATATATATAGCATATTTAACTATACTTATCTATACTTATTATGCTTTCACTGTTTGCTTTTCTATGTTTGAAAAATTCCTTTTTGACACATACTTCTGCTTCTAGCTCTAAAGCCATCACACTGCACAGTATAGTAGAAATAGTACTTGACAAGTTCCTAAAAAGACGGCAAATATTCTATGACTGCCATCTGGTTACATGTCAAAATCTGATCAAACGCTTACAACTTTTCATGTGAAGTGGTTACCACTACATCTCTATTTTGAAATTAAGCTTTGAGGCCGATCAATGTTTTTCTATTTCTCTTTTTAGCAATTTACCAAGGAAACATATTTTGTTACTCCTTGATCACTGAAGCCTGCAGCAAATAATGGCACATTTGTCTACAGTAAGACAGTGAATGTTTCTAGAGAAGTGAAAGATTCACACAGATAATACAATTAATTTGGCAGGACTTTTGAAAGAACCTTGGAGACACTGTCAGTCTGAATTGAAGACATCTGAAATGGAAATGAGAATTTCCTGCAAACTTCAAAAATTACCCAGAATGCACTGTGCTTAAAATGTGTTTTGTGACATAAATACAGTCCAGCACTTCAGTTTGTGTGAATGAAGATTGTTTTTATGTCATGGAATATCAGAACAGTATCAGAAGCCCTTACTCACCATACTCCATAAACCCTCTATACTCAAAAGTACTTGCACAGCTCCTTTTCTGCAGGTTTCTTTGGAGTTTATTACACTGCAATGAACACTTTAAGGGTATGTTTCCACGGTCAGTAAACGCTGCGGGTTTGACGCTGCTTTCATCCGCATATATAGCATATATAGCAGAAAATACCCAAAGGTGACAACATTCTAAAAACTGCACCCCCCAAGGTGCTCAAAACCACATAACCACATAAGTTTATTAACCCTTCAGGTGCTTCACAGGAATTTGTGGAATGTGGGTTAAAAAAAAGAACATTTAACTTTTTCTTCACAAAAATTTTCCTTTGACCCACATTTTTTTTATTTTCACAAGGGTAACAGAAAAAAAAGGATGACAAAATTTGTTGCTCAATTTCTCCTGAGCATGGCCAATAACCCATATGTGGGGGAAAACCACTGTTTGGGTTCACGGCAGAGTTCAGAAAGGAAAGAGCACCATTTGAGTTTTTGAATACAAAATTTGCTGGAACAATTAGCTAACACCATGCCGTGTTTAGACAACTGCTTGATGTGCCTAAACAGAGAAAAAACAAACAAAAGTGACACCATTTTGGAAATTAGACCCATGAAAGAACTTATTTAGATGCATGATGAGCACATTGAACCCTCAGGTGCTACACAGAAGTTTATAACATTGAGCCTTGAAACTAAAAAAAAAATCACATTTTTCCCACAAAAATGTTATATTAGCCCCAATTTTTTTATTTTCATAAGGGTAACGGGAGAAATTGCATCACACAAATTGTTGTGCAAGTTCTCCAAAGTACACTGATACCCCATATGTCGGAAAAAGCACATTGCAAAGCTCAGAAGCGAAGAAGTGCTATATTGCAGTTCATATTTTGCCGGAATGGTTTGAGGGTGCCAAGTCACATAGGCAGAGCCCCTGAGGCACCAGAACAACAGAAACCCCCATTTGTGAACCCATTTTACAAACTACACCCCCAATGAATTCATTTAGGGGTGCAGTGATAATATTGACACCACATGTGCCTCACAGAATTTTATACCATTGAGTGGTCAAGAAAGAATAAATTACATTTTTGCCACTAAAATGTTGTTTTAGCCCTAAGTTTTCAATTTTTCTAAAGGTTAATGGGAGAGCTAACAACTAATTCATCTAGAGGTGCAGTGATCATGTTGACACCATGGGTGTGACACAGAATTTTATACCACTACGTAGTGAAGAAAACTAATTACATTTTTACCACCAAAATGTTGTTTTAGCACCAGCTCACACAAGAAGTGGGTAAAAATGGCACCATAATTTGTCCCACAATTTCTACTGAACATTGAAATACCCCATATGTGGCTGTACAGTATGACAGAGTGCTATTTGCCTCCTAGAGCCCAAATTTTCCTAAAATAGTTTGCAGACTCCACATACAAAGCTCCTAAGTGAATGACGAGCAGAATCCCTCCCTCAAGTGACCCCATTTTGGAAATTATACTACTTTGGGAATTTATCTACAGGTGTAGTGATGATTTTGACTCCATGGATGTTTTCCAGAATCAAGCAGCAGTGGATGTTGCTGAGTGAAAATTGCAAATTGCAGTTGTAGTGATCAGTATGCCGTAGTGACCAATACCTTATAGTACGATATGCCCAGGTCATGCTTCTGGGGACACCCTATATTTACGTTAACATATGATGGACCTGAGTGGGTACTTGCTTTTTTGTGGATCACTTTGAAGCTTTTGTAAGGGAACATTTGACATAACATTTGGGATCACATTTATCTGGTGCTCTACGCTGAGCACTTACTGCAAGGTTTCCATCTAAATCTCTGAGTGTTAGGTGTCAAGTTCCCGCCTCTGCACAGGGGGAATCTCGAACCATCTCTGCTGCGGTCTCCCATTCTTCTCCAGCCGCAGTGGAGT
The DNA here is from genome assembly GCF_032444005.1 of Ranitomeya imitator. NCBI lineage: Eukaryota > Metazoa > Chordata > Amphibia > Anura > Dendrobatidae > Ranitomeya > Ranitomeya imitator. Next base: position 439,118,238 of record NC_091285.1, read on the forward strand.
CTTCTCAGCGGAGACGTCGGTCCCAGCGTCTTGCTCAGTCTCACTCTGTGCATAGGGTTGTTGCTGCTTTTCCAGCTTCTGCCATTGAAGCCAGTGCTGGGCAGCGGCGAGCAGACGCTTCTGAGACTAAGTCCTACTTTGCACACACTGAACATGCCCAGGGCAAGATCTCTCAGTGGAGATCTAGGGTCACATGCTCAGGTACTGCAGCGACTTCCATTGGTCCTTCTCATGGAAGGTCCTGTAGGTACTAGGACTAAGTTCTGCTTTGCACACTGAGCATGCCCAGGGCAAGATCTCTCCGTGGAGATCTAGGGTCACATGCTCAGGTACTGCAGCAATTCCATTGGTTCTTCTTTGAAAGGTCCTATACATGCTGCAGTTATTTAAGGCTCGCATGGCCGCACGGCCATGAGCTAGTGTACATTTGTAAACGTGTGTGTGTTGTGAGTGAAAGTCGCTCTTTAAATAACCCTCCCTATTGGATGACTGTTTGCGGAAGGTGTATGATTGCTATCTAGCGCCCAACTTATCCAACAGCACATTACACACTAATACAGCATCTAGTTGCTGTGTCCGCCAGTGTGGCGCCGTGCGCTTTCACAGCACTTTCCTGACCCAAGCCTGGGTGGTTAGTGGCGTCCGCCAGTGCGGCACCGCACGCACTCTCGTGCATTCCTTTGTTATTATTTTGGTTACGCTGACACCCCAGTTGCGGTGTCGACCGCAAGTAGTCTACACAGACTCAGATCCCAAGTCTTAGGACTTAGCTCGGAGACTCCTTGCTTGTGCTCTTGTGTGCGGTACTGCGGCCCTGTGACTTAAAAGGGTTTGCTTCCTTCACACAGGGTGAAGTTAACCCGTGTGTATTCACATTGTACCGCCATATAGTCCGTCATTACTTGGCAGCAGGTTCCATCTCTGAACGGTGGACCCCGGGCTGCAAACGCACCTTATTCTACCTATCTTATTATTTGGTGCGTTCCGCTAGCCCTAACACTGAGTGATGTATTTCAGATGAAACCCCTTAGGGATCCATTAAATATAATAAAGCAGCAGAGTTACTCTGGACTCAGTCTGGCCTCTGTTCAGCTATGTCCTTTTCCGAAATGCCCAAAACTGTGGCTGACTACACTTTCATGCATGTCTAAAAAGACGGACACCAAGGGTTCCATCTAAATCACGTATTTCAAAGATTTACATGGAAACCTCGGTGTAAGCACTCAGCGTAGATAAATGTGTACTGAGCCATAGTGCAATCTTTGGGAGGCAGAATTAACAAAACAACAGCAGGGAAAGAATTGATTTTATTTATTTTTTACACCATTCTTCGTGCTGCATAAATAATTAGACAAATTTATTCTTTGGGTCGGTGCGATTACAGCGATATCAGATTTATTTGCAAAAATAAGCCTTTAATAAAATAATAAAGGTATTAATTAGCAACATCACAATAATCACAAATGTCTATATATTTATATGTTGCCGAATAACGGATCCAATAGTTACCCAGTCGTACAAAACTAAGTACAGAGGGGATGTGGAAACCACAGAAGACGACCAAAAGATGGGTGAATTGCAAATACTCGTAATCTTTATTAACACAGTACAAAATTTTCCAAATATAAAACTAGAAACACTGGACAGAAATGGTACACGGTGACACAAAGGTGGCGATACACACAGCAAAACGCCACTATACGAAAAGACGTGCAGACCGGAAGACATAGAGCTACCATAGCAGGGCACACATATATAGCTAGATGATACCATTAAAGAGGCAGGGTAAAAATGTGACTTGTGCTAAATACACTATGAGCACTAACTCTGCTCTGACATGCCAGCATAAATATATAATTATAAGTAAACCACTATAGGGTATCCTTGCTAGACATCAGAACAGTAGAGACCGCAGTGTATACACACCTTTGAGACAGCACCACTAAATCTGTGCATGAAAGCAAAGGCTGACCCATATGTGTGTCACCCTCCCCCAAGGCCACATACGACCATATAACTATTCATAAGGCGGCCCGATAGGTAGGACGGGCTAACCGCCGCAAGTGCGGCTAAACATTACCTGTCAGGAGGGGAGCGCTAAACGGTAGCAGAGGTCCGGTGCCGCACGTGAGCCATAGTGCAATCTTTGGGAGGCAGAATTAACAAAACAACAGCAGGGAAAGAATTGATTTTATTCATTTTTTACACCATTCTTCGTGCTGCATAAATAATTAGACAAATTTATTCTTTGGGTCGGTGCGATTACAGCGATATCAGATTTATTTGCAAAAATAAGCCTTTGCATTGCCAAATTTTGGGTGCTATAATTTTTCCATATTTCGTTTGACAGAGTCATGTGGGGGCTTCTTTTTTGTGGGATGAGTTAACATTTTTATTGGTACCATTTTCGGGCACATGATATTTTTTAATTGCTTTCTATTCTGACTTTTGGGAGGCAAAATAAACAAAAACATCAATTCAGAAATTGTTTTTTTTTTCTTTTTCTATGCTGTTCCACGTGTGATAAAATTGATAAGGAAACTTTATTCTTTGGGTCAGTGCAATTACAGTGATACCATATTTATATAGTTTTTTTTATGTTTTGGCGCTTATTTTTGCATCGCTTTATTCTGAGAGTTACAGGTGCTTCTCAAAAAATTATAATATCATCAAAAAGTTAATTTATTTCAGTTCTTCAATACAAAAAGTGAAACTCATACATTATATAGAGTTATTACAAACAGAGTAATCTATTTCAAGTATTTATTTCTGTTAATGTTGATGATTATGGCTTACAGCCAATGAAAACCCAAAAGTCATTATCTCAGTAAATTAGAGTAATTAACAAAAAAACACCTGCAAAGGCTTTCTAAGAATTTAAAATGTCCCTTAGTCTGTTTCAGTAGGCTCCACAATCATGGGGAAGTTTGCTGACTTGACAGAAGGCAGTCATTGACACACTCCACATGGACAGTAAGCCACAAAAGGTTGTTGCTAAAGAAGCTGGCTGGGCACAGTGCTGTATCAAAGCATTTTAATGGAAAGTTGAGTGGAAGGAAAAAGTGTGGTAGAAAAAGGTGCACAAGCAACCGGGATAACCGCAGCCTTGAAGAGATTGTTAAGAAAAGGTCATTCAAAAATTTGGGGGAGATTCACAAGGAGTGGACTGCTGCTGGAGTCATTGCTTGAGAAGCCACCACACACAGACATATCCAGGGCTTGGGCTACAAGTGTTGCATTCCTTGTGTCTTACTTGGGCCAAGGAGAAAAGAACTGGACTGTTTGTCACTGGTCCAAGGTGTTGTTTCAGATGAAAGTAAATTTTGCATTTCATTTGGAAATCAAGGTCCCAGAGTCTGAAGCAAAAGTGGAGAGGCACACAATCCAAGCTGCTTGAGGTCTAGTGTGAAGTTTCCACAATCAGTTATGGTTTGGGGAGCCATGTCATCTGCTGGTGTAGGTCCACTGTGTTTTATCAAGACCAAAGTCAGCACAGCCATCTACCAGGAAATATTAGAGCACTTCATGCTTCTCTCTGCAGACAAACTTTTTGGAAATGGAAATTTCATTCTTCAGCAAGACTTTGCACCTGTCCACGCTGCCAAAAGTACCAATACCTGGTTTAAAAACAACAGTATCACTGTGCTTGATTGGCCAGCAAACTCACCTGACTTTAGCCCTATAGAGAATCTATGGGGTATTGTCAAGAGGAAGATGAGACACCAGACCCAAAAATGCAGAAGAGCTGAAGGCTTCTATCAAAGCAACCTGGGCTTCCATAACACCTCAGCAGTGCCACAGGCTGATTGCCTCCATGCCACACAGCATTGATGCAGTAATTGATGCAAAAGGTGCCCCGACCAAGGATTGAGTGCATTTATTGAACATACATTCCAGTAGGTCAACATTTTTGAAGGTGGTGTTTTAAAGTATTCTAATTTACTGAGGCAATGACTTTTGGGTTTTCATTGGCTGTAAGCCATAATCATTAACATTAATAGAAATAAACACTTGACATAGATCACTCTGTTTGTAATGGTTCTATATAATATATGAGTTTGACTTTTTGTATTGAAGAACTGAAATAAATTAACTTTTTGATGATATTTTAATTTTGTGTGAAGCACCTGTATATGGCTTGTTTCTGGTGCCATGTTTATATTTGTCTTTTTGATCGCGTTTTATTCCACTTTTTGCTTGGCGGTATGATAAAACAATGTTCTTCGCTAGTTTTTTATTTATTTATTTACGGTGTTCACTAAAGGGGTTAATTAGTTGGACAGTTTTATAGGTCGGATTGTTCCAGACACGGCGATACCAAATATGTGTACTTTTATGTGTGCTTTTATTGTTTTTGTTTTTTTTACAGAAAAATATTTATTTATGGGTGCAATACATTTTTATTTTATTATTTTTATTTATTGTTTTACTTTGTTCCACTATGGGACTTTCATTTTTTGCACTAAGGCCGGGATCACACATGCGAGAAACACGTCCGTGTCTCGCATGTGAAATCCAAGCTCTGGCACCGGCACTTCGGAGCGGAGCATGCAGCTCCATGTGTTGCTATGCGGCCGCACGCTCCGCTCCACAGTGCCGGGGCCAGAGCTTGGATTTCACATGCGAGACACGGACGTGTTTCTCGCATGTGTGATCCTGGCCTAACAGGCAAACTTGCTTCACCATGCTCTGAGCATCTTAGTCTGAGTGTGGGAGTTAGCAGGAGTTACCCGAAGTACCCCCCCCCCCCCCACAACACACACACACCTTGCAGATAATGTCCTTGGTGGGACTGGAACCCAGGATCCCAACGCTGCATTGCTTCCACTGTATAGACTAATTCTGGCTGTATGTAACTGTCACTTGAGGGAGCTCAGACGCTTATTACATCGTGTATAATGGAAAGTTCTATACATTGGCGCATTAGATTTATAATTAACTCCTTGCGGTTGCAGCCAGTTTTTGCCTTTGTGATGGTATCACTTAATTTTCTGTTTTTCAATCCTTCTAAGAGCTATATCTATTTTATTTCATCCATTAATGACCACCGATACTCATTAAAGCTGCGGTCATTAAGGGTACTTAGTACCTAATTGCTGTTTTAAAATGGCGACGGTGGAATACGGGAATAGTGCCGTTGATAAGCTGTGGTTCCCGCAGGTGTCAGCTGTACATAATTGCTGGTATTGTTCATTCTGTGTCTGAAAAATCTGAATAAAAAGCGATCAAAAAATATTATGTACCCCAAAAATGGTACCAAAAAAATTTGCAACTCGTAACCGCAAACAATTAGACCTCATACAGCTCAGTTCGCCAAAAAATTATAAAGTTACAGCTCTCAGAATATGACGAAAAAAACCTACTTTCTATTAGAAAAAAAGCATTTTTACTGTGTGATAGCAGCAAAACCTGATAAAAAAATATATATGGTATTGCTATAATTGCACCAACCTGAAGAATAAATCCGCCTTATCCCTGATACTGCACGGTGAACAGCTCAAAAACAAAACTAAGAACTATTCTTGTACTGCTGTAGATTTGTTCATTCTACCTCCCAAAAATCAGAATAAGGCTGGGCTCACATTTATCCTGTGCTCTCCGCTGAACGTTCACATAGGGTTTCCGTGTAACTTCCCCAAAACGGAACCACTCACTTATGAGGCATATAGAGACACTTTGGATTGGTCTGTGTTCTGGATGTGTCCTATCATTTTAGGCATCTTTTTAGTGCACAGGTGTGGGCAACCACGGATCTGTGCACGCCTATAAAGATGGATACCACCGCAGCAGATGCCAAATGGAGTAGGAAGTGTCTCCATCTGCCTCATTATGGTGTGTGGTTTTGTTGGGGGTTTCATCTGAATCACATGTTTGTGGGACTTAGGCTACTTTCACACATCAGCTTTTACCAGTCAGGCTCAATCTGGCAAATTTAGCAAAAAACGGATCTGTCGCAAATTGTGAAAAACTGATGCGACGGATCCATTTTTTTTGCCGGATCCGACGATTCGGAACCTCCGGCTATTTTAGATCCTGGGGAGGAGAGAGAGACCAGAATGGAAAACGCTAATCTGAGCATGCTCAGTTCAAAAACAGGAATCCGTCGCTGAATTCCATCTTTTGACGGATCCGGCACCATAGGCTTCCATTATAGCAAATGCCGTCACTGTCCGTTTTTTCGACGGATACAAAAAACGTTACTATGTCCATTTTCTCTGGCTGCCAGAGAAACAATTTTCAACGGATCTGGCGAAAAATGGATGAAACGTGAGGCCATCCGTCGCTAATACAAGTCTTTGAGAAATAAACGGATCCGGCGGCAACTTTTGCTTGATCCGTTTTATTTTTAAATTCGCTGGATTGTGCCTGACTGCAAAAAAATGATGTGTGAAAGCAGCCTTAGGCCGGTTTCACATTCACGTTTCCCTGATGTGCAGAGGGCTGTGGACTTCCTCCGTGAAGCCCCGCCCTCTGCCACACCTCCGCTTGTAGCTCCGCCTACATCTGCATGCGGTCCGCATGCGGCCCGCGTACCTATATTTAACATTAGGTACGCAGGTTGTGCGGCTGTATGCGGATGGTGCCGCATGCGTTGTTTTGACGATGCGGCGACCAGCAGAGACGCAACCACGTAGCATTTTTTTTTTCCACATCATCAAAATGACGCATGCGGCACCATCCGCATACAGCCGCACGACCTGCGTACCTAATGTTAAATATAGGTACGCAGGCCGCATGCGGGCCGCATGCAGATGTAGGCGGAGCTACAAGCGGAGGTGCGGCGGAGGCTGGGGCTTCACGGAGTAAGTCCGCAGCCCTCCGCACATCAGGGAAACGCTAGTGTGAAACTAGCCTTACATGGAAACACAGACATAAGTGCTCAGCGTAGAACACAAGAATGTGATCTCAGCCTTATTCTGGAAACGAACGAAGAATATAATGTACCCCAAAATGTTAATAATAAAATCTCTTATTTATACTGCACAAAACCAGCCCCCACTCAAGACCATCATCTGTCATTAGAAATATAGGAGTTTCCAACATTACTGGTAGAGCAAAGACACTGGGAAAGAGACTTGGCTCTCACCCCCTCAAATAAAATCCAGTGAATTCTGTGCTCTCAAATCCAAATGCCCCCCTCCTTCTGTGCCCCACTGTGCCTAAACCACAGTAAGCGGCCACATGTTTGGCATTATTATAATGGAGAGCACTTAATTTACGGGTGTGTGCATAGCCAGAAACACAAGCTAGGCACAATGTATGGGGACACTACAATATATGGGGTCTTTCCACTGTATGGGCACACAATGTATGGGTACCAGACTGGTAGATTTGCAATTCTCCAGAAAAAAATCCTGACTTAGATATTACAAAATAGTCACTGCACACGTAGATTAATTTTTTGGGAGGTGAAGTTTCTACAATGGGGTCACTTTTGGGGGTTTTCTGCTGTTTTGGCACCTTTGGGACTCCTCAAATGTTGCTGGTAAGTTATTCTTCAAAATCTGTGCTCCAAAAGCCATATAGCGCTCCTTCTTTCTCAGCCCTGACACGTGGCCTAACAGTAATTTATGACATCATAGGGGGCAGCACCGCATTTGGGAGAAATTGCACAATACATTGTGGGGTCTAGTCTATTAGCCCTTGTGTACCTGACAAATTTGCAGCAAATACAAAAATTATATTTTCACCACTAAAATGTCAAATTTTCACATCTCAATGTTATAAAATTCTGTGAGGCACCTATGGGTTCAAAACACTCTCTAAAAATGAACTTTGTTTAGGCACATCAGGGCCTCTCCAAATGCGACATGGCAGGGCCGGCTCCAAGTTTTCGAGGGCCCCGGGCGAAAGAGTCTCAGTGGGCCCCCCCCCTTTAACACATACCCCGATTTATGATGCACAGATACGGCAGAGAAATGTATAGTACAATGCCAGATTTCACTTCTTACATGAGTGACAGCTATTGTAAATTCTGCAGTGTATATATACAGGAGTGGTACTGTGCAGTGTATATATACAGGGGGAGAGGTGCTGTGCAGTGTATATATACAGGAGGAAAGGTGCTGTGCAGTGTATATATAGGACAGGAGGAAAGGTGCAGTGTATATATACAGGAGAGTTGCTGTGCAGTGTATATATACAGGAGGAAAGGTACTGTGCAGTGTATATATACAGGGGGGAGGTGCTGTGCAGTGTATATATAGAGGAGGAGTGGTACTGTGCAGTGTATATATACAGGAGGAGCGGTACTGTGCAGTGTATATATATAGGGGGAGAGGTGCTGTGCAGTGTCGTGAGCAGGACGTTGTTGTATCAGAAAATCTTTTCTGTTTTGAGTTTTTCTATGAAAAAAAGACTTTCTACATAAACAACGTTGTTTGGTTTTGCGGCCCCGACAGATCTGTGCTACAAAGTAACAGGCGGCTCGGGCATTAATGAGGGACCTGATGCTGAATCCTTTCCACAAACCCTAATGACCCAATTAGTGCCCCGTCATTAGAAGCTCATTAAACGCCTCCCTGTCCCGAGCAGTCATGTACAGTATGGGGGGATCCTGCAGCCCACCCCCTGACTGCTCCATACCATACACTGCCCTCTGTCGCGCTCACTATTATCCTGTGCATTTCTCCGTCATCATTACCCCATGTTACACTTGTCACCCACCACTACAGAGTAGCAGGGCAGCCAATGTCACAGGTCACCCCCTCCCGGACCCTAATGGCAGCAGGAAATGTCTTCTCCTCTATTGGGTTGGAACCTGATTTAATCAAGGAATAATGTGGATTTGTTGCCGGTGGCTGCAGGGGAAGGGTTAAGTGATGCCATGTCCTTGGTGGGAGCAGTGGCAGCTGCTGGGACCTGGACAGACACAACCAATGTTGCTGTGACTGCACAGTGTGATGTGGAGGAGAGAAGCTGAGACTCCGGAGCAGAAATCACCCACATGCCAGCACTGGGCAGAGTCCCTCCAGTCACCAGCCTGGGGCCACGGGGCCCCAACGTACAGCCCACAGCTCAGTTTTATCCATGACAGCAGCTCCCCTTCCTCCTTGGCATCTGGTTAACCCCATTTATGCGGGTCGGATTGTTATCTTTAAGGTTCAGCAATAACCTTCATACAGATGGGAAGGGGTTAAGCTTCTTCCTATCCCACTGGTGCAGGTTCGGTGTGGCATGCATGTATTCTGGGGTTCTGGGTGAGCTGGGCAGCTGCAGGTTGCAGGCTGCACCCCACCAGCTGCTCCTCCAGACATCACCCACATTTTTAGGCAGCAGAGACAGCAGCAGCAGACTGAGCCACAAGTCCAACTGCAACCACTGCTGGATACCTTTGCACTCACTCAGGGACAGGCACTGGTTGGAGCTCCTCCGGAATCTGCCTGGTAAGTGTTCAGCAGCACTGCAGCCAGCCAGGGGCCAGAGCAGAGCAGGATAATGTGCTCTCTCCGCCCACAAACAATGTCACACTGGCTGCCTTCTCTTAACCCCTATGTGTGCCTGCCTGGCTGCACTGACTGAGTGAGAAGATGCTTGTGTCAGAGCTGGCACATAGGGGTTAAGAGAACGCAGCCAGCAGTGACTTTGTGGGCGGAGAGACCATGTTCTCCTGCTCTGCTCTCCCAGCTGTATCTATGACAGCGTGAGTGGGCCCCCCTCTCTCTCAAAGGCCCCGGCATTTGCCCAGGTGCGCCGGGTGCTGACGCCGACCCTGCGACATGGCATCTGCTCTCGATTCCAGCCATTTTTGCGTTCAAAAAGTCAAATTGTGCTTCTTACCTTCTGAGACCTGCCGTGCACTCAAATAGTAGTATTCCTCCACATATGGGGTATCAGCGTACTCAGGAAAAATTGCATAACAAATTTTGGGTGCCATTTTCTCCCATTATGCTTGTGAAAATAAAAAACTTGGTGCTAAAAGTACATTTTTGTGGGTACAATTACATTTTTGTAATTTTAAATGTAGTTTTCTTTTCTGTGAAGCACCTGGGGGTTCAAAGTGCTCACCACACATCTAGATACATTCTGAGACCTACCGTGTGCCCAAACAGTGGGTTTCCCCCAAATATAGGGTATTGGCATGCTCAGGAGAAACTGCACAACAAATTTTAGGGTCCTTATTCTCCTGTTACCCTTGTGAAAATTTCAAATTTAGAGTTAAAGTAAAATTTTTGCGAAAAAAAAGTCAAATGTTCATTTTTTTCCTTCCATATTGTTTTAGTACCTGTGAAGCACTGGAAGGGTTAATAAACTTCTTACATGTCGTTTTGAGTACTTTGAGGGGTGCAAGTTTTAGAATGGTGTCACTTTTCTGTCATATAGGGCTCCCACTTTACTTTAATATGTGTTTTATGCTTTCCTCTCTCTGGACTGGTCATGCGGGGGATAACCCCCTCTGCCTCAGTTTGGAGCTGGTTGAGCTTTTTCAGTCCTCTGCAGTCTGCTAGCCAGCATCATGCTTCCAGGCTAGAGTGTTATGAGCTGGTGGTTTAGGAGCAACATGGGACGAGCTCTGAAGGAAGTGGTACCTGTACTGACCGCAGTCCCTAAGCTCAACACAACACTAGAAGTAGCCGTGGGATGCTCCTGACACTCCCTAGGCACCTCGTCACAGCCTGAGAACTAACTACCCCTAAAGATAGAAAAAGGAAAACTATCTTGCCTCAGAGAAAATCCCCAAAGGATAGATAGCCCCCCACAAGTAATGACTGTGAGTGGAGAGGGAAAAGACATACACAGAATGAAACCAGGATGTAGCATAGGAGGCCAGTGTAGCTAGATAGATAGGACAGGATGGAATACTGTGCGGTCAGTATAAAACACTACAAAAAAAATCCACACAGAGTTTACAAAAATCCCCACACCTGACTAAAGGTATGGAGGGTAAATCTGCTTCCCAGAGCTTCCAGCTTCACTGAATTAATCCATACTGACAAGCTGGACAAAACATAGAAAGCACAGAACGGATAAGTCCACAACCTGTGGACAGAAAAGAGAAAGCAAGGACTTAACTTTGCTGAACTGGTCAGGATAACAGGGAAATCCAAAAGAGATGTGAATCCAACCAGGAACCATTGACAAGTGGCACTGGCTGAAGGAAAGAGCCAGGCAAAAATAGCCGAGCAGAAAGACAATCAGTGGAAACAGCTGCAGACTGCTAAATCCAAGGAGCAGCCATACCACTTAAAACCACCGGAGGGAGCCCAAGAGCAGAACTCACAAAAGTGCCACTTACAACCACCGGAGGGAGCCCAAGAGCAGAATTCACAACACTAGAGCAGCTGACCCATATACCCTGGTGATCCTTCTGCCTCTGACTTCCCGTATTTGTGTGAGACCCGTTCCCTATCCCTGACTTAGTGTTCGTCTGGCTATTCTCCTTACAATGTATGACTCGACCTGATCTCTGAACCCTGCCTCTTGCTTTCCGTCTCTGATACCTCGTTCCTTGACCGGCTTTGACTTCTGGCTTGTAACCCAACTTCATCTTACATCTCACATTTTGGATACCGTGCTCCCATTTGGCTCTGACTTTTGGCTTGGCTCTGACTTCGTGCATTGCTGTTACCTCTGGTACTTCTGCTCCTGACAGTTTCTGATTCTGCTCGTCTGACCACTCTTTTGTTACATGTGACATCTGTGTGGCTGCTCAGTGTTGCTAGGCTGTTAGTGTGCAACCTCCCTTCCCTCACCAGCACCCTGGTGGAGGTTGCGCTAAACTGCACTGCAGCTGCTTCACGCCCAGGAATTGTGGCTGGTGCTTGTCTGCCAGCTTAGTGGATTACCTCCAGGTCCAGCAAACAGGTATGAAGAGCACATCTCAAAATGGTGAATTTTGTGAGTAGCCCTGCATAGAAGAGCAGATCTGGTCTTAGGGGTTCAGAGAAAATTTAAGTATGGTATGCTGGAGACAGGAGGATTGTACCTTAAAGAAAACAGTAAGACCGCACCCTATAATCACATCGTCTCTATGGACATAAGGGCGCACGTCCTCACCAGGGGGTCCATCCCAGATAAAAAGTCCAAATCCAAAACTGAAGAAAGGGACAGCGCCACACCGGATAGTGAAAAAGCAGCTCACATTTTATTCTGCCTCCTGCGGCAACGTTTCGGTCCGAAGATAAAGGTCTTTGGACCGAAACGTTGCCGCAGGAGGCAGAATAAAATGTGAGCTGCTTTTTCACTATCCGGTGTGGCGCTGCCCCTTTCTTCAGTTTTGGATTAGGATGATACTACCTGTCAGAGGAGGTGCTTGAAGCTGGATGTGACAGTGTGTTGTGAGTGTTTGATGGGAGAATCCTGAATGGGGCTATTGTGGGAAACCCTTGATCTTGGTATCCTCCTTTGGGGTAATTTCCGCGGAAAAGCTTTGGTTATACCTGTAATGGTGGCTTTGGTTGCCAGTACTGTAAGGCTATGTGCACATGTAAGAAAAGAGGTGCAGAATTTTCTGCACAAAATCCGCAGCTCCTGGCAGAATCCGCAGCCGCGGTTTTTATGCAGATTTTGTGCGGTTTTTATGCAGAATTGCTGCGGATTTTCTGCAGTTTTTGCCACTGCGGATTTTTAACATGGAGGGGTGCAGATCAGCACAAAAGAAGTGACATGCACTTCTTTGAAATCCGCAGCAATTCCGCACTGATTTTTCTGCACCATCTGCACAGCTTTTTTTTCCATAGAATAATATTATACCGTACATCACAGTGCGGATCTGCAGCGCTTCTGCGCGGAAAAATCCGCTGCGGATCCGCAGCAAATCCGCATCGTGTGCACATACCCTAAGGGGGTGGGAGCTGGTTGTGGCTCACAACTCTTTCTCGGAGCTGTATGTGGCTCACGTCCCTCTATCAGAGCTGAATGTAGCTCTTAAGGTCAGAAAGGTTGGGGACCACTGATCTAAAGGGTAAAAGGCCAATATCACTGTTACCTGTAATCTCAGCAATTGTGGCCAGGTGTCAGCTATATCTTACAGATGACACCTATTGTAGATTACATAGGTCCAGCTTTTGAACCTGGTATGTGGGATTTCTATAAAAAAAAATCATCTGCAATCTGGGAGAATAGTTAATTAGGATTGACACTGAATTATTTCTGTAGAATACACAAAATGTATTAGTAGAATACAACATTATATATACATTAAGGGCATTTGATTTTTATCAAGAAATAAAGAATTGTAGAAAATAAATTGTTTTCTGATGTACTTATGTGATGATTTGAATGGGTTTTAAGTATTGTTGCCACTTGCCAGTGAAGATAAGCTAAATATGTGGTCATATCAATTTGTTCCAAATCTATAGTCTAAAGCTGCCTATGAAAGTTGAATACATTTCAAAGAACCCTGGAAATTTCCGCAATCTAATGTGTAGGAAGGCCTTCCTTTATTCTCCCAGCAGTCAATTTAGACAGAGATGCATTGTTGGATGCTTCCAAAGATAAGGATCCGTCAGAACTATATTTCATTGTATAAGCATGAACGTTTGGTTGCTTTGCGCTGGAGCCCAATACATGAAGGGTGCTGGGACAAGTAGGAGAAGATGGACTGATAGCCTCATAAGGTCATTCTGTGACAGATTGCTCACTGGAAATAGATCCAGTGCTTACAAACAGGAGTACACTGTAGCATAGCAAGTCAAGGAATGTACAGATTTTTTTTTTTGCAGAGTTGGGTGAGACTCACTTTATTATTTATACTGATTTTTTTTCACATTTTCCTATATTTTATCTTTTTCTAATTAGCATTAGTTGGAAAATAATATTAAAAAAATATATAAGGCTGCCGTCACACTAGCAGTATTTGGTCAGTATTTTACATCAGTATTTGTAAGCCAAAACCAGGAGTGGAACAAACAGAGGAAAAGTATAATAGAAACATATGCACCACTTCTGTATTTATCACCCACTCCTGGTTTTGGCTTACCAATACTGATGTGAAATACTGACCAAATACTGCTAGTGTGACGGCAGCCTAATTGTAAGCAGAATAATATATCCATCTCCCTTAATGAGAAACAATTGTCATTCTAACTACTGGCTACTTTCTTTTTTGGGGGGCTACTAGTGCAGGATTTGCAACATTATAGTATATCCTAGAAATGTTTTAAAAGCCCCATGCTTATCATCATTAAAGGGAACCTGTCACCCCCCAGGGCGTTTTTAAGTAAAAGCGCAACCTTCAGCAACACTAAGGCTGCGTTCTGTGAAAGTGGCTCTTATGTTTAGCATCCCTAGGAATGCTGAAATAATGACTTTTATAAATTTGGCGCCATACCTCTATTGAGTCCAGGGGGGGGGGTATGTTTTCTCCCTGACTCAAGCGCCTCGCAGCCGTCCATCATCCCACTGTGTGCTGCCTCCTCTGTGCTGATGTCACCGACGCCTTCATGTAGCCGAGGCCCCAGATCCCACCCAGCAGTGTGTTATGATGTATTCACACCGCAGGGCTGAGAATCTGGCGCCTGAGCAGTGGAGCGGGCCACAGTGCTCCACTGAAGATAGTGCCGAAGTCTCGTGAGATTTGTGAAGTCTATGCTGCTAAATAAAATGTGTTCATACAGAAGGAAATCTGCTCCTATGATTTTGTTCCAAAACTAAACATTGTAATGATAGTGATTACTGACATCAGAGGTAAATATACTGTGGAAAATGTACATTTCTATATGATCCATTACATATTTCATAGATAAAAATGCAGGTCAGAATGTGGCAGCTTTAATATCAGAATAATTTTGAAGGAAACTACGAATCACAAAAAAAAATACATTAAAGGGTTATTTTCAAAGCAACATTTTATTCCTCATATGTGTTATAGGGGACAATTTGTTGACCGCTAGGTGTCAGACTGCTGTAACCCAATGATCCCAAGTTTTGGACTCTAAATCCCTGTCTTGAATGGAGTGGACATGCTTTCCATATATTCCATTCACTGGCAATGGGACTCCTGGAAACAGCAGAGTACAGCAATTGGATATTTCTGGCAGTCCCATTGTCAATCAATGAAGTGGAGTCCAAACATGTACACTTCCACTCCATTCAAGACAGAGATGAAGAGCCCCATTCTCAGGATTGCCGATGTCCCAGTAGGTGGATCCCAAGTAGTGATGAGTGAATATACTCGTTACTAGAGATTTCTCGAGCACGCTCGGGTGACCTCCGAGTATTTTTTAGTGCTCGGAGATTTAGTTTCATCGCCGCAGCTGAATGATTTTCTGTTAGCCAGCATAAGTACTTGTGGGGGTTGCCTGGTTGCTAGGGAATCCCCACATGTTATCAAGCTGGCTAAGAGATGTAAATCATTTAGCTGAGGTGAGGAAAACTAAATCTCCAAGCACTAAAAAATACTCGGAGGTCACCCGAGCGTGCTCGGGAAATCTCAAGTAACGATTATATTCGCTCATCACTAATCCCAAGCAATCAGCAAGTTACCCCCTATTCGCAGGGGATAACCCTATAAAGTACCAAAACACCACCTGATAGCTGCTCATTATACTCACCTGCATGTGGTTCAAAGAAACCCAGCAATTATCAGGAAATTCCTGCAACATGGGTACCAAAAACTGCAAGCAGCCATCCCAGTGGCAAAGAAGTAACATCATGCCAATTAAATTTACAATGCGAACCACAGCACTTGCCAGGTCATATGTCATGTGGAAAATCTAAAGAGTAAAATATAAGAGTTAGAAACATGGATAATAAGATAATCATAAGCATAGTGATGAAGGTGGAAATGACAATTGTCATGTACATAAATTAAAGAGAATTTAAGGGGCGATATCTTTAATTAATGCTGTGCAACTATGCAAAAGCAATGGAAACACTGAAAATCGTAAAGCTAAATTTGGTCACCTAAAAGGCAGTATTTTAACAGTACAATTTAGTATTTCTTAAAAAAAAAACTATAACACCAAAGTATTATTTTAGGATACATTCCCTAAAGCCTACATTGTAGCAAAACAAAATTGAAAAAAAATATAGGAATACTTGAACCTACTTCCTCCCACTGGTGAATGTAGCGGATAAGCCTGGAAAGTCTCAGGAGTCTAAGCAAGCTGAGCACTTTAGTGAAGCGCACAATTCGTAAGGCTCTGGCAGTCTTATAAACCTCTGAGTCAATTCGTGTTTCAACAATAAGAAAAATGTAGTCCACAGGAATGGAGGATACAAAGTCCACTAGAAACCAACTTTTTAGATAACGAATCTTGATACGCTGTGGTTCTAGGATAATTTCAGTATTGTCCTCTACTACAATCCCTGTGCGAAAGTTCAACACCAGATCCACAAGGAAGAAAGTGTCCGAGACAACATTAAACACAATCCAAGCAGGTGTGTTCTCCTCCTTAAAGAAAGTGATACCAACTGGAATGATAATCAGATTCCCCACCATCAACAGTAACATTGTTAAGTCCCAGTAAAACCTGTAAAGAAAAGAGCATAGTATTACAGATCAAGTATTGTAATGACAAATTAAAATATGTGTGCATGTCATCCAGTTTATAACCACGTTTCCTTGTTCATTCTCATGAGAGCTGTGGTAGACACAGAGGATCATCCTTTGTATTGCTTTCCAGTGTGTCCTTCACTTTCAAGACAAAAACATAATAGAAGGACAAGCTGGTTTAAAAGGGTGAAAGCAACAAATCATTAATCACCGAAGAAAAGTGAAATCAGAGCATCAGGAGTTATAGTGAGGTCAATAGTTATATACGGTAATTCTCTTTATGCTTTTACAATACTGAGGAGTTCTTTTAACATGAAAAGGTAGGGTTTTGATACTTATAAGAATGACATCTTTAGATAGACGCAAAGACATTATAGTGACTTTCAAGGTTCATCCCCACTAAGGTTCATTTGACTAGCATATATGCATCAATTACTTAATGACCGTCTTTTTCTTACTAATGATTTAGCATTCCGTATCTTTCTATCTTTGATATAAGTGAAATAATCTCTCCCTGTAGTGTCAGAGCTGCAGGAGGCAGGACAGAGCAGCATCCTTAACCAATCATGAGGCAGGAGGTGTGTCTCAGACTACATCACACACCCTGTAGGAATTGTTTGAAAGTAGTAGTTTCAAGAATAACTTAATTGAGCTGAGCCAAATAATAGGCAAGGAGCAGCCACTGAGAAAAATCAACTACTAAAAAGCATCAACTACTGATACAATAAAAAATAGAATTCTGAAAATACATCATGATAAAAATTATGTAAAATACATACAGAGGGGAAAAGACCATACACAAAGGGAATTTCCCAGTGAAACGTATGGAGTGTGGGTATAATAAAATTACAATGTTAATAATTTCCCTAAGCGACATTATAGATCTGTATAGAGATATAGCAACTAGGTCAATAAATATTCATAAAGAAAAAGGGAGATCCAAATGGATTTGTATGCTATAAATTATCATTAGCAGGGAATAACACAGAGTGGAAACACCTCAGGACTCCCACAATTTTTGAGTTCTAGCGTGTTTCTACTTTGTGCTATTCCCTGCTTATAGTAAGTCTATTATTTTATATTTACTGAGGTTCTTTCATTTTTTATATGTATATTTATTGTCCTAGTTACTATATCTGTATACAGCTCTATAATTTTGCTTAGGGAAATTAAGATTGTAATTTTATTATACCCACTCTTTATATGTTTCACTGTGAAATTTCCTTTTTGTATGTTTTTCCCCTCTGTATGTATTTTAAATTATTTCTATCATGATATATTAATAAAATTATGTTTTATTATTGGATAACATTTTTAAATTGTGTTTATTCACACTTAATAATAGAACATTGTAGTTATACAGTGAATGTTCACATATCTATTGCTTGTTGCAATAATTTCTTTTGGTGATGCATTTAACTATTGATAGAAACTTACCTATCATTTTCAGCTCACAATGTCATTCCCTGTCACCTACAAAACTCGTGAGGTCCGCATAAAGACACTGCCACCACCATGTTTCACTGTAGGTACTATGCATTTAGAAAAATGAATTTAGAAAAATGCTTGGTGCCTATAGTGAAATATGGTGGTGGAAGCGTCCTTATGTGGGTGCTACATTTCATTGATTAATTGCTGGTATCATGAATTCACATATGCAGTTGTCTTTATTGAAAGAGAAGTTGCTACTAGTGATTAGCGAGTGTGCTCGTTACTCAATATTTCCGAGCATGCTCTTGGCGTTCTCGTGTTTTATGTTTGTGTTCCCGCAGCTGCATGATTTGCAGCTGTGGGAATACAAACATAAAACACGAGCATGCCCAAGATACTCGGAGAACACCTGAGCATGCTTGGAAATCTTGAGTAACAAGCACACTCGCTCATCACTAGTTGCTATCATTACTATCTGCCCTTGGTAGATGTGCACTTTTCCGACATGATAATAATCCAAAATACACAACTATTACATTTTTGAAGAAGAACAGGGTGAACATGAAAAAATGGCCAAATATATCTCCTGAGCTGAACCCAACCGAAACACATATGAGGAATTTTGAAGAGACAAGTTGAGTATCACTCTACATCCAATATTCTAGCTCTTAAAGATGTACATTTTGAAGAATGGAAAAAAGATAGATGTTGCAATATGTCACCAACTTTCCATGACTAGAAGACTTGGTGCTGTCCATAAAAGTCAAGTAGCTCGTACAAAATGTAGAAGTTTTTGATGTGAGGTGTATTCATTTTTGCATCAACTAATGTGAGTAAAACTGAACATTTTGTAATTAAAGTTATATTATTACCTTTACTTTCATGGTATGGGTTAAATAAATGATCTATGAAACTCAGTTTGCCCAAAATATGAGAACTTGTTCTTTTGTTCAGTGAGATAGTGATTAAAATCTTACTGTTCCATGGGGTGTACTCATTTATGCTGTGTGCTGAATATATAAAAGATTCCAATAAAATAAATCATGCTTTTCCAATATGAGGACTGAAGAATATATACAAAGCAGAATCCAGAGTACATGTGACATGCTGAGAATTAGAGTTATGTGTTGGCATTTTTTCTTTATCGAGCCAAAACAGTGTTTTTTCATACAAGGCTACAGATCACGATGTAGCATTCACAATCAGTTCAGATTTACATAAAAACACAGCTAATAAAGAAAGAATGAAAGGAGGATAATCAATTCCCAAGAAATATGGCGACTGGTGATGTAAGATAACCTTGCTTTCTTTAATTAAGACATTTTAATTAAGAGTGGAGCTTGGGTGTAGACAGATTTTTGTATGTGTGAATGATGAAATTTGGGACTATTGTTTATACAGCATGAAAACAGTTTTCTTGGCATGACACAACCTGTCTTTTTAGCACTATACTCAATGGCATCACAGGTCATGTGCTCCCATCTGGTCTTTGCTTCTGCAGATAATATGCCTAGACATAGAAATTTAATTTTCCAACTATTAATGATGTGATAATTTTTGAGGAACACTGTGTATTTAATCCAATAAATACCAGAGACTGGTTTACTAAATCAATAAACCTCAAAAAGTATTGTATGCCTAGATCAGTGGCACTTCCATAAATTCATGGATCAAAATAAAGAATGAGAAGCTATATGCCATAAAATCACAAAAGCTTTATTGATACAATATTAGAACGGAGTACAGTGTGCCATTCATGTAATGAATCCTAAAAAAAAAACAAAACTACTCAAAGGCCAAAAAGGGGGTAAATGTTTAAATATACCGTAAATGTGGAGCAATAAAAGGCTTCCAAAACCACAATGTGATATGTGTCTAGGCCATTAGAGTTAGTTCAGGAAGGACATTACACCCATGATATGCATCTCATTTTTAAAGGATCAAGAACCAGCTAATCCCCTATCCCCAAGAGCAGGATGCCATAAGTAAAATGTATAGATGCATAAATGCAATATGTGCAGCCATATCCCACTGGCAAAAAGAAATAAATATGAGGGAGATTATAAGAAGTTGAAGGGAGAAAGACCCCAATGTTGCTCGAATGTAGGCACTGTACCTTTAAATGGCCACGGAACCCCGACGCGCGTTTCACGTTAAGCTTTTTCCAAAGGAGTGTGCGTGTTTAATAGCTCTTTTGCAGTGTATTTATATGGTGCTCATTACATTGGTGGAAGCGTTCTGAAGCCGGCGGTTCTCTGTGGTCAGCCAGGAGGATCATCTTGCTCCCGCATCACCTCCTGGAACCAACCACTTCCTGTACTGTCCTGCACCAGAGGTCCACTATGCACTACAGCCCTGAGCAGTGCTGAAACTCCTTCTTGGGATGGATCTTTCTTCTGCTACTCTGACACACTATACCACCACCGACAAGACAAGACAAGACAAGTAAGTCTTTTATTAACATAGATACTTCTCTCTTTCCCTTTCGCTCTATATCGACAGAGCAGATAGGGATTTTACAGTATAACTTCTGCTCAGCTGCAGTTTTTGGGTCTTTGAATTTGCGGCACACTATACCACCAACGCCTGTATACCAATATTAATTTATTGAACCAGGTATTTTAACAGCCACATCAGTGCCCATATATTCAGCCCTCAACCCAGTCCCATATTCTTTAGCGCGATGATTATTTTCACGTAACCTATGAATGGCACACTACCTTGACCCTCTGTACTCTTTTTATGGCTGTTTTTTGCATTTGTTGTCCCCATATTCACCTTTTGTGATTTTATGGCATATGGTTTACTAAATCATTGGACACAAGGGACTTAAATCCACAAAACACATGTATGAAATTCAGAGGCAAAATATACATTATTCTAGATCTGCCATTGGTGTAATTTATTGTCTTTAAAGAGAACCTCTCAGCATGATTTTATAATGTAAAGATTTGGCTGTAATGGTGCTGTAACACAGATTAAATTGATATCTTTGGTGAATTCTTCTTTATTCACCATATGAAGTTTTCTGCTAATTAGATTTCGGTGCACAGAGGCTGGAGTGTGCACTAGGTCCTCTCCTCTCTGCCTGTGATTCCAAAACCCCTCCGCCTGTCTCCCGTCTTTAAATGACAGGCATCTTCTAAGATTTCAGAGTAGGCATGTCATCCAAAGACCGGATGCAGGCGGAGGGGCTGTGGAATCACAGACGGAGAGGACCCAGTGCACAGTCATTCCTCAGTGCACTGTGGGACCAGAGTTATTTTATTTGTTACCACCATTACTATTTTCTTACTTTGAGAAGCATCAACCCTAATTTGGAAGTACTTGTAACACACAACAATAATTACTAAGGTACCACACCATCAAATTGACCTTTGTTATACTTCTATTAAAGATGTACTTATTTTTGCAAAGCCGCCTAGATGCCTAGATGACAATGTCTTCTAGCTGATCATATGACTCTCTTATAAGTGATGTAATACTGCATTAAACACATTCACTTGTGTTCTTGATCTTAGTCTCCTGAATTGTGTCTGATTAGTATCTAAAACATTATCAGACAGACGGTGACTATGATAATTCATATGCCTTTCATGATTTGCGTTCATCAATTAGCCTTTAAGATTTGTTTGTCCGATAAGGCACATCTCGGACTGTTTGTATGTCTGGTTTGAAAAGAATCTTACTCTATTATTCCAAACTCTATCAGAATAAAGCTGATTGAAAGAAGGAAGCATATGTTATTTTTCTTATTAAATTTCAAATAACTGATTCTACAAAGCAGAGTGCAAGACAACAGGACTCATTGGCTAGTAAGGTCATGATTAGCCCTTTTGACTTTCTGTTACAGATAGAGATCTCAGTTGCAGCCTTAAGCCAGGGTGACACAAGTGTTGATTCTCTTATGTGAGAGAATCTGATCGAATATGTAAATGACTCTTGGATCAAAGTCTGATCAGAGTTTGAGTCGAGTATCAGTTTACTGTGATCCAATTCTCTTGCATGAACTTCATTTCTCCATCTTCTCTATTCCCTTTGTTGGCGTAAATCAGATGGCAATCAGATTATTTCCAAGTGCAATTGATGTTTTACATGCACCTATAGACTTAAATGGGTCAGCGTGCTCCGATTTGCGGAGCCACTGGCAGCTTTTTATCATGCTGATTCGGCATAAGAAAAAAAATAGCAGATCTGCCCTGTCCCATAGTATAACATTGGTCCTAGAGTTATCCAATAAAACATCGGAGAGCCCTTGTCCAAGTTATAAGCTCGTGTGAGGGAGCCTTCATACTTTCATTGGGTAATGATGTCTTCGCTGACTTGTGTAATCAATAAAATGTGCGAGGTTATGTGATAGTTAATGTGCTCAAAATTGATGACATGGGAAGTGCTAAACCTTTCTTTATAGGTTAGTTAAATCTTCAAAAAAATATTTAATATACTCTTAATATTAAAAGATAAGTTACTGCACAGTAGCTTATTGCCTTAAAGCCGAACTCTGTGTTAACATCTGTATTTACCTGTTCTCCCATATTGGTTTTCTGCATCAATATATTGAGGCTGGCCATAAAGCTGGGAAAAGACTGTTGCTAGCATATGTTTCCTAAATACCAATTTCTTAGTACAACCACTGATTATTCTGTCTCTGATTATTCGAGTATCTGACAGTACCGTTTTTTTCACATCTGATATTAAACAGCTAAGGAAAATGATTAAGGGTAAGGTCCTACAGACATGTCAGGTTGCGGCTCATGACTGATGTGGTTTTGTGATTGATTAACCAGCAATCAGTCTGATTTTGCAAGGAAATCAGTTGTTCCACCGCACAATCAAGTAATTGTTCTCAAAGTAATTTGCAAACTGCACTATGGCCACTCTATTTGGCCCAAATGTCCATTGGAAGATTCTCGTGAACGAGTGCACCCAGGAATTCACGTTTCACAATAAATGTGCAGTTTAAATACGCTGCCGATCACCTAACAAACACGTAAAATGCTTGTCTGTGAGGTGAAATGATCAGTTGGTTTGTTAATCCAAGAAGGGATTAGCACTGCTCGAAATCACATTTTTATTTTCTGGACCCGATGATTTGGCATATCGATCTTCATAAAAATCTGTATTCCGTGAAGACTTTCCCATTACTGAGATAGGAGATTGCAGTTGCTATGGATACAACTCTATGTAGACTGGATGAGGGAGGGTCTAGAGAAGTAGCTCCTCCCTCCTCCTGCCTGCGTCTGATGAGATTCTATGTTGACGGGATGAGGGCGGAGCTAGACACAGACAGAGCTCCACCCTCCTCCCGGCTGCTACCAATGAGATTCTATGTAGATGGGATGAGGGAGGAGCTAGAGACAAAGCTCCTCCTTCCTCCTACATAGAATCAATTGATTAAACACAAAAGTGACACCCCAGTATTACAGAAAATCTCCGTCATTTATAAAAAAGTATTCAAATTATACTAAAATAGCAAGAGGTCACCATATGTGCATGCAGTATAGTGAAACCACTAGAAGAGACTAAAAATATATTCAACCAAGAAACAAACTATATAGCATAGCAATTTGCACATGCTCACATTTGCTTTATTCTGCTAAGAGGTCCTGGTCAGTTTTGGTTTCTTTCTAGAAGACTATTGGAGGTGGTGACCGTGAGGGGTGTACGAGGGTTAGTCTGTGCCCCACTCACCCTGCCCATGTTTCCCTATGTTCCTGTAAAAGCTGATATACTTCATGTGTCTTATAATGCTATTATAATGTGTAATTTATAGATATATTCCTGTATTGTGTATATGTAGGGAAAGTGTGGGATATAGTTTTAGCCCAATAGGGGGGGGGACACAATAGGAATTAGATAGACCAATAGGATCTAGTTAGTTAGGAGGGGCCAACTTAAGTAGTTTGGGAAGCTTCCTGGGTTCAGGCAGTAGGGGCTGGGAGTCCAGACAGGGCAACATTCAAGTGGAAGAGCCCAGTTGTCCAGGGCCTATGGGCTGACAGTCACACGATGGAAGAGGAATACAGGGTAGCATCAAAATGGTAGCAGCTCATTTCACAAGAACTACCTTAAACGTCTGGAGTGAAACGGACAGGGAACTCCTGAAGCAAGTTAGTCTGGCCAGCTGTGGTACCGAAGGTGACGGTACGACCCTGTGATATTCCTGGAGAGGTGAGGGACAGTATAGAGAACGGAATGTTGACGTTCTGCAAGGAACCTTGTGCTGTTTCTGTGACTGAACTGGATGAACTGAGTAAAGTTGTTTTGTTGAAACTGGATTTGGACTCTGCCTGTCATTACGTGGTGCTTAAAAAAGGAGCCCCAGCAGACCGAGATGGACCCTGATGTACAAGTAAGTGGACCATCAACAGCAACACAGAAGGGACAATGTGTTTATGTGACGGAGGGCCAGGGTGTGACAGAGCACCCACCGTTAGCCACGACTACCCCCCTGGCCTCCGTTACAGTGTCTGCCACCATAATTGGCTGAACACCGCTCCCATCCATCTAAGGGTATGAACACACAGCATCTTTTTCAGGCGGTTTCCACCTGAAAAAGCGATAAAAGAATGTTTTAAAGTATGAACATAATTCACAGCAATGTCAAAATGATTTATTTTGCGCATGTTCCATCTTTTAGAGCTTCTTTGAACTGCTTTAAGCTTCGAAAGCTACGAATAACCTAAAAGTTGTAACAATCATTCTGTTTGGAAGCCGCTCACTATTTATTGTTTAAAATAACACAAAAAGATGCCGGCGGCCACTCAAACAACTGAAGTGAAGCTGGGAAAGACGCCTTTGGAAAAAGACCACGGGTGTTTTCATGAAGCATTTTTGCTTTGATATACTGGATGGATCCACTGGTGTCTTAAAGATGTCATGTACATATACCATAAGGCTGTACCTGTCCTTTAAATTTATATGCTTTTTGGCCCAGGAGAGGTACGTCAGATAAAAACAGATTAGGGTGCCATCAAAAAAAGGTGCGCCTTGCTGTGGCTGATGGGAACACAAACATTGGCCAATCTGTGCACGGAGTACCTCAATTCTACCAGAATATCCTTTTTGGCAATAATGTTTCCATTTCACATATTTAATATTTGCATATATGTTGACGCACATAGTGTGCTGCTGTATGCTTTGGTCTATAAAAATAGATGCAAAACTTAATTCCTATTGAAATCTTCAATCCAATATATAAAAAGGATATGAGATTGTTTAATTTGCTATCTTCTTCTTCAATCTTGCACCCCAGCCCCACGTTCACAGAGTCTTAATCACATTTGTCATTGTGACTTCCCCTTGGAGCTGACTCACAGCTGTTAGCTCCTATCCAGAGATTCATTGCCTTACAATAACGCTACGGATACAAGGTACATTGATACATCTTACTATGAAAAAATGATCAGGGTGGAAACGTCAAGCACAGATGTGTGAAAGCTAAGCATGACAATGTGTGAACCACAGCTGTAGCTATCCCATTGGTAACCAATGGGTTAAAGAGCAATACTGAACTACCTCCAGCCGCTGGGGAGGGGAAGCTTTATAAGATAGAGCTGTTGGGGGATGGGAACTATGAAGAAGATTGGGAGCTGTGGATGAGGATTTTCAGAGGGGCTTGAAGGTGCGTTGTGTAACAAGAGGTTACAGCTGAATGATATTTATAGATCTATCACACAGCATTGGAGAAAATGTGCAGTAGCGCCAGCTCATTTCACTAGAGATCATGCAGGTAAACACGTCAACTTACATATTTCAGTTTTTATAGGAATATGTTCAACTTTTGATATCTGTATAACAATACAGGTTGCAAATCATCCATTTATGTATTTTTGCATGTACTATTGTAGAAAAAAAAGCACAGACAGTACAAAACAAAGACATCCCTTTCCTCTGTAAATTCAGCACTATGGACAGCTCTCCTGTCTGCATTGAGTACACTTGTATCCCTAATAACTGTCCCATTCCCATATATTCTCTCAAACACTATGCAGCATTTTTTTTTTCATCTCTTTGGGGATCCAGTCATTTAGGAGAGACCACTGGATATGCAGTCAAAGCAATTCATACAAGGATGGCAAACGTCACGTCTCATAGCCGTTTCCGCAATGAGATGTGCATGGCAGAGCCCAGCCGTTACCCTCCCTCTGCGTTTCAGCTGCCACAATGATGAGATGAGAAATACTTGTGGCTGTCAATAATGTGTAGGACTTGGCTTTGATTTTGTGTCAGCATCGTATATTGACCAGCACTGACCAATTATTAGCATGCTTTTCAGCAGAGCTTAATAAAAATACATCAATACTATGAATGCATTGTTTGCACAGTTACCGATTATATCAATCCATCAGGTACTGATAATGGTCATACATCCATTTGTAGCATTTTATATGTTCATCTTTAATTATTGATTTTTCTCATATAAAATATCTGAATTATTTCACACGGAGAGTAATATCAAAAACTATATGCACTTATCATGCAATTATATCATACAGTATATATATACTGTATATATATATATATATATATATATATATATATACGGCATTATATATATATATATATATATATGTATATATATATATATATATATCAGCAACACAATGTAGGGAGGGCTTAAATGGATTCCATCATTGAAATTTACTATTATTTTTATTGTTATCAGCATACATATACATATATGTGCAATCCTGCAGTCGTAGCATTTATATATATGCTGTAATATACATACAGTGCAGGGTTAAGAAGCCTGCACAGAAAAAAGACAATTCACAGGGACTTTTATGCCGCATGTGTCTTCTCTATCTTTTCATTGCCAATGCTAAATGAATGATGTGTATACAATACAGACAGTGAACGTGACGAATCCCATGATTACCAGTATGCCAGATGCTAGACCACACACAGCCCTAATACTGACAAGTACATGACAATTAGTGATGAGAGAAAGTGCTCGGATTAGGTGCTTATGTGGTAACTGAGTATCTTTGGTGTGCTTGAAAAATATGTTCGAATCCCCACGTCTGCATGTCTCGCGGCTGTTCGACAGCCGTAACACATGCAAGGATTACCTGTTTATTAGGCATTCCCTGCATATGTTGCGGCTGTCGAACAGCCGCGAGACATGAAGGTGTAGGGACTCAAACATATTTTTCAAGCACACTGAAGACACTTGGTTATAACACCTTATCCGAGCACATTCACTAATCACTAATCACAATTTATCACAGCTCAGATTCTGCACCTATATCCTGACAGAATCTGTACCTATATCCTGACAGAATCTGCAATTGCTTATTCAATATATGTGAATAAGGATATTTAATACCCCTTTCACATGCTCTGGAAAAATCAGCAAGTTATATGCCATATTCAAGTCCTTTTAGTCTTAGAATGTGCTTGTTTAACGAATATATAGAGAATTGCTATATATTTCCTAGTCACAAAAAGCAGAATATACTTTAACATTTAGCCCCTTCACGACATCCGCCTTATATGTACGGCGCTGCGGGAGGTTTGTTCCCGCAAACTACCATACATGTATGGTGTGATGATCGTATGAGTTCACTCCGAGTGCAATCAGCACTAGAGATGGGCGAACTCATGGATTTTCAGGTCCAGCGGGTTTGGCCAAACAGTTAAAAAAAAGTTCGGGTTCGGGTACCAAAACAGTACCCAGACCCAATTCACTTGTATGACACTGCAGCAAACACTGCTTCTAATCAAATTACAGTGTGAGTCCGCAGCTAAGATCAGAGGTAAAAAGTTTTCCTCCAGTGACTGGCGTAGGCTGATGGGAGTACTACGCCTGCTGCTGCCACTAACAACGAGAGCAGGCATCGGCTGATGGGTGTACTCATCAGCCGGTGATTCTGCTCTAAATAAATAATTTTTAAAAATGGTGTGGGTTCCCCTGAATGTTTGATAACCAGCCAGGCAAAACTCAAAGCTGATGGCTGCAACCCTCAGCTGTCAGCGTTATCAAGGCTGGTTATCAATAATACAGGGGTTCCCATGCTGTATTTTAAAATTATTTAAATAAGTAATTAAAAAAACGGCGTGGGGTCCCCCCCGTTTTTGACAACTAGCCAAGCTAAAGCAGACAGCTGGGGGTTAGTATTCTCAGGCTAGTAAGGGGCCATGGATATTGCCCCCCAGTCTTTGTCCAGCTCTTCCCACTTACCATGGTGACATCAAGCCCACAGATTAGTAATGAAGAGGGGTCAACAAGACGCCTATCCATTATTAATCCTGTAGTTGTATGGTAAATAAATTCACCATCCAGATGATTGGGTTCCCCAGACATGGATTATGGCGTGGGACAGAACGATGAACAGGTGAGGGATATGGTTGTCTTTTTATTTTTGTTTTATTACAGGAGATGAGGGCGTCAATGGAATGGGCGTTAGGGGAGTATAACTGTGTTTGTTATTTTTAAATAAAAATGAAAAAGTGCATTTTGTTTTTTTTCACATAAAAGTCTTTATTCTGGCTGTGTTTATTTACAATACAACTATAAGATTAGTAATGGATAAGTGTCTTATAGACGCCTCTCCATTACTAAGCCATGTGCTTGTTTTCACCGGACAATACAAATGTGACATCAACCCCACAAGTATGAACCTACACTTGCCACTGCTACAGGACAAGTGGGAAGAGCTAGGTAAAGTGCCTTTTCTGGGCAGCTGCGGGCTGCTATTTTTAGGGTGGGCCAATATCCATGGCCCCTTACCAGCCTGAGAATACAAGCCCCCAGCTGTCTGCTTTAGCAAGGCTGATTGTCAAGGGGGGTAGGGACCCTCTATTCTTTTTTTTTTAACCAATACATTTTTATTGAGAAATTGCATGTTAAACCACACATCAGTGAACTTCGGGAAAAGGAGGGGGAGAAAGGGAGAGGAGGGCAATCGGAGAGGGAGGGGGGATGAGGGGAAAAATCCAGTGCAAAATACATGAAGACCACAACATAATCAGTACAAAATACACAGTTACAGTGTCCAGTACAGCAAAAAAAGGAAGTTAAAGAAACATACGTTTTAAATGAGGGCAAGAGCAGACTGGGAGATGAATGCGGACGACACCCAGGGGTCCCACCATGAGAGGACCCTAGTTTTCCTCGACAAACCCTGGGCCATAATAACCTCATAGCAGAAGTGTAAGTCGATTTTGGCAATCAGTTCGGCTCTGGAATGGAGATCCGAGGACTTCCAATGTTTCGCAATACATTGTCTGGCGGCAACTAGGACATTAGAGACTATGGGCCGGAGAGGGGAGATCGATGAGGGAAATGCCCAAGACAGCGAGCTGACCACTCAGCGCCAGGGGGAGATGAGTCAGATCAGTAATCAATGCCCCCACCTCACTCCAAAAGGCCTGAATCTGCGGGCACGACCACCAAACATGGGAGGAGGACCCCAAGGCGCCACACCCCTTCCAACAAAGAGGGGAGGAAGACGGGGAAAACTTTGCCAAGCGGACGGGGGTAATGTACCAATGTAGCTGTATCTTTTTCACCTGTTCCAAGTGGCCAATGCATGAGGAGAATTTAGAGGGATGTATCATTGCAAACTGCCAATCCTCCAGGGAGGCCTCAAAGCCCAGCGAGGACTCCCAGGAAGTCATAAATTGAAATTTGTCAGTGGAACCATAGGATATGAGGGCTTTGTAGATAATGGAGATGCCATGGGGCAATATAGTGGCTGGTCTGAAGAACCTATGAGCCGGGTCCTCTGTTAAAGGCGGGGGCGCCCCGAACGACCGACGTAACCTGAGAAAGCTACGGAGCTGAAGATATTGGAAAAAGTCAGTGATATTTAGGGAGAATCTCCCTGAGAGGTCCTCAAATGACAGAAGACCGTCTGAGCCAAATAGGTGCGCCACCCGGAGCACCCCACGACTTCTCCAGGAGGAAAGAGAAATGTGCCCGATAGCATACTCCAAAGCCTGCAAAGAGACATAATCATACATGAACCCCAAATGGGAGGAGCTAAGCAGCGCCCAGAGTTTAGCAGCATTCCTGATAGAGCGGAGACAAGGGCCCACAAGAGGAACCCGAAGCAGCTGAAGTTCTAAGAGTAATTTAAGCGAGTTTTGGGGGGCAAAGTGAGACTCAATAAGGAACCAGGGCAAGCATGAGTTCCCCATCCACCATATTTTAAGGGGCTCAAGGATCGCCGCCCTATAGTAAGACTGCACCGCAGGGGCGCCCAGCCTGCCCACAGAGTACGGTAGGGACATAATCCAACGCCTGACCCTGTGTGGCTTCTTGTTAACCGATCTATAAGCGATTGAAAAGCTGAAATAAACTTCGAGGGGATAAAAAGGGGGAGGCAACGGAAGAGATACATAATTTTAGGTAGGAACAGCATTTTAGTAGTTTGTATGCGGGCCATCCATGAGAGCGTCGCATTCGATAAATGATCCATGCCCTTCCTGACCTCCGCAAGAGTTTCCTCACAATTTGCGCGAACTATATTGTCTAACCTAGTTATCCTGATACCTAGGTACGTGAAGCCCAGGGGAGCCCAAATGAACGCGTATTGTGATTGAATTTGGATCTGGAGGGGAACCGGGAGAAAAAGGGGAAAGATTGTGGATTTAGTCAAATTAAGTTTGTAGTATGAAACCACCGAGAACTCAGTTAAAATGGAGGTGATCGCGTTCAACGAGGTTAAAGGAGAGGTGCAGGTCAGTACCACATCGTCGGCATAGAGACCAATTTTGTGTTCAGTTCCCCCCACCACAATTCCCTTTATGTCCGCACTTTGCCTGACCATTGCAGTCAAGGGCTCCATGACCAGAGCAAAGATGATAGGGGAGAGGGGGCAGCCCTGACGCGTACCGTTCCGAATGGGAAATGTCCGAGACCCAAAACCCGCCGATCGAACTGACGCACAGGGGTTGGAATATAATGCCATGACCGCTCTACCAATTTGCCCGGTGAGCCCAAATTTCTCCAGTGTGAGTTCAATATATCCCCAGTGCACCCTGTCGAATGCTTTTTCGGCATCAAGCGACAGAAATACACTGGGGAGGCCACCCCTCTCCACCACATCCAAAAGATCTATCAGGCGCCTGGTGCCATCCCTGGTCTGTCTGCCAGGAACAAACCCCACTTGGTCTGGGTGAATGAGGCTAGGGAGAACCGAGAATAATCTGTTGGCCCAGATTTTTGCATAAATCTTAACGTCGCAGTTTAAGAGTGCTATCGGGTGGAAGTTCCCCGGAGATGTTGGGGGTTTCCCTTGTTTGGGGAGAGTCGCTATGGAAGCCTCCAACCCCTCAGCCCTAATACTGCCTGTCGACAACCAATTATTAAAAAGGCGCAAAAGATAAGGGGAGAGGACAGGAAAGAACTGGGCATAGTAAAGAAAAGAAAAGCCATCTGGCCCAGGGGAGGAACCTTTATTGGCCTCTCTGACAATCTGCGAGAGCTCAGACTCGACAATGGGGGAGTTTAGGAAAGAGAGCTGCTCCGAAGTGACCGAAGGGAGATTAGCCTTCTCCAAGAATGCCAAAATTGACTCCCGCGAAGGCTGGGGAATCCCTGGGTCAGACCCGAGGTCATAGAGAGAGGAATAATAAGATGCAAACTCCTCAGCAATATGAATAGGGTTGCACACCTGGGAACCGTCAGGCCTGAGCAAGAATGGGATCTTGGATTGAGCCTCTCTCTTCCTAACACGTCTAGCCAGAACAGCACCCGCTCGGTCCCCCATTGTATAAAATTTAGCTCTAGTTTTCCTCAGAGTCTTCTCAGCTTTATGGAGGAGCAGGCTGCGGACATGCATGCGAGCTGTGGAGAGATCAGAGAAAAGCGCTGGTGTAGGGGATAGTTTGTAAGCAGTCTCGAGATGAGTTAATTCATCTAGGGCAGATTGCAGAGCTGCATTATACTTCCTTTTGGCCGTTGCCGCCATCTTAATGAGACAACCCCTAATTACCGCCTTGTGGGCAAACCAAAGGGTGTCGTCACATATGTCAGGAGTATCATTGGAGGCAAAAAATTCCCGCAAGGCCTCCTCTATACCCTGGGAGTTGGATTGGTCAGCAAGGAGATGGGCGTTGAGACGCCAGTGTGTGGGAGGCCTGATAGCCAAGGGGTCTTTTAGAGTAAGGGACACCGGGGCATGATCCGACCAGGTGATACTGCCTATATCTGCTGAGATGCAATGAGGAAGAGCCACGTCATTCACCAGCACAAAATCAATCCTGCTGTAGGAACCGTGCCTGGGAGACAAGAACGTGTAGTCTTTCTCGCCGCAATGCAGATATCTCCAGATATCATGTAGGTTGAAAGAGTTAGTTAAAGGACCTGCTTCGCATCTTGACAGGGAGGAGGCAGAGCAGTCCAGATCTCTAGACATTGGAGCATTGAAATCACCAGCAATCAGTTTGTGACCGTGTTGGATGTCGTGTAGAATTTTGAAAACCCCCTCCAGAAACCTGAGCTGCCCTACATTAGGGGCGTAGATCGAGGCAATGGTGTAGGGTGCATTGTTAATCAGGCATAGAACCACAATGAACCTACCCAGCGGATCCGCTATAGAGCGAACCAGCTGAAAGGAGTTGGCCCTGCTAAAGAAAATGGCTACTCCCGCCTTTTTTGACGGTCCATTAGCAAAAATTGGTGCGGGTATAAACCTGAGTGCATTCTGGGATTATCACATTCCAGCAGGTGTATTTCCTGAAGACACAAAATATCATGGTGGGATTTGCCCAACTGACGCCACACAACAGACCTCTTGCCCGAAGAGTTGAGACCATTAACATTAATTGAATACAATGAAATACTCATGATGAGGTCATGTAAACAGTTTTGCAATCATCTGGACACCGATAACCTGTGTATGAGAATAAAAGACATGTGGCCAGTAAACTAGAGCATACATGTGGGAAGACCGGAAGAAGGGAAGAAAAAGAAGGGAGGGCACAAACAAGACATACGACAAATAACAAATAAACCAGTGGACCGAGGTCCATTCAGGGATACCCTGAGTCCAAAAGGTGAGAATCAGAAAAACAGTTCACCTACGGGGCAAACAAATGCTGCGGATACACTCGAAAGAGGGACCAGCGGAGCTTAAAAACAAGAAAAAGGAAAACAAAGTAAATCCGTGCGGGAAAATAGCCAGGAACCATAGATGCAGTGGGCTCAAGCCACCTCCCAGTCCGGTGTAATGCGGGCCCTGAGACCTCCGCCACCTCCAGGCCTAGAAAGGGTCCCCGAGACCGGAGAGTCAGGAGTTGAGAGTCCCCATTTGGAGAGAGCGGTAGCTGCGTGAGACGGAGTCAGGCAGGTGGTGATCGATCCATCTTTGCGGATGAGGAGCTTGGTAGGAAACCCCCAGCGGTACTGGATGCCTTTCTCTCTGAGGATAGTAGTATAGGGGGCAAAGGCCCTCCGAAGGGCCAAAGTACCCGGGGAGAGATCTGGAAAAACAGAGATGCGTGCAAATCTTTCAGGGAGGGCTGGACTCTTCCTTAGAGCCTGGAGAAAATCTTCCTTCATTTCGTAGAAGTGTATGCGTGCCAGCACGTCTCTTGGGACGGAGAGGCCCAGGCCATACGGTTTAGGGATCCTGTGCACACGGTCAATTATGATATCCTTTGGAGCAAACTGAGGGAGAGCTGCAGCCATAAAGTCCTGCAAAAATAGCTTCAAATCCCCTGCAAGGACAGATTCCTCAATGCCTCTGAGTTTAACGTTATTTCTCCTGGACCTATCTTCCAGGTCCACGGCTTTAGAGTGGATTTTAGTGGCCAGGGTTTGCAGGGTCTCATGAGCGTCCCAGAG
Source organism: Ranitomeya imitator (assembly GCF_032444005.1). Lineage (NCBI taxonomy): Eukaryota > Metazoa > Chordata > Amphibia > Anura > Dendrobatidae > Ranitomeya > Ranitomeya imitator. The sequence goes on from NC_091285.1 coordinate 439,151,906, forward strand.
TTCGTTATGGGAAGAGACCAGCTCCGCCATCTTGCGTTCCAGGCGGTCAGTGCGATTACCCAGCTCCACCACCTCCCCTCTTAGTTCAGTCAGCATAGTGCGCATATCCTCTTGGATGGAGGTTCTGAGGTCTCCAAGTAGGCCCTTGAGGAGAGCAGCAGTCACCGGACCGTCAGCTGAATCCGATGCCGCAGCGCCTGAGTGCGACGCTGCTCCGCCTGAATGTAACGCTGCTCTGCCTGAATGCGACGCTGCACCACTTGATTGCGACGCTTGAGCGTTGCGTTGCGAACAGCGGGAAGGCCTGGGGGAGGTCGGCGCCATCTTGGATTTCGGCGGAGGCTGTGGGGTGGCCGCAAAAAAATCAGGAATTCTCCTGGAGGGATCACGGGCGCCCGCTTTAGATTTACCCATACACTCACCACCGCACCGGGAACCGGTACCGATATCGCGGAGGTGAACGAGAACGCTGAGGAGGTAGATATGGGCCGCTTTAAGGTTCCTGGCTGCGGAGCTCCCGCTCTGTGCGACCTACTCCATCGGCAGTCAGGCCACGCCCCCCGGGACCCTCTATTCTTGATAACCAAACATGCTGAAGCTGACAGCTGAGGGTTGCAGCCCCCAGCTGTCAGTTTTGCCTGACTGGTTATCAAAAGTACAGGGGAACCCAAGCCTTTTTTTTTAAAATTATTTATTTATAATGCAGGCGGCAGCTGATGAAAACTCTCATCAGCTGCCGCCTGCTCTCACTGTTATTAGCGGAAGAAGGCGTAGGCTGATGGGAGCAGTAGTCCCATCAGCCGACGCCAGTGACTGGAGGAAAAACTTTTTACCTCTGATCACAGCTGCGGTCTCACACTGTCATTTGACAGTGTGGGAACTGCGCCTGTCTGACCAGCAATAATGATTTTATCACCGATCAGAAGCAGTGCTTGCAGTGTTGTTATGCACATGATAGCACAAGAAAAACCCAGTGTTCAGGGGGCCGAACTCGAACAGTAACATGGACTTCCTGTGGTGCCCGAACAGTAGGTGTTCGATACAGACACCAAACTTTGCTGTTCGGGTTTACCCATCTCTGGACAGCACTATATGAGAGCTGACACCCTGGGGCAATGCCCACAATCAGTGACAATGACAACGATCAGCATAGCAGAGGGAGCGCTTCAGCTCAGATCAGCACAACGTGACTGCAATCGCATTGTGCTGATGATCTCCAGGCTGAAAGATGACCACGGTTTCACCCAGATATGGTGGCCTGTAAGCGCCTGCTCACAGGATAAGCTGACAAGCCTCCTCCCTGTCTGCGATGCACTGAGCTAATGCCCTGCAATGCAAAAGCACTGCAGAGTATTACATCAGTGATCAAGGCAGGGAAAGTTAATGTCCCATCCTGAAACAAAGTGAAAAATAAAATTTTTTAAAAAAAATTGTAAAAATATTTAAAAAAAAATAAATAAATAAAGAAAAATAAAGAAAGATGATTTAGTGAATCCTGCTTTGAGCAGAGGGTTGGACCAGATGACCCAGGAGGTCCCTTCCAACTCTACCATTCTATGATTCTAAAATATATTAATGCAATAAATACATAAATTTATGTAAAAATAAAAATTAACAAATAAAGTACACATATTTGGTATCGCCGAGTTCCGGAATGACCTGACCTATAAAACTATTTCACTAGTTAACCCTTTCAGTGAGCAAAAAAAAGTGGCAACAAATGATGCTTTTTCAGCCTACCGCCGAACAAAAAGTGGAATAAAACTCAATCAAAAAGTTGAATGTAGAAAATAATAAGCCCTCATGTGACTGTCAGCATACAGAAAAATTATAGCTCTCAAAATATGGAGATGCGAAAACTTTGTTTTGCAAAAAAATGTGTCTCTTAGTGTTTGACAGCAGCCAACCAGAAAAAATTATATAAATCTGGTAACACGGTAATTGCACTGACCTGAAGAACAAAGTCATCTAATCACTTATTCCGCACGCAAAAAAAAAAAATAAAACCAATTCTTGTCCTGCTGTTGATTTGTTAATTTTGCCTCCCAAAGATTACAGTTAGGCTCGGCACACATTTATCCTATGCTTATGTTGAGCGCTTACACTGAGGTTTCTGTGTAAATCTCTGAAATACGTCATTCAGACAGAAACCGCGGTGAAAGATTTCTTAAAATGAGGCAGGTGTAGACACTGTGGATGCAGTCTGGCCTATGATTCGGAGGTGTCCATCTTTCTAAGCGTGCATAAAATCACGGTCAACCACAGTTTTGCGCACGTCTGAAAAAAAGGACACCACTGAACAGAGGTCACACAGATTCCAGAGTAACTCTGCTGCCTCATTATAGTGAATAGATCCCTCGGGGGTTTTATTTGAATCATGTAATTTACAGATGTAGATGGAGCCCCCCATGTAAATGCTCAGTGTACAGCACAGGATAAATTTGATCCCAAATGTTATGTAAAATGTTCCCAATAAAAGCTTCAGTTGTGGGGGGTTTCCACTATTTAGACACATCAGGGGCTCTGCAAACACAACATGGTGTCTACTATCTATTTCAGCCAATTTTGCGCTCCAAAAGTTAAATGGTTCTCCTTCCCTCCTGAGCCCTGCTGTGTGCCCAAACGGTAGTTTTCCACCACATGTGGGGTATCGGCATACTAAAGCAAATATTTTGTGGGGAAAAAGTTAAATTTTCATTTTTTCCTTCTAAATTACTTTAATTCCTGTTAAGAACTTAATTAAAGGGTTAATACATTTCTTGAATGTGGTTTTTAAAATGGTATCACTTTTGGGTATATTCTGTTATACAAACCCCTCAAAGACACTTCAAATGTGATGAGGTTCTTAAAAGGACAGTTTTGTAAATTTTGTTGAAAAATGAGAAATAGTTGATAAAATTTTAACCCTTCTAGCTTCCTAAAAAATAAATTATGTTTAAAAAATGATGCTGATGTATAGTAGACATGTGAGAAATGTTATTTATAAATTATTTTGTGCAGCATGACTAACTGATTTAAAGATATAAAAATTGAAGGTTTAAAAATTGCAAAATTTTCAAAATCTTCGCCAAAATTCCAATATTTTCACAAATAAACGCAAACATTTTTTACCTAAATTTAGCACTAACATAAAGTGCATTGTGTCATGAAAAAAAACAATCTCACAATCCCTGGAATTTGTTGAAGTGTTCCATAGTTATTACCCACACAAAGTGACACTGGTTAGAATGGTAAAAGATGGCCTGGTCAGGAAGGTGAAATCAAGCTTCAGGGCGAAGGAGTTATAGGAAACCTACCATGTGATTCATGCTACCTAAACCTGAACACCTGAACCTTAGGTGGCATGAGTCTGAGAACAGCTCCTGCATTGCAAACGTATGGTTTTCAGAGAAAAATATTGTTGAAAGTGCAGCTGGGGACAAAATGTCTTGTCCAAAAGGTAGGTTCCCACCTCCTTCTCTTCGTCCTCTCCTCCGGACTGGTAGTGTACAGTATAACATAGCATAGGGTAAGACATAGGTTAGGGCTTAAGACACTAGAAAGGTAGGATAGGATAGTGACTGTAGTTAGTTAAGTGACATTAAGGTAAGGATAGAGTTAATGTTCAGAACTGGCCCATAGTGGAAGGGGCTTAGTATTAGGGAAAGAGACCACTTCATGAAAATAGGAAGATAGGGACAAGTTCGAGATCACGTAGGAAGTGTCTGTGAACAGTGCTTCCATTGTGGGTGAACTGCAGCAAAGGAGACTAATGTGTCACGAGAAACCCTGTGTCACGCACAGTGTAGGACAGACTAAGTGCAACACAAAGGGATAAGGGAAATGGAACCAAACACTAGGGAATTGAGTAGTGATGAGTGAATATACTCTGTACTCGAGATTTCCCGAGCACGCTCGGGTGTCCGAGTATTTGTAAGTACTCAGAGAATTAGTTTTCAGTGCCGAAGCTGAATGATTTACATCTGTTAACCAACATAAGTGCATGTGAGGATTCCCTCAAACAGGCAGCCCCCATATGTACTTATGGTGGCTAGTAGCTGTAAATCATTCAGCTGCGGCACTGAAAACTAATTCTCCGAGTACTTACAAATACTTGGAGGACACCCAAGCGTGCTCGGGAAATCTCGAGTACCGAGTATATTCGCTCATCACTAGAATTGAGTAGTGGAGACTAGGGTTGAGCGACCTTGACCTTTTTAGAGTCGAGCCGTGTTTCGCGAAACCCGACTATCTTAGAAGTCGAGTCGAGTGGAATCGGCTGATTATCGCGAAAAGTCGGGTATCGCCCGAAACACGAAACCCAATGCAAGTCAATGGGGGAGCATAGTCGGCAGTGAGTGGAGGCCAGGAAAACACCTACACTGCCCATTTTAATGGCAAAAACATCCATTCTTGTTAAAGAAGCTTGTCAATCGTAATTTACCTTATAATAATTGGAAGGCATTTGAAATTGGGGGTCATTTGGCTAAAGTTGTGGGGGGTAGGGCTGGTTCAAGTAATTAGTGGGCCCAGTAAATCTGGACCACGTCACGGCAGTGGAGCAGGGAGAGGTAAGTATTTAAACTTTGCAAGTGCTGTGATCCTGAGCAAGCAGGGGGGGCCCACTCGTTGGCATTGGCACTGGCACAGGGCCCCTCAAAGTACAGCGGTGTGTTTGCACGGCGGGGGCGCCTCCCACCGGCAGCAACACTTTTGCGTACTATGAGAGGCCCTGTGCCAGTGACGTCGCCAACTAGTATTCCTCCCCCCACCTGATGAAGGAACCTGCACTTTCATCTGCACCTTCCTCTTTGTCCCCGTGTAAGGTGGTATGGTATGCGGGAAGAGGAACCTGACTTTCAGCAGGGTCACAATCTTGCTGTGTAGCGTGCACGGGGAATTTTGCGTTATGGGTCAATGTACCAGCAGACTCATCTATCACTGGCTGGGCAATGGGCAGGATGAGGAGGAAACACAGATATAGGCCCAAAGAATAAAGTGGGCTAAATGCAGTTCAAAATTGGTAACACAGGACTAACCAGGGGGCATTGCAGTGGAGGACAACTGGAATGAGAGGCTGACACAGAGAGTAGGCCCAAATCAGTAAGTAGTCGACATGCAGTTCAAAATTGGCAACCGTAGTAAACAGGCGGCACAGCTTTGTTCAGTGGAGGAGAACAGCAAGGAGTGGCAGACACCTATAGTAGGCCCCAACCCAACTAGTAGGCCAAATGCAGTCTAACATTAACAACTACTTAACGAGAGCCTGAAAATGGAATTTCAGGACAGGAAACCAGGAGAACAGCAAGGAGTGGCAGACACCGATAGTAGGCCCCAAACCAACTAGTACGCCAAATTCAGTTGTTCCGTTTAACCACAATTTAATGAGAGCCTGAAGATAGAAGCTCAGGAAAGGCAACCTGGAGAACACCTTGGAGTGTAACACACCATCTCTCTACACCCCATACCCAATTTGTAGGCCTAATGCAGCGTAGTTTCCAACAACTACTAAACGAGAGCCGGAAGATCGAAGCTCAGGAAAGGCAACCTGGAGAACACCTTGGAGTGGAACACACCATCTCTCTACACCCCATACCCAATTTGTAGGCCTAATGCAGTGTAGTTTCCAACAACTACTAAACGAGAGCATGAAGATCGAAGCATTGGCGAGGAAACCTGGGGAACACCTTGGAGTGGAACACACCATCTCTCTACACCCCATACCCAATTTGTAGGCCTAATGCAGTGTAGTTTCCAACAACTACTAAACGAGAGCATGAAGATCGAAGCATTGGCGAGGAAACCTGGGGAACACCTTGGAGTGGAACACACCATCTCTCTACACCCCATACCCAATTTGTAGGCCTAATGCAGTGTAGTTTCCAAGAACTACTAAACGAGAGCCGGAAGATCGAAGCTCAGGAAAGGCAACCTGGAGAACACCTTGGAGTGGAACACACCATCTCTCTACACCCCATACCCAATTTGTAGGCCTAATGCAGTGTAGTTTCCAAGAACTACTAAAGGAGAGCCGGAAGATCGGAGCTCAGGAAAGGTAACCTGGAGAACACCTTGGAGTGGAACACACCATCTCTCTACACCCCATACCCAATTTGTAGGCCTAATGCAGCGTAGTTTCCAACAACTACTAAACGAGAGCCGGAAGATCGAAGCTCAGGAAAGGCAACCTGGAGAACACCTTGGAGTGGAACACACCATCTCTCTACACCCCATACCCAATTTGTAGGCCTAATGCAGTGTAGTTTCCAAGAACTACTAAACGAGAGCCGGAAGATCGAAGCTCAGGAAAGGCAACCTGGAGAACACCTTGGAGTGGAACACACCATCTCTCTACACCCCATACCCATTTGTAGGCCTAATGCAGTGTAGTTTCCAACAACTACTAAACGAGAGCATGAAGATCGAAGCATTGGCGAGGAAACCTGGGGAACACCTTGGAGTGGAACACACCATCTCTCTACACCCCATACCCAATTTGTAGGCCTAATGCAGCGTAGTTTCCAACAACTACTAAACGAGAGCCGGAAGATCGAAGCTCAGGAAAGGCAACCTGGAGAACACCTTGGAGTGGAACACACCATCTCTCTACACCCCATACCCAATTTGTAGGCCTAATGCAGTGTAGTTTCCAAGAACTACTAAACGAGAGCCGGAAGATCGAAGCTCAGGAAAGGCAACCTGGAGAACACCTTGGAGTGGAACACACCATCTCTCTACACCCCATACCCAATTTGTAGGCCTAATGCAGTGTAGTTTCCAATAACTACTATACGAGAGCCGGAAGATCGGAGCTCAGGAAAGGTAACCTGGAGAACACCTTGGAGTGGAACACACCATCTCTCTACACCCCATACCCAATTTGTAGGCCTAATGCAGTGTAGTTTCCAACAACTACTAAACGAGAGCATTAAGATCGAAGCAATGGCGAGGAAACCTGGGGCACACCTTGGGGAGGCAGACACCGTTAGTAGGCCCTACCAAAGTTGTACCCCCAATGCAGTTTTAAAATTCCTAGAGGCTGAAAACAAGACTATTGACGCTCAGCTTTTTTCAAAGGAACACAGCTGAATTGAGTGGCGCAGACAGACACAGGTAGTAGGACTTAACCCAAAAATGTGGCTCACTGCAGCTTAAAAAAGTTACAGGGGTACACAAGCAGCAGTGCTCTGGGCAGTGGAGGACAATTTCAATAGTGGACCGCAGACAGACTTTGTACGCCTACTATTAAAAAAAGGATGCTCTATGCAATTAAAAATAGGTTCCAGGGGTCCACGGGCAGCAGTGGTGTGGTCAGTGGACGAGTATTGGAAGGAGGGACCGCAGACAGGCGTAGTAGGCCTAACATAACAAAATTAGGCTGTAGACACTGTAAAATTGGTTCCAGGGGTACACGGGCAGCAGTGGTGTGGTCAGCGGAGGAAAATTGGAATTAGGGACTGCAGACAGACTTTGTATGCTGTCCCCTGTGGACCTTGCATCCAACACATTAACCCAGTGCGCCGTAATGGACACGTAACTTTTTGTGGACATGCCTTCTGGTCAATGCGTCTCTTGTCAGGTGCACCTTTCTACTGTTTGATTGCCTGAGTGCTATGACAATGCAGACTTTTTCATGCCGGTGGAGGGCTGGGATGGCTTTTCTCGCAAAAGAAATGTCGACTGGGTAGCTTGAACCGTTGCACAGCGTAGTTCATCTGGGCTTTCTAAATATAAAACAAAGAAAAAAAAGGAGGCTACATGCACTTTCAGCTGGGTTCCAGGGGTACACGGCCAGCATTGGTCTGGTCAGTGGAGAACTATTGGAAGGAGTGACCGCAAACAGGCATCGAAGGCCTAACATAATAACACATTGCTGTTGGCAATTTTAAATTGGTTCCAGGGGAACACGGGCAGCAGTGGCCTGGTCAGTGTAGTAGTAGTAGAAAGAACGGACCGCAGACAGGCATCGAAGGCCTAAAATAAAAAAATTGGGCTGGCTGTAGGCAATTTTAAATTGGTTCCAGGGGTACACGGGCAGCAGTGGTGTGGTCAGTGGAGGCATATTGTAAGGAGTGACCGCAGACAGGCATCGAAGGCCTAAAATAATAACACATGGCTGTAAGCAATTTTAAATTGGTTCCAGGGGTACACGGGCAGCAGTGGTGTGGTCAGTGGAGGCCTAGTGGAAGGAGTGACCGCAGACAGGCATCGAAGGCCTAAAATAATAACACATGGCTGTAGGCAATTTTAAATTGGTTCCAGGGGTACACGGGCAGCAGTGGTGTGGTCAGTGGAGGCCTAGTGGAAGGAGTGACCGCAGACAGGCATCGAAGGCCTAAAATAATAACACATGGCTGTAGGCAATTTTAAATTGGTTCCAGGGGTACACGGGCAGCAGTGGTGTGGTCAGTGGAGGCCTAGTGGAAGGAGTGACCGCAGACAGGCATCGAAGGCCTAAAGTAAAAAAATTGGGCTGGCTGTAGGCAATTTTAAATTGGTTCCAGGGGTACACGGGCAGCAGTGGTGTGGTCAGTGGAGGCCTAGTGGAAGGAGTGACCGCAGACAGGCATCGAAGGCCTAAAATAATAACACATGGCTGTAGGCAATTTTAAATTGGTTCCAGGGGTACACGGGCAGCAGTGGCCTGGTCAGTGTAGTAGTAGTAGAAAGAACGGACCGCAGACAGGCATCGAAGGCCTAAAATAAAAAAATTGGGCTGGCTGTAGGCAATTTTAAATTGGTTACAGGGGTACACGGGCAGCAGTGGTGTGGTGTGGTCAGTGGAGGCCTAGTGGAAGGAGTGACCGCAGACAGGCATCGAAGGCCTAAAGTAAAAAAATTGGGCTGGCTGTAGGCAATTTTAAATTGGTTCCAGGGGTACACGGGCAGCAGTGGTGTGGTCAGTGGAGGCCTAGTGGAAGGAGTGACCGCAGACAGGCATCGAAGGCCTAAAATAATAACACATGGCTGTAGGCAATTTTAAATTGGTTCCAGGGGTACACGGGCAGCAGTGGCCTGGTCAGTGTAGTAGTAGTAGAAAGAACGGACCGCAGACAGGCATCGAAGGCCTAAAATAAAAAAATTGGGCTGGCTGTAGGCAATTTTAAATTGGTTACAGGGGTACACGGGCAGCAGTGGTGTGGTGTGGTCAGTGGAGGCCTAGTGGAAGGAGTGACCGCAGACAGGCATCGAAGGCCTAAAGTAAAAAAATTGGGCTGGCTGTAGGCAATTTTAAATTGGTTCCAGGGGTACACAGGCAGCAGTGGTGTGGTCAGTGGAGGCATAGTGGAAGGAGTGACCGCAGACAGGCTTCGAAGGCCTAACATAACAAAAATGTCAATACAATGGTATTGTCAGTGGCAGGCATTGAAGGATGTCAGCGCATAGACTAAACATTGGTGGAGCTGTGAGATAATTTTGCAAGTGGTAGAGCACTGTTTGAGCTGGGGGAGGGGGAACTGTCTTGTGGCCGGCGGTACAGGCCCAGGGCCCCTCATATTACAACGGTGTGTCTGACGTTGGGTGCGCACCACCACCGCCAGAGACACTTTATTGTACTAGGAGGGACCCAGTGGCAGTGCCGTCGACCAAAAGCGGGCACACCCACCTCTTCAGACAAACAGCACTCTCACGGGTGCTGTCGCCAAGTGTCGATACCACGGCCCCGTGTGGGGAGTTTGGCCATTTAGTGAGGTGTAAACATGTCGTATGCTGGACAATCAGGTGCAGAAAATTACGAGATTGGAAAAGGCATTCAGAATAGTCCACAGGCAAGACCTTTTCATAGGAAAGCTAGGTGTCAGCCGGGCAAGGTGGGGCAAAAGATTTCGAAATCCAGTTGTGGTTCATTTTAATGAAGGTTAGATCATCTACATTTTGGGTAGCCAGACGAGTCCTTTTTTCTGTTAGTATTGAACCTGCAGCACTGAATACTCTTTCTGATAGGACACTAGCTGCCGGGCAAGCAAGCTCCTGCAATGCATATTCTGCCAATTCTGGCCAGGTGTCTAATTTTGATGCCCAGTAATCAAATGGGAATGACGGTTGAGGGAGAACATCGATAAGGGATGAAAAATAGTTTGTAACCATACTGGACAAATGTTGTCTCCTGTCACTTTGAATTGATGCTGCAGTACCTGTCCTGTCTGCGGTCATAGCAAAATCACTCCACAACCTGGTCAGAAAACCCCTCTGGCCAACGCCACTTCTGATTTCTGCCCCTCTAACTCCTCTGGTCTGCTGGCCCCTACAGCTCGTGTGAGAACGATCACGGGCGCTGTGTGCAGGGAATGCCAGAAGCAAACGGTCAACAAGAGTTGATTGTTTGGTTGCTAATATTAGTTCCAAGTTCTCATGTGGCATTATATTTTGCAATTTGCCTTTATAGCGAGGATCAAGGAGGCAGGCCAACCAGTAATCGTCATCATTCATCATTTTAGTTATGCGTGTGTCCCTTTTGAGGATACGTAAGGCATAATCCGCCATGTAGGCCAAAGTTCCAGTTCCCAAATCTGCGGTTGTGCTTGGTTGAGGGGCAGTTTCAGGCAAATCCACGTCACTTGTGTCCCTCCAAAAACCAGAACCCGGCCTTGCCGCGCCACCAATTTCCAGTGGCCCCGGAAAAGCTTCCTCATTAAAAATATAATCATCCCCATCATCCTCCTCGTCCTCCTCCTCCTCTTCGCCCACTAACTCGTCCTGTACACTGCCCTGGCCAGACAATGGCTGACTGTCATCAAGGCTTTCCTCTTCCTCAGCTGCAGACGCCTGATCCTTTATGTGCGTCAAACTTTGCATCAGCAGACGCATTAGGGGGATGCTCATGCTTATTATGGCGTTGTCTGCACTAACCAGCTGTGTGCATTCCTCAAAACACTGAAGGACTTGACACATGTCTTGAATCTTCGACCACTGCACACCTGACAACTCCATGTCTGCCATCCTACTGCCTGCCCGTGTATGTGTATCCTCCCACAAAAACATAACAGCCCGCCTCTGTTCGCACAGTCTCTGAAGCATGTGCAGTGTTGAGTTCCACCTTGTTGCAACGTCTATGATTAGGCGATGCTGGGGAAGGTTCAAAGAACGCTGATAGGTCTGCATACGGCTGGAGTGTACGGGCGAACGGCGGATATGTGAGCAAAGTCCACGCACTTTGAGGAGCAGGTCGGATAACCCCGGATAACTTTTCAGGAAGCACTGCACCACCAGGTTTAAGGTGTGAGCCAGGCAAGGAATGTGTTTCAGTTGGGAAAGGGAGATGGCAGCCATGAAATTCCTTCCGTTATCACTCACTACCTTGCCTGCTTCAAGATCTACAGTGCCCAGCCACGACTGCGTTTCTTTCTGCAAGAACTCGGACAGAACTTCCGCGGTGTGTCTGTTGTCGCCCAAACACTTCATAGCCAATACAGCCTGCTGACGTTTGCCAGTAGCTGCCCCATAATGGGAGACCTGGTGTGCAACAGTGGCAGCTGCGGATGGAGTGGTTGTGCGACTGCGGTCTGTGGACGAGCTCTCGCTTCTGCAGGAGGACGAAGAGGAGGAGGAGGGGGTGCGAACGGCTACAGCCAACTGTTTCCTAGACCGTGGGCTAGGCAGAACTGTCCCAAACTTGCTGTCCCCTGTGGACCCTGCATCCACAACATTCACCCAGTGTGCCGTGATGGACACGTAACGTCCCTGGCCATGCCTACTGGTCCATGCATCTGTTGTCAGGTGCACCTTTGTGCTCACAGATTGCCTGAGTGCATGGACGATGCGCTCTTTAACATGCTGGTGGAGGGCTGGGATGGCTTTTCTGGAAAAAAAGTGTCGACTGGGTAGCTCGTAGCGTGGTACAGCGTAGTCCATCAGGGCTTTGAAAGCTTCGCTTTCAACTAACCGGTAGGGCATCATCTCTAACGAGATTAGTCTAGCTATGGGGGCATTCAAACCCTGTGTACGCGGATGCGAGGCTAAGTACTTCCTTTTTCTAACCATAGTCTCATGTAGGGTGAGCTGGACTGGAGAGCTGGAGATCGTGGAACTAGCGGGGGTGCCGGTGGACATGGCAGACTGAGAGACGGTGGGAGATGGTATTGTTGCCGCCGGTGCCCTAGATGCAGTGTTTCCTACTACGAAACTGGTGATTCCCTGACCCTGACTGCTTTGGCCTGGCAAAGAAACCTGCACAGATACTGCAGGTGGTGCGGAAAATGGTGGCCCTACACTGCCGGAAGGGATGTTGCGTTGCTGACTAGCTTCATTGGCCGAGGGTGCTACAACCTTAAGGGACGTTTGGTAGTTAGTCCAGGCTTGCAAATGCATGGTGGTTAAATGTCTATGCATGCAACTTGTATTGAGACTTTTCAGATTCTGTCCTCTGCTTAAGGTAGTTGAACATTTTTGACAGATGACTTTGCGCTGATCAATTGGATGTTGTTTAAAAAAATGCCAGACTGCACTCTTTCTAGCATCGGATACCTTTTCAGGCATTGCAGACTGAGCTTTAACCGGATGGCCACGCTGTCCTCCAACAGGTTTTGGCTTTGCCACGCGTTTTGAGCAAGATACGGGCCCGGCAGATGGAACCTGTTGCGATGTTGATGCCTGCTGCGGCCCCTCCTCCTCCGCTTCAGAACTGCTGCCGCCTGCACCCTGTTCCCCCAATGGCTGCCAATCGGGGTCAAGAACTGGGTCATCTATTACCTCTTCTTGTAGCTCATGTGCAACTTCGTCTGTGTCACCGTGTCGGTCGGTGGTATAGCGTTCGTGATGGGGCAACATAGTCTCATCAGGGTCTGATTCTTGATCATTACTGTGCGAGGGCAATGTTGTGGTCTGAGTCAAAGGACCAGCATAGTAGTCTGGCTGTGGCTGTGCATCAGTGCACTCCATGTCAGATTCAACTTGTAATGGGCATGGACTGTTAACTGCTTCACTTTCTAAGCCAGGGACGGTATGTGTAAAGAGCTCCATGGAGTAACCCGTTGTGTCGCCTGCTGCATTCTTCTCTGTTGTTGTTTTTGCTGAAGAGGACAAGGAAGCGACTTGTCCCTGACCGTGAACATCCACTAACGATGCGCTGCTTTGACATTTACCAGTTTCACGAGAGGAGGCAAAAGGTTTTTCCACCAACATAGAAGAGGATTCTTTACTGTTAGGGCAGTGAGAATCTGGAATTGCTTGCCTGAGGAGGTGGTGATGGCGAACTCAGTCGAGGGGTTCAAGAGAGGCCTGGATGTCTTCCTGGAGCAGAACAATATTGTATCATACAATTAGGTTCTGTAGAAGGATGTAGATCTGGGGATTTATTATGATGGAATATAGGCTGAACTGGATGGACAAATGTCTTTTTTCGGCCTTACTAACTATGTTACTATGTTAAAAGAGCTAGAGGCTGAGTCAGCAAGATAAGCCAAAACTTGCTCTTGCTGCTCCGGCTTTAAAAGCGGTTTTCCTACTCCCAGAAAAGGGAGCGTTCGAGGCCTTGTGTAGCCAGACGACGAACCTGGCTCCACAGCTCCAGACTTAGGTGCAATATTTTTTTTCCCACGACCAGCTGATGCTTCACCACTACCACTACCCTCATTACCAGCTGACAATGAACGCCCCCGGCCACGACCTCTTCCACCAGACTTCCTCATTGTTTTAAAAACGTAAACAAACTAACGGTATTTGTTGCTGTCACACAACTTACACGGTGAGCTATAACTTCAGTATGATTTAGCTACCCCTTTACAGGTGAGTGAGACCACAACGAAAATCAGGCACAATGTTACACACTCTGTTGTTGGTGGCAACAAATGAGAGAGATGCCACACACGCAGGACTGTCACTGAAGCACAAATGTAAATATTAATCTCCCACTGATTTGTTTTTTTTTTTTTTTTCAGGGAGACTTTAGGAAAAAAAAATAATAGAATAAAATGATTTTTTCAGGAAGAATTTAGAAACCAAATAAAATAAAATGATTTTTTCAGGGAGAATTTAGAAAACAAATAGAACAAAAAAAGGCTTTCTATGGCCCACTGAGTGAGAGATGACGCACACAGGAGTCAGGAGTGGCACACAAGCCCAGAGGCCAATATTTATCTCCCACTGATTGATGTAGTGATTTTTTCAGGTAGATTTTGGAACCCAAATCAAGCTAAAAAAATAATAGGCTTTCTATGGCCCACAATTGGAGAGAGAGAGAGAGATGGCACACCCAGGAGTCAAGACTAGCACACAAGCAGAAAGGGCAATATTAATCTCCCACTGATTTGTTTTTTTTTTTTTTCAGGGAGACTTTAGGAAAAAAAAATAATAGAATAAAATGATTTTTTCAGGAAGAATTTAGAAACCAAATAAAATAAAATGATTTTTTCAGGGAGAATTTAGAAAACAAATAAAACAAAAAAAGGCTTTCTATGGCCCACTGAGTGAGAGATGACGCACACAGGAGTCAGGAGTGGCACACAAGCCCAGAGGCCAATATTTATCTCCCACTGATTGATGTAGTGATTTTTTCAGGGAGATTTTGGAACCCAAATCAAGCTAAAAAAATAATAGGCTTTCTATGGCCCACAATTGGAGAGAGAGAGAGAGATGGCACACCCAGGAGTCAAGACTGGCACACAAGCAGAAAGGGCAATATTAATCTCCCACTGATTTGTTTTTTGTTTTTTTTTCAGGGAGACTTTAGGAAAAAAAAATAATAGAATAAAATGATTTTTTCAGGAAGAATTTATAAACCCAATAAAAAAAATAATAAATAGGCTTTCTATGGCCCACTATCTGAGAGAGAGAGATGGCACGCTTAGGACTGGCACACAAGCCCAAAGGCCAATATTAATCTCCCACTGATTGATTTATTGATTTTTTCAGGTTGAATTTAGAACCCAAATAAAGCAAAAAAAAAAAAAAAAATGGGCTTTCTATGGCCCACTGAGTGAGTGATGATGCACACAGGAGTCAGGAGTGGCACACAAGCCCTGAGGCCAATATTTTTCTCCCACTGATTGATGTAGTGATTTTTTCAGGTAGATTTTATAACCCAAATCAAGCAAAAAAATAAATAGGCTTTCTATGGCCCACTGACTGAGAGATGGCACACACAGGAGTCAAGAGTGGCACACAAGCCCTGAGGCCAATATTTTTCTCCCACTGATTGATGTAGTGATTTTTTCAGGTAGATTTTATAACCCAAATCAAGCAAAAAAATAAATAGGCTTTCTATGGCCCACTGAGTGAGAGATGGCACACACAGGGATGGCACTCTAGCAGAAATGTCAATCTTAATCTCCCACAAAAAAAAAAAAAACAGGGAGTGTCCAACAATTACTATCTCCCTGCAGTAATCTCAGCCAGGTATGGCAGGCAGCAATAAGGGGTGGACTGATGCACAAATTAAATAAAAAGTGTGGACAAACAAAAAAGATAGCTGTGCAGAAAGGAAGGAACAAGAGGATTTGTGCTTTGAAAAAAGCAGTTGGTTTGCACAGCGGCGTACACACAGCAATGCAGCTATCAGGGAGCCTTCTAGGGCAGCCCAATGAGCTACAGCGCTGAGGGAAAAAAAAAAAATGTAGCTTCCACTGTCCCTGCACACCGAAGGTGGTGTTGGGCAGTGGAAATCGCTACAGCACAAGCGGTTTGGTGGTTAATGGACCCTGCCTAACGCTATCCCTGCTTCTGACGAAGCGGCAGCAACCTCTCCCTAAGCTCAGATCAGCAGCAGTAACATGGCGGTCGGCGGGAACGCCCCTTTATAGCCCCTGTGACGCCGCAGACAGCAAGCCAATCACTTCAATGCCCTTCTCTAAGATGGTGGGGACCAGGACCTATGTCATCACGCTGCCCACACTCTGCATTTACCTTCATTGGCTGAGAAATGGCGCTTTTCGCGTCATTAAAACGCGACTTTGGCGCGAAAGTCGCGTACCGCATGGCCGACCCCGCACAGGGGTCGGACCGGGTTTCATGAAACCAGACTTTGCCAAAAGTCGGCGACTTTTGAAAATGAACGACCCGTTTCGCTCAACCCTAGTGGAGACCAATAGATAGATCTAACGTCACCCTGTCTGTCCTACCATCTCTATATAGATTCCGCACCTATCTTCGAGCAGGATACTTAGTCTCTGTGTGACCCTGGCTATAAGCCCTTCACCGGTAAGGAACAGGATGAATGCTAGTTAGTGATGAGCGAATATACTCGGTACTCGAGATTTCCCAAGCATGCTCGAGTGTCCTCCGAGAATTTGTAAGTACTCGGAGATTTAGTTTTCTTCGCTGCAGCTGAATAATTTACTTCTGTTAGCCAGCATAAGACATGTGGGGGTTGCCTGGTTGCTAGGGAATCCCCACATGTACTTGTGTTGGCTAAGAGATGTAAATCATTCAGCTGCGGCACTGAAAACTAAATCTCCAAGTGCATACAAATACTCGGAGGACACCCGAGCGTGCTCGGGAAATCTCGAGTACCCAGTATATTCGCTCATCACTAATGCTAGTCAATCCCACTAACACTAAAGACAGTAAGGATAAATTAAATCAAGGGGATACTTAGCTTGTGTAGACTCAGAGAGAGTCCAACTCTCCAAGAGGACCCTAGCAGACTGCTGCAGCTCTAAGTGTCAACAGAGAAGTGCAAACAGGAAATAACACCTGCACCTCCCAGCAGGAAGTAGGGAGTTATAAACACCCAGGTCCAGGTGTGGTCATTAGCACCGGAGGAGGTGGCCACTAGTCTGCTAAGCAAACAACCAAGACTTTCTGTAGACAGATGCAGTGCAGCGGTCTGCAGCTTCTAACAAATCCGTGACACCCTGAGCTTGCTAAAAAAAATCCAAAAAAATGAATGACACGCACTCTGTTGTAATAATAAGGTGCAGGCTGAACCTGGACTAAGACCAGAGGTCAAACGGGTGAGAGAAGCAGCCGCACTTAAAAAAAGGGATTTTATGCTTCAGTTTGCAAGTAAAAAATGATTTTAAGTTTATTGAACATTCACCACAGGAAAATATCACTACAATGAAGTGCCAAGGTAAGGTAACGTTTCTACCCTGTTCCCTGGCCTTTATCAAACCTCACTTGGGAAATAGAAAAAATAGCCAGGGTTGACCCAAGTATATTGAAGACAGAAGTCCCAGCTGGGGCTTGAGGTATCTGGAATAATGGTGCCGTCTGTGGTCTGATGAAACAGACGAAGTAGGACGAAACAGTGTGCTTCACAGGTACAGAGTACACTACAGTGGAAGGATACTGTGTGCGTGAAAATGCTTTACACTGTGAATGAAACATCCATAAGACTTTGCACCTGCTACATAACCCTGTAGATAACCCTTGCCATGCTAACATTCAGTAAAGACTGTGTTTTAGAACCGAAGTCTCCTTTATTAAACATTGAAACCTATGGTCCTGGCCAGCCAACACCACCAGCTACAGGCAGCCTGCACTGGCGCAAGGCCCTCACAGCACCAACACCCAGACAGGACCCACTCTTTCATGTAGCGCACCAGGGCATGACAGTAGAAGACGAGTGCCTCTTCCGCGGTTACCTTCCTGCGCCAAGTTGCACATGAAAGAGCTGATCTGTACCAACTAGAACGTTAACATGATGTTAGTAATATTAACAATATAATATCACTGGTATGATTTCCATATTCCTGAGTACTATGTAATAAATTGCATTAAACATCAGCCTCCTCCTTCTGTTTTAAGTGTTTTAAAATGTCAATGTCTTTAATGTATTGAATTAATAAACTGATATTCACAGTTTATTTGTATGGCTATGTTTATTTTTTAGGTAGCTAACTTTGTAGTTAAACTATTTCACAGTACTATCCTGATCATGGCATTTGAGGCATATATTGTAGGTGATCACTCGCTGAGTGTTTATAGTGAGAGACCTGTCAGTATAGCTCAGTATGGAGGGCTTTGGGGATAATTGTCAATTCTAATCAGTATCTATGTCTTGGTATAGTAAAGATGATTTTGTGCTGGGCTGGCGTTATCTTAATTAGAAGCAATATAAGAGAAAATGGTTATATACTAGGACAACAGTTTAGCAGACTTTATTTTACAGGAAATTCTGTAATGAAGACCAACCATTATTTATTCAATATTTTTCATGTGCTAGATTGACCTCGTAACCACAAAGTGTTAAACCACCATAGCTTAGAGTCATCAGGGATAGATTAAACTACAGGATTGCAAAGTAATCTAAAATATCACTAGGGGAAGGCTCAATATTTCATATCAAGGGAAAAACATCTCTAGAGAACACGAGGTTAATTGTGGACAGTGATTTATGTTTTCATCACATAATTATAACAGGCATAGGATGTATGTAAATACTTTGTTATAAAAAACATTGATTTTAGTTTGTAATGAGATGTATTGCATTTAACTCAGTTACTGAGCTCAGTTACTACAGAATGTGGGAATACTGTATGCTAAGACTAGATGGTTACTGTGTTAACTGGGTAGCTAATTATTGAGAACTAGATGGCAGCCCGATTCTAAAGAATCGGGAGTCCAGAATCCATATATACTTTATTTATTCAAATGTAAGAATAATACAATTAATAAATAATAGTAATTACGAACAAAAAATGGCTGCACTCACCAGCTCTTGACAATTCTTGTTAGCTCTGTGTCATTAGTATCCTTACTATTAGAGCTCATGTTGGCTAAGCTAAACAGCTTTAAGCGTGGTGGTGGCAAACAACAGGTTAATAAGAGGCAGTGTCAGGTAGTAGGAAAATAGCCAGTTAATAATAGGCAATAGTTCTTTGCAGGAATGCAGATATTAATAAATAGGCAGTTTATATTGCAGAGAAATTGCTGGGCAATAATGGACAATGTCCTTATGTGGCAAATAATAGAGCAATATACCCAATGTGGCAAAGAAGAGGTTAATAAACGGCAGTCTCTCAGTATAACAGTCAGTGAATAATAGGCAGTATATGGAGAAAACACCAAACAAAAGTTAAAAATTGGTGTGAAAATGTCACTGAACCACTTCACAACTAAATATATATAGTTTTGGTAAATGGTATTATCATTTTTTTGACGAAATTCGGCAGGAGCTTGAAGAGCAACGTCACTGGGCCCGCCTCCACGCAGTAGAAACTTGCTGTGAGGTAAAAATTCAAAAATCACACCAAAATGGCGGGCGGAGTGTGTCACAGTACGGCACGTTTCTGATTGGTCGCTCGCAGCAGGCGGCAACCAATCAGACACTGGACACTGTTGACGTCACTTATCTCCGGACATTAGCTCCGGACATTAGCTCCGGACATTAGCTCCGGACATTATCTCCGCACATTAGCTCCGGACATTAGCTCCGGACATTAGCTCCGGACAAAGCCACGGAAGTTGGCACAAATTGCAGGAAGTAGTATTCTAGGCAATTAATCTCCGGACATTAGCTCCGGACATTAGCTCCGGACATTAGCTCCGGACAAAGCCACGGAAGTTGGCACAAATTGCAGGAAGTAGTATTCTAGGCAATTATATATTAGATAGATTGTAACCAACGAATGACGAGGAGGAAAACGTCTACCTTAACTCTGATGAAATTGCGATGAGGAAATGTTGGGAACAGGTGACTGGTCAATTGATGACAACATAATATGTCTGGTTTAATGTTGTGTTTCATTCTTTTTGGAAATGATACCCAAGAGGATTTGGCAATATAGAATGAATAGCATGCCAACCAATCATTCGTCTGATCCTGGTGGCGGCATGTTCGCAATGGTGTTCCGCTGGTGGTGCTGCGCAAGAGGCTGTGTACAGCGTACACAGTGTGTGTGTGTGTGGTGCTTATGGCATATACAGTGTGTTTGTGTGTGTGTGTGGTGCGTATGGCATATACAGTGTGTGTGTGTGTGTGTCGTGTGACGGTGTTCCGCTGGAGGTACTGCACAAGAGGCTGCGTACAGTGTACACAGTGTGTGTGTGTGTGTGTGGTACTTATGGCATATACAGTGTGTTTGTGTGTGTGTGTGTGGTGCGTACGACATATACAGTGTGTGTGTGTGTGTCGTGCGACGGTGTTCTGCTGGAGGTACTGCGCAAGAGGCTGATACCCCCAGCAGTTTCCATACTGAGACACCCATCACTTGGGTGTCCCAATATGGCGGTCGATGAACTTCCGCCGCTTGGAATTCTGGGATCCAGACACATCTGGACAGAACAGGATGTGAAGACATTACAAGGTAATGATTATTATTATTAAATCAATAAACAAGTGTTTAAAAATCATGTGTACTCCAAAAGTTGAGGGGGAAAGGCCCTAGTGAAAATAATTAAAGTGCAACAGTGTCACTGCTGTATGGAGTTTCTGCTGCTCATCTTGACACTGTTGCACCTTATTTTCACTAGGGCCTTTTCCCCCTCAACTTTTGGAGTACACATGATTTTTAAACACTTGTTTATTGATTTAATAGTAATAATCATTATTTTCTCAAACATTTTTTTTCACTAAAACTTTGGAGGTACCTTAAATACTTTTACTAGGAGTCCACATATCCTAATCAATTATGGTCCAGTGTATCGTTCTCCTTTGATCTTTGGGTCCACCATTTACAATATTGATTTTATATTCGCAATTATTATTTTCTACACTTTTAATTTTGCATATTTTGTCCTGATACGTGCACATGTTTTACTACAGTATAACTGTTGCTACCATTTTTTAAATAAAGGCAAATATTTTATCTGTATATTATTGTCTGGACTTTCATGGTTTTCCATAATTTTTGATGGTTGGTTGTTTTCCCTATTTTTTTGTTCAGTTGCTTTTATGAATGTGCAAAGAGTAACATGTAATGTGAACAGGAGTTGAAATTCATTTTAATTTTTTTTACATTTTTTTCTTCCTTCATTTTTCTTTTTCATCGATATTGTTTATTTGTATAGTTTTTCTTTTTCTCTTTTTCTCTTCATCTGTGGTGTAAGCTCATGGGAAATTATAATTATATAATTATTGCAATTATTTGAACTGGTATGTTCAGTACTGTATATCAAGGCAAATGCTATACACCAATAATTTCAAGCGTATTACAGGGCCTAATGGGGCTAAGCTCTCAAGGTCTGGAACAATCAGTGAATTCACATCCCCCTAAATCATTACTGTAGCTGGAGACAAAGAGGAAAATGAGATTATTAAGTGTTCAAGAAGGGTGGCAGCATAAATTGATAATAAAGTAAGTAAAATCCTGACATGTACTAGAACATATCTAACAAAGTGGTTACAAGATAGTTACAGAGTCTCCAACGACAAGGATGTAACTACTAGTACAGCAGATACACCAGTAGCCTCACGCCACCTGTTTGGTTTTTTTTTTTTTAGGCCAAGGCCTTATCACTGGAAGTCAAACAGTATAATCGGTTAGATAGTCAGGTATCTTGTAGCAGCAGAGCTAAAAGTGTGGAAATCACTTTTGAAAAAAACAGAGTTGAGACTTCAGACAAGCACCGTCATGTATTAGAGTAAAATATCAAGACAGCCCTTTGGAACAGAAGAGCTGAGATGGCAGCCGGGCTCTTTGGAACAGTAGCATTGAGTAGACAGATAGGTACCTTGATTCAGTGGAACAAAAGTTGCAGACATGTTGGAACAGCAGAGCTGAGATAACATAAATACACCTCCATTGAGCAAAGCCGAATGTGCCTACAACACACTGGAACAGCAGAGCATAAATAGCAGAGAGACATATTTATGTAGCAAAGTCGAATGTGCAGAGCTTTGGAATAGCAGGGCTGAAAAGGCAGTCAGGCATCTTTATACAGAAGAGCCAAATTTGTGGACAGCACCCAACAGCTAAACTGAGACTACAGACCAGTACCTTGATGCCGTTGAGCCAAGTGTTTGTCAGGTGGCACAATAGTGTAATTGTAGCAGAGCCCAACCAGCACAACTGGATTAGTCAAGTGGGTACTGGGAATGCAAATGGTTACATTGTGTACTACTTCTTGAATTCCTGGTGCCATGCAGCCTAAAGGGTACTTCACACTTAGCGAGGTCGCTAGCGAGATTGCTGCTGAGTCACAAGTTTTGTGACGCAACAGCGACCTCAGTAGTGATCTCGCTATGTTTGACACGTAGCAGCGACCAGGCCCCTGCTGTGAGATCGCTGGTCGTGTCGGAATGGCCTGGACCTTTTTTTGATCGTTGAGGTCCCGCTGGGTAGCACACATCGCTGTGTTTGACACCTTACCAACGACCTCGTTGACGACTCAGACACCGACACATAGGCGTGCATTTGCATTGCCTTTTCCGCACCCCTCCGCTCCGATTGGTGGTCGCTACTGTGTTCTGATTGGCGGTCATGCCTTCAACAGAAGGCGACATAGTAGCACTTCCATCCTTTGTTCCTGACTGCGTGGTGGTTTGCAGATCGTTGTAGAGTTCTCCGGCCTGCGACTCCTCTTCGATTTATCTATTCTTCAACGGTTTTTCTGACACCTATATTTTGTGCACGGTAGGTATCGTTTGGGGTCTCAAATGCGTTTTCATTTTTCCTTAATTTATTTGGCAAGGCCGCCACCAATCAGAACGCAGTAGCGACCACCAATCGGAACTGAATGGGCGCGGAAAAGGCAACGAAATGCACGCCTGTGTGACTACAACGTCACACAGGACGTCCCTCATCGAGGTCTGAATCGTCATAATAGCTGCCATGTGACAGGGTCACAGCGACCAACGACATCGTTGTACAGGTCGCTACAGGTCGCCGCATCGCTGCTGGTCGTTAGGAAGATCTCACTGTTTGACATCTCACCAGCGACCACATAGCGACGCAGCAACCAATCAGAACGCAGTAGCGACCACCAATCGGAACTGAATGGGCGCGGAAAAGGCAACGAAATGCACGCCTGTGTGACTACAACGTCACACAGGACGTCCCTCATCGAGGTCTGAATCGTCATAATAGCTGCCATGTGACAGGGTCACAGCGACCAACGACATCGTTGTACAGGTCGCTACAGGTCGCCGCATCGCTGCTGGTCGTTAGGAAGATCTCACTGTTTGACATCTCACCAGCGACCACATAGCGACGCAGCAACGATCCCTGACAGGTCGTATCGTTGTCGGGATCGCTTTAGCGTCGCTAAGTGTGACAGAGCCTTAAGCCAACCTTAAAAGTTCTGAGAGCATGACATCAGAAGTGTGCACCAGGCACGCTCGGACTCCTGTATGGGCAGTACTTGGCATAATTCACTTGATTCACTCTTTACAGAAAAAAGCAGCATCTCATCTTTCATTAACCAAACTACCCAGTTTATTATTATATAGAGATATAAAGTAGGTAAATTTGTGAACAAAGGTAGTATAATATTTGCATGCAGGAGAAAAATGCCCCCCCCCCAAAGTCAATGTTACTGGTGGGCCCATGTCACCCCAGTCCGACACTGGCACCAGGTTACAATCTTGATGTGCACTACTACAGAGGATTGTAAGGTAGCGTCAGGGTGGTAGTCGTGGCTGAGGTAAAAGTCTCTTGCACACCCTGACCTCCCGTCACATATAAATCACAGGTCTCCGTTCCGATACCTGTCACATTCTCCACCTCCCTCTCAGGGCTTTCTGCACTGCACATACTCTTCAGATGATGAAGAATAAACAGAGTCACAATCCAGTTCAACGCTTGAACTATTAGCTCGCTTCCAGGACGGACCGTGCTCTCTGGTCTCTCAGCATCATCTCTGCTCAGTCCTGCTCCAGTAGGGGAACGTCTAAACAGTTTCGCCCAGGTCTTGAGAACATCCACCCACATAACAAGCCGCCACATTCTGAGTGACCTGCCCGTACTGCTTAGTCTTCTTCTGGCAACTGCAGACCCACTTATTCTGCAGTGTCAGCACTTCTCCAGTGTAACTCCCTGATGAGGCCCTGACCCAGAACACTGTATTACTGGGCTCTTATCTTCAACGTTACAGAGCTAACTGCCCTGTCAGGGCGCTCCTGCCCAACTGATTCAAATTCCAGATGTTTCCCAGGTAAACGGCCATTAGCTCCTCCCACTTACCTATTTACAAGCTGAGTATCACTCCACCCCTATCTAGTGGGCCAACTAGGGTACTACGCATTCCCTAATAAATATTAGAAACAATACAATATTTAAAAGCATAAATAAACATTAAATATATATGACATCTTTCATGGGTTTAGTCAACCCCCTTACAGGGTAGAAGGATTCCCTGCCGCATAAGGAGGAAGCATATATAGCATGACAGATGAGTGACATTAGGTTTAGGTAGGGTTGTACAGTAGATGGTGGAAACACAAGTCAATTTTTCAAAGATTAATTTTAAGAAACAGGTAAGACCGTGTGGCAGATAAGTTCATAAAGCAGACAGTGTAGTAGTTATAGTTCATAAAGGGGACCATGTGGTGGTTTTAATTCATAAGGGGGGCATTGTGAAGGCAATATATATTATAGGAGAGAACAGTGTGGCAGTTATATTTCACAACGGGTACAGTTTGGAGGTAATAGTTCATGAGGACGGACAGCATGCCAATTATGGCTCATAAGTGCAGACAGTGTCTCAGCTACAACTCATAAGTACAGATGGTGTGGCAGCTAAAGCTCATAAGTGGGGACAGTTTTCCTGTTATGTGTTAATAAGAAGGGATGATGTGGTGGTTCCAGTTTATAAGCAATGTACGGTGGGGTTATTGCAGTTCATAAATTGGGATGGTGTGGGGGCAATACACCATAAGAGTGAATGTGTAGGTGTTACTCTTTGTACACAGTGAGAAACTATTATTTTTCAGAGGCACAGCGTGGTCAGATATTTTTTTTTAGGGGACACTAAAATGACACAGTTATTTTTAAGAGCACCGTGTTTGGATGTGCTGAAGAAGGCTAAAAAAGAGGGAAGTCTGAAAGATGAGCTGTGGATGTGAAAAGCCATAATGGCATCTGGACCAGTTGGAGATGAAAGTGAAATAAGACTCCTGTCAGATAAAATAACACCTTTAAGGTACCTAGATGTAAATGTTTATTACTACTACATTATCAGTACTGTGTGTTATTTGTGTTATAGGAAAATGTGCCTTTCATTTTGCTTACAACTTTTATTTTATGGATGAGAGGCATGTAGCTGAGTATTTATTTTATGAGTGAGAGGCATGTAACTGGGTATGGTCTCTAGAAAGTGGTGTGTTCTGAAAAGGGAGGTGGTTTACATCACACAAACATGAAACTTGCTAAAAATTTGACTCGTACCCCTGCCGACCCATGAGATTCGTAACTCAGACTTGGTAAGGTCACAGTGAGGGTCCAAAACAGTCTAGTCTATCAAAATTATCAAACTAGAATATTAATTAACCTATACATTAAATGTCGTAAGTTTGTATCAATAAAAATTTCACAAAGTTCCATGGATTAATAAATAAAAATGTTTCACGTTTCAAAAATTAACATCACAAACCCAGTTTTTATATCTTTCTTTCTTTATTTTTTAATCCATGCAGGTTTAAACCGTAATTGCACTGACTTGGAGAATCATGTTGACAAGTCACTTTTACCATACAAGGAATATCGTAAAAGCAAAACCCATATAACAGAGATGGAGTTCCAGTTATTCACTGCAGGTTTATATTGCACTGCATGGAGGGGCGCCATGTCAATTGTTGCCACAGGCAGCTGGAAAGTTAAAATCGGCCTTGGATTTGAATACTCTTTTTACAAAAAACAAAACAAAAAACAAGCGATACATTCCTTTTAACCTGCACGTGGCTTGCATAAAGACAAAACTCAGTTTACATAACTTTTTACTGACATTCAATATTAATCCTCTATATTTTCTTCACTTAGAAGGGCAAAATGAAAGCTGTACGAGGAACATGACTCATAAGAAGCAGAAAGGTATAGAACTTAAATAACAAACAGAAGACAAGGTAGTCATTTTTCTCTTTTCCAGTCTGGCAGCTAGGAACAAGAAGCTGGCAGGTCATTTCTTTCCATGGAGTGGAAGAGATAGCAGGAGATCAGTGAAACATTTATTTCTGTGTTCACGGAAGGCAAAAACAGGTCTGGCAAGTAAATCAGGCAAAGGTAATAGGACCTTGCTCCAATTATCTAAAGCATGATTCAAACCAACAATCAATGTAAGAACTCCAGTAAGCAGCCCATTGGGTAAGATGTTCCGTTCTGCAACGCTAGATAGATTGCTGCTTTCTCTGCAACATGAGACAATTTGTGTGAAAAACTCTAAGGGTCAAATTCACTAACGTTTTATACACCAGTCTTAATCCAGGGTCCATTGCAGAAAAATGTGTCAAATTCATTAATGTGGAGCAAATTCTGCTGTCCATGCACTCGAGTCAGTAATACTCTACAGATGTGGACTGGAATATACTTCTGCTATAATTGATGCCAATTTTATGGTGTAAATTATCATGAATCTGTTGGGTCATGCTGGGCCATACCCCTTCTAAATAATCCACGTTCCTTCCCAAAATTTGAATGAACTGGTGTAAAAAATCCCAAAAAGTCATTTTGCACATTAATGCATTGAGTAAAAATTGTGACTGTTCTGCACCAGTTTCTGGCCAAAGGTGTTGATGAATCGGCCGCTAAATCTCTTTAAGATAAGTAATGCAATATTAATCTGGTGATGGTGATGGATGTTTGCACATATCCATGTTGAACTGTAACATGTATGCACATCCATTGCACATAGATAGATACACATACAGTCCCTGACAGAAGTTATGTCGCTTATTCATGTTATGTAAATAAAAGCTTACCTGACGTTAATTTCATTCATTGGTTGTATAAATTATTCTTTTGAAAGCTGAAACCCTCCGAAATGTGGTTTATGTTAAGAAAATAAATTGGCATCAAAACAGAAATATTGATCAGTTAATGAACACAGAATGGTCAGATTTTGGCAAGACAAAAGTTTTGTCGCCTGGTCATATAATGCACTCAATCCTAGTTTACATCCTCACCTGTGCTCAGTAAATGATCGGTTAATTAGTGTGTGTATAAAAAGAAACCCAGCACCCCAGACCTTCACTTGAACTGCAACTTGAGCTCTGACAACATGCCAAAAAATCCACCCTGCAACCAAAGCCTGGATTATCAAGAGGCTGAAGACCACATCCACTGCAGAGGTGGCTGGCACCTTTAATATGTCTTAACGTCAAGTACAAAGAATTAAAAAAAGATTTAAAGAAATTGGAGATGTGTTTGACAAGCACAGGTCCAGCATACCCTGCAAGACAACTGCTCAGGAGGAACGTTTGTTGGTTAGAAAATCCAAAGCAAGCCCCTCTTCCACTGCAGCAGAGCTCCAGTAGGCCTGGTCACCTCAAGTCCCTGTGTCAACTAGAACAGTTTGTAGGATTATCTCTCGAAATGGCCTCCATGGTCGAAACAGTGCCCAGAAGCTAGCACTAAACAAAAGGCAAATAAAAAACCGTGTGGCATTTGCAAAGTCCCACAGCCTGCTAAACAGATGGATGCTGGAAAAGTGGCAGAAGGTGGATTTCTCTGATGAATCTTCAGTAGAATTACACCACAGCCGCCGCAACAACTGCAAGGAGACCTACTGGAGCCTGTATGGATCCAAAATACACTCAGAAAACAGTTAAATTTGGTGGTGGAAAGATCAAGGTCTGGGGTTACATTCAGTATAGGGTTGTGCAAAACATTTGCAAGGTGGCAGGCAATATCAATAGCCTAAAATATCAAGAAGTATTACCCACCTCTTATATTCCAAATCATAAAAGGAGTCACATTCTGCAGCAGGATGGTGCTCCATCTCATACATCCATCTCTACAACAAAGTTCCTCCAGGCAAAAAAGATCAAGGTGCCCAAGGACTGGCCAGCCCAGTCACCAGACATGAACATCATTGAGCATGTTTGGGGTAGGATGAAAGAGGAAGCTTGGAAGACAAAACCAAAGAATGTAGATGAACTCTGGGAGGAGTGTAAGACTGCATTCTGTGCTATTCCTGATGACCTCATTAATAAATTGTATGAATCATTGTTGAACCGCATGGATGCAGTCATTCAAGCTCATGGAAGTCACACAAAATATTAAATATGACTCTAATAGCATCGCAACTTCATTCACCAATGTTATTCAACATATATTTGTATTTTAAGTTAATTATTTGTTTGAATATCACATTACTTTCTGAGGGCGACAAAACTTTTGTCTTGTCAAAATCTGACCATTCTGTGTCCATTAACTGATCAATATTTCTGCATTGATGCCAACTTATTTTCTTAACCTAAACCACATTTTGGAGGCTTTCAACTTTCAAAAGATTAATTTATACAACCAATGGATGAATGTAACGTCAGGTTATAAGCTTTTATTTACATAACATGGATAAGCGACAAAACTTTTCTAAATAAAAGGCCACGAAAAAGGACAAAAAATAATTTCAACACATTCACTCCCTGGAATTTAGAAACATCTGTAAATGATGGTCATATTTATACAGAGGCAAAGTGAAACAAATCTACAGATTAACGGATTAGAGCAGATGATCAGATTTATCTAAGTAAATACACCAGTGACTGAAAAAAAGCTGAGCCTCACATAACCATTGAGGTTTAGTCACTTTATTACATGTACTAAGGAGTATCAGAATGGCTTTTAAAATGGTACATAGCGAGTTAAATAAAGACACACACACAAAATCAGTGTTAGGCCGGGGTCACACTTGCGAGAAACTCACATGAGTTTCGCACCTCAATACCTGGCACTGCCACCGTCACTTGGGACCAGAGCGTTCAGCTGTATAGAAATACATGTAGCCACATACTCCGGTCCCAAATGCTGGGTATTGAGGTGCGAGACTTGTGCGAGTTTCTCACAAGTGTGACCCCGGCCTTAAACACAATATCTGTTTAATTTTTAAAAAATTGAAAAAAAATTGCGCGGGCTTTTGCGTTGAATTTTCCCACGCAGCTGTGCCGCAAGTAACAGTATGAACTATAGTGTAATCACAGTGGCGGAGGGATACAGTGCGGAAGGGTACCTTCCGTCATTGTATCCTTAAACCCCTGGAGGGCGGTCGCATCTGCTGATGTGACAGCTCTCCACGGTAGTTCGTCGTGGGACACTCGTTATTACATGGATTACTGCGGATCAGGGAGTATATTGTTGGTTTATTATTTTTATATTTCTTACAGGTGATCGATGGCTTCGGGGACTAGGTGATTGGTGAGTATGTACTCTATGTTGTATTTTCTGTATGTCTATATGTGTGTACTGTATGTTGTATGTACTGTATGTACTGTATATGTGTTATATTTTTTTTACACTTGAACACAGTAGCCGGATGATGGGACTATACTGTCCCATCATTCGGCTACCTGTCACTGTAGCAGGCATAGCCTGATGGGACTAGTAGTCCCATCGTATGATGCCTGCCTACATACCGACCCGCACACACACAGCCCCGCACACACCCACGCACACCCACATAGACACACACAGCCCCGCAGACCCTTGCAAAGCCCCACGATCCCCGCACAGCTCCGCACACAGACACACACACAGCCCTGCAGACACCCGCAGATCCCCACACAGCTCCGTAGACCCCCGCACACAGACACACACAGCCCCGCAGACACCCGCATATCCCCGCACAGATCTGCAGACCCCTGCACACAGACACACACAGCCCCGCAGACCACCGCAGACCCACACAAACAACCACACATAGACACACACATCTTCTCCACACACACAATCTCCGCCCACACACATAGACTCCACCCACACACTCTTCTTCCTCTTGATCTGCAGCGTTTCTCGCACCCAACTTCGCAGCAAAACCACAGATCCTGTGGTTTTGCTGCAAATTTGACTGAATCCGGTGTGGTGGAAGCGTGGCACGCACCTAGTGTTACATCCGGTAAGATGGAGGCGTGGAAAGCACGCTGCGTCCCACCACTGAATATGCACAGGAAGTGACGCGGCAGCCTCGCGTGCAGAAATATATCCAAACTGAGGCTTGGAACGCATAAAATTGTTAGTCACCTACTGGAAGTGTAACCAACAATATGATATGCATTACACAGATGTGTATCACACATATCTATCCCTGGGAAAGGTATGCATGGCTTAATAGCGTAAAAATTAACATCTCACATCCTGAAGTTAATACATTAAAGGGACACTGTCACCTGAATTTGGAGGGAACAATCTTCAGCCATGGAGGCGTGTACTATGGAGGACAGAGAATGAACTTCAATCCAATATTGCAGCCAGCATGCAGCCAGCGGGTAAGGAAAGGGTGAATCAAAAACCCAAAAACCCCGCCTCCATGGCTGAAGATTGTTCCCTCCAAATTCAGGTGACAGTGTCCCTTTAAAGAGTGCAAGTAGACTCAGGGAAAATTATAAAGAGGTTAATCAATGTATTAAAAAGGACAGTGAAAGGACAGTAGCAACATAGGAGCTACTACTGACACAATATCGTCTTAAATACAATGTCTCCTCATAATGAACAGATCATATAGTCAGAACGATATAGTAGTCAACAAAAATATATGACAAATCAAATTACTGTATTAGTCCAAAGGACAAATCTACATGGCAAAAAAAGTTTCCAGGACCCCCCAAAAAAACGATTTAGATGAAGCTAGTGAAGGATAACTAGTCATTGTGACCTAGTGGGCTCATGGACTCAAGCCAATAAATCGATCTTGTTTCACATTGGATAATTTTTATATCACCAGTCTCCTTGTCTCAATGATGATGGAACCATCTCTATAAGACAGAATGATATAGAGCCCTAATCACCCCCATGTACTGAATTGACATGGCATACAAGTGATGTATCCCTGCCATGTCTAATGTCCCCAAGGTGTTACCCAATATGTATGTGCAATTCTCGTTTGGTTTTACCAACGTAAGCCTAGGCACAAACACACGTGCAGAGATACACCACCCCCATGGTCTTACAGTTGGCAAATTGTCTCATATAGTATTTTCTGTATGACACTGTGCTCCTGAATGAGTCTAAAGGTTGTATGTACCTACAGATGGAACAATGTCCACATCTGAAGGTCCCAAGTGACCTATTCACCAACCAAGTGCTTTCCTTTTTGGGTGGAACAAAGTGACTATGGATAACACTGTTCTTAATTGACTTTCCCTTTCTATAGGTCACCGACGGATTAGGGGAGATGAAATCACATACTGTACAGGTCCTTCTCAAAAAATTAGCATATAGTGTTAAATTTCATTATTTACCATAATGTAATGATTACAATTAAACTTTCATATATTATAGATTCATTATCCACCAACTGAAATTTGTCAGGTCTTTTATTGTTTTAATACTGATGATTTTGGCATACAACTCCTGATAACCCAAAAAACCTGTCTCAATAAATTAGCATATCAAGAAAAGGTTCTCTAAACGACCTATTACCCTAATCTTCTGAATCAACTAATTAACTCTAAACACATGCAAAAGATACCTGAGGCATTTATAAACTCCCTGCCTGGTTCATTACTCAAAACCCCCATCATGGGTAAGACTAGCGACCTGACAGATGTCAAGAAGGCCATCATTGACACCCTCAAGAAAGAGGGTAAGACCCAGAAAGAAATTTCTCAACAAATAGGCTGTTCCCAGAGTGCTGTATCAAGGCACCTCAATGGTAAGTCTGTTGGAAGGAAACAATGTGGCAGAAAACGCTGTACAACGAGAAGAGGAGACCGGACCCTGAGGAAGATTGTGGAGAAGGACCGATTCCAGACCTTGGGGAACCTGAGGAAGCAGTGGACTGAGTCTGGTGTGGAAACATCCAGAGCCACCGTGCACAGGCGTGTGCAGGAAATGGGCTACAGGTGCCGCATTCCCCAGGTAAAGCCACTTTTGAACCATAAACAGCGGCAGAGGCGCCTGACCTGGGCTACAGAGAAGCAGCACTGGACTGTTGCTAAGTGGTCACAAGTACTTTTTTCTGATGAAAGCAAATTTTGCATGTCATTCGGAAATCAAGGTGCCAGAGTCTGGAGGAAGACTGGGGAGAAGGAAATGCCAAAATGCCTGAAGTCCAGTGTCAAGTACCGACAGTCAGTGATGGTGTGGGGTGCCATGTCAGCTGCTGGTGTTGGTCCACTGTGTTTCATCAAGGGCAGGGTCAATGCAGCTAGCTATCAGGAGATTTTGGAGCACTTCATGCTTCCATCGGCTGAAATGCTTTATGGAGATGAAGATTTCATTTTTCAGCACGACCTGGCACCTGCTCACAGTGCCAAAACCACTGGTAAATGGTTTACTGATCATGGTATTACTGTGCTCAATTGGCCTGCCAACTCTCCTGACCTGAACCCCATAGAGAATCTGTGGGATATTGTGAAGAGAAAGTTGAGAGACGCAAGACCCAACACTCTGGATGAGCTTAAGGCCGCTATTGAAACATCCTGGGCCTCCATAACATCTCAGCAGTGTCACAGGCTGATTGCCTCCATGCCACGCCGCATTGAAGCAGTCATTTCTGCCAAAGGATTCCCGACCAAGTATTGAGTGCATAACTGAACATTATTATTTGATGGTTTTTTTGTTTGTTATTAAAAACACTTTAATTTGATTGGATGGGTGAAATATGCTAATTTATTGAGACAGGTTTTTTGGGTTATCAGGAGTTGTATGCCAAAATCATCAGTATTAAAACAATAAAAGACCTGACAAATTTCAGTTGGTGGATAATGAATCTATAATATATGAAAGTTTAATTGTAATCATTACATTATGGTAAATAATGAAATTTAACACTATATGCTAATTTTTTGAGAAGGACCTGTATATCCTGATCTGATTTAAGGATCTGCCAATATTTTTAAGGATATAGAGTACCTTTTTAGACTGTTCATCAAAAGTGCCAATCAATCGTGTGATAGGATGAGAGTCAGTTCTAAGTTTAGGAATTAAGAGTGAAGTTCTACAGGCATTATAGGCAAAATCACATGAGGAGTTGGTAATCACAAGCAGAGTTGGAGACATCTTCTGGGTATCCTCTGACCATAAATCTATGTTTAAGATTCAATGATTTCTTCCTAAAGTCACTTAATGATGAGCAATTCTTTTGTAGTCTTAAGAATTGTCCCTTCGGAATACCTCTCTTCAGCGGAAAAAATTGATGCTCTCTCACCTCAAAAGGCTATTTGTAGCCTTGGGTTTTCGATAAATCGTGGTGTTTAAAGAGCCATCACTCTGTCTGGAGATGGAGACATCAAGGAAGCTGATACAATTACACCCTATTTCATAGGTAAATAGCATGTCCTCCAAGTTTGTATTGAGGTTCTGCATAAAATCAATGAATAATCCAATGTCTCCCCTCCAGAGGACGAGGTTGTCATTGATATAGCGGCCCAAGAAGATAATCCTGGGGCTCCATGTGCCATCCTTACCCCTAAATGCAAAGGTGTCCTCCCACAAGCCCAGGATCAAATTAGCATATGTGGGGGCACAGGGGCTTCCCATAGCTGTGCCCCTGAGCTGGTGTTAATATTTTCTGCGGAAGAGGAAGTAATTCCGCTGTAAAACAAATCCAAGGAGTTCAAGTATCATTCCTAAGTACTTCATATGAGGACCTATCAGATAGATTCGCAAGACACATACCCACATATTTAGTGGTGTCCATTATCACGACATTCCCGCTTTTGTCCAAAGGCTTGATGACAATCAAATTGTTATCCTTTAGGTCATCAAGTGCCCTCCTCTCAGCAACAGACAGATTAGGATGAGTAGTATCAGACATGGGATCTATATTGTTTATATCTTTTGTAACTAGATTTTGGAATATCTCAATGCTTCCAAACTCGTTCGTTGGCACATTTGTGTGCTTTGTTGCTTCAAGTCAGAAAAAGGGCCTTCTCCAATTGTCCTACTTCCTTCCTCCGCCAACTCTGTGAGTAACGCAAGGTCGGCTAAGTTTTTACAAGGGATCCCCAAGTGCTGACATTTGTTTAAATCATTCTTTTGAAAGAATCTCCTACATTTAAATTTCCTTATAAACAGGTTGAGGTCCTTTATCCAGAAAAAAGGATCAAACCTTGTTGTAGGGACAAAAGTAAGGCCTGTCCTTAACGTTTGTTTCTCCATTGTAGTCAGTTTATATGTAGAGAGATTAACAATTTGATTACTTTGTGTAGATGCCCTATTAGGTCCTATTATTTATGTTTATTGTTTGGAGGGGCAGTCCGATTCGGCAAATGGTATTGAGGTCCATCTCGATCCTCTAAAAAAGAGGAATGGTCACCCGACCCAAATGAAGATTGATGCCCTCTTTCTGAGACATCTCCTCTGATTCCCCCTTTTTCCCCAACCTCTAGACTTCGGATATTGTCTTGAAAAGAAGCCCCTCAGTGTAGAATCTATATCAGACGAGTATATAGCAGAAGATGGTACTTCTGTGATAGGCATTGGAGTAACCTGCAGAGAAGGATACACCCGCTTTTCTTTAAACTCAGAGCAGTCTTTT
The DNA here is from genome assembly GCF_032444005.1 of Ranitomeya imitator. Classification (NCBI taxonomy): domain Eukaryota; kingdom Metazoa; phylum Chordata; class Amphibia; order Anura; family Dendrobatidae; genus Ranitomeya; species Ranitomeya imitator. The sequence continues at coordinate 439,186,334 of NC_091285.1, forward strand.
ATAAATCGTTTATGCTTTCTATCTTTTATTTCCAGACGGAATCTCTCCACTGCAACTTTAAGAGTTTCTTCTCTACTCATAAAGTCTGGGTCAGCCTTAAATTTTAAGACGTTCTCAATCAGTTCCATGAGTTTAGATTATGTGTTTTTAAGGATTTTCTTCTCTTCTCTGCATAAGTCTTAAAAATGAAGAGATTGACTCTTCCTCCCACCTTGCTAAGAGTGTTGAGAATCTGCACCTAGGAGCTGGTATAATATGTATTCTACGTCCACGTGGGATAATTTTATGTTTAATATAGTTGTCAAACGATTGGACTTCCCACCAAGATTTTGTGTTATTTTTTATAGGCACCTAGAAGGTCTGTGAAGAGAGATTTAAGTGTTGGGGCAGTCAGAGAATTGCTACTACTGTCAGTGTCAGAGAACACTTCCCTAGCATCATCCAACCATCTCTTTGTGTCTAATGGTCCTGAAAGGAAACCAGCCATCACAGTTCTTGAAGCAAAACCAAATAACAAAATGGGTAAGGGTCCCAGATAACAAACAAATCACCATACAAAAACAAGCACCGCTAAAATATAACTTTTATTTAAGCAAAGCTAAAATCATGCTCCAAATTTAAGATAAGTAAAATCACTAGGATACATATTATTGTCTTTTTTCTTTTTCTTCTTTTTCATGATTGTGACCCACTCCCTATTTTTGATTGATTTTACTTATCTTAAATTTAGACCATGATTTTAGCTTTGCTTAAATAAAAGTTATATTTTAGGGGTCCTTGTTTTTGTATGGTGATTTGCTAGTATCAGTAGATATCAATGTGATGAAGAAGATAGCAGGGTCCACCCCGGGGCGCCAAACAGAGCCCATGGCAAAATGTATGTCAATTAGTCTAGGATCAAGTTAATTAAGGATACCAAGGGGTTATCAGTAGAGTAGTAAGGTCAAGAGCCATTTCGGAATTTCGGAGAACAATCAGTAATAAATGCACCAGGAGTGAAGAAACTTTCCGCCCCTAAGGCCACCAAACCTTGCCCCACAATTGGTCTGTTGAATGGCCACAGCTATTGGCTGGTCAGCATAACCTAATCATTATATAAACACACAAATTAAAGTAAATGACTAGACGATGCAATCACACCGTCAAGGAGAAGGGCCAATTATTTAACTTAAAGAATGATGAAAAGGGAAGGGAACCCAACACTAGCTAGTGATTACCGTACATACTCGAGTATAAGCTGACCCGAGTATAAGCCGAGACCCCTTATTTTGCCACAAAAAACTCTGAAAACTTATTGACTCAAGTATAAGCCCAGGGTGGGAAATGCAGCAGCTACTGGTAAATTTCAAAAATAAAAATAGATACCAATAAAAGTAAAATTGATTAAGACATCGGTAGGTTAAGTGTTTTTGAATATCAATATTGAATCAGGAGCCCCTTATAATGCTCAATACAGTTCATGATGGGCCCCATAAGATGCTCCATACAAAATACGCCCCATATAATGCTGAATAAAGTTCATGATGGGCCCCATAAGATGCTCCATATTAAAATATGCCCCATATAATGCTGCATAAAAGGTTAATGATGGCCCCATAAGATGCTCCATAGAATATTATGCCCCATATAATGCTGCACAAACGTTGATGGCGCCATAAGATGCTCCATAGATTATGCCCCATATAATGCTGCACAAAGGTTGATAGCCCCATAAGGTGCTCGTTAGAATATTATGCCCCATATAATGCTGCACAAAGGTTGATGGCCCCATAAGATGCTCCATAGCATATTATGCCCCGTATGCTGCTGCGATAAAAAAATAAAAAAATGACATACTCACCCCTCGTTGCTCAGGCCCCCGGCACTTGCGATATTCACCTGTCCCTTTTCCACTGCCGCACACGCCACTGGGTCTTCTGGCTCTCTGCAGTGACTGTTCAGGCAGAGAGCGCGCACTAACCACGTCATCGCGCCCTCTGACCTGAATATCACAGCCAGAGGACACGGAAGACAAAGCCTGGCGGTGGAACAGGGACAGGTGAATATCGCAGTGCTCACCCTCCCCCATCATACTCACCCCCTACTGACGCGGTCCCTGCTTCTCCGATGCAATGGTCTCTGGAGCCGGCAGCTTGTTCCTGTGTTCAGCGGTCCCATGGTGCTGCTCATTAAAGTAATGAATATGCGCTCCATCCCTATGGAAGTGGAGTTGTGTCCATATTCATTGCTTTAATGAGCGGTACCATGTGACCGATGAACACAGGAACAAGCTGCCGGCGTCAGAGACAATCTGAGAAGCAGGGACCGTATTGGGAGCAGGTGAGTATGATGTGACAGCCGCCACTCCTGCTGCTCCCCCTCCTCCCACCGACCCCCTGGGACAATTACTCGAGTACAAGCCGAGAGGGGCACTTTTAGCCTTAAAAAATGGGCTGAAAATCTCGGCTTATACTCGAGTATATACAGAACATCATAACCGCCTTTTGTGCTTTCAGCAATACCCACTGAGTTGGGACTCCCACATGCAAGGGACATAGCGACTCCTGGAATGATTGATTTCTAAAAAGATCACTATATTTAGCATTCAGCATTATTTAAGGTCAAATTGTTACATTTGATATTCTTAGATGCAAATATCCAATGTTTGAAAGAGCAACAAAACTCAATCTTTTTCTCTTGTACTCCCTATAATGTTCTATACATATTACGCTGTGTATAAAATGCTGCAATAGATTAATCTTCCTTTGGAGAAACTAAACACAGAAAACAACAAAGATATGAAGTAAAGAGGACGCCTGACACACCAATGGTCACAGCAATTATATGACCTAGAGCACAGTAACATATCTTAAAGGAAATGCCTCATATTTTCTTAGAATCTTCCCCAGGCTATAATGAAGGCACACACTTCCAATATTGTCTCTTAAGGGTATGTTTCCATGCTCAGGATGGCCGGCGGTTTCGTCGGAGCGGCAAACCAGCTCTGCGGTAAGCTCCACCCCCTTTCTGGGACGCGATGATGCCGGATGTGTTCATTGCACACATCCGGGATCATCGCACCCCACCATAGGGCCCTGTGCTATACCTTGCGTCGCCGCAGCGTCGCCGCAAGGTATACGGACATGCTGCGATCTTAAAAGACGTGCCGCATGTCCGGAGTCGCAGGGCCGCCGCGTGCGTGTTACCACGCATAGTGGAGATGGGATTTCATTAAATCCCCTCCACTATGCTGTAACATCTGGACGCTGCGTGTTTGACGCTGCGTGGAAACATACCCTTACAGTCATGGCCAAAAGTTTTGAATCTGACACAAATTTTGTTTTTCACAAAGTTTTCTGCCTCAGTTTTAATAGTAGAATTTTGCATTAAAGGGGTAATCCCATCTCCAAGATCATTTTCCAATATGTAGTAAGTGTAATTATAAAATTAGCAAATACTTCCAATCAGAAATGTAGTATAGTTCTTCTGATTCACTTTGTGGCTTACCCCATGTGCAAGGCATTGGGTGTCCAAAGTTACAACCACTCATATAGTAACAGCTAGTTAGCCATTAGAGGTCATAAACACGTATATCTAAGTTATTGCAATGCCTGCAAATGGGGTAAGTGACATAGCAAATCAGAAGAACTATACAAATTCCTAATTGGAGGTATTTTCTAATATTATTACTATTGGATAGGATCTTGGAGATGGGCATACCCCTTTAACGCTACAGTGTTACGAATATTGTTCAGATGAACTGCAAACAATTGCAAAGTCATTCCTTGCCATGAAAATGACCTTAATCACAAAAACTTCACTTCATTCAAACAAGGTGGTTAAATAGTTGTGAAGGAAACATCATTTTGGCCCAGTACAAGGACACAGTTCACATCACAGTGTCAGAACAGACTGAAGGCAGGACTTACATGTGACACAGGGTCAGCCAAGAGTCACTGTAAAATTACAAGATTACTGTGTGACTCCCAAACAAATTTGATGTTTCCATTGGAAGGCACATATAATCCAATGTATGTGTATTGCTTGTAGTACAATCTAAAACATTGTCAGAATTTTGATTACAAATGCCATATCATTTGTCCAACTAATGCTCTGTCCATATCCATTAGGAAACTCTGACTCTATAGAAACATACCAATGCTTCATTATTCCGTCCATGACAGAAACATGAAACCTAACAGACCCCTTTATAGTCTGTGGGGTCCATTGATCTATGTTGATGTTAATGATATGAAGGATCCCAGACTTCTGCTGTATTCAATCTTCTGCTGATGTGACGGTTCAGAACAACTCATTTTAATATCAGGGTTACACAGCCATTCTACAGTAATAAGGATTTCCAAAGTAACTACATCAGTCTCTTCAGGTCTAAGAGATCTATTTAATAATGTATAAAGTTTGTGCTGTAATATATTATGACAAATTCACTTTTACTATTAACGTTGATCATAACCCAAGAGCATTTTTAGCAAACAAAAAAAAAAGCAAAAAATGCTGAGCGAAACCACTATAATAATCGACTTTTTGTTTCTTACAATAAAAAGGTGAAGAATCTCTCAGTAGTATTTGGCAGCAACATCAGCAGATATTCGGACTGCACATGTTACAAGCAAGCAGTTTAGAATACGCTGCGTCTGTAAAACAATTAGTGCACAATGAGCACTAAAGCAGGAAATAAATTCATGACATTTGCAAATGCTGACTTTCTCTTTTTAAATCCCTGACAACTCACCTGTGAAACACAATTTCACAATGTCTGAATATGAAAGATTATAAGAAATATAGTACGGTACTACAGAAATCCATCAGCTCCCTTGATATCAGCTCAAACAGGAGAAGAATATGTTATCTAGCAGGAGAAATAAAATGCTAATTCCCTGGCTATTATTCTTATAAGTAGAAAAATATTCTCTGACAACCCATACTAAACATTCATTTAGTTTTTTTGTCATGACTTTAGCCTAGAGCGTAGGACAAATAGTCAATTAGCTTTTATTCACAAACTGTGAATGAAAAATCTTACAGATACAGAGAGGAATAGCCTCCAGCTAATCTGATCTCCGTCACGCCAATCTGACAAATCCATCTTGGCAATGGACACAAGTTGCAAAAGTTGGATTGCAATTTTCTCTAAATGAAAAATTTTATGAGTACCGTAAGTTACATAAGGATGGTTTCACACTCAGCCACTTTTTCAGTGTTCTGAGCCAAAGCTAGAAGTGAACGCAAAAAAAGTGTAAATCCACAAAAACTGGACATTCCTCCTGAGCGCAATGTGTAAATTAGACACCAGGAAAAGCTCCAGATGTCAACATTAAAGGGGTTATCCACTACTTATATATTGATGGCCTTTCAATTGGATAAGTCATCAATATCAAATGAGCCATTTCAGCTATGTCGAAAGCCAGGCCAATAATCAGGCCAGTACTGCAACCAACTGATCAGGGGGACCACACTGATCTGATACTGATAACGATTAGTGATGAGCGAGTGTACTCGTTGCTCGGGTTTTCCCCCCCGAGCACGCTCGGGTGACCTCGGAGTATTTATGACTGCTCGGAGGTTTAGTTTTCATAACGGCAGCTGAATGATTTACAGCTACTACCCTGCTTGATTACATGTGGGGATTCCCTAGCAACCAGGCAACCCCCACATGTACTCAGCCTAGGTAGTAGCTGTAAATCATTCAGCTGCCGCGCGTTGAAAACAAAATCTCTGAGCAATCATAAATACTCGGAGGTCACCTGAGCGTGCTCGGGAAAACCTGATCAATGAGTACACTCGCTCATCTACTATATAATTGTCTAAGGGTCACTTCCGTCTGTCTGTCCTTCTGTCACGGTTATTCATTCGCTGATTGGTCTCACCAGCTGCCTGTCATGGCTGCCCGGACTAATCAGCGACGGGCACAGTCCGGAAGAAAATAGCCGCTCCTTACTCCCCGCAGTCAGTGCCTGTTGCCCGCATACTCCCCTCCGGTCACCGCTAACATAGGGTTAATGCCGGCGGTAACGGACCGCGTTATGCTGCGGGTAACGCACTCCGTTACCACCGCTATTAACCCTGTGTGTCCCCAACTTTTTACTATTGACGCTGCCTATGCGGCATCAATAGTAAAAATGTAATGTTAAAAGTAATCAAAAAAAATAAATCTGCTATACTCACCCTTCATAGTCCACTGAGCCGCTCCTGCCGGCCGCCATCTTCCGCTGCAGTTTCCGGTGGCAAAGATGGTATGGCAGAAGGACCTGCCATGACGTAACGGTCATGTGACCGTGACGTCATCATAGGCCCTGCGCGACAAGGACCTGCCATGACGTCACGATCATGTGACCGCGACGTCATGACAGGCCCTGCGCGCCTGCGCTAGAAAGACCTGCCACAGGTCACAGGTCCTGCGCCCATACCAACGCTGGGACCGGAAGCTGCCATGGACTACAAGGGGCCTTCGGAAAGGTGAGTATATGTTTATTTTTTATTATTTCACCTGTGACAATCCTGGCTTGGCAATATACTACGTGGCTGGGCAATATACTATGTGGCTCTGTGCTGTATACTACTTCGCTGTGCAATATACTTCATGGCTCTGTGCTGTATACTACGTCACTGGGCAATATACTATGGTACTGGGCAATATACTACGTAACTGGGCAATATACTGTGTGGCTGCGCAATATACTACGTGACTGGGCAATATACTGCGTAACTGGCCAATATACTATGTGGCTGCACAATATACTACGTCACTAGGCAATATACTACGTAACTGGGCAACATACCACGTAACTGGCCAATATACTACGTGGCTGAGCAAAATACTACGTCACTGGGCAATATACTACGTGGCTGGGCAATATACTACGTGGCTGGGCAATATACTACATGGCTGGGCAATATACTGTACTACGTGACTGGGCAATATACTATGTGACTGGGCAATATACTACGTGTTTGGGCAATATACTATGTGGCTGGGCAATATACTACGTGGCTGGGCAATATACTATGTCGCTGTGCAATATACTACGTGGTTGGGCAATATACTATGTGGCTGGGCAATATACTACGTGGCTGGGCAATATACTATGTGACCGGGCAATAAACTACGTGGTTGGGCAATATACTATGTGGCTGGGCAATATACTACGTGGTTGGGCAATATACTATGTGGCTGGGCAATATACTACGTGGCTGGGCAATATACTACGTGACTGGGCAATATACTACGTGACTGGGCAATATACTATGTGGTTGGGCAATATACTACGTGGCTGTACAATATACTACGTCACTGGGCAATATACTACGTGGACATGCATATTCTAGAATACCCGATGCGTTAGAATCGGGCCACCATCTAGTCACTCATAACGATCATTCACTGTGGTGAATTATGGCTATTCTGAATGGTCTCCAGTTATAGGTTGTATACCCCAAGGTTCAGTGTTGGGTCTGCTAATATTCAACTTACCGTATGTATTAATGATATAGAAAACTGAATTAATTGTGTTGTTTCTATTTTTGCAGATGGCATCAACTATTTAGCTTTGACTTTGACAAACAGTGTTTGGGCATCCACGTGGCCGTTGAGGTTCAATGCTGAGAAATGTAAAGTTATGCACATGGGCGCTAATAATATGTAGATATCATATGCTCTAGGGCGAGAAAACTAGGAGAGTCATTTATAGAGAAGGATCAGGGTATACTGCTGGATCACAAACTAAACATTAGCACGCAATGTCAATCAGCGGCTTATAAAGTCAGCAGGATATTCTGATGTAATAGAAGAGGTGTGAACCCGTGGGACAGAGATCAGATGTATTATTGCCACCTTACATAGAATTAGTGAGACCTCATCTGCAATGTGCAGTTCAGTTCTGGGCCCCAGTTCACAGAAATGATGTCCAGGAACTAGAAAAGTTCCAAAGAAAAGCCACTAGACAGACAAAGGATATAGAGGATCTTTGTAATTTAAAAGAATTAAATTAATTTAATCTTGAGAAGATAAGTCGTACGAGAGGTATACTTAACTTGTACAAGTACAAGAATAGCACACACAAAAAGTCTGGTCAAAAGTTGTTTCATGTAAAACCCCTCAATAGAAAAGGGGGCACTCCCTGTTTTTGGAGAAAGAAAGGTTCAATCTCGAGAGCAGACAAGGCTTTTACCTTAAGAACTATTATTATAATCTCTGGAATAGTCTACCTCTAGAGCTGATCACAACAGGGACCATTGATGGTTTCAAAAAGGGCTTGGATGCTTTTTTTAGAATAAAATAATAAATAATTATGTAAATGTGTACAGTTCCTATCTGTTTGTTTGGTCCAGTGGGTCAACAATTTGTATCGGGAGGGAAAGATTAGCTCTTTTGGTAGCGGACTAGATGCATTATAGTTGTACATACACCCCATTGCCTTTTAACCGTTCCCATCCCTCTTTTGAACTTGATGGAAATATGTATTTTTTCATTCATATTAACTATGTAAGTATGACTAAGTAGTGGAGAACCTGTTTAACCCCTTCATGACCTTGGGATTTTTCATTTTTCCGTGTTCGTTTTTCACTCCTCTCCTTCCCAGAGCCATAACTTTTTTATTTTTCCGTCAATTTGGTCATGTGAGGGCTTATTTTTTGCTGGACGAGTTGTACTTTTGAACGACATCATTGGTTTTAGCATGTCATGTACTAGAAAACGGGAAAAAAATTCCAAGTGCGGTGAAATTGCAAAAAAAGTGCAATTCTACACTTGTTTTCTGTTTGGCTTTTTTGCTAGGTTCACTGAATGCTAAAACTGACCTACCATTGTGATTCTCCAGGTCAGTACGAGTTCATAGACACCTAACATGACTAGGTTATTTTTTACCTAAGTGGTGAAAAAAAATTCTAAACTTTGCTTAAAAAAAAAATTGCGCCATTTTCCTATACTTGTAGCGTCTCCATTTTTCATGATCTGGGGTCAGTTGAGGGCTTATTTTTTGCGTGCCGAGATGACGTTTTTAATGATAGCATTTTGGTGCAGATACGTTCTTTTGATCGCCCGTTATTGCATTTTAATGCAATGTCGTGGCGACCAAAAAAACGTAATTCTGGCGTTTCGCATTTTTTTCTCGCTACGCCGTTTAGTGATCAGGTTAATGCTTTTTTTTAATTGATAGATCGGGCGATTCTGAGCGCGGCGATACCAAATATGTGTAGATTTGATATTTTTTTTATTCATTTTGATTGGGGCGAAAGGAGGGTGATTTAAACTTTTATATCTTTTTTATTTTTTTCACTTTTTTTTAAACTTTTTTTTTTTACTTGTGCCATGCTTCAATAGCCTCCATGGGAGGCTAGAAGCTGGCATAGCACGATCGGCTCTGCTACATAGCAGCGATCTGCTGATCGCTGCTATGTAGCTGAAAATCAGGTGTGCTGTGAGCGCCGACCACAAGGTGGCGCTCACAGCTGCCGGGGATCAGTAACCATAGAGGTCTCAAGGACCTCTATGGTTACAATTCTGAAGCATCGCCGACCCCCGATCATGTGACGGGGGTCGGCGATGCGATCATTTCCGGCCGCCCGGCCGGAAGTGGTAGTTAAATGCCGCTGTCTACGTTTGACAGCGGCATTTAACTAGTTAATAGGTGCGGGCAGATCGCGATTCTGCCCGCGCCTATTACGGGCACATGTCAGCTGTTCAAAACAGCTGACATGTCCCGGCTTTGATGCGGGCTCACCGCGGAGCCCTGCATCAAAGCAGGGGATCTGACCTCGGACGTACTATCCCGTCCAAGGTCAGATAGGGGTTAAACAAAATCATAAGTCGTTACCCAGTCAAAAAGTGTAATTTTAGCTTCCATCAGACCAGTATGCATCTGCATCTTTTTTTTTTTTTTTAACAGATGGCACTTTTTTATTTAGAAGGCTATCATAAAGTATATACTAGATACATTTGAAAGATGGCTCATGATTCTGTGCATTCAGAGCCTTACATTGCTTACTTGGGACTGTTTTTTTAGCATTTTTTGATGCAAAGCTGGGACAGTTTTTCTCAAAATATCAAGAAAAATTGTTCCAAATTAGCATGAACATTGTTTGCAAGCTCCTTGGTGGCCCAATGCAAGCTGCTGTTCTATATACAAGAATTATATTAGCTCACAAAGTGAACATTTATGCAGCATTTCTATTTGCTTTTTCACACTTTTTTTATCCTGCAGTTTCAGAAAATCTTAGCAATATTACAACAATAAGTAAATAACCATTTCAGACGTTTCAGTTGCATAGATTATTCATTGTTCATTTTGCTGCTATGTTAAAATATCACAGCACCAAAACTGCAATGCAGTGCAGTGTGTAAACGACACATTTAACCCATTCATCACCCCCAGCCTGTTTTCACCTTCCTGACCAGGCCAAATTTTACAATTCTGACCAGTATCACTTTATGAGGTAATAACTCTGGAACACTTCAACGTATCACAGTGATTCTGAGAATGTTTATTTTTTTGTGACACATTATACTTTATGGTAACAGTAAATTTAGGTTGTATTTTCTTGTTTATTTGTGAAAATATTGTAATTCTGATGAAAATTTTCAAACTTTTAATTTAACCCCTTAACCCCCAAGGGTGGTTTGCACGTTAATGACCGGGCCAATTTTTACAATTCTGACCACTGTCTCTTTATGAGGTTATAACTCTGGAACACTTCAACAGATCCTGATGATTCTGACACTGTTTTCTCATGACATATTGTTCTTAATGATAGTGGTAAAATTTCTTTGATATTACCTGCATTTATTTGTGATAAAAACGGAAATTTGGCGAAAATTTTGAAAATGTAGCAATTTTCCAACTTTGAATTTTTAAGCCGTTAAATCACAGAGATATGTAACACAAAATTCTTAATAAGTAACATTTCCCACATGCCTACTTTGCATCAGCCCAATTTTGGAACCAACTTTTTTTTTGTTAGGGAGTTATAAGGGTTAAAAGTTGACCAGCAAATTCTCATTTTTACAACACCATTTTTTTTAGGGGCCACATCACATTTGAAGTCATTTTGAGGGGTCTATATGATAGAAAATAACCAAGTGTGACACCATTCTAAAAACTGCACCCCTCATGGTGCTCGAAACCACATTCAAGAAGTTTATTAACCCTTCAGGTGTTTCACAGGAATTTTTGGAATGTTTAAATAAAAATGAACATTTAACTTTTTTTCACAAAAAATTTATTCAGCTCCAATTTGTTTTATTTTACCAAGGGTAACAGGAGAAAATGGACCCCAAAAGTTGTTGTACAATTTGTCCTGAGTACGCCGATACCCCATATGTGGGGGTAAACCACTGTTTGGGCGCATGGCAGAGCTCGGAAGGGAAGCAGCGCCGTTTGACTTTTCAATGCAAAATTGACAGGAATTGATATGGGATGCCATGTTGCATTTGGAGAGTCCCTGATGTGCCTAAACATTTAAACCCCCAATAAGTGACACCATTTTGGAAAGTAGACCCCCTAAGGAACTTATCTAGATGTGTGGTGAGCACTTTGACCCACCAAGTGCGTCACAAAAATTTATAATGCAGAGCCGTAAAAATAAAAAATCATATTTTTTTCACAAAAATGATCTTTTCACCCCAATTTTTTATTTTCCCAGGGGTAAAAGAAGAAATTGGACCCCAAAAGTTGTTGTGCAATTTGTCTTGAGTACGCTGATACCTGATATGTGGGGGCAAACCACTGTTTGGGCCCATGGCAGAGCTCGGAAGGGAAGAAGCGCCGTTTTACTTTTCAATGCAAAATTGACTGGAATTGAGGTGGGACACCATGTCGCGTTTGGAGAGCCCCTGATGTGTCTAAACATTGAAACCCCCCACAAGTGACACCATTTTGGAAAGTAGACCCCCTAAGGAACTTATCTAGATGTGTTGTGAGAGCTTTGAACCCCCAAGTGTTTCACTGCAGTTTATAACGCAGAGCCATGAACATAAAAATTATTTTTCTTTCCACAAAAATATTTTTTAGCCCTTAGTTTTGTATTTTCCCAAGGGTAACAGGAGAAATTGAACCCCAAAAGTTGTTGTCCAATTTGTCCTGAGTACGCTGATACCCCATATGTGGGGGGAACCACCGTTTGGGCGCATGGCAGAGCTCGGAAGGGAAGGGGCACCTTTTGGAATGCAGACTTAGATGGACTGGTCTGCAGGCGTCACATTGCATTTGCAGAGCCCCTGATGTACCTAAACAGTAGAAACTTGTGGGGGACAAGTGACCCTATATTGGAAGCTAGAACCCCCCAAGGAACTTATCTAGATGTGTTGTGAAAACTTTGAACCCCCAAATGTTTCACTACAGTTTATAACACAGAGCCGTGAAAATAAAAAAATAATTTTTTTTCCCACAAAAATGGTTTTTTAGCCCCCCCAAATTTTTATTTTCCCAAGGGTGACAAGAGAAATTGGGCCCCGAAAGTTGTTGTTCAATTTGTCCTGAGTACGCTGATACCCCATATGTTAGTGTAAACCCCTGCTTGGGCGCACGGGAGAGCTCGGAAGGGAAGGAGCACTATCTTACTTTTTCAACGCTGAATTGTCTGGAATTGAGATCGGACGCCATGTCGCGTTTGGAGAGCCCATTATGTGCCTAAACAGTGGAAGCCCCCAATTCTAGCTGAATCCCTAACCCAAACACACCCCTAACCCTAATCCCAACTCTACCCATAACCCTAACTACATCCCTAACCCGAACATGCCCCTAACCCCAACCACACCCCTAACCCCAACACTCCCCCAACCCCAACAGACCCCTAACCCTAATCCCAACCCTAACCACACCGCTAACTCCAACACACCCCTAACCCTAATCCCAACCATAACCCTAACCACACCCCTAACCCTAATCCCAACCATAAATGTAATCCAAACCCTAATCTTAACTTTAGCCCCAACCCTAACCCTAACTTTAGCCCCAACCCTAACCTTAGCTTTAGCCCCAACCCTAACTGTAGCCCTAACCCCAACCCTAGCCCCAACCCTAACCCTAGCCCTAACCCGAGCCTCAACCCTAACCCTAGCCCCAACCCTAACCCTAGCCCCAACCCTAACCCTAGCCCTAACCCTTGCCCCAACCCTAACCCTAGCCCTAACCCTATCCCCAACTCTAACCCTAACCCTAGCCCCAACCGTAACCCTAATGTGAAAATGGAAATAAATACATTTTTTTATTTTGTTATTTTTCCCTAACTAAGGGGGTGATGAAGGGGGGTTTGATTTACTTTTTTAGCAGTTTTTTTTAGCGGATCGGCAGCCGTCACACACTAAAAGACTTTTTTTATTGCAAAAAATAGTTTTTGCGTCTCCACATTTTGAGAGATATAATTTTTCCATATTTTGGTCCACAGAGTCATGTGAGGTCTTGATTTTTGCGGGACGAGTTGACGTTTTTACTGGTACCATTTTCTGGCATGTGACATTTTTTGATTGCTTTTTATTCTGATTTTTATGAGGCAGAATTACCAAAAACCAGCTATTCATGAATTTCTTTTTGGGGGGTGCGTTTATACCGTTCCACGTTTGCTAAAATTGATAAAGCAGTTTTATTCTTCGGGTCAGTACGATTACAGCGATACCTCATTTATATCATTTTTATAGGACCAGGAAGCAGCCCAGTGGCCATATTAAATCCGGGGCCTGCAGGGAGGAGGAGGTAGGAGACCCTCGGAGCAACACGATCACATCGTGTTGCTCCTAGGGTCTCAGGGAAGCACGCAGGGAGCCCCCTCCCTGCGCGATGCTTCCCTATACCGCCGGGGGTTAATGTGCCGGGAGCTGTCAGCTGACATATTCCACAGCGCTTTACAGTTTGACACACATTATCATCACTGTCCCCGATGGGGCTCACAATCTAGAATCCCTATCAGTATGTCTTTGGAATGTGGGAGGAAACCGGAGTGCCCGGAGGAAACCCACGCAAACACGGAGAGAACATACAAACTCTTTGCAGATGTTGTCCTGGGTGGGATTAGAACCCAGGACCCCAGCGCTGCAAGGCTGCTGTGCTAACCACTGCGCCACCGTGCTGCCCCGCATATGACGTACTATCCCATCACTGGGAAAGTCCCAGGACACCTCGTCGGGATGGTACGTCATATGGGATAAAGGAGTTAATGCCCTTAAGTCAGATAGTTATATCACACAAAATAGTTAATAATGTTTACCACATGTCTACTTTAGATCAGCGTCATTTTTTAAACAACTTTTTGTCGAGACTTTGAGAGGTCTATATGACATAAAATACCCAAAAGTCACGCAATTTTATCCCTAAAAGTGCTCAAAGTCAAATTAAAGAAGTTTAATAACCCTTTAGGTGCTTCATAGGAATTAAAGCAACATGGAAAAAAGTGACAATTTTAGTTTTCCTACAAAATTGTTGCTTTAGCCCCATATTTGGCATTTTCACAAGGGTAACAGGATAAAATTGACTATACAGTTCTCTTTGCAATTTCTCTTGAGTATGCCGGTATCCCATATGTGGTGGAAAACTACTGTTTGGGCACATAGCAGGGCTCGGAATGGAAGGAACACTATTTGACTTTTGGAGTGCAAAATTGGCTGAAATCGATAGAGTATGCCATGGCGAGTTTTGCAGAGCTCTAAAGTGCCTAAATAGTAGTAACCCCTCAAAAGTAACTCCTATTTGGAAACTACACCCTTTAAGGAATTTATGTAGAGTTGCGGTGAGCACCTTGGACGCACAGGTGCTTCGCAGAATTTTATAATGTTGAGCCATGAAAATGAAAAAATACATTTTTCCCATAAAAATGTTATTCTTGCCCCACAATTTCCATTTTCACAAGGGTAAAAGAATAAAATGAACCATACAATTTGTGGTGCAATTTCTCCTGAGTACACCGATATCTAATATATCGTGTAAAACATAATTGAGTTACACAATTACTCCTTAAGTATGTCAATACCCCATATGTGGTCAAAAACTAGTTTTGAGGTACAATGCAAAGTTCAGAAGGGAAAAAGTGTTATATTGGAAATTGGATGTTGCTGGAATGGTTTGAGGGTGCCATGTCACATTGGCAGAGCCCTTCAGATGCCAGAACAGCGAAAGCCCCCATAAGTGACATTTTACAAACTAAATTCCCCCATGAACTCATCTAGGGGTGCAGTGAGCATGTTGACACCACATGTGCCGCACAGAATTTTATACCATTGGTTGGTGAAGAAAGAATCATTACCAAAATTTGTCACACAATTTCTGGCGAACCTCTATATGAGACTCAGGAGGGACAGAGTGCAATTTGACTCGTGGACCACAAATGTTTCCATAATAGTTTGTGGACTCCATATACAGAGTCCCTAAGTGCTAGAAGAGCAGAATCCCCAATCAAGTGGCCCCATTTTGGAAATTATACCTCTTTTATTCCTTTGGGAATTTATGTACAAGTGTAGTGATGATTTGACTTCATGGGTGTTTTCCAGAAACAAGCAGCAGTGGATTTTGCTGAGTGAAAATTGCAAATCTGCCATTGTAGTGCCCGTACGTTGTAGTGCCCAGTAGATTGTAGTGCCTAGTATATTGTAATGCCCAGCTTATGCTTCTGGAGATATGCACCCATAAAGTAAAGCATGCTCTAATATCTACTAAAATGCAAAACATGTGGACGCTAAATGAGGTTTAAGGACATTGGGGCTCAGAAGGGAGGTCAGCATTTGGATTTGCGAGTGCAGAATTAGCTGAATTTCATTTGGAAGGAGCCATTTCACCTTTTTAGTGCCTTTTCTGTGCCACTGGTAATGTGGAAGTCCCCTATATTTCCATTTACAGCTGACGGACCTGCGATTTATTTGAAGTTTTTACTTGGAACTTTTTACATAACATTTTGGATCACATTTATCTCGGCTCTATGCTGAGCACTTACATAGGTGTTTCCATCTAAATCACTGAATGACGATTCCAATCAAATGCCAGACACTATAATGAGGCAGGAGGCAGTAGAGCTACTATGGACTTCATCTGGCCTCTGTTCTGCAGTGTCCTTTTTAGAAGAGCACAAAACTGTGGCTGCTCAAGGTTTTAGGTATGCTTAAAAAAACACACTGCTGGATTATAGGCCAGAAAGCGTCCACAGTGCCTCCATCGGCCTCATTATAGGAAATCTTCAGCAGGAGGCGTCTGAATCATGTAATTCAGAAATTTACACTGAAACCCTGGCAAAGCGCTCAGTGCAGAGCTCAGCATAGATGTGAGCTGAGCCTTATTGCGATCTTTGTGTGGCAGAATAAGCAAATCAACAGCAGGTCAAGTGATTAGATTACTTTTTTTCTTCGGGTCGGTGCGATTACGGCGATGCCAGATTTACCGTATATATTTTCTTTATGTTTGGCTGCTGTCACTCACTAAAAGATGCTTTTTTTTGCAAAAAAATGTTTTTGAATGGCCATATTATGAGAGCTATTATTTTCCTATATTTCTGCTGTTTTGAACAACTGACTGTTAGGTGTCGAGTTCCCGCCTCTGCACAGGGTGAATCTCGAACCATCTCGGCTGCGGTCTTCCATTCTTCTCCAGCCGCAGTGGAGCCTGCTCAGCGGAGACGTTGGTCCCAGCATCTCGCTCAGTCTGACTCTGTGCAAAGGGTTACTGCTGCCTTTCCAGCTTCTGCCATTGTAGCCAGTACTGGGCAGCAGCGAGCAGACGTTTTTGAGACTAAGTCCTGCTTTTCCCCTTCTGAGCATGCCCAGGGTAAGAACTCTCGTTGGAGATCAAGGGTCACATGCTTAAATACTGCAGCTAATCCCATTGGTCCTCTAGGAAGGTCCTGATGGTGCTCAACTTCTGTGGCAGCCTCCCTTTGGTCCTTCTGGGAAGGTCCTGTACTTGCTGCAGCTATAAAAGGTTCGCATGACCACATGGCTATGCGCTAGTATCAATTCAGGTCATGTGCTTTGCGCCAGCGTCTGGCTCAAGCTGATACTGTGCGACTGGTTACTGCTGCCCTTCCAGGCTCTGCCTTTGTAGCCAGCACTGATCAGCAGCGAGCAGGTCTTTCTGGGACTAAGTCCTGCTTTTCCCATGCTGAGCATGCCCACGGGACGACCTCCCATTGGAGGTTGGGGGTCACATGCTCAGGTCCTGTTGTGGCTCCTATTGGACCATCTGGAAGGTCCCGTAGCACTGCCGCTATAAAAGGTTCGCACGGCCGCTCGGCCATGCGCTAGTGTATACTTGAAAACGTGTGTGTGCAGATGTGTGAAAGTCACTCATTAATCATCCCCCTTCCTAGTGTTGTTGACTGCTCCGTATGGTGGATGCTTGCTATCTAGCACCCGACAGTGCTATCTGCACCTAACACATGATACAGTGTCTTATTGCTGTGACCGCCAGTAACTGACCCAAGTCTGGGTGGATAGTGGCGTCCGCCAGAGTGGCACTGCACGCACTCTTGTGCATTAAATTATTATTTCTGTTAAACTCTGACACCCCAGTAGTGGTGTCGAGCGCAAGAGGTCTAGAGGAACTCTTTCTCTGTGTCTTGGGATAGAGTTCTGTGACTCCTTGCTTGCGCTCTTTGTGCAATACTGCAGCCCTGTGATGCAACAGGGTTCGCTTCCTTCATACCGGGTGAAGCAAACCCGTGTGCGCATCCACATTATACCGCCATATAGTCCGTCATTACTCAGCAGCAGGTTCCATCTCTGCAGGGTGGACCCTGGGCTGAGAACGCACCTTATACCATCTTCCTAATTATTTGGTGCGCTCCGCTAGCCCCAACACTGACATGGCCCCTAACAGCCGTGGGTGGAATTGTGATCCACCCGCTGCTGTTAAGCTGTTAAATGTCGCTGTCAATCTCTGACAGCGGCATGTCACATGACCGCAAGTTGGCATGACAACTCGTGGGCCAGAAAGAGACCCTTGTGGTTGTCATTGCCAGATTGCTATGAGCGCTGCCCAGCGGTCGGCGCTTATAGCAAGTGAGCATTTCTGCTGCACACTTTGATCATCACCTGTGTGTAGCAGAGGTGATCATACAACTGCAGCTTCTAATCTCCCATGGAGACTATTGAAGCATGCAAAAAGGAAAAAAAATGTTTTTAAAAATATGAAAAAAAAATAAAATTAAAGTTCAAATCACCCCCATTTGCCCCATTCAAAATAAAACTATTTAAAAAAACAAAAAACACATATTTGATATTGCCACCTTCAGAATCGCCTGATTAATCAAGCTATAAAAAGAATTAATCCGATCAGTAAATGGCGTAGCGAAAAAAGAAGTCAAAATGCCCAAAATACGTTTATTGATCACCACAACATTGCATTAAAATGCAATAACAGGTGATCAAAAAGATCTTATCCATACCAAAATGGTATCACTATAAAATTCAGCTTGGCGCACAAAAAATAAGCCCTCACCCAATCCCAGATCACTAAAAATGGAGACATTACGGGTCTCAGAAAATGATGCCATTTTTTTTTTTGTAAACTTTGGATTTTTTTTCACCATCTTAAGAACAAACAACCTATACATGTTTGGTATCAACAAACTCATACTGACCTGGAAAATCATAATGGCAATTCAGTTTTAGCATTTGGTGAACATGGTAAAAAAAAAAAAAAAAAAAACCTGTTGTGGAATTGCACTTTTTTTGCAATTTCACCGCACTTAAATTTTTTTCCCATTTCCGAGTACATGATATGGTAAAACCAATGGTGTTGTTCAAAAGTACAACTCATCCGGCAAAAAACAAGCCCTAACATGGCCATATTGACAGAAAAATATAAAGTTATGGCTCTGTAAAGAAGGGGAGCGAAAAACAGAAACGCAAAAACAGAAAAGTGTTGCGGCGTGAACGGGTTAATGTAAAACACGGTTGTCAAACTGAACTAGTAAAATAAGTGTTAAATAAACTCAGACAGTTAAAAACTCATAGTTAAATATCTACTTTTCTTTCAATTCAACAAAATTCAACTGCCATCCCAAAAATGATGTTTTAAGAAATGCAAAATAGTTACACATGCAAATGTGACATGGCATACGCTTTCGATTCCAGCCAATTTTGCATTCAAAAAGTCAAACTGTGCTCCCTCCCTTCCTAGCCCTTACCTGCGCCCAAACAGAGGATTTCCTCCACATATGTGGTATGGGCGTACTCAGGAGAAATTGCACAACAAATTTTCTCTTGTTACCTTTGTGAAAATAAAACAGTTTGGGTCTAAAGTAAATTTTTTGCGAAAAAAGTTAAATATTCATTGTTTCCTTCCATATTGCTTCAATTCTAGTAAAGCACCTGAAGGGTTAATAGACTTCTTGAGTGTGGTTTTGAACACCATGAAGGGTGCAGTAGTAAGAATGGTGTCACTTTTGGGTATTTTTTGTCATATAGGCCCCTCAAAGTCACTTTAAATGTGATGTGTTCCCTAAAAAAATGGTTTTGTAAATTTTGTTCGAGAAATGAGAAATCGCTGGTCAACTTTTAACCCTTCTAACTTCCTAACAAAACAAATATGTTTCTAAAATTGTGCTGATGTAAAGTAGACATGTGGAAAATTTTATGAACTATTTTGAGTGACATAACTCTGATTTATGGGCACAAAAATTAAAAATTTGAAAATTGCAAAATATTCTACATGTTTGCCAAATTTCCATTTTTTTTTTTATAAATAAGTGCGTCATATCGAAGAAATTTTACCACTATCATGAAGTACAATATGTCATGAAAAAAAAAAAATCTCCGAATCAGTGGGATCCGTTGAAGCGTTGTAGAGTTATAACCACATAAAGTGACAGTGGTCAGAAATGTAAAATTTGGCTTGGTCATTAATGTCAAAATTGGCTCATCGGTTAACTTATGATTAAGAAATCATAGAACAAACGAGGCACTCACCGATCCTGTAGTCAGTAGTTTCTTTATTTAAGCATGTAGAAAAAACATCTTCACGGCTCGGGGGAACAAGGCAGTGAGGGGAGTGTGCAGGAAGAGACGACGGCCGTTTCGCACTTGAAACAGCGCTTCTACGGGCCATCTTAACTTATGATTAAAGCCAGATTCAATGAAAAAATAAACAAGCTGAAGTACTACTACTAAAAAATAAATTCATTTTGCAGGTCAGTGAGGTAGTAAACTACAGCCTCTCTTGCAAAATGTCAGGATCTGTATGTAGTCTGTAAGTGACTGTAGATATTTATCGCTTTCATCACCTGAGCTGACAAATTATGAGGTAAGTATAATCATTATTGTCAACACACTTGCTTTTCCATTTTTTGGGCTATGCCTATGGTCATATCTGGTAAACTAACCCCTAAACTTTAATAATTAAAAAAAACTGTAAGGGTATTAGCTATAATATGTTGGCGCTATAGAAATAAAATTAATATTATTACAATATGAGGTGCAGCAAGATTTTTTTTCACATGACACACACTGGTGAGTTTACAATTCAAGTACCCTAATCAAGGTAATTTTAGCAAGATCATGCAGATCTCTTGTGCATAACACAAAGGAAATTGAATATTTGGATAAAGGGGATTCATAATATAGTAGTCGTTTTTTGTGGAAACTCATTACATACTGAATCTTGCTTTTTGTTGATCTTATTGTAGGAGTTACATATTATGATGGGATCACACATTCCTGTGCAAAATAGGGGTTAACAGTTTCTGATAATGAAGGTTCCTTATCCTCTGTAATGATCTGACAAGGATACAGCACAACACAGAATCACTAACACAACCAAAAATATCCTTACAATGCATAATCTTATCAGCCAGAGGCAGAGGGATCTGCAGCAGGGACACAGGAAACGCACACGCAGATCCTGCTATGTTGCACGTGAATCTCAACTTCAAGACTACATCTGCCCTTTTTCCTTACTGTCTTCCTTTGTGAATCTATAAACTTGAAAATGAAAAAAGATGAAGCTGTCTAACACAATAGAGTCTATAGATTATTAATGACTTCAATTAAAAAGAAAAGTATGAAAATTTGAAAATTGTAAAATCTATATAAAATCTACATTTAAGAAGGTAAATGAATTCAGTTTTGACTGATCATGTAGCGACAATTTAATTACCTTTACCTATTTTCTGTATCTATATGGACAAATGGTTATTCCTAGAGATGATCAAATCTTTTTATACTCAAATTTGTCATGTTTGCAAAAATTTTTCCAAAAATTTGATTTGCCGCATATCACAATATTGGAAAGCCTCCAACTGCCCTGAACAGACATGATTAACATTCTTAGGTCTCCTCTATCAAACCCCTTCTTTCATGCTTTTTAACATAGCCATAGTAATAACAAAGTGACCTCACCATAGAAACACATGGTAACCCAGTAGAAATCATTTAATAATACAAGGCATGAGCTTTAACATTTACAACAGTGAAAAATGATCCTTCCTAGTAATTTGTGAACTGGCAGACTATTCTGTACAGAACATTGCCTCATACTGTAAGTGTCGTTGTTAGAGTTAACATCATCTTACTGTGACTGAGATGATTGATGTGTCGTATACTCCATAGTGTTGTCCGCTTCCTTCCACCTAATACACATACCAGAGATAAAGGAGTTTAATTGTGCCCTGCATTTGGTAGTACCACTGCCTGGACTGGAGCCACTGGTGGTGCTACTGCTAGCGGCTCCCACATTCTTAGCCGTGGTATGAGCTTTTTGCTTTTACACTACCACATCCATTGACAATGACACTTTTTCATTCACCATACACTATACTTAACTTTTGAAAATCTTTTCAACCCCAATTATTCAACCCTTGCCACAAACTATGAAACAAGAAATACTAGGTAGGCAAGTACACGAACAGAAAGGAAAATATGGCAGCATGCCACAGTATGTGTGACTTTTACGGTTATCAAACTGAACTAGTAAAATAAGTGTTAAAAAAAAAAACCTCAGACATGCACAGTTAAATATCAACTTTTCTTTCAATTCAACAAAATTCAACTACCATCCCAAAAATGACATCTTAAGAAATGCAAAATAGTTACACATCCAAAAAGTCAGCACCATGAACAAGGTATAAAACAGATGTAGAAAAAAAATTGTTGGCCACACATACACTTAGTGAGGTAGAAAGTCATAGTTCATATTTAGATTTTGGGGAATTTTCTTTTGTATTTAACCTCTTCACAACCTTGCGATTTTAAGTTCTCCTGATCTCCTATGAACGCCGGCCACAGGTTGGCTTTCACAGGAGCATCATAATGACAGACACAGGGGACATCAGCAGACCTCCAGCTGTCATGATAACCCATCGGCGCACAGAAAACACGCCTCAAGCGTGAGATGCCGCATTCTCCAGCAGGCACGTGTTAAAGGTCAGAGATTGACAGTGGGATCTAATAGTGTAACAACCATGGGCGGAGCTCCGTTTCATCCGTGACTGTTAAAGGCACATGTTGGCTGATGAAAACAGTGCAGGGAAAGATGCATGCGAGCCTGTATCAAAGGCAGAGACACAACATATTTAAATGTGCGTCATATGATGTGAAGGGGTTAATTCAAGCTAGCTATAATACTATATACCTCAAGATTAATAAAGAAAAATATATAAAATCCAATAGTAAGGTCACAACGATGGGACGGATTTAAGGTGTGTACACCAGTTTACTGTTGTAAAACATCTTTAAATGTTGCAAAATTTTGTTCAAAGTTGCAAGTTTTGACATTTTTATACCAGTCCTAGACAGATTAGCCCAAATAGGCAAAGTCTAGACAGGATTGGGAATGGCCAACTGATCTAAATAGTCAAAATTTACCCCACTTTAGTGCTGTTAATTTCACCAGAAATGTAATCCAGTCACTGACTGGTATAACATTCAAAGCAGTGGTGCCTAATTCATTAAAAGGAACTTATCCTCAGGTTTGTCCCATATGGAATAAGACACCACCAATTAGCCATCATATACAGCATTCTAACATGCTGTATATAAGTACCCAGTTCGACCTGCAAGACAAGAAAAACACTTTTTATTGTACTCACCTATGGGGTCGTTGGGTCCAATGAGCATCGCTGGTCTTGGTCCAATGCCTCCCTTCTTCTTGCAATGCCATCCTCCTCTGCTTAGTGTGGATGATGTATCCTACGTCATCCACACAGTGTCCTGGGCATTGCGCTCCTGTGCAGACGTACTTCCCTGCCCTGTCGAGAGCAGAGCAAACTATTGCAGTGTGCATGCGCTAGGAAAGGTCAAAGAGACAAGGGGCATGCTCACTGCAGTACTTTGCTCTGCCCTCATCAGGGCAGAGAAGTACGCCTGTGCAGGAGTGCAATGCCGGGGACAGTGTGTGGAAGACATAGGACATGTCATCCACATGAAGCACAGAAGGTGGACGGCATCGCAAGAAGAAGGAGGGCACCGGACCAAGACCAGCAACATCCATCGGAACCGACTGCCCCATAGGTGAGTATAATAAAAGGTGTTTTTCTTTTGTTGCATCCTGAATTGTGGGCTTATATACAGCATATTAGAATACTGTGTGTCATGGTTGAAAAGAACAGGTCTTATATGGGACAAACCTGATGAAAGGTTCCCTTTAAGTGATGTGTACCTCTTTATGCATTGGGTGCACCTTACTCCAACGGGACTGTTCATTAAGACTGGCATATAAAATGCCAGTCTTTGTGAATCGGGCCCTATGTATATTGATTGTACATAGATTAAAAAATGCAGTAGCTATTAATTTCCTGTAGTAATTGCTCTACTTTCTCCTTAAACTGTAAATTTAAGGTAGAATTAAATAAAAAAAAATTAAGTTCTATCACTGGTGCTGCAGTATGCAAAATTCAGATAATATTACCGTACTTTATTTAGTTGTTCCTTTCTAGCCAAAAATTCATTAAATCTTTCTCAGCTGAGTCATGTGATCTCATGGTGATCCCACGGGAATTAAATGGCTTTATGTTCTCTGAAAGAGGTACCTATCTTAGTCACCAAAATTGCCTGTATAATGAAACTAAATTAACTGCTCCACTGACATTCTTTACAGGGAAGAGAGAGCAGAATCTCCTATCACAGATACCGATGATGATCAGGCAGATGGTATCAGGCAGTTATAATGAAGAAGATGAAAGCTCAGGTTCCATAACTGTACTTAGCTAGCGTAGATGTTTCTGGCTCTAGCTGGTCATTTGATGCTGCACATCATGAGATTTATAGCAGAGCACAAAGGAATAAAATGCAGGATGAAATCTGGAATCTAGATGGAGACTGAATGGAAGAAAATAGAGCACCAAACTGCATGGGAGTAAGAATCTGATATTCAACGGAAGTTCAGTGTGATAGAGGATGCAGCGATAAAAAACAATCACTGGACATTTTCTTTAAAATAATTAGCAATGCATTATCGGAAATGAAAGCACAAAAGAATTTTTGAAAGAAAATTATATGCTTATTCAAGAACATCTTATAGATTACAGCCATCACATCATTTTGGTTTTAAATAAAGTAATATTGAAATCCAGATATATTAGTGCTAGCATGAGAAAATAATCAACTCACCAAGTAAATTTTCTTTTTACATAGCCTCCAAGTATTCAATGCAATGCAATACACTAGTATGGATCTGAAGCCTTGTTGACCCTCATGTTTCCAGAACATGAAATATGTCAGAACTATAGTTCAGGCTGATATACAGACAAAGCAGCGAGAGAGAGGAATAACTGACAAAAATGTTGAGTCTACAGGACAACTCCCCATTGGATACAGTAATAGCAGTAAAAACCAGTTGTAATCCAACATTTGTAACCCATTGATTTGTTACCCAGGGAGCCCTGCAAAGCTTTGTTTTCCTGCTGGAAAATTGAGCACTTGCACTGCAGGTCCCTTGGTCAAGTCTGCAGATCTCTGTGGTTTTGCTGGTTTTAATAGGAATCACTGCTATCCACTTATTTATTTCACAGTCACAGCAGTACAATATCGCAAACAGGGACACCATTCAACATTCCCTGGTGGCTGGTAGTTATTATATTTTCTTGGAGTCCTTATGTGGGGATGTTAGTGTTGTCCAAGTAGAGGCTAGAAGTGCTGACACAGCACTCATTATATGATGTGTAGACCTTGGGATTGGCTTTGTAAGCCCTTATGTAAGGAAATGCATATATTGATGTACTGTAGCTTAAGGATTATTACAGGACTGACTGGGCGGTGTGTTCATGGAAGCCAGTGCACCATTAAGCAAATCTATGACACTTTCTTGAAAATCCAAAACTGAGAAATATTAATACAGGGGTTACATAAAAAGAAGATAAAAGAACTGTTAAGTCAAATATCCATTTGTCTGACTATAGTTTTGGTTATCCAGGAAGGCAATTATCGTATATTCATGTATAAATAGTATTCACAAATGTAACCGTTCCAAATCAACCTTATATTATCTTTTTTTTTTTTTTTTTAGAAAAAGTGGTGTAAAAGACAGCAACATGCCCTCTACAAGATAAGCACAAATGTCATCTGTAAAAACATGTTTGGCTGTGAATGGAGAGAGTAGAACATGTGCTCAGCCACATCGTAAGGCTATGTGCACACGTTGCGGATTAGGCTTAGGAATTTCTGGTGCGGATTCTGGTGCGGATTCTGCTTCTCCTGGCAGAAAACGCACCTGCGGATTTGCTGCGTTTTTTGTGCGGTTCCGCAGCGGTTTTTGTGCGTTTTTGCTGCGGTTTTCTTGCGGATTTGCTGCGTTTTTTTACCCCTGCGGATTTCTATAATGGAATGGGTACAAAAACGCTGCAGATTCACAAAAAGAAATGACATGCTACTTCTTTTAAACCGCAGCGTTTCCGCAGCGGATTTTCCGCAAAGTGTGCACGGCATTTTTTTGTCTCATTGATTTACATTGTACTGTAAATCAATTGCGGATCTGCAGCGTTTCTGCACTGCAAAAAATGCTGCGGATCTGCAGAGAATCCGCAACGTGTGCACATACCCTAATACAACCTGCGCTGGCATACTTCACTCTGTCCTACTAAAGGCAGAGCAATGTACTGTAATGCGCATGCGCAGAGAGAGGTCAGAGAGAATCGATGATGATGGGGAGGTAATGCGCATTACAGTTCTTTGCTCTGCCCTCAGTAGGACAGAGCGATGGACACCTGCAGACGAACGGGATTTAGGGTGCTGTGTGGATGACATAGGACACATCGTGCACATGAAGCTGGAAGAGAAGAAGCACCAAAGGAAGAACAATGGCGCCCATTGGATCAGACCACACAGTATGGGGCTGTAAAAAAAGTTAATATTTGTACTTTGCAGTGAAGATTTGGGACTAATGTACATGTTACTAGAATAGTGTGAAGAGGCCTTAAAAGCTTTTACCATACTTTATATTGAGAAAACTTGGTCACTGGTTCCCTTTAAATTGCCAAAACCATTACAAAAATTACCGTATATACTCGAGTATAAGCCGACCCGAGTATAAGCCGACCGCCCTAATTTTGCCACAAAAAACTGGGAAAACTTAATGACTCGAGTATAAGCCTAGGGTGGAAAATGCAGCAGCTACCGGTGAATTTCAAAAATAAAAATAGATGCTCCATACCGTTCATTATGGCCCCATAGCTGTGCCATATAGTGCTCTGCACCGTTCATTATTGCCCCATAGCTGTGCCATATAGTGCTCTGCACAGTTCATTATTGCCCCATAGCTGTGCCACATAGTGCTCTACACCGTCCATTTTTGCCCCATAGATGCTCCATATAAAGCTGTGCCATTGCTGCTGCTGCTGCTGCTGCAATAATAAAAAAATAAAAAAATGCCATACTCACCTCTCTTGCTTGCAGCTCCCGGCGTCTCGTCCCGGCGTCTCTCCGCACTGACTGATCAGGCAGAGGGCGCCGCGCACACTATATGCGTCATCGCGCCCTCTGACCTGAACAGTCAGTGCAAGAGGACGCGAAAACAGAGCGGCGCCCGGCGTGTGGAACGCGGACAAGTGAATGTAAAATACTCACCTTGTCCCGGCGCTCCTGACGCTGCCCCTGCCTGTCACACTGTCTTCGGGTGCTGCAGCTCTTCCTGTCAGCGGTCACTGGCACCGCTCAGAGGAATGAATATGCGGCTCCACCCCTATGGGAGTGGAGTCCATATTCATTTCTCTAATGAGCGGTCCCACGTGACCGCTGAACAGGGGAAGAGCTGCGGCACCCGAAGACAGTGTGACTGCAGGGACAGCGCCAGGAGCCCCGGAAGCAGGTAAGTATGCCTCAGCACCCTCTCCCCCTCACCCACCGACCCTGCCACCCACCGTGACTCGAGTATAAGCCGAGAGGGGCACTTTCAGCCCAAAAATTATACTCGAGTATATACGGTAGATAGAAAGAATTTGTGAATGTTTGAGATGATCATTCACATTACTCATTCACATTCATCTTTACCTATAGCAATTTATGGCAGTCTGTAGTCAGAAGCATGTTGACTAACTGCAGATATAATATTCATTTGGCAGTCTAAATTCCAAGGGGAAGAACAGGGGAAATAACAACTAATTCCAGAAAAAACAGAGACTCATTTGTAGACAAGAATATAGAACTGGGTACTGATTGGCTAAATGAGATGCCATAGAAGCAGCTTAGGAGGAAAATTGGCTCTCTCATGAGAGTCAATATACCCCTAAACCTTATAGGCAAACTCAAACATCTGCTATCACAGCCACATCATGATGAGCAAAAACATTTGATCATTAATACCAGATCTTAAGAAAGAAGGAGGGGTGCTTCCAGCACATACATCCAGTTACTGGATGGACGTGCTGGAAATACCCCTCCTTCTGTCTCACTTGAATTTACCAGCAGGTACGGCACCCACCTGCTATATTCAATTGCACCAGCTTATGATATATGTCTCAGCGTGTCACGCTCCAACTTTTCCCTCTCCCCCTCTCTCCCACAGACAATACCAGATCTTGCTTTTCACGGCTTGTAACGTGCCCACAGGGAAGTGGGTTACTCGGTACCGGGTCCGGTAAAAAGGGATGTCACGGTGGCTGCGACCTGGTCCGTTGCCCTTGGCATCAACGTTAAAGGGGGTTAAATGTTCAAAGTTTGTCGTGACGCCACCTGTGGAGTTCGGTCAATAGGGGGGACCGATGCTGCATTAGAGGAGTCCCCTGGGGGATGTTGCGACAGCACAGATGTTACACTTCCCACATGTGAAGCGGGGTCCCTAGGAGTCCTATGGTGTGTGGCTAAGATGATATGTGCCAGTGAATAAATAGAGGAGACAAGTTGTAAGTCTTTACCTGGTTTACTGCAGGTTGCTGGCCACCGTCCAGGGTACCAGGCACAGGTGATGGTGGTCCGGCCGGCTCAGAGGCAAGTGAGAGATCTCCTGTACCAGCTGCACCAGTAGAGGTCTGTGAGCCTTTCCAACTAGCGCCTTTCAAGGTGAGGACCCTGCTGCCTGAAGCTTCCTACAGGGTCCTCCAGTTTCCCCCTGTCTTGGGACAGGTACCTGCACGATGGGCAGCTTGAGTTTTTTTACAGGGACTCTATCATGCCCCGGGCTCCTCAGGTGCTGCTGCGTCTCAGGCGTGGTGCGGGCAGGTAACGTGTAGTGTTGTGCCCTCCAGTTCTGCTCTGTGTCCTAGAGTCCCAAAAAAGCCTCAGGCTCCCGGTTCCCGGCTACTGCGCTTCAGCTCTGAGGGTGCCCTGCCACAGTTCTCCTCTGAGCTCTGTTCCTCTCCTGTGCTCCTTCCATTCCAGCTACTCCACATTCAACCCCTCAGGTCTTCCTCCTTCCAGAGGCTGCAGCTCCCTCATGGCTGCCAGGCCTCTCTGTCTGCTCTCAGTTCCAGACTTCCTTCTACTTCAGTGTCTCTCAACAACTAACTAGCTCCTCCTCCAGATCAGGATCTTTATACAGGGAAGCTCCCCTGAGTCCGAGTATTGAGCTTCCCCTCCTGGCCTGGATTCAGAATGTGCTGCATGTGTGTGCCTTACCTGGCGAAGAGAACTCCTTTGCCTCTAAGCATGACATCACCTTCCCCGAAGGAAAAGCAACATCACTGCAGCAACCGGTAACCTGGGGTGCTGCACTTGCACAATACAGCTGTTGGCCTAGCCATGTCCACATACTGTCCCAGAATAAAAGAGAACTGCAGTAACATGTGAAATCTTTACAACGCCATTTGGTTCTAGAATTCAGAATAGTGGCATACCTATATTAATGGTAGACTACACAGCCACTATGGGGCCTGTGAGTCTGAGGGCCCAGTATCAGCGTCGGCACCACCTGCCCAGTGTCAAACTTTCATCTGTATCTGCAGACTTGATGCAGATACAGTTGAAATCAATGACTGAACAGGGAGCTGTCAGCTCCTTCTTCCATCATTCTCGTTGTGCATCTCAGCTCTGATGTCTCAGCGCAACAGGCTCGATGATGTAATTACATCGCACCTGCTGTGCAGAGCTTCAAAACATACGTTGTGGAGACCAAATCAGTGGGAGAAAGAGGAGATATATTGCAGTTTTATTTTTGTTAAAAGTACGCTGTGAGGCCATTATACTGTTTGGAGGGCTATGTGGGAACCATTATACTGTTTGGAAGACTCTGTGGGTGCCATTAAACTGTTTTCAGGGCTCTATGAGGGCCTTTATACTGTTTTCAAGGCTATGTGGTGGCCAGTATACAGTTTGGAGGGCTATATTGGGGCAAATATACTGTTTGCGGAGCCATGTGGACGCCATTATACTGTTTGCAGGGCTATGATTAGGGCCATTATACTGTTTGCAAGGTGATGTTTGGAGCCATTATACTGATTTTAGGGCTATGATATGGGCCATTAAACTGTGTTTAGGCTTTGCATACTCCACTATACTGTTTCCAGGGCTGTGTTGGGGGCCATTATACTATTTGCAGGGCTATATGGGCGCCATTATAATGCTTTCAAGACTATGTTACGGCCGTTATACTGTTTGGAGGGCTAACTAGTTCAATGCCATTGTCAATTTCTGACAGCGGCATTTAGCTCGCACTTCCCGGAAGCGCATCACTAATCCCGCCCATTGGCACCCTTGTCACATGATCGCAGGCCGATGGGTTGGCATGACAACCGGGGGTCTGCAGGAGACCCCTGTGCTTGTCATTGCTGATCTGCTATGGGCGCCGGCCTGTGGCTGGCGTTCATAGCAGATGATGATTTCTGCAGTTTTAAAAAGTTTTGAGGTTTTAAAAAATATAAACATTCAAATCACTCTTTTGCCCCATTCAAAATAAAACAATAGAAAAAAATAAAAAATACACATATTTGGTATCGCTACGTTCATAATTTCCTGATCTATCAAGATATAAAAGTAATTAATCTGATTGGTAAATGGCAAAGGGAGAAAAAAAATCAAAAAGCCAGTATTACAGATTTTTGGCTGCCACAGCATTGCAATAAAAAAGCAACAATAGGTGATCAAAACATTGTATCTATGTGAAAATGGTATCAATAAAAATGTCAGCTTGGCGCACAAAAAATAAGCCCTCACCCGGCCCCAGATCCCGAAAAATGGAGACGATACAAGTGTATGGGTCTCCAAAAAATGGCAAATTTTTATACAAATTTTATTTTTACGAATTTTCTTTCACCACATAAATGAAAAAGAACCTACCGCATATTCTCGACTATAAACCAGAATTTTCAGACCATTTTTAGGCTGAAAGTGCCATTTTTTTTTCATTGTAGCAGCAGCATATTGGGCATAATCTATGGAGCATTTTATGGGGCCATCAACCATTGTGCAGCAGCATATGGGGCATAATCTATGGAACATCTTATGGGGCCATCAACCTTGGTTCAGCATTATATGGGGAATAATCTAGGGAGCATCTTATGTGGCCATCAACCTTTGTGCAGCATTATATGGGGCATAATCTATGGAGCATCTTATGGAGCCATCAACCTTTGTCCAGCAGCATATAAGCAATAATCTATGGAGCATCTTATGGGGCCATCCTTTGTGCAGCATTATATGGGGCATAATATTCTATGGAGCATCTTAAGGGGCCATCGGTAACTTTTTTCCCATCATTATATTGAGCATATTTTAATATAGAGCATCTTATGGGGCCCATCATGAACTTTATAGAGCATTATATGGGGCGTATTTTGTATGGAGCATCTTATGGGGCCCATCATGAACTGTATATGGAGCATTATATGGGGCTTCTGATTCAATATGGATATTCAAAAAAACTTAACCTACTGATGTCTCAATCAATTTTACTTTTATTAGAATTTATTTTAATTTTTGAAATTTACCAGTAGCTGCTGCATTTCCCACCCTAGGCTTATACTCGAGCCAATAAGTTTTCCCAGTTTTTTGTGGCAAAATTATGGGTCTCGGCTTATACTCGGGTCGGCTTATACTCGAATATACACGGTATATATGTTTGGTATGTGCAAACTCATAATTACTTGGAGAATAATAATGGCAGGTCAATTTTAGCATTTAGTGAACATGGTAAAAAAATAATAATAATAAACCATTGTGGAATTGCACTTTTTTTGCAATTTCACTACACTTTTTTACCCTTTTCCAGTACACAATCAGAAATGCCAGATATATCAAGATATAATTAATCTGATTGGTAAACGGTGTAACGAGAAAAAAAATGAAAAAGCCAGTATTACAGATTTTTGGTCGCCGCAGCATTGCAACAAAAAGCAACAATAGGTGATCAAAACATTGTATCTATGTGAAATAGCAATAAAATGGTATCAATAAAAATGTCAGCATTATATGGGGCATAATCTATGGAGCATCTTATGGGGCCATCAACCTTTGTGCAGCAGCATATGGGCATAATCTATGGAGCATCTTATGGGGCCATCAACCTTTGTGCAGCATTATATGGGGCATAATATTCTATGGAGCATCTTAGGGGCCATCAGTAACCTTTTCTCCTAGTACCGTTATCGCTTCCTTGTGCTGTATACCCAGCAATGCAGACAGTCCAGATGTTTATCATCTATGGTTAAGTCTTCTCTCTGACTTCAGTATCATTTGAAAGTTCAATTTCTGACCTTTAGGCTACATTTACTAATCAAAGTCTGTTTCTACATCCATATAAGAATAAAAAGGACTATTTTTCTTATGTTCCAGCTGTTTTGCCTCCATTTTGCATCTGTGTTGCATCCGTTATTTTCATTTAAAAAAACCTGAAGCAGGTAGACAGTTTCACATTTTTTATCCATTGGCCCTTAAAAATGGATCAGTGAAAACGAATGAAACACAGATAGAATACTGAAGAATAGAGATGAGCGGTGTTCGAGTCGAACTGTTTGCCAATTTCAAATTTGAGCTGTTTTTGGGCGGTGTTCTAGTCGTTCAACGAACCCGAACAATTTGCTTAAAATTCGGCTGTTCGAGTTTCTGTTCGATAACTGTTCGTTCACCAAAAGCCTAGCTTGATTTGCACATTAAAACTTTTTATCATTGTAAATAGACTGTTTCAGTGTATAGTGGGCGGGGGGGGGGGGGGAATGGGTGGCATGGGATAGATCTGTGCAGAAATAACGCTGATCTCCTTTTTTTTTTCTTTCCCGCATTTACAGTGGGGCGGTGCAGTCTCTCAGCCTATCAGCAGTGCACACACACACACACAGCAATGTGCATGTGATGCACACAAGCAAGGGCATGTGTCATTGGCTGTGTATGTCACATGTCCTTGCCCTGTAAGAACCAGCCATTTGCCCCGTCGCCACCATTTCCTCACTGCTGCAGCATAGTGTTAGACGGCACCGCTGCTGCTGTGGGCGCTATACAGACTAAGAGTGTTTTTTTGGAGCAAATTGTCAGAGAGATAGGTTTAGGGAGTTGGGAGGAGTCGGGACTAGTTGTAATATCAGCCCTTTTCAGGGTAGGTAACAGCAATTCATAGCACTGTTTGCCAGGCAGGTCTGTGCCAGTGCTGTGCAAGTGTTTGTCACAGCATTTGGTGTAATCTGGCTCAGCCAATACTTTTGGGCTAGTAGCAATGTCTGATAATCATCTGAGTAGCCCGCCTGTGAAGCTAGCTACACCGCCTGTGTATCTCAATTTTTACTGCATCTAACCCAGTTAATAGTTTTGGTCCTACGAGCAGTGTCTGCACGTCAGCAGAGTAGCCCGCCCGTGAAACAAACTATACTGCCTGTGTATCTCAATTTTCACTGCATCTAATCCAGTTAATAGTTTAGGGCCTAGGAGCAGTGTCTGCACGTCAGCAGAGTAGCCCGCCTGTGAAACAAACTATACCGCCTGTGTATCTCAATTTTCACTGCATCTAATCCAGTTAATAGTTTTGGTCCTACGAGCAGTGTCTGCACGTCAGCAGAGTAGTCCACCTGTGAAACAAACTACACCACCTGTGTATCTCTATTTTCACTGCTTCTAATCCAGTTAATAGTTTTGGGCCAAGGAGCAGTGTCTGCACGTCAGCAGAGTAGCCCACCTGCGAAACTAACTATACCGCCTGTGTATCTCAATTTTCACTGCATCTAATCCAGTTATTAGTTTTGGACCTAGGGAGCAGTCTCTGCACGTCAGAAGAGTAGCCCACCTGCGAAACTAAATACACCGCATGTGTATCTCTATTTTCACTGCATCTAATCCAGTTAACAGTTTTGGGCCTAGGAGCAGTGTGTTAGGGCTTTTGGAACGCACCGAGTAAATAGAGATGTTTATTATAAATGGTGCGTTTGCAACCCGGGGTCCACAGTGCAGGAGGAACCTGCTGCTAGCGAATGGTGGCACTGTTTGGCGCTATAGACTAGCTCTTTTACCTCACAGAGTAGTCGTGAAAGGAATGCACTGCGCCCTGTTAGCCTCACAGGAGCACCAGCTTACTGCCAAGCTGATAGCAGTCAGTGGTTATGCAACACGCAATCTCCTCACCGGAGAAGCCGGTATTCTAGGGGCTGATTTCAGCCAGGTCCCTGAACACACTCATACAATCTCCTCACCGGAGGTGCCAGTATTCTACGGGCTTATTTCAGCCTGGTCCCTGAATAGATTTTCACATAACCACACTGGCGCAAAGCACATAACTTAGATTTGATACTAGCGCATGGCCGTGTGGCCATGCGGACCTTATATAGCTGCAACACGTACAGGACCTTCCTAGAAGGACCAATGAGAGACTGCCACAGAGCCTGAGGAACTTCAGGACCTTCCTGGAGAACCAATGGGTCTTGCTGCAGTATCTAAGCATGTGACCCTCAATCTCCAATGAAAGATCTTACCCTGGGCATGCTCAGAAGGGAAAAAGCAGGACTTAGTCCCAAAAGCGTCTGCTCGCCGCTGCCCAACACTGGCTTCAATGGCAGAAGCTGGAAAAGCAGCAGTAACCCTTTGCACAGTGTCAGACTGAGCGAGATGCTGGGACTGACGTCTCCGCTGAGCAGGCTCCACTGCAGCAGGAGAATGGGAGGCCGCAGCGGAG
This sequence comes from Ranitomeya imitator, assembly GCF_032444005.1. NCBI lineage: Eukaryota > Metazoa > Chordata > Amphibia > Anura > Dendrobatidae > Ranitomeya > Ranitomeya imitator. The sequence goes on from NC_091285.1 coordinate 439,220,755, forward strand.
ATGGCCCAAGATTCCCCCTGTGCAGAGGCGGGAACTCGACCCCTAACATTACCCCCCCTCCTAGGGCCCCCTCCTTGGACCTCGCTACGCTCGAAGGCAGCAATGAGCTGCGGAGCCTGAATGTGCTCAGCAGGCTCCCAGGACCTGTCCTCAGGACCATAACCCTTCCAGTCCTCCAAATAAAATTTTTTGCCGCGTACCACCTTGCACCCCAAAATAGCGTTCACCTCGTAATTGTCCGTAGACGAACTTGATGTCCCAGCAGATGACTCGGAAAACCGGGACATGTATACAGGTTTCAAGAGGGACACATGAAAGGTGTCGGTGATACCCAGGCGTGGCGGAAGGGCTAAATGATAGACCACAGGGTTAACCTGTTCGAGGACCTTGAAAGGACCTAAGCAGCGAGGTGCAAACTTAGTGGACTCAACTCGCAGCCTGACATTACAGGCGGAGAGCCACACCAAGTCGCCAGGAGCAAAGGTCGGAGCGGGGCGCCGATGTGCATCGGCGGAGGACCTCATTCTCTCCTTGGAGGCCCGAATGGCATCCTGAGTGCGGTCCCAAATATCCCGTGCTTCCACAACCCAGTCTGCCACCCTGGAGTCGGCGGAAGACACGGGCATAGGCACAGGTACCCGCGGATGCTGACCATAGTTAAGGAGGAATGGGGTTTGTCCAGTGGAGTCAGCTACGGCGTTGTTCAGCGTAAACTCTGCCCACGATAGCAAGGATGCCCAGTAATCCTGCCTGGCTGAGACAAAATGTCGCAGATATGTGACCAAGGTCTGGTTGGCCCTCTCTATCAACCCATTCATCTCGGGATGATATGCGGAATAGATATTTAACTCAATAATGAGAAGACGACAAAGCTCTCTCCAGAACCGAGACGCAAACTGAGGACCCCAGTCACTGACAATTTTGTCCGGCATACAGTGTAGGCGGAAGATGTGTTTTATGAACAACACTGCCAAGGCCCGTGCAGAAGGTAACCGTGGAAGCGGCACCAAATGCACCATTTTAGAAAAATGATCGGTGATAACCCAAATGATGGCACAGCCACGAGACTTGGGCAAACCCACCACAAAGTCCATCCCGACCATCTCCCAGTGCCTGTCTGCCACCGGCAAGGGATAGAGTAACCCAGCTGGCCGTTGTTGAGGAGACTTAGTTTTGGCACAGGAGACACACGCCTGAATATAATCTCGGACATCACGGACCATATGTGGCCACCAGTACGTCCTCGCCAGCAGCTCAGATGTCCTCTTTGTCCCAAAGTGTCCACCCACCCTGTATGAATGAGCCCAAGAGAACCTCCGGTCGCAAATTAATGGGTACAAAAGTCTTGCCTGGAGGCACAGACTCTAGCAAAACCGGAGCTATGGTTCTCAGGCTCTCAGAAGGGACAATAAGCCGAGGCTCCCCTTCCTCCTCCTCAGATGACACAACAGAGCGAGAGAGGGCGTCAGCACGAATGTCCTTCTCCCCAGCGAGATAATGGAGGGTGAAGTGGAACTGGGAGAAGAACAAGGACCATCTGGCATGACGAGAATTTAGCCGCTGGGCTGTTTGCAAATATAACAAATTTTTGTGGTCCGTGAAGACTTGAAAGGGAAAACAAGCCCCCCCCAAGAGATGTCTCCACTCCGAGAAAGCCAACTTCATCGCTAGCAACTCCCTGTCCCCGATGGAATAATTCCTCTCCGCTGGTGTGAAGGTCTTGGAGAAGAAGAAGCAAGGATGCTTCCGACCTTGAGCATCCTTTTGGAAGATGACTGCTCCTGCACCAACGGATGAGGCATCCACCTCCATTATAAACGGCTTATCAACATCGGGACGATGTAGGATGGGAGCGCTAGCAAGATGAGACTTAATAGAAGAGAAGGCCCTGGAGATCTCTTCAGACCACAATTTGGGATTTGCTCCCTTCTTGGTGAGGGCTACCAAGGGAGCTACCAAAGTTGAGAAGTGGGGAATGAACTGGCGGTAATAATTAATGAACCCCATAAAGCGCTGCACTGCTTTAAGAGAATGGGGTTCTTGCCAGTCCATTACAGCCTGTAGTTTGGCAGGATCCATAGCCAATCCCTGGGCGGAGATGATATAGCCCAGGAAAGGTAAAGACTCCTGCTCAAACATACACTTCTCCAACTTTGCATAGAGAGAATTTGCCCGTAACAGGTCGAAGACTCTGCCAACATCTCTCCGGTGGGAGTCAATATCTGGAGAGAAGATGAGAATATCATCCAGATAGACTACGACCGAGGTGGAGAGCATATCCCAGAAGATGTCATTGACAAAGTCTTGGAAAACAGCTGGGGCATTACAGAGCCCGAAGGGCATCAAAAGATACTCATAGTGCCCATCCCTGGTATTAAACGCCGTCTTCCATTTGTCCCCATCACGGATGCGAATCAGGTTATAAGCACCCCGCAGATCTAATTTGGTAAATACCCATGCTCCCTGTAGCCTATCAAAGAGCTCAGAAATCAGGGGCAACGGGTACTTATTCTTAATGGTGATGGTGTTAAGACCCCTGTAATCTATGCAAGGACGTAATTCTCCGTTCTTCTTCTGCACAAAGAAGAATCCCGCCCCTGCAGGTGACACTGACTTCCTAATGAACCCTCTTGCCAAATTTTCCTGGATGTATTGGGACATAGCCTCTGTCTCCGGGAGAGAGAGGGGATAGACCCTTCCCCGAGGAGATTCTGCTCCAGGCAAGAGATCAATAGGACAGTCATAGGGGCGGTGAGGCGGAAGGGTCTTCAAAGCTTTTTGGAGAAGACGTCTGCATAGGACCAATAGCATTTGGGAAGGGAAGAAAGATCTGCGGGTATCTCGATGGTGGAAACCTGAACGCACTCTCTCACACATCAGCCCTTACATGAATCACTCCAACCCAATATACTCCCAGAGGTCCACTCAATATGTGGGGAGTGAAAACGGAGCCAGGGTATTCCCAGCAGAATCTCGTCCATTCCCTCGGGATGGACAAGAAGGGAAATAATCTCCTTGTGGGAAGGGGACATGGATAATGTGAAAGGGACAGTCTGGTGTGTGATCTGAGATGGAAGTGTCGGCCCATTCACTACTCTAACAGTCACCGGTTTGGCGAGCATCAGCAGAGGTATTGCATGGTGCAGAGCAAAAGCCGAGGACATGAAATTCCCCTCTGCTCCTGAATCCACACAAAGCTTGATTGTTAGAGAGTAAGAGCCTAATATGATTGTCCCTTTCAAGGACAGCTTGGAGGAAAATGCCGCTGTGTTTAGTGAACCTCCTCCATTGGTTACTAGACGCGATCGTTTACCTGACCGCCGTGGACATTTATTGGCATAATGTCCTTCTTGTTGGCAATTTCTGCAAACCACGGGTACTCAAGCGGTCTGAGACTTAGGTCCTACTCGAGAAACCTCCATGGCCTCATGGGAGTCGGACGCCTGAACGGAAGATTCTAGAGGTCTGGCAAAGGTGGGAGCCAGCCAAAACCTCTGCCTACACTGGGCCCACTCCAACCTTCGCTCGTTAAAACGGAGGGTAGATATAGAAATAAGCTCCTCCAGTGTGGCGGGAATCTCCCTGGTGGCCAAGGCGTCCTTCACATGGTCTGCCAGTCCTCTCCAGAACACCGGAATAAGGACTTTATCCGGCCATTCCAGCTCAGAGACCAAAGTCCGGAATTGGACGGCGAACTGGCTGACCATGGACGAACCCTGTGTTTTTGCCAACAATTGGAGCGCGATATCGTGGGTGACACGAGGTCCCAAAAAGACCTGTTTCAGAGCATCCAGGAAGAGAGGAGCACTCTGCACCACACGATCATTGCGCTCCCATAGCGGCGTTACCCACGCCAACGCCCTGCCCAACAAAAGGAATAAAATAAATCCCACTTTCGCCCGTTCCGTAGGAAAACGTGTAGCCAGAAGTTCAAGATGTATGGAGCACTGACTCACGAATCCCCGACATAACTTACTGTCACCAGCAAACTTGTCTGTAAGAGGGAGATGGGATAAAGTCGGAGCAGGGGTGGCAGAGGACAAACTGGCTGCAGCTACACTTGCAGTCTGAACAGCGACTGCGGTAACATCCACAGCTGAGGTTGTGTGCTCGAGAGCTGCCAACCTACCCTCCAGCTGCTGGATGTACCGCTGTAAACGCTGATCGTCCGCCATTTACTAGCCAGACCCAGTGTTAGGCCTAGCGGAAGGCACCGAGTAATGAGTAGGTAGCTACAAGGTGCGTTCGCAGCCCGGGGTCCACCGTGCAGAGATATCTGCTGCTAAGTAATGGCGGACGGACTCTGAGCTCACACGTGAGTTAGGCTTCACCCCATGTGAACTGGTAGCGAACTCTGTTGCCTCAAAGAGTCGCGCTGTACACAATAACTAATACCCTAACTAGGCTAATTACCCCCACTGACGCTAGCTGCCTGCCTGAGTGTACAGTCCCAATGCTAACAGCTTTACACCACATAAGAACTGAGTGGTATAGTATCCACTGGCATAAGCCAAAACACATTTGAGACTAGCGCATGGCCGTACGGCCATGCGAGCCTTATATAGCTGCAGCAAGAAAAAGACCTTCCAAGAAGGACCAATGAGAGACTGCCATACCTGAGCATGTGACCCTAAATCTCCACTGAGAGATCTTGCCCTGGGCATGCTCAGTGTGTGCAAAGCAGGACTTAGATCTAGCACTTAAAGGACCTTCCAAGAAGGACCAATGACCTTAGCTGCAGTATCTGATCATGTGACCCTCAATCTCCACTGAGAGATCTTACTCTGGGCATGCTCAGAACGTGAAAAGCAGGACTTAGTCCCAGAAGCGTCTGCTCGCCGCTGCCCAGTACTGACTTCAATGGCAGAAGCAGGAAATGCAGCAGTAACTCTTAGCACAGAGTCAGACTGAGCGAGACGCTGGGATCGCCGTCTCCGCTGAGCAGGCTCCACTGCGGCAGGAGAAGAATGGGAGACCGCAGCGGAGATGGCCCGAGATTCCCCCTGTGCAGAGGCAGGAACTCGACCCCTAACACCCTGGCGCTAGTATTCTGTTAGGGCTAGCGGAACGCACCGATTAAATAGAAATGTTTATTATAAATGGTGCGTTCGCAGCCGGGGGCCCACCATGCAGGAGGAACCTGCTGCTAGCGAATGGCAGCACTATTTGGCGGTATAGAGTAGCTCTGTTACCTCACAGAGTAGCCGTGAAAGAAAAGCCCTGCGCCCTGTTAGCCTCACAGGAGCACAAGCTTACTGCCAAGCTGATAGCAGTCAGTAGTTATGCAACACGCAATCTGCTCACCGGGGAAGCCGAAAAAAAGGGCTCTAAAAGTGAACCTGGAAATTATAGGCCAGTAAGTCTAACCTCTATTGTTGGTAAAATATTTGAAGGGTTTCTGAGGGATGTTATTCTGGATTATCTCAATGAGAATAACTGTTTAACTCCATATCAGCATGGGTTTATGAGAAATCGCTCCTGTCAAACCAATCTAATCAGTTTTTATGAAGAGGTAAGCTATAGGCTGGACCACGGTGAGTCATTGGACATGGTATATCTCGATTTTTCCAAAGCGTTTGATACCGTGCCGCACAAGAGGTTGGTACACAAAATGAGAATGCTTGGTCTGGGGGAAAATGTGTGTAAATGGGTTAGTAACTGGCTTAGTGATAGAAAGCAGAGGGTGGTTATAAATGGTATAGCCTCTAACTGGGTCGCTGTGACCAGTGGGGTACCGCAGGGGTCAGTATTGGGACCTGTTCTCTTCAACATATTCATTAATGATCTGGTAGAAGGTTTACACAGTAAAATATCGATATTTGCAGATGATACAAAACTATGTAAAGCAGTTAATACAAGAGAAGATAGTATTCTGCTACAGATGGATCTGGATAAGTTGGAAACTTGGGCTGAAAGGTGGCAGATGAGGTTTAACAATGATAAATGTAAGGTTATACACATGGGAAGAGGGAATCAATATCACCATTACACACTGAACGGGAAACCACTGGGTAAATCTGACAGGGAGAAGGACTTGGGGATCCTAGTTAATGATAAACTTACCTGGAGCAGCCAGTGCCAGGCAGCAGCTGCCAAGGCAAACAGGATCATGGGGTGCATTAAAAGAGGTCTGGATACACATGATGAGAGCATTATACTGCCTCTGTACAAATCCCTAGTTAGACCGCACATGGAGTACTGTGTCCAGTTTTGGGCACCGGTGCTCAGGAAGGATATAATGGAACTAGAGAGAGTACAAAGGAGGGCAACAAAATTAATAAAGGGGATGGGAGAACTACAATACCCAGATAGATTAGCGAAATTAGGATTATTTAGTCTAGAAAAAAGACGACTGAGGGGCGATCTAATAACCATGTATAAGTATATAAGGGGACAATACAAATATCTCGCTGAGGATCTGTTTATACCAAGGAAGGTGACGGGCACAAGGGGGCATTCTTTGCGTCTGGAGGAGAGAAGGTTTTTCCACCAACATAGAAGAGGATTCTTTACTGTTAGGGCAGTGAGAATCTGGAATTGCTTGCCTGAGGAGGTGGTGATGGCGAACTCAGTCGAGGGGTTCAAGAGAGGCCTGGATGTCTTCCTGGAGCAGAACAATATTGTATCATACAATTATTAGGTTCTGTAGAAGGACGTAGATCTGGGTATTTATTATGATGGAATATAGGCTGAACTGGATGGACAAATGTCTTTTTTCGGCCTTACTAACTATGTTACTATGTTACTATGTTACTATGATATTCTAGGGGCTTATTTCAGCCGGGTACCTGAACACACTCATACAATCTCCTCACCAGAGGTGCCGTTATTCTCGGGACTTATTTCAGCCGGGTCCCTGAATACATTTTCACATAACCAAACTGGCGCAAAGCACATAACTTAGATTTGATACTAGCGCATGACCGTGCGGCCATGCGGACCTTATATAGCTGCAGCACGTACAGGACCTTCCTAGAAGGACCAATGAGAGACTGCCACAGAGCCTGAGAAACTTCAGGACCTTCCTGGAGAACCAATGGGTCTTGCTGCAGTATCTAAGCATGTGACCCTCAATCTCCAATGAGAGATCTTACCCTGGGTATGCTCAGAAGGGGAAAAGCAGGACTTAGTCCCAAAAGCATCTGCTTGTCGCTGCCCAACACTGGCTTCAATGGCAGAAGCTGGAAAAGCAGCAGTAACCCTTTGCACAGAGGGAGACTGAGCGAGACGCTGGGACCGACATCTCCGCTGTGCAGGCTCCACTGTGGCAGGAGAAGAATGGGAGACCGCAACGGAGATGGCCCGAGATTCCCCGTGTGCAGAGGCGGGAACTCGACCCCTAACATTGTGTCTGCACGTCAGCAGAGTAGCCCGCCTGTGAAACAAACTATACCGCCTGTGTGTCTCAATTTTCACTGCATCTAATCCAGTTATTAGTTTTGGGCCTAGGAGCAGTGTCTACACATCAGCAGAGTAGCTCACCTGTGAAACTTAATACACCGCCTGTGTATCTCTATTTTCACTGCATCTAATCCAGTTAATAGTTTTGGGCCTAGGAGCAGTGTCTACACATCAGCAGAGTAGCCTACCTGTGAAACTTACTACACCGCCTGTGAATCTCTATTTTCACTGCATCTAATCCAGTTAATAGTTTTGGGCCTAGTACCACAGTTTGGCCACTCAGTTCTGCTTGGTTTTCATCCATCGGTTGTTGTGCCAACAACTACAGATACAGAGTTGCCAATTAGTTAAGCACTAAAATGAGTGGCAAAAGGCCTGCTGCTGGTGGAAAGGGGAATAGGCGTGTTGGAAAGGGAAAAAAAGGTAGTGTCCGTGGGGTAGGTGGTAAAGCAACAGTAACATCTGCAGAAGAAAGACCATCTTTTAGCCAAAGTAAGATGTCTACTTCTTTTCGTTGACAATCTGATATGATCCCTTTCTTACGACCATCGCTACAAGCATTGCCAAAAATTCCAGATGAGGCACAAAAACAGCGGGTGTATGAATGGATATCAAGTGCTCGTTCAAGTGGGCTCTCCTCCATGTCATCTTCAACATCACAAGTACTCCAATCCTCAGAGTTGTCACCCGAATCGCACTTGCTTGCTCACAGCTCCCAAGTCTCCAGCTGCCCATCTGAGCATGGGGTAACACACATGGTTGAGTCTGTAGAGCTGTTTACGCATACTATAGCCTGGGAATCAGAGGTCTGCACAAGAGCTTCTGTGAATCCAGTTGAGGAAATGATCTGCACTGATGCCCAGAATCTTTGTGAGTCAGATCCAGGCCCAGATGAAGAAGGTTCTGAGCATAATGTAGACCCTCATTACCAAACTGTAACTCCTGTTGGTGGAGACAATGAGGAAGATGATGATGAGACTGAGATACCTGATTGGAACAAAAACTTGACACTTGACTTTTCGGTCGGGGCAGGAAGAGGTTGGCTCTGAGGACGATGGGTGTGAGAACACACAGGATGATGATGACGAGGTTGTAGACCCCACTTACTGTCAACCCCCAGTCCGCCAGTCCATGAGGTCAGCAGAGGAGGTGGAGGAGGATGCTAGTGACGAGTCTGCCTTCCTGGACAGAGACGGAGTACTGGAAGCACGTCAACAACAGGTCGCACAGGGGCGTGGCCTGAGAGTCCATGTGAGCGGACGTGCGGCTGTGAGCTCCCGCCGCTGTACATACCAAAATCCTGCAGAGCCGCTGCTGTTTGGTCCCTGTGGGGGCTTATCGGTGCGGGGAGACTTGCAAAGCCCGGTGGCGCTGAGCGGTAGCGCTTAAACCGGCGAAAATGACAAGGAGACGGCAGAAGGACGCGGGAGCCGGGGATGCAGGCGCAATCCAAGATGGCGCCGACACGAGGGAGAAGGCAGACAAGGAGAACGCCGCATGCAGAAAGCGCATGGAGGTGGCGGCAAAGCTCCAGCAGTTTGCGAGAGCGGAGGCCGCAGAGGAGGGAGCCGGAGCTGATACCGAAGAGGAGGAGGAGGAGGAGAGCCCAGCAGGAGAACATGAGGTACAACAGGGGAGAAAGGAGAGTAAAATGGTGGTGGCAGAAGGGGGACCCGAGGAAATGGCGCCAGAAGCTGAGCCTACCCTAAGAGACGTTTTTGCGCTAGTTTCTTCATGTAAACAGTCTCTGACCTTACAGATACAGGAGGTTAAGGGAGACACAGCCCAGATAAATGCAGCCATGCAGAAGATTGACAAACATGTGGGGGAGGTAGAGGAGAGAGTGAGCACTGCAGAAGACCATATAGTACAGCTGCAAAAAGCAGAGAAAAAGTTCACTCAAGCAATAGCTGAATTGGCGGCAAAAAATGAGGACCTTGAGAACAGGTCCAGAAGAAACAATATTCGCATAGTGGGCATCCCTGAAAAAGCTGAAGGGAGGAATCCAACGGAATATATTGAAAAATGGCTTTTAGAGACATTTGGAGATACGGCGCTAACAAAAGTGTTCGCGGTAGAAAGAGCGCATAAGGTCCCACCGAAACCACCTGTCCCTGGAGCGAATCCCCGTACCATGCTCGCCAAAATTCTAAACTATAGAGACAGAGACATTATCCTGAGGAAGGCCAGAGACATGACGGATCTGACAGTTGAAGGCCAAAAGATTGCTATCTACCCGGACTATTCTACTCTGGTGCAGAGACAACGGATGATGTTCACGGGTATCAAGAGACGGCTGAGGGAGTTGGGAGTGCAGTATTCCATGATGTTTCCAGCAAGACTGAGGGTGGTGGCGTTTGATAAAATTTATTTTTTTCAGAAGCTGGAGGAAGCTACCCAGTGGATTGACATTAATGCTAAAAAGCTTAAAGGAAAAGGAGACTGAAACTGTGGGAAGAGTCTGATTTTGGTTACTTATTTGTCAGGGGGCATAGAGTCATGTGATTGACAAACCAAGGGGTACAGGTGGCGAAGAAGGGAGCTGGATTATATTCAGTTAAAGTTAATGGGATGGTGTAATCGTTGTTGGGAAGGAGGGAGGAAGGGTAAGCGGCATACTTTAAGTGTATGTAGGTTTCTTGCGTGTGTAAATAATTCTATGTTTAAAATCTGTTGAGATATGTTATTTATCAAAATGTCTGAAATCCTGTTATGTACAGTGGTGGGAGGTGGGTTGGGAAGGTAATGCCAAACGGAGTGTTCGCTATGGGCGATGATGCCCCACTCTTGGAGAGAGGTGGAATGGTTAGATGTGAGGGGGGATGGGTGGGAGGGGGAGTTGGGAGGGGGGGGGAGGGTAGTTAGACAGCTTGTGCTCAAAAATGATGATACTTTTAGTAAAGATGAGTCAAGTGATGGGGACCCGTTTTAAAATTTTGAGCTGGAATGTGAGAGGCCTAGGGGAGAAATCCAGACGTGCAGCGTGTTTGCAATATGCAAGAGACCAACGGGCCTCAATGATATGCTTGCTGGAGACATATTTGGTAAGGGAGAAGGTGGATGTTCTGAATAGACGGTGGATTCAGAAGGGTTATCATTCTACCTTCTCCACGTATGCAAGAGGAGTCTCAATCTTGGTTCCAGCGGGAGTTCAGTATGAGGAGGCGAAGGTATATGTGGATGTGGAGGGACAGTATGTACTAATTCGGTGTATATTGTATGGAGTGATGCTGTGTGTTGCCGCGATGTATATTCCGCCTCCCTACTCTAGCAGGAAAATCAGAGAAGTAATGGAGCGTATGGAAAGATGGGGACCGACACCGTTAATAATTATCGGAGATCTAAACAACATCTGTGATGACTACTGGGACAAAAATAAAAATACTCAGAATAGGTCGGAGGGACACATAACAACATTTGGCACCTATATACAGGAGATAGGTATGATTGATCTTTGGAGGGTTAGAGATGTTGGAGAGAGAGGGTACTTATGTTATTCACCAGCACATACCACACTCTCTAGGATTGATATGGCTTTGGGTAACAGGATTTTTGACACACTGGTTGGGGAGGTGAGATACCTGCCAAGGGCCTTGTCGGACCATAGTCCAATTGAAGTAGAGGTTAGATTGGAGGGGGCACGGTCGACAAGTGGGAGAGAATGGAAGATTCATCCCAATTGGTTACAGAGTATTGAGTTGGAAAGTATAGGACGGGAGGTGGCGGAATTCTTTCTCTTAAATGATGGAAGCACTGATGCTCTTACAATCTGGGATGCAATGAAGGCGTATCTGAGGGGACTACTGTTTAGGGACATTAGTAGGTGTAAGCGGAGGACGAGAGAGGCAGAAAAAGCGGCAGTTGAGGAGTTGAAGGAAGCAGAAGATGGGATGGCCACACTGGGAACCCCTGAGGCAGAGAAAAGGATGAAAAGCGCACAAAATCATTTGGAAAAGATTCTGTTAGGCAAAGCTGAGAGGAAGCGGGATTTCCAAAGGGTATTGTTTTATCAGGAGGGAGAAACAGTGGGACATATGCTGTCGGTAGTGGCTGCTGCTCAGAGAGGTTCTTCATATATACACTCTTTGGAATCTGCAAGTGGAGGTAGAATTACGGAAATGCCTGAAATCTTGAGGGCCTTCGCGGACTTCTATGCAGATTTGTATTCCTCTCGGATTGGTGATTCGGTCGAGGACACTCTGACTTTCTTGGAAGGTCTGGATCTGCCGAAACTGAATGAGGCAGATAGGGAGAGCCTTGAGGCCCCTATCACTGAGGAGGAGTTGAGTCGGGCATTGATGTCCATGGCTAATGGGAAGGCGCCTGGGGTCGATGGGCTACCCGCTGAGATCTATAAAGGGTTGGCAGAAGTGTTGATTCCTAGATTAAAAATGGTACTGGAGGAAGCTAGGTCCTGTGGGTGTTTGCCAGCCTCTATGAGAGAGGCCATAATAGTGGTTATTCCAAAGAAGGATAAGGACTTGGGGAAACCGGAGTCGTACCGCCCAATTTCTTTACTAACAATTGATGTCAAGCTTTTGGCCAAGGTGTTGGCTCTCCGACTCTCTAGTGTTATTGCGAGTCTGGTGCATTCGGACCAATCTGGCTTTATGCCTGACAGATCCACGGCAATCAATTTGCGCAGGTTGTATGTAAATTTGCAGGTAGAGTCTGATAACGGTGGTCGTAGAGTGATTGTATCGCTGGATGCACATAAGGCGTTTGACAGTGTCGAATGGGGATACCTCTGGCAGGTGCTGGAATGTATGGGGTTCGGTCCGCAGTTTGTGGCCTGGATACAGCTGTTGTATTCATCACCGTCGGCTAGAATTAGAGTGAACGGGGAGCTGTCTCGACCTATAGGGCTGGCTAGGGGTACTAGGCAGGGATGCCCGCTCTCACCCCTCCTGTTCGCGCTGGCTGTAGAACCTCTTGCCGCTAAGATTCGGCAGTCTGATAGGGTCCCTGGGTTTAGGTATGGGAAAATAGAGGAAAAAATAGCGCTATACACGGATGATGTTTTGCTGTTCCTGGCGGATCCAGACGATTCACTAAGAGGGGCCATTGAAATTGTTGAGAGATTTGGTGCTGTGTCAGGATTGACAATTAATTGGGATAAGTCGGTTCTTTTTAGGGTGGATGACGTAGGTGAGAATGTAAGTGAGGATGTTGGTGATGAAAGGCTACAGGTGGTTTCCAAATTTAAATACCTTGGAATATATGTCTCGGTGCCAATTGCGGAGTACCTACAAAGAAATTTGGCTCCTGTTATGGGGATACTCAAGGCGAAGGTAGATGCCTGGAATAAATTACATCTATCGGTCGTCGGTAGAGTAAACCTTATTAAAATGGTCCTGATGCCTAAAATCCTATATGTTTTACATAACGCACCAATTTCGATCCCTAGGGGGAAGTTCAGGCAGATTAATGCCTTCTTTAGAAGTTTGATATGGGGTAGACAATATCCACGTATTAGCCTGGAGACGCTTCAGCGACCCAAGGAGGATGGTGGTTTGGCTTTGCCCAACCCGGAAATATACTTCCTTGCGGCCCAGAGCCAGCATTTGAAGGGCTGGGCGCGAGGGGCGTCATCCATTGCAGTACAACATCTAATGGAAGAGGTGACGGACCGACGACCGATGGTCAGGTGTTTGGAGGATGGCTCTTTGGGCGCTTTGGGGAAAGTATACCCAACCCTGTTCCTGATTCGAAAATTATGGAATAGACTAAGGCAGATTCGTGGGGTTACAGGGTTGACTAAATTCACACCGATATGGTCTAATAACAATTTAAAGGAATTTGAGGCTTTGGGAGGACTGATGGAATGGCAGAATAAGGGAATTTGTTTTGTTCACCAGATAACTCAGCAGCAAGCATTGAAGTCCTTTTCTCAATTGCAGGAAGAATTTGGGCTGTGATCCACAGGGATATATCAGTATGCGCAGATGAGGCATGCCTTTAGAGCTCAGAAGAAGAAGGTGGATTTCAGAATTCAGGATGATATTGTGTTGGAGTATGTGTGTGGTGACGGGACTACAAGGGGAGTTATTTCCACTCTGTATAAGGACCTAATGCACACGTTTTTACTAGATTTCCCTATAAAGGCGAGAGCTAAGTGGGAGAGGGACGTAGGACCGATGGAAAATGAAACCTGGGAATCGGTGATGGAGTGGATTCCGCAACTATCCTTGAGTGAACCATATAGACTCTCGCAGTTATATATTCTGCATAGAGTATATAAATCTCCGGAAGTGCTATACAGAGCGGGATTGCGTGCCAATTCTGAGTGTCCGAGGTGTGCGAGTGAGAATGCTGGAATATATCACATGATGTGGACGTGTCCTAGGCTGGCTGCTTTTTGGGTGGTGGTTTTGAGCCGGGTTGAAGTAGCATATAAGTGTAGAGTTCTTAGAAACCCGATGGTATGCGTGCTGGGATATGTGGAAGAAATTGGAGTTGATAATACTTGGAAGGTTGCAATTGCTAGGCTACTCTACATGGCAAGGAAAGTGATAGCACGAAATTGGATTAATGTGGAACCACCTACGAGAAGGGAATTTCTCCAATATGTTCAAAATGGTTTAAAATTGGAAAAGGGGGTGTACAAAAAAAGGGGGAAAATAGATATGTATAATAAGATGTGGTCTCCTTGGCTTGAATTGGAATGAGGAGTATAGACGTCGAGTTTCTTAAGATCTGGATTAGGATAAACTACACAAGGCAGATAATGCCTCAGTGGGGTATAGATTGGGAATGAGCTGTCTTAGGGGGGTGGGGGATAGTTGGGGTAATGTTGGGGTGTATTGAAATAAGAAAACGTGCATGTGATATAATGCAATGTAAATGACATCCGGATGTTCTTTATTTTGTTAATAAAAATTTATTTAAATAAACAACAGGTCGCACGGGCTCTAAGCCGTGCATAGCCTGGGCGTTTTTTGATATTGCAAAGGATGACCCAACTCATGTTGTCTGTAAGATTTGTCAACAAAATCTCAGTAGAGGCCAAAAAAATCACTAGCTTGAGCACTTCCTACATGAACCATCACATGGATATGAGTTGCAGTGGGAAGCTCACTGTGCTACAATGCGGCCTAGTAGTCAACCACCGTCTGCCCCATCAAGTGCATCCGCATCCTCTTCATCCTCTGTGACTGTGGGGACAGCAGTCGCACATGGTTTTGGATGCAGACCTTACACCTCTTTACCCGCAACAGCCAGTGTGATTGGCAGGTTGTCAGGACATTTGCAAGTGGAAACAACTGCTGGTGCTGAGTGCTCTCCGACATCGACACTAAATTATGATCAAGGCAACATAACATCTCCACCTGCACCTTCCTCACAGATCAGCAGTTTGCCGGGGACACCCTACTCAACTCCGTCTAAGCACGGCAGCCAGCCCTCAGTCCCTCAGATGTGGACAAGTAAAAGACCATTTCCTCCTAGCCATGTCAAAGCTAAGAGGTTGAATTTCTCCATCTGCAAGCTGTTGGCTACAGAAATGCTGCCTTTCCGCCTGGTGGACACAGAGGATTTTTGAGACCTTATGTCCGTCGCAGTGCCCCAGTATCAGATGCCCAGTCGCCACTACTTCTCAAAGAAAGCTGTGCCTGCGCTACACCAGCATGTCACACACAACATCACCGCTTCCTTGAGAAACTCTGTGTGTGACAGGGTGCATTTTACCACAGACACTTGGACGAGTAGACATGGACAGGGGCGTTACATGTCGGTGACTGGGCACTGGGTAACTACAGCGACATCAGGAGAAGCAGCTGCTGTCCAAGTCATGTTGCTCGTCGATCCTCTGTATCTAGAAGTTCCTCCACTGCTTCTGCCTCCTCAACCTCCTCTTGGTCCTCCACCTGCACCCAAAGCCTGTCTGGTAATGCCACCCGCGTTGTAACTGCGCAGAAGGAATACTGCACAACTCCTCACTATGCTGTCACCAGGGCTCAATGGCATCAGGCAATGTTTACATTGAAATGTCTGGGAAATGTGAGTCACACAGCTGAGGAGTTGTGGTCAGCTCTGGAGACCGAGTTCCATCAATGGTTGTCTCCACTCAACCTGCAGCCAGGGAAGGCTTTGTGCGACAATGCTGCAAACCTGGGTGCGGCCCTTCACCGGGGCAATGTCACACACGTGCCTTGTATGGCTCACGTATTGAACCTGGTTGTCCAGCAATTTTTATCCCACTATCCTGGACTAGATGGGCTTCTGCAGAGGGCACAGTCGCTGTGTGCTCACTTCCGTCGTTCGCATCCCGCAGCTCAATGACTTACATCTCTACAGAAGTCGCTGGGCCTGCCAGTTCACCGGCTGAAATGTGATGTGCCCACACGGTGGAATTCAACTCTGCACATGTTGCAGCGACTGTGGCAGCACCGATGAGCCCTGGTGCAATACATTATGACGTATAGCCTGGGCCGATATCAAGAGGTGGGGCAAATCACGCTGCAGGAGTGGTCTCAGATCAGGGACCTATGCACCCTTCTGCACAGTTTTGAAATAGCAACGAAGATGTTTAGCGCTGATGATGCCATTATCAGCATGACCATTCCGGTGATTTACATGCTGGAGCACACCTTACACAGTGTTCGGAGTCAGGTGGTGGAACAAGAGGAGGAGGAGTCGTATGCGGAAGGGATCATATCTCCAAGGTCAAGAAGGTTGGCTACACCAAGGCGGCTGGCATTGGAGGCTGGGGGAGAGGGATTACCGAGGGCGCATGGTAGCAGCCAAACTGTTGAGGAAGGTGCAGGAGGCGAGGAAGAAGTGGAGGATGAACTGGCGTTGGGCATGGAAGACTCATCAGATGAGGGAGACCTTGATCAAATTTCTTTTGTGCGAGGTTGGAGGGATAGGGCAGAGGAAGGAAGCATGATTCTCACCTCGCCGTCACCAAGACAACAAGGACTTGGTCCTCCTGGATGCACAAGACACATAAGTGCTTTCTTGCTGCATTACCTGTAACATGACCCTCGGATTGTCAGAATCTGACGTAATGCCGACTACTGGGTTGCCACACTCTTAGATCCCCGAAACAAAAGCAAAATTGGCGAAATAATTCCTGCCATAGAAAAGCATTCACGCATGCAGGAGTATCAGCAAAGACTGTTACAGAATCTAACATCTGCTTTTCCACAAAACACCAGTGGTGCACGTAGTGAATCTCTGAGTTCTAACTTGCCAACCGTGGGACTATCGAGTCATCACTCAAACCGTAACAGTAACATCGTATCTGGTGGCAACAGCAATTTTTTCCAGTTGTTTCAAGATTTTTTTAGACTATCCTTTGCAAGGCCACAGGAGACAAGAAGTCTGACGCACTGCCAACGCCTAATGAGGATGGTACAAGAGTATCTCCAAGTTAACGTCGATGCCATGACTGTGGAACTGAACCCTTGCTCATTTTGGGCTTCCAATCTTGAAAAATGGCCTGAGCTCGCCAATTCACGCCTTGGAGATCTTGTCGTGCCCCGTAGCCAGCGTTCTCTCTGAATGTGTGTTCAGCGCTGCTGGTGGTGTGCTGACAGATAAGCGCACGCGGCTGTCCAGTGACAATGTAGACAGACTAACGTTCATCAAGATGAACAAATCCTGGATCCGCAAGGACTTTTCTACCCCTGTGTCATCTTGGGGGACTAAAAGCTTGATGATTTTTGAAAATCACCTCACCAACCATTTTAAAAAAACTCTGGCAAAATTGATGCCACTTAAGTGGTGTCTGTGGCCGAATTTTTGGAAAAAATGGAGACTCTTTTATTTAGTCCCCTTGCTGAGTTTTACATGATGTTGCCATCGTCAATTCCAGGTGGGTGGGGTCATCTGCAGAGTTGTTTACTCATACCATGGCCTGGGATTCAAAGGTCTGCTCCAAAGCTTCAGCGTCTGCTAGTCAGCAGAGTAGCCCAGCCACCCACCGCCTGTTTACCTAAGTACTATTTTTAACGGCATCTAGCCCAGGAAATCCTTTTGGGCCTAGTAGAATTTGGTGCTACTCAGCAGCGTACTTTACCCATGAAGCAAGCTACACTGCCTGTTTGCCTAACTACTGTTTTGTAATGGCATCTAGCCCAGAAAATCCTTTAGGGCCTAGTAGAATTTAGTGCTACTCAGCAGCGTACTTTTCCCATGAAGCAAGCTACACCGCCTGTTTACCTAACTACTATTTTGTAACGGCATCTAACCCAGGAAATCCTTTTGGGCCTAGTAGAATTTAGTGCTACTCAGCAGAGTACCCCACCCATGAAGTAAGCTACACCGCCTGTTGATCTAATAGTAATTACTAATTTTTACCTGCATCTAGCCCAGGAAATCCTTTTGGGCCTGGTAGAATTTAGTGATACTCAGCAGCGTACCCCACCCATGAAGCAAGCTACACTGCCTGTTTACCTAAGTACTGTTTTTTAACGGCATCTGGCCCAGGAAATCCTTTTGGGCCTAGTAGAATTTGGTGCTACTCAGCAGCGTACCCCACCCATGAAGCAAGCTTCACCGCCTGTTTACCCAAGTACTATTTTTTAACGGCATCTAGCCCAGGAAATCCTTTTGGGCCTAGTAGAATTTAGTGATACTCAGCAGCGTACCCCACCCATGAAGCAAGCTACACCGCCTGTTTACCTAAGTACTGTTTTTTAACGGCATCTGGCCCAGGAAATCCTTTTGGGCCTAGTAGAATTTGGTGCTACTCAGCAGCGTACCCCACCCATGAAGCAAGCTTCACCGCCTGTTTACCTAAGAAATATTTTTAACGGCATTTGGCCAAGAAATCCTTTCGGGCCTAGTAGCAATTTCTGCTACTCAGCAGAGTACCCCACCCATGAAGCAAGCTACACCACCTTCTTTCTTTCTCAATCTAACCCCTCGGCTCAGGGGTGTCCACTCTCTCTCCAGTTCTCTCCTTCTCACAGGTGGACTACCACGTGTTTTCACACTGTGGCGAATCTTTTGTGCCCAGGCATAAGAAGTCGTCGAGGTAATGGATAATATGTGCCGCCTTACAAACGTCCATGACAACACCTTCAAGGAAGCAACTAAACACCTCCAAATAGTGAGCAGGATATGGAGCACCCCATGGGCAAACAGCGATCTATGTAGTATGCTCCTTCACAGAAGCAGCCCAATGGGAGGACACTATTCGGAGGCACAGGTAGTAACCGGAACGCCCCCTCAATGTCTGTTTTGGCCATTAGGGTGCCCCTTACCAACTTCTTGACACTCCTGATTGCCTCGTCAAAGGAGGTACAATACATAGTACTGTACTTGGTTCCGCGTCGATTTTGTCGTTTACTGACCTGCCCCTTGGATATCACAAATGGTGGATTAGTCTGAATGTATTGGGTTCATTTTTGGGCACACCTCCCAATGGGGGTACCACTACGTCTTCTAAGGAAAGTGTTCTCAATGGACCCGCCGCCATTCTACCTAAAGACATTTCTTTTTTTATTTGTCAAGACGTCTGGGTGTTGGTAGAGTGAGTTTAGATTTTTACTCCAGCCTTTCTTGATTTTAGAAGGGCATGACATGCCTATATCTGTGTCTCCCCCTCCTTTTGCTCCTCCACCTCTTTTCTTTTCGCATGACTATATGTAGTTGTGACTTTTCCATGTGTTTGTTGTGTCTTCTGAGCAGTTTGTCAGCTTTTCGACACCTTTTAAGGTGTTTTCTATGTGTTTTCCATGTGTTTGTATGTGTTTGTGTTTGCCTGCCATTGGTTTAAATGGGGTTCGACGTGTTCGTCGAACGTTCGATGAACATTTTGTCGAACACATCCCTGTTCGACAAACCAAACCGAACCCGAACACTAGGGAGGTGGCTCAACACTACTGAAGAACAAAGAATGTCTCCTCTTTTCTTCATTGTTGAATAAATTCCTATAGATTTTAATGGCCAAGAATTGGCAAAACAGCAAAACAGATAAGGACATGCTCTGAGTCTCATGGATTGAATACACAGACCCGTTTTTAAAACTGATGTCTGCATGGAACACTGGAAAAAAATGGACAGCTCAAGGACGTATATAACAATTGTGTAAATGCAGCCTAAGTGTGATATCAAAAGTTAAGCCCTACGGTAATATCTATTCTACCCATGGAAAGAGTTTAAAGTAATGACTTGTAAGAAAAGGGTTAAATATCATGTATCATAACACTCTTCACAAGACATAAACATGAAACCACACATACTCTTTTACATTGCTTGAAGGAAGTCTGCCCTTTCTCAAATTTGATTTAACTAATTGGTTCAATCTTGATGTAATATAATTATAAATAAGCTGCATAGCTGGCAGAGATACTCCATTATATCTCTTCTTTAAAACCACTTCACTCATTAATTCTCCATCCAGTGCTTTAGAGTTTAAAGACATAAATGTAGTGTACATATCTCCTATTACAGATCCTCAGTGCATCTATTCTGTAACATGCACCAGATAGATATAATGATAGTTGTGTGATATATAAAAAATATTAGATAGCCAAAAGTGCAGATCAACTTTAAAGGAAAAATACTGTATATAGTTATAGATGCTAAGCAAATAGGTTACATAAGAAATGTCTAAATGTACAGTATTGTTAATGTTTTAGGCAAATATGGAAAGAATGCTGTTACCGTACACTACCGTTGAAAAGTTTAGGGTCACTTAGAAGTTTACTTATTTTTGAAAGCAAAGCACAGTTTTTTCCAATGAAGCTAACATTAAATGATTCAGAAATACACTCTATAAATTGTTAATGTGGTAAATGACTATTCTTGCTGCAAACGTCTGGTTTGTAATGCAGTATCTTCATAGGTGTATAGAGGCCCATTTCCAACAACTATCACTCCAGTGTTCTTATGGTACTTTGTGTTTGCTAACTGTGTAAGAAGGCTAATGGATGGTTAGAATACCCTTGAAAACCATTGTGCAAGTATGTTAGCATAGCTGAAAACAGTTTGGCTGATTAGAGAACCTATAAACCTGACCTTCCTTTGAGCTAGTTGAGAATCTGGAGCATTACATTTGTTGGTTCCATTAAACTCTCAAAATGGACAGAAAAAAGAACTTTCATGTGAAACTCGACAGTCTATTCTTGTATTCTTGTTGAAATGAAGGCTATTCCATGTGAGAAATTGCCAAGAAACTGAAGATTTCCTACAATGGTGTGTACTACTCCCTTCAGAGGAGAGCACAAACAGGCTCTAGCCAGAGTAGAAAGAGAAGTGGGAGGCCCCACTGCACAACTGAGCAACAAGACAAGTACATTAGTACATTCTGCCGTTTGAGAAATCGATGCCTCCCAGGTCCTCAACTGGCAGCTTTATTAAATAATACACGCAAAACACCAGTGTCAACGCCTACAGTGAAGAGGCGACTCGGGGATGCTGGCCTTCAGGGCAGAGTGGCAAAGAAAAAGCCATATCTGAGACTGGCTAATAATTGGAAAAGATTAATATGGGCAAAAGAACACAGACATTGGACAGAAGAAGATTGGAAAAATGTGTTTTGAACAGACAAATCCAAGTTTGAGGTGCTTGGATCACACAGAAGAACCTTTGTGAGACGCAGAACAACTGAAAATATGCTGGAAGAGTGCCTGACGCCACCTGTCAAGCATGGTGGAGGTAATGTGATGGTCTGGGGTTGCTTTGGTGCTGGTAAAGTGGGAGATTTGTACAAGGTAAAAGGGATTTTGAATAAGGAAGGCTATCACTCCATTTTGCAATGCCATACCATACCCTGTGGACAGCACTTGATTGGAGCCAATTTCATCCTACAACAGGACAATGACCCAAAGCACACCTCCAAAATTATGCAAGAAATATTTAGGGAAGAAGCAGGCAGCTGGTATTCTATCTGTAATGGAGTGGCCAGCGCAGTCACCAGATCTCAATCTCATTGAGCTGTTGTGGGAGCAGCTTGACCGTATGGTACGCAAAAAGTGCCCATAAAGCCAAACCAACTTGTGGGAGGGGTTTCTGGATGCATGGGGTGAAATTTCTCCAGATTACCTCAGCAAATTAACTGCTAGAATGGCAAAGGTCTGCAATGCTGTCATTGCTGCAAAGGGAGCATTCTTTTACGAAAGCAAAGTTTGAAGGAGAAAATTATTATTTCAAATAAAAATCTTTTTTTCGAACCTTGTCAATGTCTGGACTAGATTTTCAATTAATTTGGCAACTCATTAGATTAATAAAAGCATGAGTTTTCATGGAAAACACAAGATTTTCTGAGTGACCATAAACTTTTGAATGGTAGTGTATATACTCGAGTATAAGCCGACCCGAGTATAACCCAAGGCAACTAATTTTGCCACGGAAAACTGGGTAAGCTTATTGACTCAAGTGTAAGCCGGGTATGTATTGTCCCCTCATCCCTGTCCTGCTATGCGTGGCTCTCCCAGTCGCTGTCCTGGTATGTGGCTCCCCCGTCCTGTCCTGGTATGTGGCTCCCCTGTCCTGATATGTGGCTTCCTCATTTTGTCCTGGTATGTGTGGCTCTCCCATCTTGTCCTGGTATGTGGCTCCCTGTTGTGAAATCTGTGGCAGAGCTCCCTCCTGTGGTCACAAGTGGTACTTCGGCTGATTCTCTCTGTGAGCTTCCATTGGTGGAGGAGAGTGGTACTGCGGCTTCTGAGTTTCCTTCCTCAGGTGATGTGGTGAAGTCGTTAGGTGCTGCTCTATTTAACTCCACCTAGTGCTTTGATCCTGGCCTCCAGTCAATGTTCTAGTATTGGACCTGTTTCCTCCTGGATCGTTCCTGTGGCCTGCTGCTCTGCATAGCTAAGTTCTGCTTTGCTATTTTGTTTGCTGTTTTTTCTGTCCAGCTTGCTTATTTTGTTTTTTCTTGCTTGCTGGAAGCTCTGGGACGCAGAGGGTGTACCTCCGTGCCGTTAGTTCGGTACGGAGGGTCTTTTTGCCCCCTTTGCGTGGTTGTTTGTAGGGTTTTGTGTTGACCGCAAAGTTACCTTTCCTATCCTCGCTCTGTTCAGAAAGTCGGGCCTCACTTTGCTAGGTCTATTTCATCTCTACGTTTGTCTTTTCATCTTAACTCACAGTCATTATATGTGGGGGCTGCCTTTTCCTTTGGGGTATTTCTCTGAGGCAAGGTAGGCTTGTTTTCTGTCTTCGGGCTGGCTAGTTTCTCAGGCTGTGCCGAGTTGCATAGGGAGCGTTAGGCGCAATCCACGGCTGCCTCTAGTGTGGTTGGAGAGGATTAGGGATTGCGGTCAGCAGAGTTCCCACGTCTCAGAGCTCGTTCTATGTTTTTGGGTTATTGTCAGGTCACTGTAAGTGCTCTGACTTCTATGTCCATTGTGGTACTGAATTACCAGATCATAACAGTACTGGAGGCCTAAAGTACTAATGATTCCCAATAGAGGGGAAAAAAGAAGTTCTGAGACCATTTTTTTTTCTTTGCACTGTGTTTTGCCTTTTTTTTCCCCTAGACATTTGGGTGGTTCAGGACACAGGTGTGGACATGGACATTCAGGGTCTGTGCTCTTCAATGGATAATCTCGTTATAAATGTACAAAAGATTCAAGATTTGGTGGTTCAGAATCCTATGTTAGAACCAAGAATTCCTATTCCTGATTTGTTTTATGGTGATAGAGCCAAGTTTGTGAATTTCAAAAATAATTGCAAACTGTTTCTGGCCTTGAAACCTCGCTCCTCTGGTGACCCAGTTCAACAATTGAAAATTATTATTTCTTTTTTGCGTGGCGACCCTCAAGACTGGGCATTTTCCCTTGCGCCAGGAGATCCTGCATTAAGTAATATTGATGCGTTTTTCCTGGCGCTCGGATTGCTGTACGATGAACCTAATTCAGTGGATCAGGCAGAGAAAAATTTGCTGGCTCTGTGTCAGGGTCAGGATGAGATAGAGGTATATTGTCAGAAATTTAGAAAGTGGTCCGTACTCACTCAATGGAATGAAGGTGCGCTCGCAGCTATTTTCAGAAAGGGTCTCTCTGAAGCCCTTAAGGATGTCATGGTGGGATTTCCTATGCCTGCTGGTCTGAATGAGTCTATGTCTTTGGCCATTCAGATCGGTCGACGCTTGCGTGAGCGTAAATCTGTGCACCATTTGGCGGTATTATCTGAGCATAAACCTGAGCCTATGCAGTGCGATAGGACTTTGACCAGAGTTGAACGGCAAGAACACAGACGTCTGAATGGGCTGTGTTTCTACTGTGGTGATTCCACTCATGCTATCTCTGATTGTCCTAAGCGCACTAAGCGGTTCGCTAGGTCTGTCACCATTGGTACGGTACAGTCAAAATTTCTTTTGTCCGTTACCTTGATCTGCTCTTTGTCATCTTATTCTGTCATGGCATTTGTGGATTCAGGCGCTGCCCTGAATTTGATGGACTTGGAGTATGCTAGGCGTTGTGGGTTTTTCTTGGAGCCCTTGCAGTGTCCTATTCCATTGAGAGGAATTGATGCTACGCCTTTGGCCAAGAATAAGCCTCAGTACTGGACCCAGCTGACCATGTGCATGGCTCCTGCACATCAGGAGGTTATTCGCTTTCTGGTGTTGCATAATTTGCGTGATGTGGTCGTGTTGGGGTTGCCATGGCTACAAGTCCATAATCCAGTATTAGATTGGAAATCCATCTCTGTGTCCAGCTGGGGTTGTCAGGGGGTACATGGTGATGTCCCTTTTCTGTCTATTTTGTCATCCACCTCTTCTGAGGTTCCAGAGTTCTTGTCTGATTACCGGGATGTATTTGATGAGCCTAAGTCCGATACCCTACCTCCGCATAGGGATTGTGATTGTGCTATCGATTTGATTCCTGGTAGTAAATTCCCAAAGGGTCAACTGTTTAATTTATCTGTGCCTGAGCACGCCGCTATGCGGAGTTACGTGAAGGAGTCCTTGGAGAAGGGGCATATTCGCCCGTCATCGTCGCCATTGGGAGCTGGGTTCTTTTTTGTGGCAAAGAAGGATGGTTCGCTGAGACCTTGTATAGATTACTGCCTTCTTAATAAGATCACGGTTAAACTTCAGTACCCCTTGCCATTGTTATCTGATTTGTTTGCTCGGATTAAGGGGGCTAGTTGGTTCACCAAGATAGATCTTCGTGGTGCGTATAATCTTGTGCGTATTAAGCGAGGCGATGAATGGAAAACTGCATTTAATACGCCCGAGGGCCATTTTGAGTATCTAGTAATGCCATTCGGACTTGCCAATGCTCCATCAGTGTTTCAGTCCTTTATGCATGACGTCTTCCGAGAGTACCTGGATAAATTCCTGATTGTGTACTTGGATGACATTTTGATCTTCTCGGATGATTGGGAGTCTCATGTGAAGCAGGTCAGAACGGTGTTTCAGGTCCTGCGTTCTAATTCTTTGTATGTGAAGGGATCAAAGTGTCTCTTTGGGGTTCAGAAGGTTTCATTTTTGAGGTTCATCTTTTCCCCTTCTACTATCGAGATGGACCCTGTTAAGGTCCAAGCCATCCATGATTGGACTCAGCCGACATCTCTGAAAAGTCTGCAAAAGTTCCTGGGCTTTGCTAATTTTTATCGTCGCTTCATCTGCAATTTTTCTAGTATTGCTAAACCATTGACCGATTTGACCAAGAAGGGTGCTGATGTGGTCAATTGGTCTTCTGATGCTGTGGAAGCTTTTCAAGAGTTGAAGCGTCGTTTTTCTTCTGCCCCTGTGTTGTGTCAACCAGATGTTTCGCTTCCATTCCAGGTCGAGGTTGATGCTTCTGAGATTGGAGCAGGGGCTGTTTTGTCGCAGAGAAGTTCTGATGGCTCGGTGGTGAAACCATGCGCCTTCTTTTCCAGGAAGTTTTCGCCTGCTGAGCGAAATTATGATGTTGGCAATCGAGAGTTGCTGGCCATGAAGTGGGCATTCGAGGAGTGGCGTCATTGGCTTGAAGGAGCTAAGCATCGCGTGGTGGTCTTGACTGATCATAAGAACTTGACTTATCTCGAGTCTGCCAAGCGGTTGAATCCTAGACAGGCTCGTTGATCGCTGGTTTTTGCCCGTTTTGACTTTGTGATTTCGTACCTTCCGGGCTCTAAAAATGTGAAGGTGCATGCTCTGTCTAGGAGTTTTGTGCCTGACTCTCCGGGTTTATCTGAGCCGGCGGGTATTCTCAAAGAGGGAGTAATTGTGTCTGCCATCTCCCCTGATTTGCGGCGGGTGCTGCAAAAATTTCAGGCTAATAAACCTGATCGTTGCCCAGCGGAGAAACTGTTTGTAACTGATAGGTGGATGAATAAAGTTATCTCTGAGGTTCATTGTTCGGTGTTGGCTGGTCATCCTGGAATCTTTGGTACCAGAGAGTTAGTGGCTAGATCCTTTTGGTGGCCATCTCTGTCGCGGGATGTGCGTTCTTTTGTGCAGTCCTGTGGGATTTGTGCTCGGGCTAAGCCCTGCTGTTCTCGTGCCAGTGGGTTGCTTTTGCCCTTGCCGGTCCCGAAGAGGCCTTGGACACATATCTCTATGGATTTTATTTCAGATCTTCCCGTCTCTCAAAAGATGTCAGTCATTTGGGTGGTTTGTGATCGCTTCTCTAAGATGGTCCATTTGGTACCCTTGTCTAAATTACCTTCCTCCTCTGATTTGGTGCCATTGTTCTTCCAGCATGTGGTTCGTTTACATGGCATTCCAGAGAATATCGTTTCTGACAGAGGTTCCCAGTTTGTTTCGAGGTTTTGGCGAGCCTTTTGTGCTAGGATGGGCATTGATTTGTCTTTTTCCTCGGCTTTCCATCCTCAGACTAATGGCCAGACCGAACGAACCAATCAGACCTTGGAAACATATCTGAGATGCTTTGTTTCTGCTGATCAGGATGACTGGGTGTCCTTTTTGCCTTTGGCTGAGTTCGCCCTTAATAATCGGGCCAGCTCGGCTACCTTGGTTTCGCCGTTTTTCTGCAACTCTGGGTTCCATCCTTGTTTCTCTTCAGGGCAGGTTGAGTCTTCGGACTGTCCTGGTGTGGATACTGTGGTGGACAGTTTGCAGCAGATTTGGACTCATGTAGTGGACAATTTGACCTTGTCGCAGGAGAAGGCTCAACGTTTCGTTAATCGCAGACGCTGTGTGGGTCCCTGACTTCGTGTTGGGGATCTGGTTTGGTTATCTTCTCGTCATATTCCTATGAAGGTTTCCTCTCCTAAGTTTAAACCTCGTTTCATTGGTCCGTATAAGATTTCTGAGGTTCTTAATCCTGTGTCTTTTCGTCTGACCCTTCCAGATTCTTTTTCCATTCATAACGTATTCCATAGGTCATTGTTGCGGAGATACGTGGCACCTATGGTTCCATCTGTTGATCCTCCTGCCCCGGTTTTGGTGGAGGGGGAGTTGGAGTATATTGTGGAGAAGATTTTGGATTCTCGTGTTTCAAGACGGAAACTCCAGTATCTGGTTAAGTGGAAGGGTTATGCTCAGGAAGATAATTCCTGGGTCTTTGCCTCTGATGTCCATGCTCCCGATCTTGTTCGTGCCTTTCATATGGCTCATCCTGGTCGTCCTGGGGGCTCTGGTGAGGGTTTGGTGACCCCTCCTCAAGGAGGGGGGGAACTGTTGTGAATTCTGTGGCAGAGATCCCTCCTGTGGTCACAAGTGGTACTTCGGCTGATTCTCTCTGTGAGCTTCCGTTGGTGGAGGAGAGTGGTACTGCGGCTTCTGAGTTTCCTTCCTCAGGTGATGTGGTGAAGTCGTTAGGTGCTGCTCTATTTAACTCCACCTAGTGCTTTGATCCTGGCCTCCAGTCAATGTTCTAGTATTGGACCTGTTTCCTCCTGGATCGTTCCTGTGGCCTGCTGCTCTGCATAGCTAAGTTCTGCTTTGCTATTTTGTTTGCTGTTTTTTTCTGTCCAGCTTGCTTATTTTGTTTTTTCTTGCTTGCTGGAAGCTCTGGGACGCAGAGGGTGTACCTCCGTGCCGTTAGTTCGGTACGGAGGGTCTTTTTGCCCCCTTTGCGTGGTTGTTTGTAGGGTTTTGTGTTGACCGCAAAGTTACCTTTCCTATCCTCGCTCTGTTCAGAAAGTCGGGCCTCACTTTGCTAGGTCTATTTCATCTCTACGTTTGTCTTTTCATCTTAACTCACAGTCATTATATGTGGGGGCTGCCTTTTCCTTTGGGGTATTTCTCTGAGGCAAGGTAGGCTTGTTTTCTGTCTTCGGGCTGGCTAGTTTCTCAGGCTGTGCCGAGTTGCATAGGGAGCGTTAGGCGCAATCCACGGCTGCCTCTAGTGTGGTTGGAGAGGATTAGGGATTGCGGTCAGCAGAGTTCCCACGTCTCAGAGCTCGTTCTATGTTTTTGGGTTATTGTCAGGTCACTGTAAGTGCTCTGACTTCTATGTCCATTGTGGTACTGAATTACCAGATCATAACAGCTCCCCTGTTTTGTCCTGGTATGTGTGGCTCCCCCGTCCTGTCCTGCTATGTGTGGCTCCTGCCCGTCCTGTCCTGGTATGTTGTATGCATGGCTCCCCCCGGTCCTGCATGGCTCACCCTTGTCCCATCGTTGTATGCATGGCTCATTTTCCCCACCCATCCTACTCACCCTCCTCGCACCCTCGCTGCATCTCCGTTTTCCCAGCATGGCAGCTCTCCTGTGCTGAGCCGTCACGTGGTATCGCTCATTAAGTCTCGGCTTATACACGAGTATATACGGTAAGTAAGAATGCTTTAAAAAATAGAAATGTTATATGTTATATTGAACCTGTCATCAGGATCAAATCTCCTAAGAAGTTTATATGGGCATGTAGGTCTTAGAAAGCTGAATAAAATAAAAATAAAACATTTTCATTAATATGCAAATGAGCCTTTAAGATCTACGGACCAGACATGGATTGTGATGACACCAATGGTGTCACTGGTGCTGCCTAGGGGGTGCTATCAGGGGGCAAAGGAATGAACAAAGGGAGTGCAGGAACAAGGCATGCTGTGTGCAAGGACCTGACACTAAGCAGTGAGCACAAGACCTGGTGCTGAGCAGTCACGTGACCAGGGGGCGGAGTCACCACATGTGAGTGCAGGGAAAGTAACTGAGTGCACGAAGTGCAAGGCACAGACAGCAAAACATGGTCAAGAAAAGCTGAGGGCCAAAAGCCAGAACAGAGCGTAGTACCTAGGGATAAGACAAAGTGTAAATGGAGACAAGCCAAGGGGTCAGATAACGGGAAAGGACAGAGCAGTACAAAGCAGGATACAGAGGCAAGTCAGGGGACAAACCGAGTCATACACAGCAAACACACAAGCACAGAGGAACAACGTTTACAGACGAGTAACCTGGGTCAGCAACCACAAACCGAGAATACAGAAGTATCACCGACACCAAATCCAGGAACTGCCAACATTAAATAGCCGCCCCAGAACCAAAGAGAGGCAAACTAAAATTAACCCTGACCTGACCAGGATGGAGGCAGAACCATCCTGTCCATAGTCATGACACAGATCTATCTCCTGAGCATATTTTAAATGAAAGGGATCGTTAGCTGTGTGAGACATGTAATGATTGACAGTCTGCTTTCTTGACATATATGTCTGACACTGGCAATGCCCCCTTTCATTTAAAATAAGCTCTAGAGGAAGATTCTTGATAAGATCAGTGCCTGGCCCGTAGATCTTAACAGGTCATTTACATGTTAAGAAAAAATTAGGATTTCTCTGGAATAAGACATCAGATCACAGATATCAAGTTAGTCACCCATTTATGTGAAATGACCATGTGCTGCCAGAATTTTTATCAGACAGCACATGGACCCATAGAGTTTCAAAGATCCATTCACACATCCATGAAAATCATGGATTCAAGAATGAGATTCGTAATACTCAGAGCATGTACCATTCTTATCTGGTTTTGAGATTCAAAATAGGACTTACTCAACAGGTTTGTATGCTGTCCAAGAAAAAATCAGGAAGCACACTGACATTTCACAAATGTATCAATGTAAAGTTATGTATGTATAGCACCATCCCTTAGTATATAGTGTACTCATTTATTATGTATATCACAGTCCAATAATACACTTTCGTATTATGCATTGTGCCATCCCTTAGTATATAGTGTAAATTCTTGTCAAGTATAGCACATTCCCTTATTGAATAGTTTCCACTCTTGTTGTGTACAATGCTATCCCTTGTTATATAGCATCCTCTCTTGTTAGTTACAGTGTCATCATTTAATATGTAGCATCCTTTCCAGTTAAAGGGAACCTGTCACCTGAATTTGGCGGGACTGGTTTTGGGTCATATGGGCGGAGTTTTTGGGTGTTTGATTCACCCTTTCCTTACCCGCTGGCTGCATCCTGGCTGCAATATTGGATTGAAGTTCATTCTCTGTCCTCCATAGTACACGCCTGCACAAGGCAAGATTGCTTTGCGCAGGCGTGTACTATGGAGGACAGAGAATGAACTTCAATCCAATATTGCAGCCAGCATGCAGCCAACGGGTAAGGAAAGGGTGAATCAAACACCCAAAAACTCCGCCCATATGACCCAAAACCAGTCCCGCCAAATTCAGGTGACAGAGTCCTTTTAAGTATGGCATGGTTATGTATGGCATGTCTTGTAATATAGTATATATAGACTGTATATATGTTTTCACGAATATTTGAGCCCGTGGATCCATTATATGACCATTTTGCAAGCCGGCGAGAAAATCTCACCATACGGAAGTCATATGGATATCGCATGGATGCTTACATGTGAGAAAATCGCATCCTCGCACTGCACACGGCTGACATACGGATCACTGTTCAGGACACATTTCTGTGATTCTCATCCGTGTAAAACGGAACGATTTTTTTATACGTTGTATGTGACTCCGGCCTAAAGAAGATCCCCCAACATTAAACATAATGGTATTTTACTTTTTTTACTTACTGATCAGAAGGGGTCTGATTGTCAGGGCCTTGCAAAAGAACAGGGGCAGCAGCATTTTTCCCCTCCACAGCAGCACTGCCATCTATCTGAAGTGTAGGGAAGTGCAACACCGCCCTATGTATGCGAACGGAGAAGCTCCCTTGTACAGCAGTGCCACTTTGACAGTAAAAATTATGGAGAATTGATCCCATAACTGAGCATATTTACACCATTGTATAATAATTGGGAATATCTCTTTAAAAAGGAAAAAGTAATATCTGCAGATTATTTTACCTTTTTTTCCCTACGGTTGGATTTTTTTTTTTTTTAATTTTTGCAAGGTTGTTTCCACCAATCTCTCCCATCGGGAAACAATGTACAGTCTGAGCTATGTCAACGCTGCAGTTTTTTACTTGGAACCAGAGATGACTCCAGGTCACCAATAAGCTGCAAACTTAGAAGGAGGATAGACTTTTCAATGACTGTCCAATAATACGGAAAATCTGATGGTTCAGAACCTGTCTGTCCCTTTTAGGCTGCATTCATTTATATCTTCAGTTTTAAAGCTGAAGTCTTAAACAGGCAAGGAGTTTGGCAAGCTGGAAAGCCCCCAAGGCAAAGGTTAGGATTTGTTTGTAGTATTGTGCTTTGGGGTAGTGTTGTGCCACCTGCAGGTCATTTTTCCTTACTGCAGTTTTATGAAAATGAATATTTAAAATGTATTTTGTGATCACATCGTGGGTGTGTGATTTGTTTGGCTATTTTCTTGCTGAAGGGGGCAAGTTTACCTTTCAACTGGTGTATCATTTGTGTGTATGGGTGCAGTATGAACAGAGATACAAAGGAATCACCGAAAAAGAGTGTTTTGAAATAATATAGAAGGATAGAATTATAATCTTCTTCCCTGAAGAATAAATTGTAATCCAGCGTCATTTATTATCCACCTTTGTTTATTGAGTTAACTAACTCAGACAAGAGTTTATACACTGATGTAATGATGGAAAATGAGATTGATTTACTAGTTGTCTAGAGTTTGAAATTAAACAGACTATA
This sequence comes from Ranitomeya imitator, assembly GCF_032444005.1. NCBI lineage: Eukaryota > Metazoa > Chordata > Amphibia > Anura > Dendrobatidae > Ranitomeya > Ranitomeya imitator. The sequence goes on from NC_091285.1 coordinate 439,252,024, forward strand.
AAACCCATTCTGACAGGTTTTCCTCTACATCGGTTGCGGAAATGCTTGAAAATAAAAATGAAATCTCTTTCTTTAGTCAGACTATCATAATTCCTAAACCCCTCTCCTTTTATGGCGACAAAGCTACAGATTATATAAATAGTGTGTGCGTGTATGTGTGTGCAGATACAGTCATGGACAAAAATTTTGAGAATGAGACAAATATTAATTTTTCCAAAGTCTACTGCTTCATTTTTTCTAATGACAATTTGCATATACTCTTGAATGTCAGAGTGATCAGCTTAACAGCAATTACTGTACTTGCAAAGTCAATATTTGCCCAGAAAATGAACTTTAGTTTCAACATGTTTTTATTTTTTCTTTTAAAGAAAAACCAAGAAAATTTCACAACAAAATCCCACGCAGGGGAATATGCATAAGTGTAATCAAATTCTAACATAGCCTTGAAAGCATTTAAACAACACAATTAAACACGCAGACAAAGACAAGTGGTTGAAGAAGACAAGAGGAATGGGGGGGGGGGATAAGAGATCCATTACTGCATCAAAGTATCATCAATCGTCAGGTACAAAGGGCGAGTCCAAGGAAATCTATCTGACATTAAGTTGGCCTCATAGTGATAGTGATAAGACTTGGTCAAGATTATTGCTAGAGTTCCTTTCAATCCTTTCGATCCACGGCCTCCATACTTGATAGTAGGGCTCCCATGAGTCTTCTCTTGTAGCTTGTATTCTTTCACATAGCATGATGGTGTTCATTTTGTCTATTACCGAGGAAAGAGATAGGGTAGATGTTTTCCATTTCGTTGCAATGTGTAGCTTAGTGGCGAGGAACAGCTGATTGACTAAATTATGGAGTTTGTTGGAGAAGCCCCGGTATCTGGCCCCTAGTAGGAACACCGTTGCTTCTAACTGAATCATCCCACCATAAAGCTCCTCTACAATAGATTTAATCCTTAACCAAAGGGCGGAAACAACCGGACAATCCCACCACGTGTGCTTCAAATCGCCCAGGGCTCCACATCCCCTGAAACACCGATCCGATAAATTTGGGTAGATGGCATGTAATTTGCTCAGTACCAAATATGTCCTATGTAGGAGCTTGATGGATGTTTCAACTAAAGAGGTTTGGAGACTACCCTTAGAGAGAGAGCAGAAACATTTTTGCCACTCTAATGGGGACATTATCTTATTAAAGTCTCTTTCCCATTGAATCATATATTTAAGTTTCACATCCTCTGATATTGCATTCAGAGTTGAGTATATTAAAGAGATAGCTCCCTTGCCCAGTGGGTCATTCAAACATATTTGCTCATAACCTGATGGGCGGTGGGTGACACCATGTCCTAAAATTTGTTCAGCAAAATGAAAGATTTGGATGATCCGCAATATTTCAAAGTTTGGTGGGGAGTACTTTTGGATGAATTCTTGTTTGGTGAGTAGAATGTTAAATGGCGAAGTTAGATGTTTAAGGGTAATTAGACCCCTAGATATCCACCAATGGAAAGGGCGAGGCTCCAACCCTGGTGGAAAAGCTGGATTATGAAAAATATGCGTCATTAAGGAAGTTTTGGATTGTAGGGAATGTTTAAATCTTTCCTTCCTCCATAGCATCAGGGAATGTGCTGTGAATGGAGCTGAAGTATGGAGCCCTTTCGGAAGTCTCTGCAACGACCACATGAGGCCTGGTAGGGTGAATGGGGTCAGGAGATGAGATTCGAGATTCACCCATCTGGGTGTGTAATGTTTGTCAGCGTTGGCACTTATTAGCTGAGCTATTTGGGCCGCTCTATAGTATAAAGTGAAGTTGGGTAGAGACAAACCTCCTCGTCGTCTATTAATAAACATGGTTTTTAGTCTTATTCTAGGTCTTTTCCCCTGCCATATAAATTTAGAGATCGTGTTATGGATATCTAGTAACGTTTTGGAAGGTAGGGGAATGGGCAAAGAGCGGAAAATATACAGAAATCGTGGTAAAGATACCATCTTAATGGCGTGTAGTCTACCTAACCAGGATAAGGACATAGATGACCATCTGGCAAGGTCTGATTTGAGATTTCTAATTAAGGGGGCATAGTTCCATTTAAATAGAGTCGATCTATGGGAGGTTAGATTGATGCCGAGATAGGTTAAGTACTGCTCATTTCTGGTAAACTTAAATTGTGCTGTTATGTTGTTTTGTATTTCCCTGGGGGTATTAATGAACAGGGCTTCAGATTTGTCGACATTAATCTTGAGGCCAGAAACCAGTTCAAATTCATGGAGGGCAACGAAAAGGTTTGGGAGTGTAATAGTGGGATTGACTATGGATAAAAGTAGGTCATCCGCAAAAAGGCTAGCCTTGTATTGATCATCTTTGATTATAGGTCCATTAATGTTGGGGTTGGTTCTAATAGCTTCTGCCAGGGGTTCCATGGCTAGGGCAAATAGGGCTGGGGATAGCGGGCATCCCTGTCTGGTACCATGTTGTATGTTAATAGGGGTAGGCTGGTTTGCGGGTAGTTTCAGATAGGCCGTGGGGTGATCATACAAAAGTTTAAGACAGGAGGTAATACCACTCGGGAAACCAAACTTAGCGAGGACTTCGAACAAGTATGACCATGACACTGAGTCAAAGGCCTTCTCTATATCGAGTGCTAGCAAGAGCAAAGATTGCTTGGAGTGATTAGCCGAGTGTATTAAATTAAGGTTTCTCCTGATATTGTCAGGGCCCTGTCTCTTGGGGATGAACCCTACCTGGTCCCGGTGGATTAGAATGGGCAGTATTTTATTCAGTCTGGCCGTGATTATGGATGTGAAGATTTTTAAATCTATGTTTAGCAATGAAATAGGCCTATAGTTTTTAGGGTAAAGGTGATCCTTCTTCGGTTTTGGGATTACAGTTACATGAGCGGTGTAAAATTCAGGAGGCATTTGAGCTCCGTTTAGGAGAGCATTACAAAAGCTCTGTATGTGAGGTATGAGTAGGCTGTCAAATTTTTTGTAGTACAGTGCCGTAAGCCCATCAGGCCCGGGAGCTTTGTTTTTTTTAAAATTTTTAATCGTGGCTTTTATTTCATCGGAGTTGATTGGTACTTGGAGATGTGTTATGTCTGAGTCCGGGACTTTAGGTAGTGTCAGATCTTTGAGGAAGCTCTGGATGCGAGTCGGGGAGGGGGGCTGCGGGAGGGAGTAAAGGTTTTGATAGTATTGCTGGAACATTTTATATATTACATCTGGGTGGGCAGTGACACGGCCTGTAGGATCTTTAATGGCTGGGATATTATTCAGAAGCTCTCTACTCCTAAGTTTACGGGCCAACATGCTGCTTGGTTTGTTAGCATATTTGTGAAAAGTAGATTTAGTCCAAGTCAGAGCCTTTTCTGATCTATTTGTTAAAATGGTATTGAGATGTAATTTAGTTTCACGGATTTTCTTGATTAGATAAAGTGAAGAGAGGTTTTGGTTTGCTTGTTCTAATTTTGAGAGTTTATTTTCTAATTGCAATTGTAGTTCAGACCTTTGCTTTTTCTTGTTAGAAGCAATTTTGATCAGGGTCCCTGTTATAAATTTTTTGTGTGCCATCCACACAGTTCCCGGGGACACGTCTGTGGTATTGTTAGTTTGGAAATATAGGTTTAGTTCATCCTTTATAGTAGATAGGACCGTTGGATCTGTTAGTAGGGACTCGTTCAGTCTCCACCTGAACAGCCTAGAAGTGGTAATGTCAAAGTTAAAAGCAGAAAGGGCGGCATCATGGTCTGACCAAGATGATACTATATGTCGGGAGTATAAGACCGAGGGGAGTGTTTTGGAAGAGGTGAGGTGGAAGTCAATTCTGGAGTAGGACTTTTGTGCGGGGGAGAAATATGAGTATCCCCTCTGAGGGCCATTTAGCTCTCGCCAGATATCTGCCAAACAATTTACTTTCAGCATTTGTAGGATTTTTTTCCTGTCTGTTTTTGATATGTCTGTTCGATTCAGTGAGCTGCTGTCAAGTGACGGGTTTAAAGTGAGATTGAAGTCGCCACACCATATGAGGTGATGATATGAGAGTGAAGCTAATTTGGATAAGATTAGACGTATGACCCGAGTCTGAGTGGCAGTTGGCAGGTAGCTATTAACAATGCATATATTTAGACCCTGCAAGGTCCCCATCAGGATAATGAATCTGCCCTCAGGATCTGAATACGTGTTAGTGGGTTTGAATGGGAGGCTGTTTTTAATTAGAATAGCCACGCCCCTCGTTTTGCGGTCCCAGGTGGAAAGGAAGAATTTCGAATAATGTGTATCCAGGAATTTAGGGTGGGAAGAGTTGGAAAAATGGGTTTCCTGAAGGCAGATTACGTCTGGGTTGTGCTTCTGATAGTCGAGGAAGGCCTTTTTACGTTTTAAGGGCGAGTTGAAGCCCCGCACATTATGGGAGAGCACTCTACACATGTTTAATTAAGTGGACACTGCTAATTAGAGGCAAGCCATCGCCCTCCACCCGACCTCGGCCCATAAATTCACCATCACAGCAATAATCTCTCTGTGGAAACGAAAGGGAAGAGACAAACAAGGGGAAGACGTCGACACAAAACAAAACAAACGTTTTCCAAAGGGCATTGAGCCCACAAGATGCGGCGATCTGGGGTCCCATATTAGGAAGGACACCAAGATTCGCTGAGGTTGGGCAGCATGTTGCGACCCCGAGGACCTCAACCCTTGAATCATGTAAGGTTGACTTTACAGTAGGGGGGAGGGGGGAGAGAAGGAGGGAGAGAGGGGGGGAGAAGAAGAGAGGGGGGAGGAAAAAGGGGGGGATAGGCGGGAGGGAATAGGGATAAAAGTGCTTGATAATGCAATAGTAAACAGTTCAACTGTAAATAGACCGAGCGTTAACTGGTAGGTAGATAACCTAGTTTCAGAGCTGGCTAGAACCAACAACTGGTCCCACAACAGAACCTAAGGACACAGAAAGCATTTTGAGGATGCCAAGTCCTGGGTTTTGCGAGTCAGGTGACTTGGGTGTTTTGGCTTCTTGTTCTGGGAGTGTTCCTCCATTCCCTTTCAGGCCTGAGTTTTCTCTGCGGGATCGAGGATGTCTCTAAGGATATTGTGATACCAGCCTTAATTAGGGCCTGAGTTCCTTCCTCTAGGGACCGGCAGGTATAGAGTTGGGATTTGAATGTGAAAATAAGGGCAAATGGGAAGCCCCATCTGTATTTGACCTGTGCTTCTTGTAGAGAGGTCGTAATTGACCTGAGGGCCCTTCTCCTGGCCAGTGTGGTAGGTGCAATGTCTGCATAAATGTGCACTGAGTCTGGCAGGCCGGGTAAGATAGGATGGTTTCTAGCCGCCAGCAAGATCTGATCACGGGTCTCCTCATAATGCATCTTTAGTATTACATCTCTGGGCATATCATTAGACCGTGGCCTGCCCAGTGCCCTGTGTATTCTTGTAATATGGAGAAGGGACGGGTCCAGGTCAGGTAGAAGGGCTGTGAAGAGGGCTGCTGCTGTATCTTTAAGGGCAACAACATGTTCAGGGAGTCCTCTAATTCGTATGTTGCTCCTTCTGGATCTGTTCTCATAGTCCCCACATCTTAATTCTAGCTCAGTAATGCGGTCTGTATGTAATTTGAGAATCCCCTGATCCTCCTCTAGCGCATCTGAGACGGCCTCCATTTTTTCCTCCAGGTTGTTTGTGCGCTGCGCTAAATCTTGTAACTGGGACGAGATACTCTGCATAGCGGTGGTGAGTTCCTCTCTAAAGGTTTCCTGCAGGGATCTTGTGAGGGCTGCTGTTGAAATCATCGCTTCAGAATGTGGGAGAATGTCATCTCGCTCTGCGCTTCCATCGCCATGAGTTACAGAGGCTGGTGGAGGATTAGTTGCCGTAGCTATTTTGGAAGGGGTGCCGCTCATAAGGAGATCTGAAATAGTGCGGCCCGCCGGCTGTGCCGCGTTTCCCTTTTTCGGCATTACAGATAGCCCCACTCTCAAAGATGTGCTGTCCCCGGGGAGGGAAGGGAACTAATTACTGTGCTCCGGTCGCTGGAAAGGGTTAAATGGGGTCCGACGGGTGGCAGAGCTCAGCACAGCATGTCTGTCATTGCTGGACCCCGCACATGCGCCCCGTCAATAAAGTTTTATCCCCTAACTCACTTTACTTAGTTGCGGGATGAGTTATGTGAGTTATATGGAGGGGATGGTAGTGCAGTCTGATAGTTATTGTTGCAGGGCTTAATGTTATCAGCCCCAATTATAACGCTGCAGCCTGCTGCTTTCTGCTGCTAAAAAGCCTCGGGGCCTATTCGGTTTGTGACCAAATTACCGGTGTCTCTGGGGGGGGGAGATTTTCACCACCCCTGTCTGTAGTCATGAGATTATTGATCACAGGGACCTTTCCTTCCTGGGCCTGTTCACCCCTGCAGAGGGGGGTGCCTGGCCTCCTATTACTGAGATGTGGGGAACGGAGTGTGGGAGCGCCGGGGTTAACAGACACCAGCGCGGCAGTCTCGCGGCTGTAGGGTGATTACCGAGTGCTGGTCCCGGGACCCCTTACCTCCGGCGCCTCTGTTCTGGTCTGCAGCACCGAAGCGGCGTTCTGGCAGACCCGCGCGCCTTCTGGGATCTTCTCCTCCACGGATGTCTTCTCTGATCAGCCGCACCGCCGCGCCAGGCTCCAGCGCAGGCAGGGAGGCCCTTTGCTCTCGCGCCGGGGTGCTGTGGAGGAGGGGGAGGGAGCGCCTACTGTTGCCCCCGATCTCTCCACGTCCCGGCAGCTTCGGAGCAATGAGGGTCCAGCGGGGCTTCCCGCTCCGCTCTCCCCTGTCATCTCGGTGTGGATCGCAAGATGGCGCCGGCCAGGCAATGGCGCCAAAACTTCCCGGACTCCCTCCGCTCACATACAGCTGCCCGGTGCTTCTTTCTGCCCCGCAACTGGCTCAGTGCGACTCCGGCTGTGTGGGGACGCTGGGGAAGTCTTTAATCTCGTCTATAGGGGTTATAAATGTGGTCTTTTGCAGGCTGATAGTGGGAGCCACAGCGAGCTGCGTCTTCTCTGTTTGGGATCCAGGCCACGCCCCCCAGAAAATGAACTTTAACCCCCAAAACACATTTCAACATCATTGCAGTCCTGCCTTAAAAGGAGCAGCTAACATCGTTTTAGTGATTGATCCATTAACACAGGTATGGGTGTTGATGAGGACAGGGCTGGCGATCAATCAGTCATGATTAAGTAAGAATGACATCACTGGACACTTTAAAAGGAGGCTGGTGCTTGGTATCATTGTTTCTCTTCAGTTAACCATGGTTATCTCTAAAGAAACATGTGCAGCCATCATTGCACTGCACAAAAATGGCCTAACAGGGAAGAGTATCGCAGCTACAAAGATTGCACCTCAGTCAACAATCTATCGCATCATCAAGAACTTCAAGGAGAGAGCTTCCATTGTTGTCAAAAAGGCTCCAGGGCACCCAAGAAAGACCAGCAAGCGCCAGGACCGTATCTTAAAACTGTTTCAGCTGCGGGATCGGACTACCAGCAGTGCCGAGATTGCTCAGGAATGGCAGCAGGCTGGTGTGAGTGCTTCTGCACACACTGTGAGGCAGAGACTCTTTGAGCAAGGCCTGGTTTCAAGGAGGGCAGCAAAGAAGCCACTTCTCTCCAGAAAAAAACATCAGGGACCGACTGATATTCTGCAAAAGGTACAGGGAGTGGACTGCTGAGGACTGGAGCAGAGTCATTTTCTCTGATGAATCCCCTTTTCGATTGTTTGGGACATCTGGAAAACAGCTTATTCGGAGAAGAAGAGGTGAGCGCTACCACCAGCCTTGTCTCATGCCAACTGTAAAGCATCCTGAAACCATTCATGTGTGGGGTTGCTTCTCAGCCAAGGGAATCGGCTCACTCACAGTCTTGCCTAAAAACACAGCCATGAATGTTGTGAATTCTGTTTTCGAACTCCCTCCTGTGGTCATGAATGGTACTTCAGCGAGTTCTGTCCATGGACTCCCTCTGGTGGCTGTGAGTGGAGCTGCTGCTTCTGAGGTTCCTTCCACAGGTGACGTAGTTTATTCGTTGGCTGGCTGTTCTATTTAACTCCACTCAGATCGTTACTCCATGCCAGCTGTCAATGTTCTTGTACTGGTTCAGTTTGCTCCTGGATCTTTCTGGTGACCTGTCTACTCCAGCAGAAGCTAAGTTCCTGCTAGTTATTTATTTGTTCATTGTTTCCTTGTCCAGTTGGCTATCATGATTTTGTCTTGCTAGCTGGAAGCTCTGGGATGCAGAGTGGCACCTCCACACCGTGAGTCGGTGCGGAGGTCTTTTTGCACACTCTGCGTGGTCTTTTGTAGTTTTTTGTGCTGACCGCAAAGATACCTTTCCTATCCTCAGTCTGTTTAGTAAGTCTGGCCTCCCGTTGCTGAAACCTGTTTTATTTCTGTGTTGGTGACTTCATCTTAACTCACAGTCAATATATGTGGGGGGCTGCCTTTTCCTTTGGGGAATTTCTCTGAGGCAAGGTAGGCTTTATTTTCTATCTTTAGAGCTAGTTAGCTCTTAGGCTGTGAAGAGGCGTCTAGGTCGTGTTAGGTACGCTCCACGGCTATTTCTAGTTGTGTGATAGGATTAGGGGTTGCGGTCAGCAGAGTTCCCACTTCCCGGAGCTTGTCCTGTGTGAGTTTAACCATCAGGTCGTTCCGGGTGCTCCTAACCACCAGGTCCATAACACATGAATAAAGAATGGTACAAGAATGTCCTCCAAGAGCAACTTCTCCCAACCGTCCAAGAGCAGTTTGGCGCCCAACAATGCCTTTTCCAGCATGATGGAGAACCTTGCCATAAAGCAAAGGTGATAACTAAATGGCTCATGGAACAAAACATAAAGATTTTGGGTCCATGGCCTGGAAACTCCCCAGATCTTAATCCCATTGAGAACTTGTGGTCAATCATCAAGAGACGGGTGGACAAACAAAAACCATCAAATTCTGGCAAAATGCAAGCATTGATTATGCAAGAATGGACTGCTATCAGTCAGGATTTGGTCCAGAAGTTGATTGAGAGCATGCCAGGGAGAATTGCAGAGGTCTTGAAGAAGAAGGGTCAACACTGCAAATATTGACTTGCTGCATTAACTCATTCTGTCAATATAACCTATTGGTACTCATAATATGATTGCAATTATATTTCTGTATGTGATATAAACATCAGACAAACACTAATAAAAACCAGAGGGCAGCAGATCATGTGAAAATATAATTTTGGTGTCATTCTCAAAAATTTTGGCCATGACTGTACATAAAACAGGTTCCTCAATATTTATGTATAGCACCATCCCTTACTTTGTAGCATCCTCTTTTGGTATGTACAGTACCGTCCTTTGTTAAGTAGCGACCTCTCTTGTTATATATAGCACTTACCCCTTACAAAGTTTATTCTCTCGTTATGTATAGCGCCCTCTCTTTGTTATATAGCATTTTCTCATTATTTATAGTGCTCTCTCTTTAATACATAGACTTCTCCCTTATTGGACATAAAATAAAATGAGTAATGGAATATGAGAAAGCTTCTTTTTAATAGAGGAGGCTGATAGGCATGTCTTCTGGTTAGATGCTGCTCCATCAGCAGTTATATGTTATATTATATCAAACAAGAAAGGACTTTATGTAATAAAGAGAGGGTGTTCTGTATAGCAAAAATAACAAGAGAATACATATTTAAAGGTTGCTGCTATATACAGTACAGACCAAAAGTTTGGACACACCTTCTCATTTAAAGATTTTTCTGTATTTTCAAGACTATGAAAATTGTACATTCACAATAAAGGCATCAAAACTATGAATTAACACATGTGGAATAATATACGTAACAAAAAAGTGTGAAACAACTGAAATTATGTCTTATATTCTAGGTTCTTCAAAGTAGCCACCTTTTGGTTTGATGACTGCTTTGCACACTAAGAAATGAAGGTCAGTCAGTCCGAAAAATTGGGAAAACTTTGAAAGTGTCCCCAAGTGCAGTGGCAAAAACCATCAAGCGCTGCAAAGAAACTGGCTTACATGAGGATGGCCCTAGGAAAGGAAGACCAAGAGTCACCTCTGCTTCTGAGGATAAGTTTATCTGAGTCACCAGCCTCAGAAATCGCAGGTTAACAGCAGCTCAGATTAAAGACCAGATCAATGCCACACAGAGTTCTAACAGCAGACACATCTCTACAACTGTTAAGAGGAGACTTTGTGCACCAGGCCTTCATGGTAAAATAGCTGCTAGGAAACCACTGCTAAGGACAGGCAACAAGCAGAAGAGACTTGTTTGGGCTTAAGAACACAAGGAATGGACATTAGACCAGTGGAAATCTGTGCTTTGTTCTGATAAGTCCAAATTTGAGATCTTTGGTTCCAACCACCGTGTCTTTGTGGGCGCAGAAAAGGTGAACGGATGGACTCTACATGCCTGGTTCCCATCGTGAAGCATGGAGGAGGAGGTGTGATAGTGTGGGGGTGCTTTGCTGGTGACACTGTTGGGGATTTTTTAAAAATTGAAGGCATACTGAAACAGCATGGCTACCACAGCATCTTGCAGCAGTATGCTATTCCATCCGGTTTGCGTTTAGTTGGACCATCATTTATTTTTCAACAGGACAATGACCCTAAACACACCTCCAGGCTGTGTAAGGGCTATTTGACCAAGAAGGAGAGTGATGGGGTGCTATGCCTGATGACCTAGCCTCCACGGTCACCAGACCTGAACCCAATCAAGATGGTTTGGGGTGAGCTGGACCGCAGAGTGAAGGCAAAAGGGCCAACAAGTGCTAAGCATCTCTGGGAACTCCTTCAACATTGTTGGAAGACCATTCCCAGTGACTATCTCTTGAAGCTCATCAAGAGAATGCCAAGAGTGTGCAAAGCAGTCATCAAAGCAAAAGGTGGCTACTTTGAAGAACCTAGAATATAAGACATAATTTCAGTTGTTCCACACTTTTTTTGTTAAGTATATAATTCCACATGTGTTAATTCATAGTTTTCATGCCTCCAGTGAATGTACAATTTTCATAGCCATGAAAATACAGAAAAATCTTTAAATGAGAAGGTGTGTCCAAACTTTTGGTCTGTACTGTATCCATCCTGGCCCCTCCATATAGCCATCCTGGCCCCTTGTGCTGCCCCATATATCACCCTGGCCCCTTGTGCTGCCCCCCATATATCCTTTGTGGCCCCTCTATATATCCATCCTGGGCTCTTAAGCTTTCCTTCCCCCCATATATCCATCCTGGCCCCTTGTCCTGCCCCCCCCCCCACATATCTATCCTGCTGTCCCCATATATCCATCCTGGTCCCTTGTATTGCTCCCCATATATCCACCCTGGCCCTTTGTGCTGCCCCCCATATATTCATCCAGGAACTGTATAAGGCCACGGTCACACATTCAGTATTTGGTCCGTTCATATATCCATCACGGTCCCTCCATGTATCCATCCTAGCCCCTCCATATAACCATCCTGGCCCCTTCATATATCCATCGTAGCTCCCCATTAATCCATCCTGGCCCTTCCATATATCCATCCTGGCTCCTCCATATATCCATCCTGGCCTCCAATATATCCATCCTTGCCCCTCCATATATCCATCCTGGCCCCCAATATATCTATCCTACCCCCCCAATATATCCATCCTACTCTTGTGAGTTCTGTTTTTGGGCTCCCTCTGGTGGTTACTGATGGTACTGGGTGACTTGTGTTCGCTGTGGTCTCTGGTGTCCACCTGTTCCATCAGGTTATGGGAGTTTCCTATTTAACCTGGCTTTCTTGTCATTTCCTCGCCGGCTATCAATGTAATCAGTGTGTCTTTTTACCTCTGCTACCTGCGTCTGTAATCTTCAGGACAAGCTAAGTTTTGATTTTCCTGTTCCACGTTTTGCTTAATTTTTGTCTTAGTCCAGCTTGCAGATATGTGATTCCTTGCTGCTGGTTGCTCTAGTGGGCTGAAATTACTCCTCATGTTCCATGAGTTGGAACATGAGTTCAAGTAATTTCAGGATGGTTTTTTTGAAGGGTTTTTCACTGACCGCGCAGTTCACTTTTGTATCCTCTGCTATCTAGCTTTAGCGGGCCTCATTTTTGCTGATTCTGTTTTCATAACTACGTATGTGCTTTCCTCTCATTTCACCGTTATTACATGTGGGGGGCTGCTATTTCTGTGGGGGATTTCTCTGGAGGCAAGTGAGGTCTGTGTTTCTTCTAATAGGGGAGTCTCATGTTCAGCAGGTCAGGAAGGTGTTTCAGGTCCTGCGGGCCAATTCTTTGTTTGTAAAAGGTTCTAAATGTCTCTTTGGAGTCCAGAAGATTTCTTTTTTGGGGTATATTTTTTCCCCTTCTACTATTGAGATGGATCCCATCAAGGTTCAGGCTATTTGTGACTGGACGCAGCCTACATCTCTTAAGAGTCTACAGAAGTTCTTGGGCTTTGCTAATTTTTATCGTCGCTTCATAACTAATTTTTCTAGTGTTGTTAAGCCTTTGACGGATTTGACTAAGAAGGGTGCTGATGTTGCTGATTGGTCTCCTGCGGCTGTGGAGGCCTTTCAGGAACTTAAGCGCCGGTTTTCTTCTGCTCCTATGTTGCGTCAGCCAGATACGTCGCTTCCTTTTCAGGTTGAGGTTGATGCTTCCGAGATCGGAGCGGGGGCGGTTTTGTCACAGAGAAGCTCCGATGGCTCAGTGATGAAGCCATGTGCGTTCTTTTCTAGAAAATTTTCGCCCGCTGAACGGAATTATGATGTTGGTAATCGGGAGCTTTTGGCCATGAAGTGGGCATTTGAGGAGTGGCGTCATTGGCTTGAGGGTGCTAGACATCGTGTGGTGGTCTTGACTGATCACAAAAATCTGATGTACCTTGAGTCTGCCAAGCGTTTGAATCCTAGACAGGCTCGTTGGTCACTGTTTTTCTCCCGTTTCAATTTTGTGGTTTCATACCTGCCAGGTTCAAAGAATGTGAAGGCGGATGCTCTTTCTAGAAGTTTTGTGCCTGACTCCCCTGGAAATTCTGAGCCCACTGGTATCCTTAGGGATGGGGTGATTTTGTCGGCTGTCTCCCCAGACTTGCGACGTGCTTTGCAGGAGTTTCAGGCGGATAAACCTGATCGTTGTCCGCCGGAAAGACTGTTTGTTCCGGATAATTGGACCAGTAGAGTCATCTCCGAGGTCCATTCTTCTGTGTTGGCAGGTCATCCTGGAATATTTGGTACTAGAGACTTGGTGGCCAGGTCTTTTTGGTGGCCTTCCCTGTCGAGGGATGTGCGTTCTTTCGTGCAGTCTTGTGGAGTTTGCGCTCGGGCTAAGCCTTGCTGTTCTCGGGCCAGTGGATTGTTGTCACCTTTGCCTATCCCGAAGAGGCCTTGGACGCACATTTCCATGGACTTTATTTCGGATCTCCCTGTCTCTCAAAAAATGTCCGTCATCTGGGTTGTGTGTGACCGCTTTTCTAAGATGGTTCATCTGGTACCCTTGCCTAAGTTACCTTCCTCCTCTGAGTTGGTCCCTCTGTTTTTTCAAAACGTGGTCCGTTTGCCTGGCATTCCGGAGAACATCGTTTCTGACAGGGGATCCCAGTTTGTGTCTAGATTTTGGCGGACGTTCTGTGCTAAGATGGGCATTGATTTGTCCATTTCGTCTGCATTCCATCCTCAGATGAATGGCCAGACGGAACGAACTAATCAGACTTTAGAAACTTATTTAAGGTGTTTTGTTTCTGCTGATCAAGATGACTGGGTTACCTTTTTGCCGCTTGCCGAGTTTGCCCTTAATAATCGGGCTAGTTCTGCTACCTTGGTTTCTCCTTTCTTTTGTAATTCGGGGTTTCATCCTCGTTTTTCCTCTGGTCAGGTGGAGCCTTCTGATTGTCCTGGAGTGGACATGGTGGTGGATAGGTTGCATCAGATTTGGAGTCATGTGGTGGACAATTTGAAGTTGTCCCAGGAGAGGGCTCAGCAGTTTGCTAATCGCCGTCGCCGCGTGGGTCCTCGACTTCTTGTTGGGGACTTGGTGTGGTTGTCTTCTCGTTTTGTTCCTATGAAGGTCTCTTCTCCTAAGTTCAAGCCTCGGTTCATCGGTCCCTATAGGATCTTGGAAATTCTTAACCCTGTGTCGTTTCGTTTGGATCTCCCGGCATCGTTTGCTATTCATAATGTGTTCCATCGGTCGTTGTTGCGGAAGTATGAGGTACCTGTTGTTCCTTCGCTTGAGCCTCCTGCTCCGGTGCTGGTGGAGGGTGAATTGGAGTATGTTGTGGAGAAGATCTTGGATTCTCGTGTTTCCAGACGGAAACTCCAGTATTTGGTCAAGTGGAAGGGTTATGGTCAGGAGGATAATTCTTGGGTGGTTGCCTCTGATGTTCATGCTGCCGATTTGGTCCGTGCATTTCATAGGGCTCATCCTGGTCGCCCTGGTGTTGTTCCTGTGAGGGTTCGGTGACCCCTCCTCAAGGGGGGGGTACTGTTGTGAGTTCTGTTTTTGGGCTCCCTCTGGTGGTTACTGATGGTACTGGGTGACTTGTGTTCTCTGCGGTCTCTGGTGTCCACCTGTTCCATCAGGTTATGGGAGTTTCCTATTTAACCTGGCTTTCTTGTCATTTCCTCACCGGCTATCAATGTAATCAGTGTGTCTTTTTCCATATATTCATCCAGGAACTGTATAAGGCCACGGTCACACATTCAGTATTTGGTCCGTTCATATATCCATCACGGTCCCTCCATGTATCCATCCTAGCCCCTCCATATAACCATCCTGGCCCCTTCATATATCCATCGTAGCTCCCCATTAATCCATCCTGGCCCTTCCATATATCCATCCTGGCTCCTCCATATATCCATCCTGGCCTCCAATATATCCATCCTTGCCCCTCCATATATCCATCCTGGCCCCCAATATATCTATCCTACCCCCCCAATATATCCATCCTACTCTTGTGAGTTCTGTTTTTGGGCTCCCTCTGGTGGTTACTGATGGTACTGGGTGACTTGTGTTCGCTGTGGTCTCTGGTGTCCACCTGTTCCATCAGGTTATGGGAGTTTCCTATTTAACCTGGCTTTCTTGTCATTTCCTCGCCGGCTATCAATGTAATCAGTGTGTCTTTTTACCTCTGCTACCTGCGTCTGTAATCTTCAGGACAAGCTAAGTTTTGATTTTCCTGTTCCACGTTTTGCTTAATTTTAGTCCAGTCTTAGTCCAGCTTGCAGATATGTGATTCCTTGCTGCTGGTTGCTCTAGTGGGCTGAAATTACTCCTCATGTTCCATGAGTTGGAACATGAGTTCAAGTAATTTCAGGATGGTTTTTTTGAAGGGTTTTTCACTGACCGCGCAGTTCACTTTTGTATCCTCTGCTATCTAGCTTTAGCGGGCCTCATTTTTGCTGATTCTGTTTTCATAACTACGTATGTGCTTTCCTCTCATTTCACCGTTATTACATGTGGGGGGCTGCTATTTCTGTGGGGGATTTCTCTGGAGGCAAGTGAGGTCTGTGTTTCTTCTAATAGGGGAATTTAATCCTTCGGCTGGCGCGAGACGTCTAGGAATCATCGTAGGCACGTTCCCCGGCTACTGCTAGTTGTGTGTTTAGGTTCAGGCTCGCGGTCAGCTCAGGTTCCATCACCCTAGAGCTTGTTTTGTTTTTGTGCTTGTCCTTTTGTGATTCCCTGCCATTGGGATCATGACATCCTACCCCTCCATATATCCGTCCTGGTCCCTTATATATCCATCCTGCCCCTCCATATATCCCTCCTGGCTCCCCCCAATATATCCATCCTGGCTTCCCCCATATATCCATCCTGGCTCCCTCATATGTCCATCCTGACCCCTCATATATCCAACCAGGTTCCCCCATATATACGGTACATCTTGCCTCCTCCATATATCCATCCTGCCCCTCCATATAGCTATCCTGGTCCCTTGTGCTGCCCCCATATATCCGTCTTGGCCCCTTTTGCTGCCCCCCATATATCCATTGAGGCCCCTCTATATATGCATCCTGGCCTCCTATGCTGTTCTCCCCCATATATCCATCCTGGCCCCTTGTCCTGCCCCATATATCATCCTGCCCTCCCCCATATATCCATCCTGGTCCCTTGTATTGCCCCCCATATACCCACCCAGGCCCTTTGTGCTACCTGTTATGCAAGGCAATTCAGTACTACAATGGACATAGCGGTCAGAGCACATACAGTGATCTGACAATAACCCAAAATCATAGAACGAGCTCTGAGACGTGGGAACTCTGCAGACCGCAATCCCTAATCCTCTCCAAACAACACTAGGGGCAGCCGTGGATTGCGCCTAACTCTGCCTATGCAACTCGGCACAGCCTGAGAAACTAACTAGCCTGAAGATAGAAAATAAGCCTACCTTGCCTCAGAGAAATACCCCAAAGGAAAAGGCAGCCCCCCACATATAATGACTGTGAGTTAAGATGAAAAGACAAACGTAGAGATGAAATAGATTCAGCAAAGTGAGGCCCGACTTTCTTAACAGATCGAGGATAGAAAAGGTAACTTTGCGGTCTACACAAAACCCTAAAGAAAACCACGCAAAGGGGGCAAAAAGACCTTCCGTACCGAACTAACGGCACGGAGGTACACCCTTTGCGCCCCAGAGCTTCCAGCAACAAATTAGACAAGCTGGACAGAAAAAATAGCAAACAAATAGCAAAGAAGAACTTAGCTATGCAGAGCAGCAGGCCACAGGAATGATCCAGGGAAAAGCAAGTCCAACACTGGAACATTGACAGGAAGCCAGGATCAAAGCATTAGGTGGAGTTAAGTAGAGAAGCACCTAACGACCTCACCAGATCACCTGAGGGAGGAAACTCAGAAGCCGCAGTACCACTTCCCTCCACCAACAGAAGCTCACAGAGAGAATCAGCCGAAGTACCACTTGTGACCACAGGAGGGAGCTCTGCCACAGAATTCACAACAGTATCCCCCCCTTGAGGAGGGGTCACCGAACCCTCACCAGAGCCCCCAGGCCGACCAGGATGAGCCACATGAAAGGCACGAACAAGATCGGGAGCATGGACATCAGAGGCAAAAACCCAGGAATTATCTTCCTGAGCATAACCCTTCCATTTAACCAGATACTGGAGTTTCCGTCTAGAAACACGAGAATCCAAAATCTTCTCCACAATATACTCCAATTCCCCCTCCACCAAAACCGGGGCAGGAGGATCAACAGATGGAACCATAGGTGCCACGTATCTCCGCAACAATGACCTATGGAATATGTTATATATGGAAAAAGAATCTGGAAGGGTCAGACGAAACAACACAGGATTAAAAACCTCAGAAATCCTATACGGACCAATGAAACGAGGTTTAAACTTAGGAGAGGAAACCTTCATAGGAACATGACGAGAAGACAACCAAACCAGATCCCCAACACGAAGTCGGGGACCCACACGGCGTCTGCGATTAGCGAAACGTTGAGCCTTCTCCTGGGACAAGGTCAAATTGTCCACCACATGAGTCCAAATCTGCTGCAACCTGTCCACCACAGTAACCACACCAGGACAGTCCGAAGACTCAACCTGTCCTGAAGAGAAACGAGGATTGAACCCAGAATTGCAGAAAAATGGCAAAACCAAGGTAGCCGAGCTGGCCCGATTATTAAGGGCGAACTCAGCCAAAGGCAAAAAGGACACCCAGTCATCCTGATCGGCAGAAACAAAGCATCTCAGATATGTTTCCAAGGTCTGATTGGTTCGTTCGCTCTGGCCATTAGTCTGAGGATGGAAAGCCGAGGAAAAAGACAAGTCAATGCCCATGCTACCACAAAAGGCTCGCCAAAACCTTGAAACAAACTGGGAACCTCTGTCAGAAACGATATTCTCTGGAATGCCATGTAAACGAACCACATGCTGGAAGAACAATGGCACCAAATCAGAGGCGGAAGGCAATTTAGACAAGGGTACCAGATGGACCATCTTAGAAAAGCGATCACAGACCACCCAAATGACTGACATCTTTTGAGAAACGGGAAGATCAGAAATAAAATCCATAGAGATATGTGTCCAAGGCCTCTTCGGGACCGGCAAGGGCAAAAGCAACCCACTGGCACGAGAACAGCAGGGCTTAGCCCGAGCACAAATCCCACAGGACTGCACAAAAACACGCACATCCCGCGACAGAGACGGCCACCAAAAGGATCTAGCCACCAACTCTCAGGTACCAAAGATTCTAGGATGACCAGCCAACACCGAACAATGAACCTCAGAGATAACTTTATTGGTCCACCTATCAGGGACAAACAGTCTCTCCGCTGGACAACGATCAGGTTTATTAGCCTGAAATTTTCGCAGCACCCGCCGCAAATCAGGGGAGATGGCAGACACAATTACTCCTTCCTTGAGGATACCCGCCGGCTCAGACAAACCCGGAGAGTCGGGCACAAAACTCCTAGACAGAGCATCCGCCTTCACATTTTTAGAGCCCGGAAGGTACGAAATCACAAAGTCAAAACGGGCAAAAAACAGCGACCAACGAGCCTGTCTAGGATTCAACCGCTTAGCAGACTCAAGATAAGTCAAGTTCTTATGATCAGTCAATACCACCACACGATGCTTAGCTCCTTCAAGCCAATGACGCCACTCCTCGAATGCCCACTTCATGACCAGCAACTCTCGGTTGCCCACATCATAATTTCGCTCAGCAGGCGAAAACTTCCTGGAAAAAAAAGCGCATGGTTTCATCACTGAGCAATCAGAACCTCTCTGCGACAAAACAGCCCCTGCTCCAATCTCAGAAGCATCAACCTCGACCTGGAACGGAAGAGAAACATCTGGTTGACACAACACAGGGGCAGAAGAAAAACGACGCTTCAAGTCTTGAAAAGCTTCCACAGCAGCAGAAGACCAATTGACCAAATCAGCACCCTTCTTGGTCAAATCGGTCAATGGTTTGGCAATACTAGAAAAATTGCAGATGAAGCGACGATAAAAATTAGCAAAGCCTAGGAACTTTTGCAGACTTTTCAGAGATGTCAGCTGAGTCCAATCATGGATGGCTTGGACCTTAACAGGATCCATCTCGATACTAGAAGGGGAAAAGATGAACCCCAAAAATGAAACCTTCTGCATACCAAAGAGACACTTTGATCCCTTCACAAACAAAGAATTAGCACGCAGGACCTGAAAAACTGTTCTGACCTGCTTCACATGAGACTCCCAATCATCCGAGAAGATTAAAATGTCATCCAAGTACACAATCAGGAATTTATCCAGGTACTCTCGGAAGATGTCATGCATAAAGGACTGAAACACTGATGGAGCATTGGCAAGTCCGAATGGCATCACTAGATACTCAAAATGACCCTCGGGCGTATTAAATGCAGTTTTCCATTCATCTCCTCGCCTGATTCGCACCAGATTATACGCACCACGAAGATCTATCTTGGTGAACCAACTAGCCCCCTTAATCCGAGCAAACAAATCAGATAACAATGGCAAGGGGTACTGAAATTTAACCGTGATCTTATTTAGAAGGCGGTAATCTATACAAGGTCTCAGCGAACCATCCTTCTTGGCTACAAAAAAGAAACCTGCTCCTAATCGTGACGATGACGGGCGAATATGCCCCTTCTCCAGGGATTCCTTCACATAACTGCGCATAGCGGCGTGCTCAGGCACGGATAAATTAAACAGTCGACCTTTTGGGAATTTACTACCAGGAATCAAATTGATAGCACAATCACAATCCCTATGCGGAGGTAGGGCATCGGACTTGGGCTCATCAAATACATCCCGGTAATCAGACAAGAACTCTGGAACCTCAGAAGGGGTGGATGACGTAATTGACAGAAATGGAACATCACCATGTACCCCCTGACAACCCCAGCTGGACACCGACATGGATTTCCAATCTAATACTGGATTATGGGCTTGTAGCCATGGCAACCCCAACACGACCACATCATGCAGATTATGCAACACCAGAAAGCGAATAACCTCCTGATGTGCAGGAGCCATGCACATGGTCAGCTGGGTCCAGTATTGAGGCTTATTCTTGGCCAAAGGCGTGGCATCAATTCCTCTCAATGGAATAGGACACTGCAAGGGCTCTAAGAGAAACCCACAACGCTTAGCATACTCTAAGTCCATCAAATTCAGGGCAGCGCCTGAATCCACAAATGCCATGACAGAATACGATGACAAAGAGCAGATCAAGGTAACGGACAGAAGAAATTTTGACTGTACCGTACCAATGGTGGCAGACCTAGCGAACCGCTTAGTGCGCTTAGGACAATCAGAGATAGCATGAGTGGAATCACCACAGTAGAAACACAGCCCATTCAGACGTCTGTGTTCTTGCCGTTTAACTCTGGTCAAAGTCCTATCGCACTGCATAGGCTCAGGTTTAAGCTCAGGTAATACTGCCAAATAGTGCACAGATTTACGCTCACGCAAGCGTCGACCGATCTGAATGGCCAAAGACATAAACATTCAAACCAGCAGGCATAGGAAATCCCACCATGACATCCTTAAGGGCTTCAGAGAGACCCTTTCTGAACATAGCTGCCAGCGCAGATTCATTCCATTGAGTGAGCACGGACCACTTTCTAAATTTCTGACAATATACCTCTATCTCATCCTGACCCTGACAAAGAGCCAGCAAATTTTTCTCTGCCTGATCCACTGAATTAGGTTCATCGTACAGCAATCCGAGCGCCAGGAAAAACGCATCGATATTACTCAATGCAGGATCTCCTGGCGCAAGAGAAAATGCCCAGTCCTGAGGGTCGCTGCGCAAAAAAGAAATAACAATCAAAACCTGTTGAACTGGATCACCAGAGGAGCGAGGTTTCAAGGCCAGAAATAATTTACAATTATTTTTGAAACTCAGAAACTTAGTTCTATCTCCAAAAAACAAATCAGGAATAGGAATTCTTGGTTCCAACATAGCTTTCTGATCAATAGTGTCTTGAATCTTTTGTACTCTTGCCGAGAGCTGATCCACAAATGAAGACAGACTTCTAATGTCCATCGCTACACCTGTGTACTGAACCACCCAAATGTCTAGGGGAAAAAAAAGGCAAAACACAGTGCAAAGAAAAAAAAATGGTCTCAGAACTTCTTTTTTCCCTCTATTGAGAATCATTAGTACTTGTGGCTTCCTGTACTGTTATGCAAGGCAATTCAGTACTACAATGGACATAGCGGTCAGAGCACATACAGTGATCTGACAATAACCCAAAATCATAGAACGAGCTCTGAGACGTGGGAACTCTGCAGACCGCAATCCCTAATCCTCTCCAAACAACACTAGAGGCAGCCGTGGATTGCGCCTAACTCTGCCTATGCAACTCGGCACAGCCTGAGAAACTAACTAGCCTCAAGATAGAAAATAAGCCTACCTTGCCTCAGAGAAATACCCCAAAGGAAAAGGCAGCCCCCCACATATAATGACTGTGAGTTAAGATGAAAAGACAAACGTAGAGATGAAATAGATTCAGCAAAGTGAGGCCCGACTTTCTTAACAGATCGAGGATAGAAAAGGTAACTTTGCGGTCTACACAAAACCCTAAAGAAAACCACGCAAAGGGGGCAAAAAGACCCTCCGTACCGAACTAACGGCACGGAGGTACACCCTTTGCGTCCCAGAGCTTCCAGCAACAAATTAGACAAACTGGACAGAAAAAATAGCAAACAAATTGCAAAGAAGAACTTAGCTATGCAGAGCAGCAGGCCACAGGAATGATCCAGGGAAAAGCAAGTCCAACACTGGAACATTGACAGGAAGCCAGGATCAAAGCATTAGGTGGAGTTAAGTAGAGAAGCACCTAACGACCTCACCAGATCACCTGAGGGAGGAAACTCAGAAGCCGCAGTACCACTTCCCTCCACCAACAGAAGCTCACAGAGAGAATCAGCCGAAGTACCACTTGTGACCACAGGAGGGAGCTCTGCCACAGAATTCACAACAGCTACCCTCCATATATCCATCCTGGCCCCCTACACCTTGCATATATACATCCTGCCCCCACATATTTCCACCCTGGTCCCTTGTCCACCACCCATCTATCCATCCTTGCACCTTTTCTTGCCCCTCCCCAATATACCCATCATGGCCCCTTGTTCTGCCCCCTCACATATATGCATCCTGGCCTTTGTTTTCCCAATTGGGACTGACCTTCATTTCTTAAAGTAATGATGGCCACTCGTTTTTATTTACTTAGCTGCTTTTTTCTTGCCATACTACAAATTCTAACAGTCTATTCAGTAGGACTATCAGTTGTGTATCCACCAGACTTCTGCACAACACAACTGATGGTCCCAGCCCCATTTATAAGGCAAGAAATCCCACTTATTAAACCTGACAGGGCACAACTGTGAAGTGAAAACCATTCCTGGTGACTACCTCTTGAAGCTCATCAAGAGAATGCCAAGAGTGTGCAAAGCAGTCATCAAAGCAAAAGGTGGCTACTTTGAAGAACCTAGAATATAATACATAATTTCAGTTGTTTCACACTTTTTTGTTAAGTATATAATTCCACATGTGTTAATTCATAGTTTTGATGCCTTCAGTGTGAATATACAATTTTCATAGTCATGAAAATATAGAACAATCTTTAAATAAGAAGGTGTGTCCAAACTTTTGGTCTGTACTGTATATGGAAGGGCTAGGATGAATATATGGAGGAGGCAGGATGGATATATGGGGGAGCCAGGATGGATATATGTGTGGGGGGTAAGGTTGGATATATGGGGGAGCCAGGATGAATATATTGGGGAGCCAGGATGGATATATGGGGGAGAGCCAGGAGGAATATATAGAGAATCATGATGGATATATTAGGGGCCAGGATTGATATATGGAGGGGTAGGATGAATATATTGGGGGTAGGATGGATATATTGGGGGCCAGGATAGATATATGGAGGGTCCAGGATGGATATATGGAAGAGCCAGGATGGATATATTGGGGGCCAGGTGGATATATGGGGTAGCTAGGATGGATATATGGAGGGGCCATGATGGATATATGGAGGGGCCAGGATGGATTTATTTGGGGGCCAGGATGGATATATGGAGGGACCATAATGGACATATGGAGGGACCAGAATGGATACATGGACGGACCAAATACTGAATGTGTGACCGTGGCCTTATACAGTTCCTGGCTGGAAGAAGTGATGGCGGTCTGTGCTGGATGAAAAAGAAAAGTGAAGATGAAGGACTTCAACTACAGATGTCACTGATGACTCAGTGTATTACATGTACATGCACACTATACACTATATACTGTGTAAATAGCTCCTGTGTATAATGTCACCAGTGATCACTGTATTACCTGTACACTATACACTATATACAGAGCTCTTGACATGAAGAGCCAATGAACTCAGTTCAACTCTTTGACATCAGAGCGAGTGCAGTGGGAAAATTTCTAATGGCACATGCGCTGACGTCAGTTAGGTGAAGTGAATTAGTTGGCAGTGAACTCCCAGGATCTTTCTGATGGCACAATGAGCGTGACAACTTTCTCAAGCTTGCGGTGACATCAGTCAGGTCATACGCGACACTGAAGAGCGGTAGCACACACTGCTCAGTGTCTGCTGTATGGCAGGCTGTATAGTCGCATCATGCAACAGTGCAGCCTGCCATCCAGATGTTGCAGAGTTAGACCCGTCGCTGGACAAATGGATTATTATCTTCTCAGCGGTGAAAAATGGTTGTTTATTATTTTAATTCTCTTATAGGGGACAAGGGCTTTACTGGAATGGGTGATGAAGTGAGTATGATTTAATTGGGATTGTTTAAAGGAGTCTTTGTCATTCTTTCAATTAAAGGACTTTATTCTGGTTGTGTGTTTTTACACAATTTGACTATGGGGTTAGTAATGGGGGTGTCTAATAGATGCCTCTCCATTACTAACCTCTGGGCTTGATGTCACCTGACAATACAAAGGTGACATCAACCCCCCTGACTATCACCCCACTTTCCACCGCACCAGGGCAAGTAGGAAGTGTGAGGCTACGTGCCAGAATTGGTGCATATTATAGCCTTTTCTGGGGTGACTGGGAGCTGATGTTTATAGCTTAGGGGGCAATATCCATGGCCCCTTCCTAGGCTATTAATATCAGTCCATAGCTGTCTGCCTAGCCTTTGCTGGTTATTAATTATAGGAAGACCCTATGTCAATTTAATGACCAGTAAAGGCTAAGTATACAGCTGTGAGATATTAATAGTCTGGGAACCTCCATCCCAGGCTGTAAACATCTACATTTTTTTCACCACTGCAGAAAAGTGCTGGGTAAAAAGTAAGATTTGATGCTAGGTGTGAACTTGACTTTCCAGTTATCTGGAAAAATAGAAAAACATTTCATGTCAAACATCATTGTATCTGACAGGAAAATCAATAAATAAGTCAAAATAAAACAAAATCACATTTACATGATAGTTTTACACACAGCTTAACAGATTTCCTCCACCAGTGTTACACACGTTGAACATCATTACAGAATGCTGATTGAGCCATACTGAATATTCATTATCTGCCAGGTTCCACTGATATATCTCTTGAAATGGTAAAAGAACATGAAAAGCAGACTAGCATTTCTGGTTTGAGATTTTTTTCAATATACAGAACACTCTGATCATGCCTTTTCTTTGCATACTTACTATAGGCTTTTCCATAAAACTTGAAAAACATAAAAATATCATGTTTGAAAATGTAACAGTACTGTCAACAAACTTTGAATAAATCAATATTACAGACGATTATAAGACACTTTGTAATATTTATTTTCTGAGAAATCACTTTCTTCAGCACTTATCAGACACTTTTTCCCCTCTCCCCTACCTCCTGAACGCACCCTCCACTGTGAAAAGGCAGCTCAAGTCTGTCTTGATCAGGGCAGATGGGCTGCATGTGTCATGTGACGGAGCCCATTATCCTCTATGGAAAGGAGACAGGGAAGGTGGAATGAGCAGCAAGGAAGTAAACAGGGAGACAGAAATCCATTGTGCAGAGATCTGTAACAAGTGTTTTACAGCTGAGGTCTGCTGTATAATGTCCTCCATGTTACTACAGTTTGTGTGAGCTAAAAAGTGAATGAAGATTGGGGATTCCCCTCTCTGTGCTGTGCTGTCTATGGGAGAAATTACTGCAGCTTGTCTCCTCCCCACAGCAAACAGTGGAGTACAAATTACAGATGGAGCATGCAAACTGGTGAGAATGCAGGATACAAGTAACATAATAGCCAGATATAGTGTTATTCCTCATATACACACACAGCCAGGCTTGGACTAGCTCACAGGAGAACAGGAGAATCATCCAGTGGGCCCCTGTGCGCCATAACACTCTTATATCAGCAGTACTCGGCACAATGTACTTGAATCATTATGTACAGACAAAGGCAGCATCTTATTCATTTAACAATTTACACAATTCATTGTTATATGCATTTGTGATTGAGGAAGATGTTACATTTGCATGTAGCTGAAAAGTGGGGCCTGGAGTTAGTTACTGGTGGGTCCTTTGTCATCCGAGTCCGACACACAGGACACCTATCTATATATATAATTGTCTAAGGGGTACTTCCGTCTGATTGTCTATAACGGAAATCCATCGTCGCTGATTAGTCATGGCCGGCCGCAAATTCATCCTTCCCTACTCCCTTCCAGTCAGTGCCCCCTCCCTACTCCCCTAACGCAGTAACGCAGTAACGCATAACGCAGTGTAACGCAGTCCGTTAACGCTGCTATTAACCCTGTGTGACCAACTTTTTACTATTGACGCTGCCTATGCAGCATCAATAGTAAAAAGATCTAATGTTAAAAATAATTAAAAAAATTAAAAAATCATTATATTCTCACCTTCCGGTGCTTTTCCCGCTCCTCGCGTCGCTGCGGTCCCAAGAATGCATTGCGGCGATGCCTGGACATGATGTAGCAGTCTCGCGAGATGATGATGTAGCGGTCTGCGTGGCCTGTTATATACTATGCCTCTGTGCTATATACTACGTGGGCTGTGCTATATACTACGTGGCTGTGCATTATACTACGTGGCTGTGTAATATAATGCATGGGCTGTGTTATATACTGCGTGGCCTGTGTTATATACTACGTCTCTGAGCTATACACTATGTGGGCTGTGCTATTTACTATGTGGCTGTGCAATATACTACGTGGCTGTGTTATATACTGCATGGGCTGTATTATATACTGCGTGGCCTGTGTTATTTACTACGTCTCTGCTATATACTACATGGGCTGTGTTATATACTATGTGAGCTGTGTTATATACTACGTGGCTGTGCTATATAGTACGTTGCTATGCAATATAGTACGTGGCTGGGCAGTATACTACGTGGCTGTGCTATATACTACGTTGCTCTGTTATATACTACGTGGCCTGTGTTATATACTACGTGGGCTGTGCTATATACTACGTGGGCTGTGCTATATAATGCTATACATATTCTAGAATACCCGATGCATTAGAATCGGGCCACCATCTAGTTATTAATAGTTGCTTGAAAGCACAGTTATGCTGTGTTTACACAATGCTTTTACTTCAGTTTTTTTGCAGTCAAAACCTGCTCTCTTGGCAGTAAAAATGCATTCAAAATGCCAGTTTTTCTGTGTTCTCATTGCATTTCCATTGCTTTTGCTGCATCTCTTTTTGGGTGCGGATTACGTGTGCTTTTTTTATAGTACCTGTTTAATAAAGTGAGTTGTATTCACCAAAAACACTTAAAAATCGCAAGACACAGCTGTTTTTTCCACTTTTCATTGCTTCCTGTTAGTGAAAAATACTGCAAAAATACTGAAAGTAAGTTTTTAAATTCAGTCAGCAAAAAACAAGCATGTGAATGAGATTTCTGAAATCTCATCACTTTTGCTGGTACTTTAAAAAACGACTCTTAATTTGCGCAAAAAAAAAGGTGCATGTGAACAAAATTTGAATCTTTAACCCCTTAAGCCCCAAGGGTGGTTTGCACGTTAATGACAGGGACAATTTTTACAATTCTGACCACTGTCCCTTTATGAGGTTATAACTCACGAACGCTTCAACAGATCCTGATGATTCTAACATTGTTTTCTCGTGACATATTGTACTTCATGATAGTGGTAAAATTTCTTCGATAAGACTTGCGATTATTTGTGAAAAAAAAACGGAAATTTGGCGAAAATTTTGCAATTTTCCAACTTTGAACTTTTATGTCCTTAAATCACAGAGATATGTCACACAAAATACTTAATAAGTAACATTTCCAACATGTCTACTTCACATCAGCACAATTTTGGAACCAAATTGTTTTTTGTTAGGGAGTTAAAAGGGTTAAAAGTTGACCAGCAATTTCTCATTTTTATAACACCATTTTTTTTAGGCACCACATCTCATTTGAAGTCATTTTGAGGGGTCTATATGATAGAAAATAACCAAGTGTGACACCATTCTAAAAACTGCACCCCTCAAGGTGCTCAAAACCATATTCAAGAAGTTTATTAACCCTTCAGGTGTTTCACAGGAATTTTTGGAATGTTTAAATAAAAATGAACATTTAACTTTTTTTTCACACAAAATTTACTTCAGCTACAATTTGTTTTATTTTACCAAGGGTACCAGAAGAAAATGGACCCCAAAAGTTGTTGTACATTTTTTCCTGAGTGCGCCGATACCCCATATGTGGAGGTAAACCACTGTTTGGGCGCATGGCAGAGCTCGCAAGGGAAGGAGCGCTATTTGACTTTTCAATGCAAAATTGACTGGAATTGAGATGGGACGCCATGTTGCGTTTGGAGAGCCCCTGATGTGCCTAAACATTGAAACCCCCCAACAAGTGACCCCATATTGGAAACTAGACCCCCAATGGAACTTATCTAGATGTGTTGTGAGAACTTTGAACCCCCAAGTGTTTCACTACAGTTTATAACGCAGAGCCGTGAAAATGAAAAATCATTTTTTCCCACAAAAATGTTTTTTTAGCCCCCCAGATTTTTATTTTCCCAAGGGTAACAAGAGAAATTGGACCACAAAAGATGTTGTCCAAATTGTCCTGAGTATTTTGATACCCCATATGTTGGGGTAAACTCGTTTGGGCACACGGGAGAGCTTGGAAGGGAAGGAGCACTGTTTTACTTTTTCAACGCAGAATTGGCTGGAATTGAGATTGGATGCCATGTCGCATTTGGAGAGCCTCTGATGTGCCTAAACAGTGGAAACCCGCAATTCTAAGTGAAACCCTAACCCTAGCCCTAGCTCCAGCCCTAACCCTAGCCCTAACCTTAACCCTAGCCCCAGCCCTAACCCTAGCCCTAACCCTAGCCTTAACCCTACCCCTAACCCTAACCCCACCCCTAACCCTAGCCCTAACCCTAGCCATAATTCTAACCCTAGCCCTAATGTCAAAATGGAAATAAATACATTTTTTTAATTTTATTATTTTTCCCTAAGGGGGTGATGAAGGGGGGTTTGATTTACTATTTATAGCATTTTTTAGCGGATTTTTATGATTGGCAGCCGTCACACACTAAAAGACGTTTTCATTGCAAAAAAATTTTTTGGCGCCTCCACATTTTGAGAGCTATAATTTTTCCATATTTTGAGTCATTTGAGGTCTTGTTTTTTGCGGGACGAGTTGACGTTTTTATTGGTAACATTTTCGGGCATGTGACATTTTTTGATCGCTTTTTATTCCGATTTTTGTGAGGCAGAATGACCAAAAACCAGCTATTTATGAAATTCTTTTGGGGGGGCGTTTATACCGTTTCACGTTTGGTAAATTTGATAAAGCAGTTTTATTCTTCGGGTCAGTACGATTACAGTGATACCTCATTTATATCTTTTTTTATGTTTTGGCGCTTTTATACGATAAAAACTATTTTATAGAAAAAATAATTATTTTTGCATCGCTTTATTCTGAGGACTATGACTTTTTTCTTTTTTTGCTGATGATGCTGTATGGCGGCTCATTTTTTGCGGGACAAGATGACGTTTTCAGCGGTACCATGGTTATTTATATACGTCTTTTTGATCGCGTGTTATTCCACTTTTTGTTCGGTGGTATGATAATAAAGCGTTTTTTTGCCTCGGTTTTTTATTACCGAGTTCACTGAAGGGGTTAACTAGTGGGAGTTTTATAGGTGGGGTCATTACGTACGCGGCGATACTAAATATGTGTACTTTTATTGTTTTTGTATTATTTAGAAAAAGAAATGTATTTATGGGAACAATATTTTTTTTTCTTTATTTAGGATTTTTTTTTTTTTTTTACACATGTGAATATTTTTTTTTTACTTTATAACATTGCCCGGGGGGGAAATCATGTTAAAGGGTAAGATCGCTGATTTGACACTTTTGCAGGGCACTGTGTCAGATAAGTAATCTGACATGCAGGGCTGCAGGATAAGGCTAGGTTCCCATTGCGTTAATGGGACGCGCTAATGGACAGCGTTGCACGGCGAAATTAAAGTCGTGCAATGCATCCGTTAGCGCACCCATTAACAGCAATGGGGATGCGCATTACTAGCGCGTGCCATTTTCGGCACGCGCTAGCGATGTGCCGGTGTTTTGTGGCGCGCCACGGACACTGCTTGCATCGTCCGTTCCCAGCTCTCGCAGATCTCCGGGAGGGGACGTTTAACGTGACCCCTTTACAACACATTGCGTTAGCGCAATCCGCTAGCGCTAGGCGCTAAATGGATTGCACTAACGCAATCTGAACCTAGCCTTACCAGCGCTTGATCTGAGCAGGCGCTGGCAAGCCACCTCCCTGCAGGACCCGGATGTAGCCCCGTGGCCATTTTCAATCCGGGGCCTGCAGGGAGGAGACGCTCGGTACAAGGTGAGCACATCGCATTGTACCGAGGGTCTCAGGAAAGCATGCAGGGAGCCCCATCCCTGCGCGATGCTTCCCTGTACCGCCGGAACGCTGCGATCATATTTGATCGCAGTGTTCCAGGGATTAATGTGCCAGGAGCAGTCCGTGACCCACTGCAACTATATCCAATCTTTACTTCTCAAGCCTCTTTCTGAAGACCAGTGCTAAAAAGGCTCTGAATAGCGCCAACAAACTTAGAACGTAGAAGCAATTAGCTGAGCAGTTTGACAAGCTCACACTGGCAGATCACAGAATATTAAAGTTGGAAGGGACCTCCTGGGTCATCTGGTCCAACCCCCTGCTCAAAGCAGGATTCAACAAATCATCCCAGACAGATGTCTGTCCAGCCTCTGTTTGAAGACTTCCATTCAAGGAGAACTCACCACCTCTGGTGGCAGCCAGTTCCACTCATTGATCACCCTAACTGTCAAAAAGTTTTTTCTAATATCTAGTCTGTGACTCCTCCCATTCAGTTTCATCCCATTGCTTCTAGTCCTTCCTTATAAAACGAGAATAAAGATGATCCCTCTACAATGTGACTGTCCTTGAGAAATTTGTAGACAGATATTAAGTCTCCTCTTAGTCTCCTTTTTTGCAAGCTAAACATTCCCAAATCCTGTAAATGTTCCTCATAGGACATGGTTTACAGACCACTCACCACTCTTGTCGCTCTTCTCTGAACACATTCTGGTCGCTCTTCTTCGAACTTTCTCCAGTTTGTTGATGTCTTTTTCAAAATGTGGTGCCCAAAACTGGACACAGTATTTCAGATGAGGTCTTCCCAAAGAGGAGTAGAGGGCAATAATGATAGTGATAGGCAAAGTTCACACAAGGGTTTAAAAAATAAAAATCATTCGATTTTGACCCAGAAAGATTTTTCATCTGTTTTGTCATCCGTATGCCATTCTTTTGGCAATCGTTCTTTTACATTGTCAGTGAATACAATTTAACAGTTTCCTATGTTAAGGCCTGTTTCATATGTCAGTGCCTCCGATACGTGTAGTGACAGTTTTCTCACGTACCGGAGACACTGACACAGTAGACCCATTAAAATGAATGGGCCTATGCACATATCAGCATGTTTTCATGAACCGTGTGTCCGTATGCAAAACACAGACATGTCCGTTTTTATCCAGACACATGGTCTGCAAAAAGTGTCACACACGTGCACACGTAGAACAGTGTATACTGTCCTCCGTGTGCAGAGACAGCCGCTGGGAAAGCAGCGCTACTGTAAGCCGCTGCTCCCCTGCGTGTGGTGCTGAAGCTGGCTTTCATCAATTGTACCTTGCTCTGCCGGCGAGCAGCACGAGGAGACAATGAATTAAAGAAAAAAACGGCGTGGGGTCCCCCCTGTACTTTACAACCAACCCGGCAAAACTCACAGGTGCGGGCTGCTATTCTCAGGCTGGTAAGGGGCCATGGATATGGGACCTCCCCAGCCTAAAAAAAACAGCCCCCAGCTGCCTAGAAACGGCACATCTATTAGATGCTCCAATTCTGGAGCTTTGCCTGGTTCTTCCCACTGCCCTGTTGCGGTGGCATATGGGGTAATGAGGGGTTAATGTCATCTTCCTATTGTAAGGTGACATTAAGCCGGCTCGGTAATGGAGAGGTGTCAATAAGACACCTAGCCATTACTAATCCTACAGTTGTTAAAGGGTTAATAAAACACACACAATAAGAAAAAAGTCTTTTAATGAAATAAAACAATACACACACTTTTTCCATCTTTATTCTTCTACCATTCCAAGCGAAGCATTCTCCTGTAATAAATCATAAAATAAAAAAACAGCAATATACCCATACCTGTCCTCCATACAGTCAAGTCCCACGCAGTAATCCATATCTGGGGGCATTTACATTTTACAACGGGGAGTACTGACAATGCAACCGCTCACAGCATGAAACGACTGAGGAATGAAATTATTGGAGCGGAGCTTCGGTGACTAGTGGTCAAGACACCGAAGCTGGGCCCCCTGGCGGCATGAACTCAAATGAACTCTTCAGTGTGGGACATATTGTACTTCATAATAGTGGCAACCTGTCTTTGATATGACTTGTGTTTATTTGTTAAAATATCAGAAATTTTACAAAAATGTTGAAAATTTCGCAATTTTAAAACTTTTAATTTTTATACCCTTAAATTGGAGAGTCATGTCACACAAAATAGTTAATAAATAACATTTCTTCCTACATTATATCAGCACAATTTTTGAAATATAATGTTTATTATTATGAACTTATAAGGGTTAAAAGTTGACCAGCTATTTCTCATTTTTACAACAAAATTTGCAAAACCATTTTTTTTAGGAACCATCTCACATTTGAAGTGACTTTGATGGGCCTATATGACAGAAAATACCCAAAATGACACCATTCTAAAAAGTGCAGCCCCTCAAGGTACTCAAAACTACATTCATGAAGTTTATTAACCCTTCAGGTGCTTCACAGGAATTAATGGAATGTGGAAGGAAAAATAAGCATTTAATTTTCTGTCACAAAATTCTTTCTTTAGACCTAATTTTTTTACTTTTGCAAGGGCAAAAGAAGAAAATGGACCATATAATTTGTGTGCAATTTCTCCTGAGCATGCCGATACCCCATATATGGGGGAAACCACTGTTTGGGCACACGGCAGGTCTTGAAGGGAAGGAGAGCCATTTCATTTTTTGAATGTAAAATTTGCTGGCATAATTATCAGATGCCATGTCATGTTTGGAGAGCCCCTGATGTGACTAAACAGTGGAAATCCCCAAAAGTTACCCCATTTTGGAAACTAGACCCCTTAGGGAACTTATCTACATGTGTATTGAGCACCTTGAACCCACAGGTGCTTCACAGAAGTTTATAACGTAAAGCATTGGAAATTTAAAAAAAAAAACAACACATTTTTCCCTAATAAATATTTTTTAGCTCCATATTTAGCATTTTCATAAGGGTAACAGGATAAATTGTTCAATACAATTTGATGTGAAATTTCTCCTGAGTATGCTGATACCCCATATGTGGTGAATACCACTGTTTTGGCGCACAGCAGGGCTTGGAAGCGAAGGAGCAATGTAAAATTTGCTTGAATAATTAGCAGATGCTATGCTGCATTTGGAGAGCCCCTGATGTGCCTAAACAGTGGAAATCTCCAACAAGTGACACAATTTTGGAAACTAGACCTCTTATGGAACTTATCTAGATATGTTTTGACCACCTTGAATGCACAAGTGCTTCACAGAAGTTTATAATATAGAGCAGTGGAAATAAAAAAATCGAATTTTTCCCAAATAAATCTTTTTTAGCTCCAAATTTTCATAGGGGTAACAGGAGAAATTGCTCCATACAATTTGTTGTGCGATTTCTGCAGAGCACACCAATGCCCAACATGTGGAGAAAAACCTCTGTTTAGGTGCACGGCAGGGCTTGGAAGGGAAGGTGTTATGGACCTGGTGGTTAGGAGCAACCGGAATGACCTGATGGGTAAACTAACACAGGACAAGCTCTGGGAAGTGGGAGCTCTGCTGACCGCAACCCCTAATCCTATCACACACACTAGAAATAGCCGTGGAGCGTACCTAACTCTGCCTAGACGCCTCTTCAGAGCCTAAGAGCTAACTACCCCTAGAGATAGGAAATAAAGCCTACCTTGCCTCAGAGAAATTCCCCAAAGAAAAAGGCAGCCCCCCACAAATATTGACTGTGAGTTAAGATGAAAGTCACAAACACAGGAATGAAACAAGTTTCAGCAAAGGGAGGCCAGACTTACTAAACAGACTGAGGATAGAAAAGGTAACTTTGCGGTCAGCACAAAAAACTACAAAAAGACCACGCAGAGTGTGCAAAAAGACCCCCGCACCGACTCACGGTGCGGAGGTGCCACTCTGCATCCCAGAGCTTCCAGCTAGCAAGGCAAAATCATAATAGCAAGCTGGACAAGAAAACAAAGAACAACAAATAAACTAGCAGGGACTTAGCTTCTGCTGGAGTAGACAGGTCACCAGAAAGATCCAAGAGCGAACTGAACCAGTACTAGAACATTGACAGCTGGCATGGAGTAACGATCTGAGTGGAGTTAAATAGAGCAGCCAGCCAAAGAATAAACTAGGTCACCTGTGGAAGGAACCTCAAAACCAGGAGCTCCACTCACAGCCACCAGAGGGAGTCCATGGACAGAACTCGCCGAAGTACCATTCATGACCACAGGAGGGAGTTCGATAACAGAATTCACAACAGTACCCCCCCTTGAGGAAGGGTCACCGAACCCTCACCAGAGCCCCAGGCCGATCAGGACGAGCCAAATGAAAGGCACGAACCAGATCGGCAGCATGAACATCAGAGACAACAACCCAGGAATTATCTTCCTGACCATAACCCTTCCACTTGACCAGGTACTGGAGTTTCCGTCTCGAAATACGAGAATCTAAAATCTTCTCCACCACATACTCCAACTCCCCCTCGACCAACACCGGGGCAGGAGGGTCAACGGAGGGAACCATAGGCGCCACGTATCTCCGCAATAACGACCTATGAAACACATTATGGATGGCAAAAGAAGCTGGAAGGGCCAAACGAAATGACACAGGATTGAGAACTTCAGAAATCTTATAAGGCCCAATGAAACGAGGCTTAAACTTAGGAGAGGAAACCTTCATAGGAACATAACGAGACGACAACCAAACCAAATCCCCAACACGAAGTCGGGGACCAACACAGCGACGGCGGTTAGCGAAACGTTGAGCCCAAATTTGCTGCAATCTGTCCACCACAGAATCCACACCAGGACAGTCCGAAGGCTCAACCTGCCCTGAAGAAAAACGAGGATGGAAACCAGAATTACAGAAAAAAGGCGAAACCAAAGTAGCCGAGCTGGCCCGATTATTAAGGGCGAACTCAGCCAAAGGCAAGAAGGACACCCAATCATCCTGATCAGCAGAAACAAAGCATCTCAGATATGTCTCAAAAGTCTGATTGGTTCGTTCGGTTTGGCCATTTGTCTGAGGATGGAAAGCCAAAGAAAAAGACAAATCAATGCCTATCTTAGCACTTAAGGACCGCCAAAACCTCGAAACAAACTTTGAACCTCTGTCCGAGACGATGTTCTCCGGAATGCCATGCAAACGAACCACATGCTGGAAAAACAATGGCACCAAATCAGAGGAGGAAGGCAATTTAGACAAGGGTACCAAATGGACCATCTTAGAGAAGCGATCACAAACCACCCAGATGACCGACATCCTTTGATAGACAGGGAGATCTGAAATAAAATCCATGGAAATATGCGTCCAGGGCCTCTTCGGGACCGGCAAGGGCAAAAGCAACCCACTGGCACGAGAACAGCAGGGCTTAGCCCGAGCACAAGTCCCACAGGACTGCACAAAAGAGCGCACATCCCGTGACAAGGAAGGCCACCAAAAGGATCTAGCCACCAAATCTCTAGTACCAAAGATTCCAGGATGACCAGCTAACACCGAACAATGAACCTCAGAGATAACTCTACTAGTCCATCTATCAGGGACAAACAATTTCTCCACTGGACAACGGTCAGGTCTATCTGTGACTCCCCTTCTTGAAGAAGCACTCACGCGAAACGCGCGTCAAGGGGTCAGCAGGAGGACCTAGGACACTTGTCACTATGGGTGAGTGATGGCATCCGATGTAGATGTGTGGGGAGTGTGGGGATCTCGTAATGAAGGTAGCATCCGTAGATGTTCATACGTAGAGCCTGGATGTTAGACCCATGTAGATCGTATCTCTCCCCCCTCCTCACTAGACTCATATGTTGTATCATTGGTCCATAGGGTCTGCTGTGCTAGTAGGTTCCCTATATATAATTTTTGCTCTTTATTGTATTTTGCCCTTTGATTGGGCTGCCTTTGTATATTTTAAATATATCAATAAAATAATTGTTTTATTTTTGCAATCGGTTGGTGCTTTTTGTACTCCATGTTCTCTAGTTTTTTATATGCTTTAGGAGTAGTACACCTATGATATTTTGGTTTCATCTATGTACTTACGGAGAGAGCAGGGCTTTTGCCCCTCTCAGTCTGGATATGTTGCTAGATTTGTTGTGATTTTGGTTCTAAGGTCAGGTCTATCAGCCTGAAATTTCTGCAGCACCCGCCACAAATCAGGGAAGATGGCAGACAAAATTATCCCCTCTTTGAGAATACCAGCCGGCTTAGGAACACCCGGAGAGTCAGGCACAAAACGCCTTGAAAGGGCATCAGCCTTCACATTCTTAGAGCCCGGAAGGTATGAAACCACAAAATCGAAATGGGAGAAAAACAGCGACCATCGAGCCTGTCTAGGATTCAACCGTTTGGCAGACTCGAGATAAGTCAAATTCTTGTGATCCGTCAAGACCACCACGCGATGCTTGGCTCCTTCAAGCCAATGTCGCCACTCCTCGAATGCCCACTTCATAACCAACAACTCTCTATTGCCAACATCATAATTGCGCTCAGAAGGCGAGAACTTTCTAGAAAAGAAAGCACATGGTTTCATCACCGAGCCATCAGAACTTCTTTGAGACAAAACAGCCCCTGCTCCAATCTCAGAAGCATCAACCTCGACCTGAAACGGGAGCGAAACATCTGGCTGGCACAACACAGGGGCAGAAGAAAAACAACGCTTCAACTCCTGAAAAGCCTCAACGGCCGCAGAGGACCAATTGACCACATCAGCACCTTTCTTGGTCAAATCAGTCAACGGTTTAACAACACTAGAAAAATTAGCGATGAAGCGACGGTAAAAATTAGCAAAGCCCAGGAACTTCTGCAGGCTCTTCACAGATGTAGGCTGAGTCCAATCATAAATGGCCTGAACCTTAACAGGGTCCATCTCGATAGTAGAAGGGGAAAAAATGAACCCCAAAAATGAAACCTTCTGAACTCCAAAGAGACACTTAGACCCCTTCACAAACAAGGAATTCGCACGAAGGACCTGGAACACCATTCTGACCTGCCTCACATGAGACTCCCAATCATCCGAAAAGACCAAAATATCATCCAAATATACAATCATAAATCTATCCAGGTACTTTCGGAAGATGTCATGCATAAAGGACTGAAACACAGATGGAGCATTAGAAAGCCCGAATGGCATCACCAGGTACTCAAAATGGCCCTCGGGCGTATTAAATGCTGTTTTCCATTCATCGCCCTGTTTAATACGCACAAGATTATACGCCCCTCGAAGATCTATCTTGGTGAACCAACTAGCCCCCTTAATCCGAGCAAACAAATCAGACAGTAGCGGCAAAGGGTACTGAAATTTGACCGTGATCTTATTAAGAAGGCGGTAATCAATACAAGGTCTCAAAGAACCATCCTTCTTGGCCACAAAAAAGAACCCTGCTCCCAACGGTGATGATGACGGGCGAATATGCCCTTTCTCCAAGGACTCCTTTATATAACTCCGCATAGCGGCGTGTTCTGGCACAGATAAATTGAACAGTCGGCCCTTAGGAAACTTACTACCAGGAATCAAATTAATAGCACAATCGCAATCCCTATGAGGAGGTAGGGCACTGGATTTGGGCTCATCAAATACATCCCGGTAATCCGACAAAAACTCAGGGACTTCAGAAGGAGTGGAAGACGAAATTGACAGCAATGGAACATCACCATGTACCCCTTGACAACCCCAGCTGGACACAGACATTGATTTCCAATCCAACACTGGATTATGGACCTGTAGCCAAGGCAACCCCAAAACAACCGCATCATGCAGATTATGCAACACCAAAAAGCGAATATCCTCCTGATGTGCAGGAGCCATGCACATGGTCAATTGAGTCCAGTACTGAGGCTTATTCTTGGCCAAAGGCGTAGCATCAATTCCTCTCAATGGAATAGGATACTGCAAGGGCTCCAAGAAAAAACCACAGCGCCTGGCAAACGCTAAGTCCATCAAATTCAGGGCAGCGCCTGAATCCACAAATGCCATAACAGAATAGGATGACAAAGAGCAAATCAGAGTAACGGACAAAAGAAATTTAGACTGTACCGTACCAATGGTGGCAGACCTAGCGAACCGCTTAGTGCGCTTAGGACAATTGGAGATAGCATGAGTGGAGTCACCACAGTAAAAACACAGCCCATTCTGACATCTCTGTTCTTGCCGTTTAGCTCTGGTCAAAGTCCTATCACATTGCATAGGCTCAGGCCTCTGCTCAGAGAATACTGCCAAATGGTGCACAGCTTTGCGCTCACGCAAGCGCCGATTGATCTGAATGGCCAAGGACATAGACTCATTCAGACCAGCAGGCGTGGGAAATCCCACCATAACATCCTTAAGGGCTTCAGAAAGACCCTTTCTGAAAATTGCCGCCAGGGCACACTCATTCCACTGAGTAAGCAAAGACCACTTTCTAAACTTCTGACAATATACCTCCGCTTCATCCTGACCCTGACACAAAGCCAGCAAGATTTTCTCTGCCTGATCCACTGAATTTGGTTCATCATAAAGCAATCCAAGCGCCAGAAAAAATGCATCTACATCACGCAATGCAGGATCTCCTGGCGCAAGGGAAAATGCCCAGTCTTGAGGGTCGCCACGCAACAAAGAAATAATGATTTTAACTTGCCGAACGGGGTCACCAGAGGAGCGGGGTTTCAAAGCAAGAAACAGTTTACAATTATCTTTGAAATTCAGGAATTTCGATCTATCCCCAGAAAACAAATCAGGAATTGGAATTCTAGGCTCTAACATCGGATTCTGAACTACAAAATCTTGAATGCTTTGTACCCTTGCAGTGAGATGATCCACAGAAGAGGACAGACCTTGAATGTCCATATCTACACCTGTGTCCTGAACCACCCAGAGGTTAAGGGGAAAAGAAAGACAAAACACACTGCAGAGAAAAAAAAATGGTCTCAGAACTTCTCTTATCCCTCTATTGAGATGCATTAACACTTTGGGCCAGCTGTACTGTTATGGACCTGGTGGTTAGGAGCACCCGGAATGACCTGATGGGTAAACTAACACAGGACAAGCTCTGGGAAGTGGGAGCTCTGCTGACCGCAACCCCTAATCCTATCACACACACTAGAAATAGCCGTGGAGCGTACCTAACTCTGCCTAGACGCCTCTTCAGAGCCTAAGAGCTAACTACCCCTAGAGATAGGAAATAAAGCCTACCTTGCCTCAGAGAAATTCCCCAAAGAAAAAGGCAGCCCCCCACAAATATTGACTGTGAGTTAAGATGAAAGTCACAAACACAGGAATGAAACAAGTTTCAGCAAAGGGAGGCCAGACTTACTAATCAGACTGAGGATAGAAAAGGTAACTTTGCGGTCAGCACAAAACACTACAAAAAGACCACGCAGAGTGTGCAAAAAGACCCCCGCACCGACTCACGGTGCGGAGGTGCCACTCTGCATCCCAGAGCTTCCAGCTAGCAAGGCAAAATCATAATAGCAAGCTGGACAAGAAAACAAAGAACAACAAATAAACTAGCAGGGACTTAGCTTCTGCTGGAGTAGACAGGTCACCAGAAAGATCCAAGAGCGAACTGAACCAGTACTAGAACATTGACAGCTGGCATGGAGTAACGATCTGAGTGGAGTTAAATAGAGCAGCCAGCCAAAGAATAAACTAGATCACCTGTGGAAGGAACCTCAAAACCAGCAGCTCCACTCACAGCCACCAGAGGGAGTCCATGGACAGAACTCGCCGAAGTACCATTCATGACCACAGGAGGGAGTTCGATAACAGAATTCACAACAGGAAGGATCGCCATTTGACTTTTTGAATGCGAAATTTGCTGGAATAATTGGCGGATGCCATGTCGCATTTGGAGAGCTCCTGATGTGCATAAACAGTGGAAACCCTCCACAAGTGACCCCATTTCAGAAACTAGACCCCTTTATGAAGTTATCTAGATGTATATTAAGCATCTTGAACAACCAGGTGCTTCACAGAAGTTTATAACGGTAAGCCACGAAAAAAAAACACATTTTTCGCCCAAAAATCTTTTTTAGCTCCAAATTTTGTATTTTCACAAGGGTAACAGGAGAATTTGGACCCCAAAATTTCTTGTGCAATTTCTCCTGAGTTAGCCGATACCCCATAAGTGGTCGAGAACTACTTTTGAGGCACAGTGCAAAGCTCAGAAGGGAAGTAGCGCCATATTACAGTGCAGATTTTGCTGCACTTGTTTGAGAGCGCTATGTTACATTGGCAGAGCCCCTGAGGTGCCAGAACAGCAGAACACCACCATTACCCTATTTTACAAACTACACCTCTCAATAAATTCATATAGAGGTTCGGTCATCTTTTCGACACCATAGGTGTGTCACAGACTTTTATATCATTAGGCAGTGAGGAAAAAATAGTTTAGATTTTTATCACCAAGAGTGTGTTAACCCTGCGAAATGGGTAAAAATGGCACCAAAATTTGTCCCACAATTTCTGCTAAATATAGAAATACCCAATATGTGGATGTTGCAGAGTGAAAACTGAAAACTACGCTTGTAGTGACCAGTACGCTGTAGTGACCAGTACGTTGCAGTCACCAGTATATTATGCCTAGCTCATGCTTCTGGAGTCACGTACCTGTAAATTAGGCGGGCTCTCATCACTTCAGAAATGCCAAACATGTGGGCGCTAAATGTGGCTAACGCACGCTGGGGATCAGGAGGGAAGGGGCATTTGGATTTGGGAACGGAGAATTTGCTGAATTTCTTTTGGGGAGCGAGGAGCCATTTAGCTTTTCCAGAGCCTTTGTGCAACCAGTAATGTGAAAGCCCACTATAATTCTGCTAACAGATGGCAGACCTGAGTGAGGGCTTGCTCTTTTTGTGGATTGAGTTCAAGCTTTTATTGGAACATTTTACATAACGTATGGGATCACATTAATCCGGCACTCTACGCTGAACATTTACTTTGTGGTTTTCGTCTAAATCTCTGAGTAAACATGACAGATGAAACCCCCGAGGGATCAATTCACTATGAGGCAGCAGAGTTACTCTGGACTCCGTCTGACCTCTGTTCAGCGGTGTCCTTTTCAGAAGTGCATAAAGCTGTGGTCGACGGCACTTTTATGGAATCTTAAAACAACGGACACCGCTGGATCACAGGTCCTATGGAATCCACAGTGCCTCCATCTGCCTCATTAGAGGGAATCTTCCATTGGAGGTTCTGTCTGAATCATGTATTTCAGAGATTTACACGGAAACCTCGGTGTAAGTGCTCAGCGCAGTGCACAGGATAAATGTGCGTCGAGCCTGTGAACTTTGAGTGGCAGAAAGGAAAAATTAAAAGCATCTGAAGAATTGGTTTTATTTTTTACGCCGTTCCTTGTGTGGTATAAGTGATTAGGCGACTTTATTCTTTGGGTCGGTGCAATTACAGCAATACCAGAGTTATATCGTGTTTTTATGTGTGGCTGCTGTCAAACACTTTGCCACTCTTTCTTTTCCCTGAGGAAGCCACACTATAAGGTAGACATACGCATGGAGCCATCCTCTTTACCATCATGCTGGTAGCAGATTGTCATATTGCCTCCATACTAACATGAGGCTCTTTTTGCCTTTAAGCTGTTCTTTCCTTTAACCGTTCTAACCTTCAGCAAGGTTACTTATATTTTCTCTGCATGTCTTCATTTAGCTGGTTTTTGAATTGGTATTTTCTTCATATTATTTATTATACTTTCTTTAAGATTTTTACTAAGCCAAGTCTCATGCAGTTTCATTTAAGCAGGTTTAGATAGGAATTAATAGGCTCAATTTCATTTTTAATTTGACGTATAATACTCTCTTTTTTGAGAACTTTTTGTTTGTTCCATACTTGCTTCATACGTTAATGGATTGAGGTCACCAGCTGGCAATTGTATCACGCTTATACATTTTGTTATATAACAACATAAGGTTTAACATGTATGCACATAACTTATATTTATTTAACCTGCAGCTAGCACATTTGAGGAGGTCAGTTACTGGTCCCTATACAGAACTTTAGTGGTTTTTTGTATGGCCATTTTGTGGCTTTTTAAAATTGTTTTTAATATATACCATATGTTGTTCTGTTTTGTGTTTTTCATTAATACATTTATTAATTGTATTTTTGTGCATATTATATATGGGTGATCTTGACAATTATGTACACACTGCTTTTCCTATTTTCCTCAACACTAAAAGATGCCTTTTATTGCGAAAACTAGTTTTTGCATCACAAAAGACAGCTATTATTTTTTTCATATTTCGGCAAACAGAGTCATGTGATGGCTTGTTTTTTTGCGGGACGAGCTGACATTTTTTTTGGTACCATTTTCAATCACATGACATTTTTTAATCGCCTTCTATTCTGATTTTTGGGAGACAGAATGAACAAAAACCAGCAATTCAAAAATTGCTTTTTTTTATACCTTTCCGCATGTGGTAAAATTGGTAAAGTAGTTTTATTTTTTTGGGTCAGTACGATTACAGTAATACTTCATTTATATCTTTTTTATGTTTTGACGCTTTTACACAATAAAAAAAATGTTCTAGAAAAAATATTTATTTTTGCATCGCTTAATTCTGAGACCTATAACTTTTTTTATTTTTCTGCTGATGGAACTGTATGGCTTGTTTTTTGCAGGACAAGATCATGTTTTCAGCGGTACCATTTTTATTTACATTCGTCTTTTTGATTGCGTTTTATTGCACTTTTTGTTCGGCGGTATTACTGTATGATAAAGCATTGTTTTTTGCCTCGCTTTTTATTTATTTTTTACAGTGTTCAGTGAAGGGGTTAACTAGTGGAACAGTTTTATAGAGTGGGTCATTACGGACGCGGCAATACTAAATATGTGCATTTTTTATTGTTTATTTTTTTATTTACATAAATAAATGTATTTATTGGACAAATATTTGTTTCTTTTTTTGTTCTTCATTTGGGGATTTATAATATTTTTTTAAAAACTTTTCTACATACCCAGGATGGGACATTACAGCATGGCATCGTAGTTTATTCTTTTTGTGAGGTAAAATATTTCCCATCCTGTTTTTAAATAACGCTTTACTTCAAAGAAAGGATCAGCTATGAACACACGCTGTCCTGCCTGCATATTTTTTCTCCCCACTCCACGCACGCCCAGGGCCACCATCAGGGCATTACAGCCGTGACTGGCGTATGGGGCCCGGTGAGCAGAGGGGGCCTGCATCGGGCCCCGTCTCATCTGCTCACCGGGCTCCCCCTGCAGGCGCTGCGGTACACTATTGACGTGCGGGCCCGCGTGGAGCCTGGAGGGAGCTTCGCCCGGCGCAGGAGCATGG
This sequence comes from Ranitomeya imitator, assembly GCF_032444005.1. Lineage (NCBI taxonomy): Eukaryota > Metazoa > Chordata > Amphibia > Anura > Dendrobatidae > Ranitomeya > Ranitomeya imitator. Next base: position 439,295,110 of record NC_091285.1, read on the forward strand.
CCAGGTAAGAACTCGTGTTTTTTTTTTCTTTGAGAGCGGCGATCCAGGGTGGCCCGGGGGGCAGAATGCTGGACACACAGGGGCAGAATGCTGGACACACAGGGGCAGAATGCTGGACACAGTGGGGCAGAATGCTGGACACACAGGGGCAGAAATGCTGGACACAGTGGGGCAGAATGCTGGATACAGTGGGGCAGAATGCTGGACACACAGGCGCAGAATGCTGGACACAGTGGGGCAGAATGCTAGACACACAGTGGGGCAGAATGCTGGGCACACAGTGAGGCAGAATGCTGGACACACAGTGGGGCAGAATGCTGGACACACAGTGGGGCAGAATGCTGGACACACAGTGGGGCAGAATGCTGGACACAGTGGGGCAGAATGCTGGACACACAGTGGGGCAGAATGCTGGACACACAGAGGGGCAGAATGCTGGACACAGTGGGGCAGAATGCTGGACACACAGTGGGGCAGAATGCTGGACACACAGTGGGGCAGAATGCTGGACAAACAGAGGGGCAGAATGCTGGACACACAGTGGGGCAGAATGCTGGACACACAGTGGGGCAGAATGCTGGACACCCAGAGGGGCAGAATGCTGGACACACAGTGGGGCAGAATGCTGGGCACACAGTGGGGCAGAATGCTGGGCACACAGTGGGGCAGAATGCTGGGCACACAGTGGGGCAGAATGCTGGGCACACATTGGGGCAGAATGCTGGGCACACAGTGGGGCAGAATGCTGGGCACACAGTGGGGGAGAATGCTGGACACACAGTGGGGCAGAATGCTTGACACACAGTGGGGCAGAATGCTGGACACACAGTGGGGCAGAATGCTGGACACACAGTGGGGCAGAATGCTGGACACACAGTGGGGCAGAATGCTGGACACACAGTGGGGTAGAATGCTGGACACAGTGACAGGGACAGAATGCTGGACACAGTGACAGGGGCAGTATGCTGGACACAGGGGCAGACTGTGAGACCCGGGGGCAGAATGCTGGACATTGGGGCAGAATGCTGGACACAGTGGGGCAGAATGCTGGACACAGTGGGGCAGAATGCTGGACACAGTGGGGCAGAATGCTGGACATTGGGGCAGAATGCTGGACACAGTGGGGCAGAATGCTGGACACAGTGGGGCAGAATGCTGGACACAGTGACAGGGGCAGAATGCTGCATACAGTGACAGGGGCAGAATGCTGGACACAGGGGCAGACTGTGAGACCCGGGGGCAGAATGCTGGACATTGGGGCAGAATGCTGGACATTGGGGCAGAATGCGAGACACGGGGCAGAATAGAGATACGGGGCATGATTGGAGACACGGGGCAGGAGTAAAGACATGGGGGCATGACTGGAGACAGATGGGGAGGATTGGAGACAGATGGGGCAGAATGGAGACACAGGGGGCATAATTGGAGACAAGTGGCAGGATTGCAGACACGGGGGCATGGTTGGAGACATAGGGGGCAGAATGGAGACATGGGGCATGATTGGAGACACTGGGGGGCAGAATTGGAGACAGATCTTGCAGGATCATAGGGCAGGATGGATATAATGGAGACAGATGGGGCCAGATGGAGAAATCACATGGGGCGATCATATGGGGCAGGATGGGGAGATCATACGAGGCAGAATGGATACTCATGAGGGCAGGATGGGAGAACGTATGGCTGACGCCAGGAATGAGACACACGGTGGCCAGGATGGGGAATATTATTACCATAGGGGCTAATTTAGGGATATTATTACTGCAGTGATGTATTTATTTTATTTTTTGAGTATATTGTTTTAAATGAGGGGGCGGTCCTGTTACTGTATAGAGTGATACTATGTTGCCTCTTTTTCTTCATGTGGTGTAATGTAGAAGTTGTGAAAAATTAAGTAATGTATTCTACAAGCGGAGCTCGAGATAACTGTGTTATTTCCTGCAGAGACGAGCCCTGGCTGGATGAAATGATGGCGGTCTGTGCTGGATAAAAGATGAAGGACTTCACCTAGAGACGTCACTGGTGAGTCAGTGTGTTACCTATACACTGACACTATACACTGCTCCTGTGTATAATTTCAATAGTGATCACTGTATTATCTGTACACAGACACTGCATGCTAAGTACAGATCTCCTGTGTATAATGGCAATTATGGTGATAGTATGGTGCTTTTTTTTTTAATTACTGATCAGAATTGTAGCATTCAGTCACTATGTGGTGGCAGTATGTGGTCTGGACATGGTGTTGCGGTATTTGTTCCTTGTATGTGATATTATTCGATCACTGTGGTGGTAATATGTCATCTGGTCATGGTGCAGCAGTATGTTAGGGGTCGAGTTCTTGCCTCTGCACAGGGGGAATCTCGGGCCATCTCCGCTGCGGTCTCCCATTCTTCTCCTGCCGCAGTGGAGCTTGCTCAGCAGAGCCGTCGATCCCAGCTTCTCACTCAGTCTGACTCTGTGCTTAGAGTTACTGCTGTGTTTCCTGCTTCTCCCATTGAAGTCAGTGCTGGGCAGCGGCGAGCGGACGTTTCTGGGGCTAAATCCTGCTTTTTACATTCTGAGCATGCCCAGAGTAAGATCTCTCAGTGGAGATCGAGGGTCACATGATCAGATACTGCAGCTAAGGTCCTTGTAGCTGCTTGGACTAAATCCTGCTTTGCACTCTGAGCATGCCCAGGGCGAGATCTCTCAGTGGAGATCCAGGGTCACATGCTCAGGTGCTGCAGCACTCCATTGGTCCTTCTTTGGAAGGTCCTAAACATGCTGCAGCTATTTAAGCCTCGCATGGCCGCACGGCCATGCGCTAGTATTGTCTTGTAAATATGTGTGTGTGTTGTGAGTGAAAGTCGCTCTTTAAATAACCCTCCCTATTGAATGTCTGTTCGCGGAAGGTGTATGTTTGCTATCTAGCGTCCGACTTATCCAACAGCACGAAACACACATTACAGCTACCAGTTGCTGTGTCCGCCAGTACGGCGCCGTGCGCTTGCTCTGTGCTTTCCTGACTCAAGCCTGGGTGGTTAGTGGCGTCCATCAGTGCGGCACCGCACGCACTCTTGTGCCTTTATATTACTATTTATGTTCCTCTGACACACCCAGTTGCGGTGTTGTGCCAGCAAGTGTCTAATCGGACTTCAATCCTGTGTAGGGGTTGAGTCCGCTGACTTCTTGCTCGCGCTTTATGTGCGGTACTGCGGTCCTGTGACGCAACAAGATCGCTTCCTTCACGCAGGGTGAAGTTAACCCATGTGTGTATACTTAGTACCGCCATATAGTCCGTCTTACTAGCAGCAGGGTCTTTTACCTGCACGGTGGACCTCGGACGGCGAACGCACCTAATACCATTACACCTTATACTTGGTGCGTTCCGCCAGTCCTAACATAATACTAGCGCCAAGGTCTGGCTAGTAATGACGGACGATCAGCGTTTACAGCGGTACATCCAGCAGCTGGAGGGAAGGTTGGCGGCTCTTGAGCATTCAACCTCAGCTGTGGATGTTACTGCTGTCGCTGTTCAGGCTGCAAGTGTGGCTGCAGCTACCTTGTCCACTGCCGCCCCTGTACCGACGCTATCTCGCCTCCCGCTACCAGAGAAATTTTCTGGTGACAGTAAGTCCTGTAGGGGTTTCGTGAGTCAGTGCTCAATACATCTCGAGCTTCTGGCCTCTCATTTCCATACAGAGCGGGATAAGGTGGGCTTTATCGTATCTTTATTGTCGGACAGGGCGTAGCAGTGGGCTACGCCGCTGTGGGAGCGTGGCGATCATGTGGTGCAGAGTGCTCCGTTATTCCTGAGCACTCTGAAACAGGTCTTTTTAGGACCTCGTGTCACCCATGATACGGCGCTCCAACTGTTGGCATTGACTCAGGGCTCGTCCTTGGTCAGCCAGTTTGCCGTCCACTTCCGCACGCTAGCATCTGAGCTAGAGTGGTCGGATAAGGCCCTTATTCCTATATTTTGGAGGGGGCTGGCTGACCACGTTAAGGACGCCCTGGCCACTAGGGAGATTCCCGCCACACTGGAGGAATTAATAACAGTATCCACTCGTATTGACCTCCGTTTTCACGAGCGGAGGTTAGAGCGAGCCCAGTGTAGGCAGAGATTTCGGCTGGCTCCCACCTTCGCCAAACCTTTGGAATCTCCAGTCCAGGCTCCTGAGTCCCATGAGCCTATGGTAGTGTCACGAGCGGGATCTAAGTCCCGGACCGCTCGTGCACTCCAGGTTTGTCATGTTTGCCAACAGTCAGGACATCTTGCCACCAGATGTCTCCAGCGGTCGAGGAAACGTCAGCGTCTAGTGGTAGTAGGTGGAGGTGCACTAGACACAGCGACGTTTGCTTCCAAATTATCCTTTAAGGGGACAATAACATTAGGCTCATCCTCCCACTCGGTAGACCTCTGCGTGGATTCTGGGGCGGAGGGCAATTTTATGTCTTCTGCCTTCGCCCAACGTCACGCAATACCCCTGGTTATGCTACCTCAACCAGTAACGGTACGAGTGGTGAATGGGTCGACACTGCCCGCACAGATAACACATCAGACCATCCCTTTTACTCTGTCCATGTCACCATCCCATCAGGAGATTATATCTCTGCTCATCATTCCTGAGGGGATTGATGAGGTCCTGTTGGGGATACCTTGGTTACGGTACCACTCTCCTCACATCGAGAGGTCCTCAGGCAGAATTCTGGGATGGGGTGAATCATGTGGGGGTAGGTGTCACCGAGAGTGCGTTCAGGTTGCTACTACAGAGGTACCCGCAGATCTATCCTCTCTCCCCAAGCAATATTGGTCGTATGCAGACATGTTCTCCAAAAAGGCGGCGGAGACCCTTCCGCCCCATCGCCCCTATGACTGTCCTATTGATCTCTTGCCTGGTGCTGAGCCTCCCCGGGGTCGAGTCTATCCATTATCTCTCCCGGAGACGGAGGCAATGTCTCAGTACATTCAAGAGAATCTGGCAAGAGGGTTCATCAGGAAGTCAGTGTCACCTGCTGGGGAAGGGTTCTTTTTCGTGCAGAAGAAGAATGGGGAACTACGTCCATGCATAGACTACAGGGGTCTTAACGCTATCACCGTTAAGAACAAGTATCCTTTGCCCTTGATATCTGAGCTTTTCGATAGGCTTCGGGGAGCAAGGGTGTTTACCAAACTAGATCTGCAGGGTGCTTACAACCTGATTCGCATCCGTGAGGGGGACGAATGGAAAACGGCGTTTAACACCAGAGATGGGCACTATGAGTGTCTGGTGATGCCCTTCGGGCTCTGTAATGCCCCAGCCGTTTTCCAAGACTTTGTCAACGACATCTTCCGGGATATGCTTTCCACCTCGGTTGTAGTCTATCTGGATGATATTCTCATCTTTTCTCCAGATATTGACTCCCACCGGAGAGATGTTGGCAGAGTCTTCGACCTCCTACGGGCAAACTCTTTATATGCAAAGTTGGAGAAGTGTATGTTTGAGCAGGAGTCTTTACCGTTCCTGGGCTATATCATCTCCGCCCAGGGATTGGCTATGGATCCTGCCAAACTACAGGCTGTGATGGACTGGCAAGAGCCCCATTCTCTTAAGGCGGTGCAGCGCTTTATGGGGTTCATTAATTATTACCGCCAGTTCATTCCCCACTTCTCAACTCTGGTAGCTCCCTTGGTAGCCCTCACCAAGAAAGGAGCAAATCCCAAAGTGTGGTCTGAAGAGGTCTCCAGGGCCTTTTCTTCTACTAAGTCTCATTTTGCGAGCGCTCCCATCCTACATCGTCCCGATGTCGATAAGCCGTTTATAATGGAGGTGGATGCCTCTTCCGTTGGTGCTGGAGCAGTCCTCTTCCAAAAGGATGCTCAAGGTCGGAAGCATCCGTGCTTCTTCTTCTCCAAGACCTTCACACCAGCGGAGAGGAATTATTCCATCGGGGACAGGGAGTTGCTAGCGATGAAATTGGCTTTCTCAGAGTGGAGACATCTCTTGGAGGGGGCTCGTTTTCCCTTTCAAGTTTTCACAGACCACAAAAATTTGCTATATTTGCAAACAGCCCAGCGGCTAAATTCTCGCCAGGCCAAATGGTCCTTATTCTTCTCCCGACTCCACTTCACCCTCCATTATCTCGCTGGGGAGAAGAACATTCGAGTTGATGCCCTTTCTCGCTCTGTTGTGTCATCTGAGGAGGAGGAAGGAGAGCCTCGGCTTATTGTTCCTTCTGAGAGCTTGAGAACCGTGGCTCCGGTGTCGCTTGAGTCTGTGCCTCCGGGCAAGACTTTTGTGCCTATAAATTTGCGACCGGAGGTTCTCTCTTGGGCTCATTCCTCCAGGGTGGGTGGACACTTTGGGACAAAAAGGACATCTGAGCTGCTGGCGAGGACGTACTGGTGGCCGCATATGCTCCGAGATGTCAGAGATTACGTTCTGGCGTGTGTCTCATGCGCCAAAAATAAGTCTCCTCGACAACGGCCGTCTGGGTTACTCTATCCCTTGCCGGTGGCAGACAGGCCCTGGAAGATGGTCGGGATGGACTTTGTAGTGGGTTTGCCCAAGTCTCGCGGTTGTACCGTCATTTGGGTTATTACCGATCATTTCTCGAAAATCGTGCATTTGGTGCCGCTCCCACGGTTACCTTCTGCACGGGCCTTGGCAGCGTTGTTCATAAGACACATCTTCCGCCTACACGGCATGCCAGACAAAATTGTCAGTGACCGGGGTCCCCAGTTTGCGTCTCGGTTCTGGAGAGAGCTTTGTCGTCTTCTCAGCATTGAGTTAAATCTCTCTTCCGCATATCATCCCGAGACGAATGGGTTGGTAGAGAGGGCCAATCAGACTCTGGTCACATATCTACAACATTTTGTTTCTGCCAGGCAGGATGACTGGGCATCTTTATTACCATGGGCAGAGTTCGCCCTTAATAACGCTGTAGCCGACTCCACTGGTCAGACACCTTTCCTCCTTAATTACGGTCAGCATCCGCGGGTTCCTGTGCCTATGCCTGTGTCCTCTGCTGACTCCAGGGTGGCAGACTGGGCAGTGGAGGCACGGGACATTTGGGACCGCACTCAGGATGCCATTCGGGCCTCAAAGGAGAGAATGAGGTCCTCCGCCGATGCACATCGGCGCCCTGCCCCGACCTTTGCTCCTGGCGATTTAGTGTGGCTCTCCGCCCGTAACATCAGGCTGCATGTAGAGTCCACTAAGTTTGCACCTCGCTACTTGGGTCCCTTCAAGGTCCTCGAACAGGTTAATCCTGTGGTCTACCGTCTGGCCCTTCCTCCACGCCTTGGTATCACCGACACCTTTCATGTGTCCCTCCTTAAGCCCGTATACATGTCCCGGTTTTCTGAGTCATCTGCCGGGACATCGGGTTCGTCTACGGATGATTACGAGGTGAACGCTATTTTGGGTTACAAGGTGGTACGTGGTAAAAAATTCTATTTGGTGGATTGGAAGCGTTATGGCCCTGAGGACAGGTCCTGGGAGCCTGCTGAGCACATTCGGGCTCCGCAGCTCATTGCTGCCTTTGAACGTAGCGAGGCCCAAGGAGGGGGGGCCCTAGGAGGGGGGTAATGTTAGGGGTCGAGTTCCTGCCTCTGCACAGGGGGAATCTCGGGCCATCTCCGCTGCGGTCTCCCATTCTTCTCCTGCCGCAGTGGAGCTTGCTCAGCAGAGCCGTCGATCCCAGCGTCTCGCTCAGTCTGACTCTGTGCTTAGAGTTACTGCTGCGTTTCCTGCTTCTCCCATCGAAGTCAGTGCTGGGCAGCGGCGAGCGGACGTTTCTGGGGCTAAGTCCTGCTTTTTACATTCTGAGCATGCCCAGAGTAAGATCTCTCAGTGGAGATTGAGGGTCACATGATCAGATACTGCAGCTAAGGTCCTTGTACCTGCTAGGACTAAATCCTGCTTTGCACTCTGAGCATGCCCAGGGCGAGATCTCTCAGTGGAGATCCAGGGTCACATGCTCAGGTGCTGCAGCACTCCATTGGTCCTTCTTTGGAAGGTCCTAAACATGCTGCAGCTATTTAAGCCTCGCATGGCCGCACGGCCATGCGCTAGTATTGTCTTGTAAATATGTGTGTGTGTTGTGAGTGAAAGTCGCTCTTTAAATAACCCTCCCTATTGAATGTCTGTTCGCGGAAGGTGTATGTTTGCTATCTAGCGCCCGACTTATCCAACAGCACGAAACACACATTACAGCTACCAGTTGCTGTGTCCGCCAGTACGGCGCCGTGCGCTTGCTCTGCGCTTTCCTGACCCAAGCCTGGGTGGTTAGTGGCGTCCGTCAGTGCGGCACCGCACGCACTCTTGTGCCTTTATATTACTATTTATGTTCCTCTGACACACCCAGTTGCGGTGTTGTGCCAGCAAGTGTCTAATCGGACTTCAATCCTGTGTAGGGGTTGAGTCCGCTGACTTCTTGCTCGCGCTTTATGTGCGGTACTGCGGTCCTGTGACGCAACAGGATCGCTTCCTTCACGCAGGGTGAAGTTAACCCACGTGTGTATACTTAGCACCGCCATATAGTCCGTCTTACTATCAGCAGGGTCTTTTACCTGCACGGTGGACCTCGGACGGCGAACGCACCTAATACCATTACACCTTATACTTGGTGCGTTCCGCCAGTCCTAACACGGTATTTGTTCCTTGTATGTGATATTATTGGTCATTTTAAAAATTGAAAAATAAATAAAAATATACCTAAATTGTATTGCATATTTTAACAAATATTTAATAGGTTACAGTAGAGTAGGGCCCGGCCAAAAGTGTCTACTGTGTTATGGTGGCGGCTTAAAAAATCTTTTGGCCAAAATAAAAGCTGCCGATTATATGTGTGATCTGGTGATGGGAACTGTTAATGTGTGATAGGTGAGAAGTGGAGTTTTTCCAAGAGAGAGCGGTGGGACTGTGGACAGTTCGAGGGGTAGAGGTGGGGCTGGGGTGGAGCCTGGGCGGAGTCTCAAGGGGGCCCCGAAAATTTTGCCAGTATGGGGCCCTGAAATGTCTAGTGGCAGCCCTGCGCACGCCCAGGAGATGTGGTATGATCAGACCATGTTCCTGTATGGTCAGATAGTCATTACACAGGACACAGCAGTAGCCTCAGCACAGGAACAATTTATTTAAACAAATTCAATTGTGGAAGTTGTTATTATCCAAAGATTTATTGATTAAAATAAACTTTTCTTTGTGGGAAAATTCCTTTAACTTCATCTGTTTTTGTGTTACAGTGGAGTTATCTTTTAGCTATTTTATGTGTTTAACCAGCTGTGCGGCACAGGTAATATAAGTAATTGGAGATGTAACACAGATGGTAACAGCATCAAATGACATTAAACTTAACTATGTAACACAACAGAAGTTTATAATGCTCAGACATGCTTCATGTATTATAAATTAAATAAAACAGCTGCCAGACAACACCTACTAGACCATACGAAACAGTGATCTGCACTCACCTACCACCACTGTTGGCTTAGTCATCATAGCGTAAATTCCTCCTCATAAAGGCCTCTTGAGCAGTATTTCAACTGCAAGGAAGATGAGTAAATATGACTAGAGAAGCTGTACTCACTGAGTGATAACTCCACTCTTTATCCTTTTGACTGTCATATCTTCCACCTGCAGCAAGCCCTTGGGGAATACTCACTGCCTAGTGTGACCTGTCTACCATGGCAGCACATTTATAGTGCAAGAAGGGGCGCTGTGATGTAGGGATGTGGACAATCTTACCCTGTTCCTACCCCTGAAGGCAACAGATGCACAGTGTGAATGCCGTTGTTGTCACAAGTGTGTCACGCCAACCTGGGATAACTGAATAGAAGATCACTGCGTATTGTGAATCACAGATGTTCCATTTAGCCTGTGTATTTAGATCCCATATTAAATGATTTTGGTTTCCTTTGGTGCTGAAGAGGTAAATGTCCCTTTCTATGCTGGTTAGAAACACGCAGCTCCAACCCAGCTGCTACTGATATGGTGGTTAATTCTTCATTAGTGATGAGCGAGTGTACTCGTTTCTCAGGTTTTCCCGAGCACGCTCAGGTGATCTCCGAGTATTTGTGAGTGCTCGGAGAATTAGTTTTCGTTGCCTCAGCTGCATGATTTACAGCTGATAGACAGCTTGAATACATGTGGGGATTCCCTAGCAACCAGGCAACCCCCACATGTACTTAGGCTGGCTAGCAGCTGTAAATCATGCATCTGAGTCAACAAAAACTAAATCTCTGAGCACTTACAAATACTTGGAGACCACCCGAGTGTGCTCGGGAAAACCCGAGCAGCGAGTACACTCGCTCATCACTATTTTTTATATAAAACCTGGTGTGGCGACACAGCATTTATTCTTAATTATCCAGCCATATTATTCCAGTAGGCCCAGAGACATGAGCAAGAGTTCATGTGAGAATGAATGTTGACTCTTATTTTCATTGAATTAATGTTCAATGGCTGCCATTTCTTGACTGGCTGCTGATTAGCTATTGTATCTGTCCTAGTATTGCATTCCTAGTAGCAGGCGGATGAAAGCACCCACTAACCACCCGTGTCTTCACACCTTGCCAGACCTGCTCTCTCCTGCCAGTGAAAGCTCTGCTTCCTTGCTCTTAGGAGACGTTGTGCTGATTTAGAGTTCGTTGTTGCTATTGGAGATTCGTCTTCCTGTGCTGTGTGCTGAAGCTAAGTAGTTGAAGTTTGGAGTTCGTTGTTGCTATTGGAGATTCGTCTTCCTGTGCTGTGTGCTGAAGCTAAGTAGTTGAAGTTTGGAGTTGTGGTTTCCTGTAGGCTGCTGTTGTACGTGTGGTTATCTCCTGTTCCCTTTTCCCATTTAATTTATTCCTCCCTGTCCCTATCCTCCTCACTATTGTTGGTTAGTGTTTTTGTATGATAGAAGTTTTCTGTTATCCCTGTTTTGTCTTTGTGTCTGGTTTACCTTTCATTTCTGTCTCATGCCTCATGAGGTGTTGGAGGGGACAGATTAGGGTTTTTATAGGAGCATAATAAGGTAGGAGACTCAGGTTTCTTTACCTTTAAGAGTAAACCCGGGACAGGGATAGTTATGGTCCTAGCTCCAGGGACAGTTTGAGGCCCCTCTTCCTTACTGAAGACTGTCACATTTTCACCGGCCCAAAACATTTTGTATCTTGGTATGGATTCCATTGTAGTCCTTGCCAAACAATTGCAGGGCCTGTCACTTGGAGTGTCAGACCTGCAATCAGTGTCAAGCTGAACTGAGAATCTGAGGTGGCCCTCCTGGATAGGTTTTCTGGGGGATGGGATAAATTTATGGTGTTCCGTGAAGCCTACAAGCTGTATTTTCATCCTTGTTCATCTGGATGTGAGGAGCAATGGGTTGTGATTGTTATTTCTCTCCTTCAAGGAGATCCTCAAACCTAGGCCTTTTCACTTCTGGTGGACTCACTGTCTTTCCCGTCGGTTGATTTTTTTTGAGGCTCTAGGTCTCGTGTATAATGATATGGACTGTGTCTCCCTTGCTGAGTCTAAGCTACGTAAGCTCCAGCAGGAAAACCGTCTGGCAAAGGAATTCTGCTCAGAGTTCCATAGATGAGCCACTGACACCCGGTGGAACAGTCCTGCTCTTAGGAGTCAATTTTGTCAGGGCCTGTTTGAAAGACTAAAAGACGCACTAGCACTTTACAAGACTCCTGAGTCGTTTGAGGCTGCCATCACTCTGGCCATACACATTAATAGACACTTCAGGGCTAGAACTGTTGTGACTCCAGTCTCCATGGTCTTCCCTAAAACTGAGATTCTCCTTGTGTGCTCTGAAGAACCAATGCAATTAGCAGGGGCCTCCCCTTGGTATGAGTCTCTTATGGTTTGCCGCAAAATGGGGTTGTGTTTTTTCTGTGGCCAAAAGGGGTCTGTCTTTCTTTACCTAAAGCACCAAAAGCCGTTAGAAAATTTCTTACCCTAAGTTTGTGTGGAGGATAACAACCTGGGAGTATATATCTCCTCCACATGTGTATCTTAGTTTTTCTTACCTGCATAAGTGGTATGAAAACTGAGAAAATGTCCATCCTCTTGGATCGTAGGGTGGGAGCCAATATGGTAGATGGTCTGTCGCACGGGACCTTGGTCTTTCCTGTAGTACTCTGGTGAAGCCTGTCCCCATACTTGCACTTGACTCTGCGCCTCTCGGTCAGGGAAATTTACCCAAATAGTGCATGGTGTGAACATGCGCATAGGGGCTCTTTAGAGGGTGCTCCTTTCTTGTTATATCTTGGAAAGTCTCCCTACTCCTATTGTGCTGGGTTTTGCCTAGTTGACTAAACATTATCCGGTCATTGAATAGCAGACCAGAGAGCTTATTAAGTGGAGTGATTTTTGCAAAAATAATTGCCTTGGTGCTACTATCTCTAGTGTCTCCATTAAAATCACTCCATCTTGCCTGTCCGATTTTGAGGCATTGTTCTCTGAAAAGACCCCATTTTGGAACCTTGACTGTCATGATCCCAATGGCAGGGGATCACAAAAAGGAAAAGCACAGATACAAACAAGCTCTAGGGCAATGGAACCTGAGCTGACCGCGACCCTGAACCTAACACACAAATAAAAGTAGCCGGGGAACGTCCCTACGATGATCCTAGACGTCTCGCTCCAGCCGAAGATCTAACTTCCCCTATCAGAAGAAACACAGACCTCTCTTGCCTCCAGAGAAATACCCCACAGCAAATAGCAGCCCCCCACATATAATGACGGTGAAATGAGAGGAAAGCACATACGTAGTATGAAAACAGTTTCAGCAAAATGAGGCCCGCTAAAGCTAGATAGCAGAGGATACAAAAGTGAACTGCGCGGTCAGCGAAAAACCCTTCAAAAAAACCATCCTGAAATTACTTGAACTCATGTGCCAACTCATGGTACATGAAAAGCAATTTCAGCCCACTAGAGCAACCAGCAGCAGAGAATCACATATCTGCAGGCTGGACTAAAAACCAAATTAAGCAAAACACAAAACAGGAAAATCCAAACTTAGCTTGTCCAGAAGGTTCTAGGAGCAGGGAGCAGAGGTAACAAGACACACTGGATACATTGATAACCGGCGAGGAAATGCCAGCAAAGCCAGGTTAAATAGGAAACTCCCATATGCTGATGGAACAGGTGGAACCCAGAAACCCAGGAAAGACAAGTCACCCAGTACCATCAGTAACCACCAGAGGGAGCCCAAAAACAGAACTCACAACAGTACCCCCCCCTTGAGGAGGGGTCACCGAACCCTCACGAGAACCACCAGGGCGACCAGGATGAGCCCTATGAAAAGCGCGAACCAAATCATCAGCATGAACATCCGAGGCAACCACCCAAGAATTATCCTCCTGACCATAACCCTTCCACTTGACCAAATACTGGAAACACGAGAATCCAAGATCTTCTCCACAACATACTCCAATTCTCCCTCCACCAGCACTGGAGCAGGAGGCTCAAGAGAAGGAACAACAGGTACCTCATACTTCCGCAACAACGACCGATGAAACACATTATGAATAGCAAACGATGCCGGGAGATCCAAACGAAACGACACAGGGTTAAGAATTTCCAAGATCCTATAGGGACCGATGAACCGAGGCTTGAACTTAGGAGAAGAGACCTTCATAGGAACAAAACGAGAAGACAACCACACCAAGTCACCAACAAGAAGTCGAGGACCCACGCGGCGACGGCGATTAGCAAACTGCTGAGCCTTCTCCTGGGACAACTTCAAATTGTCCACCACATGACTCCAAATCCGATGCAACCTATCCACCACCATGTCCACTCCAGGACAATCAGAAGGTTCCACCTGACCAGAGGAAAAACGAGGATGAAACCCCGAATTACAAAAGAAAGGAGAAACCAAGGTAGCAGAACTAGCCCGATTATTAAGCGCAAACTAGGCCAGCGGCAAAAAGGTAACCCAGTCATCCTGATCAGCATAAACAAAACACCTTAAATAAGTTTCCAAGGTCTGATTAGTTCGTTCAGTCTGGCCATTCGTCTGAGGATGGAATGCAGACGAAAAGGACAAATCAATGCCCATCTTAGCACAGAAAATCCGCCAAAATCTAGACACAAACTGGGATCCCCTGTCAGAAACGATGTTCTCAGGAATCCCATGCAAACGAACCACATTCTGAAAAAACAGAGGGACCAACTCAGAGGAGGAAGGCAACTTAGGCAAGGGTACCAGATGAACCATTTTAGAAAAGCGATCACACACAACCCAGATGACGGACATTTTTTGAGAGACAGGGAGATCCGAAATAAAGTCCATGGAAATGTGCGTCCAAGGCCTCTTCGGGATAGGCAAAGGTGACAACAATCCACTGGCCCGAGAACAGCAAGGCTTAGCCCGAGCACAAACCTCACAAGACTGCACAAAAGAACGCACATCCCTCGACAAGGAAGGCCACCAAAAAGACCTGGCCACCAAGTCTCTAGTACCAAATATTCCAGGATGACCTGCCAACGCAGAAGAATGGACCTCGGAGATGACTCTACTGGTCCAATTATCCGGAACAAACAGTCTCTCAGGCGGACAACGATCAGGTTTAGCCACCTGAAACTCCTGCAAAGCACGTCGCAAGTCTGGGGAGACAGCAGACAAAATCACCCCATCCCTAAGGATACCAGAGGGCTCAGAATTTCCAAGGGAGTCAGGCACAAAACTCCTAGAAAGAGCATCCGCCTTCACATTCTTTGAACCTGGCAGGTATGAAACCACAAAATTGAAACGAGAGAAAAACAGTGACCAACGAGCCTGTCTAGGATTCAGACGCCTGGCAGACTCAAGGTAAATCAAATTTTTGTGATCAGTCAAGACCACCACACGATGTCTAGCACCCTCTAGCCAATGACGCCACTCCTCAAATGCCCACTTCATGGCCAAAAGTTCCCGATTACCAACATCATAATTCCGCTCAGCCGGCGAAAACTTTCTAGAAAAAAACGCGCATGGCTTCATCACTGAGCCATCGGAGCTTCTCTGTGACAAAACCGCCCCCGCTCCAATCTCGGAAGCATCAACCTCAACCTGAAAAGGGAGCGAAACATCTGGCGGATGCAACACAGGAGCAGAAGAAAACCGGCGCTTAAGTTCCTGAAAGGCCTCCACAGCCGCAGGAGACCAATTAGCAACATCAGCACCCTTCTTAGTCAAATCCGTCAAAGGCTTAACAACACTAGAAAAATTAGTTATAAAACGACGATAGAAATTAGCAAAGCCCAAGAACTTCTGTAGACTCTTAAGAGATGTAGGCTGCGTCCAGTCACAAATAGCCTGAACCTTGACGGGATCCATCTCAATAGTAGAAGGGGAAAAAATATACCCCAAGAAAGAAATCTTCTGGACTCCAAAGAGACACTTTGAGCCTTTTACAAACAAGGAATTGGCCCGCAGGACCTGAAACACCTTCCTGACCTGCTGAACATGAGACTCCCAGTCATCAGAAAAAACCAAAATATCATCCAAATACACAATCATAAATTTATCCAGATATTCACGGAAAATATCGTGCATAAAGGACTGGAAGACTGAAGGAGCATTAGAAAGTCCAAAAGGCATTACCAAATACTCAAAATGGCCCTCAGGCGTATTAAATGCGGTTTTCCACTCATCACCTTGCTTTATTCGTATAAGATTATACGCACCCCGAAGATCAATCTTAGTGAACCATTTAGCCCCCTTAATGCGAGCAAACAAATCAGTCAACAATGGCAAAGGATACTGATATTTTACGGTAATCTTATTCAAAAGACGATAATCTATACAAGGCCTCAAGGAACCATCTTTCTTGGCCACGAAAAAAAAACCTGCTCCCAAAGGGGACAAAGATGGACGGATATGTCCCTTTTCCAAGGACTCCTTAACATAATCCCGCATAGCAGTATGCTCTGGCACTGACAGATTGAACAAACGACCTTTAGGAAATTTACTGCCCGGAATTAAATTTATAGCACAATCGCAATCCCTGTGAGGAGGAAGCGAACTGAGCTTAGGCTCCTCAAAAACATCCCGATAGTCAGACAAAAACACAGGAATCTCAGAAGGAGTAGATGAAGCGATAGAAATTGGAGGTGCATCATCATGAACCCCCTGACAACCCCAGCTTAACACAGACACTGATTTCCAGTCAAGGACTGGATTATGAGTTTGTAACCATGGCAGACCAAGTACTAGAACATCATGCAAATTATACAGTACCAGGAAGCGAATCACCTCCTGATGAACGGGAGTCATACGCATGGTCACTTGTGTCCAGTACTGAGGTTTATTCATAGCCAAAGGTGTAGAGTCAATTCCCTTCAAAGGAATAGGGACTTCCAGAGGCTCCAGACTAAACCCACAGCGATTGGCAAATGACCAATCCATAAGACTCAGGGCAGCGCCTGAATCCACATAGGCATCGACGGAAATGGATGATAATGAACAAATCAGAGTCACAGACAGAATGAACTTAGACTGTAAAGTACTAATGGCAACAGACTTATCAACCTTTTTTGTGCGTTTAGAGCATGCTGATATAACATGAGCTGAATCACCACAATAAAAGCACAACCCTTTTTTCCGCCTATACTTTTGCCGTTCACTTCTGGACTGAATTCTATCACATTGCATTATCTCAGGTGACAGTTCAGACAACACCGCCAAATGATGCACAGGTTTGCGTTCCCGTAAACGCCGATCAATCTGAACAGCCATAGTCATAGACTCATTCAGACCAGCAGGCGCAGGGAACCCCACCATAACATCTTTAATGGCCTCAGAAAGGCCATCTCTAAACTTTGCAGCCAGAGCGCACTCATTCCACTGAGTAAGTACCGACCACTTCCGAAATTTTTGACAATAAATTTCTGCTTCATCTTGCCCCTGAGAGAGGGCCAACAAAGCTTTTTCAGCCTGAATCTCTTGGTTAGGTTCCTCATAGAGCAAACCCAATGCCAGAAAAAACACATCTGCATTAAGCAACGCAGGGTCCCCTGGTGCCAATGCAAATGCCCAATCCTGAGGGTCACCCCGCAGGAAAGATATAATTATCTTGACTTGCTGAGCAGGGTCTCCAGAGGAGCGAGATTTCAAAGAAAGAAACAACTTGCAATTGTTCCTAAAATTCAGAAAACAAGATCTATCTCCAGAAAAAAACTCTGGGACAGGAATTCTAGGTTCAGACATAGGAGCATGTACAACAAAATCCTGTATATTTTGAACCTTAGTGGCAAGATTATTCAGGCTGGAAGCCAAACTCTGGACGTCCATGATAAACAGCTGAGATCAGAGCAATTCAAAGATTAAGAGGAGGAGGAAGTAGCCAGGCTGCAATAAGGCTAGGCAGCAAACTCTGAGGGGAAAAAAAAAAAAACTTCCTCAGACTACTTATCCTCCTACTTCAGCCAATACAATTAACACTTTGTTGGCCGGTTATACTGTCATGATCCCAATGGCAGGGGATCACAAAAAGGACAAGCACAGATACAAACAAGCTCTAGGGCGATGGAACCTGAGCTGACCGCGACCCTGAACCTAACACACAAATAAAAGTAGCCAGGGAACGTGCCTACGATGATCCTAGACGTCTCGCTCCAGCCGAAGATCTAACTTCCCCTATCAGAAGAAACACAGACCTCTCTTGCCTCCAGAGAAATACCCCACAGCAAATAGCAGCCCCCCACATATAATGACGGTGAAATGAGAGGAAAGCACATACGTAGTATGAAAACAGTTTCAGCAAAATGAGGCCCGCTAAAGCTAGATAGCAGAGGATACAAAAGTGAACTGCGCGGTCAGCGAAAAACCCTTCAAAAAAACCATCCTGAAATTACTTGAACTCATGTGCCAACTCATGGTACATGAAAAGCAATTTCAGCCCACTAGAGCAACCAGCAGCAGAGAATCACATATCTGCAGGCTGGACTAAAAACCAAATTAAGCAAAATACAAAACAGGAAAATCCAAACTTAGCTTGTCCAGAAGGTTCTAGGAGCAGGGAGCAGAGGTAACAAGACACACTGGATACATTGATAACCGGCGAGGAAATGCCAGCAAAGCCAGGTTAAATAGGAAACTCCCATATGCTGATGGAACAGGTGGAACCCAGAAACCCAGGAAAGACAAGTCACCCAGTACCATCAGTAACCACCAGAGGGAGCCCAAAAACAGAACTCACAACACTTGACCCCATAGGGAACTTATTTATATCTGTCATTTGCCTTGAAAACCCAGGTGCTTCACAGAAGTTTATAACATTGAGATGTGAAAATAAAAAATCACATTTTACCCACAAAAAATTTACTTTTAGCACCATTTTTTTTATTTTCACAAGGCTAGCAGGAGAAAATGGAACCAAAAATTTGTTTTGAAATCTCTCGTGAGTACGGCAATACCCCATATGTGGAGGAAAACTACTGTTTGGGTGCATGGCAGGGCTTGGAAAGGAAGGAGTGACGTTTTGGAACACAGATTTGATGGAATGGTCTGCGGACATCATGTCACGTTTGGAGAGCCCTTGATGTGCCTAAAAAGTGAAAAAAAAACACAAGTGACCCCATTTTGTAAACTACACCCCTCAAGGATTTTATCCAGGGGTATAGTGAGCATTTTGAACCCACAGGTACTACACAGAATTTGTTAACATTAGGTCATCATATTGAAAAATTTCTTTTTTTAAATGAAAATGTTTTAGCCCCAAATTTGTAATTTTCACAATGGATAATAGGAGAAAACGGACCCCATAATTTATTGCGCAATTTGTCTCGAATGCTACTATTCCCCATATGTGGTCAAAAACTTCTGCTTGGGCACATGGCAGGGATATGAAAGGAAAGACTGTTATTAGACTGGAATAGATTGTGAATATTATGTCGCATTTGAAGAGCCTCGACATGTGAAAACAGCAGAAACCCCCAAGTGTCCCCATTTTGGAAACTAGACCACTCAAGAAATTCATCTAGGGGGTAGTGAGTATTTTGAACCCATAGAGGTGCTTCACAGAATTTAATGACATTGAGACGTGGAAATATATTTTAGTGGTAAAAATGTTATTTTTGTATTCGCTGCAAATTTGTCAGATTGAATATGGTTAATAGGTGAAACTAGACCCCACAATTTCTAGCGCAATTTTTCCTGAACTCGGTGCTGCCCCATATGTTGTCAGAAATTACTGTTAGTCCACACTTCGGGGCTGAGAATGAAGGAGTCCTACTTGGATTTTGAGCACAGATTTTGCTAGAATAGTTTGTGGGCGACATTTGCGGAGCTCCGAAGGTGCTAGAACAGCAGAAAAACCCCAAAAGTGACCCCACTGTAGAAACTGGACCTCTTAATTAATTCATATAAGGCTGCAAATGACCACTTTGTAACATCTACCCTGTGCTTTATTCTTGAGAATTGCAAATCTGCCAGTCTAGTACCCAAACATAAGTATAGCTCCATATTTTGCCCAGCTTGTGCTCCTGGCAATACGCACTTGTAAATTAAGTGCCTTCTCTCCATTACAATATGGCCTCTTATTTTGGTTTAGGCACAGCAGGGCTCAGGAACGGGGGCATTTGAATTTCTGAAAGCAGAATTCACTGGATTTTATTTGACACGGCGGGAGCCATGTAACTTTTCCAGAGTCTTGGTTCTACCGGTAATGTGGGACCCCTTATAGATCCAGTGACAGATGACGGACCTGAGTGAGGGTGTTTTGTGTGGGATAAATTAGGGGTTTTATTGGTAACATTTTGGGGTACATAATATTAATCAATCGCTTCCAGAATAAGCACTGAGCACTTATGTGGGGGTTTCCATGTAAATCCCACAAAAATGCAATTCAAATGAAAGGAGGATAAATGTGCCCCGAGCCTTAGGCTAGGTTCACATTGCGTTAATGGCAATGCGCTGACGGGATCCGTTACATAGCGGCACTAACGCTATGTAACGGATGCGTTAGAACACCCATTAACTGCCATTATGTAGTGCATCGCTAACGCATGTCATAATCGGCATGCGTTAGCGATGTGCCGTCATTCTGTGACGGACCCTCGGACGCAGTCTGCAGCGTTTTCGGGTCCGTCACTGCTAGCACAGATAGAGGATCGGCACTTGCGTTAACTCAGTCCGTTTAACGTATGTATTGAATGGACTGCACTAACGCAATGTGAACCTAGCCTTATTCTGATTTTTGTGGAATGAACAAATCAACCGCAGTACAAGAATAATTCTTGTTTTTATTTTTACATTGTTGATGAGCTGATTTATTCTTCGTGTCTGTGTGATTACGGCGATACCTGGTTTACGGTATATAGGTTTTTTTTTAGTTATTGCTGCTATCACACAATAAAAATGCTTTTTTTTATAAAAAGTTGGGTTTTCCTGTCACCATATTCGGAGAGCTGTAACTTTTTTTATTCTTTGACGAACAGAGCTGTATAAGGGCTTATTTTTTCTGGGATCAGTTGCAGATTTTTTTGTACCATTTTATGGTACATAATATATTATCTCTTTTTATTCAAATTTTTCAGACACAGGATGAACAAAAAACAGCAATTCAGTTATTGTTTTTATTTAATTTTTTTTTGCACCGTTCACCGTGTGGTAAAACTGATAAGACAGATTTGTTTGGGTTTACAGGAATACCAGATTTATATAGTTTTTTTATGATTTGCTATTTTTACACACTAAAAACAGTATTTTAGCAACATTAATTTGTTTTTGCATCGTCCTATTCTGAGAACTGTAACGTTTTTATTTTTTTGCTTGTTTTTTGCAGGACGGTTTGGCGTTTTGATTTATGTAAAATTTAACTTTGATCACTGGTTTCATATACTTCAGTACTCATGTACAGCATTGCATGAGAGCAGTCAGTGTCTCACTGACATTCACTGAATCATTGCGGCTTATTGCTGGTTCTCACAGACCTCAGGGTACCATGTTAACCATTGGGACCCGCAATTCTCATCGCGGGTGTACGATGGTTACTAAAGGGGTCTTGTGACCCCCTTGTAACAACATAAATTCCACTGTCGTGATTGACAGTGGCATTTAAGTTAAACGGCCCTGATTGGATGCAAAACGGGTAGGGTCTGATACTGCAGGGTGTCAGCTGTCATGTACAGCTAACACCCCAGGAATCGACGCTACTCTCTTATTCCTCAGCACTGTTAAAAAGTGGCGATGAGGAATAAGGCCCCTTAACCCCTTTCTGACATCGGACGTACTATCCCGTCGAGGTGGGGTGGGCCCCCATGACCACGGACGGGATAGTACGTCCAGCGCGATCGGCCGATCGCGGCCGGGTGTCAGCTGTTTATCGCAGCTGACATCCGGCACTATGTGCCAGGAGCGGTCACGGACCGCTCCCTGCACATTAACCCCTGGCACACCGCGATCAAAGATGATCGCGATGTGCAGGCGGTATAGGGAAGCTTCCCGCAGGGAGGGGGCTCCCTGCGGGCTTCCATGAGCCCCCCGCAGCAACACGATGTGATCGCGTTGCTGCGAGGGTCTTACCTCCCTCCCTGCTTGTATCAGGCCCGGATCCAAGATGGCCACGGATCCGGGTCCTATAGGGAGGGAGGTGGCTTCACAGAGCCTGCTCAGAGCAGGCACTGTGAAGCAGCCTGCACTGCTCTCAGATCAGTGATCTGACAGAGTGCTGTGCACACTGTCAGATCACTGATCTGTGATGTCCCCCCCTGGGACAATGTAAAAAAGTTTAAAAAAAAATTTCAAAATGTGTAAAAAAAATATATACAGGTCATTCTCAAAAAATTAGCATATAGTGTTAAATTTCATTATTTACCATAATGTAATGATTACAATTAAACTTTCATATATTATAGATTCATTATCCACCAACTGAAATTTGTCAGGTCTTTTATTGTTTTAATACTGATGATTTTGGCATACAACTCCTGATAACCCAAAAAACCTGTCTCAATAAATTAGCATATCAAGAAAAGGTTCTCTAAACGACCTATTACCCTAATCTTCTGAATCAACTAATTAACTCTAAACACATGCAAAAGATACCTGAGGCTTTTATAAACTCCCTGCCTGGTTCATTACTCAAAACCCCCATCATGGGTAAGACTAGCGACCTGACAGATGTCAAGAAGGCCATCATTGACACCCTCAAGCAAGAGGGTAAGACCCAGAAAGAAATTTCTCAACAAATAGGCTGTTCCCAGAGTGCTGTATCAAGGCACCTCAATGGTAAGTCTGTTGGAAGGAAACAATGTGGCAGAAAACGCTGTACAACGAGAAGAGGAGACCGGACCCTGAGGAAGATTGTGGAGAAGGACCGATTCCAGACCTTGGGGAACCTGAGGAAGCAGTGGACTGAGTCTGGTGTGGAAACATCCAGAGCCACCGTGCACAGGCGTGTGCAGGAAATGGGCTACAGAGAAGCAGCACTGGACTGTTGCTAAGTGGTCCCAAGTACTTTTTTCTGATGAAAGCAAATTTTGCATGTCATTCGGAAATCAAGGTGCCAGAGTCTGGAGGAAGACTGGGGAGAAGGAAATGCAAAAATGCCTGAAGTCCAGTGTCAAGTACCCACAGTCAGTGATGGTGTGGGGTGCCATGTCAGCTGCTGGTGTTGGTCCACTGTGTTTCATCAAGGGCAGGGTCAATGCAGCTAGCTATCAGAAGATTTTGGAGCACTTCATGCTTCCATCGGCTGAAATGCTTTATGAGATGAAGATTTCATTTTTCAGCACGACCTGGCACCTGCTCACAGTGCCAAAACCACTGGTAAATGGTTTACTGACCATGGTATTACTGTGCTCAATTGGCCTGCCAACTCTCCTGACCTGAACCCCATAGAGAATCTGTGGGATATTGTGAAGAGAAAGTTGAGAGACGCAAGACCCAACACTCTGGATGAGCTTAAGGCCGCTATTGAAGCATCCTGGGCCTCCATAACATCTCAGCAGTGTCACAGGCTGATTGCCTCCATGCCACGCCGCATTGAAGCAGTCATTTCTGCCAAAGGATTCCCGACCAAGTATTGAGTGCATAACTGAACATTATTATTTGTTGGTTTTTTTGTTTGTTATTAAAAAACACTTTTATTTGATTGGATGGGTGAAATATGCTAATTTATTGAGACAGGTTTTTTGGGTTATCAGGAGTTGTATGCCAAAATCATCAGTATTAAAACAATAAAAGACCTGACAAATTTCAGTTGGTGGATAATGAATCTATAATATATGAAAGTTTAATTGTAATCATTACATTATGGTAAATAATGAAATTTAACACTATATGCTAATTTTTTGAGAAGGACCTGTATATATATTCCTAAATAATGAAAAAAATATATATATATATTATTCCCCGAAATACATTTCTTTATCTAAATAAAAAAAACAAACAATAAAAGTACACATATTTAGTATCGCCGCGTCCGTAACGGCCCGACCTATAAAACTGTCCCACTAGTTAAGCCCTTCAGTAAACACTGTAAGAAAAAAAAAAAAAAACGAGGCAAAAAACAACGCTTTATTATCATACCGCCGAACAAAAAGTGGAATAACACGCGATCAAAAAGACAGATATAAATAACCATGATACCGCTGAAAGCGTCATCTTGTCCCGCAAAAAACGAGCCGCCATACAGCATCACCAGCAAAAAAAAAAAAAGTTATAGTCCTGAGAATAAAGCGATGCAAAAATAATTATTTTTTCTATAAAATAGTTTTTATCGTATAAAAGCGCCAAAACATAAAAAAATGATATAAATGAGGTATCGCTGTAATCGTACTGACCCGAAGAATAAAACTGATTTATCAATTTTACCAAACGCGTAACGGTATAAACGCCTCCCCCAAAAGAAATTCATGAATAGCTGGTTTTTGGTCATTCTGCCTCACAAAAATCGGAATAAAAAGCGATCAAAAAATGTAACATGCCCGAAAATGTTACCAATAAAAACATCAACTCGTCCTGCAAAAAACAAGACCTCACTTGACTCTGTGAACCAAAATATGGAAAAATTATAGCTCTCAAAATGTGGTAACGCGAAAAATATTTTTTGCAATAAAAAGCGTCTTTCTGTGTGACGGCTGCCAATCATAAAAATCCGCTAAAAAACCCGCTATAAAAGTGAATCAAACCCCCTTCATCACCCCCTTAGTTAGGGAAAAATAAAAAAAATGTATTTATTTCCATTTTTCCATTAGGGCTAGGGCTAGGGTTAGGGTTTGGGCTAGGGTTAGGGCTAGGGTTAGGGTTAGGGCTAGGGTTAGGGCTAGGGCTAGGGTTAGGGCTAGGGTTAGGGTTAGGGCTAGGGTTAGGGCTAGGGTTAAGGCTACAGTTAGGGTTGGGGCTAAAGTTATGGTTAGGGTTTAGATTACATTTACAGTTGGGAATAGGGTTGGGATTAGGGTTAGGGGTGTGTCGGGGTTAGAGGTGTGGTTAGGGTTACTGTTGGGATTAGGGTTAGGGGTGTGTTTGGATTAGGGTTTCAGTTATAATTGGGGGGTTTCCACTGTTTAGGCACATCAGGGGCTCTCCAAACGCGACATGGCGTCCGATATCAATTCCAGCCAATTCTGCGTTGAAAAAGTAAAACAGTGCTTCTTCCCTTCCGAGCTCTCCCGTGTGCCCAAACAGGGGTTTACCCCAACATATGGGGTATCAGTGTACTCAGGACAAATAGGACAACAACTTTTGGGGTCCAATTTCTCCTGTTACCCTTCGGAAAATACAAAACTGGGGGCTAAAAAATAATTTTTGTGGGAAAAAAAAAAGATTTTTTATTTTCACGGCTCTGCGTTATAAACTGTAGTGAAACACTTGGGGGTTCAAAGTTCTCACAACACATCTAGATAAGTTCCATGGGGGGTCTAGTTTCCAATATGGGGTCACTTGTGGGGGATTTCTACTGTTTAGGTACATTAGGGGTTCTGCAAACACAATGTGACGCCTGTAGACCATTCCATCTAAGTCTGCATTCCAAATGGCACTCCTTCCCTTCCGAGCCCTCCCATGCGCCCAAACGGTGGTTCCCCCCAACATATGGGGTATCAGCGTACTCAGGACAAATTGGAGAACAACTTTTGGGGTCAAATTTCTCCTCTTATCCTCGGGAAAATACAAAACTGGGGGCTAAAAAATAATTTTGGGGGGAAAGATTTTTTTTTTCAATTTTCACGGCTCTGCGTTACAAACTGTAGTGAAACACTTGGGGGTTCAAAGCTCTCACAACACATCTAGATGAGTTCCTTAGGGGGTGTAGTTTCCAAAATGGTGTCACTTGTGGGGGGTTTCTACTGTCTCAGTACATTAGGGGCTCTGCAAATGCAATGTGACACCTGCAGACCATTACATCTAAGCCTGCATTCCAAATGGAGCTCCTTCCCTTCCGAGCCCTCCCATGCGCCCAAACAGTGGTTCCCCTCCACATATGGGGTATCAGCGCACTCAGGACAAATTGGACAACAAATTTTGGGGTCCAATTTCTCCTGTTACCCTCGAGAAAATACAAAACTGGGGGTAAAAAAATAATTTTTGTGGGAAAAAATTTTTGTTTTATTTTTACAGCTCTGCATTATAAACTTCTGTGAAGCACTTGGTAGGTCAAAGTGCTCACCACACCTCTAGATAAGTTCCTTAGGGGGTCTACTTTCCAAAATGGTGTCACTTGTGGGGGGTTTCAATGTTTAGGCACATCAGTGGCTCTCCAAACGCAACATGGCGTCCCATCTCAATTCCTGTCAATTTTGCATTGAAAAGTCAAACGGCGCTCCTTCCCTTCCGAGCTCTCCCATCCGCCCGAACAGTGGTTTACCCCCACATATGGGGTATCAGCGTACTCAGGACAAATTGTACAACAACTTTTTTGGTCCAATTTCTTCTCTCACCCTTGGGAAAATAAAAAATTGGGGGCGGAAAGTTAATTTTTGTGAAAAAATATGATTTTTTATTTTTACGGTTCTACATTATAAACTTCTGTGAAGCACTTGGTGGGTCAAAGTGCTCACCACACCTCTAGATAAGTTCCTTAGGGGGTCTACTTTCCAAAATGGTGTCACTTGTGGGGGGTTTCAATGTTTAGGCACATCAGGGGCTCTCCAAACGAAACATGGCGTCCCATCTCAATTCCAGTCAATTTTGCATTGAAAAGTCAAATGGCGCTCCTTCGCTTCCGAGCTCTGCCATGCGCCCAAACAGTGGTTTACCCCCACATGTGGGGTATTGTCGTACTCAGGACAAATTGTACAACAATGTTTGTGGTCTATTTTCTCCTGTTACCCTTGGTAAAATTAAACAAATTGGAGCTGAATTAAATTTTTTGTGAAAAAAAGTTAAATGTTCATTTTTATTTAAACATTCAAAAAATTCCTGTGAAGCACCAGAAGGGTTAATAAACTTCTTGAATATGGTTTGGAGCACCTTGAGGGGTGCCGTTTTTAGAATGGTGTCACACTTGGGTATTTTCTATCATAGACCCCTCAAAATGACTTCAAATGAGATGTGGTCCCTAAAAAAAATGGTGTTGTAGAAATGAGAAATTGCTGGTCAACTTTTAACCCTTATAACTCCCTAACAAAAAAAAATTTGGGTTCCAAAATTGTGCTGATGTAAAGTAGACATGTGGGAAATGTTACTTATTAAGTATTTTGTGTGACATATCTCTGTGATTTAATTGCATAAAAATTCAAAGTTGGAAAATTGCGAAATTTTCATAATTTTCGCCAAATTTCCGTTTTTTTCACAAATAAACGCAGGTACTATCAAAGAATTTTTACCATTGTCATGAAGTACAATATGTCACGAGAAAACATTGTCAGAATCACTGGGATCCGTTGAAGCGTTCCAGAGTTATAACCTCACAAAGGGACAGTGGTCAGAATTGTAAAAATTGGCCCGGTCATTAACGTGCAAACCACCCTTGGGGGTAAAGGGGTTAATGACCACCGTTAAATCGGCGGTCATTAAGGGGTTTAACTGCCTAAACTTTTATATATGTAACCTAGTCTGTGTTTCAATCATACAAGTCAAGTACAGCTTAAATTTATAGATAATTACAAATCAACTTTTATTTGATATGCAAATGAGGTCGCTTTGGTCACACCCTTTGCAAATTAAATGCCATTTTGGGATTAATTGACTCCGTTTAATTTATACATAGTTTAAAGGCACTTGTATAGATACATACAGTGGGGCAAAAAAGTATTTAGTCAGTCAGCAATAGTGCAAGTTCCACCACTTAAAAAGATGAGAGGCGTCTGTAATTTACATTATAGGTAGACCTCAACTATGGGAGACAAACTGAGAAAAAAAAATCCAGGAAATCACATTGTCTGTTTTTTTAACATTTTTTTTGCATATTATGGTGGAAAATAAGTATTTGGTCAGAAACAAACAATCAAGATTTCTGGCTCTCACAGATCTGTAACTTCTTCTTTAAGAGTCTCCTCTTTCCTCCACTCATTACCTGTAGTAATGGCACCTGTTTAAACTTGTTATCAGTATAAAAAGACACCTGTGCATACCCTCAAACAGTCTGACTCCAAACTCCACTATGGTGAAGACCAAAGAGCTGTCAAAGGACACCAGAAACAAAATTGTAGCCCTGCACCAGGCTGGGAAGACTGAATCTGCAATAGCCAACCAGCTTGGAGTGAAGAAATCAACAGTGGGAGCAATAATTAGAAAATGGAAGACATACAAGACCACTGATAATCTCCCTCGATCTGGGGCTCCACGCAAAATCCCACCCCGTGGGGTCAGAATGATCACAAGAACGGTGAGCAAAAATCCCAGAACCACGCGGGGGACCTAGTGAATGAACTGCAGCGAGCTGGGACCAATGTAACAAGGCCTACCATAAGTAACACACTACGCCACCATGGACTCAGATCCTGCAGTGCCAGACGTGTCCCACTGCTTAAGCCAGTACATGTCTGGGCCCGTCTGAAGTTTGCTAGAGAGCATTTGGATGATCCAGAGGAGTTTTGGGAGAATGTCCTATGGTCTGATGAAACCAAACTGGAACTGTTTGGTAGAAACACAACTTGTCGTGTTTGGAGGAAAAAGAATACTGAGTTGCATCCATCAAACACCATACCTACTGTAAAGCATGGTGGTGGAAACATCATGCTTTTGGGCTGTTTCTCTGCAAAGGGGCCAGGACGACTGATCCGGGTACATGAAAGAATGAATGGGGCCATGTATCGTGAGATTTTGAGTGCAAACCTCCTTCCATCAGCAAGAGCATTGAAGATGAAACGTGGCTGGGTCTTTCAACATGACAATGATCCAAAGCACACCGCCAGGGCAACGAAGGAGTGGCTTCGTTAGAAGCATTTCAAGGTCCTGGAGTGGCCTAGCCAGTCTCCAGATCTCAACCCTATAGAAAACCTTTGGAGGGAGTTGAAAGTCCGTGTTGCCAAGCGAAAAGCCAAAAACATCACTGCTCTAGAGGAGATCTGCATGGAGGAATGGGCCAACATACCAACAACAGTGTGTGGCAACCTTGTGAAGACTTACAGAAAACGTTTGACCTCTGTCATTGCCAACAAAGGATAAATTACAAAGTATTGAGATGAAATTTTGTTTCTGACCAAATACTTATTTTCCACCATAATATGCAAATATAATGTTAAAAAAACAGACAATGTGATTTTCTGGATTTTTTTTTCTCAGTTTGTCTCCCATAGTTGAGGTCTACCTATGATGTAAATTACAGACGCCTCTCATCTTTTTAAGTGGTGGAACTTGCACTATTGCTGACTGACTAAATACTTTTTTGCCCCACTGTATGTCATTAAATTATAATGTTTCAACTTCAACTTTTAGGACGTGTACTAAAAATAAAAAGTTCTTTACTAAATCATTTGTTCAATTTATACATTTTTGAACTTGGGTGCAATTAATTACACCTTTTTGGAAATATAGTCCTCAAACTATGAAATTCTTAATATGAATCCATTCTGTCTTGATAAACACAATAATTGAATAAATTAACTATAAATCAGTAACCAGATGGTATAAAGTCCCCAAACTCTTACACAGAATGAACTATATTCTTTCTACACTGTGATGGAAATGTGTTATAGAATGAGAAGATTTCACCCATATCTGGCTAAATTGTTCATTAACTGGATCATTTCGATCAAGATTCAACCAATTCTCAATTGCATATATCAAACAAAAAGAAAATACATAGATTCATTAAATTTGACAAACATACCAAGACCTGGAAATTTTTAGAAGCCAAGATTTTAGAGTACTTATTAGAAAATAATTTTATTTGTCCTTGCTGTTTTGAAACAACTTTACATAATCTAATGTAGGATGTACAATTCCCATGAATGATGCTTCCCTTCGTATTGTGATGTGATGTGAGTTCCTTTTCTCAACTTTATTGTGCATTATCGTTTTTATATTTCCATTTTGCAACTTAGTTTGGAAGAAACATAATGTAATTTGTTCATATACATTCAGAACATTATTTCTCTTTGCCTTAAGTCAGAAAAAAAGAATATTAACCCCTTCTTGACCCAGCCTATTTTGACCTTAATGACCTGGCCATTTTTTGCAATTCTGACCAGTGTCCCATTATGAGGTAATAACTCAAGAACGCTTCAACTGATCCTAGCAATTCTGAGATTGTTTTTTTCGTGACATATTGGGCTTCATGTTAGTGATAAATTTAGGTCGATAACTTTTGCGTTTATTTTGCAATTTTCAAATTTTTTATTTTTATTCTGTTAAACCAGAGTTATGTGACACAAAATAGTTAATAAATAACATTTCCCACATGTCTACTTTACATCAGCATAATTTTGGAAACAAAATTTTTTTTTGCTAGGAAGTTATAAGGGTTAAAATTTGACCAGCGATTTCTCATTTTTACAACAAAATTTACAAAACCATTTTTTTAGGGACCACCTCACATTTGAAATCACTTTGAAGGGTCTATATGGCTGAAAATACCCAAAAGTGAAACCATTCTAAAAACTGCACCCCTCAAGGTGGTCAAAACCACATTCAAGAAGTTTATTAACCCTTTAGGTGCTTCACAGCAGCAGAAGCAACATGGAAGGAAAAAATTAACATTTAACTTTTTAGTCACAAAAATGAACTTTTAGCAACAATTTTTTTCCCAAGGGTAAAAAGATAAACTGGACCCCGAAAGTTATTGTACAATTTATCCTGAGTACACCGATACCCCATATGTGGGGGGGGGAATCACTATTTGGGCGTACAAAAGGGCTCGGAAGGGAAGGAGTGCCATTTTACTTTTTGAATGAAAAATTGGCTCCAATCTTTAGCAGACACCATATCGCGTTTGGAGAGCCCCTGTGTGCCTAAAGATTGGAGCTCCCCTACAAGTGACCCCATTTTGGAAACTAGACCCCCCAAGGAACTTATCTGGATGCATAGTGAGCACTTTCAACCCACAGGTGCTTCACAAATTGATCTGTAAAAATGAAAAAGTACTTTTTTTTCACAAAAAAAATCTTTTAGCCTCATATTTTTTGCTTTCACATGGGTAACAGGATAAAATTGATCCTAAAATTTGTTGGGCAATTTCTCCTGAGTACCCCAATACCTCATATGTGGGGGTAAACCACTGTTTGGGCACACGGCAAGGCTCGGAAGGTAAGGAGCGCCATTTGACTTTTTGAATGAAAAATTAGCTCCAATTGTTAGCGGACACCATGTCGTGTTTGGAGAGCCCCTGTGTGCCTAAACATTGGAGCTCCCCCACAAGTGACCCCATTTTGGAAACTAGACCCCCCAAGGAACTTATCTAGATGCATAGTGAGCACTTTCAACTCCAAGTGCTTCACAAATTTATCCGTAAAAATGAAAAAGTACTTTTTTTCACAAAAAAAATTCCTTTAGCCTCAATTTTTTCATTTTCTCATGGGCTACAGGATAAAATGGATCATAAAATGTGTCGGGCAATTTTTCCTGAGTACACCGATACCTCACATGTGGGGGTAAACCACTGTTTGGGCACACGGCAAGGCTCGGAAGGGAAGGAGCGCCATTTGACTTTTTGAATGAAAAATTAGCTCCAATTGTTAGCGGACACCATGTCGTGTTTGGAGAGCCCCTGTGTGCCTAAACATTGGAGCTCCCCCACAAGTGACCCCATTTTGGAAACTAGACCCCCCAAGGAACTTATCTAGATGCATAGTGAGCACTTTCAACTCCAAGTGCTTCACAAATTTATCCGTAAAAATGAAAAAGTACTTTTTTTCACAAAAAAAATTCCTTTAGCCTCAATTTTTTCATTTTCTCATGGGCTACAGGATAAAATGGATCATAAAATGTGTCGGGCAATTTTTCCTGAGTACACCGATACCTCACATGTGGGGGTAAACCACTGTTTGGGCACACGGCAAGGCTCGGAAGGGAAGGAGCGCCATTTGACTTTTTGAATGAAAAATTAGCTCCAATCGTTAGCGGTCACCATCTTCGCGTTTTTCCTCAAAAATTATTTTTTAGCCCACAATTTTTTATTTTTACAACGGTAACAGGAGAAATTGGACCCCAAAAGTTGTTGTCCAATTTATCCCGAGTACGCTGATGCCCCATATGTGGGGGTAACCCACTGTTTGGGCGCACGGCAGAGCTCAGAAGGGAGGGAGCACCATTTGACTTTTTGAGCGCAAAATTGGCTGTCGTGTTTGGAGACCCCCTGATGTAACTAAACAGTGGAAACCCCCCAATTCTAGCTCCAACCCTAACCTCAACACACCCCTAACCCTAATCCCAACCCGATCCATAATCCTAATCACTAACCCTAACGATAATCACAACCCTTACCCCAAAGCAACCCTAATGTCAACCCTAACCATAACCCTAATCAAAACCCTAAATCCAACACACCCCTAATCCTAATCTCAACCCTAACCTCAAACCTAACCCTAATCCCAATACACCCCTAATCACAACCCTAACCTTAACCCTAATCCCAAACGTAACCCTAATCCCAAGCGTAACCCTAATGCCAACCCTAACCCTAATACCAACCCTAATCCAAACCCTAACCCTAATCCCAACTCTAACCTTAACTTTAGCCCCAACCCTAACCCTAGCCCTAAGGCTACTTTCACACTTG
The DNA here is from genome assembly GCF_032444005.1 of Ranitomeya imitator. Lineage (NCBI taxonomy): Eukaryota > Metazoa > Chordata > Amphibia > Anura > Dendrobatidae > Ranitomeya > Ranitomeya imitator. The sequence continues at coordinate 439,327,151 of NC_091285.1, forward strand.
CGTCGTTTGGCATCCGTCGCAATCCGTCGTTTTGGACAAAAAACGGATCCTCCAAATGTGCCCGCAGGATGCGTTTTTTTGCCCATAGACTTGTATTGCCGACAGATCGTGACGGATGGCCACACGTCGCGTCCGTCGTGCACTGGATCAGTTGTGTTTTGGCGGACCGTCGGCACAAAAAACGTTCAATGTAATGTTTTTTTGTACGTCGCGTCCGCCATTTCTGACCGCACATGCGTGGCCGTAACTCCGCCCCCTCCTCCCCAGGACATAGATTGGGCAGCGGATGTGTTGAAAAACTACATCTGCTGCCCACGTTGTGCACAATTTTCACAACGTGCGTCGGTATGTCGGGCCGACGCATTGCAACGGCCCCGTACCGACGTAAGTGTGAAAGAACCCTAACCCTAAATTTAGCCCCAACCCTAACCCTAAATTTAGCCCCAACCCTAACCTTAGCCCTAACTCTAACCCTAGCCCTAACCCTAGCCCTAACCCTAGCCCTAACCCTAGCCCTAACCCTAACCCTAGCCCTAACCCTAACCCTAACCCTAGCCCTAACCCTAACCCTAGCCCTAACCCTAACCCTAGCCCTAACCCTAACCCTAGCCCTAACCCTAACCCTAGCCCTAACCCTATCACCTAACCCTAACCCTAGCCCTAACCCTAGCCCTAACCCTAGCCCTAACCCTAATTTTAGCCCCAACTGCTGTTCTCCTGCTGGCCGGCAGATGGAGACAGATGGCGGGCGCACTGCGCCTGCGCCCGCCATTTTCTTTTGCCGGCGGCCAGGAGGAACAGCAGGAGGACCCAGGGACACAGGTGAGTATGATAGGGTCCCCGAATCCCCCTATTTCTCTGTCCTCTGATGTGCGATCACATCAGAGGACAGAGAATTACACTTTGATTTTTTTTTTTTTGCGGTCGCCGGTAAACAGTTAATTACCGGCGATCGCAAAACAGGGGTCGGTAAAACCGACCCCGATCATGTTCTTTGGGGTCTCGGCTACCCCCGACAGCCAAGACCCCAAAGATTCCCCCGGTGCCGGCCGGCGGGCGCACTGCGCATGCGCCCGCCATTTTGAAGATGGCGGCGCCCACCGGGAGCCACGAGGAGCATCGGGGGAGATAGGTGAGTATCGGGGGGCTATCTGGGACCCCCATTCTCTGTCCTCTGATGTGCGAGACCCCAGAGAAAATCCGACTCTGGGGGGCGCTATTCTCTTTTTCCACAGTGCCGTTAATTAACGGCGCTGTGCTTTAAGTACCCTTAGCGGCCGCCGTTAAAAGGCGTATCGGCGGTCGCTAAGGGGTTAAAAGGGTTGTCCACTACCTGGACAACTCCTTCTTGATTGAAATGTTTGACCCCAATAAAATAAAAAAGGCCTATACTCACCTCCTGTGCTGGCGCACTTGCGTTTCTGGAGCTCAAATTCTCACAAAGTGGATATACTTCAGTCCTGTTAGTTTGTCGTATATCAGCCAGCCACTTTGTCACTTACATTGTGTTGTTTTATGCACAGAGCCTGAGTTTTGGTTCAGTCTCCCCCCAAAAAAGTGAGATTCAAATTCTCAGAAAGTGGATATACTTCAGTCCTGTTAGTTTGTCGTATATCAGCCAGCCACTTTCTACCACTTACATTGTGTTGTTTTATACACTGGGCCTGAGTTTTGGTTCAGTCTCCCCAAAAAAAGGGAGATTTAAATTCTCAACAAGTTTATATACACCTTCTACCTTGTTTTAGAGTACCATATATAACGGTTGTTATTTTGGTTAGATTTTCCAAAAAATGAGGAAGTCTGTTGGAAGTGCCCATGGGCGGTGGTTGCTGGTACTGATGGTGGTGGTGGTGCATCTGGTGGTAGTGGCAAAAGCACAATAGCACCTAAGGCTGGAGGTGTTGAGCCAGCGTCATCGTCTAGCTACACAAGGCCTCGAAGGCTCCCTTATCTGGGAGTAGGAAAACAGCTTTTCAAGCCGGAGCAGCAGGAAAAAGTTTTAGCTTTCCTTGCTGACTCAGCCTCTAGCTCTTTCGCCTCCTCTTCAGAAAGTTCCAAATATAAAAGCAGCGAGTCGTCAGTGGATGCTCCCGTCAGGAACAAGACGTTTCCTTGTGTCCTTCACCCAAACCAAAAGTGAAGGATGTGTCAGGCGACACTACAGGTTACTCCATGGAGCTCTTTACACATACCGTGCCTAGGTTAGAAAGGGAAATTGTTAACTGCCCATTACAAGATGAATCGGACATGGAGTGCACTGATGCACAGCCACAGCTAGATTATTATTCTGTTCCATTGACTCAGATCACTACATTGCCCTCACAGTGTACTGAGCCAGAATCTGACCCTGCTGACACTATGGTGACCCGTCCCGAACGCTATAGCACCTTACACCGGGACACAGAGGAAGGTGCACATGACATTGAAGAGGAGGTGATAGATGGCCCAGTTGTTGACCCAGAATGGCAGCCATTGGGGGAAGAGAGTGCCGCTGCCAGTAGCTCAGAAGAAGGAGGAGGATGATCCACAGCAGCCATCTACATCGCAACAGCTGTCATCTGGCAGGCCCATATCAGGCCAAAAACATTTGTCAAAAACAAAAACAGTTTTAGGACAGCATGGACATCCAGTGAAAGTAGCACAGTGTGCAATGCCTGAAAAGGTATTCCATAGTTGGAAGAGTGTAGTGTGGCAATTTTTTAACCAAGATCCGAATGATCAGTCAAAAGTTATCTGTAAGAAATGCTCAAAGACCTTTAGCAGAGGGAAGAATCTTCAAAATTTAAATACAATGTGCATGCTTAGACATTTAACCAGCATGCACTTGCAAGCCTGGACTAACTAACAAACGTCCCGTACCGTTGGTGCACCAGCTCAGAATGAAGGTAGTCAGCAACGCTACATTGCTTTCCTCACTGTAAGGCCACCAGTTAGGACACCACCAGCAGCAAATGTGGAGGTATCGTCACAAGGCCAAAGCAGTCAGGGAATCACAAGGTTATTGGTAGGAAACACTGTATGTAGGCCAACATCAAGAATACCATCACCAACCCTCTCTCAATCCGCCATGTCCACCACCACCACCGCTAGTTCCACCATATGCAGCTCTCCAGTCCAGCTCACCCTACAAGAGACTCTCGTTAGGAAAAAAAAGTACTCATCCTCTCATCCGTGTAAACAGGGTTTGAATGCCCACATTGCTGTACTAGTCTCATTAGAGATGATGCCCTACTGGTTGGTTGAAAGCAAAGCTTTCAAAGACCTGATGGCCTACGCAGTACCATATTATAACCTACCCAGTGTTAGGTCTCGAATTCCCGCTTCTGCACAGGGGGAATCTCGAGCCATCTCCGCTGCGGTCCCCCATTCTTATCCAGCCGCAGTGGAGTCTGCTCAGCAGGGACGTCGGTCCCAGCGTCTTGCTCAGTCTCACTCTGTACAGAGAGTTACTGCTGCTTCTTCAGCTTCTGCCATTAAACCCAGTGCTGGTCAGCAGCGAGCGGACTTCTCTGGGACTAAGTCCTTGTCTGCACACACTGAGCATGCCCAGGGCAAGATCTCCCGTTGGAGATCGAGGGTCATGTGCTCAGGCTCTGCAGCACATTCCATTGGTCCTCTTGGCAGGTCTTGGAAGGGCAAAGTTTCCGTGGCCACTTCCTGTGCTGCAACTATATAAACTGCGCATGACCGCACGGCCATGCGCTAGTGTACAATTGAATACGTGTGCTTGTTGTGAGTGCAAGTCGTTCATTAAATACCCCTACCCTATTGTATGACTGTTCGCGTATGGAGTATGGCTGCTATCTAGCGCCCGACAAATCACTCAACGTGTCACACACGTATCAGCATCTATTGCTGTGACCGCCAGTGCGGCGCCACGCGCCAGTAGTGCACTTCCTGACCCACGTCTGGGTGCTTAGTGGTGCCTGGCAGCACAGCACAGTTCGCACTTCGGTGCTTTAATTATAAGTGTTGCCTTTACACACCCAGTTGAGGTGTTGTGCCAGCAAGGGTCTAATCGGACTTCAATCCTAGTTGGGGTTAAGTCCGCTGACTGCTTGCTCGCCTTCTATGTGCGGTACCGCGATCCTGTGACGCAACAGGATCGCTTCCTTCACGTTGGGTGAGGTTTAACCCACGTGTGTATTCTTATGAGTACCGCCATATAGTCCGTCATTACTTAGCAGCAGGTTCCATCTCTGCACGGTGGACCCCGGGCTGCGAATGCACCATACACTATCAGTCTTATTATTTGGTGCGTTCCGCTAGCCCTAACACCCAGTCAGCACTTCTTTGTGAGAAAAGCCATCCCAGCCCTCCATCAGCATGTCAAAGACCGCATTGTCCATGCACTGAGGCAATCAGTCAGTAGAAAGGTGCACCTCACAACAGATGCATGGACCAGTAGGCATGGCCAGGGACGTTACGTGTCCATCACGGTGCACTGGATTAATGTGGTGGATGCAGGGTCCACAGGGGACAGCCATAGTGGGACAGTTCAGCCTAGCCCACGGTCTAGGAAACAGTTGGCTGTAGGCGTTCGCCACCCCTCCTCCTCCTCTTCCAGAAGCAAAAGATCGTCCACAGAGCACATTCGCACGACCACTCCATCCGCAGCTGCCAGTGTTGCACACGAGGTGTCCCATTATCGATCAGCTAGTGGTAAGCGTCAGTAGGCTGTGTTACAAATGAAGTTTTTGGGCGACAACAGACACACCGCAGAGGTACTGGCCGAGTACTTGCAGCAACAAACTCAGTCATGGCTGGGCAGTGTACATCTTGAGGCAGGCAAGGTAGTCAGTGATAACGGAAGGAATTTTATGGCTGCCATAGCCCTTTCAGAACTGAAACACATACCTTGCCTGGCTCACACCTTGAACCTGGTGGTGCAGTGCTTCCTCAAAAATTATCCGGAGTTACCAGCCCTGCTCCTGAAGGTGCATACACTCCAGCCGTATGCTGAACCATCAGCGATCGCTGAATCTTCCCCAGCATCGCCTAATAATCGACGTTGCAAGAAGGTGGAACTCCACACTGCACATGGTTCAGAGGCTGTGCGAACAGAGGCGTGCTGTAATTAATTTGTGGGAGGATACACATACACGGGCAGGCACTTGGATGGCAGACATGGATTTGTCTGGTGTACAGTGGTCGAGCTACAAGACCTCTGTCAAGTCCTTCATTGTTTTGAGGAATGCACATGGCTGGTAAGTGTAGACGACGCCATCAAAAGCATGAGCATCCCACTAATGCGTCTGCTGATGCAAAGTTTGACGCACATTAAGCAGCTGGCGTCTGCAGCCGAGGAGGGAAGCCTTGATGACAGTCAGCCACTGTCTGCTCAGGGAACTCTCCTGGATGAGGTGGCGGATGAAGAGGAGGATGATGGGGATGAATATATATGGGAGGAGGATGCTTCTCAGGGGGCAATAGAAACTGGTGGCGTTGCAAGGTCAGGTACAGGGTTTTTGCGGGACACAACTGATGTTGATTTGCAAGAAAGTGATCCTCAACCCAGCACAAGCAGTGAATTGACACCTGGAACATTGGCCCACATGGCTGAGTATGCCTTGCGTATCCTAAAAAGGGACCCCCGCATTATCAAAATGATGACCGATGATGATTACTGGTTGGCCTGCCTCCTGGATCCACGATATAAAGGAAAATTACAAAATATCATGCCACATGAGAACCTTGAGAAAATATTGGCTACCAAACAAGCAACTCTTGTAGACCGTTTGGTTCAGGCATTCCCAGCATACAGCGGCGGTGATGGTTCTCACACAAGCCGTAGGGGGCAACATGGCAGAGGTGTTAGAGGTACACAAATCCGAAGTGGCGTTGAACAGAGGGGTTTTATGACCAGTTTGTGGAGTGATTTCGCAATGACCGCTGACACGACAGGTACTGCTGCATTATTTCAAAGTGAAAGGAGACAGCATTTGTCCAGTATGGTTATGAACTACTTTTCCTCCCTTATCGATGTTCTCCCTCACTGGTCATTCCCCTTTGATTACTGGGCATCTAAAATAGACACCTGGCCAGAATTGGCAGAATATGCATTACAGGAGCTTGCTTGCCCTGCTGCTAATGTGCTATCAGAAAGAGTCTTCAGTGCTGCTGGTTCAATACTGACCGAAAAAAGGACACGTCTGGCTACCCAGAATGTTGATGATCTAAACTTCATTAAAATGAACCAATCATGGATTTCAAATTATTTTGCCCCATCTTCCCCTGCTGACACGTAGCTTGCCGGAAAAATGTTTTGCTTTTGGCCTCCTCTTACTGACTTCTCCAATTCCTCCATTTTCAGCTGCTGAATGTCCACCATAGGCCATTTTTATACCTCCCTAAATGGGCTGACTCCCCCCACAGGGCCGTGGTCACCACCTGGCGCAAGCACCCGTGCAAGTGCCGTTTGCCTGGACAGGTGGGTGTGACCACTCTTGGGCGACGGCACTGGCACAGGGTCCCTCATAGTACAATGAAGTGTCTCTGACGGTGGTGGTGCACAACCAACGTCAGACACACCGTCATAATATGAGGGTCCGTGTGTTAGGGGTCGAGTTCCCGCTTCTGCACAGGGGGAATCTCGAGCCACGTCCGCTGCGGTCTCCCATTCTTGTCCAGCCGCAGTGGAGTCTGCTCAGCAAGGACGTCGGTCCCAGCATCTTGCTCATTCTCACTCTGTTCTGAGAGTTACTGCTGCTTCTCCAGTCTCTGCCATTAAAGTCAGTGCTGGTCAGCAGCGAGCGGACTTCTCTGGGACTAAGTCCTTGTCTGCACGTACTGAGCATGCCCAGGGTAAGATCTCCCGTTGGAGATCGAGGGTCATGTGCTCAGGCTCTGCAGCACATTCCATTGGTCCTCTTGGCAGGTCTTGGAAGGGCAAAGGTGCTGTGGCCACTTCCTGTGCTGCAGCTATATAAACTGCGCATGACCGCACAGCCATGCGCTAGTATTGTCTTACAATTGCTAATGTGTGTATGTTGTGAGTGCAAGTCGTCCTTGGATACCCCTACCCTATTGAATGACTGTTCGCGGAAGGTGTATGGCTGCTACCTAGCGCCCGACTTATCCTACAGCACTAGTCACACATTATAGCGTCCAGTTGCTGTGACCGCCAGTACGGCGCCGTGCACTTCCTCTGTGCTTTCCTTACCCAAGCCTGGGTGGTTAGTGGCGTTCGTCAGTGCGGCACTGCATGCACTCTTGTGCCTTAATATTGCTCTTCAGTTTCCTTACACACCCAGTTGCGGCCAGCAAGGGTCTAATCGGACTTCAATTCCTGTTGGGGTTGAGTTCGCTGACTACTTGCTCGCGCTTTAGGTGCGGTACCGCGGTCCTGTGCCTTAACAGGATTGCTTCTTTCACGCTGGGTGAGGTTAACCCACGCGTGTATACTTTAGTGTACCGCCATATAGTCTGCTAATTGCTAGCAGCAGGTTTTCACCTGCACGGTGGACCCCGGACTGCGAACGCATCTATACCATCTGTCTTAGTGCGTTCCGCCAGTCCTAACACCGTGTGCCAGTACCGCCGCCCATGAGAGAGTGTTCCCCCCAGCTCGAACAGTGCTCTACCACTTGCAATACTTACCTCTCCCTGCTCCACCACTGTGTAGTCTGTGCTGTTAAATCCTTCAATGGCACTGCCAATACAAATTTGTTGAAATGATAGATGATAGTTAAAATATACAGGGGCCCTGGCCTCCATTCAGACCAGTTAATACTTTGCGCCTACTACCACTGTCTGCTACTCAACAGAGGAGCCCACCCCTGTACCTAGCTATGCCACCTGTTTAGTCCTGTTACCAATTTTGAACTGTATTTAGCCTACTTTATTATTTGGGCCTACTAACTGTGTCTGCCACTCATTACAGTTGTCCTCCACTGAACAAAGCAATGCCGCCTGTTTAGTCCTGTTACCAATTTTGAACTGCATTTAGCCTACTTTATTATTTGGGCCTACTAACTGTGTCTGCCACTCATTACAGTTGTCCTCCACTGAACAAAGCAATGCCGCCTGTTTAGTCCTGTTACCAATTTTGAACTGCATTTAGCCTACTTTATTATTTGGGCCTACTAACTGTGTCTGCCACTCATTACAGTTGTCCTCCACTGAACAAAGCAATGCCCCCCATTTAGTCCTGTTACCAATTTTGAACTGCATTTAGCCTACTTTAGTATTTGGGCCTACTAACTGTGTCTGCCACTCATTACAGTTGTCCTCCACTGAACAAAGCGATGCCATCTGTTTAGTCCTGTTACCAATTTTGAACTGCATTCAGCCTACTTTATTATTTGGGCCTACTAACTGTGTCTGCCACTCATTACAGTTGTCCTCCACTGAACAAAGCAATGCTGCCCATTTAGTCCTGTTATCAAGTTTGAACTGCATTTAGCCTACTTTAGTATTTGGGCCTACTAACTGTGTCTGCCACTCACTACAGTTGTCCTCCACTGAACAAAGCAATGCTGCCCGTTTACTCCTGTTTCCAATTTTGAACTGCACTTAGCCTACTTTAGTATTTGGGCCTACTAGCTGTGTCTGCCACTCATTACAGTTGTCCTCCACTGAACAAAGCAATGTCGCCCGTTTAGTCCTGTTACCAATTTTGAACTGCATTTAGCCTACTTTAGTATTTGGGCCTCCTAACTGTGTTTGCCACTCATTACAGTTGTCCTCCACTGAACAAAGCAATGCTGCCTGTTTGGTCCTGTTACCAATTTTGAACTGCATTTAGCCTACTTTATTATTTGGGCCTATATCTGTGTTTCCTCCTCATCCTGCCCATTGTCCAGCCACTGCTAGATGAGTCTGCTGGTACATTGACCCAGACCACTACATTCCCCTTGCACTATACACAGCCAGAATCTGACCCTGCTGAAAGTCAGGTTCCCCTTCCCGCATACTATACCACCTTACACGGGGAAAAGAGGAAGGTGCAGATGAAAGTGCAGGTTCCTTCATCAGGTGGGGGGGCATACTCGTTGGCGACGTCACTGGCACAGGGCCCCTCATAGTACACAAAAGTGTCTCTGCCAGTGGAAGGCACCACCCGCTGTCAAACACACTACCGTACTATGAGGGGCCCTGTGCCAGTGCCAATGAGTGGGCCCCCTGCTTGCTCAGGATCACAGCACTTGCAAAGTTGAAATACTTACCTCTCCCATGCTCCACCGCCGTGACGTATTCCACGTTTCCTGGGCCCACGAAAATCTTGAGCCAGCCCAACCCCCCCAAAACTTTAGCCAAATGACCCTCAGTTTTCAATGCCTAAAGGTTACACTAAACGACTTACCAACGATCACGACCAGCGATACGACCTGGCCATGATCGTTGGTAAGTCGTTGTGTGTGTCACACAGACAGCTCTCTCCAGCGACCAACGATTAGGGGAAAGACTTCGGCATCGTTGAAACTGTCTTCAACGATGCCGAAGTCCCCGGGTAACCAGGGTAAACATTGGGTTACTAAGTGCAGGGCCGCGCTTAGTAACCCGATATTTATCCTGGTTACCATTGTAAAAGTAAAAAAAAAAAAAAACACGACGTATTCACATTCCGATGTCTGTCACGTCCCCCGCCGTCAGCTTCCCGCACTGACTGTGTCAGCGCCGGCCGTAAAGCAGAGCACAGCGGTGACGTCACCACTGTGCTCTGCTTTACGGCTGGCGCTGACAGTCAGTGCAGGGAAGCTGATGGCGGGGGACTGTTTTTTTTTTTACTTTTACAATGGTAACCAGGGTAAATATAGGGTTACTAAGCGCGGCCCTGCGCTTAGTAACCCGATATTTACCCTGGTTACAAGTGAACACATCGCTGGATTGGCGTCACACACGCCGATCCAGCGATGACAGCGGGTGATCAGCAACCAAAAAAGGTCCTGATCATTCGCCAACGACCCACGATCTCCCAGCAGGGGCCTGATCGTTGGTCACTGTCACACATAACGAGATAGTTAGCGGGATCGTTGCTATGTCACAGAAAGCGTGACGTTGCAACGATATCGTTAACGAAATCGTTATGTGTGAAGGTACCTTAACTATTATTATAAAGTAAATTAAGATTGACAAGCTTAAGTAGTAAGAATTGATGTTTTTGGCATTAAAATGGGCACTGTAGGTGTTTTCCTGTCCTCCACTCACTGCCGACTTTGATTTCCCATTGACTTGCATTGGGTTTAGTGTTTACCTCCTGACCCTGATTTTACTCCTGACCCGACTTTTGACAAAGTCGGGTTTCGCGAAACCCAATTCGATCCGAAAAAAGTAAAAGTCGCTCAACTCTAGTTGATACCTTTTAATAGCTAACTAAAAAGATGGTAACAAATTGCAGTTTTGGAGACTACTCAGTTCTCTTCATCAGGCATAGAATAACACAATCTGAATAATCACATATTTAATAATAATAATAATAATAATAATAATAATAATTTTTATTTATATAGCGCCAACAAATTCCGCAGCACTTTACAATTAAGCGGGGATATGTACAGACAATAAATTCAGTACAAGTTAAGACAATTTAAACAGTGACATTAGGGGTGAGGTCCCTGCTCGCAAGCTTACAATCTACAAGGAAATGGGGGGACACAATAGGTGAAAAGTGCTTGTTATTTCAGGTCTGGCAATTATAATAAATAGGGATTTTCATATAAAGCTGCATGATCCGGTCATCAGCCCGTGTGTTTAAGTGCAATAGTCAAGTATCAAGTGCAGTTATCGTGTGCATGGAGGGTGTGGAGACAGATGAATAGTAGGGTGCAGATTCACATGCAGATAATATTTAGAACAGGACAAAGTTAGTTTACTGAGGAGTTGATGTATTTATTTATATTTGTGTATATTTATGTATATTTATGCACAAGAGGACACAGGAATAATGCAATAGGTAAGACAAGTGATATTAATAGGTAACTTCAAATTTCAGAGAGACAGTTCCTTCTGGGAGTATAAACTTATGACAACCTTTGACAAACTCAGTGCAGGAATGAATGTGTCACGTGGATTTATGTCTTTCTATATCAACTAATGAATGTGGTCCTCAGACCATTTGGGGATATCACAATCATGGACCAAACGTTAGTCACAGGACAATAAAACTTTCACACTCTGCGAACTGTTCCAATATTTACGCCACAACTGTTTTCTCCCCGTCCCACATCTATAGTTCTGCTTCACGTCACTTGTCTTATCTATTTCATTATACCTGTGTCCTCTTGTGCATAAATATGTGATTCTTCAGATTTTGTGTTATTCTATGCCTGATGAAGAGACCTGAGTAGTCTTGAAAGCTCGCAATTTGTTACCATCTTATCAGTTAGCCATTAAAAGGTATCAACCACTGAAAACTCTCAAATTTTAACCCCTTTCTGCCATTAGACGTCCTATTCGGGCCATGTGGGGTGGGCCCTACTTCCCAAGGACGGAATAGTACGTCATAGGCGATCGGCCGCGCTCACGGGGGGAGCGCGGCCGATCACGGCCGGGTGTCAGCTGCTTATCGCAGCTGACATCCGGCACTATGTGCCAGGAGCGGTCACGGACCGCCCCCGGCACATTAACCCCCGGCACACCGCGATCAAACATGATCGCGATGTGCCGGCGGTGCAGGGAAGCATCGCGCAGGGAGGGGGCTCCCTGCGGGCTTCCCTGAGACCCCCGCAGCAACGCGATGTGATCGCGTTGCTCCGGGGGTCTCCTACCTTCCTCCCTGCAGAAAGTCCCGGATCCAAGATGGCCGCGGATCCGGGTCCTGCAGGGAGGGAGGTGCCTTACCAAGTGCCTGCTCAGAGCAGGCACGGTAACGCTGCAGCGCTCTGAGACAGATCGGTGATCTGTCAGAGTGCTGTGCAAACTGGCAGATCACCGATCTGTATTGTCCCCCCCTGGGACAAAGTAAAAAAGTTAAAAAAAAATTTTTACAAGTGTGTAAAAAAAAAAAAAAAATCCTAAATAATGAAAAAAAAATAAAAATATTATTCCCATAAATATATTTCTTTATCTAAATAAAAAAAAAGAAAACAATAAAAGTACACATATTTAGTATCGCCGCGTCCGTAACGACCCGACCTATAAAACTGTCCCACTAGTTAACCCCTTCAGTAAACACCGTAAGAAAAAAAAAAAACGAGACAAAAAACAACGCTTTGTTATCATACCGCCGAACATAAAGTGGAATAACACGCGATCAAAAAGACAGATATAAATAACCATGGTACCGCTGAAAGCATCATCTTGTCCCGCAAAAAACGAGCCGCCATACAGCAACATCAGCAAAAAAATAAAAAAGTTATAGTCCTCAGAATAAAGCGATGCAAAAATAATTATTTTTTCTATAAAATAGTTTTTATCGTATAAAAGCGCCAAAACATAAAAAAAATGATATAAATGAGGTGTCGCTGTAATCGTACTGACCCAAAGAATAAAACTGCTTTATCAATTTTACCAAACGCGGAACGGTATAAACGCCTCCCCCAAAAGAAATTCATGAATAGCTGGTTTTTGGTAATTCTGCATCACAAAAATCGGAATAAAAAGCGATCAAAAAATGTAACGTGCCCGAAAATGTTACCAATAAAAACGTCAACTCGTCCCACAAAAAACAAGACCTCACATGATTCTGTGGACTCAAATATGGAAAAATTATAGCTCTCAAAATGTGGTAATGCAAAAAATATTTTTTGCAATAAAAAGCGTCTTTCAGTGTGTGAGGGCTGCCAATCATAAAAATCCGCTAAAAAACCCGCTATAAAAGTAAATCAAACCCCCCTTCATCACCCCCTTAGTTAGGGAAAAATAAAAAAAATTAAAAAAATGTATTTATTTCCATTTTCCCATTAGGGTTAGGGCTAGGGTTAGGGCTAGGGTAAGGGCTAGGGCTAGGGTTAGGGTTAGGGCTAGGGCTAGTGTTAGGGCTAGGGTTAGGGTTAGGGCTAGGGTTAGGGCTAGGGTTAGGGTTAGGGCTAGGGCTAGGGTTAGGGCTAGGGTTAGGGTTAGGGCTAGGGTTAGGGCTAGGGTTAGGGTTAGGGCTAGGGTTAGGGCTAGGGTTAAGGCTACAGTTAGGGTTAAGGCTACAGTTGGGGTTGGGGCTAAAGTTAGGGTTAGGGTTGGGGTTTGGATTACATTTGCGGTTGGGAATAGGGTTGGGATTAGGGTTAGGGGTGTGTCTGGGTTAGAGGTGTGGTTAGGGTTACCGTTGAAATTAGGGTTAGGGGTGTGTTTGGATTAGGGTTTCAGTTATAATTGGGGGGTTTCCACTGTATAGACACATCAGGGGCTCTCCAAACGCGACATGGCGTCCGATCTCAATTCCAGCCAATTCTGCGTTGAAAAAGTAAAACAGTGCTCCTTCCCTTCCGAGCTCTCCCGTGTGTCCAAACAGGAGTTTACCCCAACATATGGGGTATCAGCGTACTCAGGACAAATTGGACAACAACTTTTGGGGTCCAATTTCTCCTGTTACCCTTGGGAAAATACAAAACTGGGGGCTAAAAAATAATTTTTGTGAGAAAAAAAAGATTTTTTATTTTCACGGCTCTGCGTTAGAAACTGTAGTGAAACATTTGGGGCTCAAAGTTCTCACAACACATCTAGATAAGTTCCTTGGTGGGTCTAGTTTCCAATATGGGGTCACTTGTGGGGGGTTTCTACTGTTTAGGTACATTAGGGGCTCTGCAAACGCAATGTGACCCCTGCAGACCATTCCATCTAAGTCTGTATTCCAAATGGCGCTCCTTCCCTTCCGAGCCCTCCCATGCGCCCAAACGGTGGTTCCCCCCCACATATAGGGTATCAGCGCACTCAGGACAAATTGCACAACAACTTTTGGGGTCCAATTTCTCCTGTTACCCTTTGGAAAATACAAAACTGGGGGCTAAAAAATAATTTTGGGGGGAATTTTTTTTTTTTTTCACGGCTCTGCGTTAGAAACTGTAGTGAAACATTTGGGGCTCAAAGTTCTCACAACACATCTAGATAAGTTCCTTGGTGGGTCTAGTTTCCAATATGGGGTCACTTGTGGGAGGTTTCTACTGTTTAGGTACATTAGGGGCTCTGCAAACGCAATGTGACCCCTGCAGACCATTCCATCTAAGTCTGTATTCCAAATGGCGCTCCTTCCCTTCCGAGCCCTCCCATGCGCCCAAACGGTGGTTCCCCCCCACATATAGGGTATCAGCGCACTCAGGACAAATTGCACAACAACTTTTGGGGTCCAATTTCTCCTGTTACCCTTTGGAAAATACAAAACTGGGGACTAAAAAATAATTTTTGTGGGAAAAAATGTTTGTTTTATTTTTACGGCTCTGCATTATAAACTTCTGTGAAGCTCTTGGTGGGTCAAAGTGCTCACCACACATCTAGATAAGTTCCTTAGGGGGTCTACTTTCCAAAATGGTGTCACTTGTGGGGGGTTTCAATGTTTAGGCATATCAGTGGCTCTCCAAACGCAACATGGCGTCTCATCTCAATTCCTGTGAATTTTGCATTGAAAAGTCAAACGGCGCTCCTTCCCTTCCGAGCTCTCCCATGCGCCCAAACAGTGGTTTACCCCCACATATGGGGTATCAGCGTACTCAGGACAAATTGTACAACAACTTTTTGGTTCCAATTTCTTCTCTTACCATTGGGAAAATAAAAAATTGGGGGCGAAATGATAATTTTTGTGAAAAAAAATGATTTTTTATTTTTACGGTTCTGCATTATAAACTTCTGTGAAGCACTTGGTGGGTCAAAGTGCTCACCACACCTCTAGATAAGTTCCTTAGGGGGTCTACTTTCCAAAATGGTGTCACTTGTGGGGGGTTTCAATGTTTAGGCACATCAGTGGCTCTTCAAACGCAACAAGGCGTCCCATCTCAATTCCTGCCAATTTTGCATTGAAAGGTCAAACAGCGCTCCTTCCCTTCCGAGCTCTCCCATGCGCCCAAACAGTGGTTTACCCCCACATATGGGGTATCAGAATACTCAGGACAAATTGTACAACAACTTTTTGGTTCCAATTTCTTCTCTTACCATTGGGAAAATAAAAAATTGGGGGCAACAAATATTTTTTGTGAAAAAAAAATGATTTTTTATTTTTACGGTTCTGCATTATAAACTTCTGTGAAGCACTTGGTGGGTCAAAGTGCTCACCACACCTCTAGATAAGTTCCTTAGGGGGTCTACTTTCCAAAATGGTGTCACTTGTGGGGGGTTTCAATGTTTAGGCACATCAGTGGCTCTCCAAACGCAACATGGCGTCTCATCTCAATTCCAGTCAATTTTGCATTAAAAGGTCAAATGGCGCTCCTTCGCTTCCAAGCTCTGTCATGCGCCCAAACAGTGGTTTACCTCCACTTATGGGGTATCGGCGTACTCAGGACAAATTGTACAACAAGATTTGGGGTCCATTTTCTCCTGTAACCCTTGGTAAAATAAAACAAATTGGAGCTGAAGTAAATTTTTTGTGAAAAAAAGTTAAATGTTAATTTTTATTTAAACATTCCAAAAATTCCTGTGAAACACCTGAAGGGTTAATAAAGTTCTTGAATGTGGTTTTGAGAACCTTGAGGGGTGCAGTTTTTAGAATGGTGTCACACTTGGGTATTTTCTATCATATAGACCCCTCAAAATGACTTCAAATGAGATGTGGTCCCTAAAATAAAATGGTGTTGTAAAAATGAGAAATTGCTGGTCAACTTTTAACCCTTATAACTCCCTAACAAAAAAAATTTTGGTTCCAAAATTGTGCTGATGTAAAGTAGACATGTGGGAAATGTTACTTATTAAGTATTTTGTGTGACATATCTCTGTAATTTAATTGCATAACAATTCAAAGTTGGAAAATTGCGAAATTTTCTAAATTTTCGCCATATTTCCGTTTTTTTTCACAAATAAACGCAGGTAATATCAAAGAAATTTTACCACTGTCATGACGTACAATATGTCACAAGAAAACAATGTCAGAATCACCGGGATCCGTTGAAGCGTTCCAGAGTTATAACCTCATAAAGGGACAGTGGTCAGAATTGTAAAAATTGGCCCGGTCCATAACGTGCAAACCACCCTTGGGGGTAAAGGGGTTAATATTTTTCTATCTTATAACTAGCACGGTACAAAGATATATATTTTTCCTGTATAGTCTGAAGTGAAATAAATGTACATACAATGAACAACATTGATGTGAACTAAAATATAATACAGGTATTGAGTCATTCATAATAAACTAGGGTCATGAATTACAGGCTGTGAGAGAAACTGTTCATGTATATGTAATACACTGTAGCTTACAGGATTTACGCATCAGCCCTTTTAGAACTGCAATACGGATATTGCTTCATAAAAGCAGAGCTGTCCCTTCACTAGATTTCATAATACAAACTGTATGAATTACGTATAATAGGAAAGTATAATAGAAACACATCAACCACTTCTGCATTTTTAACCAGTTTCTGATTTTGGCTTACAAATACTGATGGAAAATACTAACCATATACTGAATGTGTGAACATGACTTTAAGTCTATCATCTCAAAAGAACTTACACCAGAATGTCTGTCTGCCTCTCACTCCTCCCTCCTCTGCCTCCTTCTCATCTCTATAAAATCTTATAAGCACCAACTGTTACCTGCTATCTCATTAATATGCATATTCACTGAATATAGATGTTACCCCTGAAAGAGATCTATCTTTCTCATAAAGAAAGATTAATCCAAGAGGAAAAAGAGTCAGGTTTATCTGATACAATATATTATAAAGTTGATTATTTTCAAGTGTACAATTGAGTGGTGAAATAAAACTTATAGTGATGGTTCCACTTTAACCCCATAGTGACCCTAATATGACTTGAAACTTTCCTGAAATATAAGTGAATTGCATTCCAGTCGGGTAAAAATGCAGCAGCTGTCAATTGTACACTTTAGCTAACACCCTGTTGCATCACTCACGATCAGAGTTAGTACAACCATGATTTTTTAACTCCGTAGATGCTGCTATCAATAGTGACTACGGATTCTAGATGGTTACTAGAGTGTGGGGGGCTTCCTCTTTAACCCCATCGGCACCCTGAGATCATGATTGGGTGATACTGATGTTGCCTTTGCAAATCACTGCCAAATAATGCCTTAGACTTAGAGGCTGCCAGCTATAGAGAATAGTGATGAGTGAACGTGAAGTGGCCGGGTCGGGAGCTACAGCGCAAGCTCTAACTATGGGCACTCCTGAGAACCCAGCCAGTGATAATGCTAAACTCCTTACTAACTGCCTGGCCAGGAACGCCATAGTGGCCATAACTATGGATACCTGAGTGACTGTGATACCCTGCACATGGGGTAAGCAATACAACTAAGAATATACAGAATATCAAATTGGAGGTAATTAATAATATGATTAACATTACACCTATTACATATTGAAAAAGGGTATTTGAGATGGGAATACCCCTTTAATGTTTTTTTGTGTAGTATGACTATCTGGATTAAAGGGATAATCATTCAATTTTTTAAAACTGCAAATTTTTTGACATTTTTGTAAAATTTCTGATACTTTTAGAAACAAATGAAAAACATATTGACCTAAATTTCCCCTTCATATAAAATATAATGTGCCACAAAAAAAAAAAAACAATCTCAGAATCACTAGGATATTTTGAAATTCTTTTATATGCATTGGCCTTGCTCTCTTGTCCAGAAATATTCCAGTTATTGACGCATAAAAAATCTGGCATGGTTCAGGACTGCTGTCATGATGTTCCCTCATATGTTTAATTAGCATAGTAGATGTTTCTCTATTATATAAGGACACCTGTTACCGCAACTTTTGCAAACTTGTTTTTTTGCTGATATGAAAAATTTATTTACAATACAAACAGTCATGGCAGTAACTCGCATGCCCTCTCAGCGCCTTCCTGCTCACCATTGTCACCGCGCGGCTTCCATTTGGCCTTAGAGAAGCGTGGTCGATCTCTACTGTGTCCTGCAGAGATTACATTCCCCGGTCTATCCCATGTCGGCTGGTCCTATATTAGGCAGCTCTACCTTCCACTCTGTGCCTGAACGGTGGTTCCTAGTTAGTTAACTCTGCTAGTGTCCAGTTTGTGCTCATGTGTTTGTTTCTCCTGTCGTTTACCTGGCTTGTATACTCGTCCTGCCTGACTTCTCCGATCCTGACTTCAGCTACATTTTCTGATATTGGGGTGCTTGCTCCAATCTTGGACGGTCTGACCTCATTTGTCTTCACCCTACTGTACCTCACA
Source organism: Ranitomeya imitator (assembly GCF_032444005.1). NCBI lineage: Eukaryota > Metazoa > Chordata > Amphibia > Anura > Dendrobatidae > Ranitomeya > Ranitomeya imitator. Next base: position 439,345,388 of record NC_091285.1, read on the forward strand.
CTCGTGCCTCTGACCCCCCCGGTCAGCTGCTGCAGTCCTGGAGACAACCCTGGAGTGGTACCTGGTGTCTACCGGGAGCCCAACCTATCCTCACCACCAAAAGCTCAAGTACAAACCTGGCAGACAACTAGCTACACCCCTCCAGGGTAAGCCAAGCCCATGGTGCAGTGGGTCCACATGCACTGGCATTACATTCATTCTCTAGTGTTACATTACGTTCGGGCCACAGACCCTGCTGACAAATTGGGATGCAGTGACCCCAAGTCTCTAGTACAAGTCTTGTTTAAAGAAGTACGTTCTCAATGGGAGTGTCAAGACCAGCGAATGCAGTTGATTAATGTAATGGCAACTCTGCTACAGGATTTTTCCACTTTAGTGTCCACCCTGTTTCGCGCTTCAACTGCATCAGGTCCATCTTTCTCAGCATCAACATCGTCTCCAGGGGAGCCACCTGGAGTTCCAGAGTCTGATGGAGCAGCTAAGCTTCAGCTTCCACTTCTGTTCTGCTTTGATAGAGACCGAAAGGAGAGCAGTGGCTTTAATAACCAGTGCCAGATCAACTTCACTCTCAACACTCATCTTTTTCCTTTGGACCAGACCAACATTGCATTCTTGGTCTCTTTGCTGTCCGGATGAGCCCTAGCCAGGGCGAATCCCATTTGGGAGCATGAAGGTCCCGAGAATCTTGATGCTAGGAGATTCTTGGAGATGTTCTTGGCAGGAACCTGGCTGCACCTCATCTCATCCCTAACCGACTAAGACGGGGCACAGATACCATGGTAGAGTATGCCTTATGATACCAAACCCTTGTGGTGGAACTGTCGTTGAATAAAAATTCTCTGGTCACAACCTTCTGATAGAGCCTGTCTGGATGCATTAAGGATGAGTTGGCAGGGAGAGATCTACCATCCTCTCTGGATGCCCTTATACACCTTGCTACAAGGATTGATCACCATTTCCATGAGGAAGATTTAGAGCAGGCTAAAGAATCAGCTTTTTTTTAGGAACCTCCCAAGTAGGTTCCAAGCTTTCAGTATCCTTTGCTGCCACAGGCACCACCTCCTGCTATAGAGTCAATGCAGGTAAGGTCAAGCTCTCTGTACAAGAGCAACAGCAAATGTATAATGACAACGTATGCATGTATTGTAGAAGAGAGGGATAGTATAAAAATAATAATTTTAATATAGCGCCAATATATTTCGCAGTACTTTACATTTTAAAGGGGACTTGTACAGACAATAGACATTACAGCATAACAATGAACACATAGATCAAAACAGCATGTTCATCAGTGCCCAATGAGTCCTGAAATCCTCCAGCGTCTTGGGACAGTCGGAGAGATAACCTTGGATGGGAAAGTTAGCTCTCCATAACTGTTGACTCACATTATCTTGATTTGGGGAAAGAAGTCTCTTTCCACAGCAGCCCATTTACACTCCACAACAGTTGCCAACCTCATCCATCCCGATCAGGTTTGTTAGCTTCAGTTTCCTACGCAATAGCTGGTTCGTTCCCTGGTTGTTGCCTCCATTGAAGGACAACTCCTGGCAGAGCCTATTTGTAATGTCACACTGCCTGTCACCCTGTAAATGGGAACCCAGCACTCAGAAATAAACTAATTTTATGCGCTACCTAGCTCTGTAAACTTGGTTCTTCTAGGTTTTCCATTGTTTTGTCTACATATGCTGGTTACTAACTGGTGCTTCAATGGGGATCATTGTGATCTACCGCCTGCCTTGCCAAGGTTTACAAACGCCAGTTACTAACTCGTCCACCGGTCAGGTGCTTCAATGGGGATCATCGTGTTATACCACCTGCCTGGCCAATGTTGTACCGAAGTTCCCACCTTCCATTCCTACAGTCCTGCCTTCCTGCCTGAGACTCATAACCTGGCTAAGGTTGTTGAAGCAGCTCCTGTTCCTGTAGGTGACGTCTCACTGGATAAGACCTTGGCTTGTACTAGGAGAAGGAGAATCCTGTCCTGGGGACATAAATCCAAGCTGGCCATGGGTGTTTGAGAGGTTGTGGCTGCCTGTCCACAGGATACTAGTGTTAGTGAGTCCTATAGGAGCAAACCTGCTGAAAATATCTGCACCACTACCATTCCTGAGACATCTACTTAGAAGTCTGGACTAAAAAGGGAACGAGGTGGGACTGTCTCGGCTGTAACTCTAATCCACGGCCCACGGCACAGTGGGTCCACATCCACTGGAATTACATTTGCCCTCCAGCGTTACACTTTGTTTTGCTGTAGCCAATGACAGGTCGATCTGACCTTGTTTTAGATCGTTGTCATGTTGGAATGTCCAAGTACGTCATATGCGCAACTTCTGGGCTGATGAGTGCAAATTTGCCTCCAGTATTTGCTAATAACGTGCTGCATTCATCTTTCCTTCAACTGAACAAGTTTCCTGTGCCTTTGTAGCTCACACATTCCCAAAACAACAGTGATTCACCTCTGTGCTTTACAGTAGGAATGGTATTCCTTTCATCATAGGCCTTGTTGACTTCTCTCCAAATGCAACATTTATGGTTGTGGCTAAAAAGTAAAATTTTGGTATCATCACTCCAAATTACCTTGTTCCAGATGTTTTGAGTCTTGTTTCTGTGCTGTTTTGTGTATTGTAGGTGAGATATTTTGTGGAATTTGCACAGTAATGGCTTTCTTCTGGCGACTCGACCATGCAGCCCATTTTTCTTCAAGTGCCTCCTTATGGTGCATCTTGAAACAGTCACACTGCTAGTTTTCAGAGTGTCCTGTATTTCAGCTGATGTTATTTGTAGATTTTCCTTTGCATCCCAAACAATTTTCCTAGCAGTTGTGGACAATATTTTTGTTGGTCTACCTGACCGTAATTTTGTTTTTACAGAGCCCCTGATTTTCCGTTTGTTAATCATAGTTTGAACGCTGCTGCCTGGCATTATCAATTCCTTGGATATCTTTTTGTATCCCTTTCCTGTTTTCTACAGTTCAACTACCTTTTTTCATAGATGTGTTGACAATTCTTTTGCTTTCCCCATGACTCACAATCTAGAAACGTCAGTGGCTGGATGAAAGATGTGAGAGTCTGTCTGGATCCCAGAAACTCACTCAGCTTTTATGCACACACACTGATTACAAGCAAACAGGTCACAGGTGAGGATGTTACCTTTAGTAGCCATTCAAACAAATTTGTGTCAACTTCTTTGCATGTTATCATGCAAAAATCATCAGGGTATGTGAATTTTTGATCAGGGTCATTTGAATATTTTGGGTTGTCATTATGATTTAAAAAGAGAAAACACAGTAGTTTGACAATAAATGGCTTTACCCAACCACTAACCATGAGTGGTAAAAAAGTTTTTGTGTTATTTATATTCTCTGAAAAAAGGCCAAGAAAGCAAAATTCTTTCAGGGTTTATAAACTGTTGAGCACAGCTGTATATGGTGGTAAACTGAATTCTTAGACATGTTGAAATCACTGAAATCAAGAATTGGGAATTGACAACCATGGGTTACTGTAAATCCATGGCTATAAATTCATTGTTGTACTATAATAGTCTCCCGATGCATGTTAAGAGGTCATTACCACATGGGAAATTTGTATGTCTTATGAAAAATCTTACTAATGATGTATCTTTTCAGGTACAAGCTGGGGATTAATGTAACTGTTTAATATCTAGAGGTTACCCTAAATAAGTATGGGGGACTACAGCTGGATGCTTCACAGAGAATATCTGCATTCCTTCAATAATAGAAAAGGTATCAAGAAAAGCTTTGAAGAGAAAAGGAAAAGGCGCAAGAATTAATTTCCAATAATGTTGCAGAATGCTGAATTTTATATATAATATGGTGTACACTTTTGGCTACAATAAAGATTTTTCTTGTTCATCTTGCTTGTACTTAATTTCACACGTGTTTTGTGCATAATCCATGCGTGATGGTTAAAAAAAAACTTTTTAATCAGGGTATAATAAAATATAAGAATCAGTCATTGGATTTGAAAAAAATTTCACAAACCCAAATTTTGCATACCTTTGCAATTAATAGACAATATCTTTCAAAGAGCCAATGAGAAAGATAGACAAGGACACTTGACCCATACTATTAAAAAAAGAAAAAACAGGATAAGAAATTCACGCTGTTCTGTAAGCATAGCCCATTGAGTGAAATTATATGTTCCTCTATTAGAGGGAATTGGCACATTACACAGAGCGATATTGATCTTCCTGAAGTAGTGAGCAGGCAACCAATAATTTATTTTCGGTGATGTCAGAACCTTAGTGATATATTTCTTAGGATGTTTTTTGTCCACTACACAGAACACTGCATGGTAAAGTACATGTGAGTCCTGAGAATTATAAATGTGGGCATTCTTAATGAATAGAGCCTATAAGGCTATATGCACACATTGCAGATTTTGATGCGTTTCCACAGCGGAATTACATAAAATCCGCAGTGTAGTACAGTAACAATGATAGTGTTAGGTGTCGAGTTCTCGCCGCTGCACAGAGGGAATCTCAAACCACCTCTGCTGCGGTCCCCCATTCTTCTCCAGCAACGGTGGAGTCTGCTCAGCGGAGACGTTGGTCCCAGCGTCTGGCTAGGGCAGATACTCTGCGCTTGGTTACTTCTGCTCTTCCAGGCTTGGCCATTGTAGCCAGTACTGGTCAGCGGCGAGCAGACGTCTCTGGGACTAAGTCCTGCTTTTCCCCTTCTGAGCATGCCCAAGGGAGGACCTCTCATTGGAGGTCGGGGGTCACATGCTCAGGTCCTGTAGCAGCTCCCATTGGTCCTCTAAGAAGGTCCTGAAGTTGCTGCAGCTATAAAAGGTTTGCATGGCCGCACGGTCATGCGCTAGTATCATGTGTTTTGTGCTTGTCGCCAGTAATACTCTGCCACTCAGGCTACACGCGGAGAGTGTCCGTTATCCATGGGAAATTACATAGGCAGGCAGCTAACGTCAGTGGGGCAATTAGTCGCTTGGCTTAGCATCTGGATCCTTCATGTGTGCGGTTAGCACAGAAGAGTTCCAGAGCAAGCACAACCCTAGTTAGGGTTTTAGTCCCACTAATTATTTCATGACTCTGTGAAGTAACAGGGTTCGTGCTGATACTGACCGAGTGACGGCGCTTGCATCTAATCTGACATTGTACCGCAATATAGGGCCGCCATTTCTCTAGCAGCAGGCTTCTCTCCTGCACGGTGGACCCCGGGCTGTGAACGCACCTATAACAACTCATATATTTACTCGGTGCGTTCCGCCAGCCATAAGAGAATACTAGCGCCAGGGTCTGGCTAGTAAATGGCGGATGATCAGAGTCTACAACGGTACATCCAGCAGCTTTAGGGTAGATTGGCGGCTCTTGAATGCACAACCTCGGCCATCGATGTCACCGCAGTCGCTGTACAGGCTGCTAGCGTAGCTGCAGCCAGTTGGTCCTCTGCCCCCCCTGCTCCAACTTTATCCCGACTCCCGCTACCAGACAAGTTTGCTGGTGACAGTAAGCTATGTCGGAGATTCGTGAGTCAGTGCACCATACATCTAGAGCTCTTGGCTGCATGTTTTCCTACGGAACGGGCTAAAGAGGGATTTATCATATCCCTTCTGTTGGGCAGGGTGTTGGAATGGGCAATGCCGCTGTGGGAGTGTGATGATCATGTGATACAGAGTGCTCCTCGCTTCCTGGACTCTCTGAAACAGGTCTTTTTGGGACCTTGTGTCACCCATGATATGGCGCTCCAACTGCTGGCATTAACACAGGGCTCGTCCATGGTCAGTCAACTTCCGGACTGTGAAGTAACAGGGTTCGTTCTAATACTGACCAAGTGACGGAACTCGCGTCTAATCGGACATTGTACCGCCATATAGGGCCGCCATTTCTCTAGCAGCAGGCTTCTCTCCTGCACAGTAGACCCCGAGCTGCGAACGCAAATATAACAACTCATATATTTACTCAGTGCGTTCCGCCAGCCGTAACAGATAGTCAATGGGAATTTGAGATTTGCTGTATACATGCTGTGGAAAAATCCGAGCGGATTCTCTGCCATTTTTTTCCGCAGCATGTAAATTCTTTGTGCGGAAATGCAGCGTTTCTGCACCCTTTGACTATACATTGAGTAAGGCAAATCTGCACATTAAAAAACACATGACAATCCACAGCAAATCCACAAGTAATCCGCATCAATTCCACGTTAAATCCGCAAGCATTTTGGCCTGCGTTTTCTGCCAAGAGATGCAGATTCTATGTGAAAAATTTCGAAGGCCAATCAGCAACGTGTGCACAAACCCTAATATTTTTCCTAGGAGATTGAAAAATAAATTGGAGGTGCTAGTACTGCTGAATCTCAATGACTGTGGATTTGATGGCGTTTTTTGGTTTATAGATATTTGATTAAATCCTGTTTGCAATGTGCTTTCCCTGTCTTTGTTTATTCATGTTTTTCTAGTTTACTATTGAATTAAGTTTAGTGATTAAGAAGTGTGCATATAAGGGGAGGAGAACAATAGAACCCCAACATGATGACAATGCGTGACCTCACATGAGACAGCCATAGGCTTTTATTTCTTTTCATCCTCTGACAGTTCCTTGAAAAAGTATTTATATCCAAAGAGCTTTTCCACTTTTTTTAATGTTATGCCCACAAACTTAGCTTTATTTTATTGGGATTTTATGTGATTATACCAAGACAAAATAGCAAGTATTTGTGAAGCGTAAAGGAAATAATATATGGTTTTCTATTTGTTTTTAAAATATAAATCTGAAAATTGTGACATGTATTTGTAGTCAGTCCCCTGTAGTCTGATATCCCTAAATAAAAACCTGAATGACCAATTGCCTCCAGAAGTCACATCATTCGTAAATTGAGTCCTCCTGTGTGTAATTTATTCTCAGCATAACAACAGTAGTTTTGTTAAGGGCTCAGAAGTTTGTTTGAGAACATTAGGTATGAAAAAGCATTGTGAAAAACCAAACATACCAGAGAGGTCAGGGATAACATTGTAGAGAAGTGTAAAGCAGGGTTAGGTTAAAAAAAAAATAGTTTAAGCTCTGAACATCTCACGGAGTTTTTCATTCCATCATCCAAAAATGGAATTAGTATGGCACAACTGCAAACCTACCAAGACTTTCCCAACCACCTAAATTAATATCCCAAGGAAGGAGAGAACTAATGAGAGAGGCAGCCAAGGGGCCCATTGTCACTCTGGAGGAGCTGCAAAGATCCACAGCTCAGTTGGAAGAATCTGTCCACAGGGCAATTATTAGTCATATACTCCACAAATCTGGCCTTTATGGAAGAGTGTCAAGAAGAAAGACATTTTTGAAAGCAAACCATAAGAAGTCCTGTTTGCACTTTGCATAAAGCCATGTAGGGAACACAGCTAACATGTGGAAGAAGATGCTCTGGTGATATGAGACCAAAATAGAACTTTTTGGGCTAAATGCAAAATGCTATGTGTGGTGGAACACTAACACTGCACATCACCATGAAAATACCATTCCCACAAACATGGTGGTGGCAGCATCATGCAGTGGGCATGCATTTCTTCAGCAGAGACAGGGATACTGGTCAGAGTTGATAGGAAGATGGATAGAGCTAAATACAGGGCAATCCTGGAGGAAAACCTGTTAAAGGCTGCAAAAGACTTGAGACTAGAGAGGGGGTTCATTTTCCAGCAGGACAACGACCCTAAACATACTGTCATAGCTACAATGGAATGGTTGTAGATCAAAGCATATTTATGTATGTGAAAGGTCCAGTCATGTTCCATTTAGTATCTGTGGCAAGACTTAAAAATTGCTGGTCACAGATGCTCTCCATCCAATTTTACTGAGTTAGGGCTCTTTCACATGTCCGTGTCTCTGGTACGTGTGGTGACAGTGTTCACATGTACCAGAGACACTGACATACGTAGACACATTGAAATCTATGTTGCTGTGCACATGTCCATGTGTTTCCAGGGACAGTGTGTCTGTGTGACCCACACATAGACATGTCCATTTTTTACCGGCAGCACGGGCGGCAAAACGTCCCACACGTGCACACGAATGACACACTGGGATGTCATCCATGTGACATGTCCCGGCGCCTGAGAAGAAGCGGTACTGTAAGCGCTGTTCCCCAGCAATGGGTGCTGAAGACAGCTCTCATCATTCTTCACTGGTTGGGGCAAGGGTTAGGGTTGGGATAAAGTTAGGGATGGGCTAAAGTTAAGGTTGGGCTAGGGTTAGGGTTGTGGTTGGGATTACGGTTAGGGTTGGGATTAGGGGTGTGTTAGGGTTAGGTTTGTGGTTAGGGTTATGGTTTTAGGGTTGGGATTAGGGTTAAGGGTGTATTGGGGTTGTGGTTAGGGTTATGGCTGGAATTAGGGTTATGGGTGTGTTGGGGTTTGGGTTGGAGCTAGAATTGCGGGGGTTCCACTGTTTAGGTACTTTAGGGAGTCTCCAAACGTGACATGGTGCCACCATTGATAAGAGCCAATTTTGCATCCAAAAATTCAAACGGTGCTCCCTCCCGACCAAACAGTGGCTCTGCCCCACATACGGGGTAATGGCGTACTCAGGAGAAATTTCACAACAAATTTTGAGGTCCATTTTTTCCTGATATCCTTGTGAAAATAAAAAAATTGGTTCATAAGTAAATTTTTTGTGAAAAAAGTAAAATGTAAATTTTTCCTTCCAAATTGCTTTAGTTCTCATGAAGCAATTGAAGGGTTAATAAACTTCTTGAATGTGGTTTTGCGCACCTTGAGGGGTGTAGTTTTGAGAATGGTGTCACTTTTGGGTGTTTTCTGTTATATTGACACCCCAAATACACTTGAAATGTGAGGTGGTCCCTAAAAAATGGTTTTGTAAATTTAGTTTGAAAAATGAGAAATCGCTGATCAACTTTTAACCCTTATAACGTCCTAATAAAAAAAATTAGGTTTCCAAAATTGTGCTGATGTAAAGTTGACATGTGGTAAATGTTATTTATTAACTACTAGATGGTGCCCCGATTCTAACGCATCGGGTATTCTAGAATATGCATGTCCACGTAGTATATAGCACAGCCCATGTAGTATATTGCCCAGCCACGTAGTATATTGCCCAGCCACGTAGTATATTGCCCAGCCACGTAGTATATTGCCCAGTCACATAGTATATTGCCCAGCCATGTACTATATTGCCCAGCTTGCCCAGTCACATAGTATATTGCCCAGCCACGTAGTATATTGCCCTGCCACGTAGTTCACGTAGTATATTGCCCAGTCACATAGTATATTGCCCAGCTACGTAGTATATTGCCCAGCTTGCCCAGTCACATAGTATATTGGCCAGCCACATAGTATATTGCCCAGCCACGTAGTATACAGCACAGAGCCATATAGCATATTGCCCAGCCACGTAGTATACAGCACAGAGCCACGTAGTATACAGCACAGAGTCAAGTAGTATACAGCACAGAGCCACGTAGTATACAGCACAGAGCCACGTAGTATACAGCACAGAGTCACATAGTATACAGTACAGAGCCACATAGTATATTGCCCAACCACATAGTATACAGCACAGAGTCACGTAGTATACAGCACAGAGTCACCTAGTATACAGCACAGAGCCACGTAGTATACAGCACAGAGCCAAGTAGTATACTGCTCAGTCACGTAGTATACAGCACAGAGCCACGTAGTATACAGCACAGAGCCATGTAGTATAAAGCACAGAGCCACGTAGTATACAGCACAGAGCCACGTAGTATACTGCCCAGTCACGTAGCATACAGCACAGAGTCACGTAGTATATTGCCCAGCGACGCAGTATACATCACAGAGTCACGTAGTATACAGCACAGTCACGTAGTATACAGCACAGAGCCACGTAGTATACAGCAGAGTCACGTAGTATACAGCACAGACCAACGTAGTATATTGCACAGCGACGTAGTATACAGCACAGAGCCACGTATTATAAAGCACAGAGCCATGTAGTATACAGCACAGAGCCACGTAGTATACAGCACAGAGCCACGTAGTATACAGCACAGAGCCACGTAGTATACTGCCCAGTCGCGTAGTATACAGCACAGTCACGTAGTATATTGGCCAGTCACGTAGTATGCACCATATCCCTGTTAAAAAAAAAAAAAGAAATAAAATAAAAAATAGTTACATACTCACCTCCTGGAGCCTCCGGATCGAAGCGGCTGGTTCCCGATGCTTGTCGCGCGCTCTGGTCTAAAGATTGTATTGCGGTCTCGCGAGATGATGACGTAGCAGTCTCGCGAAACTGTACGTCATCATCTCGCGAGACCGCAATGCATGCAGTGGTCACCGGGGCGTCGCACGGAGCGGGAAAGGCCGGTTCCTGATCCAGGGGGCCACCGGAGGGTGAGTATGTAACTATTTTTTATTTTTTTTATTATTTTTAACATTAGATATTTTTAATATTCATGCTGCATAGGCAGCATGAATAGTAAAAAGGTGGTCACACAGGGTTAATAGCAGCGTTAACCGAGTGAATTACACCGTGTTCAACGCTGCCATTAACCCTGTGTGAGCGCTGACCGGAGGGGAGTATGCGGACGCCAGGCACTGACTGCGGGGAGGAAGGAGTGGCCATTTTCTTCCGGACTGTGGCCATCGCTGATTGGTCGCGGCAGCCATGACAGGCAGCTGCCGAGACCAATCAGCGAATGAATAACCGTGACAGAAAGAAAGAAGGACAGACAGAAGTGGCCCTTAGACAATTATATAGTAGATTTTGTGTGACACCACTCTCTGATTTAAGTATAAGTTAAACAAGAGAAAGATATGCATACCAATGGGACCCACTTTTCAAAAAATAACTTCATTTGTGCAAATAGAAACACAACAGGGCAAGACACACATTTAAAAACATTTAAAAACCAGAATTCAAGCAAAACGGCTGATAGGCCACATGCAACCCTCCAGACAAACGGAACAAATACCATCCAGCACCCAATAATACAGAAATAATCACAACAAAGCACATGTGCTAGAACAGTGTCTGCTACCAGCTATCCCTTATAGGTAATAAGCATATTACCAAAAATTGAATACAGTTGCCGCAACGTAGGTATATTTACCAGATAAAGCAATGCGAACGCCAAGGCCACAGAGTTGTAGAAGATATTACCAAAGCGCCTAAAAGTGAAATACACACTATGTTCCAAGATCCTACGGATTCAAAAGGAGCCAGGCAGAGATGCGACAATCAACAATAAGTTGCTAGTGCTGGGGGGGTAAGGGAAGATTGAAACCCCATGCGTATTGACGCTATGAAAGCGTCTTCATCAGGGGTAGTGTAAGGTGAGTAGTCCCGCCCTGCGTATTTATAGCTAAATAATGAAATGAAATAGTTACCATATGTGAGGAAACAACGGCGTGTGGTCTCCTCCTGGCGTGCATAGACAAGCATCTACGGCCGGTTCAATAGGTACACCCTGTCGCATCTGCGCAGTAGGTCGCTCACACTAGAGGTGCGGTGGCCCTATAGAGATCTAGCTTGTGACACACGCTGTACAGCCCCCCTGAAGAAGCATACGCGAAACGCGCGTAGGGACTGGCGCTGCCACATACACACCACGACTGACATGGGTGAGGTCCAGTCCTATATGTTGGTATAGACTTGCACTTTTTGATGGGTCCTTAGTGGGACAACTAATGTGTAACTACTTATAGTACACTTTCTCTAGTGAACCTGTGACCTCAAGTCGTAGATTATAGGTGTGGCGTGTGGCTTTTGTTACCTATATCCGTGATTCACATAGTAACTCTATTATGATTGAAAGTTTTGTATTATCAAATCATCTGAGTATTTTAAATATATGATGTTACTTAATAAATGTTATAACTTTTATATACATAAAATATATAAAAATGGCAGATTTGTGACTCCTTTTTTTCAGATTATATATATACTGCTTGGGAGTTTGTTCTGTCCGCTTGAGGACTTATATGTGGCTTTGTTCTAATTAATTAAATATACCGGTACCTACGTTGCGGCAACTGTATTCAATTTTTGGTAATATGCTTATTACCTATAAGGGATAGCTGGTAGCAGACAGGTATTTGTCACTGTTCTCGCACATTTGCTTTGTTGTGATTATTTCTGTATTATTGGGTGCTGGATGGTATTTGTTCCGTTTGTCTGGAGGGTTCCATGTGGCCTATTAGCCATTTTGCTTGAATTCTGGCTTTTAAATGTTTTTAAATGTGTGTTTTGCCCTGTTGTGTGGCTATTTGCACAAATAAAGTTATTTTTTGAAAAGTGGATCCCATGTATGCATATCTTTCTCTTGTTTAACTTATAGTTGTGTCCTTTATATGCATATGGTTGATCCCTGAGTGACATCTTTTCTTGTGGTGCCCGCTAGTCTTCTTGTAACTCTCTGATTTAAGGGTACAAAAATCAAAAGTATGAAAATTGCTAAATTTTTTAAAATATTGCCAAATTTAAGTTATTTTCATGAATAAACGCAAATTATATAGAATAAATTATACCAATATCATGAAGTACAATATGTCATGAAAAAACAAACTCAGAATCAGTGGGATACATTGAAGCGTTCTAGAGCTACAGCACAGACCAAAAGTTTGGACACACCTCATTTAAAGATTTTTCTGTATTTTCATGACTATGGAAATTGTAAATTCACACTGAAGGCATCAAAACTATGAATTAACACATGTGGAATTATATACTTAACAAAAAAGTGTGAAACAACTGAAATTATGTCTTATATTCTAGGTTCTTCAAAGTAGCCACCTTTTGCTTTGATGACTGCTTTGCACACTCTTGGCATTCTCTTGATGAGCTTCAAGAGGTAGTCACCGGAAATGGTTTTCACTTCACAGGTGTGCCCTGTCAGGTTTAATAAGTGGGATTTTTTGCCTTATAAATGGGGTTGGGACCACCAGTTGTGTTAAGCAGAAGTCTGGTGGATACACTTCAAAAAAACCTGAAGACCTACCTCTTCCGGCAAGCCTACAACCTGCAGTAACCACCGATCGACCAAACCACTACACGACCAGCTCTATCCTCACCTAGTGTATTCTCACCCATCGTTGTAGATTGTGAGCCCTCACGGGCAGGGTCCTCTCTCCTTCTGTATCAGCTGTGACTTGTATTGTTCAAGATTATTGAACTTGTTTTTATTATGTATACCCCTCCTCACATGTAAAGCGCCATGGAATAAATGGGGCTATAATAATAAATAATAATAATAATAATACACAGCTGATAGTCCTACTGAATAGACTGTTAAAATTTGTATTATGGCAAGAAAAAAGCAGCTAAGTAAAGAAAAATGAGTGACCATCATTGTTAGGTCTAGCGGAACGCACCAAATAATAAGACAGATAGTGTATGGTGCGTTCGCAGCCCGGGGTCCACCGTGCAGAGATGGAACCTGCTGCTAAGTAATGACGGACTATATGGCGGTACTCATAAGTATACACACGTGGGTTAAACTTCACCCAGCGTGAAGGAAGCGATCCTGTTGCGTCACAGGATCGCGGTACCGCACATAGAAGGCGAGCAAGTAGTCAGCGAACTCAACTCCAACTAGGATTGAAGTCCGATTAGACCCTTGCTGGCACAACACCGCAACTGGGTGTGTAAGGAAGCTGAATAACAATATTAGGGCACAAGAGTGCATGCGGTGCCGCACTGACGAACGCCACTAACCACCCAGGCTTGGGTAAGGAAAGCACAGAGGAAGTGCACGGCGCCGTACTGGCGGTCACAGCAACTGGACGCTGTAACGTCTGATTAGTGCTGTAGGATAAGTCGGGCGCTAGATAGCAACCATACACCTTCCGCGAACAGACATTCAATAGGGAAGGGGTATCCAAGGACGACTTGCACTCACAACAAACACACGTAAGCAAATGTACACTAGCGCATGGCCGTGCGGTCATGCGCAGTTTATATAGTTGCAGCACAGGAAGTGGCTACAGAAACTTTGCCCTTCCAAGACCTGCCAAGAGGACCAATGGAATGTGCTGCAGAGCCTGAGCACATGACCCTCGATCTCCAACGGGAGATCTTGCCCTGGGCATGCTCAGTGTGTGCAGACAAGGACTTAGTCCCAGAGAAGTCCGCTCGCTGCTGACCAGCACTGGCTTTAATGGCAGAAGCTGAAGAAGCAGCAGTAACTCTCTGTACAGAGTGAGACTGAGCAAGACGCTGGGACCGACGTCCCTGCTGAGCAGACTCCACTGCGGCTGGATCAGAATGGGAGACCGCAGCGGAGATGGCTCGAGATTCTCCCTGTGCAGAAGCGGGAACTCGAGACCTAACATTACCCCCCCTCCTAGGGCCCCCCCCTCCTTGGGCCTCGCTACGCTCGAAGGCAGCAATGAGCTGTGGGGCCCGAATGTTTTCAGCAGGCTCCCATGACCTGTCCTCTGGGCCATAACCCTTCCAATCCACCAGATAGAACTTTTTGCCGTGTACCACCTTGCACCCCAAAATAGCGTTCACCTCATAATCGTCCGTAGACGAACCCGATGTCCCGGCAGATGACTCGGAAAACCGGGACATGTATACGGGTTTCAAGAGGGACACATGAAGGTGTCGGTGATACCCAAGCGTGGAGGAAGAGCCAAACGGTAGACCACAGGATTAACCTGTTCGAGAACCTTGAAGGGACCCAAGTAGCGAGGAGCAAACTTAGTGGACTCAACTCGCAGCCTGATGTTACGGGCAGAGAGCCACACCAAGTCGCCAGGAGCAAAGGTCGGAGCGGGGCGCCGATGAACATTGGCGGAGGACCTCATTCTCTCCTTGGAGGCCCGAATGGCATCCTGCGTGCGGTCCCAAATGTCCCGTGCCTCCACAGCCCAGTCTGCCACCCTGGAGTCAGCAGAAGACACAGGCATGGGCACAGGAACATGCGGATGCTGGCCGTAATTTAGGAGGAATGGAGTCTGACCGGTGGAGTTGGCTACGGCATTGTTAAGTGCAAACTCTGCCCACGGTAGCAAGGATGCCCAGTCATCCTGCCTGGCAGAAACAAAATGTCGTAAATATGTGACCAAGGTCTGGTTGGCCCTCTCTACCAACCCATTCGTCTCGGGATGATATGCCGAAGAGAGATTCAACTCAATACTGAGTAGACGACAAAGCTCTCTCCAGAATCGAGACGCAAACTGGGGACCCCGGTCACTAACAATTTTGTCTGGCATACCGTGTAGGCGAAAGATATGCTTGACGAACAAGACAGCCAATGCCCGTGCAGAAGGTAGCCGTGGAAGAGGCACCAAGTGCACCATTTTGGAAAAATGGTCGGTGATCACCCAGATAATGGTGCAGTTACGAGACTTGGGTAAGCCCACCACAAAGTCCATCCCGACCATCTCCCAGGGCCTGTCCGCCACCGGCAGAGGAAAAAGCAAACCAGCTAGCCGTTGCCGAGGAGTCTTGTTCTTGGCGCAAGAGACACACGCCCGAACATACTCTGCGACATCACGAGCCATATGCGGCCACCAGTACGTCCTCGCCAGTAACTCAGATGTCCTTTTGGTACCAAAATGTCCACCCACCCTGGACGAGTGTGCCCAAGAGAGAACCTCCAGTCACAAATTGGATGGAACAAAAGTCTTGCCCGGGGGCACAGACTCTAGCGAAACCGGGGCCACAGTTCTCAAGCTCTCGGTGGGGACAATAAGCCGAGGCTCCTCCTCCTCCTCCGCAGATGACACAACGGAGCGAGAGAGAGCGTCGGCCCGAATGTTCTTCTCCCCAGAAAGAAAATGGAGGGTGAAATGAAACCGGGAGAAGAATAAGGACCATCTGGCCTGGCGAGAATTCAACCGCTGGGCTGTCTGCAGGTACACCAAATTTTTATGGTCTGTGAAGACTTGGAAGGGAAAACGTGCTCCCTCCAAGAGATGTCTCCACTCCGAGAAAGCCAACTTCATGGCTAGCAACTCCCTGTCCCCGATGGAATAATTCCTCTCTGCTGGTGAGAAGGTCTTGGAGAAAAAGAAGCAAGGATGCTTCCGACCTTGAGCATCCTTTTGGAAGAGGACTGCTCCAGCACCAACAGAAGAGGCATCCACCTCCATGATAAATGGCTTATCAACATCGGGGCGATGTAGGATGGGAGCGCTAGCGAAGTGTGACTTTATAGAGTTAAAGGCCTTGGAGACCTCCTCAGACCACAATTTGGGATTCGCCCCCTTCTTGGTGAGGGCAACCAAGGGAGCTACCAAAGTTGAGAAGTGCGGAATGAACTGGCGATAATAATTAATGAACCCCATAAAGCGCTGCACCGCTTTAAGAGAATGGGGTTCCTGCCAGTCCATCACAGCCTGTAGTTTGGCAGGATCCATAGCCAATCCCTGGGCAGAGATGATGTAGCCTAGGAAAGGTAGGGACTCCTGCTCAAACATACACTTCTCCAACTTGGCATAGAGGGAGTTTGCCCGTAGGAGGTCGAAGACTTTGCAAACATCTCTCCGGTGGGAGTCAATATCTGGAGAGTAGATGAGAATATCATCCAGATAGACTACGACCGAGGTGGAAAGCATATCCCGGAAGATATCGTTCACAAAGTCTTGGAAAACGGCTGGGGCATTACAGAGCCCGAAGGGCATCACCAGATATTCATAGTGCCCATCCCTGGTGTTAAAAGCCGTCTTCCATTCGTCCCCCTCACAGATGCGAATCAGGTTGTAAGCACCCCGCAGATCTAACATAGTAACATAGTAACATAGTAACATAGTTAGTAAGGCCGAAAAAAGACATTTGTCCATCCAGTTCAGCCTATATTCCATCATAATAAATCCCCAGATCTACGTCCTTCTACACAACCTAATTGTATGATACAATATTGTTCTGCTCCAGGAAGACATCCAGGCCTCTCTTGAATCCCTCGACTGAGTTCGCCATCACCACCTCCTCAGGCAAGCAATTCCAGATTCTCACTGCCCTAACAGTAAAGAATCCTCTTCTATGTTGGTGGAAAAACCTTCTCTCCTCCAGACGCAAAGAATGCCCCCTTGTGCCCGTCACCTTCCTTGGTATAAACAGATCCTCAGCGAGATATTTGTATTGTCCCCTTATATACTTATACATGGTTATTAGATCGCCCCTCAGTCGTCTTTTTTCTAGACTAAATAATCCTAATTTCGCTAATCTATCTGGGTATTGTAGTTCTCCCATCCCCTTTATTAATTTTGTTGCCCTCCTTTGTACTCTCTCTAGTTCCATTATATCCTTCCTGAGCACCGGTGCCCAAAACTGGACACAGTACTCCATGTGCGGTCTAACTAGGGATTTGTACAGAGGCAGTATAATGCTCTCATCATGTGTATCCAGACCTCTTTTAATGCACCCCATGATCCTGTTTGCCTTGGCAGCTGCTGCCTGGCACTGGCTGCTCCAGGTAAGTTTATCATTAACTAGGATCCCCAAGTCCTTCTCCCTGTCAGATTTACCCAGTGGTTTCCCGTTCAGTGTGTAATGGTGATATTGATTCCTTCTTCCCATGTATATAACCTTACATTTATCATTGTTAAACCTCATCTGCCACCTTTCAGCCCAAGTTTCCAACTTATCCAGATCCATCTGTAGCAGAATACTATCTTCTCTTGTATTAACTGCTTTACATAGTTTTGTATCATCTGCAAATATCGATATTTTACTGTGTAAACCTTCTACCAGATCATTAATGAATATGTTGAAGAGAACAGGTCCAAATACTGACCCCTGCGGTACCCCACTGGTCACAGCGACCCAGTTAGAGACTATACCATTTATAACCACCCTCTGCTTTCTATCACTAAGCCAGTTACTAACCCATTTACACACATTTTCCCCCAGACCAAGCATTCTCATTTTGTGTACCAACCTCTTGTGCGGCACGGTATCAAACGCTTTGGAAAAATCGAGTTTAGTAAATACCCTTGCTCCCCGAAGCCTATCGAAGAGCTCAGATATCAAGGGCAAAGGATACTTATTTTTAACGGTGATAGCGTTAAGACCCCTGTAGTCTATGCATGGACGCAATTCCCCATTCTTCTTCTGCACGAAGAAGAACCCTGCCCCAGCAGGTGACACTGACTTCCTAATGAATCCTCTTGCCAGATTTTCCTGGATGTACTGTGACATTGCCTCCGTCTCCGGGAGAGATAGCGGATAGACTCGACCCCGGGGAGGCTCAGCACCAGGCAGGAGATCAATAGGACAGTCATACGGGCGATGGGGCGGAAGGATCTCCGCCGCCTTTTTGGAGAACACGTCTGCATAAGACCAATACTGCTTGGGGAGAGAGGAAAGATCTGCGGGTACCTCTGTAGTAGCAACCTGAACGCACTCCCTCTGACACCTACCCCCACAAGATTCACCCCATCCCAGGATTCTGCCAGAGGACCACTCGATATGAGGAGAGTGGTACCGTAGCCAAGGTATTCCCAACAGGACCTCATCAATTCCCTCTGGAATGACGAGCAGAGATATAATCTCCTGATGAGATGGCGACATGGACAGAGTAAAAGGGATGGTCTGGTGTGTTATCTGTGAGGGCAGTGTCGACCCATTCACCACTCGTACCGTTACTGGTTGAGCTAGCATAACCAGGGGTATTGCGTGACGTTGGGCGAAGGCAGAAGACATAAAATTGCCCTCCGCCCCAGAATCCACGCAGAGCTCTACCGAGTGGGAGAATGAGCCTATAGTAATTGTCCCTTTAAAGGACAATTTAGAGGCAAACGTCGCCGTGTCTAGTGTACCTCCACCTACTACCACTAGACGCTGACGTTTCCTCGACCGCTGAGAACATCTGGTGGCTAGATGTCCTGACTGCTGGCAAACATGACAGACCTTGAGTGCACAAGCGGTCCGAGACTTAGATCCCGCTTGTGACACTTCCCTGGCCTCATGTGACTCAGGAACCAGGACCGGAGATTCCAGAGGTTTGGTGAAGGTAGGAGCCAGCCGAAACCTCTGCCTACACTGGGCTCGCTCTAACCTCCGCTCGTTAAAACGGAGGTCAATTCGAGTGGAGACAGTTATTAACTCCTCCAGTGTGGCAGGAATCTCCCTAGTGGCCAGTGCGTCCTTAACGTGGTCAGCCAGGCCCCTCCAAAATATGGGGATAAGAGCTTTATCCGACCAATCCAGCTCAGAAGCTAAGGTGCGGAATTGGACGGCAAAATGACTGACCAAGGACTCACCCTGAGTTAATGCCAGCAGTTGGAGCGCAGTATCATGGGTGACTTGAGGTCCTAAAAAGACCTGTTTCAGAGTGCTCAGAAACAGCGGAGCACTCTGCACCACATGATCACCACGCTCCCACAGCGGCGTAGCCCATTCCAACGCCCTGTCCGACAAGAGAGACACTATAAATCCCACCTTAGCCCGCTCTGTGGGAAAACGTGCAGCCAGGAGCTCGAGGTGAATAGAGCACTGACTCACAAATCCCCTACAAAACTTGCTATCACCAGAAAATTTTTCTGGCAGCGGGAGGCGAGAAAATGTCGGAGCAGGGGTGGCAATGGACAGGGTTACTGCAGCCACGCTAGCAGCCTGTACAGCAACTGCGGTAACATCCACAGCTGAGGTTGCGCTCTCAAGAGCCGCCAACCTACCCTCCAGCTGCTGGATATACCGCAAGGATTGCTGTTTGTCCGTCATTACTAGCCAGACCCTGGCGCTAGTGTAATGTTAGGGCTAGCGGAACGCACCAAATAATAAGACAGATAGTGTATGGTGCGTTCGCAGCCCGGGGTCCACCGTGCAGAGATGGAACCTGCTGCTAAGTAATGACGGACTATATGGCGGTACTCATAAGTATACACACGTGGGTTAAACTTCACCCAGCGTGAAGGAAGCGATCCTGTTGCGTCACAGGATCACGGTACCGCACATAGAAGGCGAGCAAGTAGTCAGCGAACTCAACCCCAACTAGGATTGAAGTCCGATTAGACCCTTGCTGGCACAACACCGCAACTGGGTGTGTAAGGAAGCTGAATAACAATATTAGGGCACAAGAGTGCATGCGGTGCCGCACTGACGAACGCCACTAACCACCCAGGCTTGGGAAAGGAAAGCACAGAGGAAGTGCACGGCGCCGTACTGGCGGTCACAGCAACTGGACGCTGTAACGTGTGATTAGTGCTGTAGGATAAGTCGGGTGCTAGATAGCAACCATACACCTTCCGTGAACAGACATTCAATAGGGAAGGGGTATCCAAGGACGACTTGCACTCACAACAAACACACGTAAGCAAATGTACACTAGCGCATGGCCGTGCGGTCATGCGCAGTTTATATAGTTGCAGCACAGGAAGTGGCCACAGAAACTTTGCCCTTCCAAGACCTGCCAAGAGGACCAATGGAATGTGCTGCAGAGCCTGAGCACATGACCCTCGATCTCCAACGGGAGATCTTGCCCTGGGCATGCTCAGTGTGTGCAGACAAGGACTTAGTCCCAGAGAAGTCCGCTCGCTGCTGACCAGCACTGGCTTTAATGACAGAAGCTGAAGAAGCAGCAGTAACTCTCTGTACAGAGTGAGACTGAGCAAGACGCTGGGACCGACGTCCCTGCTGAGCAGACTCCACTGCGGCTGGATAAGAATGGGAGACCGCAGCGGAGATGGCTCGAGATTCCCCCTGTGCAGAAGCGGGAACTCGAGACCTAACAATCATTACTTTAAGAAATGAAGGTCAGTCAGTCCGAAAAATTGGGAAAACTTTGAAAGTGTCCCCAAGTGCAGTGGCAAAAACCATCAAGCGCTACAAATAAACTGGCTCGCATGAGGACCGCCCCAGGAAAGGAAGACCAAGAGTCACCTCGGCTTCTGAGGATAAGTTTATCCAAGTCACCAGCCTCAGAAATCACAGGTTAACAGCAGCTCAGATTAGAGACCAGGTCAATGCCACACACAGTTCTAGCAGCAGACACATCTCTACAACAACTGTTAAGAGGAGACTTTGTGCAGCAGGCCTTCATGTTAAAATATCTGCTAGGAAAACACTGCTAAGGACAGGCAACAAGCAGAAGAGACTTGTTTGGGCTAAAGAACACAAGGAATGGACATTAGACCAGAGGAAATCTGTGCTTTGGTCTGATGAGTCCAAATTTAAGATCTTTGGTTCCAACCACCGTGTCTTTGTGCGACGCAGAAAAAGTGAACGGATGGACTCTAGATGCCTGGTTCCCACCGTGAAGCATGGAGGAGGAGGTGTGATGGTGTGGGGGTGCTTTGCTGGTGACACTGTTGGGGATTTATTCAAAATTGAAGGCATATTAAACCAGCATGGCTACCACAGCATCTTGCAGCGGCATGTTATTCCATCCGGTTTGCGTTTAGCTGGACCATCTTTTATTTTTCAACAGGACAATGACCCCAAACACACCTCCAGGCTGTGTAAGGGCTATTTGACCAAGAAAGAGAGTGATGGGGTGCTATGCCAGATGACATGGCCTCCACAGTCACCAGACCTGAACCCAATCGAGATGGTTTGGGGTGAGCTGGACCGCAGAGTGAAGGCAAAAGGGCCAACAAGTGCTAAGCATCTCTGGGAACTCCTTCAAGATTGTTGGAAGACCATTTCCTGTGACTACCTCTTGAAGCTCATCAAGAGAATGCCAAGAGTGTGCAAAGCAGTCATCAAAGCAAAAGGTGGCTACTTTGAAGAATCTAGAAAATAAGACATATTTCAGTTGTTTCACACTTTTTTGTTCCACATGTGTTAATTCATAGTTTTGATACCTTAAGTGTGAATTTACAATTTTCATAGTCATGAAAATACAGAAAAATCTTTTAATGAGAAGGTGTGTACAAACTTTTGATCTGTACTGTATAACTTCATAAAGTGACAGTGGTCAGAATTGTAAAAATTGGCTTGGTCATTTACCCCTTAAGCCCCAAGGGTGGTTTGCACGTTAATGACCGGGCCAATTTTTACAATTCTGACCACTGTCCCATTATGAGGTTATAACTCTGGAACGCTTCAACGGATCCTGATGATTCTGACAATGTTTTCTCGTGAAGTATTGTACTTGTTGATATTGGTAAAAGTTCTTCGATAAGACTTGCGCTTATTTGTGAAAAAAAAATGGAAATTTGGCGAAAATTTTGAAAATTTTACAATTTTCTAACTTTGAATTTTTATGACCTTAAATCACAAAGATATGTCACACAAAATACTTAATGAGTAGCATTTCCCACATGTCTACTTTACAACAGCACAATTTTGGAACCAAAATTTTTTTGTTAGGGAATTATAAGGGTTAAAAGTTCACCAGCAATTCATCATTTTTGCAACACCATTTTTTTTAGGGACAACATCTCATTTGAAGTCATTTTGAGGGGTCTACAGGTCCTTCTCAAAAAATTAGCATATAGTGTTAAATTTCATTATTTACCATAATGTAATGATTACAATTAAACTTTCATATATTATAGATTCATTATCCACCAACTGAAATTTGTCAGGTCTTTTATTGTTTTAATACTGATGATTTTGGCATACAACTCCTGATAACCCAAAAAACCTGTCTCAATAAATTAGCATATTTCACACATCCAATCAAATAAAAGTGTTTTTTAATAACAAACAAAAAAACCATCAAATAATAATGTTCAGTTATGCACTCAATACTTGGTCGGGAATCCTTTGGCAGAAATGACTGCTTCAATGCGGCGTGGCATGGAGGCAATCAGCCTGTGACACTGCTGAGATGTTATGGAGGCCCAGGATGCTTCAATAGCGGCCTTAAGCTCATCCAGAGTGTTGGGTCTTGCATCTCTCAACTTTCTCTTCACAATATCCCACAGATTCTCTATGGGGTTCAGGTCAGGAGAGTTGGCAGGCCAATTGAGCACAGTAATACCATGGTCAGTAAACCATTTACCAGTGGTTTTGGCACTGTGAGCAGGTGCCAGGTCGTGCTGAAAAATGAAATCTTCATCTCCATAAAGCATTTCAGCCGATGGAAGCATGAAGTGCTCCAAAATCTCCTGATAGCTAGCTGCATTGACCCTGCCCTTGATGAAACACAGTGGACCAACACCAGCAGCTGACATGGCACCCCACACCATCACTGACTGTGGGTACTTGACACTGGACTTCAGGCATTTTGGCATTTCCTTCTCCCCAGTCTTCCTCCAGACTCTGGCACCTTGATTTCCGAATGACATGCAAAATTTGCTTTCATCAGAAAAAAGTACTTGGGACCACTTAGCAACAGTCCAGTGCTGCTTCTCTGTAGCCCAGGTCAGGCGCCTCTGCCACTGTTTATGGTTCAAAAGTGGCTTTACCTGGGGAATGCGGCACCTGTAGCCCATTTCCTGCACACGCCTGTGCACGGTGGCTCTGGATGTTTCCACACCAGACTCAGTCCACTGCTTCCTCAGGTTCCCCAAGGTCTGGAATCGGTCCTTCTCCACAATCTTCCTCAGGGTCCGGTCTCCTCTTCTCGTTGTACAGCGTTTTCTGCCACATTGTTTCCTTCCAACAGACTTACCATTGAGGTGCCTTGATACAGCACTCTGGGAACAGCCTATTTGTTGAGAAATTTCTTTCTGGGTCTTACCCTCTTGCTTGAGGGTGTCAATGATGGCCTTCTTGACATCTGTCAGGTCGCTAGTCTTACCCATGATGGGGGTTTTGAGTAATGAACCAGGCAGGGAGTTTATAAAAGCCTCAGGTATCTTTTGCATGTGTTTAGAGTTAATTAGTTGATTCAGAAGATTAGGGTAATAGGTCATTTAGAGAACCTTTTCTTGATATGCTAATTTATTGAGACAGGTTTTTTGGGTTATCAGGAGTTGTATGCCAAAATCATCAGTATTAAAACAATAAAAGACCTGACAAATTTCAGTTGGTGGATAATGAATCTATAATATATGAAAGTTTAATTGTAATCATTACATTATGGTAAATAATGAAGTGTAACACTATATGCTAATTTTTTGAGAAGGACCTGTATATGATAGAAAATAACCAAGTGTGACACCATTCTAAAAACTGCACCCCTCAATGTGCTCAAAACCACATTCAAGAAGTTTATTAACACTTCAGTTGTGTCACAGAAATTTTTGGAATGTTTAAATAAAAATGAACATTTAATTTTTTTTCACACAAAATTTAATTCAGCTCCAATTTGATTTATTTTACCAAGGGTAACAGGAGAAAATGGACCACAAATATTGTTGTACAATTTGTCCTGAGTACGCCGATACCCCATATATGGGGGTAAACCACTGTTTGGGCGCATGGCAGAGCTCGGAAGGGAAGGAGCACTATTTGACTTTTCAATGCAAAATTGACTGGAATTGAGATGGGATGCCATGTTGAGTTTGGAGAGCCCCTGATGTGCCTAAACATTGAAACCCCCACACGTGACACCATTTTGGAAAGTAGACCCCCTAAGGAACTTATCTAGATGTATGGTGAGCACTTTGACCCACCAAGTGCTTCACAGAAGTTTATAATGCAGAGCCGTAAAAATAAAAAATCATATTTATTCACAAAAATGATCTTTTCGCCTCCAATTTTTTATTTTCCCAAGGGTAAGAGAAGAAATTGGATCCCAAAAGTTGTTGTGCAATTTGTCCTGAGTACGCTGATACCTCATATGTGGGGGTAAACCACTGTTTGGGCGCATGGCAGAGCTCGGAAGGGAAGGAGTGCTGTTTGACTTTTGAATGCAAAAATAACTGGAATTGAGATGGGACGCTATATTGCGTTTGGAGAGCCACTGATGTGCCTAAACATTGAAACCACCCCAAAAGTGACACTATTTTGGAAAGTAGACCACCTGAGGAAGCTATCTAGATGTGTTGTGAGAGCTTTGAACCCCCAAGTGTTTCACTACAGTTTATAACGTGGAGCTGTGAAAATAAAAATTATTTTTTTTCCCACAAAAATTATTTTTTAGCCCCTAGTTTTGTATTTTCCCAAGGGTAACAGGAGAAATTGGTCCACAAAAAGTTGTTGTCCAATTTGTCCTGAGTACACTGATACCCCATATGTGGGGGAACTACTGTTTGGGCGCATGGCAGAGCTCTGAAGGGAAAGAGCGCCATTTGGAATGCAGACTTAGATGGATTGGTCTGCAGGCGTCACGTTGCATTTGCAGAGCCCCTGATGTACCTAAACAGTAGAAACCCCCCTCAAGTGACCCCATACTGGAACCTAGACCCCCCAAGGAACTTATCTAGATGTGTTGTGAGAACTTTGAACCTCCAAGTATTTCACTACAGTTTATAACGCAGAGCTGTGAAAATAAAAAATCATTTTTTTCCTACAAAACTGATTTTTTAGCCCCCCAATTTTTTATTTTCCCAAGACTAACAAGAGAAATTGAACCCCACAAGTTGTTGTACAATTTGTCCTGAGTACGCTGATACCCCATATGTTGGGGTAAACCCCTGTTTGGGAGCACGGGAGAGCTCGGAAGGGAAGGAACATTGTTTTACTTTTTCAACGCAGAATTGGCTGGAATTGAGATTGAACGTTGTGTCGCATTTGGAGAGCCCTGATGTGTCTAAACAGTGGAAACCCCCAATTCTAACTGAAACCCTATCCCAAACACACCTCTAACCCTAATCCCAACCACACCCCTAACCCCAACTCCAACACACCCCTAACCCTAATCCCAACCATAACCCTAACCACACCCCTTACCCTAACACACCCTTAACCCTAATCCCAACCGTAAATATAATCCAAACCCTAACCCTAGCCCCAACCCTAGCGGTAAAATGGAAATTAATACATTTTTTTCATTTTTTTATTTTCCCCTAACTAAGGGGGTGATGAAGGGGGTTTGATTTACTTTTCTAGCGGGTTTTTTAGTGGATTTTATGACTGGCAGCCGTCACACACTAAAAGATGCTTTTTATTGCAAAAAATCAGTCATGTGAGGTCTTGTTTTTTGCGGGATGAGTTGATGTTTTTATTGGTGACATTTTCGGGCACGTGACATTTTTATTCCGATTTTTGTGAGGCAGTATGACCAAAAAACAGCTATTCATGAATTTCTTTTTGGGGGGGCGTTTTTACCGTTCCGAGTTTGGTAAAGTGGATAAAGCAGTTTTATTCTTCGGGTCAGTATGATTACAGCGATACCTCATTTATATCTTTTTTTATGTTTTGGCGCTTTTATACGATAAAAACTATTTTATAGAAAAAATAATTATTTTTGCATCGCTTTATTCTGAGGACTATAACTTTTTTATTTTTTCACTGATGATGCTGTATGGCGGCTTTTTTTTGCGGGACAAGATTACGTTTTCAGCGGTACCATGGTTATTTATATCCGTCTTTTTGATCTCGTGCTATTCCACTTTTTGTTTGGCGGTATGATAATAAGCGTTGTTTTTTGCCTCTTTTTTTTTGTTACGTTGTTCACTGAAGGGGTTAACTAGTGGGACAGTTTTATAGGTCGGGTCCTTACTAATATGTGTACTTTTATTTATTTTTTTATTTAGACAAATAAATGTATTTATGGGAGCAATATATATATATTATTTCTTTATTTAGGAATGCATTTTTTTTTACACAACTAAATATTTTTTTTTTTACCTCATAACATTGCTGCGGGGGGGGAGAGGGGGGGAAGGGGGGCATCATGTTATAAGGTCAGATCGCTGATCTGACACTTTGCAGAGCAATGTGTCAGATCAGCGATCTGACATGCAGGGCTCCTGGCTTACCAGCGCCTGCTCTGAGCAGGCGCTTGGTAAGCCACCTCCCTGCAGGCCCCGGATGCAGCCCCGTGGCCATTTTGGATCCGTGGCCTACAGGGAGAAGAAGGTAGGAGACCCTCGGAGCAACGCAATCAGTTCCTGCCCACAGCAGATGCAGACATGTAGGTACGGACTGGGGCTGAAATTCTGCCCGTCCCCAAGCACCAGATGGGATATATTACTAATATTTCCTTGGATGGAGGAAAGGAAGATTTTCTAAAGACCAATATTTCTATTGATACCCGTGACCTGCTGGGGTAAGTGATGGAGTAAGTGACTTTGTGCTTTATCACAATTCTTAACAGGATGGGTGTCTTGAAAACACTGATTCTTTTAACAACATTGCAGACAAGGCAGCCCATGGCCAGACAGGCCCTTCTGGCATTTGCCAGAATTGCTAAATGGCCAGTCCAGCCCTGCAGACATGCGTGCCCCGGCCCCGCGTCAAGTGTACAGTAAAACCAAAGAAGTCTATTATGGCTCTGTACTACTCCAAGGTTTACTGAGACACTGAGCTGTAATATGGTGGTGTGACCTGAGATGAGCAAACATTATACAGCATATCAGATGATTATAAAGAAATATGGATGGGATCTAAAAGTAAGGCTATGCTGCTGGCTTTATCTCTTAAAATTCTACAATTCTTAGTTGTATTTTTGCAGTTCATAGATTTAACATTCAGATCAGATTTCAAAAAGTGTTTTTAGTAGTTAGTCAAAAAGGGGATATCAATATTCAGAACACTGATATATAATATGTGCACATCTAAGAAAGATAAACCATTTCATTAAGTGGCATCTGCTGCAAACGTGAAGAAAATGTAGTGATATTATTTTAGCTCCTGAAATCAATAAAGAAGGAAAGAGATTACTGTGAGTTTGAACAAGTCATGATTAAAACTTAAGTAGATTTTATTCTTATGGAAGTTTAAGACATAGAGTAATTATTATGGCAGTAAATTAGGTCAGTTATGAAATATTCTTGCATAAACTGCTTTATTCATGTATGTATTACAGGATGTTTTTGTACAGACCATTGTGGAACTACAGATCTCTTGTAGAGCATTCATAGAAGGGACCCATATTGCACACAGCGCATCTGATATGACGTTAAGGCACATAGTTTTTTCACCAAGATCAAGGTATGGAAAAAAATAATGGTGTGCCATATTAAAGGGGTACATCTAATGCATGTAAGTTTCATAAAACAAACCCAATGGAGCCAAGTGTGCCATAATAGAAGGTACAACACTGCATGAGCACTTGAGGCCTTCATACACCTTAGATAACTGTCGACTAAACGCTCGGCCAATAGCTCCCCTGAAAATCACACAGTAACCTACACCGAGTGTCAGGTTGGCGCTGTTATACTGATTAAAATGATACCTTGCGGTATAAAGAAGAAAAGAGCCGGCACTCACCGATCGTCCGGAACAGGTACCTCTATTGAAGTGCGGTTAAAACATCTTCACGGCCGGGGTCAATTGACCCGTAGAAGCGCACACTAGGCGCGAAACGGCCGTCGTCATACTTGCCGCTCTCCTTGTTTAGCACCCCCGGCCGTGAAGATGTTTTAACCGCACTTCAATAGAGGTACCTGTTCCGGACGATCGATGATTGCCGGCTCTTTTCTTCTTTATACTGCATTGACTGTCTGCTGTTTCAGCCAAGGCACCCGTGATCAGAAGTCTGAACCTCCATTGCAGGTGAGCAGTTCACACTGTGTTTGAGAGCGGTGGTGCCGTCCAGCTGTCTCTACATTTTGTGAAAATGATACCTTGGTTGATGAAATCCGATAGCTGCTACTACGCAGACATGGGCGGTGCCATCTTGGAGGAGGAAATTTATTTTTCTTCAGCAAGATGGTGCCTTTAACCCTTTAACCCAGTGGTGGATCCAAAAAAAGGGAAAAGTATAAAGGGAACACCTCTCTGTTGAATCCACACCTGTGTTTAACAAATAAAGATCAATAACTGCATGTGCTATTTCAGCCTGAGGCTTTCTTCATTTTTTTTAATGATTATTAAGTATGAACATTTTGTTACTATTACATTTTTTTCCATACATTTTTAAACATACAAAAAAACACTTGTAGAAGAAATGCAAAAATATCTTAACAATAGAAGGGGGGTTCACAATGCTCAGTACAGTAGGTGTAAATTCTAAAGCATTTGTGTGCTGTACATGTTTTCCATGGACCCGTAGACTTGTATTGGCCCTTGCTCTCAGTGATAACAGAAAAAAATGGATAGGTCTCCTTGTGTTTTCACAGACACATGGTCCATGAAAAAACACGGACATATGAATAGCATCTTAGATTATGAAGGGTATGTGTTGCATCCATGAAATTATTAGGGAGATATGTGTCACTACGATTAATGGCATCAGAGATGTAAAACCCAGAGTAATTTCCTCCAGTACCCTATGTGTTGTGAAGTTTAAGCTAAGTTCCGTAATGGGTTGGTTTTTATGTGGACATCCATTCCATAGAGTGGGTGGGAGGGTGCCCAACATATCTCCACCTGCAGAGCAGTCACATGGGGGAAGAGTCACATGGTCTGGGACTTAAATGGTTTGGCTCCTGAGGCAGCTGTGGTCTTCAAGACTGGAGAGATTCTCCAGTAGTTTGTGTCTTGTGGAGGAAAAACTGAATCTGTGTTGCTCCAGAGCAGAATGTTGCCCGCAATGCATGGACTCTTCATTTTGTTTTCTTTGTTGTTTTACTGTTTTTGCACAAAGGGCTGTTTACTTTCCCCTTCTTGTTGGTTTATGCTGCCATATAATAAACCAACTGAAGAATTAGAGACAGTGTTCCTGTTTTCTACCTCCATGTACCGCCAAGTGAGTTGAACTACCACGCCCTGAATATAGTGATGTATTGCTTACTGGATTGCATGCGGTAATTTTGATAAAATCACTGTTTTCTCCCTCTAAGCCCGGGATCACACATACGCGAGATATGGCCGAGTCTCGCAGGTGAAATCCGTCCTCTGGCGCCGACACTTGGGAGCGGAGCGTGCAGCTCCATGTGTTGCTGTGCGGCTGCACGCTCCGCTCCAGAGTGCTGGCGCCAGAGGAGGGATTTCACCTGCGAGACTCGGCCATATCTCGCGTATGTGTGATCCCGGCCTAATTCATAAACTGTGGCTATCTCCACACTCCTGGAATTTGGGTATTTGGAAAAAGCGGTCTTTTAATGGTGAGTGATATATGGATACCAAATACGGACAGATTTGTTTACACTATGTGTCAGTATTTTTGCACAATACAAATTTCTTTTGTGGAATAAGGGCAATTTTTGTGTTGCTACATTCCAAGAGCCAAATTTTTTTTTTTTATTTACTATCTGTAACGTGGCATAGGGCAATAGTCGTGGGCAAGTTACTTGTCTCTTACGCTCTGGCATGTTACATGAAAGTGGGGGTCCTGGCTGGGTGTATGGACTTGTGCTGGGTGGGGGCACTACGACTGTGTGGGCTGCATGTTGCTGGTTTGCCAGTACCAGGTATTGAACAGTTCATTGAGGGAGACCACCAGTCAAAAATAATTTTTACTGAACAGGAGCTTGTTAGGGAACATATACAAGAGATAGCAAGTAAACAGTCTTAGGCCCCATTCACACATCCTGATATTTCAGTACTTAAAAAAAACAGTACAGATGAGGTCCGTGTCTGTGTGCCATTAATGTGCCACCATAAGCGTGGCATATGTATGTCCATGTGTATGGGAGTGTCATCCTTGTGCACCATCAATGTGACAACTACAAGAATACAATGAAAAATACAAATGACAGATGTTTAGGTGTTATATGTGGAAAGATAAAGTAGATAGACATATGTTAGTGAGATATATATAATCAGTGCTATGCACGTGCACTTTTCTGTACTTGCATTTAATAAATACATTTAAAAAATAGTGTGGGGTCCCCCTTATTTTTATGAACCAGCTGAGGGAAATCAGACAGCTTGTGGCTGATGTTATTATTCTGGAAAGGATCCAATATCCATAAAGGTTCCCAGACTATGAATACCAGTTCACAGCTGTATGTGCAACTTTAACTGGTTATTAAAAAGGGGGGACCCCTCCCAAAAATGACAAGGTGTCTATTTTTTAATAACCAGCAAAGGTTAAGCAGTCAGCTGCAATCTGATCTTAATAGGCTGGGAAGGTGCCATGGATATTTTCCCCCTCCCAGGCTAATAACAAAAGCCCTCTCCCACCCCAGAAATGGCTCTTCCAGCTTGACCTGGTACGTTGGCAAACGAGGCAATGGTTTTGGAGTTGGTGTCAGCTTTGTAATGTCCGTTGACATCAAGCCCAGGGATTTGTAAAGGAGAGGCGTCTGTCAGACATCCCCATTACTTATCTTGTAGTCAAAAGTAATGAACACACACACAAAGAAAAGTCCTTTAATTGTAAAATGCAATCCTGACCCTCTTTATGAATTTATTTCCATACAATAAATTAACTATCCAAAGTGGATCGACTTAAATCCGTCACTGCAGCTATGTTCTCATTCTACTCACATTGTGTTATGGCTGCTGTGGTGAGCGGTCATGTTACTGATGTCACCACTGCATCCGGATGTAGCGGAGTCGAGAATCATCAAGGGACATGGGATGCAATTACGGCGGACCCCTTTGGATTACTTTTATTTTTATGGTAATAAATGGGTAAATGAGGGTAATTGTCAAAGAGTGATTTTTGCAATTAAAGGACTTTTCTCTGTGAGCGTGTTTATTACCCATATATTACCCCGATTGCCAACGCACCATGGCTTCGGGATGAGCTGGGTAAAGTGCCAGAATTGGAGAATCTAATGTGATGTGCCAAATCTGGAGCAGCTGCTGGCTTCTATTTCTCATTAATTGGGGTTCATTCTTTCATTGTGGTTCGTCCTGATGAAGAAGCATGATTACCTCGAAACATGTTGACAAATATAACTGCATCCATACCGCATCTGGTTTCCTATTGTATGTTGGATTTTTGGCAGTTTTACATCCACCTTCATCTCCAAGTTTGCTGGCTTTTATTTATTGGCTTGGGATGAGCCAATAATCATGGACTGACCCAGCTTAATAATAGAAGCCACAGCTGTCCGCTTTATCTGTGCTGGTTTTAAAATATAAGGGGTATCCAAGTCATTTGTTTTAGTCAATTATTCATTTAATGTGCTAAACACAAACTATCATCAGCATCGTCTGGTCTCGCTGATCGCAGGGAGACCAGGCGAGGAAGATGACAATTGTAGTTAGCGCGATTCCCAGGCGGCGGATGCTGACAAACACTGTAATCAGCATCACCTGATCTCACTGATCGCAGGGAGACCAAGTGATGATAATGAGAATTGTATTCAGCATCCGGCACCTGGGAACAGTGGTTTTCCAAGCCCCTGGTACATCACACAAACAACACATGGATATCATCTGTGTGTCATCAGTGTGCATGTGTGCGGGACGTATTGCGGACCGTGCTGCTGGAAAAAAGCGGACATGTCTGTGTTTTGCACATGGACACATGGTCCAAGTTAGCACACTGACATATGCGCAGACCCATAGATTTCAGTGGGTCTATGTATGAAAGTGTCTCCAGTATGTGTGAAAACTGTCACCGCACGTACCGGAAACACTGACTTATGAAGTGGGCCTTTTGAACGTTTCCTATACAACTCAAAGCATTTTCCTTTGCTTCACTATTATTTGCTATTGTTCTCTCTACTTGTCCTATGTCTCGACTGTTTCTCACTACTTCACCCAGCTCGAAGTTGCCATCTTGTTTAGCAAGAGTCTTTTTCTCAACTTGCAGTTGCGCAACTTCTCACCCCTTAGCGAAGCTATGCTGCCAGTATGGTTAGTACTTATCTTCTCTAGTGCTGATGCTCTGGAACTCCCGCCCGCTACAATGAATTTGTCTCACGTACTCAGTCCTGTCTAGGTCCATTACCTTCAAGAATTATAAACTCTGGGCCTTTCTGCTAGGCGTCATCTCCCAGGACCTGTCTCTGGTACATCACTCTTTCTCTTAGTCACTTCTGCTCCGGATCTCACTATCTCTTCCTTTCAGTCTCCTTCCACTTTGGGAAACCCCAGAATGTGGCACTACTCACAATGGACCTTAGGTCCTTTCTCTATGCAATCCAGGCCCTATCTGTCTCACTTTTCCCTCATCTTAGCACCTCAGATTCTGGGCTACTCCTAAACATTAAGGCCGGAGTCACACTTGCGAGTGCAATGCAAGAAACTGGCGCGAGTCTCTCGCATCAATACCTGGCACTGCCGCTAGGCACTCGGGATCGGAGTGTGCAGTTGCATGTATTTCTATGCAGCTGAACGCTCCGGTCCGAACCGCCGGCAGCAGTGCCAGGTATTGATGCAAGAGACTCGTGCGAGCTTCTCGCATTGCACACGCAAGCGTGACACTTGCCTAACTATCATTATCCCAACTGTCAAACTGCACATACTGTCAGCATTGCTAACACCTTTAACTGCTCTACAGATTATAAAGGGAGGTGCGAAAAGCCGGTAGTAAATGACAAAGTATGCAAAAGACGAAAGAAAAAGCACTACCGTATTGCCTGCACACACACCACACAAATATATGAAAAAATAGCAACTTTATTTGGTACACCACAACAAAAACATAAAAGATAAGTAAAATAATACAGGCACCCTACTCCTAGATCCCCCACCATATATAAGATTAATAAGATGCCAAATAAAGAGAAGAAAAATTATAAACGCACATGCAAAATAGATAATTATAATGCACAAAAAAGCATATACAAACTTTCCAATGCACCCAAGACAATGAAAAAATGTACTAATGAGGTGGAAAAATCCCTAGATAATCCTGAATATATTTAAAGCAGGAAATATCCTTCAGCCATACAGAAAAAAAGGTACCAACATAAAGACAACCCAATAAGTCAGCATAAGCCAAGCCCAAGTCATAGCTGCTATACATGCAAAGAGGTATATACCATATCTATAGCCCAAAGAAAGGGCCAAAGCATGTGTATAGTAATGTAAAAGCTAGACAAGGCTAAATATAAGCAAACCTAAGTGATAATGTGGATCGGAAGGTTGCAGGGTAAAAAAATATACCCAGATGTTGGAAGAGACTTGCCAGGGTCACATAGAGCATCCAACCCAGAGGGAGACAAAAGAGATGGAAACCAGTGGGGCGCCACTAAAACGACCCAATGCGTATCGCCGTAACCTGTACGGCTTCATCAGGGAATATTTTCGTCTGGGTATATTTCTTATAAATAATATTGCTTACAAATAATGTAAAATATTGACCAAATACTGAACGTTTGAATGTGACCTCACACAGTGAATTTTAATGGTCTTCAATCAGTGCTTATAGCCCAAAACTGGCAGTAAAAGCCTGGCAATCTGGACTTTGCATCACATGAAGCGGTGTCCCTTTTTGAAGTGCCACTGTAAGGTCACATTCACAAATTCAGTATTTGATCAGCATTTTCCATCGGTATTTGTAAGCCAAAAGCCGGAGTGGAACAATCAGATGAAAAGTTTAATACCGGCGTCACACTTAACGTATTAAAAATCGATCCAATTCTCTCGGCCGAGAGTCGCACAAGAGTTCTCTGTATGGACATCCGTGTGTAATCCATTTACAATGTGATGATGCGATTTCTTCACATCCATGTATCCGTATGACATCCGTATGCAATCTGTATGCAATGCAATTTTAACATGAGCTTTTACATCCAGCAGTTCTCTGTCATTAACACATTGTTTTAAAACTAAACATTCTTCAATACACACATATATATATATACAGTTAAGTCCATATATATTTGGACAGAGGTAACATTTTTCTAATTTGGTTATAGACATTACCACAATTAATTTTAAACAAAACAATTCAGATGCAGTTGAAGTTCAGACTTTCAGCTTTCATTTGAGGGTATCCACATTAAAATTGGATGAAGGGTTTAGGAGTTTCAGCTCCTTAACATGTGCCACCCTGTTTTTAAAGGGACCAAAAGTAATTGGACAGATTAAATAACTTTAAATAAAATGCTCATTTCTAGTACTTGGTTGAAAACCCTTTGTTGGCAATGACTGCCTGAAGTCTTGAACTCACCAGACGCTGTGTTTCCTCCTTTTTGATGCTCTGCCAGGCCTTCACTGCGGTGGTTTTCAGTTGCTGTTTGTTTGTGGGCCTTTCTGTCTGAAGTTTAGTCTTTAACAAGTGAAATGCATGCTCAATTGGGTTGAGATCAGGTGACTGACTTGGCCATTCAAGAATATTCCACTTCTTTGCTTTAATAAACTCCTGGGTTGCTTTGGCTTTATGTTTTGGGTCATTGTCCATCTGTAGTATGAAACGACGACCAGTTTGGCTGCATTTGGCTGGATCTGAGCACACAGTATGGCTCTGAATACCTCAGAATTCATTCTGCTGCTTCTGTCCTGTGCCACATCATCAATAAACACTAGAGACCCAGTGCCACTGGCAGCCATGCATGCCCAAGCCATCACACTGCCTCCGCCGTGTTTTACAGATGATGTGGTATGCTTTGGCTCATGAGCTGTACCATGCCTTTGCCATACTTTTCTCTTTCCATCATTCTGGTAGAGGTTGATCTTGGTTTCATCTGTCCAAAGAATATTCTTCCAGAACTGTGCTGGCTTTTTTAGATGTTTCTTAGCAAAGTCCAGTCTAGCCTTTTTATTCTTGATGCTTATGAGTGGCTTGCACCGTGCAGTGAACCCTCTGTATTTACTTTCATGCAGTCTTCTCTTTATGGTAGATTTGGATATTGATATGCCTACCTCCTGGAGAGTGTTGTTCACTTGGTTGGCTGTTGTGAAGGGGTTTCTCTTCACATGGAGATTATTCTGCGATCATCCACCACTGTTGTCTTCCGTAGGCGCCCAGGTCTTTTTGCATTGATGAGTTCACCAGTGTTTTCTTCCTTTCTAAGGATGAAACAAATTGTAGATTTTGCCACTCCTAATATTGTAGCAATTTCTCGGATGGGTTTTTTCTGTTTTCACAGCTTAAGGATGGCTTGTTTCACCTGCATTGAGAGCTCCTTTGACGGCATGTTTATTCACAGCAAAACCTTCCAAATGCAAGCACCACACCTCAAATCTTTTCCAGGCCTTTTATCTGCTTGATTGAGAATGACGTAACAAAGGGATTGCCCACACCTGTCCATGAAATAGCCTTGGAGTCAATTGTCCAACTACTTTCGGTCCCTTTAAAAACAGGGTGGCACATGTTAAGGAGCTGAAACTCCTAAACCCTTCATCCAATTTTAATTTGGATACCCTCAAATGAAAGCTAAAAGTCTCATATATATATATATATATATATATATATATGTATATATATATATAACACACTACCGTTCAAAGGTTTAGAGTCAGTTAGAAATTTCCTTATTTTTGAAAGAAAAGCACAGTTTTTCCAATGAAGCTAATATGAAATAATTCAGAAATACACTCTACACATTGTTAATGTTGTAAATGACTATTCTAGCTGCAAATGTCTGGTTTGTAATGCAATATCTTCAGAGGTGTATAGAGGCCCATTTCCAACAACCATCACTCCAGTGCTCTTATGGTACATTGCGTTTGCTAACTGTGTAAGAAGGCTAATGGATGGATAGAATACCCTTGAAAACCCTTGTGCATGTATGTTAGCACAGCTGAAAACAGTTTGGCTGATTAGAGAATCTAGATTCCTTGATAGGGCGTTGATCCAGGGAACTAGTCTGATTGTCGAATGTGGAGTCGGGAAGGAATTTTTTTCCCCAATGTGGAGCTTACTCTTTGCCACATGGGTTTTTTTTTGCCTTCTTCTGGATCAACATTATTAGGGCATGTTAGGTTAGGCTATGGGTTGAACTAGATGGACTTAAAATCTTCCTGCAACCTTAATAACTATGTTACTATGTTACTATGTATAAACCTGACCTTCCTTTGAGCTAGTTGAGAATCTGGAGCATTACATTTGTTGGTTCCATTAAACTCTCAAAATGGCTTGAAAAAAGAACTTTCATGCAAAACTTGACAGTCTATTTTTGTCCTTAGAAATGAAGGCTATTCCATGGGAGAAATGGCCAAGAAACTGAACATTTCCTACAATGGTGTGTACTACTCCCTTCAGAGGAGAGCACAAACAGGCTCTAACCAGAGTAGAAAGAGAAGTGGAAGGCCCCACTGCATAACTGAGCAACAAGACAAGTACATTAGAGTTTGAAGTTTGAGAAATCGATGCCTCACAGGTCCTCAACTGGCTGCTTCATTAAATAGTACACACAAAACGCCAGTGTCAATGTCTACAGTGAAGAGGCGACTCTGGGATGCTGGCCTTCAGGGCAGAGTGGAAAGAAAAAAACATATCTGAGACTGGCTAATAAAAGGAAAAGATTAATATGGTCGAAAGAACACAGACAATGGACAGAGGAAGATTGGAAAAAAGTGTTATGGACACACAAATCCAAGTTTGAGGTGTTTGGATCACACAGAATAACATTTGTGAGACACAGAACAACTGAAAAGATGCCAGAAGAGTGTCTGACGCCATCTGTCAATGTGGAGGTAATAAAGAAAAAAAACACAAGGCGCCCCCAATGTGTCTCACTATATTTGAAAGAATACAATCCTTTGCGGGAAATGTGCTCACCTATTTCAGTTGTGAACCAAAGGTCACAACTCCCATGAAGGCATAACCGTAGCAGCAGGTCTCCACAAAAATCCAAAAGGATATTGAGGGTAGTAGTCTTGGGCGAACTGAAGATCGCGCTCACGAGGTAGATTTTAGGTTTTTTATTGAAGCCTACGCGTTTCAAGAGCTTTCTTACTCTCTTCTTCAGGGCATCTGGAGTGGAGGTAATGTGATGGTCTGGGGTTGCTTTGGTGCTGGTAAAGTGGGAGATTTGTACAAGGTAAAAGGGATTTTGAATAAGGAAGGCTATCACTCCATTTTGCAACGCCATACCATACCCTGTGGACAGCACTTGATTGGAGCCAATTTCATCCTACAACAGGACAATGACCCAAAGCACACCTCCAAAATTATGCAAGAACTATTTAGAGAAGAAGCAGGCAGCTGGTATTCTATCTGTAATGGAGTGGCCAGCGCAGTCACCAGATCTCAACCCCATTGAGCTGTTGTGGGAGCAGCTTGACTGTATGGTACGCAAAAAGTGCCCTTCAAGCCAAACCAACTTGTGGGAGGGGCTTCTGGAAGCATGGGGTGACATTTTTCCAGATTACCTCAGCAAATTAACTGCTAGAATGCCAAAGATCTGAAGTGCTGTAATTGCTGCAAAGGGAGCATTCTTTGACGAAAGCAAAGTTTGAAGGAGAAAATTATTGTTTCAAATAAAAATCTTTTTTTCGAACCTTGTCAATGTCTGGACTAGATTTTCAATTCATTTAGCAACTCATTTGAGTAAAAAAAGTATGACTTTTCATGGAAAACAATTGTCTGGGTGACCCTAAACGTTTGAATGGTAGTGTATATTAGACAGATAGATAGATTAGATACCGTATATACTCGAGTATAAGCCGAGATTTTCAGCCCAAATTTTTGGGCTGAAAGTGCCCCTCTCGGCTTATACTTGAGTCACGGTCGGCGGTGGGGTCGGCGGGTGAGGGGGACAGAAGGCTGAGGCATACTTACCTAGTCACGGCGATCCTGGCGCTGTCCCTGTAGTCCCACGGTCTTCGGGTGCCGCAGTTCTTCCCCTGTTCAGCGGTCACGTGGGACCGCTCATTAGAGAAATGAATATGGACTCCACTCCCATAAGGGTGGAGCCGCATATTCATTTCTCTAATGAGCGGTAACGGTGACCGCTGATAGAGGAAGAGGCTGCGGCACCCGGAGACCAGCTGTCTGGGAGAAGGAGCGGGACGCCGGGAGCAGGTAACTATCGCATATTCACCTGACCCCGTTCCACACGCCGGGCGCCGCTCCATCTTCCCGGCGTCTCTCCGCTCTCACTGTGCAGGTCAGAGAGCGCGATGACGCATATAGTGTGCGCAGCGCCCTCTGCCTGAACAGTCAGTGCGCAGAGACGCCGGGACCAGATGCTGAGGAGCTGCAAGCAAGAAAGGTGAGTATGTGTTTTTTTTATTGCAGCAGCCGCAGCATTATACCGGTAGCACAGCTTTCTATGGCACATCTATGGGGCAATAATGAACTGTGCAGAGCACTATATGGCACAGCTTTATGTGGCACAGCTTTCTATATGGGGCAATAATGAACCGTGCAGAGCACTATATGGCACAGTTTTATATGGCACAGCTTTCTATGGGGCAATAATGAACGGCGCAGAGCACTACAGGTCCTTCTCAAAAAATTAGCATATAGTGTTAAATTTCATTATTTACCATAATGTAATGATTACAATTAAACTTTCATATATTATAGATTCATTATCCACCAACTGAAATTTGTCAGGTCTTTTATTGTTTTAATACTGATGATTTTGGCATACAACTCCTGATAACCCAAAAAATCTGTCTCAATAAATTAGCATATTTCACCCATCCGATCAAATAAAAGTGTTTTTTAATAACAAACAAAAAAACCATCAAATAATAATGTTCAGTTATGCACTCAATACTTGGTCGGGAATCCTTTGGCAGAAATGACTGCTTCAATGCGGCGTGGCATGGAGGCAATCAGCCTGTGACACTGCTGAGATGTTATGGAGGCCCAGGATGCTTCAATAGCGGCCTTAAGCTCATCCAGAGTGTTGGGTCTTGCGTCTCTCAACTTTCTCTTCACAATATCCCACAGATTCTCTATGGGGTTCAGGTCAGGAGAGTTGGCAGGCCAATTGAGCACAGTAATACCATGGTCAGTAAACCATTTACCAGTGGTTTTGGCACTGTGAGCAGGTGCCAGGTCGTGCTGAAAAATGAAATCTTCATCTCCATAAAGCATTTCAGCCGATGGAAGCATGAAGTGCTCCAAAATCTCCTGATAGCTAGCTGCATTGACCCTGCCCTTGATGAAACACAGTGGACCAACACCAGCAGCTGACATGGCACCCCACACCATCACTGACTGTGGGTACTTGACACTGGACTTCAGGCATTTTGGCATTTCCTTCTCCCCAGTCTTCCTCCAGACTCTGGCACCTTGATTTCCGAATGACATGCAAAATTTGCTTTCATCAGAAAAAAGTACTTGGGACCACTTAGCAACAGTCCAGTGCTGCTTCTCTGTAGCCCAGGTCAGGCGCCTCTGCCGCTGTTTATGGTTCAAAAGTGGCTTTACCTGGGGAATGCGGCACCTGTAGCCCATTTCCTGCACACGCCTGTGCACGGTGGCTCTGGATGTTTCCACACCAGACTCAGTCCACTGCTTCCTCAGGTTCCCCAAGGTCTGGAATCGGTCCTTCTCCACAATCTTCCTCAGGGTCCGGTCTCCTCTTCTCGTTGTATAGCGTTTTCTGCCACATTGTTTCCTTCCAACAGACTTACCATTGAGGTGCCTTGATACAGCACTCTGGGAACAGCCTATTTGTTGAGAAATTTCTTTCTGGGTCTTACCCTCTTGCTTGAGGGTGTCAATGATGGCCTTCTTGACATCTGTCAGGTCGCTAGTCTTACCCATGATGGGGGTTTTGAGTAATGAACCAGGCAGGGAGTTTATAAAAGCCTCAGGTATCTTTTGCATGTGTTTAGAGTTAATTAGTTGATTCAGAAGATTAGGGTAATAGGTCGTTTAGAGAACCTTTTCTTGATATGCTAATTTATTGAGACAGGTTTTTTGGGTTATCAGGAGTTGTATGCCAAAATCATCAGTATTAAAACAATAAAAGACCTGACAAATTTCAGTTGGTGGATAATGAATCTATAATATATGAAAGTTTAATTGTAATCATTACATTATGGTAAATAATGAAATTTAACACTATATGCTATTTTTTTGAGAAGGACCTGTATATGGCACAGCTTTATATGGCACAGCTTTCTATATGGGGCAATAATGAACAGTGCAGAGCACTATATGGCACAGTTTTATATAGCACAGCTTTCTATGGGGCAATAATGAACGGTGCAGAGCACTATATGGCACAGCTTTCT
The DNA here is from genome assembly GCF_032444005.1 of Ranitomeya imitator. NCBI lineage: Eukaryota > Metazoa > Chordata > Amphibia > Anura > Dendrobatidae > Ranitomeya > Ranitomeya imitator. The sequence continues at coordinate 439,386,167 of NC_091285.1, forward strand.
ATTGCACATCTATGAGGCAATAATGAACGGTGCAGAGCACTATATGGCACAGTTTTATATGGCACAGCTTTCTATGGGGCAATAATGAACAGTGCAGAGCACTATATGGCAGAGCTTTATATGGAGCATCTATGGGGCAATAATGAACAATATGGAGCATTATATGTGGCACAGCTTTATACAGAGCATCTATGGGGCAATAATGAACGGTATGCAGCATTATATGTGGAACAGTTTTATATGGAGCATCTTATGGGGCAATAATGAACGGTATGGAGCATCTATTTTTATTTTTGAAATTCACCGGTAGCTGCTGCATTTCCTACCCTAGGCTTATACTCGAGTCAAGTTTTCCCAGTTTTTGTGGCAAAAGTAGGCGGGTCGGCTTATACTCGGGTCGGCTTATACTCGAGTATATACGGTAGATTAAAAGCTGGCAAATTATCTGCCACGTACAGTATAATCACAGAGTGACAGGTTAGAATAGAATAGAAATATACACGTAGAATATATATATATATATATATATATATATATACACACACACGTCAGTAACACACACACGTATGCTGTATATGTATTTATATTGCACAGAAATATATGCACCAGTGGTTTTCAGCCGGAACAGTCACATCATTCACCGTCCTGGTTCAAAACTGTATATCCCCCAGATATGGATTACTGCGTGGCACACAACGAAGGACAGGTATGGGTATATTGTTGGTTTATTATTTTACTTTTATTACAGGAGATCGAGGGTGTCGAGGAATTAGGTGTGGCAGTAAGTATGGTTTAATTTAGAACATTAAAGGAGGCGGTGTCTTTATTTCAATTAAAGGATGTTTTACTGGATGTCTGCGTTTTCTTAACAATTTGACTATAGGGTTAGTAATGGGGTCGTCTTATTGACACCTCTCTATTACTAACCTTGGTGCTTAATGTCACAAAGGTGACATCAACCCCCACAACTATTACCCCACTTGCAACCACTACAGGGCAAGTTGGAAGAGCAAGGCCCAAGTGCCAGTATTGGTGCATCTTAGAGATTCGCCTTTTCTGCGGCGGCTGAGTGCTGATATTTTTCGCTGGGGGGGGGCAATATCTGTGGCCCCTTCCTAGGCTTTTAATATCAGCCAGCAGATGTCTGCATAGCCTTTGCTGGCTACTAATTATGGGGGGACCCCCGTCATTTTTTGGTAAGTCTCCCATTTTAATGGCCAGTAAAGGCTAAGTATACAGCTGTGAGCTGATATTAGAAGCTCACAGGCTATAAACATTTGCCCCAGTCGCTGGCTTTCCCTCTGCTGGTTGTGAAAATTGCACGGGAGCCCACGTCCTTTTTTTCCATAAAATAATCTTTTATTAATTAAATACATGTCCAGTAATTTGCACACACACTGTACTAATTGTATTTGTCACTGTCATCTATATATCTACCTATTCTATATGTATTTACCGTATGTAGTCCATCTCTTCTGTACTGTTGGTTCCTACAGTGATTTCACAGAAGCTGTCAGATAAAATACCATATATACTCAAGTACAAGCCAAAATTTTCAGCCCATTTTTTAGGCTAAAAATGCCTTTCTCATCTTATACTCGAGTCATTGTCCCAGGGGGTCAGCGCAGGAGGGGGACTGGCAGGAGGTACCATGTGACTGCAGTGCCCCAGAGACCTGGTCGTTGCGGTATAGCGCTCTGCCGCTAAGGGGAGCAGCGGTACGTCTGATGGCACTAAGGAGTTCTCCTTACCAGGTATCACTAGAACACATTACACTTCACACTCCGGCCACTAGGGGGAGAAAAAGGCTTTATTTATTGGGCCACTCCTCACACTGGTAAGACTGGGGGCTGGGGAGGAAGTTAGTCAGAAGCTGACTGGGTTGGAACCAGGCAACATCCCGTGGCAGGGGGTGTTGCAGGGAGAAGGCACAGGGGGGCCCCTGTCGGGCGTGGGAACCTGGCAGGTGCCTAGCGAACAGAACAGAACGTAACGGAACCGCGCCTGCACATCCTGCGGCGGTATCCTAAGAAAGAGACACGAAGGGAAGGATATTGTGGAAACGTGTAAACGAGATCAAGCACAAAGGAGAGCCAGTAAGAATCGTGCCGTGAGAGAGAGAGGCAACATCTTACTGAGGCGCATAGTCGGTGGCCGGAACACTGTAGGAGTAACTGACTTCAGGCCTTACTTCAAACTCCGCTGGACAGTTAGTCATAGGCTGGCTGTCTACCTTACTATACCTACGAAGACATAGGGGGCAACATTGGGAGAGGGGCGTCTCTAGGATCCTGGAAGACCTCCAAACCTTCCCGTCATACGGGTGGCGTCCTAGCCAAAACATACCTGGGGGACATTAGAAACTAGTAACATCTGGAACCAAAGAACGAGAGAGAGAGCTGTAGAGAACGAACGAACGAGAACAGCAGTTGTGAGGACTATTCCGAATGCTCAGCAGGATAGGACTACAACACACAGGCGCTATTGGTAGGCAACGATTTCCATCTGCGAGGGAAACTCTGGATGTGCCCATCGGACCGGCCGGTCTCTGAGAGCCCTGTTAAACGTACTCTGGAATGAGGATCCTGAAGCCTTCAGTAAAGAGGTAAAGAGACTGCAACCTTGTGTCCTCATTATTGACTGCACCTCACACCATTACCATCCACCTTACTGGGAAGCCCTGGGGATATACTTCACCTGTGGGAAGGTATACCATCCGGCTGCCATTCCATCACCCCAGTGGACCCCATAGCAGCGTCGGTCACCCTGACCGAATACCACAGGTGGCGTCACGAACTCCTGACAGACTGTTCCACTATTTTCATTGGACGCCCCTTAGCAGGGTCGCAGACCGGGTCTAGCCACCGTGACAGCCTCAGAACCGAACCAGAGAGGCCCGATACCGAAACGCGTGGCCCTGTGTCTGGGGGCGCTCCAACTTGGCGTCACGAACAGGATCGTACTTAAGCCTGAAAAATTGGGTCATGTGTGCCTTGGAACTGTGATTGAAACGTGTTGGACTGTGATTTATTGCAAAGACTGTGTACTGCAGTTGCCGTGAGATTCCCGCAAAACCGCCGCCATTGTAGCGCCACGAGGAGCGCAAGCGAAGAAGAAGGGCGTGGAAGTGGGTGTGAGTGAGCTGGAGAGCGCGAAAGATATTGGCCGCCCAATCTAAGTATTGCTGTATCCTGAGGGCGGGTCCGTCAGCGGCTGAGGTCCGACTTCTCATCTTCTATGGTGGGCGGAGACCAAAGAAACGAAACTATGACTCAGACGGAATGGAGCTGGAGAGCCGAGGAGGCTTGTGGAGAAAGATGGCCCAGTCTAGATCCCCATCACCGGAGGATTATACCGGCATGCCGCCGCTGGAGAAGGTCGAGGCCTGGGAGCTGTCCGCGGAGCCCCCGCTGCCTGCACCCGACCAGGTGACCGCCCCTGAGGAATGGCGCGAAGCTGCCGGATCCCCCACCTACGAGCGAGCTCGGTACCCTGGCCGATTGGGAGTCGGTGTTCCGCCGACGCATGACCCGACCACCAGTGCGGGTGGTGGAGTCCCGGAGTCCGCATCATTCAACCCAGAAACGCGTGAGTGGGACATGGGCTCCTTCCCCTGGGGGGATTATCGGAAGCATCTCATCGCTGAACATGCCAGGGACATGGAGCTGCTGGATGGGTCGTTGCCGAAATGGGGAGTGGTGATCGTTTACCAGCCCCAGGGAGGAAAAGGCTTTGTCCAAGAGATCGGATCGACAACCAGCGTTCATATCTCCAGGGAGGTGGTGGAGGCTGGCCTGCGGGGCGACAGTAAGGGTTCCGTCCTGCTGCCGGGGGATGCAGTAAGCTGTTGTGATAGGCAATTCAGTATCACAATGGACATAGCGGTCAGAGCACATACAGTGATCTGACAATAACCCAAAATAATAGAACGAGCTCTGAGACGTGGGAACTCTGCAGACCGCAAACCCTAATCCTCTCCAAACAACACTAGAGGCAGCCGTGGATTGCGCCTAACTCTGCCTATGCAACTCGGCACAGCCTGAGAAACTAACTAGCCTGAAGATAGAAAATAAGCCTACCTTGCCTCAGAGAAATACCCCAAAGGAAAAGGCAGCCCCCCACATATAATGACTGTGAGTTAAGATGAAAAGACAAACGTAGGGATGAAATAGATTCAGCAAAGTGAGGCCCGACTTTCTTAACAGAGCGAGGATAGGAAAGATAACTTTGCGGTCTACACAAAACCCTAAAGAAAACCACGCAAAGGGGGCAAAAAGACCCTCCGTACCGAACTAACGGCACGGAGGTACACCCTTTGCATCCCAGAGCTTCCAGCAAAACAATTAGACAAGCTGGACAGAAAAAATAGCAAACAAATAGCAAAGAAGAACTTAGCTATGCAGAGCAGCAGGCCACAGGAATGATCCAGGGAAAAACAAGTCCAACACTGGAACATTGACAGGAAGCATGGATCAAAGCATTAGGTGGAGTTAAGTAGAGAAGCACCTAACGACCTCACCAGATCACCTGAGGGAGGAAACTCAGAAGCCGCAGTACCACTTTCCTCCACAAACGGAAGCTCCCAGTGAGAATCAGCCGAAGTACCACTTGTGACCACAGGAGGGAGCTCTGCCACAGAATTCACAACAGTAAGCTACCGCAGATACCAGAAGGGCCACGGTTGGTGGGCTCGGGATATCCAGCGCTGTACCTCCGTCCTGGTTGCTGCCAAGTCCCTGGAGGAAGAACTGGCTGAAGCAGCGACAGCCACTGCTGCTGTGCCTCGGATCGTTCACTGGACTCCCGCGCTGCCGGAAATAGGCCGGTATTTGAGGCTTCCCAGACCCCCGAGGTCTGCCTGCCCGGTTAGGCCCTGGCAGAGGCCACCAGAGAAGAAATAAACCTCGGAGAACCGAATATGTATATAGTTAACTGTTTCTTGCTGTTGCTGCTACTTTAAACCCGTCCAGGGTTAACTCCTAGGGATCCCTTTGTTCACCCGGGATCCCTAATGTTTTCTATTGTTTTTTCTACTGTTGCACAAAGTTCATCATTGTTTGAAAGCCTGCCGGATCATGGACGGTGAATGATTCAAAACTGTTTTGTATATAGTTTGCACCTTCTTAAAGATGCTCCCTACTGGTTTTACAAGCGAGAGAAGACTTTGCGAAGATGATGCTTCCAGATATGACGCAGAAGGTCTTGCTTTCGGTGGACTGGCAGACAGAGAGAGAATCTGCACTAGAGACTTGGGTCCCTCTTAAAGGGAATGATTACATGATGACTCTAATAAAAGTTGAACGTTAATAATGTTAAAATTTAGAAAGTTTGATAATGTTAATAAAGATTGAGGACAGGAAAGCTTGAAGTGAACCCGTAGGGGTTAGAGAGAGAGTCCTCCTGAGAGATGTAGAAAGATGGTCGGCACAATGGCAGTAGGCTCAGCCAAGGAGCTAGGCGGTCCTGCATTGGTGAAGTTGGAACGGAAAGAAAAGTTGAGTTATATAGCATTTTATGGTAGGCCTTTAGTGGGTTCAGCGTGTACGCCCTTAAAGGAAAAGTTAACTTATTGTTCAGAGTTTGCACTTAGTAGAATACCCGGCTGGGTACTGAGAGTTATTTATAGTCAGAAATGTTATTTAAAAATATTTAATCTTGTTTTTGTTTGCAACATTCAAGTGTCCTCACCTCCCATAAAGGGAAGCACCTTTTCTATTTTACTTGTTCTAAGCATTCCAAAAATTTGTATGTCTTTTGCTGTATTATATTGTTGTTCTTCTTCCCAGTCCAGGAGTACTGGATTTAACCGGGGGGGAGTGCAGCGCCCCAGAGACCTGGTCGTTGCGGTATAGCGCTCTGCCGCTAAGGGGAGCAGCGGTACGTCTGATGGCACTAAGGAGTTCTCCTGACCAGGTATCACTAGAACACATTACACTTCACACTCCGGCCACTAGGGGGAGAAAAAGGCTTTATTTATTGGGCCACTCCTCACACTGGTAAGACTGGGGGCTGGGGAGGAAGTTAGTCAGAAGCTGACTGGGTTGGAACCAGGCAACATCCCGTGGCAGGGGGTGTTGCAGGGAGAAGGCACAGGGGGGCCCCTGTCGTGCGTGGGAACCTGGCAGGTGCCTAGCGAACAGAACAGAACGTAACGGAACCACGCCTGCACACCCTGCGGCGGTACCCTAAGAAAGAGACACGAAGGGAAGGATATTGTGGAAACGTGTAAACGAGATCAAGCACAAAGGAGAGCCAGTAAGAGTCGTGCCGTGAGAGAGAGAGGCAACATCTTACTGAGGCGCGTAGTCGGTGGCCGGAACATCGTAGGAGTAACTGACTTCAGGCCTTACTTCAAACTCCGCTGGACAGTTAGTCATAGGCTGGCTGTCTACCTTACTACACCTATGAAGACATAGGGGGCAACATTGGGAGAGGGGCGTCTCTAGGGTCCCGGAAGACCTCCAAGCCTTCCCATCATACGGGTGGCGTCCTAGCCAAAACATACCTGGGGGACGTTAGAAACTAGTAACATCTGGAACCAAAGAACGAGAGAGAGAGCTGTAGAGAACGAACGAATGAGAACAGCAGTTGTGAGGACTATTTCGAATGCTCAGCAGGATAGGACTACAACACACAGGTGCTATTGGTAGGCAACGATTTCCATCTGCGAGGGAAACTCTGGATATGCCCACCGGACCGGCCGGTCTCTGAGAGCCCTGTTAAACGTACTCTGGATTGAGGATCCTGAAGCCTTCAGTAAAGAGGTAAAGAGACTGCAACCTTGTGTCCTCGTTATTGACTGCACCTCACACCATTACCATCCACCTTACTAGGAAGCCCTGGGGATATACTTCACCAGTGGGAAGGTATACCATCCGGCTGCCATTCCATCACCCCAGCGGACCCCATAGCAGCGTCGGTCACCCTGACCGAATACCACAGGTGGCGTCACGAACTCCTGACAGACTGTTCCACTATTTTCATTGGACGCCCCTTAGCAGGGTCGCGGACCGGGTCTAGCCACCGTGACAGCCTCAGAACCGAACCAGAGAGGCCCGGTACCGAAACGCGTGGCCCTGTGTCTGGGGGTGCTCCAAGACCGCTACACAAAGGAACAAGCTGCCGGCCGCGCACTGGAGACCATCGGAGAAGAGTATGATGGGGAGGGTGAGCAATGCAATATTCACGTCCCGTTCCACCACTGCGCTGTGCCTTCCAATTCCTCTGGCTGTGACATTCAGGTCAGAGGACGCGATGACGTGAATAGTGCGCGCCCTCTGCCTGAACAGTCACTGCAGAGACCCAAAAGACACAGCGGCGCGCGGCAGTGGAACGGGGACAGGTGAATATCGCAAGTGCTGGTGTCCTGAGCCAGCGGCGACTCCAGCACCTGGCCCCCATAGCGCACCGGTGTCCCCACCTGCTCAGGCCCCCGGCACTCAGCGCCCAGCGATGAGAGGTGAGTATGTCTTTTTTTTTTAAATCTCAGCAGCAGCATACAAGGCATGTTATTATATGGAGCATCTTATGGGGCCATCAACCTTTGTGCAGCATTATATGGGGCAAGTGTCTGTATGGGGCCATATTCAACGTTTGTGTAGCACTATATGGGGCAAGTGTCTGTATGATGCCATAACGTTTGTGCAGCACTATATGGGGCAAGTGTCTGTATGGGGCCATAATGTTTGTGCAGCACTATATGGGGCAAGTGTCTGTATGGGGCCATAACGTTTGTGCAGCACTATATGGGGCAAGTGTCTGTATGGGGCCATAACGTTTGTGCAGCACTATATGGGGCAAGCGTCTATATGGAACATCTTATGGGGCCATAATCAACGTTTGTGCAGCACTATATGGGGCAAATGTCTGTATGGAGTATCTTATGGGGCCATAACGTTTGTGCAGCACTATATGGGGCAAATATCTCTATGGAGCATCTTATGGGGCCATAATCAACATTTGTGCAGCATTATATTGGGCAAATGTGTCTATGGAGCATCTTATGGGGACATTATTAACCTTTATGCAGGATTATATGGGGCATATTTTAATATGGAGCATCTTATGGGGCCATCAAACTTTATGGAGCATTATATGGGGCTCCTGATTCAATATGGACATTCAAAAACACTTAACCTACTGATGTCTCAAATAATTTTACTTTTATTGGTATCTATTTTTACTTTTGACATTTACCGATAGCTGCTGCATTTCCCACCCTAGGCTTATGGATCGCCCCCAGACACAGGGCCACGGGTTACTCGGTACCGGTCCACTGCTGGCTCAGTTCTGGGGTTGTCACGGTGGCTGGACCCGGTCCGTGACCCTGCTAAGGGGCGTCCAATAAAAGGTGATAGGAGTCTGTCAAGGTTTCGTGACGCCACCTGTGGTGTTCGGTCAGGATGACCGACGCTGCTTGGGGTCCGCTGGGGTGATGGAATGGCAGCTAGATGATATACCTTCCCACAGGTGAAGTATGTCCCCAGGGCTTCCCAGTGATGTAGATGGCAATGGTGTGAGGTGCAGACAATAACGAGGACACAAGGTTGCAGTCTCTTTACCTCTTTACTGAAGACTTCAGGATCCGCAATCCAGAGCACGTTTAACAGGGCTTTCTGAGACCGGCCGGTCCAATGGGCACATCCAGAGTTCCCTTTGCAGGTGGAAATCAGTGCCTACCACTAGCGCTTGTGTGTTGTAGTGCTACCCTGCTGAGCATTCGGAATAGTCCTCACAACTTCTGTTCTCGTTCGTTCGTTCTTTCTAATTCTCTCTCTCTTGTTCCAGATGTTACTAATTTCTCGTCCCCCAAGTATGTTATGGCTAGGACGCACCCGTATGACGGGAAGGCTCGGAGCTCTTCCGGGACCCTAGAGACGCCCCTCTCCACGCGTTGCCCCCTATGTCTTCGTAGGAAATTTAAGGTAGACAGTCAACCTATAATTAACTGTCCTGCGGAGCTCGAAGTAAGGCCTAGAGTCAGTTACTTCCACGGTGTTCCGGCCACCGGCTACGCGCCTCAGTAGGATGTTGCCTCGGTCTCACGGCACGACTCCTACTGGCTCTCCTTTGTGCTTGATCTCGTTTCTCACTGTTCCACAATACCCTTCGCTTCGTGTCTCTTTCTTAGGATACCGCCGCAAGGTAGTGCAGGCGCGGTTCCGTAATGTTCTGCTCTGTTCGCTAGGTACCTGCCAGGTTCCCACGCCCGACAGGGACCCCCCTGTGTCTTCTCCCTGCAACACCCCCTGCCACAGGATGTTGCCTGAATCCAACCCATTCAGCTTCTGACTAACTTCCTATCAAACCCCTAGTTTTACCAGTGTGAGGAGTGGCCGGAGTGTGAAGTGTTATGTGTGCTGGTGATACCTGGTCAGTAGAATTCCTTCAGTGCCATCAGACGTACCATCACTCCCCTTAGCAGCAGAGTGTCATACTGCAACGACCAGATCTCTGGGGCGCTGCACTTATACTCGAGTCATTACGTTTTCCCAGTTTTTTGTGGCAAAATTACGAGGGTCGGCTTATACTCGGGACAGCTTATACTCGAGTATATGCGGTAGCTTTCTCTGGTATAAAACATCAGATTGCAGATATCAAGGTGTCAATTCTTTTAACTTTAACTTTCTATGGGTTGCATGTCCATGTATACAGCTTTAGAGTTTTGATCCTTCTGACAGATGACCTTTGAGGATTCATAAACACAAAAGTGCATTTAGACTTTTTATATACACATTTCATCTGATTCAGTATTACAGAAACATTTCACCATGTTATGAGTACATGGATCTTATCTTTTCCATGCAGATTTGAAGAAGTTTAAAATTTGCAACATGTTAAATCTTTCAGCATTTTTTGCAGCATTTTTCACCCATTCTAATAAAAGGGAAAAAATGCATAAAAAACTAGAGGATTTTTATGCAGCAATTTTCCTGCCAAGAGAAATGTTTTTGGCTTAGAAATGTTTGCAGCAAATACATAATGTGGACACATATCCTTAGGGTTGGTTTCACACATCTGCATTTTTGCAGTACAAGTAGGCTGTCAAGTTCCAGACAGGTTCTCTGTATTTGTAAGCCAAAACCGGGAGTGGGTGAGAAATGCATAAGTGCAGTGGCGTAGGAAGAGGGGTGCGGGGGGGGCGGGCCGCCCCGGGCGGCACAATGTGGGGGCGGCTATCAGCGCAGCTGCGCGCACTCATTCTCTGCTCCTTCCTCCCAGCATTATGAGGACTGGAGCAGAGCGCTGGCAGTGCGCGCGGCCGTGCAGAGTTGCTGGCTGCAGTGTAGCAGGGGCACACAGTCACACACGCTGTGACTCACCCCCGCACCTGCAGTCAGCAGCAGAAGCTCCGATCCCGCCCCTCCAGCAGCGTCACAGCTCTCACAGTGTGAAGAGCCATGGAGGGGCGGGGCTAAATGTCGGGGGCGGAGCCACGGACAAGCAGGAAGAAGAGGCAGAAGGAAATATGAAAATCAGAGCGGGAGACAGAAAAGATGTGAGAACAGAGACAGAAAACAACAGAGAGGCAAGACACAGGTGAGAAGTATATATGTATGTATATATATATATATATATATATATATATATATTACATCATTGTCTAAGGGTCACATTTCCGTCTTTCTGTCTGTCTGTCTTTCTTTCTTTCACGGATATTCATTGGTCGCGGCCTCTGTCTGTCGTCGCTGATTGGTCTCGGCAGCTGCCTGTCATGGCTGCCGCGACCAATCAGCGACGGGCACAGTCCGATTAGTCCCTCCGCTGCAGTCAGTGCCCGGCGCCTGCTCTATACTCCCCACAATCAGCGCCCGCTCCATAATCCCCTCCAGTCACCACTCACACAGGGTTAATAGCAGCGGTAACGGGCCGCGGTGTAACGCACTCCGTTACCGCTGCTATTAACCCTGTGTGTCCCCAACTATTTACTATTGATGCTGCCTATGCAGCATCAATAGTAAAAATATGTCATGTTAAAAATAATAAAAAAATGAAAAAACCTGCTATACTCACCCTCCATCGCCTTTCCCGCTCCTCGCAACGCTCCAGTGCCCGCTCCATGCAAGCGGCAGCTTCCGGTGCCAAGGATGGTATGTGAGAAGGACCTGCCATGACGTCACGGTCATGTGACCGCAACGTCATCACAGGTCCTGCGCTCATACCAACCCTGGGACTGGAAGCTGCCTCGTGCGATACAGGGCCAGAATTCATCGGAGGGTGAGTATATGTTTATTTTTTATTTTAAGTCTGTATACTACGTGGCTCTGTGCTGTATACTCCATCACTGGGCAATATACTACGTGGCTGGGCAATATACTATGTGACTGGGCAATATACTACGTGGCTGGGCAATATACTACGTGGCTGGGCAATATACTACGTGGCTGGGCAATATGCTACGTGGGCTGTGCAATATACTACATGGCTGTGTTATATACTACGTGGCTGTGTTATATACTACGTGGCTGTGCTATACACTATGTGGGCTGTGCTATATACTGCGTGGGCTGTGTTATACACTACGTGGCTGTGCTATACACTATGTGGGCTGTGCTATATACTGCGTGGGCTGTGTTATACACTACGTGGCTGTGCTATATGCTACGTGGGCTGTGTTATATGCTATGTGGCTATGCTATATTTCTCTGCTGTATCTGCATCATGAATCATGCTATGTGTTAAAGGGGGGGCCCACTGAGACTCTTTCGCCCGGGGCCCTCTAAAACCGCGGCCGGCGCTGCAGCTGTTTAACGCTATTGACGTGCGGGCCCGCGCCCGTATGTCAATAGTTAACAACAGCCACCAGCCATTTGGAGGCTGGCAGCTGAAGTCGGCCGCAGTGCACACGTCGACGGCTTCTGACGTCATTGTCAGTCGCCGGCGAGTGCACGCTTCAGCTGCGTGGAGAGAGCAGGAGCGCGGTCAGGTAAGCAGAACTTGTTTTTTTTTTTTGCAGACCCTATCATGTGTGTTGCCCTATTTTTGGTAACCTTTGTGTGTATTGAGCCGAGGTAGGGGGGGGGGGGGGGCGCCAAACTCGGGAGCAGCCCCGGGCGGCAAAAGCTCTAGCTACGCCCCTGCATAAGTGGTGACATGTTTATATCATAATTTTCCTAGAATTGTTCCATTCCTGATCTTGACCTACAAATACAGAGGTAAAAAACTCACCAAATGCTACAAAGACTGGCCTGAACTTGACAGCATCATACAAATGCATGAAACTGTCATGCTCAAGTCGATAGAGCCGACGGCCGGCCCTGCATTGTGGTCTGATCTCAGTCTGATTTATACAGCCGTATGACTATGCCTTAATGGTGTTAAATCCAAGCACGAAATAGTGGTTCATCAGGTTATTATCTGGTAATCCAATGGCAATCTGCTTAAAAAATGAACATATTGAGAATTTGCATTTTAGATTTTTGCTTTACACAATTATGCAAAAAAAAAAAACACGTGCCCAACCTACTGTTATTGTTAATCAACTGGATGAAAATTGAATGGGAATTATTGCATATGTATTTATATTACCAGCCTAGACTGTTACTCGTAGCAGCCCACACAGACAGAACCTATTCATAGAATTGCTCACATAATTATGAATGAACGATTGAAGGCATATTTCAGACAAATGGAACTTAAATGCACTCAAGAAATTTGCTCGTGTAAAATCTTCATTGAGAAAAAAAAAATTGACCAGTACAGACCAAAAGTTTGGACACACCTTCTCATTTAAAGATTTTTCTGCATTTTCATGACTAGTAAAATTGTACATTGGCACTGAAGGCATCAAAACTATGAATTAACACATGTGGAATTATATACTTAACAAAAAAGTGTGAAACAACTGAAATTGTGTTTTATATTTTAGGTTCTTCAAAGTAGCCACCTTTTGCTTTGATGACTGCTTTGCGCACTCTTGGCATTGTCTTGATAAGCTTCAAGACGTAGTTTCAGTGTGAATGAAAATACAGAACAATCTTTAAATGAGAAGGTGTGTCCAAAGTACGAAAAATACAACAAATGCATACAATAATTGGCTACTACAAAACAGAAAACATGCCTGAAACTCGCAGAAAATCATTCTGACATTCTCTCTTATGAACAATTTTCACTTTTTTAGGCTTTTTTTCTCTGTGACTGCAACTCCACATTTACAAAAAATTATATTTTTTTCTATAAATCAAGCATACAAAGAAATTCTGTAGAATAGCTTGTTTAATAAACAATTCCTCTCTCTTAAACAGTCATTTTCATTTTAACAAACTTTTATATAAATCAGAAGTACAAGAAATTGTTTTTATTTAACTGTGCTTGTATTTGTTTTTTGCAGATATTGGGTTAATCTGCAGGTTAATAGCGTTCTGCGAGGCACTGGGAATAAATGAATTTTATTCCTCCCAGTACTATCTCGGTTTTAGTCACGGGTGTGGTGCCAGCGCAGGTTCAGTTTCTGCTCAGTGTGTAGAGAGTGGCGGCTGTAACTGCGTCCCCGACACTAACTGACAGCAGCTCAGCATTAGGGCCGGCTTTCAGTCATTGCCTGGAGTGCAGTTACATAAGAATGAATGGAAAGCCAGTGTGCATAATTGTCCACAAGGAGCTCTTCAGAGCTCTTCAGAGCCCATATTCTCGTGATTGTTGGGGGTCCCAGAGATCAGACCACGAGTAATTGGGAAGTTATCGCCCTATCCCATAGATAAAGTACAACTTGATAAAACACCTTAAAATTCATGCTTATTAAAAAGTATATATATATATATATATATATATATATATATAAATATCTACTATATAATTGTCTAAGGGTCACTTCTGTCTTTCTGTCTGTCTGTGTGTCACAGATATTCATTGGTCGTGGCCTCTGTCTGTCATGGAAATCCAAGTCGCTGATTGGTCGTGGCAAAACAGCCACGACCAATCAGCGACCGGCACAGTCCGGCGGAAAAATGGCTGCTCCTTCCTCCCCGCAGTTAGTGCCCGCTCCATACTCCCCTCCAGTCAGCCCTCACACAGGGTTAATGCCAGCGTTAATGGACCGCGGTGTGACGCACTCCATTAACGCAGCTATTAACCCTGTGTGACCAACTTTTTACTATTGATGGTGCGTATGCAGCATCAATAGTAAAAAAATCTAATGTGACCGCGACGTCATCACAGGTCCTGCACTCATACCAACCCTGGGACCGGAGCTGCCGCGTGCACCGCACACAAGCACCATGACTACAAGGGGCCTTTGGATGGTGAGCATATGTTTATTTTTTATTTTAAGTCTTTTCTAACCTGTTACATACGTGGCTGGGCAATATACTATGTGGCTGGGCAATATACTACGTGACTGGGCAATATACTATGTGACTGGGCAATATACTACGTGACTGGCCAATATACTACGTGACTGGCCAATATACTACGTGACTGGCCAATATACTACATGTCTGTGCTGTATACTACGTGGCTCTGTGCTGTATACTACGTAGCTGGGCAATATACTACGTGACTGGGCAATATACTACGTGACTGGGCAATATACTACGTGACTGGGCAATATACTACGTGACTGGGCAATATACTACGTGGCTCTGTGCTGTATACTACGTAGCTGGGCAATATACTACGTGACTGGGCAATATACTACGTGACTGGGCAATATACTACGTAGCTGGGCAATATACTACGTAGCTGGGCAATATAGTACATGACTGGGCAATATACTACGTGGCTGGGCAATATACTATGTGGCTGGGCAATATACTACGTGGGTGGGCAATATACTACGTGGGTGGGCAATATACTACGTGGGTGGGCAATATACTACGTGGCTGGGTAATATACTACGTGGGCTGTGCAATATACTACGTGGGCTGTGCAATATACTACGTGGACATGCATATTCTAGAATACCCGATGCGTTAGAATCGGGCCACCATCTAGTATATATATACACCTACAATCAGAAAATGTGAACAGTTTAAAAAACAGAATATGTATCACTGTCTGGATATAATTAATATTAAAAATAATAAGAAAGAAAATACATCACCGTTAAGAAGAAAACAACGACTGGTTCACACTATATTACTACATAGGCCTTTTTTTCATATTTGTATTTTTGGCACATTTACATTTTATTTCAGTACAGTTAACGGGATTCTCCAATTTAAGAAAACCCATATCCCCATCCGCATTTTGTTTAAAAAAACAACACCTTACTTTATTAACCCTCCCCTGGTCCAGAGCCATGATTCAGCCACTGCTCACAGTGTTTATTATTGCCTGCAGCCAATATCTGCGGCTCAGATAGATCTGATGAGCTCAGTTGTTGGCTGCAGTGCGGTCAACATGATGTGACATCAGCATTGTAGACAGTAACAGCCTCAGAGCAAAAGTGGAGAGTCAATGTTAGACCTGAGGATGGTGAGTAAAGTTTTAGTTTGTTTTAATAAACACAAACTGCAGCCATGGGAGTGGGATTTACCAAAACTGGAAAAGCCCTCTAAGGAAATCTGGCAGTTCTCAGCAACAGCTACATTTAAACAATGGCATCATCTCCTTGCTAATATATGATAGTTGTGGAATAAATTGCTACAGACTAATGTGTGACAGAACCTAACCATTGTACGTGGATGGCTGCACAAGAAGATTACATTTTGTCTGTGCTTGTCACAATGTGAAGAAAGGGCTGCTGCTGTATTACATGGAGAGTAGTGTTACATCTGCAGCAGCTGATATGGAACTCCCTACAGCTCAATGTTACTGTGAGGATAGATAATTGGACGGTCCATGCAGAACCACTGACCATCTGACAAGTAACACCATTGATCCATATATGTTGTTTTTCTACCACCGTTTGCTCTGTCTTGTATATTCTTTTCCCAATTTATCAATGGAACTTGAAGGGAATCTGTTATCACGTCTATGCTGGCATCTCTCATGGAAGCATGAAGTAGTGGCAGACATGTTGATTTCAGCTGACTTGTCACCAGTATATAGTTTTTCTGACAATTACATTTTATCCATTGTAACACTGTATATACATGGAGAACTAGGATTCTGATGTATTCATAAGCTCTCCCTGGCCTCCCGCCACTGACTGACAGCTTTCTCCCTAATACCGAGCATAAGGAGAAAGCTGTCAATCAGCAGTGGGGAGGGGGGAGAACTAATGCTCATGAATGTGCCAGAATCCTAGGTCTTAGCACTTGTATCGTGCTGCTACAGATTACAAAATGACACTATAGTGACACATAGCCGACACACCACTGAAATCAGCATATACGTCGCCCCGTCATGCTGCATTAGGGGAGGACAGCCTACACCTGGTCACAGATATGTTCTGCTTTCCATATCGCCATACATATAACGTATATAATGCTGAATAATGGCTAGCCTCATTCACAACAGCCATTGCATTGAGATTTCGAGCTTGCATTACAAGTCAGTGTCACTATCAACAAACACAATATACCTACGGTATATAATGTCTCAAAGTCAAAGATAATACGCTAAACATACACTACTAGTTTAGTGTTTTTTTTTCAATTATAAGTGCAAAATATGACCTTTCATCATAATTTGTGTTGATATATTCATAGGAATGGCCAGATGCGGACATGTAGCTTGTGGAGCTGCAGAAGGGCCCAGAGGGGGAAAGACCCTTCATAATAAACCTTTCATAAGGAATAACTTTAGGTAGATTATGGACCTGGGAAGCTTACAGGTCCTTTTGAGTGGTTAGTGGTTATGGGGCTTAATGATCAGAGGTGGAGCTTCACAACCACATCACTGAGCTTGTTGAAGGTCAGCACTGAATGTGGTTAACATTTATACTAGCGTCAATGACTCTTTGCTGGCATTTTTATAATGTGGATAGTGCATATGTTGTGAATGGTTGTGCTCATTGGTGTGTATGTGTGTGTCCAATGTAGATCCTGTGCTACTCTGATATGTGCAATGTTTTGGTGTGACACGTTGGTCGTGTTCACTTTGGTTGTGTAATTTGCATGTGTGACCTTTGTGATGTGAGCGCTGTTCTTGTATGTCATCTGACATGTGCTTTGTCCATATGTGTTGTGTACGCTGTTCTTGTATGATGTCTGACGTGTGCTTTGTCCATTTGTGATGTGTGCGCTGCTCTTGTATGATGTCAAACACGTGTTTTGTCCATATGTGATGTGTTGCTGTTCTTGTATGATGTCTGACATGTGCTTTGTCCATTTGTGATGTGTGCGCTGCTCTTGTATGATGTCAAACACTTGTTTTGTCCATATGTGATGTGTCGCTGTTCTTGTATAATGTCTGACGTGTGCTTTGTCCATATGTGTTGTGTCGCTGTTCTTGTATGGTGTCTGACGTGTGCTTTGTCCATATGTGATGTGTGCGCTGCTCTTGTATGACGTCAAACACGTGTTTTGTCCATATGTGATGTGTGCGCTGCTCTTGTATGACGTCAAACACGTGTTTTGTCCATATGTGTTGTGTCGCAGTTCTTGTATGGCGTCTGACGTGTGCTTCGTCCATGTGTGTTGTGTCGCTGTTCTTGTATGACATCAAACACGTGTTTTGTCCAGATGTGATGTGTACGCTGCTCTTGTATGACGTCAAACACGTGTTTTGTCCATATGTGATGTGTCGCTTTTCTTGTATGACGTCTAATATGTGTTTTGTCCATATGTGATGTGTCGCTGTTCTTGTATGGCGTCTGACGTGTGTTTTGTCCATATGTGTTGTGTACGCTGCTCTTCTATGACGTCTAACACGTGTTTTGTCCATATATGATGTGTGTGCTGTTCTTGTATAATGTCTGATGTGTGCTTTGTCCATATGTGTTGTGTCACTGTTCTTGTATGGCGACTGACATGAGCTTTGCCCATGTGTGTTGTGTGCACAGTTCTTTTATGACGTCTGATGTGTGCTTTGTCTATATGTGATGTGTGCGCTGTTCTTGTATGACATGTGCTGTGTTCATGAAGATGTGTGCACTATACTGTGTCGTGATCCCAACAGCAATTTTTATGTTTGAATGTTATGTTAACAAATGACAAAAAAAATTGCTTTTGACCGGCAGACGAAATGTTCATGGAAATGTTACTTTGACTTCTCATCAGCCTCTGAAAACGTGACTTTAGAACTGGGTACATGGGTGGAAGACACATTTCATCAACATTTTTAAAGAAGATACCATTTTTGGTTACACTGTTACCGACAGTAGTAAAGTCCAAAAAATTATAATATATATGCAGTTTAAAAAAAATGATTCTTGCTGCTTGAACAAGGGACAGCCAAACAAGACTGAGACTTCAATTATACAAACACTGTAGAGCTTCACAGAAAACATAGTTTTAGGGTATTTTCAGGTGGGGGAACCTGGCAAGGTTTCTAAGAGGAAGACACTTCAGGAAATATCAGCATTTTTTTCCCTGAAGCGTCTTTTCTTTTTCGTCGCTTTTGCCTATAGGCAATTTTTTACCCCATCTTATTGCTTTGTATTGTAAAGTATAGAGCGCCTTCTGTGCAAAAGATGCCTAAAGACTGGTAAGCTCACTTCTAACTCTTTGGCATCTTTGGAAGCATGAAGCAGTTAAAAGGCAATCAAAACACTGAACATATGCACAGCAAGTCTTTTTACATAGAGATGCATACATTCATACTTTCAATTTTTATGGGTGATTTTTCGATGAGTTTCAGAGCAGACTCACCTGAAAAAAAAGTGTGCACATTCCCTAAAAAAAGCCAAGAGAGGCGTTAAAGGACTACTCCATTATTTGTTTTAATTTCACCTCCAGAGTAGTATCACTGATGCACCTTCCATGTCCATAAAAAAAGACTTACCAACTTCTATCTTCATCTGCTATCTGTGCCGCTGTGCTCGATTTCTGCTAGTTTTGACCTGCTGGATTGCTCCAGAGATGATATCTGGGCGAACTGGAAGTCACTTTTAGACCTGCGTCACACTATCATAGAATACGGATGAGTCCTATGCATATTTTTTCTCAGGCATATTCGACGTATGTGTAAAATCACAGCATGCTGCGATTGTACGTGCATATCGTCCGAAACTCGACAATGCAAGCCCATGGGTGCGAGAAAAACTCGGACGCCACACGGACCATCCATCTTGCTTACGACAAATATGCTCACATTTTCCTCATTTCTGCCCATTGAGCAATTTAATTCAATAGAGAAAATCAGTGAGAAATGTATAACCATACGCATGTCATAAGGATACATGAGTGTGAGAAAATCACATCATTGCATTGCAAATGCATTACACACGGATGACCATATGGAGAACACTCGTGCGACTCTCGGCAGGGAGACTCGGACCGATTTTCCATATGTTTAGTGTGACACTGGCCTTATTGTAAGTCTATAAGAGCCAGAACAAGACTCTCATAGAGGTACACTGAGAGCTGGTGACCATTAGCTTTGACTTCTGGTCAGCTAGGAGCTGTGGTCACAAGATGGCAGAAAGAGATGGAAAGAGCAGTAGATAGCGGCTGGTACAGACATTAGTGATACTACTCCAGCGGTGAAACAAAAAAAAACATCCAAGTGATGTTTAAGTGGGTGGCTCCATATTGGCTTCTCATCTCCAGGAAAAACCAAGAAATTACAAAAAAAGACCTAAAAAGTAATCTTTAATTATAATAACTAATATATTGAACTAGAAACCACACATACCAAACAACCAATGGCAGGGAACCCACAAATAGGATCAGATAGTCATCGAGTACAAATAATTGGATATAGATAATAGCTAATAAGGAAAAGGCTAGGGAAGATAGACGTGCCTCACCCTAATGGAATCCCTTCCTTGCAGCGGAGGTTGGCACCCTGGGATTCGATATGGCGCCCCTGCTCAACGTAGACTTACCCTAAGGACCCTAAGAGGTATCCCTACCACAGTCACCACCCAAAACACACCACAAAAAAAACAAAATAAACATGTGTGCTGTTGCTGCTAATAACTGTTAATACAAATGACGTTAGTCTAAATTGAGCGGGGGCGCCATATTGTATCCCAGGATGCCAACCTCCGCTGCAAGGAAGGGATTCCATTAGGGTGAGGCACGTCTATCTTCCCTAGCCTTTTCCTTATTATCTATTATCTATATCCAATTATGTGTACTCGACGACTATCTGATCCTATTTGTGGGATCCCTGCCATTGGTTGTTTTGTATTATTATTATTATTTATTATTATAGCGCCATTTATTCCATGGCGCTTTACATGTGAGGAGGGGTATACATAATAAAAACAAGTCCAATAATCTTGAACAATACAAGTCACAACTGGTACAGGAGGAGAGAGGACCCTGCCCGCGAGGGCTCACAATCTACAAGGAATGGGTGGTTTCTAGTTCAATATTTTAATTATTATCATTAAAGAGTACTTTTTTAGGTCTTTTTTGTAATTTCTTGGTTTTTCCTATTTATATTAGACCTAGGCCATCTTTTTCTTTTTTTCTTCTCATCACCAGACTTGGCTTGGTAGATATGCATTTTACTAATTGCGTATAGATAGAGACCTCTCAATTAAGCAAGGTCAAGCAAGGTAAAGTCATGGCTAGCAGCCCTCTTGGCTCTTTTTCCTGTTCCCTTCTCATGTTTAAAAGTTTTATTTTTTTTTGTCTCTAAAACGCTGGAATGCATTTACAGCTTTTGAGTTAGGAGGTATAAAAAGGATAGACCGAGAAGTAATGTGTAGGGATGTTCACACATGGCAGATTTCTGTTGAAGAAATCCATCCCATACATCTAAATGGTGTTTGTAAATTGTAAATATCATTCAGATGTATGGAAATCATTTCTGCTCCAAAGATTTCTGCAACAGGTTTGCACAACAAGGATGAATTCACACTCTGCAGATTTTGTTGCAGACAAAGGAATAGGATGGATATTCAGTTGCAGAAAGGCTTGCATCAAAATCTTCAGTGTGTCAATCCACTCTAAAGCGGAATACTGTACGACACATCCAAGTTACTTCAGTCATGTTCTGACCTTATTCTTCACATAAATGCCTATTTTAAAGAGTTTTCTGGTGTAGGAAAACCCTTCTTCTCGGGCTTCAGATTTTATTTTTTTACAACAAACTGACCTTTACCTACCCTCCGTGGGTCCAGCGCCGAGTCTCCGCTGCTGCTCCCAGTGTTGGTTAATGGTTTGCAGCGCTGACGTCACACTGACAGTGCTATGGCCAGTAATGAGCTCAGCGGCTCTGCCCAAATTGACGGCACAAACTGCTGAGCTTACTGATTGGCTGCCGCCAAAGCAGCGGCGGAGACTCAGCGCTGGACTTGGAAGGGAAAGTAAAGGGGTTTTCCAAAACTGGAAAACCCCTTTAAGGATCAAAGTAATAAAGTTTTGTTTCAACAAACATTTTGATCAGCCATTTTGAACAGAATGACAATGTTAAGAAACAAATATGGAAGAAATAGTAAGAAAAAAAGAATAAGAAAACATAATGTACACATTCTTCCTAATGTATTAGCTCTGCTCATTGCCACTAGTGATGTGAACCACTTTTATGTGTTAAAGACAATGTCAGATACAAGGTATCAAGGCCTTGAACTAAAAGTGTGTAGGTGTCATGACAAGGCAGCTAGCTTTTCTATTATCTATTTATGTGACAAGTGCGGAATGAATGAATTACTTATTGATGGCATCTTAATACAAGGAACCAAAACAGCAATCTTCCAAGCTATTGAATTTCTCGTTAAGTTCAGTACAAAGGGAAAACTATAAATATATTTCTATTTACTAGAGAAACATTTATTATTATGAGGTTGTGAATTGTACTTCATAAATCTACCCGTCCTTCAGTTCTGCCACAACATCCCCTCTACTCCCCTCCTTCCATTGAGAAGAAATGGATTGTAATAAATATTTCCGGCACTTCGCCCCCATCCCTGGTGTGAATACACAGATGAATGTATATAAGGTCTATTTGAAGACTTTTTATGAGATGGAAGAATGTACAGCGAGTATAAACACTGCTTTAACTGTGTCCTGATCATCACTTCATATAGTGGCTCAGTGTGGAGATATGAAGCTTGCACGCTGTCTTCTTACCACCATACTAGGCCCAGGCTGTAAAATGTTCTTCTAATTTGTGAGATTTAATAAAGCATCCTCACATCTTTACCTTCAATCAACAGTTTTCCATGCTACAGATCACCACATCCATAAGGAGGTTCTCTCCTTCTACAAGCTTGTACAATGTAGCTATTTTTTTCAGAAGAGTGACTCCTTCAAGGTTACAGAGAGACAAAGCTCATGATCACCCATTTCATAGGTGAAACATAAGGTTTCCTTTCACCAAGTGTGTAACTCCCTACATAACAAAAAGCACCATTACATGCTGTATAGATGCCAAAAAGAAGTGACTGATGGATTTATAGGGATAATAGATGTAGTGATAATCATACCATGCTCATCATCGCACACTCCTTGTGTCAAACTGAGTAGGCCGGATTCATTGCATTACCTGAAGTCGCTATAGGGGTGAATAATCCAAAATCCTGCAGACTTTACTCGATCTTGCTCCCTTTCTACTGCCTTCTGACTGCCAAACATCCGCAAGGAGAATTTGTTCACCCCAGGCTGTAAAAGCGCCCCAAACTGTCTGTGCATGAAACTACTCTGCTCCTCGTCCCCTGCAGATAAAGTCTGTTCTCTAGGGTCAACCTTTACAGAACTGCTGTGCTGGTCAGTGCTCCCAGGCTGGGACACTGCTGCAGGGGAAGGGCCTACACCTGAGTCTCCTGGAGCGTCCATGGTGGGGGACTTCTCCTCAGTAGGACTGAGGTCTCCCTCTGAGATAAGCCTGCGTCCTTCGCTGGGGTCTGAATCATGCAGGTGCCGGCCACAGCTGGCAATGGAGGAGAGGCTACCTGTAAATCTCCTGCAGTCTCCATTGCTACTGGTTCTTTGGGATTTGCCTACTTCAGTTTCCATAACTAGATGAGCTTCCTTTGCTCCAGGTCGAGGGTCAAGGACCTTAAGTGCTGAGGGTGAAGGTAATGGTTTGAGCTTGATGCTTTTCTTCCAGGTGTCCCTCTCTTCACCTTCTTCTTCATCCATGATTGAGGCTTTGGATCCAATCTGCTGCGGGAGACTGTACAGACGCTTCCTCATAGAGGGGTGCAGTCTGTCCATTGTCTGCCAGGATACTCCCCCCCTGAAGGCTTCTCTGGAATTAGCCCCTCTTTGCCAATGTTGGGGGCATGTCAGCAGCACCTCTTGCACCTGCAGGCACACGTTGACCAGGAGATCTGGGTCTCAGAAGCATCAGCAGCATCCTGACATAGGTGGAGGTGCCCGATGGAGCCTGTGGTCCATGTTTGCCTGTCTCTGTTCAGATCCCAAGCAGTGAGATAGATGATGAGGACTTTGCAGGAGGGTATGAAATGCAACAGACGGGCAGAACAGTTCAGTCAGCAGCCGGCCAGGGGAGGGACTGGACAAGGGCTGCCCAGAAGAACAAAAGGAGCAAATCATAATAAAAAGAGAAAAAGAGAATTCCCTCCCTCTTTTCCTCCCTCCCTGTCTCCTTGACTCTGGCTGCTGCCCATACTAAGCAGACGGTGAGAAGCTGCAGCATCAGAGGCTGCTGACATCAGACTGATCACTTATTCCTCACGCAGCCCCTGCTACTGGCAATATTCATGAAGCTATCTGATCTATTGTGTTGCCATAGAAGCGTGGACTGCACACAAGGTAGATCTCCTTGAGTCCTATGTCCAGGGGTTTAACACTTTTAAGGCAGGGTGCTGTGACCCCCCCATTGACAGTAAAGGAGAGGTCAGATGTGCACAGTGGTCCAAGCCTAACCCTAGAACGTGATGGCTTCATTCAGCTGGAGCCTATGAATACTTGGGAGCAAATTAGAATTAGTGCAACATGGAATGTGTAGAAATAAACAGATGGCTTACCACAATATTTGTGAGTAAGCAGAAAAAGTGTCAGTCTCATACTTTCCTGCACCCCATAAACCTTGGACCAGATGTACAGCTTCTGCAGCTTCTGAGAGCACAACAGTCTAGTTCTCCTCCTGAAGAAACAACAAGAAATACAAATATTTTGGAATAGAATGTGTTAATGTAATGATTCTAGCATAAGCTGCCAGGTTTATTTTCTTAATGATCAGAACAGCTTTGTGTTTGTAAGCATATTGTATTTCCATAAATGACATGTTCTGTGAGACGACTGTATTTTCTGGGAATTTACTACTATTCTGAAGAAATAAGAAAACCACTTTTACTTTACTCTTTTGCTGCTGAAGACGCTCCTTTACCAGCTTGCTTTAACACATTTCTATATTTAAATATCCTATTCTTCCTGACTCCTGACAACTTTTAATGCACGCACGTATCTCAAATAATCCAGACAGATGTCAATAATGTACAGCTGGCCGTATACTAATAGGCTGTGTTTCTACAGTCACTCGTCATGTAGAAAAGATCCTGATATGAATAAGGTTTAAGTTTGCTGTAACAAAAGACAACATTTATTTGAGGAAGTTGCAGTGAAGTTTATACACTCGTTAATAGTGATGGGTGAGCACTAAAATGCTCTGGTGCCCGTTGCTGGGGTTGAGCAAATTGGAATGCTCGGTTGCTCGACCCGAGCAACAAGCCCAATGTAAGTCTATGGGAAACTCGAGCATTTTACGCCAGCCCCCCGGCAGTCTGCAGAGGGACTAGAAATTGTGGAAATCGATGGGAACAGTGATCAAATGATATGGGAACAGCATGGGGAAGACCCCTGGAAGCATTTCTGACTCCCAGGTCACTGCTGTGTCAGAGTCTTACGCCACTTTTACAGATTCACAATAAAACATACAAAAACGAAACCAAAATGGATTTTCCTGGGAAAAATGTTAAGGAACATCCTTTCCAGGCTAATGACTTGTATATCAGGCAAATAAATAATCAAAAACAAAAATGCTCCTCCACACCTTGGGCTATGTTCACACGTAGCGTTTTTGATGCGTTTTTGAACCTTAGCATTGCTTTCAACCAAGGCAAATGCATTCACTAGGAAATGTCATTGTCACATTTTACAACCTTATCCGACCATGTGGTGTGTGACATATCAGACACATCCTGTTTCAATTATGAAGGAGGTACTCTGAAAATCATAAAGCCTATTTTTATAGGGCCATCAGGCGGCCTTTGCTATTCTTAAAGGGCCAGCAGTCGGCCCTCACTATTCTTAGAAAGCCATCAGCCGACTATGCTTTGTTGTTCCCATTATTAAACAGTGGGTCTCCTATATTGTTATTGTGTATGCAATGAGTGGCAGGGCTGCCAAAACTTTGGATGCACCCCAATACCCCTTTGAATAGACGTACAGGAGGGCCTCCTAAAAACAATGTTCCAAAAAGATATGATGGTGTAGTGATTTAGCAAGCTAACATGTTGACTAATACCTAAAATTAATTTTAACCCCTATCTGACCTCGGACGGGATAGTACGTCCGAGGTCAGATCCCCTGCTTTGATGCAGGGCTCCGCGGTGAGCCCGCATCAAAGCCGGGACATGTCAGCTGTTTTGAACAGCTGACATGTGCCCGCAATAGGTGCGGGCAGAATCGCGATCTGCCCGCACCTATTAACAAGTTAAATGCCGCTGTCAATCGCAGACAGCGGCATTTAACCACCGCATCCGGCCGGGCGGCCGGAAATGACGTCATCGCCGACCCCCGTCACATGATCGGGGGTCGGCGATGTGTCTCCATTGTAACCATAGAGGTCCTTGAGACCTCTATGGTTACTGATGACCGGTGGCTGTGAGCGCCACCCTGTGGTCGGCGCTCACAGCACACCTCCATTTCTGCTACATAGCAGCGATCAGCAGATCGCTGCTATGTAGCGGAGCCGATCGCGTTGTGCCTGCTTCTAGCCTCCCTCTAGTAGTCAACAACTGTCCTCTTCTGCTCACAAATCCTTTCCAACATCTGCAGTGTAGAGTTTCAACATGTGGGACATCACACACCAGTCGTGAGCCGGAAGCTGCAAATGCTGCTGAAGCACGGCAAGGGCGGTGGAAGCTGTAGCTGACTTTCTAAAATGAGTACACAGGCGGTGTACTTTGACAAACAGATTCGGCAGCTTCGGGTAGGTTTTGAGAAACCGTGAACCACAAGTTTAAGCACATGGGCCAGGTATGGTACGTGTGTAAGCTCGCCTCGCCTCAGAGCCACCACCAGGCTCCGGCCATTGTCACACATGACCATGCCTGGCTGTAGGTTCAGTGGTGTCAGCCAGAGATCTACTTGCTCATTCAACACTGTCCACAACTCTTCAGCATTGTGCGGTTTATCACCTAAGCATAATAGCTTCATATATCATATTAGCAGTCATGAAATGGGGGAACTTAGTGGTGTGGCCTGTGAGGCATTGGCTGCGTATTTGTGCTTGCGTTCCAAAGACTGGGGTATGGACAACTGTACGCTGCGCTGGGACAAGGATGTGGACATGCTTGATGATGGTGCTAGTTGAGTGTATGCAATGACAGGTGCAGGGCAGGAGGCATCTTCGCATGCACTATGAACAGGGGATTGTCTTGCACGTACAACTGTGGAAGAAGCAGTGGTGTCACCTGCAGATACTGTTCCTGGACCCTGGGGTTCGGCCCACAAAGTCGGGTGCTTTGCCGCCATGTGCCTCATCATGCTGGTGGTGGTCAGGCTGGTAGTTTTGCTACCTCTGCTGATGGTGGCGTGGCAGGTGGTACAAATGGCCTTTTTGGGGTTATCAGCAGAGTCTTTAAAAAGCAACCAGACTCAGGAAGACCTAACAGTTGGACTGGCAACTTCTGTTGTATTGGTGTTACGGGTGAACGGTTGCCTGCCTTCTGTCTGTGGCCACCACAGTGCTTCTTCCTGCCTGTTGGGGTGCTACACCTCCCTCCCTCTGTGTGCTGCTGTCCTTGCTCTTCCAGGTTGGGTCAGTGACTATATCATCCACCACCTCGTCTTCCACTTCCGCACCCTGGTCCTCCTCCTTACTTTCTGGCAATTGTGTCTAATCATCCACCTCTTGTGACACTTTCCCACCGTTGCCTTTATGTGACCATGACTGCTCAAATATTTGGGAATCGCTACATGCGATCTCCTCTTGCCCCACTTCAGGGGATAGGGCTAGAGGCCCGAATCTATAAATGGAAAAGTGAACAGCTCTTCAGAGTATCCAAGTGTGGCATCAGTTGTCTCCAGGCACTTGGCATGGTGGGAGGAAGGAGGATCAGGATGAGGAATATGCGGTCCAGACTCATGGCTACTGAGACTCGACCAGTGGAAGACAGGGTGGTGGCAGCAAAGTGACTGGAAGCATTATCCACTATCCAACCAACAACCTTTTGACACTGCTCTGGGTTTAATAGTGGTGGGCTGCTGTGGTCCCCTAGCAATTGGGACAGGAAGGTCGGGCGAGAAGATGTGGGTGTTTGTTGTGGCACAATTTCAGCTTGCCCACGACCTCGACCTCTGCATGCACCATCACCATCACATCCAGTTACGTGTCCCTTGACATGCGCCTTGCCTATTTTAAATGGAGGACAATATTTTCCACGCTCACTACAAATGGCTGAATTTGGAGAGAACTTATATGTGATCCGTGTGATGGATAAACCCCAGTTTAAAATATCTGGCCTGTAGGTAACTTTTTTTCAGCAAACTGGTGTCAATAACTTGGCTAAGACACATCAAAAACATTTAAATGGAGGCCTGAAATGGCACAATTTTGAGCACACTGATATGTGACCCGTGTGATGGACAAACCCCAGTTTAATATATCTGGCTTGTAGGTAACTATTTTTTTTTCAGCAAACTGGTGTCAATAACTTGGGAAATACACTGCAAACAATATTTAAATAGAGGCCTGAAATGGCACAATTTTGAGTGCACTGATGTGATCCGTGGATCCGTGTGACAGACAAACACCAGTTTAAAATATCTGGCCTGTAGGTAACAATTTTTTTTCCAGCAAACAAGTGTCAATAACTTGGGTAAGACACTGCAAAAAATATTTAAATGGAGGCCTGAAATGGCACAATTTTGACTGCACTGATGTGATCCGTGGATCCGTGTGACGGACAAACACCAGTTTAAAATATCTGGCCTGTAGGTAACTATTTTTTTTCAGCAAACTGGGTCAATAATTTGGCTAAGACACAGCAGAAGAATTTAAATGGAGGCCTGAAATGACACAATTTTGAGCGCACTCTTATGCGAACCGTGTGATGGACAAACCCCATTTTAAAATATCTGACCTGTAGGTAACTATTTTTTTTCCAGCAAACTGGTGTCAATAACTTGGATATGACACTGCAAAAAAATTTAAATGGAGGCCTGAAATGGCACAATTTTGAGTGCACTGATATGTGATCTGTGTGACGGACAAACCCCAGTTTAAAATATCTGGCCTGTAAGTAACTATTGTAGTGCTGTTCTAACTGAATGTATTGGGGGAAACTCACTTGGCAGCAGGATTAAGGCACACAGTAAAGATTTTTCCACTTAACCAGTCCAAGCGTTTTTATGCCATCATAAACCACTGTAGGCCATGTTTACACATCACAGACTTAACTTACAGTCCACTCTCAACTGCGGTTGAGTGCGCACGGTTCATTAACTGTCTTTTGTGAGTGCACACAGTCTCCCATGCTCTGGGTTACCTGCTTGGCAGCGTTGCAGGCTTCACAGGCTGGCATCACATGGGTCCTGACTTCCAGGGAAGTTGCCTTCCTGGGATCAGCGACCTGCACTTTGGCTTGCTTGACAAGCTCACATCCGTCAATTCTAGACCCACAGAAGGACGGTAGCTTCCCCCAACACAGATAGGAGTCCTGCACTCTGCAGGCATACACTTCCAAGGAAGCTGCCTTACTGGGATCACTGACCCATACCATAATAATAATAATAATAATATAATAATAATTTTTATTTATATAGCGCCAACATATTCCGCAGCGCTTTACAAATTATAGAGGGGACTTGTACATACAATAGACATTACAGCATAACAGAAATACAGTTCAAAACAGATACCAAGAGGAGTGAGGGCCCTGCTCGTAAGCTTACAAACTATGAGGAAAAGGGGAGACACGAGAGGTGGATGGTAACAATTGCTATAGTTATTCGGACCAGCCATAGTGTAAGGCTTGGGTGTTCATGTAAAGCTGCATGAACCAGTTAATTAATTTTTTTTTTTTTTAATATAGGCCACACAGGGATCGTTAGGTTAATGCATTGAGGCGGTAGGCCAGTCTGAACAAATGAGTTTTTAGGGCACGCTTAAAACTGTGGGGATTGGGGATTAATCGTATTATCCTAGGTAGTGCATTCCAAAGAATCGGCGCAGCACGTGTAAAGTCTTGGAGACGGGAGTGGGAGGTTCTGATTATTGAGGATGCTAACCTGAGGTCATCAGCGGAGCGGAGGGCACGGGTAGGGTGGTAGACTGAGACCAGAGAGGAGATGTAGGGTGGTGCTGAGCCATGGAGTGCTTTGTGGATGAGGGTAGTAGTTTTGTACTGGATTCTTGAGTGGATGGGTAACCAGTGTAATGACTGGCACAAGGTAGAGGCATCGGTGTAACGGTTGGTGAGGAATATGATCCTGGCAGCAGCATTCAGGACAGATTGGAGCGGGGAGAGTTTGGTAAGAGGGAGGCCGATTAGTAGAGAGTTACAATAGTCCAGACGAGAATGAATAAGTGAAACAGTAAGAGTTTTTGCAGAGTCGAAAGTAAGAAAAGGGCGAATTCTAGAAATGTTTTTGAGATGCAGGTAAGAAGAGCGAGCCAGTGATCGGATGTGGGGGGTGAATGAAAGGTCAGAATCAAGGATGACCCCAAGGCAGCGGGCATGTTGCTTTGGAGTAATGGTGGAACCGCAAACGGAGATGGCAATGTCAGGCAAAGGTAGGTTAGTAGAGGGAGAAAACACGAGGAGTTCAGTTTTTGACAGGTTTAGTTTCAGATAGAGGGATGACATGATGCTAGAGACAGCGGTAAGACAATCACTGGTGTTTTCTAATAAGGCAGGCGTGAGATCAGGAGAAGAAGTGTATAGTTGGGTGTCGTCAGCATAGAGATGGTACTGGAAGCCAAATCTACTGATTGTTTGTCCAATAGGGGCAGTATACAAAGAGAAGAGGAGGGGGCCTAGGACTGATCCTTGAGGAACCCCAACAGTAAGGGGAAGGTGAGAGGAGGAGGAACCAGCGAAACATACAGTGAAGGATCGGTCAGAGAGATAGGAGGAGAACCAGGAGAGAACGGTGTCCTTGAGGCCGATGGAGCGGAGCATAGTGAGGAGGAGCTGATGATCCACAGTATCAAATGCTGCAGAGAGATCCAAGAGAATTAGCATGGAGTAGTGACCATTAGATTTAGCTGTTAGTAGGTCATTAGAGACTTTAGTGAGGGCAGTTTCAGTAGAGTGTAAAGAGCGGAAACCAGATTGAAGAGGGTCGAGAAGAGAGTTATCTGAGAGATAGCGGGTAAGACGGGAGTGGACCAGGCGTTCGAGGAGTTTAGAGATGAAGGGAAGATTAGAGACAGGTCTATAATTAGCGGCACAGTTTTGGTCGAGGGATGGTTTTTTAAGTAATGGATGTATGATGGCATGCTTAAATGAGGAGGGAAAAATACCGGAAGTGAGGGAAAGGTTGAATATTTTTGTTAGGTGAGAGGTGACAGCCGGGGAAAGGGACTGGAGGAAATGTGACGGAATGGGGTCACTGGTGCAAGTGGTCGGGCGAGAAGATGCAAGGAGCCTGCTTACTTCTTCTTCTGTAACTGGTTCAAAGTCAGAGAGTGAACTAGATGCAGTGGGGGAGGGAGGACAGTGCATGGTATGAAGAGATTGGGAGATGATTTCCTGTCGAATATGGTCAATTTTTTCTTTGAAGTAATTGGCCAGATTGTCAGCACGGAGATCCGTGGTTGGGGCCTGCGCTCTTGGGTTGAGTAGGGACTGGAACGTGTCAAAGAGACGTTTAGGGTTATTGGACAGGGAGGTGATGAGGGTGTTGAAGTAGGTTTGTTTGGAGAGGTGAAGGGCAGAATTGTATGTCTTTAGCATGAACTTATAATGGATGAAATCTTCGGGTAGATTAGATTTTCTCCACAGACGTTCTGCGCACCTGGAGCACCGCTGCAGGAAACGTGTTTGCAGCGTGTGCCACGGTTGTTGCCGTCTGTGCCGAGTTGTTTTATGTATAGGAGGAGCAGCTTCGTCCAGGGCACTTTGCAGGGTTTCATTGTAATGCTTCAGAGCAGAATCAGGACATGAGATGGAGGAGATTGGGGCCAATGAGGACTGCAAGTTCTTCATAAGTTCCTGGGTGTTAATGGCCTGTATGTTTCTATAAGTGTGGAAAGTGGGGGTGACCTGAGCGGGATGGCAGTTCTTGATAGAGAATGAAAGAAGGTGGTGGTCAGAGAGTGGGAGAGGGGAGTTTGTGAAATCATCCACTGAGCAAAGCCGGGAGAAGACCAAGTCAAGGGAGTTTCCATCTTCATGTGTTGGCGAGTTAGTATGCTGCGAGAGGCCGAAAGAGGAGGTTAGAGCCAAAAGGTGAGAAGCAGATGGGGAGAGGGGAGAGGCAATAGGGATGTTGAAATCACCCATGATAAGGGTGGGGGTGTCACAGGAAAGAAAGTGTGGAAGCCAGGTGGCAAAGTGATCCAGGAACTGATGAGAGGGGCCGGGAGGACGATACACCACCACCACTCGCATGGAGAAGGGGACGTAGAGTCTGACCACATGGACCTCAAAGGAAGGGAAGACAAGTGAGGGTACTTGGGGGATAACTTGGAAAGTACATTTTGGTGAAAGGAGCAGACCAACGCCTCCACCTGCTCTGTTGTCCGATCTTGGGGTATGAGAAAAGTGTAGTGCACCATATGAAAGAGCAGCAGCAGCGGTGGTGTCTGACTGCTGGATCCAGGTTTCAGTAAGAGCCAGGAGATTAAGAGAATTAGAAAGGAAGAAGTCATGGATGAAGGAGAGTTTATTACACACAGAGCGAGAATTCCAAAGGGCACAATTCAAAGAGACAGAAGGCATGCAGGGAATATTAATAAGGTTAGAGGGGTTTCTGGGTGTAGCAATTGGGAGGTTTGTCTGGCTATAACATGGGGGGCCGGGGTTTGGAGAGATGTCTCCAGCAACTAGGAGGAGGAGGATCGAAAGAGTGAGCAGATGGTTAAGTGATTTGTGAGAGCGTCTCTTGTGTTGGATGGTGGGACTGAATGGATCTGCGCTGCTAAGCAATGTGAACAGAGCATGAGTGCTATACATAGGAGAGGCAAGGACAGAGGGGCCGATATGGATGGAGTGTAGAGAGTTAATGCAAGGGCGGTGAATGTGAGTGAATGCAGCAGCCAGGATATAGAATATGCAAATAAATATGGTGAGTATTTGTGTTGTTTCAAGTGAATAGGGAATAGATTTAGATTGTCTTACCTGTCTCCTGCCCTGTCTAACTGCCATGTTATAACTGCCGAGTACTTAGAAAAAAAAGTACTTTGAATAAAAATACACGAATAACAGTGCACAAATGCACCCCTGCATGAATGCTTCCCCAAGCTAAGTCTACATTTATAGAAGGCTAGCCCTTAGATCTTCCTATTTTTTTTTTTTTTTTTGTGTTAAAGCTCGTTAGCAATCAATCAAACTCAGTTGAGACAACAGGACACAATAAATGTAGTGATCAGATAAACAAATGTCCAGGTCTACATGGATCATAGACCACTTTGAAACAGTTATGTGATCTCGCTGAGTAAGGACATGCAAAGTCAGATTAAATATCTATAAACACAAAAAATGCATAATAGGATGACTAACATATATAGATATATGCAGGATTCAATGCCGAAGATGGAATGACTCAGATACCATTCAAGCTGCTTGCTGTCAGGGACTGGAGCAATAGACATGCAGGATATTTCAGCTCAGAGAATGAATGATATGTTTACCATTCAAGCTGCTTGCTGTCAGGGACTGGAGCAATAGACATGCAGGATATTTCAGCTCAGAGAATGAATGATCTGTTTACCATTCAAGCTGCTTGCTGTCAGGGACTGGAGCAATAGACATGCAGGATATTTCAGCTCAGAGAATGAATGATCTGTTTACCATTCAAGCTGCTTGCTGTCAGGGACTGGAGCAATAGACATGCAGGATATTTCAGCTCAGAGAATGAATGATCTGTTTACCATTCAAGCTGCTTGCTGTCAGGGACTGGAGCAATAGACATGCAGGATATTTCAGCTCAGAGAATGAATGATCTGTTTACCATTCAAGCTGCTTGCTGTCAGGGACTGGAGCAATAGACATGCAGGATATTTCAGCTCAGAGAATGAATGATCTGTTTACCATTCAAGCTGCTTGCTGTCAGGGACTGGAGCAATAGACATGCAGGATATTTCAGCTCAGAGAATGAATGATCTGTTTACATATATAGATATATGCAGGATTCAATGCCGAAGATGGAATGACTCAGATACCATTCAAGCTGCTTGCTGTCAGGGACTGGAGCAATAGACATGCAGGATATTTCAGCTCAGAGAATGAATGATCTGTTTACCATTCAAGCTGCTTGCTGTCAGGGACTGGAGCAATAGACATGCAGGATATTTCAGCTCAGAGAATGAATGATCTGTTTACCATTCAAGCTGCTTGCTGTCAGGGACTGGAGCAATAGACATGCAGGATATTTCAGCTCATGTCTTGCTCAACAAATGTCTTGCTCAACAAGCTCACTCTGTCAGTTCCAGACCCACAGAAGGGCGATAGCTTCCCCCAACGCAGATAGCTGTCACGGACTCTACAGGCACATGCCTCTTCCATGTGCCTTTCAGGAAACCTGTACACTTTCAGGACCTTCCAACACAGAGACCATGTGACCAACCCACAGTCTCATTATAACGTATGAGACACACCCATTGATGGGAGTTGTGTGGTTAGCCAGACCAGCCCAGCTCTCTGACTAACACTGCAAGCCCAGCCCCTTATACACTAAACAAGGCTCATGGAACTACAAATCCGAGAGAAACATTCCAGGCTTACAACGCAGAGGACCTCCTCCTCTGCGACACATATCGGCCATTCATAATAATGCCGGTCAATGTATCACACTATTTTTTTCAGAAAACTGGTGTAAATAACTTGGGTAAAACACTGCAAAAAATGTAAATGGAGACCTGAAATGGCACAGTTTTGAGTGCACTGATATGTGATCCGTGTGACGGACAAACCCCAGTTTAAAATATCTGGCTGTCTTTTCAGCAAACTGGTGTCAATAAATTGGCTAAGACACAGCAAAAAAATTTAAATGGAGGCCTGAAATGGCACAAGTTTGAGCACACTGATATGTGATCCGTGTGACAGACAAACCCCAGTTTAAAATATCTGGCTTGTAGGTAACTATTTTTCTTTTCAGCAAACTGGTGTCAATAACTTGGGTAAGACACTGCAAAAATATTTAAATTGAGACATGAAATGGCACAATTTTGAGTGCACTGATATGTGATCTGTGTGACGGACAAACCCAAGTTTAAAATAGCTGCATTTTTAGCGCTGTAATATGGAAAGGATCTGGCTGTATTCTGCAGTGCCAACAAGAAAATGGAGCAGAAAAACGGTGTTCTCTGGATTGATTTTTTAATAATCAGGATTAAAATCCCCCAAAATTATTCTGGGCTCCTGATACCTGGGGCTATGTCTAGAAATATCTGTATTAGGCAGCAGCAGCAGCAGACAGAACTGGAATGGACCCTCTTGCTATATGCACTGAATTCTACCACATACACTGCCTGCCTGCCTAGCACTGATATACATGCAGCTTTATTAGTCCTCAGAAGGACTGTTAGTTGAGATGGATATGTGTATTATATGTAGTATACCCTCACTAAGGGACGTTAGTCGAAACGCGTCGGAAGAACGCTGCCATGTGTGCATAATACTGTAAGAAATTATACTTATTTACAAGTGGTGTACCATAGGATACAACCCTTTCCTTTTTTTAAAAAAAAAAATGAAGAAATAAATTTAGTGATTTTACTACATTCCTGCTGGATTCATAGATTTTTCTGTGGACTGAGTGCTCAACTTTTCCGTGCAGGAACAGGTGTGGAATAGCCGATATTCAGGTGAGCTGACTATCTTTTGTTTTTTTGTAAAGCAAACAAATCTCTCCTAGCTCAGCAGCAACTCTCCCTACGCTGCTTGATTCCGGAGCAGACTGGGACGAGCATGGCGGCGCCAGGTCTGATATAGACCTGATGACGCTGTGCGGACAACGAATCACTGTAATGCCACAACCAACAAGGCTGCGGCATTACAGTATGTGGCAGACAATCCCTGCATGTTCATTGGCTCTCTAAAGAGCAACAAACATGCAGGGCGGGGACCCGAGCTCCCGCCGAGCAAACCCATAAATGCTCAGAGCGCTCCGAGCATCTCGAGCAGTGAGATGCTCGGGCGAGCACCAAGTAGTGGCGAGCATGCTCGCTCATCATTAATAACAAAAGGACGTACCGCAAGTTACAAGCTGATCTAACATCAGTTATTAAAGCAAAATTTTCTCACTTAGGCTACGTTCACATTAGCGTTTTGCGTGTTTGCGTCGGGCGACGCAGCGGCGACGCATGCGTCATGCGCCCCTATATTTAACATGGGGGACGCATGGACATGCGTTGTGCTGCGTTGTGCGACGCATGCATTTTTTTGCCGCAAGCGTTGGGCACAGAAAACGCAACAAGTTGCATTTTTCTTGCGTCCAAATTTCGGCAAAAAACGACGCAGTGTTTTTGCGCGCGTTTTGGTGCGTTTTTATTTGCGTTGTGCGTTGCGTCGCCGACGCAGCAGCGCACAACGCAAATGTGAACGTAGCCTTATTAGATGAAGAACTATCATTGATTATATTGAAGAAACAACAAAATTGACATTTTCTGGTAAATACAAATCTTGTGATATTGAATGCTTTCCTTTCCCCAAAACGCATAAAGGAACTTTTCCCCCTTCTTTCTGCACTATTGTGGTGAGTAGATGAAAGCCATCAGATGCATCATTATAAAAGAAAAGTAGCCATTGGACACAGAAGGATTCCTCTTAAAATGGTACAAAGCAACTTCAAGACATGTAATATGGCAAAAAGGAGAACAAAGGAGTTATATGCTTAAAAGTAACAATTTATCTTTACATATAATATAGAGTGTAAGATAATACATAACATTCCTAAAGGTGAAAGGACAGTACATAAGTAACCTAGTAGTGCAAGCACAATGTTCAAGGTGAATAGACACCTATAGTCGCATGAAAAGTAGTCCACATATAATAGAATATAATAGAAGCAATGGTCAGGAGTAAACATGCAAACATATAGTCATGACTAAAAGTGTTGGCACTCTTGAAAATGAAGTATTTTCCAAGATAATTATTGCAATTACACATGTTTTGTTATACATATGTTTACTTCCTTTGTATGTACTGGAACAGCACAAAAACTGAGAAAAAAGGCAAATTGGACATACTTTCACACAAACCCCCAAAATGGGCAGGACAAAATTGTTGACACCTTCAATTTAATAGTTTGTTACATACCCTTTAGAATAAATAACTGCAATTGATCTTTTCCTATAACAAGCTTCTTATACCTCTCATCTGGAATTTCGGACCAGCTTTCTTTTTGCAAACTTCTCCAGGTCTTTCATATTTGAAGGATGCCTTTTTCCAACAACAATTTTAACATCTCTCCACAGGACTCATTGCTGACCACTTCAGAACTCTCCAGTGCTTTGTTTCCATCCTTTTCTGGGTGCATCTTTAACCCCTTTCTGACATCGGACGGGATAGTACGTCCGAGGTCAGATCCCCCGGCTCCGGCGGTGAGCCCGCATCAAAGCCGGACATGTCAGTTGTTTTGAACAGCTGACATGTGCCCGAAATAGCGGTGGGTGAAGTCACGATTCACCCGCTGCTATTAACTAGTTAAATGCCGCTGTCAAACGCTGACAGCGGCATTTAACCGGCGCGCATCGCTGTCACATGATCGGGGGTCAGCGATGCATCAGAAGGGTAACCATAGAGGTCCTAGAGACCTCTATGGTTACTGATCCCAGCTAGCTGTGAGCGCCACCCTGTGGTCGGCGCTCATAGCAAGCCTGTTATTAAGCTACATAGCAGCGATCTGATGATCGCTGCTATGTAGCAGAGGCGATAGAGTGGTGCCAGCTTCAAGCCTCCCATGGAGGCTATTGAAGCATGGCAAAATTTAAGTGAAAAAAAATTAAAAAATATAGAAGTTAAAAAAATAAAACCTACAGATATTTGGTATCGCCACATTCAGAATCGCCCAATCTATCAAAAAAAAAAAGGATTAACCTGATCGCTAAACAGCGTAGCGAGAAAAAAATTTGAAACGCCAGAATTACTTTTTTTGGTTGCCCTGACATTGCATTAAAATGCAATAACGGGCGATCAAAAGAACATATCTGCACCAAAATGGTATCACTAAAAACGCCAGTTCGGCACGCAACAAATAAGCCATCAACAGACCCCAGATCATGAAAAATGGAGACGCTACGGGTATCGGAAAATGGCGCAATTTTCTTTTTTTTTAGCACAGTTTGGAATTTTTTTTCACCACTTAGATAAAAAATAACCTAGATATGTTAGGTGTCTATGAACTCTTAATGACCTGGAGAATCATAATGGCAGGTCATTTTTAGCATTTAGTCAACCTAGTAAAAAAGCCAAACAAAAAAACAAGTGTGGGATTGCACTTTTTTTGCAATTTCACCGCATTTGGAATTTTTTTCCTGTTTCTAGTACACGACATGCTAAAACCAATGATGTCGTTCAAAAGTACAACTTGTTTTGCAAAAAATAAGCCCTCACATGGCCAAATTGACAGAAAAATAAAATAGTTATGGCTCTGGGAAGGAGGGAAGCAGAAAACGAACACGGAAAAATGGAAAATCCCAAGGTCATGAAGGGGTTAAGTATGCTTGGGTCAGTGTCCTTCTGGAAAACACAAAACCAAGGAAGAAAACTCAGTTTTCTGACACTTAGAATTATATTTTGAACCAAAATCCTTTGGTAAGCTTCAGATTTCATGATATTACGTCAAGGCACTCTATGCCAAAAGCAGCAAAACAACCCTAAAACATCTTTGAACCACCACCATATTTGACTGTAGATACTGTATTATTTTCATTGTATACCTCATTCCATTTTTGGTTAACAATAGAATGATGTGTTTCACCAAAAAGCTCCATCTTGGTCTCATCAGTCTACAAGATGCTTTCCCAGAAGGATTTTGGCTTACTCACATACATTTTGAGATACTGCAGTTTAGCTTCTTCTGGTCTCTGTCAGCAGAGAGGACCTCTGGAGTCTAATTCCATAGCGTTTCATTTCATTCAAAGGTCAACGGATAGTTCGCACTGAAACTGATGCACCCTGAACCTGCAAGACTGCTTGAATTTCTTTGAAACTTGATTGGGGCTGCTTATCCGCCATCCAGACTATCCTGCGCTGCAACTTTTCACAAATTGTTCTCTGCCATCCACGTCCAGGGAGATTAGCTACAGTGCCATGGGTTGTGAACTTCTTGATTATGTTGTGCACTGTACTGTAGACAAAGGAACATCAAGACCTCTAGTGATGGACTTGTACCATTGAGATTGTTGATTCACACAAAGTTGGAAACAATTATCCACAATTTTGGAAACAAATTCATTTGGTCCATTTTAGGGGATTTTGTGGAAATTATGTCCAATTTGATTTGCCTTTTCTCTGTTTTTTTGTGTTCCTCCAATACACACTAAGGAAATAAGTATGTAAACAACAAAACATGTGTAATTGCAATAATTTTTTAGGAGAAATATTTCATTCCATAGAACTAATTAAAGGGTGCCAACATTTTCGGCCATGACTGTGTATTTATGTCAGTCGCCTTGTCTTCACACTCTGAGCCCACATCTTTCCCCAGACTTAATGGCTGATTTAATCAGCCATCTAGTGCCTCTTAATATCGGAGATCCACCCACGGCAGTTAACCAGTTAAATGCCACTGTCAATTACTGACAGCGGCATTCAACTTGCGCAGACAGGAAGTATGTTATTGATTCAGCCCATCGAGTAGGGGTCTGCAGAAGACCCCCGTGCCTGTCATCACAATCCTCTTGTCAAAGCCGACCTGACTGCACAGATAAAGGGAAAGAAAAGGTGGACATTTCCTACACCCTCATTCCTGCACCCCAACGTCCACCATCCCTCATGAACTGGAGTGGGGCCCCAGGGCTACCAGAACAGTTTATGAGGGATGGTGGACGTTGGGGTGCAGGAATGAGGGTGCAGGAAATGATTGGAGGACACAAGGACTGTAGTTTATTTACCTTTAATTGCAGGTGCAGTCGGGGGCACTGATGACAGGTGATCATGTAGGTCCAGGCAGCCTGGAAGCATTTTAGGATCCACCTAGCCAGGTGGATTTGGAGGCCTTCCCTCTGCGCTGCTCCCTAGGTCCTTGATGCCTTAAGCTCTCCACAAGTTCCTATTGCTGTCTGTCCATGAAATAGAACATTCGCTGCATGGCAGGCTGCTTGAGCCTGTTCCAGGTGTCACTCCCTGGTGGTGAATCCAGGCTCTAGTATGTGGCTGTGCCTCACGGTGTCAGCTGGGGCCAGGAGACTTGCAATCTCCTGCCTTCTGGTTTTAGTTGCTGGGCCTGCAGTTCTCACACATCTACGGACTCCGCTGTCCGGTCTTTGGTGCTCAGTCCTGGGGTGAGCTCAGTCGCAGCTCCAAGCCTCGGGTTCTCCTCACTTGCCTCCTCTTCTTTCCTCTCAGACTCACACACTAAGACTAACTAACTAACCCCGCCTCCAGCCAGAACTTATGTGGAAGCTCCCCTAAAACAGATATTAGAGCTCCCCCTTCTGGTCTGAAATCTGGAAAGGTGTTGCATGCTCATGTACCCTCCTTGCTTCCAGGCATGACATCACTCCCTGTGAGGGAGGCAATGCCACTGTGGCAACTGGACACATGAGGTGCCACACATTAACTGTGTGTGTCTTCTCACTTGTATATCACTTTACGTTTTTCCTCTCTTTAAACTCTCCAGTCCTTGGGTGAGAACGACCACTTTATCTCTAGATGCTGCTAATGTTGCTAGTTTCCAAGCACATTTTTGTGACTACTGCATTATGTTCTGTTAAATGAAGTCATCCTCCACATACCTTGTGGGTGAGACCTCAGCACTGACATGCTTAGTTCTCCAAGGCCCCACTTGGTTTGTCTCTTCAGTCGGGCCTATTGGGGACTCCTCTTGCAGGATCAGCCTCTGATCTATTTTCTGGATCAGCCTGGAGTGGTAGTGTTTTTTCCCTTGGCACTGCAGGTACCACCCACCATTCATCTTTATTATCCACAAGCCTCCTGGCTACAGCATTCCTCTGCTCTTTTGGGGTTTCTGTCATTCTCTCCACTTCAGACACACATGGATGGAGCATGTAGCAGTGTAGCACTCTTTCTGGTGCCTATTCTTCACCCTCAGGTCGAACCTCATACACCAGATTCTCGGGGTGAACTCTCCTGATTACTTGGTTGGGAGTCTGTAATCCAACTATCCCCTGGGGTGCTTTGCTAGTATCTGCACTCGATCTCCAGGTTGTAATAGCGCCTCCTGCACTGGGGTCACGTCGGGATGGCCTAATTCCTGGAATTTTTGTTCAACAAGCCGCTTCAGTGTCTGCAATCGATGCCGGTGTTCTCACACCCAGGTGAACATATTCATCTTGGTGCAATCTTCCTCTGGGTCAAGTTCCAGTTTTGTTATTTTGCAACTGCTACGGCCAAAAAGCAGTGTGTAAGGTGTGTACCCAGTTGTGGCATGAGCTCAGTTGTTGTATACCCACACTAATTCCAGAAAAACTTCAGGTTACCTCATCTTCCGATCTTCTTCCAACATCTCCATTTCCCTTAGGGTGATAGGACATTGTCCTGGACTTCTCGATGTCATAGAGTGGGCGCAGTACTTCCATGACTCTCCCCTGGAATCATGCACCTTGACCCAGAATGGATCCTCTTCAGGCACCCATTTACCCAGATTAACTCTCAACAGATGGTACGGGTAACTGACTGAGCTGTCTCATCAGGGTTATGACTGCAAACTTCGTGAAGTGGTCCATCATCACAGGCAATATTCATAACCTTTATGAGATGAGCCAATCATAAGGTTCCCACTGTTCTGGAGGCTTTGCCAATTAACACTGCTGACACTTCCAACAAACTTCTTCTCTCACCCGTATTTCTCGCCAATACACGAGCCGTTGCAGTCATTGGAAGGTCCTCTCCGTTCCGATGTGCGCACGCCTCTATTGGGCATCCCTTGCGACACTCGGCACAATTCGTTCTGGAATTACAACTTGCCACATAGCCCTGAACTCTCTGGGTAATGGTATCCATTTGTATAGCAGGCCATCCTTCATACAGAATCACTCCCATTGTCATAGCATCTGTAAGGCACTGATAGACGAGGCTACCCTTTCTTCTCTGTTGAGCTTCTGTTCTAGGGTCACTCACTTCCGTAAATTCAATAGCTCTGTATCTGACTGTAGCAGCTGTACCCATTCATCTCAAGGGCATCCCAACACTCAATTTGGTAGGTATTCTTCTGATTCTTGAGAGGCTATGAAAGCTGTCACAAAGCATCGGAAATCTGGGGTCTCATCACTCTCCAACTTTTCGTCCATATCATGGGCCGGTCGCTCATGGATCACTATGGATAGCACGTCTGCATGGGTGTTTACAGCCTTCTCCTAATAGGCTATCTTGTACCTTTACATGGAAATTCTCGCAATGAACCATTGTTCCAATGCTCCCAGTTTTGCATTTTATAAGTGGGCAAGTGGGTTGTTGTCAGTCCACACATTAACTTCAGACCTCAACAGTTATTATATCTAATATCATATAAACTATCCTAAAATTATAAATCTTTATTAATTGAACCTATACGTTGGTTCACACCACAGAACGGACAAAAATAACAACACAAAAAATACTGTGCTCGAAAACAAACACTCAGTTTAAAAATGGGGTATACTGTGTATCCCTAGTGAGCACTACACTCACAACCTGCCTGGCTGTGGGGGTTGGCACCCTACAGGGATATGTTATGGCACCCCCACTCCGCGGCGGCTGTCCCTGGATG
This sequence comes from Ranitomeya imitator, assembly GCF_032444005.1. Taxonomy (NCBI): domain Eukaryota; kingdom Metazoa; phylum Chordata; class Amphibia; order Anura; family Dendrobatidae; genus Ranitomeya; species Ranitomeya imitator. The sequence continues at coordinate 439,428,397 of NC_091285.1, forward strand.
TCCTGATGTACCCTATGATAACCACGGGACACCCACTACCCACAGCCTAGGACCCACTGCAGGCTAAACAAAGATACTCCTGCACTAAAGGAATACATAGAAGCGTCGCGTTTCGTTGCAGATGTATCCCAGTACCACCTTGCTATCATGTAACATAGTAACATAGTAACATAGTTAGTAAGGCCGAAAAAAGACATTTGTCCATCCAGTTCAGCCTATATTCCATCATAATAAATACCCAGATCTACGTCCTTCTACAGAACCCAATAATTGCACGATACAACACTGTTCTGCTCCAGGAAGACATCCAGGCCTCTCTTGAACCCCTCGACTGAGTTCGCCATCACCACCTCCTCAGGCAAGCAATTCCAGATTCTCACTGCCCTAACAGTAAAGAATCCTCTTCTATGTTGGTGGAAAAACCTTCTCTCCTCCAGACGCAAAGAATGCCCCCTTGTGCCCGTCACCTTCCTTGGTATAAACAGATCCTCAGCGAGATATTTGTATTGTCCCCTTATATACTTATACATGGTTATTAGATCGCCCCTCAGTCGTCTTTTTTCTAGACTAAATAATCCTAATTTCGCTAATCTATCTGGGTATTGTAGTTCTCCCATCCCCTTTATTAATTTTGTTGCCCTCCTTTGTACTCTCTCTAGTTCCATTATATCCTTCCTGAGCACCGGTGCCCAAAACTGGACACAGTACTCCATGTGCGGTCTAACTAGGGATTTGTACAGAGGCAGTATAATGCTCTCATCATGTGTATCCAGACCTCTTTTAATGCACCCCATGATCCTGTTTGCCTTGGCAGCTGCTGCCTGGCACTGGCTGCTCCAGGTAAGTTTATCATTAACTAGGATCCCCAAGTCCTTCTCCCTGTCAGATTTACCCAGTGGTTTCCCGTTCAGTGTGTAATGGTGATATTGATTCCCTCTTCCCATGTGTATAACCTTACATTTATCATTGTTAAACCTCATCTGCCACCTTTCAGCCCAAGTTTCCAACTTATCCAGATCCATCTGTAGCAGAATACTATCTTCTCTTGTATTAACTGCTTTACATAGTTTTGTATCATCTGCAAATATCGATATTTTACTGTGTAAACCTTCTACCAGATCATTAATGAATATGTTGAAGAGAACAGGTCCCAATACTGACCCCTGCGGTACCCCACTGGTCACAGCGACCCAGTTAGAGACTATACCATTTATAACCACCCTCTGCTTTCTATCACTAAGCCAGTTACTAACCCATTTACACACATTTTCCCCCAGACCAAGCATTCTCATTTTGTGTACCAACCTCTTGTGCGGCACGGTATCAAACGCTTTGGAAAAATCGAGATATACCACGTCCAATGACTCACCGTGGTCCAGTCTATAGCTTACCTCTTCATAAAAACTGATTAGATTGGTTTGACAGGAGCGATTTCTCATAAACCCATGCTGATATGGAGTTAAACAGTTATTCTCATTGAGATAATCCAGAATAACATCCCTCAGAAACCCTTCAAATATTTTACCAACAATAGAGGTTAGACTTACTGGCCTATAATTTCCAGGTTCACTTTTAGAGCCCTTTTTGAATATTGGCACCACATTTGCTATGCGCCAGTCCTGCGGAACAGACCCTGTCGCTATAGAGTCACTAAAAATAAGAAATAATGGTTTATCTATAACATTACTTAGTTCTCTTAGTACTCGTGGGTGTATGCCATCCGGACCCGGAGATTTATCTATTTTAATCTTATTTAGCCGGTTTCGCACCTCTTCTTGGGTTAGATTGGTGACCCTTAATATAGGGTTTTCATTGTTTCTTGGGATTTCACCTAGCATTTCATTTTCCACCGTGAATACCGTGGAGAAGAAGGTGTTTAATATGTTAGCTTTTTCCTCGTCATCTACAACCATTCTTTCCTCACTATTTTTTAAGGGGCCTACATTTTCAGTTTTTATTCTTTTACTATTGATATAGTTGAAGAACAGTTTGGGATTAGTTTTACTCTCCTTAGCAATGTGCTTCTCTGTTTCCTTTTTGGCAGCTTTAATTAGTTTTTTAGATAAAGTATTTTTCTCCCTATAGTTTTTTAGAGCTTCAATGGTGCCATCCTGCTTTAGTAGTGCAAATGCTTTCTTTTTACTGTTAATTGCCTGTCTTACTTCTTTGTTTAGCCACATTGGGTTTTTCCTATTTCTAGTCCTTTTATTCCCACAAGGTATAAACCGCTTACACTGCCTATTTAGGATGTTCTTAAACATTTCCCATTTATTATCTGTATTCTCATTTCTGAGGATATTGTCCCAGTCTACCAGATTAAGGGCATCTCTAAGCTGTTCAAACTTTGCCTTCCTAAAGTTCAATGTTTTTGTGACTCCCTGACAAGTCCCCCTAGTGAAAGACAGGTGAAACTGCACAATATTGTGGTCGCTATTTCCTAAATGCCCAACCACCTGCAGATTTGTTATTCTGTCAGGTCTATTAGATAGTATTAGGTCTAAAAGTGCTGCTCCTCTGGTTGGATTCTGCACCAATTGTGAAAGATAATTTTTCTTGGTTATTAGCAGAAACCTGTTGCCTTTATGGGTTTCACAGGTTTCTGTTTCCCAGTTAATATCCGGGTAGTTAAAGTCCCCCATAACCAGGACCTCATTATGGGTTGCAGCTTCATCTATCTGCTTTAGAAGTAGACTTTCCATGCTTTCTGTTATATTTGGGGGTTTGTAACAGACCCCAATGAGAATTTTGTTACCATTTTTCCCTCCATGAATTTCAACCCATATGGACTCGACATCCTCATTCCCTTCGCTAATATCCTCCCTTAAAGTGGACTTTAGACAAGACTTTACATAGAGACAAACCCCTCCTCCTCTCCGATTTTTACGATCCTTTCTAAACAGACTGTAACCCTGTAAGTTAACTGCCCAGTCATAGCTTTCATCTAACCATGTCTCGGTTATTCCCACTATGTCAAAGTTACCTGTAGATATTTCTGCTTCTAGTTCTTCCATCTTGTTTGTCAGGCTTCTGGCGTTTGCGAGCATGCAGTTTAGAGGATTTTGTTTTGTTCCAATCTCCTCACTGTGGATTGTTTTAGAAATGTTCTTACCTCCCTTCTGAGTATGTTTTCCTGGGTCGTCTTTGTTCGAGTCTAATGTTTTTCTTCCCGTCCCCTCTTCTTCTAGTTTAACGCCCTCCTGATGAGTGTAGCGAGTCTTCTGGCGAATGTGTGTTTCCCAGGTTTGTTGAGGTGTAGTCCGTCTCTGGCGAGGAGTCCATCATACCAGTAATTCACACCGTGGTCCAGGAATCCAAATCCTTGTTGTCTGCACCATCGTCTTAGCCAGTTGTTTGCATCAAGGATCCTGTTCCATCTCCTGGTGCCATGCCCGTCTACTGGAAGGATAGAAGAAAAAACTACCTGTGCATCCAGTTCCTTTACTTTCTTCCCCAACTCTTCAAAGTCCTTGCAGATTGTCGGTAGGTCCTTCCTTGCCGTGTCATTGGTGCCAACATGTATCAGAAGAAATGGGTGGACGTCCTTGGAGCTGAAGAGCTTTGGTATCCTATCGGTCACATCCTTGATCATCGCACCTGGAAGGCAGCATACTTCTCTTGCAGTTATGTCCGGTCTGCAGATGGCTGCTTCGGTGCCTCTCAGTAGTGAGTCTCCCACCACCACCACTCTTCGTTGCTTCTTGGCTGTACTTTTTGCTGTCACTTGTTGCTGTGTGCCCTTTTCTTTTTTGCTTGCTGGTATTGCTTCATTCTTAGGTGTGCCATCTTCATCCTCTACAAAGATTTGATATCGGTTCTTCAGTTGTGTGGTTGGTGATTTCTCCATGGTCTTCTTGCTTCTTTTGGTCACATGCTTCCACTCATCTGCTTTTGGAGGTTCTCTGACACTTTTTGCACCTTCTGTGACCAGTAGAGATGCTTCTGTTCTGTCTAGAAAGTCTTCATTCTCTTTGATGAGTTTCAAAGTTGCTATTCTTTCTTCCAGACCCCGCACCTTTTCTTCTAAAAGGGCCACTAGTCTACACTTCTGACAGGTGAAATTGGATTCTTCTTCTGGTCGATCTGTGAACATGTAGCACATGCTGCAGCTCACCATGTAGGTTGTCACATCTGCCATGTTGCTCCTAGATCCTGCTGACTTGCTGTGTGTTTTCCTTCTTGTGTAATCTACTCAGCCAAGCTCTCTTGCAATAATGTCCTACAGGCAAAAATTCGGTGATGCTTTCCAAGCAGCTGGTCCCGGCTGTACCCAACGATCTTCTAGCTTAGGGAGACTTCGCTTCTCCCAGAAGGCACCTGGAATATGCAAATTAGCCTCCTGAAGCTTGAATCCCTGGTTTGGTGATGCTTTCGAAGCAGCTGGTCCCGGCTGTACCCAACGATCTTCTAGCTTAGGGAGACTTCGCTTCTCCCAGAAGGCACCTGGAATATGCAAATTAGCCTCCTGAAGCTTGAATCCCTGGTTTGGTGATGCTTTCGAAGCAGCTGGTCCCGGCTGTACCCAACGATCTTCTAGCTTAGGGAGACTTCGCTTCTCCCAGAAGGCACCTGGAATATGCAAATTAGCCTCCTGAAGCTTGAATCCCTGGTTTGGTGATGCTTTCGAAGCAGCTGGTCCCGGCTGTACCCAACGATCTTCTAGCTTAGGGAGACTTCGCTTCTCCCAGAAGGCACCTGGAATATGCAAATTAGCCTCCTGAAGCTTGAATCCCTGGTTTGGTGATGCTTTCGAAGCAGCTGGTCCCGGCTGTACCCAACGATCTTCTAGCTTAGGGAGACTTCGCTTCTCCCAGAAGGCACCTGGAATATGCAAATTAGCCTCCTGAAGCTTGAATCCCTGGTTTGGTGATGCTTTCGCAGCAGCTGGTCCCGGCTGTACCCAACGATCTTCTAGCTTAGGGAGACTTCGCTTCTCCCAGAAGGCACCTGGAATATGCAAATTAGCCTCCTGAAGCTTGAATCCCTGGTTTGGTGATGCTTTCGAAGCAGCTGGTCCCGGCTGTACCCAACGATCTTCTAGCTTAGGGAGACTTCGCTTCTCCCAGAAGGCACCTGGAATATGCAAATTAGCCTCCTGAAGCTTGAATCCCTGGTTTGGTGATGCTTTCGAAGCAGCTGGTCCCGGCTGTACCCAACGATCTTCTAGCTTAGGGAGACTTCGCTTCTCCCAGAAGGCACCTGGAATATGCAAATTAGCCTCCTGAAGCTTGAATCCCTGGTTTGGTGATGCTTTCGAAGCAGCTGGTCCCGGCTGTACCCAACGATCTTCTAGCTTAGGGAGACTTCGCTTCTCCCAGAAGGCACCTGGAATATGCAAATTAGCCTCCTGAAGCTTGAATCCCTGGTTTGGTGATGCTTTCGAAGCAGCTGGTCCCGGCTGTACCCAACGATCTTCTAGCTTAGGGAGACTTCGCTTCTCCCAGAAGGCACCTGGAATATGCAAATTAGCCTCCTGAAGCTTGAATCCCTGGTTTGGTGATGCTTTCGAAGCAGCTGGTCCCGGCTGTACCCAACGATCTTCTAGCTTAGGGAGACTTCGCTTCTCCCAGAAGGCACCTGGAATATGCAAATTAGCCTCCTGAAGCTTGAATCCCTGGTTTGGTGATGCTTTCGAAGCAGCTGGTCCCGGCTGTACCCAACGATCTTCTAGCTTAGGGAGACTTCGCTTCTCCCAGAAGGCACCTGGAATATGCAAATTAGCCTCCTGAAGCTTGAATCCCTGGTTTGGTGATGCTTTCGAAGCAGCTGGTCCCGGCTGTACCCAACGATCTTCTAGCTTAGGGAGACTTCGCTTCTCCCAGAAGGCACCTGGAATATGCAAATTAGCCTCCTGAAGCTTGAATCCCTGGTTTGGTGATGCTTTCGAAGCAGCTGGTCCCGGCTGTACCCAACGATCTTCTAGCTTAGGGAGACTTCGCTTCTCCCAGAAGGCACCTGGAATATGCAAATTAGCCTCCTGAAGCTTGAATCCCTGGTTTGGTGATGCTTTCGAAGCAGCTGGTCCCGGCTGTACCCAACGATCTTCTAGCTTAGGGAGACTTCGCTTCTCCCAGAAGGCACCTGGAATATGCAAATTAGCCTCCTGAAGCTTGAATCCCTGGTTTGGTGATGCTTTCGAAGCAGCTGGTCCCGGCTGTACCCAACGATCTTCTAGCTTAGGGAGACTTCGCTTCTCCCAGAAGGCACCTGGAATATGCAAATTAGCCTCCTGAAGCTTGAATCCCTGGTTTAGCTTGAATCCCTGGTTTTGAATCCCTATCGGTGTAGAACTCTGCATCTTTAATCTCCAGATTCATCCCATCTGAGATAAGCATGGCCAAATCCACTGCGAGGACAGCAGCACAGAGTTCCAATCTGGGTATCGTGTGTTCACGGATTGGCGCCAGTTTAGTACGGCTCATCACAAACCCGATATGGCATTGTTCATTCTCATCAATGGTTTTGAGGTACCCTACTGCTGCGATTGCTTTGACTGATGCATCACAGAAGATACAACGTCTTTGTGTTTTGACTTCTGTGGATGGCACAGGAATATACGGTTGTTTCACACGAAGGTCAGTCAAGGCTTCGAGAGACTTCCTCCACTCTGCCCACAGGTCAACATTTTCTGCCAGAAGTGGATCGTCCCAATCAGATGTGTCTTGGGTGAAGTCCCTTAGCATCATTTTTCCTTGGATGGTTACCGGAGCTACAAATCCCAGGGGGTCGTATAGACCAGGGGTGTCAAACTGCATTCCTCGAGGGCTGCAAACAGGTCATGTTTTCAGGATTTCCTTGTACTGCACAGGTGATAATTTAATCACCTACACACATAATGATTGCAGCACCTTGTGCAATGCTAAGGAAATCTTGAAAACAAGCATGGTTTGCGGCCCTCGAGGAATGCAGTTTGACACCCCTGGTATAGACTATTCATGAAAGAAATTACTCCTCTGCGCGTGAAGGGCTTCTCATCCTTGCAGATCTGAAAGGTGAAGGCATCCGTCTTCTGATCCCAAAGCAATCCAAGGCTCCTTTGCATGGGAAGGGAGTCAATGCTTAGGTCTAAGTCTTTTAGATCGCTGGACTAGTCTTCAGAGGGAAATGTTTCCATCAACTCTCGGCTGCTGGAGGAAATCTTGTGTAACCTTAGGTTAGACTGAGCGAGCATTTCTTGAGCCTTTTTAGTACACTAATTGCAGCCTCATTTGTTGGTGTGGACTTCAAACAGTCATCTACGTTGAAGTCCTTTTCTACAAAGGAGCTGAAGTCTGACCCATACTCTTCTTTGCCATCTTTGGCAGAATGTCGGAGGCTGTAGATAGCGACTGCGGGGAAAGGGCTGTTCCCGAAGATGTGTAGTCTCATCCGGTACTCTGCAATGACTTTGCCCGGGTCATTGCTCAGCTGAAGACTTTGCCTCATTTTTCAAGCAGAAAATTGATAACATCAGAGACAGTTTTGGCCAACAACCCCCAGAGCCCTTTCTCCCGACTTCCCAGCCCTCCACCTCCAAAACCAACTTCTCCACCATTACAGAAGATCAACTTTCCACTCTTAAGATCGCATCTGTGCACTTGACCCGCTCCCATCCCACTTCATCCCAAACCTCACCAGTCTTCATCCCAACCCTAAACCATATCTTCAACCTATCACTAACAACTGGTGTTTTCCCCTCAAGCTTTAAACATGCCTCCATCACACCTATCCTCAAAAAGCCTTCTCTTGACCCATCCTCTGTATCTAGCTATATCACTTCTCCCGTATGCTTCCAAACTACTGGAACAACACGTCTATCTTGAACTGTCCTCCCATCTCTCTTCTTGCTCCCTCTTTGACCACTTACAATCTGGCTTCCAGTCACACCATTCCACTGAAACTGCCCTAACTAAGGTCACCAATGACCTTTTAAGCGCCAATAGCAAGCGACACTACTCTGTCCTCCTCCTCCTCGATCTGTCGGCTGCCTTTGACACAGTGGACCATTCTCTATTATTAGAGACCCTCTTATCCCTTGGCATCACAGACTTGGCCCTATCCTGGATCTCATCATACCTAACAGACCGGACATTCAGCGTCTCCCACTCACACACCACCTCCTCACCTCGCCCACTATCTGTCGGAGTCCCACAAGGTTCAGTCCTAGGGCCCCTGCTCTTCTCCATTTACACCTTTGGCCTGGGACAGCTCATAGAATCTCATGGCTTTCAGTATCACCTCTATGCTGATGACACACAGATCTACATCTCTTGACCAGATATCACCTCCCTACTAACCAGAATCCCTCAATGTCTGTCCACTATTTCATCCTTCTTCTCCGCTAGATTTCTTAAACTTAACATGGACAAAACAGAATTCATCACCTTTCCCCCATCTCACTCGACCCCCCCCCAACGAACCTATCCATTACAGTAAATGGCTGCCCACTCTCCCCAGTCCCACAAGCTCGCTGCCTCGGGGTAATCCTTGACGCTGATCTCTCCTTCAAACCACATATCCAAGCCCTTTCCACTTTCTGCCGACTTCAACTCAAAAATATTTCACGAATCCGTACATTCCTCAACCAAGATTCTGCAAAAACCCTAGTGCATGCCCTCATCATCTCTCGCCTTGACTACTGCAACCTCCTGCTCTGTGGCCTCCCCTATAACACTCTCGCACCCCTCCATTCTATTCTAAACTCTGCTGCCCGACTAATCCACCTGTCCCCCTGCTATTCCCCGGCCTCTCCCCTCTGTCAATCCCTTCACTGGCTCCCCATTGCCCAGAGACTCCAGTACAAAACCCTAACCATGACGTATAAAGCCATCCACAATCTGTCTCCTCCATACATCTGTGACCTCGTCTCCCAGTACTTGCCTACACGCAACCAAAGATCCACACAAGATCTCCTTCTCTACTGCCCTCTTATCTCCTCTTCCCATAATCGTATACAAGATTTCTCTCACATATCACCCCTACTCTGGAACCCTCTACCGCAACACATCAGACTCTCGCCCATCGAAACCTTCAAAAAGAGCCTGAAGACCCACCTCTTCCAACAAGCCTATAACCTGCAGTAACCACCAATCGACCAAACCGCTGCATGACCAGCTCTATCCTCACCTACTGTATTCTCACCCATCTTTTGTAGATTGTGAGCCTTCGCGGCCAGGGTCCTCTCTCCTCCTGTACCAGTTATGACTTGTATTGTTTAAGATTATTGTACTTGTTTTCATTATGTATACTCCTCCTCACATGTAAAGCGCCATGGAATAAATGGCGCTATAACAATAAATAATAACAATAATTGTCGCAGTACCAGAAGAACCTCAAGTAGTTTCTGTGTTCCTCCTTGATGAGAAAACAGTGGAACATTTGTTGTATATCAGCCATAAATCCTACCATATCTCTGCGGAAACAGAGTTGTACTTCTATAAGTCTATTATTGAGGTCTGGGCCCGACAGTAGGACATCATTCAATGAGACGTCTTCATATTTGGCGCTTGAGTCGAATACCACTCTTATTTGCTCTGGCTTCATACGATGGTACACTCCAAAGATGAGCAAGTACCAACACTGCTCTGAGTGCCAAAGTGCAGGTGCAATCTTTGCGTGGTTGTTCTGGAATATCTTCCCCATGAAGGTAAAAAAATGTTCCTTCGTCTCAGGTAACTTCAGAAACTTGTGTCTGAGGGAGATTAATCGGTTGTAGACCAGTTCCCTGTTGTTGGGTAGGCGTCTTCTCTGAGGTCAAAATGGTAATGGTGCCACCCAACTGTTTGACTTGTCCTTGACAATTTGACTATCCATGATGTCCAAGAACATCCTGTCTTCTATAAACATCGCTACCTTGTCATCTTCCTTAGTCCTGTGGAAGACTGTACATTCTATGTGGCCTTGTTCACATTCACAGTCATGGTCTTCATTGGTAAGAACTGGGAAAGGGCAAGGTAGGGAAGTGCTGTTTGGTAATTCCTTTACTAGAAGACTATTGTGACATGGCTGCAAGAGAGACGGATGTCTATTTTCTAGTGTGCTGGTAAGCATACTGTTGACTGAGGCTGGCTTGTGTGCTCCTCCTAGACATACGTCTCCTATAATGACCCATCCAAGGTCAAGCCTCTGTGCGTATGGAGCATTCCGGGAGCTGTTGATATATTCTCTAGTCTTGTGGGCTGGTAGTATATCTCTTCCCAGGAGTAAAGCTATTGGGGCTTCTGGGTCCAACTCAAGTATCAGGTGGGCTATATGCTTCAGGTGGGGGTGATGTGTTGCCACCTCCGTTGAAGGTATCTCAGACCTGTTGTTGGGAATCTGGTTGCACTCCAGGATGGTCAGTAGTGATAGGCAGGTCTGGCCATCTATGGACTCCGCCTTGAATCCAGTTGCTTTCCTCCCCACCATCTCAACGGTACCTGAACACGTCCTCAAGGAGTAGGGAGAACCGGAACCTACAATGCAGAAGTTGTCAAAGAAGATGGCCTTGGCTAGAGACCTGTTACTTTGGTCATACAGGATTGCATATATCTTGAATGCTTTGTCCCTGCGGCCTGCTGGGTAGACTCGGACAAGGCAGATTTTTTAACAGGATCTTCCTCCTGTGAGTCCCTTACAGATCTCCGTACATTGAGAGGTGACCACAGGGGTGTCTTTCATCACTGTTCTTTTGCTTTCCATCATGCTCCTCTGCTTGCGACAATGCTCGTGGAGGTGGTCCAGGGTTCAAGGTTGTGTTGTGATCCGTGCTGCTGCATTCTGCACATTTCACTCTAGCTTCACAGTTCCTTGCGAGATGAGAGGTTGTGGCACAGCACTTGAAGCAGATGTTGTGTTCCTTGAGGAACTCTTTGCGATCCTCCAGAGACTTCACCCTGAAGGCTCTGCATTTCAGTAGAGGATGTGGTTTCCTGTGTAGAGGACACTGCTTACTGACATCTTGAGGTCTGTTCTCTTCTGGAGAGGGCTTACTTGTATTGTGAGGAGGACCTGTGAAAACAATATTAGTTTTGTGGACTACCACAGGTGTCTTACTGGGTTTGATACTGGGGGCAGTGGAACATGACAGAGTGAAGTCAAAACTAGGGTCATTTCTGATCCTAGCTTGTTGGGTGACAAATTCCACAAATACAGTGAAAGGATGGAATGGTACATTATGAGTTTGCTTATACCGTGAACCATGTGTAACCCACTTTTCTTGTAAGTTGTAAGGGAGTTTCTGTACTATCAGATTGACACCCCTAGCAGTGTCTAAGGCAACGTTCACATTAGCGTTTCCCGACGCTGCGTCGGGAAGCGAGGCAACGCATGCGTCATGCGCCCCTATATTTAACATGGGGGGCGCATGGACATGCGATGTGCTGCGTTGTGCGACGCATGCGTTTTTTTTGCCGCAAGCGTCGGGCGCGGAAAATGCAACAAGTTGCATTTTTCTTGCGTCCAAATTTCGGCAAAAAAGGACGCATGCGTCGCAAAACGCAGCGTTTTTGCATGCATTTTTATTTGCGTTGTGCGTTGCGTCGCCGACACAGCGGCGCACAACGCAAATCTGAACGTAGCCTAAGAATGCCAATACGGGCAAGTGACCTTCCTTCTGGGCAACCAGTAACTCTATCAATAAATCACTCAATTCTATAAGCTACTGATAACCTTTAGGCCCTATCCTAGGGAAATCATCAATTCTTTTGTATAAAGCATTCTCTATGACTTCTATGGACCCATAGCTTTCATCAAGTCTTTCCCACACTTTACGTAGACCTATGTGTGGATACTTTATATTAATGTCTCTTAGTCTTTTGGCATGCTCGACTAACTCACTTCCGAGCCAATTTACCAGGAGATCTAATTCCTCACTACTAGAAAGGTCCAGTCCCTGAATGGTGTTCTGGAATGAGGCACGCCATGATCTATAGTTTTCGGCTTTAGCAGTGAACTTTATAATTCCTTTAGTAACCAGGCGGGCAAGGAACTTTGCAAAGTCCATGGTGGCTTGGTCAGTGCTGGTACGAGCCGGTGTGTTATAGTCATTAGATACAGTTGAAATCACCTAGGAACAATATAAAACTATAAAAGATTTAAAAAAAATATAAGATTAATATATATTAATAGTAGTGATTTCCCTAGGTGTTAAAACAAGAAAGAAAAGTGGAAACCACTCATGACCAGAAACAAACCCAAACACCAGTATTATGGATGCACCAGGGAGACCAAACTGGATTATAAAATAATATCTTTATTAACTAATAGTAGCAATACAGAAAAAAATAATTTTTAAAATAAAACAGACTGTTGTGCGAATCAGGACAATATATATAATAAAAGTAAACCCATAAACACAATTCATATAAGTGCCACCAATGGGCATGTTCAAGGTAATGATTCCCCTTTAAGGAATATAGGCAATTCCCTGAAATTCTTGTGTCATTGTGCCAGAAAAAAGTTTTTAAAAATATATATATAACAAATATAAAAAATAAAAAATATACAAAAACAATATATAAACAATGTAAATAGCAATGGGTGGAGATCACACACAAAAAAGCCGTGCAAAATTGCAGCAAGTAATATAAAGTGCTTAAGTGTGGAAATAGATTCAGGGAGGAATCCTCACATGTGCATAGGGAAATCCCTGAGAACTGTGTGAAATCCCTGAGAGCTGTGCAAAGCTGCAGAATCACAAAGTGCAATGTGCTGAAAAAGTGAGTCAGGAAAAAAAAAAATTTCAGGGGAAGATACTATTAGAGCATTACCTTAGGGTGCCTCACTGTCCTGTAAACGCACACACATGCGCGTTTCGGAAATCACTTCCTTCGTCTAATGTGTGATGTACCACCATACCTGTGAGACGCTCCTGGCTTCGGATAGTCTGCGTAGTACCTTTCCGGTGAAGGTGTCTCTTTAAGGCGGGATGGGAGCTGTGGCTGACATCTCTATGCTGGGCTTCCTCTTGTCTATAGTAGTGAAGTTCGGGGTTGGATCGCTGGTAATCAGCATAGGCTGATCGATGTAGGGTCAGGGTTGTCATCCATGCCAGAATGTTGATGGATGTACTCTGCGATGCACTGCGCAGGATCTTGCTGCTCTAGATGTGTTCCGAGAACATTGTTGCTCTCATCATCAAGGATCCACCATAGCTTCCAAGTACTCTGCCTTAGCCATTGCAGCTGCTGTCTCTTTGTCTGCTGCAAGTCTTTCTAGAGACGCTCGCAGACGCGCTCCCTCCTCTTCTTTCTCTGCCTGCAAACGTGCGGTTTCGGCTTGCAGGCGTGCAGTTTCTGCTTCATTTTCTGCTGGTCTCATCTTTAGATGCATCTCTTGTTCGGCGAAAGAGGACCTCGCTTTGGCTGCTTCGGCTTCGGACGAGCAACAGCAGCAAGCTATTTTATTGAAGACTTGTTAAAGCCTGCTTGTGACCTCGTTTTGAGTGAGGATATATCACGTCGAGACATTGTGCGCTTACCTGCGTATCACTGAGTATTTGTACGGGCGAGCTTCCGCTTGGTGGGAATGGCGTAGCACTTCTTGGCGGGCTTCAGTATCATTCTGCGGCTGTATGGCGGCTGATGTGATACCCGTATGCGGAGCAGTGTGGGTGTAAGCGGTCCCGTACAGTCTGATCAACTACAGCCTGCGACCAGCTATCAGTTTCACTGAAGACAGCTAATCTGTTCTTACTGAGGCCTGGACTCTTGTTCCTTGCGGCTGTGTGGCGGCTGCTGCAATACCCGTATGCGGTGTAGTCTGGGTGGTAGCGGTCCCATACAGTCTGTGTTCTGCCTTCCTCCACGTATGATGCTGTGTGGATTTTAGCATACAGCTAACCCTCATCCACTTTCCAGTAAACAGACTGTATGGATTCTTAAGTCTATATTTATTGAACTGTCAAACAGTGGACGATAATGTGTAATAACTACAAAGGGAATCAACAGTGTATCAGTACTGGCAGATAACAGAAACAAAAGCATGATACAGAGTGAAATTATACCAGTAACTCACATTACAGAGGCTGCACAGTAACATTACAACACAGGAATGCAGTTATAATATCTATCTAAGGCAAATACATGCTGCAACACTGTTCTGCTCTATACAGAAATGCAATCTATATGTAAGCAGTGCAAAGGCATTATAATAAAGTGCAGGATACATTGCACAATATACCCAACTACTACACAGTACATTGCACGGTGGCTGCATATACAGATTCTTACATAACACATGTAAGTACATTTGTGCCTCACCAGAATCCGCTTATCAAAAGCAATGATCTGCAGGAAGAGAGAACCAGGAACACGTGTGTAAAACTTAAGGTCCGGGGGAAAATGGCTACTATTGCTCGGGAAACCAGGGGGCCGGTTCTAGTCAAAACACAGGGCTTAACCCTGCTGTTCTGTTGGTCAAAAATGACCGACTTTGAACTTCAATATTCTTTAAAATATTCAAGATGCGGCTCTGAAACCCGTGGCCAACCGACCCATCCTCATTTAAGTCAATCAACCACAAGTTTCAGAACCGCATCTTGAACACCCCAAAAAATACCAAAGTTCAAAATAGGTCTCCCCAGACCGAACAGAACAGCAGGGTTAAAGCAAAATGCTCCTGAATACAGAAACAGGATAAATGTGTACCTAATGACCTCTAATGGTGACAACTGGTACCACATTGTGAATAAACTTGCTGCACATTAATGGGCAGAACAGGCACCATGTCAAACTTAGGGTGCCAACCTCCGTGGCAAGGTAGGGTAAGGTAGGGATAGTTTACCTCCCCACCCTTAGAGAATCTTTACTACTAAGGATATGACTGTACTGTTTATTATGTCCCTCTGATCCTGATATATGGGTAATTTTACCTTTAACTAATAAAAGTTACATTTTACGGGTTACTTTTCTTTTTGATTATAAAATCTATATCTTATATCTATATCTATCTTATATCTATAGCTTATATCTATATCTATCTTAAATCTGCTTCTTTTTAGATTTGGTTTACATTGAGATATCAGATGCCTTTTTAATATCTTCTCACAACATGGTCTATATTCTCTGGTTTATGTCTGGACTCTATTACATTTTTCTATACATTTCTCTGTTTGGTATTCTTCATACAAAAATTTACAATTTCTCAGTTACCACAAGTCAAGGACATACATCAAGTACCCTGCTGCTTGCAGAGTCAGCTGTGTTGCACAAACTATTAGCACTGCAGGAGGTTGGACAGGCAGAGAAGACTCTAGCTGCAGCCACCAGCGGAAGAAAGGATTGAGTGTTGATTCTGTGCTGTTGCTCTCCTAAGTCATCACAATAAAGATATATTCACACATCCATATGATACATCCATGTGCAGAGGTTGGCAAAAGTCTAGAAATTCCAGGATAGTTGTAGCGCCTGTATCTCTGCCTGCAATCCCTTCCCTGCAGAGATACCAGCGTACTCACCGCCGAGGCTCCCATCATGCTCCTTCCGGGTCTGCTGCTGCCCGGGGTGTGTGCACTCCTAGCAAGTCTCCAGGCACTCTGCTTAGAGTGCGTGTGTGCACACTTCCTCTTTCTTAAAGGGGGCCATGAGCATTCCTCTAAAGTGTCCCCAGCCAATAGCTGAGGTCACTTAGTAAAGCACCTACTCCAACATGGAGGTGCCTGTGCAATGTTGTGAGTTGGTTCCTAACACGCTTGTCAGTTCTCAGGCCCCAGTACTTGTACTTGAATGCCAACACCAATTGTTTTAGGACTCCCTTGGTTGAAAAAAACAACACAGTCATAGAATGGTGGTCAAGAGAAGTGGTCAGCTGGGATCAGTCTTGTGAGGGCTGCTGCCTGGGGGCAACTGTCATTGCCGTCTTTCTACCACCTACCCCTTCTTCTCCAGTGGGGGCAGAAGAGGTGCTGCCAGGGAGTAGGGGCAAGACTCAACCCTCACCACATGCTAACCCTGAGTGTCATAGTCCCCTTAGGAGGAGGGGTCAGGGGAGGGTGGTGGTACCCTCTGAGCTTGGTGGGGGTGTGAGTGTGGTGACACAGGGGGACGTCTCTGTTGTCAATTCCTCAAAGAATTCACCATCTTGGGGTAGACTTATGCGTGAAAATAAACTTTCAGGTCCGGACCTGTGTGTGAATGAGTAGGTATGGGTGTCCACCAAAAACATCAGGTGGAAGTGTGCTACTGGGACCTGGAGTTCCAGGGTGATTGGGCCATATCGAGTGTCGACCATTATCAGCCCGGGGACTTTTCAGTTGGAGTTACCCCCAGTTATGCATGTACACAACTCATTCTCCAGGTCGGCGCTCTGGAGATTTGTGGCGCCTCCGGAGCCTACGTTGTTGGCATTTTCATCAGGCCGCATTTGGAATATACCTGAGAGTCAGGTGACTGCTGAAGTGAACTCTGGTGGATCGAGGAATCCTCACAGTAGGTTGTTATCTGGTGAGGTCCGGTGTTGAGTGTCCAGAGGCCCCTCATTGAAAGGGGGGTACTGTCATGATCCATATTTGGATCTGTGGCAGATCTGGTTTTCCTTTGATTAAAACCTTTTTTCCTTTCTGGTCATCAGGGATTAATGCAGATTTCCCCATCGGTGGCTGCTGGTGTTATTGCATTGCATTGCATGGCTACTGTGTCAGCTGATGTTGGTGGTAACCACTCCCACCATCCTTCTTAAGGTCGCCTGATGCATCAGCTGACTGTTGGTTATACAGGTCCTTCTGGAGATTAACCAAGCAGGTGGAAGGAGTTTTCTGAGTGCAGTTATTCTTCTGCTAAGTATTCATACCTGGTGCATTACTCTGCTGTACTGTGCATTGCAGCTGAGAAAGCTAAGTGTTTGCTTATGCCTTGCTTGTCTAAACTTTCCCTTTGTGTTTTATTAGGGCTGTGGTGGGACCAGTGCTCTCACTAGCCAATTCCCTACCCAGGGACAGTGGCAGGGTGAGCGAGGGCTAAGGTATCCTGCTCAGCGACAGGTTGAAAGAACCTGTATAGGGCCATCAGGAAGATTAGGGCACATCCTTAGGGAACGAGGAAATGGATACCTCCTGCACTGACCTATCACAGGGCCCACTGTTGTTAAAGTGTACCCTTGTGAGTTCCGCCGTTTTGTGATGGACCACCCGTTGGGTCGTGTCACGCTTAGACAGTCACTTTGTAACAGTCAAACAGTGCTCCTTTCCGAGCTCTGCCATGAGCCCAAACAGTGGATTACCTGCACATATCGGGTATCAGCGTAGTCTGGACAAATTGCACAACAACTCTTGGGGTCCGTCCACTTTCTCCTGTTACCCTTGGGAAAAGAAAAAAATTTGGGTGAAAATATCATTTTTGTGAAAAAAATATGATTTTTTATTTTTACGGCTCTACATTATAAACTTCTGTGAAGCACTTAGGGATTCAAAGTGCTCACCAGACATCTAGATAAATTCCTTAAGGGGTCTACTTTCGAAAATGGTGTAACTTGTGGGGAGTCTCCATTGTTTAGGCACATCGGGGGCTCTCCAAACGCGACATGGCGTCCTATCTCAATTCCAGCCAATTTTGCATTGAAAAGTCAAATGGCGCTCCTTCCCTTCCAAGCTCTGTCATGCGCCCAAACAGTGGTTTACCCCCAAATATGGGGTATCAGCGTACTCAGGACAAATTGTACAACATTTGGGGTCCAATTTCTCCTATTACCCTTGGTAAAATGAAACAAATTGGATCTCAAATAATTAAAAAAAAAAAAAAAAGTTTAATGTTCAATTTTTTTTGTTAAACATTCCAAAAATTCCTGTGAAGCACCTGAAGGGTTAATAAACTTCTTAAGGCCGGTTTCACATGTCAGTGGCTCCGGTACGGTACGTGAGGTGACAGTTTCCTCACGTACCGGAGACACTGACTCCCGTAGACACATTAAAATCAATGTGTCTCTGCACATGTCAGCGTGTTTTCACGGACCGTGTGTCCGTTTTGAAAACACGGATACATGTCAGTGTTCGTGGGAACGCACGTATTACATGGACCCATTAAAGTCAATGGGTCCGTGTAAAACACGTACCGCACACGGATGTTGTCCGTGTGCAGTCCGTGTGCCATGCAGGAGACAGCGCTACTATAAGCGCTGTCCCCCCGCGTGGTGCTGAAGCCGCTAATCATTTCTTCTCTCCAGCATCGTTCGCTGGAGAGAAGATATGAAAACTCTTTTTTTTTGTGTTTAAAAAAAAGATTCCTGTCCCCAACCCCCTCCCACCCCCTGTGCGCCCCCCGCTGTTAATAAAATACTTACCCGGCTCCATCGCTGGCGCTGCTTCCTGTCCTCGCCGCAGCTTCTCCTGTATGAGCGGTCACTTGGTGCCGCCCATTACAGTGATGAATATGCGGCTCCACTCCTATGGGATATATATTCATCACTGTAATAGGCGGCACCACGTGACCGCTCATACAGGAGAAGCTGGGGCGAGAGAAGGAAGCAGCGCCAGCGAGGGAGCCGGGTAAGTATTTTATTAACAGCGGAGGGGCGCACAGGGGGTGGGAGGGGTTGGGGACAGGAATCTTTTTTTTAAACACAAAAAAAAAAGTTTTCATATCTTCTCTCCAGTGAACGATGCTGGAGAGAAGAAATGATTAGCGGCTTCAGCACCAGATGCAGGGGACAGAGCTTAACTCTAGCGCTGTCTCCTGCACGGTGCGTGTGGCCCTCAGTCGGCACACGGGCAGCACATGGATGCCGCACATGTGCCACACTGATGTGCCACATAAACGCACGGACACACGGACACGGATAATTCCGGTACCGGAATTATCTGGACGTGGAATTATCTGGACGTGCGAGACTGGCCTAAATGTGGTTTTGAGCACCTTGAGTGGTGCAGTTTTTAACCCCTTCCCGACCCATGACGCCACATAGGCGTCATGAAAGTCGGTGCCAATCCGACCCATGACGCCTATGTGGCGTCATGGAAAGATCGTGTCCCTGCAGATCCGGTGAAAGGGTTAACTCCAATTTCACGCGATCTGCAGGGACAGGGGGAGTAGTAGTACAGCCCCCCGTGGCTACGATCGCTCTGATTGGCTGTTGAAAGTCAAACTGCCAATCAGAGCGATTTGTAATATTTCACCTATTAAAACTGGTGAAATATTACAATCCAGCCATGGCAGATGCTGCAATATCATCGGCCATGGCTGGAAACACTAATCTGACCCCCCCCCCCGCCGATCGCCCCCCCATTCCACCGATCATTCCTGTACACTGCTCCGCTCCCCTCCGTCCTCCTGTCCGCTCCCCCCCGTGCTCTTGTCCACTTCCCCGTGCTTCAATCCCACCCCCCGTGCTCCAACCCACCCCCTATGCTCCGATCCACCCCCCGTGCTCCAATCCACCCCCCGCGCTCCGATCCACCCCCCATGCTCCGATCCACTTACTGAGCCTCCTGGGGTCCGTCCGTCTTCTTCATGGGCGCCACCATCTTCCAAAATGGCGGGCGCATACGCAGTGCGCCCGCCGAATCTGCCGGCCGGCAGATTCGTTCCAATGTGCATTTTGATCACTGTGATAAAAACCTATCACAGTGATCAAAATAAAAAAAAAATAGTAAATGACCCCCCCCCCCCTTTGTCACCCCCATAGGTAGGGACAATAATAAAATAAAGAAATTTTTTTTTTCCACTAAAGTTGGGGTTAGAACTAGGTTTAGGGTTAGGGTTAGGGTTTCGGTATGTGCACACGTATTCTGGTCCTCTGCGGATTTTTCCGCAGCGGATTTGATAAATACGCAGTGCTAAACTGCTGCGGATTTATGGCGGATTTACCGCGGTTTTTCTGCGCATTTCACTGCGGTTTCACAACTGCGATTTTCTATTGGAGCAGTTGTAAAACCGCTGCGGAATCCGCAGAAAGAAGTGGCATGCTGCGGAATGTAAACCGCTGCGTTTCCGTGCAGTTTTTCTGCAGCATGTGTACAGCGATTTTTGTTTCCCATATGTTTACATTGAACTGTAAACTCATGGGAAACTGCTGCGGATCCGCAGCGTTTTCCGCAGCGTGTGCACATACCTTTAGAATTAGGCTATGTGCGGATTTGGCTGCGGATCCGCAGTGGATTGGCCGCTGCGGATTCGCAGCAGTGTTCCATCAGGTTTACAGTACCATGTAAACCTACGGAAAACCAAATCCGCTGTGCCCATGGTGCGGAAAATACCGCGCGGAAACGCTGCGTTGTATTTTCTGCAGCATGTCAATTGTTTGTGCGGATTCCGCAGGTGAAATCCGCACAAAAGACACTGGAAATCCGCGGTAAATCCGCAGGTAAAACGCAGTGCCTTTTACCCGCGGATTTTTAAAAAATGGTGCTGAAAAATCTCACACGAATCCGCAACGTGGGCACATAGCCTTAGGGTTAGGGTTGGAATTAGGGTTGTGGTTAGGGTTGGGATTAGGGTTAGGGGTGTGTTGGGGTTAGGGCTGTGGTTAGGGGTGTGTTGGGGTTAGGGTTGTGATTATGGTTATGGCTACAGTTGGGATTAGGGTTAGGGGTGTGTTGCGGTTAGTGTTGGAGGTAGAATTGAGGGGTTTCCACTGTTTAGGCACATCAGGGGTTTCCAAACGCAACATGGCGCCACCATTGATTCCAGCCAATCTTGTATTCAAAAAGTCAAATGGTGCTCCCTCACTTCCGAGCCCCGACGTGTGCTCAAACAGTGGTTTACCCCCACATATGGGGTACCAGCATACTCCGGACAAACTGCGCAACAATTTCTGGGGTCCAATTTCTCCTGTTACCCTTGTGAAAATAAAAAATTGCTTGCTAAAACATCATTTTTGAGGAAAGAAAAATTATTTTTTATTTTCACGGCTCTGCGTTGTAAACGTCTGTGAAGCACTTGGGGGTTCAAAGTGTTCACCACATATCTAGATAAGTTCCTTGGGGGGTCTAGTTTCCAAAATGGGGTCACTTGTGGGGGGTTTCTACTGTTTAGGCACACCAGGGGCTCTGCAAATGCAACGTGACGCCCACAGACCATTCCATCAAAGT
The DNA here is from genome assembly GCF_032444005.1 of Ranitomeya imitator. NCBI lineage: Eukaryota > Metazoa > Chordata > Amphibia > Anura > Dendrobatidae > Ranitomeya > Ranitomeya imitator. Next base: position 439,449,371 of record NC_091285.1, read on the forward strand.
CTGCATTTCAAAAGTCACTACTTCCCTTCTGAGCCCCGACATGTGGCCAAACAGTGGTTTACCCCCACACATGGGGTATCAGCGTACTCAGGAGAAACTGGACAACAACTTTTCGGGTCCAATTTCTCCTGTAACCTTTGGGAAAATAAAAAATTCTGGGCTAAAAAATTATTTTTGAGGAAAGAAAACATATTAATTATTTTCACGGCTCAGCGTTATAAACTTCTGTGAAGCACTTGGGGGTTCAAAATGCTCACCACATATCTAGATAAGTTCCTTTCGGGGTCTAGTTTCCAAAATGGGGTCACTTGTTGGGGGGTTTCTACTATTTAGGCACATCAGGGTCTCTGCAAACGCAACGTGACGCCCGCAGAGCATTCCATCAAAGTCTGCATTTCAAGACGTCACTACTTCACTTCCGAGCCCCGGCATGTGCCCAAACAGTGGTTTACCCCCACATATGGGGTATCAGCGTACTCAGGAGAAACTGGACAACAACTTTTGGGGTCAAATTTCTCCTGTTACTCTTGGGAAAATAAAAAATTGCGGGCTAAAAAATCATTTTTGAGAAAAGAAAAATTATTTTTTATTTTCATGGCTCTGCGTTATAAACTTCTGTGAAGCTCCTGGGGGTTTAAAGTGCTCAATATGCATCTATCTAGATAAGTTCCTTGGGGGGTCCAGTTTCCAAAATGGGGTCACTTGTGGGGGAGCTCCAATTTTTAGGCACATGGGGGTTCTCCAAACGTGACATGGTGTCCGCTAAAGAGTGGAGCCAATTTTTCATTCAAAAAGTCAAATGGCGCTCCTTCCCTTCCAAGCCCTGCCGTGCGTCCAAACAGTGGTTTACCCCCACATATGAGGTATCAGCGTACTCAGGACAAATTGGACAACAACTTTCGTGGTTCAGTTTCTCCTTTTACCATTGGGAAAATAAAAAAATTGTTGCTAAAAGATCATTTTTGTGACTAAAAAGTTAAATGTTCAATTTTTCCTTCCATGTTGCTTCTGCTGCTGTGAAGCACCTGAAGGGTTAATAAACTTCTTGAATGTGGTTTTGAGCACCTTGAGGGGTGCAGTTTTTAGAATGGTGTCACTTTTGGGTATTTTCAGCCATATGGATCCCTCAAAGTGACTTCAAATGTGAGGTGGTCCCTAAAAAAAATGGTTTTGTAAATTTCGTTGTAAAAATGAGAAATCGCTGGTCAAATTTTAACCCTTATAACTTCCTAGCAAAAAAAATTTTGTTTCCAAAATTGTGCTGACCCGCTGGCTGCATGCTGGCCGCAGTATTGGATTGAAGTTCATTCTATGTCCTCCGTAGTACACGCCTGCGCAAGGCAAGATTGCCTTGCGCAGGCATGTACTACGGAAGACACAGCATGAACTTCAACCCAATATTGCGGCCAGCATGCAGCCAGCGGGTAAGGAAAGGGTGAATCAAACACCCGAAAAGCCCACCCATATGACCGCAAACCTGTCCCGCCAAATTCAGGTGACAGGTTCCCTTCAATTTCTCTGTAGCGTCACCACCTAGAAAATGAAGCATTACATTTAGTTTAGTGTGCACTGAAAAATCAATAGGCTAGCTGTATAATACATAGTCCTTCAGTGTGAGAGATGTTCTTCATAGCTGCTGCTACTCAGTGGGAGCCCTCACTCTATTAATTGAGAAATAATCATGTTACCACATTGATCACTTGGCATATTAAAATTGTAGTTAAAACATAATAACATGACACACAGACAATGTCACCAAAACAACAGATAGGAAAAAATCTGAGGGAAAAAATAACCAATCATCTATATATGCACATAGTGTTAAAAGACACAAAGGATAAATATCAAGCACCTGACACATAAATACAAACATAATAAATTATATCATTTATGTATTTATCTTTCTCAATATACGGTTGTAACTGGTGTCAATGTTTTCATACATTACAATAAGAAAGCTGATTATTATCAAAGACAGGCACTATTTTAGGGAGTTTTTCAATTTGTAAGCTATGGCAGCAGCATGCATATTTATCAGCAGTACTTCCCCCGCACCCAAACAGCTCCCATTTCTCTGCCAAGTTTCTAATTACACTTTTTCCTTGTCAAGATTTTGTGTGCCATTTCTAATTAAAACGATTCCAAAGGGATCAAAGAAAGTGATTGGGAAAAAAAGGTGACACTGTTTTCAAATGGGTCTGTTACTTTCTAGAAACTCAGCAAATGTCTATTGCTGCCCTTAGAGTAAAGGTGTTACATCACAAAAAAACCTGTATCACCGATCTATAGTATCCATATACATAATTGTCTAAGGGGTACTTCCGTCTGTCCTTCTGTCACGGTTATTCGTTCGCTGATTGGTCTCGGCAGCTACCTGTCATGGCAGCTGCGACCAATCAGCGACGGGCACAGGCCGATTAGTCCCTCCCCTACTCCCCTGCACTCATTGCCCGGCGTCCGCTCCGTAATCCACTCCACTCACCGCTCACACAGGGTTAATGGCAGCGGTAACGGCCCGCGGTGTAACGCACTCCGTTGCCGCTGCTATTAACCCTGTGTGTCCCCAACTATTTACTATTGATGCTGCCTAGGCAGCATCAATAGTAAAAATATGTCATGTTAAAAATAATTTAAAAAAAACAAAAAACCTGCTATACTCACCCTCCGCCGCCTTTCTCGCTCCTCGCCAAGCTACCGGGACCGCTCCATTGCAAGCGGCAACTTCTGTTCCCATCCCAGGGCTGGTGTGCGACAAGGACCTGCCGTGACGTCATCATAGGTCCTGCTCACACCAGCCCTGGGACCGCAAGCTACCGCTTGCAATGGAGCGATCCAGGGAGCGTGGCGGGAAAAGCGGCGGATGGTGAGTATAGCAGGACTTCAACGGGCTATAGGTGAGTATATGTTTATTTATTTTTTTAAGGCTCTATACTACGTGGCTCTGTGCTGGACAATATACTACGTGACTGGGCAATATACTACGTGGCTCTGCTATATACTATGTGGCTGGGCAATATACTACGTGACTGGCCAATATACTACGTAGCTGGCCAATATACTACGTGACTGGGCAATATACTACGTGACTGGGCAATATACTACGTGGTTGGGCAATATACTACGTGGCTGGGCAATATACTACGTGGCTGGGCAATATACTACGTGGCTGGGCAATATACTACGTGGCTGGGCAATATACTACGTGGCTGGGCAATATACTACGTGGCTGGGCAATATACTATGTCGCTGGGCAATATACTACGTGGCTGGGCAATATACTACGTGTCTGGGCAATATACTACATGACTGGGCAATATACTACGTGTCTGGGCAATATACTACGTCACTGGGCAATATACTACATCGCTGGGCAATATACTACGTGACTGGGCAATATACTATGTGTCTGGGCAATATACTACGTCGCTGGGCAATATACTACGTGGCTGGGCAATATACTACGTGACTGGGCAATATACTATGTCGCTGGCCAATATTCTACGTGGTTCGGCAATATACTATGTGGCTGGGCAATATACTACATGGTTGGGCAATATACTACGTCGCTGGGCAATATACTACGTGTCTGTGCTGTATACTACGTGGCCGGGCAATATACTACGTGACTGGGCAATATACTACGTGTCTGGGCAATATACTACGTCGCTGGGCAATATACTGCGTGACTGGGCAATATACTACGTGACTGGGCAATATACTACATCGCTGGGCAATATACTACGTGGCTGGGCAATATACTACGTGGCTGGGCAATATACTACGTCGCTGGGCAATATACTACATGGTTGGGCAATATACTACGTGGCTGGGCAATATACTATGTCGCTGGGTAATATACTACGTGGCTGGGCAATATACTACGTCGCTGTGCAATATACTACGTGGACATGCATATTCTAGAATACCCGATGCGTTAGAATCGGGCCACCATCTAGTAGGAAATAAATGTGTGAAACTGGGGGGGTGGTCTACTGCTTAGTACACTATGGCTGGAGTCACAAGAGCATTGGTTCTCTCTGAGAGTATAGGATCAAGTATGTTGATGACACTCCAGTGTCACCTTAGTGTGATCTGATTCTCTAGGATTTGAGACTTGTAGCACAGGTGAGGACTAGGTGGAGAATGTAATTTCTTCATCTTCTCCATTGTTTGAGTGGATGTCGGACTCCACTCCGATGGCATCCGAGTGCAGCCCTATGTTTTACACGCATGCAAAAACTTGAGTGGGTGTGTTATCTGATTTGTAGAGCAACTCTCAGAATGCTGAAATGTTTTTCGCATGCCAGAATGCAAGCACTGACCAGCACTGCCCCATAAAACATTGGTCTGATTGCTATCTCATAAAACATATAGCACTCATTCGAGTCATATGCCCGTGCGAGGCAGCCCTAAATGGAAGTCTCCAACCCTTATTCCATAGTAGTTTGATAGGACCAATGGCCGTATACACACAATACTGCTGTATTCATTATTTATGGAACTGATAGAAACAGACTAAGGCCGGTGTCAACTTGCGAGTGCAATGCGAGAAATTTGCGTGAGTCTCTCACATCAATAAGCGGGCACTGCCGCCGGCACTCGGGATCAGAGTGTGCGACTGCATGTATTTCTATGCAGCTGAATGCTCCGGTCCCGAGTGCCGGCGGCAGTGCCAGGTATTGATGCCAGAGACACGTCGAGTTTCTCGCATTGCACTCGCAAGAGTGACACCGGCCTAACACAGATGAACTTTGTGCCATAGAGGACCGTCAGAGTGCATTCTCAATCGTAGCTCCATCCAAATTCATTCTTGCAGCAGCAATTGGTAGAATTTTAAGTGGTTATGCTTCCACCAATCTAGTATTTATCATCTAATCAGTGGATAGGTTACAAACGCTTTTGAGAGGAATTTACAGTAGGTAGTTGACATGATCTTGTTTAGAAGCATTGGCCTGAAATATGTAAATATTATAGATGGAGTTATACCATTTTCACATGCATGATCACCGCTCCATTCAAACTTCTCCATAATGGAGGCTCAATCCTAGTAATTTGTGGAAGTCCCATTGAAGGGGTCCCAGGAATCATATGCAAGGATGTGACAAAGACTATTGTGTTCCTGCCCCTGAAGACAAAAACAGGTGGTCTTTGAAAGGATAGGGCCAGACGTGACAGCTTCCTCACACGCATCATCAGAATGGACTGCTCCTGGAAGCTGAGTAGGGAAGTTTTTTCAGGAGATTCTGAGTTCGGCTCATCGAAGGCCACCAGGAAGGCCTACTGGTGTGAGGTGATAGGATCCACTTTCTCTCATAGGGAAATGAGCAATGCCAGGGCATCTCCAGATAGATAGGACATTAGGAATCCCACCTTCGACCCACCTGAAGAAAATTGCTGGCTCAAAACTTCAAAGTTCTGCATGCACTGCCCCAGGAACCAACTTCACTACTTCGGATCCCCATAGCACCGAGGCAGATCAGACAGGACAGGTTCCATTATGGGAGCACAAGTTTGAGGGTGTCCAGAAGTCAGGGCTTCCAAACGGGCATCCACTGTCATCAGATGATTCAAAAATTTTTCCTGGGTCTCTTACTGGTTGTGCAGCTGCTGGCACAGCTCTAAGCACAGAGAGGACTGAGGATCAGCAGGGCTCATGGCCAAGAAAACTGTTGCAGCCATGACTGGGCCAAGCAGGGTGTTACGTCCAGCCATGGCGCACATGTATTTGTGTACCCACTGTACCACAGGACTGGGTCTACCTAGGAAGGGGCGTAACTAAGCGGCTACCTTGGTGTTCATTGGAGCCTGTAGTGGTGAGGTCAGGCATGTGCTGCAAGTTGCCACCCGCTACTGCAGCTGCTGACCCCAGGGATCAGAAATGCTGACACTAATTTAGGGCTTAGTTCAGACAAGCCGGTCTAGGATTCCTGAGCAGGGTTAGACCACTCATGGACCAGGGGGACACCTGAAGAAGGCAAAAAAGAGCAGAAACACGCGTTGGGGAGGACGCCATCCAGGAGCTTGGGACCCATACACGGATTGTGAGTGAACATTTATACTGGTATCCAATCCTTCCTCCTTCACTATTATCTCCTATTATCCTCACCACAGCATTATTTTTTGTCACTTTGTGATCAGGTATCACACTTAAATGTTTTTTACGTGTTTATTAATGATGGTTCTGTGAGACACTTGTTATTTCACATTGCATATATATGTTTTTGCTGGTTGATTATATTTTTGGGGGGATTTTATATTCACTTTATTTATGCTGTTTTATAATTGATTGTTTACCTAGTGTGACATGATGGTCTGATATCTTATTGTTCACTCACATTACTGAGTGTGATCCCTCAATATTTTTCCACAATTTTAATTTAATTATACTTACCTCCTCGATATACGTCCCTGTTTTCTTATGAATACAATATTTTCATACCATGTAGACTAAGGCACTGTGACCCAAAAACTATATCTTCACTGGTCTTCTTTTCCCTAAAAATTGTTGTTTTTATTTGAAATTTTATATTAAATAAAAATTATTTTATACTGGACTTATGGTCGGTTTTGTGGTTCCTCTTTGTTTTTTGACACAGCTTTAAGCACAGAGAGGACTGAGGATCAGCAGGGCTCATGGCCGAGAAAACTGTTGCAGCCATGGCTGGGCCAAACAGGTTGTTACATCCAGCCATGGCGCACATGTATTTGTGTATCCACTGTACCACAGGACTGGGTCTACTTAGGAAGGGGCGTAACTAAGCAGCTACCTTGGTGTTCATTGGAGCCTGTAGTGGTGAGGTCAGGCATGTGCTGCAAGTTGCCACCCGCTACTGCAGCTGCTGACCCCAGGGATCAGGAATGCTGACACTAATTTAGGGCTTAGTTGAGACAAGCCGGTCTAGGATTCCTGATCAGGGTTAGGCCACTCATGGACCGGGGAATAGAGTTTTATGCCTGGCCACATCGAAACCAGGGGACTTCGGGATCAGGTCTGGCTGTGCCGAGACCAGGGAACAATGTTCAGGAACTGGCCACTCTGGGATCAGGGGACAGGTACTGGCCACTATGGGACCAGGGGACAAGGATGCAGGACTAGCAACACCGGAACCAGGGAACTACAGACACAGTACTGGCCACACCAGGACCAGGGGATGGCGTTCAGACTATGGCCACACCGGAACCACAGGACCTCACAAAGCACTAGCAGTACACCTTGCCAATGATTCACTACATTGCTTGGCGCCTCCTTAGGGAAGAGTGAGTCTTTGATACAAGATTCCTCCCAGCTATTGACTGGGAGCCATCTTGCAGGTGTACTACTTATGCTAAATGCCTCTCAGCAACAGACTGAAAGCATTTAGCAGAATGCATGCACTGCCCCTTTAAGAACAGGCAAGCACAGGCAGGTGCCTACTAAGCTCCCACACATTGAAAGCAGGAAGTAGCAGGAGAAACATGCTGGGAGATAACATCATGGGGCTGTGGTGTGAGTAAGCAGGCATCTCTGCATAGAGGAGAAATGGGACACCATGCAGGGGCACTGGCATAAGAGTTACACATGCACTGCACCCTTTATCAATTTTCTCTGCCAACAACGTCCAAGGATGTTAGTGTTAGGGCTCATACTCACTTGCGCGAGACTCAGCGCTGCTGCCACAACTCAGATCAGAGCGTGTGGCCGCATACTGTAGGAATACATAAAGCCGCACGCTCCGCTGTGCCAGGTATTGCCGCGTGAGACTCATCCGAGTCTCGCGCAAGTGAGTATGAGCCCTTAGAATCTGTTTAGTTTGTGACTATCCACCATTTTCTTGTGGTGTTCTGGCTACTGGTCTTTTTCCTCTGGTGCTGGGTTGGTCTTGGGTCAGGTGTTTGTATCACTCTTTATTAACCAGCACCTGCCTCCCAGTCCTTGCTGGACAACAGTGTTAATCTGCTTGAGTTCTAGCTAGGTGCTTTGCTTTGTCTTCTGTGTGTATAATTTGTGCAGTTCTGGAACCTCTGGTTCTGCTAGTCTAGCATTTGTTTTCAGTTGGATTCTGCAACTTTCTCTGTGCCTTCTGTTAGGAGGTGACCCGTTTTTGTACCCAGTCCTTATATCTTTCAGTGATCACCTTCCCCCTATCTATGGGTCTTCGCTTGAGATTAACCTAGGATCGTTGGTGGGTCTATTCGCTAGGAATGGGTCGCCCACTCCATCGTATGGTATACGCCTAGTCATAGTGCAGGGTCAGTTTTCCCCTTCTACCCTAGTACTGTGTTGCAGTTCTGTAACAATTTGTCCAGCCAGAAAAAAAAAAAAAAACTCCCGGATTTCTGCAGTATGAACAGTGTTCAAGATCTTGCTCAATGTTTTCAAGGGTTAACTTTGGAAGTTGCCAGCTTACAACAGCAAGTGAATAATTGCCCTGGAATGTGCTCTGAAGAACCTAAGGTGGGTTTGCCTCAATGTTTTTTCTGGTAAACGACAGGAATTTTTTTTCGTTTAAAAATGCTTGTTTACTTAATTTTCGGCTTAGACCCAGGTTTTCAGGGGCTGAATTACAGCGTGTAGGGATTATGTCATTATTGCGAGGTGAGCCGCAAGTTTGGGCATTTTCATTGCGTCCGGATGACCCTTGTTTGATGTCAGAAGAAGCGTTTGTTTCTGCTATGGGGGTATTATATGATGATCCTGATCGGGTCACTACAGCTGAGGCAGAACTCAGATGGCTGAAACAGGGTTCCAGCGGCGCTGAGAGAAATTGTACCCAGTTCAGACAATGGTCTGCAGAAGTCAGCTGGAATGATCCAGCACTCAGGAGTCAGTTTTTAGCAGGTTTGAATGATAGGGTTAAAGATTTACTCATTGCATATCCTGCAGCTGCTACGCTTGAGGCTGCTATGCAGTTACCTATCTGGGTGGATAGAAGATTGAGAGACAGAATAAGGAGAAATTTTCAATTTTGCTGCATCCAGCCTCTCAGGAGGGTCCCGTTGACTGTGGGGAACCAATGCAACTTGGGGCAATGTCCTCTCGTTTCCAGGAAAGGGAAAGAAAGTTCTCTGAGGAGCTATGCCTTTATTGTGGTAAGGCCGGAGTCACACATGCCAGAAACACGTCCGTGTCTTGCATGTGAAAACCAAGCTCTGGCGCCGGCACTCCAGAGCGGAGAGTGCGGCCGCATAGCAACACATGCAGCCGCACGCTCCGCTCCCAAGTGCCGGCGCCAAAGCTTGGTTTTCACATGCGAGACCAAAGCTTGGTTTTCACATGCGAGACACGGACGTGTTTCTCGCATGTGTGACTCCAGCCTAAGCCTGACTATTTCATTACGCAATGTGAAGAACGCATAAGCAAGGAAAAAAAGGGGTGACAAAAAAGGTCAATCTTTGATAGTATCAGGGTATATGTACACGTTCAGGTTTTTTCACATTTTTTTCACGATAAAAGCGCTATTAAATTGCATTAAAAAACGCAGACATCTGCATCCTATCATTTAGAAAGCATTCTGCAACTTTTGTGCACATAATGCGTTTTTTTTCTGCGAAAACGCATCGCGGTAAAAAAAAGCAGCATGTTCTTTAACCCCTTTACCCCCAAGGGTGGTTTGCACGTTAATGACCGGGCCAATTTTTACAATTCTGACCACTGTCCCTTTATGAGGTTATAACTCTGGAACGCTTCAACGGATACCAGTGATTCTGACATTGTTTTCCCGTGACAAATTGTACTTCATGACAATGGTAAAAATTCTTTGATAGTACCTGCGTTTATTTGTGAAAAAAACGGAAATTTGGCGAAATTTATGAAAATTTCGCAAATTTCCAAATTTGAATAGTTATGCAATTAAATCACAGAGACATGTCACACAAAATACTTAATAAGTAACATTTCCCACATGTCTACTTTACATCAGCACAATTTTGGAACCAAAATATTTTTTTGTTAGGGAGTTATAAGGGTGAAAAGTTGACCAGCAATTTCTCATTTCTACAACACCATTTTTTTTTTTTTAGGGACCACATCTCATTTGAAGTCATTTTGAGGGGTCTATATGATAGAAAATACCCAAGTGTGACACCATTCTAAAAACTACACCCTCAAGGTGCTCAAAACCATATTCAAGAAGTTTATTAACCCTTCTGGTGCTTCACAGGAATTTTTGGAATGTTTAAATAAAAATGAACATTTAACTTTTTTTCACAAAAAATTTAATTCAGCTCCAATTTGTTTTATTTTACCAAGGGTAACAGGAGAAAATGGACCGCAAACATTGTTGTACAATTTGTCCTGAGTACGCCAATACCCCACATGTGGGGGTAAACCACTGTTTGGGCGCATGGCAGAGTTCGGAAGCGAAGGAGCGCCATTTGACTTTTCAATGCAAAATTGACTGGAATTGAGATGGGACGCCATGTTTCGTTTGGAGAGCCCCTGATGTGCCTAAACATTGAAACCCCCCACAAGTGACACCATTTTGGAAAGTAGACCCCCTAAGGAACTTATCTGGATGTGTGGTGAGCACTTTGACCCACCAAGGGCTTCACAGAAGTTTATAATGCAGAACCGTAAAAATAAAAAATCATTTTTTCACAAAAATTATCTTTTCGCCCCCAATTTTTTATTTTCCCAAGGGTAAGAGAAGAAATTGGACCCCAAAAGTTGTTGCACAATTTGTCCTGAGTACGCTGATACCCCATATGTGGGGGTAAACCACTGTTTGGGCAGATGGGAGAGCTCAGAAGGGAAGGAGCGCCGTTTGACTTTTCAATACAAAATTTACAGGAATTGAGATGGGACGCCATGTTGCGTTTGGAGAGCCACTGATGTGCCTAAACATTGAAACCCCCCACAAGTGACACCATTTTGGAAAGTAGACCCCCTAAGGAACTTATCTAGAGGTGTGGTGAGCACTTTTACCCACCAAGTGCTTCACAGAAGTTTATAATGCAGAACCGTAAAAATAAAAAATCATTTTTTCACAAAAATTATCTTTTCGCCCCCAATTTTTTATTTTCCCAAGGGTAAAAGAAGAAATTGAACCCCAGAAGTTGTTGTCCAATTTGTCCTGAGTACGCTGATACCCCATATGTTGGGGGGAACCACCATTTGGGCGCATGGGAGGGCTCGGAAGGGAAGGAGTGCCATTTGGAATGCAGACTTAGATGGAATGGTCTGCAGGCGTCACATTGCGTTTGCAGAAACCCTAATGTACCTAAATAGTAGAAACCCCCCACAAGTGACCCAATATTGGAAACTAGACCCCCCAGGGAACTTATCTAGATGTGTTGTGAGAACTTTGAACCCCCAAGTGTTTCACTACAGTTTATAACGCAGAGCCGTGAAAATAAAAAATCTTTTTTTTTTCCCACAAAAATTATTTTTTAGCCCCCAGTTTTGTATTTTCCCAAGGGTAACAGGAGAAATTGGACCCCAAAAGTTGTTGTCCTATTTGTCCTGAGTACGCTGATACCCCATATGTTGGGGTAAACCCCTGTTTGGGCACACGGGAGAGCTCGGAAGGGAAGAAGCACTGTTTTACTTTTTCAACGCAGAATTGGCTGGAATTGAGATCGGACGCCATGTCGCGTTTGGAGAGCCCCTGATGTGCCTAAACAGTGGAAACCCCCCAATTATAACTGAAACCCTAATCCAAACACACCCCTAACCCTAATTCCAACGGTAACCCTAACCACACCTCTAACCCTGACACACCCCTAACCCTAATCCCAACCCTATTCCCAACTGTAAATGTAATCTAAACCCTAACTGTAACTTTAGCCCCAACCCTAACCCTCACTTTAGCCCCAACCCAAACTGTAGCCCTAGCCCTAACCCTAGCCCTAACCCTAGCCCTAGCCCTAATGGGAAAATGGAAATAAATAAATTTTTTTAATTTTTCCCTAACTAAGGGGGTGATGAAGGGGGGTTTGATTTACTTTTATAGTGGGGTTTTTAGCGGATTTTTATGATTGGCAGCCGTCACACACTCAAAGACGCTTTTTTTGCAAAAAATATTTTTTGCGTTACCACATTTTGAGAGCTATAATTTTTCCATATTTTGGTCCACAGAGTCATGTGAGGTCTTGTTTTTGCGGGACGAGTTGACGTTTTTATTGGTAATATTTTCGGGCACGTGACATTTTTTGATCGCTTTTTATTCCGATTTTTGTGAGGCAGAATGACCAAAAACCAGCTATTCATGAATTTCTTTTGGGGGAGGCGTTTATACCCTTCCGCGTTTGGTTAAATTGATAAAGCAGTTTTATTCTTCGGGTCAGTACGATTACAGCGACACCTCATTTATATCATTTTTTTATGTTTTGGCGCTTTTATACGATAAACTATTTTATAGAAAAAATAATTGTTTTGGCATCGCTTTATTCTCAGGACTATAACTTTTTTATGTTTTTGCTGATGATGCTGTATGGCGGCTCGTTTTTTTGCGGGACAAGATGACGTTTTCAGCGGTACCATGGTTATTTATATCTGTCTTTTTGATCGCGTGTTATTCCACTTTTTGTTCGGCGGTATGATAATAAAGCGTTGTTTTTTGCCTCGTTTTTTTTTTTCTTACGGTGATTACTGAAGGGGTTAACTAGTGGGCCAGTTTTATAGGTCGGGCCGTTACGGACGCGGTGATACTAAATATATGTACTTTTATTGTTTTTTTTTTTTATTTAGATAAAGAAATGTATTTATGGGAATAATATATCTATATTTTTTTTCATTATTTAGGAATATTTTTTTTTATATTTTTTTACACATTTGGAAATGTTTTTTTTTTACTTTGTCCCGGGGGGACATCACAGATCGGTGATCTGACAGTTTGCACAGCACTCTGTCAGATCACCGATCTGACTTACAGTGCTGCAGGCTTCACAGTGCCTGCTCTGAGCAGGCTTTGTGAAGCCACCTCCCTCCCTGCAGGACCCGGATGCCGCGGCCATCTTGGATCCGGGTCTGGAGCAGGCAGGGAGGGAGGTAAGACCCTTGCAGCAACGCGATCACTTCGCGTTGCTGCGGGGGGCTCAGGGAAGCCCGCAGGAAGCCCCCTCCGTGCGCGATGCTTCCCGGCACCGCCGGCACATCGCGATCATGTTTGATCGCGGTGTGCCGGGGGTTAATGTGTCGGGGGCGGTCCGTGACCGCTCTTGGCACATAGTGCCGGATGTCAGCTGCAATAGGCAGCTGACACCCGGCCGCGATCGGCCGCGCTCCCCCCGTGAGCGCCGCCGATCGCGCTGGACGTACTATCCCGTCGGTGGTCATAGGGGCCCACTCCACCTCGACGGGATAGTACGTCCGATGTCAGAAAGGGGTTAATTTTGCGGAATTTTTCTCGTTTTTCCTGCTATTTAATGCATTGGGAAAAAATTCAAAAAACGCACAAAAAACGCATCAAACATATAAAAAAGCGAAACAAAAAAGCAAAAAAAGCATGGGGATTTCTGGCAGAAATGTCTGGTTTTTGTCAGGAAATTTCTGCATGAAATTCCTGACGTGTGCACATACCCTCAGGGTTCTGTTTGAAGCACAGAGAGCATCATGAAGACCAAGGAACACAACAGGCAGGTCCGTGATACTGTTGTTGAGAAGTTTAAAGCTGGATTTGGATACAAAATGATTTCCAAAACTTTAAACATCCCAAGGAGCACTGTGCAAATGATCATATTAAAATGGAAGGAGTTTCATACCACTGCAAATCTACCAAGACCCGGCCGTCCCTCTAAACTTTAATCTCCAACAAGAAAAAGACTGATCAGAGATGCAGCCAAGAGGCCCATGATCACTCTGGATGAACTGCAGAGATCTGAGGTGGGACAGTCAGTCCATAGGACAACAATCTGTCGTACACTGCACAAATCTGGCCTTTATGGAAGAGTGGCAAGAAGAAAACCATAAGATATCCATAAAAAGTGTTATTTTAAAGTTTGCAACAAGCCACCTGGGAGACACGCCAAACATGTGGAATAAGGTGCTCTGGTCAGATGAAACCAAAATCGAACTTTTTGGCAGCAATGCCAAATGATATGTTTGGCATAAAGGCAACACAGCTCATCACGCTGAACACACCGTCCCCACTTTCAAACATGGTAGAGGCAGCATCACAGTTTGGGCCTGTTTTTCTTCAGCAGGGACAGGGAAGATGGTTAAAATTGATGGGAAGATGGATGGAGCCAAGTACAGGACCATTCTTGAAGAAAACCTGTTGCAGTCTGCAAAAGACCTGAGACTGGGATGGAGATTTGTCTTCCAACAAGACAATGATCCCAAACAAAGCAAAATCTACATTGGAATGGTTCACAAATAAACGTATCCAGGTGTTAGAATGGCCAAGTCAAAGTCCAGACCTCAATCCAATCGAGAATCTGTGGAAAGAGCTGAAAAGTGCTGTTCATAAACGATCTCCATCAAACCTCACTGAGCTCGAGCTGTTTGCCAATGAAGAGTGGGCAACAATTTCATTCTCTCAATGTACAAAACTGAAAGACATACCCCAAGTGACTCGCAGCTGTAATCGCAGCAAAAGGTGATGCAACAAAGTATTAAGTTAACCCCTTAATGACCACCGATACGCCTTTTAATGGCGGCAGTTAAGGGTACTTAAACCACAGCGCCGTTAATGGCGCTGTGGAAAAAGTGAATAGCGCCCCCAGAGTCGGATTTTCTCTGGGGTCTCGGTTGCCGGGGGTAGCCAAGACCCCAGAGAACATGATTCCGGTTTTTTTTTACCGACCCCTGGGGTGCGATCGCTGGTAATTAACCGTTTACCGGCGATCGCAAAAAAATGTGATCGCACATCAGAGGACAGAGAAATCGGGTCCCCGATAGCCCCCCGATACTCACCTGTCTCTCCCGCTGCTCCTCGCGGCTCCCGAAGGGCGCCGCCATCTTTTTCCGGCAAAAAAATGGCGGGCGCATGCGCAGTGCACCCGCCGCCCAGCATCGGGAGGATCTTTGGGGTCTCGGCTGCCAGGGGTAGCAGAGATCCCAAAGAACATAATCGGGGTCAGTTTTTACCGACCCCTGTTTTGCGATCGCCGGTAATTAACTGTTTACCGGCGGTTGCAAAAAAAAAAAGCGATGTGTAATTCTCTGTCCCCTGATGTGATCACACATCAGAGGACAGAGAAATATGGAGATTCGGGGACCCTATTATACTTACCGGTGTCCCTAGGTCCTCTTGCATCCTCTCCTGCCCGCCGGCTTCTTCATCTGGAAAGAAAATGGCGGGCGCATGCGCAGTGCGCCCACCATCTGTCGCCATCTGCCGGCCGACAGGAGAGGGCAGTTGGAGCTAAAATTAGGGTTAGGGTTGGTGTTATGATCTGGTGGTTTAGGAGCAACATGGGACGAGCTCTGAAGGAAGTGGTACCTGTACTGACCGCAGTCCCTAAGCTCAACACAACACTAGAAGTAGCCGTGGGATGCTCCTAACACTCCCTAGGCACCTTGTCACAGCCTGAGAACTAACTACCCCTAAAGATAGAAACAGGAAAACTATCTTGCCTCAGAGAAAATCCCCAAAGGATAGATAGTCCCCCACAAGTAATGACTGTGAGTGGAGAGGGAAAAGACATACACAGAATGAAACCAGGATGAGCACAGGAGGCCAGTCTAGCTAGATAGATAGGACAGGATGGAATACTGTGCGGTCAGTATAAAACACTACAAAAAATCCACACAGTTTACAAAAATCTCCACACCTGACTAAAGGTGTGGAGGGTAAATCTGCTTCCCAGAGCTTCCAGCATAACTGAATTAATTCATACTGACAAGCTGGACAAACATAGAAAGCACAGAACGGATAAGTCCACAACCTGTGCACAGAAAAGAGCAAGCAAGGACTTAGCTTTGCTGAACTGGTCAGGATAACAGGGAAATCCAAAGAGATGTGAATCCAACCAGGAACCATTGACAAGTGGCACAAGCTGAAGGAAAGAGCCAGGCTAAATAGCCGAGCAGAATAGACAATCAGTGGAAGCAGCTGCTGACAGCTAAATCCAAAGAGCAGCCATTCCACTTAAAACCACCGGAGGGAGCCCAAGAGCAGAACTCACAAAAGTGCCACTTACAACCACCGGAGGGAGCCCAAGAGCGGAATTCACAACAGGTTGGGGCAAAATTTAGGGTGAGGGTTAGGGTTAGAGCTAGGGTTAGGCTTCTTTCACACTTGCGTCGATGCGGGGCCGTCGCAATGCGTCGGCCCGACGTACCGATGCACGTTGTGAAAATTGTGCACAACGTGGGCAGCGGATGCAGTTTTTCAACGCATCCGCTGCACAGTCTATGTCCTGGGGAGGAGGGGGCAGAGTTACGGCCACGCATGCGTGGAAATGGCGAACGCGATGTACAAAAAAAAGATTACATTGAACTTTTTTTTTGTGACGACGGTCCGCCAAAACACAACGGATCCAGTGCATGACGGACGCGACGTGTGGACATCCGTCGGCAATACAAGTCTATGGGCAAAAAAGGCATCCTGCGGGCACATTTGTAGAATCCGTTTTATGTCCAAAACGAAGGATTGTAACGGATGCCACGCGACGCAAGTGTGAAAGTAGCCATAGGGTTGGGGCTAAAGTTAGGGCTAGGGTTAGGGTTGGGATAAATTTAAGGTTAGGTTTAGGGATAAAGCTAGGGTTAGGGCTAGGGTTGGGGCTAAAATTAGGGTTAGGGTTCGGGCTAAAGTTAGGGTCAGGGGTAGGGTTAGGGTTGGGGCTAAAGTTAGGGTTAGGGCTAGGGTTAGGGTTGGGGCTAAAGTTAGGGCTAGGGTTGGAGCTAAAGTTAGGGCTAGGGTTGCGGCTAAAGTTAGGGTTAGAGTTGGGATTAGGATTAGGGTTGGTATTAGGGTTAGGGTTGGCATTAGGGTTACGTTTGGGAATAGGGTTAGGTTTGGGATTAGGGTTAAGATTAGGGTTAGGGGTGTACTGGGAATAGGGTTAGGTTTGAGGTTAGGGTTGAGGTGTGTTGGATTTAGGGTTTTGATTAGGGTTATGGTTAGGGTTGACATTAGGGTTGTTTTGGGGTTGGGGTTGTGATTATCGTTAGGGTTGTGATTAGGATTATGGATCGGGTTGGGATTAGGGTTAGGGGTGTATTGAGATTAGGGTTAGGTTTGAGGTTAGGGTTGAGATTAGGGTTAGGGGTGTGTTGGATTTAGGGTTTTGATTAGGGTTATGGTTAGGGTTGACATTAGGGTTGTTTTGGGGTTAGGGTTGTGATTATCATTAGGGTTGTGATTAGGATTATGGATCGGGTTGGGATTAGGGTTAGGGGTGTGTTGGGGTTAGGGTTGGAGTTAGAATTGGGGGGTTTCCACTGTTTAGATACATCAGGTGGTCTCCAAACACGACAGCCAATTTTGCGCTCAAAGTCAAATGGTGCTCCCTCCCTTCTGACCTCTGCCGTGCGCCCAAACAGTGGTTTACCCCCAAATATGGGGCATCAATGTACTCGGGATACATTGGACAACAACTTTTGGTGTCCAATTTGTCCTGTTACCCTTGCGAAAATAAAAATTTGAGGGCTAAAAAAATCTTTTTAGTGGAAAAAAAATATTTTTTATTTTTCACGACTCTGCATTCTAAACTTCTGTGAAGCACTTGGGCATTCAAAGTTCTCACCACACATCTAGAAAAGTTCCTGGGGGGGTCTAGTTTCCAAAATGGGGTCACTTGTGGGGGGTTTCTACTGTTTAGGTACATCAGGGGCTCTGCAAACGTAACATAACGCCCGCAGACCATTCTATCAAAGTCTGCATTCCAAAACGGCGCTCCTTCCCTTCCAAGCTCTGCCGTGCACCCAGACAGTGGTTTACCCCCACATATGGGGTACCACATACTCAGGACAAATTGGACAACTTTTGGGGTCCAATTTCTCTTGTTACCCTTGTGAAAATAAAAACTTGGGCTAAAAAAATATTTTTTGTGGAAAAAAAAATATTTTTTATTTTCACGACTCTGCATTATAAACTTCTGTGAAGCACTTTGGCATTCAAAGTTCTCACCACACATCTAGATAAGTTCCAAGGGGGTCTAGTTTCAAAAATGGGGTCATTTGTGGGGGGTTTCTACTGTTTAGGCACCTCAGGGGCTCTCCAAACGCGACATGGCATCCGATCTCAATTCCAGCCATTTCTACATTGAAAAAGTAAAACGGCACTCCTTCTCTTCCAAGCTCTGTGGTGCGCCCAAACAGTGGTTTACCCCCACATATGGGGTATCGGCATGTTCAGGAGAAATTACATAACAAAATTTATGGTTACATTTCTGTCTTTACACATGTGAAAATAAAAAAAATGGTTCTGAATTAAAATGTTTGCAAAAAAAAAGTTAAATGTTCATTTTTTCCTTCCACATTGTTTCAGTTCCTGTGAAGCACGTAAAGGGTTAATAAACTTCTTGAATGTGGTTTTGAGCACCTTGAGGGGTGCAGTTTTTAGAATGGAGTCACACTTGGTTATTTTCTATCATAGACCCCTCAAAATGACTTCAAATGTGATGTGGTCCCTAAAAAAAATGGTGTTGTAAAAATGAGAAATTGCTGGTCAACTTTTAAAGGGAACCTGTCACCTGAATTTGGCGGGACTGGTTTTGGGTCATATGGGCGGAGTTTTCGGGTGTTTGATTCACCCTTTCTTTACCCGCTGGCTGCATGCTGGCTGCAATATTGGATTGAAGTTCATTCTCTGTCCTCCGTAGTACATGCCTGCACAAGGCAAGATTGCTTTGCGCAGGCGTGTACTATGGAGGACAGAGAATGAACTTCAATCCAATATTGCAGCCAACATGCAGCCAGCGGGTAAAGAAAGGGTGAATCAAACACCCGAAAACTCCGCCCATATGACCCAAAACCAGTCCCGCCAAATTCAGGTGACAGAGTCCCTTTAACCCTTATAACTCCCTAACAAAAAAAAATTTTGTTTCCAAAATTGTGCTGATATAAAGTAGACATGTGGGAAATGTTATTTTTTAACTATTTTTGTGACATATCTCTCTGATTTAAGGGCATAAAAATACAAAGTTTGAAAATTGCAAAATTTTAAAAATTTTCGCCATATTTCCGTTTTTTTCATAAATAATCGCAAGTAATATCGAAAAAAATTTTACCACTAACATGAAGTACAATATGTCACGAAAAAAAAATTCTCAGAATTAGCAAGGTCCGTTAAAGCCTTCCAGAGTCATAACCTCATAAAGTGACAGTGGTCAGAATTGTAAAAATTGGCTCGGTCATGAAGTACCAAATTGGCTCTGTCACTAAGGGGTTAAAGGGGCCGAATTATATTGCACGTCCCACTTTTCAGTTTTTGAATTTCCATAAAAATGTAAAATAACCAATAAATTTCATTCAACTTCACAATTGTGCTCCACTTGTTGTTCATTCTTCACCAAAAATTTACATTTGGTATCTTTGTTTGAAGCATGATATGCGGGAAAAGGTTGAAAAGTTCCAGGAGGTCGAATACTTTCGCAAAGCATTGTATCTCTCTGATTTAAGGGCATAAAAATTCAAAGTTTGAAAATTTCAAAATTTTAAAAATTTTCACCATATTTCCTTTTTTTCATAAATAAACGCAAGTAATATCAAAGAAATTTTACCCCCAACATGAAGTACAATTTCGTGAATAAACAAACTCAGAATTAGTGGCATCCGTTAAAGCTTTCCAGAGTTATAACCTCATAAATTGACAGTGGTCAGAATTGTAAAAATTGGCTCTGTCATTAAGCTGCAAATTGGCTCCGTCACTAAGGGGTTAATATCACAACTATGTGACATCAATGCAGGTCCTGCCACAGAGCAGAGCACACTGTCACTGCTGCAGCAGTCATTCATCTTGCTGTGCATCGTCACCAAGGTCAGCTCCAGGTTTTCGAGGGTTCCTGGCAAAAAAGTCTCAGTGGGCCCCTTTAACACACATACCATGATTCATGATGCACATATAAGAAATATATGTAATATAATGTCAAAGATTTCACTTCTTACATTACAAGAGTGATATCTATTGTAAATTTTACAATAGCTCAGAAATCGGCAATTCCTCACAGCACACCGTGTGATTGAAGACTTATCAATATAGACCGGACAGTATAGACCTACATACAGTATTATGGGCACTATATAGTCCTCCAAACAGAATTATAGGTACCACATAGTCCTCCATACAGTACTATGGACATCACATAGTCCTCTATACAGTATGATGGGCATCCCATAGTCCTCCGTTCAGAATTATGCAAATCACATAGTCCTCCATACAGAACAATGGACTCCATAAATTGTTCTATACAGTATAATGTGCCCCATATAATGCGCCATAAAGTATAGTGGGCCCCATATAATGCTCCATCTATAATATAACGCTGGGAGCGTCACTCTGTCCGAAGCCTTTATAGACTGCGCAGGCGCAAGCGCCGGCGCAGTCTGGGCCTCACAGAGTGACGCTCCCGGGAGATCGCGGTGTGCGTTCACACTGAACGCACACCGCGATCTCCAACAGAGAAGCAGGGACCGCCAGGAGGGTGAGTATCGCCTATATTCACCTGTCCTGCGTTCCATCGCTGAGCGACGCCATCTTCCCGGTCTTCGGCCTGTAACCTTCAGTTCAGAGGGCGCGATGACGCGCTTAATGCGCGCCGGCGCCGCCCTCTGACTGAACAGTCACAGCCAGGAGACCGGGAAGATGGCGGCGCTCAGCGATGGAACGCAGGACAGGTGAATATAGTAAGTGCTGGGGGGCCTGAGCTGGCGGCGATACCGGCACCTGACCCCCACAGCGTGCCGGTGTCCCCGCCTGCTCAGGCCCCCCAGCACTCGGCGCCGAGCGGGTCAGAGGCAGTATGGGGACGCAGGATGGAGCAGCACATAAGGATGGGGACGCAGGATGGAGCAGCATATAAGGATGGGGACGCAGGATGGAGCAGCACATAAGGATGGGGGCGCAGGATGGAGCAGCACATAAGGATGGGGACGCAGGATGGAGCAGCACATAAGGATGGGGACGCAGGATGGAGCAGCACATAAGGATGGGGACGCAGGATGGAGCACCACATAAGGATGGGGACGCAGGATGGAGCAGCACATAAGGATGGGGACGCAGGATGGAGCAGCACATAAGGATGGGGACGCAGGATGGAGCAGCACATAAGGATGGGGACGCAGGATGGAGCAGCACATAAGGATGGGGACGCAGGATGGAGCAGCACATAAGGATGGGGACGCAGGATGGAGCAGCACATAAGGATGGGGACGCAGGATGGAGCAGCACATGGAAGGATGGGTGTTATGTTTGCTAATGACAGGTGTTATGAAGGCAATCCAGAAACAGTGTGCTTAGCGATCAGAGCGCACACAGTGATCTGACAAATACCCAAAAATACAAGAACGAGCTCTGAGACGTGGAAACTCTGTAGACTGCACACCTGATCCTATCCTAAACACAACTAAAAGCGGCTGTGGATTGCGCCTAACAACTACCTAGGCAACTCAGCACAGCCTAAGAAACTAGCTAGCCTGAAGATAGAAAAATAGGCCTGACTTGCCCCAGAGAAATTCCCCAAAGGAAAAGGCAGTCCCCCACATATAATGACTGTGAGTAAGATGAAAAGACAAAACGTAGGGATGAAATAGATTCAGCAAAGTGGGGCCCGATATTCTAGGACAGAGCGAGGACAGTAAAGCGAACTTTGCAGTCTACAAAAAACCCTAAAGCAAAACCACGCAAAGGGGGCAAAAAAAAACCACCGTGCCGAACTAACGGCACGGCGGTACACCCTTTGCGTCTCAGAGCTTCCAGCAAAACAAAAGACAAGCTGGACAGAAAAAAAGCAACAAAAAAGCAAAAGGCACTTAGCTATACAGAGCAGCAGGTCACAGGAACAATCAGGAGAAGCTCAGATCCAACACTGAAACATTGACAAGGAGCAAGGATAGCAGCATCAGGCGGAGTTAAGTAATGAAGCAGTTAACGAGCTCACCAGAACACCTGAGGGAGGAAGCTCAGAAGCTGCAGTACCACTTGTGACCACAGGAGTGAATTCAGCCACAGAATTCACAACAGTACCCCCCCCTTGAGGAGGGGTCACCGAACCCTCACCAGAGCCCCCAGGCCGACCAGGATGAGCCGCATGAAAGGCACGAACAAGATCGGAAGCATGAACATCAGAGGCAAAAACCCAGGAATTATCTTCCTGAGCATAACCCTTCCATTTAACCAGATACTGGAGTTTCCGTCTAGAAACACGAGAATCCAAAATCTTCTCCACAATATACTCCAATTCCCCCTCCACCAAAACCGGGGCAGGAGGCTCAACAGATGGAACCATAGGTGCCACGTATCTCCGCAACAACGACCTATGGAATACAGTATGTATGGAAAAGGAGTCTGGGAGGGTCAAACGAAAAGACACAGGATTGAGAACCTCAGAAATCCTATACGGACCAATAAAACGAGGTTTAAATTTAGGAGAGGAAACCTTCATAGGAATATGACGAGAAGATAACCAAACCAGATCCCCAACAGGAAGTCGGGGACCCACACGGCGTCTGCGATTAGCGAAAAGTTGAGCTTTCTCCTGGGACAAGATCAAATTGTCCACTACCTGAGTCCAGATCTGCTGCAACCTATCCACCACAGAATCCACACCAGGACAGTCCGAAGACTCAACCTGTCCTGAAGAGAAACGAGGATGGAACCCAGAATTGCAAAAAAATGGAGAAACCAAGGTAGCCGAGCTGGCCCGATTATTAAGGGCGAACTCAGCCAACGGCAAAAAGGACACCCAATCATCCTGGTCTGCAGAAACAAAACATCTCAGATATGTTTCCAAGGTCTGATTGGTTCGTTCGGTCTGGCCATTAGTCTGAGGATGGAAAGCCGAGGAAAAGGATAGGTCAATGCCCATCCTACCACAAAAGGCTCGCCAAAACCTCGAAACAAACTGGGAACCTCTGTCAGAAACAATATTCTCAGGAATGCCATGCAACCGAACCACATGCTGAAAGAACAAAGGTACCAAATCAGAGGAGGAAGGCAATTTAGCCAAGGGCACCAGCTGGACCATTTTAGAAAAGCGATCACAGACCACCCAAATGACTGACATCTTTTGAGAAACGGGAAGGTCAGAAATGAAATCCATCGAAATATGTGTCCAAGGCCTCTTTGGGACCGGCAAGGGCAAAAGCAACCCACTGGCACGAGAACAGCAGGGCTTAGCCCTAGCACAAATCCCACAGGACTGCACAAAAGTACGTACATCCCGTGACAGAGATGGCCACCAGAAGGATCTAGCCACTAACTCTCTGGTACCAAAGATTCCAGGATGACCAGCCAACACCGAACAATGAAGTTCAGAGATAAGTTTATTAGTCCACCTATCAGGGACGAACAGTTTCTCTGCTGGACAACGATCAGGTTTATTCGCCTGAAATTTTTGCAGCACCCGCCGCAAATCAGGGGAGATGGCAGACACAATGACTCCTTCCTTGAGGATACCCGCTGGCTCAGATAAACCCGGAGAGTCGGGCACAAAACTCCTAGACAGAGCATCCGCCTTCACATTTTTAGAGCCCGGAAGGTACGAAATCACAAAGTCGAAGCGGGCAAAAAATAACGACCAACGGGCCTGTCTAGGATTCAAGCGCTTGGCAGACTCGAGATAAGTCAAGTTCTTATGATCAGTCAATACCACCACGCGATGCTTAGCTCCTTCAAGCCAATGACGCCACTCCTCGAATGCCCACTTCATGGCCAGCAACTCTCGATTGCCCACATCATAATTACGCTCAGCGGGCGAAAACTTCCTGGAAAAGAAAGCACATGGTTTCATCACTGAGCAATCAGAACCTCTCTGTGACAAAACCGCCCCTGCTCCAATCTCAGAAGCATCAACCTCGACCTGGAACGGAAGAGAAACATCTGGCTGACACAACACAGGGGCAGAACAAAAACGACGCTTCAACTCCTGAAAAGCTTCCACAGCAGCAGAAGACCAATTAACCAAATCAGCACCCTTCTTGGTCAAATCGGTCAATGGTTTGGCAATGCTAGAAAAATTACAGATGAAGCGACGATAAAAATTAGCAAAGCCCAGGAACTTTTGCAGACTTTTCAGAGATGTCGGCTGAATCCAATCCTGGATGGCTTGGACCTTAACTGGATCCATCTCGATAGTAGAAGGGGTAAAGATGAACCCCAAAAATGAAACTTTCTGCACACCGAAGAGACACTTTGATCCCTTCACAAACAAAGAGTTAGCACGCAGGACCTGAAAAACCATTCTGACCTGCTTCACATGAGACTCCCAATCATCTGAGAAGATCAAAATGTCATCCAAGTAAACAATCAGGAATTTATCCAGATACTCACGGAAGATGTCATGCATAAAAGACTGAAACACAGATGGAGCATTGGCAAGTCCGAACGGCATCACTAGATACTCAAAATGACCCTCGGGCGTATTGAATGCCGTTTTCCATTCATCTCCTTGCCTGATTCTCACCAGATTATACGCACCACGAAGATCTATCTTAGTGAACCAACTAGCCCCCTTAATCCGAGCAAACAAGTCAGATAACAATGGCAAGGGATACTGAAATTTAACAGTGATCTTATTAAGAAGGCGGTAATCAATACACGGTCTCAGCGAACCATCCTTCTTGGCTACAAAGAAGAACCCTGCTCCCAGTGGTGATGACGATGGGCGAATATGTCCCTTCTCCAGGGATTCCTTCACATAACTGCGCATAGCGGCGTGTTCGGGCACGGATAAATTAAATAATCGACCTTTAGGGAATTTACTACCAGGAATCAAATTGATAGCACAATCACAATCCCTATGCGGAGGTAGAGCATCGGACTTGGGCTCTTCAAATACATCCTGATAATCAGACAAGAACTCTGGGACCTCAGAAGGGGTGGATGACGAAATCGACAAAAATGGAACATCACCATGTACCCCCTGACAACCCCAGCTGGATACCGACATGGAATTCCAATCCAATACTGGATTATGGGTTTGTAGCCATGGCAACCCCAACACGACCACATCATGCAGATTATGCAACACCAGAAAGCGAATAACTTCCTGATGTGCAGGAGCCATGCACATGGTCAGCTGGGCCCAGTATTGAGGTTTATTCTTGGCCAAAGGTGTAGCATCAATTCCTCTCAATGGAATAGGACACCGCAAAGGCTCCAAGAAAAACCCACAACGTTTAGCATAATCCAAATCCATCAGATTCAGGGCAGCGCCTGAATCCACAAACGCCATGACAGAAAACGACGACAAAGAGCATATCAAGGTAATGGACAGAAGGAATTTGGACTGTACAGTACCAATGACGGCAGACCTAGCGGACCGCTTAGTGCGCTTGGGACAATCAGAAATAGCATGAGTGGAATCACCACAGTAGAAACACAGACCATTCAGACGTCTGTATTCCTGCCGTTCAACTCTAGTCATAGTCCTATCGCACTGCATAGGCTCAGGTTTAACCTCAGGCAGTACCGCCAAATGGTGCACAGATTTACGCTCGCGCAAGCGTCGACCGATCTGAATGGCAAAAGACAAAGACTCATTCAAACCAGCAGGCATAGGAAATCCCACCATGACATCCTTAAGAGCCTCAGAGAGACCCTTTCTGAACAAAGCTGCCAGCGCAGATTCATTCCACTGAGTGAGTACTGACCATTTCCTAAATTTCTGACAATATACTTCTATATCATCCTGACCCTGGCACAAAGCCAGCAAATTTTTCTCAGCCTGATCCACTGAATTAGGCTCATCGTACAGCAATCCGAGCGCCAGGAAAAACGCATCGACACTACTCAATGCAGGGTCTCCTGGCGCAAGAGAAAATGCCCAGTCTTGAGGGTCGCCGCGCAAAAAAAGAAATAATAATCAAAACCTGTTGAATAGGATTACCAGAAGAATGAGGTTTCAAGGCCAGAAATAGCTTACAATTATTTTTGAAACTTAGAAACTTAGTTCTATCTCCAAAAAACAAATCAGGAATAGGAATTCTTGGTTCTAACATAGATTTCTGATCAATAGTATCTTGAATTTTTTGTACATTTATAACGAGATTATCCATTGAAGAGCACAGACCCTGAATATCCATGTCCACACCTGTGTCCAGAATCACCCAAATGTCTAGGGGAAAAAAAAAAAAGTGAACACAGAGCAGAAAAAAAAAAAAAAATGATGTCAGAACTTTTTCTTTCCCTCTATTGAGAATCATTAGTTTGGCTCCTTGTACTGTTATGTTTGCTAATGACAGGTGTTATGAAGGCAATCCAGAAACACAGTGTGCTTAGCGATCAGAGCGCACACAGTGATCTGACAAATACCCAAAAATACAAGAACGAGCTCTGAGACGTGGAAACTCTGTAGACTGCACACCTGATCCTATCCTAAACACAACTAAAAGCGGCTGTGGATTGCGCCTAACAACTACCTAGGCAACTCGGCACAGCCTAAGAAACTAGCTAGCCTGAAGATAGAAAAATAGGCCTGACTTGCCCCAGAGAAATTCCCCAAAGGAAAAGGCAGCCCCCCACATATAATGACTGTGAGTAAGATGAAAAGACAAAACGTAGGGATGAAATAGATTCAGCAAACTGGGGCCCGATATTCTAGGACAGAGCGAGGACAGTAAAGCGAACTTTGCAGTCTACAAAAAACCCTAAAGCAAAACCACGCAAAGGGGGCAAAAAAAACCCACCGTGCCGAACTAACGGCACGGCGGTACACCCTTTGCGTCTCAGAGCTTCCAGCAAAACAAAAGACAAGCTGGACAGAAAAAAAGCAACAAAAAAGCAAAAGGCACTTAGCTATACAGAGCAGCAGGTCACAGGAACAATCAGGAGAAGCTCAGATCCAACACTGAAACATTGACAAGGAGCAAGGATAGCAGCATCAGGCGGAGTTAAGTAATGAAGCAGATAACGAGCTCACCAGAACACCTGAGGGAGGAAGCTCAGAAGCTGCAGTACCACTTGTGACCACAGGAGTGAATTCAGCCACAGAATTCACAACAGCAGCCCTCCATAGGCAGACCGTAGTATAAGGCAGCCTCCATAAAACAAATACTCACCTCTCTTCTTCCTGGATCCTTCGCTGCTCCGAGCGCCTGCTGTCAGTGTCAGCCCATTATACTATATGGAGCATTATATGGTGCTCATTATAGTGTATGGAGCATTAAATGGGCCCATTATACTGTATGCACCAATATATGGGGACCATTATACTGTATGGGACATTAGATAGAGGCCATTATATACTGCATGGAGCACTACTTGGGGCTCATTATACTATACTAGATTGTGGCCCGATTCTAACGCATCAGGTATTCTAGAATATTCATGTCCCCGTAGTATATATGGACAATGATGATTCCAGAATTCGCGGCAGACTGTGTCCGTCGCTGATTGATCGAGGCAACCTTTATGACATCATCGTCGCCATGGCAACCATTATGACATCATCGTCGCTGTGCCCGTTGCAAAGGGTGTACCGCCGTGCCGTTAGTTCGGCACGGTGGGTTTTTTTTGCCCCCTTTGCGTGGTTTTGCTTTAGGGTTTTTTGTAGACTGCAAAGTTCGCTTTACTGTCCTCGCTCTGTCCTAGAATATCGGGCCCCACTTTGCTGAATCTATTTCATCCCTACGTTTTGTCTTTTCATCTTACTCACAGTCATTATATGTGGGGGGCTGCCTTTTCCTTTGGGGAATTTCTCTGGGGCAAGTCAGGCCTATTTTTCTATCTTCAGGCTAGCTAGTTTTTTAGGCTGTGCCGAGTTGCCTAGGTAGTTGTTAGGCGCAATCCACAGCCGCTTTTAGTTGTGTTTAGGATAGGATCAGGTGTGCAGTCTACAGAGTTTCCACGTCTCAGAGCTCGTTCTTGTATTTTTGGGTATTTGTCAGATCACTGTGTGCGCTCTGATCGCTAAGCACACTGTGTTTCTGGATTGCCTTCATAACACCTGTCATTAGCAAACATAACAGTACAAGGAGCCCGACTAATGATTCTCAATAGAGGGAAAGAAAAAGTTCTGACATCATTTTTTTTTTTTTTCGCTCTGTGTTCACTTTTTTTTTTTCCCCTAGACATTTGGGTGATTCTGGACACAGGTGTGGACATGGATATTCAGGGTCTGTGCTCTTCAATGGATAATCTCGTTATAAATGTACAAAAAATTCAAGATACTATTGATCAGAAATCTATGTTAGAACCAAGAATTCCTATTCCTGATTTGTTTTTTGGAGATAGAACTAAGTTTCTAAGTTTCAAAAATAATTGTAAGCTATTTCTGGCCTTGAAACCTCATTCTTCTGGTAATCCTATTCAACAGGTTTTGATTATTATTTCTTTTTTGCGCGGCGACCCTCAAGACTGGGCATTTTCTCTTGCGCCAGGAGACCCTGCATTGAGTAGTGTCGATGCGTTTTTCCTGGCGCTCGGATTGCTGTACGATGAGCCTAATTCAGTGGATCAGGCTGAGAAAAATTTGCTGGCTTTGTGCCAGGGTCAGGATGATATAGAAGTATATTGTCAGAAATTTAGGAAATGGTCAGTACTCACTCAGTGGAATGAATCTGCGCTGGCAGCTTTGTTCAGAAAGGGTCTCTCTGAGGCTCTTAAGGATGTCATGGTGGGATTTCCTATGCCTGCTGGTTTGAATGAGTCTTTGTCTTTGGCCATTCAGATCGGTCGACGCTTGCGCGAGCGTAAATCTGTGCACCATTTGGCGGTACTGCCTGAGGTTAAACCTGAGCCTATGCAGTGCGATAGGACTATGACTAGAGTTGAACGGCAGGAATACAGACGTCTGAATGGTCTGTGTTTCTACTGTGGTGATTCCACTCATGCTATTTCTGATTGTCCTAAGCGCACTAAGCGGTCCGCTAGGTCTGCCGTCATTGGTACTGTACAGTCCAAATTCCTTCTGTCCATTACCTTGATATGCTCTTTGTCGTCGTTTTCTGTCATGGCGTTTGTGGATTCGGGCGCTGCCCTGAATCTGATGGATTTGGATTATGCTAAACGTTGTGGGTTTTTCTTGGAGCCTTTGCGGTGTCCTATTCCATTGAGAGGAATTGATGCTACACCTTTGGCCAAGAATAAACCTCAATACTGGGCCCAGCTGACCATGTGCATGGCTCCTGCACATCAGGAAGTTATTCGCTTTCTGGTGTTGCATAATCTGCATGATGTGGTCGTGTTGGGGTTGCCATGGCTACAAACCCATAATCCAGTATTGGATTGGAATTCCATGTCGGTATCCAGCTGGGGTTGTCAGGGGGTACATGGTGATGTTCCATTTTTGTCGATTTCGTCATCCACCCCTTCTGAGGTCCCAGAGTTCTTGTCTGATTATCAGGATGTATTTGAAGAGCCCAAGTCCGATGCTCTACCTCCGCATAGGGATTGTGATTGTGCTATCAATTTGATTCCTGGTAGTAAATTCCCTAAAGGTCGATTATTTAATTTATCCGTGCCCGAACACGCCGCTATGCGCAGTTATGTGAAGGAATCCCTGGAGAAGGGACATATTCGCCCATCGTCATCACCACTGGGAGCAGGGTTCTTCTTTGTAGCCAAGAAGGATGGTTCGCTGAGACCGTGTATTGATTACCGCCTTCTTAATAAGATCACTGTTAAATTTCAGTATCCCTTGCCATTGTTATCTGACTTGTTTGCTCGGATTAAGGGGGCTAGTTGGTTCACTAAGATAGATCTTCGTGGTGCGTATAATCTGGTGAGAATCAGGCAAGGAGATGAATGGAAAACTGCATTCAATACGCCCGAGGGTCATTTTGAGTATCTAGTGATGCCGTTCGGACTTGCCAATGCTCCATCTGTGTTTCAGTCTTTTATGCATGACATCTTCCGTGAGTATCTGGATAAATTCCTGATTGTTTACTTGGATGACATTTTGATCTTCTCAGATGATTGGGAGTCTCATGTGAAGCAGGTCAGAATGGTTTTTCAGGTCCTGCGTGCTAACTCTTTGTTTGTGAAGGGATCAAAGTGTCTCTTCGGTGTGCAGAAAGTTTCATTTTTAGGGTTCATCTTTACCCCTTCTACTATTGAGATGGATCCAGTTAAGGTCCAAGCCATCCAGGATTGGATTCAGCCGACATCTCTGAAATGTCTGCAAAAGTTCCTGGGCTTTGCTAATTTTTATCGTCGCTTCATCTGTAATTTTTCTAGCATTGCCAAACCATTGACCGATTTGACCAAGAAGGGTGCTGATTTGGTTAATTGGTCTTCTGCTGCTGTGGAAGCTTTTCAGGAGTTGAAGCGTCGTTTTTGTTCTGCCCCTGTGTTGTGTCAGCCAGATGTTTCTCTTCCGTTCCAGGTCGAGGTTGATGCTTCTGAGATTGGAGCAGGGGCGGTTTTGTCACAGAGAGGTTCTGATTGCTCAGTGATGAAACCATGTGCTTTCTTTTCCAGGAAGTTTTCGCCCGCTGAGCGTAATTATGATGTGGGCAATCGAGAGTTGCTGGCCATGAAGTGGGCATTCGAGGAGTGGCGTCATTGGCTTGAAGGAGCTAAGCATCGCGTGGTGGTATTGACTGATCATAAGAACTTGACTTATCTCGAGTCTGCCAAGCGCTTGAATCCTAGACAGGCCCGTTGGTCGTTATTTTTTGCCCGCTTCGACTTTGTGATTTCGTACCTTCCGGGCTCTAAAAATGTGAAGGCGGATGCTCTGTCTAGGAGTTTTGTGCCCGACTCTCCGGGTTTATCTGAGCCAGCGGGTATCCTCAAGGAAGGAGTCATTGTGTCTGCCATCTCCCCTGATTTGCGGCGGGTGCTGCAAAAATTTCAGGCGAATAAACCTGATCGTTGTCCAGCAGAGAAACTGTTCGTCCCTGATAGGTGGACTAATAAACTTATCTCTGAACTTCATTGTTCGGTGTTGGCTGGTCATCCTGGAATCTTTGGTACCAGAGAGTTAGTGGCTAGATCCTTCTGGTGGCCATCTCTGTCACGGGATGTACGTACTTTTGTGCAGTCCTGTGGGATTTGTGCTAGGGCTAAGCCCTGCTGTTCTCGTGCCAGTGGGTTGCTTTTGCCCTTGCCGGTCCCAAAGAGGCCTTGGACACATATTTCGATGGATTTCATTTCTGACCTTCCCGTTTCTCAAAAGATGTCAGTCATTTGGGTGGTCTGTGATCGCTTTTCTAAAATGGTCCATCTGGTGCCCTTGGCTAAATTGCCTTCCTCCTCTGATTTGGTACCTTTGTTCTTTCAGCATGTGGTTCGGTTGCATGGCATTCCTGAGAATATTGTTTCTGACAGAGGTTCCCAGTTTGTTTCGAGGTTTTGGCGAGCCTTTTGTGGTAGGATGGGCATTGACCTATCCTTTTCCTCGGCTTTCCATCCTCAGACTAATGGCCAGACCGAACGAACCAATCAGACCTTGGAAACATATCTGAGATGTTTTGTTTCTGCAGACCAGGATGATTGGGTGTCCTTTTTGCCGTTGGCTGAGTTCGCCCTTAATAATCGGGCCAGCTCGGCTACCTTGGTTTCTCCATTTTTTTGCAATTCTGGGTTCCATCCTCGTTTCTCTTCAGGACAGGTTGAGTCTTCGGACTGTCCTGGTGTGGATTCTGTGGTGGATAGGTTGCAGCAGATCTGGACTCAGGTAGTGGACAATTTGATCTTGTCCCAGGAGAAAGCTCAACTTTTCGCTAATCGCAGATGCCGTGTGGGTCCCCGACTTCGTGTTGGGGATCTGGTTTGGTTATCTTCTCGTCATATTCCTATGAAGGTTTCCTCTCCTAAATTTAAACCTCGTTTTATTGGTCCGTATAGGATTTCTGAGGTTCTCAATCCTGTGTCTTTTCGTTTGACCCTCCCAGACTCCTTTTCCATACATAATGTATTCCATAGGTCGTTGTTGCGGAGATACGTGGCACCTATGGTTCCATCTGTTGAGCCTCCTGCCCCGGTTTTGGTGGAGGGGGAATTGGAGTATATTGTGGAGAAGATTTTGGATTCTCGTGTTTCTAGACGGAAACTCCAGTATCTGGTTAAATGGAAGGGTTATGCTCAGGAAGATAATTCCTGGGTTTTTGCCTCTGATGTTCATGCTTCCGATCTTGTTCGTGCCTTTCATGCGGCTCATCCTGGTCGGCCTGGGGGCTCTGGTGAGGGTTCGGTGACCCCTCCTCAAGGGGGGGTACTGTTGTGAATTCTGTGGCTGAATTCACTCCTGTGGTCACAAGTGGTACTGCAGCTTCTGAGCTTCCTCCCTCAGGTGTTCTGGTGAGCTCGTTAACTGCTTCATTACTTAACTCCGCCTGATGCTGCTATCCTTGCTCCTTGTCAATGTTTCAGTGTTGGATCTGAGCTTCTCCTGATTGTTCCTGTGACCTGCTGCTCTGTATAGCTAAGTGCCTTTTGCTTTTTTGTTGCTTTTTTTCTGTCCAGCTTGTCTTTTGTTTTGCTGGAAGCTCTGAGACGCAAAGGGTGTACCGCCGTGCCGTTAGTTCGGCACGGTGGGTTTTTTTTGCCCCCTTTGCGTGGTTTTGCTTTAGGGTTTTTTGTAGACTGCAAAGTTCGCTTTACTGTCCTCGCTCTGTCCTAGAATATCGGGCCCCAGTTTGCTGAATCTATTTCATCCCTACGTTTTGTCTTTTCATCTTACTCACAGTCATTATATGTGGGGGGCTGCCTTTTCCTTTGGGGAATTTCTCTGGGGCAAGTCAGGCCTATTTTTCTATCTTCAGGCTAGCTAGTTTTTTAGGCTGTGCCAAGTTGCCTAGGTAGTTGTTAGGCACAATCCACAGCCGCTTTTAGTTGTGTTTAGGATAGGATCAGGTGTGCAGTCTACAGAGTTTCCATGTCTCAGAGCTCGTTCTTGTATTTTTGGGTATTTGTCAGATCACTGTGTGCGCTCTGATCGCTAAGCACACTGTGTTTCTGGATTGCCTTCATAACACCTGTCATTAGCAAACATAACAGGCTGCCTTATACTACAGAGTCAGCCTATGGGGAGCTGCCTTATACTACACAGTCTGCCTAGGGGGGTGCTTCCTTACACTGCAGATTCTGCCTATGGGGGACTGCCTTATACTACAGAGTTGGCCTATGGGGGTGCTGTCTTATGCTACAGAGTCTGCCTATGGGGGACTGCCTTATACTGCCGAGTCTGCCTATGGGGGTACTGCCTTATACTGCAGAGTCTGCCTAAGGGGGTGCTGCATTATACTATAGAGTCTGCCTATGGGGGGGGCTGCCTTACACTACAGATTCTGCCTATGGGGGACCGCCGTATACTACAGAGTCTGCCTAAAGTGGTGCTGTCTTATGCTACAGAGTCTGCCTATGGGAGACTGCCTTATATTACAGTCTGCCTAAGGGGGTGCTGCCTTATACTGCAGAGTCTGCCTAAGGGGGTGCTGCCTTATACTATAGAGTCTGCCTATGGGGGCTGCCTTCTGCTGTAGAGTCTGCCTATGGGGGCTGCATTATACAATATAGAGTAGGCCTATGGGGAGCGCATTATACTATATGAAGGCCTATGGGGAGGGAGTGCATTATAATATAGTGAGGACTATCTAGGGGCCATCATACAGTGTGGAGATTAGTGAGGGGGTCATCATACATTGTTGGAGCCATCAAACAGTTTGCGTGCTACTAAGGGGTCAGTATGCTGTGTGGGTGGTACTATACAGTGAGGGGGCATTATACTGTGTATAAGAGCGCATCATAGTGTGTATAGGGGAGCTGCACAGGGGGAGACTCCGGACATTATTAAAGGGAACCTGTCACCCCCAAAATCGAAGGTGAGCTAAGCCCGCCGGTACGGGGGCTTATCTACAGCATTCTGTAATGCTGTAGATAAGCCCCCGATGTATCCAGAAAGATGACAAAAAGGTTATATTATACTCACCCAGGGGCGGTTCCGCTGCAGTTTTGGTCCGATGGGTGTCGCGGTCCGGTCCAGGGCCTCCCATCTTCTTACGATGACGTCCTCTTCTTGTCTTCACACTGCGGCTCCGGCGCAGGCGTACGTTGTCTGCCCTGTTGACGACAGAGCAAAGTACTGCGCAGGCGCCGGGAAAGGTC
The DNA here is from genome assembly GCF_032444005.1 of Ranitomeya imitator. NCBI lineage: Eukaryota > Metazoa > Chordata > Amphibia > Anura > Dendrobatidae > Ranitomeya > Ranitomeya imitator. Next base: position 439,483,447 of record NC_091285.1, read on the forward strand.
CGAGAGGCCCTGCGCACTGCTGTACTTTCAGGATACATCGGGGGCTTATCTACAGCATTACAGAATGCTGTAGATAAGCCCTTGATGCCGGTGGGCTTAGCTCACGTTCGATTTTGGGGGGTGACAGGTTCCCTTTAAATGTAACGTGGGCATTTATTGTTATAGGGGAGCTCAGGTTACTGTGACTATCAAAGGGGCACATAGAGGGCATTATTACTTTCTAGGGGGGCAAAATATGGGCTCTGCTTTCTAGGGCACTTGCACCCGGCATTATTATAATATAGAGGGTTGCTTTAGAATTTAGAAGGCACAGAGAACCACACAGCAGGTGCAGTAATAGGGACACATACGGCAGCAGCGGCTCAGTATTGGGGTATCAGGTGCAGTAATAGGGCACATACAGCAGCAGTGGCCCAGTATTGGGATATCAGCAGGATGAGATGTTCAGGTTGGGAATAGACGGTGATGGGGCTGGAATATGAGAAGTAAAATATGTCTTTGTTGTAATCTCTGCAGCCGAGTCGTGGCTGGAATTAGTTGTTGTATCGGTCTGGGCCAGATGGAAAAGACTGGAAAAGTGAACGATTGCATCAGAAAGAACGTCAGCTGTATGTCATTTTCTGTAACTGTGCTGTGATCACTTACAGTTGTGGCCAAAAGTATTGACATCCCTGCAATTATGTCAGCTAATACTCAGTTTCTTCCTGAAAATGATTGCAAACACATTCTTTGTTATTATTATCTTCATTTAATTTGTCTTAAATGAAAAAACACAAAAAGAATTGTCCTAAAGCCAAATTGGATATAATTATTCCACACCAAACATAAAAAAGGGGTGGACAAAAGTATTGGCACTGTTCGAAAAATCATGTGATGCTTCTCTAATTTGTGTAATTAACAGCACCTGTAACTTACCTGTGGCACCTAACAGGTGTTGGCAATAACTAAATCACACTTGCAGCCAGTTGACATGGATTAAAGTTGACTCAACCTCTGTCCTGTGTCCTTGTGTGTACCACATTGAGCATGGAGAAAATAAAGAAGACCAAAGAACTGTCTGAGGACTTGAGAAACCAAATTGTGAGGAAGCATGAGCAATCTCAAGGCTACAAGTCCATCTCCAAAGACCTGAATGTTACTGTGTCTACCATGCGCAGTGTCATCAAGAAGTTTAAAGCCCATGGCACTGTGGCTAACCTCCCTAGATGTGGACGGAAAAGAAAAATTGACAAGATATTTCAACGCAAGATTGTGCGGATATTGGATAAAGAACCTCGACTAACATCCAAACAAGTTAAAGCTGCCATGCAGTCCGAGGGTACAACAGTGTCAACCCGTAGGGGTTAGAGCGTCCTCTGAGAACCATAGAAAGATGGTTGATTGCGACAATGGCAGTAGGCCCAGACAAGGAGCTAGGCGGTCCTGCATTTGTGAAGTTAGAAAAATAAAGAAACAGTTGAGTTTGCATTATAGTACTTTATAGTAAGCCTTTAGTGGGTTCAGCCTATACGCCCTTAAAGGAGAAGTTAAAGGGAAGGTGCCATCAAAAAAAATTTTTTTTTCAGAAATTGTAAAAATGTAAAGAATTAATGATTAAATTTTCTTAAAAAATATTATCATTTGTTTATAATTTAGTAAAATATGAAAAATAATTTGAAAAGTTTTGGAATTTCCACTTTTAAACACTAGGGGGAGCAGCTGCTGAAATTTCAGAAAAACCTAGTGTACAACTAGCTCACATTACTGCACTGCAGTAATTATGGGCGGAGTCTGCTGACGTGTGTGATGTCTCCTCTCCTCCCCTTCTGGGTGGTTGCTAAGGGATTAGAGAGGATGATATTCAGGAACCCAGTGAGCAGCCATTTTGTTGGTGACTGCAGAGTATGGCTGCCGTCACACTAGCAGTATTTGGTCAGTATTTTACCTCAGTATTTGTAAGCCAAAACCAGGAGTGGAACAATTAGAGGAAAAGTATAATAGAAACATATGCACCACTTCTGCATTTATCACCCACTCCTGGTTTTAGCTACAAATACTGAGGTAAAATACTGACCAAATACTGAGCGTGGACGGCAGCCTTAGGCTACTTTCACACTAGCGTTGTTGGCTGTACGTTGCAATGCGTCGTTCAGGAGAAAAAACACATCCTGCAAAGTTGTCTGCGGGATGCGTTTTTTCCCCATAGACTAACATTATCGACGTATTGCCACACGTCGCAACTGTCGTGCGACGGTTGCGTCATGTTTTGGTGGACCGCCGCCACAAAAAAGTTACATGTAACGTTTGTTTGTGCATCGAGTCCGCCATTTTCGACCGCGCATGCACGGCAGAAACTCCGCCCCATCCTCCCCAGACCTTACAATGGGGCAGCAGAAGCGTCGTAAGACTGCTTCTGCTGCCCACGTCAGACATTTCTTTCACAGCATACGTCGGTACATCGGCCCGACACACTGCGACGGGCCCGTACCGACGCTAGTGTGAAAGCAGCCTTATACTGACAAGTAGACGGTCACCGAGGATGGCAGGCAGCAAGGATTCTGGGAGATATGTGGTGGAGGGAGCAGGGTGACAGCAGCACAGAGTATTTCAGGAGAGCAGTGTGCTGGTCTATAGGGGCCCCCTGTTTGGTGCGCGGAGCAGCCAGGGATTGTACATAGAGCGCTGTCTTTTATACACATGGATGGACCGTCTGCTTCACAGAAATCCAGGAAACATTTCTGCGGATTGATGGCCTGGTCTGATCCAGACATTGCATACAGACCCCATTCCCCTCCTCAGATCCTGTCTTCTCCATCCTGTCCTGGCAATATGTGAAAGCGAGGTGACAGGCGCAGTCGGGGTGACGCTGGTAAGGAAATGTAGCCATATAGTAACGATAAAAATGAGACCCCTCTCTTCAGCTACCTCACCAGCCTTCCCCTGACTACACCTAACTGGAGGTCATGATGTCCCCTCTATTACCCCAGACCCGCGTGCAGGTGCTCAGCCAGAACCACCATAGAATGGGTCCGCTTTCTGAAGATAATACTGCCATAGTGTTCTCACATAATACCGCCATATAGATCACACATAATACCACCAGTGTTCTCACATACCGCCATATAGATCACATAATACCACCAGTGTTCTCACATACCGCCATATAGATCACACATAATACTGCCAGTGTTCTCACATAATACCGCCATATAGATCACACATAATACTGCCATAGTGTTCTCACATAATACCGTCATATAGATCACACAATACCACCAGTGTTCTCACATACCGCCATATAGTTCACACATAATACCACCAGTGTTCTCACCGCCATATAGATCACACATAATACTGCCAGTGTTCTCACATAATACCGCCATATAGATCACACATAATACTGCCATAGTGTTCTCACATAATACCGCCATATAGATCACACAATCCACCAGTGTTCTCACATACCGCCATATAGATCACACATAATACCACCAGTGTTCACATACCGCCATATAGATCACACATAATACTGCCAGTGTTTTCACAATACCGCCATATAGATCACACACAATACCACCATATAATTCTCACAATACTGATCAAGCATAATACCACCATACAGATCACATAATACCGTCATATAGATCTCACGTAATGCCATAATACAGCATGACGCCCGCAGCTCCTGTTATCGCACGCATTGAGTTGTGTGTGCAATGGGGAAAGATATGCAGGGGGGAGAGGAGTGCATAGGAGAGGATTAGATACACGGTTCACCAGACAGTATCACACAAGAGAGGATTAGATACACGGCTCAGCATAATATCACACAGTATAGGATTAGATACACGGCTCAGCAGACAGTATCACACAGGAGAGGATTAGATACACGGCTCAGCAGACAGTATCACACAGGAGAGGATTAGATACACGGCTCAGCAGACAGTATCACACAGGAGAGGATTAGATACACGGCTCAGCATAATATCACACAGGAGAGGATTAGATACACGGCTCAGCATAATATCACACAGGAGAGGATTAGATACACGGCTCAGCAGACAGTATCACACAGGAGAGGATTAGATACACGGCTCAGCATAATATCACACAGGAGAGGATTAGATACACGGCTCAGCATAATATCACACAGGAGAGGATTAGATACACGGCTCAGCAGACAGTATCACACAGAAGATTAGATACACGGCTCAGCATAATATCACACAGTAGAGGATTAGATGCATGGCTCAGCAGACAGTATCACACAGGAGAGGATTAGGTGCATGGCTCAGCATAGTATCACACATGAGAGGATTAGATACAGGTGCCAGCAGACAGTATTACACAGGAGAGGATTAGATACATGGCTCAGCACAGTATAGTGAGAGATGCACGGTCTGATGTCCTGTGAGGAGCTGCAGTGAGAGGTCGTGCAGCACAGAGCCTCCCCCATCCCCCTCTGTTACCTCTCTGCAGCTCCTGATAGAGGACATCAGACGGCAGCACTCCTTCACCCTCTCTAGGGATTACAGCCACATACCAGGCAGCAGAGGACAGGGAACAGCCGCTGACAGTGTGAGGGGAGACAGATGGAGCTGCCCCTCCAACAGCACAGCTCAGTCACAGTGGAGCTCACAGGTACACTCCACTGTAGGCTGAAGCAAGATGGCGCCGATCTCCTGCCTCTGCTGTGATGTGAAGACAGCCCAGGGGGCGTGGCCACATCACAGCACAATGATAGCTATGGGGTTGGCTCCCGACTGCAGCCTCCTATGTCCAGGGCTGCCGTATTTTGCACAGTGTAAGTGTCGTGCTGGGACTCTTACACTGCTGCAAAGCAAAATGGCGGCGCCCAGTGGCTGCAAAAATAATTAATAATAAAAAATATATTAAAGTTAAAAAAAATAATTTTGTATTAAAAATAATTGTTTATATAAACAATTATTTTTAATACAAAAACAAAATTGCGACACTTTCCCTTTAAATTATTGTTCAGAATTTGCACTTCTTCCCAGTCCAGGAGTACTGGATGTAACCGGGGGGGGGGGGGGGGGAGTGCAGCGCCCCAGAGACCTGGTCGTTGCAGTAATGTCGCTCTGCCACTAAGGGGAGTGATGGTACGTCCGATGGCACTAAAGGAGTTCATCTGACCAGGTATCACAAGCAAACATTACACTTCACATTCTGGAAACTAGGGGGAGCAAAAGGTTCTATTTATTAGGCCACTCCTCACACTGGTAAAACTAGGGGTTGGATAGGAAGTTAGTGAGAAGCTGACTGGGTTTTTCCCAGGCAACATCCCATGGCAGGGGGTGTTGTGGGGGAGACTTCAGGGGAGTCCCTGTCAGGCGTGGGAACCTGGCAGAGACTTAGCGATAAGGACAGATCGTTACAGAGCCGCGCCTGCACTACCTTGCGGGGGCATCTAAAGAAATGACACGAAGCGGAGGATATTGTGGACAGTGAGAAACAAGATCAAGCACAAAGGAGAGCCAGTAGGAGTCGTGCCCCAAGAACGGCAACATCCTACTGAGGCGCGTAACCGGTGACCGGAACACCGAGGAAGTAACTGACTTTATACCTTACTTCAAATACCGCAGGACAGTTAATTATAGGTTGGCTGTCTACCTTACATCACCTAAGCAAACATAGGGGGCAACCGTGGAGAGGGGCGTCTCTAGGGTCCCAGAATAGCTTTGAGCCTTCCCGTCAAACGGGTGCGTCCTAGCCATAACAAACTTGGGGGACGGAGAATAGAAAGAACTAGAAAGAACGAGAACAGAAGTTGTGAGGACTATCCCGAATGCTCAGCAGGGAAGAACTACAACACACAGGCGCTAGTGGTAGGCACTGATTTCCACCTGCAAAGGGAACTCTGGATGTGCCTTCGGACCGGCCGGTCTCAGACAGCCCTGTTAACAGTGCTCTGGATTGCGGATCCCGAAGCCTTCAGTAAAAGGTAAAGAGACTGCAACCCTGTGTCCTCGTTATTGACTGCACCTCACACCATCGCCACCTACACCACTGGGAAGCCCTGGGGACATACTTCACCTGTGGGAAGGTATACCATCTAGCTGCCAGTACATTACCCCAGGGGACCCCAAGCAGCGCCGGTCACCCTGACCGAATACCACAGGTGGCGTCACGAAGCCTTAGCTTACTTTTATCATCTCTTTTATTGGACGCCCCTTAGCAGGGTCACGGACCGGGTCCAGCCACCGTGATATCCCCAGAACTGAGCCAGAGAGGACCGGTACTGAGTAATCCGTGGCCCTGCGTCTGGGGGCACTCCACAAGTCTTGGGAGCGCCCGTTTTGGCTTTTGGAAAAGGCATGCTCCTAATGGGTGCCAAAGTGGAGGCTACAGGCAATGCAGTCTTCCCCCTCCCTCTCCCCCTTTGGGCCGTTCGGGGAATCTGTTCCTCAGAGCTGCTCCCACCACCTTCCTGTACCTCACGCCATGATGGGTCAAGGACCTCATCATCTACTCTGCCCTCTTCCAACAACTGCTTCTCCTGGGTAGTCTCGGCAGCACAGTATGCGTCAGAAAGTGGCACCTGAGTCTCATCATCAGATGCATACTGAGGAGTGCTGACCATAGGCACTGGCCCACCTGCCTGTTCAGATTCAGAGAGACAAAGCTGTTGGGCATCACTGCATACTGCCTCTTCCATTTCTCGAATGCTGCTTGGCTGGCCCCCTTTTTCCAAGCCAAGAGATTCAGAGAATAGAAGTAGAGATGGCTCCTGTCCTGGGCTCTCTGACTGCCTGGGCAATTTGGCAGGTTGTGAAGAGACAGATGGGTGCTCTTCAGTGCTCTGTGCCTGAGAGGATGTGGCACTAATTGAAGTCGATGCGTTAGCTGCCATCCATCCGACAACGGCTTTAATTTGTTCTTCCCGCAGCAGCGGGGTACGGCGAGCTCCTACAAAGCTGCACATGAAGGACTATTCCCTGCTAAAACTGGGGGATGATGAGTCACCGGTGCCCGCAGCAGGCACAAAATCCCCACGTCCTCTCCCTGCTCCACGCCCACGACCACGTGCCTTACTCCCTGCCTCCTTCATCCTGGTAGACTGATAAAGATAGGCAGAAAAGTACTAAGGGCTGAGTGTGCTTATTCCTGAACAGCTGCTAACAGGTATAAAAAATACTAATTTTATAAAGTGTGGACTAGACTTTAATATGAGCTAATGTGGCCTACACAACTGTAAAGTGGAGTGTTTGGTGAACTTTAATAACTTTTTGTTTTTTTGCGCACAACAGACTACTGCGTGAGCTGAAGTTACACAGAGACCTTGCAGACAGCCGTGAACGGCGCTGCAAGGCCTAAAAAAGCTCCTCTATGTACTCCTATATAGTGTTTTTCCACAATCTAGCAGGATACGGATGGAAACCCACTAATAGGATAAATCAGGGCAAAATGTGCAGCAGGCAGCACTAATTGAAAAAAAGGACAATGGAACAGTATGAGGCAGTGACGCACACTGAGCTGACTACAACCGGCTGTGGCTGCAGAACAGACTACAGACTGAGCTGCACACACACACACACACACACACACACACACACACCTTGCAGACAGCCGTGAACAGCGCTGCAAGGCAAAAACAAGGTTCTCATACTGCGGTTGCTATATTTGTGTGACATATTTCTCTGTTTTAACGGCAAAAAAATTAAAAGTTTGAAAATGTTAACATTTTCTAAATTTTTGCCACATTTCCATTTTTTTACACAAATAAACGCAAGTTATATTGAAGAAATTTTATCACCAGCGTGAAGTACAATATGTCACGAGAAAACATTCTCAGAATTGCCAAGATCCGTTGAAGCGTTACCTCATAAATGTACAGTGGTCAGAATTGTAAAAATTGTCCTGGTCATTAACATGCAAACAACCCTCTGGGGTAAAGGGGTTAAAGAAGCACTTCCATAAAATTTTTTATCCTCTTTAGGCCACGACATACATTGAGTTGTATTTGGTCAGTATTTCACAACAGTATTTGTAAGCCAAAACAAGAAGTAGGTCAAAAATGCAGACGTGGTGACGTGTTTCTATTATACTTTTCCTCTGATTGTTGCACTCCTGGTTTTGGCTTACAAATATAGATATAAAATACTGCCCAAATATTGAATGTGTGAATGTGGCCTAAAGGGTATATCCGGCACTTTATGAAAAACAAAAAATGTGCCTAAGCACTAACAGGCAGATATTTTCTACTTACCTGCCTGATTTGCCTGGCATCTTTCTACCCCAGCACAGAGCAGTCACAGCCCGCTCCTGACGAAGATTCAGCTGCCTCTGCTGACTAGCGATGAGCGAACGTGCTTGGATAATGTGTTATTTGAGCATGCTTGGGTGTTATCCAAGCATGTCCAAAATACTTGGATAATATTTTTGAGACCCTGCGGTTGCATGTTTTGCGGCGATAGACAACACATGCCAAACAAACAGGCAATCCCTACATGTGTTGCGGTTGTCCTCCTTTGTAAAACAGGCAGCCGCAGGGTCTCAAAAATATTATCTGAGCACACCCAAGATACTCAGATAACACCAGAGCATGCCCTGATAACACATTAGCAATTACCTGCCAGTTAGTGCTTAAAGGGAACCTGTCACCCCGTTTTTTCAGATTGAGCTATAAATACTGTTAAATAGGGCCTGCGCTGTGCGTTACTATAGTGTATGTAGTGTACCCTGATTCCCCACCTATGCTGAGAAATACATTACCAAAGTCGCCGTTTTCGCCTGTCAATCAGGCTGGTCAGGTCGGGTGGGCGTGTTCACAGCGCTCTTTTCTTCCCCAGCTTTCCGTTGGTGGCGTAGTGGTGTGCGCATGTCCAAGGTCCGAATTCCCTGCGCCCACGTGAAGACACAGCGCGCGATCTGCGCTGTCATCCCTTTCATCGGTGGCGGCGGCCATCTTCCTGGGGCCGCGCGTGCGCAGATGGAGTGCTCTGCTGCACGGGGCTTCAGGAAAATGGCCGCGGGATGCCGCGCGTGCGCACAAGAGATCGCGGCGGCCATTTTCCAAAAGCCGAGATGCAAACTCACGTGGGCGCAGGGAATTCGGACCTTGGACATGCGCACACCACTACGCCACCAACGGAAAGCTGGGGAAGAAAAGAGCATTGTGAACACGCCCACCCGACCTGACCAGCCTGATTGACAGGCGAAAACGGCGACTTTGGTAATGTATTTCTCAGCATAGGTGGGGAATCAGGGTACACTACATACACTATAGTAACGCACAGCGCAAGCCCTATTTAACAGTATTTATAGCTCAATCTGAAAAAACGGGGTGACAGGTTCCCTTTAAGCACATTTTGTGTTTTTCAGAAAGTCCCGGATGTATTAAATTTGTTTGGTGATCTGAAACATTTAAATGTGACAAGCATGCAAAATAGGAAATTAGGAAGGGGGAAACACTTCTTCCACACTGCTATAGGGGTACTGTCCCCCAATTCTCTGCTAATGTCCCCCATCCTGGTAGATATGATCCCCATACTGGTATAAAAAGCCCCCATCCTGGTATACAGTTGGAAATAGATAAAATGATGGATGGATTATGGATATAGATATAATCCTGTACTTTTCTCTATTACTGTGTTTATGATCCCCGTTTAATAGTAATCTACATGTTGTGAGTGCCTTCTGTGCCACCACTTGCCCTTGTGCTGTTAAAATTAAGGCATTTTTAGCCTATATTTATTTTGTTGTCCTGCTATGTTGAATATATGTTATAACCACATCTCGGTTGGTTGTACTGGTTGGGGTTCGTATCATTTTTCGAGTGTTTTTCACCTTTGTCAATATTGAAACTGGCAAGGATCTACAGTCTATATAACTAAAGGTACCGTTACACTAAACGACTTACCAACGATCACGACCAGCGATACAACCTGGCCGTGATCGTTGGTAAGTCGTTGTGTGGTCGCTGGGGAGCTGTCACACAGACAGCTCTCTCCAGCGACCAACGATCAGGGGAACGACTTCGGCATCGTTAAAACTGTCTTCAACGATGCCGAAGTCCCCCTGCAGCACCCGGGTATCCAGGGTAAACATCGGGTTACTAAGTGCAGGGCCGCGCTTAGTAACCCGATATTTACCCTGGTTACCATTGTAAAAGTAAAACAAAAAAAAACAGTATATACTCACATTCCGATGTCTGTCACGTCCCCCGCCGTCAGCTTCCCGCACTGGCTTTGTCAGCGCCGGCCGTAAAGCAGAGCACAGCGGTGACGTCACCACCTGTGCTCTGCTTTACGGCCGGCGCTGACAGTCAGTGCAGGGAAGCTGACGGCGGGGGATGTGACATACATCGGAATGTGAGTATGTACTGTTTTTTTTTAACTTTTACAATGGTAACCAGGGTAAATATCGGGTTACTAAGCGCGGCCCTGCGCTTAGTAACCCAATATTTACCCTGGTTACAAGTGAACCATCGGCGTCAAACACGCCGATCCAGCGATGACAGCGGGTGATCAGCGACCAAAAAAAGGTCCTGATCATTCCCAACGACCAACGATCTCCCAGCAGGGGCCTGATCGTTGGTCACTGTCACACATAAGGAGATCGTTAGCGAGATCGTTGCTACGTCACCAAAAGCGTGACGTTGCAACGATATCGTTAACGAAATCGTTATGTGTGAAGGTACCTTAATACACACAATATTGAGAATATTTCAGGTGTGTCCTTGATCCTTGTACATATATGTCTAATTGACTTTGTCAGGCAGGTCCTATTTAAATGATTTCTTAATTGAGAACAGCTGTGGCAGTAATTAGGTCTAGGTGTGATTAGGGAATTTTAACCCAGCTTCCCAAAGATGTGATAAACCATAGTTAATTTATGTTTTGTGTTTACTTGTTATCTTTGTCTAATATTTAATTTTGTTTGCTGATCTGAAACATTTAAGTGTGACAAACATGCAAAAGAATAAGAAACCAGGAAGGGGGCAAACACATTTTCACACATCTGTATATAGCCCCCCATCCTGGTATATATTATTATTATTATTTATTTATATAGCACCATTAATTCCATGGTGCTGTACATGAGAAAGGGGTTACATACAGGATATATATGGCTCCCCTTCCCGGTTTATATGCCCCCCATCCTTATATATTTGGCCCCTTCCTGGATGGAATGTATGGACCCCCCATCTTCGTATATATGACCCTCCATCCTCGTATATATGGCCCCCCATCCTGGTATATATGGTCCCATCCTGGCTGGCATGTATGGACTCCCCATCTTGGTATATATGGCCTTCCATTCTGGTATATATATGGCTCACATTCAGGTATATATGGCCACCATCATGCCGCACACATAAGAAAAAAACAATTCTACTCACCTTCCTTCCATTCCCTCACAGCGTGGCGTCCTGTCCTGATGCTGACAGCTGACTTTGGTGTGTAAGCAGCGCGTGATGTCACTACATGAACCACACACTAACATCAGCTGATGCAATATTCATTGCTCCCCACAACCAGGATTATGGGGGTGGGGAGCAGTGAATATTAATTTCCCATAATAGCAGACACACGTGATCGCCCAGTCACTGCAGGAAGCCGGCAGCTGCAGATAACACGTGTGCCCACTGTTAAGGAAAATGAATAATTTCTGCTCTCAACTCCAATAGTTTGTCACCTCTCAGCACAAGCTACAGTGCAGAAAGGGGCTGGATTATGGGCATGGGGAGGAGTGAATATTCATTCCCTTTAATAGGGGGCACACGTGTTAGCCCCAGCACCTACTCCTGCCTCCTGTGACTTAAAATTTGTCTGGAGTAGATTGTGAATGCCATGCTACATTTGCAGAGCCCCTGACATGCCAAAACAAGAGAAACCCTCCAAAAGTGACTACATTTTGGAAAGTAGACCCATCAAGGAATTCATCTAGGAGTGTACTGTGCATTTTTAACCCCTATCTGACCTCGGACGGGATAGTACGTCCGAGGTCAGATCCCCTGCTTTGATGCAGGGCTCCGCGGTGAGCCCTGCATCAAAGCCGGGACATGTCAGCTGTTTTGAACAGCTGACATGTGCCCGTAATCGGCGCGGGCAGAATCGCGATCTGCCCGCACCTATTAACTAGTTAAATGCCGCTGTCAAACGCAGACAGCGGCATTTAACTACCGCTTCCGGCCGGGCGGCCGGAAATGACGTCATCGCCGACCCGGTCACATGATCGGGGGTCGGCGATGCGTCAGGATGGTAACCATAGAGGTACTAGAGACCTCTATGGTTACTTATCACCGGTGGCTGTGAGCGCCACCCTGTGGTCGGCGCTCACAGCACACCTGCAATTCTCCTACATAGCAGCGAACAGCAGAGGCGATCGAGTTGTGCCTGCTTCTAGCCTCCCATGGAGGCTATTGAAGCATGGCAAAAGTAAAAAAAAAAAAGTTTAAAAAAAGTGAAAAAAATAAAAAAAAATATAAAAGATTAAATCACCCCCCTTTCGCCCCAATCAAAATAAATCAATAAAAAAAAATCAAATCTACACATATTTGGTATCGCCGCGCTCAGAATCGCCCGATCTATCAATTATAAAAAAGCATTAACCTGATCGCTAAACGGCGTAGCGAGAAAAAAATTAGAAACGCCAGAATTACGTTTTTTTAGGTCGCCGCGACATTGCATTAAAATGCAATAAGGGGCGATCAAAAGAACGTATCTGCACCAAAATGCTATCATTAACCCCTTTCTGACATTAGACGTACTATCCTGTCGAGGTGGGGTGGGCCCGTATGACCACCGACGGGATAGTACGTCATATGCGATCAGCAGCGCTCACGGGGGGAGCGCCGCTGATCGCGGCCGGGTGTCAGCTGCTTATCGCAGCATACATTCGGCACTATGTGCCAGGAGCGGTCACGGACCGCCCCGGCACATTAACCCCCGGCACACCGCGATCAAAGATGATCGCGATGTGCCGGCGGTACAGGGAAGCATCGCGCAGGGAGGGGGCTCCCTGTGGGCTTCCCTGAGCCCCCCGCAGCAACGCGATGTGATCGTGTTGCTGCGAGGGTCTTACCTCCCTCCCTGCCTGCTCCAGGCCCGGATCCAAGATGGCCACGGATTCGGAGGGAGGTGGCTTCACAGAGCCTGCTCAGAGCAGGCACTGTGAAGCCTGCAGCACTGTAAGTCAGATCAGTGATCTGACAGAGTGCTATGCAAACTGTCAGATCATTGATCTGTGATGCCCCCCCTGGGGCAAAGTAAAAAAGTAAAAAAAAAAAATTCCAAATGTGTAAAAAAAATATATATATATATATTCCTAAATAATGAAAAAAAAATAAAAATATTATTCTTATAAATACATTTCTTCATCTAAAAAAAAAAAAAAAAAACAATAAAAGTGCACATATTTAGTATTACCGCGTCCGTAAAGACCCGACCTATAATACTGGCCCACTAGTTAACCCCTTCAGTAAACACCGTAAGAAGAAAATAAAAAAAACGAGGCAAAAAACAATGCTTTATTATCATACCGCCGAACAAAAAGTGGAATAACACGCAATCAGAAAGACAGATATAAATAACCATGGTACCACTGAAAACGTCATCTTGTCCCGCAAAAAACGAGCCACCATACAGCATCATCAGCAAAAAAATAAAAAAGTTATAGTCCTGAGAATAAAGCGATGCAAAAATAATTATTTTTTCTGTAAAATAGTTTTTATCGTATAAAAGCGCCAAAACATAAAAAAATAATATAAATGAGGTGTCGCTGTAATCGTACTGACCCGAAGAATAAAACTGCTTTATCAATTTTACCAAACGCGGAACGGTATAAACGCCTCCCCCAAAAGAAATTCATGAATAGCTGGTTTTTAGTCATTCTTCCTCACAAAAATCGGAATAAAAAGCGATCAAAAAATGTCACGTGCCCGAAAATGTTGCCAATAAAAACGTCAACTCATCCTGCAAAAAGCAAGACCTCACATGACTCTGTGGACCAAAATATGGAAAAATTATAGCTCTCAAAATGTGGTAACGCAAAAAATATTTTTTGCAATAAAAAGCGTCTTTCAGTGTGTGACGGCTGCTAATCATAAAAATCCGCTAAAAAACCCGCTATAAAAATAAATCAAACCCCCCTTCATCATCCCCTTAGGGAAAAATTAAAAAAATGTATTTATTTCCATTTTCCCATTAGGGCTAGGGTTAGGGCTAGGGTTAGGGCTAGGGTTAGAGCTGGGGTTAGGGTTAGGGCTAGGGTTAAGGTTAGGGTTGGGGCTACAGTTAGGGTTGGGGCTAAAGTTCGGGTTAGGGTTTAGATTACATTTACAATTGGGAATAGGGTTGGGATTAGGGTTAGGGGTGTGTCAGGGTTAGAGGTGTGGTTAGGGTTACCGTTGGAATTAGGGTTAGGGGTGTTTTGGTTTAGGGTTTCAGTTATAATTGGGGGGTTTCCACTGTTTAGACACATCAGGGGCTCTCCAAACGCGACATGGCGTCCGATCTCAATTCCAGCCAATTCTGCGTTGAAAAAGTAAAACAGTGCTCCTTCCCTTCCGAGCTCTCCCGTGTGCCCAAACAGGGGTTTACCCCAACATATGGGGTATCAGCGGACTCAGGACAAATAGGACAACAACTTTTAGGGTCCAATTTCTCCTGTTACCCTTGGGAAAATACAAAACTGGGGGCTAAAAAATAATTTTGGGGGGAAAGTTTTTTATTTTTTATTTTCACGGCTCTGCGTTATAAACTGTAGTGAAACACTTGGGGGTTCAAAGCTCTAACAAAACATCTAGATGAGTTCCTTAGGGTGTCTAGTTTACAAAATGGTGTCACTTGTGGGGGGTTTCTACTGTTTAGGTACATTAGGGTTTCTGCAAACGCAATGTGACACCTGCAGACCATTCCATCTAAGTCTGCATTCCAAATGGATTTCCTTCCCTTCCGAGCCCTCCCATGCGCCCAAACAGTGGTTCCCCCCCACTTATGGGGTATCAGCGCACTCAGGACAAATTGGACAACAAATTTTGGGGTCCAATTTCTCCTGTTACCCTCGGGAAAATACAAGAGTGGGGGCTAAAAAATAATTTTTGTGGGAAAAAATTTTTGTTTTATTTTTACGGCTCTGCATTATAAACTTCTGTAAAGCCCTTGGTGGGTCAAAGCGCTCACCACACATCTAGATAAGTTCCTTAGGGGGTCTACTTTCCAAAATGGTGTCACTTGTGGGGGGTTTCTACTGTTTAGGTACATTAGGGGCTCTGCAAACGCAATGTGACACCTGCAGACCATTCCATTTAAGTCTGCATTCCAAATGGCGCTCCTTCCCTTCCGAGCCCTCCCATGCGCCCAAACAGTGGTTCCCCCCACATATTGTGTATATTTGCACTCAGGACAAATTGGGCAACAAATTTTGGGGTCCAATTTCTCCTGTTACCCTCGGGAAAATACAAAACTGGGGGCTAAAAAAATAATTTTTGTGGGAAAAAAAATTTGTTTAATTTTTATGGCTCTGCATTATAAACTTCTGTGAAGCCCTTGGTGGGTCAAAGCGCTCAAAACACATCTAGATAAGTTCCTTAGGGGGTCTACTTTCCAAAATGGTGTCACTTGTGGGGGGTTTCAATGTTTAGGCACATCAGTGGCTCTCTAAACGCAACATGGCGTCCCATCTCAATTCCTGTCAATTTTGCATTGAAAAGTCAAACGGCGCTCCTTCCCTTCCGAGCTCTCCCATGCGCCCAAACAGTGGTTTACCCCCACATATGGGGTATCAGCGTACTCAGGACAAATTGTACAACAACTTTAGGGGTCCAATTTCTTCTCTTACCCATGGGAAAATAAAAAATTGGGGGCGAAAAGATAATTTTTGTGAAAAAATATGATTTTTTATTTTTACGGTTCTACATTATAAACTTCTGTGAAGCACTTGGTGGGTCAAAGTGCTCACCACACCTCTAGATAAGTTCCTTAGGGGGTCTACTTTCCAAAATGGTGTCATTTGTGGGGGGTTTCAATGTTTAGGCACATCAGGGGCTCTCCAAACGCAACATGGTGTCCCATCTCAATTCCAGTCAATTTTGCATTGAAAAGTCAAATGGCGCTCTTTCGCTTCCGAGCTCTGTCACGCGCCCAAACAGTGGTTTACCCCCACATATGGGGTATCTGTGTACTCAGGACAAATTGTACAACAACTGTTGGGGTCCATTTTCTCCTGTTACCCTTGGTAAAATAAAACAAATTGGAGCTGAAGTAAAGTTTTTGTGAAAAAAGGTTAAATGTTAATTTTTATTTAAACATTCCAAAAATTCCTGTGAAGCACCAGAAGGGTTAATAAACTTCTTGAATGTGGTTTTGAGCACCATGAGGGGTGCAGTTTTTAGAATGGTGTCACACTTGGGTATTTTCTATCATATAGACCCCTCAAAATGACTTCAAATGAGATGTGGTCCCTAAAAAAAAATGTTGTTGTAAAAATGAGAAATTGCTGGTCAACTTTTAACCCTTATAACTCCCTAACAAAAAAAAAATTGGTTCCAAAACTGTGCTGATGTAAAGTAGACATGTGAGAAATGTTACTTATTAAGTATTTTGTGTGACATATCTCTGTGATTTAATTGCATAAAAATTCAAAGTTGGAAAATTGCGAAACTTTCATAATTTTCGCCAAATTTCCGTTTTTTTCACAAATAAACGCAGGTACTATCAAAGAATTTTTACCACTATCATGAAGTACAATATGTCACGAGAAAACAGTGTCAGAATTACTGGGATCCATTGAAGCATTACAGAATTATAACCTCATAAAGGGACAGTGGTCAGAATTGTAAAAATTGGCCCGGTCATTAACGTGCAAACCACCCTTGGGGGTAAAGGGGTTAAAAACGCCAGCTTGGCATGCAAAAAATAAGCCCTCAACCGACCCCAGATCACGAAAAATGGAGACGCTACGAGTATCGGAAAATGGCGCAATTATTTTTTTTTTTAGCAAAGTTTGGAATTTTTTTTCACCACTTAGATAAAAAACAACCTAGTCATGTTAGGTGTCTATGAACTCGTACTGACCTGGAGAATCATAATGGTAGGTCAGTTTTAGCATTTAGTGAACCTAGCAAAAAAGCCAAACAAAAAACAAGTGTGGGATTGCACTTTTTTTGCAATTTCACCGCACTTGGAATTTTTTTCCCGTTTTCTAGTACACGACATGCTAAAACCAATGATGTCGTTCAAAAGTACAACTCATCCCGCAAAAAATAAGCCCTCACATGGCCAAATTGATGGAAAAATAAAAAAGTTATGGCTCTAGGAAGGAGGGGAGTGAAAAACGAACACGGAAAAACGAAAAATCCCAAGGTCATGAAGGGGTTAACCT
The DNA here is from genome assembly GCF_032444005.1 of Ranitomeya imitator. Lineage (NCBI taxonomy): Eukaryota > Metazoa > Chordata > Amphibia > Anura > Dendrobatidae > Ranitomeya > Ranitomeya imitator. Next base: position 439,500,772 of record NC_091285.1, read on the forward strand.
ATAGGTAATTCACAAAACATTATAACGTTTAGATGTGGAAACAAAAAATTACATTTTTTACACTAAAATACTGTTTTAGCACCAAATTTATAATTTACACTAGGGGTAATGGGACAAAATGGACCCAATAATTTTTATGTAATTTTTACCGAATGTGACAGTACTCCATATGTGGATGTACAATACATTTTGAGATCATGGCGGGGATCGGATGGGAGGGATTGCTACTAGGCTTTTAGAATGTAGATTTCATTCGAATAGATTGTGGGTGCCACCAGCTGAGCCCCTGAGGTGCCAGATCAGCAGAAACCGCCACATCTGACCCTATGTTGGAAAGTTCACTGCTTAATAATAATATAATAATAATTATTTTATTTATGTAGCGCCAACATATTCCGCAGTGCTTAAGGAATTTATCTAAGGGTGTAGTGAGTATTTTGAATCCACAGGTGCTTCACAGAATTTTAAAATGTAATCGTAAAACTGGAAAGACAAAAATGGCGCAAATAGGGTCTTATCTGATAACCAGTCGGTATAAAAAAATGATAGGTACGCTCTCCTGATGAGGTTGTGACACAACTCTTATAGAAGCAGGTAAAGGCTGCTGCCGAACCACTAAGATACGATGCAATAAATGAGGAATATGGTTATTCAGAGTCTTCACTGTCCAAGATTCCATGGTAAGCTGAAGCGTGAATGCAGTTTATTAAGGCAACAAACACGTTTCAAGGTTTTCAAACCTCTTCATCAGGGCTAATCGTAATCCTAGGACTGGCCCCGCACCTCTTCTGACCTGAGACTGACAGATATATTTCTATGCAGCTGTCAGGGTCAGGTCAGATGAGATGCTGGGCCAATCCAAGGATTGAGATGAGATACTCGCACGAGATATATGGCTGTCTGCGACCTAAGATGGGTTGTCTAATAGTTTTAGCTTGCCACTCCCCCAGATAAACATTTCCATGGGTTTTATTCCCTAAGATTTTTCTGAATGCACATTATGTTGCAAGTCACATGATGCCTTTTCATGGTTGATTGTTCTTACTGTGATGTCCTATATGATTAATCCTCCGTCCTGGTGCTGGAATGTTATGATTTGCCCCAAAGACATGACTCTTGTCACCGTGTGGGTGGGTTTTGTCCGCTTGCATCCTTAGTTATAATCCTGCGCGCTGCAAATATGTTCTCTCTGCTTTACAGATGTTCACATTCAAGCATGAGCACACACATCTTCACAGCCACTGAGCCAGTGTAATGGTGCTTGTCACCATACTCTTGAGATCTCAGAGCGTGTCTGCAGTCTTATCCTGGGAGTGTATATGCACTGCAATTTTTAACATGATTTTTGAGCATAGGGGCTTTTTTTTTTTTTTAAACTGATTTGTAACCATATCGAGAATAATAATAATAATTTTATTTCTGTAGTGGTAACATATTCTGCAGAACTTTACATTTTAGAGGGGACTTGTACAGTCAATAAAGACATTACAGAATAACGTTGCTTCTTTATTCTACAATAGAAAACAGCACCATGTGCACTGCAAGTGTGTATACCATTAAAATTAAAAGGAAGCAGGGGTGTAACTCTCATAGCGCCAGACTACACAGCTGCTATGGGGCTAGTGAGTTGGGGGGATGCTGTTGCCAATTGGAACTTCCACACTCTGCTGCTGGTCCTTTCTGGATTCTCTGGATGCATATGCTATTGAATATACCGTATTTTCTGGCGTATAAGACGACTGGGTGTATAAGACGACCCCCAACTTTTCCATATAAAATATGGAATTTGGGATATGCCCGCCGTATAAGACGGGGGTCATTTTATACACCCAGTCATCTTATACGGCGTGTGGTTCCCAGGGTCTGGAGGAGAGGAGACTCTCCTTCAGGCCCTGGGATCCATATTCATGTTAAAAATAAAGAATAAAAATAAAAAACATGGATATACTCACCCTCGGACGGGCCCTGGATTACAGCGCTGCTAGCGTCTCCCTCTGTTCCTTAGAATGCGGTGAGTGAAGGACCTTCGATGACGTCGCGGTCACATGAACGGTCAGGTGACCGGTCACCTGACCGCTCATGTGACCGCGACGTCACTGAAGGTCCTTCACTCACCGCATTCTAAGGAACAGAGGGAGACACTAGCAGCGCTGTGATCCAGGGCCCTCCAGACCCCGGGAACCACACGCCGAAATGCAGGATCGCTCCCTGCACACGCCGTACCCGGCGTATAAGACAACCCCCGACTTTTGGGACAATTTTTAGGGGTCAAAAAGTCGTCTTATACGCCGGGAAATACGGTAATGGTGAAATAGGGAGCTGTTAGTTCCCTCTTCCACTATTCAGCCTGTGCGTCTTACACTCAGTGCAACAGGAGCAATGGCATCACTAGATCACCCCATAGAATGTAAGTCCGCAAGGACAGGGTCCTCTCCCCTCTGTACCAGTCTGTCACTGTAAATTTGTTTATTGTAAACGATATCTATAACTCTATATGTAACCCCTTTCTCATGTACAGCACCATGGAATTAATGGTGCTTTATAAATAAATAATAATAAATAAATACATAAATCAAGCCTGCTGTTGAGAGCCTCAGTTCAGTGGCGGCATTAGGGGCAGGCAGACTAGGCAGCTGACTAGGCCCCCGCTCTCCCAGGGACTCCCAACCAGTGGCATACCGCGAATGGAGGCACACCACGCGGCACAGATGCCGATACATTTGATAGCAATAATGGAGGAGAAAGCCTCAGATGAGCCTGGTTCAGCGAGGAAATGAGGAGGAGAGGTATTATTTTTATAATACTATATTAATGCATTATACCATATGACTGGGCTACATCATATTCTATGGGGGGTTGTATTATACTATGAGGTGGGGGCTGCATTATTTTTATGGGGGGCCTGCATTATACTGGAAGAGGGGGTTAAATTATATTCTATGGGGGCTGCATTATATACTATGAGGAGGCTACATTATATTCTGTGGAGGTACTGCATTATACTATATGGGGGGCTGCATTACATTCTATGGGGGGCTGCATTATACTATAAGGGGCTACATTATATTCTTTAGGGGGCTGCATTATACTCTGTGGGGTGGCTGCATTATACTCTCAGGGGGCTCCATTACCTGTATGGATGCATTATACTATATGTCGGAGGTCTGCATTATATTCTATGGGGGCTTCATTATACTCTGAGGGTGCTACAGTACATTCTATGGGGGGCTGCTTTATACTATAAGGGGGATTAAATTATATTCTATGGGGGACTGCATTTTATTCTATGAGGGGCCTACATTACATTCTATGGGGGTACTGCATTATACTATATGGGGGGGCTACATTAAACTATCAGGGGGCTGCATTATATTCTGTGAGGTAGCAGCATTATACTCTATGGGGTGGCTGTATTATACTCTATGGAGGGTTGCATTATATTCTGAGGGGTGCTGTATTATAATTTATTGGGCTATGGACAGTGCATTATACTATATGGGACCTGCACTATACTGTATCAAGGACTATGGGGAATGCATTATACTTTATGAAGAACTATGGGGTGCATTATACTATGGGCAGTGCATTGTACTAGATGAAGGACTATGGGGGTGCATTATATTATATGGAGGCTATGAGGAGTGTATAATACTATATGGAAGACTGAGAAGTGTACATCCCCCTACTCTGGAATTCTCTACCACAACATATCAGACTCTCGCCTACCATCGAAACCTTCAAAAAGAACCTGAAGACCCACCTCTTCCGACAAGCCTACAACCTGCAGTAACCACCGATCGACCAAACCGCTGCACGGCCAGCTCTACCCTACCTACTGTATCCTCCCCCATCCCTTGTAGATTGTGAGCCCTCGCGGGCAGGGTCCTCTCTCCTCCTGTACCAGTTGTGACTTGTATTGTTCAAGATTATTGTACTTGTTTATTATGTATACCCCTCCTCACATGTAAAGCGCCATGGAATAAATGGCGCTATAATAATAATAATAATAATAATAATAAAGTGTATTATACTATATGGAGGGCTGAGAAGTGTATTAATATATGGAGGCCTATGAGGAGTGTATTATACTACAAGGAGGACTATGAGTAGTGCAAAATACTATATGGAGGAATATGAGGCACATATTATATGGAGGACTATGGGGTGTGCATTATACAATATGGAGGTCTGTGGTGCACATTATACTATATGGAGGACTATGGGGCATGCATTATACAATATGGAGGTCTGTGGTGCACATTATACTATATGGAGGACTATGGGGTGCATTATACAGGTCCTTCTCAAAAAATTAGCATATAGTGTTAAATTTCATTATTTACCATAATGTAATGATTACAATTAAACTTTCATATATTATAGATTCATTATCCACCAACTGAAATTTGTCAGGTCTTTTATTGTTTTAATACTGATGATTTTGGCATACAACTCCTGATAACCCAAAAAACCTGTCTCAATAAATTAGCATATCAAGAAAAGGTTCTCTAAACGACCTATTACCCTAATCTTCTGAATGAACTAATTAACTCTAAACACATGCAAAAGATACCTGAGGCTTTTATAAACTCCCTGCCTGGTTCATTACTCAAAACCCCCATCATGGGTAAGACTAGCGACCTGACAGATGTCAAGAAGGCCATCATTGACACCCTCAAGCAAGAGGGTAAGACCCAGAAAGAAATTTCTCAACAAATAGGCTGTTCCCAGAGTGCTGTATCAAGGCACCTCAATGGTAAGTCTGTTGGAAGGAAACAATGTGGCAGAAAACGCTGTACAACGAGAAGAGGAGACCGGACCCTGAGGAAGATTGTGGAGAAGGACCGATTCCAGACCTTGGGGAACCTGAGGAAGCAGTGGACTGAGTCTGGTGTGGAAACATCCAGAGCCACCGTGCACAGGCGTGTGCAGGAAATGGGCTACAGGTGCCGCATTCCCCAGGTAAAGCCACTTTTGAACCATAAACAGCGGCAGAGGCGCCTGACCTGGGCTACAGAGAAGCAGCACTGGACTGTTGCTAAGTGGTCCCAAGTACTTTTTTCTGATGAAAGCAAATTTTGCATGTCATTCGGAAATCAAGGTGCCAGAGTCTGGAGGAAGACTGGGGAGAAGGAAATGCCAAAATGCCTGAAGTCCAGTGTCAAGTACCCACAGTCAGTGATGGTGTGGGGTGCCATGTCAGCTGCTGGTGTTGGTCCACTGTGTTTCATCAAGGGCAGGGTCAATGCAGCTAGCTATCAGGAGATTTTGGAGCACTTCATGCTTCCATCGGCTGAAATGCTTTATGGAGATGAAGATTTCATTTTTCAGCACGACCTGGCACCTGCTCACAGTGCCAAAACCACTGGTAAATGGTTTACTGACCATGGTATTACTGTGCTCAATTGGCCTGCCAACTCTCCTGACCTGAACCCCATAGAGAATCTGTGGGATATTGTGAAGAGAAAGTTGAGAGACGCAAGACCCAACACTCTGGATGAGCTTAAGGCCGCTATTGAAGCATCCTGGGCCTCCATAACATCTCAGCAGTGTCACAGGCTGATTGCCTCCATGCCACGCCGCATTGAAGCAGTCATTTCTGCCAAAGGATTCCCGACCAAGTATTGAGTGCATAACTGAACATTATTATTTGATGGTTTTTTTGTTTGTTATTAAAAAACACTTTTATTTGATTGGATGGGTGAAATATGCTAATTTATTGAGACAGGTTTTTTGGGTTATCAGGAGTTGTATGCCAAAATCATCAGTATTAAAACAATAAAAGACCTGACAAATTTCAGTTGGTGGATAATGAATCTATAATATATGAAAGTTTAATTGTAATCATTACATTATGGTAAATAATTAAATTTAACACTATATGCTAATTTTTTGAGAAGGACCTGTACTATGTGGAGGACTATGGAGAGTGTATTATACTATATGGAGGACTGTGGGTGCATTATACTATGTGGAGGACTTTGGAAAGAGTACTATACTATATGAAGGACTATGGGAAGTGTATTATACTATATGGAGGACTATGGGGCAGATTATACTATATGGAGGACTATGGTGTGTGCATTATACAATATTGAGGACTGTGGTGCATATTATTTTATATTTAGAACGGGGGGTCCAATATACTATGTGGAGGACTATGGGGTGCATTATACTAAACAAGCAAATTGCTGCCTATTCATCAAGTGATTGGATTGTTTACAAAAATCATTTTTCTCAGCAGCACATCGTCCATAGAAAACTGCAGATATGCTGCTAACAGGATACTGAACGTACGGAGACAGATTGATCTATTAGTAATTGTTCTGTCCCAATCCTTGTTCCTCAGCCGGTGTAAAGAGAATGGAAAATAAAGGTTGAACGACTTGAATATTGTTGATCACACTCGTTTAGTGACCTGAGCTCAGCGCATGTACAGTTGTGCTCAAAAGTTTACATACCCCAGCAGAATTTTTGCTTTCTTGGCCTTTTTTTCAGAGAATATGAATGATAACACAAAAACTTTTTCTCCACTCATGGCTAGTGGTTGTTATTGTCAAACTACTGTGTTTTCTCTTTTTAAATCATAATGACAACCCAAAACATCCAAATGACCCTGATCAAAAGTTCACATACCCCATTTATTAATACTGTGTATTGCCCCCTCTAACATCAATGACAGCTTGTAGTCATTTATGGTAGTTGTGGATGAGGTTCTTTATTTTCTCAGATGGTAAAGTTGCCCACTCTTCTTGGCAAAAAGCCTCCAGTTCCTGTAAATTCCTGGACTGTCTAGCATGACCTGTGCTTTTGAGATCTCCCCAGAGGGGCTCAATAATAGTGAGGTAAGGAAACTGAGATGACTACTCTAGAACCTTCACTTTGTTCTGCTGTAGCCAATGACAGGTCAACTTGGCCTTGTGTTTTGGATCGTTGTCATGTTGGAACATCCAAGTACATCCCATGCGCAGCTTACGGGCTGATGATTGCAAATTTGCCTCCAGTATTTGCTGATAACGTGCTGCATTCAATTTCTTTCAACTTTGACCAAGTTTCTTGTGCCTTGGTAGCTCACACATCCCCAAAACATCAGCGATCCACCTCTGTACTTTACAGTAGGAAGTGTGTTCCTTACATCATTCTAGATTGTGAGCCCCATCAGGGACAGTGATGATAATGTGTGCAAAACTGTAAAGCGCTGCGGAATATGTTAGCGCTATATAAAAATAAAATATTATTATTATTATTACATCATAGGCTTTGTTGACCTCTCTCCAAATGTAACATTTATGGTTGTGGCCAAAAGTTCAATTTTGGTCTCATCACTCCAAATTACCTTGTTCCAGAAGTTTTGAGGCTTGTCTCTGTGCTGTTTTGCGTATTGTAGGTGAGATACTTTGTGGCATTTGCGCAGTAATGGCTTTCTTCTGGTGACTCGACCATGCAGCCTTTTTTTCTTCAAGTGCCTCCTTGTGCATTCTGAAACAGCCACACCGCTAGTTTTCAGAGAGTCCTGTATTTCAGCTGATGTTATTTGTGAGTTTTTCTTTGCATCCCGAACAATTTTCCTGGCAGTTGTGAACAAATTTTGTTACTCTACCTGACCATGCTTTTGTTTTTACAGAGCCCCTGATTTTCCATTTGTTAATCACAGTTTGAAAGCTGCTGACTGGCATTATCAATTCATTGGATATCTCATCGCGTCCTGTTTTCTACAGTTCAACTACTTTTTCCCATAGATCCGTTGACAATTCTTTTGCTTTCTCCATGACTCACAATCCAGAAACGTCAGTGGCTGGATGAAAGATGCAAGAGTCTGTCTGGATCCCAGAAACTCATTCAGCTTTTATGCACACACACACTGATTACAAGGAAACAGGTCAGAGGTGAGGATGTTACCTTTAGTAGCCATTCAAACCCATTTGTGTCAACTTCTTTGCATGTTATCAGGCCAATATCACCAGAGTATGTGAACTTTTAATCAGGGTCATTTGGATGTTTTGGGTTGTCATTATGATTTAAAAAGAGAAAACAGTAGTTTGATAATAAATGTCTTCACCCAACCACTAACCATGAGTGGAGAAATGTTTTGGTGTTATCAATCATATTCTCTAAAAAAAGGAAAAAGTAAGCAAAAATTCTGCAGAGTACGTAAAGTTTTGAGAACAACTGTAAGTGCAATCAAAGTGCTACTGTGCAATATGTTAGCATTTGGGGCCCCTTGTAAAAGTTTTGCCCAGAGCCCCATTTTGCCTAAAACCGGCCCTGCCTCAGTTCACATGCTTTATAGACCAGAGCAGCAAGCCAGGGAAGTAGAGGCAAGGTGAACATTTTTTTAATATACTGTATATATACAATACAGACCAAAACTTTGGACACACCTTCTCATTTAAAGATTTTTCTGTATTTTCATGACTATGAAAATTGTACATTCACCCTGAAGGCATCAAAACTATGAATTAACACATGGAATTATATATTTAACAAAAAAGTGTGAAACAACTCAAAATATGTCTTATATTCTAGGTTCTTCAAAGTAGCCACTTTTTGCTTTGATGACTGCTTTGCACACTCTTGGCATTCTCTTGATGAGCTTCAAGAGGTAGTCACCGGGAATGGTTTTCAATTCACAGGTGTGCCCTGTCAGGTTTAATAAGTGGGATTTCTTGCCTTATAAATGGGGTTGGGACCATCAGTTGTGTTGTGCTGAAGTCTGGTGGATACACAGCTGATAGTCCTACTGAATAGACTGTTAGAATTTGTATTATGGCAAGAAAAAAGCAGCTAAGTAAAGAAAAATGAGTGGCCACCATTACTTTAAGAAATGAAGGTCAGTCAGTCTGAAAAATTGGGCAAAACTTTGAAAGTGTCTCCAAGTGCAGTGGCAAAAACCATCAAGCGCTACAAAGAAACTGGCTCACATGAGAACCGCCCCAGGAAGGGTAGACCAAGAGTCACCTCTGCTTCTGAGGAGAAGTTTATCCGAGTCACCAGCCTCAGAAATCGCAGGTTAACAGCAGCTCAGATTAGAGACCAGGTCAATGCCACACAGAGTTTTAGCACCAGACACATCTCTACAACAACTGTTAAGAAGAGACTTTGTGCAGAAGGCCTTCATGGTAAAATAGCTGCTAGGAAACCACTGCTAAGGACAGGAAACAAGCAGAAGAGACTTGTTTGGGCTAAAGAAATCTGTGATTTGGTCTGATGAGTCCAAATTTGAGATCTTTGGTTCCAACCACCGTGTGGGACGCAGAAAAGGTGAACAGATGGACTCCACATGCCTGGTTCCCACCATGAAGCATAGGAGGAGGTGGTTTGGGGGTGCTCTGCTGGTGACACTGTTGGGGATTTATTCAAAATTAAAGGCATACTGAACCAGCGTGGCTACCACAGCATCTTGCAGCGGCATGCTATGCCATCCGGTTGGTGTTTAGTTGGACCATCATTTATTTTTCAACAGGACAATGACCCCAAACACCTCCAGGCTGTATAAGAGCTATTTAACCAAGAAAGAGAGCTCAACACAACACTAGAAGTAGCCGTGGGATGCTCCTAACTCTCCCTAGGCACCTCGTCACAGCCTAAGAGCTAACTACCCCTAAAGATAGAAACAGGAAAGCTATCTTGCCTCAGAGAAAATTCCCACAGGATAGATTAGCCCCCACAAATAATGACTGTGAGAGGAGAGGGAAAAAGACATACACAGAATGAAACCAGGATGAGCACAGGAGGCCAGTCTAGCTTGATAGAAAGGACAGGATGGAATACTGTGCGGTCAGTATAAAACACTACAAAAAGTCCACACAGAGTTTACAAAAATCTCCACACCTAACTAAAGGTGTGGAGGGTAAATCTGTTTCACAGAGCTTCCAGCAACACAGAATTAATCCATACTGATAAGCTGGACAAACACTGAATGCACAGAACGGATAAGTCCACAATCTGTGGACAGAAAAGAGCAAGCAAGGACTTAGCTTTGCTGAACTGGTCAGGATAACAGGGAAATCCAAAGAGATGTGAATCCAACCAGGAACCATTTACAAGTGGCACTGGCTGAAGGAAAGAGCCAGGCATAAATAGCCGAGCAGAAAAGACAATCAGTGGAAGCAGCTGCTGACAGCTAAATCCAAGGAGCAGCCATACCACTTGAAACCACAAGAGGGAGCCCAAGAGCAGAACTCACAAAAGTGCCACTTACAACCACCGGAGGGAGCCCAAGAGCGGAATTCACAACAGGGTGAGCTGGACCACAGAGTGAAGGCAAAAGGGCCAACAAGTGCTAAGCATCTCTGGGAACTCCTTCAAGATTGTTGGAAGACCATTCCCGGTGACTACCTCTTGAAGCTCATCCAGAGAATGCTAAGAGAATGCAAAGCAGTCATGAAAGCAAAATGTGGCTGTTACAGAACCCCCAGCACCAAGAATATGTTATGCAGTATATATTAGGTATAATAGGTTCCATGTGAAATGCATCAGTCCACAGGCTGTGCCCCTGGGCAGAGAGGACAAGATATTCTCCTGCTGACCTCCCCCACCTTTGTAATTCCCACAGTAAATATCAGCAAGCTCCGGCCCCCTGCGGCTATTGTAATGTATGTCTGGCCTGCTTTTTCTATTGGCCTGCCCTGTGTATCTGTGTTATATATTCTGTGTGTGATGAATAAAGTGGGTTCTTTTAGACTGGAAATACGTGGAGTAGCAGTCAGCTTTTATATGCTCTCACGTAATCAAGGAATCGCAGCCAGCGTCCTTCATTCAGAATCCAGCAAAAACAGAGTGGACCTCCTGAAACACGAGGGTGGTACTGAAAGAGGTACCCCAGCTTGGTAGACCCCGTTACAGTGGCTACTTTAAAGAACCTAGAATATAAGATACAATTTCAGTTGTTTCACACTTTTTTGTTAAGTATATAGTTCCACATGTGTTAATTCATAGTTTTAATGCCTTCAGTGTGAATGTACTATTTTCATAGTCATGAAAATACAGAAAAATCTTTAAATGAGAAGATGTCCAAACTTTTGGTCTGTACTTTATATATTTTTTCAGTCATTACTTATGTTGGCCATTATACTCTAAGGGGGGCTGAGGAGAAATTATACTGTATGGTGGCATCATACTATGGGAGCGCATTATACTGTATGGCGGGGCTGTGTGAGCCATCATATTGAGAGAGGGTTGTATGAAGTCATCATTAGAGATGAGCGGTGTTCGAATCGAACTGTTAGCCAATTTCAAATTCGAGCTGTTTTGGGCGGTGTTTCGAGTCATTCGACGAACCCGAACAATTTTCTTAAAATTTGGCTGTTCGAGTGTTAGGTGTCGAGTTCCAACCTCTGCACAGGGGGAATCTCGAACCATCTCTGCTGCGGTCTCCCATTCTTCTCCAGCTGCAGTGGAGTCTGCTCAGCGGAGACGTCGGTCCCAGCGTCTTGCTCAGTCTCACTCTGTGCATAGGGTTGCTGCTGCTTTTCCAGCTTCTGCCATTGAAGCCAGTGCTGGGCAGCGGCGAGCAGACGCTTCTGAGACTAAGTCCTACTTTGCACACACTAAGCATGCCCAGGGCAAGATCTCTCAGTGGAGATCTAGGGTCACATGCTCAGGTACTGCAGCGACTTCCATTGGTCCTTCTTTGAAAGGTCCTATACGTGCTGCAGCTATTTAAGGCTCGCATGGCCCCACGGCCATGCGCTACTGTACATTTGTAAACGTGCGTGTGTTGTGAGTGAAAGTCGCTCTTTAAATAATCCTCCCTATTGGATGACTGTTCGCGGAAGGTGTATGATTGCTATCTAGCGCCCGACTTATCCAACAGCACGTTACACACTAATACAGCGTCTAGTTGCTGTGTCCGCCAGTGCGGCGCCGTGCGCTTTCACAGCGCTTTCCTGACCCAAGCCTGGGTGGTTAGTGGCGTCCGCCAGTGCGGCACTGCACGCACTCTTGTGCATTCCTTTGTTATTATTTTGTATAAATCAAGTTTATTGAAGCAAATAAACAATACAAACAGTGGAACGGTGCTGAAACGTAGTTAGTAAACTCAATAAGGTACAACCCATAGTTCATACAGGAAGAGAAAGTCTCAGCGAATTCCAGATGCTATTGGCAAATGCCAATGATAACACTTTCAAATTAGCAATAATAACTTTCATTGTTGAAACATATAAACAACAGTGAAGGCAATCAAGCATTACTAGCTATATTTAGTTGTTTATTTTAGTAGAGAATGTCACTAGGTAGAAGAAGTAGGTAGAAATAGAAAAAGTTAAAGAGAGGGAAAGAGGAGAGAAAAAAAAAGGGAGGGGAAAGTGGGTGAAGATAGGAGGGTACGATAAGTATGGGGAATGCGACACCCCCCCCCAGGCTGACCCTAGGCCCCATATAGCGGTGAGAAGATCAATGTATCACCAGCACTGGCTTTAAGCCATGACAGCAGGCTAGAGGATAGGGGCAACATCCATTTTGCGAGCGCATCCATAGCGGCTCTTTGTTATTATTTTGGTTACGCTGACACCGCAGTTGCGGTAGGACTGAGCTCGGAGACTCCTTGCTTGTGCTCTTGTGTGCGGTACCGCGGCCCTGTGACGTAACAGGGTTCGCTTCCTTCACACAGGGTGAAGTTAACCCATGTGTATTCACATTGTACCGCCATATAGTCCGTCATTACTTGGCAGCAGGTTCCATCTCTGCACGGTGGACCCTGGGCTGCAAACGCACCTTATTCTACCTATCTTATTATTTGGTGCGTTCCGCTAGCCGTAACATCAAGTTTCTGTTAGATAACTGTCCGGTCACCAAAAGCCTAGCTTGATTTGCACATTAAAACTGTTTATCATTGTTAACAGACTGTTTCAGTGTATAGTGGGCGGGGGATAGATCTGTGCTGAAATAACGCCGATCTCCATTTTTTTTTTCTTTCACGCATTTACAGTGGGGCGGTGCAGTCTCTCAGCCTATCAGCAGTGCGCACACACACAGCAATGTACATGTGATGCACACAAGCAAGGGCATGTGTCATTGGCTGTGTATGTCACATGTCCTTGCCCTATAAGAACCAGCCATTTGCCCCGTTGCCACCATTTCCTCACTGCTGCAGCTTAGTGTTAGACGGCACCGCTGCTGCTGTGGGCGCTATACAGACTAAGAGTGATTTTTTGGAGCGAATTGTCAGAGAGATAGGTTTAGGGAGTCGGAAGTAGTCGGGACTAGTTGTAATATCAGCCCTTTTCAGGGTAGGTTATAGCAGTTCATAGCACTGTTTGCCAGGCAGGTCTGTGCCAGTGCTGTGCAAGTGTTTGTCACAGCATTTGGTGTAATCTAGCTCAGCCAATCCTTTTGGGCTAGTAGCATTGTCTGATAGTCATCTGAGTAGCCCGCCTGTGAAGCTAGCCACACCGCCTGTGTATCTCAATTTGTACTGCATCTAACCCAGTTAATAGTTTAGGGCCTAGGAGCAGTGTCTGCACGTCAGCAGAGTAGCCCGCCTGTGAAACTAACTACACCGCCTGTGTATCTGTATTTTCACTGCATCTAATCCAGTTAATAGTTTAGGGCCTAGGACCAGTGTCTGCACGTCAGCAGAGTAGCCCACCTGTGAAACTAACTACACCGCCTGTGTATCTAAATTTTTACTGCATCTAATCCAGTCAGTAGTTTTGGGACTAGTGCCACAGTTTGGCCACTCAGTTCTGCTCGGTTTTCATCCATCGGTTGTTGTGCCAACAACTACAGATACAGAATTGCCAATTAGTTAAGCACTAAAATGAGTGGCAAAAGGCCTGCTGCTGGTGGAAAGGGGAATAGGCGTGTTGGAAAGGGAAAAAAAGGTTGTGTCCGTGGGGTAGGTGGTAAAGCAACAGTAACATCTGCAGAAGAAAGACCATCTTCCAGCCAAAGTAAGATGTCTACTTCTTTTCGTGGACAATCTGATATGATCCCTTTCTCACGACCATCACTTCAAGCATCGCCAAAAATTCCAGATGAGGCACAAAAACAGCAGGTGCTTGAACGGATATCAAGTGCTCGTTCAAGTGGGCTCTCCTCCATGTCAACTTCAACATCACAACTACTCCAGTCCTCAGAGTTGTCACCCCAATCGCACTTGCTTCCTCACAGCTCCCAAGTCTCCAGCTGCCCATCTGAGCATGGGGTAACACACATGGTTGAGTCTGTAGAGCTGTTTACGCATACTATAGCCTGGGAATCAGAGGTCTGCTCCAGAGCTTCTGTGAATCCAAATGAGGAAATGATCTGAACTGATGCCCAGAATCTTTGAGTCGGTTCCAGGCTCAGATGAAGAAGGATTTGTGATATGGCCATGTGATATGTATGAGAGGGAGGCCTTACGGCAATAGGACTGCTCTATTATGGGTATACCTTGGCGATTGGTGGAGCAGCTTAATATACATTTTTTAAAAAAAAAAACGTATTAACTAAATACCCTGTATTTTTTCCATTTTTGACTAGCACTTGCTCATTTACTGTGACTTCTTTACGACAGAGTATTTTTGACCTCGCTGTGCTCTTTTTGTGTCTTCAGGTTTCTTGGTGGTGTGAACAGGTTTCTACAGACTTGTTCACTATGCAGGTAGCCCATGTGTTTTTTGGTTCTATTATTGTCAAACAGTGCTATAGAAGATTGGAGACAAATCCATTTGTGGCGTTTAAATTGGAATTAGACTCTATGTTACAAAGAGCTCGTGATCAAGGGTTAATTACAAATAGAATGTTGGAGGGCCTTACTACCCAATTTCCAGTGGTCCCAACATTCTATTTGACACCAAAAGTTCATAAAGACATGAACAATCCACCAGGTTGCCCCATTGTTTCGGGTATTGGTGGACTTAACAAACAGGCATGTAGGTTCATTGACTTCTATCTACAACGTTGTGTGGAGACTTTACCATCCTTCATCAAGAACACAGCAGATATCTTAACTCGACTTAATAATATACAATTGGAAGAAGATATGTTCCTGGTCACTTGTGATGTTGAGTCACTCTACATATCGAGATGTCACGACCATGGGATCACGGCATCAAGATTCTTTTTACGTATGACAGATCTGGATGATGAATTTGTACAATTCATCATTGATCTCTTACAGTTCACATTGACACATAATTTTTTTACTTTTAAAGATAGATTTTTCCTACAGCTCCAGGGAACTGCGATGGGGGCGACTTGTGCGCCCTCATACGCAAATCTGTTCCTGGGGCTGTGGGAGAAATCGTATATAATTTGGAAAGTTTTTCAGCCATGATCTCATGGTCCAGATATATTGATGATGTATTGTTTATATGGCAGGGTGACGAGACATCACTGAACTCATTTATGAGCCAATTAAACAATAACCAACAAAATATTCGGCTAACATACAAATATAGTAGGGAAAAGGTCGAGTTCCTTGTTGTATTGATTGAGGTAGATGGAAGTCAATTTATCACTACAGATGTCTTTCGGAAAGCTACGGCAACCAATTCACTCCTACATGCCACTTCGGGACATCACCCACAAACAATTGGAGCGATTCCGGTGGGGCAGTTCCTACGGATGAAACGCATATGCTCAGACAATACCAAGTTTTGTAATCAGGCCAAAATTCTGACTAACAATCTGCAACAAAGAGGCTATAATCACAAGTCCATAAGGAAGGGTTATAGAAGAGCTTTAGCCACTCCTAGAAGGGAATTACTTATTCAAAAGAACAAAAGATCACAAAAAGGTGAACAACCTGTCACACAATTACAACTTTTAACTCGAGATGGACAGATATCATGGATATTCTGAGGAAATATTGGCCTATTCTGTATGCAGACGAGGACCTATGTGGGTTTTTACTACCTAATCCTTCTGTCACATAGAGACGCTCAAAAAACCTTAAGGACATGTTGACACGCAGCCACTATGTGGCACCCCGTATTTCGCCTTTTTCTGACAGAGCGAGCCCAAGATGGGGTAGCTTCCAATGTGGCAACTGTTCCGCATGCCAATGTATGGAGAGGGCGTTTTCATTTGACAATAGTAACGCAACTCGTACTTACAAGATTACACACCATATATCGTGCACAACGGACATGGTTATTTATTATGCATATTGTCCGTGCAAACTTATCTACATAGGTATGACCACCCGACAACTTAAGGTTAGGGTCCTGGAGCATATAAAGGACATCAAGAATGCAGGTTCAGTCCTAGATACTACAATGCTTAAAACCATTCCTAAACATTTCAGAAGCCATCACGGCAGTAACTCCAAATGGCTGAAGGTCAGAGGGATAGACAGGGTGCAATTAGGCATACGAGGAGGAGACTATAAAAGAGAACTTCTTAAAAAAGAGGCTAGATGGATTGTCTGCCTCAATACAGTCACCCCCAATGACCTTAACGAATCTTTGAGCTTCAAATCCTTTTTATACTAGCGCGAATTTTAATTTGTTTGAATTTTATGTACTTTTAATCGTGTTTGTTTAGTTTTGTGTATATGTTGTCCTATTATTTTTTCAGCCTCTCCATATATTATATGAGTTGGGTCTTATGTATGGAAAAAAATTTTTTGGGAGTATAATACTTATATTCATTTCAGTAGAACTGTCACCCCCGATTACGGATACGAGAACTTGACGACCTTGATACCCCGATAGAAAATAATCTTAAGAAAATGCATACGATATAGAGATGGGTTCGCCTTAACATCTCCTGTTGGGACAGACTGAATAACCCTATATCAAGTTTGAACAACCTATGTTACCTGCCAATGTGGATTTCCTGCTATATGGACTATTACAAGCGGTGGTGATTCATTCTGTGCAATTCTGGGGATAATTATATATGTTATGGAACAAAAATCATGCTATTATGTGCATTCTGTTAACATATGGGGATTGTGTTGGGTTAATCATATTATATGCAATGTATCCAGAATGTATAGTGTATCCGTTATGATAAGTTATAATGCATTTTTTTTGGGGGGGATGTATAACTACACTACCTTGTGGGTGTGACGGCTCTCATACTTAAATAGACCCTGAGCTGGTTACATCTTTCCGGCCATCTCCCCTGGCAATCTGCTTATATACTTACATCGTCATATCAGAGTTAGAGGCTGGTGCGCGCACCGCGCATGCGCTGCCTCTCGGTGAGGTGGGCGGCAGCTCTGTATGGTGTAGCGTCGGCATGGTTACGGATCCGGTCATGTGACCGGATCACGTGCCCATGTGACGCGCTCCTTGAGCGCCGCCCTCCTTCCCACGATGCAACATGGCGGATGCGCACCACTTACAGCTGACACTGAGGTATGTTATCATAAGTGCTGTATAAATAGCCGGACAAACACGCTACCCATTAACCTCCTGACGAAACTGCGGGGGCAGTGAAACGCGCGTCGAGGTGCACTACGGGACCACCATCCAGGCTGCACCATGACTGCAGGTATACGAGGAGCTTCTTATGGTGTTCTTTACCGCTATATTGGATAACTATTTAGGAGGCACTGCTATCATTTTATTACCAATTGTCATCTTTGGTTGTATCTTAGGGTGAGCATCTCCTAGGGACTTTGGTATTATTTAATACATGTGTTACATGATTGACAGTTGTTACTATTACCCACACTTGCCTATCATGGATATTGATATCTTTTGATGCATTATACTATTTATGGGTTCCAGGTAATTAACAGGTATTTGATGTGTTGTGATATTTATTAATAACACTATGTAGTCCTCAGTAGATATGACTTTATCTTTCTGTTAATTCGCTCTACCCCCAGTCGTGGTGCTTCATATTATGGGTGTTTATTTGGCCCCATCGGCCATATGATACACAGCCGATCCTATTCCTCCCCTAGGTATAGGGTATTGTCATGTTATTGTTTTTGTATTTAATAGTTTTTTGTCAATTGATGTTTATGTATTTGATACATGGTTATTTAATAAATTTATATATTTGTAACATATTTATACCTTCTTTTGCTCTCTATTGGTTTATATGTTTATAGCTGAAGGGATCACTTTGTGATCATATGTTGGGCTTTTCACTTGTAGACCAGATGAAGAAGGTTCTGAGCATAATGTAGACCCTCATTCCCAAACTGTAAGGCCATGTTCACACAGTGCGTTTTTTACTGCGGAACCGCCGCGATTTTGCCGCTGCGGCTCCGCAGCTGTTTTCCATGCAGGGTACAGTACACTGTACCCTATGGAAAACAGGAACCACTGTGCACATGATGCGGGAATCGGGAAAAAAAGCCGCGCTGAATAGCCGCGGTAAAAAAGAAGTACCATGTCACTTCTTTTTGCAAAACTGCAGCGGTTCTGCACCCATTGACCTCCATTGTGAGGTCAAACCCGCAGTAAAACTCGCAGATGAAAAATATATCTGCGGGTTTTACTGCGGTTTGTGGTGCAGAACCGCTGCAGTGTGGCTGCCCCCCGTGCCCCAATCCCACCCCCCCATGCTCCGATGCCACCCCCCCGTGCTCCGACGCCCCCCCCGTGCCCTCATCTCCCCCCCTTATACTTACCCGGCCTCCCGGTGTCCGTCCGGCCGTCTTCTCCCTGGGCGCCGCTATCTTCCAAAATGGCGGGCGCATGCGCAGTGCTCCCGCCGAATCTGCCAGCCGGCAGATTCGTTCCAAAGTGCATTTTGATCACTGAGATAGGTTATATCTCAGTGATCAAAATAAAAAAAATAGTAAATGACCCCCCCCCCCCCCTTTGTCACCCCCATAGGTAGGGACAATAAAAAAATAAAGAATATTTTTTTTTTCCACTAAGGTTAGAATAGGGTTAGGGTTAGGGGTAGGGTTAGGGGTAGGGTTAGGGTATTTTCAGCCATTTTAACCCTAAAAAAACTCCCTAGAAAACACACAGACTCTGCATAGAAAACTGCATAAAAAAAGCACTAAAAAACGCATAAAAAAACGCACCAAAAACGCACCAAAAAAAGGACCTGCATTTTCTGCCAAGAGCTGCGGTTTTTAGTGCAGAAAAAAAAGGATGGAAATCAGGAACGTGTGAACATAGCCTAACTCCTGTTGGTGGAGACAATGTGGAAGATGATGATGAGACTGAGATACCTGATTGGAACGAAAACTTGACTTTTCGGTCGGGGCAGGAAGAGGTTGGCTCTGAGGACAGGTGAGAGAACACACAAGATGATGATGACAAGGTTGTAGACCCCACTGTCAACCCCCAGTCCGCCAGTCCATGAGGTCAGCAGAGGAGGTGGAGGAGGATGCTAGTGACGAGTCTGATGACGAGGTAACGGTGCGCCTTCCTGGACAGAGACAGAGTACTGGAACTACGTCAACAACTGCATCCTCAACCCCAACTGTGCCTCAGACCAGAAGTCGTGGTGGCTCTTCAGGTCACACGGGCTCTAAGCCTTGCATAGCTTGGGCATTTTTTGACATTGCAAAGGATGACCCAACTCATGTTGTCTGTAAGATTTGTCAACAAAATCTCAGTACAGGCCAAAAAATCATTAGCTTGAGTACTTCATGCATGAACCGTCACATGGATATGAGGCATAAGTTGCAGTGGGAAGTTCACTGTGCTACAATCCGGCCTAGTGGGCCGGGTCAACCACCGTCTGCCCCATTAAGTGCATCCGCATCCTCTTCATCCTCTGTGACTGTGGGGACAGCGGTCGCACATGGTGTTGGACTCAGACCTTACACCTTTTTACCCGCAACAGCCAGTGTGATTGGCAGGTCATCAGGACATTTGCAAGTGGAAACACCTGCTGTTGTTAAGCGCTCTCCGACATCGACACCCCCTTTTGATCAAGGCAACATAACATCTCCGCCTGCACCTTCCTCACAGACCAGCAGTTTGCCGGGGACACCCTACTCAACTCCGTCTAAGCACGGCAGCCAGCCCTCAGTCCCTCAGATGTGGACAAGTAAAAGACCATTTCCTCCTAGCCATGACAAAGCTAAGAGGTTGAATTTCTCCATCTGCAAGCTGTTGGCTAGAGAAATGCTGCCCTTCTACCTAGTGGACACAGAGGATTTTCGAGACCTTATGTCCGTTGCAGTTACTTCTCAAAGAAAGCTGTGCCTGCGCTACACCAGCATGTCGCACACAACATCACCGCTTCCTTGAGAAACTCTGTGTGTGACAGGGTGCATTTCACCACAGACACTTGGACGAGTAGACATGGACATGGGCATTATATGTCGGTGACTGGGCACTGGGTAACTACGGCAACATCAGGAGAAGGGGCTGCTGTCCAAGTCTTGCCATCCCCACGAGTTGCTGGTCGATCCTCTGTATCTAGAAGTTCCTCCACTGCTTCTGCCTCCTCAACCTCCTCTCGGTCCTCCACCTGCACCCAAAGCCTGTCTGGTAATGCCACCTGCATTGTAACTGTGCAGAAGGAATCCTGCACACCTCCTCACTATGCTGTCACCAGGGCTCAACGGCATCAGGCAGTGTTTACATTGAAATGTCTGGGAAATGTGAGTCACACAGCTGAGGAGTTGTGGTCAGCTCTGGAGACCGAGTTCCATCAATGGTTGTCTCCACTCAACCTGCAGCCAGGGAAGGCTGTGTGCGACAATGCCGCAAACCTGGGTGCGGCCCTACGCCGGGGCAATGTCACACACGTGCCTTGTATGGCTCACGTTTTGAACCTGGTTGTCCAGCAATTTTTATCCCACTATCCTGGACTAGATGGGCTTCTGCAGAGGGCATGGTTGCTGTGTGCTCACTTCTGCCGTTCGCATCCCGCAGCTCGACGACTTGCATCTCTACAAAAGTCGTTGGGCCTGCCAGTTCACCGGCTGAAATGCGATGTGCCCACACAGTGGAATTCAACTCTGCACATGTTGCAGCGACTTTGGCAGCACCGACGAGCCCTGTTGCAATACGTTATGACGTATAGCCTGGGCCAACGAGATCAAGAGGTGGGGCAAATCACGCTGCAGCAGTGGTCTCAGATCAGAGACCTATGCACCCTTCTGCACAGTTTTGAAATAGCAACGAAGATGTTTAGTGCTGACGATGCCATTATCAGCATGACCATTCCAGTGATTTACATGCTGGAGCACACCTTACACAGTGTTCGGAGTCAGGTGGTGGAACAAGAGGAGGAGGAGGAGGAGGAACAGGAGGAGTCGTATGTGGAAGGGATCATATCTCCAAGGTCAAGAAGGTTGGCAGCACCAAGGCGGCTGGCATTGGAGGCTGGGGGAGAAGGATTACCGAGGGCGCATGGTAGCAGCCAAACTGTTGAGGAAGGTGCAGGAGGCGAGGAAGAGGAGGACAAACTGGCACTGGGCATGGAAGACTCATCAGACAAGGGAGACCTTGACCAAATTTCTGTTGTGCGAGGTTGGGGGGAGAGGGCAGACGAAGGAAGCATGATTCTCACCTCGCCAACACCAAGACAACAAGGACTTGTTCCTCCTAGATGCGCAAGACACATGAGTGCCTTCTTGCTGCACTACCTGCAACATGATTGTCAGAATCTGAAGTGAGGCTATGTGCACACGTCAGGTTTTTTGTGCAAAATTTTCCTGAGATTTTCCTGAGGAGAAATTGGCACCACTCCCAGGAAAACCGCATGCGTTTTTTGTGCGTTTTTTGTGCGTTTTTTATGCGTTTTTTTACATGCGTTTTTTTACATGCGTTTTTTATGTGTTTTTTACAGCAGATAAAATTGGTTGAAAAAAAAAAAACCCATGAGTTCATTTCCTGGTCCAACCCCTCTTCACCATTTAGCTTCCTTGTTGAATTCAAGATGCCGCACCATCGTCTAACTCCAGAACAGAACTGCCTACTGTTGCATACGGCACTACTTTTGCTGCACCACTACAGCGAGCTGGTAAGAAAATGTCATTAGATGTGAACACTTTCCGTATTAGGCTGGGTTCACAATGTGTACAGCAGCCCGTTCAACACATACGTTCACGGTCTGCTGCAACGTAAGTGCTGACTTTGGCACATCACTAACGCAGATGGAGCATCTGCTAGCTACATCTGCGCTAGCAGTGACAGACACGGAAACGCTGCAGTCAGAGTCTAGAGGTCCGACCGTCACTCAAATGACGGCACATGGCTAGTGATGTCAGACATAGGAGTCAATGGTGGCGCTAGCGGACTACGTTTCACCGCATTATGCAGCGGTGTTACGAAGTCCGTCAAAACGGACTGGGGGAACGCAATGTGAACCCAGCCTTGCCAGCTGTATAACATGTGTTGTACAGTTCCATGTAATAACACATACTATATTCTCCCATAGGAGCAATCGCGGAGAAGAAGGGATAGCAGACGGCAAAAAAGGATGTGGGTTCATCCCATCATTCATGAACGGGAGGAAAAGGGACACTTCCATGTTCTTTATCGTGATTTAAGGAGGTAAGATATAGTGAGAAATGGTATATTGACAGCTGTGTTTCTTTGTACCTTTTTTTGATATATACAACATACATTATGTGTGTGTTTAAAATTAAAGTTTTATGTTCCTTTTTATTTTCAGCTTTCCAGATAAATTTTCTCAGTTTTGCCGTCTTTCCATTGAGGCATTTGATCGTCTTCTAATTCTTCTTGGTCCACACCTCACTTACGAAGATACGGTCATGCGAAGAGCGATCTCTGCAGAAGAAAGGCTGCTCATCACCTTGCGGTAAGGCCTTGCTGCTAGTGCACCCCTAAATGCTGCCACAAATGCTGCCTGTTTAATCCGTAATGCTGCCGCTATGCTGCGAGTGCCCCCATAATGCTGCCAGTTTCCCTCATAATGCTACCGCAATGCTGCGAGTGCACCGGTTCCCTCATAATGCTGCCGCTATGCTGCGAGTGCACCGTTTCCCTCATAATGCTTCCCCAATGCTGCGAGTGCACCGTTTACCTCATAATGCTGCCCCAATGCTGCGAGTGTACCCTGTTTCCCTCATAATGCTGCTGCAATGCTGCCTGTGTCCCCATAACGCTAGTGGCCATGATGTGGATGTTTTATCTTGCAACACAATTTGTGTTGGTAGGTTTTCTAAATTTTTTTTTTTCTTTCTTCAGGTTTTTAGCCACAGGAGAGAGCTACACATCCCTGCACCTCCAATTTAGGGTTGGCAAATCGACCATCTCGCAAATTGTACGGTGCACATGTACCGTCATCTGGCAGAAGTTGCGGCCCATCGTGATGCCTTGCCCAACCGAGGAGACTTGGCTGCAGGTTGCAGCAGGCTTTCAAACTGTGGCCAATTTCCCCAACTGCGTAGGTGCTGTTGATGGCAAACATGTGAGAGTGCTAAAGCCACCAAGATCAGGATCACGCTTCTTTAATTATAAGAAGTATTTTTCAGTGGTCTTGATGGCGGTGGCTGACGCACATTACAAGTTTGTTGCCATCGACGTTGGTGCCTATGGTAGTACTGGGGATTCTCGGGTGTTGCAATCATCACAGATTGGACTTCAAATTCTTCGAGATGGCGGCACGCTCCCAGCCCCTAGACCTTTGCCAGGTTCCACACATCCAGTACCCTTTGTGATGGTATCGGATGAGGCATTTCCCTTGAAGCCCCACCTGCTGCGCCCATACCCACGAAGAGCACTGGATGACCGGCGGAGGATTTTTAATTATAGGCTGAGCCGTGCACGAAGATATGTGGAATGTACCTTCGGGATCATGTGTAGTCGGTGGAGGATCTTTCACACTGCCATCCAGTTAGATCCGGAGACCGTGGACACTGTGATAAAGGCATGCTGTGTGCTCCACAACTATGCTCGGGAATACAGCACTGAGGTAGTTGAGGAATTACAGGTGTCAGAATTAGATGCAGTGGACAACTTTGGTCAAGGAAGGCAATGTAACACGGGTGTGCGTGTGAGAGAAACCTTTGCAGACTACTTCATGAGTCCTGAAGGTGCCGTGCACTGGCAATACTCTTGTGCCGGTGTTGAGCTGCCTGAACTGCAGAGAATATCTGATGCCTAAACAGAATCAAGGCCCAAGACTGGACGTGAGATATAACAGCACAGAACATATGACGGCTGAACCCTATCCACTAATGAACCAGTCTGTACGGCACAGATGCTAACACCTGTGAAAATGTGAGGCGTAATCCCTATCAATCGTCGCCAAATCCCTATCTACCAAGGCCCCTTTTTAATTAATCTAATTGTAAACATTGCTAATAAATAAAAAATATTATTTAAACAATAATCGTTTCCATGTTGTTATTGTTTACCGTTGCTTAATCAGATCCCATTTCCGAGCTTCTTATTTTTATGATAATAAGAAATCTGAGTAGTTAAAATAATTTTTTTTAATAAAGTAAAAGAAAAATTAATTACATTAACCCCTCTGTGACCTTAGACGTACTATCCCGTCGAGGTGCCCTGGGCTTATCTGACCCTGGACGGGATAGTACGTCATAGCCGATCGGCCGCGCTCACGGGGGGAGCGCGGCCGATCGCGGCCGGGTGTCAGCTGCTTATCGCAGCTGACATCCGGCACTATGTGCCAGGAGCGGTCACGGACCGCCCCCGGCACATTAACCCCTGGCACACCGCGATCAAAGATGATCGCGATGTGCCGGCGGTGCAGGGAAGCACCGCGCAGGGAGGGGGCTCCCTGCGGGCTTCCCTGAGCCCCCCGCAGCAACGCGATGTGATCGCGTTGCTGCGAGGGTCTCCTCACCTCCCTCCCTGCTCGAGCCCCGGATCCAAGATGGCCGCGGATCCGGGTCCTGCAGGGAGGGAGGTGGCTTCACAGAGCCTGCTCAGAGCAGGCACTGTGAAGGCTGCAGCGCTGCATGTCAGATCAGTGATCTGACAGAGTGCTGTTCAAACTGTCAGATCACTGATCTGTGATGTCCCCCCCTGGGACAAAGTAAAAAAGTAAAAAAAAAATTTTCCAAATGTGTAAAAAAAATAAAAAAAAATATTCCAAAATAATGAAAAAAAAAAAAAAATATTATTCCCATAAATACATTTCTTCATCTAAATAAAAAAAAAAAACCAATAAAAGTACACATATTTAGTATCGCCGCGTCCGTAACGACCCGACCTATAAAACTGTCCCACTAGTTAACCCCTTCAGTAAACACCGTAAGAAAAAAAAAAAAAAACGAGGCAAAAAACAACGCTTTATTATCATACCGCCGAACAAAAAGTGGAATAACACGCGATCAAAAGGACAGATATAAATAACCATGGTACCGCTGAAAGCGTCATATTGTCCCGCAAAAAAAGAGCCGCCATACAGCATCATCAGCGAAAAAATAAAAAAGTTATAGTCCTGAGAATAAAGCGATGCAAAAATAATTATTTTTTCTGTAAAATAGTTTTTATCGTATAAAAGCACCAAACCATAAAAAAATGATATAAATGAGGTATCGCTGTAATCGTACTGACCCGAAGAATAAAACTGATTTATCAATTTTACCAAACGCGGAACGGTATAAACGCCTCCCCCAATAGAAATTCATGAATAGCTGGCTTTTGGTCATTCTTCCTCACAAAAATCGGAATAAAAAGCGATAAAAAAATGTCACGTGCCCAAAAATGTTTTCAATAAAAACGTCAACTCGTCCCGCAAAAAACAAGACCTCACATGACTCTGTGGACCACAATATGGAAAAATTATAGCTCTCAAAATGTGGTATTGCAAAAAATATTTTTTGCAATAAAAAGGGTCTTTCAGTGTGTGACGGCTGCCAATCATAAAAATCCGCTAAAAAACTCGCTATAACAGTAAATCAAACCCCCCTTCATCACCCCCTTAGTTAGGGAAAAATAAAAAAAAATGTATTTATTTCCATTTTCCCATTAGGGCTAGGGTTAGGGCTAGGGTTAGGGCTAGGGTTAGGGCTAGGGTTAGGGTTAGGGTTAGGGCTAGGGTTAGGGTTAGGGCTAGGGCTAGGGTTAGGGTTAGGGCTAGGGTTAGGGCTAGGGTTAGGGCTAGGGTTAGGGTTAGGGCTAGGGTTAGGGCTAGGGTTAGGGTTAGGGTTGGGGCTACAGTTAGGGTTGGGGCTAAAGTTAGGGTTAGGGTTTAGATTACATTTACAGTTGGGAATAGGGTTGGGATTAGGGTTAGGGGTGTATCAGGGTTAGAGGTGTGGTTAGGGTTACCGTTGGAATTAGGGTTAGGGGTGTGTTTAGATTAGGGTTTCAGTTATAATTGGGGGGTTTCCACTGTTTCGGCACATCAGGGGCTCTCCAAACATGACATGGCGTCCGATCTCAATTCCAGCCAATTCTGCGTTGAAAAAGTAAAACAGTGCTCCTTCCCTTCCGAGCTCTCCTGTGTGCCCAAACAGGGGTTTACCCCAACATATGGGGTATCAGCGTGCTCAGGACAAATTGGACAACAACTTTTGTGGACCAATTTCTCCTGTTACCCTTGGGAAAATACAAAACTGGGGGCTAAAAAATAATTTTTGTGGGAAAACAAAAAGATTTTTTATTTTCACGGCTCTGCGTTATAAACTGTAGTGAAACACTTGGGGGTTCAAAGTTCTCACAACACATCTAGATAAGTTCATTGAGGGGTCTAGTTTCCAATATGGGGTCACTTGTGGGGGGTTTCTACTGTTTAGGTACATTAGGGGCTCTGCAAACGCAATGTGACGCCTGCAGACCAATCCATCTAAGTCTGCATTCCAAATGATGCTCCTTCCCTTCCGAGCCCTCCCATGCGCCCAAACGGTGGTTCCCCCCCACATATCGGGTATCAGCGTACTCAGGACAAATTGGACAACAACATTTAGGGTCCAATTTCTCCTGCTAACCTTGGAAAAATACAAAACTGGGGGCTAAAATATAATTTTTGTGGAAAAAAAAATATTTTTTATTTGCATGGCTCTGCGTTATAAACTGTAGTGAAATACAAACAAAGAAGTAAGACAGGCAATTAACAGTAAAAAGAAAGCATTTGCACTACTAAAGCAGGATGGCACCATTGAAGCTCTAAAAAACTATAGGGAGAAAAATACTTTATCTAAAAAACTAATTAAAGCTGCCAAAAAGGAAACAGAGAAGCACATTGCTAAGGAGAGTAAAACTAATCCCAAACTGTTCTTCAACTATATCAATAGTAAAAGAATAAAAACTGAAAATGTAGGCCCCTTAAAAAATAGTGAGGAAAGAATGGTTGTAGATGACGAGGAAAAAGCTAACATATTAAACACCTTCTTCTCCACGGTATTCACGGTGGAAAATGAAATGCTAGGTGAAATCCCAAGAAACAATGAAAACCCTATATTAAGGGTCACCAATCTAACCCAAGAAGAGGTGCGAAACCGGCTAAATAAGATTAAAATAGATAAATCTCCGGGTCCGGATGGCATACACCCACGAGTACTAAGAGAACTAAGTAATGTAATAGATAAACCATTATTTCTTATTTTTAGTGACTCTATAGCGACAGGGTCTGTTCCGCAGGACTGGCGCATAGCAAATGTGGTGCCAATATTCAAAAAGGGCTCTAAAAGTGAACCTGGAAATTATAGGCCAGTAAGTCTAACCTCTATTGTTGGTAAAATATTTGAAGGGTTTCTGAGGGATGTTATTCTGGATTATCTCAATGAGAATAACTGTTTAACTCCATATCAGCATGGGTTTATGAGAAATCGCTCCTGTCAAACCAATCTAATCAGTTTTTATGAAGAGGTAAGCTATAGACTGGACCACGGTGAGTCATTGGACGTGGTATATCTCGATTTTTCCAAAGCGTTTGATACCGTGCCGCACAAGAGGTTGGTACACAAAATGAGAATGCTTGGTCTGGGGGAAAATGTGTGTAAATGGGTTAGTAACTGGCTTAGTGATAGAAAGCAGAGGGTGGTTATAAATGGTATAGTCTCTAACTGGGTCGCTGTGACCAGTGGGGTACCGCAGGGGTCAGTATTGGGACCTGTTCTCTTCAACATATTCATTAATGATCTGGTAGAAGGTTTACACAGTAAAATATCGATATTTGCAGATGATACAAAACTATGTAAAGCAGTTAATACAAGAGAAGATAGTATTCTGCTACAGATGGATCTGGATAAGTTGGAAACTTGGGCTGAAAGGTGGCAGATGAGGTTTAACAATGATAAATGTAAGGTTATACACATGGGAAGAGGGAATCAATATCACCATTACACACTGAACGGGAAACCACTGGGTAAATCTGACAGGGAGAAGGACTTGGGGATCCTAGTTAATGATAAACTTACCTGGAGCAGCCAGTGCCAGGCAGCAGCTGCCAAGGCAAACAGGATCATGGGGTGCATTAAAAGAGGTCTGGATACACATGATGAGAGCATTATACTGCCTCTGTACAAATCCCTAGTTAGACCGCACATGGAGTACTGTGTCCAGTTTTGGGCACCGGTGCTCAGGAAGGATATAATGGAACTAGAGAGAGTACAAAGGAGGGCAACAAAATTAATAAAGGGGATGGGAGAACTACAATGCCCAGATAGATTAGCGAAATTAGGATTATTTAGTCTAGAAAAAAGACGACTGAGGGGCGATCTAATAACCATGTATAAGTATATAAGGGGACAATACAAATATCTCGCTGAGGATCTGTTTATACCAAGGAAGGTGACGGGCACAAGGGGGCATTCTTTGCGTCTGGAGGAGAGAAGGTTTTTCCACCAACATAGAAGAGGATTCTTTACTGTTAGGGCAGTGAGAATCTGGAATTGCTTGCCTGAGGAGGTGGTGATGGCGAACTCAGTCGAGGGGTTCAAGAGAGGCCTGGATGTCTTCCTGGAGCAGAACAATATTGTATCATACAATTATTAGGTTCTGTAGAAGGACGTAGATCTGGGTATTTATTATGATGGAATATAGGCTGAACTGGATGGACAAATGTCTTTTTTCGGCCTTACTAACTATGTTACTATGTTACTATGTATGTTACTTGGGGGTTCAAAGCTCTCACAACACATCAAGATGAGTTCCTTAGGGGGTCTACTTTCCAAAATGGTGTCACTTGTGGGGGGTTTCTACTGTTTAGGTACATTAGGGGCTCTGCAAACGCAATGTGACGCCTGCAGACCATTCCATCTAAGTCTGCATTCCAAATGGCGCTCCTTCCCTTCCGAACCCTCCCATGCGCCCAAACGGTGGTTCCCCCCCACATATGGGGTATCAGCGTACTCAGGACAAATTGGACAACAACTTTTGGGGTCCAATTTCTCCTGTTACCCTAGGGAAAATACAAAACTGGGGGCTAAAAAATAATTTTTGTGGGAAAAAAATTTTGTTTTATTTTTATGGCTCTGCATTATAAACTTCTGTGAAGCCCTTGGTGGGTCAAAGTGCTCACCACACATCCAGATAAGTTCCTTAGGGGGTCTACTTTCCAAAATGGTGTCACTTGTGGGGGGTTTCAATGTTTAGGCACATCAGTGGCTCTCCAAACGCAACATGGCGTCCCATCTCAATTCCTGTCAATTTTGCATTGAAAAGTCACACGGCGCTCCTTCCCTTCCGAGCTCTCCCATGCGCCCAAACAGTGGTTTACTGCCACATATGGGGTATCAGCGTACTCGGGACAAATTGGACAACAACTTTTGAGGTCCAATTTCTTCTCTTACCCTTGGAAAAATAAAAAATTGGGGGCAAAAATATAATTTTTGTGAAAAAATATGATTTTTTATTTTTACGGTTCTGCATTATAAACTTCTGTGAAGCACTTGGTGGGTCAAAGTGCTCACCACACCTCTAGATAAGTTCCTTAGGGGGTCTACTTTCCAAAATGGTGTCACTTGTGGGGGGTTTCAATGTTTAGGCACATCAGTGGCTCTCCAAACGCAACATGGCGTCCCATCTCAATTTCTGTCAATTTTGCATTGAAAAGTCAAACTGCGCTCCTTCCCTTCCGAGCTCTCCCATGCGCCCAAACAGTGGTTTACTGCCACATATGGGGTATCAGCGTACTCAGGACAAATTGGACAACAACTTTTGAGGTCCAATTTCTTCTCTTACCCTTGGAAAAATAAAAAATTGGGGGCAAAAATATAATTTTTGTGAAAAAATATGATTTTTTATTTTTACGGTTCTGCATTATAAACTTCTGTGAAGCACTTGGTGGGTCAAAGTGCTCACCACACATCCAGATAAGTTCCTTAGGGGGTCTACTTTCCAAAATGGTGTCACTTGTGGGGGGTTTCAATGTTTAGGCACATCAGTGGCTCTCCAAACGCAACATGGCGTCCCATCTCAATTCCTGTCAATTTTGCATTGAAAAGTCAAATAGCGCTCCTTCCCTTCCGAGCTCTCCCATGCGCCCAAACAGTGGTTTACTGCCACATATGGGGTATCAGCGTACTCAGGACAAATTGGACAACAACTTTTTGGGTCCAATTTCTCCTGTTACCCTTGGTAAAATAAAACAAATTGGAGCTGAAGTAAATTTTTTGTGTAAAAAAGTTAAATGTTCATTTTTATTTAAACATTCCAAAAATTCCTATTAAACACCTGAAGGGTTAATAAACTTCTTGAATGTGGTTTTGAGCACCTTGAGGGGTGCAGTTTTTAGAATGGTGTCACACTTGGGCATTTTCTATCATATAGACCCCTCAAAATGACTTCAAATGAGACGTGGTCCCTAAAAAAAAATGGTGTTGTAAAAATGAGAAATTGCTGGTCAACTTTTAACCCTTATAACTCCCTAACAAAAAAAAAAATTGGTTCCAAAATTATGCTGATGTAAAGGAGACATGTGGGAAATGTTACTTATTAAGTATTTTGTGTGACATATCTCTGTGATTTAATTGCATAAAAATTCAAAGTTTGAAAATTGCGAAATTTTCAAAATTTTCGCCAAATTTCCGTTTTTTTCACAAATAAACGCAGGTACTATCAAAGAAATTTTACCACTATCATGAAGTACAATATGTCACGAGAAAACAGTGTCAGAATCACCAGGATCCGTTGAAGCGTTTCGGAGTTATAACCTCATAAAGGGACAGTGGTCAGAATTGTAAAAATTGGCCTGGTCATTAACGTGCAAACCACCCTTGGGGGTAAAGGGGTTAAAGAAACTTTTTTTAATGTATATGAACTTACATTTTATAACAAAACTTAAAGGGAACCTGTCACCCCAAAAATCACGGGTGAGGTAAGCCCACTTCTGTAATGCTGTAGATAAGCCCCCGATGTTATCAGAAAAAGGAGAAAAAGACGTTATGTTATACTCAACCACAGGCGGTCTCGCTGCTGGTCAGGCCAGATTGGCGTCTCCGGTCCACTGCGGCGCCTCCTATCTTCTTTCCATGACTTCCTCTTCTGATTTTCAGCAACGGCTCCAGCACAGGTGTACTTTGCTCGGCCCTGTTGAGGGCAGAGGATAGTACTGCAGTGCGCAGGTGCCGTGCCTCTGACCTTTCCGGCGCCTGCGCACTGCAGTACTATCCTCTGCCCTCAACAGGGCAGAGCAAAGTACGACTGCGCCGGAGCTGTGGCTGAAGATCAGAAGAGGACTTCATGGAAAGAAGATAGGAGGCGCCGCAGTGGACCGGAGACGCCAATCTGACCTGACCAGCAGCGAGACCGCCTGTGGTTGAGTATAACATAACGTCTTTTTCTCCTTTTTCTGATAACATCGGGGGCTTATCTACAGCATTACAGAATGCTGTAGATAAGCCCCTGATGACGGTGGGCTTACCTCACCCGCGATTTTCGTGGTGACAGGTTCCCTTTAAAGAACTTTTGTAAGATTTGGTCATGAACTCAACGGTTTAACATTCAATACACTCCCGTCTCTACTGAAATAGGATGAGATATCAAAACTCAAAATTGATGGTATTCCGGTTGGTAGCCCATATCATTAAATAAGTCAGGTTGGGAGTAGACACTGCTATTGGGCATACTGGAACGATGGCCAGTTGAACTAGGTACAGGTGTATGGCCACTGTACGCATCTACTTGATTGGCCCTGTATGTTGCCGCCTGTCCGTAACGCTGCGATGCAGCAGCTGGTGGTGGTGGTGGTGGTGGAGGCATAATGGGGTTGCTGAAAACGT
This sequence comes from Ranitomeya imitator, assembly GCF_032444005.1. Taxonomy (NCBI): domain Eukaryota; kingdom Metazoa; phylum Chordata; class Amphibia; order Anura; family Dendrobatidae; genus Ranitomeya; species Ranitomeya imitator. Next base: position 439,532,744 of record NC_091285.1, read on the forward strand.
TGAAAATACCCGTCATTACTTGTGGAGCAGGGGGTAGGGTTGGTGTGTCATCAATTGCCATTAACAGACAATTGACAGCTGTAACGAACATTTGCTGCTTGTCCCGTGGCAGTGTTCTAACACGGTCTGCCAAAAATGACCCAAATTTGTCATGCTCATCTTGCTTTGAAGAATTATCAAGAAGATTGAGCGTTTTACTCGTTAATTGTTCTATAATTTGACCTTGTTTGGTCTTCTTTTGCACCGGTCTTTTCACTGCCACGGGACGGACAGAAGCAGCCCCCCTCCCCATGTGCCTCGACACACCGCCACCAGAGTTTGCACCAGCGTCAGAGGAAGTAGAAGTTGTGGTATTTGCTGCAACGTCATGTTCTCCAAGGGAATCACTTATTTCGGGTGACCTTCCGGACAAAGACATGTTCCCCGGAGATTCTTGGCTGTTCATTATGCTGTCTTCTACTTCCTCTCCAATACTGTCCACCGTGGTGTCACCATCGGTAAGGTCCGGAGGTGTTTGGGCAGAGATGTTGCTTTCTGTTCTGCAGACCCAAAAATAATACAAAGGTTACAAAAATACAAATCCTTACGTCAAGCAACACTATTTCTTTATATTATCTACCTCCTCAAACTCCGGCTTCCCAATATGAACTTCAGCTGGTCTCCATAGGGCACCCTCTTCCTTGGCGGCGAGCTGCCACTCGGAGTCTTGAGTGATTTAAGATATCTGTCTGTGACAGACCGCCATCTCGTCTTCACATCGCCCACTGCAAATTTAAAATTTTTAAATAAAACATTACAAATCCATTCTTCTTCCTTTTTTTAAAAAAAGGAAATAAATTTATACTTACAAATCTGTGTTTGCTGCTGTGTTGGGAGATTCGGCCACTCTGGAAAGAGAGCGGTTACTATTTTGGGCCAGGCATCACGTTTTGCCCCCTTGTACTTTTCACTTGACCGGTCCCAGACCTCAGGGTGTTGTTCAATCTTCATAAAAAAGGACAACAAGTAAAAAAAATTGAAATTAATTGTGGCCAACAATAAATACACGGTTATGTACATTTGCATATTTTAGATATAGTAGCATACATCGCAGCAACATAACATAGTGACCAGCCACGTAGTATATTGCACAGGCACTTAGTATATTGGCCAGCCATGAAGTATATTGCCCATCCACGTACTATATATTACCCATCAACGTAGTATATTCCACGTAGTATATTGCCCTACGTTGATGGCCAATATACTACGTGAATGGGCAATATACTACGTGAATGGGCAATATACTACGTGGATGGGCAATATACTACGTGAATGGGCAATATACTACGTGGAATATACTACGTTGATGGCCAATATACTACGTGAATGGGCAATATACTACGTGGATGGGCAATATACTACGTGGAATATACTACGTGGATGGCCAATATACTACGTGAATGGCCAATATACTACGTGGATGGGCAATATACTACGTGAATGGGCAATATACTACGTGGATGGGCAATATACTACGTGGAATATACTACGTGGATGGCCAATATACTACGTGAATGGCCAATATACTACGTGGATGGGCAATATACTACGTGGATGGGCAATATACTACGTGGATGGGCAATATACTACGTGGATGGGCAATATACTACGTGGAATATACTACGTGGATGGCCAATATACTACGTGAATGGGCAATATACTACGTGGAATATACTACGTGGATGGCCAATATACTACGTGAATGGGCAATATACTATGTGGATGGGCAATATACTACGTGGAATATACTACGTTGATGGCCAATATACTACGTGAATGGCCAATATACTACGTGAATGGGTAATATACTACGTGAATGGGCAATATACTACGTGGATGGGCAATATACAAAATATAGTATATTGCCCATCCATTTTGTATATTGCCCAGCCACGTAGTATATTGCCCAGCCACATAGTATATTGCCCATCCACGTAGTATATTACCCATTCACGTAGTATATTACCCATTCACGTAGTATATTGCCCAGCCACGTAGTATATTGCCCATCCACGTAGTATATTACCCATTGACGTAGTATATTGCCCATCCACATAGTATATTACCCATTCACATACTATATTGCCCATCCACGTAGTATATTACCCATTCACGTAGTATATTGCCCAGCCACGTAGTATATTGCCCATCCACGTAGTATATTACCCATTCACGTAGTATATTGCCCAGCCACGTAGTATATTGACCATCCACGTAGTATATTACCCATTCACGTAGTATATTGCCCAGCCACGTAGTATATTGCCCATCAACGTAGTATATTCCACGTAGTATATTGCCCATCAATTTCGTATATTGCCCAGCCACGTAGTGTATGAATGAAATAAAGACACCGAGTTTTTGACCATATTTTATTATTTGGGTATTGGAAGGGTTAAAAAAAAAAATGGTTTACAATGGAACAGGTGCAATTGCACCTGTCCCGTTGTAAACATTACTGCAGATGACATATATCATCTCTGCGCAGCCTCACCGGCTGAACGGAGATGAACTGATAGCATGGGAAAATTTTCCCACGCTCCAGAGTTCACCTCCGGTCAGCCGGAGAGTCCGCGCAGCTGCAGTGACTGCCGAACGAGTTCCCCCGAACAGCGCGAGCTGCGTTCGGGAGAACTCGGTATACAGTGAACGGGATCGCTTTACGATCCCGTTCATTGTATCGGCGGCCGCGGTTTAGAGCAGCCGCATGTTATGTGGCTGCTCTATACTCCAGATCATCGTGGGACAATCGTTTAATTGGATGCTGCGGAGGGTAGGTATACGTTGTGGTTTGTTATTTTAATTTTTTCTGACAAGGGAATCGTGGAATTGGGCGTTTAGGTGAGTATGGGTTTTTTTTTATTTTTTTTATTTTAGGTGGCGATCGCCGGGGACAGGTAATTATAAGGTAACCACTGGCCACCAATGAAATTGTACTTTTTATTATTATTTATTCCACTGTCCACCAATGAAAATAAATAATAATTTACATATCCGTTCCACTGGCCACCAATGATAATTATTAAACACTGGCCACCAATGATAATACACTGGCCACCAATGTAAATAATTATACACTGGCCACCAATGATAATACACTGGCCACCAATGTTAATACACTGGCCACCAATGTAAATAATTATACACTGGCCACCAATGATCATACACTGGCCACCAATGACAATTAAGTTTAGGGGAGAATAGGGGTATATAACTAAGTTTATTAGGGGAATGGGCCCGTAACCACTGTTCACCAATGACCATAGGGGACATTTCATGGGGGAAATAGTACATTGCAGCAGGGACAGTTGGATGGGAAATACTGCTCCCATCGAGCTGAGCCTGCTGCAACGACTTGGAGGGAACAGACATCGGCCGATGAGACTAGTCTCATCGGCCGCTGTCCGAACACACGCACACACATAGATACACATACACACACATATATACACATATACACACACACTTACCACACTTATCATCTGCACCACATCCAGCCTCATCCGATCATACCCCTCCATGTCGGCAGCCATAATACAGGAAGACGGGAATGGTGAGTTTCCTCTTCCTGGATTATGGGATGGGCATGAATGGCATGATGGGATAGATGGCATGTCACTTCCTGTAGTTTTTCAGGAAATAAACGCTAGAAATCCGCAAATTTTAATATGATTGCGGATTTCTAGCGTTTCAATACAAGTCAATGCATGCGGGAAATCAGCGATTCCGCAAAAATAATGAACATGTTGCTTCTTTTTCCGCAATTCGTTTTTTTTGCGGAAAAAAACGCTACATTGGCACAATTTTTGCGGATTCAATACAAAAGATTGGGAGCCTTATGTTAGCGTTTTTTTCACGTTTTTATCGCGATTTTATTGTGTTAAAAACGCGAAAACAACGCAAAAAAACCTGAACGTGTGCACATACCCTAATGCCGACTACTGAGTTGCCACACTCTTAGATCCCCGGTACAAATGCAAATTTGGTGAAATAATTCCTGACATAAAAAGGGATTCACGCTTGCAGGACAATCAAAATAAGATAAGAAAAAGTCCCAATACAGTGGAGCAAAAAAGTATTTAGTCAGTCAGCAATAGTGCAAGTTCCACCACTTAAAAAGATGAGAGGCGTCTGTAATTTACATCATAGGTAGACCTCAACTATGGGAGACAAACTGAGAAAAAACAAAATTTCATCTCAATACTTTGTAATATATCCTTTGTTGGCAATGACAGAGGTCAAACGTTTTCTGTAAGTCTTCACAAGGTTGCCACACACTGTTGTTGGTATGTTGGCCCATTCCTCCATGCAGATCTCCTCTAGAGCAGTGATGTTTTTGGCTTTTCACTTGGCAACACGGACTTTCAACTCCCTCCAAAGGTTTTCTATAGGGTTGAGATCTGGAGACTGGCTAGGCCACTCCAGGACCTTGAAATGCTTCTTACGAAGCCACTCCTTCGTTGCCCTGGCGGTGTGCTTTGGATCATTGTCATGTTGAAAGACCCAGCCACGTTTCATCTTCAATGCCCTTGCTGATGGAAGGAGTTTTGCACTCAAAATCTCACGATACATGGCCCCATTCATTCTTTCATGTACCCGGATCAGTCGTCCTGGCCCCTTTGCAGAGAAACAGCCCCAAAGCATGATGTTTCCACCACCATGCTTTACAGTAGGTATGGTGTTTGATGGATGCAACTCAGTATTCTTTTTCCTCCAAACACGACAAGTTGTGTTTCTACCAAACAGTTCCAGTTTGGTTTCATCAGACCATAGGACATTCTCCCAAAACTCCTCTGGATCATCCAAATGCTCTCTAGCAAACTTCAGACGGGCCCGGACATGTACTGGCTTAAGCAGTGGGACACGTCTGGCACTGCAGGATCTGAGTCCATGGTGGCGTAGTGTGTTACTTATGGTAGGCCTTGTTACATTGGTCCCAGCTCTCTGCAGTTCATTCACTAGGTCCCCCCGCGTGGTTCTGGGATTTTTGCTCACCGTTCTTGTGATCATTCTGAACCCACGGGGTGGGATTTTGCGTGGAGCCCCAGATCGAGGGAGATTATCAGTGGTCTTGTATGTCTTCCATTTTCTAATTATTGCTCCCACTGTTGATTTCTTCACTTCAAGCTGGTTGGCTATTGCAGATTCAGTCTTCCCAGCCTGGTGCAGGGCTACAATTTTGTTTCTGGTGTCCTTTGACAGCTCTTTGGTCTTCACCATAGTGGAGTTTGGAGTCAGACTGTTTGAGGGTGTGCACAGGTGTCTTTTTATACTGATAACAAGTTTAAACAGGTGCCATTACTACAGGTAATGAGTGGAGGAAAGAGGAGACTCTTAGTTACAGGTCTGTGAGAGCCAGAAATCTTGATTGTTTGTTTCTGACCAAATACTTATTTTCCACCATAATATGCAAATAAAATGTTAAAAAAACAGACAATGTGATTTTCTGGATTTTTTTTCTCAGTTTGTCTCCCATAGTTGAGGTCTACCTATGATGTAAGTTACAGACGCCTCTCATCTTTTTAAGTGGTGGAACTTGCACTATTGCTGACTGACTAAATACTTTTTTGCCCCACTGTATATATTTAAGCAGCATTCTAATGATTAGTTAGTATAATCATAATAGGAAAATATAATAATTGATTATGATAACTGCAGAAAAAACTGGACAAGTAATAGGCCAAATCGCTAAGATTAATAGAGAGGAAAAGAGAGAACAAAACGATCAAAAAGGCCAGATTCATAAAAAATAGAAAAACTTTATTTCAATATATAACAGGCAAAACAGTGGGTACTCCCATAGGGAATCTGTGCAATCTACAAAGAAACGCGGGACATGGAGAGGCCAGCGGCTTATAGTATTATTTTCATACAGTAAATGACTAATATAATACCCCACCGCAAAGTAATAAATATGAGGTGCACCTGCGTAATATATAGAAGTAGAGGTAACTATAGGGTCATAAACAGACCAAGGTATTGATAGAGAAACTATGTATTATATAAATAATAATAATCTTTATTTTTATATAGCGCTAACATATTCCGCAGCACTTTACATTTTTGCACACATTATCATCACTGTCCCCGATGGGGCTCACAATCTAAATTCCCTATCAGTATGTCTTTGGGATGTGGGAGGAAACCGGAGTGCCCGGAGGAAACCCACGCAAACACAGAGAGAACATACAAACTATTTGTAGATGTTGTCCTTGGCGGGGTTTGAACCCAGGACTCCAGCGCTGCAAGGCTACTGTGCTAACCACTGCGCCACCATGCCGCCCATATGCCACCAATAAATCAGCTCATAGATGGACTTAGAGCAAGTCCTAATAGTTTTCTCATACCTGAATCAATAAACAGGAGACCTCCTAAATAACGGATGGGGTGACGTGGATCGTGCTACTGTCTCCCCCATCCGTTATTTAGGAGGTCTCCTGTATATTGATTCAGGTATGAGAAAACTATTAGAACTTGCTCTAAGTCCATCTATGAGCTGATTTATTGGTGGCATATAAGACATAGTTTCTCTATCAATACCTTGGTCTGTTTATGACCCTTTAGTTACCTCTACTTCTATATATTACGCAGGTGCACCTCATATTTATTACTTTGCGGTGGGGTATTATCATGATATTAGTCATTTACTGTATGAAAATAATACTATAAGCCACTGGCCTCTCCATGTCCCGCGTTTCTTTGTAGATTGCACAGATTCCCTATGGGAGTACCCACTGTTTTGCCTGTTATATATTGAAATAAAGTTTTTCTATTTTTTATGAATCTGGCCTTTTTGATCGTTTTGTTCTCTCTTTTCCTTGCAGGACTATCAGCAGAGACTGTTACAGAATCTAACATCTGCTTTTCCACAAAACACCAGTGGTGCACGTAGTAAATCTCTGAGTTCTAACATGCCAACCGTGGGACTATCGAGTCATCACTCAAACCGTAACAGTAATATCGTATCTGGTGGTAACAGCAATTTTTTCCAATCATTTCAAGATTTTTTAGACAATCCTTTGCAAGGCCACAGGAGACAAGAAGTCTGACGCACAGCCAACGCCTAGAGAGGATGGTACAAGAGTATCCCCAAGTTATCATCGATGCCATGACTGTGGAACTGGACCCTTGCTCATTTTGGGCTTCCAATCTTGAAAAATGGCCTGATCTTGCCACTCACGCCTTGGAGATCTTGTCGTGCCCCATAGCCAGCGTTCTCTCTGAACGTGTGTTCAGCGCTGCTGGTGGTGTGCTGACAGATAAGCGCATGCGGCTGTCCAGTGACAATGTAGACAGACTAACGTTCATCAAGATGAACAAATCCTGGATCTGCAAGGACTTTTCTACCCCTGTGTCATCTTGTGGAGACTAAAAGCTTGATGATTTTTGAAAATCACCTCACCAACCGTTTTAAAAAAACTCTGGCGAAATTGATGCCACTTAAAGGGAGAGTGCCGTGATTTGAGTTTTTGTATTAATAATTATTGATTATATAATCAATTATTTTTAATACAAAAGTAAATGTAGTACTTTAATACTTTTTTATTTATTCATTTTTACTTTTGCCACTGGAGGCCGCCATTTTCATTAGTGTGGGTGTAAGTGTCTGGACACGACACTTGCACACCTCACTTACGGCAGCCATGGGCATAGGAGCCAACAGTCGGGCTCCCACCGCTCCTCCTGCCTCTCAGCTGTGACTTGGGCACGCCCCCTGGGCTGCTACGTCACAGCTGTGAGAGGAGATCGCGGCCATTTTGTTTTTTATTTTCCTCTGTCATCGCACACACAGCTCAGTGTGTGCGATGGCAGGAGCTGCCAGGGAGAAGCTGCTGCTGGGAGCGAGGGTCGGGGTGAGTATCTGCAGCCAGGAGCTGTGATTGCAGCCTGTACTTAGTATTACAGCACAGGCTGCAATCACTGCTGCCGTTCAGAGCAGAGCAGGGAGATCGTCACACTGCTCTGCCCTGAACATGATTCAGCACTTCCTGGGAGAGGAGGGAAGGTAAGTACAGGGTTTTTATTTTCTTATGCATCTACCACTGCTACTAGCCCCTATATACCACTGCTACCTGCTCCTATATACCACTGCTACCTGCCCCTATATACCACTGCTACTAGCCCCTATATACCACTGCTACCAGCCACTATATACCACTGCTACTAGCCCCTATATACCACTGCTACCAGCCCCTATATACCACTGCTACCAGCCCCTATATACCACTGCTACCAGCCACTATATACCACTGCTACTAGCCCCTATATACCACTGCTACTAGCCCCTATATACCACTGCTACCAGCCACTATATACCACTGCTACTAGCCCCTATATACCACTGCTACTAGCCCCTATATACCACTGCTACCAGCCACTATATACCACTGCTACTAGCCCCTATATACCACTGCTACCAGCCCCTATATACCACTGCTACCAGCCCCTATGTACCACTGCTACCAGCCCCTATATACCACTGCTACTAGCCCCTATATACCACCGCTACCTGCCTCTGTATACCACCGCTACCTGCCTCTGTATACCACCTACCACTGCTGCCTGCCTCTATATACCATCTACCACTGCTGCCTGCCTCTATATACCATCTACCACTGCTACCTCTGTCCTATGTAGCTAATCTAGTCTTGTGTAGCTAATCCTGTCCTGTGTACAGTATCACACAAGATAGGATTAGATACACGGCGCAGCACAGTATCACACAGGACAGGATTAGATACACGGCTCAGCAGTCAGTATCTAATCCTCTCCTATGCACTCCTCTCCCCCCTGCGTGTCTTTCCCCATTGTGGTTTATTATTTTTGTTGTGGGAGATGAGGGAGTCGAGGATTATGCGTTCGGTATGGTATAAAAAAGATTAATAAAGGACTTTATTCTGGCCGAGTCTTTATTTACAATACATGTGAGATCTATGTGGCGGCATTATGGGTGATCTATATGGCGGTATTATGTGAGAAGCATATGGTGGTATGTGAGAACACTGGCGGTATTATGTGTGATCTATATGGTGGTATGTGAGAACACTGGCGGTATTATGTGTGATCTATATGGCGGTATGTGAGAACACTGGCGGTATTATGTGTGATCTATATGGCGGTATGTGAGAACACTGGCGGTATTATGTGTGATCTATATGGTGGTATGTGAGAACTGTATGACAGTATTGTGTGATCTATTTGATAGTATTGTGTGTGATCTATATGGCGGTATTATGCGAGAACACTATGGCAGTATTATCTTCAGAAAGCGGACCCATTCTATGGTGGTTCTGGCTGAGCACCTGCACGCGGGTCTGGGGTAATAGAGGGGGCAGCATGACCTCCAGTTAGGTGCAGTCAGGGGATGGCTGGTGAGGCAGCTGAAGAGAGGGGTCTCATTTTTATCGTTACTATATGGCTACATTTCCTTCCCAGCGTCACCCCGGACTGCGCCTGTCGCCTCGCTTTCACACATTGCCAGGACAGGATGGAGAAGACAGGATCTGAGGAGGGGAATGGGGTCTGCATGCAAATTCTGGATCAGACCAGGCCATCAATCCGCAGAAATGTTTCCTGGATTTCTGTGGAGCAGACGGTCCATCCATGTGTATAAAAGACAGCGCTCTATGTACAATCCCTGGCTGCTCCGCGCACCAAACAGGGGGCCCCTATAGACCAGCACACTGCTCTCCTGAAATACTCTGTGCTGCTGTCACCCTGCTCCCTCCACCACATATCTCCCAGAATCCTTTTGCTGCCTGCCATCCTTGGTGACTGTCTACTTGTCAGTATAAGGCTGCCTTCACACTATCATTATTTGGTCAGTATTTTACCTCAGTATTTGTAGCCAAAACCAGGAGTGGGTGATAAATGCAGAAGTGGTGCATATGTTTCTATTATACTTTTCCTCTATTTGTTCCACTCTTGGTTTTGGCTACAAATACTGAGAAGAAACACCGAAAAAATATCCCTAGAACAAGGGGTCATGAAGGAGAATATATGATCAAAACCAAAGAAATACCTTCACAAAAAGACCAGTAAATAAAAAAGTGTAATCTTTATTGAACAACACATAAAAAAACACATAAAAACAACATACAGGTATTGGGACAGTAGTAGGGTGTGGTGGGTCCCCCGGTTCCTCCTCCTGGTAATTATACCCTTACTTCTGCAGTATGGCATATATGTATTGTTAGGCTGCCTTATATTTATGTCTTATATGCTATAGCATTATCCTGCAAGTAGTTGTCTATGTACATGCTATTTACACTTGTAATAGAGATAGTACTTTTTCACATATGTACTATTGAAGCACATGGATGTATCACTTATGAGTTAATTTACCGCAGCCACTGCTATACTGTTTTTTGTGAGGTTGGGCTATATGTGTGGGTCCCACTGTGTTCTTTCCTGCATCAGTGGCTACTGTCCCAATACCTGTATGTTGTTTTTATGTGTTTTTTTATGTGTTGTTCAATAAAGATTACACTTTTTTTATTTACTGGTCTTTTTGTGAAGGTATTTCTTTGGTTTTGTACAAATACTGAGGTAAAATACTGACCAAATACTGATAGTATGACGGCAGCCATACTCTGCAGTCACCAACAAAATGGCTGCTCACTGGGTTCCTGAATATCATCCTCTCTAATCCCTTAGCAAACACCCATAAGGGGAGGAGAGGAGACATCACACACGTCAGCAGACTCCACCCATAATTACTGCAGTGCAGTAATGTGAGCTATTTGTACACTAGGTTTTTCTGAAATTTCAGCAGCTGCTCCCCCTAGTGTTGAAAACTGGAAATTCCAAAACTTTTCAAATTATTTTTCATATTTTACTAAATTATAAACAAATGATAATATTTTTTAAGAAAATGTAATCATTAATTCTTTACATTTTTACAATTTCTGAAAAAAAATTTTTTTTGATGGCACCTTCCCTTTAAGTAGTGTCTGTGGCCGAATGTTTGGAAAAAATGGAGACTCTTTATTTAGTCCCCTTGTGTTATGATTACGTAATTCAGTACCACAATGGACATAGAAGTCAGAGCACATACAGTGATCTGGCAATAACCCAAAAACATAGAACAAGCTCTGAGACGTGGGAACTCTGCTGACCGCAATCCCTAATCCTCTTCAACCACACTAGAGGCAGCCGTGGATTGCGCCTAACGCTCCCTATGCAACTCGGCACAGCCTGAGAAACTAGCTAGCCTGAAGATAGAAAATAAGCCTACCTTGCCTCAGAGAAATACCCCAAAGGAAAAGGCAGCCCCCCACATATAATGACTGTGAGTTAAGATGAAAAGACAAACGTAGAGATGAAATAGATTTAGCAAAGTGAGGCCCGACTTTCTGAACAGAGCGAGGATAGGAAAGGTAACTTTGCGGTCAACACAAAACCCTACAAACAACCACGCAAAGGGGGCAAAAAGACCCTCCGTACCGACTAACGGCACGGAGGTACACCCTCTGCGTCCCAGAGCTTCCAGCAAGCAAGAAAAACCAAATAAGCAAGCTGGACAGAAAAAACAGCAAACAAAAATAACACAAGTGAAACTTAGCTATGCAGAGCAGCAGGCCACAGGAACGATCCAGGAGGAAACAAGTCCAATACTAGAACATTGGAGGCCAGGATCAAAGCACCAGGTGGAGTTAAATAGAGCAGCACCTAACGACTTCACCACATCACCTGAGGAAGGAAACTCAGAAGCCGCAGTACCACTCTCCTCCACCAACGGAAGCTCACAGACAGAATCAGCCGAAGTACCACTTGTGACCACAGGAGGGAGCTCTGCCACAGAATTCACAACAGTACCCCCCCTTGAGGAGGGGTCACCAAACCCTCACCAGAGCCCCCAGGACGACCAGGATGAGCCATATGAAAGGCACGAACAAGATCGGGAGCATGGACATCAGAGGCAAAGACCCAGGAATTATCTTCCTGAGCATAACCCTTCCACTTAACCAGATACTGGAGTTTCCGTCTCGAAACCCGAGAATCCAAAATCTTCTCCACAATATACTCCAACTCCCCCTCCACCAAAACCGGGGCAGGAGGATCAACAGATGGAACCATAGGTGCCACGTATTTCCGCAACAATGACCTATGGAATACGTTATGGATGGAAAAAGAATCTGGAAGGGTCAAACGAAAAGACACAGGATTAAGAACCTCAGAAATCCTATATGGACCAATGAAACGAGGCTTAAATTTAGGAGAGGAAACCTTCATAGGAATATGACGAGATGACAACCAAACCAAATCCCCAACACGAAGTCGGGGACCCACACAGTGTCTGCGATTAGCAAAACGTTGAGCCTTCTCCTGGGACAAGGTCAAATTGTCCACTACATGAGTCCAGATCTGCTGCAACCTGTCCACCACAGTATCCACACCAGGACAGTCCGAAGACTCAACCTGCCCTGAAGAGAAACGACGATGGAACCCAGAGTTGCAGAAAAACGGCAAAACCAAGGTAGCCGAGCTGGCCCGATTATTAAGGGCGAACTCAGCCAAAGGCAAAAAGGACACCCAGTCATCCTGATCAGCAGAAACAAAGCATCTCAGATATGTTTCCAAGGTCTGATTGGTTTGTTCGGTCTGGCCATTAGTCTGAGGATGGAAAGCCGAGGAAAAAGACAAGTCAATGCCCATCCTAGCACAAAAGGCTCGCCAAAACCTCGAAACAAACTGGGAACCTCTGTCAGAAACGATATTCTCCGGAATGCCATGTAAACGAACCACATGCTGGAAGAACAATGGCACCAAATCAGAGGAGGAAGGTAATTTAGACAAGGGTACCAAATGGACCATCTTAGAGAAGCGATCACAAACCACCCAAATGACTGACATTTTTTGAGAGACGGGAAGATCTGAAATAAAATCCATAGAGATATGTGTCCAAGGTCTCTTTGGGACCGGCAAGGGCAAAAGCAACCCACTGGCACGAGAAGAACAGGACTGCACAAAAGAACGCACATCCCGTGACAGAGATGGCCACCAAAAGGATCTAGCCACTAACTCTCTGGTACCAAAGATTCCAGGATGACCAGCCAACACCGAACAATGAACTTCAGAGATAACTCTATTCGTCCACCTATCAGGGACAAACAGTTTCTCCGCTGGGCAACGATCAGGTTTATTAGCCTGAAATTTTTGCAGCACCCGCCGCAAATCAGGGGAGATGGCAGACACAATTACTCCCTCTTTGAGAATACCCGCCGGCTCAGATAAACCCGGAGAGTCGGGCACAAAACTCCTAGACAGGGCATCCGCCTTCACATTTTTAGAGCCCGGAAGGTACGAAACCACAAAGTCAAAACGGGAGAAAAACAGCGACCAGCGAGCCTGTCTAGAATTCAACCGTTTGGCAGACTCGAGATAAGTCAAGTTCTTATGATCAGTCAAGACCACCACGCGATGCTTAGCTCCTTCAAGCCAATGACGCCACTCCTCGAATGCCCACTTCATGGCTAGCAACTCTCGATTGCCAACATCATAATTTCGCTCAGCAGGCGAAAACTTCCTGGAAAAGAAGGCGCATGGTTTCATCACCGAGCAATCAGAACTTCTCTGTGACAAAACAGCCCTCGCTCCAATTTCAGAAGCATCAACCTCAACCTGGAACGGAAGCGAAACATCTGGCTGACATAACACAGGGGCAGAAGAAAAACGACGCTTCAACTCTTGAAAAGCTTCCACAGCAGCAGAAGACCAATTGACCACATCAGCACCCTTCTTGGTCAAATCGGTCAATGGTTTAGCAATACTAGAAAAATTGCAGATGAAGCGACGATAAAAATTAGCAAAGCCCAGGAACTTTTGCAGACTCTTCAGAGATGTCGGCTGAGTCCAATCATGGATGGACTGGACCTTAACAGGATCCATCTCGATAGTAGAAGGGGAAAAAATGAACCCCAAAAATGAAACCTTCTGAACACCAAAGAGACACTTTGATCCCTTCACAAACAAAGAATTAGGATGCAGGACCTGGAACACCATTCTGACCTGCTTCACATGAGACTCCCAATCATCCGAGAAGACCAAAATATCATCCAAGTACACAATCAGGAATTTATCCAGGTACTCTCGGAAGATGTCATGCATAAAGGACTGAAACACTGATGGAGCATTGGCAAGTCCGAATGGCATAACTAGGTATTCAAAATGGCCCTCGGGCGTATTAAATGCAGTTTTCCATTCATCGCCTCGCTTAATACGCACAAGATTATATGCACCACGAAGATCTATCTTGGTGAACCAACTAGCCCCCTTAATCCGAGCAAACAAATCAGATAACAGCGGCAAGGGGTACTAAAATTTGACCGTGATCTTATTTAGAAGGCGGTAATCTATACAAGGTCTCAGCGAACCATCCTTCTTGGCCACAAAAAAGAACCCAGCTCCCAATGGCGACGATGACGGGCGAATATGCCCCTTCTCCAAGGACTCCTTCACGTAACTCCGCATAGCGGCGTGCTCAGGTACAGATAAATTAAACAGTCGACCTTTTGGAAATTTACTACCAGGAATCAAATCGATAGCACAATCACAATCCCTATGCGGAGGTAGGGCATCGGACTTGGGCTCATCAAATACATCCCGGTAATCAGACAAGAACTCTGGGACCTCAGAAGGGGTGGATGATGAAATAGACAGGAATGGGACATCACCATGTACCCCCTGACAACCCCAGCTGGACACAGACATGGATTTCCAATCTAATATTGGATTATGGACCTGTAGCCATGGCAACCCCAACACGACCACATCATGCAGATTATGCAACACCAGAAAGCGAATATCCTCCTGATGTGCAGGAGCCATGCACATGGTCAGCTGGGTCCAGTACTGAGGCTTATTCTTGGCCAAAGGCGTAGCATCAATTCCTCTCAATGGAATAGGACACTGCAAGGGCTCCAAGAAAAACCCACAACGCCTGGCATAGTCCAAGTCCATCAAATTCAGAGCAGCGCCTGAATCCACAAATGCCATGACAGAATAAGATGACAAAGAGCAGATCAAAGTAACGGACAAAAGAAATTTTGACTGTACTGTACCAATGGTGGCAGACCTAGCGAACCGCTTAGTGCGTTTAGGACAATCAGAGATAGCATGAGTGGAATCACCACAGTAGAAACACAGCCCATTCTGACGTCTGTGTTCCTGCCGTTCAACTCTGGTCAAAGTCCTATCGCACTGCATAGGCTCAGGTTTATGCTCAGATAATACCGCCAAATGGTGCACAGATTTACGCTCACGCAAGCGTCGACCGATCTGAATGGCCAAAGACATAGACTCATTAAGACCAGCAGGCATAGGAAATCCCACCATGACATCCTTAAGGGCTTCAGAGAGACCCTTTCTGAAAATAGCTGCGAGCGCACCTTCATTCCATTGAGTGAGCACGGACCACCTTCTAAATTTCTGACAGTAAATCTCAATCTCATCCTGACCCTGACACAGAGCCAGCAAATTTTTCTCTGCCTGATCCACCGAATTAGGTTCATCGTACAGCAATCCGAGCGCCAGGAAAAACGCATCAATATTACTTAATGCAGGATCTCCTGGCGCAAGGGAAAATGCCCAGTCTTGAGGGTCGCCACGCAAAAAAGAAATAATAATTCTAACTTGTTGAACTGGGTCACCAGAGGAGCCAGGTTTCAAGGCCAGAAACAGTTTGCAATTATTTTTGAAATTCACAAACTTGGCTCTATCACCATAAAACAAATCAGGAATAGGAATTCTTGGTTCTAACATAGGATTCTGAACCACCAAATCTTGATTCTTTTGTACATTTATAACGAGATTATCCATTCAAAAGCACAGACCCTGAATGTCCATGTCCACACCTGTGTCCTGAACCACCCAAATGTCTAGGGGAAAAAAAAGGCAAAACAGTGCAAAGAAAAAAAAATGGTCTCAGAACTTCTTTTTTCCCTCTATTGGGAATCATTAGTACTTTGGGCCTCCAGTACTGTTATGATTAGGTAATTCAGTACCACAATGGACATAGAAGTCAGAGCACATACAGTGATCTGACAATAACCCAAAAACATAGAACGAGCTCTGAGACGTGGGAACTCTGCTGACCGCAATCCCTAATCCTCTCCAACCACACTAGAGGCAGCCGTGGATTGCGCCTAACGCTCCCTATGCAACTCGGCACAGCCTGAGAAACTAGCTAGCCTGAAGATAGAAAATAAGCCTACCTTGCCTCAGAGAAATACCCCAAAGGAAAAGGCAGCCCCCCACATATAATGACTGTGAGTTAAGATGAAAAGACAAACGTAGAGATGAAATAGATTTAGCAAAGTGAGGCCCGACTTTCTGAACAGAGCGAGGATAGGAAAGGTAACTTTGCGGTCAACACAAAACCCTACAAACAACCACGCAAAGGGGGCAAAAAGAACCTCCGTACCAACTAACGGCACGGAGGTACACCCTCTGCGTCCCAGAGCTTCCAGCAAGCAAGAAAAACCAAATAAGCAAGCTGGACAGAAAAACCAGCAAACAAAAATAACACAAGCGAAACTTAGCTATGCAGAGCAGCAGGCCACAGGAACGATCCAGGAGGAAACAAGTCCAATACTAGAACATTGACTGGAGGCCAGGATCAGAGCACCAGGTGGAGTTAAATAGAGCAGCACCTAACGACTTCACCACATCACCTGAGGAAGGAAACTCAGAAGCCGCAGTACCACTCTCCACCAACGGAAGCTCACAGACAGAATCAGCCGAAGTACCACTTGTGACCACAGGAGGGAGCTCTGCCACAGAATTCACAACACCCTTGCTGAGTTTTACATGACGTTGCCATCGTCAATTCCAGGTGGGTGGGGTCATTTGCAGAGTTGTTTACTCATACTATGGCCTGGGATTCAGAGGTCCGCTCCAAAGCTTCAGTGTCTGCTAGTCAGCAGAGTAGCCCAGCCACCCACCGCCTGTTTACCTGACTACTATTTTGTAACGGCATCTCGCCCAAGAAATCCTTTTGGGCCTAGTAGAATTTAGTGCTACTCAGCAGCGTACCCCACCCATGAAGCAAGCTACGCCGCCTGTTTACCTAACTACTATTTTGTAACGGTATCTAGCCCAGGAAATCCTTTTGGACCTAGTAGAATTTGGTGCTACTCAGCAGCGTACTTCACCCATGAAGCAAGCTACACCGCCTGTTGATCTAATTACTAATTTTTAACTGCATCTAGCCCAGGAAATTGTTTTGTACCTAATAGCATTTTGTGCTACTCAGCAGAGTACCCCACCCATGAAGCAACCAACACCGCCTGTTGATCTAATTACTAATTTTTAACTGCATCTAGCCCATGAAATCGTTTTGTACCTAATAACATTTTGTGCTACTCAGCAGATTACCCCACCCATGAAGCAAGCTACACCGCCTGTTTACCTAACTACTATTTTGTAACGGCATCTAGCCCAGGAAATCCTTTGGGGCCTAGTAGAATTTAGTGCTACTCAGTAGGGTTGAGCGAAACGGATCGGATAAATTGAAAAATCGCTAACTTTCGGCAAAGTCGGGTTTCGTGAAACCCGACCCAATCCTAGTGTGGGATCGGCCATGAGGTCAGCGATCAGCGCGCCAAAGTCACATTTCTTATAACGTTTTCAGCGCCATTTTTCATCCAATGGAGGACGCAGAGTGTGGGCAGCGTGATGACATAGGTCTCTGTCCCCATCATCTTAGAGAAGGGCATGACAGTGATTGGCTTGCTTTCTGCGGCGTGACAGGGGCTATAAAGGGGCGTGCACGCCGACCGCTATCTTACTTCTGCCGATATTAGCATAGGGAGAGGTTGCTGCAGCTTCATCAGAAGAAGGGATATAGTTAGGGAGGGAAGATTATCCCCCAAACTGCTTGTGCTATAGCGATTTCCACTGTCCAACACCACCTTTTCTTTGCAGGGACAATGGAGTTTATATTTTTGTGCATCAGTTCTATAGCTCATTAGGCTGCCTTGTAAGGCTCCCTGATAGCTGCATTGCTGTTTGTACGCAAGCCAACTGCTTTTTTAAAAGCAAAAATCCTGTTGCTCCTTTCTGCACAGTTCTCGTTTCTTTGTCCACACTTTTGTGTGCAACAGTCCTTTTTATTGCTGCCATATTTTTCCTGAGATCATTGTAGGGAGATTGAAATTGTACTATAGTCCTTGTATTTTGCCACTTACATTGTGTAGTTTAATACACTGGGCCTGAGTTTTGGTGCAGTCTCTCCCCCCTAAAAAAAAAGGGAGAGTTAAATTGGCATTAAGTGGATCTACGTCAGTTCTGTTAGTTTGTCGTATATTTTCCAGCCACGTTCTGCCACTTACATTGTGTAGTGTAATACACTGGGCCTGAGTTTTGGTGCAGTCTCCCCCCAAAAAAGGGAGATTTAAATTGCCACTAAGTGGATCTACGTCAGTTCTGTTAGTTTGCCGTATATCTTCCAGCCACGCTCTGCCACTTACATTGTGTAGTGTAATACACTGGGCCTGAGTTTTGGTGCAGTCTCCCCCCCAAAAAAAAGGGAGATTTAAATTCTCAACAAGTTTATATACACCTTCTACCTTGTTTTACAGTACCATATAATGGTTGTTATTTTGGTTACATTTTCCCAAAGATGAGGAAGTCTGGTGGAAGAGGCCGTGGGTGGTCGTTGCCAGCTGGTAATGATGGTGGTGGTGGAGCATCTGGTGGTAGTGGGAAAAGCAAAATAGCACCTAAAGGTACTGTCACACTAGACGATATCGCTAGCGATCCGTGACGTTGCAGCGTCCTGGCTAGCGATATCGTCCAGTGTGACAGGCAGCAGCGATCAGGCCCCTGCTGTGCTGTCGCTGGTCGGGGAAGAAAGTCCAGAACTTTATTTGGTCGCTGGACTCCCCGTAGACATCGCTGAATCGGCGTGTGTGACACCGATTCAGCGATGTCTTTGCTGGTAACCAGGGTAAACATCGGGTAACTAAGCGCAGGGCCGCGCTTAGTAACCCGATGTTTACCCTGGTTACCATCCTAAAAGTAAAAAAACAAACACTTCATACTTACCTACCGCTGTCTGTCCTCCAGCGCTGTGCTCTGCACTCCTCCTGCTCTGGCTGTGAGCGTCGGTCAGCCGGAAAGCAGAGCGGTGTCGTCACCGCTCTGCTTTCTGGCTGCCCGGCGCTCACAGCCAGACCAGAGAAGCAGAGCGCCGAGGACAGACAGCGGAAGGTAAGTATGTAGCGTTTGTTTTTTTACTTTTTAGGATGGTAACCAGGGTAAACATCGGGTTACTAAGCGCGGCCCTGCGCTTAGTTACCCGATGTTTACCCTGGTTACCGGGGACCTCGGGATCGTTGGTCGCTGGAGAGCTGTCTGTGTGACAGCTCTCCAGCGACCAAACAGCGACGCTGCAGCGATCCGGATCGTTGTCGGTATCGCTGCAGCGTCGCTATGTGTGACGGTACCTTAAGACTCGATGTGTTGAGCCAGCGTCATCGTCTGGCTACACAAGGACTCGAAGGCTCCCTTATCTGGGAGTAGGAAAAACGCTTTTAAAGCCGGAGCAGCAGGAAAAAGTTTTGGCTTTCCTTGCTGACTCAGCCTCTAGCTCTTTCACCTTGTCTTCAGAAAGTTCGAAATATAAAAGCAGCAGGTCGTTAGTGGATGCTCCCGGTCAGGAACAAGTCGCTTCCTTGTGTCCTTCACCCAAACCAAAAGTGAAGTATGCGGCAGGCGAAACTACAGTTTACTCCATGGAGCTCTTTACACATACCGTGCATGGGTTAGAGAGGGAAATTGTTAAAAGCCCATTACAAGATGAATCGGACATGGAGTGCACAGATGCACAGCCACAGCTAGATTATAATGCTGTTCCATTGACTCAGATCACTACATTGCCCTCGCAGTGTACTGAGCCAGAATCTGACCCTGATGAGACTATGGTGCCCCGTCACGAACGCTATAGCACCTTACATGGTGACACAGAGGAAGGTGCACATGACATTGAAGAGGAGGTGATAGATGACCCAGTTGTTGACCCAGATTGGCAGCCATTGGGGGAAGAGGGTGCCGCTGCCAGTAGCTCAGAAGCGGAGGAGGATGATCCGCAGCAGCCAACTACATCGCAACAGCTTTCATCTGGCAGGCCCGTATCTGGCCAAAAATGTTTGTCAAAACCAAAAACAGTTTTAGGACAGCGTGGCCATCCAGTGAAAGTAGCACAGCGTGCAATGCCTGAAAAGGTAACCCATAGTAGGAGGAGTGCAGTGTGGGAATTTTTTAACCAAGATCCGAATGATCAGTGCAAAGTTATCTGTAAGAAGTGCTCAAAGACCTTTAGCAGAGGGAAGAATCTCCTAAATTTAAATACAACGTGCATGCGTAGACATTTAACCAGCATGCACTTGCAAGCCTGGACTAACTACCAAACGTCCAGTACCGTTGGTGCACCTGCTCAGAATGAAGGTAATCAGCAACGCTACATTGCATCCCTCACAGTAAGCCCACCGGTTAGGACCCCACCAGCAGCAAAATGTGGAGGTATCGTCGCAAGGCCAAAGCAGTCAGGGAATCACAAGGTTCTTGGTAGGAAACACTGTACGTAGGCCAACATAAAGAATACCATCACCAACCCTCTCTCAATCTGCCATGTCCACCACCACCCCCGCTAGTTCCACCATATGCAGCTCTCCAGTCCTGCTCACCCTACAAAAGACTCTCGTTAGGAAAAGAAAGTACTCATCCTGTCATCCGCGTACACAGGGTTTGAACGCCCACATTGCTAGACTAATCTCGTTAGAGATGATGCCCTACCGGTTGGTTGAAAGCGAAGCTTTCAAAGCCCTGATGGCCTACGCAGTTCCATCCCAGCCCTCCACCAGCATGTCAAAGACCGCATTGTCCATGCACTGAGGCAATCAGTCAGTAGAAAGGTGCACCTCACAACAGATGCATGGACCAGTAGGTATGGCCAGGGACATTACGTGTCCATCACGGCGCACTGGGTTAATGTGGTGGATGCAGGGTCCACAGGGGACAGCCATAGCGGACAGTTCTGCCTAACCCACGGTCTAGGAAACAGTTTGCTGTAGGCGTTCGCCACCCCTCCTCCTCCTCCAGAAGTGAAAGCTCGTCCATAGAGCGCAGTCGCACGATCACTCCATCCGCAGCTGCCAGTGTTGCACACGAGGTGTCCCATTATGGAACAGCTAGTAGTAAGCGTCAGCAGGCTGTGCTACAAATGAAGTGTTTGGGCGACAACAGACAGTGCAGTGCAGTGCTTCCTGAAAAATTATCCGGAGTTACCAGCCCTGCTCCTGAAGGTGTGAAGACTTTGCTCGCACATCCGCTGGTCGCCCGTACACTCCAGCCGTATGCTGAACCATCAGCGATCGCTGAATCTTTCCCAGCACTGCCTAATAATCGACGTTGCATCAAGGTGGAACTCCACACTGCATATGCTTCAGAGGCTGTGCGAACAGAGGCGTGCTGTCATTTATTTGTGGGAGGATACACATACACGGGCAGGCAGTTGGATGGCAGACATGGAGTTGTCTGGTGTGCAGTGGTCGAAGCTACAAGACCTCTGTCAAGTCCTTCAGTGTTTTGAGGAATGCATGCGGCTGGTAAGTGAGGCTGACGCCATCATAAGCATGAGCATCCCACTAATGCGTCTGCTGATGCAAAGTTTGACGCACATCAAGGAGCAGCGTCTGCAGCCGAGGAGGAGGGAAGCCTTGATGACAGTCAGCCATTGTCTGCTCAGGGAACTCTCCTGGACGAGGTGGCGGACGAAGAGGAGGAGGAAGAGGATGATGGGGATGAATATTTATGGGAGGAGAATGCTTCTCAGTAGGCAATAGAAATTGGTGGCGTTGCAAGGTCAGGTACAGGGTTTTTGCGGGCCACAAGTGATGTTGATTTGCAAGAAAGTGCTCCTCAACCCAGCACAAGCAGTGAATTAACACCTGGAACATTGTCCCACATGGCTGAGTATGCCTTGCGTATCCTAAAAAGGGACCCCTGCATTATCAAAATGATGACCAATGACGAATACTGGTTGGCCTGCCTCCTGGATCCACGATACAAAAGAAAATTACAAAATATGCCACATGAGAACCTTGAGCAAATATTGGCTACCAAACAAGCAACTCTTGTAGACCGTTTGGTTCAGGCATTCCCAGCACACAGCGGCGGTGATGGTTCTCACGCGAGCTGTAGGGGGCAACATGGCAGAGGTGTTAGAGGTGCACAAGTCTGAAGTGGCGTTGGACAGAGGGGTTTTATGACCAGATTGTGGAGTGATTTCGCAATGACCGCAGACACAACAGGTACTGCTGCATCGATTCAAAGTGACAGGAGACAGCATTTGTCCAGTATGGTTACGAACTATTTTTTCTCCCTTATCGATGTTCTCCCTCACAGGTCATACCCCTTTGATTACTGGGCATCTAAAATAGACACCTGGCCTGAATTGGCAGAATATGCATTACAGGAGCTCGCTTGCCCAGCTTCTAGTGTGCTATCAGAAAGAGTCTTCAGTGCTGCTGGTTCAATACTGACCGAAAAAAGGACACGTCTGGCTACCCGAAATGTTGATGATCTAACCTTAATTAAAATGAACCAATCATGGATTTTAAATTATTTTGCTCCACCTTCCCCTGCTGACATGTAGCTTGCCTGAAAAATGTCTTGCTTTTGGCCTCCTCTTACTGACTGCTTCAATTCCTCCATTTGCAGCTGCTGAATGTCCACCATAGCCCATTTTTATACCTCCCTAAATGGGCTGACTCCCCCCACAGGGCCGTGATCACCACTTGGCGCAAGCACCCGTGCGAGTGCCTTTTGCCTAGACAGGTGGGTGTGCCCACTCTTGGGTGATGGCACTGGCACAGGGTCCCTCATAGTACAATGAAGTGTCTCTGATGGTCACAACCAACGTCAGACACACCGTCGTAATATGAGGGGCCCTATGCCAGTACCGCCGCCCACGAGAGAGTGTTCCCCCCAGTTCGAACAGTGCTCTACCACTTGCAAAACTTACCTCTCCCTGCTCCACCACTGTGTAGTCTGTGCTGTTAAATCCTTCAACGGCACTGCCAATACAAATTTGTTGAAATGATAGATGATAGTAAAAATATACAGGGGCCCTGGCCTCCATTTAGACCAGTTAATACTTTGCGCCAACTACCACTGCCTGCTACTCAGCAGAGGCACCCACCCCTGTACCTAGCTATGCCACCAGTTTATTTATGAACAATTTTTTCGCAAACATTTAGCCCAGTTTATTATTTTGGCCTACTAACTGTGTCAGCCACTTATTACAGTTGTCCTCCACTGAACAAAGCAATGCCACCCAGGGGCGGATTATCAGAGGGTCAATATGGGCGGTAGCCCAGGGCCCAGTGGTCTGGGGGGGCCCTGGGCTACCGCACAGATTGACCCTCTGATAATCATCTGTGAATGCTGGCGGCCGCATCCGGCATTTATGTGCCCCCCCGCCGTACCCGGTGGGCAGAGAGAGGGGGCCCGCATCGGGCCCCTTCTCATCTGCTCACCGTGCCCCTTCCGGCGCTGCGGCGGTTTCCTATTGACGTGCGGGCGCGCTCCCGCACGTCAATAGTTAACAACAGCCGCCAGCCAATTGGAGGCTGGCGGCTGATGTCGGCCGCAGGCGCACACGTCGCCGGCGTCTGACGTCATTGTCAGTCGCCGGCGAGTGTGCGCTGCTGCAGGGAGCTCGCCGCCTGGAGCGCGGACAGGTGAGGAGACTGCTTGTTTTTTTTTGTTTTTTTTTATAATGGTGGACACACTGAGGGCAATGCTGGAAGACACTGGGGCAGATGGCTGGAGGACACTGGGGCACATGGCTGGAGGACACTGGAGCAGATGGCTGGAGGACACTGGGGCAGATGGCTGGAGGACACTGGGGCAATGCTGGAGGACACTGGGGCAGATGGCTGGAGGACACTGGGGCAATGCTGGAGGACACTGGGGCAGATTGCTGGAGGACACTGGGGCAGATGGCTGGAGGACACTGGGGCAGATGGCTGGAGGACACTGGGGCAGATGGCTGGAGGACACTGGGGCAGATTGCTGGAGGACACGGGCAGATGGCTGGAGGACACTGGGGCAGATGGCTGGAGGACACTGGAGCAATGCTGGAGGACACTGGGGCAATGCTGGAGGACACTGGGGCAATGCTGGAGGACACTGGGGCAGATTGCTGGAGGACACTGGGGCAGATTGCTGGAGGACACTGGGGCAGTGTGCTGGAGGACACTGGAGCAATGCTGGAGGACACTGGGGCAATGCTGGAGGACACTGGGGCAATGCTGGAGGACACTGGGGCAGATGGCTGGAGGACACTGGGGCAGATTGCTGGAGGACACTGGAGCAATGCTGGAGGACACTGGGGCAATGCTGGAGGACACTGGGGCAATGCTGGAGGACACTGGGGCAGATTGCTGGAGGACACTGGGGCAGATTGCTGGAGGACACTGGGGCAATGCTGGAGGACACTGGGGCAGATTGCTGGAGGACACTGGGGCGGATTGCTGGAGGACACTGGGGCAGATTGCTGGAGGACACTGGGGCAGATTGCTGGAGGACACTGGGGCAGATGGCTGGAGGACACTGGGTCAGATGGCTGGAGGACACTGGGGCAGATGGCTGGAGGACACTGGGGCAGATGGCAGGAGGACACTGGGGCAGATGGCAGGAGGACACTGGGGCTGATGGCTGGAGGACACTGGGGCAGATTGCTGGAGGACACTGGAGCAATGCTGGAGGACACTGGGGCAATGCTGGAGGACACTGGGGCAATGCTGGAGGACATTGGGGCAGATTGCTGGAGGACACTGGGGCAGATTGCTGGAGGACACTGGGGCAGTGTGCTGGAGGACACTGGAGCAATGCTGGAGGACACTGGGGCAATGCTGGAGGACACTGGGGCAATGCTGGAGGACACTGGGGCAGATGGCTGGAGGACACTGGGGCAGATTGCTGGAGGACACTGGAGCAATGCTGGAGGACACTGGGGCAATGCTGGAGGACACTGGGGCAATGCTGGAGGACACTGGGGCAGATTGCTGGAGGACACTGGGGCAATGCTGGAGGACACTGGGGCAGATTGCTGGAGGACACTGGGGCAGATTGCTGGAGGACACTGGGGCGGATTGCTGGAGGACACTGGGGCAGATTGCTGGAGGACACTGGGGCAGATGGCTGGAGGACACTGGGGCAGATGGCTGGAGGACACTGGGTCAGATGGCTGGAGGACACTGGGGCAGATGGCAGGAGGACACTGGGGCAGATGGCTGGAGGACACTGGGGCAGATGGCTGGAGGACACTGGGGCAGATGGCTGGAGGACACTGGGGCAGATTGCTGGAGGACACTGGGGCAGATGGCTGGACACACGGTTGGTAATATTCTGGACACACTGTCTGGGGGCAATGCTGGACGCACTGGGGCAGATTGCTGGACACACTGTCTGGAGGCAATATGCTGGACACACTGGGGCACTATGCTGGACATACTGGGGCAGATTGCTGGACACACTGGGGGTAATATGCTGGACACACTGGGGCAGATTGCTTGACACACTGGGGCAGATTCCTGGACACACTGTCTGGGGGCAATGCTGGACACTGGGGGCAATATGCTGGAGACACTGGGGCAGATTGCTGGACACTGGGGCAATATGCTGGACATACTGGGGCAGATTGCTGGACACACAGGGGGCAGGACTGGAGGCATGGGCAGAATGTAGACACGGGGCATGATTGGAGACACGGGGCAGAATGAAAGACATGTGGCAGGATTGGATCATGGGGCAGGATGGATACGATGGAGACATATGGGGCAGGATGTGGAGATCATATGGGGTAGAATGGATACTCATGAGGGCAGGATGCGAGAACATATGGCTGGAGCCAGGAATGAGACACACGGGGTCAGGATGTGGAATATTATTACCATAGGGGCTAATTAAGGGATATTATTACTGCAGTGATATATTTATTTTATTTTTTAAGTATACTGTTTTAAATGGGGGTCGGTCCTGTTACTGTGCAGAGTGACACTATATCGCCTTTTTTTCTTCATGTGGTGTAATGTAGAAGTTGTGAAAAATTAAGTAATGTGTTCTACAAGTGGAGCTCGAGATAACTGTGTTATTTCCTGTAGAAACGAGTCCTGGCTGGAAGAAATGATGGCGGTCTGTGCTGGATGAAAGATGAAGGACTTCACCTAGAGACGTCACTGGTGAGTCAGTGTTACCTATACACTGACACTATACACTGTATACTATATAGAGGTCCTGTGTATAATGTCACCAGTGATCTCTGTATTACCTCTACACAGACACTACATACTAAGTACAGATCTCCTGTGAATACTGGCACTTATGGTGATAGTATTGTGTTGTTGTTTTTTACTGATCAGTATTGTAGTATTCAGTCACTATGTGGTGGTAATATGTGGTCTGGAAATGGTGTTGTGGTATTTGTCCCTTGTATGTGATATTTGGTCACCAAGTGGTGGTAATATGTGGTCTTGACATGGTGCGGTGGTATTTGTTCCTTGTATGTGATATTATTGGTCAAAATATACCTAAATTGTATTGCAGATTCTACCAAATATTTAATAGGTTACAGTAGAGTAGGGCCCGGCCATTTTTCTGGAATAATCTGGTTCGGGTATATCATGACCCCCGTCACATGACCCCCGTCACATGACCCCCGTCACATGACCGGGGGGGGGCCCACAGTGTCTGAACAGCCCGGGGCCCTGGCTACCCTTAATCCACGACTGATGCCACCTGTGTACTCCTGTTATCAATTTTGAACTGCATTTAGCCTACTTACTTATTTGGGCCTAGTAACTGTGTGAGCCTCTCATTACAGTTGTCCTCCGCTGAACAAAGCTATGCCGCCTGTGTACTCCTCTTACCAATTTTGAACTGCATTTAGCCTACTTTTTTATTTTACGCCTACTCAGTCTGTCTGAACCACTTATTACAGTTGTCCTCCACTGAACAAAGCAATGCCACCTGTGTACTCCTGTTACCAATTTTGAACTGCATTTAGCCTACTTACTTAATTGGGCCTAGTAACTGTGTGAGCCTCTCATTACAGTTGTCCTCCGCTGAACAAAGCTATGCTGCCTGTGTACTCCTCTTACCAATTTTGAACTGCATTTAGCCTACTTTTTTATTTTAGGCCTACTAAGTCTGTGTGAGCCTCTCATTACAGTTGTCCTCCTCCGCTGAACAAAGCTATGCCGCCTGTGTACTCCTCTTACCAATTTTGAACTGCATTTAGCCTACTTACTTATTTGGGCCTAGTAACTGTGTCAGCCTCTCACTACAGTTGTCCTCCTCTGCTGAACAAAGCTATGCCGCCTTTGTATGCAGCGCCCCAGAGACCTGGTCGTTGCAGTAATGTCGCTCTGCCACTAAGGGGAGTGATGGTACGGCTGATGGCACTAAAGCAGTTCATCTGACCAGGTATCACCAGCACACATTACACTTCACACTCCGGCCACTAGGGGGAGCAAAAGGTTTTATTTATTAGGCCACACCTCACACTGGTAAAACTAGGGTTGGATAGGAAGTTAGTCAGAAGCTGACTGGGTTTTGTCCAGGCAACATCCCGTGGCAGGGGGTGTTGCGGGGGGGGGGGGGGGGAAGATTCAGGGGGGTCCCTGTCAGGCGTGGGAACCTGGCAGGTACCTAGCGACAAGAACAGAACGAACGGAACCGCGCCTGCACTACCTTGCGGCGGTATCTTTAGTAAGGACACGAAGCGAAGGATATTGTGGACAGTGAGAAACGAGATCAAGCACAAAGGAGAGCCAGTAGGAGTCGTGCCCAGAGAACGGCAACATCCTACAGAGGCGCCCGTCAAACAGGTGCGTCCTAGCCATAACAAACCCGGGGGACGGAGAATAGAAAGAACTAGAAAGAACTGGAACGAACGAGAATAGAAGTTGTGAGGACTGTCCCGAATGCTCAGCAGGGAAGCACTACAACACACAGGCGCTAGTGGTAGGCAACTATTTCCACCTGCAAAGGGAACTCTGGATGTGCCTTCGGACCGGCCGGTCTCAGACAGCCCTGTTAACTGTGCTCTGGATTGAGGATCCTGAAGTCACCAGTAAAGAGGTAAAGAGACTGCAACCCTGTTCTCGTTATTGACTGCAACTCACTTCATCACTACCTACACTACTGGTAAGCCCTGGGGACTCACTTCACCTGTGGGAAGGTAAACCATCTAGCTGCCATCACATCACCCCAGTGGACCCCAAGCAGCATCGGTCACCCTGACCGAATACCACAGGTGGCGTCACAAAACCTTGACAGACTCGTATCACCTTTTATTGGACGCCCCTTAGCAGGGTCACGGACCGGGTCCAGCTACCGTGACATCCCCAGAACTGAGCCAGCAGAGGACCGGTACCGAGTAACCCGCGGCCCTGCGTCTGGGGGAGCTCCAACTTGGCGTCACGAACAGGATCGTACTAAAGCCTGAAGAAGTGGGTCATGTGTGCCTTGGAACTGTGATTGAATTGTGCTTGAACTGTGATTTATTGCAAAGACTGTGTATTACAAAAGACCGCCAAGATTCCCGCCAAAACCGCCGCCATTTCTGCGCCACGAGGAGCGCAGGAGAAGGAGGGCATGCCATGGGAGAAGATCGCGAAAGCGGCGCCAAAAGTAGCGACCGCCCTCTCCGACTACGGCTGCAGGATGACGAGCTCAGGAATGGAGGAGCTCAAACCCCAGGAAATGGCGGAGCCTCGTGTGTGTGCCACCGCAGATCAAGGAGCAGAGCTGACGACCAGTGGGTACCTGAACGACGATGAAGTGACCCAGGATCACTGTAACCCAGCGGAGCCGTACCAGGGCTTGCCGCCAAAGGGGGATCCGGACTTCCTGGAGCGGCCGGAGGAGGCATCGAACCACCCGACTCCAGACGTGGGGTCGGCGACGGCGAAGAAATGGAAGTCGGAGCTGTGCCAGAAGATCGCACAGGGAGATCTGTGGTCAGAGCCGCAGCAGACTCGTGTCCTCGTCAGCAGAGCCGATCGACATCGGTGGAACCACATCAGACGCAGGTACCAAATGCGACCCTGCCCCCCCGACCGATCCAGCTCCAGCGACCGCTCCCCATCTATGACTGGTCCTCTGCTGCCGAGATTGGGGTGGCAACCCTTTATGCCACGAAGGGGATACTGCCCTCGCTACCGACATCTTTGGGCGAACCGTTAGACGTGAGTCACGAGGGGGTGATCTTTGTATGGGATGCGCCAATGACCCAGCCAGACGGGTCCAGACAGGAGGGCTCTTACGTCATTGGGCTCACCTGGGAGCAGTATAGACAATGCCTAATTTCACAATGGGAGGGCCGAGAACAAACCAAACAGACTGACTGAAAAGTACCGAAATCTAAGACTAAACGTGGCAAAAAGGATCCGGTGAGACGAGGGACAGTGTTAGCCTTTCATCCGAGGAGGGGTTGGGGCTTCATACTGGAGCCGGGACTGCCGACTGAAATCTTTGTTGCCAACTATAACGTGGACACTCAGTCCCGTGGCGGGGCCCCTAATTGAAGCTTGTGCAGGGGGGACCATGTGACCTACACCCGCCACCGGGGTGAGCAAAGATGCTATGCCAGGAATGTCCAACGATACAAGCCTACTGTGGCGCCCTCTACTGCCGCGAATGAGATTAACGACAGTAACCCCCTGGTCTTTGAACTAGCGGGTTCTAGCACCACTATCACCGTGTGTATCGTTTCTCCTGCTGAATCTGCTACAAAAGTTGACATTCATATCAAACCCACTAATGACTTGACCACACTGGAGAGACAAATCCACGGCGGTAATACAGCATCAGATGAGAGTCCGGATACAGACCTTCCCCGGCCAGGAAGCGTTCGCCACCAACTGGTGCCTTGCAACTTACCGTCGCGAGAATAAACCTCTGAAACCTGACAAATGTACATAGTTAACTGTTTCCTGCTCTTTTGCTACTTAAACCAGTCTAGGGTTAATCCTTAAAGGGGTCCCTTTGTTTACCCGGGATCCCTATTGTTTTATTTTATTTTGAACAAATTCATCACTATTGAAAAGACTGCCGAATCATGGACGGTGAATGATTCACAAACTGCATTGTAAATAGTTTGCACCTTATTAAAGGTGCCCTCTACTGGTTTTACAAAGAAAGAAGGCTTTGTGAAGAGACTGTCTTCGAATACAGTGCAGAAGGTCTTGCTTTCCAACGGACTTGCAGATAGAGAGAATCTGCACTACCTCAAAGAGACTTGGTTCCCTCTTAAAGGGAATGTTCACATGTTGCACTTAAGTATAATGTTGCCTTAGGAAAGTTAAAATTGTAATAATGTTGAGATTTAGGAACTGTTAATAATGTTACTAGAGGTTGGGGCCAGGAAAAGTTGAAAGCCGAATTCCAACATAGTGAACCCGTAGGGGTTAGAGAGTCCTCCTGAGAACCATAGAAAGATGGTTGATTGCGACAATGACAGTAGGCCCAGCCAAGGAGCTAGGTGGTCCTGCATTTGTGAAGTCAGAAGAGTTAAGAAAAAGTTGTTTGTTTTATAGTAAGCCTTTAGTGGGTTCAGCCTATACGCCCTTAAAGGAGAAGTTAAATTATTGTTCAGAATTTGCACTTAGTGGAATACCCAGCAGGGTACCAGAAGTTATTTATAGTCAGAGTGTTATTTAAAATATTTAACCTTGTTTCCGTTTGTAACGTTCAAGTGTCCTCACCTCCCATAAAGGGAAGCATTGTTATATTTACTTGTTTCAAGCATTTCAAAATTTGCATGTCTTTTGCTAACATGTATTGTTGTTCTTCTTCCCAGTCCAGGAGTTTAACCGGGGGGGGGGGGGGGGGGGGGGAGTGCAGCGCCCCAGAGACCTGGTCATTGCAGTAATGTCGCTATGCCACTAAGGGGAGTGATGGTACGTCTGATGGCACTAAAGGAGTTCATCTGACCAGGTATCACGAGCACACATTACTCTTCACACTCCGGCCACTAGGGGGAGCAAAAGGTTTTATTTATTAGGCCACTCCTCACACTGGTAAAACTAGGGGTTGGATAGGAAGTTAGTCAGAAGCTGACTGGGTTTTGTCCAGGTGACATCCCGTGACAGGGGGTGTTGCGGGGGGGGGGAAAGATTCAGGGGGGTCCCTGTCAGGCGTGGGTACCTGGCAGGTACCTAGCGACAAGAACAGAACGAACGGAACCGCGCCTGCACTACCTTGCGGCGGTATCCTTAGAAAGGACGTTAAAGCGAAGGATATTGTGGACAGTGAGAAACGAGATCAAGCACAAAGGAGAGCCAGTAGGAGTTGTGTCCGTAGAACGGCAACATCCTACTGAGGCGCGTAGCCGGTGCCCGGAACACCGAGGAAGTAACTGATTTTATGCCTTACTTCAAATACCGCAGGAGAGTTAATTATAGGTTGGCTGTCTACCTTACATCACCTAAGCAGACATAGGGGGCAACGCGTGGAGAGGGGCGTCTTTAGGGTCCCGGAAGAGCTCCGAGCCTACCCGTCAAACGGGTGCGTCCTAGCCATAACAAACCTGGGGGACGGAGAATAGAAAGAACTAGAAAGAACTGGAACGAACGAGAATAGAAGTTGTGAGGACTATCCCGAATGCTCAGCAGGGAAGCACTACAACACACAGGCGCTAGTGGTAGGCAACGATTTCCACCTGCAAAGGGAACTCTGGATGTGCCTTCGGACCGGCCGGTCTCAGACAGCCCTGTTAACTGTGCTCTGGATTGAGGATCCTGAAGTCACCAGTAAAGAGGTAAAGAGACTGCAACCCTGTGTCCTCGTTATTGTCTGCACCTCACATCATCACCACCTACACTACTGGTAAGCCATGGGGACTCACTTCACCTGTGGGAAGGCAAACCATCTAGCTGCCATCACATCACCCCAGTGGACCCCAAGCAGCGTCGGTCACCCTGACCGAATACCACAGGTGGCGTCACAAAACCTTGACAGACTCGTATCACCTTTCATTGGACGCCCCTTAGCAGGGTCACGGACCGGGTCCAGCCACCGTGACATCCCCAGAACTGAGCCAGCAGAGGACCGGTACCGAGTAACCCGCGGCCCTGCGTCTGGGGGCGCTCCATGTACTCCTCTTTCCAATTTTGAACTGCATTTACCCTACTTACTTACTTGGGCCTAGTAACTGTATCAGCCTCTCATTACATTTGTCCTCCTCCGCTGAACAAAGCTATGCCGCCTGTGTACTCCTCTTACCAATTGTGAACTGCATTTAGCCTACTTTTTTATTTTAGGTCTACTAAGTCTGTGTGAGCCTCTCATTACAGTTGTCCTCTGCTGAACAAAGCAATGTCACCTGTTTGGTCCTGTTACCAATTTTGAACTGCTTTTAGCCTACTTTTTCAGAATTTAGTGCTACTCAGCAGCGTACCCCACCCATGAAGCAATCTACACTGCCTGTTTACCTATGTACTATTTTCTAACCGCATCTAGCCCAGGAAATCCTTTTGGGCCTAGTAAAATTTAGTGCTACTCAGCAGCGTACCCCACCCATGAAGTAAGCTACACTGCCTGTTTACCTAAGTAGGGCAGCACGGTGGCGCAGTGGTTAGCACAGCAGCCTTGCAGCGCTGGAGTCCTGGGTTCTAATCCCACCTTGGACACCATCTGCAAACAGTTTGTATGTTCTCTCCGTGTTTGCGTGGGTTTCCTCCGGGCACTCCGGTTTCCTCCCACATTCCAAAGACATACTGATAGGGAATTTAGATTGTGAGCCCCATCGGGGAGAGCGATGATAATGTGTGCAAACTGTAAAGCGCTGCGGAATATGTTAGCGCTATATAAAAATAAAGATTATTATTATTACTATTTTTTAACGGCATCTGGCCCAGGAAATCCTTTTGGGCCTAGTAGCAATTTCTGCTACTCAGCAGAGTACCCCACCCATGAAGCAAGCTACACCGCCTTCTTTCTTTCTCAATCTAACCCCTTGCCTCTGGGGTGTCTACTCTCCCTCCAGATCTTTCCTTCTCACAGGTGGACTACCGCGTGTTTTCACACTGTGGCGAATATTTTGGGCCCAGGCGTAAAAAGTCATCGAGGAAATGGATAATATGTGCCGCCTTTCAAACGTCCATGACAACACATTCGAGGAAGCAACTAAATGCCTCAAATAGTGAGCAGGATATGGAGCACCCCATGGGCAAACAGCGATCTATGTAATATGCTCCTTCACAGAAGCAGCCCAATGGGAGGACACTATTCGGAGGCCCAGGTAGTAACCGGAACGCCCCCCTCAATGTCTATTTTGGCCATTAGGGTGCCCCTTACCAACTTCTTGACCCGCCTGATTGCCTCGTCAAAGGAGGTACAGTACATAGTACTGTACTTGGTTCCGCGTCGATGTTGTCGTTTACTGACCTGCCCCATGGATATGACAAATGGTGGATTAGTCTGAATGTATTGGGTTCATTTTTTGGCAAAACTCCCAACGGGGGTACCACTACGTCTTCTAAGGAAAGTGTTCTCAATGGACCCGCCGCCATTCTACTTAAAGATATTTCTTTTTTATTTTATTTTTTTGTCAAGACGTCTTGGTGTTGGTAGAGTGATTTTAGATTTTTACTCCAGCCTTTCTTGATTTTATAAGGGCATGACATGCCTATATCTGTGTCTCCTCCTCCTTTTACTCCTCCACCTCTTTTCTTTTCGCGTAACTATATGTAGTTGTGACTTTTCCATGTGTTTGTTGTGTCTTCTGAGCAGTTTGTCAGGTTTTAGACACCTTTTAAGGTGTTTTCTATGTGTTTTCTGTGTGTTTGTATGTGTTTGCCTGCCATTGGTTTCAATGGTGTTCGACGAAAAATTCGTCGAACACGTCCCTGTTTGACGAACCGAACCGAACCCGAACACTAGGGAGGTGCTCAACACTAGTCATCATACTGTTTGTGTGGAGCTGTGGTTGTTATTGTACTGTTTGGGAGGGACTGTGATGAATTATATTGTGGGGGTTTGCTGTGGGGTCGTCCTATTATGTATGTGTGGGGTACTGTTGGGTCAAATTTTGTGGGAGAATTCACTGTAAGGTATCAATGTGTGTATGGGGCATGTATCATGCTGTATAGAGGCTATGAAAGGGTATAGCAGTGGGTGAGAACACTAAAGGCTTTAGCAGGGAAACTATTTATGTGTACATGCTGTGATACATGTCCCTCTCCCTGTATTTAAAGGGGTTGTCCACTACTAGGACAACCCCTTCTTAAACCAAATGTTTGGCCCCGATAAAATAATATACTCACCTCCCGTGCCGATGCGGTTCACCCCAGCTTTGTCTCCATCCTGTGAACCTTCCATAGTTCCATCGCCCTTTCTACTTCTACTTCTGCACCATGTCCTCACCAATCACACATTAACAGTTCCCATCACCAGATCACATACCGTATTTTTCAGACTATAAGACGCACCCAGGTTTTAGAGGAGGAAAATAGGGAAAAAATACTTGAAGCAAAATAATGCGGTAAGATATTTAATAACATAAATAACATACTATTATATGTGGTGGTATTATCTACTATATAATTGTCTAAGGGTCCCTTCCGTCTGTCTGTCCTTCTGTCTGTCACGGTTATTCATTCACTGATTGCTCTCGGCAGCTGCCTGTTATGGCTGCCGCGACCAATCAGCAACGGGCACAGTCCGGAAGAAAATGGCCGCTCCTTACTCCCCGCAGTTAGTGCCTGTCGCCCGCATACTCCACTCCGGTCACCGCTAACACAGGGTTAATGCCGACGGTAACGGACCGCGTTATGCAGCGGGTAACGCACTCCGTTACCGCCGCTATTAACCCTGTGTGTCCCCAACTTTTTACTATTGATGCTGCATATGCAGCATCAATAGTAAAACGATCTAATGTGACCGTGACATCATGGAAGGTCCTGCGCTCATACCAATCCTGGGACCGGACACCGCACACAAGCGCCGGAACTACAACGGGCTCTTCGGATGGTATGTTTCTTTTTTATTTTTTAACCTGTTACATACGTTTCTGGGCAATATACTACCTGGCTGGGCAATGTACTACGTGGCTCTGCGCTGTATACTACGTCACTGTGCAATATACTACGTCGCTGTGCAATATACTACGTGGCTCTGTGCTGTATATTACGTGGCTGTGCAATATACTACGTGACTGGGCAATATACTACGTGGCTGTGCAATATACTACGTGACTGGGCAATATACTACGTGGCTGGGCAATATACTATGTGGCTGGGCAATATACTACGTGACTGGGCAATATACTACGTGGCTGGGCAATATACTAGGTGACTAGGCAATATACTACGTGACTAGGCAATATACTACGTGGCTGGGCAATATACTATGTGGCTGGGCAATATACTACGTGACTGGGCAATATACTACGTGGCTGGGCAATATACTACGTGGCTGGGCAATATACTACGTGACTAGGCAATATACTACGTGGCTGGGCAATATACTACGTGGCTGGGCAATATACTACGTGGCTGGGCAATATTCTACGTGGCTGGGCAATATACTACGTGGCTGGGCAATATACTACGTGGCTGGCCAAAATACTACGTGACTGGGCAATATAGTACGTGGCTGGGCAATATAGTATGTGGCTGGGCAATATAGTATGTGGCTGGGCAATATATGGGCAATATACTATGTGACTGGGCAATATACTACGAGGACATGCATATTCTAGAATACCCGATGCGTTAGAATCGGGCCACCATCTAGTATGTAATAATACGTTATTATGTTGGAAGCTACGGGTAGATGATAGTGCTGCGGGACCAGTGTGGTGTCTGTAAAGTGCTATATGACGATCTGGAGGGTGAGTATAAGAATGGGGGCACATGGCTTATATTTAAAGCACCACTCCAGCACTGAAAAATAACACTGGAGTGCTGCTTTAAGATCCCATGTGAGAACTATTACTCCCAGCATGTCCTGGCATAAAAAGGTAACTGCACGGCACTCCGTAAAAGTGAGGTGCACGAATAAGGTACCACTCCCAATGTAGAAGAAAAAAATTCGGCACTCTCAAATATCATGCAGAAATCAAGATTTAAAGTTTTTATTATTGATCCACTGTTGACAAAAAAATCATTGACGTTTCATAGGCTTTCATCAGAACTCTTGATAAATGAACATAAAGAGTACGTATCAGTATAGTACATAAAGTATTGAAAAGCCCCGGCAGTGGAGGGCAGTAAATTGAATAAATGAAATTATAGAAACCATGATGTTAGGATTATTGAAGTAAGTTTTAAATCATGGAATAGTACCTATAGCGGGTAGTAGGACATCAAAAGAAATGAAAGAAATGTAATATATACAGGTCCTTCTCAAAAAATTAGCATATAGTGTTAAATTTCATTATTTACCATAATGTAATGATTACAATTAAACTTTCATATATTATAGATTCATTATCCACCAACTGAAATTTGTCAGGTCTTTTATTGTTTTAATACTGATGATTTTGGCATACAACTCCTGATAACCCAAAAAACCTGTCTCAATAAATTAGCATATCAAGAAAAGGTTCTCTAAACGACCTATTACCCTAATCTTCTGAATCAACAAATTAACTCTAAACACATGCAAAAGATACCTGAGGCTTTTATAAACTCCCTGCCTGGTTCATTACTCAAAACCCCCATCATGGGTAAGACTAGCGACCTGACAGATGTCAAGAAGGCCATCATTGACACCCTCAAGCAAGAGGGTAAGACCCAGACAGAAATTTCTCAACAAATAGGCTGTTCCCAGAGTGCTGTATCAAGGCACCTCAATGGTAAGTCTGTTGGAAGGAAACAATGTGGCAGAAAACGCTGTACAACGAGAAGAGGAGACTGGACCCTGAGGAAGATTGTGGAGAAGGACCGATTCCAGACCTTGGGGAACCTGAGGAAGCAGTGGACTGAGTCTGGTGTGGAAACATCCAGAGCCACCGTGCACAGGCGTGTGCAGGAAATGGGCTACAGGTGCCGAAATGGGCTACAGAGAAGCAGCACTGGACTGTTGCTAAGTGGTCCCAAGTACTTTTTTCTGATGAAAGCAAATTTTGCATGTCATTCGGAAATCAAGGTGCCAGAGTCTGGAGGAAGACTGGGGAGAAGGAAATGCCAAAATG
Source organism: Ranitomeya imitator (assembly GCF_032444005.1). Taxonomy (NCBI): domain Eukaryota; kingdom Metazoa; phylum Chordata; class Amphibia; order Anura; family Dendrobatidae; genus Ranitomeya; species Ranitomeya imitator. The sequence goes on from NC_091285.1 coordinate 439,569,996, forward strand.
CCTGAAGTCCAGTGTCAAGTACCCACAGTCAGTGATGGTGTGGGGTGCCATGTCAGCTGCTGGTGTTGGTCCACTGTGTTTCATCAAGGGCAGGGTCAATGCAGCTAGCTATCAGGAGATTTTGGAGCACTTCATGCTTCCATCGGCTGAAATGCTTTATGGAGATGAAGATTTCATTTTTCAGCACGACCTGGCACCTGCTCACAGTGCCAAAACCACTGGTAAATGGTTTACTGACCATGGTATTACTGTGCTCAATTGGCCTGCCAACTCTCCTGACCTGAACCCTATAGAGAATCTGTGGGATATTGTGAAGAGAAAGTTGAGAGACGCAAGACCCAACACTCTGGATGAGCTTAAGGCCGCTATTGAAGCATCCTGGGCCTCCATAACATCTCAGCAGTGTCACAGGCTGATTGCCTCCATGCCACGCCGCATTGAAGCAGTCATTTCTGCCAAAGGATTCCCGACCAAGTATTGAGTGCATAACTGAACATTATTATTTGATGTTTTTTTTGTTTGTTATTAAAAAACACTTTTATTTGATTGGATGGGTGAAATATGCTAATTTATTGAGACAGGTTTTTTGGGTTATCAGGAGTTGTATGCCAAAATCATCAGTATTAAAACAATAAAAGACCTGACACATTTCAGTTGGTGGATAATGAATCTATAATATATGAAAGTTTAATTGTAATCATTACATTATGGTAAATAATCAAATTTAACACTATATGCTAATTTTTTGAGAAGGACCTGTACATAGCAAAATATAGCTGTAAGCTGTAAAGTGATATGGGATTGTAAAGGTATATCTTAGGCCGGCGTCACACTAGCGAGTTTTACGGACGTATGAGCGCATAAAATACGTCCGTAAAACACACATTACACACGGCCCAATTATTCTCTATGCCCCTGCTCCTATCTGCCGTATTTTACTGATCTGTATTATACGGCTTTCTACGGCCGTAGAAAATCGCAGCATGCTGCGTTTGTCACCGTATTGCGCAAAAAAAAAAAAAAATCGCCAATGAAAGTCTATGGAAGCCAGAAAAATACGGATTACACACGGACCAGCAGTGTGACTTGCGAGAAATACGCAGCGGTGTTGGCGAGAAAAGCCGGCAATTCAGTGCGGTGTACAGTAAAATCACACTAACAGCTTACAGTATTGAGACACATATATGTATATATATTAATATTTCATCCAGCGCTAGATAGCTTAAAAGCCGGTAATTCATTGCGGTGTACAGTAAAATCACACTGACAGCTTACAGTAGAATAGATAGAATAAATGTGTACACATAGAATAGGTATATATACACACATATATATATATATATATATATATATATATGTCATTGAGACACATATATGTATATATATTAATATTTCATCCAGCGCTAGATAGCTTTAACCCCTTTCTGACATTGGACGTACTATCCCGTCGAGGTGGGGTGGGCCCCTATGACCACGGACGGGATAGTACGTCCAGCGCGATCGGAGGCGCTCACAGGGGGAGTGCCGCCGATCGCGGCCAGGTGTCAGCTGCCTATCGCAGCTGACATCCGACACTATGTGCCAGGAGCGGTCACGGACCGCCCCCGGCACATTAACCCCCGGCACACCGCGATCAAAGATGATCGCGATGTGCCGGCGGTGCAGGGAAGCATCGTGCAGGGAGGGGGCTCCCTGCGGGCTTCCCTGAGCCCCCCGCAGCAACGCGATGTGATCGCGTTGCTACGAGGGTCTTACCTCCCTCCCTGCCTGCTCCAGACCCGGATCCAAGATGGCCGCGGATCCGGGTCCTGCAGGGAGGGAGGTGGCTTCAAAGAGCCTGCTCAGAGCAGGCACTGTGAAGGCTGTACTGCTCTAAGTGAGATCAGTGATCTGACAGAGTGCTGTGCACACTGTCAGATCACCGATCTGTGATGTCCCCCCCTGGGACAAAGTAAAAAAAATTTTTTTCAAATGTGTAACAAAAAATAAAAAAAAAATATTCCAAAATAATGAAAAAAAAAAATATTATTCCCATAAATACATTTCTTTATCTAAATAATAAAAAAAAAACAATAAAAGTACACATATTTAGTATCGCCGCGTCCGTAACGGCCCGACCTATAAAACTGGCCCACTAGTTAACCCCTTCAGTAAACACCGTAAGAAAAAAAAAAAAAAAACGAGGCAAAAAACAACGCTTTATTATCATACCGCCGAACAAAAAGTGGAATAACATGCGATCAAAAAGACAGATATAAATAACCATGGTACCGCTGAAAATGTCATCTTGTCCCGCAAAAAACGAGCTGCCATACAGCATTATCAGCGAAAAAATTAAAAAGTTATAGTCCTGAGAATAAAGCGATGCCAAAATAATTATTTTTTCTATAAAATAGTTTTTATCGTATAAAAGCGCCAAAACATAAAAAAATTATATAAATGAGGTGGCGCTGTAATCGTACTGACCCGAAGAATAAAACTGCTTTATCAATTTTACCAAACACGGAACGGTATAAATGTCCCCCCCAAAAAAAGAAATTCATGAATAGCTGGTTTTTAGTCATTCTGCCTCACAAAAATCGGAATAAAAAGCGACCAAAAAATGTCACGTGCCCGAAAATGTTACCAATAAAAACGTCAACTCGTCCCGCAAAAACAAGACCTCACATGACTCTGTGGACCAAAATATGGAAAAATTATAGCTCTCAAAATGTGGTAACGCAAAAAATATTTTTTGCAATAAAAAGCGTCTTTCAGTGTGTGACGGCTGCCATTCATAAAAATCCACTAAATAACCCGCTATAAAAGTAAATCAAACCCCCCTTCATCACCCCCTTAGTTAGGGAAAAATTAAAAAAATGTATTTATTTCCATTTTCCCATTAGGGCTAGGGTTAGGGTTAGGGCTAGGGTTAGGGCTAGGGTTAGGGCTAGGGTTAGGGCTACAGTTTGGGTTGGGGCTAAAGTTAGGGTTCGGGTTGGGGCTAAAGTTACAGTTAGGGTTTAGATTACAATTACAGTTGGGAATAGGGTTGGGATTAGGGTTAGGGGTGTGTCAGGGTTAGAGGTGTGGTTAGGGTTACTGTTGGGAATAGGGTTAGGGGTGTGTTTGGATTAGGGTTTCAGTTATAATTGTGGGGTTTCCACTGTTTAGGCACATCAGGGGCTCTCCAAACGAGACATGGCGTCCGATCTCAATTCCAGCCAATTCTGCGTTGAAAAAGTAAAACAGTGCTTCTTCCCTTCCGAGCTCTCCCGTGTGCTCAAACAGGGGTTTACCCCAACATATGGGGTATCAACGTACTCAGGACAAATAGGACAACAACTTTTGGGGTCCAATTTCTCCTGTTACCCTTGGGAAAATACAAAACTGGGGGCTAAAAAATAATTTTTGTGGGAAAAAAAAAGATTTTTTATTTTCACGGCTCTGCGTTATAAACTGTAGTGAAACACTTGGGGGTTCAAAGTTCTCACAACACATCTAGATTAGTTCCCTGGGGGGGTCTAGTTTCCAATATGGGGTCACTTGTGGGGGGTTTCTACTGTTTAGGTACATTACATCGTGGCCAAGTGCCAGAATAGGCGCATCTTCCAGATGTGCCTTTTCTGGGGTGGCTGGGGCAGATGTTTTTAGCCAGGGGGGGGCCAATAACCGTGGACCCTCTCCAGGTTATTAATATCTGCCCTCAGTCACTGGCTTTACTACTCTGGCGGAGAAAATTGCGCGGGAGCCCACGCCAATTTTTTCCGCCATTTAACCCTTTAATTTAATAGCTAGAATAGCCAAATTTTGCATATACACACTACTCACATTAGTAGTGTGGAATATGCAAAAAAAATGGGGATATGAGATGGTTTACTGTACGTAAACCATGTCTCATATCATGTCGGGTTTAGGAAGGAGATAGCAAAAGACGGCAATTGAATTACCGGCTTTAAAGCGATCTCGCGCTGTATGAAATATTAATATATGTACATATATGTGTCTACTGACATATATATATAGACAGTATATATGTTTTTATGTTTTTTTTTACACATGGATCCCTTGTATATCCGTATGTTGGTTTTGCAAGCCTGCGAGAAAAACACGCAGTACGGATGCCATACGGATTACATACGGAGGATGCCATGCGCAAAATACGCTGACACACCCTGCCTACGGAGGAGATACGGACCACTATTTTGGGGACTTTTCTGCGTATTACGGCCGTAATATACGGACCGTATTGTCTTACGCCGAGTGTGAAGCCGGCCTAATAGTAGACGTGAACAAGAGATCAATAGCGTCTATAGAATAATAGGAAGAAATAAGATCCTAATGCATACATATATAATCACATACATTTATCTTCAGTGTACATGGATCGCTTGATCAAGTGTTAACCCCTTCAAGTCGCGGCCCTTTTTCGTTTTTGCGTCTTCATTTTTCACTTCCCTCCTTCCCAGAGCCATAACTTTTTTATTTTAACGTCAATATGGTCATGTGAGGGCTTATTTTTTGCGGGACGAGTTGTACTTTTGAACGACACCATTGGTTTTATTTACCATGTCTTTTACTAGAAAATGGGAAAAAAATTTCAAGTGCGGTGAAATCCCACACTCCTTTTTTGTTTGGCTTTTTTGCTAGGTTCATTAAATGCTAAAACTAACCAGCCATTGTGATTCTCTAGGTCATCACAAGTTCATAGACATCTAACATGTCTAGGTTATTTTTTATCCAAGTGGTGAAAAAAAATTCAAAACTTTGCTTAAAAAAAAAAAAAAAAAAAAAAGTGACATTTTCCGATACCCGAAGCGTCTCCATTTTTCGTGATCTGGGGTCGGGTGAAGGCTTATTTTTTGCGTGCTGAGCTGACGTTTTTAATGATACCATTTTGGTGCAGATACGTTCTTTTGATCGCCCGTTATTGCATTTTAATGCAATGTCACGGCGACCAAAAAAACGTAATTCTGGCGTTTCAGATTTTTTTCTCGCTACGCTGTTTAGCGATCAGGTTAATGCTTTTTTTTATTGATAGATCGGGCGATTCTGAATGCGGCAATACCAAATATGTGTAGGTTTTTTTTTTAATTGTTTTATTTAGGATGGGGCGAAAGGGGGATGATTTAAACTTTTATATTTTTTATATATTTTTTATATTTTTAAAAACATTTTTTTTTAACTTGTGCCATGCTTCAATAGCCTCCATGGGAGGCTAGAAGCTGGCATAGCTTGATCGGCTCTGCTACATAGCAGCGATCATCAGATCGCTGCTATGTAGCTGAAATGCAGGTGTGCTGTGAGCGCCGACCACAGGGGGGCACTCACAGCAGGCCAGCATCAGTAACCATAGAGGTCTCAAGGACCTCTATGGTTACCTTCCTGATGCATCGCCGACCCCCGATCATGTGACGGGGTCGGCGATGACATCATTTCCGGCCGCCCGGCCCGAAGCGCCGGTTAAATGCCGCTGTCTGCATTTGACAGCGGCATTTAACAGGTTAATAGAGGCGGGTGAATAGCGATTTCACCCACCGCTATTGCGCGCACATGTCAGCTGTACGAAACAGCTGACATGTCGTGACTTTGATGTGGGCTCACCGCCGGAGCCCACATCAAAGGGGGTGACACGGCATGCGCCGTACTATTACTGCGCATGTCGTGAAAGGGTTAAAGCTAGGAGAAAAAAAACATATACACATTCAGTCAGTATAGCAAGGGATAAACATGAGGGCACATATAGCATACTGTACTAGAAAATACATGGAAATACACGGGGCCCTGTTAGGAGACCGGATTCACCAAGTGATGTCGCATACTGGTGTACATACGGTAATGACACTTGACGTGCAGGAGAAGTACCATCCAAAAAGAGGCACCTTTCCATGTCTTCACTGCCCACAATGTGGGAATGTACAAAAAGGTGAAAAACTTTCACCCCCATGCAGGCGAAGGTATCAAAATTGGAGGCTTCTATACATGCGAGTCATCCTTTGTCGTTTATGCTGTGAAGTGCCCTTGCGGTCTCGTATATGTTGGGGAGACCACCCAGCATGTGCGAGACTGCATTTTGCAGCACAAATCGAGTATACGCTGTGGTAAGACATACCTTCCTTTACCACACCATTTTGTCCAAAAAAAACATAACATCTCTCAGTTACGCTTCCAGGTATTGGAGCAAATCCCTTACCCTAGAAGAGGTGGCAATAGGGTTAAAACTCTCAAGCTCCGCTAGGCCTTTTGGATTAAAGGGAACCTGTCACCCCGAAAATCGCGGGTGAGGTAAGCCCACCGGCATCAGGGGCTTATCTGCAGCATTCTGTAATGCTGTAGATAAGCCCCCGATGTTACCTGAAAAAGGAGAAAAAGACGTTAGATTATACTCACCCAGGGGTGGTCCCGCTGCTGGTCAGGTCGGTGACCAGTTCCCTTTAATAAGATAGACACCTTGGAACCACGAGGACTAAATAGGGATTATGAGATCTCTAGCTTCATTTGAGACGCTCTGAGTCTTATTACTCTTATTTTCTCTTATAGACATGAATAAACTGAGACTATATGCTGCACTGCATGGACGGGTACAATTCTTAAATTCTCCACTTTGGCTAATTTTATTTCCTATTTCCATTACTTTTATTTTTATTTTTTATATTTTTTTATTTTTTATTAACTTATAAGCATCATTTAATAATCATCTTTTTCTAATCATCATTTTTTTTAGCTTTTCAAAAAAAAAATTCAATTTTTTAATTTATTAATTTTTTTGCCAGTTTCACCCTATTTTCCCAGTCCATAGTAACATAGTAACATAGTAACATAGTTAGTAATTATTTTCTATTTTTCCTCTAGGTAAGCTTGGAGCTCTTCATTCTATAGAGATATCATTTTTCTATAATACTCTTCTATATATCTTGTCAGTTTCAACACCAGTTTTCCCCTTCCAGTAGTGGTTCGTTCGCAACCTTGCAGACATTGCATTTGTGTTCCCTGGGAAACCTCTTTCCCCTAGTCTTCTGTATGTTTACAGAAGTCCATTACGTCACTTCCGGTGAGGCGTTCTACTCACAGTGAGGCGGCACCATTGCATCTAACATGCTGTACACGGAGGAGTCTTTTTTTCTCCTGGACGGTCCCGCCGTGTTACTTCCGGTGAAGTCACATCACTGGGAACTTCCGGTCTCGCGGTCATATGGCGCCAGACGCACTAGGTATGGGGCTATATCGCCTATATAATTAAACACTCTGACACCATACACATGTGTAGCCAGGGGGGGGGTCCAATATCCATGGCCCCTCTCTAGGCTATGAATATCAGCCCGCAGCTGTCTGCGTAGCCTTTCTGACTATTAATTATAGGGGGACCCCATATTATTTTTTTAGAGGGGTGTCCTATTTTAATAGCCAGTAAAGGCCAAGTATACACTGCAGTCTGATACTCATAGCCTGGGAAGCTCCATGGGTATTAACCCCTTCCCAAGCTACAAGCATCGGTCCCCTAGTAGCTGGTTTTCCCTCTCTGGCGCAGAAAATTGTGCGGGAGCCCACGCCATTTAAAAAATTTTTTTAAAACAGATATTGCATTTAAGGCCGGGGTCACACTTGCAAGAAACTCGCACGAGTCTCGCACCTCAATACCCGGCTGTTGTGAATTCTGTGGCAGAGTTCACTCCTGTGGTCACAAGTGGTACTTCGGCTGATTCTCTCTGGGATCTTCCGTTTGTGGAGGAAAGTGGTACTGCAGCTTCTGAGTTTCCTCCCTCAGGTGATGTGGTGAGCTCGTTAGCTTCTTCTCTACTTAACTCCACCTGATGCTTTGATCTATGCTTCCTGTCAATGTTTCAGTGTGGGACTTGTTTTTTTCCCTGGATCATTCCTGTGGCCTGCTGCTCTGCAAAGCTAAGTTTTGCTTATGTTATTTTGTTGCTATTTTTCTGTCCAGCTTGCTTTATTGGTTTTTCTCGCCTGCTGGAAGCTCTGAGACGCAGAGGGACCACCTCCGTACCGTTAGTCGGTGCGGAGGGTCTTTTTGTCCCCTCTGCGTGGTTTTTTTATAGGTTTTTGTGCTGACCGCAAAGTTATCTTCCCTATCCTCGTTCTGTTCAGCTAGTCGGGCCTCACTTTGCTAAATCTGTTTCATCTCTATGTTTGTGTTTTCATCTTACTCACAGTCATTATATGTGGGGGGCTGCCTATTCCTTTGGGGAATTTCTCTGAGGCAAGGTAGGCTTATTTTTCTATCTTCAGGATTAGCTAGTTTCTCAGGCTGTGACGAGGCGCCTAGGTTCTGGTCAGGAGCGCTCCACGGCTACCTTTAGTGTGGTTTGATAGGCTTAGGGATTGCGGTCTGCAGAGTTCCCACGTCTCAGAGCTCGTTCTATTATTTTGGGTTATTGTCAGTTCACTGTATGTGCTCCGACCTCCATGTCCATTGTGATTCTGAATTGCCTTACATAACAGTACAGGAAGCCAAAAGTGCTAATGATTCTCAATAGAGGGAAAAAAGAAGTTCTGAGACCATTTTTTTTTCTTTGCACTGTGTTTTGTCTTTTTTTTCCCCTAGACATTTGGGTGGTTCAGGACACAGGTGTAGCAATGGACATTAAAGGTCTGTCTTCATGTGTGGATCAGCTCACGGCAAGAGTTCAAAATATTCAAGATTTTGTGGTCCAGAATTCTTTGCTTGAACCGAGAATTCCTATTCCAGATTTGTTTTTTGGAGATAGAACTAAATTTCTGAGTTTCAAAAATAATTGTAAACTATTTCTGGCTTTGAAACCTCGCTCTTCTGGTGACCCAATTCAACAGGTTAGGATCGTCATTTCTTTTTTGCGCGGCGACCCTCAGGACTGGGCGTTTTCTCTTGCGTCAGGAGATCCTGCATTGAGTAATATCGATGCGTTTTTCCTGGCGCTTGGGTTGCTGTACGATGAGCCTAATTCAGTGGATCAGGCAGAAAAAAATTTGCTGGCTCTTTGTCAGGCTCAGGATGAGATAGAGGTATATTGTCAGAAATTTAGAAAGTGGTCAGTGCTCACTCAATGGAATGAATCTGCGCTGGCAGCAATATTCAGAAAGGGTCTCTCTGAAGCCCTTAAGGATGTCATGGTGGGATTTCCTATGCCTGCTGGTTTGAATGAGTCTATGTCTTTGGCCATTCAGATCGGTCGACGCTTGCGTGAGCGTAAACCTGTGCACCATTTGGCGGTATTACCTGAGCTTAAACCTGAGCCTATGCAGTGTGATAGGACCTTGACCAGAGTTGAACGGCAAGAACATAGACGTCTGAATGGTCTGTGTTTCTACTGTGGTGATTCCACTCATGCTATCTCTGATTGTCCTAAGCGCACTAAGCGGTTCGCTAGGTCTGCCACCATTGGTACTGTACAGTCAAAATTTCTTCTGTCTGTTACCTTGATCTGCTCTTTGTCATCATATTCTGTCATGGCATTTGTGGATTCAGGCGCTGCCCTGAATTTGATGGACTTGGAGTATGCTAAGCGTTGTGGGTTTCTCTTAGAGCCCTTGCAGTGTCCTATTCCATTGAGAGGAATTGATGCTACGCCTTTGGCCAAGAATAAGCCTCAATACTGGACCCAGCTGACCATGTGCATGGCTCCTGCACATCAGGAGGTTATTCGCTTTCTGGTGTTGCATAATCTGCATGATGTGGTCGTGTTGGGGTTGCCATGGCTACAAGCCCATAATCCAGTATTAGATTGGAAATCCATGTCGGTGTCCAGCTGGGGTTGTCAGGGGGTACATGGTGATGTTCCATTTCTGTCAATTTCGTCATCCACTCCTTCTGAGGTCCCAGAGTTCTTGTCTGATTACCGGGATGTATTTGATGAGCCCAAGTCCAATACCCTACCTCCGCATAGGGATTGTGATTGTGCTATCAATTTGATTCCTGGTAGTAAATTCCCAAAAGGTCGATTGTTGAATTTGTCCGTGCCTGAGCACACCGCTATGCGCAGTTATGTGAAGGAATCCCTGGAGAAGGGGCATATTCGCCCGTCATCGTCGCCATTAGGAGCAGGGTTCTTTTTTGTAGCCAAGAAGGATGGTTCGCTGAGACCTTGTATAGATTACCGCCTTCTTAATAAGATCACGGTTAAATTTCCGTACCCCTTGCCATTGTTATCTGATCTGTTTGCTCAGATTAAGGGGGCTAGTTGGTTCACAAAGATAGATCTTCGTGGTGCGTATAATCTGGTGCGAATTAAGCAAGGTGATGAATGGAAAACTGCATTTAATACGCCCGAGGGTCATTTTGAGTATCTCGTGATGCCGTTCGGACTTGCCAATGCTCCATCAGTGTTTCAGTCCTTTATGCATGACATCTTCCGAGAGTACCTGGATAAATTCCTGATTGTGTACTTGGATGACATTTTGATCTTCTCGGATGATTGGGAGTCTCATGTGAAGCAGGTCAGAACGGTTTTTCAGGTCCTGCGTGCTAATTCTTTGTTTGTGAAGGGATCAAAGTGTCTCTTTGGTGTGCAGAAGGTTTCATTTTTGGGGTTCATCTTTTCCCCTTCTACTATCGAGATGGATCCTGTTAAGGTCCAAGCCATCCATGATTGGACTCCGCCGACATCTCTGAAAAGTCTGCAAAAGTTCCTGGGCTTTGCTAATTTTTATCGTCGCTTCATCTGCAATTTTTCTAGTATTGCTAAACCATTGACCGATTTGACCAAGAAGGGTGCTGATGTGGTCAATTGGTCTTCTGCTGCTGTGGAAGCTTTTCAAGAGTTGAAGCGTCGTTTTTCTTCTGCCCCTGTGTTGTGTCAACCAGATGTTTCTCTTCCGTTCCAGGTCGAGGTTGATGCTTCTGAGATTGGAGCAGGGGCTGTTTTGTCGCAGAGAGGTTCTGGTTGTTCAGTGATGAAACCATGCGCTTTCTTTTCCAGGAAGTTTTCGCCTGCTAAGCGTAATTATGATGTGGGCAACCGAGAGTTGCTGGCCATGAAGTGGGCATTCGAGGAGTGGCGTCATTGGCTTGAAGGAGCTAAGCATCGTGTGGTGGTATTGACTGATCATAAGAACTTGACTTATCTCGAGTCTGCCAAGCGCTTGAATCCTAGACAAGCTCGTTGGTCGTTGTTTTTTGCCCGTTTTGACTTTGTGATTTCGTACCTTCCGGGCTCTAAAAATGTGAAGGCGGATGCTCTGTCTAGGAGTTTTGTACCCGACTCTCCGGGTTTATCTGAGCCGGCGGGTATCCTCAAGGAAGGAGTAATTGTGTCTGCCATCTCCCCTGATTTGCGGCGGGTGCTGCAAAAATTTCAGGCTAATAAACCTGATCGTTGCCCAGCGGAGAAACTGTTTGTCCCTGATAGGTGGACGAATAGAGTTATCTCTGAGGTTCATTGTTCGGTGTTGGCTGGTCATCCTGGAATCTTTGGTACCAGAGAGTTAGTGGCTAGATCCTTTTGGTGGCCCTCTCTGTCGCGGGATGTGCGTGCTTTTGTGCAGTCCTGTGGGATTTGTGCTCGGGCTAAGCCCTGCTGTTCTCGTGCCAGTGGGTTGCTTTTGCCCTTGCCGGTCCCGAAGAGGCCTTGGACACATATCTCTATGGATTTTATTTCTGACCTTCCCGTTTCTCAAAAGATGTCAGTCATTTGGGTGGTCTGTGATTGCTTTTCTAAGATGGTCCATCTGGTACCCTTGTCTAAATTGCCTTCCTCCTCTGATTTGGTGCCTTTGTTCTTCCAGCATGTGGTTCGTTTGCATGGCATTCCAGAGAATATTGTTTCTGACAGAGGTTCCCAGTTTGTTTCGAGGTTTTGGCGAGCCTTTTGTGGTAGGATGGGCATTGACTTGTCTTTTTCCTCGGCTTTCCATCCTCAGACTAATGGCCAGACCGAGCGAACCAATCAGACCTTGGAAACATATCTGAGGTGCTTTGTTTCTGCTGATCAGGATGACTGGGTGTCCTTTTTGCCTTTGGCTGAGTTCGCCCTTAATAATCGGGCCAGCTCGGCTACCTTGGTTTCACCGTTTTTCTGCAATTCTGGGTTCCATCCTCGTTTCTCTTCTGGACAGGTTGAGTCTTCGGACTGTCCTGGTGTGGATACTGTGGTGGACAGGTTGCAGCAGATTTGGACTCAGGTAGTGGACAATTTGACCTTGTCCCAGGAGAAGGCTCAACTTTTCGCTAATCGCAGACGCCGTGTGGGTCCCCGAGTTCGTGTTGGGGATCTGGTTTGGTTATCTTCTCGTCATATTCCTATGAAGGTTTCCTCTCCTAAGTTTAAACCTCGTTTTATTGGTCCGTATAGGATTTCTGAGGTTCTTAATCCTGTGTCTTTTCGTCTGACCCTTCCAGATTCTTTTTCCATACATAACGTATTCCATAGGTCATTGTTGCGGAGATACGTGGCACCTATGGTTCCATCTGTTGAGCCTCCTGCCCCGGTTTTGGTGGAGGGGGAATTGGAGTATATTGTGGAGAAGATTTTGGATTCTCGTGTTTCAAGATGGAAACTCCAGTATCTGGTTAAATGGAAGGCTTATGCTCAGGAGGATAATTCCTGGGTTTTTGCCTCTGATGTCCATGCTCCCGATCTTGTTCGTGCCTTTCATGTGGCTCATCCTGGTCGGCCTGGGGGCTCTGGTGAGGGTTCGGTGACCCCTCCTCAAGGGGGGGGTACTGTTGTGAATTCTGTGGCAGAGTTCACTCCTGTGGTCACAAGTGGTACTTCGGCTGATTCTCTCTGGGATCTTCCGTTTGTGGAGGAAAGTGGTACTGCAGCTTCTGAGTTTCCTCCCTCAGGTGATCTGGTGAGCTCGTTAGCTTCTTCTCTACTTAACTCCACCTGATGCTTTGATCTATGCTTCCTGTCAATGTTTCAGTGTGGGACTTGTTTTTTTCCCTGGATCATTCCTGTGGCCTGCTGCTCTGCAAAGCTAAGTTTTGCTTATGTTATTTTGTTGCTATTTTTCTGTCCAGCTTGCTTTATTGGTTTTTCTCGCCTGCTGGAAGCTCTGAGACGCAGAGGGACCACCTCCGTACCGTTAGTCGGTGCGGAGGGTCTTTTTGTCCCCTCTGCGTGGTTTTTTATAGGTTTTTGTGCTGACCGCAAAGTTATCTTCCCTATCCTCGTTCTGTTCAGCTAGTCGGGCCTCACTTTGCTAAATCTGTTTCATCTCTATGTTTGTGTTTTCATCTTACTCACAGTCATTATATGTGGGGGGCTGCCTTTTCCTTTGGGGAATTTCTCTGAGGCAAGGTAGGCTTATTTTTCTATCTTCAGGATTAGCTAGTTTCTCAGGCTGTGACGAGGCGCCTAGGTTCTGGTCAGGAGCGCTCCACGGCTACCTTTAGTGTGGTTTGATAGGCTTAGGGATTGCGGTCTGCAGAGTTCCCACGTCTCAGAGCTCGTTCTATTATTTTGGGTTATTGTCAGTTCACTGTATGTGCTCTGACCGCCATGTCCATTGTGATTCTGAATTGCCTTTCATAACACCCGGCACTGCCGCCGACACTCGGGACCGGAGCGTTCAGCTACACAGAAATACATGCAGCCGCATGCTCCGCTCCTGAGTGCCGGCGGCAGTGCTGGGTGTTAAGATGCGAGGCTCGTCCGAGTTTCTCACATGTGTGATCCCGGCCTAACTCTTTGGCTATGTGCACACTTTGCAGATTCCACTGCGGATTTTTCCGCAGCGGAATTGCAAAATCCGCAGTGAAAACCCATCGCGGTTTTTACTGCGGATTTATCGCGGTTTTTACTGCGTTTTCTTCTGCGGATTTTCAACTGCAGTTTTCTATTGGAGCAGCTGAAAATCCGCAGAAAAGAAGTGACATGCTGCGGAATGTAATCCGCAGCGTTTCCGCGCGGATTTTTCTGCAGCATGTGCACAGCGTTTTTTGTTTCCCATAGGTTTACATTGAAATGTAAACTCATGGGAAACTGCTGCGGATCCGCAGCGGTCAAATCCGCTGCGGATCCGCAGCAAAATCCGCAAAGTGTGAATATAGCCTTTATGTACCATTTAATTATGTTTATTACTAAACATCGGGCTGGTATTATTTATCTATCTATCTATCGGTGTAGCTTATCTATCGATATATCTATTATCTATCTATAGATATAGCTATCGATAGATATAGCGATAGATCTATCTATAACTATATCTATCGTATCTATCTGTGTAAACATTATTCTTCAATGGAGTATGTAAAAGAAAAGGTTGGACAAGGAAATTGCATCACAATTCTTTTTTTTTTTTTGTGTATCTTCATTTAGCTTTACAAAAACACACACAAATCCACATTAAAAAAAAACATGAAAAACGCGGATGTACGCAGCGTCCAACCCGCAGCAGTTACTGCCCGTGGGAACATATCCCAATATAGCTGCAAACAGGAAATCACTTTTTTTTCCTTCCCAGAAGCCAATTTTCAATTAGCTTTATTTAAAGTGACAAACGGATGCAATGAAAAAATGCATTAAAAACGCATGCGGAAAAACACATCAAAAACGCATGTAAAAAGCGCATCAAAAATGCAGGTGACTGCCAGTGACCTCAGACCGTTACCTGTGTCAAATCCTGAACAACTACTGAGTCATTCCTGACCGTGGAAACACCCTCAAACATCTGCTGCACTCCCATCAATGGGCATCATATGGGCACTGAGAAACCAGTGATACTGCGCACCAATCCGTCAAGTGATTTACCTCAGCTCTGCTGCCGCCGTCCAGCCTTCCAAACACAGCGTCTATGCAGCATTGCACCAGTAGGGGGAGCTCTCTGTGCTCTCCCATCTATGTGAGGTCGCAGTGAATTTCCCGCCTTTGCGGTGTAATGGCTGAGGCCGCAGGAGCTGGCAGCTCTCTGAGGACGGACGACCCTTCACTTTTTCACCTCAGCGTGACAGAACAAGGAGAACGCTGGTCGGTGATAAAGTATGGACGAGTTGGTAATCCTAGTGACAAAGAAGGGAAGCAAACACAGGTGAGGAGAGGTGTTATGTTATGGTGCTGGTCCTAATGTATGTGGTGGACAGCAGCACACTGAAGCACAAGTCACCAATGTATACCTATGCAGTACTAATAAGCCAGCACAATCACTGAGGACTACACCTCCCATTATTGTGCCAGATACAAGCTGATAAATATGATTAACCCTTTCACACCACAGCTGTGTTTTTTTATTTTTTTTATTTTTGTCTTTCAAAAGCCATTGGGCTCATACATTAAAGCGTTTATGCCACAAAACTGCTGTAAAACACTGTGGAAAGTCGTAACATTTTTGTGCAATGTCAAGTTGCGGAATAGTTTTGTGACTTTTGGGGTTTTCACACCAATTTATGGCAGCTGTGCCAAAATGGGCAGAGCCAGGGTGGGTCAGGGTGTGCCAGTGTCAAATTAATCTAAAGTGGGGGCATTCAGATTTCCAGTCATGGACTGGAGTAACATTTCTGGCGAGGTGCAGAGTCACATATTACTGAAAAGATGCGCCATATTCTTTAAGTGGCATGCTCCGCTTAACAAATTTGCTGCATCTTATTCCTACACAACCCACATAAAGATCGGTGTATGTAACGTCGGTCATAATCCCTTAACGACTGCCAATATGCATGAAAACTTCGGTCGTTAAGGGACTTTACGGTATGTGCACACGTTGCAGATTTACCTGTGGAATTTTCTGTGCAGATTCTTCCTCTCTTGCCAGAAAACGCAGGTGCGGAGTTGATGCGTTTTTTTCATGCAGATTTGTATGCGTTTTTGAAAGCTAAATAAAGATCTATTATTGAGCAAAAAAAAAAGATTTGTGATGTCATTTCTTGTCCAACCTCTTCAGTTATATACTCCATTGAAGAATAATGTTTACACACACACAGAAAGATAGATAGATCTATGCATAGATATATCTATAGATACATAGATGATCTATTATGTCTTTCCCTCTATAGATATATCTATCCATCTATTTATCTATAGATATATCTACCTATATATCTATCTCTAGATATATCTAGCCATCTATCTCTAGATATATCTAGAGATTCAAAAAAGAGGCAGCACTCCATAATTCAAGTGAAAAAAATGTGGAAGGTTTTAATCAACCCACATAGCTGGGCGACGTTTCAGCTCCATCTGAGCCTTTTTCAAGCCTATATATCTAGCCATCTGTCTCTAGATATATCTAGCCATCTGTCTCTAGATATATCTAGCCATCTGTCTCTAGATATA
Source organism: Ranitomeya imitator (assembly GCF_032444005.1). Classification (NCBI taxonomy): domain Eukaryota; kingdom Metazoa; phylum Chordata; class Amphibia; order Anura; family Dendrobatidae; genus Ranitomeya; species Ranitomeya imitator. The sequence goes on from NC_091285.1 coordinate 439,586,180, forward strand.
TCTAGCCATCTGTCTCTAGATATATCTAGCCATCTGTCTCTAGATATATCTAGCCATCTGTCTCTAGATATATCTAGCCATCTGTCTCTAGATATATCTAGCCATCTGTCTCTAGATATATCTAGCCATCTGTCTCTAGATATATCTAGCCATCTGTCTCTAGATATATCTAGCCATCTGTCTCTAGATATATCTAGCCATCTGTCTCTAGATATATCTAGCCATCTGTCTCTAGATATATCTAGCCATCTGTCTCTAGATATATCTAGCCATCTGTCTCTAGATATATCTAGCCATCTGTCTCTAGATATATCTAGCCATCTGTCTCTAGATATATCTAGCCATCTGTCTCTAGATATATCTAGCCATCTGTCTCTAGATATATCTAGCCATCTGTCTCTAGATATATCTAGCCATCTGTCTCTAGATATATCTAGCCATCTGTCTCTAGATATATCTAGCCATCTGTCTCTAGATATATCTAGCCATCTGTCTCTAGATATATCTAGCCATCTGTCTCTAGATATATCTAGCCATCTGTCTCTAGATATATCTAGCCATCTGTCTCTAGATATATCTAGCCATCTGTCTCTAGATATATCTAGCCATCTGTCTCTAGATATATCTAGCCATCTGTCTCTAGATATATCTAGCCATCTGTCTCTAGATATATCTAGCCATCTGTCTCTAGATATATCTAGCCATCTGTCTCTAGATATATCTATCTCTAGATAGAATCGGGCCACCATCTAGTATAGATATATCTAACGCATCGGGTATTCTAGAAAATGCATGTCCAAGTTGTATATTGCCCAGCCCACGTAGTATATTGCCCAGCCCACGTAGTATATTGCCCAGCCCACGTAGTATATTGCCCAGCCCACGTAGTACATTGCCCAGCCCACGTAGTACATTGCCCAGCCCACGTAGTACATTGCCCAGCCCACGTAGTACATTGCCCAGCCCACGTAGTACATTGCCCAGCCCACGTAGTACATTGCCCAGCCCACGTAGTATATTGCCCAGGCCACGTAGTATATTGCCCAGCCCACGTAGTATATTGCCCAGCCCACGTAGTATAGCGATATACCGTATATACTCGAGTATAAGCCGAGATTTTCAGCCCAAATTTTTGGGCTGAAAGTGCCCCTCTCGGCTTATACTCGAGTCAATGTGGGTGGCAGGGTCGGCGGGTGAGGGCGCTGAGGTATACTTACCTAGTCCCAGCGATCCTCGCGCTGTCCCTGCCGTCCCACGGGCTTCTGTGCTGCAGCTTCTTCCCCTCTTCAGCGGTCACGTGGGACCGCTCATTAGAGATATGAATAAGCGGCTCCACCTCCCATAGGGGCGGAGCCGCCTATTCATTCCTCTAATCAGCGGTGCCGGTGACCGCTGATAGAGGAAGAAGCTGCGGCACCGAAGACCAGGCAGAGGGACAGCGCGAGGATCGCCAGGACTAGGTAAGTATAGCATATTCACCTGTCCTCGTTCCAGCCGCCGGGCGCCGCTCCATCTTCCCGGCCGGCGCCTCCATCTTCCCGGCGTCTGCGCTCTGACTGTTCAGGCAGGGGGCGCGATGACGCATACAGTGTGCGCGGCGCCCTCTGCCTGATCAGTCAGAGCAGAGACGCCGGGAAGATGGAGGCGCCGGAACGAGACGCCGGGAGCTGCAATCAAGGGAGGTGAGTATGTGGTTTTTTTTTTTTATTGCAGCAGCGGCGGCAGAGATTTCTATGGGGCACAATGAACGGTGCAGAGCACCGTATATGGCACAGCAATGGGGCACAATGAACGGTGCAAAGCACCGTATATGGCACAGCAATGGGGCACAATGAACGGTGCAGAGCACCGTATATGGCACAGCAATGGGGCACAATGAACGGTGCAGAGCACCGTATATGGGCACAGATATGGGGCACAATGAACGGTGCAGAGCACCGTATATGGCACAGCAATGGGGCACAATGAACGGAGCAGAGCACCGTATATGGGCACAGATATGGGGCACAATGAACGGTGCAGAGCACTGTATATGGCACAGCAATGGGGCACAATGAACGGTGCAGAGCACTGTATATGGCACAGCAATGGGGCACAATGAACGGTGCAGAGCACCGTATATGGCACAGCAATGGGGCACAATGAACGGTGCAGAGCACCGTATATGGCACAGCAATGGGGCACAATGAACGGTGCAGAGCACTGTATATGGCACAGCAATGGGGCACAATGAACGGTGCAGAGCACTATATGGGGCACAGCTATGGGGAAATAATGAACGGTGTAGAGCACTATATGGCACAGCTATGGGGAAATAATGATCTATTTTTATTTTTGAAATTCACCGGTAAATGCTGCATTTCCACCCTAGGCTTATACTCGAGTCAATAAGTTTTCCCAGTTTTTTGTGGCAAAATTAGGGGGGTCGGCTTATACTCGGGTCGGCTTATACTCGAGTATATACGGTAGTTTAGCGACATAGAAATACATGCAGCCGCACACTCCGGTCCCAAGTGCCGGGTATTGAGGTGCGAGACTTGTGCGACTTTTTCGCAGATGTGACCCCGGCCTTAAATACAATATCTGTTTAATATGTAAAAAATGGGGAAAAAAATTGCGTGGCTAACATATAGTGATAACCAGAATCAAACCAAAGAATGGTAGCCGTGCGGCACTAGAACCACAACTTTTCACAGGTGTGTGGAAGAGCGGCGGCAGCGTCGGCTGCAACACTATCCAGAGAAAACAGCTCAGGGTGGTGCTCACTGAACAATCCACAGAGGACCAAAGACTTCACTGACGGTATATCAGAAGAGAAAATATGGCACTCACCCCTGGGAACGCTGTGATGAAGTCCTTTATTTGCTACAAACAGCAATCAGGTAGGCAGGACGTGAACAGGAGAGGGTGCGGGGAACCTTCTTCATGGTTGCAATCCACAAAGAATTCCACCGCTCCCACGCAATTTTCAAGTCCAGAGTGGGAAAGCCAGCGACTAGGGGCCGATATTTGTAGTCTGGGAAGGGGTTAGTACCCATGGAGCTTCCCAGGCTATGCATATCAGCCCGCAGCTGTATATTTAGCCTTTACTGGCTATTAAAATAGGGGGACCCCCCCAAAAAATGACGCGGGGTCCCTCTATAATTTATAGCCAGAAAGGCTATGCAGACAGCTGTGGGCTGATATTCATAGTCTAGAGAGGGGTCATGAGTATTGGCCCCCCCTGGCTACAAATACTAGCTCCCAGATGCCCCAGAAATGGTGCATCTGTAAAATGCACCAATTCCGGCACTTAGCCTGTCTCTTAGCCTCTCTCTTCCCACTGCCCTGTATTGGTGATTTGTTAGCCAGCATAAGTACATGTGGTGATTCCCTAGCACATGTACTTATGCTGGCTAACATATGTAAATCATTCAGCTGCGGCAATAAAAACTAAATCTCAGAGCACTAAAAAATACTCGGAGGACCCGAGCGTGCTCGGGAAATCTCGAGTAACGAGTATATTCACTCATCACTAATATTTATATTTAATGCAGAGCTAGATAGCAGAAAAGCCGGTAATTCAATTGTCGGCTTTTCCCATCTCCTTATCAAACCCGACATGATATGAGACATGGTTTATATACAGTAATCCATTTCAGATCCCTTATATTTTTACATATTCCTCACTAATTATGTTAGAAGTGTGTGTGTGTAAAATTTGGGAGCTCTAAGTGTTAACCCCTTTCTGCCAGCTGACGGAATAGTACGTCAGCTGGCAGATCCCCTGCTTTGAGGTGGGCTCCGGCGGTGAGCCCACCTCAAAGCTGCGACATGTCAGCTGTTTTGTACAGCTGACGTGCGCGCAATGAGCGCGAGCGGAATCGCCATCCGCCCGCGCCCATTAACTAGTTAAATGCCGCCGCCAAGCGCTGACAGCGGCATTTAACTACCGCGGCCGGAGGTGCTCGCACCGCTGACCCCCGTCACATGATCGGGGGTCAGCAGTGCATTGCAATGACAACCAGAGGTCTCCTTGAGACCTCTATGGTTTTTGATGGCCGATTGCTTTGAGCGCCACCCTGTGGTCGGCGTTCAAAGTACATGTGCATTTCTGCTACATAGAGGTGATCTGTACTTCACCTCTATGTAGCAGAGGCGATCCTATGGAGGCTATTGAAGCATGCCAAAATTTAAAAAAAGTGTTTAAAAATATAAAAAAAATATAAAAGTTCAAATCACCCCCCTTTCGCCCCCAATCAAAATAAAACAATTAAAATAAAATCAAACATACACATATTTGGTATCGCCGCGTTCAGAATCGCCCAATCTATCAATAAAAACAAAGGATTAACCTTGCCGCTGAATGGCGAGAAAAAAAATCAAAACGCCAAAATTACGTTTTTTTGGTCGCCGCGACATTGCATTAAAATGCAATAACAGGCGATCAAAAGAACGTATCTACACCAAAATGGTATCATTAAAAACGCCAGCTCGGCACACAAAAAATAAGCCCTCACCTGACACCAGATCACGAAAATTGGAGACGCTACGGGTATCGGAAAATCGCACAATTTTTTTTTTTTTTTTTTAGCAAACTTTGGAATTTTTTTTCACCACTTAGATAAAAAATAACCTAGACATATTAGGTGTCTATGAGCTCGTAATGACCTGGAGAATCATAATGGCAGGTCAGTTTTAGCATTTGGTGAACCTAGCAAAAAAGCCAAACAAAAAACAAGTGTGAGATTGCACTTTTTTTGCAATTTCATCACACTTGGAATTTTTTTCCCGTTTTCTGTTACATGGCATGGTAAAACCAATGGTATCGTTCAAAAGTACATCTCGTCCCGCAAAAAATAAGCCCTCACATGGCCATATTGACGGAAAAATAAAAAGGTTATGGCTCTGGGAAGGAGGGGAGCGAAAAACGAAAATGAAAAAACGGAAAAAGCTCCGGGGGTGAAGTGGTTAAAATAAAGGGTTAACTCACGGAAATAACTGGTGTGGGCTCCCGTGCAATTTTCTCCGCCAGAGTGGGAAAGCCAGTGACTGAGGGCAGATATTAATAGCCTAGAGAGGGACCATGGTTATTGCCCATCCTGGCTAAAAACATCTGCCCCCAGCCACCCCAGAAAAGGCGCATCTGTAAGATATGGGGTAATAAGGGGTTAATGTCACCTTTGTATTGTAAGGTGACATCAAGCCCGGTTAGTAATGGAGAGGCGTCAATAAGACACCTATCCATTACTAATCCTGTAGTAGTGAAAGAGTTAAAAAGAAAAAAGAAAACAGCCAGAAAAAAAGTATTTTAATATTCTTAATTTCACCATACTTACAACCACCATCCATCACCTGCAAAAAATAAAAAATAATAAACCAACCATATATTCCCTGTCCGACGCAGTGCAATTAATAGTGTCCCACGATGATCTCCCCTATAGAACAGTGACATTGGGTGATGTCACTGCTCTATAGGCCTCCCACGATGCACTGACAGTAGATAATGGCTCTTGCAGTGCATCATTGAAGAGGTTACCTGAGTTCATTCTCTCACTTTATGGCAATGCTGCCTGAGCATTTTCTCACACAGTGTTGCCAGCGAGAAAATGAACTTAAGTGACCTCTCTCCCGGCAGCGGCGGAGGGATATACATCGCGGAGGATTACCTCCACTTTCAGTTAATCGCAGGGCCCCTGTAGAGCGCTGACATTGCCCGATGTCACTGTTCTACACAGAAGATTGTCGTGGGACACTCGTTATTAACTGGACTATGGTGGAAAGGTAAGTATAGGTTGGTTTATTATGTTATTTTTATTACAGGAGAATCGAGGGCTTCGGGGACTAGGTGATTGGTAAGTATGTACTCTATGTTGTGTTGTAAGTTATGTTTTTACTTTTCGCCACGACAGCACCCTACTGGGGAGAGGGATCCACCCCGCAGGAACAGGAAACCTACAGAGAAATAAAAGGGGGCGGTCCTCAGTTTAGGTTTCCTGTTCCTGCGGGAACAATAGGATTTCTACAAGGACATACCTGGGCTAGCATGCCGACTGAGAACGGCAGGGGCTGCAGCCTGGAAGCAGCGTCGGGGGAGTTCCGCTAGACGGCTCCCTCCTCGTCTGATGGATCATACAGACGGCCGGGTCCAGGGAGGGCCTCATCTGCAGCGTGCGGTACGGCAGTGCGTGGAGGCCGGCTGGAGTCGGGTAAGGAGAATCGGCAGCGTTCCCATTGCGGTCCCGTGCTGAATCCCGGACCGCGCATGCGCCGACCGCCGTAATACAGACTACCCCGGAAGTGGATGGTTGACTTCCGGGGCGTCTAGGCCGGATCTGCGGCGGGGGAGCATGTGCACTGCGCAAGAGGAAAAAAAAAAAAAAAAGGCGCACTATTTAAACCGCCAAACAAGTGTAATTCGGCGATGCAGAGATGTCATCCCCAGGTGCCATGGACCCGACAGCTGGAGATCCAGTACCCCCCGCCAAAGATCACACCAGAGGATCCTCTGAGACCGCTCGTAAAAGCGACGGATCGAGGACAGGATCTCGGCCTTCTGATCTGGTACTAATTGCTTCACTGGGTGAGTTTTTAACTCTGCCTATTAAGCTGACGTTGTCTCCCTCCTCTCTCTCTTTTCTCCTTCTCTTGCTACGTTTTATGACGACCAGACTAAAAAATGACAAAAAATTAAACATAAGGAATGTGCCTTGTGTAGCCAGCCCCTTCCGGACTTATACCCCAAAAAACTTTGTAAAGACTGTTTCAAGGAAACGACACGGGGAGCAGCAGTGTCCATTACGGACTTACGTGCCATTATTAGGGAGGAACTAAAAACTATGGCCCAGGAAAAACCGCATAAAACTAGATCCAAAATACCAACACCTGTGTCAGACTCCGAAAGTGACCAAACTGTACGTTCAGAAGCCTCCCTATCATCTTCACCATCATCATCTTCATCAGAGATCGAGGGACGCTCATGTTTTCCCTTAGACAGTGTGGACAATTTGGTTAAATCGATTAGGAATACCATAGGGTGTGAGGAAACAAAGGGTGCGCAAACCATGCAGGACATAATGGTCGCGGGTTTAGCAGAGAGAAAGAAGAGATGTTTATCGGTCGTCCATGACAGCACTACGGAGAGAGGGGATCCGCCCTTCAGGAACAGGAAAACCTACACATACATAAGGGTGGCACGTCTCCCACGCATAAGCTGGTTTCCTGTTCCTGGAGGACAGGATTCCCTTCAGATACGACTTCGATCACCTATCAAGACCCAGGCCGGCTGTCCGACCCAGGTAGCGAGGGGGTCTCCTACCTCAGGCAGTGCAGGTCCCTGGAAGCGCCACGGTGGGTCCGGGTAGGACTCCACGACAGTGAGCGGTGCAGCGTGAAGCGGCGTCCGGAGGAGGTCTGTCCCCAGTGGCAGCGAGGTGAGTATGTCCCCCCCCTGGTGTCCGTTCACCCTCCTGGGCCTCGGTCATCCCCACCTCTGGTCCCCGTCGGTGCGGTGCAGCGTCCTGTGTGCTCCTTCTGGTTCGGGGGGGGGGGGGCGGGACCGGAGCCGGGGGTCGGCCGCCGGCTTGTGCCGCAATCGCCGCTGTGCTGCGGCCGTGGGTGGTGATAGTATGGCGGCGGGCGGCTGGGGGTCCCTGGCTTCCGGACGCGTCCCTGAGCTCACTGACCGATACCGGAAGTGACGTGCGGGGGGGTGGGGCCTGGACCGGAAGTGAAACGCCGGCCGTTTTTTTGAAAAAAACGCCGCTATCCTGCATGCGGCGGGAAGGGGGGGGGGGGGGGGGTCGATTGGGGGCGGAGGGGAGTGGCGCAAGGATCTGCAGGTGTGGGGGTGGATTTGGCCACGCACCTGCACATGTTCCGGATCCGGGGGAAGGGCTATATATAGCCATACAGAGCGCTGCAGGGCTGCTTGTGAGCCCATCTGCAGCTATGGATGAGCCGGAAGCTACCGTCGGTCTGCTGGAGGAACAGGACAGATCCTTGGAGAGGTCTCATGCGAACCCCCCAGCCGAGGACCCGCGGACGCAGTAATCAGCCCAGTCGCAGATCTAGACAAAAGGATCTGGACCGACCCCCCCCCCCCAGTGATCCGGTACCTACCGCTACTGCCCGGGTAAGAGATCTACGTGAACGTACCCTGATGCAGTCTTTTCCTATGTTTATTTCCGTAGGGGAAAAAATGCGCTGGTAAGGTAAAAAACAAGTAGTGCACGCTATGCGCTTGCCCTTTGCCAGACGCCTACCCTAAGAGACTTTGTCAGTCGTGTGTGCGGCAGACGGTAGGGAATAAATTGATGGGAACACGGTATAGCGGTAGCACCGGGGTAAAATTACATAGCCTTTTTCTCCGCTCCCATAGGTGGCGGAAGAGTCTCCTGATTTTACGTCAAACCTTAGGGAGATTATCAGGAAGGAGGTGAAAGATTCCCTGAAATCCCTGTCCCGGGGGGAGCCTTCCAAAAGAAGGGAGCCTAGCGCCTCAGATTCGTCCGCTGGCCCTAGCAAGGAGAATGATTCAGACACCTCTGTTTCCTCAGCGTCCTCTTCAGAAGAGGATTCTAATCGTTTCTGTTTCCCGCTGGACCAGATGGACAAAGCTGATCAAATCAGTTAGATCCACCATGGGGGTGGCTGGCGAAAGGCCAGAACTTTCAGCGCAGGACCTAATGTTTGGCGGTCTAGACCCAAAAAAGGTAGGTCTTTTCCGCTTAATGACAAGGTTCAGAACCTTATCAAAAGGGAATGGAAAAAGCCAGAGAAAAAAGGCTCCTTTTCACCGGCCTTTAAACGTAGATATCCCTGAGGACCCTCTGGTGAACACGTGGGATAAAGCACCAAAATTGGACGCAGCGGTGGCTAAAGCGTCTAAAAAATCATCTATCCCCTTTGACGACATGGCTTCCCTAAGGGATCCCCTCGATAAGAAGGCTGACTCATTTCTTAAAGGGACATGGGAGATTTCGGCGGGTGCCCTAAGACCTGCAGTAGCGGCGACATGTGCAGCCAGATCAATGATGGTCTGGCTGGATCATCTAGGGTCCAAATTGGAAGAGGGGAGTTTCCAGGGATTTTATGTTAAAATTCCTGCCAACAATTTAGAATGCCGCTGCCTTTCTCGCGGACGCATCTGCAGATTCGGCAAGGATGGCGGCCAGAGCAGCAGGATTATCAAATGCAGCACGCAGGGCCCTGTGGCTGAAATGTTAGCCAGGTGACCTTCAGTCCAGATCCCGTCTGTGCTCTATCCCATGCGAAGGAGAATACTTGTTCGGTCCGGTCCTGGACGAACTGCTGGAGAAAGCCGGAGACGAGAAGAAAAAATTTCCCAGTCTACCGACCACTTCTTACAGGCGTCCCTTCGCTGGGAAGAGGTTCTTCCGAAGGAGACCAGGGCAGATGGGACGATAAAAGGAAGAAAGGTACTGGATTTATGTTTGGAGGTGGGGGACGTCAGGAACCATCCCGGGAAGTCAAAAAACCACCCCAATGACTAGTCACCCCGGTGGGAGGTAGACTATCTGCCTTCTACCCGGCCTGGTCCAAAATCTCCAGTAGCGATTGGATTTTGGGAATAATAGCTACAGGTCTGCGGCTAGAGTTCTCCTCTATCCCTCAGAATTGCTTCAGAATTACGCCACTCAGGTCCTCTCCAGCAGAACAGGCGGCCCTGGAAATGGAAGTTCACGACCTGCTCGTTAAGAATGTCCTATCGGAGGTTCCGGAAGGAGAACAGGGTAGAACCTGACAGCTCCTTTAGAACAATTATTAATCTTAGGGCTCTTAACAATTTCCTGACCGTACAATCATTTAAAATGGAGACTATTAACACCGCAATAAAGCTACTGTTTAAAAACTGCTTTATGGTAGTATTGGATTTAAAGGATGCTTATTACCATATCCCCATTTATGCAGGACACCAACGATTCCTGAGGGTGGCGGTGCGGTTGGATGGGATAGTCAGACATTTCCAGTATAGGGCCCTCCCTTTTGGTATATCGGTCGCCCCTCGGGTGTTTACCAAGGTAATGGCTGAAGTTATGGCACACCTACATGAGTCTGACATTCTAATAATCCCCTACCTGGACGATCTCCTTATCGTGGGTAAAACGGCGGATCACTGTCTGGAACAATTACATAAAGTAATATCTGCTCTGGAGCATCTGGGGTGGATGCTAAATGTTAAAAAATCACGGTTGCAGCCCATGACGGTGCAGCGATTTTTAGGCCTGACCCTGGATTCTCAGGTTCAGGAATGCCGTCTGCCTCTCGAGAAAATTGATCGCCTGCACCTTCAGGTGCTGAATGCCTCTAAAAACCCCACCATGTCCCTTAGAAGAGCCATGTCTCTGTTAGGCGCTCTCTCTCGTCCTGTATTCCAGCGGTCCGATGGGCCCAGTATCATACAAGGATACTTCAGGGCGAGGTGCTGTTAAAACAAAAAAGGTTGGGGGGATATCTGGAGAGCCTGCTGACCCTATCCCAAGACGCTATTGTATCCCTCTAATGGTGGCTAGACCGAGAGAACCTGTCCACGGGTGTCCCCTGGGAATATAATGTAACTCGTATAGTCACCTCAGACGCTAGCCCTTCTGGGTGGGGGGCTCACATGGGGGATATATTAGTCCAGGGGCGTTGGCATCGGTGTCAGATGGAAATGTCCTCCAACCTGAAGGAGTTAACGGCAGTGGAATAGGCAGTTAAAACCCTCCTTGTCTATCTACAGGGTCACCACGTGCGGGTTTTCTCGGACAATCGGGTCACCGTGGCATATATAAACCACCAAGGCGGGACCCGTTCCAAATCCCTAATGTGCGTAGCAGATCGTCTGTTCCAGCTAGCAGAGCAACATCTCCTCTCATTGACGGCTCTTCACATAAGAGGAGCAGAAAACACTATGGCGGATTTCTTAAGCCGCGACACATTAAAGCAGGGAGAGTGGTCCCTGAACGGCTCCATCTTCAACCTCATCATGGAAAGGTGGGGTCAACCGGAGGTAGACCTGTTCGCCACAAAAGAAAACAGAAAAGTGACACAATTCTGCTCTCTGAACCCCAGAGAAAATCCTCTGTCATTAGACGCCCTCCTCATAGACTGGGACTTCAGGCTAGCCTACGCCTTTCCTCCCCTGTCTCTAATTCCTCTGGTGGTGAGGAAAATCAGGAAGGACAGAGCCACAGTAAGGGCTTGTTTCCATTTGCGAGAAACACGTCCGTGTCTCGCATGTGGAAACAAAGCTCTGGTGCCGGCACTCCGGAGCGGAGCATGCGGCTGCATGTGTTGCTCCCAAGTGCCGGTGCCAGAGCTTCATTTCCACATGCGAGACACGGACGTGTTTCTCGCAAATGGAAACAAGCCCTAATAGTAATTGCCCCCTTCTGGCCCAGAAGGATGTGGTTTCCATGCCTAAGGGCTATGTCGATATCCGACCCATGGGTCTTGCCAGACATTCCGGATCTCCTATCCCAGGGCCCAGTCTACCATCCTCGGGCGGTTGGCCTTCATCTGATGGCGTGGATTTTGAGCGGGCGCCGTTAAGATAGGGGGTTCTCTCCGGGCCTCATTAACACTCTGCTGAAGAGCAGAAAAATAATCACCACAAAAATTTGTCAGGATCTGGAAGAGATTTCTTCAGAACTCGGGGGTAATAGCTGGTCAGTCAATACCGATAAAACAGATTTTGGAATTCTTACAGAAGGGGTTATATATGGGGTTATCCCCAAATACTCTTAAAGTGCAAGTAATAATAATAATAATAATAATTTTTTTTTATATAGCGCCAACATATTCCGCAGTGCTTTACAAATTATAGAGGGGACTTGTACAGACAATAGACATTACAGCATAACAGAAATACAGTTCAAAACAGATACCAGGAGGAATGAGGGCCCTGCTCGCAAGCTTACAAACTATGAGGAAAAGGGGAGACACGAGAGGTGGATGGTAACAATTGCTTTAGTTATTCGGACCGGCCATAGTGTAAGGCTCGGGTGTTCATGTAAAGCTGCATGAACCAGTTAACTGCCTAAGTATGTAGCAGTACAGACACAGAGGGCTATTAACTGCATAAAGTGAATGAGAACATGATGCGAGGAACCTGATTGTTTTTTTTTTTTTTTTTTTTTATAAATAGGCCACACAGGGATCGTTAGGTTAATGCATTGAGGCGGTAGGCCAGTCTCAACAAATGAGTTTTTAGGGTACGCTTAAAACTGTGGGGATTGGGGATTAATCATATTAACCTAGGTAGTGCATTCCAAAGAATCGGCGCAGCACGTGTAAAGTCTTGGAGACGGGAATGGGAGGTTCTGATTATTGAGGATGCTAACCTGAGGTCATTAGCGGAGCGGAGGGCACGGGTAGGGTGGTAGACTGAGACCAGAGAGGAGATGTAGGGTGGTGCTGAGCCATGGAGTACTTTGTGGATGAGGGTAGTAGTTTTGTACTGGATTCTGGAGTGGATGGGTAGCCAGTGTTATGACTGGCACAAGGTAGAGGCATCGGTGTAACGGTTGGTGAGGAATATGATCCTGGCAGCAGCATTCAGGACAGATTGGAGCGGGGAAAGTTTGGTAAGAGGGAGGCCGATTAGTAGAGAATTACAATAGTCCAGACGAGAATGAATAAGTGAAACAGTAAGAGTTTTTGCAGAGTCGAAAGTAAGAAAAGGGCGAATTCTAGAAATGTTTTTGAGATGCAGGTAAGAAGAGCAAGCCAGTGATCGGAAGTGGGGGGTGAATGAAAGGTCAGAATCAAGGATGACCCCAAGGCAGCGGGTATGTTGCTTTGGAGTAATGGTGGAACCGCACACGGAGATGGCAATGTCAGGCAAAGGTAGGTTAGTAGAGGGAGAGAACACGAGGAGTTCAGTTTTTGACAGGTTTAGTTTCAGATAGAGGGAGGACATGATGTTAGAGACAGCGGTAAGACAATCACTGGTGTTTTCTAAAAAGGTCGGCGTGACAACAGGAGAAGAGGTGTATAATTGGGTGTCGTCAGCATAGAGATGGTACTGGAAACCAAATCTACTGATTGTTTGTCCAATAGGGGCAGTATACAATGAGAAGAGGAGGGGGCCTAGGACTGATCCTTGAGGAACCCCAACAGTAAGGGGAAGGTGAGAGGAGGAGGAACCAGCAAAACATACAGTGAAGGATCGGTCAGAGAGATAGGAGGAGAACCAGGAGAGAACGGTGTCCGTATCAGCCTTAGGGGCCCTCTTTGGCTGTAACATTGCTGAGAACTACTGGGTCAGCAGATTCATCAGGGCGACAAAACGGTCTAGGCCAATGGTGAAAAATAGGGTCATGCCATGGGACCTGATCCTAGTCCTCTCAGCCATGACGGAGGCCCCATTTGAGCCAATTACTTCAGCCTCTATTAAAAATTTATCTCTCTCTTAAAGTAACCTTCCTGGTGGCCCTAACATCTGCACGTAGGATAGGCGACATCCAAGCATTATCCAGGGTTCCCCCTTACATGCAGCTTAGGGGTGATAGTGATACTGTTCCCTGATCCAGCATATCTTCCTAAGGTAGTGTCCAGATTCCACAGAACACAGGAAATAGTTCTTCCATCTTTCCTCCCCAATCCTACTAACGATAAGGAAAGGAAGCTACACACATCTTTAGATGTAAACAGATGTATCCTGGAATATCTAGCAGTAACTAATCCCTGGAAGAAAGATAACGCCCTATATATTAATTCTAAAACTCTGGGCAAAACCGTCAATGAAAAAGACCTGGGTGTATGGGTGGATGACAAACTCATATTCAGTGGCCAGTGTCAGGCAGCTGCTACAAAGGCAAATAAAATAATGGGATGCATTAAAAGAGGCATAGATGCTCATGAGGAGAATATAATTTTACCTCTATACAAGTCACTAGTTCGACCACACTTAGAATACTGTGCACAGTTCTGGTCTCCGGTGTATAAGAAAGACATAGCTGAACTAGAGCGGGTGCAGAGAAGAGCGACCAAGGTTATTAGAGGACTGGGGGGTCTGCAATACCAAGATAGGTTATTACACCTGGGGCAATTTAGTTTGGAAAAACGAAGACTAAGGGGTGATCTTATGTTAATGTATAAATATATGAGGAGACCGTACAAAGACCTTTCTGATGATCTTTTTAATCATAGACCTGAAACAGGGGCAAGGGGGCATCCTCTGCGTTTGGAGGAAAAAAGGTTTAAACATAATAACAGACGCGGATTCTTTACTGTAAGAGCAGTGAGACTATGAAACTCTCTGCCGTATGATGTTGTAATGAGTGATTCATTACTTAAATTTAAGAGGGGACTGGATATCTTTCCGGAAAAGTATAATGTTACAGGGTATATGCACTAGATTCCTTGATAGGGCGTTGATCCAGAGAATTAGTCTGATTGCCGTATGTGGAGTCGGGAAGGAATTTTTTTCCCCAATGTGGAGCTTACTCTTTGCCACATGGGTTTTTTTGCCTTCCTCTGGATCAACATGTTAGGGCATGTTAGGTTAGGCTATGGGTTGAACTAGATGGACTTATAGTCTTCCTTCAACCTTAATAACTATGTAACTATTCGTGTCCTATCGGGGTAGTAGGAAAGGGCATAGAGCATCGAAATCTACTTTAGCTAGATGGATCAGGGAGGCTATCTCGCTGGCATACATGTCAAAGGCCAAGTCGGCGCCTGAAGGTCTTAAGGCGCATTCCACTAGAGCTATGGCGGCTTCTTGGGCGGAAAGATTGGAGGTGTCGATCGACCAAATTTGTAAGGCTGCTACTTGGTCTTCCCCAAACACATTCTATAACCACTATAGATTGAACCTGGGTGCCTCTTCTGACCTCTCTTTTGGTTTAAGGGTGCTGCAAGCTGTAGTCCCTCCCTAGTTAGTTACTCTCTGTAATTCTCTCCGTAGTGCTGTCATGGACGACCAATAAAGTCTTAGTTACTCACCGGTTAATTTTGTTTTTCGGAGTCCATGACAGCACCTGTACATACCCTCCCGTCTTCTTAAGTTCTGGGTGTACACCTCTTCCTTTGTTTATATAATTCACGGGTAGTGAATAGTTAGTTATTGTATTATTGTTTATTATGTATGCTATTAACCTTGGTGGTCCTCTTGTGCTCTGTAAACCAACTGATGCGTGGGAGAGGTGCCGCCCTTATGTATCTGTAGGTTTTCCTGTTTCTGAAGGGCGGATCCCCTCTCTCCGTAGTGCTGTCATGGACTCCGAAAAACACCATTAATTAAAAGAGAGTGGGAGAAACAGGATCAAAGAAGTTTTTTACCCTCTGCGTCCAAACGAAAATATCCGTTTAGTGACGAGGAACTTCTTACATGGACCAAAGTCCCTAAGGTCGACGCAGCCGTAGCCTCTACCTCTAAGCAGTCCACTCTACCTGTGGAGGATGCGGGACTACTTGTCGATCCTTTGGATCATAAGGCTGAATCATCCCTTAAGCGTTCTTGGGAAGCGACTACAGGAATATTCAAACCTGCAGTAGCCAGCACTTGCGCTGCTCGGTCAATGCTCATTTGGATTGACCAATTAGACCAGCAAATTGAAAATAAGGTTTCAAGAGAAAAACTGCGGGCGGCCATCCCCTTAATACGAGGAGCGGCAGCCTTTATGGCGGACGCATCCGCCGACTCTCTCCGTTTGGCAGCAAGATCTGCAGGCCTCGTGAATAATGCAAGGCGAGCGCTATGGATGAAAAGCTGGAAAGGGGACGCGCAGTCAAAATCTAAGATGCGCAATCCCATGTGAGGGTGAGTACCTCTTTGGTAAGACCTTAGACTAAATACTCAAAAAGGCAAAGGACAGGAAAAAAGCTTTTCCTGACTCCTCTATTCCCTTTTACAGGAGGGCTTTTAAGAGGAGACCGTTTGGCAAAAGGAGGCAAACAGATAGGTCAACAACATGGACTGCTAAAGAGGGCAAACAAAGAGGTACCATGTTTAGAAGACCCAACCCCACAAAAGACAACAAGTACTATGGATATACTAGTAGGGGGCAGATTTAATTTTTTTGCCACCCAGTGGAAAAAGATAACTAGTTCGTGGGTTTTAAATATTGTCCAAGGTGGAATTAAATTACAATTCTCTCGTGTTCCCCACGAATCATATATTATAACATCTCTCAGCTCGCCTGCACAACGACAGGCTCTGGAGCTTGAAATTCAAACCCTGTTATCAAAACGGGTTTTAGTCCAGGCTCCTGAAGGACAGGAAGGTAGGGGATTCTACTCTCCCTTATTCCTGATTTTCAAACCCGACGGTTCATTCAGGACAATCATAAACCTTAAAAAACTCAATTCCTTTATTGAAAACCATACATTTTAGATGGAATCCATTAGATCCACTATAAAACTCCTCTTTCCAAACTGTATGATGGGCGGCATTGATTTAAAAGATGCTTATCATCTCCCTATCCATGACAGATACCAACAGTTCCTCAGGGTAGCAGTGACAATCAACGGAAAGATTTGTCATTTCCAGTATGCGGCCATGCCCTTTGGTCTTTCTACAGCGCCAAGGATCTTCACCAAGATAATGCTAGAGGTGATGGCCTATCTTCACCAAAAAGAAACATTAATTGTGCCCTACCTGAATGACTTTTTGGTCATAGGAAATTCAGTTACTCAATGTGCTGACCGCTTGGCTCACGCAATTTCCTCTCTACAGGATCTAGGCTGGATCATCAATACCAACAAATCCAGACTTACTCCACTTTCCCGTCAAGCATTCTTGGGGTTACATCTAGACTCCATAACCCAAAAGTGTCTTCTACCTCAGGTAAAGATACTACTCATCAGACACAAAGTCCTAGCTGCAATAAATAGTCCACATATATCCCTAAGACAAGCTATGTCATTGCTGGGATCCCTTATTTCTTGTATACCTGCAGTGAAATGGGCTCAATGTCATACCCGAACACTACAACATCAAATTTTACAAGAAGAAAGACGGTTATTTGGTCGCCTAAATGCAAAAATAACCTTGTCACAGGAGGTTTTAACTTCCTTAACGTGGTGGCTAGATTCAAATCATTTGATGAGTGGTGTTCCATGGGTAATAATGCCATCTCATACCATAACCACTGACACCAGTCCTCACGGATGGGGCGCTCATATGGGGAATGATTTTTGCCAAGGGTTATGGGACATGGAAGAAAGCTGCAACTCATCTAACCTTAAAGAACTAAATGCAGTAAAATACGCCTTATACCATTTTCTCCCACAGCTTCGGGGAAAAGACGTCAGAATCCTTTCCGACAACACCACCACAGTGGCGTGCCTGTTTGCAAAGAGGCACTCGATCAGAGACTCTGATGTCTTCTGCTGGAGAAATCTTGAATCTAGCAGAAAGTCACCTGGCATCCCTTACTGCGCTTCACATAAGAGGGGAAAGACAGGCAGACTTCTTAAGTCGACACACCTTGAGACAGGGGGAGTGGTGCCTAAACCAGCATATTTTTCAGGACATAATATCCCTATGGGGTCGTCCTCAAATAGATCTCTTTGCCACAAGAAGAAGCAAAAAAGTCCGGAGATTTGCCTCCTTATCTCCAGCGGATCATCCGGACATTCTGGACGCTCTCCAAGCCCCTTGGCAGTTCAGTCTGGCATACGCCTTTCCTCCGATCATATTACTACCACAGGTCATACGCAAAATCAGAGAAGAAGGAGCGAGAGTGATACTGATAGTTCCATTCTGGCCCAAGAGACCATGGTTCTCGTGGCTGCAAACCATGTTGGTCTCAGATCTTTGGGTCCTCCCCTCGACACCCAATCTTCTCTTCCAGGGACCGTTTTTCCACCCTCAGGTGAACAATCTCCATCTGACGACCTGGAATTTGAGAGGCAGATGCTAAAATTAAGGGGGTTCTCGGAGGGATTGATTGACACACTCCTCCAAAGTAGAAAACCTTCCACCACAAAAATTTATACAATAATATGGAAGAAATTCCTACAATTCCATACATCTCCCAACACATCAGAAATTCCGATACAATCTATCCTGGAATTTCTTCAAAAAGGGAGAGAACTAGGTTTAACTGTAAACACCTTAAAGGTTCATGTTTCAGCACTAGGAGCCCTCTATGGCCATAACATTGCGGGAGATAGATGGGTATCCCGATTTATCACAGCCTGCGAATGGATAAATCCAGTTAACATGCCTAGAATTCCACCCTGGGATCTAAATTTAGTTTTACAAGCCCTAACAGACTTTCCATTTGAACCAATAGATTCAATACCCATCAAAAGCCTATCACTAAAAACGGCCCTCTTGGTAGCACTGACCTCAGCTAGGAGAATCAGTGACATCCAAGCCCTTTCTATAGACCCACCTTTCCTGCTAACTTTTCAGGATAAGTTGATTCTTAAACCAGACCCTTTCTACCTTCCCAAAGTAAGCGTGGGGACCCTTGACGCGGGTTACGAGCTTGCGTATTTTGGCCAAAGTATAAACTAATACCTCAAAAAAAAAAAATTTTTATATTTTTTTGTGTTTTTTGCACTTTTTTTCGGGGTGCAGTTGGGCCCATTTTTGTCTTGTAAACTGTGGTGTCTGTTCACATGGGGTGCATTTGGATAGCGCTGGGCAGGCCTGCCTGATCTAATAGAAGGGTGTCACTACTAGGCTTGCCTGGATGCTGTGCATCTCCATTGTGTGAACAGCGCCACATACAAGTCTTTTATGTGCAGCATTGTGCCAAGCAGCCACCCCCTCCATTAGTTTGGTAGGTTGAGAGTGGTTGCCTCATCGGTTATGCTGCACCTGTGTTGTCTCCATCTTAACCACATGGGTCCACTGCATCCTGATAGTGCATTTGTTTAGAGGCCTAGGCAGGTAAGAAGCTCTGCCTTGTTTTGCTGCTGTTTTTTTCTACCTTCCCAAAGTAGCAAAGAAATTCCATAGGTCACAAGAAATAATCTTGCCCACTTTCTTCAGTAATCCCTCCACTCCTGAAGAACGGAAGTACCACACTCTAGATGTTAAAAGAGTAGTGTTAAAGTACATTGAAAGGACCAGCAGCTGGCGACAGTGTAGGGCTCTGTTTATATCCTTCCAGGGTCACAAGAAGGGTCATGGAGTAACAAAAAGCACCTTATCCCGGTGGATCAGAGAGTCTATCAGACTGGCTTATTCCGCGAGGAAAGAAAACCCTCCGGAAGGCATAACCGTGCACTCTACCAGAGCTATGGCATCCTCCTGGGCAGAAAAGGGAGAGGTCCCAATTGAGACTATATGTAAGGCGGCAACTTGGTTGAATCCTTCTACTTTCTATAATCACTATAGGCTTGACCTATCGTCAACTTCTGACCTAGACTTTGGCAGGACTGTCCTCAGCACGGTGGTCCCCCCCTAGGTGATGGTCTCTGAAAGATCTCCAGTAGGGTGCTGTCGTGGCGAAGAGTAAAAAGCCGGATTACTCACCGGTAATGCTCTTTTAATGAGTCCACGACAGCACCCTCTTACATCCCTCCCTAGATTAATATAGTATATACTATTGAGTAAAATTCTTTTAATCATACATAAGGAAATAAGTTTGAAAATGAAATAAATGATATTTGCCTAATACTGGCGGTCCTCCGGGTACTCTGAAATCAAAACTGAGGAGGAGAGGCGGACCGCCCCCTTTTAATTATCTGTAGGTTTCCTGTTCCTGCAGGGCGGATCCCTCTCTCCAGTAGGGTGCTGTCGTGGAATAATTAAAAGAGCATTACTGGTGAGTAATCCGGCTTTTTTTTTTCTTTTTTTACTACTGAACACAGCCACTGTCTGATGGGACTACTTTCCCATCATAGGCAATGCTGTCACTGTTAGCATTCACTGCCGGATGGGAGCAGTAATCCCATTAGACAATGGCTGCTTGCACAGACATGCGCAGACACACACAAACACACAGGGACACACATCCGCACACAGACCCAGGTTCATGCAAACACCGGCACACACACATACACGCACGTAGCTCCGCCCACACACTTCCCTCCTCCCTATCTGTAGCATTTTATCCGCAGCTAAACCGCAGATCTTTTTTTACAACTGCGGGTTTGCTGCGGATGTGCCTGACTCAATGGAAGCCAATGAATGCAGAAACGCTGCAGATCCGCCAAAAGAATTGACATGTTGCGGAAAAAAAGCCGCGATTCTGTGCATTTTTTCTGCAGAATGTGCAAAACAAACGTCAATTTCACATAGACTAACATTGGCTGTGCACTACACTGTGGATTTGATGCGAATCCGTGCTGCCAAAAATGCTGCGGAAACGCATCAAAATCCGCAACGTGTGCACATAGTCTTATTCCCTCATAATAATAAAGGAATAGTGCAATTCCCGCGAGTGTCAGCTGTACATTACAGTATCAGCCCCGGTCGGTTTTGAAACCCATTGGGCCAATTAATCTCTTAAATACAGCTGCAAATCGCTACAGTGCTATTTAATTAGTTACAAGACCCTCTTTGTAACTTTCGGACCCCCCGCAATGAGAATTGTGGGTACCGATGGTTACTATAGCACCCTGAGGTTATGGGATGACCCCAGGGTATGGTGGCTTGTGAGATCCAGCTATAAGCTGTGTCTCTCAGGCTGTATCAGTGAGACACTGACAGTCTCATGCACTGTAGTACATGAGTACTGCAGTGTGTGAGGTCAAAATAAAAATTATTATTATTAAGCAAAAAAGTCACATATTTGGTATCGCCGCAACTGGAACGACCCGCTCTATAAAACTGGCACGTCACTTTTTCCGTGTGGCAAACACCGTGAAAAAAAAAAAATGTACTGACTAACAATACTAAAGTAATTAAAGTCATATGTAAAAAAAAAAAGGTATAGATTAAAACTCCAAACCGTCCCGTAAAAAAGAAGACCTAATATGCCTCATTCGGCAAAAAAATAAAAAATTACTGGTGATGAGCGTACATGCATGGATAAGGTGTTATCCAAACATGCTCTGGTGCTAAAAGTGTCTTTGGTGTGCTCGAATAATACGTTTGGGTTCCTGTGCCTGCATGTCTTGCAGCTGATCAACTAATTAACTAACAAACAGGCAATCCCCCTGCAAGTGTTGTGGCTGTCAACCGGTCACAGGAACTCGAACATATGTTTTGAGCCCGTCGAAGACATTTGCTTAGTTCCTGAGCATGTTCGGATTATTATTATTATTTATTACTAGATGGTGGCCCGATTCTAACGCATCGGGTATTCTAGAATATGCATGTCCACGTAGTATATTGCCCAGCCACGTAGTATATTGCCCAGCCACGTAGTATATTGCCCAGCCACGTAGTATATTGCCCAGCCACGTAGTATATTGCCCAGTGACGTAGTATACAGCACAGAGCCACGTAGTATATTGGCCAGTCACGTAGTATATTGCCCAGCTACGTAGTATATTGCCCAGCCAGGTTTGTAACATATTAAACACCTTCTTCTCCACGGTATTCACGGTGGAAAATGAAATGCTAGGTGAAGTCCCAAGAAACAATGAAAACCCTATATTAAGGGTCACCAATCTAACCCAAGAAGAGGTGCGAAACCGGCTAAATAAGATTAAAATAGATAAATCTCCGGGTCCGGATGGCATACACCCACGAGTACTAAGAGAACTATGTAATGTAATAGATAAACCATTATTTCTTATTTTTAGGGACTCTATAGCGACAGGGTCTGTTCCGCAGGACTGGCGCATAGCAAATGTGGTGCCAATATTCAAAAAGGGCTCTAAAAGTGAACCTGGAAATTATAGGCCAGTAAGTCTAACCTCTATTGTTGGTAAAATATTTGAAGGGTTTCTGAGGGATGTTATTCTGGATTATCTCAATGAGAATAACTGTTTAACTCCATATCAGCATGGGTTTATGAGAAATTGCTCCTGTCAAACCAATCTAATCAGTTTTTATGAAGAGGTAAGCTATAGGCTGGACCACGGTGAGTCATTGGACATGGTATATCTCGATTTTTCCAAAGCGTTTGATACCGTGCCGCACAAGAGGTTGGTACACAAAATGAGAATGCTTGGTCTGGGGGAAAATGTGTGTAAATGGGTTAGTAACTGGCTTAGTGATAGAAAGCAGAGGGTGGTTATAAATGGTATAGTCTCTAACTGGGTCGCTGTGACCAGTGGGGTACCGCAGGGGTCGGTATTGGGACCTGTTCTCTTCAACATATTCATTAATGATCTGGTAGAAGGTTTACACAGTAAAATATCGATATTTGCAGATGATACAAAACTATGTAAAGCAGTTAATACAAGAGAAGATAGTATTCTGCTACAGATGGATCTGGATAAGTTGGAAACTTGGGCTGAAAGGTGGCAGATGAGGTTTAACAATGATAAATGTAAGGTTATACACATGGGAAAAAGGAATCAATATCACCATTACACACTGAACGGGAAACCACTGGGTAAATCTGACAGGGAGAAGGACTTGGGGATCCTAGTTAATGATAAACTTACCTGGAGCAGCCAGTGCCAGGCAGCAGCTGCCAAGGCAAACAGGATCATGGGGTGCATTAAAAGAGGTCTGGATACACATGATGAGAGCATTATACTGCCTCTGTACAAATCCCTAGTTAGACCGCACATGGAGTACTGTGTCCAGTTTTGGGCACTGGTGCTCAGGAAGGATATAATGGAACTAGAGAGAGTACAAAGGAGGGCAACAAAATTAATAAAGGGGATGGGAGAACTACAATACCCAGATAGATTAGCGAAATTAGGATTATTTAGTCTAGAAAAAAGACGACTGAGGGGCGATCTAATAACCATGTATAAGTATATAAGGGGACAATACAAATATCTCGCTGAGGATCTGTTTATACCAAGGAAGGTGACGGGCATTCTTTGCGTCTGGAGGAGAGAAGGTTTTTCCACCAACATAGAAGAGGATTCTTTACTGTTAGGGCAGTGAGAATCTGGAATTGCTTGCCTGAGGAGGTGGTGATGGCGAACTCAGTCGAGGGGTTCAAGAGAGGCCTGGATGTCTTCCTGGAGCAGAACAATATTGTATCATACAATTATTAGGTTCTGTAGAAGGACGTAGATCTGGGGATTTATTATGATGGAATATAGGCTGAACTGGATGGACAAATGTCTTTTTTCGGCCTTACTAACTATGTTACTATGTTACTATGTTACAGGTTAAAAAATAAACATATACTCCCCTTTCCGAGGGCCCTTTGTAGTCCACGGCAGCTTCCGATTCCAGGGTTCGTATGAGCGCAGGACATGTGATGACGTCGCCGTCACGTGACCGTGAAAGAAAGAAAGGACAGACGGAAGTGACCCTTAGACAATTATATAGTAGATTATAGCGCCATTCATTCCATGGCGCTTTACATGTGAAAAGGGTATACATAATAAAAAACAAGTATAGTAATCTTAAACAATACAAGTCATGACTGGTACAGGAGGAGAGAGGACCCTGCCCATGAGTGCTCAGTCTGCAAGATTACACCTTATCCAAGCACGTTCACTCTCGCTCATCACTAAAAATTGCAGCTCTCTGAATAATCCGATGCAAAAACATTTTCATCTTTGTAAAGTATTGTTTTTAGTGTGTAAAAATAGCAAATGGCAAAAATTTAAATCTGGTATTGCTGTAATCGTACCAAACAAATCAGTCATTACTTTTAGGGTAGGTTCACATTAGCATTTCTGTGTGCAGCGTATCGTCTGCGTGCCAAAACGCATGCAAACGCATGTTTAAGCAGCATTTTTTATCCCCATCAGCTTACGCCTGACGGCAAATAAAGCTGCTTGTGCATTTCTATGTGTTTTTGCCTGCGTTTGTATTGTTTATGCACATGCGTTCGATATTTCCAGGAGGCTGTGTCTCAATGGCCATGTCTCAAAACAGTTCCTGGACATGCGCAGTCCGAAGTACGCAAGCGCATCAAACACATGCGTTCCCATGTCCTTGCGCACCAATGCGTTCTCATAGACAGTAATGCTTTGTTTTGACAAACTCCATCCGCAATCATCCACATTCGGACGCAATCATCATCATTCACCGGACTCCTCCGAACACTGCGAAATGACGCATGCGTACGCATCTGCATGCAAATTGATGCAAACTCATGTCCCTGTATACACCATGTTAAATATAGGTACACAATACGCATGTGGATCTATGTGGATCAAATACTGCGCACAGATACACAAATGTGAAACCGGCCTTACCGCACGGTGAACGGCGCAAAAAATGAAAACAATAACAGAATTGCTGATTTATGTTCATTCTGTGTCTGAAAAATCTGAACAAAAAGTGATTAAAAAATGTTATATAGCCCAACATGGTACCAAAAAAATCTGCAACTTGTCCCGCAGAAAATAAGCCCTCATACAGCTCTGTTTGCCAAACAATAAAAAGTTACAGCTTTCAGAATATTGCGACGAAAAAAACTCAAATTTTTATGAAAAAGCATTTTTATTTCTCAGGTAATTTCGTGTTGATCACATGTTGAAATTCGGTTTAGGGTAAAGGTGATGATTGGGGTGAGTAGGGGAGGTGATGTGAAAATTATTATTTTGTTTGGAGCCACATTTGTGTTGTCTTTTGAATAAATGTTTTGTGTTATGAAAAACTTGTAAATGAATAAAAAAAGATTTAAGAAAAAATAAAAGCATTTTTATTGTGTGATAGCAGCAAAAGCTAAAAAAAACCTATAGAAATCTGATATCGCTGTAATTACATCGACCCAAAGTATAAATCCGCCTTATCACTTATACCGCATGGTGAATCGCCAAAAATGAAACAACTGCTCTTGTACTGCTGTCTATTTGCCAATCCTGGTGTTCTGTGGCAAATGCCAAGCGTCCTGCAAGGTGTTGGGCTGTGAGCACAACCCCCATCTGTGGACATCGTGCACTCAGACCATCCTCATGGAGTCGGTTTCTAACCATGTGTGCAGGCACATGCACATTTATGGCCTGCTGGAAGTCATTTTGCAGGGCTTTGGCAGTGTTCCTCCTTGCACAAAGGCTGAGGTAGCGGTCCTGCTGGGTTGTTGCCCTCCTATGGCTCACTCCACGTCTCCTGGTGTACTGGCCTGTCTTCTGGTAGCGCCTCCAGCCTCTGTACACTACGCTGACATACACAGCAAACCTTCTTGCCACTGCTCGCATTGATGTGCCATCCTGGATGAGCTGCACTACCAGAGCCACTTGTGTGGGTTGTAGAGTCTCTCATGCTACCACGAGTGTGAAAGCACAACCAACATTCAAAAGTGACCAAAACATCAGCCAGAAAGCATTGGTACTGAGATGTGGTATGTGGTTCCCACCTGCAGAACCACTCCTTTATTGAGTGTGTCTTGATAATTGCCAATAATTTCCATCTGTTGTCTATTCCATTTGCACCACAGCATGTGAAATTGATTGTCAAACAGTGTTGCTTCCTAAGTGGACAGTTTGATTTCACAGAAGTTTGATTTACTTGGAGTTATGTTCTGTTCTTTAACCTTCATCAGGCTGCATAATTTTACAACGTTAACAGGCTGCAGAGGTACAATTGTACCTTAGTAACATAGTAACATAGTAACATAGTTAGTAAGGCCGAAAAAAGACATTTGTCCATCCAGTTCAGCCTATATTCCATCATAATAAATACCCAGATCTACGTCCTTCTACAGAACCTAATAATTGTATGATACAATATTGTTCTGCTCCAGGAAGACATCCAGGCCTCTCTTGAACCCCTCGACTGAGTTCGCCATCACCACCTCCTCAGGCAAGCAATTCCAGATTCTCACTGCCCTAACAGTAAAGAATCCTCTTCTATGTTGGTGGAAAAACCTTCTCTCCTCCAGACGCAAAGAATGCCCCCTTGTGCCCGTCACCTTCCTTGGTATAAACAGATCCTCAGCGAGATATTTGTATTGTCCCCTTATATACTTATACATGGTTATTAGATCGCCCCTCATTCGTCTTTTTTCTAGACTAAATAATCCTAATTTCGCTAATCTATCTGGGTATTGTAGTTCTCCCATCCCCTTTATTAATTTTGTTGCCCTCCTTTGTACTCTCTCTAGTTCCATTATATCCTTCCTGAGCACCGGTGCCCAAAACTGGACACAGTACTCCATGTGCGGTCTAACTAGGGATTTGTACAGAGGCAGTATAATGCTCTCATCACGTGTATCCAGACTTCTTTTAATGCACCCTATGATCCTGTTTGCCTTGGCAGCTGCTGCCTGGCACTGGCTGCTCCAGGTAAGTTTATCATTAACTAGGATCCCCAAGTCCTTCTCCCTGTCAGATTTACCCAGTGGTTTCCCATTCAGTGTGTAATGGTGATATTGATTCCCTCTTCCCATGTGTATAACCTTACATTTATCATTGTTAAACCTCATCTGCCACCTTTCAGCCCAAGTTTCCAACTTATCCAGATCCATCTGTAGCAGAATACTATCTTCTCTTGTATTAACTGCTTTACATAGTTTTGTATCATCTGCAAATATCGATATTTTACTGTGTAAACCTTCTAACAGATCATTAATGAATATGTTGAAGAGAACAGGTCCCAATACTGACCCCTGCGGTACCCCACTGGTCACAGCGACCCAGTTAGAGACTATACCATTTATAACCACCCTCTGCTTTCTATCACTAAGCCAGTTACTAACCCATTTACACACATTTTCCCCCAGACCAAGCATTCTCATTTTGTGTACCAACCTCTTGTGCGGCACGGTATCAAACGCTTTGGAAAAATCGAGATATACCACGTCCAATGACTCACCGTGGTCCAGCCTATAGCTTACCTCTTCATAAAAACTGATTAGATTGGTTTGACAGGAGCGATTTCTCATAAACCCATGCTGATATGGAGTTAAACAGTTATTCTCATTGAGATAATCCAGAATAACATCCCTCAGAAACCCTTCAAATATTTTACCAACAATAGAGGTTAGACTTACTGGCCTATAATTTCCAGGTTCACTTTTAGAGCCCTTTTTGAATATTGGCACCACATTTGCTATGCGCCAGTCCTGCGGAACAGACCCTGTCGCTATAGAGTCACTAAAAATAAGAAATAATGGTTTATCTATTACATTACTTAGTTCTCTTAGTACTCGTGGGTGTATGCCATCCGGACCCGGAGATTTATCTATTTTAATCTTATTTAGCCGGTTTCGCACCTCTTCTTGGGTTAGATTGGTGACCCTTAATATAGGGTTTTCATTGTTTCTTGGGATTTCACCTAGCATTTCATTTTCCACCGTGAATACAGTGGAGAAGAAGGTGTTTAATATGTTAGCTTTTTCCTCGTCATCTACAACCATTCTTTCCTCACTATTTTTTAAGGGGCCTACATTTTCAGTTTTTATTCTTTTACTATTGATATAGTTGAAGAACAGTTTGGGATTAGTTTTACTCTCCTTAGCAATGTGCTTCTCTGTTTCCTTTTTGGCAGCTTTAATTAGTTTTTTAGATAAAGTATTTTTCTCCCTATAGTTTTTTAGAGCTTCAATGGTGCCATCCTGCTTTAGTAGTGCAAATGCTTTCTTTTTACTGTTAATTGCCTGTCTTACTTCTTTGTTTAGCCACATTGGGTTTTTCCTATTTCTAGTCCTTTTATTCCCACAAGGTATAAACCGCTTACACTGCCTATTTAGGATGTTCTTAAACATTTCCCATTTATTATCTGTATTCTTATTTCTGAGGATATTGTCCCAGTCTACCAGATTAAGGGCATCTCTAAGCTGTTCAAACTTTGCCTTCCTAAAGTTCAATGTTTTTGTGACTCCCTGACAAGTCCCCCTAGTGAAAGACAGGTGAAACTGTACAATATTGTGGTCGCTATTTCCTAGATGCCCGACCACCTGCAGATTTATTATTCTGTCAGGTCTATTAGATAGTATTAGGTCTAAAAGTGCTGCTCCTCTGGTTGGATTCTGCACCAATTGTGAAAGATAATTTTTCTTGGTTATTAGCAGAAACCTGTTGCCTTTATGGGTTTCACAGGTTTCTGTTTCCCAGTTAATATCCGGGTAGTTAAAGTCCCCCATAACCAGGACCTCATTATGGGTTGCAGCTTCATCTATCTGCTTTAGAAGTAGACTTTCCATGCTTTCTGTTATATTTGGGGGTTTGTAACAGACCCCAATGAGAATTTTGTTACCATTTTTCCCTCCATGAATTTCGACCCATATGGACTCGACATCCTCATTCCCTTCGCTAATATCCTCCCTTAAAGTGGACTTTAGACAAGACTTTACATAGAGACAAACCCCTCCTCCTCTCCGATTTTTACGATCCTTTCTAAACAGACTGTAACCCTGTAAGTTAACTGCCCAGTCATAGCTTTCATCTAACCATGTCTCGGTTATTCCCACTATGTCAAAGTTACCTGTAGATATTTCTGCTTCTAGTTCTTCCATCTTGTTTGTCAGGCTTCTGGCGTTTGCGAGCATGCAGTTTAGAGGATTTTGTTTTGTTCCAATCTCCTCACTGTGGATTGTTTTAGAAATGTTCTTACCTCCCTTCAGAGTATGTTTTCCTGGGTCGTCTTTGTTCGAGTCTAATGTTTTTCTTCCCGTCCCCACTTCTTCTAGTTTAACGCCCTCCTGATGAGTGTAGCGAGTCTTCTGGCGAATGTGTGTTTCCCAGGTTTGTTGAGGTGTAGTCCGTCTCTGGCGAGGAGTCCATCATACCAATAATTCACACCGTGGTCCAGGAATCCAAATCCTTGTTGTCTGCACCATCGTCTTAGCCAGTTGTTTGCATCAAGGATCCTGTTCCATCTCCTGGTGCCATGCCCGTCTACTGGAAGGATAGAAGAAAAAACTACCTGTGCATCCAGTTCCTTTACTTTCTTCCCCAACTCTTCAAAGTCCTTGCAGATTGTCGGTAGGTCCTTCCTTGCCGTGTCATTGGTGCCAACATGTATCAGAAGAAATGGGTGGACGTCCTTGGAGCTGAAGAGCTTTGGTATCCTATCGGTCACATCCTTGATCATCGCACCTGGAAGGCAGCATACTTCTCTTGCAGTTATGTCCGGTCTGCAGATGGCTGCTTCTGTGCCTCTCAGTAGTGAGTCTCCCACCACCACCACTCTTCGTTGCTTCTTGGCTGTACTTTTTGCTGTCACTTGTCATATATATTTTATTGAAATTTGGCCAATATATTATAGACCAAAACTGCAGAGATGTCACGAAATTTCAGCTCTCTACGGCTTTTTGAAAAAAAAAAGTTATTGCAATTTTGAAACGGAATTGTTAAAATTCTACCTACTCAGCCGGACGAAGGTTGTCTTTCCTTTATTTTTTGAGCAGTGTATTATATTTGTCAGATATGCTGCAGTTCAGCCAATATTGTAAATCTTCACAATCAAGGCAGGACACAACCAGTTTACCTGTTAAAATAAATCAGTCTGATACTTGGCTTTGATCAAGGAAGCTTATCGCTCCATGGACAGGTATCCTGCCTTCCAGCTGAATTCCCTTTCAGGATGAAGGGGCATTCTGGATGGCCTGCCAATAATATTCAGTTTTTTAGTTATGCAAGGTCACCACTTTTACTTCAGGTGATACCACTTTCTGGACTGCTTTAATATATCTTATTGTGCTTTATGCCCCAGTGGCTTCTCCATATCGGTCTCTTTTTCCTGCTGACTTAGCACAAACTTTTTAGCCTGATGCTTATGGAAAAGGTATAGCCTGCATGAGATCTTATGATTCTTTTAATACCTAGTGTTTGTTTCAAAGTGGCATGTCTTATGCCCATAGTGCTTTGTTTTCTTATATAAATGATTTAACTGTGAGTACAAAGATCCAATCCCATTAGCCACAGTGTAAATAGAGGATAATAACTGCTTACATTTTGACATAAAAGTAAAATCTTTATATTTTCCAGGTGTATGAGTCAAATGAAGAATCTGGGCTAATTACCCTAACCATATTATCTACGGGTCATTTTTTCATCTCCCAAGGACATACACTACTGGTAAGGAAAGCAAATCTGTTGTTTGTGCCTCAAATATTTCCAACAACTCCTTAGATTGTAATTTTTTTTCCTGCTTTTAATTATCAATTAATAATTGAATATACAGAAGATAAATGTATTTTTTATTTAAAAAGCAAAATGGAAACTTTTATGAAGTATCCTAGATCTTTCAATCACGTTGTTCAAGCTAATTTTTGGATGGATTAGTACTATTTTGACACCGTTCGGTATGCATTTGAAGCTGATCTAATATATTTGCTCTGGTCAAACATGGGTGCCACCATGTGGCATCATAATGAATCATCTACTCATGATTCTGTAGTGCTCAGAAATTCAGAAATGGTATCTGATTTCTTTATCTAGTTCAAGCCAATAAAGTTTGAAAGCAAGAATGAAGCAGGTCTGTCATCACAAAAGAACTATATTACTGAAGATTGATATGACAGAGATTTACTAAACTTTCATAATAAGAACAAAATACTTTTATATTTTGTTGTTTGGGTTAATAGGTACTAAAATGCAATGCAGAATACTTTAATGAACCACCTCCTTTTCCCCCCACCAATGATGAAAGATGTTTATTTGCCTGAGTAATCAGTATCTATTCAATCATAGCTGAACTGGGCTGATAAGAGTCCTATGACCTACGGTACTATGCAAAAGTTTTCGGTAGATGTAGAAAAATGCTGCAAAGTAAGCATACTTTATAAAATACAAGTGTTAATAGTTTATTTTAATCAATTAACAAAATGAATAAATGAACAAAAGAAAAAATCTAGATCAAATAAATTTTTGTTGTGATGACCCTTTGCCATCAAAGCAACAATTTGTCTAGGTACACTTGCTTAGAGTTTTGGAGGAAATTCTGCAGCGTGGTTGTTACAAACATCTTGAGGAACTTATCACATATGTTTTGTGGGTGTAGACTTGCGCAAATCCTACATTATATTTATGTAATCCCAGACAAGCTTGATGTTGATATCGGGGCTCTGTGGGGGTCATATTACTTCCAGGACTCCTTGTTCTTCTGTATGCTGAGAATAGTTCTTAATGACATTGGCTGTATGTTTGCGGTTGTTGTCCTGCTGCAAAATAAGTTTGGAACCAATCAGCTATGTATTTGACTGTATTCTCAGCATTAACAACACCAAGAAAAGGGCAGTGTTGCGAACCATATATGCAGCGCCCCAGGGTCCTGGTCGTTGCAGTAATGTCATTTTCCTCTAGGGGGGAGTGATGTTACGTTTGGAGACAATAAAGGAGATCTCTTTACCAGGTACCACAAAACATACAACACATTTCATATTCCAGTCCACCAGGGGGAGCTATGCTCCTATTTATTAGGGCACTCTTCACACTTAGGTAAAACTGGTGACCTGGAGAGGAAGTTAGGCAGTTACTGGCTGAGCTTTGGATCAGGTAGTTGGTCCCTGACAGGGGTGGGATCCTGTCAGAGGCCTAGACAGAAGGACACGGAGCTGCGCCTGCCCCACGTGCGGCAGTTCCTAAGAAAGGACACGAACAGAGAACTGTATTGTAGAGCGTGAGAAGAAGTCATAGCGAAAGGAGTGGAAACCAGAAGGAGTTCTGCCCTGCACAGGCTGCCTCCTTCTGAGGCGCAGGATCCCAGTAGCCAGTATGCCTTGCTCCAGGGACCGGCAGGACAGCTAATTTCAAGTTACTGATCCGCCCCATACCCAGGAGGCAAGGTGGCACCCACGAGAGGCCGGGGCATGATAGAGTCCCTGTAAAAAGCCTTAAGCCACCGGTCATATGGGTTTGTCCTATCCATCTGGGAGACAGAGAGAGAGAGACATAACATCTACAACATCTTTGAGGACCTTATGAGAGGCTCAGCAATAAGGTACTACAACAGCAAGGTACTAGAGGAATGCTACTGATTTCCACCTGGATAAGGGGACTCTGGATTTGCCTCCAAACCGGCCGGACTCTGCCTGCCCTGTGATCTGGTGCTCTGGACTGTGGATACTGAAGCCTTCAGTAAAGGTAAAGAGACTGCAACCTTGTGTCCTCATTCTTCACTGCGCCTCACATCATCCACCATCTACACACTAGGAAGCTCTGGGGATACACTTCACCTGTGGGTAGGTATACCATCTAGCTGCCATAACATCACCCCAGCGGACCCCTTAAAGAGGCGTCGGTCACCCTGACCGAATACCACAGGTGGCGTCACGAACATTTCCCCTTTAAAGACCTTTCCGTTTTAATACGGACGTCCCGAGGTCCACGGACCGGGTCAGCCACCGTGACATCCCCCTGCGAACCGAAGGACCTGGTACCGAGTTCCCCTAGCCCTTGGGGACACTCCATATACACAATTGTTGTCCAAAGAAGGTTAGTACAACAGATGAACGACATATCATGTACATCATTGCAATTTTCATTCTACTGCACCAATGGCTTATATCCGGAAAACACCCATGAAGTTAAAACATCACTACACCTGAAAATCAATTACCAAAGAGGGGTTTTCTGCTGTTGTGGTGTTTAGGATGTCTATAAATGCAGTCCCCAAGCTATTCTAGGAAAACATGTTCTCCAAAACTCCAAATAGCATATTATGGAGCCATTTTCACATTTTCCTTCATGAAAATGCAAAATTTTAGGCTACAACATTTTGGTGTTTAAAATGTAATTACTTTTTCTTCACTGCCCAATGGTATAGATCACTGGGAAATCTATGGTATCAATATGCTCAGTATACTTCTAGATTAATTCATTTAGGGGTATAGTTTGTAAAATTGGTGGATTCTGCTGTTCTGACACCTCAGAGGCTCTGCTTACGTGACATGGCTCCCTGGAATCAATTCCAGCAAAATTTACATATCAATATGGTAGTCCTTCCCTTCTCAGGTTTGCATTGTGCCTGAACCATAGTTTCTATCCACATATGTGATATTGACATAATTTATAATAAGATTTCTCCTCATTATGTGGTTCGTTTTCTCCTGTTGATCGTTTTACATCTAAAAATTTGTGGCTTAAGCGACAGCTCAATTTTATCAAACTCCATGAGTCATGTGTGTGGTCAAAATGCTGACTACACTCCTGGATGAATTCCTTGAGGTTTATAGTTTCCAAAATGAGGTCCCTTGTGGGGGCGGGGTTTCAGCTTTTTTTGCATTGTAGAGGCTCTCTCAATGTGACTTGTCGTCCTACGATCTATTTCAGCATAAATTACACTCCTAAAGTCAAGTCTGTGCTTCCTCTCTTTTGGCCCAGTATGAGTTATTGACATACTTTAAAGAAATTAAGGAGTCCATTTTCTCTTGTTACCCTTGTTCAAATTTTCATGGAAAAATTACAATTTTTCATTTTGATAGCCCAGTGTTAAAAACTTAAGTGAATCAGCTGTGTGTTCAAAATGCTCACTACTTCCCTGATGAATTCCTCGAGCGGTTTAGTTACCAATATAAGATCACTTGTGGGGGTTTCTGCTGTTTTGGCACGTCAAGGGATCTCCAGATGTGACATCAGCAATCTATTCCAGCAACAATTGCGTTCCATAAGTTAAATGGTGCTTTTTCCCCCCCCCCCCGAACCCTGTTGTGTGCCCAAATAGTTATTTCCATCAGTATCAACGTATGCATGAGAAATTGAGCAACAGAATGAGGACCATTTTCTCCTATTCTCCTAGTGAAAATGGAAAATTTGGCTAAAGCAACACTTTAAGAAAAAAAAAAAATGTAATTTTGCTTTGAATCACCGGAAGGGTTAACAAACTTTTTGAATGTGGTTTTAAATACTTTGAGGGATGCAGATTTTAAAATGGGGTCTTATTTGGGAGTTTATTGATCCCTAAAATCATGTTTTAGAAATTTCGTTGGAAAAATTAAAAATTCCTTTTAAAATTTAACATCCTAACAAAAATCGTTGTTTAACACCTTCACCACCTTGGCATTTTCTGTTTTTGCATTTTAGTTTTTTGCTCCTCTTCTTCGAAGAGCCATAACTTTTTTTTTTTTTGTCAATATGGCCATGTGAGGTCTTGTTTTTTGCAAGAAGAGTTGCAATTTTGAACATCATCATTGATTTTACCATATACTGTACTGAAATACTGGAAACAAATTCTAAGTGCTGTGAAAAAGAGCAATTCTACAATTTGTTTTTTTACCATGCTGGCCCGCCATTATGATTCTCCAGGTGATTTCGAGTTTGCAGATACCAAACATGTATTGGTTCTTTTTTATTTAAGTAGTAAAAAAAATCTACATTTTGTAAAACAAAAAAAAAACCCGCCATTTTCTGAGACCGATGGCATCCCCATTTTTTTCAGGATCTGGGGCTGCATGAAGTCTTATTTTTTTTGAACACCAGCTAACATTTTTATTGATACCATTTTGGGGTAGATGCTATGTTTTGACTGCCTGTTATTGCATTTTATTGCAATATTGCGGCGAACAAAAAACCCTAATTCTGCCATTTTTATTTTTCTTCTCATTCCGTCGTTTACCTATCTGATTTTTATATATATATATATATATATATATATATATATATATATATATATATATATATATATATATATAATATATATACACAGATACTTCGGTGACAGGATGACCCGTGGGGTTAGTGAACCTGAAGTAAACAAAGTAGAGACCACCCAAAACTGGCCCAAATCTGCGGATAATCAGAAAAGAGGGTTTGGCTTCTGCAATGGAGATCGGGGTGGGTGGTCCCGTAATTAAATATGGAGGAGAAACACAAAGGGGAGGGATGCGTGCGCTGATCCATGGTTCCGGTCCCTACTTTGGTTTCTTAATGTAGTGTCGAGCGGGGATGTCAGGGGGGCATACTGATGCCTTGTCTTTCGCCCTTACGGGATAACAAATGTTCAACCCCACAGGTATGAACAGGGGGGAGGATATGTGAGGCAGTGACCCCTGTTACAGCTAGGGGGCGCTGTATGTGCTCTCGAGAATGTGCATGGATGCGTAGTGAGGCCATGAGGGCGTACTACAGACACAGGTGTGGCTGTAATTAGAAATAGTGAAGCAGTGACTGATTAAAAAGCCCTGTAGTAGCGGGGGAGGTGTGTCATTGTGTTCTTGGAAGCAGACTGGGCAGTTGTCTGCAGAGCGCTCTCTGTGTGGAGCAACACAGAGGCTAAAGGAACCAGGAAGACTGAAACCCTGCGTCTTGGGCTGTCTTATGTGTACCCGGCTGCACTCTAGAGGATAAAGAGTGCAGTGCGCTGAGTGAGTACAGAGACTTGTTACTGGCGTGCGGTCACCCAGGGAAACTGGACAGAGGAAAGTTCGGCCTGTGTATTGACTGCATCATATAGCCATTCATTATTAATGGACTGTATGAAGAAGCCGTATACTATATTGACACAATAAAAGAACGCTTTGTTGTTTGTGCACCCTTCTGTGCAATGTCTCTTTTTGATCACGTTTTATAACACTTTTTGTTTGGCAGTATGATAAAGCATTGTTTTTTGCCTTTTTTTTATGGTGTTCTCTAAAGGGGTTCACAAGTGGGACAGCTTTATAGGTGATCTCGTTGCGGATGCGGCGATACCAAATGTGTACTTTTATTGCTTTTGTTTTTTTCATTCAAATATGTAGAGATACAATATCTTGATTTTTTTTTTTTTTTTTGTTTTGTTTTGTTTTTTATATTTCTACAACTATTTGAAAAAAATTTTTTTTTACAACTTTTTTACTTTGTCCCACTAAGGGACAATCATTTTTTGCAGGCTGATCGCTTCTACAGCCTGGAGATGACACAGCATCTCCATGCTACAGAAACTGTCAGCTCTGCACTGACAGACAAACTTTTTTTATCATGCACTGGGAAAGATAAGCAATAGTCTGTTAGTCTATGGGGAAAAAAACGCATCCTGCAGACAACTTTGCAGGATGAATTTTTTCCCCAAAACGACGCATTGCGACGTATCCCAAACGACGCTAGTGTGAAAGTAGCCTAACAGACATTTCTGCAGCAGCTGGTGAGGAGAAGGGTGCGGGGAGTGAACGACTGAACGACGGCCGTTTTGCGCACTTGCTCTTCTACGGGTTCATGTGTGTCTCTGTGGTGATGTCACTTCCTATATATAAGGTGTGACCATTACAGGTGATAAATATACAATCAATATACCGTATATACTCGAGTATAAGCCGACCCAAGTATAAGCCGACCCCCCTAATTTTGCCACAAAAAACTGGGAAAACTTATTGACTCGAGTATAAGCCTAGGGTGGAAATGCAGCATTTACCGGTGAATTTCAAAAATAAAAATAGATCAGTATTTTACCTTTGGCCACGACAGCACCCACTATGAGAGAGGGACCCGACCATAGGAACAGGAAACCTACAGAGACAAAAAGGGCGGTCCCCCTCTCCTCCTCAGTTGGTTTCCTGTTCCTATCGGAAAGCCTGGAATACCTACATGGAGGGAGGTGGTCGGAGCACCTCCATGTTACCTGACCCATGCACCCGCCTGTGTGGTATCCGAGGGAACAGCAGGGGCTGCGGTGTCAGCGGCAGCGTCGGAGGCACTGCACGCATCCTCCCCCCTCGTCTGGGCACCATCCGGCAGGTTCCGGGCAACAGAATCCGGCCTACGGAGGAGGCAAGTGTGGAGGATCATCCGCTCTCCAGCGTCGCTGCTGGTGAGTGTTTCGCTAGGAGCGGCGGCGGCAGCATCGCGCGGGTAAGTCCGCGCTGATTCACTGAACCGGAAGTGGTTGGGTACACTTCCGGTTCGTGTCAGGATGACCGCGCTTTTCAAATACAGGCCGGGACACAGAGCTAGTCGCTCACTATGCTGTCCCCGGCACATAACGAGCTTCCACCAGCGGTGGATGACAGCGCTGAGAAAAGCAGCACTAAGTCTGCAAAAAAGAGTGATTGCTCCATGGCAGGAGCTGATACTCACAGGAGTAAGATAAGAAGTAGAGATTCAGATCTACTCATTCCCCACACAGTCTCCACCTCCAAGACCGGTATGATGTTAGCTTCACTGGGTGAGTGTTTCATGGTCCTCTACCTATAAGCTGATCCCTTCCTTCTCTGCCTCTCCCCTTAGGCTAAAGAGACCAGTAAAACTAAGCACAAGCAATGTGCCCTATGCTTGCAACCCCTGCCCGACAAGTACCCCAAGAGGTTATGTCAGAACTGTATAAAACAGACTTTGCAAGACAAGGAGGCTGTTACAACCACAAATATTAGGGCTATAATAAGGCAGGAAATCCAGTCTCTCGGATCAAAATCCCTAGAGAAACGTGGAAATAAGCGCCTCTCTCCTGCCTCTAGTACGGAGTCTGAAGAGGGCCTCATCCGGTCTTCTAATACTTCAGGATCATCCCCCAGCTCTTCTGAAGATGAAGGTGGAGCATGTTTTCCTGTAGAAAGTATAGACAACCTCGTAAGATACGTCAGGAACACTATGGGGTGTCCAGATACAAGAGCTGTAAAATCTGCACAGGATATCATGTTTTCAGGTCTGGGTCATAAGAAAAGGCGAGTTTTTCCAGTTGTTTCTGCCGTCAAAGACCTTGTAAAAAAAGAGTGGGACAACAAGGAAAAGGGTTTCTCCCATCCTCTTCTAAGAGGCGTTACCCCTTCAGTGACGAGGAGCTAGGAGTATGGTCCAAGGTTCCGAAAGTAGATGCAGCAGTGGCATCCACCTCGAAACAATCATCTCTTCCTGTGGAGGATGCAGGGATCCTACTAGATCCTTTGGATCGCAAGACTGAAGCACTCCTGAAAAGATCCTGGGAGACGAACACAGGAGCCTTTAAGCCTGCCATATCTAGCACGTGCACTGCAAGGTCATTGCTGGTATGGGTAGACCAGCTGGAGCAGCAGATAAAAGGAAAAGTCGCAAGGGACAAAATCTTACAAGCAGTCCCTTTAATTAAAAGTGCTGCGGCACTTTTGGCTGACGCTTCAGCGGATTCCCTAAGATTGGCGGCAAGGTCTGCAGGACTTGTCAATGCGGCTCGTCGAGCTCTCTGGTTGAAGGGATGGAAGGGCGATGCACAATCTAAGTCCAGATTATGTACAATCCCATGCCAGGGTGAGTTCCTGTTTGGGAAGGTTCTTGACGAACTCCTTAATAAAGCAGGAGAAAGAAGGAAGGGATTCCCTAAACAGTTTCTTCCTTCTTATAGGAGAGCGTTTAGGAGACGGCCGTTCAACAGAAGGAGGCCGTATGAACCGCAGAGAGACCGTTGGGATTTGAAGGAAGCAAAACCGAAAGGTGCCTTATTCAGTAACCCCGAGACCTCTAGACGTGGTAGATACCATCAGTAGTATCCCAGTAGGAGGAAGACTGAAATTTTTCCATCAACAAGTGGGAGCAGATATCTTCAAACCAATGGATCCTTAACATAATCAAAAGGGGACTGAAATTAGAGTTCTTCAAATTACCATCAGATACATCATTAATAGCGCCGGAACAACGTAAAGCGCTTCAAATAGAAATTCTGAGCCTTTTGGCTAAGAATGTTCTCAGAGGTACCAAAAAATCAGGAGAGGAAAGGATTCTATTCTTCTTTGTTTGATTCAGAAACCAGATGGTACTTTCCGTACTATAATAAATCTAAAGAGCTTAAACTCCTATCTCCGTGATCACACCTTTAAAATGGAATCGATAAGATCAACTATTAAACTTTTGTTCCCTAGGTGCTTTATGGCGGGTCTAGATTTGAAAGATGCATACTACCATCTTCCCATCTGTGCAGAACACCAACAGTATCTCAGAGTAGCGGTACAGCTACAGGACCGGATCCGTCACTTCCAGTTCACAGCCATGCCGTTCGGCCTCTCCATGGCTCCTCCATGACTCACTCCAACATCCGTGGGAATACGATCTGGCTTATGCGTTCCCTCCAATGATGCTGATTCCTTTGGTCATCAAAAAGATAAGGGAAGAGAAAGCAAGGGTGATATTATTATTATTTATTATTATTTATTATTATAGCGCCATTTATTCCATGGCGCTTTACATGTGAGGAGGGGTATACATAATAAACAAGTACAATAATCTTGAAAAATACAAGTCACAACTGGTACAGGAGGAGAGAGGACCCTGCCCGCGAGGGCTCACAATCTACAAGGGATGGGTGAGGATACAGTAGGTGAGGGTAGAGCTGGCCGTGCAGCGGTTTGGTCAATCGGTGGTTACTGCAGGTTGTAGGCTTGTCGGAAGAGGTGGGTCTTCAGGTTCTTTTTGAAGGTTTCGATGGTAGGCGAGAGTCTGATATGTTGTGGTAGAGCATTCCAGAGTAGGGGGGATGCACGAGAGAAATCTTGTATGCGATTGTGGGAAGAGGAGATAATAGGGGAGTAGAGAAGGAGATCTTGTGAGGATCGGAGGTTGCGTGCAGGAAAGTACCGGGAGACGAGGTCACAGATGTATGGAGGAGACAGGTTGTGGATGGCTTTATATGTCATGGTTAGGCTTTTGTACTGGAGTCTCTGGGTGATGGGGAGCCAGTGCAGGGATTGACAGAGGGGAGAGGCCGGGGAATAGCGGGGGGACAGGTGGATTAGTCGGGCAGCAGAGTTTAGAATAGATTGGAGGGGTGCAAGAGTGTTAGAGGGGAGGCCACAGAGCAGGAGGTTACAGTAGTCAAGGCGGGAGATGATGAGGGCATGGACTAGGGTTTTTGCAGATTCTTGGTGTAGGAATGTGCGGATCCGTGAAATATTTTTGAGTTGGAGGCGGCAGGAAGTGGAAAGGGTTTGGATATGTGGTTTAAAGGAGAGATCAGTGTCAAGGATTACCCCAAGACAGCGGGCTTGTGGGACTGGGGAGAGTGGGCAGCCGTTTACTGTAATGGATAGGTTCGTTGGGGAGATCGCGTGAGATGGGGGAAAGATGATGAATTCTGTTTTGTCCATGTTAAGTTTTAGAAATCTAGTGGAGAAGAAGGATGAAATAGCAGACAGACATTGAGGGATTCTGGTTAGTAGGGAGGTGATATCTGGTCCAGAGATGTAGATCTGTGTGTCGTCAGCATAGAGATGATACTGAAAGCCAAAGAGATGATACTGATATTGATAGCACCGTTTTGGCCAAAGAGGCCCTGGTTCTCATGTCTTCGAGCGATGTCAGTTTGCGATCCCTGGATTCTGCCAATGACCCCAGACCTACTATCTCAGGGTCCATTTTATCACCAGCAAGTCAAAAATCTTTGCCTGACGGCGTGTAACTTGAAAGGCAGATACTAACACTAAGGGGATTTTCTCAAGAACTTATTAACACACTGCTGCTAAGTAAAAAGAGGTCTACAACCCTAATATATAGCAGAGTATGGAAAAAATTCCTTACCTTCTATACAAAGCCCTTCTCTAGTAAGGTTCCTATTAAAGCTATCCTAGAGTTCCTACAAAAGGGACATGAGCTTGGTCTATCACTTAATACCTTAAGAGTTCAGGTGTCTGCTTTAGGAGCCCTCTACAGTGCTAACGTAGCGGGTGATAGATGGATAGCCAGATTTATTAGAGCATGTGAACGATCTACTCCGGTTCATGTCCCACGTCTACCACCTTGGGACTTGAATCTAGTTCTAGACGCCTTAACTGGACCTCCTTTTGAGCCTTTAGATTCCATCCCTCTAAAAAATGTCACATACAAGGTAGCTTTATTGATAGCCTTAACATCGGCCAGACGAGTAGGAGACATCCAAGCCCTCTCCATAGACCCTCCATTCCTAATGACATATCAGGACAGGGTGGTTCTCAAACCAGATCCATCATATCTCCCTAAAGTAGCGACAAAATATCATAGATCTCAGGAAATTTTCCTACCTTCCTTTTATGATCCACTAAATCCAGAGGAAGAGAGGCTACATATGTTGGACGTAAAAAGAGCAGTCCTAAGCTACATAGAGAGAACCCAGTCCTGCAGACAGAGTAGGGCTCTGTTTGTATCATTTCAGGGTCACTGAAAAGGCCACGGTGTCACGAAAGCTACCTTGTCCCGTTGGATCAGAGAGGCTATCCATCTTGCATACTCGTCAAAAGGCACAGATCCTCCAGAGGGAGTGAAAGCACATTCAGCTCGGGCTGTGTCATCCTCGTGGGCGGAGAATAAAGACATCTCCATCGAGCTCATATGTAAGCCCGCAACCTGGTCGTCGCCTTCGACTTTCTATAGACATTATAGACTTGGCATTCGGAAGAGCCGTCCTTAGTACGGTAATCCCACCCAGGTGAAGGTTCTCTGAAAATCTCTCATAGTGGGTGCTATCGTGGCGAAGGGTAAAAAGCCAGATTACTTACCGGCAATGCCCTTTTAATGAGCCACGACCGCACCCTGTCACTTCCCACCCTAGATAGATAGATATAGATATATATATATATATATATATATATATATTTTTTTTTTTTATGAAAAATATTCCACGGGTGATTATAGATTAAATGATTTATGAAATAAGGAGCGTATATGCTAATTGGACAATGGCGCTCCTCTTGTACTCTGTACACTGAGGAGGAGAGGGGGACCGCCCTTTTTGTCTCTGTAGGTTTCCTGTTCCTATGGGCGGGTCCCTCATAGTGGGTGCTGTCGTGGCTCATTAAAAGGGCATTACCGGTAAGTAATCCGGCTTTTACCCATAGCTGTGCCATATAGTGCTCTGCACCGTTCATTATTTCCCCATAGCTGTGCCATATAGTGCTCTGCACCGTTCATTATTGCCCCATAGCTGTGCCATATAGTGCTCTGCACCGTTCATTATTTCCCCATAGCTGTGCCATATAGTGCTCTGCACCGTTCATTATTGCCCCATAGCTGTGCCATATAGTGCTCTGCACCGTTCATTATTGCCCCATAGCTGTGCCATATAGTGCCCTGCACCGTTCATATTTTCCCATAGCTGTGCCATATAGTGCTCTGCACCGTTCATATTTCCCCATAGCTGTGCCATATAGTGCTCTGCACCGTTCATTATTGCCCCATAGCTGTGCCATATAGTGCTCTGCACCGTTCATCATTGCCCCATAGCTGTGCTATATAGTGCTCTGCACCGTTCATTATTTCCCCATAGCTGTGCCATATAGTGCTCTGCACCGTTCATATTTCCCCATAGCTGTGCCATATAGTGCTCTGCACTGTTCATTACTGTCCCATAGCTGTGCCATATAGTGCTCTGCACCGTTCATATTTCCCCATAGCTCTGCCATATAGTGCTCTGCACCGTTCATATTTCCCCATAGCTGTGCCCCATATAGTGCTCTGCACCGTTCATATTTCCCCATAGATGCTCCACATAAATCTGTGCCATTGCTGCTGCTGCAATAAAAAAAAAAAAGCCATACTCGCCTCTCTTGCTTGCAGCTCCCAGGGTCCGGTCCCGGCGTCTCTCCGCACTGACTGATCAGGCAGAGGGCGTCGCGCACACTATATGCGTCATCGCGCCCTCTGACCTGCACAGTCAGAGCGCAGATAGACGCCGGGAAGATGGAGCGACGCCCGGCGGCTGGAACGGGGACAGGTAAATATGCGATACTTACCTGGTCCCGGCGTCCGGTGTTATGATGGCAATCCAGTGACACAGTGTGCCAGCAATCAGAGCACATACAGTGATCTGACAATAACCCAAAAACAATAGAACAAGCTCTGAGACGTGGAATCTCTGTAGACCGCAATACCTGAACCTAACCTAAACACAACTAAAGGCAGCTGTGGATTGCGCCTGACACTACCTATGCAACTCGGCACAGCCTGAGGAGCTGACTAGCCTGAAGATAGAAAAACAAGCCTGACTTGCCTCAGAGAAATACCCCAAAGGAAAAGGCAGCCCCCCACATATAATGACTGTTAGCAAGATGAAAAGACAAAACGTAGGGATGAAATAGATTCAGCAAAGTGAGGCCCGATATTCTAGATAGAGCGAGGATAGCAAAGAGAACTTTGCAGTCTACAAAAAACCCTAAAGCAAAAAACCACGCAAAGGGGGCAAAAAGACCCACCGTGCCGAACTAACGGCACGGCGGTACACCCTTTGCGTCTCAGAGCTTCCAGCAAAACGAAATGACAAGCTGGACAGAAAAAGTAGCAACAAAAGCAAAAAGCACTTATCTAAGCAGAGCAGCAGGCCACAGGAAAGATCCAGAAGCTCAGATCCAACACTGGAACATTGACAAGGAGCAAGGAAGACAGAATCAGGTGGAGTTAAATAACAAAGCAGCCAACGAGCTCACCAGAACACCTGAGGGAGGAAGCTCAGAAGCTGCAGTACCACTTGTGACCACAGGAGTGAATTCAGCCACAGAATT
This sequence comes from Ranitomeya imitator, assembly GCF_032444005.1. Taxonomy (NCBI): domain Eukaryota; kingdom Metazoa; phylum Chordata; class Amphibia; order Anura; family Dendrobatidae; genus Ranitomeya; species Ranitomeya imitator. The sequence goes on from NC_091285.1 coordinate 439,629,385, forward strand.
CACAACAGTACCCCCCCTTGAGGAGGGGTCACCGAACCCTCACCAGAGCCCCCAGGCCGACCAGGATGAGCCACATGAAAGGCACGAACAAGATCTGGAGCATGGACATCAGAGGCAAAAACCCAGGAATTATCTTCCTGAGCATAACCCTTCCATTTAACCAGATACTGGAGTTTCCGTCTAGAAACACGAGAATCCAAAATTTTCTCCACAATATACTCCAATTCCCCCTCCACCAAAACCGGGGCAGGAGGCTCAACAGATGGAACCCATAGGTGCCACGTATCTCCGCAACAACGACCTATGGAATACATTATGTATGGAAAAGGAGTCTGGGAGGGTCAGATGAAAAGACACAGGATTGAGAATCTCAGAAATCCTATACGGACCAATAAAACGAGGTTTAAATTTAGGAGAGGAAACCTTCATAGGAATATGACGAGAAGATAACCAAACCAGATCCCCAACACGAAGTCGGAGACCCACACGGCGTCTGCGATTAGCGAAAAGTTGAGCCTTCTCCTGGGACAAGGTCAAATTGTCCACTACCTGAGTCCAGATCTGCTGCAACCTGTCCACCACAGAATCCACACCAGGACAGTCCGAAGACTCAACCTGTCCTGAAGAGAAACGAGGATGGAACCCAGAATTGCAGAAAAATGGAGAGACCAAGGTAGCCGAGCTGGCCCGATTATTAAGGGCGAACTCAGCCAACGGCAAAAAGGACACCCAATCATCCTGGTCAGCAGAAACAAAACATCTCAGATATGTTTCCAAGGTCTGATTGGTTCGTTCGGTCTGGCCATTAGTCTGAGGATGGAAAGCCGAGGAAAAAGATAGGTCAATGCCCATCCTACCACAAAAGGCTCGCCAAAACCTTGAAACAAACTGGGAACCTCTGTCAGAAACAATATTCTCAGGAATGCCATGCAAACGAACCACATGCTGGAAGAACAAAGGCACCAAATCAGAGGAGGAAGGCAATTTAACCAAGGGCACCAGATGGACCATTTTAGAAAAGCGATCACAGACCACCCAAATGACTGACCTCTTTTGAGAAACGGGAAGGTCAGAAATGAAATCCATCGAAATGTGTCCAAGGCCTCTTCGGGACCGGCAAGGGCAAAAGCAACCCACTGGCACATGAACAGCAGGGCTTAGCCCTAGCACAAATCCCACAGGACTGCACAAAAGTACGTACATCCCGTGACAGAGATGGCCACCAGAAGGATCTAGCCACTAACTCTCTGGTACCAAAGATTCCAGGATGACCAGCCAACACCGAACAATGAAGTTCAGAGATAAGTTTATTAGTCCACCTATCAGGGACGAACAGTTTCTCCGCCGGACAACGATCAGGTTTATTCGCCTGAAATTTTTGCAACACTCGCCGCAAATCAGGGGAGATGGCAGACACAATGACTCCTTCCTTGAGGATACTCGCCGGCTCAGATGAACCCGGAGAGTCGGGCACAAAACTCCTAGACAGAGCATCCGCCTTCACATTTTTAGAGCCCGGAAGGTACGAAATCACAAAATTGAAGCGGGCAAAAAATAACGACCAACGGGCCTGTCTAGGATTCAAGCGCTTGGCAGACTCGAGATAAGTAAGGTTCTTATGATCAGTCAATACCACCACGCGATGCTTAGCTCCTTCAAGCCAATGACGCCATTCCTCGAATGCCCACTTCATGGCCAGCAACTCTCGGTTGCCCACATCATAATTACGCTCAGCAGCCGAAAACTTCCTGGAAAAGAAAGCACATGGTTTCAACACTGAGCAACCAGAACCTCTCTGTGACAAAACCGCCCCTGCTCCAATCTCAGAAGCATCAACCTCGACCTGGAACAAAAGAGAAACATCTGGTTGACACAACACAGGGGCAGAACAAAAACGATGCTTCAACTCCTGAAAAGCTTCCACAGCAGCCGAAGACCAATTAACCAAATCAGTACCCTTCTTGGTCAAATCGGTCAATGGTTTGGCAATGCTAGAAAAATTACAGATGAAGCGACGATAAAAATTAGCAAAGCCCAGGAATTTTTGCAGACTTTTCAGAGATGTCGGCTGAGTCCAATCCTGGATGGCTTGGACCTTAACCGGATCCATCTCGATAGTAGAAGGGGAAAAGATGAACCCCAAAAATGAAACTTTCTGCACACCGAAGAGACACTTTGATCCCTTCACAAACAAAGAATTAGCACGCAGGACCTGGAAAACCATTCTGACCTGCTTCACATGAGAGTCCCAATCATTTGAGAAGATCAAAATGTCATCCAAGTAAACAATCAGGAATTTATCCAGATACTCACGGAAGATGTCATGCATAAAAGACTGAAACACAGATGGAGCATTGGCAAGTCCGAACGGCATCACTAGATACTCAAAATGACCCTCGGGCGTATTAAATGCAGTTTTCCATTCATCTCCTTGCCTGATTCTCACCAGATTATACGCACCACGAAGATCTATCTTAGTGAACCAACTAGCCCCCTTAATCCGAGCAAACAAGTCAGATAACAATGGCAAGGGATACTGAAATTTCACAGTGATCTTATTAAGAAGGCGGTAATCAATACACGGTCTCAGCGAACCATCCTTCTTGGCTACAAAAAAGAACCCTGCTCCCAGTGGTGATGACGATGGGCGAATATGTCCCTTCTCCAGGGATTCCTTCACATAACTGCGCATAGCGGCGTGTTCAGGCACGGATAAATTAAATAATCGACCTTTAGGGAATTTACTACCAGGAATCAAATTGATAGCACAATCACAATCCCTATGCGGAGGTAGGGCATCGGACTTGGGCTCTTCAAATACATCCTGATAATCAGACAAGAACTCTGGGACCTCAGAAGGAGTGGATGACGAAATAGACAAAAATGGAACATCACCATGTACCCCCTGACAACCCCAGCTGGATACCGACATAGAGTTCCAATCCAATACTGGATTATGGGTTTGCAGCCATGGCAACCCCAACACGACCACATCATGCAGATTATGTAGCACCAGAAAGCGAATAACTTCCTGATGTGCAGGAGCCATGCACATGGTCAGCTGGGTCCAGTACTGAGGTTTATTCTTGGCCAAAGGTGTAGCATCAATTCCTCTCAACGGAATAGGACACCGCAAAGGCTCCAAGAAAAACCCACAACGTTTAGCATAATCCAAATCCATCAGATTCAGGGCAGCGCCTGAATCCACAAACGCCATGACAGAATACGATGACAAAGAGCATATCAAGGTAATGGACAGAAGGAATTTGGATTGTACAGTACCAATGACGGCAGACCTATCGAACCGCTTAGTGCGCTTAGGACAATCAGAAATAGCATGAGTGGAATCACCACAGTAGAAACACAGACCATTCAGACGTCTGTGTTCTTGCCGTTCAACTCTGGTCATAGTCCTATCGCACTGCATAGGCTCAGGTTTAATCTTAGAAAATACCGCCAAATGGTGCACAGATTTACGCTCGCGCAAGCGTCGACCGATCTGAATGGCCAAAGACATAGACTCATTCAAACCAGCAGGCATAGGAAAACCCACCATGACATCCTTAAGAGCCTCAGAGAGACCCTTTCTGAACAAAGCTGCCAGCGCAGATTCATTCCACAGAGTGAGTACTGACCACTTCCTAAATTTCTGACAATATACTTCTATATCATCCTGACCCTGGCACAAAGCCAGCAAATTTTTCTCAGCCTGATCCACTGAATTAGGCTCATCGTAAAGTAATCCGAGCGCCAGGAAAAACGCATTGACATTACTCAATGCAGGGTCTCCTGGCGCAAGAGAAAATGCCCAGTCCTGAGGGTCACCTTGCAAAAAAGAAATAATAATCAAAACCTGTTGAATAGGATTACCAGAAGAATGAGGTTTCAAGGCCAGAAATAGCTTACAATTATTTTTGAAATTAAGAAACTTAGTTCTATCACCAAAAAACAAATCAGGAATAGGAATTCTTGGTTCTAACATAGATTTCAGATCAATAGTATCTTGAATCCTTTGTACATGTGTAACGAGATTATCCATTGAAGAGCACAGACCCTGAATATCCATGTCCACACCTGTGTCCTGAAACACCCAAATGTCTAGGGGAAAAAAAAGACTGAACACAGAGCTGAGAAAAAAAAATGATGTCAGAACTTCTTTTTTCCCTCTATTGAGAATCATTAGATGGGCTCCTTGTACTGTTATGATGGCAATCCAGTGACCGTGTGCCAGCAATCAGAGCACATACAGTGATCTGACAATAACCCAAAAACAATAGAACGAGCTCTGAGACGTGGAATCTCTGTAGACCGCAATACCTGAACCTAACCTAAACACAACTAAAGGCAGCTGTGGATTGCGCCTGACACTACCTATGCAACTCGGCACAGCCTGAGGAGCTGACTAGCCTGAAGATAGAAAAACAAGCCTGACTTGCCTCAGAGAAATACCCCAAAGGAAAAGGCAGCCCCCCACATATAATGACTGTTAGCAAGATGAAAAGACAAACGTAGGGATGAAATAGATTCAGCAAAGTGAGGCCCGATATTCTAGATAGAGCGAGGATAGCAAAGAGAACTTTGCAGTCTACAAAAAACCCTAAAGCAAAAAACCACGCAAAGGGGGCAAAAAGACCCACCGTGCCAAACTAACGGCACGGCGGTACACCCTTTGCGTCTCAGAGCTTCCAGCAAAACGAAATGACAAGCTGGACAGAAAAAGTAGCAACAAAAGCAAAAAGCACTTATCTAAGCAGAGCAGCAGGCCACAGGAAAGATCCAGAAGCTCAGATCCAACACTGGAACATTGACAAGGAGCAAGGAAGACAGAATCAGGTGGAGTTAAATAACAAAGCAGCCAACGAGCTCACCAGAACACCTGAGGGAGGAAGCTCAGAAGCTGCAGTACCACTTGTGACCACAGGAGTGAATTCAGCCACAGAATTCACAACAGTCCGGCTCCTTCTCCCGGACAGCTGTCTTCGGTGCCGCAGCTTCTTCCTCTATCAGCGGTCACCGTTACCGCTGATTAGAGAAATGAATAGGCGGCTCCACCCTTATGGGAGGTGGAGCCGCCTATTCATTTCTCTAATGAGCGGTCCCACGTGACCGCTGAACAGGGGAAGAACTGCAGCACTGAAGACAGTGGGACTGCAGGGGGAGCGCAAGGATCGCTGGAAGCAGGTAAGTATGCCTCAGCGCCCTCACCCGCCGACCCTGCCACCCACCTTGACTCGAGTATAAGCCGAGAGGGGCACTTTCAGCCCAAAAATTTGGGCTGAAAATCTCGGCTTCTACTCGAGTATATACGGTATCACATTAAAAACAATGTTTCTGATACTAAAAAGCTGACTGCACATTTAATACAACTTATAAGAAAATTGCCATATCCAATTTATCATTTAAGCCCAAAGGGCCCTGGGCATTAACACGCATAATCCATTTGGCCTAACGCTGTAATAGTAGTTTGTTGTGATCTCCACCCTGCGGTGGAAATGTAACTATTTCCAAGCCTGCAAAACGTAGCTGACTAGGATCACTGCAATGTTTTTCCTGCATAGGTTTCATAAACTGTACGCGTCCTTTGCCTGTTAATACCGAATTATAATATTCACGAAATCTGGTGAACATAGGCCTAATTGTATTTCCAATATAGAAATGATTGCACGGGCAGAATATTGCGTAAACTACAAAATTACTTTTACAGGTGATATAATCTCTGACATGATACTCTATTAACATAGTAACATAGTAACATAGTTAGTAAGGCCGAAAAAAGACATTTGTCCATCCAGTTCAGCCTATATTCCATCATAATAAATACCCAGATCTACGTCCTTCTACAGAACCTAATAATTGTATGATACAATATTGTTCTGCTCCAGGAAGACATCCAGGCCTCTCTTGAACCCCTCGACTGAGTTCGCCATCACCACCTCCTCAGGCAAGCAATTCCAGATTCTCACTGCCCTAACAGTAAAGAATCCTCTTCTATGTTGGTGGAAAAACCTTCTCTCCTCCAGACGCAAAGAATGCCCCCTTGTGCCCGTCACCTTCCTTGGTATAAACAGATCCTCAGCGAGATATTTGTATTGTCCCCTTATATACTTATACATGGTTATTAGATCGCCCCTCAGTCGTCTTTTTTCTAGACTAAATAATCCTAATTTCGCTAATCTATCTGGGTATTGTAGTTCTCCCATCCCCTTTATTAATTTTGTTGCCCTCCTTTGTACTCTCTCTAGTTCCATTATATCCTTCCTGAGCACCGGTGCCCAAAACTGGACACAGTACTCCATGTGCGGTCTAACTAGGGATTTGTACAGAGGCAGTATAATGCTCTCATCATGTGTATCCAGACCTCTTTTAATGCACCCCATGATCCTGTTTGCCTTGGCAGCTGCTGCCTGGCACTGGCTGCTCCAGGTAAGTTTATCATTAACTAGGATCCCCAAGTCCTTCTCCCTGTCAGATTTACCCAGTGGTTTCCCGTTCAGTGTGTAATGGTGATATTGATTCCCTCTTCCCATGTGTATAACCTTACATTTATCATTGTTAAACCTCATCTGCCACCTTTCAGCCCAAGTTTCCAACTTATCCAGATCCATCTGTAGCAGAATACTATCTTCTCTTGTATTAACTGCTTTACATAGTTTTGTATCATCTGCAAATATCGATATTTTACTGTGTAAACCTTCTACCAGATCATTAATGAATATGTTGAAGAGAACAGGTCCCAATACTGACCCCTGCGGTACCCCACTGGTCACAGCGACCCAGTTAGAGACTATACCATTTATAACCACCCTCTGCTTTCTATCACTAAGCCAGTTACTAACCCATTTACACACATTTTCCCCCAGACCAAGCATTCTCATTTTGTGTACCAACCTCTTGTGCGGCACGGTATCAAACGCTTTGGAAAAATCGAGATATACCACGTCCAATGACTCACCGTGGTCCAGTCTATAGCTTACCTCTTCATAAAAACTGATTAGATTGGTTTGACAGGAGCGATTTCTCATAAACCCATGCTGATATGGAGTTAAACAGTTATTCTCATTGAGATAATCCAGAATAACATCCCTCAGAAACCCTTCAAATATTTTACCAACAATAGAGGTTAGACTTACTGGCCTATAATTTCCAGGTTCACTTTTAGAGCCCTTTTTGAATATTGGCACCACATTTGCTATGCGCCAGTCCTGCGGAACAGACCCTGTCGCTATAGAGTCACTAAAAATAAGAAATAATGGTTTATCTATTACATTACTTAGTTCTCTTAGTACTCGTGGGTGTATGCCATCCGGACCCGGAGATTTATCTATTTTAATCTTATTTAGCCGGTTTCGCACCTCTTCTTGGGTTAGATTGGTGACCCTTAATATAGGGTTTTCATTGTTTCTTGGGATTTCACCTAGCATTTCATTTTCCACCGTGAATACCGTGGAGAAGAAGGTGTTTAATATGTTAGCTTTTTCCTCGTCATCTACAACCATTCTTTCCTCACTATTTTTTAAGGGGCCTACATTTTCAGTTTTTATTCTTTTACTATTGATATAGTTGAAGAACAGTTTGGGATTAGTTTTACTCTCCTTAGCAATGTGCTTCTCTGTTTCCTTTTTGGCAGCTTTAATTAGTTTTTTAGATAAAGTATTTTTCTCCCTATAGTTTTTTAGAGCTTCAATGGTGCCATCCTGCTTTAGTAGTGCAAATGCTTTCTTTTTACTGTTAATTGCCTGTCTTACTTCTTTGTTTAGCCACATTGGGTTTTTCCTATTTCTAGTCCTTTTATTCCCACAAGGTATAAACCGCTTACACTGCCTATTTAGGATGTTCTTAAACATTTCCCATTTATTATCTGTATTCTCATTTCTGAGGATATTGTCCCAGTCTAACAGATTAAGGGCATCTCTAAGCTGTTCAAACTTTGCCTTCCTAAAGTTCAATGTTTTTGTGACTCCCTGACAAGTCCCCCTAGTGAAAGACAGATGAAACTGCACAATATTGTGGTCGCTATTTCCTAAATGCCCAACCACCTGCAGATTTGTTATTCTGTCAGGTCTATTAGATAGTATTAGGTCTAAAAGTGCTGCTCCTCTGGTTGGATTCTGCACCAATTGTGAAAGATAATTTTTCTTGGTTATTAGCAGAAACCTGTTGCCTTTATGGGTTTCACAGGTTTCTGTTTCCCAGTTAATATCCGGGTAGTTAAAGTCCCCCATAACCAGGACCTCATTATGGGTTGCAGCTTCATCTATCTGCTTTAGAAGTAGACTTTCCATGCTTTCTGTTATATTTGGGGGTTTGTAACAGACCCCAATGAGAATTTTGTTACCATTTTTCCCTCCATGAATTTCAACCCATATGGACTCGACATCCTCATTCCCTTCGCTAATATCCTCCCTTAAAGTGGACTTTAGACAAGACTTTACATAGAGACAAACCCCTCCTCCTCTCCGATTTTTACGATCCTTTCTAAACAGACTGTAACCCTGTAAGTTAACTGCCCAGTCATAGCTTTCATCTAACCATGTCTCGGTTATTCCCACTATGTCAAAGTTACCTGTAGATATTTCTGCTTCTAGTTCTTCCATCTTGTTTGTCAGGCTTCTGGCGTTTGCGAGCATGCAGTTTAGAGGATTTTGTTTTGTTCCAATCTCCTCACTGTGGATTGTTTTAGAAATGTTCTTACCTCCCTTCTGAGTATGTTTTCCTGGGTCGTCTTTGTTCGAGTCTAATGTTTTTCTTCCCGTCCCCTCTTCTTCTAGTTTAACGCCCTCCTGATGAGTGTAGCGAGTCTTCTGGCGAATGTGTGTTTCCCAGGTTTGTTGAGGTGTAGTCCATCTCTGGCGAGGAGTCCATCATACCAGTAATTCACACCGTGGTCCAGGAATCCAAATCCTTGTTGTCTGCACCATCGTCTTAGCCAGTTGTTTGCATCAAGGATCCTGTTCCATCTCCTGGTGCCATGCCCGTCTACTGGAAGGATAGAAGAAAAAACTACCTGTGCATCCAGTTCCTTTACTTTCTTCCCCAACTCTTCAAAGTCCTTGCAGATTGTCGGTAGGTCCTTCCTTGCCGTGTCATTGGTGCCAACATGTATCAGAAGAAATGGGTGGACGTCCTTGGAGCTGAAGAGCTTTGGTATCCTATCGGTCACATCCTTGATCATCGCACCTGGAAGGCAGCATACTTCTCTTGCAGTTATGTCCGGTCTGCAGATGGCTGCTTCTGTGCCTCTCAGTAGTGAGTCTCCCACCACCACCACTCTTCGTTGCTTCTTGGCTGTACTTTTTGCTGTCACTTGTTGCTGTGTGCCCTTTTCTTTTTTGCTTGCTGGTATTGCTTCATTCTTAGGTGTGCCATCTTCATCCTCTACAAAGATTTGATATCGGTTCTTCAGTTGTGTGGTTGGTGATTTCTCCATGGTCTTCTTGCTTCTTTTGGTCACATGCTTCCACTCATCTGCTTTTGGAGGTTCTCTGACACTTTTTTCACCTTCTGTGACCAGTAGAGATGCTTCTGTTCTGTCTAGAAAGTCTTCATTCTCTTTGATGAGTTTCAAAGTTGCTATTCTTTCTTCCAGACCCCGCACCTTTTCTTCTAAAAGGGCCACTAGTCTACACTTCTGACAGGTGAAATTGGATTCTTCTTCTGGTCGATCTGTGAACATGTAGCACATGCTGCAGCTCACCATGTAGGTTGTCACATCTGCCATGTTGCTCCTAGATCCTGCTGACTTGCTGTGTGTTTTCCTTCTTGTGTAATCTACTCAGCCAAGCTCTCTTGCAATAATGTCCTACAGGCAAAAATTCGCGCGCCTTAAGGCGCGCGGTTTGGTGATGCTTTCGAAGCAGCTGGTCCCGGCTGTACCCAACGATCTTCTAGCTTAGGGAGACTTCGCTTCTCCCAGAAGGCACCTGGAATATGCAAATTAGCCTCCTGAAGCTTGAATCCCTGGTTTGGTGATGCTTTCGAAGCAGCTGGTCCCGGCTGTACCCAACGATCTTCTAGCTTAGGGAGACTTCGCTTCTCCCAGAAGGCACCTGGAATATGCAAATTAGCCTCCTGAAGCTTGAATCCCTGGTTTGGTGATGCTTTCGAAGCAGCTGGTCCCGGCTGTACCCAACGATCTTCTAGCTTAGGGAGACTTCGCTTCTCCCAGAAGGCACCTGGAATATGCAAATTAGCCTCCTGAAGCTTGAATCCCTGGTTTGGTGATGCTTTCGAAGCAGCTGGTCCCGGCTGTACCCAACGATCTTCTAGCTTAGGGAGACTTCGCTTCTCCCAGAAGGCACCTGGAATATGCAAATTAGCCTCCTGAAGCTTGAATCCCTGGTTTGGTGATGCTTTCGAAGCAGCTGGTCCCGGCTGTACCCAACGATCTTCTAGCTTAGGGAGACTTCGCTTCTCCCAGAAGGCACCTGGAATATGCAAATTAGCCTCCTGAAGCTTGAATCCCTGGTTTGGTGATGCTTTCGAAGCAGCTGGTCCCGGCTGTACCCAACGATCTTCTAGCTTAGGGAGACTTCGCTTCTCCCAGAAGGCACCTGGAATATGCAAATTAGCCTCCTGAAGCTTGAATCCCTGGTTTGGTGATGCTTTCGAAGCAGCTGGTCCCGGCTGTACCCAACGATCTTCTAGCTTAGGGAGACTTCGCTTCTCCCAGAAGGCACCTGGAATATGCAAATTAGCCTCCTGAAGCTTGAATCCCTGGTTTGGTGATGCTTTCGAAGCAGCTGGTCCCGGCTGTACCCAACGATCTTCTAGCTTAGGGAGACTTCGCTTCTCCCAGAAGGCACCTGGAATATGCAAATTAGCCTCCTGAAGCTTGAATCCCTGGTTTGGTGATGCTTTCGAAGCAGCTGGTCCCGGCTGTACCCAACGATCTTCTAGCTTAGGGAGACTTCGCTTCTCCCAGAAGGCACCTGGAATATGCAAATTAGCCTCCTGAAGCTTGAATCCCTCCTGAAGCTTGTACCAATTTTTATAGGGTTATTAGTTTTATGCAAATGACAAAAGCTGCAGTTCCTGCATTTATGATTGCCCTGTGGTAGGTTTTTTTTAATCCAATTATTATGCAGTAAAAGGCGATTTTGGACCAAAAGGTCACCTAAATTTTTTGTCCTTTTATAAGCGAACTGCGCCGCTAGTGTAGTTAATTTGCTTAAGTCATCATCTCTTTGCAAAACGTGCCAGTTTTTGCGTATAGAGGCCTGGATTTCTTGATCTATGGGACTATGTTTAAACGTAAATGAAAATCTTTGGTTGGTATTTGAATTTTTTCCAACATTACTAGGAGCACCCCTTTTGCCCTTTTTTCCTTTTTTAAGGAGGTTTATTTGAGTGAGATTTGCCGCTCGCGATTCTGCTTGATCTAATAAGTTTGGAAGATAACCCCGATTAATAAATTGCGTTTTTAGTTCTGTGATTTGTTTTTTATAATTATCCTTTTTTCTTAATCTCACTATTTGGCTATAGGGGATACTCTGTTTTGTGTGCATAGGATGTGCACTCTGAAAGTGTAGCACGTTGTTTGTGGCTGTCGGTTTTCTATGAACCGTAGTAATCATTTTTTCCTCTTTAACTTCAAGGCTCACATCCAAGAAGTCCAATTTATTTTTACCAAAAGCTGATGTAAAACGCATGTTCTCGTCATTGTTTTCATTAAGGAATGTTACGAAATTGTTAAACTCCTGTTCAGACCCATCCCAAATTACAAAAATATCATCCACAAAGCGTAAATACATACCTATATGCTTCAGATATGGATTTAGGGACCCGGTGACATACTTCTCCTCAAACGTTGCAAGGAACAGGTTTGTATAAACGCATGCCACCGGCGTACCCATTGCGGTACCGATTTTTGGAAGATACCACTTTTCCATAAATTTGAACACATTGTTATAAAGGAGATGAAATCTGGATCTTTATCTGTATGTGATAGAATTCGATGTATGGCTTTTAGGCCTTTGTTCTGTGGAATTCTGGTGTATAGATTCACTATATCGATGGAAGTTGGTGAAAAATTTGGTTGCCAATGAAAGTCTTTTAGGACTAATAAAAAATCTCCTGAGTCTTTAATAAAAGATGGAATTTTTGACAATAGAGGCTTCAATAACCAATCTAGGAATTGGGATAACGGCTCTGTCAGTGAATCTTTCCCCGATATAATCGGGCGTCCCGGCGGTTGTTTTGGATTCTTGTGGATCTTAGGTATACTGTACCAGTGGGGGAAGTTTGGATATTCTGGTAACAGTTCCTCTGCTCTACGTTTTGTGATGGTTCCTTTCTCTACATATTTTCTTAATAATGTTCTCAATTTATCTTTAAACTTAGCTGTTGGATTATTATTTAAGATTAAATCAGTATTGGACTAATTTAATTGGGATAGGGCTTCATCTATGTAATATTTTTTATCCAGAATAACAAAATTTCTGCATTTATTGGCTCTCCTTATAATAATATCATCCCATTTTTGCATTTCCGCTAATGCTCTTTGTTCGCGGGATGATAAATTCCCTATTGGTTTTTTATATAGAAGATGTCCTCTAATATAAGATCATGAAACAAATTCACCACATTGCCGGGAGATATGGGGGGTAAAAAGCTGGACGTTACTCCCCCTTTAAATGGCTCAAAATATTCTATTGTATCAAGAGATATATGGGGAGATATAGTTTCCTCACAGCTCTCATCTAGATTCTCTATATCCTTTGCATTGGCTGGTGGATATGCCATGAAACCTAATCTTCCGATAGTAGCGGGGCTGTCTGTGGTAGTAATAGATTTATTTCTCTCTTTACTTTTAGAAAAATGTTTATGTAAATGCAATTTTCTTATGCTCTTAAACAAATCAATTTTAAATTCACATAAATCATAAATCTATTTGACAATCTATGATGATGATAAATTCCCAATTTTTTTTTTATATAGAAGCGCCATACACTGATTGCAATCGTGTACCAAGAGGATTAAGGGTCTTCAAAGAAATCTCGCAGATTAATGAAGACCCAGGATTTCAAAAAGCATGGGAGCATATACATTTGCAGTGTTCGTAAAACCTGCTACAACTGGTTATAACGCAAAATGAAAGATTATGCTACGTTGTGTGAACAATTGGATAAATCAAAGAGAGAACTTTCCTCAGGGATTACAGATAATCAAAATAAAAACTTCTTAAAAAAATGGAGAAAAATTAATTGTTATACAAATGGAAACCAAAGAAAAGAAAAAGGAGAAATTCCTCAGAGATAACATAGTAACATAGTTATTAAGGTTGAAGGAAGACCATCTAATTCAACCCATAGCCTAACCTAACATGCCCTAACATGTTGATCCAGATGAAGGCAAAAAAAACCCATGTGGCAAATATTAAGCTCCACATTGGGGAAAAAAATTCCTTCCCGACTCCACATACGGCAATCAGACTAGTTCCCTGGATCAACGCCCTATCAAGGAATCTAGTATATATACCCTGCAACATTATACTTTTCAAGAAAGGTATCCAATCCCCTCTTAAATTTAAGTAATGAATCACTCATTACAACATTATACGGCAGAGGGTTCCATAGTCTCACTGCTCTTACAGTAAAGAATCCGCGTCTGTTATTATGCCTAAACCTTCTTTCCTCCAGACGTAGAGGATGCCCCCTTGTCCCTGTCTCAGGTCTATGATTAAAAAGATAATCAGAAAGGTCTTTGTACTGTCCCCTCATATATTTATACATTAAAATAAGATCACCCCTTAGTCTTCGTTTTTCCAAAATAAATAGCCCCAAGTGTAATAACCCATCTTGGTATTGCAGACCCCCCAGTCCTCTAAGGCTAAGTGCACACGTTGCAGAATTGCCGCGGAAATTTCCGCGGCAATTCTGCAACTCCTGCCGCAGGTATATCGCATGCGGAATTGGCATGCATATTCCCGCAGAAAACTAGCGTTTTACAAGCATAATTAGCTTGCAGAATGCTAGCGTTTTCCAAGCGATCTGTAACATCGCTTGGAAAACTGATTGACAGGTTGGTCACACTTGTCATAGTGTTTGACAAGTGTGAACAACTTTTTACTATTGATGCAGCCTATGCCGCATCAATAGTAAAAGATAGAATGTTAAAAATAATTTAAAAAATGGTTATACTCACCTTCCGACGTCCCGATCTCCTCAGCGGCTTCCACGTGCACCGCTGAGAGGCGGGAGGACTCTGGGCCATCAGAAGGTGAGTATATCACGATTTTTTATTTTATTCTTTTTTTTTTTTTACCAATTATATGGTGCCCAGTCCGTGGAGGAAAGTCTCCTCTCCTCCGCCCTGGGTACCAACCGCACATGATCTGCTTACTTCCCGCATGGTGGGCATAGCCCCATGCGGGAAGTAAGCAAATCAATGCATTCCTAGGTGTGAGGAATCCCCGCGATTCCACAAATTTAATGAACATGCTGCGTTTTTTTCTGGAATTTGATTCCGCTCAGGAAAAAAATGCAGCATGTGCACAAAAAATGCGGGTTGCATTCTATTAAATAGGATGCTTATTGTGAGCATTTTTTTCGCAGTTTTATAGCGAAAAACCGGAAAAAAACACGAAAAATCTGCTACATGTGCACACAGCCTAATAACCATGGTCGCTCTTCTCTGCACCCGCCCCAGTTCAGCTATGTCTTTCTTATACACCGGAGACCAGAACTGTGCACAGTATTCTAAGGCTGGAGTCACACTAGCGAGTTTTACGGACGTATGAGTGCAGAAAATACGTCCGTAAAACACGCCTAACAAACGTCCCAATTATTCTCTATGCCCCTGCTCCTATCTGCTGTATTTTACTGATCAGTATTATACGGCTTTCTACGGCCGTAGAAAATCGCAGCATGCTGCGTTTGTCACCGTATTGCGCAAAAAAACGCCAATGAAAGTCTATGGAAGCCAGAAAAATACGGATTACACACGGACCAGCAGTGTGACTTGCGAGAAATACGCAGCGGTGTTAGAGAGAAAAGCCGGCAATTTAGTGCGGTGTACAGTAAAATCACACTGACAGCTTACAATAGAATAGGTGGAATAAATGTGTACACATAGAATAGGTATATATATATCTATATATGTCAGTGAGACACATATATGTATATATATTATTACTTCATACAGCGCTAGATGGCTTTAAAGCCGGTAATTCAATTACCGGCTTTTGCTATCTCCTTCCTAAACCCGACATGATATGAGACATGGTTTACATACAGTAAGCCATCTCATATCACCTTTTTTTTTGCATATTCCACACTACTAATGTTAGTAGTGTGTATATGCAAAATTTGGCCGTTCTAGCTATTAAATTAAAGGGTTAAATGGCGGAAAAAATTGGCGTGGGCTCCCGCACAATTTTCTCCGCCAGAGTAGTAAAGCCAGTGACTGAGGGCAGATATTAATAGCCTGGAGAGGGTCCACGGTTATTGGCCCCCCCTGGCTAAAAACACCTGCCCCCAGCCACCCCAGAAAAGGCACATCTGGAAGATGCGCCTATTCTGGCACTTGGCCACTCTCTTCCCATTCCCGTGTAGCGGTGGGATATGGGGTAATGAAGGGTTAATGCCACCTTGCTATTGTAAGGTGACATTAAGCCAAATTAATAATGGAGAGGCGTCAATTATGACACCTATCCATTAATCCAATACTAGTAAAGGGTTAAAAAAAAACACAACCACATTATTAAAAATTATTTTAATTAAATAAAAACAAAGGTTGTTGTAGTATTTTATTCTACGCTCAATCCAATCACTGAAGACCCTCGATCTGTAACAAAAAAAAATAATATACCAACAATATCCATGCCTTCCGCAGATCTGTAACGTCCAACGATGTAAATCCATCCACGTCTACTGATATATATATATATATATATATATATATATATATATATATATATCAGTATATGTTTTTTTTTTTTTTTACACATGGATCCCTTGTATAGCCGTACGTTGGTTTTGCAAGCCTGCGAGAAAAACACGCAGTACGGATGCCATACAGATTACATACGGAGGATGCCATGCGCAAAATACGCTGACACACCCTGCCTGCGGAGGAGCTACGGACCACTTTTTTGGGGACTTTTCAGCGTATTCCCGCCGTAATATACGGACCGTATTGTCTTACGCTGAGTGTGACTCCAGCCTAAGTGTGGTCGAACTAGTGACTTGTATAGAGGTAAAATTATGTTCTCCTCATGTGCCTCTATGCCTCTTTTAATGCAGCCCATTATTTTATTTGCCTTTGTAGCAGCTGCCATAAACGAGATTATGAAACAGGATTGGAATAAAAATAAAAGTAACAAAAATCCTAATAAATCTTTTAGAAAACAAAAACTGCCTGGGGATGGATGGATGGATGGATAACGGACTCGGATTCCAGCATTGTTGAAGACCAAATAGAAGAAGCGAGAGAAAGAGCGACATCTTCGTCTGCTATAAATACATTGGCCCCTTTGGGAGAAAGATCATGAGAGGGGGCCGAAAAAAGCATCAAGAAAAAACGCAAACAAGTATCCTGGAGAAAATAGAAGATAAAGTGAACTTAAATAAAGATACTCTACAAATTCTCAATTTATCTAAAAAAAAAAAACATTTTTACGGAGGATCAAATTAGTGTCCTATCACGGGGATTAAATTTTTGTCTGCCAGAACCTTTTGTTTTATGTGAATTTAAAATTGATTTGTTTAAGAGCATAAGAAAATTGCATTTACATAAACATTTTTCTAAAAGTAAAGAGGGAAATAAATCTATTACTACCACAGACAGCCCCGCTACTATCGGAAGATTAGGTTTCATGGCATATCCACCAGCCAATGCAAAGGATATAGAAGATGCGCTTTTATTAGCGAATCTAGATGAGAGCTGTGAGGAAACTATATCTCCCCATATATCTCTTGATACAATAGAATATTTTGAGCCATTTAAAGGGGGAGTAACGTCCAGCTTTTTACCCCCCATATCTCCCGGCAATGTGGTGAATTTGTTTCATGATCTTATATTAGAGGACATCTTCTATATAAAAAACCAATAGGGAATTTATCATCCCGCGAACAAAGAGCATTAGCGGAAATGCAAAAATGGGATGATATTATTATAAGGAGAGCCGATAAATGCAGAAATTTTGTTATTCTGGATAAAAAATATTACATAGATGAAGCCCTATCCCAATTAAATTAGTCCAATACTGATTTAATCTTAAATAATAATCCAACAGCTAAGTTTAAAGATAAATTGAGAACATTATTAAGAAAATATGTAGAGAAAGGAACCATCACAAAACGTAGAGCAGAGGAACTGTTACCAGAATATCCAAACTTCCCCCACTGGTACAGTATACCTAAGATCCACAAGAATCCAAAACAACCGCCGGGACGCCCGATTATATCGGGGAAAGATTCACTGACAGAGCCGTTATCCCAATTCCTAGATTGGTTATTGAAGCCTCTATTGTCAAAAATTCCATCTTTTATTAAAGACTCAGGAGATTTTTTGTTAGTCCTAAAAGACTTTCATTGGCAACCAAATTTTTCACTAACTTCCATCGATATAGTGAATCTATACACCAGAATTCCACAGAACAAAGGCCTAAAAGCCATACATCGAATTCTATCACATACAGATAAAGATCCAGATTTCATCTCCTTTATAACAATGCGTTCAAATTTATGGAAAAGTGGTATCTTCCAAAAATCGGTACCGCAATTGGTACGCCGGTGGCATGCGTTTATGCAAACCTGTTCCTTGCAATGTTTGAGGAGAAGTATGTCACCGGGTCCCTAAATCCATATCTGAAGCATATAGGTATGTATTTACGCTTTGTGGATGATATTTTTGTAATTTGGGATGGGTCTGAACAGGAGTTTAACAATTTCGTAACATTCCTTAATGAAAACAATGACGAGAACATGCGTTTTACATCAGCTTTTGGTAAAAATAAATTGGACTTCTTGGATGTGAGCCTTGAAGTTAAAGAGGAAAAAATGATTACTACGGTTCATAGAAAACCGACAGCCACAAACAACGTGCTACACTTTCAGAGTGCACATCCTATGCACACAAAACAGAGTATCCCCTATAGCCAAATAGTGAGATTAAGAAAAATTAACAGCTGTGAGGATAATTATAAAAAACAAATCACAGAACTAAAAACGCGATTTTTTTAATCGGGGTTATCCTCCAAACTTATTAGATCAAGCAGAATCACGCGCAGCAAATCTCACTCAAATAAACCTCCTTAAAAAAGGGCAAAAGGGGTGCTCTTAGTAATGTTGGAAAAAATTCAAATACCAACCAAAGATTTTCATTTGCGTTTAAACATAGTCCCATAGATCAAGAAATCCAGGCCTCTATACGCAAAAACTGGCACGTTTTGCAAAGAGATGATGACTTAAGCAAATTAACTACACTAGCGCCGCAGTTCGCTTATAAAAGGACAAAAAATTTAGGTGACCTTTTGGTCCAAAATCGCCTTTTACTGCATAATAATTGGATTAAAAAAAACCCTACCACAGGGCAATCATAAATGCGGGAACTGCAGCTTTTGTCATTTGCATAAAACTAATAACCCTATAAAAATTGGTACAATAGAGCAATATCTCAGAGATTATATCACCTGTAAAAGTAATTTTGTAGTTTACGCAATATTCTGCCCGTGCAATCATTTCTATATTGGAAAGACAATTAGGCCTATGTTCACCAGATTTCGTGAATATTATAATTCGGTATTAACAGGCAAAGAACGCGTACAGTTTATGAAACCTATGCAGGAAAAACATTGCAGTGATCCTAGTCAGCTACGTTTTGCAGGCTTGGAAATAGTTACATTTCCACCGCAGGGTGGAGATCACAACAAACTACTATTACAGCGTTAGGCCAAATGGATTATGCGTGCTAATGCCCAGGGCCCTTGGATATGGCAATTTTCTTATAAGTTGTATTAATGTGCAGTCAGCTTTTTAGTATTAGAAACATTGTTTTAATGTGATATATTGATTGTATATTTATCACCTGGACGCATAGAAGCGCAAGTGAGCGAAACGGCAGTCGTTCACTTCCCACACCCCTCTCCTCACCAGCCGCTGCAGAAATATGTCTGCAACCTGCTAATCGCAAATAAAGGACAACACTTATACTTTCACAGAAGGGTGAGTGCCACTTTTTCTTCTCTTTTACTTCATGGACTTTCAAGTTTACAAGTTGTGCACCACCCAATGTCAGTAGCTAGCCTCGGGATGTCCTGATCTTCCAAGGATCTATTATACCTGTATATCTCTATGCAAAGTACAGCGTGCGGTGCCGTTTATTCCCATCTTTCTCTTTAAGCCCTTAGATACATATATTGATAGAAATTACCAAGCCCGATGTTTAGTAATAAACATAGTAAAATGGTACAGAGTTAAATAAAGACGCAAACACAACATAAAATCTGTGTTAGGGCAGGGTCACACTTGTGAGAAACTCGCACTTTTCTCGCACCTCACTACCCGTCACTGCCGCCGGCACTCGGAGTGGAGCGTTCAGCTGCATAGAAATACATGCAGCCGCACACTCTGGTCCCGAGTACCGGCGGAAGTGCTGGGTATTGAGGTGCGAATTTCTCGCAAGTGTGACCCTAGCCTTAAATGCAATATCTGTTTAATTGAGAAAAAAGAAAAATTGTTTAATTGAGAAAAAATGGCGTGGGCTCCCGCGCAATTTTCCGCGCCAGAGAGGGAAAGCCAGATACCAATGGATCTTCCGAGGCTATGAATATCAGCCTGCAGCTGTATATTTAGCCTTTACTGGCTATGAAAATAGGGGGACCCCCCAAAAAGTGTTGTCCCCTTATAATTATTAGCCAGAAAAGGCTATGAAGACAGCTAGGGGCTGATATTAATAGCCTAGGAAGAGGCCATGGATATTTGCGCGCCCCTCTCGGCTACAAACACCAGCTCTCAGCCGCCCCAGAAATGGCACATCTGTAAGATTTGCCAATTCCGGCACTTAGCCTCTCCATTCCAACTGCCCTGTAGTGGTGGCATATGGGGTAATAGTTGGGGGGTTGATGTGACCTTTGTATTGTAAGGAGACATCAAGCCCAGCTTAGTAATGGAAAGGTGTCAATAAGACACCTATCCATTGCTAATCCTATAGTTATGGGGTTAAAGACACAGCCAGAATAAAGTTTAATGAAATAAAACACTAAACAGAGTTTTGCATCTTTATTGTACTACTAATTCCTGTGATGCCCTCAATCACCTGTAAAAATGAATAAAAAAAACCAAAAAAAAAAACAATACAAATACTCCCTTGACCGATGTAATCCATTTAAAAATAAGTGTCCCAAGGTGATCTCCCCTATAGATCTGTCACATCAGGAGATATGACCGCTCTACAGGGACTCCAGTGACACACTGACAGGAGATAATGGCTCCTGCAGTGTTATCACTGAGGGTTCACTGGAGTTCATGCTCAACATGACAACATGAACTCCAGTGACCTCTGATGGTGGAGTGATCCACTGCGGGAGGATACCTGCCATCATTGTATCACTGGAGGCCCCTGGAGAGCGGTCACATCTGCTGATGTTACAGCTCTACAAGGGAGATCGTCGTGGGACACTCGTTATTAAATGGATTACGTTGGAACAGGGAGTATACTGTTGGCTTATTATTATTTTTTTTTTTTACAGGTGATCGAGGGCATTGGGGATTAGCTGTATGGAGAGTTGGTGAGTATGTACTGTATACGTGTGTGTGTGTCTTTTTTTGGTTTTACACTTGAGCACAGTAGCCGGATGATGGGGCTACTACTGTCCCATCATCGGCTAGCTGTCACTTTAGCAGGCATAGCCGGATGGGACTAGTCCCATTGAACGATGCCTGCCTACATACAGACCCACAGACATACACACAGACCCCCGCACACAGACACACACATATTCTCTGCACACACAGTCTCCACCCACACTCTCTTCCTCCTCCCGATCTGCAGCATTTCTCACACGCAAAGCCGCAGCAAAACTGCAGATCTTTTTAAATCTGCGGCTTTGCTGCGGATTGGCCTGACTCAATGGTAGTCAATGGGTGCAGAAACGCTGCAGATCCGCAAAAAGAATTGATATGCTGCAGAAAAGAAAACGCTGCAAATCCGCGCATATTTTTTTGCAGCATGTGCACACCAATTTTCAATTTCCCATTGACTAACATTGGTGGTGCACTACACTGCAAAAATGCTGCGGAAATGCATCAAAATCTGCAACGCGTGCACATAGCCAAACAGTGGATTTCTCCACTACTCAGGAGAAATGCACAACAAATTGTATTGTGCAATTTCTCCTGTTACCCTTATGAAAATGCAACATTTTTTGCTGAAAACTTATTTGAGGGGAAAATTAGATTTTTTTTTTATTTTTACAGCTCAACGTTATCAACTTCTGTGAAGCACCTGTGGGTTCAATGTGCTCACCAAACATCTAGATCAGTTCCGTGAGGGGTTTAGTTTCCAAATGATGTCACTCGTGGGGGATTCTCACTGTTTAGGCATATCAGAGGCTCTCCAAATGCGACATGGCGTCCGCCATCAAATTTTGCATTCAAATAGGCTACTTTCACACTAGCATCGTGTGACGTACGTCGCAATGCGTCGTTTTTGAGAAAAAAACGCATCCTGCAAAGTTGCCCGCAGGGTGCATTTTTTTCCCCATAGAGTTGCATTGGTGACGTATGGCCACCCGTCGCATCCGTTGTGCGACCGATGCGTCATGTTTTGGCGGACCATCGGCACAAAAAAAGTTGCATGTAACGTTTTTTTGTGCGTCGTGTCCGCCATTTCCGACCGCGCATGCACGGCCTGAACTCCGCCCCCTTCTCCCCGGACCTTACAATGGGGCAGCAGATGCGTTGTAAAACTGCATCCGCTGCCCCGTTGTTCATTTTTTTCGCAGTTTGCGTCGGTACGTCGGGCCGAAGCTAGTGTGAAAGTGGCCATAGTCAAATGGTGCTGCTTACCTTCCGAGCTCTGCTGTGCTCCCAAACAGTGGTTTTCTCCCTCATATGGGGTATCGGCATACTCAGGAGAAATTGCACAACAAATTTTGGGGTCCATTTTTTCTTGTTACCCTTGTCAAAATAAAAAATTTGGGGTTTTAAGTAAATTTTTGGGGAAAAAAAAGGGTAAATGTTTATTTTATTTTTCCACATTCCAAAAATTCCTACGAAGCACCTAAATGGTTAGTACACTTTTTGAATTTGGTTTTGAGCACCTTGAGGGGGGCAGTTTTTAGAATGGTGTCCCTTTTGGGTATCTTCTATGATATAGACCCTTCAAAGTGACATCAAATGTGGTCTGGTCCCTAAAAAAAAAAACCAAGGTGTTGTAGAAATGAGAAATCGCTGGTCAACTTTTAACCCTTATAACTTCCTAACAAAAAAAATTGGTTACAAATTTGTGGTGATGTAAAGTAGACATGTGGGAAATTTTAATTATTAAGGATTTTGTGTGACATATCTGTGTGAAGGCATGAAAATTCAAAGTTGAAAAATTGTGACATTTTCAAAATTTTCGCCATATTTCATTATTTTTTTTTTTTACAAATAAACGCAAGTCATATAAGATAAATTTTACCACTGTCAAGAAGTACAGTGTGTCACGGAAAAACATTGTCAGAATCAGTGGGATTCTTTGAAGTGTTCCAGAGTTATTACCTCATAAAGGGACAGTGGTCAGAATTGCAAAAATTGGCTTGGTAATTAACGTGCAATACACCCTCGGGGGTAAAGGGGTTAAAGATGGTTGGTGGTATAACAATTTAGATGCTAATTGCCTACAGAATAGATAAACATCTTGAAAAAATAAAGAGAAAGATAAACCTCGTGATAACCATTTTTCTTCTGTTTTTGTCAATGTGTAATCTGAGAGGATGATTACCTGTATTTTGGTCCAGATTGTCGATTCTTTTCTCTTGCTGTGTCTCAGGTCTCTTTTGTAGGTCAGAGACCAATTCCTGAATTTCCTAGTTCTTTTTCTTACATTGGGTATTCTTTCTCCTGCCCCGTCCTTTTGTTTTCTGATTCACTTATTTCTGAGGATAAAAAAAAATCATCACTCGAAGAAACTTTGCCTGCCATAGTGGTATTTGTTGTATTCAAATTTTTTTCTTTATCAATTTTGCCAATTCTTGGGTTTCCCTGATGTGCTCAATTGTATGCTTTATTTGAATTATAGTTTTTTTTTTTTTATCATGTATAAATTTGTTTTTTCCCTGCCTGGTATCTCTCTCAAATTGGTCAATAGCTGTATTTAAAGGGAACCTGTCACCCCGTTTTTTCAGATTGAGATAAAAATACTGTTAAATAGGGCCTGCGCTGTGCGTTACAATAGTGTATGTAGTGTACCCTGATTCCACCCCTATGCTGCGAAATACATTACCAAAGTCGCCGTTTTCGCCTGTCAATCAGGCTGGTCAGGTCGGGTGGGCGTGGTGACATCGCTGTTTCTTCCCCAGCTTTCCGTTGGTGGCGTAGTGGTGTGCGTATGTCCAAGTGCCGAATCCACTGCGCGCAGGTGAAGAAAACGCGATCTGCGCTATTACCCTGGTCATCGGTGGGGGCGGCCATCTTCCTGAGGCTGCGCGTGCGCAGATGGAGATCGCGGCGGCCATTTTCCCAAAGCCGAGTTTGCATCTCGGCTTCAGGAAATGGCCGCCGCGATCTCCATCTGCGCACGTGCGGCATCCCGCGGCCATTTTCCTGAAGCCCCGTGCAGCAGAGCACTCCATCTGCGCACGTGCGGCCTCAGGAAGATGGCCGCCCCCACCGATGACAAGGGTAATAGCGCAGATCGCGCACTTTTTCTTCACCTATGCGCAGTGGATTCGGCACTTGGACATGCGCACACCACTACGCCACCAATGGAAAGCTGGGGAAGAAACAGCGATGTCACCACACCCACCCGACCTGACCAGCCTGATTGACAGGCAAAAACGGCGACTTTAGTAATGTATTTCGCAGCATAGGTGGGGAATCAGGGTACACTACATACACTATTGTAACGCACAGCGCAGGCCCTATTTAACAGTATTATCTCAATCTGAAAAAACGGGGTGACAGGTTCCCTTTAAACGATCTTGAAAGGGTGCAATATTCCTTTTAGCATCATGCTAATGTAAACTTCTTTAGTTATCCTTGATCTCCACCTTCACATTTTTTATTACTTTTTTTTTATCATAGTCTATGAGCATGTCCAAAAGAATAGTAGAACATTTGGAAAGAACTGATTTCCATGACTGGTCAACTTCCTATGCCAGGAATATCTGGAATATATATAGGGAATGAAAACCCTTTTGTCAAATCGTTCCTTGCTGTCTTAGGCCATGTTCACACTTTGCGGTTTTTACCACGGAACCGCAGCGATTTTGCCGCTGTGGGTCTGCTGCAGTTTCCATTGCGTTTATAGTAACATGTAAACCCTATGGAAACCGCTGTGCACATGCTGCGGGAAAAACAGTGCGGGAACGCAGCGGTTTACAACCCACAGCATGTCACTTCTTTGTGCAGAATCGCAGCGATTCTGCACCCATAGGAATGCATTGATCCGCTTACTTCCCGCATGGGGCTGTGCCCACCATGCGGGAAGTAAGCGGATAATGTGCGGGTGGTACCCGGGGTGGAGGCCCCGGGAACCATATTTGTGTAAAAAAAAAAAAAGAATTAAAATAAAAAATCATGATATACTTACCCTCTGACGTCCCGATCTCCTCAGCGCTGCACGCGGCCGTCCGGTCTCAGGTTTGCTATGCGAGCAGGACCTGCAATGATGTCGCGGTCACATGACCGTGACGTCACGAAGGTCCTTCTCGCACAGCATCTTTGGAACCGGACCGCCGCCTGCAGCGACGAGGAGATCGGGATGTCAGAGGGTGAGTATATCATTATTTTATTATTTTTAACATTACTATTGATGCTGCATATGCGACATCAATAGTAGGAGTAAATCCCGCAGCGGAACCCGCAACACAAACCGCTATAAATCTGCAGGGATAACCGCAGCGGGTTTGCCCTGCAGATTTATCAAATCCGCTGCGGGAAAACCTGCGGGAGAACCCGCAGCCCCCTTCATAGGTGTGAACATAGCCTTAATATCAGATAAGTGCTGTTGGATGCATCTCATAAACTCTTGCTTAGTTTGCCCAATGTAAATTTTTAAATGGGCAAATCAAAGCATAGATCATGGTTATTAGTGCGACAATTGAAATAGCTTTGTGTCGCAAAGTTATTGGAAGATTATCATTTTGACCCGAAGTAATCAATAGGCACATGTTACATCTTCCACACAAATGTGAGCCCTCCAATCTAAAGCCTCTGTTCAGGGAGATAGTGGGTCGTTTAAAATCTTAAGGACTCACTCACTTTGAGTCAGTCCTTCGGATTTTGTCTATATGGGACTATTGATAATGTGGCACTATTGCTAAATGTATTCTCAAATTACCGTATATACTCGAGTATAAGCCGACCCGAGTATAAGCCGACCCCCCCTAGTTTTGCCACAAAAACTGGGAAAACTTATTGACTCGAGTATAAGCCTAGGGTGGAAAATGGAGCAGCTACCGGTGAATTTCAAAAATAAAAATAGATACCAATAAAAGTAAAATTAATTGAGACATCAGTAGGTTAAGTGTTTTTGAATATCCATATTGAATCAGGAGCCCCATATAATGTTCCATACAGTTCATTATTGCCCCATAAGATGCTCCATATAAAGCTGTGCCCCATATACAATGCTCTGCGCCGTTCATTATTGCCCCATAGCTGTGCCATATAGTGCTCTGCACCGTTCATTCTTGCCCCATAGCTGTGCCATATAGTGCTCTGCACCGTTCATTTTTCCCATAGCTGTGCCATATAGTGCTCTGCACCGTTCATTATTGTCCCATAGCTCTGCCATATAGTGCTCTGCACCGTTCATTTTTGTCCCATAGCTGTGCCATATAGTGCTCTGCACCGTTCATTTTTGTCCCATAGCTGTGCCATATAGTGCTCTGCACCGTTCATTTTTGTCCCATAGCTGTGCCATATAGTGCTCTGCACCGTTCATTATTGCCCCATAGCTGTGCCATATAGTGCTCTGCACCGTTCATTATTGTCCCATAGCTGTGCCATATAGTGCTCTGCACCGTTCATTATTGCCCCATTGATGTACCTGTTGTGAATTCTGTGGCAGAGCTCCCTCCTGTGGTCATAAGTGGTACTTCGGCTGATTCTCTCTGTGAGCTTCCGTTGGTGGAGGAGAGTGGTACTGCGGCTTCTGAGTTTCCTTCCTCAGGTGATGTGGTGAAGTCGTTAGGTGCTGCTCTATTTAACTCCACCTAGTGCTTTGATGCTGGCCTCCAGTCAATGTTCTAGTATTGGACCTGTTTCCTCCTGGATCGTTCCTGTGGCCTGCTGCTCTGCATATCTAAGTTCCGCTTTTGCTATTTTGTTTGCTGTTTTTTCTGTCCAGCTTGCTTATTTGTTTTTTCTTGCTTGCTGGAAGCTCTGGGACGCAGAGGGTGTACCTCCGTGCCGTTAGTTCGGTACGGAGGGTCTTTTTGCCCCCTTTGCATGGTTTTTTGTAGGGTTTTGTGTTGACCGCAAAGTTACCTTTCCTATCCTCGCTCTGTTCAGAAAGTCGGGCCTCACGTTGCTAAATCTATTTCATCTCTACGTTTGTCTTTTCATCTTAACTCACAGTCATTATATGTGGGGGCTGCCTTTTCCTTTGGGGTATTTCTCTGAGGCAAGGTAGGCTTATTTTCTATCTTCAGGCTAGCTAGTTTCTCAGGCTGTGCCGAGTTGCATAGGGAGCGTTAGGCGCAATCCACGGCTGCCTCTAGTGTGGTTGGAGAGGATTAGGGATTGCGGTCAGCAGAGTTCCCACGTCTCAGCTCGTTCTATGTTTTTGGGTTATTGTCAGGTCACTGTATGTGCTTTGACTTCTATGTCCATTGTGGTACTGAATTACCTTATCATAACAGTACTGGAGGCCCAAAGTACTAATGATTCTCAATAGAGGGAAAAAAGAAGTTCTGAGACCATTTTTTTTCTCTGCACTGTGTTTTGCCTTTATTTTTCCCTAGACATTTGGGTGGTTCAGGACACAGGTGTAGCGATAGACATTAAAGGTCTGTCTTCATGTGTGGATCAGCTCACGGCAAGAGTACAAAATATTCAAGACTTTGTGGTTCAGAATTCTATGTTAGAACCAAGAATTCCTATTCCTGATTTGTTTTTTGGAGATAGAACTAAGTTTCTTAGTTTCAAAAATAATTGTAAACTATTTCTGGCTTTGAAACCTCGCTCCTCTGGTGACCCAGTTCAACAAGTTAGGATCATTATTTCTTTTTTACGTGGCGACCCTCAGGACTGGGCATTTTCTCTTGCGTCAGGAGATCCTGCATTAAGTAATATCGATGCGTTTTTCCTGGCGCTCGGATTGCTGTACGATGAGCCCAAGTCCGATACCCTACCTCCGCATAGGGATTGTGATTGTGCTATCGATTTGATTCCTGGTAGTAAATTCCCAAAAGGTCGACTGTTTAATTTATCTGTGCCTGAGCACGCCGCTATGCGGAGTTATGTGAAGGAGTCCTTGGAGAAGGGGCATATTCGCCCGTCATCGTCGCCATTAGGAGCAGGGTTCTTTTTTGTGGCCAAGAAGGATTGTTCGCTGAGACCTTGTATAGATTCCCGCCTTCTAAATAAGATCACGGTTAAATTTCAGTACCCCTTGCCGTTGTTATCTGATTTGTTTGCTCGGATTAAGGGGGCTAGTTGGTTCACCAAGATAGATCTTCGTGGTGCGTATAATCTTGTGCGTATTAAACGAGGCGATGAATGGAAAACTGCATTTAATACGCCCGAGGGCCATTTTGAGTATCTAGTAATGCCATTCGGACTTGCCAATGCTCCATCAGTGTTTCAGTCCTTTATGCATGACATCTTCCGAGAGTACCTGGATAAATTCCTGATTGTGTACTTGGATGACATTTTGATCTTCTCGGATGATTGGGAGTCTCATGTGAAGCAGGTCAGAACGGTGTTTCAGGTCCTGCGTGCTAATTCTTTGTTTGTGAAGGGATCAAAGTGTCTCTTTGGTGTTCAGAAGGTTTCATTTTTGGGGTTCATCTTTTCCCCTTCTACTATCGAGATGGACCCTGTTAAGGTCCAAGCCATCCATGATTGGACTCAGCCGACATCTCTGAAAAGTCTGCAAAAGTTCCTGGGCTTTGCTAATTTTTATCGTCGCTTCATCTGCAATTTTTCTAGTATTGCTAAACCATTGACCGATTTGACCAAGAAGGGTGCTGATGTGGTCAATTGGTCTTCTGCTGCTGTGGAAGCTTTTCAAGAGTTGAAGCGTCGTTTTTCTTCTGCCCCTGTGTTGTGTCAACCAGATGTTTCGCTTCCATTCCAGGTCGAGGTTGATGCTTCTGAGATTGGAGCAGGGGCTGTTTTGTCGCAGAGAAGTTCTGATTGCTCGGTGATGAAACCATGCGCCTTCTTTTCCAGGAAGTTTTCGCCTGCTGAGCGAAATTATGATGTTGGCAATCGAGAGTTGCTGGCCATGAAGTGGGCATTCAAGGAGTGGCGTCATTGGCTTGAAGGAGCTAAGCATCGCGTGGTGGTCTTGACTGATCATAAGAACTTGACTTATCTCGAGTCTGCCAAGCGGTTGAATCCTAGACAGGCTCGTTGGTCGCTGTTTTTTGCCCGTTTTGACTTTGTGATTTCGTACCTTCCGGGCTCTAAACATGTGAAGGCGGATGCTCTGTCTAGGAGTTTTGTGCCCGACTCTCCGGGTTTATCTGAGCCGGCGGGTATTCTCAAAGAGGGAGTAATTGTGTCTGCCATCTCCCCTGATTTGCGGCGGGTGCTGCAAAAATTTCAGGCTAATAAACCTGATCGTTGCCCAGCGGAGAAACTGTTTGTCCCTGATAGGTGGACGAATAAAGTTATCTCTGAGGTTCATTGTTCGGTGTTGGCTGGTCATCCTGGAATCTTTGGTACCAGAGAGTTAGTGGCTAGATCCTTTTGGTGGCCATCTCTGTCGCGGGATGTGCGTTCTTTTGTGCAGTCCTGTGGGATTTGTGCTCGGGCTAAGCCCTGCTGTTCTCGTGCCAGTGGGTTGCTTTTGCCCTTGCCGGTCCCGAAGAGGCCTTGGACACATATCTCTATGGATTTTATTTAAGATCTTCCCGTCTCTCAAAAGATGTCAGTCATTTGGGTGGTCTGTGATCGCTTCTCTAAAATGGTCCATTTGGTACCCTTGTCTAAATTACCTTCCTCCTCTGATTTGGTGCCATTGTTCTTCCAGCATGTGGTTCGTTTACATGGCATTCTAGAGAATATCGTTTCTGACAGAGGTTCCCAGTTTGTTTCGAGGTTTTGGCGAGCCTTTTGTGCTAGGATGGGCATTGACTTGTCTTTTTCCTCGGCTTTCCATCCTCAGACTAATGGCCAGACCGAACGAACCAATCAGACCTTGGAAACATATCTGAGATGCTTTGTTTCTGCTGATCAGGATGACTGGGTGTCCTTTTTGCCTTTGGCTGAGTTCGCCCTTAATAATCGGGCCAGCTCGGCTACCTTGGTTTCGCCGTTTTTCTGCAACTTTGGGTTCCATCCTCGTTTCTCTTCAGGGCAGGTTGAGTCTTCGGACTGTCCTGGTGTGGATACTGTGGTGGACAGGTTGCAGCAGATTTGGACTCATGTAGTGGACAATTTGACCTTGTCCCAGGAGAAGGCTCAACGTTTCGCTAATCGCAGACGCTGTGTGGGTCCCCGACTTCGTGTAGGGGATTTGGTTTGGTTATCTTCTCGTCATATTCCTATGAAGGTTTCCTCTCCTAAGTTTAAACCTCGTTTCATTGGTCCGTATAGGATTTCTGAGGTTCTTAATCCTGTGTCGTTTCGTCTGACCCTTCCAGATTCTTTTTCCATACATAACGTATTCCATAGGTCATTGTTGTGGAGATACGTGGCACCTATGGTTCCATCTGTTGATCCTCCTGCCCCGGTTTTGGTGGAGGGGGAGTTGGAGTATATTGTGGAGAAGATTTTGGATTCTCGTGTTTCAAGACGGAAACTCCAGTATCTGGTTAAGTGGAAGGGTTATGCTCAGGAAGATAATTCCTGGGTCTTTGCCTCTGATGTCCATGCTCCCGATCTTGTTCGTGCCTTTCATATGGCTCATCCTGGTCGTCCTGGGGGCTCTGGTGAGGGTTCGGTGACCCCTTCTCAAGGGGGGGGGGGGGTGGGTACTGTTGTGAATTCTGTGGCAGAGCTCCCTCCTGTGGTCACAAGTGGTACTTCGGCTGATTCTCACTGTGAGCTTCCGTTGGTGGAGGAGAGTGGTACTGCGGCTTCTGAGTTTCCTTCCTCAGGTGATGTGGTGAAGTCGTTAGGTGCTGCTCTATTTAACTCCACCTAGTACTTTGATCCTGGCCTCCAGTCAATGTTCTAGTATTGGACCTGTTTCCTCCTGGATCGTTCCTGTGGCCTGCTGCTCTGCATAGCTAAGTTCCGCTTTTGCTATTTTGTTTGCTGTTTTTTCTGTCCAGCTTGCTTATTTGTTTTTTCTTGCTTGCTGGAAGCTCTGGGACGCAGAGGGTGTACCTCCGTGCCGTTAGTTCGGTAAGGAGGGTCTTTTTGCCCCCTTTGCTTGGTTTTTTGTAGGGTTTTGTGTTGACCGCAAAGTTACCTTTCCTATCCTCGCTCTGTTCAGAAAGTCAGGCCTCACTTTGCTAAATCTATTTCATCTCTACGTTTGTCTTTTCATCTTAACTCAGTCATTATATGTGGGGGCTGCCTTTTCCTTCGGGGTATTTCTCTGAGGCAAGGTAGGCTTATTTTCTATCTTCAGGCTAGCTAGTTTCTCAGGCTGTGCCGAGTTGCATGGGGAGCGTTAGGCGCAATCCACGGCTGCCTCTAGTGTGGTTGGAGAGGATTAGGGATTGCGGTCAGCAGAGTTCCCACGTCTCAGAGCTCGTTCTGTGTTTTTGGGTTATTGTCAGGTCACTGTATATGCTTTGACTTCTATGTCCATTGTGGTACTGAATTACCTTATGATAACATGTACCATAGAAAGCTCTGCCATTGCTGCTGCTGCTGCAATAAAAAAAAAAAAAAAAAGCCATACTCCCCTTTCTTGCTTGCAGCTCCCGGCGTCCGGTCCCGGCGTCTCTCCGCACTGACTGATCAGGCAGAGGGCGCCGCGCACACTATATGCGTCATCGCGCCCTCTGACCTGCACAGTCAGTGCCGAGAGACGCCGAGAAGATGGAGCGACGCCCGGCATGTGGAACGGGGATAGGTGAATATGCGATACTTACCTGCTCCCGGCGTACCGCTCCTTCCCCCGGACAGCTGGTCTTCGGTGCCGCAGTCTCTCCCTCTATCAGCGGTCACCGTTACCGCTGATTAGAGAAATGAATATGCGGCTCCACCTCTATGGGAGTGGAGTCCATATTCATTTTTCTAATGAGCGGTCCCACGTGACCGCTGAAGAGGGGAAGAGCTGCGGCACCCGGAGACCGTGGGACTGCAGGGG
This sequence comes from Ranitomeya imitator, assembly GCF_032444005.1. NCBI lineage: Eukaryota > Metazoa > Chordata > Amphibia > Anura > Dendrobatidae > Ranitomeya > Ranitomeya imitator. The sequence continues at coordinate 439,660,969 of NC_091285.1, forward strand.
GAGCGCCAGGATCGTCGGGACTAGGTAAGTATTCCTCAGCGCCCTCTCCCCCTCACCCGCCGACCCTGCCACCCACCGTGACTCGAGTATAAGCCGAGAAGGGGCACTTTCAGCCCAAAAATTTGGGCTGAAAATCTCGGCTTATACTCGAGTATATACTGTAATTGAGTGCACTACAACCACACATTTGTGGACTGTGAGTTCACTATATACTGCAATACCATGGTATTGCAGTTTATAATGTAAGCAATTGACAATCGCAGGTTTTAGTCCCCTATAGAACTAAAATATATAGTAAAAAAATAAATAAATAAAAATATAATATATCAAAGTTCACTTCACCCTGTTTCTCCACCCCCAAGAACCAAATATAAAATTATTTAAACTATACATTAAACCTTGGAAAACACAAACAAAAATGCTAAAATTGCCATTAACAAACAGAAAAAAAATGCTAAAATTGCCATAATTTTGGTTGTTGCACTCTGCCTCCCCCAAAAATGCAGTACAAACTATTCAAAATGTCATATCTAATCCAAAATTGCATCAATAAAAACATTCACTCATGGAGCAAGAAATAATCTACCACAGAGATCCATCGACCCAAAAAATAATCTCAAAATGATGACATAGTTTTTTTTTTTTCCTTTTCTTGTTACAATTTTCATCATTTTTTTTTCACCACTATAACAATAAAAAGTTGGAGAAGTTTGGTATTGCCATAATTGTATTGACCTGACGAATCATGTCTCTTCTTACCACACAGTGAATGCCATAAAAACAAAATCCAAAAATCAACTGTGGAACCGTGGGGTTCTGCTTTGCAATTTACCTGCACATTTTTTTTTTTTTTTTTACGGTTTTCCACTACATTTTGTGGTAAAATAAAAGGTGTACTTCAAGCCTACAAACCGTCCCACAAAAATAAGCCCTCGTACAGCCAGGGTTCTCTAGGGTTTCTGGCACCCGGGGCAAGAATTAATTTTGGCACCCCCCTTCACGGACATAAGCGATTTGCACACTTAGTCATGTACCCACGAGCTCCTCTCCCTAATGCTCTCAATGTTCAGTGAAAAACTGAGAGAAGCGGGAAAAGAAGCTCATTGTCACAGGACCATAAGTATGAAAATCGCATGTGAGCGAAGTGTCCATGTGACGACTACTGGAGCCTGCAGCGCTGAATCCTGACATTGCAGGCTTCTGAATTCTCTCAACTAATGTGGAGCGCCCCCAGACACAGGGCCACGAGTTCTCGGTACCGGGCCTCTCTGGTTCGGTTCTGATGCTGTCACGGTGGCTAGACCCGGTCCGCGACCCTGCTAAGGGGCGTCCAATAAAGGTGGTACAGTCTGTCAGGGATTCGTGACGCCACCTGTGGTGTTCGGTCAGGGTGACCGACGCTGCTGTGGGGTCCGCTGGGGTGATGGAATGGCAGCTGGATGGTATACCTTCCCACAGGTGAAGTATGTCCCCAGGGCTTCCCAGTAAGGTGGATGGTGATGGTGTGAGTTGCAGTCTCTTTACCTCTTTACTGAAGACTTCAGAATCCGCAATCCAGAGCACGCTTAACAGGGCTATCTGAGACCGGCCGGTCCGATGGGCACTTCCAGAATTCCCTTTGCAGGTGGAAATCGTTGCCTACCAATAGCTCCTGTGTGTTGTAGTGCTACCCTGCTGAGCATTCGGAATAGTCCTCACAACTTCTGTTCTCGTTCGTTCTTTCTAATGTGTTCCAGATGTTTCTAGTTCAACGTCCCCCAGGTATGTTATGGCTAGGACGCACCCGTATGACGGGAAGGTCTGGAGGTCTTCCGGGACCCTAGAGACGCCCCTCTCCCACTGTTGCCCCCTATGTCTTCGTAGGTGTTTAGGTGAGACAGCCAACCTATAATTAACTGTCCTGCGGAGTTTGAAGTAAGGCGTAGAGTCAGTTACTCCCTCGGTGTTCCGGCTACGCGCCTCAGTAGGATGTTGCCTCGGTCTCACTGGCTCTCCTTTGTGCTTGATCTCGTTTCTCACTGTCTCACAATATCCTTCGCTTCGTGTCTCTTTCTTAAGATACGGCCGCGGGGTGTGCAGGCGCGGTTCCCACGCCTGACAGGGACCCCCCTGTGTCTTCTCCCTGCAACACCCCCTGCCACGGGATGTTGCCCGAATCCAACCCAGTCAGCTTCTGACTAACATGTCAGCACAAGCATGTGATTTGTTTACTTCTGGCCACATTCCGACTAGACGTGCCCGGCCTCGCTGAGTTCATGTTCATTGAGTGAGGCCACACATGTCTAGTCGGCACATGAACGCATGTACGTAAATCACTAGCACCAGAGAATCCTGACAGTGTGCAGTGCGCATTGTGAGAAGTCAGAAGTCTGCAGTCACACAGAATGACTGCAGACTCATCACAAACCTGGACATCCCCTTTAATGCTCCTAACATAAATAAAAACATGAGTTAGTCAATATCACAAATAACATTTACATCCAGGTACCTTATAGATGACGTCGTCTCTGGAGTCGTTCTCCTTTTCTTAATCTTGTCCAGATCCCATGATGAGTTTTCTCATCCACAGCCGTCGCTGCAGACTTCCATCTTCTCCGCTCTTTTGCAGAAAATCTCCACATGATGCCCTTAACCCCTATCTGACCTTGGACGGGATAGTACGTCCAAGGTCAGATCCCCTGCTTTGATGCAGGGCTCCGCGGTGAGCCCGCACCAAAGCCGGGACATGTCAGCTGTTTTGAACAGCTGACATGTGCCCGTAATAGGCGCGGGCAGAATCGCGATCTGCCCGCACCTATTAACTAGTTAAATGCCGCTGTCAAACGCAGACAGCGGCATTTAACCACCGCTTCCGGCCGGGCGGCCGGAAATGACGTCATCGCCGACCCCCGTCACATGATCGGGGGTCGGCGATGCCTCTCCATTGTAACCATAGAGGTCCTTGAGACCTCTATGGTTACTGATCGCCGGCGGCTGTGAGCGCCACCCTGTGGTCTGCGCTCACAGCACACCTCCATTTCTGCTACATAGCAGCAATCAGCAGATCGCTGCTATGTAGCAGAGGCGATCGCGTTGTGCCTGCTTCTAGCCTCCCATGGAGGCTATTGAAGCATGGCAAAAGTAAAAAAAAAAAAGTTGAGAAAAATGTTAAAAAAATAAAAAAAATATAAAAGTTTAAATCACCCCCCTTTCGCCCCAATAAAAATAAATCAATAAAAAAAATATCAAATCTACACATATTTGGTATCGCCGCGCTCAGAATCGCCCGATCTATCAATTAAAAAAAAGCATTAACAGCGTAGCGGGAAAAAAATTCGAAACACCAGAATTACGTTTTTTTGGTCGCCGCGACATTGCATTAAAATGCAATAACGGGCGATCAAAAGAACGTATCTGCACCGAAATGCTATCATTAAAAACGTCATCTCGGCACGCAAAAAATAAGCCCTCAACCGACCCCAGATCACGAAAAATGGAGACGCTACGAGTATCGGAAAATGGCGCAATTTTTTTTTTTTTTTTTTTTTTTTTTTAGCAAAGTTTGGAATTTTTTTTCACCACTTAGATAAAAAATAACCTAGACATGTTAGGTGTCTACGAACTCGTACTGACCTGGAGAATCATAGTGTCAGGTCAGTTTTAGCATTTAGTGAACCTAGCAAAAAAGCCAAACAAAAAACAAGTGTGGGACTGCACTTTTTTTGCAATTTCACCGCACTTGGAATTTTTTTCCCGTTTTCTAGTACACGACATGCTAAAACCAATGATGTCGTTCAAAAGTACAACTCGTCCCGCAAAAAATAAGCCCTCACATGGCCAAATTGACGGAAAAATGAAAAAGTTATGGCTCTGGGAAGGAGGGGAGTGAAAAACGAACATTGAAAAATGAAAAATCCCATGGTCATGAAGGGGTTAAAGATACAAGTGTCATTATAATGCTCCTGAATAAAAAATTGCCACTCACTATATTATCTGCATAAAATCTGACCCCCACACTGTCCCTCTTATGGCACATGCTCTTTACATGGACCTCCCCTTTCCATACCGGCCCCCATTTTCACACTGTTTTCTCACATTGTGTCCCCCCTATAGGGCCCAGTATTTATACTGTACTCTCTCATCACACTCCCTCTCCTTGGTATACTGTCAACTCCTGGCTGTGCCCTTACACTGTCCCCCCCATGCTACGCATTCACACATCCCAACACCTTCACTCCCCGTACTCTGTCCACATACGTTTTTCACACCACTACTCATACTGCGTCTGTATATATTCCCCCGTTTGCTCCCCAATCTGTTTGCACCCATCCCCCATACTGTTTCCTCATACATGCCCTCCCTTGCTCTTCATTTTGTGTCCTCAAATCTCCCCCACACATTAAATCCCCCCATCCCCATGACAAATCTCCCCCCACACACATTCAATCCTCCATCTCCACTCCAATTCTCCCCACACACAATAAATCCCCCCATCTCCACTCACATTAAATCTCCCCATCCAATAATAAATCCCACCATCCCACCATCCCACCATCCCCACTCACATTAAATCCCCCCACAATACCCACAATAAATCCCTTATCTCCACTCACATTAAATCCCTTCCCCACAATAAATCCCCCCATGTCCACTCATATTAACCCCTTAGTGACAGAGCCAATTTGGTACTTAATGATCGAGCCAATTTTTAAAATTCTGACCACTCACTTTGAGGTTATAACTCTGGAACGCTTTAACGGATCCCGCTGATTCTGACATTGTTTTTTTGTGACATATTGTACTTCATGTGAATGGTAACATTTCTTTGATATTACTTGCGATTATTTATGAAAAAAACGGAAATATGGCGCAAATTTTTTCAAATTTTGCAATTTTCAAACTTTGTTTTTATGCCTTTAAATCAGAGAGATATGACACGAAAAATAGTTAATAAGTAACATTTCCCACATGTCTACTTTACATAAGCACAATTTTGGAAACAAAATTTTTTTTTGTTAGGGAGTTATAAGGGTTAAAAGTTGACCAGCAATTTCTCATTTTTACAACACCATTTTTTTTTTAGGGACCACATCACATTTGAAGTCATTTTGAGGGGTCTATATGATAGAAAATGACCAAGTGTGACACCATTCTAAAAACTGCACCCCTCAAGGTTCTCAAACCCACATTCAAGAATTTTATTAACCCTTTACGTGCTTCACAGGAACTGAAACCATATGGAAGGAAAAAATGAACGTTTAAGTTTGTTTTGCAAACCTTTTACTTCAGAACCATTTTTTTTTATTTTCACAAGTGTAAAAACAGAAATTAAACCATAAATTTAGTTGTGCAATTTCTCCTGAATACGCCGATACCACATATGTGTGGGTAAACCACTGTTTCGGAACACCGCAGAGCTTGGAAGTGAAGGAGCGCCGTTTGACTTTTTCAATGCAGAATTGGCTGGAATTGAGATTGGATGCCATGTCACGTTTAGAGAGCCCCTGATGTGCCTAAACAGTGGAAACCCCCCACAAGTGACACCATTTTGGAAACTATACCCCTTATGGAACTTATCTAGATGTGTGGTGAGCACTTTGAGCCCCCAAGTGCTTCACAGAAGTTTATAACGTAGAGCCGTGAAAATAAAAAATTGCATTTGTTTACACAAAAATGATCTTTTCACCCACAAATTCTTATTTTCACAAACAGGAGAAATTAGACCGCAAAAAGTTGTTGTGCAATTTCTCCTGAGTACGTTGATACCCCATATGTAGGGGTAAACCACTGTTTGGGCGCACCGCAGAGCTTGAAAGAGAAGGAGTGCGGTTTTACCTTTTCAATGCAGAATTGGCTGGAATTGAGATCGGACGCCATGTCGCGTTTGGAGAGCCCCTGATGTGCCTAAACAGTGGAAACCCCCCACAAGTGACACCATTTTGGAAACTAGACCCCTTAAGGAACTTATCTAGATGTGTGGTGAGCACTTTGAACCCCCAGGTGCTTCACAGAAGATTACAATGTAGAGCCGTTAAAATAAAAAATATTTTTTTTTTCCACAAAAAAGATTTTATAGCCCACAAGTTTTTATTTTCACAAGGGTAACAGGAGAAATTGGACCCTAAAAGTTGTTGTCCAATTTATACAGTGTACGCTGATGCCCCATATGTGGGGGTAACCCACTGTTTGGGGCACGGCAGAGCTCAGAAGGGAGGGAGCACCATTTGACTTTTTGAGCGCAAAATTGGCTGTCGTGTTTGGAGACCCCCTGATGTAACTAAACAGTGGAAACCCCCCAATTCTAACTCCAACCCTAACCCCAACACACCCCTAACCCTAATCCCAACCCGATCCATAATCCTAATCACAACCCTAACGATAATCACAACCCTAACCCCAAAACAACCCTAACCATAACCCTAATCAAAACCCTAAATCCCAATACACCCCTAATCCTAATCTCAACCCTAACCTCAAACCTAACCCTAATCCCAATACACCCCTAATCCCAACCCTAACCTTAACCCTAATCCCAAACCTAACCCTAATCCCAAGCGTAACCCTAATGCCAACCCTAACCCTAATACCAACCCTAATCCAAACCCTAACCCTAATCCCAACTCTAACCCTAACTTTAGCCGCAACCCTAGCCCTAACTTTAGCCCCAACCCTAACCCTAAATTTAGCCCCAACCCTAACCCTAGCCCTAACTTTAGCTCCAACCCTAACCCTAGCCCTGACTTTAGCCCCTACCCTAGCCCTAAGGCTACTTTCACACTTGCGTCGTTTGGCATCCGTCACAATCCGTCATTTTGGACAAAAAACGGATCCTGCAAATGTGCCCGCAGGATGCATTTTTAGCCCATAGACTTGTATTGCCGACGGATCGCGACGGATGGCCACACATCGCGTCCGTCGTGCACTGGATCAGTTGTGTTTTGGTGGACCGTCGGCACAAAAAAACATTCAATGTAATTTTTTTTGTACGTCGCGTCCGCCATTTCCGACCGCAAATGTGTGGCCGTAACTCCGCCCCCTCGTCCCCAGGACATAGACTGGGCAGCGGATGCATTGAAAAACTGCTTCCGCTGCCCACGTTGTGCACAATTTTCACAACGTGCGTCGGTATGTCGGGCCGACGCTTTGTGACGGCCCCGTACCGACGCAAGTGTGAAAGAAGCCTAACCCTAAATTTTGCCCCAACCCTAACCCTAAATTTAGCCCCAACCCTAACCCTAAATTTAGCCCTAACCCTAATTTTAGCCCCAACTGCTCTCTCCTGCCGGCCGGTAGATGGCGACAGATGGCATGCGGGCATGCGCCCGGCCATTTTCTTTCCCGATGAAGAAGCAGGCGGGCAGGAGAAGACGTAGGAGGACCTAGGGACACCGGTAAGTATAATAGGGTCCCCGAACCCTGAATCCCCCTATTTCTCTGTCCTCTGATGTGCGATCACATCAGAGGACAGAGAATGACAGATCGCTTTTTTTTTTTTTTTGCGACCGCCGGTAAACAGTTAACTACCGGCGATCGCAAAACAGGGGTCGGTAAATACCGACCCCGATCATGTTCTTTGGGGTTTCGGCTACCCCCTGCAGCCGAGACGCCAAAGATCCTCCCGGTGCCGGCTGGCGGGCGCACTGCATTTTTTCGCCGGAAAAAGATGGCTGCGCCCATCGGGAGCCACGAGGAGCAGCGGGGGAGACAGGTGGGTATCGGGAGGCTATCGGGGACCACATTTCTCTGTCCTCTGATGTACGATCACATTGGAGGACAGAGAAATTAAAAGGGAAATGGCTTTTTTTTTTTTGCGATCGCCGGTTAATTACCGGCGATAGCAACTCGGGGGTAGGTAGAAACCCCCCCGAATCATGTTCTCTAGGGTCTCGGTTACCCCCGGCAACCGAGACCCCAGAGAAAATCTGACTCTGGGGGGCGCTATTCATTTTTTTTTTTTACAGTTTAAGTACCCTTAACTGCTGCCGTTAAAAGGCGTATCGGCGGTCGTTAAGGGGTTAAATCTCCCCCATCCAATAATAAATCCCACCATTCCCACTCACATTAAATCCCCCCCTGCACCTTCGGTGTCTTCAGCTCCACTGGATCACTTACCACCGATCTGCGTCTCAGTGCCTCAGCTCTGCCTCTGCTCTGCAGCGCGGGCGAGTGACGTCAGCAGTGTGATCACATGACCTGATCACGCTGCTGGCGTCGCTCTGACCCGGCAGTCAGAGCTTCAATTGTACTCGCATCTCAGATGCAGTACAATTGAACACTGGGAGCCGGCACGCTGCAGCTTCTCTGTGCCGGCTGTCAGCTTGACAGTCGGCACAGAGATCAGCTGACTCCCAGTGCGGGGGGTGGTAGAATGCAGCCGCCAGGGGAGACACTGCGGACCGCCGCTTTAGGCGGCCCGACTGCGCCCCCCTGCCGGCTGCACCCGGGGCACATGCTCCGGCTGCTCCCCTCTAGATACACCACTGCGTACAGCTATGTCAACAGATAAATTAAAACATTATGGCTCTTGGAGCAATGGGAAGAAAAAAAAAAGCTAAGCTAAAAAGCAGTTAAATATAGACATACTTTTAGCATTAATAATTTTCTAATTGTCCACTTTCAGGAAAGAGGGCCCCAAATTGTGTGAAATAGCCAAAATAAGTCAGCAGGTATCCCTTCTCACTGGATTTAGCTACAGCTTCCTGCTGTTGCTATGGTATCAGTGTTTTGGCTGCTGCAGTGACATCAAATCAACATGATGTCACAGCTGGAGCCCAAACATCGGGTTCTGAGCAGCCATGCTGAACCAAGAATGGGTGAATTCCTACTGAGTTTGTTATTTTAGGTGTTTTACACAATCCCTTTACCAGTTTTGATAAGTATAGCCAACTGTTGGACAGTATTTAACTAGTTAATAGGCGCGGGCAGATTGCGATTCTGCCCGCGCCTATTACGGGCACATGTCAGCTGTTCAAAACAGCTGACATTTTCCCGGCTTTGATGCGGGCTCACCACTGGAGCCCGCATCAAAGCGGGGCTTCTGACCTCGGACGTACTATCCCGTCCGAGGTCAGAAAGGGGTTAAAACACCATTTTTATTTAGGGACCACATCACATTTGAAGTCATTTTGAGGGGTCTATATGATAGAAAATAACCAAGTGTGATACCATTCTAAAAACTGCACCCCTCAAGGTGATCAAAACCACATTCAAGAAGTTTATTAACCCTTCAGGTGTGTCACGGGAATTTTTGGAATGTTTAAAAAAAATGAACATTTAACTTTTCACAAATTTTTTTTAACTTCAGCTCCAATTTATTTTATTTTACCAAGGGTAACCGGAGAAATTGGACACCAAAAGTTGTTGTATAATTTGTCCTGAGTACGCGGATACCACATATGGGGGGGTTAACCACTGTTTGGGTGCATGGCAGAGCTCGGAAGGGAAGGAGCGCATTTGACTTTTTCAATGCAAATTTTACTGGAATTGAGATGGGACGCCATGTTGCGTTTGGAGAGCCCCTGATGTGCCTAAACATTGAAACCCCCCACAAGTGACACCATTTTGGAAACTAGACCCCCAAAGGAACTTATCTAGATGTGTGGTGAGCACTTTGACCCACCAAGTGCTTCACAGAAGTTTATAATGCAAAGCTGTAAAAATAAAAAATCATATTTTTTCACAAAAATGATTTTTCGCACTCAATTTTTTATTTTCCCAATTGTAAGAAAAGAAATTGGACCCCAAACGTTGTTGTGCAATTTGTCAAACACACCCCTAACCCCAACCACAACCCTAACCCCAACCACACCCCTAACCCTAATCCCAACCGTAAATGTGAGGCCGGGATCACACATGTGAGAAATACGTCCGAGTCTCGCATGGTAATACCCGGCATTGCCACTGTCACTCAAGAGCAGAGCGTGCGGCCGCATGTATTGCTATGCAGTCGCACTCTCTGCTCCTGAGTGATGGATGCGAGATTCGGACGTATTTCTCACATGTGTGATCCCGGCCTTACCCTAGCCCTAACCCTAACCCTAATGGGAAAATGGAAATAAATACATAGTAACATAGTAAGGCCGAAAAAAGGCATTTGTCCATCCAGTCCAGCCTATATTCCATCATAATAAATCCCCAGATCTACAGAACTTAATAATTGTATGTTACAATATTGTTCTGCTCCAGGAAGACATCCAGGCCTCTCTTGAACCCCTCGACTGAGTTCGCCATCACCACCTCCTCAGGCAAGCAATTCCAGATTCTCACTGCCCTAACAGTAAAGAATCCTCTTCTATGTTGGTGGAAAAACCTTCTCTCCTCCAGACGCAAAGAATGCCCCCTTGTGCCCGTCACCTTCCTTGGTATAAACAGATCCTCAGCGAGATATTTGTATTGTCCCCTTATATACTTATACATGGTTATTAGATCGCCCCTCATTCGTCTTTTTTCTAGACTAAATAATCCTAATTTCGCTAATCTATCTGGGTATTGTAGTTCTCCCATCCCCTTTATTAATTTTGTTGCCCTCCTTTGTACTCTCTCTAGTTCCATTATATCCTTCCTTAGCACCAGTGCCCAAAACTGGACGCAGTTCTCCATGTGTGGTCTAACTAGGGATTTGTACAGAGGCAGTATAATGCCCGAATATGAGATTGCCGTGAAGAGGCGGGGTGGCTCAAAGAATTGATCAATTGTTTGCTAAATGTCTCATTTTGATAATACAGTTAGAAATTAATATGTGCATTTGCACTTTATGTATTGCGTCTTAACCTTAGGCTGCGCTGGCTTCTCCCTTCTTTTGATCTGTTATTGGTAAGTGGCTGACCACCACTGTTGCCGTGCGCCGCGCCTGGTTATGTGCGCTATTCTTTCTGTGTCTCTGTGATTGATAGGCTGCTGTACACACACACAGTAGCCCTGCCCTGCCTCAGGCTTTGTTTAATTATGCACCTGTGCCTCAGCCTGGCTCACTCTTTATCCGTGGTTCTGGATGGGCAGTGTGGAGGTTGGATCTGAAATGTCTGTCTGGACCTGGTCAACCTTAAATGTCTCATTTTGATAACAGTTAGAAATTAATATGTGCATTTGCACTTTATGTATTGCGTCTTAACCTTAGGCTGCGCTGGCTTCTCCCTTCTTTTGCTCTAATAATTGTATGTTACAATATTGTTCTGCTCCAGGAAGACATCCAGGCCTCTCTTGAACCCCTCGACTGAGTTCGCCATCACCACCTCCTCAGGCAAGCAATTCCAGATTCTCACTGCCCTAACAGTAAAGAATCCTCTTCTATGTTGGTGGAAAAACCTTCTCTCCTCTGGACGCAAATGTGAGGCCGGGATCACACATGTGAGAAATACGTCCGAGTCTCGCATGGTAATACCCGGCATTACCACTGTCACTCAAGAGCAGAGCGTGCGGCCGCATGTATTGCTATGCAGCCGCACTCTCTGCTCCTGAGTGATGGAGGCAATGCCGGGTATTACCATGCGAGATTCAGACGTATTTCTCACATGTGTGATCCCGGCCTTACCCTAGCCCTAACCCTAACCCTAATGGGAAAATGGAAATAAATACATAGTAACATAGTTAGTAAGGCCGAAAAAAGGCATTTGTCCATCCAGTCCAGCCTATATTCCATCATAATAAATCCCCAGATCTACAGAACTTAATAATTGTATGTTACAATATTGTTCTGCTCCAGGAAGACATCCAGGCCTCTCTTGAACCCCTCGACTGAGTTCGCCATCACCACCTCCTCAGGCAAGCAATTCCAGATTCTCACTGCCCTAACAGTAAAGAATCCTCTTCCATATTGGTGGAAAAACCTTCTCTCCTCCGGACGCAAAGAATGCCCCCTTGTGCCCGTCACCTTCCTTGGTATAAACAGATCCTCAGCGAGATATTTGTATTGTCCCCTTATATACTTATACATGGTTATTAGATCGCCCCTCAGTCGTCTTTTTTCTAGACTAAATAATCCTAATTTCGCTAATCTATCTGGGTATTGTAGTTCTCCCATCCCCTTTATTAATTTTGTTGCCCTCCTTTGTACTCTCTCTAGTTCCTTTATATCCTTCCTTAGCACCGGTGCCCAAAACTGGACACAGTACTCCATGTGCGGTCTAACTAGGGATTTGTACAGAGGCAGTATAATGCTCTCATCATGTGTATCCAGACCTCGTTTAATGCACCCCATGATCCTGTTTGCCTTAGCAGCTGCTGCCTGGCACTGGCTGCTCCAGGTAAGTTTATCATTAACTAGGATCCCCAAGTCCTTCTCCCTGTCAGATTTACCCAGTGGTTTCCCGTTCAGTGTGTAATGGTGATATTGATTCCTTCTTCCCATGTGTATAACCTTACATTTATCATTGTTAAACCTCATCTGCCACCTTTCAGCCCAAGTTTCCAACTTATCCAGATCCATCTGTAGCAGAATACTATCTTCTCTTGTATTAACTGCTTTACATAGTTTTGTATCATCTGCAAATATCGATATTTTACTGTGCAAACCTTCTACCAGATCATTAATGAATATGTTGAAGAGAACAGGTCCCAATATGGACCCCTGCGGTACCCCACTGGTCACAGCGACCCAGTTAGAGACTATACCATTTATAACCACCCTCTGCTTTCTATCACTAAGCCAGTTACTAACCCATTTACACACATTTTCCCCCAGACCAAGCATTCTCATTTTGTGTACCAACCTCTTGTGCGGCACGGTATCAAACGCTTTGGAAAAATCGAGATATACTACGTCCAGTGACTCACCGTGGTTCAGCCTATAGCTTACCTCTTCATAAAAACTGATTAGATTGGTTTGACAGGAGCGATTTCTCATAAACCCATGCTGATATGGAGTTAAACAGTTATTCTCATTGAGATAATCCAGAATAACATCCCTCAGAAACCCTTCATATATTTTACCAACAATAGAGGTTAGACTTACTGGCCTATAATTTCCAGGTTCACTTTTAGAGCCCTTTTTGAATATTGGCACAACATTTGCTATGCGCCAGTCCTGCGGAACAGACCCCGTCGCTATAGAGTCCCTAAAAATAAGAAATAATGGTTTATCTATTACATTACTTGGTTCTCTTAGTACTCGTTGGTGTATGCCATCCGGACCCGGAGATTTATCTATTTTAATCTTCTTTAGCCGGTTTCGCACCTCTTCTTGGGTTAGATTGGTGACCCTTAATATAGGGTTTTCATTGTTTCTTGGGATTTCACCTAGCATTTCATTTTCCACCGTGAATAGCGTGGAGAAGAAGGTGTTTAATATGTTAGCTTTTTCCTCGTAATCTACAACCATTCTTTCCTCACTATTTTTTAAGGGGCCTACATTTTCAGTTTTTATTCTTTTACTATTGATATAGTTGAAGAACAGTTTGGGATTAGTTTTACTCTCCTTAGCAATGTGCTTCTCTGTTTCCTTTTTGGCAGCTTTAATTAGTTTTTTAGATAAAGTATTTTTCTCCCTATAGTTTTTTAGATCTTCAATGGTGCCATCCTGCTTTAGTAGTGCAAATGCTTTCTTTTTACTGTTAATTGCCTGTCTTACTTCTTTGTTTAGCCACATTGGGTTTTTCCTATTTCTAGTCCTTTTATTCCCACAAGGTATAAACCGCTTACAGTGCCTATTTAGGATGTTCTTAACCCCTTTCTGTCATTAGACGTACTATTCCGTCCATGTGTGGTGGGCTTTACTTCCCAAGGACGGAATAGTACGTCATAGGCGATCGGCCGCGCTCACGGGGGGAGCGCGGCCGATCGCCCCCGGGTGTCAGCTGCTTATCGCAGCTGACATCCGGCACTAAGTGCCAGGAGCGAACATGATCGCGATGTGCCGGTGGTGCAGGGAAGCATCGCGCAGGGAGGGGGCTCCCTGCGTGCCTCCCTGAGACCCCCGCAGCAACGCGATGTGATCGCGTTGCTGCGGGGGTCTCTTACCTCCTCCCTACAGCAAGTCCCGGATCCAAGATGGCCGCGGATCCGGGTCCTGCAGGGAGGGAGGCACTTGATAACGCTGCAGCGCTGTTTGACAGATCGGTGATCTGTCAGAGTGCTGTGCAAACTGTATTGTCCCCCCCTGGGACAAAGTAAAAAAGTAAAAAAATTTTTTTTACAAGTGTGTAAAAAAAAAAACGATACATACATGCTAGCCACCTTAGGGAGAGACCCAAGTTGGGCTAAATGTAGCGGGACGAAAGAGACCGAAAAGCCCTCTACTTAAAGGAAATACATAGTGGATGCTTTCCTGAAACGGAAAGTACTTGCAAGCAGCATAATACAAAGAATAGCAGGTTTACCCAGAATCCTTTGCAGTAGGCGGAGCTATGCAAATCATCTCTTTCCACCCCTGTCTAATCCACAGCGCTTGGAATCGCCAAGCGTGCAATGCTGCGGATTAGTTTCTAAATTTACACAGCCAACCAATTCCTACCTGTGGACACGTGTTTCGGGCTTTAGGCCCTCATCAGCACAGGGCTGGAATTGGTTGGCTGTATGGAGTGGGGCTCGGTGAGCAAGCGATACATACATGCTAGCCACCTTAGGGAGAGACCCAAGTTGGGCTAAATGTAGCGGGACGAAAGAGACCGAAAAGCCCTCTACTTAAAGGAAATACATAGTGGATGCTTTCCTGAAACGGAAAGTACTTGCAAGCAGCATAATACAAAGAATAGCAGGTTTACCCAGAATCCTTTGCAGTAGGCGGAGCTATGCAAATCATCTCTTTCCACCCCTGTCTAATCCACAGCGCTTGGAATCGCCAAGCGTGCAATGCTGCGGATTAGTTTCTAAATTTACACAGCCAACCAATTCCTACCTGTGGACACGTGTTTCGGGCTTTAGGCCCTCATCAGCACAGGGCTGGAATTGGTTGGCTGTATGGAGTGGGGCTCGGTGAGCAAGCGATACATACATGCTAGCCACCTTAGGGAGAGACCCAAGTTGGGCTAAATGTAGCGGGACGAAAGAGACCGAAAAGCCCTCTACTTAAAGGAAATACATAGTGGATGCTTTCCTGAAACGGAAAGTACTTGCAAGCAGCATAATACAAAGAATAGCAGGTTTACCCAGAATCCTTTGCAGTAGGCGGAGCTATGCAAATCATCTCTTTCCACCCCTGTCTAATCCACAGCGCTTGGAATCGCCAAGCGTGCAATGCTGCGGATTAGTTTCTAAATTTACACAGCCAACCAATTCCTACCTGTGGACACGTGTTTCGGGCTTTAGGCCCTCATCAGCACAGGGCTGGAATTGGTTGGCTGTATGGAGTGGGGCTCGGTGAGCAAGCGATACATACATGCTAGCCACCTTAGGGAGAGACCCAAGTTGGGCTAAATGTAGCGGGACGAAAGAGACCGAAAAGCCCTCTACTTAAAGGAAATACATAGTGGATGCTTTCCTGAAACGGAAAGTACTTGCAAGCAGCATAATACAAAGAATAGCAGGTTTACCCAGAATCCTTTGCATAGCTCCGCCTACTGCAAAGGATTCTGGGTAAACCTGCTATTCTTTGTATTATGCTGCTTGCAAGTACTTTCCGTTTCAGGAAAGCATCCACTAAAAAAAAAAAAAAACCTAAATAATGAAGAGAAAAAAAAAATAATTCCCATAAATACATTTCTTTATCTAAATAAAAAAAACAAAACAATAAAAGTACACATATTTAGTATCGCCGCGTCCGTAACGACCCGACCTATAAAACTGGCCCACTAGTTAACCCCTTCAGTAAACACCGTAAGAAAAAAAAGAGGCAAAAAACAACACTTTATTATCATACCGCTGAAGAAAAAGTGGAATAACACGCGATCAAAAGGACAGATATAAATAACCATGGTACCACTGAAAGCGTCATCTTGTCCCGCAAAAAACGAGCCGCCATACAGCAACATCAGCAAAAAAATAAAAAAGTTATAGTCCTCAGAATAAAGCGATGCAAAATAATTATTTTTTCTATAAAATAGTTTTTATCGTATAAAAGCGCCAAAACATAAAAAAAATGATATAAATGAGATGTCGCTGTAATCGTACTGACCCGAAGAATAAAACTGCTTCATCAATTTTACCAAATGCGGAACGGTATAAACGCCTCCCCAAAAGAAATTCATGAATAGCTGATTTTTGCTAATTCTGCCTCACAAAAATCGGAATAAAAAGCGATCAAAAAATGTCACGTGCCCGAAAGTGTTACCAATAAAAACGTCAACTCGTCCCAAACAAGACCTCACATGACTCTGTGGACTCAAATATGGAAAAATTATAGCTCTCAAAATGTGGTAACGCAAAAAATATTTTTTGCAATAAAAAGCGTCTTTCAGTGAGTGACGGCTGCCAATCATAAAAATCCGCTAAAAAACCCGCTATAAAAGTAAATCAAACCCCCCTTCATTACCCCCTTAGTTAGGGAAAAATAAAAAAAATTTAAAAAATGTATTTATTTCCATTTTCCCGTTAGGGTTAGGGTTAGGGCTAGGGTTAGGGTTAGGGCTAGGGTTAGGGCTAGGGCTAGGGTTAGGGCTAGGGTTAGGGCTAGGGTTATGGTTAGGGCTAGGGTTAAGGCTAGGGTTAAGGCTACAGTTAGGGTTAAGGCTACAGTTAGGGTTAAGGCTACAGTTAGGGTTAAGGCTACAGTTAGGGTTGGGGCTAAAGTTAGGGTTGGGGCTAAAGTTAGGGTTAGGGTTTGGATTACATTTGCGGTTGGGAATAGGGTTGGGATTAGGGTTAGGGGTGTGTCTGGGTTAGAGGTGTGGTTAGGGTTACCGTTGGAATTAGGGTTAGGGGAGTGTTTAAATTAGGATTTGAGTTATAATTGGGGGGTTTCCACTGTTTAGACACATCAGGGGCTCTCCAAACGCGACATGGCGTCCGATCTCAATTCCAGCAAATTCTGAGTTGAAAAAGTAAAACAGTGCTCCTTCCCTTCCGAGCTCTCCCGTGTGCCCAAACAGGAGTTTACCCCAACATATGGGGTATCAGCGTACTCAGGACAAATTGGACAACAACTTTTGGGGTCCAATTTCTCCTGTTACCCTTGGGAAAATACAAAACTGGGGGCTAAAAAATATTTGTGGGAAAAAAAAAAGGATTTTTTAATTTTCACGGCTCTGCGTTATAAACTGTAGTGAAACACTTGGGGGCTCAAAGTTCTCACAACACATCTAGATAAGTTCCTTGGGGGGGGTCTAGTTTCCAATATGGGTTCACTTGTAGGGGGTTTCTACTGTTTAGGTACATTAGGGGCTCTGCAAACGCAATGTGACGCCTGCAGACTATTCCATCTAAGTCTGCATTCCAAATGGCGCTCCTTCCCTTCCGAGCCCTCCCATGCGCCCAAACGGTGGTTCCCCCCACATATGGGGCATCAGCGCACTCAGGACAAATTGCACAACAAATTTTGGGGTCCAATTTCTCCTGTTACCCTCGAGAAAATACAAAACTGGGGGCTAAAAAATAATATTTGTGGGAAAAAATTTTTGTTTTATTTTTACGGCTCTGCATTATAAACTTCTGTGAAGCACTTGGTGGGTCAAAGTGCTCACCACACATCTAGATAAGTTCCTTAGGGGGTCTACTTTCCAAAATGGTGTCACTTGTGGGGGGTTTCAATGTTTAGGCACATCAGTGGCTCTTCAAACGCAACATGGCGTCCCATCTCAATTCCTATCAATTTTGCATTGAAAGGTCAAACGGCGCTCCTTCCTTTCTGAGGTCTCCTATGCGCCCAAACAGTGGTTTACCCCCACATAGGGGGTATCAGAGTACTCAGGACAAATTGTGCAACAACTTTTTGGTTCCAATTTCTTCTTACCATTTTGAAAATAAAAAATTGGGGGCGAAAAATAATTTTTGTGAAAAAAAAAAATATTTTTTATTTTTACAGTTCTGCATTATAAACTTCTGTGAAGCATTTGGTGGGTCAAAGTGCTCACCACACCTCTAGATAAGTTCCTTAGGGGGTCTACTTTCCAAAATGGTGTCACTTGTGGGGGGTTTCAATGTTTAGGCACATCAGTGGCTCTCCAAACGCAACATGGCGTCCCATCTCAATTCCAGTCAATTTTGCATTAAAAAGTCAAATGGCGCTCCTTCCCTTCCGAGCTCTGCCATGAGCCCAAACAGTGGTTTACGTCCACTTATGGGGTATCGGCGTACTCAGGACAAATTGTACAACAAGGTTTGGGGTCCATTTTCTCCTGTAACTCTTGGCAAAATTAAACAAATTGGAGCTGAAGTAAATTTTTTTGTGAAAAAAAGTTAAATGTTAATTTTTATTTAAACATTCCAAAAATTCCTGTGAAACACCTGAAGGGTTAATAAACTTCTTGAATGTGGTTTTGAGCACCTTGAGGGGTGCAGCTTTTAGAATGGTGTCACACTTGGGTATTTTCTATCATATAGAGCCCTCAAAATGACTTCAAATGTGATGTGGTCCCTAAAAAAAAATGGTGTTGTAAAAATGAGAAATTGCTGGTCAACTTTTAAACCTTATAACTCCCTAACAAAAAAAAATTTTGGTTCCAAAATTGTGCTGATGTAAAGTAGACATGTGGAAAATGTTACTTATTAAGTATTTTGTGTGACATATCTCTGTGATTTAATTGCATAAAAATTCAAAGTTGGAAAATTGCGAAATTCTCTAAATTTTCGCCATGTTTCCGTTTTTTTTCACAAATAAACACAGGTAATATCAAAGAAATTTTACCACTATCATGAAGTGCAATATGTCACGAGAAAACAATGTCAGAATCACCGGGATCCGTTGAAGCGTTCCAGAGTTATAACCTCATAAAGGGACAGTGGTCAGAATTGTAAAAATTGGCCCGGTCCATAACGTGCAAACCACCCTTGGGGGTAAAGGGGTTAAACATACTTTTTTTTTTTTTTTTTTAAACTTTTTAATTTTTCTTTAACAAAGGGGGTGATTAAGGGGGGTTTGATTTACTATTTTTAGTGGGTTTTCTAGCGGATTTTTATGATTGGCAGCCGTCACACACTAAAAGACGCTTTTTATTGCAAGAAATATTTTTTGCGTTACCACATTTTGAGAGCTATAATTTTTCCATATTTTGATATAGTCGTGTGAGGCCTTGTTTTTTGCGGGACGAATTGCCCTTTTTAATGGTAACATTTTCGCTCACGTGACATTTTATGATCACTTTTTATTCCGATTTTTGTTAGGTAGAACGACCAAAAACCAGCCATTCATGAATTTCTTTTGGGGGATGTGGGGGGGGGGGGGGGGGTGCCTTTATACTGTTCCACGTTAGGTAAAATGGATAAAGCCGTTTTATTCTTCTGGTCAGTACGATTACAGCGATACCTCATTTATATCATATCATTTTTTTTATGTTTTGGCGCTTTTATACGATAAAAATTATTTTATAGAAAAATTCTGAGGACTATAACTTTATTTTTCGCTGATGATGCTGTATGGTGGCTCGTTTTTTGCGGGACAAGATGACATTTGCAGCGGTACCATGGTTATTTTTATCTGTCTTTTTGATCGCGTGTTCCACTTTTTGTTCGGCAATATGATACTATCGTTACTAGGGAGGTGGCTCAACACTAGTGTTCGGGTTCGTCGAACAGGGACGTGTTCGACGAACATCGTCGAACCCCATTGAAACCAATGGCAGGCAAACACAAACACATACAAAAACATAGAAAACACCTTAAAAGGTGTCCAAAAGCTGACAAACTGCTCAGAAGACACAACAAACATGGAAAAGTCACAACTACATATAGTCATGCGAAAAGAAAAGAGGTGGAGGAGTAAAAGGAGGAGGAGACACAGATATAGGCATGTCATGCCCTTCTAAAATCAAGAAAGGCTGGAGTAAAAATCTAAAATCACTCTACGAACACTCAGAAGTCTTGACAAAAAAAAAATAAAAAAAATAAATCTTTAGGTAGAATGGCGGCGGGTCCATTCAGGACACTTTCCTTAGAAAACATAGTGGTACCCCCATTGGGAGTTGTGTGAAAAAATGATTCCAATACATTAAGACTAATCCACTATTTGTCATATCCAAGAGGCAGGTCAGTAAATGACAACATCAACGCGGAACCAAGTACAGTACTATGTACTGTACCTCCTTTAACGAGGCAATCAGGCGGGTCCAGAAGTTGCTAAGGGGTACCCTAATGGCCAAAACAGACATTGAGGGGGAGTTCCGGTTACTACCTGTGCCTCCGAATAGTGTCCTCCCATTGGGCTGCTTCTGTGAAGGAGCATACTACATAGATCGCTGTTTGCCCATGGGGTGCTCCATATCCTGCTCACTATTTGAGGCGTTTAGTTGCTTCTTCGAATTTGTCGTCATGGACGTTTGTAAGGCGGCACATATTATCCATTACCTCGACGACTTCTTATGCTTGGGCCCAAAAGATTCGCCACAGTGTGAAAACACGTGGTAGTCCACTTGTGAGGAGAGAGCTGGAGGGAGAGTGGACACCCCAGAGCCGAGGGGTTAGATTGAGAAAGGAAGAAGGCCGTGTAGCTTGCTTCATGGGTGGGGTACTCTGCTGAGTAGCAGAAATTGCTACTAGGCCCAAAAGGATTTCCTGGGCCAGATGCCGTTAAAAAATAGTACTTGGGTAAACAGGCGGTGTAGCTTGCTTCATGGGTGAAGTACGCTGCTGAGTAACACCAAATTCTACTAGGCCCAAAAGGATTTCTTGGGCTAGATGCCGTTAAAAAATAGTACTTAGGTAAACAGGTGGTGTAGCTTGCTTCATGGGTGGGGTACGCTACTGAGTAGCACTAAATTCTACTAGGCCCAAAAGGATATCCTGGGCCAGATGCCGTTACAAAATAGTACTTAGGTAAACAGGCGGTGGGTGGCTGGGCTACTCTGCTGACTAGCAGACACTGAAGCTTTGGAGCGGACCTCTGAATCCCAGGCCATAGTATGAGTAAACAACTCTGCAGATTACCCCACCCACCTGGAATTGACGATGGCAACATCATGTAAAACTCAGCAAGGGGACTAAATAAGAGTCTCCATTTTTTTCAAAAATTTGGCCACAGACACCACTTAAGTGGCATCAATTTCGCCAGAGTTTTTTAAAATGGTTGGTGAGGTGATTTTCAAAAATCATCAAGCTTTTAGTCTCACCAAGATGACACAAGGGTAGAAAAGTCCTTGCGGATCCAGGATTTGTTCATCTTGATGAACGTTGGTCTGTCTACATTGTCACTGGACAGCCGCGTGCGCTTATCTGTCAGCACACCACCAGCAGTGCTGAACACACATTCAGAGAGAACGCTGGCTACGGGGCACGACAAGATCTCCAAGGCGTGAGTGGCGAACTCAGGCCATTTTTCAAGATTGGAAGCCCAAAATGAGCAAGGGTCCAGTTCCACAGTCATGGCATCGATGTTAACTTGGAGATACTCTTGTACCATCCTCTCTAGGCGTTGACTGTGCGTCAGACTTCTTGTCTCCTGTGGCCTTGCAAACGATGGTCTAAAAAAATCTTGAAACGATTGGAAAAAATGGCTGTTACCACCAGATACGATGTTACTGTTACGGTTTGAGTGATGACTCCATAGTCCCACAGTTGGCAAGTTAGAACTCAGAGATTCACTTAGTGCACCACTGGTGTTTTGTGGAAAAGCAGATGTTAGATTCTGTAACAGTCTCTGCTGATGCTCCTGCATGTGTGAATCCCGTTCTATGGCAGGAATTATTTCGCCAAATTTGCTTTTGTACCAGGGATCTAAGAGTGTGGAAACCCAGTAGTCGGCATTACTTCGGATTCTGACATTCCGAGGGTCATGTTGCAGGTAGTGCAGCAACAAGGCAATCATGTGTCTTGCGCATCCCGGAGGACCAAGTCCTTGTTGTCTTGGTGGTGGCGAGGTGAGAATCATGCTTCCTTCGTCTGCCATCTCCCTCCAACCTCACACAACAGAAATTTGATCAAGGTCTCCCTCATCTGATGAGTCTTCCATGCCCAGCGTCAGTTCGTCCTCCACTTCTTCCTCGCCTCCTGCACCTTCCTCAACAGTTTGGCTGCAACCATGGGCCCTCGGTAATCCCTCTCCCCCATCCTCCAATGCCAGCCGCCTTGGTGCTGCCAACCTTCTTGACCTTGGAGATAATATCCCTTCCGCATACGAGGCCTCCTGTTCCTCCTCCTCCTCTTGTTCCACCACTCTGAACACTGTGTAAGGTGTGCTCCAGCATGTAAATCACCGGAATGGTCATGCTGATAATGGCATCGTCCGCACTAAACATCTTCGTTGGTATTTCAAAACTGTGCAGAAGGATGCATAGGTCTGAGACCACTCCTGGAGCGTGATTTGCCCCACCTCTTGATCTCGTTGGCCCAGGCTGTACGTCATAACGTATTGCACCAGGGCTCGTCGATGCTGCCACAGTCACTGCAACATGTGCAGAGTTGAATTCCACCGTGTGGGCACATCGCATTTCAACCGGTGAACTGGCAGGCCCAACGACTTCTGTAGAGATGTAAGTCGTTGAGCTGCGGGATGCGAACGGCGGAAGTGAGCACACAGCGACCATGCCCTCTGCAGAAGCCCATCTAGTCCAGGATAAAAATTGGTGGACAACCAGGTTCAAAACGTGAGCCATACAAGGCACGTGTGTGACATTGCCCCGGTGAAGGGCCGCACCCAGGTTTGCAGCATTGTCGCACACGTGCCTTCCCTGGCTGCAGGATGAGTGGAGACAACCATTGAAGGAACTCGGTCTCCAGAGCTGACCACAACTCCTCAGCTGTGTGACTCACATTTCCCAGACATTTCAATGTAAACACTTCCTGATGCCGTTGAGCCCTGGTGACAGCATAGTGAGGAGGTGTGCAGGATTCCTTCTGCACAGTTACAATGCAGGTGGCATTACCAGACAGGCTTTGGGTGCAGGTGGAGGACCGAGAGGAGGTTGAGGAGGCAGAAGCAGTGGAGGAACTTCTAGATACAGAGGATCGACGAGCAACTCGTGGGGATGGCAAGACTTGGACAGCAGCCTCTTCTCCTGATGTCGCCGTAGTTACCCAGTCACCGACATGTAACGCCTCTGTCCATGTCTACTCGTCCAAGTGTCTGTGGTGAAATGCACCCTGTCACACACAGAGTTTCTCAAGGAAGCGGTGATGTTGTGTGCGACATGCTGGTGTAGCGCAGGCACAGCTTTCTTTGAGAAGTAGTGGCGACTGGGCATCTGGTACTGGGGCACTGCGACGGACATACGGTCTCAAAAATCCTCTGTGTCCACCAGGCGGAAAGGCAGCATTTCTGTAGCCAACAGCTTGCAGATGGAGAAATTCAACCTCTTAACTTTGTCATGGCTAGGAGGAAATGGTACTAGGCCCAAAACTATTAACTGGGTTAGATGCAGTAAAAATTTAGATACACAGGCGGTGTAGTTAGTTTCGCAGGCGGGCTATTCTGCTGACGTGCAGACACTGCTCCTAGGCACAAAACTATTAACTGGATTAGATGCAGTGAAAATTGAGATACACACGTGACGTAGCTAGCTTCACAGGCGGGCTACTTAGATGACTATCAGACAATGCTACTAGCCCAAAAGGATTGGCTGAGCTAGATTACACCAAATGCTGTGACAAGCACTTGCACAGCGCTGGCACAGACCTGCCTGGCAAACAGTGCTATGAACTGCTGTAACCTACCCTGAACAGGGCTGATATTACAACTAGTCCCGACTCCTCCCGACTCCCTAAACCTATCTCTCTGAAAATTTGCTCCAAAAAAACACTTAGACTGTATAGCGCCCACAGCAGCAGCGGTGCCGTCTAACACTAAGCTGCAGCAGTGAGGAAATGTGGCGGCGGGGCAAATGGCTGGTTCTTATAGGGCAAGAACATGTGACATACACAGCCAATGACACATGCCCTTGCTTGTGTGCATCACATGCACATTGCTGTGTGTGTGTGTGCACTGCTGATAGGCTGAGAGACTGCACCGCCCCACTGTAAATGCGGGGGGAAAAAAATGGAGATCGGCGTTATTTCAGCACAGATCTATCCCTCGCCCCCCCCTGCCCACTATACACTGAAACAGTCTATTAACAATGATAAACAGTATTAATGTGCAAATCAAGTTAGGCTTTTGGTGAACTTACAGTTATCGAACAGAAACTCAAACATCTGAATCTTAAGCAAATTGTTCGAGTTCGTCGAACGACTCGAACACCCAGTTGCGTTTCCAGGGGGGGCAGCCGGGGCATGTGCCCCGGGCGCAGCCGACAGGGGGCGCCAGCGGGCCGCCTGATGATGCGGCGGTCCAAGGAGGCTCGGGTGGGACTGCACTTGTCCTGCAGCAGAGCCCCTCCACCGCAGAGAGCCGCACACCACAGCTATTGCTGCCGCAGCTCTGTGCGCACAGGACCTGTGATGAGGTCACAGGAGGGGAGGAGTCAGTAGTCACTCGATCAAGGGCCTCTGTGTAGTGCAGTACTCTGCTGGTTGTCATGGTGCGCGCCTTGCACGCTGTCAGGATTCTCTGGTGCTGGTGATTTACATTAATGCGGTCACGTGCACTGCTGACTAGACATGTGTGGCCTCACTCAATGAAAATGAACTGAGCGAGGCGGGGCACGTCTAGTCGGAATATGGTCAGAAGTAAACAAATCACATGCTTGTGCTGACATGACTGTCCACCGGCAAGGGAGAATCCTAAAAGTGTGCAGTTGTGAGGATTCAGAAGCTGCGATGTCAGGATTCAGCTCTGCAGGTTCCAGTACTCATCATTGGACATTTCACTCACATGCGATTTTCATACTTATGGTCCTGTGACAACAAGCTTCTCTTCTGCTTCTCTGTTTTTCACTGAACATTGAGAGCATTAGGGAGAGGAGCTCGTGGGTACATGACTATTGATGTAGTTGAAGAACAGTTTGGGATTAGTTTTACTCTCCTTAGCAATGCGCTTCTCTGTTTCCTTTTTGGCAGCTATAATTAGTTTTTAGATAAAGAATTTTTCTCCCTATAGTTTTTATAGCTTGAACAGAGCCATCCGGCTTTAGTAGTTTAAATGCTTTCTTTTTTACTGTTAATTGCCCCTCGTACTTCTTTGTTTAGCCACATTGGGTTTCCTATTTCTTGTCCCTTTTATTCCCACAAGGTATAAACCGCTTACAGTGCCTATTTAGGATGTTCTTAAATATTTCCCATTTATTATGTGTATTCTTATTTCTGAGGGCATTGTCCCAGTCAACCAGATTAAGGGCATCTCTAAGCAGGACAGACTTTGCCATCCTAAAGTTTAGTGTTTTTGTGACTCCCTGACAAGTCCCCCTAGCGAAAGACAAGTGAAACCGTACAATATTGTTGTCGCTATTTCCTAGATGCACGACGACCTGCAGACTTGTTATTCTGTCAGGTCTATTAGGTAGTATTAGGTCTAAAAGTGCTGCTCCTCTGGTTGGATTTTGCACCAATTGTAAAAGATAATGTTTCTTGGTTATTAGCAGAAACCTGTTGCCTTAATGGGTTTTGCAGGTCTCTGTTTTCCAGTTAATATCCGCGTAGTTAAAGTCCCCCATATCAAGGACCTCATTATGGTTTGAAGCTTCATCTACCTGCCTAAGGCCGGTTTCACACGTCAGTGGCTCCGGTACGTGAGGTGACAGTTTCCTCACGTACCGGAGCCACTGACACAAGTAGACACCTTGAAATCAATGCATCTTTGCAGATGTCATTGATTTTTTGCGGACCGTGTCTCCGTGTGCCAAACACGGAGACATGTCAGTGTTCGTGGGAGCGCACGGATTACACGGACCCATTAAAGTCAATGGGTCCATGTAAAACACGTACCGCACACGAACGTTGTCCGTGTGCAGTCCGTGTGCTGTGCAGGAGACAGCGCTACAGTAAGCGCTGTCCCCCCCCCACTGGTGCTGAAGCCCCATTCATTTCTTCCCTGCAGCAGCGTTTGCTGTAGAGAAGATAAGAATATTCCTTTTTTTTTTTTGCTTCTCGTGTTTAACCCCTTTCTCCCATTAGACGTACTATTCCGTCCATGTGGGGTGGGCCCTACTTCCCAAGGACGGAATAGTACGTCATAGGCGATCCCCTCGTGAGCGCGGCCGGGTGTAAGCTGCTTATCGCAGCTGACATCCGGCACTATGTGCCAGGAGCGGTCACGGACCGCCCCCGGCACATTAACCCCCGGCACACCGCGATCAAACATGATCGCGATGTGCCGGCGGTGCAGGGAAGCATCGCGCAGGTAGGGGGCTCCCTGCGGGCTTACCTGAGACCTCCGCAGCAACGCGAGGAAGGTCTCCTACCTTGCTCTGCAGCAAGACCCGGATCCAAGATGGCCGCGGATATGGGTCCTGCAGGGAGGGAGGTGCCTTACAAAGTGCCTGCTCAGAGCAGGCAATTGGTAACGCTGCAGTGCTCTTTGACAGATCGGTGATTTGTCAGAGTGCTGTGCAAACTGTCAGATCACCGATCTGTATTGTCCCCCCCTGGGACAAAGTAAAAAAGTTAAAAATTTTTTTTACAAGTGTGTAAAAAAAAAAACCTAAATGAAAAAAAAAATATTCCCATAAATACATTTCTTTATCTAAATAAAAAAAAAAAACAATTAAAGTGCACATATTTAGTATCGCAGCGTCCGTAACGACCCGACCTATAAAACTGTCCCACTAGTTAACCCCTTCACCGTAAGAAAAAAAAAACGAGGCAAAAAACAACGCGTTATTATCATACCGCCGAACAAAAAGTGGAATAACACGCGATCAAAAAGACGGATATAAATAACCATGGTACCGCTGAAAGCGTCATCTTGTCCCGCAAAAATCGAGCCGCCATACAGCAACATCAGCAAAAAAATAAAAAAGTTATAGTCCTCAGAATAAAGCGATGCAAAAATAATTATTTTTTTCTATAAAATAGTTTTTATCGTATAAAAGCGCCAAAACATAAAAAATGATATAAATGAGGTGTCGCTGTAATCGTACTGACCCGAAGAATAAAACTGCTTTATCAATTTTACCAAACGCGGAACGGTATAAACGCCTCCCCCAAAAGAAATTCATGAATAGCTGGTTTTTGGTAATTCTGCCTCACAAAAATCGGAATAAAAAGCGATCAAAAAAGTCATGTGCCCGAAAATGTTACCAATAAAAACGTCAACTCGTCCCGCAAAAAACAAGACCTCACATGACTCTGTGGACTCAAATATGGAAAAATTATAGCTCTCAAAATGTGGCAACGCAAAAAATATTTTTTGCAATTAAAAGCGTCTTTCAGTGTGTGACAGCTGCCAATCATAAAAATACGCTAAAAAACCCGCTATAAAAGTAAATCAAATCCCCCTTCATCACCCCCTTAGTTTAAAAAAAATTAAAAAAATGTATTTATTTCTATTTTCCCCTTAGGGTTAGGGTTGGGGCTAGGGTTAGGGTTGGGGCTAGGGTTAGGGTTGGGGCTAGGGTTATGGTTAGGGCTAGGCTTAAGGCTACAGTTAGGCTTAAGGCTACAGTTAGGCTTAAGGCTACAGTTAGGGTTAAGGCTACAGTTAGGGTTAAGGCTACAGTTAGGGTTAAGGCTACAGTTAGGGTTAAGGCTACAGTTAGGGTTAAGGCTACAGTTAGGGTTAAGGCTACAGTTAGGGTTGGGGCTAAAGTTAGGGTTAGGGTTTGGATTACATTTGCGGTTGGGATTAGGGTTAGGGGTGTGTCTGGGTTAGAGGTGTGGTTAGGGTTACTGTTGGAATTAGGGTTAGGGGTGTGTTTGGATTAGGGTTTCAGTTATAATTGGGGGGTTTCCACTGTTTAGGCACATCAGGGGCTCTCCAAACGCGACATGGCGTCCGATCTCAATTCCAGCCAATTCTGCGTTGAAAAAGTAAAACCGTGCTCCTTCCCTTCCGAGCTCTCCCGTGTGCCCAAACAGGAGTTTACCCCAACATATGGGGTATCAGCGTACTCAGGACAAATTGGACAACAACTTTGGGGGTCCAATTTCTCATGTTACCCTTGGGAAAATACAAAACTGGGGGCTAAAAAATAATTTTTGTGTGAAAAAAAAAAAAAAAGGATTTTTTAATTTTCACGGCTCTGCGTTATAAACTGTAGTGAAACACTTGGGGGCTCAAAGTTCTCACAACACATCTAGATAAGTTCGTGGGGGGGGTCTAGTTTCCAATATGGGGTCACTTGTGGGGGGTTTCTACTGTTTAGGTATATTAGGGGCTCTGCAAACGCAATGTGACGCCTGCAGACCATTCCATCTAAGTCTGTATTCCAAATGGCGCTCCTTCCCTTCCGAGCCCTCCCATGCGCCCAAACAGTGGTTCCCCCCCACATATGGGGTATCAGCGCACTCAGGACATATTGCACAACAAATTTTGGGGTCCAATTTCTCCTGTTACCCTCGGGAAAATACAAAACTGGGGGCTAAAAAATAATTTTTGTGGGAAAAAATTTTTGTTTTATTTTTATGGCTCTGCATTATAAACTTCTGTGAAGCTCTTGGTGGGTCAAAGTGCTCACCACACATCTAGATAAGTTCCTTAGGGGGTCTACTTTCCAAAATGGTGTCACTTGTGGGGGGTTTCAATGTTTAGGCACATCAGGGGCTCTCCAAACGCAACATGGCGTCCCATCTCAATTCCAGTCAATTTTGCATTGAAAAGTCAAACGGTGCTCCTTCGCTTCCAAGCTCTGTCATGCGCCCAAACAGTGGTTTACCCCCACATATGGGGTATCAGCGTACTCAGGACAAATTGTACAACACCTTTTTGGTTCCAATTTCTTCTCTTACCATTGGGAAAATAAAAAATTGGGGGCGAAAAGATAACTTTTGTGAAAAAAAAAAAATGATTTTTTATTTTTACGGTTCTGCATTATAAACTTCTGTGGAGCCCTTGGTGGGTCAAAGTGCTCACCACACCTCTATATAAGTTCCTTAGGAGGTCTACTTTCCAAAATGGTGTCACTTGTGGGGGGTTTCAATGTTTAGGCACATCAGTGGCTCTCCAAACGCAACATGGCGTCCCATCTCAATTCCAGTCAATTTTGCATTGAAAAGTCAAATGGCGCTCCTTCGCTTCCAAGCTCTGTCATGCGCCCAAACAGTGGTTTACCTCCACTTATGGGGTATCGGCGTACTCAGGACAAATTGTACAACAAGGTTTGAGGTCCATTTTCTCCTGTAACCCTTGGTAAAATAAAACAAATTGGAGCTGAAGTAATTTTTTTTGTGAAAAAAAGTTAAATGTTAATTTTTATTTAAACATTCCAAAAATTCCTGTGAAACACCTGAAGGGTTAATAAACTTCTTGAATGTGGTTTTAAGAACCTTGAGGGGTGCAGTTTTTAGAATGGTGTCACACTTGGGTATTTTCTATCATATAGACCCCTCAAAATGACTTCAAATGAGATGTGGTCCCTAAAATAAAATGGTGTTGTAAAAATGAGAAATTGCTGGTCAACCTTTAACCCTTATAACTCCCTAACAAAAAAAAAATTGGTTCCAAAATTGTGCTGATGTAAAGTACACATGTGGGAAATGTTACTTATTAAAGGGACACTGTCACCTGGATTTGGAGGGAACAATCTTCAGCCATGGAGGCGGGGTTTTGGGGTTTTTGATTCACCCTTTCCTTACCCGCTGGCTGCATGCTGGCTGCAATATTGGATTGAAGTTCATTCTCTGTCCTCCATAGTACACGTCTGCGCTGTGCAAGATTGCCTTGTGCAGGCATGTACAACGGAGGACAGAGAATGAACTTCAATCCAATATTGCAGCCAGCATGCAGCCAGCGGGTAAGGAAAGGGTGAATCAAAAACCCCGCCTCCATGGCTGAAGATTGTTCCCTCCAAATCCAGGTGACCGTGTCCCTTTAAGTATTTTGTGTGACATATCTCTGTGATTTAATTGCATAAAAATTCAAAGTTGGAAAATTGCGAAATTTTCAAAATTTTCGCCATATTTCCATTTTTTTCACAAATAAACGCAGGTAATATCAAATAAATTTTACCACTATCATGAAGTACAATATGTCACGAGAAAACAATGTCAGAATCACCGGGATCCGTTGAAGCGTTCCAGAGTTATAACCTCATAAAGGGACAGTGGTCAGAATTGTAAAAATTGGCCCGGTCCATAACGTGCAAACCACCCTTGGGGGTAAAGGGGTTAAAATATCCATGTCCCCACCCCTGTCCCACCCCCTGTGCGCCCGTCCGCTGTTATTAAAATACTCACCCGGCTACCTCGCTGACTGGCGCTGCTTCCTGTCCTGGCCGCATCTTCTACTGTATGAGCTGTCACGTGGGGCCACCGATTACAGTCATGAATATGCGGCTCCACCTCCCATAGGGATCTTTATTTTAAACACGAGAAACAAAAAAAAAAGGAATATTCATATCTTCTCTACAGCAAACGCTGCTGCAGGGAAGATATGAATGGGGCTTCAGCACCAGATGCAGGGAACCTCGCTAAACTTTAGCGCTTTCTCCCGCACGGTGCGTGTGGTACCCAGTGGGCACACGGGCGGCACACGTGTGCCCCGCGTGTGCCACACTGATGTGCCACAGAAACGCACGGGCACACGGACACGGATAATTCCGGTACCGATTTTTCCAGTACCGGAATTATCTGGACGTGTGGGACTGCCCTTAGGCCGAGATCACACATGCTAGAAACACGGCCGAGTCTCGCATGTTAATAACCGGCCCTGCCGCCTGCACTCAGGAGCGGAGCGTGCGGCTCCATGTATTGCTATGCGGCCGAACGCTCCGCTCTGGAGTGACGGCGGCAGTGCCGGGTATTAACATGCGAGACTCGGCCGTGTTTCTCGCATGTGTGATCCTGGCCTTAGTAGTAGACTTTCCATGATTTCTGTTATGTTTGGGGGTTTGTTACAGACCCCAATGAGAATTTTGTTACTATTTTTCCCCCCCATATGGACTTGACATCCTTTTCCCATTCGCTAATGTCCCCCCTTAGGCTTTGTGAACACGTTCAGGATTTCTCACAGAAAATTCCTGAGAAAAAACGGATATTTTCTGCAAGAAATCCGCAAGAAATCTGCATGCGGTTTTGCCACGTTTTTTTCCGGACATTTCCCATTGCATTTTGTAGTGGGAAATCCGCAAAAAACCCGCAAAATTAATGAACATGCTGTGGTTTTTACCGTGATGCGATTTTTCGCAGAAAAAAACGCATCATGTGCACAAAACATGCGGAATTCATTCTAAATGATGGGATGCCTATTGTATGCATTTTTTTTGCGGTTTTATAGCGTTTTTATCGGGAAAAACCGTAAAAAAAATGCAACGTGTGCACACAACCTTAAAGCGGACTTTAGACAAGACTTTACATAAAGACAAACCCCTCCTCCTCTACTATTTTTATGATCCTTTCTAAACAGACTGTAACCCTGTAAGTTAACTGCCCAGTCATAGCTTTCATCTAACCATGTCTTGGTTATTCCCATTATGCCATAGTTACCTGTAGATATTTCTGCTTCTAGTTCTTCTATCTTGTTTGTCAGGCTTCTGGCGTTTGCGAGCATGCAGTTTAGAGGATTTTGTTTTGTTCCAATCATCTCCATGTGAATTGTTTTAGAAATTCTTACCTCCCTTCTGAGTATGTTGTCTTGGGTCTTCTTTGCCGTACCTCATATTCTTCATCAGTATATTTTCTGGCTTCATGTTTGAGTCTAATGTTTTTCTTCCGGTCCCCTCTTCTTCCAGTTTAACATCCTCCTGATGAGTGTAGCGAGTCTTCTGGCGAATGTTTGTTTTCCAGGTTTGATGAGATGTAGTCAGTCTCTGGCGAGGAGTCCGTCTTACATGTAATTCACACCGTAGTCCAGGAATCCAAATCCTTGTTGACTGCGCCATCGTCTTAGCTAGTTGTTCGCATCAAGGATCCTGTTCCACCTCCTGTGCCATGCCCGTCTACTGGAAGGATGGACGAAAAAACTTCCTGTGCATCCAGTTCCTTTACTTTCTTACCCAACTGTTCAAAGTCATTGCAGATTGTCGGTAGGTTCTTCCTTTCCGTGTCATTGGTGCCAGCATGTATCAGAAGAAATGTTGTGAATTCCGTTCTTGGGCTCCCTCCGGTGGTTGTAAATGGCACTTTTGTGAATTCTGCCCTTGGGCTCCCTCTGGTGGTTTTGAGTGGAACTGCTGCTCCTTGGGTTTAGCTTTAGCAGCTGCTTTCACTAATCGTCTCTCCTGGCTCTGCTATTTAACCTGGCTCTAGTCTTCAGCCTGTGCCACTTGTCAATGTTTCCTGGCTGGATTCACATCTCTGCTTGGATTCTCCTGGTTTCCTGAAAAGTTCTGCAAAGATAAGTTCTGGCTTTGCTCATTTCAGTCCACATGTTGTGGACTTATTGTTCTGTGCATTCTATATTTGTCCAGCTTGTCATTATGGATTTTTTCTGTTAGCTGGAAGCTCTGGGAAGCAGATTTACCCTGCACACCTTTAGTCAGGTGTGGAGATTTTGTAAACTTTGTGTGGATTGTTTTGTAGTTTTTATACTGACCGCACAGTATCCTTTCCTGTCCTGTCTGTCAAGCTAGACTGGCCTCCTATGCTAAAATCTGATTTCATTTCTGCGTATGTTATTTTCCCCTCCTCTCACCGTCAATATTTGTGGGGGGCTATCTTTCCTTTGGGGATTTTCTCTGAGGCAAGATAGGTTTCCTGTTTCCATCTTTAGGGGAAGTTAGATCTTAGGCTGTGCCGAGGGGTCTAGGGAGCGTCGGGTACCCCCCACGGCTATTTCTACTTGCGCTGCTAGGTTCAGGGTCTGCGGTCAGTACAGATACCACCTCCTTAACAGCTTGTCTCATGTTGTTCCTAAACCACCAGATCATAACAGTACAAGTGGCCAAAAATGAATTAAATGCATCTCTAAAGAAGGAAAAGAAAGTTCTGATCCATTTTTTTTTCTGTGCTTTGGTTTGTCTTTTTTTTTCCTCTTGATATCTGGGTGGTTCAGGATAAATGTTTTGGCATGGATGTTCAGGGTTTGTTTTCTCGTGTGGATCAACTTGCTGCAAGAGTACAGAACATCCAGGACTATGTTGTCCAGGCTCCGGCTTTAGAGCCCAGAATTCCTACTCCGGATTTGTTTTTTGGGGACAGATCCAAGTTTTTGAACTTTAAAAATAACTGCAAATTGTTTTTTGCTTTGAAACCCCGTTCTTCTGGTGATCCCATTCAGCAGGTGAAAATCATCATATCCTTGCTGCGTGGTGATCCTCAAGACTGGGCTTTTTCTCTTGAAACAGGGGATCCGGCATTATTGAATGTAGAC
This sequence comes from Ranitomeya imitator, assembly GCF_032444005.1. Taxonomy (NCBI): domain Eukaryota; kingdom Metazoa; phylum Chordata; class Amphibia; order Anura; family Dendrobatidae; genus Ranitomeya; species Ranitomeya imitator. Next base: position 439,694,240 of record NC_091285.1, read on the forward strand.
GCATTTTTTCAAGCGCTCGGATTATTGTATGACGAACCTAATTCTGTGGATCATGCAGAAAAGACCCTGTTGGCCTTGTGTCAAGGTCAGGAAGCGGCAGAGTTATACTGCCAGAAATTTAGAAAATGGTCTGTGCTCACTAAATGGAATGAAGAGGCTCTGGCTTCTATTTTCAGAAAAGGTCTTTCTGAAACCCTTAAAGATGTTATGGTGGGCTTTCCTACGCCTGCCGGTTTGAGCGAATCTGTCTCTAGCCATACAGATTGATCGGCGTCTGCGCGAGCGCAAAGCTGTGCACCATATGGCAGTATCCTCTGAGCATAGTCCTGAACCTATGCAATGTGATAGGATTTTGACTAGAATAGAATGGCAGGAATTCAGACGTCAGAATAGGCTGTGTTTTTACTGTGGTGATTCGGCTCATGTTATCTCTGATTGCCCTAAGCGTACTAAGAGAGTCGCTAGGTCTGTTACCATTAGTACTATACAGCCTAAATTTCTGTTATTTGAGACCCTGATTTGCTCATTGTCGTCCTTTTCTGTCATGGCATTTGTGGATTCGGGCGCTGCCCTGAACTTAATGGACTTAGAATTCGCCAGGCGCTGTGGTTTTTCCTTGCAGTCTTTGCAGAGCCCTATTCCTTTGAGGAGCATTGATGCTACACCCTTGGCCAAGGATAAACCTCAGTACTGGACACAGATGACTATGTACATGGCTCCTGCACATCAGGAAGATTGCCGTTTTCTGGTGTTGCATAACCTGCATGATGTTGTTGTACTGGGATTTCCATGGTTACAGGAACATAATCCGGTGCTGGATTGGAAAACTATGTCGGTGACTAGTTGGGGTTGTCGAGGAGTACATAGTGACGTTCCTTTGATGTCAATTTCCTCTTCCCCCTCTTGTGAGATCCCCGAGTTTTTTTCGGATTTCCAGGATGTATTTGATGAGCCCAAGTCCAGTTCCCTTCCTCCACATAGGGACTGTGATTGTGCTATTAACTTGATTCCTGGTTGTAAGTTCCCTAAGGGCCGACTTTTCAATCTGTCTGTGCCAGAGCATGCCGCCATGCGGAGCTATGTTAAAGAATCTTTGGAGAAAGGGCATATTCGGCCCTCTTCGTCACCATTGGGAGCGGGTTTCTTTTTTGTTGCTAAGAAGGATGGCTCCTTGAGACCCTGTATTGATTATCGTCTTCTTATTAAGATCACGGTCAAATTCCAATACCCCTTGCCTTTGCTTACTGATTTGTTTGCTCAGATTAAGGGGGCTAGTTGGTTTACTAAGATTGACCTCCGAGGGGCAATAATAATCTTGTTCATATTACACAGGGTGACGAATGGAAAACTGCATTTAATACGCCCGAAGGCCATTTTGAATACCTTGTGATGCCATTTGGGCTCTCTAATGCTCCATCTGTGTTCCAGTCTTTCATGCATGATATTTTCCGCAATTATCTTGATAAATTCATGGTCGTATATTTGGATGATATTTTGATTTTTTCCAATGATTGGGAGTCTCATGTGAAGCAGGTCAGGATGGTGTTCCAGATCCTTCGTGATAATGCTTTATTTGTGAAGGGGTCTAAGTGCCTATTCGGAGTTCAGAAGGTCTCTTTTTTGGGTTTTATTTTTTCTCCCTCGTCTATAGAAATGGATCTTGTTAACCCCTTCCCGACCTGTGACACAGCGTATGCGTCATGAAAGTCGGTGCCAATCCGACCTGTGACGCATATGCTGTGTCACAGAATGATCGCGTCCCTGCAGATCGGGTGAAAGGGTTAACTCCCATTTCACCCGATCTGCAGGGACAGGGGGAGTGGTAGTTTAGCCCAGGGGGGGTGGCTTCACCCCCCCGTGGCTACGATCGCTCTGATTGGCAGTTTCACTTTCAACAGCCAATCAGAGCGATTTGTAATATTTCACCTAAAAAACTGCTGAAATATTACAATCCAGCCATAGCCGATGCTGCAATATCATCGGCCATGGCTGGAAACACTTATGTGCACCCACCTCACCCCACCGATCGCCCTCCCCAGCCCTCCGATCTGTGCTCCGCTCCCCTCCGTCCTGTGCTCCGCTCCCCCGTCCTCCTGACCGCTCCCCCGTGCTCCAATCACACCCCCCGTGCTCCAATCAAACCCCCCGCACTCCGATCCCCCCCGCACAGCGATCCTCCCGTGCCCCGATCCACCCCCGCACAGCGATCCCCCACCCCGTGCTCCAATCCACCCCCCCGTGTTTCGATCCACCACCCCATGCTCCGATCCACCCCCCCCCCCCGTGCTCCGACGCCCCCCGTGCCCTGATCTCCCCTCCCCCCCCCCCCCCCCTTATACTTACTGAGCCTCCCGGGGTCCGTCCGTCTTCTTTCCTGGGCGCCGCCATCTTCCAAAATGGCCGTCAGATTCGTTCCAGAGTGAATTTTGATCACTGAGAGAGGTTATATCTCAGTGATCAAAATAAAAAAAATAGTAAAAAATAAATGACCCCCTCCCCCCGTTTGTCACCCCCATAGGTAGGGACAATAAAAAAAAAAAATAAAGATTTTTTTTTTCCACTAAGGTTGGGGTAAGAACTAGGGTTAGGGTTAGGGGTAGGGTTAGGGGTAGGGTTAGGGTTCGGGATGTGCACACGTATTCTGGTCCTCTGCGGATTTTTCCACAGAGGATTTGATAAATCCGCAGTGCTAAACCGCTGTGGATTTACCGCGGTTTTTCTGCGCATTTCACTGCGGTTTTACAACTGCGATTTTCTATTGGAGCAGTTGTTAAACCGCTGCGGAATCCGCAGAAAGAAGTGACATGCTGCGGAATGTAAACCGCTGCGTTTCCGTGCAGTTTTTCTGCAGCATGTGTACAGCGGTTTTTGTTTCCCATAGGTTTACATTGAACTGTAAACTCATGGGAAACTGCTGCGGATCCGCAGCGTTTTCCGCAGCGTGTGCACATACCTTTAGAATTAGGCTATGTGCACATGGTGCGGATTTGGCTGCGGATCCGCAGCAGTGTTCCATCAGGTTTACAGTACCATGTAAACATATGGAAAACCAATTCCGCTGTGCCCATGGTGCGGAAAATACCATGCGGAAACGCTGCGTTGTATTTTCCGCAGCATGTCAATTCTTTGTGCGGATTCCGCAGCGTTTTACACCTGTTCCTCAATAGGAATCCACAGGTGAAATCCGCACAAAAAACACTGGCAATCCGCAGGTAAAACGCAGTGCCTTTTACCCGCGGATTTTTTAAAAATGGTGCGGAAATATCTCACACGAATCCGCAACGTTGGCACATAGCCTTAGGGTTGGGTTGGAATTAGGGTTGTGGTTAGGGTTAGGGGTGTGTTGGGGTTAGGGTTGTGGTTAGGGGTGTGTTGGGGTTAGGGTTGTGATTAGGGTTACGGCTACAGTTGGGATAAGGGTTAGGGGTGTGTTGGCGTCAGAATTGAGGGGTTTCCACTGTTTAGGCACATCAGGGGGTCTCCAAACGCAACATGGCGCCACCATTGATTCCAGCCAATCTTGTATTCAAAAAGTCAAATGGTGCTCCCTCACTTCCGAGCCCCGACGTGTGCCCAAACAGTGGTTTACCCCCACATATGGGGTACCAGCATACTCAGGACAAACAGCGCAACAATTACTGGGGTCCAGTTTCTCCTGTTACCCTTGTGAAAATAAAAAAATGCTTGCTAAAACATCATTTTTGAGGAAAGAAAATGATTTTTTATTTTCACGGCTCTGCGTTGTAAACGTCTGTGAAGCACTTGGGGGTTCAAAGTGCTCATCACACATCTAGATAAGTTCCTTGGGGGGTCTAGTTTCTAAAATGGGGTCACTTGTGGGGGGTTTCTACTGTTTAGGCACACCAGGGGCTCTGCAAACGCAACGTGACGTCCGCAGACCATTCCATCAAAGTCTGCATTTCAAAACGTCACTACTTCACTTCCGAGCCCCAGCATGTGCCTAAACAGTGGTTTACCCCCACATATGGAGTATCAGCGTACTCAGGAGAAACTGGACAACAACTTTTGGGGTCAAATTTCTCCTGTTTCCCTTGGGAAAATAATAAATTGCGGGCTAAAAAATCATTTTTGAGAAAATAATTTTTTTTTTTATTTTCATGGCTCTGCGTTATAAACTTCTGTGAAGCACCTGGGGGTTTAAAGTGCTCAGTATGCATCTAGATAAGTTCCTTGGGGGGTCTAGTTTCCAAAATGGGGTCACTTGTGGGGGAGCTCCAATGCATAGGCACACAGGGGCTCTCGAAACGCGACATGGTGTCCGCTAACAATTGGAGCTAATTTTCCATTCAAAAAGTCAAAAGGCGCGCCTTCCCTTCCGAGCCCTGCCGTGTGCCCAAACAGTGGTTTACCCCCACATATGAGGTATCGGCGTACTCAGGAGAAATTGCTCAACAAATTTTAGGATCCATTTTATCCTATTGCCCATGTGAAAATGAAAACATTGAGGCGAAAAGAAATTTTTGGTGAAAAAAAAGTAATTTTTCATTTTTACGGATCAATTTGTGAAACACCTGAGGGTTTAAAGTGCTCACTAGGCATCTAGATAAGTTCCTTGGGGGGTCCAGTCTCCAAAATGGGGTCACTTGTGGGGGAGCTCCAATGTTTAGGCGCACAGGGTCTCTTCAAACGCGACATGGTGTCCGCTAACGATGGAGATAATTTTTCATTCAAAAAGTCAAATGGCGCTCCTTCCCTTCCGAGCCTTACCATGTGCCCAAACAGTGGTTTACCCCGACATGTGAGGTATCGGTGTACTCAAAAGAAATTGCCCAGCAAATTTTAGGATCCATTTTATCCTATTGCCCATGTGAAAATGAAAAAATTGAGGCTAAAAGAATTTTTTTGTGAAAAAAAAGTACTTTTTCATTTTTACGGATCAATTTGTGAAGCTCCTGAGGGTTTAAAGTGCTCACTATGCATCTAGATAAGTTCCTTGGGGCGTCTAGTTTCCAAAATGGGGTCACTTGTGGGAGAGCTCCAATTTTTAGTCACACGGGGGCTCTCCAAACGTGACATGGTGTCCGCTAAAGAGTGCAGCCAATTTTTCATTCAAAAAGTCAAATGGCGCTCCTTCCCTTCCAAGCCCTGCCGTGCGCCCAAACAGTGGTTTACCCCCACATATGAGGTATCAGCGTACTCAGGACAAATTGGACAACAACTTTCGTGGTTCAGTTTCTCCTTTTACCATTGGGAAAATAAAAAAAATTGTTGCTGAAAAATCATTTTTGTGACTAAAAAGTTAAATGTTCATTTTTTCCTTCCATGTTGCTTCTGCTGCTGTGAAGCACCTGAAGGGTTAATAAACTTCTTGAATGTGGTTTTGAGTACCTTGAGGGGTGCAGTTTTTAGAATGGTGTCACTTTTGGGTATTTTCAGCCATATAGACCCCTCAAACTGACTTCAAATGTGAGGTGGTCCCTAAAAAAAATGGTTTTGTAAATTTCGTTGTAAAAATGAGAAATCGCTGGTCAAATTTTAACCCTTATAACTTCCTAGCAAAAAAAAATTTTGTTTCCAAAATTGTGCTGATGTAAAGTAGACGTGTGGGAAATGTTATTTATTAACTATTTTGTGTCACATAACTCTCTGGTTTAACAGCATAAAAATTCAAAATGTGAAAATTATTGAGCTAAATTTACCACTAACATGAAGCCCAATATGTCACGAAAAAACAATCTCAGAACCGCTAGGATCCATTGAAGCGTTACTGAGTTATTACCTCATAAAGGGACACTGGTCAGAATTGCAAAAAACTGCAAGGTCTTTAAGGTCAAAATAGGCTGGGTCATGAAGGGGTTAAGGTATGTCCAAGCTATTCATGACTGGATCCAACCCACATCTGTGAAGGGTCTTCAAAAATTTTTGGGTTTTGCTAATTTCTATCGCCGTTTCATTGCCAACTTTTCCAGTTTGGTTAAGCCCCTTACTGATTTGACGAAGAAAGGCGCTGATGTGACGAATTGGTCCTCTGAGGCTGTTGAGGCCTTTCAGGAGCTTAAACGCCGATTTACTTCTGCCCCTGTGTTGCGTCAACCGGATGTTTCTCTTCCTTTTCAGGTTGAGGTCGACGCTTCTGAGATTGGGGCAGGGGCCGTTTTGTCTCAGAAGGAGTCTGATGGTTCTTTGATGAAACCGTGTGCTTTTTTTCCCTGAAAGTTTTCGCCTGCGGAACGCAATTATGATGTCGGCAATTGGGATTTGTTGGCTATGAAGTGGGCGTTTGAAAAGTGGCGACATTGGCTTGAGGGAGCTAAACACCGTGTTGTGGTCCTGGCCGATCATAAGAATCTGATTTACTTCGAGTTGGCCAAGCGGCTGAATCCTAGACCGGCTCGATGGTCCCTGTTTTTCTCCCGTTTTGATTTTGTGGTCTCGTATCTTCCAGGATCTAAGAATGTTAAGGCTGATGCCCTCTCTAGGAGTTTTTCGCCTGATTCTCCTGGAGTCCTGGAGCCGGTTGGCATTCTTAAGGAGGGGGTGATTCTTTCTGCAATCTCCCCTGATTTGCGGCGGGTGCTTCAGGAATTTCAGGCTGATAGGCCTGACCGCTGTCCAGTGGGGAAGCTGTTTGTTCCTGATAGATGGACAAGTAAGGTAATTTCTGAGGTTCATTGTTCAGTGTTGGCTGGTCATCCTGGGATTTTTGGTACCAGAGATTTGGTTGCTAGGTCCTTTTGGTGGCCTTCCTTGTCTCGCGATGTGCGTGCTTTTGTGCAGTCCTGTGGGACTTGCGCCCGGGCCAAGCCTTGCTGTTCCCGCGCTAGTGGGTTGCTTTTGCCTTTGCTGGTCCCTGAGAGGCCCTGGACGCATATTTCCATGGATTTTATTTCGGATCTTCCTGTTTCCCAGAAGATGTCTGTTATCTGGGTTGTTTGTGACCGATTCTCTAAAATGGTCCATGTGATACCTTTGCCTAAGTTGCCTTCCTCCTCAGATCTGGTTCCATTGTTTTTTCAGCATGTGGTTCGTTTGCATGGCATTCCGGAGAATATTGTGTCTGACAGCGGTTCTCAGTTTGTTTCTAGATTTTGGTGGGCCTTTTGTGCTAGGATGGGCATTGATTTGTCTTTCTCTTCGGCGTTTCATCCTCAGACTGATGGCCGAACTGAGCGAACTAATCGGACCTTGGAGACCTATTTGAGATGCTTTGTGTCTGCTGATCTGGATGATTGGGTGTCTTTCTTGCCGTTGGCCGAGTTTGCCCTTAATAATCGGGCTAGTTCGGCTACTTTGGTTTCACCTTTCTTTTGTAATTTTGGTTTTCATCCTCGTTTTTCTTCTGGGCAGGTTGAGCCTTCTGATTGTCCTGGTGTTAATTCTGTGGTGGACAGGCTGCAGCAGATTTGGACTCATGTGGTGGACAATTTGACGTCTCAGAAAAGGGCTCAACGTTTTGCTAACCGCCGTCGGCGTGTTGGTCCCCGGCTTCGTGTGGGGGATTTGGTTTGGTTGTCTTCTCGTCATGTTCCTATGAAGGTTTCTTCTAAGTTTAAGCCTCGGTTTATTGGTCCTTATAAAATTTCTGAAATTATTAATCCGGTGTCTTTTCGTTTGGCTCTTCCAGCCTCTTTTGCCATTCATAATGTATTCCATAGATCTTTGTTGCGGAGATATGTGGTGCCCGTTGTTCCCTCGGTTGACCCTCCTGCCCCGGTGTTGGTTGAGGGAGAGTTGGAATATGAGGTTGAGAAGATTTTGGATTCTCGTTTTTCGAGGCGGAAGCTTCAGTATCTTGTCAAGTGGAAGGGCCAGGAGGATAATTCTTGGGTTGTTGCCTCCGATGTCCATGCTACCGATTTGGTTCGTGCTTTTCACTTGGCTCGTCCTGATCGGCCTGGGGGCTCTGGTGAGGGTTCGGTGACCCCTCCTCAAGGGGGGGTACTGTTGTGAATTCCGTTCTTGGGCTCCCTCCGGTGGTTGTAAAGGGCACTTTTGTGAATTTAGCCCTTGGGCTCCCTCTGGTGGTTTTGAGTGGAATTGCTGCTCCTTGGGTTTAGCTTTAGCAGCTGCTTTCACTAATCGTCTCTCCTGGCTCTGCTATTTAACCTGGCACTAGTCTTCAGCCTGTGCCACTTCTCAATGTTTCCTGGCTGGATTCACATCTCGGCTTGGATTCTCCTGGTTTCCTGACCAGTTCTGCAAAGATAAGTTCTGGCTTTGCTAATTTCAGTCCACATGTTGTGGACTTATTGTTCTGTGCATTCTATATTTGTCCAGCTTGTCATTATGGATTTTTTCTGTTAGCTGGAAGCTCTGGGAAGCAGATTTTACCCTGCGCACCTTTAGTCAGGTGTGGAGATTTTGTAAACTCTGTGTGGATTGTTTTGTAGTTTTTATACTGACCGCACAGTATCCTTTCCTGTCCTGTCTATCAAGCTAGACTGGCCTCCTATGCTAAAATCTGATTTCATTTCTGCGTATGTTATTTTCCCCTCCTCTCACCGTCAATATTTGTGGGGGGCTATCTTTCCTTTGGGGATTTTCTCTGAGGCAAGATAGGTTTCCTGTTTCCATCTTTAGGGGAAGTTAGATCTTAGGCTGTGCCGAGGGGTCTAGGGAGCGTCAGGTGCCCCCCACGGCTATTTCTAGTTGCGCTGCTAGGTTCAGGGTCTGCGGTCAGTACAGATACCACCTCCTCCAAAGCTTGTTCCTAAACCACCAGATCATAACAGGCGTCCTTGGAACTGATGAGCTTTGGTATCCTATCGGTCACATCCTTGATCTTCGCACCTGGGAGGAAGCATACTTCTCTTGCAGTTATGTCCGGTCTGCAGATAGCTGCTGCTGTGCCTCTCAGTAGTGAGTCTCCCACCAGTACCACTCTTCACTTCTTGGCTGTACCTTTTGTTGTCACTTCTGGGTTTTGCTGTGTGCCCTTTTCTTCTTTGATTGCAGGTAGTTCCTCATCCTTAGGTGTGCCATCTTCGTTCTCCACAAGGCCTTGGTATCGGTTTCTCAGGCCTTGGTATCGGTAAAACTATAATTTTTCATTCCTATTATGCCACTTTGCATTAATTCCTGAAAAGCATCTGAAGGATTAATGAACAACCTGAAAGCAATTTTGAATACATTGAGGGGCGCTGTTTTTAAAATGGTATCACATTTGGGGGTTACCAATACATAGCACCCACAAAGTCACTTCGAAATTAGACAGGTACCCCAAAAAAATGTTTTATAAATTTCTTTGAAAAAAAAAATAAAAAAATTGCTGCTACATTTTTAACCCCTTAGTGACCGAGCCAATTTGGTACTTAATGACCAGGCCAATTTTTGCAATTCTGACCACTGTCACTTTATGAGGTTATAACTCTGGAACGCTTCAACGGATCCTGCTGATTCTGAGATTGTTTTTTCGTGACATATTGTACTTCATGTTAGTGGTAACATTTCTTCGATATTACTTGCGATTATTTATGAAAAAAACGGAAATATGGCGAAAATGTTTAAAATTTTGCAATTTTCAAACTTTGTATTTTTATGCCCTTAAATCAGAGAGATATGTCACAAAAAATAGTTAATAAATAACATTTCCCACATGTCTACTTTACATCAGCACAATTTTGGAAACAAAATTTTTTTTTGTTAGGGAGTTATAAGGGTTAAAAGTTGACCAGCAATTTCTCATTTTTACAACACCATTTTTTTTTTAGGGACCACATCACATTTGAAGTCATTTTGAGGGCTCTATATGATAGAAAATAATGAAGTGTGACACCATTCTAAAAACTGCACCCCTCAAGGTTCTCAAAACCACATTCAAGAAGTTTATTAACCCTTTACGTGCTTCACAGGAACTGAAACAATGTGGAAGGAAAAAATGAACAACTTTTTTTTGCAAACCTCTTAATTCAGAACCATTTTTTTTATTTTCACAAGTGTAAAAACAGAAATGTAACCATAAATTTTGTTACGCAATTTCTCCTGAATACGGCAATACCCCATATGTGGGGGTAAACCACTTTTTGGGCGCACCGCAGAACTTAGAAGTGAAGGAGCGCCGTTTGACTTTTTCAATGCAGAATTGGCTGGAATTGAGATCGGACGCCATGTCACGTTTAGAGAGCCCCTGATGTGCCTAAACAGTGGAAACTCCCCACAAGTGACACCATTTTGGAAACTAGACCCCTTAAGGAACTTATCTAGATGTGTGGTGAGCACTTTGAACCCCCAAGTGCTTCACAGAAGTTTATAACGTAGAGCCGTGAAAATAAAAAATCGCTTTTGTTTACACAAAAATGATCTTTTCGCCCACAAATTCTTATTTTCACAAGGGTAACAGGAGAAATTAGACCACAAAAGTTGTGCGATTTCTCCGGAATACGTCGATACCCCATATGTGAGGGTAAACCACTGTTTGGGCGCACTGCAGAGCTTGGAAGTGAAGGAGCGCCGTTTTACTTTTTCAATGTAGAATTGGCTGGAATTGAGATTGGACGCCATGTCGTGTTTGGAGAGCCTCTGATGTGCCTACACAGTGGAAACCCCCCACAAGTGACCCCATTTTGGAAACTTGACCCCTTAAGGAGCATATCTAGATGTGTGGTGAGAACCTTGAATGCCCAAGTGCTTCACAGAAGTTTATAATGCAGAGCCGTGAAAATAAAAAATATATTTTTTTTCCACAAAAAAGATATTGTAGCCCCCAAGTTTTTATTTTCACAAGGGTAACAGGAGAAATTGGACTGCAATAGTTGTTGTCCAATTTATCCCGAGTACGCTGATGCGCCATATGTGGGGGTAAACCACTGTTTGGGCGCACGGCAGAGCTCGGAAGGGAAGGAGCGCCTTTTTGGAATGCAGACTTTGATAGAATAGTCTGTGGGCATTATGTTGCGATTGCAGAGCCCCTGATATACCTAAACTGTAGTAACCCCCCACAAGTGACCCCATTTTGGAAACTAGACCCCCCAAGGAACTTATCTAGATGTGTGGTGAGAACTTTGAATGCCCAAGTGCTTCACAGAAGTTTAGAATGCAGAGTCGTGAAAATAAAAAATATTTTTTTTTTCCACAAAAAAGATATTGTAGCCCCCAAGTTTTTATTTTCACAAGGGTAACAGGAGAAATTGGACCCCAGAAGTTGTTGTCCAATTTATCCCGAGTACGCTGATGCCCCATATGTGGGGGTAACCCACTGTTTGGGCGCACGGCAGAGCTCGGAAGGAGGGAGCACCATTTGACTTTTTGAGCGCAAAATTGGCTGTCGTGTTTGGAGACCCCCTGATGTACCTAAACAGTGGAAACCCCCCAATTCTAGCTCCAACCCTAACCCCAACACACCCCTAACCCTAATCCCAACCTGATCCATAATCCTAATCATTAACCCTAACCATAATCACAACCCTTACCCCAAAACAACCCTAATGTCAACCCTAACCATAACCCTAATCAAAACCCTAAATCCAACACACCCTTAATCCTAATCTCAACCCTAACCTCAAACCTAACCCTAATCCCAATACACCCCTAATCACAACCCTAACCTTAACCCTAATTCCAAATTTAACCCTAATCCCAAGCGTAACCCTAATGCCAACCCTAACCCTAATACCAACCCTAATCCAAACCCTAACCCTAATCCCAGCTCTAACCCTAACTTTAGCCCCAACCCTAGCCCTAACTTTAGCCCCAACCCTAACCCTAGCCCTAAGGCTACTTTCACACTTGCGTCGTTTGGCATTCCGTCGCAATCCGTCGTTTTGGACAAGAAACGGATCCTGCAAATGTGCCCGCAGGATGCGTTTTTTTCCCATAGACTTGTATTGCCGACGGATCGTGACGGGTGGCCACACGTCGCGTCCGTCGTGCACTGGATCAGTTGTGTTTTGGCAGAGCGTCGGCACAAAAAAAGTTCAATGAAACGTTTTTTTTTTTTAAAGTCGCATCCGCCATTTCTGACCGCGCATGCGTGGCCGTAACTCCGCCCCCTCCTCCCCAGGACATAGATTGGTCAGCGGATGCGTTAAAAAACTACAGCTGCTGCTCACGTTGTGCACAATTTTCACAACGTGCGTCGGTATGTCGGGCCGACGCATTGCGACGGCCCCGTACCGACGTAAGTGTGAAAGAAGCCTAACCCTAAATTTAGCCCCAACCCTAACCCTAAATTTAGCCCCAACCCAAACCCTATATTTAGCCCCAACCCTATCCCTAACCCTACCCCTAACCCTAACCTAACCCTACCCCTAACCCTACCCCTAACCCTAACCTAACCCTACCCCTAACCTAACCCTACCCCTAACCCTAACCCTAATTTTAGCCCCAACTGCTGTTCTCCTGCCGGCCGGCAGATGGAGACAGATGGCGGGCGCACTGGGCATGCGTCCGCCATGTTCTTCTGCCGGCGGACAGGAGGAGCAGCAAGAGGATCCAGGGACACAGGTGAGTATTGTAGGGTCCCCGAATCCCCCTATTTCTCTGTCCTCTGATGTGCGATCACATCAGAGGACAGAGAATTACACTTTACTTTACTTTTTTTTTTTTTGCGGTCGCCGGTAAACAGTTAATTACCGGCGATCGCAAAACAGGGGTCGGTAAAACCGACCCCGATCATGCTCTTTGGGGTCTCGGCTACCCCCGGCAGCCGAGACCCCAAAGATTCTCCCGGCGCCGGCCGGCGGGCGCACTGCGCATGCGCCCGCCATTTTAAAGATGGCGGCGCCCACCGGGAGACACGAGGAGCATCGGGGGAGCTAGGTGAGTATTGGGGGGCCACCTGGGACCCCCTTTCTCTGTCCTCCGATGTGCGATCACATCGGAGGACAGAAAAATTAAAGAGATCGCTTTTTTTTTTTTTTTTGCGATCGCCGGTAAACGGTTAATTACCGGCGATCGCAAATGCGGGGTGGGTTAAAAAAAACCCCGAATCATGTTCTCTGAGGTCTCGGCTACCCCCGGCAGCCGAGACCCCGGAGAAAATCGGCCTGTGTGGGGGGCGCTATTGACTTTTTCCACAGCGCCGTTAATTAACGGCGCTGTGGTTTAAGTACCCTTAGCGGCCGCCGTTAAAAGGCGTATCGGCGGTCGCTAAGTGGTTAAACCTCCTAAAAGGCTAACAAAATAAAACAACATTTTACAAGTGGTGCTGATGTAAAGTAGACATATGGGAAATATTATTTATTTATGTTTTTGTGTGGTATGACTATCTGAATTAAAGGGATAGTCGTTTAAATTTCAAAAATTGCAAGTTAAAAAACAAATTGGAAAATTTGATATTTTTATAAATAAACACAAAACATATGAACTTAAATTTACCATTATCATAAAGTATGATGTCATAAAAAAAACAGTCTCAAAATCAATGGGATATATTCAAGCATTCCAGAGTTATTACTACATAAAGTGATGTCAGATTTTAAAACATTGGCCCAGTCGCTAAAGGGTTTAAGGGAACCTGACAGCTGATTCATGCTGAAAAAACCGCATCTGACTTCAGTTGGACTCTTATTCATGGTGCCTGTATTTTGGGCAGCATGAATCAGCTGACAGGTTCCCTTTAATTTAGAATTAAATATGCAGGAATTTCAATTAACATTTTGTTTTGTTTCAGTAGAATGCCTGATTTTATCATTTAACAAAAAATCTAATAGAAAAAAATATTTTTCTATTTGGTGATTTTCTCTTAATGGACACATATAGGCTCTTACAGGTAGTGGTTTACATTGTGTCTCCTGATTGCATCCCATCCCTTTTAATCTGCAGCAGCATCCTCTCAAACATCAATCTCATTTTTTGCCTAAGGATGAACAATACAGTTCTAGAATGTGCTCTGGCACAGTTTTATCTGGGACACTTACATCCCATTATGTCCCTCATTTTAATTCCTTTCTATGAATTAGTGGCAGTGCATTTGGAGATTTAGGCATTATTTTCTGGTTGAGAGTTTAAACAGGTCCAGTATTAGAAAATCATATTACAGAGTCCATTTGAAAATGCTTCTGTCAAGCAACAGACCATCTGCTTAGAAAGATTATTATTTTTTTTTACATGGCCTTGTTATAAAACCAGGGTGTGTGTGTATATATATATATATATCTTCAGATTTATTTATTCTTTTTTTCCATTAAAGGGAACCTGACAGCTGATTTGTAGAATCAGAAGCTAGCTGGACAATTGCTGCCAGGTATATTTTTCTCTGAAATGCTGGAGATCACACCAGGGACCATAGCGAGTGGTGAAAAGCCGTCCGAGGATGCCACTAGACCATTCTAGTCTACAGCTATGGTCCGCAGCCTGATTTTCAAACTATACCTTCTACGAAGTAGTGGAACATTTTAAAGTTAAACAAACTACCGTATGCCTGGCTGCAGTCATGAAGCCAAGCTCTGATTCCGGCTGCTGGTGATTTCGGTGGCATGAAACATCTGACCAGTTCCTTTTAACTTTATGTACAAAAGGGTTTACATAAAATTTTAGAATATATCTCCCATAATGTAAGATATGCTTAACCCCTTCATGACCCAGCCTATTTTGACCTTTAAAGACCTTGCCGTTTTTTGCAATTCTGACCAGTGTCCCTTTATGAGGTAATAACTCAGGAACGCTTCAACGGATCCTAGCGGTTCTGAGATTGTTTTTTCGTGACATATTGGGCTTCATGTTAGTGGTAAATTTAGGTCAATAAATTCTGCGTTTATTTGTGATAAAAACGGAAATTTGGCGAAAATTTTGAAAATTTTGCAATTTTCACATTTTGAATTTTATTCTGTTAAACCAGAGAGTTATGTGACACAAAATAGTTAATAAATAACATTTCCCACATGTATACTTTACATCAGCACAATTTTGGAAACAAAATTTTTTTTTGCTAGGAAGTTATAAGGGTTAAAATTTGACCAGCGATTTCTCATTTTTACAACGAAATTTACAAAACCATTTTTTTAGGGACCACCTCACATTTGAAGTCAGTTTGAGGGGTCTATATGGCTGAATATACCCAAAAGTGACACCATTCTAAAAACTGCACCCCTCAAGGTACTCAAAACCACATTCAAGAAGTTTATTAACCCTTCAGGTGCTTCACAGCAGCAGAAGCAACATGGAAGGAAAAAATGAACATTTAACTTTTTAGTCACAAAAATTATCTTTTAGCAACAATTTTTTTATTTTCCCAATAGTAAAAGGAGAAACTGAACCACGAAAGTTGTTGTCCAATTTGTCCTGAGTACGCTAATACCTCATATGTGGGGGTAAACCACTGTTTGGGCGCACGGCAGGGCTCGGAAGGGAAGGAGCGCCATTTGACTTTTTGAATGAAAAATTGGCTCCACTCTTTAGCGGACACCATGTCACGTTTGGAGAGCCCCCGTGTGCCTAAAAATTGGAGCTCCCCCACAAGTGACCCCATTTTGGAAACTAGACCCCCCAAGGAACTTATCTAGATGCCTAGTGAGCACTTTAAACCCTCAGGTGCTTCACAAATTGATCTGTAAAAATGAAAAAGTACTTTTTTTTCACAAAAAAATTCTTTTAGCCTCAATTTTTTCATTTTCACATGGGCAACAGGATAAAATGGATCCTAAAATTTGTTGGGCAATTTCTCCTGAGTACACCAATACCTCACATGTGGGGTAAACCACTGTTTGGGCACATGGTAAGGCTCGGAAGGGAAGGAGCGCCATTTGACTTTTTGAATGAAAAATTATCTCCATCGTTAGCGGACACCATGTCGCGTTTGGAGAGCCCCTGTGTGCCTAAACATTGGCGCTCCCCCACAAGTGACCCCATTTTGGAAACTGGACCCCCAAGGAACTTATCTAGATGCATATTGAGCACTTTAAACCCCCAGGTGCTTCACAGAAGTTTATAACGCAGAGCCATGAAAATAATAAATAATTTTTCTTTCCTCAAAAATGATTTTTTAGCCTGGAATTTCCTATTTTGCCAAGGGTAATAGGAGAAATTGGACCCCAAATGTTGTTGTCCAGTTTGTCCTGAGTACGCTGATACCCCATATGTGGGGGTAAACCACTGTTTGGGCGCACGGCAGGGCTCGGAAGGGAAGGCACGCCATTTGGCTTTTTAACCCCTTTACCCCCAAGGGTGGTTTGCACGTCAATGACCAGGCCAATTTTTACAATTCTGACCACTGTCCCTTTATGAGGTTATAACTCCGAAACGCTTCAACGGATTTTTTTTTTGTTAGGGAGTTATAAGGGTTAAAAGTTGACCAGCAATTTCTCATTTTTACAACACCATTTTTTTTTAGGGACCACGTCTCATTTGAAGTCATTTTGAGGGGTCTATATGATAGAAAATGCCCAAGTGTGACACCATTCTAAATACTGCACCCCTCAAGGTGCTCAAAACCACATTCAAGAAGTTTATTAACCCTTCAGGTGTTTAATAGGAATTTTTGGAATGTTTAAATAAAAATGAACATTTAACTTTTTTACACAAAAAATTTACTTCAGCTCCAATTTGTTTTATTTTACCAAGGGTAACAGGAGAAAATGGACCCCAAAAGTTGTTGTCCAATTTGTCCTGAGTACGCTGATACCCCATATGTGGCAGTAAACCACTGTTTGGGCGCATGGGAGAGCTCGGAAGGGAAGGAGCGCCGTTTGACTTTTCAATGCAAAATTGACAGGAATTGAGATGGGACGCCATGTTGCGTTTGGAGAGCCACTGATGTGCCTAAACATTGAAACCCCCCACAAGTGACACCATTTTGGAAAGTAGACCCCCTAAGGAACTTATCTGGATGTGTGGTGAGCACTTTGACCCACCAAGGGCTTCACAGAAGTTTATAATGCAGAGCCATAAAAATAAAACAAAATTTTTTTCCCACAAAAATTATTTTTTAGCCCCCAGTTTTGTATTTTCCCTAGGGTAACAGGAGAAATTGGACCCCAAAAGTTGTTGTCCAATTTGTCCTGAGTACGCTGATACCCCATATGTGGGGGGGAACCACCGTTTGGGCGCATGGGAGGGCTCGGAAGGGAAGGAGCGCCATTTGGAATGCAGACTTAGATGGAATGGTCTGCAGGCGTCACATTGCGTTTGCAGAGCCCCTAATGTACCTAAACAGTAGAAACCCCCCACAAGTGACACCATTTTGGAAAGTAGACCCCCTAAGGAACTCATCTTGATGTGTTGTGAGAGCTTTGAACCCCCAAGTATTTCACTACAGTTTATAACGCAGAGCCATGCAAATAAAAAATATTTTTTTTCCACAAAAATTATATTTTAGCCCCCAGTTTTGTATTTTTCCAAGGTTAGCAGGAGAAATTGGACCCTAAATGTTGTTGTCCAATTTGTCCTGAGTACGCTGATACCCGATATGTGGGGGGGAACTACCGTTTGGGTGCATGGGAGGGCTCGGAAGGGAAGGAGCATCATTTGGAATGCAGACTTAGATGGATTGGTCTGCAGGCGTCACATTGCGTTTGCAGAGCCCCTAATGTACCTAAACAGTAGAAACCCCCCACAAGTGACCCCATATTGGAAACTAGACCCCTCAATGAACTTATCTAGATGTGTTGTGAGAACTTTGAACCCCCAAGTGTTTCACTACAGTTTATAACGCAGAGCCGTGAAAATAAAAAATCTTTTTGTTTTCCCACAAAAATTATTTTTTAGCCCCCAGTTTTGTATTTTCCCAAGGGTAACAGGAGAAATTGGTCCATAAAAGTTGTTGTCCAATTTGTCCTGAGTACGCTGATACCCCATATGTGAGGGTAAACCCCTGTTTGGGCACACAGGAGAGCTCGGAAGGGAAGGAGCACTGTTTTACTTTTTCAACGCAGAATTGGCTGGAATTGAGATCGGACGCCATGTCGTGTTTGGAGAGCCCCTGATGTGCCGAAACAGTGGAATCCCCCCAATTATAACTGAAACCCTAATCTAAACACACCCCTAACCCTAATTCCAACAGTAACCCTAACCACACCTCTAACCCTGACACACCCCTAACCCTAATCCCAACCCTATTCCCAACTGTAAATGTAATCTAAACCCTAACCCTAACTTTAGCCCCAACCCTAACCGTAGCCCTAACCCTAGCCCTAACCCTAGCCCTAACCCTAGCCCTAACCCTAGCCCTAATGGGAAAATGGAAATAAATACATTTTTTTTTATTTTTCCCTAACTAAGGGGGTGATGAAGGGGGGTTTGATTTACTTTTATAGCGAGTTTTTTAGCGGATTTTTATGATTGGCAGCCGTCACACACTGAAAGACCCTTTTTATTGCAAAAAATATTTTTTGCAATACCACATTTTGAGAGCTATAATTTTTCCATATTTTGGTCCACAGAGTCATGTGAGGTCTTGTTTTTTGCGGGACGAGTTGACGTTTTTATTGAAAACATTTTTGGGCACGTGACATTTTTTGATCGCTTTTTATTCCGATTTTTGTGAGGAAGAATGACCAAAAGCCAGCTATTCATGAATTTCTATTGGGGGAGGCGTTTATACCGTTCCGCGTTTGGTAAAATTGATCAGTTTTATTCTTCGGGTCAGTACGATTACAGCGATACCTCATTTATATCATTTTTTTATGGTTTGGCGCTTTTATACGATAAAAACTATTTTACAGAAAAAATAATTATTTTTGCATCGCTTTATTCTCAGGACTATAACTTTTTTATTTTTTTGCTGATGATGCTGTATGGCGGCTCGTTTTTTGCGGGACAATATGACGCTTTCAGTGGTACCATGGTTATTTATATCTGTCGTTTTGATCGCGTGTTATTCCACTTTTTGTTCGGCGGTATGATAATAAAGCGTTGTTTTTTGCCTCTTTTTTTTTTTTTTTTTTTCTTACGGTGTTTACTGAAGGGGTTAACTAGTGGGACAGTTTTATAGGTCGGGTCGTTACGGACGCGGCGATACTAAATATGTGTACTTTTATTGGTTTTTTTTTTATTTAGATGAAGAAATGTATTTATGGGAATAATATTTTTTTTTTTTTCATTATTTTGGAATATTTTTTTTTATTTTTTTTACACATTTGGAAAAATTTTTTTTAACTTTTTTACTTTGTCCCAGGGGGGGACATCACAGATCAGTGATCTGACAGTTTGCACAGCACTCTGTCAGATCACTGATCTGACTTGCAGCGCTGCAGGCTTCACAGTGCCTGCTCTGAGCAGGCTCTGTGAAGCCACCTCCCTCCCTGCAGGACCCGGATCCGCGGCCATCTTGGATCCGGGGCTGGAGGGAGCAGGGAGGGAGGTGAGACCCTCGCAGCAACGCGATCACATCGCGTTGCTCCGGGGGTCTCAGGGAAGCCCGCAGGGAGCCCCCTCCCTGCGCGGTGCTTCCCTGCACCGCCGGCACATCGCGATCATCTTTGATCGCGGTGTGCCAGGGGTTAATGTGCCGGGGGCGGTCCGTGACCGCTCCTGGCACATAGTGCCGGATGTCAGCTGCGATAAGCAGCTGACACCCGGCCGCGATCCGCCGCGCTCCCCCCGTGAGCGCGGCCGATCGGCTATGACGTACTATCCCGTCCAGGGTCAGATAAGCCCAGGGCACCTCGACGGGATAGTACGTCTAAGGTCACAGAGGGGTTAAATGGAAAATTAGCTCCAATGATTAGCGGACAACATGTCACGTTTGGAGAGCCCCTGTGTGCCTAAACATTGGAGATCCCCCAGAAATGACCCCATTTTGGAAACTAGACCCCCAAAGGAACTAATCTAGATGTGTGGTGAGGACTTTGAACCCCCAAGTGCTTCACAGAAGTTTATAACGCAGAGCCATGAAAATAAAAAATAATTTTTCTTTCCTCAAAAATGATTTTTTAGCCTGGAATTTCCTATTTTGCCAAGGGTAATAGGAGAAATTGGACCCCAAATGTTGTTGTCCAGTTTCTCCTGAGTACGCTGATACCCCATGTGTGGGGATAAACCACTGTTTGGGCACATGCCGGGGCTCGGAAGTGAAGTAGTGACGTTTTGAAATGCAGACTTTGATGGAATGCTCTGTGGGCGTCACATTGCGTTTGCAGAGCCCCTGATGTGGCTTAACAGTAGAAACCCCCCACAAGTGACCCCATTCTGGAAACTAGACCCCGAAAGGAACTTATCTAGATGTGTGGTGAGCACTTTTAACCCCCAAGTGCTTCATAGAAGTTTATAATGCAGAGCCGTGAAAATAATAAATACGTTTTCTTTCCTCAAAAATGATGTTTTAGCAAGCATTTTTTTATTTTCACAAGGGTAACAGGAGAAATTGGACCCCAGTAATTGTTGCGCAGTTTGTCCTGAGTACGTTGGTACCCCATATGTGGGGGTAAACCACTGTTTGGGCACACGTCGGGGCTCGGAATTGAGGGAGCACCATTTGACTTTTTGAATACGAGATTGGCTGGAATCAATGGTGGCGCCATGTTGCGTTTGGAGACCCCTGATGTGCCTAAACAGTGGAAACCCCTCAATTCTACCTCCAACACACCCCTAACCCTAATCCCAACTGTAGCCATAACCCTAATCACAACCCTAACCACAACCCTAATTTCAACCCTAACCCTAAGGCTATGTGCCCACGTTGCGGATTCGTGTGAGATTTTTCAGCATCATTTTTGAAAAATCCGCGGGTAAAAGGCGGATTTCACCTGCGGATTCCTATTGAGGAACAGGTGTAAAACGCTGCGGAATCCGCACAAAGAATTGACATGCTGCGGAAAATACAACGCAGCGTTTCCGCGTGGTATTTTCCGCACCATGGGCACAGCGGATTTGGTTTTCCATAGATTTACATGGTACTGTAAACCTGATGGAACACTGCTGCGAATCCGCAGCGGCCAATCCGCTGCGGATCCGCAGCCAAATCCGCACCGTGTGCACATAGCCTAATTCTAAAGGTATGTGCACACGCTGCGGAAAACGCTGCGGATCCGCAGCAGTTTCCCATGAGTTTACAGTTCAATGTAAACCTATGGGAAACAAAAATCGCTGTACATATGCTGCGGAAAAACTGCACGGAAACGCAGCGGTTTACATTCTGCAGCATGTCACTTCTTTGTGCGGATTCCGCAGCGGTTTTACAACTGCTCCAATAGAAAACCGCAGTTGTAAAACCGCAGTGAAATGCGCAGAAAAACGCGGTAAATCCGCCATAAATCCGCAGCAGTTTAGCACTGCGGATTTATCAAATCCGCAGCGGAAAAATCCGCAGAGGATCAGAATACATGTGCACATACCGAAACCCTAGCCCTAGCCCTAACCCTAGCCCTAACCCTAGCCCTAACCCTAGCCCTAACCCTAGCCCTAACCCTAGCCCTAACCCTATTCTAACATTAGTGGAAAAAAAAAATTCTTTATTTTTTTTATTGTCCCTACCTATGGGGGTGACAAAGGGTGGGGGGTCATTTATTATTTTTTTTATTTTGATCACTGAGAGATTATATCTCAGTGATCAAAATGCACTTTGGAACGAATCTGCCGGCCGGCAGATTTGGCGGGCGCACTGCGCATGCGCCCGCCATTTTGGAAGATGGCGGCGCCCAGGGAGAAGACGGATGGACCTCGGCAGGATCGGTAAGTATGATGGGGTGGGGAGGAGCACGGGGGGGGGGGGGGGTTATCGGAGCACGGGAGGGGTGGAACGGAGCACGGGGGGTGGAACGGAGCACGGGGGAGGGTGGAACGGAGCACGGGGGAGGGTGGAACGGAGCACGGGGGGGGGGGGGGGGGTGATTGGAGCACGGGGAGGGTGATTGAAGCACGGGGGGAGCGGACAAGAGCACGGGGGGAGCGGAGCACAGGACGGAGGGGAGCCGGAGCAGTGTACCGGACAGATCGGAGGGCTGGGGGGGCGATCGGTGGGGTGGGGGCACATTAGTGTTTCCAGCCATGGCCGATGATCTTGCAGCATCGGCCATGGCTGGATTGTAATATTTCACCAGTTATAATAGGTGAAATATTACAAATCGCTCTGATTGGCAGTTTCACTGTCAACAGCCAATTAGAGCGATCGTAGCCACGGGGGGGGGGGGGGGGGGGGGTGAAGCCACCCCCCCTGGGCTAAACTACCACTCCCCCTGTCCCTGCAGATCGGGTGAAATGGGAGTTAACCCTTTCACCCGATCTGCAGGGACGCGATCTTTCCATGACGCCACATAGGCGTCATGGGTCGGATTGGCACCGACTTTCATGACGCCTACGTGGCGTCATGGGTCGGGAACGGGTTAAAGAGCATTAAAAGATGACAGATGAAATGTGGAAATTTCCGGCACCTGGTAAGTCATGATTGTTCTGGGTCTACAAATGGTATACAGTTTAGGGTATGTGCACACTTCGCAGTTTTGCCTGTTGAATTTTCTGTGCAGATTCTTCCTCTCTTGCCAGAAAACGCAGGTGCGGATTTGATGCGGGTTTTTTTTCACCCAGATTAGTATGCGGTTTTGCAAGCTAAATAAAGATCTAATATTCAACAAAAAAAAAAATTGTGATGTCATTTCTGGTCCAACCTGCTCTTTAACATTTGTCCAACCCACACTCTAGTACACACACAGAGATAGATAGATAGATAGATAGATAGATAGATATGGGATAGATTGATAGATATGGGATAGATTGATAGATATGGGATAGATTGATAGATATGGGATAGATTGATAGATGTGGGATAGATTGATAGATGTGGGATAGATTGATAGATGTGGGATAGATAGATAGATAGATATGGGATCGATAGATATGGGATAGATAGATAGATATGGGATAGATATGGGATAGATAGATAGATATGAGATAGATAGATAGATAGATAGATATGGGATAGATAGATATGGGATAGATAGATATGGGATAGATATGGGATAGATAGATATGGGATAGATAGATAGATATGGGATAGATAGATAGATATGGGATAGATAGATAGATATGGGATAGATAGATATGGGATAGATAGATAGATATGAGATAGATAGATAGATAGATATGAGATAGATAGATATGAGATAGATAGATAGATAGATATGAGATAGATAGATAGATAGATATGAGATAGATAGATAGATATGGGATAGATAGATAGATAGATAGATAGATATGGGATAGATAGATAGATAGATAGATATGGGGTAGATAGATAGATAGATATGGGGTAGATAGATATGGGATAGATAGATAGATAGATATGGGATAGATAGATATATATGGGATAGATAGATAGATATGGGATAGATAGATAGATATGGGATAGATAGATAGATAGATAGATAGATAGATAGATAGATATGGGATAGATAGATAGATATGGGATAGATAGATAGATATGGGATAGATAGATAGATATGAGATAGATAGATAGATAGATAGATATGAGATAGATAGATAGATATGAGATAGATAGATAGATATGAGAGATAGATAGATAGATAGATAGATATGAGATAGATAGATATATATGAGATAGATAGATAGATATGGGATAGATAGATAGATAGATATGGGATAGATAGATAGATAGATATGGGATAGATAGATAGATAGATAGATATGGGATAGATAGATAGATAGATATGAGATAGATAGATAGATAGATATGAGATAGATAGATAGATAGATATGGGATAGATAGATAGATAGATATGGGATAGATAGATAGATAGATATGGGATAGATAGATATGGGATAGATAGATAGATAGATAGATATGAGATAGATAGATAGATAGATAGATAGATATGAGATAGATAGATAGATAGATAGATATGGGATAGATAGATAGATAGATATGGGATAGATAGATAGATAGATATGGGATAGATAGATAGATAGATATGGGATAGATAGATAGATAGATAGATAGATAGATATGGGATAGATAGATAGATATGGGATAGATAGATAGATATGGGATAGATAGATAGATAGATATGAGATAGATAGATAGATAGATATGAGATAGATAGATAGATAGATATGAGATAGATAGATATGAGATAGATAGATAGATAGATAGATATGAGATAGATAGATAGATATGGGATAGATAGATATGGGGTAGATAGATAGATATGGGGTAGATAGATAGATAGATAGATATGGGATAGATATAGATAGATAGATATGGGATAGATAGATAGATAGATATGAGAGATAGATAGATAGATAGATAGATATGGGATAGATAGATAGATATGGGGTAGATAGATAGATAGATAGATAGATATGGGATAGATAGATAGATAGATATGGGGTAGATAGATAGATATGGGGTAGATAGATAGATATGGGATAGATAGATATGGGATAGATAGATATGGGATAGATAGATAGATAGATAGATAGATAGATAGATAGATAGATATGGGATAGATAGATAGATAGATATATCTATAGATAGATATGGGATAGATATATCTATAGATAGATATGGGATAGATATATCTATGGATAGATATGGGATAGATATATCTATGGATAGATATGGGATAGATATATCTATAGATAGATAGATATAGAAAAAAGAAGGAACAGCACAGTATACTTATCTTCGGGTGCAGAGCCCCCAAACAATCTGTCCACTGATTGTCCAGACTTCATAAAGTTGAAAAAAAGAGGCAGCACTCCATTGTTCCAATATAAAACGTGTAGGGTTTAATCTACCCACATGTCTGGGCAACGTTTCAGCTCAAAATGAGCCTTTCTCAAGCAATTCCTAAAGGCTGCTGGTAAATACTTGCAGTACTGGAGATGTCAACGTCCTGGAAATATAGCTGCCCGGTGTCCTACGTCCTCTAAACAGATGGACTTGCACCTATGCTCATACCTATGCCTATCCCGCCTGCAGTGTGGACTATCAGCCCAGTGAGGGGCCGCAGGCATGTCCCGTGACAATAAATGGAGAACCGGTGTCAGGACTCTTGGACTCAGAGTTTATAGAACCTGGTAAAAGGCCACACTCCCCCACCAGTTGATCCCAGGGAAACATGTGGGTATCCAATGGGACGCCAAGGACTACCCCGTCGCCAGAGTGATGATAAAAACTAGCTATGGCATTGAGTCTCGTGGGGTTGTGATAGTCAATAATCGGACGGGACGGGACTTTAGCCTGTTCTGGGACTTGTGGGAAAACGCGAGGATGCCCACTAACTCAGACAGGAGCCAGTCCACCAATGAATAATCCCCATTACATTCAGAGGCAGATGAGTTCCCCCTGTGTGTTGTTGCTAGCGACGATTACAAAACAGTGACCCATGAAAATGACATTCCTGAGTTGGGGATTTCTGGGGGGAATTCTGGGACTGCCCAAATGCAAGTATTTACTTTGAAAGGGGCTTTTGATAATGTGACTGTGATAAATGGGGTCGCTCAAGAGCTGGGGGCCAACACTATTTCCATATTTTACTTTAAATGAGTAACTGTTTATCAGGTCACTAAACCAAGAGGGGAAGTGATAGAGCAGTTGTTGGTGCCGAGACCCTATAGGTGTAGGATATTCGATCTGGGTCAGTCTTATGTCTTGGCTGGGCATCTGGGAGTAGACAAAACTCAAGAGTGGGACCTTCAGAGGTTCTTCTGGCCTGGGTGTTACCGGGACATTAATTTCTGCTGATCCTGCCCTACCTGTCAGCTAACTGCTCCCGTATCCTACTTCCACAGTCCCCTAGTGAACATGAATTCCCTTAAAACAAATTTTATTCTAACAATCTTTTAAAAACACACCAACCCAGTGCTTATTGGCCAAAATAAAATCTACCCAAAAAAATACAAAATTGACCAAGGTCTAGCGCATACCCTACAATGACCTTTCCTATCTCCTGCCTAGCTGTGGAGGTTGGCACCCTAATAACGATTTTTTGGCGCCCCCACTCAACGTGGACTATCCCTCACTCCCCTATCTCACCCTACTATGCAGGTGGGAAAACAATGATATATAAGAACAGAAATGAAGAAAAGCAAAAAAATGGTCAAAAAATACAAAAAAAACACAATAAATAGAAATTAGCAAAAAAGACAGGAACAGGACAAATGCTAGGATTGTTTCAGAGTTCCAGCCCCTGTGATACACTAATCGCTAGTTACTGCTAAATTGCAGTGGGTATGCTACCAGATATGCCACATAAACATGCTAATTCAGTATAATAAAGAGAGAAAAGCTATTACCCATACCACACATCATTACTTCCTATAAGTTGCCTAACTGACTTGAACATAGATATGTATCAATTGTCAGTATAATAACCGCCCCTGATTGGGGCTAACGGCGTCAGTCATTAATATAAGATGCATGTGTAGCACAAACAATGATGCAGGTTGCCCATCAAAATGTACTGAGCCTGGCTATAGGGTATATCAATAGTATAAGCAATGATGCATGTTACTTATCAGGATATGTTGCGCCTCACCGCGTTTCCCCGTGTTACGGTTCATCAGGAGGCCCGTCAAACATGTCAGATACCAGATGCCATGGATAAGTAGCATAGCCGGTGGTCCACAACGGGTGGAGTTAAATACCCCCGTTCATCCATTTGCTCCAATCAGCGCCATCGCTAATCAATGATGGCAAAAAGCAACCTGAGTGGGGGCGTGGCTATGTAGCTGAAGAAGAAGGAGGCATCCTAGGAGAGCTCCATACATCCTGAGCTGATTTTGCTATAAATATTGTGCGTGACCGAGCGGTACTAGCCCGGATCGGGACCCCATGCACCGGAGGGTCTGGTGGACCTTCTGGGAGACCGCTGTGGAGATTTGCGGAGCCGGGAGCTGCAGAAGCTAAAACAGGCAGGAGAGCCCCATGTGCAGCGGCGGCCATCTTGGGAGCGCGCGCTAGGGAGCACAAGACACCGCGCTGTTCATTGCCGGAGCTGGACCCCCCACTATCTCGGAGGCAGCGGTGACTGACCGCACTGGTGGGCGCGACGAGGGACCTGCAAGAGGGAGCAGGAAAGAACGCGGTGCTGCTCTCTGCTGGAGCCGGGTCCCCCTCATCTTGGAGGCGGTGGCGGTGGATACTACTGGTAAGCCGTGAGGACTGATGCAAGTGGCGGTACATGCCGGGGGTAGCGGCCATCATATCAGCGCACACCCTGACAGTTAGGGAAGTGCGCTTCTAATCTTATTAGCGGCGCTGGGCGGTGAGTGTGCGCCTGAAGAAGTAGGGGTGGTGCAGTGTGTGCCCTGAGAAAGTGGGACCTGCGCCCCCCTGTCGGGTGGACATTTTCCCTGCTAACGCCATAACATTACAGGGATTAACCCCTTTTCAGCTGCTCCCCTTACGATAACTGTGGAATTGCACGGCTTGAGTGTTACAGCGGCTATCTCTATATACCGGATACCCTAAACTGCCTGCCCAGTGGACTCCTGTCTTATAACCTCGGGCTCCATAATACAAGTCTCAAAATCGGAATACAGCTTGTCCATAATTACTCCTTGGGTCGCTTTGTGAAATCCCCTTGTGAATATCCATCATGCAGCACCCTAGAGGAGCATCGGCTGCTGAAAAATTAAAAAAATATGCCAAAGATGATCCTCATGATAATGTGCGCAATCTTAGAAATAATCCTACACCGTCTCAACGTAAAGGACGCCCCTCCGACAGCAATGAGGAGGGAGGAGAGGATGAACTGACTCTTAAACAGGCATCAGAGCAGTTGATGCAGGCTATCTCCCTCACTAGATCAGCTCTTACGGAGAAAATAGAAGATGTGCATACTGAGGTGGGACGCCTGCGTCATGACATGCAAACTATGAGAGGGCGCATCACGGAGGTTGAAACGAGGGTGTCTCATATTGAAGACACTATCGCCCCTATGGAGGCTAAACTGACCAAAGCTGCCGGATCCGTAAATGCCTGGAAGCAAAAGGCAGACGACTTGGAAAATAGACTGCGCCGCAATAATATCCGAATTATAGGTCTCCCGGAGCGGTCGGAGGGTCAGCAGCCTGAACAGTTTCTGGAGGAATGGCTCAAGTCATCACTGGGAGATGGATTCTCCTCGACATTCGCGGTGGAAAGGGCCCATAGGGTCCCGACCAGGCCTCTTCCTCCTGGAGCCCCGCCGCGGCCTTTCCTGGCACGTCTCCTTAATTGTAGAGACAGAGATATCATCCTCCGCTTAGCACGGCAGAAGGGCCTCATCAAATTCGATAATGCTACCATATCGATTTTTCCAGATTTTTCTATGGAACTTCAAAAGCAGCGAGCACGATTTATGGATATCAAGAAACAACTTAGAGATAAGAACATCGTTTACTCCATGCTTTATCCGGCCCGGCTTCGCATCGTTTATAAGGGCTCCTCCTTATTCTTCACGGATCCAGCGGAGGCGACTGAGTGGTTGCGGTCTCGCGGGGGGTCGAATGCGGAAGACTCCTAACTTGAGCTCCCTGATTAATGGCAACATAGATAGAGCTTTCTGCCTGGATGCGGAAAATATTAACAATACCGGACACTGAGTCCAGTGAGGGTATCCCCTATTCAATTTGACTGTGGGAGTATGGAAATATGCTCCCCTACTGTTCAAGTTTTGTTTAGTTTGGTTTTATATACTAGTTTTGGATGTTTATTAAGCATGGCTGCCTCTAATGCTAATTCTTTGCTCTGTGCGGTGCCGTTAGACTGCACCCGAATGATAATGATATATATCAATTCTCCCTTTAAGAGTAAATATGGGGGCTGAACTTATATGTATGACCTGGAACATACGAGGTATAAAAACTCCTCGAAAGAAAATTAAGGTGTTTTCGCAGATTAAAAGATATCACCCTCAAGTCGTAGCTCTGATAGAGACACATCTGACAAGAGACACGGCTCGATGTATACAAAAGCCATGGGTACAGTGGTCCCTACACGCATTCCACACTAGCTATTCAAGAGGGGTCTCCCTGCTGATACACAAAGAGGTCAGATGGGAGGCTAAAGAGGCGAGACGTGATCCGGAGGGTCGTTTCGTCTTTGTGCATGCATTTATTAACTCACGAGAGTATGTATTGTTGTGTATCTATAACCCCCCTCCCGCTAACATGTCAATCCTACGCATGGCTCTGGGCTTCTCCTTAAAATATCCGGAAGCCAATGTTATTTGTATGGGAGACTTTAATTTAATAATGAATCAGTCCATGGATAGATTGAGATTGGACGATGTGGACTCAGGGGAAGTTGTGCCTCAGCACCCCTCACAATTAGCACTATTTATGGAAGGGAGTGGGTGGCTAGATTTATGGAGAATAAACCATCCAGAAGTTAAGGGGTACACCTGCCACTCGTCTACTAGGCAGTCTTTGTCTCGAATAGACTATATATTTGGGTCGGGTGGCTTGGCGCTATGGGTGGATAGCATCGAACATGGTAACCGGGGGATCTCAGACCATAGCCCGATCATTCTTAAACTTAAATATGGGCAATCCGATAATAGTAACAGGTCCTGGAAATTAAATCCCTTTTGGTTAAAATTGATAGACTCTAGTGATAGGACGGTTGATCAGTTGAATAGCTTTGTGCTGACACATTCGGAAATCCAAAACCTTGGTCTATTTTGGGATACCCTGAAGGCATACTTGAGGGGATGCTTGTCTTCTACCATTTCCTATATTAAGAGAGTGACGGCGAGGGAGGACGAGGAGATAGAGCAAAGATTAAAAGACTCAGAGGCCACTTATATAGCTAATCAGTCCAGCAGTAATAGAATTGAGTGGCTTACTTCCCAGAGATTGTATACCCAACATACAGATGCTAAGTCAAAGCGCAAATTATTTTTTACTCGTCAGTCCTACTTTGAGCTAGGGAATCAAGCCAGCACACTCCTGGCCTTCTTGGTGCGCCAGCATAGCACCTCCAACACAATATTGCAGATCCGGGTGTCCGATGGCTCATTGGTGTCCTCTACTGATGGAATACTTCAGGGCTTTTATGATTATTATGCTTCGTTGTATAAGTCTAAGAGTGGTTTAGATGTCGATGAATGCCTGGATTATCTATCGGATATAACATTCCCCTCGCTGAGTCCATCCCAACGAGCTCTTATGGAGGCTGAATTTACTCTGGAAGAGGTAGAACATGCTATAGCAGATATGGCCACCGGGAAGGCCCCGGGACCTGATGGATTTCCCATTGAATTTTATAGAAAATATCGTGATAAATTGGCACCTATATTGCTGAAGGTACTAAGGGGAATATGGGAGGGAGAATCGGTACCCGAATCGTTTTATGATGCTAATATTATCGTGCTTAGGAAGGAGGGGAAGGATCCTCTGGATTGTGGATCATATAGACCAATTTCTTTAGTGAATGTGGACTACAAAATTTTCACTAAAATTCTGGCTACTAGATTGAATGCGATCATATTAGATCTCATACACCCAGATCAAACTGGCTTTATGCCCGGGAAAAATACCTCTATTAATATTAGAAGAGTGCAATCGGTCATTCAATATAGTTCATTAGAGCCAGACAATAAGTGGGCATTAGCTTCGTTGGATGCAGCTAAGGCTTTTGATTCCCTTGAGTGGTCCTTTTTAACTGCATGCTTACGGAAATATGGGTTTGGGAATAAATTTCTAAGAGGGATAGGTACACTATATGCGAAACCTGGGGCACGTATGGTGGTAAACGGTTCTGTATCTGCACCATTTTCCTTACATAGGGGAACTCGCCAGGGATGCCCTCTCTCCCCAGCTCTATTTGCCTTGGCTATAGAAGCCCTGGCAATACGGATGAGGTCCTCTGTAGACATTAAAGGGATACATATTGCTGACCGGGTGGACATTATTGGTCTTTATGCAGACGATATGGTGGTGTTTATGGACCAGACAGAAGATACATTGCCAAAAGTAATAACGATGATTGATAAATTTAGTACATTTTCTGGTCTATATATAAATTGGGATAAATCTGCTTTGATGCCTCTCTCCCATACCCCGATGCCATGCCTTGAAACCCTCTCGCTGCTGCCCATTGTCTCCAATTTTAAATACCTTGGAATACATATGTCTCAATACAGTCACCAAGATTTGCATCTCAATATATATCCACTATTGGACGTGGTTAAATCTAAATTTGCTACCTGGGACAAGCTCCCGCTATCTGTGGCTGGTCGTATTAACCTGATCAAAATGATATTACTCCCAAAATTGAGCTATTGTCTTCAACATAGTGCCGTTTTAATACCTAAATCTTTCTTTGCAACCCTGAATTCCCTTACCACATCCTTCATATGGGGGAAAGCTAGGCCTAGACTTAAATTATCCATTCTACAGAGACCCAAACAGGGGGGTGGGGCTGCCTTGCCGGACTTCTATCTGTACTACCTTGCTGGGCAGGCAAAAATGATAAATAAGTGGATGCCCGGGGAGTCTCTTCCCAACTCTGAAAGCCATGTATTACATTCAGCTCAGATTGATTGCCCGCTGGGCTTTTTGGAAATGGAGAAAATTACTGTCCCTCGTTTGCTTCCTTTGCTCCGATTGGCCCGTTCGATATGGAGGCAAATTAAAAAAGTTACAAAATCTGTTGATATAGCAGCCGAAATGCCATTGTGGAACAATAGCTATTTCCCGGGATTATTAGGCCATCCATCTACTGAATTTTGGACATCGTATGGTGTCCTCACAGTGAGTGATATACATAGCCAAGGAATTTTTGTTTCTTTTGAACAATTACAAAATACTCACAATATACCGAGATCTCAATTTTTCCGTTATTTACAATTAAGATCTGCTTTCCAATCATATGTACGGCATGCGGGTGCAGGTAGAACTATTTCAACTTTACCATTAATAGGAATTCTCAAATCACAAGGGCCTCAGGGACTCATCTCCTCTTTATATACCTATATGTTATCCATAGGCGAAGAATCCACCTTAGATTTAATTAAGGGAAAATGGGGGAGGCTACTTCCAGATACACTAGGAGAAGAATGGGATGAAATCTTGGAATCCCCGACTAGGGTCTCCCCATCAATCAATAATAGGATGACCCAACTGTATATTATATATCAATCCTATTTGACCCCGACTCGTCTATTTAAAATGGGCCATCTTCATTCATCAGACTGCTTGAGGTGTCATTCCAGTGACGCAGATTTCATTCATATGATCTGGAAATGTCCTGTTGTTTTTCAATTTTGGAAAGAGGTAACGGTACTATTGACATCCTTGGTGTCGATCCCTGTTCCACTTGAGCCACTGGTATGCCTGTTTGGGGTATGGGAGGCAGAGACATGGGATCACCACACGGGAATCTTTCTGAGAGAATCGCTATTTATGGCACGAAAGGTGTTAGCAATGCGTTGGATGGGAGGTTCCTGTCCATCTCTTAGGGCATGGATTGACTTAGTGAACTCAATTATTCCATATGAGCGGACGCTATATCACAACAGGGGTTGTCCAGCCAAATTTGAAAAGATATGGGGAAGATGGAACTCATCCGGCCATACTGTTTAGATCAAAATAACTCAGTATAAGCATAAAAAGGGTGTATGATTATGCGGACACTATTTACTCACAGGGCGGAGTCTATTTAGAACTCTCCTGCAAGAGGCACTATGTTATGTTAGTTTTAGAAGCTTTATTAGAAGTTAATGTAGTTAAGGTTCAAATAAGATGTTACTGATTAACATACACAGTTTATTATCTTTATAATATTTTATACACGGCTATGTATGGTAATTTTCTGTAACTAACTAATGGATAATGATGTATACAAGCAAATGTGTGTATGATCTGTCCTGTAATTAATAAACGAATTTAAAAAAAAAAAAAAAAAAAAAAAAGCAACCTGAGTCATAAGTTATTTACCTGCCAAGTCCCAGACGATCATATTGCTTTAGCGTGGGTTCAATCCTACTGCGCATGAACGGAAGTCTGTATACTCCAGGTGATTCAAGCTGAAGCGTGCGCCCCAGTCTATTGCGCATGAACGGAAGTCTTACCTCTGCATACTGTTGGTCCCTAATGCGCTCCACGCTGCGTTCCAGCCTACTGCGCACAACCGGACCTGATGTTCCGTGTGCATACACTAACATAGACGCTGGAAACAAATTACTGCTAACTGGTTCCGGTGCGCCCGATTACAATAGACTGACCGGACACCTAGTATTACATAGCACCAGTGTAAGGTTACGATGTCATACGCATGCCACCAATGCATACCCTATTAACCATCTAGAGACCGGGTCGCATAATATATTTATTAAACACACTATTTACAAGCACTCAAGCATGTGTGACCCCTTACTGGCTTTTAGATCGCAGGGAAAAAAGGTTTATTAAACAACATAAAAGATAGTGCCAACTATAGACACACAGATTTTTGATAAATACTCCCTACAATGTGGCGCATGTACAAACATGCTGAAAACATGCAGTTTTAACAGGAGAAATATTCACCCCCACATTTTTCCATAAAGCACTTGACCCCAGACCCCTAGTATAATCAGAGAAAAGGAATGATTAAATGAAGCACGTATATGAAAGATATTCATTGAGCCCCTTAGGGAACAATGATTGTAATCTGTACATCCATTCTGTTTCTTTCCGTTGGATAGCTTTATCCAAATCACCCCCTCTTACTTTAGGTCTAATCATTTCCACCATATTGAAGGTGATTTCTTTCAAGTTACCCCCATGCACTTCATTCATATGACGAGCCACCGGGGTGTCTCTCTTATTTCTTATATCTCCCACGTGCTCACCTACTCTTACCCTTAGTTCCCTAATCGTTTTGCCGATGTAATCTTTTGGGCAGGTGCACGTGGCTTTATAGACCACCCCGGTGGATTTACAGTTCCCAAAATCCCTGATGTAGTATTCTCTACCATTCGCCGCACTGCGAAAGGTCTTGCACTGTCATCATTGCACATCTGGAGCAATTCCCACATTTAAAAAAAACATTTGGTTTTCTGTCAAGCCATGTACTTTCCTTTTTGGGTTTTTCATACAAACTATGGACCAAGGTATCCCCTATGGTCCTACCCCTCCTATACGTGATGCTAGGTTTAGAGGATATCAAATTACTCAAATTAGGGTCTGCAAGTAAAATGCCCCAATGTTTCCGAAAAATCTGAAAAACCCTCTCCGACTGCCCATCATATGTACCAATCATTTTGACTATCCTCTCCCTTTCCTCACGATCTCTTTTAAACAGGAGGGACTGTCTATTGACCGTCAAGGCCTCCCTAAATGGACCATCCAATATATTTTAGGGTATCCGCTCGCTCTAAATCTGCCATATACATCTTCCGCCTGTTTTCTGTACACCCCCACATCCGAGCAGTTCCTCCTAATGCGAAGGAACTGCCCTTTTGGTATTCCTCTTTTCAGGGGCACAGGATGATGGCTGGTCCACCGTAATAAATTATTGGCCGCATTCGGTTTCCGAAAGGTGCATGTCTCAATGCCTCCGTCCTGCCTTTTGGAGATTGTCAAATCCAAAAAATTTATGCTCTGCTCATGGTACTCAGATGTGAATCTCAAACCAATAGTATTGATATTAATGACCTCCACAAATCTACAGAAATCACTCGCAGAGCCGGACCAGAATATCGTCGATATATCTGGCCCATAGATTGATAAATGGGCTCCACCATACCTCCTCATCTCCAAAAATGAGTGTTTCCTCCCACCAGCCCAGGAAGATGTTAGCATAAGTGGGGAAACAAGGGCTCCCCATCGCTGTACCCCTGAGCTGGTGGAAGTACTTCCCATTAAACAAAAAGTAATTATGGGTCAGGACAAACGACAAAAGGTTATGGATAAAGGCATTATGTTCACCACATTCCACCGCTCTAGTCCTCCATTTTTTTTTTAAAATGTGGAAATTGCTCCAGATGTGCAATGATGACACAGTGCAAGACCTTTCGCAGTGCGGCGAATGGTAGCGAATACTACATCAGGGATTTTGGGAACTGTAAATCCACCGGGGTGGTCTATAAAGCCACGTGCACCTGCCCAAAAGATTACATCTTTGGCAAAACGATTAGGGAACTAAGGGTAAGAGTAGGTGAGCACGTGGGAGATATAAGAAATAAGAGAGACATCCCGGTGGCTCGTCATATGAATGAAGTGCATGGGGGTAACTTGAAAGAAATCACCTTCAATATGGTGGAAATGATTAGACCTAAAGTAAGAGGGTGTGATTTGGATAAAGCTATCCAACGGAAAGAAGCAGAATGGATGTACAGATTACAATCATTGTCCCTTAAGGGGCTCAATGAATATCTTTCATATACGTGCTTCATTTAATCATTCCCTTTCTCTGATTATACTGGGGGTCTGGGGTCAAGTGCTTTATGGAAAAATGTGGGGGGTGAATATTTCTGTTAAAACTGCATGTTTTCAGCATGTTTGTACATGCGCCACATTGTAGGGAGTATTTATCAAAAATCTTTGTGTCTATAGTGGACACTCTATCTTTTATGTTGTTTAATAAACCTTTTTTCCCTGCGATCTAAAAGCCAGTAAGGGGTCACATATGCTTCTATATATATGAGTGCTTATAAATAGTGTGTTTAATAAATATATTATGCGACCCGGTGTCTAGATGGTTAATAGGGTATGCATTGGTGGCATGCGTATGACCTCGTAACCTTACACTGGCACTATGTAATACTAGGTGTCCGGTCAGTCTATTGTAATCGGGCGCACCGGAACCAGTTAGCAGTAATTTGTTTCCAGCGTCTGTTAGTGTATGCACACGGAGCATCAGGTCCGGTTGTGCGCAGTAGGCTGGAACTCAGCGTGGAGCGCATTAGGGACCAACAGTATGCGGAGGTAAGACTTCCGTTCATGCGCAATAGACTGGGGCGCACGCTTCAGCTTGAATCACCTAGAGTATACAGAGACTTCCGTTCATGCGCAGTAGGATTGAACCCACGCTAACCCCTTCCCGACACATGACGCCACGTAGGCGTCATGAAAGTCGGTGCCAATCCGACCTGTGACGCCTATGTGGCGTCATGGAAAGATCGCGTCCCTGCAGATCGGGTGAAAGGGTTAACTCCCATTTCACCCGATCTGCAGGGACATGGGGAGTGGTAATTTAGCCCAGGGGGGGGGTGTGTGGCTTCACCCCCTCGTGGCTACGATCGCTCTGATTGGCAGTTTCACTTTCAACAGCCAATCAGAGCGATTTGTAATATTTCACCTATTATAACTGGTGAAATATTACAATCCAGCCATGGCCGATGCTGCAATATCATCGGCCATGGCTGGAAACACTAATGTGCCCCCACCCCACCGATCGCCCCCCCAGCCCTCCGATCTGTCCGGTACACTTCTCCGGCTCCCCTCCGTCCTGTGCTCCGCTCCCCCCGTGCTCTTGTCCGCTCCCCCCGTGCTCTTGTCCGCTCCCCCGTGGTCCAATCACCCCCCTGCACTCCGATCCACCCCCTCCCGTGCTCCGTTCCACCCCCCCGTGCTCCGTTCCACCTCCCCCGTGCTCCGTTCCACCTCCCCCGTGCTCCGTTCCACCCCCTGTGCTCCGTTCCACCCCTCCCGCGCTCCGATCCACCCCCCATGCTCCGACCCCCCCCGTGCTCCCCCCCCCCCAATCATACTTACCGATCCTGCTGGGGTCCGTCCGTCTTCTCCCTGGGCGCCGCCATCTTCCAAAATGGCGGGCGCATGCGCAGTGCGCCCGCCGAATCTGCCGGCCGGCAGATTCGTTCCAAAGTACATTTTGATCACTGAGATAGATTATATCTCAGTGATCAAAATAAAAAAAATAATAAATGACCCCCCCCTTTGTCACCCCCATAGGTAGGGACAATAAAAAAATAATTTTTTTTTTTCCCACTAATGTTAGAATAGGGGTAGGGGTAGGGTTAGGGGTAGGGATAGGGCTAGGGGTAGGGTTAGGGTTAGGAATGTGCACACGTATTCTGGTCCTCTGCGGATTTTTCCGCTGCGGATTTGATAAATCCGCAGTGCTAAACCGCTGCGGATTTATGGCGGATTTACCGTGTTTTTTCTGCGCATTTCACTGCGGTTTTACAACTGCGATTTTCTATTTGAGCAGTTGTAAAACCGCTGCGGAATTCGCACAAAGAAGCGACATGCTGCGGAATGTAAACCGCTGCGTTTCCGTGCAGTTTTTCTGCAGCATGTGTACAGCGATTTGTTTCCCATAGGTTTACATTGAACTGTAAACTCATGGGAAACTGCTGCGGATCCGCAGCGTTTTCCGCAGCGTGTGCACATATCTTTAGAATTAGGCTATGTGCACACGGTGCGGATTTGGCTGCGGATCCGCAGCGGATTGGCTGCTGCGGATTCGCAGCAGTGCTCCATCAGGTTTACAGTACCATGTAAACCTATGGAAAACCAAATCCGCTGTGCCCATGGTGCG
Source organism: Ranitomeya imitator (assembly GCF_032444005.1). Lineage (NCBI taxonomy): Eukaryota > Metazoa > Chordata > Amphibia > Anura > Dendrobatidae > Ranitomeya > Ranitomeya imitator. Next base: position 439,731,504 of record NC_091285.1, read on the forward strand.
GAAAATACCGCGCGTAAACGCTGCGTTGTATTTTCCGAAGCATGTCAATTCTTTGTGCGGATTCCGCAGCGTTTTACACCTGTTCCTCAATAGGAATCCGCAGGTGAAATCCGCCTTTTACCCGCGGATTTTTCAAAAATGATGCTGAAAAATCTCACACGAATCCGCAACGTGGGCACATAGCCTTAGGGTTAGGGTTGTGATTAGGGTTATGGCTACAGTTGGGATTAGGGTTAGGGGTGTGTTGGAGGTAGAATTGAGGGGTTTCCACTGTTTAGGCACATCAGGGGTCTCCAAACGCAACATGGCGCCACCATTGATTCCAGCCAATCTCGTATTCAAAAAGTCAAATGGTGCTCCCTCAATTCCGAGCCCCGACGTGTGCCCAAACAGTGGTTTACCCCCACATATGGGGTACCAGCGTACTCAGGACAAACTGCGCAACAATTACTGGGGTCCAATTTCTCCTGTTACCCTTGTGAAAATAAAAAAATGCTTGCTAAAACATCATTTTTGAGGAAAGAAAAATGATTTTTTATTTTCACGGCTCTGCGTTGTAAACGTCTGTGAAGCACTTGGGGGATCAAAGTGCTCCCCACATATCTAGATAAGTTCCTTGGGGGGTCTAGTTTCTAAAATGGGGTCACTTGTGGGGGGTTTCTACTGTTTAGGCACACCAGGGGCTCTGCAAACGCAACGTGACGCCCGCAGACCATTCCCTCAAAGTCTGCATTTCAAAAGTCACTACTTCCCTTCTGAGCCCCGACGTGTGCCCAAACAGTGGTTTACCTCCACACATGGGTATCAGCGTACTCAGGAGAAACTGGACAACAACTTTTGGGGTCCAATTTCTCCTGTAACCCTTGGGAAAATAAAAAATTCTGGGCTAAATAATTATTTTTGAGGAAAGAAAACGTATTTATTATTTTCATGGCTCTGCATTATAAACTTCTATGAAGCATTTGGGGTTTTAAAGTGCTTACCACACATCTAGATAAGTTCCTTTTTGGGGTCTAGTTTCCAAAATGGAGTCACTTGTGGGGGGTTTCTACTGTTTAGCCACATCAGGGGCTCTGCAAACGCAACGTGACGCCCGCAGAGCATATCATCAAAGTCTGCATTTCAAAACGTCACTACTTCAATTCCGAGCCCCGGCATGTGCCCAAACAGTAGTTTACCCCCACATATGGGGTATCAGCGTACTCAGGACAAACTGGACACCAACATTTGGGGTCCAATTTCTCCTATTACCCTTGGCAAAATAGGAAATTCCAGGCTAAAAAATCATTTTTGAGGAAAGAAAAATTATTTTTTTTTTCATGGCTCTGCGTTATAAACTTCTGTGAAGCACCTGGGGGTTTAAAGTGCTCAATATGCATCTAGATAAGTTCCTTGGGGGGTCTAGTTTCCAAAATGGGGTCACTTGTGGGGGAGCTCCAATGTTTAGGCACACAGGGGCTCTCCAATCGCGACATGGTGTCCGCTAACGATGGAGATAATTTTTCATTCAAAAAGTCAAATGGCGCTCCTTCCCTTCCGAGCCTTACCATGTGCCCAAACAGTGGTTTACCCCCACATATGGGGTATTGGTGTACTCAGGAGAAATTGCCCAACAAATTTTAGGATCCATTTTATCCTGTTGCCCATGTGAAAATGAAAAAATTGAGGCTAAAAGAATTTTTTTGTGAAAAAAAAGTACTTTTTCATTTTTACGGATCAATTTGTGAAGCACCTGGGGGTTTAAAGTGCTCACTATGCATCTAGATAAGTTCCTTGGGGGGTCTAGTTTCCAAAATGGGGTCACTTGTGGGGGAGCGCCAATGTTTAGGCACACAGGGGCTCTCCAAACGCGACATGGTGTCCGCTAACGATGGAGATAATTTTTCATTCAAAAAGTCAAATGGCGCTCCTTCCCTTCCGAGCCTTACCATGTGCCCAAACAGTGGTTTACCCCACATGTGAGGTATTGGTGTACTCAGGAGAAATTGCCCAACAAATTTTAAGATCCATTTTATCCTGTTGCCCATGTGAAAATGAAAAAATTGAGGCTAAAAGAATTTTTTTGTGAAAAAAAAGTACTTTTTCATTTTTACAGATCAATTTGTGAAGCACCTGAGGGTTTAAAGTGCTCACTAGGCATCTAGATAAGTTCCTTGGGGGGTCTAGTTTCCAAAATGGGGTCACTTGTGGGGGAGCTCCAATTTTTAGGCACACGGGGGCTCTCCAAACGTGACATGGTGTCCGCTAAAGAGTGGAGCCAATTTTTCATTCAAAAAGTCAAATGGCGCTCCTTCCCTTCCAAGCCCTGCCGTGCGCCCAAACAGTGGTTTACCCCCACATATGAGGTATCCGCGTACTCAGGACAAATTGGACAACAACTTTCGTGGTTCAGTTTCTCCTTTTACCATTGGGAAAATAAAAAAATTGTTGCTAAAAGATAATTTTTGTGACTAAAAAGTTAAATGTTCATTTTTTCCTTCCATGTTGCTTCTGCTGCTGTGAAGCACCTGAAGGGTTAATAAACTTCTTGAATGTGGTTTTGAGTACCTTGAGTGGTGCAGTTTTTAGAATGGTGTCACTTTTGGGTATTTTCAGCCATATAGACCCCTCAAACTGACTTCAAATGTGAGGTGGTCCCTAAAAAAAATGGTTTTGTAAATTTCGTTGTAAAAATGAGAAATCGCTGGTCAAATTTTAACCCTTATAACTTCCTAGCAAAAAAAAATTTTGTTTCCAAAATTGTGCTGATGTAAAGTATACATGTGGGAAATGTTATTTATTAACTATTTTGTGTCACATAACTCTCTGGTTTAACAGAATAAAAATTCAAAATGTGAAAATTGCGAAATTTTCAAAATTTTCGCCAAATTTCCGTTTTTATCACAAATAAACGCAGAATTTATTGACCTAAATTTACCACTAACATGAAGCCCAATATGTCACGAAAAAACAATCTGAGAACCGCTAGGATCCGTTGAAGCGTTCCTGAGTTATTACCTCATAAAGGGACACTGGTCAGAATTGCAAAAAACGGCAAGGTCTTTAAGGTCAAAATAGGCTGGGTCATGAAGGGGCTAAAACAATATGATCGTCTGGGACTTGGCAGGTAAATAACTTATGACTCAGGTTGCTTTTTGCCATCATTGATTAGCGATGGGGCTTATTGGAGCAAATGGATGAATGGGGATATTTAATTCCACCCGTTGTGGACCACCGGTTATGCTACTTATCCATGGCATCTGGTATCTGACATGTTTGACGGGCCTCCTGATGAACCGTACCACGGGGAAACGCGGTGAGGCGCAACATATCCTGATAAGTAACATGCATCATTGCTTATACTATTGATATACCCTATAGCCAGGCTCAGTACATTTTGATGGGCAACCTGCATCATTATTTGTGCTACACATGCATCTTATATTAATGACTGACGCCGTTAGCCCCAATCAGGGACGGTTATTATACTGACAATTGATACATATCTATGTTCAAGTCAGTTAGGCAACCTATAGGAAGTAATGATGTGTGGTATGGGTAATAGCTTTTCTCTCTTTATTATGCTGAATTAGCATGTTTATGTGGCATATCTGGTAGCATAATTTTTTAGGGTGTTATGGTTAAAAGTTTATCAGCAATTTTTCTCTTACCCCATGACGGCACTACAGAGAGAGGGACCTCTCCTCCACCTCAGTTCGATTTCCTGTCCCCGACTGGAATCCCACAGATCACCATCCAGGAGTCCAGGGACCATCGGGCCGAGTTCAGGCAGCGGGGGGCCCTGCCACGGTCTCGGGTGGATTCCTACCTGAGGGCGCGTTCCGGGGTCGGCGGGCCTCGTGGATATGCGCGGAGGGGAGGCAGTGAAGAGGACCGAGCCTGCCTCCCCTTTTCAATGGAGACGATCGGTAATAGGTAGCGGCGGCTACCTGGAGTTTTTCTCAGCCGGTCCATGAGGCGCACAGGGGGTGGTGACGCCGGTCACCGACAAGCGGCAGGGAGCAGCGGCGGCTGCGGAAGCTCCGTCCCTCCTGTGAGCCGGCAAGTAGTGAGCGCGCGCGCGAGGTCCGGCGACTTACTGCGCAGGCGCGGGGGTCACTTCCGGGGCGGCGCAGGGTACCTCTGGGTAATCCGGAAGTTGCCTGGCGCCGCTCTGTCAGCATAAATCCGGAAGAGAAGGGGTATACCGCTGCTCAGAGATTACCACCATGAGTGGAATAGAGCAGTCGGTGGAAGAAATTTCACAGGCCCCTGTGACAAAGAACCCGAAGGAGCGCCATTCTTCGCGGAAACCTACGCAGCGCAGCAGCTCAGGATCCCAGCGCAGCAGAGGCTCTGGTGGATACAGGAGGGAGACGGTGGTTCAAGTGGAGGAGGCGTCCTCAAGACCAGAACCGGTATCTTCCTCATATTAGGAGGGTAAGTGACCTCCGTGAAAGTGTGTATTCTAATAGGGGTTTATTGTTTTCCTAGGGAAAGAAATGCCAGGGGAAAAGTAAACATAGTGTGCCCGCTTTGTTCAGCAGATTTGCCGGATTCATGGGTTAAAAAACTCTGTGCGTCATGTATTAAAAACACCATTAATGAGGAGTCGCCGAGTTTTACATCCGAATTAAAAGACTTAATTAAAACCCAGGTGGCAGACGCACTAAAAAGAGTAAAAAACCGAAAAAGAAAACGTAAAGAAAAAACTCCAGATTACAGCTCCAACGAGGGAGATAGCACGAGCGAGGATTCAGATAGCTCTACAGCTTCAGCATCCTCCTCCGCATCTTCAGAAAGCGGTCGCAACTGTTTCCCAATAGATGAAACGGATGCGCTGGTAAAAATGGTTAGGGCAACGATGGGTCTGGCAGACACTCGTTCCAAAAAATCGGTACAAGATCTTATGTTTAGTGGCCTGGAACAAAAAAAGTACAGAGTGTTCCCATTAAACGAAAAAATACAAGCCCTAATAAAAAAGGAGTGGAAGAGACCGGACAAAAAAGTACTGTTAACACCCAAAAGAAAATATCCATTCGATGACCCAGCCTGCGCCTCATGGGGGAAGGCGCCAAAATTAGACGTCGCTATCGCGAAAGCCTCTAAAAAATTCGCCCTGCCTTTTGAGGACATGGGGACCCTCAAGGATCCTATGGATAAGAGGGCCAATGTCTTCTTAAAAGGGTCCTCGGAGGCCGCCAGCGGGGGGCTAAAACCCGGTATTGCTGCTACTTGTACAGCGAGAGCGCTGATGGTCTGGCTGGATCACTTAGAGACTCAATTGAAAAAGAAAACCCCGAGAGAGTCTATATTGGACTCCGTGTCGGCGATGAGAGGGGCCGCTGCATATCTAGCAGATGCCTCAATAGACTCAGTTAGGCTGACGGCAAGATCAGCTTCTTTCTCAAATGCGGCTAGGAGAGCATTATGGCTGAAGTGCTGGCCGGGGGATCTGCAAACTAATGCCAAGTTGTGTTCCATACCGTGTGAAGGTGAATATTTGTTCGGTCCCACCCTAGACGATGTCCTTGAAAAAGCAGTGGATAAAAAGAAAGCCTTTCCAGGATTCCCAAATCAGTCCTACAGGCGGCCCTTTCGAGGGAGGAGGTTCACACAAAGACGACCCCCAAGAAACCAAAAGGAGGGGTGGGAAGATAGAAAATTCAAAAGAGGAGGTTTCATGTTTAACAAACCGGAAAATAAAAAACAGCCACAATGAGGGTGCGCCCCAGGTAGGAGGGAGACTGACTCACTTTTTTCAAACCTGGGAAAAAATTTCTGGAAGTGCCTGGACTTTAAACATCATAAAGACAGGCCTAAGACTAATATTTCACACGATGCCACACAATCAGTTTGTGGTTACACCACAAAGAAAGTCGGAGATCGAGCAGCTGAGTATCCAGAGGGAAGTTCTCAGTCTTCTGGAAAAGAAAGTCATACAGGAAGTTCCGCAACAGGAAGAAACGAGGGGGTTTTACTCTCCACTCTTTCTTCGAACAAAGCCGGACGGAACTTTCAGAGTGATAATAAACTTGAAACAACTAAACAAATACCTGGTAATAGAAAAATTCAAAATGGAAACAATAAAATCATGTGTCAGATCCCTTATCCCGTCTTGTTTCATGGCTGTTATAGACTTAAAAGACGCATACTATCATGTGCCAATACATCCGGAGTTCCGAAAGTGCCTCACAGTGGCAGTGATGATACAAGGGAAACTAAAACATTACCAATACAGAGCTCTTCCGTTTGGTCTAGCCATTTCCCCAAGGGTATTTACAAAATTAATGGCGGAAGTAATGGCCCATATAAGGGAACAAGACATATTGATTGTGCCTTATCTGGACGACCTCCTAGTGATGGGCAGTTCCTCTCTACATTGCAGCCAGCAACTAAGCAGAGTGATGGTAGCCCTATCGAATCTAGGATGGTTTTTGAACCTGGAAAAGTCCAGGCTTATCCCGTCTCAAGTGCAGTTGTACTTAGGGATAGTAATAGACTCGACAAAGCAAGAGTGTCGTCTGCCGGAAGAAAAAGTATCCAATATGATACACTTAGTGAATCATTTGAGTATGTCTCCCCTGATTACTCTAAGGAAAGCCATGTCCATACTGGGGTCAATGACATCCTGTATCCCAGCGGTCCAGTGGGCTCAGAGCCACTCGAGAGATCTCCAGTGGAAAATATTAGAGGCAGTATCCCACGCAGGAGGAAATTTAGAGAAGCAATTAAAAATATCCTCTCGGACGAAAGCTTCCTTAGCTTGGTGGACGAATCCGTCCAATCTCAGGAAGGGAGTTCCATGGGTGTGGCCGGTCTCTGTAATCCTGACCACAGACGCAAGTCCTTGGGGGTGGGGGGCCCACCTAAACAGGCAAATTGCCCAAGGTCCTTGGTCAGGGGAAGAAAAGGACCTTACTTCAAACATGAAAGAGCTTTTGGCAGTTCAGTACGCTATCAATCATTTTTTAACATCCCTCCGTTCCCATCACGTGAGAGTACTGATGGACAACAGGGTGGTAGTAGCATATGTAAATCATCAGGGAGGGACGAGGTCTCAATCCCTAATGAAAGTAACAAATTCCATCCTGTCACAAGCAGAAGCCAACTTGTCCTCCCTGACAACCCTTCACATAAAAGGGTCAGAAAATCAAACTGCAGATTTTCTAAGCAGAACTCAATTAAAACAGGGGGAATGGGAGTTAAATACAAAGATATTCGATCGCATAGTGGATCTTTGGGGGGCCCCAGATATAGATCTATTTGCAAACAATCAAAATCGGAAAACGGAGGCCTTCTGCTCGATAGATCCTCGGGGGAGTCCAGTGGCTATAGACGTGTTGTTAATCCCATGGAAGTTTCATCTAGCCTATGTTTTTCCTCCGATAGCTCTGATTCCCTTAGTCTTGAAAAAAATCAGAGAGGACAGAGCCAAAGTGATACTGATAGCTCCGTTCTGGCCGAAAAGAGTATGGTTCCCATGGCTACGCCTAATGTCCATAGCGGATCCATGGGTACTCCCAGATATCCCAGACCTTCTGCATCAAGGGCCAGTGAATCACCCACAAATAAAAAGTTTGCATATGACGGCCTGGCTTTTGAAAGGGAACTGTTAACAAAAAGGGGGTTTTCTTCAAATCTAATTTCTACCCTGCTGGCCAGTAGAAAACCAATAACTACCAGAGCGTACGGTAAAGTCTGGAAAAAGTTTCTCTCCACTTCAGGAGTTACCCTATCAGAACAACTCCCAATTCAGGAAATTCTAGAATTTCTTCAAAAAGGATTAGAGAAAGGCCTGGCTACAAACACTCTCAAAGTTCAGATTGCAGCATTAGGTGCCCTTTATAACCAGGATTTAGCGGGAAATCACTTGGTAAAAAGGTTTATTAGAGCATCTACTAGGTCCAGACCAGTTATACATCTCACCGCTTCTCCCTGGGATTTGAACCTAGTCCTTTCAGCTCTAACTAAAGCACCGTTTGAACCTTTATCTCAGGCTTCATTGAAAATAATATCCTTGAAAACCTGTTTATTGGTGGCTCTAACCTCAGCTCGCAGGATTAGTGATTTGCAGGCCTTATCAGCTTACCCACCTCTAACCCAAATATTAGATGATAGAGTAATCCTTAAAACTGACCCTTCTTACCTCCCCAAAGTGGCATCAAAATTCCACAGATCTCAAGAGATAGCTTTACCATCTTTTTGCCCTAATCCTAAAAACAAAAAAGAAGCTCTACACACACTAGATGTAAAGAGATGTCTAACACACTATCTATCAGGTACAAGGGAGTGTAGGAAAGGGAGGGCTCTGTTTGTCTGCTTTCAGGGACCAAATAAGGGTCACAAAGCATCGAAGGCCACGTTGGCAAGGTGGGTAAGAGATGCCATCACGATGTCCTATACCTCATCCGGTGAACAAGCTCCAGATACAATTAAGATACAATTAAGGCCAGGTCGGTGGCAACCTCTTGGGCAGAACGTGGTGGAGCATCAATAGATCAAATATGTAGAGCAGCCACTTGGTCTTCCCCCTCTACATTCTTCAAGCACTATCAGCTTAATCTATCCTCTCCCTCAGACTTAACTTTTGGTAGGAGAGTTCTGGAGGCAGTAGTCCCACCCTAAATACTCATTCTTTGAAATTCTCTCTGTAGTGCCGTCATGGGGTAAGAGAATATCGTAGTCACTTACCGATAACGGTATTTCTCTGATCCCATGACGGCACCTGTATATTCCCTCCTTTCACGTATGGGTGTACACCCTACTAATATTTTAAGTCACGAGGTGTCAAAAAAAAAATAAAAAAAATTATATATATATATATATATATATATATATATATATATATATATATATATATATATATATATATATATATATATATATGAGCTTATATAAGTTTATATAGTTATGATTTGTTGTGTTTAAATAACCAATTAAGTTACAGCAGAAATTCCCTGCAAGGCTCTGTAAACCAACTGAGGTGGAGGAGAGGTCCCGCCTTTTTAACCTGTGGGTTTCCTGTCCCTGAGGGCGGATCCCTCTCTCTGTAGTGCCGTCATGGGATCAGAGAAATACCGTTATCGGTAAGTAACTACGATATTCATTTGTACAACAAAATTCACAAAACCATTTTTTTAGGGACCTCCTCACATTTTGAAGTGACTTTTGTGACCCATGTGACAGAAAATACCCAAAAGTGGCTCCATTCTAAAAATTGAACCCCTCAAAGTCCAAAGCGCTGCCTAATACTGAACGTGGAAACATACCCTTATGGTTTGTGGGTGTCATCTAGGGATGTAGTGATCATGTTGACAGCACGGGTGTGTCACAGAATTTTATACCATTGGGCAGTGAAGAAAAAATAATTACATTTTTACTACAAAAATGTAGTTTTATCTCCAGATTATACATTTTGACAAGGGAAAATGGGTAAAAATAGCACCAAAATGTGTCACACAATTTCTGCTGAATGTGGCAATATCCCATATGTGGCTGTACAGTACTGCTTAACCAGTAGCGAGACTTGGGAGGGACAGCGCTATTTGCCTACTGAAGCGCAGATTTTCCTAGAATAGTTTGTGGACTCCATATGCATAGCCCTTAAGTGCTAGAAGATCAGAATACCCCCTCTTAAATGACCCCATTTTGTAAATGATACCCCTCCCAAATATGTCTATGCGAACTGTGGCTTAGTCACACTGTAGAACTCAGAAGGGAGGAGGGATTTGGTACTGCTGAATTTCTTTTGGGGGTGAGAAACCATAGTGCTTTTTGAGAAATTTTTACTATCAGTAATGTGGAAACTTCTTATATTTCCTTTAACAGATGAATGACCTGATTGGGGACATGTGGGTGCTAAATGTGGTTTAGGCACACTGGGGCTCGTAAGGGAGGGCACATTTGGATTTGTGAGTGGAGAATTTGCTTCGCTGAGGCTAATGGCTTCTGCCATGTAATACCCAAAAGTTTTTCCTCCAGCACATTAAGTGTTGCGAGGGGCTAAGTAGCCATTGTATTGAAGGGCTGGGTTTTTGTGTACAACCATAGAGCTGGTGGGAGGTTGTCCACCTTATCTCCACCCCCGTGTTTGGTGTGGAGCTTAACCCCTTCCCGACCCATGACGCCACGTAGGCGTCATGAAAGTCGGTGCCAATCTGACCCATGACGCCTATGTGGCGTCATGGAAAGATCGCGGCCCTGCAGATCGGGTGAAAGGGTTAACTCCCATTTCACCCGATCTGCAGGGACAGGGGGAGTGGTAGTTTAGCCCAGGGGGGGTGGCTTCACCCGCCCGTGGCTACGATCGCTCTAATTGGCTGATGAAAGTGAAACTGCCAATCAGAGCGATTTGTAATATTTCACCTATTATAACTGGTGAAATATTACAATCCAGCCATGGCCGATGCTGCAATATCATCGGCCATGGCTGGAAACACTAATGTGCCCCCACCCCACCCCACCGATCGCCCCCCCAGCCCTCCGATCTGTCCGGTACACTGCTCCGGCTCCCCTCCGTCCTGTGCTCCGCTCCCCCTGTGCTCTTGTCCGCTCCCCCCGTGCTCCAATCACCCTCGCCGTGCTCCAATCACCCCCCTGCACTCCAATCCACCCCCGTGCTCCGTTCCACCCCCCGTGCTCCGTTCCACCCCCGTGCTCCGTTCCACCCCCCGTGCTCCGTTCCACCCCCGTGCTCCGTTCCACCCCCCGTGCTCCGTTCCACCCCTCCCGCGCTCCGATCCACCCCCCCATGCTCCGATCCCGCCCCGTGCTCCCCCCCCACCCCATCATACTTACCGATCCTGCCGGGGTCCGTCCGTCTTCTCCCTGGGCGCCGCCATCTTCCAAAATGGCGGGCGCATGCGCAGAGCGCCCGCCGAATCTACCGGCCGGCAGATTCGTTCCAAAGTGCATTTTGATCACTGAGATAGATTATATCTCAGTGATCAAAATAAAAAAATAATAAATGACCCCCCCCCCCTTGTCACCCCCATAGGTAGGGACAATAAAAAAATAAAGATTTTTTTTCCCACTGTTAGAATAGGGGTAGGGCTAGGGTTAGGGTTTCGGTATGTGCACACGTATTCTGGGCCTCTGCGGATTTTTCCGCTGCGGATTTGATAAATCCGCAGTGCTAAACCGCTGCGGATTTATGGCGGATTTACCACGTTTTTTCTGCGCATTTCACTGCGGTTTTACAACTGCAATTTTCTATTTGAGCAGTTGCAAAACCGCTGCGGAATCCGCACAAAGAAGTGACATGCTGCGGAATGTAAACCGCTGCGTTTCCGTGCAGTTTTTCCGCAGCATGTGTACAGCGATTTTTGTTTCCCATAGGTTTACATTGAACTGTAAACTCATGGGAAACTGCTGCGGATCCGCAGCGTTTTCGGCAGCGTGTGCACATACCTTTAGAATTAGGCTATGTGCACACGGTGCGGATTTGGCTGCGGATCCGCAGCGGATTGGCCGCTGCGGATTCGCAGCAGTGCTCCATCAGGTTTACAGTACCATGTAAACCTATGGAAAACCAAGTCCGCTGTGCCCATGGTGCGGAAAATACCGCGCGAAAACGTTGCGTTGTATTTTGCGCAGCACGTCAATTATTTGTGCGGATTCCGCAGCGTTTTACACCTGTTCCTCAATAGGAATCCACAGGTGAAATCCGCACAAAAAACACTGGAAATCCGCAGGTAAAACGCAGTGCCTTTTACCCGCGGATTTTTCAAAAATGATGCTGAAAAATCTCACACGAATCCGCAACGTGGGCACATAGCCTTAGGGTTAGGGTTGGAATTAGGGTTGTGGTTAGGGGTGTGGTTAGGGTTAGGGGTGTGTTGGGGTTAGGGTTAGGGGTGTGTTTGGGTTAGGGTTGTGATTAGGGTTATGGCTACAGTTGGGATTAGAGTTAGGGGTGTGTTGGGGTTAGTGTTGGAGGTAGAATTGAGGGGTTACCACTGTTTAGGCACATCAGGGGTCTCCAAACGCAACATGGCGCCACCATTGATTCCAGCCAATCTCGTATTCAAAAAGTCAAATGGTGCTCCCTCAATTCCAGTTCAGTGGTTTACCCCCACATATGGGGTACCAGCGTACTCAGGACAAACTGCGCAACAATTACTGGGGTCCAATTTCTCCTGTTACCCTTGTGAAAATAAAAAAATGCTTGCTAAAACATCATTTTTGAGGAAAGAAAAATGATTTTTTATTTTCACGGCTCTGCGTTGTAAACGTCTGTGAAGCACTTGGGGGTTCAAAGTGCTTGCCACATATCTAGATAAGTTCCTTGGGGGGTCTAGTTTCTAAAATGGGGTCACTTGTGGGGGGTTTCTACTGTTTAGGCACACCAGGGGCTCTGCAAACGCAACGTGACGCCCGCAGACCATTCCATCAAAGTCTGCATTTCAAAACGTCACTACTTCCCTTCTGAGCCCCGACGTGTGCCCAAACAGTGGTTTACCTCCACACATGGGGTATCAGCGTACTCAGGAGAAACTGGACAACAACTTTTGGGGTCCAATTTCTCCTGTAACCCTTGGGAAAATAAAAAATTCTGGGCTAAATAATTATTTTTGAGGAAAGAAAAGGTATTTATTATTTTCACGGTTCTGCATTATAAACTTCTATGAAGCACTTGGAGGTTCAAAGTGCTCATCACACATCTAGATAAGTTCCTTTCGGGGTCTAGTTTCCAAAATGGGGTCACTTGTGGGGGGTTTCTACTGTTAAGCCACATCAGGGGCTCTGCAAACGCAACATGACGCCCGCAGAGCATTCCATCAAAGTCTGCATTTCAAAATGTCACTACTTCACTTCCGAGCCCCGGCATGTGCCCAAACAGTAGTTTACCCCCACATATGGGGTATCAGCGTGCTCAGGACAAACTGGACAACAACATTTGGGGTCCAATTTCTCCTATTACCCTTGGCAAAATAGGAAATTCCAGGCTAAAAAATCATTTTTGAGGAAAGAAAAATTATTTTTTATTTTCATGGCTCTGCGTTATAAACTTCTGTGAAGCACCTGGGGGTTTAAAGTGCTCAATATGCATCTAGATAAGTTCCTTGGGGGGTCTAGTTTCCAAAATGGGGTCACTTGTGGGGAGCGCCAATGTTTAGGCACACAGGGTCTCTCCAAACGCGACATGGTGTCCGCTAACGATGGAGATAATTTTTCATTCAAAAAGTCAAATGGCGCCCCTTCCCTTCCGAGCCTTACCATGTGCCCAAACAGTGGTTTACCCCCACATGTGAGGTATTGGTGTACTCAGGAGAAATTGCCCAACAAATTTTAGGATCCATTTTATCCTGTTGCCCATGTGAAAATGAAAAAATTGAGGCTAAAAGAATTTTTTTGTGAAAAAAAAGTACTTTTTCATTTTTACGGATCAATTTGTGAAGCACCTGGGGGTTCAAAGTGCTCACTATGCATCTAGATAAGTTCCTTGGGGCGTCCAGTTTCCAAAATTTGGTCACTTGTGGGGGAGCTCCAATTTTTAGGCACACGGGGGCTCTCCAAACGTGACATGGTGTCCGCTAAAGAGTGGAGCCAATTTTTCATTCAAAAAGTCAAATGGCACTCCTTCCCTTCCAAGCCCTGCCGTGCGCCCAAAGAGTGGTTTACCCCCACATATGAGGTATCAGCGTACTCAGGACAAATTGGACAACAACTTTCGTGGTTCAGTTTCTCCTTTTACCATTGGGAAAATAAAAAAATTGTCGCTGAAAGATCATTTTTGTGACTAAAAAGTTAAATGCTAATTTTTTCCTTCCATGTTGCTTCTGCTGCTGTGAAGCACCTGAAGGGTTAATAAACTTCTTGAATGTGGTTTTGTGCACCTTGAGGGGTGCAGTTTTTAGAATGGTGTTACTTTTGGTTATTTTCAGCCATATAGACCCCTCAATCTCATTTCAAATGTGAGGTGGTCCCTAAAAAAAATGGTTTTGTAAATTTCGTTGTAAAAATGAGAAATCGCTGGTCAAATTTTAACCCTTATAACTTCCTAGCATAAAAAAATGTTTCCAAAATTGTGCTGATGTAAAGTATACATGTGGGAAATGTTATTTATTAACTATTTTGTGTCACATAACTCTCTGGTTTAACAGAATAAAAATTCAAAATGTGAAAATTGCAAAATTTTCAAAATTTTCGCCAAATTTCCTTTTTATCTCAAATAAACGCAGAATTTATTGACCTAAATTTACCACTAACATGAAGCCCAATATGTCACGAAAAAACAATCTGAGAACCGCTAGGATCCGTTGAAGCGTTCCTGAGTTATTACCTCATAAAGGGACACTGGTCAGAATTGCAAAAAAACGGCCAGGTCATTAAGGTCAAAATAGGCTGGGTCATGAAGGGGTTAAACCTGGCAGTGCACTCCCTTCCTTGCAAGATTATTGAGCTACCAGCCTCTAGTCAAGCTTCATTTCACCTGCTAGTTATCCTCAAGATTTTACTACTGTTCCATGTACTGACCCCTGGCTATCCCTGACTAAGCTTCGTGCTGCTCCTGTGTACCGATTTTTTTTGGCTATCTCTGACTACGCTACCTGTTGTTGCTGCCCATTGTGGTTGTAAGACCACTACTCCAACCCAGGTCAGTCCATAACAGCCTATTTCCGGTATCCTCACCCCCTGAAGGATGTATAATCCCAGACACCGAATTGAAGATGGTCCCGGAAAAGGTGCCTTCAATTCTTTTCTTTAAACAGAATTTGGCCTTGAAGAGACTTTGTGGGAATCAAAGGAAGAATATTTGTGCCCCACTTCTTCTGCAGAGATTTTTTTGCAGGTTTGAAGAGGGGGCATAAGGGGGGTACTGTAACAGTAATGCCGGTGTCACTACTTATTCCTGTTTCCTCCTCCCGAAAGAAACGCCGACATATTCACTTCCCCGGCTGTTCGGCCGTGTCTCCATTCCCTTCACTACTTCCTTGTCTCTGTGCCTGAGTACAGTGCATGAGTCTCCTGACGGCAAGCTTAGTATGCATGCTCCCTGCCTCTTAAAGTGGTAGCTCGCGCACTGATTCTGCCCCCAGCCAATAACTTGGAAGCATCTAATATTTAAGGCATGCTTCTCTTCCCTGTTGGGAGTTGCCTGTACAATACCCTTTTTAGTGTTTGGTCATGCTAGTTAATTGTCAGGTCCCTGAACCTATTCTTGTAGCTGTCCCTCAACCTGTTACTGAACCTATTCTGATAGAGCCTGAATCTGTTGCTATACCCGCCGAGTCTAATACTATTCCTGTTATCCTTGCTGTCTGAACCTGAAGCCGCTCTGGCGGTACCTGAACCTGAAGCCACTCTGGTGGTACCTGAACCTGAAACGGCTCCGGTGGTACCTGAGCCTGAAACCGCTCTGGTGGTACTTGAGCCTGAAACCGCTCCGGTGGTACCTGAGCCTGAAACCCCTTCGGTGGTACCTGAGCCTGTAGCCTCTCTGGTGGTGCCTTCGCCTGAAGCCTCTCCGGTGGTACATGAGCCTGTAACCACTCTGGCAGAACATGAGCCTGCAGCCACTCCGACAGAAACTGAAGGAGTACAAGTGTCTGTCCTGTCAATTGTTCCAGGATCCGCACTGTCTGAAATTGCATGAGTGTCCGTCCTGTCAGTTGCTCCAGGATCCACCCTGTGTGAACCTGCACCATTGTCCATCCTGTTAAGTGTTCCAGGATCCGCACTGTCTGAACCTACATCAGTATCCAGTCCTGCCTTGGACTTCGAGTACATATCTGCGATCCTGACCTTTGGAGTCGGATGCCGCAGTACCGAGGACTGCCTTTGGAGTGGTATCTGGCGGTCACCTGCAGCTCAAGCCTAACTCCACCATCAGTACCTCTAGAAAAAGCCAGGTGGCCGCTTAACCATGAGCATCCAAGAGTATGATCCATGTGCGTGACAATGACAATTACTCATTCGGCAATAATAAATATGGTATTTATTACTTTTTTGTTATATAGATTATGCTATATACATTTTGGTAATAGAGAATGATTTTAACATATTGTTTACTAAACCCTTGGGGAATTTGTCCTACATCAGTAGATTGTTCATAAAATAATATACATCGTCAGTGAAGTATTGGATGCTGATAATTGATCTCCCATATGTGCACAAATGTGGCACACATGAGAATCACATCGCAGTCATGCATGGCGCCTCACATTCATGTGGGAAAGCGTTGTGGTGAAGACATTGGATGCAACCTCAACCCTCATGATTCCTACCCCCTTAAATACTGCTATTAAGAAAGTCACCGCAGAATCTAAGAGATTAAAACTCTTTTGCGCTGGTAATATACAGTCTGTTCCATACTGTAAGATTACACACCTGCCAAAAATGTTCAGCAGATGTTGCCAAATTATGGCAATTATGTATAAAGATATAAAAGATATATTGTGAATTGATAACAGTATTTCACAATCTTTTAATATTTCCTCTTCTGTTCAGAAATTGTTGCAGTGATTCAGTTTTTTAGCTGTCCCTCCAGCACTTGAAAATATGGCTGCCTGTTTCTTGAGTGATGCAGTTTGACCTCTGAGTCTGTTTCTATTACCGGATAAAACACCTTGGGAATACTCTGCTTATGTATTCGATCTGCACATACCGGATCACATGGTGCACATCTCTGGCTCTTTTACATTCCCACAGCATAATGTGAGATTCACTGATAATTCAAAGAGATATTTGTGTTGTAGCTAAAAAAAAAAAAAAAGTTCAGTTTTTGAATAGCACAATTACTTTGTTTTTAAGAGTGTAACAATCAACATGACTTAATTTAGTCAAACAGTTTTTATTTCGTAAGGTCACTGACTAAAAAATGTATCATACATCTGTTGTAAGGCACAGGCACTTTATTCTAGAGCACATATGTCAATCTCTGGCTCGTGGGCCAAACCTAGTCTGCAGGGTGAGTATATTAAGCCCATGACTTTGGGTAGGTCTCACGAATATATTTGTCCTGCAATGCTTTGGCGGGTCAACTGTCCGGCATCGCACTTTCAACTAAATTGGCATCCTAGATACCTATACAGTTGAAAGCAATGATGGAGGAAGGAGCATCAGCTAATGCTCCCTCTTCCATCATTACCCTTCTGCGCCTGACATATCAGCACAGCGGGTTTGAGGACATCATTAGAACGCGCCCTCTGTACCGAGATGTGCAGAGGATCTGAAGAGATCAGAGCAGCGGGGGGACGGACAGAACTGATTTTTTTTTTTAAAGAGTGCTCTTATACTGTATGCAGCACTATGTGGGCCCATTATACTGTATGAAGCACTATGTAAGGCCATTATTCTGTATGGAGCACTGTGAAAGGCCATTATACTGTATGGAGCACTATGTAAGGTCATTATACTGTATGGAGCACTATGTGGGGCCCTTTATAGTACATGGAATACTGTGTGGGGCCATTATACTGTATGGAGCACTATGTGGTTTTTATATTGTATGGAGCACTATTTGGGGCCATTATACTGTATGGAGCACTTTTGGGACATTTTACTGTATGGAGAATTATGTGGAGCCTATTATGCTGAGTGGAGTGCTATTTAAGGCCATTATATTGTATGGAACACTGTGTTACCCTTTATACTCTGTGGAGCACTATGTGGGGCCATTTTACTGTATAGAGCACTAAGTGGGGCTTTTATACTGTATGGAGCACTGTGTGGGTTGCAATATACTGTATGGAGCACTATGTGGGGTGCAATATACTGTATGGAGCACTATGTGGGGTGCAGTATACTGTATGGGGCACTGTGGAGCCATTATACTGTATGGAAGGCTATACAGAGGCCCATTATACTGTAGGAAGCACTATACCATACCATATGGAGCACTATGTGGGGCTATTATACCATATGGAGCCCTATGTGGGGCCATTATACTGTATGGAGCACTTTCTGGGACCACTATACTGTATGGACCACTATTTGGGGCCATTATATTGCATGGAGCAGTACGTGGGGCCATTATACTGTATGGAAGGCAATGCAGGGCCCCATTATATTGTATGAATCACTATGTGGGGCCATTATACTGTGTGGAGCACTGTTTGTGGCCATAATTACTGTATGAAAGGGTATGTGGGGATTACAGTTGAAGAATCATACTGTGATGGGTGTCACCATTCTTAGTCGGGGTGATTGAGGTTGGAGGTACAGTAGGGTCATCATACCGTGCTTGAGGAGAGTACTGTGCAGTAATTCACTGGTTGGGTATCTTATTGTTTTGAGCCAGTTTTGTTTGCGTCATACTTTATCTGTTTTATTCAAGGGTTTTGTTATTACATATTTAAATTACACTACTGGGCCATATGCTTTTTACTGCTCTTACATAACATATTATAATATTCCAAGATTTTTTTCTCTAAGATCTATTAATTAAAAGGTACTTTGTTCGTGGCACAACCCCTTTAAGTTTGTGTTGATATGAAAAAGTTCATCGTTATATTTGATAAGGTAAAATTTCGTCAATTTTAGACTTTTTTTTTTTTTTTTAGTAAACATCAAGGTTGGCCACCAACTTTGTCTATGCTATTAATTTTGACCCTCTTTGTATTGACTTTGACATCCCTGTTCTTGAGCATCTATAATGGCAAAGAAGTCTTTGGGACTTTTCTAGTACACTGGCAATATGAGATTTCAATGACTTCACTAGTAAACACCCCAAACAGTTATTCTGTCAACAAATTTCACAATAATAACTACCGTATATACTCGAGTATAAGCCGAGATTTTCAGCCCCTAAAAATTGGGCTGAAAGTGCCCCTCTCAGCCTATACTCGAGTCATGGTTGGCGGGTGAGGGGGAGCAACG
The DNA here is from genome assembly GCF_032444005.1 of Ranitomeya imitator. NCBI lineage: Eukaryota > Metazoa > Chordata > Amphibia > Anura > Dendrobatidae > Ranitomeya > Ranitomeya imitator. Next base: position 439,750,308 of record NC_091285.1, read on the forward strand.
ACTGTGAAATACTCACCTACTCCTGGCGTTCCTGACGCGGTCTCTGCATGTCTCACGGTCTTCGGATGCGGCAGCTTCTTCCCCTGTTCAGCGGTCACTGGAACCGCTCATTAACCCCTTCCTGACATGCGCCGTACGGCGCTGCTATTTCGGTCACCACGCTGCATCGCACGGTGACCGAGTGAGGATGGCTGCTGTTTCTGACAGCAGACCATCCTGGCACGTCAGCACGAGGGGCTGATCGGCTCCCCCGCGTCGGCGATCGCTGTGATTGTGAACTCTCACCAGCCAATCACAGCAAAACTGACAATTGGTGACATAGCACCAATCACAGCCGTCACAGTGGGTGGGGTGATCACCACGTCACCTCACCTGATTAACCCCTATGGCGCTGATTGGCTGAACAATAGCTTCTAGCCAATGAGCGCCAAAGGGATTAATTTAAAATAACGATCTCCGCCCTGCACGCCATCTTTACCTCAGATTTGGCGTGCAGAGCGGTGATCTAAGCCCCTCTGTGTCACCTGAGCAAAGGTTTCCATTGGTGGCCAGTGCGATCGTCCCTGCATTCTCCTACCTCCTGTGCTGATCTCCTGCGATCTGTGCTGTGCCGTGATCTGCCTGCTGTGACTCTTGTGATCACAGGAACAGCACCTCCCCCACCCCTTTCCCATCCCCCCATCCCTGTTACAGTACTCCCCCCTCCCTCTAATTGATATTTTTTGCGGATTTTTTCCCATGCGCGGTCTCCCGCGCAGAGTATTTGTGCTCTTCCTGTGTCCGCGGCTCTTTGATCAGTACCGCTGCTGATCAGAGACTGCGCCACAGGACTTTTTCTTTTTTTTTTTAGCCAGTTAGTGCAGCGGACTTCACAGTCTAAGCGACGTCCAAGTTTTTTTTTAGAAAAAAATAATAGTAGTTAGTACAGCATAGTTTTAGACATAGCAAGGTAGCGTAGCCGGCGTCACGTTAGTGACGACCGATATTTTTTTAGAGAAAAATAATTGTACAGTGTAGTTTTAGTGGTAGCATGTTAGTACAGCCGGCATCACAGCATTAGTGACGACCAATCTTGTTTTAGACAAAAAAACAAAGTACAGAGTAGTTTTATAGGTAGGGAGGTAGCTTTTTTTTTTTTTTTTTTTTCTTGTATAAAAATTGCATTAGGGGAGCGTACGTCACATTGTTGGTGATGTCCGTTTTTCTTTTGTAAAAAAGAATTTTCATCAGATAAATTTATGGGGAGGGCATTAATGTAGTGAACGTCTGTTTTTTTTTTTTTTTTTTTAATCTAATTTTTCTTTACATTTTTTCTTCTACATTTTACCTCTCTACTTCTTTTTTTCTCTGTGTTGTTATAATAAAGAGTACTTACACGTGTAAAAGCACCACTTACATACACATCCCCGGGGTTTGGGAAAAAAAATAAAAATGGCCCATTCGTCAACAAGGCGCTATTCACCAGAGGAGGCTTACGCCACCCTTGCGTCCGACACGGATTCAGCCAGTGAGGAAGATCCCACATTTCTCTATTCCTCCTCCTCATCTGGTGAGGAAGGACCCCCAACAAGGCGCCCTAGAACCCAGGCAACTCCTGCAGCAATCGATCCCGTATGGATTTCACCCCCCAAAAATTTTCAGCCCGTCATTCTGGATTTCAGCAGCAGCTCAGGAATCCAGTTTGACACCACTGGCCTCACTGAAATTGACTTCTTCAAATTCTTTTTCAGTGAGGAAATAATAAATCTTATGGTGGCCCAGACGAACCTGTATGCCCAGCAATTTTTCACCCAAAATCCCACGTCATCATACGCCAGATGGACCCCCGTAAATGCAGCAGAGATGATGACGTTTTGGGGAATTGTGCTGCATATGGGCATAATAAAAAAAAAAAAAACAGAGATTCATCAGTACTGGAGTACTGATATTCTCTACAGTACACCAGTATTCCGCATGGCCATGAAAAGGACACGATTTGAAGGGATCCAAAGATTTTTGCACTATAGTTATAATGCGCAGTGTCCTCCCTGAGACGATCCTAACTTTGATCGCCCATATAAAATTCGGCCCGTGGTTGAACACTTCAGTAGAAAAGTTGCTGAGGCATACATACCCCAGAGTGACATCGCTATTGATGAATCTCTCGTTCACTTCCATGGGAGGCTAAAATTTCAACAATACCTGCCCAATAAGAGGTCCAGGTACGGAATAAAGCTGTACAAACTGTGCGAGACTACCTCAGGGTACATCCACATATTGAGGGTCTACGAGGGGAAGGACACTCAAATTAACCCCCCTGAATGCCCCCCTGTCCTGGGGGTGAGTGGGAAAATTGTGTGGGAATTGCTTCATCCACTGCTGGATAAGTGTTATCACCTCTACATTGATAACTTTTACATCAGCATCCCACTCTTCAATGCCCTCTCTGCCAGAGGTACAGCTGCGTGTGGCACCCTGTGAAAAAATCAGCGAGGCCTCCCTAAGCCGCTAATTGGGCAAATGCTGAGAAAAGGGGAAAGCTGAGCCCAATGCAGTGACAACATGCTGGTGGTCAAGTATAAGGACAAAAGGGATGTCCTTATCCTGACCACCATACACTGTGACAACAGTACCCTTGTCACTGTTCGTGGGACCACAACACAAGTCCGAAAGCCAGATTGTATCTTGGATTACAATCGGTACATGGGGGGTGTGGATCTTTCAGATCAGGTCCTCCAACCATACAGTGCCATGCGAAAAGCCAAAGTATGGTACAAAAAATTGGCCACGCACATTGTACAGATCGCACTGTACAATGCTTTTGTGCTCTCCCGTTCTGCAGGCAATGCGGGGACCTTCCTTCAATTTCAGTAGGAAGTCATCAAGGCCCTAATGTTTGGCACTCGGGGAGGTGAGGGCCCCAGTACTTCTGAATCTGATAGTGCCCATATTGTCCCAGGTCAACATTTCCCAGGACAGGTTCCCCAAGCAGCGAGGACAGGCCGATCACAAAAACGGTGCAGAGTATGCTCCAAGAGGGGAATCTGAAAGGACACAACTTACCATTGTGAAACCTGCCCTGAGAAACCTGGCCTTCGCATTAAAGAAGTTATCCACTACTATAAAGTTTTTTTTTTTTTTTCATAAATCTTGCTATTATGTGCCACTGAAAACATCTACTGTGTTTATTTTAGCAATATTAGCTGTTATCATGCTGTAGCAGCACATCTTCAGTGCTGGATTCAGCTCTCATGGGGTTAATCGACTACTTCCTTATTGTGACCTAATACTACAAGTTCCATGATGCTTTGCAATGCCACTAAGCCCGAATCTAGCACACCCCCTCCAAAAACACACCCAAACCCCTCCCTCCTCTCCCTCCTCTCTCTTCAAAAAGATTTGTGGTGTCATTTCTGTCCAACTCCTCTTTTACATTTGTCCAACCCACACTCCATTACACAGAGAGATAGATAGATAGATAATAGATAGAGAGATAGATAGATATGGGATAGATAGATAGATAGATAGATAGATAGATAGATAGATAGATAGATAGATAGATGTGGGATAGATAGATATGGGATAGATGGATAATAGACAGACAGATGATAGATAGATAGATAGATAGATAGACACAGACAGATAATAGATAGATAGATATGGGATAGAGAGATAATAGATAGATAGATAGATAGATATGGGATAGAGAGATAATAGATAGATAGACACAGACAGATAATAGATAGATAGATATGGGATAGAGAGATAATAGATAGATAGATAGATAGATAGATATGGGATAGAGAGATGATAGATAGATAGATAGATAGACACAGACAGATGGATAGAATTAGATAGATATGGGATAGATGGATACATACAGATATATCTATATATCTATTTCCATAGATATGTCCATATCCATGTTTCTAAACCCCTTCACCCCTGGAGCTTTTTTCGTTTATCGCTCCCCTTCTTTCCAGAGCCATAATGTTTCCGTCAATATGGCCATGTGGGGGCTTATCTTTTGCGGGACAAGTTCTACTTTTGAACGACACCATTGGTTTCACCATGTCGTGTAACAGGAAATGTGAAAAAAATTCAAAGTGCGATGAAATTGCAAAAAAAGTGCAATCCCACACTTGTTTTTTGCTTGCCTTTTTGCTAGGCTCACTAAATGCTAAGGCTGTGTGCACACGTTGCGGATTTGATTGCAGATCCGCAGCGTTTTTTGCCGCACAGAATTGCAGCAAATCCGCATTGTAGTGCACAACCAATGTAAGTCTATGGGAGCCGCAGACTTGTTGTGCACATGCTGCGGAAAAGGCCGCACCGAAACGCAGCTTTTTTTTTTCTCCGCAGCATGTCACTTCTTTGGTGCCGAACTGCAGCGTTTCTGCACCCTTAGGCCGGGATCACACACAGCGAGATACGGCCGAGTCTCACAGGTTAAAACCAAGCTCTGGCACCGGCACTCCGGAGCGGAGCGTGCAGCCGCACAGCAATACATGGAGCCGCACGCTCCGCCTCGGAGTACCGGTGCCAGAGCTTGTATTTAACCTGCGAGACTCGGCCGTATCTCGCTGTAGTGTGACTCCGGCCTCAAACTTTCATTGAGATGTAGAAAATATCTGCAGTTTTGCTGCGGATGTGGGTCCAAGAAACGCTGCAGTTCAGGAGGAGGGAAGTGTGTGGGTGGTGACCAGGGCCGAACTGGCCATCGGGCACTTCTGGCAAATGCCAGAAGGGCCGGTGCCAGTAGTGGGCCGCTGCACTCTTTCCCCCCTACTCCCGCCAGTGCCGCCGCCGCATTCAACTATACCGGCGTCCATGACGCCGGTATAGTTCAATGCAATGATGGAGGAGAGAGCGTCCGCTGACGCTCCCTCTCCCATCATTCCCCGCTCTGCCTCTGACACTGCGGGTGCACGATGACGTCATATCATCGCACACCTGCTGTGTCCCGGGCAGACTGCAGCCGCCGAGACAGGAGCCAGGAGCAGCGCGGGCAAGAGGAAAGGTGAGGAGAGTGTGGAGCCATTATCGGGGGGATGAGATGTGGGTTGTGCTGTATATACCACTGTGTGGGCTGGGCTGTGTATGTACCACTGTGTGGGCTGTGTATATACCACTGTGTGGGCTGTGCTGTGTATATACCACTGTGTGGGCTGTGCTGTGTATATACCACTGTGTGGGCTGTGCTGTGTATATACCACTGTGTGGGCTGTGCTGTGTATATACCACTGTGTGGGCTGGGCTGTGTATGTACCACTGTGTGGGCTGTGTATATACCACTGTGTGGGCTGTGCTGTGTATATACCACTGTGTGGGCTGTGCTGTGTATATACCACTGTGTGGGCTGTGCTGTGTATATACCACTGTGTGGGCTGTGCTGTGTATATACCACTGTGTGGGCTGTGCTGTGTATATACCACTGTGTGGGCTGTGCTGTGTATATACCACTGTGTGGGCTGTGCTGTGTATATACCACTGTGTGGGCTGTGCTGTGTATATACCACTGTGTGGGCTGTGTGTTGTGTATACTACTACGCGGGCTGTGCTGTATATACTACTACGCGGGCTGTGCTGTATTTACTACTACGCGGGCTGTGCTGTATATACTACGACCCGGACTGTGCTGTATACTACTACACGGGCTGTGCTGTATACTACTATTCGGGCTGTGCTGTATATACTACGACCCGCGCTGTGCTGTATACTACTACATGGGCTGTGCTATATACTATGCAAGTTGTGCTATATTATATGCGGGCTTTGATATATACTATGGGAGGTATATTATATTCTATGGGGGAGGCCGTGTTATATACTACTAGCATCCTGCGCCACCGTTCTGTAATTTGCTGCTCCCATGCATATGGCCGGTACACTGCTCCATTATGGTTCATGGCCCCCATAACATGCTCCATAGTATATGCCCCATACACTGCTCCATAAATGTTGATGGCCCCCATAAGATGCTTCATAGTATTATATGCCCCGTATGCTGCTGCGATATATATATATATATAAAAAAAAAAATAACATACTCACCTATCGTCGCTGGGCACCGAGTGCTGGGGGGCATGAGCAGGCGGGGACACCGGCGCGCTGTGGGGGTCAGGTGCCGGTATTGCCGCTAGCTCAGGCCCCCGACACTTGCTATATTCACCTGTCCCCTGTTCCAGCGCTGCACGCCACTTCTTCCGGTCCTCTGGCTGTGACTGTTCAGTCAGAGGGCAGCGCGCATTAAGCGCGTCATCGCGCCCTCTGAACTGTGAAAATCACAGGCAGAGGACCCGGGAGACAGAGCCGCACGCAGCGCTGGAACGGGGGACAGGTGAATATAGCTTATACTTACCCTCCTGGCGCGTCCCTGCCTCTCCGTTGGAGATCGTGGTGTGCGTTCAGTGTTTACGCATACCTCGATCTCCTGGGAGCGTCACTCTGTGGGGTCCAGACTGCGCCGGCGCTTGCGCAGTCTATAAAGGCTTCGGACAGAGTGACGCTCCCAGTGTTATATTATAGATGTGGCTGTGTTATATACTACTGCGGGGGTATATTCTATTCTATGGGGGAGGCTGTCTTATATACTATGTGGGGTATATTATATTCTATGGGGGAGGCTGTCTTATATACTATATGCGAGCACATTTGCAGGATCCTTTTTTTTTTTTGCCGGATCCGTTTTTTCTCAGAGTTGTATTAGCGCCTGATGGCCACACGTTTCATCCGTTTTTTGCTAGATCCGTCGCTGTGCATTTTTTCGACGTACCGAAAAACCGTTTCTCTGTATGTGTTTTCCGTCCGGCGGAAACAGCTTTTTTGACGTATCCTGCCAAAAACGGATGAAACGTGTGGCCATCAGGTGTAATCCGGCGCTAATACAACTCTATGAGAAAAAACGGATCTGGCGTAAAAAGAAAGGATTCGGCGAAAATAAACGGATCCGGTGGAAAAAACAGATCTGGTGGAAAAAAAACATCCCGGTGGAAAAAAATGGATCCTGCAAATGTGCTCGCAGGATGCGTTTCACCCATAGACTTGTATTAGCGACAGATGGCCACAAGTCGCGTCCGTCGTGCTACGGATCAGTCGTGTTTTGGAATACCGTCGGCACGAAAAAACGTTCAAGTGAACGTTTTTTTGGCCGTTGCGGCAGAAACTCCGCCCCCTCCTCCCCGCACTTCAGAATGGGCAGCAGATGCGTTGAAAAACTGCATCCGCTGCCCACTTCGTACACAAATTTCACAACGTGCGTCGGTACGTCGGCCCGACGCATAGCGACGGACCTGTACCGACGCAAGAGTGAAAGAGGCCTTAATGAGCGTTGAATTTTTTAAAAATAAAGAAAAAAACGGCGTGGGCTCCCGTGCAATTCTCTGCGCCAGAGGGGGAAAGCCGACGGCCGGGGGCCAATATTTGTAGCCTGCTATGAATATCAGCCCGCAGCTGTCTGCGTAGCCTTTACTGGCTATTAAAATAGGAGGACCCCCCCAAAAAAATGTGGGGTCCCCCTATATTTTATAGCCAGAAAGGCTACGCAGACAGCTGCGGGCTTATATTCATAGCCTAGAGAGGGGCCATGGATATTGCCCCCCCCCCCGGCTACAAATACCAGTCCGCAGCCATCCCAGAAATGGCGCATCTGTAAGATGCGCCAATTCCGGCACTTAGCCCCTCTCTTCCCACTCCCGAGTAGCGGTGGGATATGGGGTAATAAGGGGTTAATGTCACCTTGCTATTGTAAGGTGACATGAAGCCGGGTTAATAACGGAGAGGCGTCAATAAGACGCCTATCCATTACTAATCCAATAGTAAGAAAGGGTTAATAAAACACACACATTTGGAAAAAAATATTTTAATATTCTTCATTTAACCATACTTACCATACTTCTGCGCCTGCAAAAAAAAGTAAAATAATAAACCGTATACTACCTGTCCGACGCAGTCCAATTAATAACGAGTGTCCCACGACGATCTCCCCTATAGAACAGTGACATCGGGTGATGTCACTGCTCTATAGGACCCTCAGTGACACACTGACAGGAGACAATGGCTCCTGCAGTGCATCACTGAGGTTACTCTAGTTCACTGGTCTCACTTTATGGCAATTGCTGCGTGGGAAAATGTCTCACCCAGCAATGCCAATAGTGAGACTAGGGACTATTTTCTCACAGGGGCGTAGGAATACCTTGTGAGGAATACATGATGGAAGGATACCTTCCATCATTGTGTTCCTGGAGCCCCTGGAGAGTGGTCGCATCAACTGATGCTCCTGCTCTCCACGGGAGATCGTCGTGGGACACTCGTTTTAATTGGATTTCTGCGGACAGGGAGTATATTGTTTGTTTATTATTTTAATATTTTTTACAGGTGACAATGGCTTCGGGGAACAAAGTGACAAGTGATGGTGAGTATGTACTCTGTTATATGTACTGTATGTCTGTAGTATGTATGTACTGTATGTCGCATGTCGTCGCATGGTGCATGTCGTTGCATGGTGCATGTCGCATGCCGGCGCATGGTGCATGTAGCATGTCGCATGGTGCATGTCGTCGCATGGTGCATGTCATCGCATGGTGCATGTAGCATGTCGTCGCATGGTACATGTCACATGCCGTCGCATGGCGCATGTTGTTGCATGGTGCATGTCGTCGCATGGTGCATGTCGCATGCCGCTGCATGGTGCATGTTGCACGCCTCTGCATGGTGAATGTCACATGCCGCTGCATGTCGTCGCATGGTGCATGCCAGCGCATGGTGCATGTAGCATGTCGCCGCATGGTGCATGTCACCGCATGGTGCATGTCGCATGCCGTCGCATGGTGCATGACGCATGTCGTCGCATGGTACATGTCGCATGCCGTCGCATGGTGCATGTAGCTGCATGGTGCATGTAGCTGCATGGTGCATGTCGCTGCATGGTGCATGTCGCTGCATGGTGCATGTCGTCGCATGGTGCATGTCGTCGCATGCCGCTGCATGGTGCATGTCGTCGCATGCCGCTGCATGGTGCATGTCGCATGCCGTCGCATGGTGCATGGCGCATGTCGTCGCATGGTACATGTCGCATGCCGTCGCATGGTGCATGTTGCTGCATGGTGCATGTCGCAGCATGGTGCATGTCGTCGCATGGTGCATGTCGTCGCATGGTGCATGTCGTCGCATGGTGCATGTCGTCGCATGGTGCATGTCGCATGCCGCTGCATGGTGCATGTTGCATGCCGTCGCATGGTGCATGTCGCTGCATGGTGCATGTCGCTGCATGGTGCATGTCGTCGCATGGTGCATGTCGTCGCATGGTGCATGTCGTCGCATGGTACATGTCGCATGCCGTCACATGGTGCATGCAGCATGTCGTCGCATGGTGCATGTAGCATGGTGCATGTAGCATGGTGCATGTCATCGCATGGTGCATGTAGCATGTCGTCGCATGGTGCATGTCGTCGCATGTTACATGGTGTGTGTTTTATGTATGTACTGAGTGTTTTTTTTTTTTTCATTCAACACATTAGCCGGATGATGGGACTACAACTGTCCCATCATTGGCTAATGTGCCAGTCACTGTCAGTGTAGCAGGCAGAGCCCGATGGGACTTGTAGTCCCATCGGACGATGCCTGCACACACATACATACACATATATATACATACACACACACACACCAACAACCCCCCACAGGAGACCCCCGGCGCCGAGCGGCACAGGAGACCCCCGGCGCCGAGCGGCACAGGAGACCCCCGGCGCCGAGCGGCACAGGAGACCGCCGGCGCCGAGCGGCACAGGAGACCCCCGGCGCCGAGCGGCACAGGAGACCCCCGGCGCCGAGCGGCACAGGAGACCCCCGGCGCCGAGCGGCACAGGAGACCCCCGGCGCCGAGCGGCACAGGAGACCCCCGGCGCCGAGCGGCACAGGAGACCCCCGGCGCCGAGCGGCACAGGAGACCCCCGGCGCCGAGCGGCACAGGAGACCCCCGGCGCCGAGCGGCACAGGAGACCCCCGGCGCCGAGCGGCACAGGAGACCCCCGGCGCCGAGCGGCACAGGAGACCCCCGGCGCCGAGCGGCACAGGAGACCCCCGGCGCCGAGCGGCACAGGAGACCCCCGGCGCCGAGCGGCACAGGAGACCCCCGGCGCCGAGCGGCACAGGAGACCCCCGGCGCCGAGCGGCACAGGAGACCCCCGGCGCCGAGCGGCACAGGAGACCCCCGGCGCCGAGCGGCACAGGAGACCCCCGGCGCCGAGCGGCACAGGAGACCCCCGGCGCCGAGCGGCACAGGAGACCCCCGGCGCCGAGCGGCACAGGAGACCCCCGGCGCCGAGCGGCACAGGAGACCCCCGGCGCCGAGCGGCACAGGAGACCCCCGGCGCCGAGCGGCACAGGAGACCCCCGGCGCCGAGCGGCACAGGAGACCCCCGGCGCCGAGCGGCACAGGAGACCCCCGGCGCCGAGCGGCACAGGAGACCCCCGGCGCCGAGCGGCACATGCCGGCACCCAGACCCCAGCGTCAGGCATCCACGCACTCCCCCCAGCAGAGCCAGCACAGCCCTGTCCTCAGATCCCAGCGTGAGCAGTGAGCACACATAGCCCCGCCCGCCCCCAGCACAGCCCTGCAGGCAGCCCCGCCCCCAGCCCAGTCACTTTTGCTGAGTGACTGCAGACTGTGGGGGCTGGTCACGCCTGCTGCTGACGTCACGTCAATTTTCAGAGCCTGGAAATTGACGTGACGTCGGCGGAAATGAGCGGCGGCTGCAGTCTGGGGGTCATGTGACCCGTACCCAGCTGCAGCCATAGCGCCGCTCACAGGCAAAAACGACAACGCAAGGTATTTACACAATGCAATAGGGGCCCTGGGGGGATACATTGGGGGGTTACATGAAAGTAGTGGACAACCCCTTGAAGGATTGTTTCAAAGCGTACCACACTTCCACAAATTAATAAAATTAGTTTATACCCTTTTGACACAACACATCTATAATCTGATGTACCGAGCACACCTTACACATACCGCCACATTATAAATTCATACACTAAAACCAAAAGCATTAGGGTATGTGCACACGTCCGGATTTTTGGCGTTTTTTTTTTGCGGAATTTCGCTATAAAAACGCTATAATTCCGCATCAAAAACGCTAAAAATATGCATCCTATCATTTAGAATGCATTCCGGATTTTTTGTTCAGATGGATGCGTTTTTTTCCGCAAAAAAAACGCATTCCGCAAAAAAAATGGACATGCTCATTCTTTTTGCGGATTTTTTGCGGATTTCTAAGCCAAAATGACTTTCAGGGGAAAAAAAAAAATCTGCAAAAAATCCGCGCAAAAAACGCGCAAAAACCGCGAAAAATCCGCGCCGAAAAAAACGTGATTTTCTGCCAGAATTCTCCGGATTTTGTCAGGAAAAAAACCTGACGTGTGCACATAGCCTTATAGTTATTACTATAAAACTATGCCTCTAGATAAATTCCTTCAGAGGAGTAGTTTCCAAATTGGGGTCAATTGTGGAGGATTTCCACTGTTAAGGCCAGGGTGGATTTGATTTAAATCTAACTGATTTAAATCACGATTTAAATCACTAGTCAGTAAGGCTTGATTTAAATCAGTGATTTAAATCAAAGTTTCTACCTAAACTAGTTCTTGCTATTTTAACATGCAAGTAGATGAAGATTTTTAGAATCACTTTTTATATTACTTTTTCCTCCCCAGTTTAATGGGTTAATCATTCATATTTGGACACCACTGTTCTGTTGTACTTAGGAAGGAGAAAAATAATCCTGAGCTTAATAACAATTTCAATAGATTTATTCAACTGAAACAATAACAACATTACAGCATAAGTTATTTGCTTAAACAAACATCCATGTTTGTTAACTAATTTGGCTAAACAAAATCTATATATATTATAAGAAACTTAGACTGTCAGCCCAGCCGACACATGAAAAACTTAAATACTACTGTCCCTGCTGTCCTCTGTAGCTCACTTGTCGTCATCTTCATCATCATCTTCTTCTTTGTTCCTGTTCATAATCTGGAAAAGAAAAACAAGCTTTCCTGCTTTATTGGGTCCCAACCGATTTCTCAATTTAGAATGAATGAGTCCAAAGGAAGAGAATATTCTTTCAACGCCTGCAGAAGAAGCTACTGCTGTTAAAAGTGAAATCATTACTTGAACAGTCTCTAAATCCAAGCGCTTAAGTGACTTCCACCAGTTTACTGGTGTGACCTTCCTTAAAATATCTTCAGCAAACATATATTTCTTGAATGGTTCTCCCTTAGCTCTGAAGTTTATTATAGTTGGCATTAAAGATGGATGATTGCTGGATACCCATGTCATAGCTAACTCCTCTTCCTCAGCACTTAGGTTTTGACCCTGATATTGGATATTGACAATATTTGCCAAAAAATGAGCTGGAGTCAGTGCTTGTCCCATTCGTTTGTTTACTGCTTGTAATTTAATTCTGTCCATGTGTAGTTCTGTTTTTAAGTGTTCACTCAGTTCCTTCCAAATTTCAACAGCATCTGCAATAAAACAGCTATTTTTCTGTATTTTGTTTAAAGCTTGAGAGATGGGTTTCAGGAAGCTCAGCATATGTTCAACATTTCTCTTAAGCCCAATGTTGAGGATTTTGGCCGTGACAGTGCCATCTATTTTATCTCGATTTTCTTCACAAAGTGTCATCAGAATAGGCCAGTTTTTGATATACTGCTCAAAACAGTCCACCACAGAGTTCCATCTAACATCTTGTGGGAGCGTTAGCTTGGTTCCACCCATCCTTTTCAGAGCTGCTGCAGCAAAATGATTATTACGGAAGAATTTAGCAATTTCAACAACATTAGCCTTTATTTCTGGAACACTTAAGTCTTTGGCTAAGAGGTGCAGCAAATGAGCACTGCAACCATATGTTATTAGCAGCTTTGTATTCCCTCCCTGCTCTTCTAAATCTCTTCTCATCTTGGATACATTTGCAGCATTGTCAGTGACCAAACTGCGTACTAGACATTTGAATTTTTGTTGACATGTCGTTATAGCTTTTACTGCCACTTCTTGTAAGTATTCTGCTGTGTGTGCATTTCCTGACGTATCAGTTGTTTGTGCAAGGAAGACTTTACCTTCTTCTGTTGTTATGTATGTACAAGCACATACAATAGGATCATTGTGGACATTACTCCACCCATCAATACTTAGGTTAACAATTTTACCCTCCAGAGCTGTTGCACATTGCTCCATTTCTCTGTCATACACTTGATCCAGCAGTTTCCCTGCAACATCAGCTCTGCTGGGTGGACTGTATCCTAGTCTCAGTGACTGAACCATATTAATGAAATGTGGGTTCTCAGTCAGACGGAAAGAAGAGTTCGTTGCATAAATAAACTGGGCAATTTTTTCATCAATCTTTTTCTAATCTGCTAGTTCTTATCACAAACCTATCTATGGTGCTTCCAGGAGGTAAAGCTTTTTTCTTCCTTTTGGGTGATGGTGATATGTGGCTGTGGGTGTCTGATGATGATGCTGCTGCTAATGAAGCACTATCCTGGATGGATAACTCTGAAACTGTAGAACAGGATGATGGTGATCTTGGAGGTGGATAGTTTCCAGAATCCATGAATTCCCCTAAACAAAAAAGTCAATGCTGTAATTTTATTGTTTATACAATTTCTGCTTATTGTACACAACACATCACTGCCCCTGCCCCAAAAGGAATATTTGTTTTTCTTCATGACTGTACCAAATGACAGTAACATGCAGTAATAATAAGAAATATAATTTTTCTCACACATGACAGTTCAGTCTTTAGAAATAGGATTCAATAAAAATGTTTACCAACCTGAAGATCCTGCCTGTTCAGAAGTGTTTATTTGGTCATCTTCATCGCCGCACTTCTCATGATGTTGCCTCATTCGCGCCACCAGGCCTTGCATCTTTGTTGCATCGTTTGCATTTTGCACGCATGCCTGCCTTACCGATAGGCGAAGGAGCTTCATTAAAATATTCCCAAACTGGGTCTTTTACGGCCTGCTGCCATTATAAGGAAAGAATGTAATAAACCTCAGATCGTACACACAAACAGATCCAGACTTGTCTGTCTGTGGCTATGCTGCAGTATTGTGCTCAAAGTTTCACTTTCATTTTCTTGTCTGCTTGCCCTTCCTCCTCCTCACATTTAGATTCACATTCTTCTTGTGTTGTGCAGATCTATTCCACTCCAAACAATCAGAAACATATTGTCTAACTTCTTGGACTTGGCACTGAAGGGGTTGATTCTGTATTCATAGGTTTGTAGAACAATAGGATTAAGGTCTTTTTCTCAACTCTGTTCATGTTGTAACATTTTTGCCGTGAAGAAGAGGCTGGGACCTCTGCGGAGTCAAATTCAGTTTTGGGAACTGCGTAAGTAAAGCGAGCGTCTGTGATAATATAGGAGAGAAACTGCCCACTAATCCTACAGAAACCTCTGGAAGAGCATGGCATTGTGAATGTTACACATATACAGCCTTTATCCACCACTGTTGTCATCCGTGGACGCCCAGGCCTTTTTGAGTTCCCAAGCTCACCAGTCAATTCCTTTTTTCTCAGAATGTACCCAACTGTTGATTTTGCTACTCCAAGCATGTCTGCTATCTCTCTGATGGATTTTTTCTTTTTTTTCAGCCTCAGGATGTTCTGCTTCACCTCAATTGAGAGTTCCTTTGACCGCATGTTGTCTGCTCACAGCAACAGCTACCAAATGCAAAACCACACACCTGGAATCCACCCCTGACCTTTTAACTACTTCATTGATTACAGGTTAACGAGGGAGACGCCTTCAGAGTTAATTGCAGCCCTTAGAGTCCATTGTCCAATTGCTTTTGGTCCCTTGAAAAAGAGGATGCTATGCATTACAGAGCTATGATTCCTAAACCCTTTCTCCGATTTGGATGTGGAAACTATCATATTGCAGCTGGGAGTGTGCACTTTCAGCCCATATTATATATATATAATTGTATTTCTGAACATGTTTTTGTAAACATCTAAAATTACAAAACTTGTGTCGCTGTCCGAGTATTTCTGGCCCTAACTGTATATATGTAGAATATATAAAAGCTACCATTTTATGGTCTGTTTTCTAATGCCTGATATTTCATTCCCCATTTCACTTGGGGATTCCTTTCCTTTTCCCTACCCTATGTTTATTTCCTTCCCCTTTCTCTCATTTCTACCTGTTTAAAATTGAAAATACCAATAAAAACGTTTGAAAACATATACAGCCTTTATTCTACTGAGTTAAACAACTCAGCTTTATCTCATGATGGAAGAACCTTTGGATGGTAAAATATTTTCCTCAAACAGCAGTTTATTGAAAAAAATCCGATTTAAATAAAAAAAATCCTATTTAAATGAAAAAAAATCCGATTTTTTTAAAAAAAACATTGATTTTTATCCACCCTGGTTAAGGTACATAGGGGCTCTGCAAACGCAACATGATGTCCGCAGACCATTTCATCAAAGTCTGCAATCCAAAACGTCACTCCTTCCATTCTGAGCCCTGCCGTGCGCACAAACAGTGGTTTTCCCCCACATATGGGGTATCAGCGTACTCAGGAGAAAATGTGCAACAACTTTAGTGGTGTATTTTTTTTTTTTTTTTAACGGCTCTACGTTATAAACTTCTGTGAAGCACCTGGGGATTTAAAGTGCTCACCACACAGCTGCATACGTTCATCAAAGGGTCTAGTTTCCAAAATGGGGTCACTTGTGGGGGTTTTCCAATGTTTAGGAACATCAGGGGCTCTTCAAACGCAACATGGCATCCACTCTCGTTTCTAGCCAATTTTGCGTTCAAAAAGTCAAAAGGCACTCCTTCCCTTCCGAGCTCTGCTATGCGCCCAAACAGTGGTTTCCCCCCACATATGGGGTATAAGCTTATTCAAGAGAAATTGCAAAACAATTTGTGTACCATTTTCTCCTTTTACACTTGTGAAAATAAACAAATTGTTGCCGAATGATCATTTTTGTGACTAAAAAGTTAAATGTTCATTTTTTCTTTCCACATTGCTTCAGCTCCTGTGAAGCACCCGAAGGGTTAATAAACTTCTTGAATGTGGTTTTGAGTACCTTGAGGGGTGGAGTTTTTGGAATGGTGTCACTTGTGGGTATTTTCTGTTATATAGACCCCTCAAAGTGATTTCAAGTGTGAGGTGGTCCCTAAAAAAAAAATGGTTTCCTAAATTTTATTGAAAAAATTTAAAAATCGCAGGTCAACTTTTAACCCGTATAACTTCCTGACCTAAAAATACTTTGGTTCCAAATTTGTGCTGATGTATAGTGCTGATGTATAGTACACATGTGGGAAATGTTATTTCTGAACTAATTTTTGTGACATATCTCTCTGATTTAAGGGCATAAAAATTCAAAGTTCAAAAATTGCTAAATTTTCAAAATTTTTGCCAAATTTCCATTTTTTTCACAAATAACCATAAGTCATATCGAAGAAATTTTACAACTATCATAAAGTACAATATGTCACGAAAAAACATTCTCAGTCACTAGGATCCGTTGAAGCGTTTCAGAGTTATGACCTTATAAATTGACAGTGGTCAGAATTGAATAAAATGGCCTGGTCAGGAAGTTGAAAACAGGCTTCGGGGTGAAGGGGTTAAAGTAATGAATATGGACTCCACTCCCATAGGGGTGGAGCTGCATATTCATTACTGTAATGAGCAGTACCATGTGACCGCTCACTACAGGAAGAAGCTGCCACGACCGGAGACCGTGGGACATGCAGGGACCGCGTCAGGAGCAGGTCAGTATTTCATATTCACCCTTCCGCGTTCCACCGACGCTCCATCTTACGCGTCCTCTGCACGGACTGTTCAGGTCAGAGGGCGCGATGACGTATTAGCGTGCGCGCCGCCCTCTGCCTGAACAGTTACTGCGGAGAGACGAGACGCTGAGGAGCAGCGGGCAGGGACGAGAGATGAGTATGTAATTTTTTTTATTTTTTTTTAGTGCAGCAGCAGCATTACATGTGGCACAATGTTATATGGAGCATCTATGGTGCCATAATGAACTGCATGGAGCATTATATGGGGCATCTATGGGGCCATAAAGAACTGCATGGAGCATTATATGGGGCATCTATGGAGTCATAATGAACTGAATGGAGCATAATATGGGGCAAATGTCTGTATGGAGCATCTTAAGGGGCCATTATCAACATTTGTGCAGCATTATATGGGGCATATTTTAATATGGAGCATCTTATGGGGCCCATCATAAACTGTATGGAGCATCATATGGGGCGTATTTTGTATGGAGCATCTTATGGGGCCATCATGAACTGTATGGAGCATTATATGGGGCTCCTGATTCAATATGGATATTCAAAAACACTTAACCTACTGATGTCTTAATTAATTTTACTTTTATTGGTATCTATTTTTATTTTTGAAATTTACCAGTAGCTGCTGCATTTTCCAGTTTTTTTGTGGCAAAATTAGGGGTCTCGGCTTATACTCGAGTATATACGGTACTTGTATTAAAAGCTAACTTCAAATCCCAGAGAGACAGAAGAGTCTGGGGATATAAGCTGATGATGACCTTTGACACTCTCAGTGCAGGAATGAATGTGTCGTATGGATTTATGTCTTTTTACATCAATTAAGG
Organism: Ranitomeya imitator; assembly: GCF_032444005.1. Lineage (NCBI taxonomy): Eukaryota > Metazoa > Chordata > Amphibia > Anura > Dendrobatidae > Ranitomeya > Ranitomeya imitator. The sequence goes on from NC_091285.1 coordinate 439,767,934, forward strand.
AATTTGCTCCTCAGACCGTGTGGGGACATCATAACATAGAACCAGACCCCAATCAGAAGACAATAAAACATTCACACTCATCTATGAACTGTTTCAATATTTATGGACATACATGTTTATCACTCTCATAATGGTAATTCTGCTTCACATCACCTATCTTATCTATGGCATTTTTCTGTGCTGTGTTGTGCATAAATATGTAAATATTCAGAATTTATATTAATCTATGCCTGATGAAGAGACCGGAGTAGTCTCGAAAGCTTGCAATTTACCATCTTTTCAGTTAGCCATTAAAAGGTATCAACCACTGAGGACTCTCAATTCTGAATATTTTTGGGTGCACTGCAGTGCTTGGAAAGGATGAAAGGAAGCAACACCGTTTGACATTTTAAACGCAAAAATGGCTGGATTCGAGGACACCATGTCGTGTTTGGAGAACCCTTGATGTGCATTAAAAGTGGAAACCCCCCACAAGACACCCCATTTTGGAACTAGACCCCCCAAGGAATGTATCTAGATATGTGGTGAGCACCTTGAACCCCCAAGTGCTTCACAGAAGTTTTTAACTTAGAACTGTAAAAATTAAAAATCACTGTTTTCCCACAAAAATGTTCTTTTAACCCCATTTTTTTTCTTTTCGAAATTTCTCCTGAGTTCACAGGGCGGAAACTACTGTTTGGGAGTACGGCAGGGCTCAGAAAGGAAGGAGGTACGTTTTGGAATGCAGTCTTTCATGAAATGGTCTATGGGTGCGTCACAGAATTTTATAACGTTGATCTGTGAAAATGAATTGTCACGATTCATGTTTGGATTCATGGCCGCTCTGGTTCCGCTATAATTTAAATGTAGCTTTTTTTCCTTTTCAGGCCAACAAGGGTTAATGCCTGTTTCCTTGCTGGCAGCTGCTGTTGCCATTCAGCTGATGTGGGTGGTGACCACTCCAACCATCCTTTAGTCACCTGACACATCAGCTGACTATTGGTAATAGAGTTTTATATGTAGACCAGCCGTGGAGTTGCAGCTTTCTTGTGTCTGCACTGAATCTGCTTCTTCTGTTGATGTCTTAGTCCTGTTTCTGTATCCTCTACGGTGTGGAGCTTAGCAGCGGAGCCTGGAGCTAAGTTTTGTGTATTTACTTTGTCTGTCTCATGCTTGTCACTATTCCCTGTGTTTTTACCATCTGCAGTGGTGAGGCTAGCGTCCTTGCTGGCCAGTGCACTAGCCAGGGTATAATGAGGTGACAGTTAATGATGAGGTACGTGATGGCGGCGGGGGGAAGGACCCGCTTAGGGCGTTAGGGAAGTTCAGGGACAGGCTCAGGATAGAGCTCAGTAGGTGTCCCATTCCTTGTTCCCTATTGTTAGGGCCTTCCTCTCCCCTTTACCATCCTGTTGTGTGTGTGCATTGTGCCGTCTGTTGGAACAACCCCAGTTGGGTCGTAACATGAATAAAAATGATTTTCCCACACAAATTGTGACTTGGTTCCCATTTTTTTCTTTTGCGCAAGAAAATAGCAGGACAAAATGGACCCCAAAATTTGTTGTGCAATGTCTCCTGAGTACACTGATGCCCCATCTGTGAACAGAAAATACTTTTGAGGCACAGTGCAAAGCTTAGAAGTGAAGATGCATCATATTAGAGTTCAGATTTTGCTGGAATGGTTTGAGGGTGCCATGTCACATTGGCAGAGCTACTGAGGTGCCAGAAAAACTGAAACCCCCCACAAGTGACCTCATTTTGCAAACCATACCCCCTCATGAATTCATCTAGGGGTGCAGTGAGCTTTATTGACACCACAGGTGCCTCAAAAAATGTTATACCATTGGGAGGTGAAGAAAGAATAATTACATTTTTATCACTAAAACTAGCTGTACTACCCGGCTTCGCCCAGGTTAATAACTGCTGTTATCAAAACAGAATGTGTTAACAAAAATTTATTCTGCACACAAAAAGCACAAAACAAATAGATAGAAATGTAATTATTAAAAGGTAAAAACTAAACTAATGGAAGCATTTCACAACATATATTTCAACACCAGAGATATTCCACACAGATTTAACTAAATTGGCAAAGTAATGTGAAGTAATCTTCTACTACGGAAGCCCTTCCCCCTGGTAGTATATATTAGCTCACTCATACACATAATAGACAGGTCATGTGACTGACAGCTGCCGTATTTCCTATATGGTACATTTGTTGCTCTTGTAGTTTGCTTATTAATCAGATTTTTATTTTTGAAGGATAAAACCAGACTTGTGTGTGTTTTAGGGCGAGTTTCATGTGCCAAGTTGTGTGTGTTGAGTTGCATGTGGTGACATGCATGTAGTGGCTATTGTGAGATGAGTTTTGTGTGGTGACATGCGTGTAGCAACTTTTTGTGTGTCGAGTTGCATGTGACAGGTTAGTGTAGCAAGTTGTGTGCAGCAAGTTTTGCGCATGGCAAGTTTTGCGTGTGGCGAGTTTTATGTGTGGTGCGTTTTGAGTATGTGCAAGTTTTGTGTGAAGTCTATAAAGGCACGGATGATTGACCTCGTGGAGACCAAAACATCCAACACCGCGGAGACACCATCACGTGTTTCTCAACGCAGTGATCCAGAACACTGCCCCCAAATATGCAAATGCAAGTAGAGGAGCTGCGGAGACACCATCACGTATTTCTCAACGCAGGCAGTGAATAGCCAGGCCTTTCACCGGGAAGGAACAACCAAGGGAAGGGCAGCATCCAATAAAGGAAAACCACCTATGCCAAGCATGGTATCCATCCACAGACAGCTGTTTCGGGGTTTTTGCCCCTCATCCGTGTGGAGTAGGAAACTGGCTATCAAAGCAGTGCCTAGTAGAAAGTCTATAAAGGCACGGATGATTGACCTCGTGGAGACCAAAACATCCAACACCGCGGAGACACCATCACGTGTTTCTCAACGCAGTGATCCAGAACACTGCCCCCAAATATGCAAATGCAAGTAGAGGAGCTGCGGAGACACCATCACGTGTTTCTCAACGCAGGCAGTGAATAGCCAGGCCTTTCACCGGGAAGGAACAACCAAGGGAAGGGCAGCATCCAATAAAGGAAAACATCCAATAAAGGAAAACCACCTATACCAAGCATGGTATCCATCCACAGACAGCTGTTTCGGGGTTTTTGCCCCTCATCAGTGTGGAGTAGGAAACTGGCTATCAGGAGCAGTACCTAGTAGAAAGTCTATAAAGGCACGGATGATTGACCTCGTGGAGACCAAAAGATCCAACACCGCGGAGACACCATCACGTGTTTCTCAACGCAGTGATCCAGAACACTGCCCCCAAATATGCAAATGCAAGTAGAGGAGCTGCGGAGACACCATCACGTGTTTCTCAACGCAGGCAGTGAATAGCCAGGCCTTTCACCGGGAAGGAACAACCAAGGGAAGGGCAGCATCCAATAAAGGAAAACATCCAATAAAGGAAGACACCATCTGCGGAGACACCATCACGTGTTTCTCAACGCAGGCAGTGAATAGCCAGGCCTTTCACCGGGAAGGAACAACCAAGGGAAGGGCAGCATCCAATAAAGGAAAACATCCAATAAAGGAAAACCACCTATGCCAAGCATGGTATCCATCCACAGACAGCTGTTTCGGGGTTTTTGCCCCTCATCAGTGTGGAGTAGGAAACTGGCTATGAGGAGCAGTGCCTAGTAGAAAGTCTATAAAGGCACGGATGATTGACCTCGTGGAGACCAAAACATCCAACACCGCGGAGACACCATCACGTGTTTCTCAACGCAGTGATCCAGAACACTGCCCCCAAATATGCAAATGCAAGTAGAGGAGCTGCGGAGACACCATCACGTGTTTCTCAACGCAGGCAGTGAATAGCCAGGCCTTTCACCAGGAAGGAACAACCAACTGCGTTGAGAAACACGTGATGGTGTCTCCGCAGCTCCTCTACTTGCATTTGCATATTTGGGGGCAGTGTTCTAGATCACTGCATTGAGAAACACGTGATGGTGTCTCCGTGGTGTTGGATGTTTTGGTCTCCACGAGGTCAATCATCCGTGCCTTTATAGACTTTCTACTAGGCACTGCTCCTGATAGCCAGTTTCCTACTCCACACTGATGAGGGGCAAAAACCCCGAAACAGCTGTCTGTGGATGGATACCATGCTTGGCATAGGTGGTTTTCCTTTATTGGATGCTGCCCTTCCCTTGGTTGTTCCTTCCCGGTGAAAGGCCTGGCTATTCACTGCCTGCGTTGAGAAACACGTGATGGTGTCTCCGCAGCTCCTCTACTTACTTAAGTTTTGTGTGAGGCAACTTTTGCATGTGTTGCAACTTTTGTGCATGTGGCAATTTTTCCGCGTGTGCAAGTTTTTGCGTGTGGCGAGTTTTTCATGAGGTGAGTTTTGCACTTGTGGCGAGGTTTGCGTGAGCCTAGTTTTGCATGTGGCGAGTTTTGCGCGTGGCGAGGTTTGAGCGGCAACTTTTGTGTTTTGACTTTTATGCAGCGAGGTTGGAGTATGTGTGGTGAAATATGTGCTGAGGGTGGTATATGTATTCACGTGGTAGTGTGTGGCGCATTTTGTGTGTGTGTTCATATCCCCGTGTGTGGTGAGTATGCCATGTTGGGGCCCCATCTTAGCATCTGTACGGTATATACTCTTTGGCGCCATCGCTCTCACTCTTTAAGTCCCCCTTGTTCACATCACAGCTGTCAATTTGCCTCCAACACTTTTCCTTTCACTTTTTCCCCATTATGTAGATAGGGGCAAAATTGTTTGGTGAATTGGAACACACGGGGTTAAAATTTCGCGTCACAACATAGCCTATGACGCTCTCGGGGTCCAGACGTGTGACTGTGCAAAATTTTGTGGTTGTAGCTGCGACGGTGCAGATGCCAATCCCGGACATACACACATACACACACACATTCAGCTTTATATATTAGACTAGCTGAAGAGCCCGGCGTTGCCTGGGCATAGTAAATATCTGTGGTTAGTTATAGCACCTCACTTCTCTTATTTTCCCATCATGCCTCTCATTTTCCCAATCACATCTTTCATTTTCCCCCTCACATCTCTCATTTTCTCCCTCACTCCTCTCATTCCCCCCTAACACTTGTCATTTCGACCTCACATCTGTCATTTTACGATCACTCCACTATTTTCCCTCACTCCTCATTTTGCAATCACACCTTTTCATTTTCACTTCACACCTCTCATTTTCACCTCAGTATATACATGTTTGTCATCTCCCTTATGTATAGTATACACCTGTATGTCATCTCCTGTATATAGTATATACCTGTTTGTCATCTCCCCTGTATATAGTATATACCTGGTGTGTCATCTCCCCTGTATATAGTATATACCTGTATGTCATCTCCTCCTATATATAGTATACAGTTAGGTCCATATATATTTGGACTGAGAAAACATTTTTCTAATTTTGGTTATAGACATTACCACAATGAATTTTAAACAAAACAATTCAGATGCAGTTGAAGTTCATACTTTCAGCTTTCATTTGAGGATATGCACATTAAAATTGGATGAAGGGTTTAGGAGTTTCAGCTCCTTAACATGTTTCCACCCTGTTTTTGAAGGGACCAAAAGTAATTGGACAGATTAAATAATTTTAAATAAAACCTTCATTTTTAGTACTTGGTTGAAAACCCTTTGTTGGCAATGACTGCCTGAAGTCTTGAACTCATGTGCATCACCAGACGCTGTGTTTCCTCCTTTTTGATGCTCTGCCAGGCCTTCACTGCAGTAGTTTTCAGTTGCTGTTTGTTTGTGGGCCTTTCTGTCTGAAGTTTAGTCTTTAACAAGTGAAATGCATGCTCAATTGGGTTGAGATCAGGTGACTGACTTGGTCATTCAAGAATATTCCACTTATTTGCTTTAATAAACTCCTGGGTTGCTTTGGCTTTATGTTTTGAGTCGTTGTCCATCTGTAGCATGAAACGACGACCAATCAGTCTGCATTTGGCTGGATCTGAGCACACAGTATCTCTGAATACCTCAGAATCCATTCGGCTACTTCTGTCCTGTGTCACATCATCAATAAACACTAGTGACCCAGTGCCACTGGCAGCCATGCATGCCCAAGCCATCACACTGCCTCCGCCGTGTTTTACAGATGGTGTGGTATGCTTTGGATCATGAGCTGTACCACGCCTTTGTCATACTTTTCTCTTTCCATCATTCTGGTAGAGGTTGATCTTGGTTTCATCTGTCCAAAGAATGTTCTTCGAGAACTGTGCTGACTTTTTTAGATGTTTTTTAGCAAAGTCCAGTCTAGCCTTTTTATTCTTGATGCTTATGAGTGGCTTGCACCGTGCAGTGAACCCTCTGTATTTACTTTCATGCAGTCTTCTCTTTATGGTAGATTTGTATATTGATATGCCTACCTCCTGGAGAGTGTTGTTCACTTGGTTGGCTGTTGTGAAGGGGTTTCTCTTCACCATGGAGATTATTCTCCGATCATCCACCACTGTTGTGTTCCGGGGGCGCCCAGGTCTTTTTGCATTGATGAGTTCACCGGTGCTTTCTTTCTTTCTCAGGATGTATCAAACTGTAGATTTTGCCACTCTTAACCCCTTACCGGCATCGGACGTACTATACCGTCCGATGCCGGCTCCCCTGCTTTGATGCAGGGCTCCGCGGTGAGCCCGCACCAAAGCTGGGACATGTCAGCTGTTTTGAACAGCTGACATGTGCCCGTAATAGGCGCGGGCAGAATCGCGATCTGCCCGCACCTATTAACTAGTTAAATGCCGCTGTCAAACGCAGACAGCGGCATTTAACTACCGCTTCCGGCCGGGCGGCCGGAAATGACGTCATCGCCGACCCCCGTCACATGATCGGGGGTCGGCGATGCTTGTGAATGGTAACCATAGAGGTCCTTGAGACCTCTATGGTTACTGATTGCCCGTCGCTGTGAGCGCCACCCTGTGGTCGGCGCTCACAGCACACGTGCAATTCTGCTACATAGCAGCGATCAGCAGATTGCTGCTATGTAGCAGAGCCGATCGGGTTGTGCCTGCTTCTAGCCTCTCATGGAGGCTATTGAAGCATGGCAAAAGTTAAAAAAAAAAAAGTTTAAAAAAATGTGAAAAAAATAAAAAAAACATAAAAGTTTAAATCACCCCCCTTTCGCCCCAATCAAAATAAATCAATAAAAAAAAAATCAAATCTACGCATATTTGGTATCGCCGCGCTCAGAATCGCCCGATCTATCAATTAAAAAAAAGTATTAACCTGATCGCTAAACAGCGTAGCGGGAAAAAAACTCGAAACGCCAGAATTACGTTTTTTTGGTCGCCGCGACATTGCATTAAAATGCAATAACGGGCGATCAAAAGAACGTATCTGCACCGAAATGCTATCATTAAAAACCTCATCTCGGCACGCAAAAAATAAGCCCTCAACCGACCCCAGATGATGAAAAATGGAGACGCTACGAGTATCGGAATATGGCGCAATTTTTTTTTTTTTTTTTTAGCAAAGTTTGGAATTTTTTTTTGACCACTTAGATAAAAAATAACCTAGTCATGTTTGGTGTCTATGAACTCGTAATGACCTGGAGAATCATAATGGCAGGTCAGTTTTTTTGCAATTTCACCGCACTTGGAATTTTTTTCCCGTTTTCTAGTACACGACATGCTAAAACCATTGATGTCTTTCAAAAGTACAACTCGTCCCGCAAAAAATAAGCCCTCACATGGCCAAATTGACGGAAAAATAAAAAAGTTATGGCTCTGGGAAGGAGGGGAGCGAAAAACGAACACGGAAAAACGAAAAATCCCCCGGTCATGAAGGGGTTAATATTGTAGTATTTTTTTTTCTTCTGTTTTCGCAGCTTAAGGATGGCTTGTTTCCCCTGCATGGAGAGCTCCTTTGACCGCATGTTTACTTCACAGCAAAACCTTCCAAATGCAAGCACCACACCTCAAATCAACTCCAGGCCTTTTATCTGCTTAACTGAGAATGACATAATGAAGGGCTTGCCCACTCCTGTCCATGAAATAGCCTTGGAGTCAATTGTCCAATTACTTTTGGTCCTTTAAAAACAGGGTGGCACATGTTAAGGAGCAGAAACTCCTAAACCCTTCATCCAATTTTTATGTGCATACCCTCAAATGAAAGCTGAAAGTCTGAACTTCAACTGCATCTGAATTGTTTTGTTTAAAATTCATTGTGGTAATGTCTATAACCAAAATTAGAAAAATGTTGTCCCTGTCCAAATATATATGGACCTAACTGTATACCTGTATGTCTTCTCCTTCTATATATAGTATATACCTGTATGTCATCTCCTCCTGTATATAGTATATACCTGTATGTCATCTTCTATATAGCATATACCTGTATGTCATCTCCTCCTGTATATAGTATATACCTGTAGGTCATCTGCTCCTGTATATAGTATATAGTATATACCTGTGTCATCTCCTCATGTATATAGTATATACCTGTAGGTCATCTGCTCCTGTTTATAGTATATACCTGTGTGTCATCTCCTCCTGTATATAGTATATACCTGTAGCTCATCTTCTCCTGTATATAGTATATACCTGTAGGTCATCTGCTCTTGTATATAGTATATACCTGTATGTCATCTCCCCTGTATATAGTATATACCTGTAGGTCATCTGAGCCTGTATATAGTATATACCTGTATGTCATCTCCCCTGTATATAGTATATACCTGTATGTCATCTCCTCCTGTATATAGTATATATCTGTGTGTCATCTCCTCCTGTATATAGTATATACCTATATGTCATCTTCTATATAGCATATACCTGTATGTCATCGCCTCCTGTATATAGTATATACCTGTAGGTCATCTGCTCCTGTATATAGTATATACCTGTGTGTCATCTCCTCATGTATATAGTATATACCTGTGTGCCATCTCTCCTGTATATAGTATATACCTGTGTCATCTCCTCCTGTATTAGACCGCATTCACACGTTATTTGGTCAGTATTTTTAACTCAGTATTTGTAAGCTAAATTGGCAGCCTGATAAATCCCCAGCCAACAGGAAGCCCTCCCCCTGGCAGTATACATTAGCTCACACATACACATAATAGACAGGTCACGTGACTGACAGCTGCCGTATTTCCTATATGGTACATTTGTTGCTCTTGTAGTTTGTCTGCTTATTAATCAGATTTTTATTTTTGAAGGATAATACCAGACTTGTGTGTGTTTTAAGGCGAGTTTCGTTTGTCAAGTTGTGTGTGTTGAGTTGCGTGTGGCGACATGCATGTAGCGACTTTTGTGAGATGAGTTTTGTGTGGCAACATGCGTGTAGCAACTTTTTGTGTGTCGAGTTGCATGTGACAGGTTAGTGTAGCAAGTTGTGTGCAGCAAGTTTTGCGCATGGCGAGTTTTGCGCGTGGTGTGTTTTATGTGTAGTACCTTTTGAGTATGTGCAAGTTTTGTGTGAAGCAACTTTTGCATGTGTTGCAACTTTTGTGCATGTGGCAATTTTTCCCCGTGTGCAAGTTTTGCGTGTGGCGAGTTTTCCATGAGGTGAGTTTTGCACTTGTGGCGAGTTTTGCGTGAGCCTAGTTTTTGCATGTGGCGAGTTTTGCGCATGGCGAGTTTTGAGCGGCGACTTTTGTGTTTCGACTTTTATGTGGCGAGGTTGGTGTATGTGTGGTGAAATGTGTGCTGGGCACTATTTGCCTCCTGGATAAAATATTTTCCTAGAATAGTTTGTGGACTCAATATACAGATTCCATAAGTGTGATAAGAGCAGAATCCTTCCTCAAGTGACTCCATCTTGTAAATTATGCCCCCATGGGAATTTATCTACAGGTGTAGTGACAATTTTGACTGAGGGGATTTTTTCCAGAAAAAAAGCAGCATTGAATGTTGCTCAGTGAAAATAGTAAACTGCTATTTTAGTGCCCAGCACGTGTTAGTGTTCAATACATTGTAGTGCCCAGCTCATGCTTCTGGAGACGCGTAGCCGTAAATTAGGCGGACTCATCACTGCAAAACTGCCAAACATTTGCCAAATATGGTTTAGGCACACTGAGGCTCAGAAGGGGGGGGGGGGGGCCATTTGGATTTGGGAGCACACAATTTGCTGAATTCCTTTTGGGGGGCAAGGAGCCATTCTGCCTTTTTAGAGCCTTTGTATTACCATTTAACATGGAAGTCCCCTTTGTTTCCGTTACCAGATGATGGACCGGAGTGAGGACTTGCTCTTTTGTGGATTGATTTTAAGCTTTTGTTGGGAACTCTTTACATAAGATTTTGGATCACATTTGTCCGGCGCTCTACGCTGAACACTTTGGGATTTACATCTAAATCTCCTAATGATGTGATTCAGATGAAACCCCTGAGGAACCCATTCACTATGAGGGCACAGAGTTGCTCTGGACTTCGTCTGGCCTCTGTTCAGTGTTGTCCTTCTTTTCAGATGTGCACAAAATTGTGGTCAACTACGCTTTTATGCACGGCTAAAGAGACGGATACTGCTGGGTCATAGCACAGAGAGTGCCCCCATCTGCCTCATTATAGGAAATCCTGGGGTTTTGTCAGAGATATACACAGAAACTCCGATGTAAGCGCACAGTGTAAAGCGCAGGATAAATGTGAGCTTAGCATTATTGTGATCTTTGGGAGGCAGAATGAAAAAAATAAAAACAGTTGAAGAATAGGTTTTATTTTTTACGCTGTTCCCTGTGCGGTATAAGTGATTTGACTTTATTCTTTGAGTTGGTGCAATCACAGCAAAAACAGATTAAGGGTATGTGCACACAATGCGGATTTAGTGCAGAATTGGTGCAGAACTGCAGCAGATTTTTCTGCTGCAGAACTGCACTGTGATTTACAGTACAATGTAAATCAATGTGAAAAAAAAGCTGTGCACATGGTGCAGAAAAATCTGCGCAGAAACGCTGCAGACTTCAAAGAAGTGCACGTCGCTTCTTTTGTGCAGTTCTGCAGCGTTTCTGCACAGATTTTTCTGCACCATGTGTACAGCTTTTTTTTCTCACATTGATTTACATTGTACTGCACAGAAACTGCACAGAAACTGCACATGCAGATTTAGTGCAGAAAATTCTGCACCACATTTCCTATGTGTGCACATAGCCTTATACTGTTTTTCTGTTTAGAAACACTATAAACACCGAGGGGTGTTGCTCTTCTTGGTCCGGAGCCTCCCGTCTTCTTGTGATGCTGCCCTCCTGCTTGCTTCGTGTGGATGACGTGTCACTGCATCATCCACACAGTCCCCTCAGCACCGCGCTCCTTCGCAGGTGTACTTATCTGCCTTGTTGAGGCCAGAGCAAAGTACTACAGTGTACAGGTACAGGAAAAGGTCAAAAACCCCCGGCAGCTGCGCACTGCAGTACTTTGTTCTGCCCTCAACAGGACAGAGAAGTATGCCTGCGCAGGACCGCGGTACCGAGGAGACTATGTGGATGATGCAGCGACGCGTCATCCACATGAAGCAAGCAGGAGGGCGGTGATCGTAAGAAGATGAGAGGTGCTGGACCAAGAAGAGCCACGCCTCTCGGACCAGACCGCCCCGCAGGTGAGTATAATAAAAGTTATTTTTTTTCTCTTGCAGGTCAGGTTGGGTGCTTATATACAGCTTTATAGAATGCTATGTATCAGTCCTGAAAGGTGATGTCTGTATCCTATATCGGCCAAAACTGGTGACAGGTTCCTCATCCCTATCCTGGTGTACATGGCTCCTCATCCCTATCCTGGTATGCATGGCACCTCATCCGTATCCTTATATGCATGGGCCCCCATCAGAAAAACATTAAAAAAACCTATCCTACTTGCCTTCCCTACGCTCCCTTGCAGCGTCTTGTTCCGGTGCCAACAGCTGCAACGGCTACTTAAGGGAATTGATATTCACTGCCCTCCAACCTATGTAATATTCATTCCCTTAAGTAGTGGGCACACATAATCGCCTGGCAGCTGCGGGAAGCCGGCGGCTGCGACTACTGTGCCCACTATTACAGAGAAGTGAATATTCACTGCGAGCGCAGTGAATATTCATTTCTCTTTAGCAGCTGGCACAGGCTTTAGCCGAAGCAGCAGGCTTCTGCCTCCTGTGACCTGCTGCTGGTGCTCCGCCTCAATCTTCTGGGACCGTCACTTGAGTATAAGTCGAGGGGGGCGTTTTCAGCACAGAAACATGTGCTGGAAAAACTCGGCTCATGCTCAAGTATATACGGTATGTTTTACTACTTTTGCACAAGAAAACTTAAAAAATATATATTTTTTGGATGTCATATTATAATAGCTCTATTGTTTTCACTTTGGGATATATACGGTCCCTGGCAGAATCTGATTGGCTGAGGGATATGGCCGACAGCTCCCTCACATGTCAAGATTCCTCAAATGCTGCTATCACTAGTGATAGCAGCATGTGAGGGGTTACAGTACTGAGATCCACACTAAGGTGTCAGCATTTGAAGCAGGAGATGGGCTGTGTGTAACAGCTGGTTCCTGCTGCAGATGGCATGGGCACAACTACTTTGCCCGTGCCATCTCTCTGACGTAACTGTATGTCATGTTGCAGTAAATCACTTGCATTCTTGACATTACAGTTATACCTATTTTCAGGAAAGATATAAAGAGGTTTTCTTATAAAAAAAATACCCATTTTAAATTGGAATACGGTGGCTATTGCTGTGGATCTGTCCCCTCTATATCTCTTCCTGTATCTGAAAGTGAGTTGCCTCTAGCCTCACAATTTCTCCACAATGCATGCAGCAGGGAGTATTTCAAATTATGTGCTGACTAATAAATTAGATGGCTATCCATGCAATACATGGCTTAGGCCACCAGTGCCCTTAATTTTGGCTCATAGAGGTGAAGGATAATAGGGCAAACGGGAAGGGATTCAACCTTTTTATAGGCTGAAATCTCACTCAACATTTTGTTGCATCATTATGTGAAGTCTTTTTTGGTGATTTTTAAGCCCAAAGCACCCTAACCAGATGTTACTTAAATCCCTTCCTGCACCATTATATAATATTATGTGCTGAAGTAATTTCTGATCTTTGGTGTACTATTAAGTAACTGTGATTGCATAGGCGCAGAATATGTGCACAGGCTATTACTGTGGAAGGGCAGGGATGAGTGAAAGATGGCCTTAGGCCAAGGATAACAGAGCTCTAAAGCCAGATGTTCAGCCTCTCAAATGCTTTGATCAATAGTGCCCATACAGTCTAGGGGTTACTCAGAGATTGTGTAGCCCCAGTGGCTTTGCATTACATATTATGGGACATTAATGGGTTACCATAGCAGTTGGGGTCTAAAAAGTTTCCAGATCTGCCACAACTACATGACTTTTAGATCAAAGGCACATCCTAAATTATTGCATGTATTATGACTGAAAAGCAATAATACTTAAGGTATGTCCACATTAATTGGCAGCGCTTTGGAGGCAGCACATGTCCGCTGCGTCCGAAGCGCTTCCGGCTTTTGAACACAGGTGATTCCACATGTATTCACTGAACCGTGCGGAATCACTGCATCCAATACATTGGACGGGTGATATTTATCTTGCAGAGACTAAGCATCTACTTAACCCCTTCCCGACCCATGACGCCACGTAGGCGTCATGAAAGTCGGTGCCAATCCGACCCATGACGCCTATGTGGCGTCATGGAAAGATCGCGTCCCTGCAGATCCGGTGAAAGGGTTAACTCCCATCTCACCCGATCTGCAGGGACAGGGGGAGTGGTAGTTTAGCCCAGGGGGGGTGGCTTCACCCCCTCGTGGCTACGATCGCTCTGATTGGCTGTTGAAAGTGAAACTGCCAATCAGAGCGATTTGTAATATTTCACCTATTATAACGGGTGAAATATTACAATCCAGCCATGGCCGATGCTGCAATATCATCGGCCATGGCTGGAAATACTAATGTGCCCCCACCCCACCCCACCGATCGCCCCCCCCAGCCCCCCGATCTGGCCGGTACACTGCTCCGGCTCCCCTCCATCCAGTGCTCCGCTCCCCCCCCCCCCCGTGCTCTTGTCCGCTCCCCCCGTGCTCCAATCACCCCCCCGTGCTCCAATCACCCCCCCTGCATTCCGATCCCCCCGTGCTCCGTTCCACCCCCCGTGCTCCGTTCCAGACCCCCCGTGCTCCGTTCCACGCCCCCGTGCTCCGTTCCACGCCTGCCGCGCTCCGATTCCCCCCCCGTGCTCCGATATCCCCCCCGTGGTCCCCCCCCACCCCATCATACTTACCGATCCTGCCGGGGTCCCGTCCGTCTTCTCCCTGGGCGCCGCCATCTTCCAAAATGGCGGGCGCATGCGCAGTGCGCCCGCCGAATCTGCCGGCCGGCAGATTCGTTCCAAAGTGCATTTTGATCACTGAGATATAATCTATCTCAGTGATCAAAATAAAAAAAATAATAAATGACCCCCCCCCGCCTTTGTCACCCCCATAGGTAGGAACAATAAAAAAATAAAGAAATTTTTTTTTTCCACTAATGTTAGAATAGGGGTAGGGTTAGGGGTAGGGGTAGGGTTAGGGCTAGGGTTAGGGTTTCGGTATGTGCACACGTATTCTGATCCTCTGCGGATTTTTCCGCTGCGGATTTGATAAATCCGCAGTGCTAAACCGCTGCGGATTTATGGCGGATTTACCGCGTTTTTTTCTGCGCATTTCACTGCGGTTTTACAATTGCGATTTTCTATTTGAGCAGTTGTAAAACCGCTGCGGAATCCGCACAAAGAAGTGACATGCTGCAGAATGTAAACCGCTGCGTTTCCGTGCAGTTTTTCCGCAGCATGTGTACAGCGATTTTTGTTTCTCATAGGTCTACATTGAACTGTAAACTCATGGGAAACTGCTGCGGATCTGCAGCGTTTTCCGCAGTGTGCACATACCTTTAGAATTAGGCTATGTGCACACGGTGCGGATTTGGCTGCGGATTGGCCGCTGCGGATTCGCAGCAGTATTCCATCAGGTTTACAGTACCATGTAAACATATGAAAAACCAAATCCGCTGTGCCCATGGTGCAGAAAATACCACGCGGAAACGCTGCGTTGTATTTTACGCAGCATGTCAATTCTTTGTGCGGATTCCGCGGCGTTTTACACCTGTTCCTCAATAGGAATCCGCAGGTGAAATCCGCACAAAAAACACTGGAAATCCGCGGAAAATCCGCAGGTAAAACGCAGTGCCTTTTACCCGCGGATTTTTCAAAAACGGTGCGGAAATATCTCACACGAATCCGCAACGTGGGCACATAGCCTTAGGGTTAGGGTTGGAATTAGGGTTGTGGTTAGGGTTAGGGGTGTGTTGGGGTTAGGGTTGTGATTAGGGTTATGGCTACAGTTGGGATTAGGGTTAGGGGTGTGTTGGGGTTAGTGTTGGAGGTAGAATTGAGGGGTTACCACTGTTTAGGCACATCAGGGGTCTCCAAACGCAACATGGCGCCACCATTGATTCCAGCCAATCTCGTATTCAAAAAGTCAAATGGTGCTCCCTCACTTCCGAGCCCCGACGTGTGCCCAAACAGTGGTTTACCCCCACATATGGGGTATCAGTGTACTCAGGATAAACTGCGCAACAATTACTGGGGTCCAATTTCTCCTGTTACCCTTGTGAATCTAAAAAAATGCTTGCTAAAACATCATTTTTGAGGAAAGAAAACGTAGTTATTATTTTCACGGCTCTGCATTATAAACTTCTATGAAGCACTTGGGGGTTCAAAGTGCTCACCACACATCTAGATAAGTTCCTTTCGGGGTCTAGTTTCCAAAATGGGGTCACTTGTGGGGGGTTTCTACTGTTAAGCCACATCAGGGGCTCTGCAAACGCAACGTGACGCCCACAGAGCATTCCATCAAAGTCTGCATTTCAAAACGTCACTACTTCACTTCCGAGCCCCGGCATGTGCCCAAACAGTGATTTACCCCCACATATGGGGTATCAGCGTACTCAGGAGAAACTGGACAACAACTTTTGGGGTCAAATTTCTCCTGTTACCCTTGGGAAAATAAAAAATTGCAGGCTAAAAGATCATTTTTGAGAAAATAATTTTTTTATTTTATTTTCACGGCTCTGCGTTATAAACTTCTGTGAAGCACTTGGGGGTTCAAAGTCCTCACCACACATCTAGATTAGTTCCTTTGGGGGTCTAGTTTCCAAAATGGGGTCATTTCTGGGGGATCTCCAATGTTTAGGCACACAGGGGCTCTCCAAACGTGACATGGTGTCCGCTAATGATTGGAGCTAATTTTTTTAATTTTAATTATTTTTTATTTTCATGGCTCTGCGTTATAAACTTCTGTGAAGCACCTGGGGGTTTAACCCCTTAGTGACCGAGCCAAATTTTTGAAATCTGACCAGTGTCACTTTATGTGGTAATAACTCTGCAATGCTTC
This sequence comes from Ranitomeya imitator, assembly GCF_032444005.1. Classification (NCBI taxonomy): domain Eukaryota; kingdom Metazoa; phylum Chordata; class Amphibia; order Anura; family Dendrobatidae; genus Ranitomeya; species Ranitomeya imitator. Next base: position 439,784,308 of record NC_091285.1, read on the forward strand.
AACAAATCCCAGTGATTTTGAGATTGTTTTTTCGTGACACATTATACTTTATGATATTGGTACATTTTGTTCAACATTTTTTGTGTTTATTTATAAAAAATATCAAAAATTTGAGAAAAATGTTAAAAAATTAGCAATTTTCTAAATTTGAATGATTATCCCTTTAATCCAGATGGTCATACCACAGCAAACCATTAATAAATAACATTTCCCACATGTCTGCTTTACATCAGGACCATTTGTAAAATATTATTTTATTTTGTTAGCAGTTTAGGAGGTTTAAAAATGTAGCAGCAATTTTTCATTTTTTCAAAGAAATTTACAAAATTTATTTTTTTAGGGACTTATCCATGTTTGAAGTGACTTTAGGGGTCCCATATATTGGGAAACCCCCAAACGTGATACCATTTTAAAAACAGCACCCCCTGACATATCAAAAACTGCGGTCAGGTAGTTTATTAACCCTTCAGGTGCGTTACAGGAATTAATGCAAAGTGGTATGACCGAAATGAAAATGTGTATTTTTACCACCTAAATGTCTCTAACTTCTAAACAGATTACTACAGCCGTCAGACTCTAAGGCCGCTATTTGGCCATGAATTGCCATGGCAAACATCAGGACAACAAAATCATGATATGAGGGTACCAATTGGGACAAAGAAGAAGCCCCCACGCTCTGTTAACCATTTAGAATGATGTAGTCACTATTGACAGCAGCATCTAAGGGGTTAAACAGATTTAGATGGTGCAAATACTGATCGTGGCTGGTACAGCAATTTGTCAGCTATAGTGTAAAACTGACAGATGCTGGATTGTCACCTGTATGGGGAGGATATTCTATTATATCTCAGGTCAGTTAAAAGGCGTATTGGCGGTCATTAAGGGGTTAAAGTGCTCAATATGCATCTAGATAAGTTCCTTGGGGGGTCTAGTGTTATGTTTGCTAATGACAGGTGTTATGAAGGCAATCCAGAAACACAGTGTGCTTAGCGATCAGAGCGCACACAGTGATCTGACAAATACCCAAAAATACAAGAACGAGCTCTGAGACGTGGAAACTCTGTAGACTGCACACCTGATCCTATCCTAAACACAACTAAAAGCGGCTGTGGATTGCGCCTAACAACTACCTAGGCAACTCGGCACAGCTTAAGAAACTAGCTAGCCTGAAGATAGAAAAATAGGCCTGACTTGCCCCAGAGAAATTCCCCAAAGGAAAAGGCAGCCCCCCACATATAATGACTGTGAGTAAGATGAAAAGACAAAACTTAGGGATGAAATAGATTCAGCAAAGTGGGGCCCGATATTCTAGGACAGAGCGAGGACAGTAAAGCGAACTTTGCAGTCTACAAAAAACCCTAAAGCAAAACCACGCAAAAGGGGGCAAAAAAAACCCACCGTGCCGAACTAACGGCACGGCGGTACACCCTTTGCGTCTCAGAGCTTCCAGCAAAACAAAAGACAAGCTGGACAGAAAAAAAGCAACAAAAAAGCAAAAAGCACTTAGCTATACAGAGCAGCAGGTCACAGGAACAATCAGGAGAAGCTCAGATCCAACACTGAAACATTGACAAGGAGCAAGGATAGCAGCATCAGGCGGAGTTAAGTAATGAAGCAGTTAACGAGCTCACCAGAACACCTGAGGGAGGAAGCTCAAAAGCTGCAGTACCACTTGTGACCACAGGAGTGAATTCAGCCACAGAATTCACAACAGTACCCCCCCCTTGAGGAGGGGTCACCGAACCCTCACCAGAGCCCCCAGGCCGACCAGGATGAGCCGCATGAAAGGCACGAACAAGATCGGAAGCATGAACATCAGAGGCAAAAACCCAGGAATTATCTTCCTGAGCATAACCCTTCCATTTAACCAGATACTGGAGTTTCCGTCTAGAAACCCGAGAATCCAAAATCTTCTCCACAATATACTCCAATTCCCCCTCCACCAAAACTGGGGCAGGAGGCTCAACAGATGGAACCATAGGTGCCACGTATCTCCGCAACAACGACCTATGGAATACTTTATGTATGGAAAAGGAGTCTGGGAGGGTCAAACGAAAAGACACAGGATTGAGAACCTCAGAAATCCTATACGGACCAATAAAACGAGGTTTAAATTTAGGAGAGGAAACCTTCATAGGAATATGACGAGAAGATAACCAAACCAGATCCCCAACACGAAGTCGGGGACCCACACGGCGTCTGCGATTAGCGAAAAGTTGAGCTTTCTCCTGGGACAAGATCAAATTGTCCACTACCTGAGTCCAGATCTGCTGCAACCTATCCACCACAGAATCCACACCAGGACAGTCCGAAGACTCAACCTGTCCTGAAGAGAAACGAGGATGGAACCCAGAATTGCAAAAAAATGGAGAAACCAAGGTAGCCGAGCTGGCCCGATTATTAAGGGCGAACTCAGCCAACGGCAAAAAGGACACCCAATCATCCTGGTCTGCAGAAACAAAACATCTCAGATATGTTTCCAAGGTCTGATTGGTTCGTTCGGTCTGGCCATTAGTCTGAGGATGGAAAGCCGAGGAAAAGGATAGGTCAATGCCCATCCTACCACAAAAGGCTCGCCAAATCCTTGAAACAAACTGGGAACCTCTGTCAGAAACAATATTCTCAGGAATGCCATGCAACCGAACCACATGCTGAAAGAACAAAGGTACCAAATCAGAGGAGGAAGGCAATTTAGCCAAGGGCACCAGATGGACCATTTTAGAAAAGCGATCACAGACCACCCAAATGACTGACATCTTTTGAGAAACGGGAAGGTCAGAAATGAAATCCATCGAAATATGTGTCCAAGGCCTCTTTGGGACCGGCAAGGGCAAAAGCAACCCACTGGCACGAGAACAGCAGGGCTTAGCCCTAGCACAAATCCCACAGGACTGCACAAAAGTACGTACATCCCGTGACAGAGATGGCCACCAGAAGGATCTAGCCACTAACTCTCTGGTACCAAAGATTCCAGGATGACCAGCCAACACCGAACAATGAAGTTCAGAGATAAGTTTATTAGTCCACCTATCAGGGACGAACAGTTTCTCTGCTGGACAACGATCAGGTTTATTCGCCTGAAATTTTTGCAGCACCCGCCGCAGGGGAGATGGCAGACACAATGACTCCTTCCTTGAGGATACCCGCTGGCTCAGATAAACCCGGAGAGTCGGGCACAAAACTCCTAGACAGATCATCCGCCTTCACATTTTTAGAGCCCGGAAGGTACGAATTCACAAAGTCGAAGCGGGCAAAAAATAACGACCAACGGGCCTGTCTAGGATTCAAGCGCTTGGCAGACTCGAGATAAGTCAAGTTCTTATGATCAGTCAATACCACCACGCGATGCTTCGCTCCTTCAAGCCAATGACGCCACTCCTCGAATGCCCACTTCATGGCCAGCAACTCTCGATTGCCCACATCATAATTACGCTCAGCGGGCGAAAACTTCCTGGAAAAGAAAGCACATGGTTTCATCACTGAGCAATCAGAACCTCTCTGTGACAAAACCGCCCCTGCTCCAATCTCAGAAGCATCAACCTCGACCTGGAACGGAAGAGAAACATCTGGCTGACACAACACAGGGGCAGAACAAAAACGACGCTTCAACTCCTGAAAAGCTTCCACAGCAGCAGAAGACCAATTAACCAAATCAGCACCCTTCTTGGTCAAATCGGTCAATGGTTTGGCAATGCTAGAAAAATTACAGATGAAGCGACGATAAAAATTAGCAAAGCCCAGGAACTTTTGCAGACTTTTCAGAGATGTCGGCTGAATCCAATCCTGGATGGCTTGGACCTTAACTGGATCCATCTCGATAGTAGAAGGGGTAAAGATGAACCCCAAAAATGAAACTTTCTGCACACCGAAGAGACACTTTGATCCCTTCACAAACAAAGAGTTAGCACGCAGGACCTGAAAAACCATTCTGACCTGCTTCACATGAGACTCCCAATCATCTGAGAAGATCAAAATGTCATCCAAGTAAACAATCAGGAATTTATCCAGATACTCACGGAAGATGTCATGCATAAAGGACTGAAACACTGATGGAGCATTGGCAAGTCCGAACGGCATCACTAGATACTCAAAATGACCCTCGGGCGTATTGAATGCAGTTTTCCATTCATCTCCTTGCCTGATTCTCACCAGATTATACGCACCACGAAGATCTATCTTAGTGAACCAACTAGCCCCCTTAATCCGAGCAAACAAGTCAGATAACAATGGCAAGGGATACTGAAATTTAACAGTGATCTTATTAAGAAGGCGGTAATCAATACACGGTCTCAGCGAACCATCCTTCTTGGCTACAAAGAAGAACCCTGCTCCCAGTGGTGATGACGATGGGCGAATATGTCCCTTCTCCAGGGACTCCTTCACATAACTGCGCATAGCGGCGTGTTCGGGCACGGATAAATTAAATAATCGACCTTTAGGGAATTTACTACCAGGAATCAAATTGATAGCACAATCACAATCCCTATGCGGAGGTAGAGCATTGGACTTGGGCTCTTCAAATACATCCTGATAATCAGACAAGAACTCTGGGACCTCAGAAGGGGTGGATGACGAAATCGACAAAAATGGAACATCACCATGTACCCCCTGACAACCCCAGCTGGATACCGACATGGAATTCCAATCCAATACTGGATTATGGGTTTGTAGCCATGGCAACCCCAACACGACCACATCATGCAGATTATGCAACACCAGAAAGCGAATAACTTCCTGATGTGCAGGAGCCATGCACATGGTCAGCTGGGCCCAGTATTGAGGTTTATTCTTGGCCAAAGGTGTAGCATCAATTCCTCTCAATGGAATAGGACACCGCAAAGGCTCCAAGAAAAACCCACAACGTTTAGCATAATCCAAATCCATCAGATTCAGGGCAGCGCCCGAATCCACAAACGCCATGACAGAAAACGACGACAAAGAGCATATCAAGGTAATGGACAGAAGGAATTTGGACTGTACAGTACCAATGACGGCAGACCTAGCGGACCGCTTAGTGCGCTTAGGACAATCAGAAATATCATGAGTGGAATCACCACAGTAGAAACACAGACCATTCAGACGTCTGTATTCCTGCCGTTCAACTCTAGTCATAGTCCTATCGCACTGCATAGGCTCAGGTTTAACCTCAGGCAGTACTGCCAAATGGTGCACAGATTTACGCTCGCGCAAGCGTCGACCGATCTGAATGGCCAAAGACAAAGACTCATTCAAACCAGCAGGCATAGGAAATCCCACCATGACATCCTTAAGAGCCTCAGAGAGACCCTTTCTTAACAAAGCTGCCAACGCAGATTCATTCCACTGAGTGAGTACTGACCATTTCCTAAATTTCTGACAATATACTTCTATATCATCCTGACCCTGGCACAAAGCCAGCAAATTTTTCTCAGCCTGATCCACTGAATTAGGCTCATCGTACAGCAATCCGAGCGCCAGGAAAAACGCATCGACACTACTCAATGCAGGGTCTCCTGGCGCAAGAGAAAATGCCCAGTCTTGAGGGTCGCCGCGCAAAAAAGAAATAATAATCAAAACCTGTTGAATAGGATTACCAGAAGAATGAGGTTTCAAGGCCAGAAATAGCTTACAATTATTTTTGAAACTTAGAAACTTAGTTCTATCTCCAAAAAACAAATCAGGAATAGGAATTCTTGGTTCTAACATAGATTTCTGATCAATAGTATCTTGAATTTTTTGTACATTTATAACGAGATTATCCATTGAAGAGCACAGACCCTGAATATCCATGTCCACACCTGTGTCCAGAATCACCCAAATGTCTAGGGGGAAAAAAAAAGTGAACACAGAGCAGAAAAAAAAAAAAAAAAAAAAAAATGTCAGAACTTTTCCTTTCCCTCTATTGAGAATCATTAGTTGGGCTCCTTGTACTGTTATGTTTGCTAATGACAGGTGTTATGAAGGCAATCCAGAAACACAGTGTGCTTAGCGATCAGAGCGCACACAGTGATCTGACAAATACCCAAAAATACAAGAACGAGCTCTGAGACGTGGAAACTCTGTAGACTGCACACCTGATCCTATCCTAAACACAACTAAAAGCGGCTGTGGATTGCGCCTAACAACTACCTAGGCAACTCGGCACCTAAGAAACTAGCTAGCCTGAAGATAGAAAAATAGGCCTGACTTGCCCCAGAGAAATTCCCCAAAGGAAAAGGCAGCCCCCCACATATAATGACTGTGAGTAAGATGAAAAGACAAAACGTAGGGATGAAATAGATTCAGCAAAGTGGGGCCCGATATTCTAGGACAGAGCGAGGACAGTAATGCGAACTTTGCAGTCTACAAAAAACCCTAAAGCAAAACCACGCAAAAGGGGGCAAAAAAAAACCACCGTGCCGAACTAACGGCACGGCGGTACACCCTTTGCGTCTCAGAGCTTCCAGCAAAACAAAAGACAAGCTGGACAGAAAAAAAGCAACAAAAAAGCACTTAGCTATACAGAGCAGCAGGTCACAGGAACAATCAGGAGAAGCTCAGATCCAACACTGAAACATTGACAAGGAGCAAGGATAGCAGCATCAGGCGGAGTTAAGTAATGAAGCAGTTAACGAGCTCACCAGAACACCTGAGGGAGGAAGCTCAGAAGCTGCAGTACCACTTGTGACCACAGGAGTGAATTCAGCCACTGAATTCACAACAGTCTAGTTTCCAAAATGGGGTCACTTGTGGGGGAGCTCCAATGTTTAGGCACACAGGGGCTCTCCAAACGCGACATGGTATCCGCTAACGATGGAAATAATTTTTCATTCAAAAAGTCAAATGGCGCTCCTTCCCTTCCGAGCCTTACCATGTGCCCAAACAGTGGTTTACCCCCACATGTGAGGTATCAGTGTACTCAGGAGAAATTGCCCAACACATTTTAGGATCCATTTTATCCTGTTGCCCATGTGAAAATGAAAAAATTGAGGCTAAAAGAATTGTTTTTGTGAAAAAAAAGTACTTTTTCATTTTTACGGATCAATTTGTGAAGCACCTGGGGGTTCAAAGTGCTCACTATGTATCTAGATAAGTTCCTTGGGGCGTCAAGTTTCCAAAATGGGGTCACTTGTGGGGGAGCTCCAATTTTTAGGCACACGGGTGCTCTCCAAACGTGACATGGTGTCCGCTAAAGAGTGGAGCCAATTTTTGATTCAAAAAGTCAAATGGCGCTCCTTCCCTTCCAAGCCCTGCCGTGCGCCCAAACAGTGGTTTACCCCCACATATGAGGTATCAGCGTACTCAGGACAAATTGGACAACAACTTTCGTGGTTCAGTTTCTCCTTTTACCATTGGGAAAATAAAAAAATTGTTGCTAAAAGATAATTTTTGTGACTAAAAAGTTAAATGTTCATTTTTTCCTTCCATGTTGCTTCTGCTGCTGTGAAGCACCTGAAGGGTTAATAAACTTCTTGAATGTGGTTTTGAGTACCTTGAGGGGTGCAGTTTTTAGAATGGTGTCACTTTTGGGTATTTTCAGTCATATAGACCCCTCAAACTGACTTCAAATGTGAGGTGGTCCCTAAAAAAAATGGTTTTGTAAATTTCGTTGTAAAAATGACAAATCGCTGGTCATATTTTAACCCTTATAACTTCCTAACAAAAAAAAATTTTGTTTCCAAAATTGTGCTGATGTAAAGTAAACGTGGGAAATGTTATTTATTAACTATTTTGTGTCACATATCTCTCTGGTTTAACAGAATAAAAATTCAAAATGTGAAAATTGCGAAATTTTCAAAATTTTCGCCAAATTTCCGTTTTTATCACAAATAAGCGCAGAATTTATTGACCTAAATTTACCACTAACATGAAGCCCAATATGTCACGAAAAAACAATCTCAGAACCGCTAGGATCCGTTGAAGCGTTCCTGAGTTATTACCTCATAAAGGATACATTTCAAAAACCTGACCTGCACATCCAAACATAGACTGAGTGTGAACAGGTGCTGAACCCAGAGTCGCCAACTCGTATATAGTTAAATAAATAGGGCAGCACACTGCAGCGCCAAAACATGTAAACTTGAAAAAACGAAATTTGAACTGCATTACTGCACTAGAAATATGAAAAATGAGAGCCCTTAGCGCACAAAAATGGCCAATTTTATGTGTACCTCGTAGCCACGTTAAGGCATCTCTCTTATACGAGGTCCTAAGTTTGACCTACCTCACTGAGAATAAACGTCTCCATCTGAATGGGTACATGCAAAAACCTCTTCTTGGACTCAAATTCTCTCTCTATGTGGAGGGGTATTGGACCTACTATAATTAAAACACCTGAAGCTAGGAGGCGGGGAGTGCACGATCAGAAGGCTAGAGAATACATTTCAAAAACCTGACCTGCACATCCAAACATAGACTGAGTGTGAACAGGTGCTGAACCCAGAGTCGCCAACTCGTATATAGTTAAATAAATAGGGCAGCACACTGCAGCGCCAAAACATGTAAACTTGAAAAAACGAAATTTGAACTGCATTACTGCACTAGAAATATGAAAAATGAGAGCCCTTAGCGCACAAAAATGGCCAATTTTATGTGTACCTCGTAGCCACGTTAAGGCATCTCTTATACGAGGTCCTAAGTTTGACCTACCTCACTGAGAATAAACGTCTCCATCTGAACTTAGGACCTCGTATAAGAGAGATGCCTTAACGTGGCTACGAGGTACACATAAAATTGGCCATTTTTGTGCGCTAAGGGCTCTCATTTTTCATATTTCTAGTGCAGTAATGCAGTTCAAATTTCGTTTTTTCAAGTTTACATGTTTTGGCGCTGCAGTGTGCTGCCCTATTTATTTAATTACCTCATAAAGGGACACTGGTCAGAATTGCAAAAAACGGCAAGGTCTTTAAGGTCAAAATAGGCTGGGTCATGAAGGGGTTAAGATAAATAGATATGCTGCAGTCTGGAAAGACGCGCCACATGTCCGTCTCCGCAGGGAAGCCGCGGGTGCCGGTACACGCATAGTGGGCATGGCATTTCTCGAAATCCCATCCACTATGCTGTAACATCTGGCCGCTGCGGGTTAGACTCAGCATTTACTGCAGTGCGCAGGCGCCGGAAAGGTCAGAGAGGCCCGGCGCCTGCGCACTGCAGTACTTTGCTCTGCCCTCAACAGGGCAGACAAAGTGCGCCTGCGCCGGAGCCGTGACTGAAGATCAGAAGAGGACGTCTTGGAATGAAGATGGGAGGCGCCGCAGCGGACCAGAGACACCCATCCGACCGGACCAGCAGCGGGACTGCCCCTAGGTGAGTATAATCTAACGTCTTTTTCTCCTCTTTCAGGTAACATCGGGGGCTTATCTACAGCATTACAGAATGCTGTAGATAAGCCCCTGATGCCGGTGGGCTTACCTCACCCGCGATTTTCGGGGTGACAGGTTCCCTTTAAATAGAAGTGTCTGCCCCTTCAGCAAGCTGGAATAGACAACACGAAGCTAACCAACTAAAGGAGTTACTGTAACTTATCATCTTTCAGGAGCACACAGCTGCCCTGCCTCTTGTCTTCCTACTTGCAGGAACGAGGGTGCCATGGCATCATTGTACCAGCTATTGGGAATGGAGAGGATTTTTTAAGTAACTTGCAACTTTTTTTTAATGCAGTATATGGAGCAATCAGCAGGTGACCATGTGTCCAGGTCTTGGCAAACAGTGTGAAGTTGACACCGGACAGGCATTTTCCATGAAGGAAGTGAAGTATTACATGGCAACCATTTAGATTAATGGCTGTCCTTGTAGTATTTAAATTACTTGCCCTCCTAAAGAAAATGAGCTGTCACCTACTGAAGATGTCTAAGGGTATGTGCACACGTTGCAGATTTGTATGCAGAATTTTCTGCACAGAATATGCATCTCTTGGCAGAAAACGCAGGTAAAAATTCGCTTGTTTTTTATGCGTTTTTGGTGCGTTTTTTATGGGGATTTTCATGCATGTTTCATGTGGATTTGTATGTGTTTTTGTAGGCTAAAATAAGAGATAACAAAAAAAAATTGTCATGCAACTTCATGTCCAACCTCTTCATTTACATACTCCATTGAAGAATAAGGTTTACACACACTGCTAGATAGATGATAGATCTATCGATCAATCTATAGAATTACCTATCTATCTATCTATCTATCTATCTATCTATCTATCTATCTATCTATCTATCTATCTATCTATCTATCTATCTATCTATCCACACAAACACCAGCTCCCAGTCGCCCCAGAAATGGTTCATCTGTAAGCCTCTCTCTTCCCACTGCCCTGTAGTGGTGGCATATGGGGTAATAAGGGGTTAATGTCACCTTTGATTGTAAGGTGACATTAAGCCTGGTTAGTAATGGAGAGGCGCATGAAATTTTTTGATCGCTTTCTATTCTTTTCTATTTTGGGAGGCTGAATGATCAAACACCAATTTTTAGTTTGTTTTTTTTTATTGACGTTCCGTGTGTAGTAAAATTAATAAGGCAGCTTTATTCTGCTGGTCAGTACGATTACAGGGATACCACATTTATATATATTTTTTTAACGTTTTGCTTTTTCACAATAACTACCGTATATACTCGAGTATAAGCCGACCCGAGTATAAGCCGACCCCCCTAATTTTGCCACAAAAAACTGTGAGAAAACTTAATGACTCGAGTATAAGCCTAGGGTGGAAAATGCAGCAGCCACCGGTAAATTTCAAAAATAAAAATAGATACCAATAAAAGTAAAATTAATTGAGACATCAGTAGGTTAAGTGTTTTTGAATGTCCATATTGAATCAGGAGCCCCATATAATGCTCCATAAAGTTTGATGGGCCCCATTAGATGCTCCATATTAAAATATGCCCCATATAATCCTGCATAAAGGGTAATAAGGGCCCCATAAGATGCTCCATAGAGATATTTGCCCTATATAGTGCTGCACAAGCGTTATGGCCCCATAAGATGCTCCGTACAGTCACTTGCCCCATATAGTGCTGCACAAGCGTTATGGCCCCATAAGATGCTCCGTACAGTCACTTGCCCCATATAGTGCTGCACAAGTGCTATGGCCCCATACAGATGCTCCATACAGCCACTTGCCCCTTATAGTACTGCACAAGCGTTATGGCCCCATAAGATGCTCCGCACAGCCACTTGTCCCATATAGTGCTGCACAAGTGTTATGGCCCCATAAGATGCTCCGCACAGCCACTTGCCCCATATAGTGCTGCACAAGTGTTATTATTATTTTTTATTTATATAGCACCATTAATTCCATGGTGCTGTACATGAGAAGGGAGTTACATACAGGGTTATAGATATCGATTACAGTAAGCAGGTTTACATTGACAGACTGGTACAGAGTGTGATGACCCTGTCCTTGCGGACTTAAATTCTATGGGATAGTGGGGAGAGACAGAAGGTAGGGGCGAGGCTCTGGCGATGGCAAGGCGGTGGCTCTGGCGATGGTGAGGCGGCAGAATGGTTATTGCAGGCTGTAGGCTTTCTTGAAGAGATGGGTTTTCAGGTTCCGTCTGAAGGAGCCGAGGGTGGTGGATAGTGGGACGTGTTGAGGCATGGAATTCCAGAGGATGGGGATATTCGGGAGAAATGGCCCCATATGGATGCTCCGCACAGCCACTTTTCCCTTATAGTGCTGCACAAGTGTTATGGCCCCATACTGATGCTCCGCACAGCCACTTGACCCTTATAGTGCTGCACAAGTGTTATGGCCCCATACAGATGCTCTGCACAGCCACTTGCCACATATAGTGCTGCACAAGTGTTATGGCCCCATATGATGTTCCGCACAGCCACTTGCCCCTTATGGTGCTGCACAAGCGTTATGGCCCCATAAGATGCTCCGCACAGCCACTTGCCCCTTATAGTGCTCCATAAAGTTTGATGGGCCCCATTAGATGCTCCATATTAAATATGCCCCATATAATCCTACATAAAGGGTAATAAGTGCCCCATAAGATGCTCCATAGAGATATTTGCCCTATATAGTGCTGCACAAGTGTTATGGCCCCATACAGATGCTCCGCACAGCCACTTGCCCCTTATAGTGCTGCACAAGTGTTATGGCTCCATACAGATGCTCCGCACAGCCACTTGACCCTTATAGTGCTGCACAAGTGTTATGGCCCCATACAGATGCTCCGCACACCCACTTGCCCCATATAGTGCTGCACAAGTGTTATGGCCCATAAGATGCTCCGCACAGCCACTTGCCCCTTATAGTGCTGCACAAGTGTTATGGCCCCATACAGGTGCTCCATACAGCCACTTGCCCCTTATAGTGCTGCACAAGTGTTATGGCCCCATAAGATGCTCCTTGCACAGCTACTTGCACAGATGCACAGCTACTTGCCTAATTTGCTTTTGCTGCCATAAAAAAAAAAAAAAATCACATACTCACCTCTCCGTCGCTCAGGACCCCGGCACTTTTACCTACTCCTCATGCGGCTCCGTCTTCGGCACTGATGTTCAGCAGAGGGCGCGCACTGACTACGTCACCGCGCCCTCAGACCTGAGCGTCACTGCCAGAGGATGCTGAAGACTGAGCCGCACTGGAACGAGGAGAGGTAAATATCGCGCAGCGCTGCGCTCCCCCTCCCCGTATACTTACCTGCTCCCGGAGCGGTCCCTGGACGTCCCTGCTTCTTCCCCGGCGCTGCATCTTCTTCTTGTATTGAGCGGTCAGCGTTACCGCTCATACAGTAATGAATATGCGGCTCCAGAAAATTTTGATAAAAACTTTTGATTCGGGGGTGATCAATAAGAAAATTCTGGACGGACTAACGGTACAATTCCCCAAAGTACCTACGTTCTACCTACTTCCCAAGGTACACAAGGACGCCGTCAAACCTCCGGGACTTCCGATCGTGTCAGGGATTGGTGGCCTATGTGACCCCATTTGCAAGTTTATCGATCATTACTTGAAGACAATTGTAGAAACATTACCTTCATATGTAAAGGACACGACGGACGTCCTTACGAGGGTTGACGGCGCCTTTGTGGATAGGGATATTATCTTGGTAACGGTAGACGTTGAAACGTTATATACTTGTATAAATCATGAGGATGGTATTCGGGCGGTCCGCTTCTTTCTCGGGACCTCCAACCTGGACGGCCCTCTGTGTGAATTCATCCTTGAACTGTTGCACTTTGTCCTCACGCATAATTTTTTTACTTTCAAAGACCAGTTTTACCAACAGAGGCGTGGCGCGGCCATGGGTGCGGCCTGTGCCCCCGCGTACGCCATCCTCTTCCTGGGTTTCTGGGAGAGGTTGGTGTTTGGTGACGTGGGGGCGGGGGCCGCTGACCATGTGCTGTGCTGCTTACGCTATATTGATGATGTTTTGATTTTTTGGCGGGGGACGGTGCAGCAGTTGGATGAGTTCATGGCAGGTTTAAATGACAATAACCTTAATATTAGATTAACATACAGATATGATAAGACCAAAATTGATTTCTTGGACATCAGCCTGGAGGTGGACTCATCCTCCACCATCCAGACTGATGTCTTCCGTGAGGAAGGACGCCGTCAAATCTCCGGGACTTCCGATCGTGTCAGGGATTGGTGGCCTATGTGACCCCATTTGCAAGTTTATCGATCATTACTTGAAGACAATTTTCCTCATAGTTTGTAAGCTTGCGAGCAGGGCCCTCACTCCTCCTGGTATCTGTATTGAACTATATTTCTGTTATGCTGTAATGTCTATTGTCTGTACAATTCCCGTCTATGATTTGTAAAGCGCTGCGGAATATGTTGGCGCTATATAAATAAAAATTATTATTATTATTATTATTATAAATTCCCTGATCCATGCCACGACTGCGCACAACCAGTCCACTGTGAGGGCTGTCCCGGTTGGACAGTTTCTGAGGATGCGGCGGATCTGCTCGACTGATCAAAAATTTGAAACACAGGCCTCTGATTTAAAAAAAAAAAAAGATTCGAACAGCGCGGCTATAGCCGGAGATGTATAAAATATGGCTATAACAAGGCCAAATCAGTGTCCCGGAACTCATTGCTGTACCAGAAGAAAAATAAAAGCAAAAAAGATGACAGTATATGTTTCATCTCGGTGTTCAATCACGAGTGGGACAACATGCGTTGCATATTGACCAAATATTGGCCTGTGCTAAGCGCTGAACCCTCCCTGAGACCCTTCCTGACCGATAGACCTCTAATGACTCCACGGCGATCTAAAAATTTGAGTGACCTGCTAATTAAGAGCCACTATGTGGCACCGAGTAGAAACTTTTTTGGTAATACGCAACCCAGAAAAGGATTTTTTAAATGTGGTCATTGTTTGGCATGTACCAATGCTTATCAAACATCCACTTTTGCTTCTGTTGACCAAAAACAATTCCAGATAAGGGATTATTTCTTGTGGAACGAAAAACGTAATTTATTACGCTACCTGTAGTTGACCCCTTATATACGTAGGACTCACGTCAAGGGAATTGAGGATACGCATTAGAGAACACGTGCGAGACATCTGTGCTGCTGGGTCAACAGAGGACGTGTCATCCCTCAAAACAATACCTAGACATTTTTGAACGGTACACAACTGTAACCCTAAGGACTTCAAAATTAGGGGCATAGAGGTGGTACATGTCGGTAATAGAGGGGGAAATATAAAAAAGTTACTAGCACAACGAGAACTCAAATGGATAGTGACGCTTGGAACCATGAAACCGGCGGGTCTAAATGAATCCCTGAATTTTGCCCCATATTTGTGAAGTCATTTTCCCATATATACCACTTTAAACCCCCCCCCCCCCCTCTTTTTTCCATCCTGTATTTTATATTGTGTGTTTTGTTTGGTTTTAACTTACTTTTTCTTCCTATATGATATAGGCTCTATCTCCATTGGTAAAGGGAATACGGCTACAGTGTCGAGGTCCTTCTTATGTGAAATAAGCATAAATGGCTGACAAATGGTTAATATGGACTACAGACTGGATGCTGCTTATAGACACATGGAATTCTTCACATTATAGTGCCCTGTTCCGAGGAAACAGCCTTTATTGTACATCTGTTTTGTTTTTTTACTGTTGGACTGGTACATGTTATAGCTATGGAGTACAGATACCCCAGTCGTGGTGCGCAGGCGCTGCCCTTCTCTCCGCGGTTACCCGCTCCCGTCCGGCGGCGTCCTCCTGTGGGTACAATCGGGACCAGCTGGTGCCTGCTTGTGCGCACGGCTGGATATGTCCGGGCGGGGGTGGGGGGACTGGGACAGTGGTACGCGCATGCGCCGCATAGATACGACATGGG
This sequence comes from Ranitomeya imitator, assembly GCF_032444005.1. Taxonomy (NCBI): domain Eukaryota; kingdom Metazoa; phylum Chordata; class Amphibia; order Anura; family Dendrobatidae; genus Ranitomeya; species Ranitomeya imitator. Next base: position 439,799,571 of record NC_091285.1, read on the forward strand.
GGCAAGTACTACCATGTGACGATCACATGGGGCGTTACCTTGGAAATTTAAGGCCCTGCAAGCCATTCAGACCACACTTCCCCCTTGACAAAGCGAGGCTTACAAGCGGCGAAACGCGCGTCGGGGTGCGTTCTGAAGCTTACCCTGCACCAGGTGAGACATGCTCCCCTTATGCCCCTACCACAGGATCTCCGGATTTAGCATTTTTATGGTTTAAAGTATACTGACATTGGTGACTGCACTGAACGCTGATGATTTTCCTGTGATAGGTGGTTATATACCTAACGCCACATATAGGGTAGTAGATACATGGGGATATTTCCCCTCTTTGGGCGGCATATAGGGTTTAAGCATGCCTGCACCGCATTGACATTACAATTCATGTGTATATACAACTAATGGTTCATGCGGGGTACTTCATTAGTCCTGGTGTCTTTTCTTGCACTTTTGTGTTATATGCACTGTCAGTACTATGTCATGTGCTTACATTTTTAACAACGTTTTTGTGTGTTTTTGTTACGAATAAAAATTTACCAATTTTATAATGAAACAAAGCTTCCTTCGGTTCTCTTGATATGATATGATATATATATATATATATATCCGTCTAAGGTCCTCTTCCGTCTGACACGGAAATCCTGCGTCGCCAATCAGCGACGGGCACAGTCCGGCCGTGAATTGGCCCTTCCCTACTCCCCTGCAGTCAGTGTCCCATCTGTGTCATCCCAGTCAGCGCCCACATAGCGTTAGAAGGACTGCCTTACACCGCGGTGTAAGGCAGTCCGATAACGCTGCCATTAACCCTCTGTGTGACCAACTTTTTACTATTGATGCTGCCTATGATCTAATCAGGTCCCGATGATGTCACCTCGCAGAGCAACAGCTCTGCATAGGAATCGCAGCGCTTGCAGGACCCTGGGGGTCCTGAGCGCTGCGAGACCACCAACCGTAGACAAACGTCGGCACTGCACAAAGCCCTGCTAGCGCCGACATATATCTACCGTTGGCAGTCATGAAGCGGTTAAAAAAATTAACATTTAACTTTTTTCACACAAAATTTACTTCAGATACAAATTTTATTTATTTTCCCAAGGCTAACAGGAGAAATTGGGCCCCAAATGTTGTTGTGCAATTTGTCATGAGTAAGTTTATACCCCACAAACCACTGTTTGAGCGCATGGCAGAGCTCGGAAGGGAAGGAGCGCCGTTTTATTTTTTGCTAAATTGCCTTGAATTAAGATCGGACACCATGTCACGTTTGGAGAGCCCCTGATGTGCTTAAACAGTGGTAACCCCCACAATTGACACCATTTTGGAAACTAGACCCCCAAAGAATCTTATCTAGAGGTGTGGTTAGCACTTTGAACCCCCAAGTGCTGCACAGAAGACGTAGAGCCCTAAAAATAAAAAAATTTTTTTCCACAAACATGATCTTTTCGCCCCCAATTTACCAAGGGTAACAGGAGAAATTAGACCCCAAAAGTTGTTGTGCAATTTGTCCTGAGAACGCTGATACCCCATATGTAGGGGAATACTACTTTTGAGGCATAGTGCAAAGCTCAGAAGGGAAGAGGTGCCATATTGGAGATCAGATTTTGCTGGAATGGTTTGAGGGTGCCATGTCACCTTGGTAGAGCCCCTGAGGTGCCAGAACAGAATCCCCCTATATGTGAACTCATTTTAAAACTATACTCAATAAATTCACCTAGGGGTGCAGTGATCATATTAACATCACATGTGCTTCACAGAATTTTATACCACTGAGCGGTGCAGAAAGAATAAATTACATTTTTACCACTAAAATGTTGTTTTAGCCCCAAGTTTTTAATTTTTCTTAGGACTAGTAGGATTTTTTTTTTTACAACAAACTGAGGTCCATTTTTTTCCAGTGTGCGCCAATACTCTACATGTAGTCGGAAAATATTTTTTCAGGCACCGTGCAAAGCTCAAAAAGCAAGGAGCGCCAGATTTTACTGTTATGGTTTGCAGGTGCCATGACCCACTGGGAGAGCCTATGAGGTGCCAGAACAGCAGAATCCCCCATAAGTTTCCCCATTCTACGAACTACACCTCTCAGTGAATTTATCTAGGGGTGCAGTGATAATATTGACACTATGGGTGTGTCACATAATTTTTTACCATTGGGCAGTGAAGCGAAAATAACTAAATTTTTACCACCTAAATTTTGTTTTAGCCAAAGATTTTACATTTTCACACAAGAAGTGGGTAAAAATAGCACCAAAATTTCTACTGAACATGGCAATACTCCATTTATATCTGTACAGTACTAATTAGCCATAAGGAGAGACTTGGGAGGAGCGCTATTTGGCTATTCAAGTGAATCGGTCTCTGCACATGTTAGTGTGTTTCCACGGACCGTGTATCCATGGACAAAACAAGCTGACATGTCCGTTTTTTAAAACCGGTGTTATGAGATCCCAGCTTGCATCGTGAGCACTCACGGCTTACAAAGTGGAGGGGAACTCACTAAAGTCAACGCAGTTCAGCCCAACTGGGAACAGGAGCCTCAGTGACCGGCGATAACCTCTGACGTCACACCCAGTCACTGATGCTGCGTTCCCAGCAGCTCATTCACCAGTGGTTCTCAGCCTGGACAGTCGCATCTTGGCACCATCAAGGTTGAAAGCTAATTATCTTCCAGACATGGATTACGGCGTGGGACAGAACGACCGAGAGGTGAGGGATTTTGTTGTTTATTTGTTTTTGTTTTATTACAGGATAATGAGGGCTTCAGTGGAATAGGCGTTAGGTGAGTATAACTGTGTTTGTTATTTTTAAATAAAAAAAGTAAAACTGTGTTTTGTTTTATTTCTAATAAAATACTTTATTCTGGCTGTGTCTTTATTTACCATGTAACTATAGGATTAGTAATGGATAGGGGTCTTCTAAACGCTTCTTACTAAGCCGTAGGCTTAATGTTACCTGATAATAGAAAGGAATTATCAACCCCACAAATATGAACTGGGCAAAGCGCCAGATTTGGTGCATGTAATAGGTGTGCCTTTTCTGGGCAGCTGCAGGCTGCTATTTTTATGCTTGGGGGGGTGTCAATATCCATGGCCTCTTACCAGCCTGAGAATAATAGCCCCCACCTGTGAGTTTTAGCAAGGCTGAATGTCAAAAATGGGGTGGACCCCACAACGTTTTTTAAACTATTTAAATAATTTTAAAAAAACAGCGTGGGGATTCCTCTATTCTTGATAACCAACCTTGCTGAAGATGACAGCTGAGGGTTGCAGCCCCCAGCTGTGAGTTTTGCCTGGCTGGTTATAGAAAATACAGAGGAACCCAAGCGTAGGCAGCGGCTGACAAATACCCCCATCAGCTGTTCCTCCTTACCCTGTTATCAGCAGCAGGGGTAAGCTAATGGGAGTAATAGTCCCATCAGCCACCGCCTGCTGTCTCTTTAATCACTTAAATATAACTCTCATCATTCTCCCCTGCTCGCAACGATCGCTGGCAGAGCAGGGTAGAATGATGAGAGCCGTGTTCAACACCCGTCACCGGGGAACAGCGCTTACTGTAAGGCCGGCGTCACACTGGCATTTTAATCGGCCGAGTGCAATGCGATAAAAAAATCGCATTGCACTCGGACCAATGTTAAGCTATGGGGCAGCTCCCAGCAGCCGACTTTTTGTTGACCGTTTTCCCGGTCCGAGACAATCGCAGCATGCGGCGATTGTCTCGGACCGAGGGAAAACTCTCGGCTCAGTCGCACCCATATAAGCCTATGGGTGCGAGTGAGACAGTGCACACCACTCAGATATCATCCGAGTGCTGTGCGTTATAAGCGGACCCCAGCAATGGAGGAGATGGAGAAATTCATTAATCCGCCTCCTCCACAGCTGTGCTCCGATCCTCCCTGTGCGAGAGAATCGGATCACAGACGCATGATACTCGGCTCCTGCTCTGCTGCGAGGAGGAGCCGAGTGTCATTCGCATATCGCATCCGATGATCTTGCATCGGATGCAATACGCCAGTGTGACGCCGGCCTAACACTTCTTCCCTGGCAGCAGTCCATGTGGTACTGATGTGGAACACGGATGCCACATGTGTGCCGCAAGCATTATACACACAGACACCGACCTCTCCGTTACCGGAAATATCAGGACGTGTGAAAGGGGCCTTATAGCAGGGTTTTTATGTTTGGCTGCTGTCACACACTAAAAAACGCTTTTTATTGCAAAAAAATAGTTTTTTCCATCATACATGACGGCACCACGAGAGAGGGGATCCGCCCATCAAGGACAGGAAACCTTCAAGATAAAAGGGGCAGCTCCTCTCTCCACATCATCAGTTGGTTTCCTGTCCTTGACGGGGAACCCTCAATATGGAAGACTTCTGATGAAGACAGAAGAGGATGCCTGGGCCGGGTGGATTTGGGCAGGCGCTTGTCTGCCGCACCCATCACCAGGTACCGGTAGTTGCCTCGGGAGCCATGTATACCCTGCCCCCCCTGAGCAAAGCATTGCCACAGCCCGTGAGGCGAACGCCCGGGTGAAGATTATCCACGGGGGCCGCAGGTGGTGTTTCCCCCCTGTTGATTGGAAAATCCTGCTGTCCAAGGGGGTCACTTTATGGTGCCCCCCTGTTGACCAAAGGTGGCCATGCAGCCCGCGAGGCACATTGGTGCCCAGGCTAGGTAAGCTCCTCGGAGGTTTTGGAGCCCTCCCTGTCGAGCGTGAAGAGCAGGTCTCCCCCTTCCCCCTCCTCCCTGACGGTACCTGAAGCTGCAGAGCGGTTTGGAGCGGTGTTCGGAGCACTGGAGCATCTGGACGCTGAGAGCTTTGCTGCCTTCCTGAACATCTGTGGCGTGGGCTCCAGCCGGCGCCAGGTACCTGGGAATGGAGGTACGTGCGTGCGCAAGGAAAAGGGCAGCAGCACTCGGAACGTTTGATGCGGGCAGGGGAGCCCAAATCTTCAGCACGCACCGGAAGCAAAGGCCGGGTGCGCGCCTGGAAGTAAAAGCTCGCATAGGCGCTGAAGCCGGCGGCAGCACTCGGGGCAGGATCAACCAGGTGAATGGAGCGCGCACCGGAAGTGGTTGCCGGGTGCGCGCTCAGGTATCATTTTACTGCACAAGCGTCGCGCCGGGCGGCCGGCAATGCAGGATCAGCCAGGTAAATAGTGGCTCTAATAGCGCGCACTGGAAGTGGTTGCCAAGTGCGCGCTCTGACATGATTATACAGCGCAGGCGTTGCGCTAGCGGCCGGCTGATGCAGGATCAACCAGGTGATTGATTGCATCTATGAGCACCGGAAGTGGTGCAGGCACGATCAGCCAGGTAATCAAATCATGATAGGTGCGCATATGCACCTGTCGACTGAAGCAACCAGTAATGGCAGGATCAACCAGGTGATTCATTTAAAAAAAAAAAAAGGGGGGAAGTGAATATATTTGAACGAGCCAGAAGTGCTGCCCTGTGTCACTAAACCAGGTCAGGTTGAAGGTGACTACTCTTGTTACGTGGTGGTGTGTATGATGGAGAGCTTTTCACCAGAGCATTTGATGCCACAGCAAGAGGTGCAGGAGAGGCGATCTCGCTCAGGTGAAAAGAGCCAGATCCGCCATGGCAGCAGCAGAAGCCGTTCGGACAGCGTATGGTCGGATCGCCATGCCAAAGAGGGGTCCCTAGTCTCATTGGGAGACACAGAGAGAACCAGCCAACCTCCGGATCCGGTACCTGTACTTTGAAAGCGTCCAAGTGGTGAGTGAACTTCGAGAAAGTCCAGCACGCTAATGTCTGTTCTTTTCTCTTCTCTTATCTCCGTTTCTCCCCTCTCTTCTTACATACATTGGGGGGTGGAGTATAGGAGGTCCACAAGAAGTGTAAATCAAAGGCTAAGAACAAGGAATGTCCCTTATGCAAAAAAGCGTTAAAACCATCCTGGAACAAAAATCTGTGTCAGGATTGCATTACAAGACGGTAGCGGAAGAAACACCCTCCTTTACAGAGAGGCTAAGAGCACTGATCCATTCGGAGGTCTGTAGGTCTGTAAAAGCATTGCAGACAGCTGACACAGATACCAGATCTAGGGACAGATCCAGCCCCTCAGCAGCATCCCAAAGAGATTCCTAAGAGTCAGAGGGGGACTCAGATACAACTCGCTGCTCAGATAGTAGCTCAGAGGAGGAAGACACATTTCCAGAGGAGGCTACGGATAAACTTATTAAAGCTGTTCGCTCTACCATGGGGCTGGTAGACGAGAAAGCAAAAAAGACAGCCCAAGAACTAATGTTCAGTGGTCTGCAAAAGAGAAAACAGAGGTCATTCCCTATCAATGAACAGCTAGAAGAACTGATTAAAAGGGAATGGCAAAAACCGGAAAAAAGGTCCCAAATAACCACCTCCCTAAAGAGAAGGTATCCATTTGAGGAAGAGGCGTCCTCATCTTGGGATAGAGCCCCAAAGATCGATGTGGCAGTCTCAAAAGTTGCCAGGAAATTCTTCCTGCCATTCGAGGACCTAGGTTCTCTAAAAGAACCTCTGGATAGGAAGGTGGACAGTTCCCTGAAGACAGCATGGGAAGCATCGGCAGGAGCACTAAGGCCAGCTATCGCGGCCACTTGTGTAGCCAGATCCCTTAAAATCTGGATAGACAACCTGGAGGAATAGGTAGAACAAAAAGTTCCCAGAGAAACTATTCTAGAGGCAATACCAACCATGAGAGCAGCGGCAGTGTTTCTAGCTGAAGCATCAGCAGACTCGGCTAGGCTGGCAGCAAAGTCAGCAGCTTTAGCCAACACAGGACGCCGTGCCATATGGCTTAAATGCTGGCCAGGAGATACTCAGGCAAAGATGAAGCTTTGCTCTTTTGCCTTGTGAGGGGAACTTCCTGTTTGGGCCGGCGTTAGACGAGGTGTTAGAGACAGCTGGTGACAAAAATAAAAACTTTCCAAAACAGCCATTTCAGCCCTTTCGTCGCTCTTTTCGGAGAGGCCAAAAATTCCGAAGGCAGCGGTATAGAGACCGAGACAGGAGCAACCTGGACAAGCGACCCAGGGGAGGAAAGGGCTTCTATTTTGGCAAGTCCCGCAGAGACACCAAGAAACCCTCCCAGTGACGGTCCTTCTCAGGTGGGAGGGAGGCTCTCACTTCCTTCCAGCCTGGGAGAGGATCTCATCCAGCGAATGGATCCGACAGATCATAGGATCAGGCCTAAAGCTAAAATTCCACCACTGGCCTCCAAAAAGATATATGCAGACCCCGGTACAGTCCTCCCAAGAGAAACAGGACAGTCTGGAGGGGGAAGTAACATCACTCCTAGACAAGCATGTCTTGAAAGAAGTTCCTATAGAGGAAAGGAAGGAAGGATTTTATTCCCTTCTTTTTCTCATAAAAAACAGACAATTCTTGGAGGACAATAATAAATTTAAAAGGCCTCAACAAACTTCTTATAATACCATCATTCAAGATGGAAACCATAAAATCAGCGGTGAAACTTCTATATCCCCAGTGTTACATGTCCGTCCTCGACCTCAAAGACGTTTATTATCACGTCCCAATCAGACAACAAGATCGTCAGTTTCTCAGAGTGGCAGTTCAGATGGGGTCCCAGTTGCGTCACTTTCAGTACACGGCTCTGCCCTTTGGGATAGCAACAGCCCCACGGGTATTTACAAAGCTGATTGCAGAGGTCACAGCACATCTCAGAGAAAAAGACACTTTGATAATGCCCTACTTGGACGACTTCCTGATAGTGGGGAAGAACTTTTCTCACTGTCATGAGCAAGTCAGGATAGTGATGGACACTCTACAGACACTGGGATGGCAACTAAACCTCAAGAAATCAAAACTAGAGCCAGCAATGATCCAGAATTTCCTGGGGATAACGGTAGACTCCGTGGCACAGGAGTGTCGCCTCCCAGAAGAAAAAGAGGAAAAAATCAAACAAATGATTTACAACATTAACAAATCCAGAGATGACTTTAAGAAGAGCCATGTCAGTATTGGGGTCCCTAACCTGCATACCAGCAGTAAAATGGGCCCAGTTCCGTGCAAGAGAACTGCAATGGTGTGCTGCAGAACAACCTGGAACTTCAGGGGCAGCTAGAGCAGAAGCTCATTCTCCCACTCTCTGTACTCCAATCACTCAGATGGTGGTTACAGATGGTCATCTCCAAGAGGAGTTCCCTGGAGATACACAGCCTCTAAGGTAATCGCAATGGACGCCAGTCCATGGGGGTGGGGAGCTCACTCAGACACACTATGGGTCCAAGACCCCTGGGCTCAAGAGGAAAAAAATCTATCCTCAAACGAGTGGGAACTCCTAGCAATAGAAAAGGCGCTAGAGAGGTTACTTCCACACTTGGCAGGGCATCATGTGAGAGTCCTATCGGACAACGGAACAGCGGTCGCATACGTGAACCACCAGGGAGGCACCCGTTCTCGGTCACTGATGCACATAACCAAGAGACTCATGACTCTAGCCGAAAGGCATCTCCTTTCATTATCGGCCCTGCATATTCGAGGTGTGGACAATATAGAGGCAGACTTTTTAAGCAGGAACCACTTGAGGCAAGGGGAATGGTCCCTAAAAGAGTCCATTTTTCAACGGATAGTACACAAGTGGGGAAGACCCAGTGTAGACCTCTTTGCCTCGAAGGCCAACAAAAAAGTTCAAAAGTTCTGCTCCCTGAACCCAGCAGACAGGCTGTTGGCAGTAGACGCCTTCAGCATAGAATGGACGTCAGGACTCCTGTATGCCTTCCCACCAATATGTCTAATCCCAGCAGTTCTAAAGAAGATCAGGGAGGACAAGGCCAGGGTAGTTGTAATAGCTCCCTTCTGGCCGAAAAGACCATGGTTTTACTGGCTGAGAGTGATGTCAGTGACGGACCCGTGGGTTCTCCCGGAAGACCAGGACCTTCTAACCCATGGTCCCTTCAACCACCCGCAGAATTCCGGGCTACATTTGACAGCCTGGCATTTGAATGGTCGTTACTAGAGAAAAAAAGGTTCTCAGCTGGTTTAATATCCACCTTGCTCAGTAGCAGAAAACCAGTAACGACCAAGATCTATGGGAGAATATGGAAGAAATTCCTCTCCAGCTCAAGGCCAATACGGGAAGGGGAGGTCCCGATAGTGGCAATACTGGAGTTCCTGCAAAAGGGCTTAGATCTGGGGTTAGCTGTTAATACCCTCAAAGTACACATTTCAGCCTTAGCAGCCTTATTCAACTGTGACTTGGCAAGCTATAGGTGGGTGGTGAGGTTTATCTGAGCCTGTAGTAGAGCTGACTCTGTTCCATCCCCTACTCCACAATGGGATCTAAATCTAGTGTTAATAGCTTTGACAGAATGCCCCTTTGAGCCGTTAAATACAACTTCAGATAAAATACTAACATTAAAAGACAGCTTTGTTAGTGGCACTTACATCGGCCCGTAGGGTGGGGGATATACGCGCGTTGTCAGCTGACCCCCCTTACACACAAATTATGGACGATAGGGTTGTATTAAAATTAGATCTGGAATATCTCCCCAAATTGGTATCGAGATTCCATAGGGCTCAGGATATAACCCTACCCTCTTTTTGTCCCAATCCTAGTAACAAGAAAGAGGAGAGACTCCATTGCCTAGACGTCAGGAGATGTATCCTACAGTATTTAGAGAGTACAAAATCATGGAGGAAACAGAGGGCTTTATTTTTTTCATTCCAGGGGTCAAGGAAGGGCCTTAAAGCCTCAAAACAGACTATAGCTAGATGGGTGAGAGAGGCCATTATTCTAGCGTATAGTAGTGCAGGCAGGGTTGTTCCACAGGGTTTCAAAGCCCACTCCACGAGGGCTATGGCGACATCGTGGGCGGAGAGAGCAGATGCTACCATCGACCAAATCTGTAAGGCGGCCACTTGGTCCTCTCAGTCTACATTTTTTAAACATTATAGGCTAGACCTATCTGCTACCTCTGATCTCACATTTGGGAGAAGAGTGTTACAAGCAGGGATCCCTCCCTAAAGAGAATACAAATCTCTGTAACTCTCTTGTGGTGCCGTCATATATGATGGAAAAACACGGGTATTACATACCCGGTAATGTGCTTTTTCATGAGACATGACGGCACCCTTATATTCCCACCCTTTTGATCACGTCATTAGTTGGGTGCATTATTAGCATTATTTGTATTATACACTCCCTGGGGTATCGGTGAATAGAACCGTATAGGATGTATTATTTATGTGTACACTAACCAGCGGAGTTCCTCTCGTACTCTGTAAAACTACTGATGTGGAGAGAGGAGCCGCCCCTTTTATCTTGAAGGTTTCCTGTCCTTGATGGGCGGATCCCCTCTCTCGTGGTGCCGTCATGTCTCATGAAAAAACACATTACCGGGTATGTAATACCCGTGTTTTGCATCACCACATTTTGAGAGCTATGATTTTTGCATATTTTGACCCACAGAGTAATTTGAGGTCTTCTTTTTTGCGGGACGAGTTAACGTTTTTATTGGTACCATTTTTGGGCACATGTCATTTTTGATCACTTTCTATTCTGATTTTTGGGAGGCAAAATGAACAAAAGCCATCAACTAATTAATTTCTTCATTTTTTGGGGGGGGGGGGGGGGGGAGAGAGGGGTTATGCCGTTCCATGTGTGGTAAAATTGATGAGGCAGTTTTATTCTTCGTGTCAGTACGATTGCAGTGATTCCTCATTTAGGCTAGGTTCACATTAGTGTATTTGTGCACAGCATATCATCTGCATGCGCAAACGCATACGCTGCATTTTTTATCTGCATCAGCGTACGCATGATGTAAAAAAACCGGCTGTGTACATTCGTTTGTATGCATTTTTGCCTGCGTTAGCATTGTTTATGCGCATGCGTTCGATATTTCCAGGAGGGCGTGTCTCAATGGGCATGTTTCTATCAGTTCCTGGACATGCGCAGTCTGAAGTACGCAAACACATCGAACGCGTGCATACGCATGTCTTTGCGTACTAATGCATTCCTATAGACAGTAATGCGTTGTTTTGACGCACTCATCCTCAGTCATCCGCATGCCCATGATTGCGCAATATTTGACGCCTCATGTTGCATTCGTCGGTCACCACCGCACACCACTAAACGACGCATGCGTACGCATCTGCATGCGAACGCTTGCAAACACATATCCCTGCGTACACCATGCTAAAGATATGTACGCATGACGTATGCAGATCAATGCTGATCATACACTGCGTACAGATACTCTGTGAAACCAGCCTTTTATAGTTTTTTATGTTCTGGCATTTTTATACAATAAAAACTTTTACAGAAAAAAAAATATTTTTGCATCACTTTATTCTGAGAGCTATATTTTTTTATTTTTCTGCTGATGGAGCTGATTCGCGGCTTGTTTTTTTGCGGGCTAAGATGACGTTTTCAGCGGTACCATGTTTATATCGTTTATATGATTGAATGTTATTCCACTTTTTGTTCAGCGGTATAATTATAAAGCATTGTTTTTTGCCTTGTTTTTTTGGGGGTGGGTAATGTTAGGAGTCGAGTTTCCTCTGCTGCACAGGGGGAATCTCGATCCGTGTCTGCTGCGGTCTCCCATTCGGCATCGGCGGCAGTGGGGTCTGCTCAGCGGAGGCGTCGCTCACAGCGTCTTGCTGGGACTGATTCTGTGCAAAGGGTTACTGCTGCCTTTTCTGGCTCTCCTGTTGTACCCTGCATTGATCTGCGGCGAGCGTGCTTCTCTGGGACTAAGTCCTTATTTGCACACACTGAGCATGCCCAGGGCAAGATCTCTCGTTGGAGATCGAGGGTCACATGCTCAGGTACTGCAGCATGTCCCATTGGTCCGCCAGGAAGGTCCTGGAAGGGCAAAACTTCGGTAGCAGCTTCCTGTGCTGCAACTATATAAGCTGCGCATGACCGCACGGCCATGCGCTAGTATTGTCTTGAAAATATATGTGTGTGTAGATGGATGTATGTCGAAGGATGAAAGCTCCTAAGTATCCCTCCCTAGTGTTGTTGTCTGTTTGCGGATGATGGTAGCTATCTAGCGCCCGACTAGCCATCAGCACAAAACACACATAACAGCGTCTAGTTGCTGTGACCGCCTGTACGGCGCCGTGCGCTTTCCTTACCCAAGCCTGGGTGGTTAGCGGTGTCCGTTTGTGCGGCACCGCACGCACACTCGTGCCTTTTTATATTATTGTTTCTGTCTCTCTGACACCCCAGTTGTGGTGTCGAGTGCATGAGGTCTTTGAACCCAAATCCTGTGTCTTGGGATTGTGTTCTGAGACTTCTTGCTTGCGCTCTATGTGCGGTACCGCGGCCCTGTGACGCAACAGGGTTCGCTTCCTTCACACAGGGTGAAGTTAACCCATGTGTGTATACTTATTGTACCGCCATATCGTCTGTCTCTACTAGCAGCAGGGTTTTCACCTGCACGGTGGACCTCGGACTGCGAACGCACCTAATACCATAACATCTGATTCTTGGTGCGTTCCGCCAGTCCCTAACAGAATACTAGCGCCAAGGTCTGGCTAGTAATGACGGACGATCAGCGTTCACAGCGGTACATCCAGCAGCTGGAGGGTAGGTTGGCGGCTCTAGAGCGTGCAACCTCAGCTGTGGACGTTACTGCTGTCGCTGTTCAGGCTGCAAGTGCAGTTGTAGCCAGTTTGTCCGCTGCCACCCCTGCTCCGACCTTATCCCGTCTCCCGCTTCCAGACAAGTTTGCTGGTGACAGTAAGCTATGTCGGGGATTCGTGAGCCAGTGCTCCATACATCTCGAGCTGCTGGCTGCACGTTTTCCTACGGAACGGGTGAGGGTGGGATTCATTTTGTCTCTTTTGTCGGGCAGGGCATTGGAGTGGGCAACGCCGCTTTGGGAACGTGGTGATCGTGTGGTACAGAGTGCTCCTATCTTCCTGGACGCTCTGAGGCAGGTCTTTTTGAGACCCCGTGTCACCCACGATACCGCGCTCCAATTGTTGGCAATTACTCAGGCTTCGTCCATGGTCAGCCAGTTCGCCAACCTATTCCGGACTCTAGCTTCTGAGCTGGACTGGCAGATCATGTAAAGGACGCCTTGGCCACCAGGGAGATTCCCGCCACACTGGAGGAGCTTATTACTATAGCTACCCGCATCGATCTCCGTTTTAACGAGCGGAGGTTGGAGCGGACCCAGTGTAGGCAGAAGTTTCGGCTGGCTCCCACCTTTGCCAAACCTCTAGAATCTCCTGTTATGGCGTCCGACTCCCATGAGGCCATGGAGGTTTCTCGAGCGAGACCTAGGTCTCAGACCGCTCGAGTACCTGTGGTGTGTAAAAATTGCCAGCAACCGGGACATTACGCTAATAAATGTCCACGGCGGTCGGGAAAACGATCGCGTCTAGTGACCATTGGAGGAGGTTCACTGGTCACAGCGGCATTTTCCTCCAAACTGTCCTTTAAAGGGACAATCCTGTTAGGCACATCCACTCTTACAGTAGAGCTTTGTGTGGATTCAGGAGCAGAAGGAAATTTTATGTATTCTGCTTTTGCTCTGCTCCACGCAGTACCTCTGGTTATGCTTGCCAAACCAGTAACCGTTAGAGTGGTGAATGGGTCGACACTTCCGTTACAGATCACACATCAGACTGTCCCTTTCACGTTAGCCATGTCCCCATCCCACCAGGAGATTATTTCCCTTCTTGTCCTTCCCGAGGGAATGGATGAGATTCTGCTGGGAATACCCTGGCTCCGTTTCCACTCCCCACATATTGAGTGGACCTCTGGGAGGATATTGGGTTGGAGTGAATCCTGTAAGGGCAGATGTGTGAAAGAGTGCGTTCAGGTTTCCACCACTGAGATACCCGCAGATCTCTCTACTCTCCCCAAATACTATTGGTCTTATGCAGACGTCTTCTCCAAAAAGGCCGCAGAGACCCTTCCGCCTCACCGTCCCTATGACTGTCCTATAGATCTCTTGCCTGGAGCAGAACCTCCTCGGGGACGTGTCTATCCCCTCTCTCTCCCGGAAACGGAGGCTATGTCCAAATACATCCAGGAGAATTTGGCAAGAGGGTTTATTAGGAAGTCAGTGTCACCAGCAGGGGCAGGGTTCTTCTTCGTACAGAAGAAGAATGGAGAATTGCGTCCTTGCATAGACTACAGGGGTCTTAACGCCATCACCGTTAAGAATAAGTACCCGCTGCCCCTGATTTCTGAGCTTTTTGATAGACTACGGGGAGCTAAGGTATTTACCAAATTAGACCTGCGGGGAGCTTATAACCTGATTCGCATCCGTGAGGGGGACGAATGGAAGACGGCGTTTAACACCAGAGATGGGCACTATGAGTATCTGGTGATGCCCTTCGGGCTCTGTAATGCCCCAGCCGTTTTCCAAGACTTTGTCAACGACATCTTCCGGGATATGCTTTCCACCTTGGTCGTAGTCTATCTGAATGATATTCTCATCTTCTCTCCAGATATTGACTCCCACCGGAGAGATGTTGGCAGAGTCTTCGACCTCTTACGGGTAAACTCTCTTTACGCAAAGTTGGAGAAGTGTGTGTTTGAGCAGGAGTCTTTACCTTTCCTGGGCTATATCATCTCTGCCCAGGGATTGGCTATGGATCCTGCCAAACTACAGGCTGTGATGGACTGGCAAGAACCCCATTCACTTAAAGCGGTGCAGCGCTTTATGGGTTTCATTAATTATTACCGCCAGTTCATTCCCCATTTCTCAACTTTGGTAGCTCCATTGGTAGCCCTCACCAAGAAAGGAGCAAATTCCAAAGTGTGGTCTGAAGAGGTCTCCAGGGCCTTTTCTTCTACTAAGTCTCATTTTGCTAGCGCTCCCATCCTACATCGTCCCGATGTCGATAAGCCGTTTATAATGGAGGTGGATGCCTCTTCCGTTGGTGCTGGAGCAGTCCTTTTCCAAAAGGATGCTCAAGGTCGGAAGCATCCGTGCTTCTTCTTCTCCAAGACCTTCACACCAGCGGAGAGGAATTATTCCATCGGGGACAAGGAGTTGCTAGCGATGAAATTGGCTTTCTCAGAGTGGAGACATCTCTTGGAGGGGGCTCGTTTTCCCTTTCAAGTTTTTACAGACCACAAGAATTTGCTATATTTGCAAACAGCCCAGCGGCTAAATTCTCGCCAGGCCAGATGGTCCTTATTCTTCTCCCAATTCCACTTCACCCTCCATTATCTCGCTGGGGAGAAGAATATTCAAGCTGATGCTCTTTCTCGCTCTGTTGTGTCATCTGAGGAGGAGGAAGGAGAGCCTCGGCTTATTGTTCCTTCTGAGAGCTTGAGAACCGTGGCTCCAGTGTCGCTTGAGTCTGTGCCTCCGGGCAAGACTTTTGTGCCCATAAATTTGCGACCGGAGGTTCTCTCTTGGGCTCATTCCTCCAGGGTGGGTGGACACTTTGGGACAAAAAGGACATCTGAGCTGCTGGCGAGGACGTACTGGTGGCCGCATATGCTCCGAGATGTCAGAGATTACGTTCTGGGGTGTGTCTCATGCGCCAAAAATAAGTCTCCTCGACAACGGCCGTCTGGGTTACTGTATCCCTTGCCGGTGGCAGACAGGCCCTGGGAGATGGACGGGATGGACTTTGTAGTCGGTTTGCCCAAGTCTCGCGGCTGTACCGTCATTTGGGTTATTACCGATCATTTCTCGAAAATGGTGCATTTGGTGCCGCTCCCACGGTTACCTTCTGCACGGGCCTTGGCAGCGTTGTTCATAAGACACATCTTCCGCCTACACGGCATGTCAGACAAAATTGTCAGTGACCGGGGTCCCCAGTTTGCGTCTCGGTTCTGGAGAGAGCTTTGTCGTCTTCTCAGCATTGAGTTAAATCTCTGTTCCGCATATCATCCCGAGACGAATGGGTTGGTAGAGAGGGCCAATCAGACTCTGGTCACATATCTACGACATTTTGTTTCTGCCAGGCAGGATGACTGGGCATCTTTATTACCATGGACAGAGTTCGCCCTTAATAACGCTGTAGCTGACTCCACCGGTCAGACTCCTTTCCTCCTTAATTACGGCCAGCATCCGCGGGTTCCTGTGTCTATGCCCTTGTCCTCTGCTGACTCCAGGGTGGCAGACTGGGCAGTGGAGGCACGGGACATTTGGGACCGCACTCAAGATGCCATTCGGGCCTCTAAGGAGAGAATGAGGTCCTCCGCCGATGCACATCGGCGCCCTGCCCCGACCTTTGCTCCTGGCGATTTAGTTTGGCTCTCCGCCCGTAACATCAGGCTGCGTGTAGAGTCCACTAAGTTTGCACCTCGCTACTTGGGTCCCTTCAAGGTCCTCGAACAGGTTAATCCTGTGGTCTACCGTCTGGCCCTTCCTCCTCGCCTTGGTATCACCGACACCTTTCATGTGTCCCTCCTTAAGCCCGTATACATGTCTCGGTTTTCTGAGTCATCTGCCGAGACATCGGGTTCGTCTACGGACGATTTCGAGGTGAACGCTATTCTGGGGTGCAAGGTGGTACGTGGCAAAAAATTTTATTTGGTGGACTGGAAGGGTTATGGTCCTGAGGACAGGTCCTGGGAGCCTGCTGAGCACATTCGGGCTCCGCAGCTCATTGCTGCCTTTGAGCGTAGCGAGGCCCAAGGAGGGGGGGGGGGGGGCTAGGAGAGGGGGGGTAATGTTGGGAGTCGAGTTTCCTCTGCTGCACAGGGGGAATCTCGATCCGTGTCTGCTGCGGTCTCCCATTCGGCATCGGCCGCAGTGGGGTCTGCTCAGCGGAGGCGTCGCTCCCAGCGTCTCGCTGGGACTGATTCTGTGCAAAGGGTTACTGCTGCCTTTTCTGGCTCTCCTGTTGTACCCTGCACTGATCTGCGGCGAGCGGGCTTCTCTGGGACTAAGTCCTTATTTGCACACACTGAGCATGCCCAGGGCAAGATCTCCCGTTGGAGATCGAGGGTCACATGCTCAGGTACTGCAGCATGTCCCATTGGTCCTCCAGGAAGGTCCTGGAAGGGCAAAACTTCGGTAGCAGCTTCCTGTGCTGCAACTATATAAGCTGCGCATGACCGCACGGCCATGCGCTAGTATTGTCTTGAAAATATATGTGTGTGTAGATGGATGTATGTCGAAGGATGAAAGCTCCTAAGTATCCCTCCCTAGTGTTGTTGTCTGTTTGCGGATGATGGTAGCTATCTAGCGCCCGACTAGCCATCAGCACAAAACACACATAACAGCGTCTAGTTGCTGTGACCGCCTGTACGGCGCCGTGCGCTTTCCTTACCCAAGCCTGGGTGGTTAGCGGCGTCCGTTTGTGCGGCACCGCACGCACACTCGTGACTTTTTATATTATTGTTTCTGTCTCTCTGACACCCCAGTTGTGGTGTCGAGTGCATGAGGTCTTTGAACCCAAATCCTGTGTCTTGGGATTGTGTTCTGAGACTTCTTGC
The DNA here is from genome assembly GCF_032444005.1 of Ranitomeya imitator. Classification (NCBI taxonomy): domain Eukaryota; kingdom Metazoa; phylum Chordata; class Amphibia; order Anura; family Dendrobatidae; genus Ranitomeya; species Ranitomeya imitator. Next base: position 439,816,950 of record NC_091285.1, read on the forward strand.
TTGCGCTCTATGTGCGGTACCGCGGCCCTGTGACGCAACAGGGTTCGCTTCCTTCACACAGGGTGAAGTTAACCCATGTGTGTATACTTATTGTACCGCCATATCGTCTGTCTCTACTAGCAGCAGGGATTTCACCTGCACGGTGGACCTCGCACTGCGAACGCACCTAATACCATAACATCTGATTCTTGGTGCGTTCCGCCAGTCCTTAACAGTGGGACTGTTTTATAGGTCGGGTCATTGCAGACGCGGCGATACCAAATATGTGTACGTTGACTTTTTTTTATGTTTTTTTTTTCATTCAAATATTTATTTAGAATAGAATATATACACCGTGTTCCAAATTATTATACAAGATGGATTTGTGTCATAAAGATTTAATTGTTTAGTTTTTCAAATAAACTCATGTATGGTACTGTGTCTCAGGGCTCAATGGATCACTGAAATCAATCTTAAACACGTGATAATTCGTTTTCCAGGTGATTCTAATTAAAGGAAAACTGCCGTATATACTCGAATATAAGCCAAGATTTTCAGCCCATTTTTTTGGGTTGGGCTGTCTAATTATACTCCCCTGCTCCTGGCTCGGTGAGTATGTAATTTTTTTTTTTTGTATCGCAGCAACAGCAAATGGGGCAAGTGTCTGTATGGTGCATCTTATGGGGCCATAATCAACGTTTGTGCAGCACTATATTGGGCAAATATTTTTAAGGAGCATCTTATGGGGCCATAATTAACGTTTGTGGAGCATTATATGGGGCAAGTGTCTGTATGGAGCATCTTATGGGGCCATAATCAAGGTTTTTGCAGCACTATATGGGGCAAATATCTTTATGGAGCATCTTATGGGTCCATAATCAACATTTGTGCAGCATTATATTGGGCAAATGTGTCTATGGAGCATCTTAATCTTTATGCAGGATTATATAGGGCATATTTTAATATGGAGCATCTTATGGGGCCATCATAAACTTTATGGAGCATTATATGGGGCTCCTGATTCAATATGGATATTCAAAAACACTTAAGCTACTGATGTCTCAAATAATTTTACTGTTTTTGGAATCTATTTTTACTTTTGACATTTACAGGTAGCTGCTGCATTTTCCACCCTAGGCTTATACTCGAGTCATTAAGTTTTCCCAGTTTTTTTGTGACAAAATTAGGGGGTCGGCTTATACTCGAGTATATATGGTATTTGATATCGCCGCGTCCGGAATGAGCCAACCTATAAAAAAAGTCACACTTGTTCACTCTTTCAGTGCACATTGTAAAAAAACAAAAAAAAAAAAAAGCAAAAATTTTTGCTTTTTCATCATGCTGCTTAAGAAAAAGTGGAAGAAAATGCAATCAAAAAGTCATATCCCTTGGTCAAGGGATGAAAACATTAGATTTTTCCCAAAAACGTAAGTGTGATCATCGTACTGTTAAGAGATTTGTGGCTGAATATGGTAAATGACGAAAGCTAGCACTCGACAGTAGTGAGTTACGGTGCTAGTGAACGGGTCATAAAAGTCCCATAAACCATAGAATGAAGAAATCACTGCACTCGTATGTTGAAGTTGCTTGAACAAGTATAAAGTTTTATTCACAAGTGAAAGTTCATGTTGAAGCGATAGGCAAAATAACGTTTCGGCCAACTCGTGGCCTTGTTCACAATATCGCTGCGGTTAAACAAAAAAAGAGAAGCAAAAATCAGACAATATACATATGTACAAATAACAAGAGTATATACACATTTGGGCGAATGCATGTCAATGGAGTTATTTTGAAGAGGTCCGATCAAAAAGATAAAAACATAGACTGAATTCCACCAATAAAGCAAGAGGAGGGTAACTAAACCCTGTGGTCCCAATGAGGCATATTGGGCAGAGGTAAAAACAAGTAAGGCAGGTAGGGCGGAGGTAGAAAACAAAACAAAGTATGCCGACGGATAAGAACAATGAACATACCCAGAGAATATACTTGTGGTGAATTGTTTAGAGTACTGGATGGCTAGGATAATTTTGGTGGGGGACCCAGTCAGAGGTACCTGCAAGGAACAATATAATGTAAGGTACGACCAAAGGCTGTATAGGGGCAGTATGGTACTCTGTGGTGGAACCTGGAATGACTAAACACACTCAATAGACCTTGGGGCAGGAAGCTATCTCCTGTGTTAGATTATGTAACATAAGAAACTACAGACATGGTGGAATGATCGTCATAAAGTGGCATGGTTTAAACGTTATACCTGTCAAGGTACTGCGAACGTTGTCCCGGCTTGGGAATGATAATTGCATACGGCTGTAGAGGAAAGTAGAGTGTAAGACACCAGAAATGAGGTGTCGCCAGATATCCACATGTATACAGGAAAAAATGAGGATAGTACCTGTTTAAATCTATGAACGTGTCAGGTAACAAGGTCCCTGTGTAATATAAGGTGTCCCGAGGAGATCAGCAGATAATAGCGCTGTGAAAAGGGAGGTGGGTTTGAGAACCAGAGTAAACAAAGCCACTACTTATCTGAAGGGACAATGCTGTCATACATCCTTGCGGTAGCAGATCCTGGGAAGCAGAGCCAGCGTAGGTGTGATGTGCCGACACCGTCCGTGTCTAGGCAGAGGGGAGGCTGCTAATCCTATCTGTCTCCCTGCTTAAATAAGGCTCCCGCCGGTCATATGACCGGATATGCGATGGTACATGGGCGCCTGCGCAGAGCGCACTTGTGGGAAGCTGAACGCTGTAACCAGGAGGGAGAAGCTGCGCCTGCGTGTGACGCATCGGTGGCGGCGCCTGCGCAGTGGGAATCACACAGCTTGTGTTGCCTAATGCAGGACTGCGCCTGCGTGTAACTCATCGGTGGCGGCGCCTGCGCAGTGGGAATCACACAGCTTGTGTTGCCTAATGCAGGACGGCGCCTGTGCGTTGTGCTTAGATAGCGGCGTTGCCCTTTATTATTTTGGAACAGCATGTGCAATATGTTCCAATATAATAAAGGGCAACGAAATAGTGCACCCCCGGACACGTAAATCATACCACATCAAGGATTATTACACTTGTAACACTAATTTTGTTGTCTATATTATCAAATGTCCCTGTGGACTATTATATGTAGGGGAAACAACACAAACAATTAGAGAACGCATATCTAGCCACAAATCCACAATTCGTTGTGAGAAACTGTGGCTCCCCCTCCCCCTTCACTTCAAGGAAGCTAAGCACACTGTGGCCCAATTGCGCTTTCAGGTTGTAGAAAAGGTTCCTCGCCCCAGAAGAGGGGGCAACCACGTGAAATTATTGACACAACGTGAAACATTCTGGATCTACACTCTCGATACCCTATACCCACACGGTCTGAACCGAGAAATGGATTGGCTAACTTGATTTCATTTTTTATGTAGATCAACTGACCTTTCGCACTTGCAATACCCGCAACTTGTACGTCTATGACGGTAAGACGCATACCCTTCCAATTTCAATTTTCATCATTTTATTTTTAATTTTAATTTTTATTTTTACTTTTATTTTTATTTTTCATTTTGTTCATTTTCTTCAAAATATTCCTTTTTATAAATCCTCTTATTTATTTTTTTCTTGTTTCATTCACTCAATCTTATTTTGTTGGTTTATTTTCCCCCTTTTTTTTCCTTTTTTTTCAATTTTTCATTTTTTTCATTATTTTTGATGTTTCATTATTTCCATTATTTTCCATTATTTTCATTAGTTTCATTATTCCCATTAGCCTCATCAGTTTCATTTATTTCGCTCTTTTACTATCTTTATTTTCTTGTTCTTAGACCTATACCCCATATTGTTCTCACTAGGTTTAATCATTTTCCTCCTTTCCTCTTCCTGTTTGGACTCCTACCATTGAAAAGAAAAAAATGTATATATGTATATGTTGGTGACTTATTGTTTACAGTTGTGTACTCTAGGGATCATGTTCACAATACTCACTACATGGTGACTACTTGTGCTTTCATACATGTCTAATAGCCCCCATGTTAGGGACACACCAAGACCACACGTGACTACGCAAACCTTGCCAACTGCCCTGTAAGCTCCTGCCTCCGTCATTCATTTGACACCCCTCTCTGCGCAGGCGCTGACTACCATTATCACCACGGAGGCGCCGCTATATAAGCACAACGCACAGGCGCCGTCCTGCATTAGGCAACACAAGCTGTGTGATTCCCACTGCGCAGGCGCCGCCACCGATGCGTTACACGCAGGCGCAGTCCTGCATTAGGCAACACAAGCTGTGTGATTCCCACTGCGCAGGCGCCGCCACCGATGCGTCACACGCAGGCGCAGCTTCTCCCTCCTGGTTACAGCGTTCAGCTTCCCACAAGTGCGCTCTGCGCAGGCGCCCATGTACCATCGCATATCCGGTCATATGACCGGCGGGAGCCTTATTTAAGCAGGGAGACAGATAGGATTAGCAGCCTCCCCTCTGCCTAGACACGGACGGTGTCGGCACATCACACCTACAATGGCTCTGCTTCCCAGGATCTGCTACCGCAAGGATGTATGACAGCATTGTCCCTTCAGATAAGTAGTGTCTTTGTTTACTCTGGTTCTCAAACCCACCTCCCTTTTCACAGCGCTATTATCTGCTGATCTCCTCGGGACACCTTATATTACACAGGGACCTTGTTACCTGACACGTTCATAGATTTAAACAGGTACTATCCTCATTTTTTCCTGTATACATGTGGATATCTGGCGACACCTCATTTCTGGTGTCTTACACTCTACTTTCCTCTACAGCCGTATGCAATTATCATTCCCAAGCCGGGACAACGTTCGCAGTACCTTGACAGGTATAACGTTTAAACCATGCCACTTTATGACGATCATTCCACCATGTCTGTAGTTTCTTATGTTACATAATCTAACACAGGAGATAGCTTCCTGCCCCAAGGTCTATTGAGTGTGTTTAGTCATTCCAGGTTCCACCACAGAGTACCATACTGCCCCTATACAGCCTTTGGTCGTACCTTACATTATATTGTTCCTTGCAGGTACCTCTGACTGGGTCCCCCACCAAAATTATCCTAGCCATCCAGTACTCTAAACAATTCACCACAAGTATATTCTCTGGGTATGTTCATTGTTCTTATCCGTCGGCATACTTTGTTTTGTTTTCTACCTCCGCCCTACCTGCCTTACTTGTTTTTACCTCTGCCCAATATGCCTCATTGGGACCACAGGGTTTAGTTACCCTCCTCTTGCTTTATTGGTGGAATTCAGTCTATGTTTTTATCTTTTTGATCGGACCTCTTCAAAATAACTCCATTGACATGCATTCGCCCAAATGTGTATATACTCTTGTTATTTGTACATATGTATATTTGTATATTGTCTGATTTTTGCTTCTCTTTTTTTGTTTAACCGCAGCAATATTGTGAACAAGGCCACGAGTTGGCCGAAACGTTATTTTGCCTATCGCTTCAACATGAACTTTCACTTGTGAATAAAACTTTACACTTGTTCAAGCAACTTCAACATACGAGTGCAGTGATTTCTTCATTCTATTGTGGCTGAATATGAGCACAGACGTGTTTGTGCTGATAAAGGCATAATGAGGAAGGTATATCTGCCAGGCAAGTTCATCGGATTAAGAGAGCAGCTGCTAAAAAGCCATTACAAACCAGCAAACAGATATTTGAAGCTGCTGGTGCCTCTGAAGGATCCTACACCTTGAGGTTCGAGGGACCCCAAAGGCTTGCTTTGGTTCATAAACCTACTATTCGGCCTTGGCCACCCCTAAGCAATGTTCACAAGCAGAACCGGTTGTAGTGGGCCCAGACATACATAATGACTAATTTTCAAACAGTCTTGTTTACTGATGAGTGTAGAGCAACCCTGGGTTGTCCAGATGAATGGAGTAGTGGATGGTGGGTGGATGGCCACCATGTCCCAACAAGGCTGCGACGTCAGCAAGGAGGTGGAGGAGTCATGTTTTGGGCCGAAATCATGGGAAAACAGCTGGTAGGGCCCTTTATGGTTCCTGAAGGTGTGAAAATGACCTCTGCAAAGTATATAGAGTTTCTGACTAACAACTTTCTTCCATGGTATAAAAATCAGAAACGTGCCTTCAGGAGCAAAATCATCTTCATGCATGACAATGCACCATCTCATGCTGCAAAGAATACCTCTGAGTCATTGGCTGCTATGGGCATAAAAGGAGATAAACTTATGATGTGGCCACCATCTTGCCCTGACCTCAACAATATAGAGAACCTTTGGAGTATCATCAACCAAATTATCTATGAGGGTGGGAGGCAGTTCACATCAAAACAGCAACTCTGGGAAGCTATTCTGACTTTATACAAAGAAATACAAGCAAAAACTCTCCAAAAACTCACAAGTTCAATAGATGCAAGAATTGTGAAGGTGATATCAAAAAGGGTTTCTATGTTAACATGTAACTTGGCCTGTTAGGATGTTTTGGAGTTAAATAGCTTTTTTTTGTTGAGTGAATGTGACCTCCTAATGCTGCAAATTCCACAAATGAGCATTTTCAGTTCTTTAAAACATATCAAATGTTTAGAAATTCTACTGTGCCTAATAATTTGGATGACTGCATTTTGAGTTTTTATTCATTTTGGAGATTACACTGTTATCATTGGGAGGTTTCTTCAATAAAATTCGATGTATACTCTAACGAGTGACTTTTGTTAGACTGACTGTCATTTGCTCTGTATGCAAAAAAGGTTGCACTCTATCGTGCCAAAACACGTCAAACACGAAATACATGAAATTTGAATAGCAAAACTGCTTTTTGAACACCAGAAATTTTTTTTGAGACGCTTTGGCACAGAATTTGGCCAAATAGTGTGAGCCCATCAACCATCGTCAAGGTGGTTAACCTGACCTCCCTGTCCAAATGTGAACACTTACCGAAGGCTAATGTCTGCATGCTTGGGTGAATATGGACACCTCTCTCAGCAAAGCCTACATATGGGTTGGCCGGAACCAAGTGTGAATAGATGTAATTAAAAACCAGATGGTGAAGCGAGGAGTGCTCAGTCAATAAGCTAACATGAAAATGACAGAAAAAAAGACTGGCACATCCAAACTAGTGTGAATAGGTGCATACCAGGAGCAGCTACCTCCATATACAATATACAAAAAAAGGTTGCACTCTATCGTGCCAAAATGAGACCACCTTGACGATGGTTGATGGGCTCACACTATTTAGCCAAATTCTTTGCTAAGCGTCTCAAAAAAATTTTCTGGTGTTCCAAAAGCAGTTTTGCTATTCAAATTTCATGTATTTCGTGTTTGACGTGTTTTGGCACGATAGAGTGCAACCTTTTTTTGTATATGGAGGTAGCTGCTCCTGGTATGCACCTATTCACACTAGTTTGGATGTGCCAGTCTTTTTTTCTGTCATTTCTATGTCATTTGCTCTGACCATTTAGGAAAATCTGAGAAAATAACCTTTGCATAATAATTTGGAACATGGTGTATTTATATTTTTTTTAAATATTTTTACAATTATTTTAAAACTTTTTTTTATTTTTTTCTAACTTTGTTACTTTGTCCCACTATTGGACAATCATTTTTTGCAGGCTGATCGCTTCTATAGCATTTAGATGAAGCAACGTCTGCATGCTGTAGAAACTGTCAGCTCTGCACTGACAGAGAGACTTGCTGATCATGCACTGTGCATGATCAGCAAGTTTCCTAGCTCTGGTGACCCGGGTGTCTTCATGACGACATTGGGTCACCATGGCAGCGATTGGAACCCCGTGTCACGCCGCGGGGGTCTTCGATCCAAAATCAGAGGGGCTGTCAGCCCTCTGCCGACTTCCGAAATGCTGCAATTGTGTTAGATTGCAGTATTTCGGGGATTAAAAGTGCCAAGTTTTAGCTGTCAGAATCAGCTGACACCCGACGGCGATCGCCCGCGCACTACCTGTGAGCACGGGCGATCGAAATGACGTAATATTGCGTCCATGGTCAAATAGGCCCAGGTCACATTACGTCCAATATCAGAAAGAGGGTAAGGATGCTTGATACTTTGTGTCTGTCTGGAGACATTTGGTGTGTGGGGCTGTCTGGTGGGATTTGAGGTGAGGGTTATACTTGGGGAGTTGTCTGTTGTGAGTTTATGCTTGGGAGGACTGTCTGTTGGTGGTTCATGCTTTGGGGGGCTGTCTGTTGGGGGTTTATGCTTGGGGCGGTTGTCTGCTGTGAGTTTATGCTGAAGGTGCTGTTTGGTGACTGGCAGTGCAGCTCCAGGACAGCTCCTTTTTGTCTCTGTTGTGATGTGCAAATGTCGTGACTAGTGTTGAGCGATACCTTCCGATATCCAGAAGTATCGGATTGGATCGGCCGATATCCAAAAAATATCGGATATCGCCAATACCGATACCCGATACCAATGCAAGTCAATGGGACAAAAATATCGGAATTAAAATAAACCCTTTCTTTCTTTGTAGGTGAATTCTACATGAAGGAAAACAACTAAGAATGTCAGCAGCATCATCTTTTCCATCAACTTCTCCTTCACCTTATTCATCTTCTTCACCTTCGTATAATTTTTTTTTTACATTCTTCATATTCTTTTTATTCAACTATTATTCTTCACAATCAACTTCTTCATCTTCTTCATATTCTTCTACTTTATCATATTCTTATTTGTGACAGCCAGGCCTTCCTGTAGTTATCTATAAAAGTTTGAAGATCACACCTTCTGTTCTGCCTGTCACAAAAGATTTACAACAGGATTTGTCCGCGTTCAGTTTGGCCTGCAGCAGCAGGTTTTTTCCAGGGGCACCCCCATACACTGCTTAGTCGTCTTCTGCTTATAATTTAGATAATATCTTTTGCTCTGATTTTTAGTCTTATGCTTAATGTTCTTCTGCTTTTTGTTCTGCAGCTTCTTGTTCTTCTGCTTCTTGGTCTTCAGGTTCATCATCTTTAGGGTCTTGAACTTGGAAATGTAGCAGAAGGTACAAGAGCAAAAGACCCTGCCGAGAACCAGCTGACGGTACTGGAACCCGGATGGCTAGCCGAAGGTACAAGAGCCAAGGGAACTACCGAGGACCAGCTGACGTTACTGGAACCTGGTTACTAAGCAGGAGGTACCCGTGCCAGAAAGCACTACCAAGGACCACCTGACATTGGTGGAACTCGGACACCCAGAAGGAGGCACCTAAGCCAAAGGCTCTGCCCGGAAATAGTTGACGGTACTGGAACCAGGATGGGGAGCAGAAAGTACAAGAGCAAAAGACCCTGCCGAGAACCAGCTGACTGTACTGGATCCCGGATGGCTAGCCGAAGGTACAAGAGCCAATGGAACTACCGATGACCAGCTGACGTTACTGGAACCCGGTTACTAAGCAGGTGGTACCTGTGCCAGAAAGCACTACCAAGGACCACCTGACGTTGGTGGAACTTGGACACCCAGAAGAAGGCACCTAAGCCAAAGGCTCTGCCTAGAACCAGCTGACTGTACTGGAACCAGGGGGACCTATTCAAGCTTGTGTTCCTAAGAACCAGCTAATGGTGCTGGAACTCAGATAGGCAGCAGAAGGTCCACAGGAAAAGAAAAATTGCTAGGCCACGAGCCACCGTAGTTGCCGAAAACCCACAGTCCTACAGGGGAAGCTTGTCCTATTGGCACAATGGAACCAGCCTTCATTGCCAGTTCCTGCAGCCAAAAAAGAAAGCACCTAAACGGCAGGCACCATAGTCAGCTAACCAGACCTCAACACGACAGGACAACGTATTGGAGGCAAAGTGACCTTGACCCTACCCGGAAACAGCTGGTGTGCTGGAACCAGGCTGGGCAGGAGGGAGTCCCCGTGCCAAAGACACTTCTGAGCAGCAACTGGTGGTGTTGGAGCCCAGGGACAGCAGGAGGAGCAGAATGTAGGCCGAAGCCTGCACTCGAGGCAGTTTAATATCTGTTGTTGTGTCAGCGTGGCGGTCATAGGACACATTGCCGGATACACAGCTGGGGATCAGCTGACGTTGCTGAAACCCAATAACACGGCAGCTAGTGTTGACTGTGCAGACAGCACTTCCAGCAGCAACTGGCGGTGTTGGAGCCCAGGGACAGCAGGAGCCGAAGCCTGCACTCGAGGCAGTTTAATATTTGTTGTTGTGTCAGCGTGGAGGTCACTGGACACGTTGCTGGATACACAGCAGGGGAGCATCTGGCGTTACTGAACCCCTGACACATGAGCGAGAGTTTTTCTCTGTGCAGCCAGCTCTTCCGGGCACCAACTGATGGTGTTTGTGCCCAGGGAATCCAGGAGGAGCAGAGCGTAGGCCAAGATCTGCACGGGAGGCATTTTAATGTCTGTTGTTGTGCCATCGTGGCGGTCGCTGGACACGTTGCCAGATACACAGCAGGGGAGCAGCTGGCGTTACTGAACCCCACTAACACAGGAGTGAGTGTTTTTCTCTGTGCAGCCAGCACTTCCAAGCACCAACTAGCGTTGTTGGAGCCCAGGGTCTATCAGGGTGTAGGCCGAGGCCTAATTGGAGCCAGTTTATCTGTTATGCCAGCATGGCGATCGCAGGACATATTGCCGGATACACAGCAGGGGAGCAGCTGGCGTTACTGAACCCCACTAACACATGAGCGAGTGTTTTTCTCTGTGCAGCCAGCACTTCCGGGCACCAACTGGCGGTGTTTGTGCCCAAGGAATCCAGGAGGAGCAGACTTTAGTTATTGCCGCACACACAACAGGGGAGCAGCTGACGTTGCTGAACTCCCAATAACAGCGGAGCCACTGTTGACTGTGTAGACAGCACTTCCGGGCAACAACTGGCGGTGTTGAAGCCCAGGGAAAGCAGGAGGAGCAGACTTTAATTATTGCTGCGCACACAGCAGGGGAACAGCTGACGTTACTGAAACCCAATAACACTGGGTCATGTGTTGACTGTGCAGACGGCACTTCTGTGCAGCAACTGGCGGTGTTGGAGCCCAGGGATTACAGTTCAAGTGGTAGAAACATGAACACAACAGCAGACCTGGATACTGTTGCCAACCAATTATTTAATCTGGGGATTTGATTTCCCCAAAGAAATTAATTTCAGTATGGCCTGTTGACGTTTGGCCATGGCTGTGCTCATATCGGCCGTAACAGGTAAGCGTTCACAGGTCAAGGTGGAGGTAGACCGTGACTGATCCTGCAGCGATGCTTCTGAGGAACTGGAGTATGAGGAGGAGGCAATGTGTACAGACTGGATTCCTGCAATCCTTGGAGTTGGCAGAACACATACAGCGCCACTCCACAACATTGACCCAATGGGCAGTGGGGGACAGGTATCGTCCCTGTCCATGGTGACTAGTCCACGCATCGGTGGTGACCTTGCTACTGACAGCGTTTAGTAGCGCATGTTTAATGTTTCCCTCCACATGCTTTTGCAGGGCAGGGACGGCTTGCCTGCTGAAATAAAAGCGGCTGGGCATGTTGTATTGTGGGACTGCCAATGCCATCAAGTTACGGAAGGTGTCAGTCTCCACCAGCCTGAATGACAGCATTTCAAGGGACAATAGTTTTGCAATGCCAGCATTCAGAACCTGTGCTCGGGGGTGGTTTGCCGAGAATGGCCGCCTTTTCTCCCATGCCTGTGCTACCGATGGCTGTAGACTGGGCTGGGAGTGTGAGGATGACTGGGAACATGGTGCTGTGGGTAGAATTACACTGGGTCTCTGGACAACAGTGCCAGAGGTTCTTCCATGGCGATCCTGTGAGGAAGCCGAACCAGCTGTGTGTGAGCTGGAGGAAGAGGCCACAACATGAGTTGAAGAGGTGGTAGATGCCGCTGTTGGTTGGCCCAGGTCTTCAGTGTGTTTTTGTAATTCCACCACGTGCTTGGTCTGCACATGTTTCCACATATTTGTGGTATTGAGGTTGCTGATTCTTTCCCCTCTTTTCAGTTTCTGATTGCACAGCTTGCATTTGACAAAGCAAATGTCATCTGCAACTGTCAAAAAAGGACCAGGCACTGCAAGTCTTGGTAGCACCCGTTTTGGCTATTGGAAGAGGTATGCTCCTAATGGGTGCCGAAGTGGAGGCTACAGGCACCGCAGTCTTCCCCCTCCCTCTTCCTCTTTGGGCCATTCGGGGAATCTCTTCCTCAGAGCTGCTCCCACCACCTTCCTGTACCTCACGCCATGATGGGTCAAGGACCTCATCATCTACACTACCCTCTTCCACCAACTGCTTCTCCTGGGTAGTCTCGGCAGCACAGTACGCACCTGAAAGTGGCACCTGAGTCTCATCAGATGCGTACGGAGGTGTGCTGACAGTAGGCACTGGCCCACCGGCCTCTTCAGAATCAGAGAGACACAGCTGTTGGGCATCACTGTATACTGCCTCTTCCATTTCTCCAATGCTGCTTGGCTTGCCCCCTGTTTCCAAGCCAAGAGATTCAGAGAAAGAAGTAGAGATGGCTCCTGTCCTGGGCTCTCTGACTGCCTGGGCAATTTGGCAGGTGGTGAAGAGACAGATGGGTGCTCTCCAGTGCTCTGTGCCTGAGAGGATGTGGCACTAATTGAAATCGATGCGTTAGCTGCCAGCCATCCGACAACGGCTTCAATTTGTTCTTCCCACAGCAGCGGGGTACGACTATCTCCTACAAAGCTGCGCATGAAGGACTGTTCCCTGCTGAAACTGGGTGATGATGAGTCACAAGTGCCCGCAGCAGGCACAGAATCCCCACATCCTCTCCCTGCTCCACGCCCACGTGCCTTACTCCCTGCCTTCTTCATCTTGATAGACTGATAAAGATAGGCAGAAAAGTACTAAGGGCTTAGTGTGCTTATTCCTGAACAGCTCCTAACAGGTATAAGAAACACTAATTTTCAAAAGTGTGAACTAGACTTTTATATGAGCTAATGTGGCCTACACAACTGTAAAGTGGTGTGTTTGGTGAACTGTATTAATTTTTTTTTTTTTTGCAGAACAGACTAGAGTGAGTTGCACTCACACACAGACCGTGCAGACAGCCGTGAACGGTGCTGCAAGGCCAAAAAAAGCCCCTCTATGTACTCCTATATAGTGATTTTCCACAATCTAGCAGGATGCGGATGGAAAGCCACTATTAGGATAAATTTGAACAAATGTGCAGCAGCCTGTACTAATTGAGAAACGGACAATGGAACGGTATGAGGCAGTGACGCACCCTGAGCTGACTACAACCGGCTGTGGCGGTAGAACAGACTACAGAGTGAGCTGCACTCACACAGAGACCGTGAAGACCGCTGTGAACGGTGCTGCAAGGCCAAAAAAAGCTCCTCTATGCTATCCTATAGTGTTTTCCCACAATCTAGCTGTTTACGGATGGGAAGCCACTAATAGGATAAATTTGAAGAAATGTGCAGCAGGCTGCACTAATTGAAAAACGGACAATGGAACGGTATGAGGCAGTGATGTACCCTGAGCTGACTACAACCAGCGGTTGTTGCAGACCAGACTACAGAGTGAGGTGCTCTCACACAGACACCTTGCAGACACCTGTGAACAGCGCTGCAAGGCAAAAACAAGGTTCTCACACAGCGGTTGCTAAATTAGCCTGGGTAAAGCACAATGAAGCAAATCACTATCTCTAAACTGGCCTTCTCAGTCAGAACACAGCATCCTGTCCCTAACTGAATTCACAGCAGAGTGAACCCAAAATGGCAGCAGCGACTTTTATAGTGCATCATGGCTTCATTTCAGCAGCCAATCACAGCCATGCCAGTAGTTACATGCCTACCATGCAGAACAGGATGTGCCCACACTTCTAATCATTCCTCATTGGTTGAATTCTGGCTGTTTAAATTATGGGAACTTCCGATTCCGGTATCCGATATACTGAAAGTATCGGAACTCGGTATCGGAATTCCGATACCGCAAATATCGGCCGATACCCGATACTTGCGGTATCGGAATGCTCAACACTAGTCATGAAGCCATCAGCTGGCACACCAGCATGCAAGTGCTTAGCACAAGTAGAAGTGGAACCTCAGGGACCGGAGCAGAACGCCGGGGGAACGGGCATGATGTGATTTTATATATATATATATATATATATATATATATATATATATATATATATATATATATATATATATAATTAGATGGTGGCCCGATTCTAACGCATCGGGTATTCTAGAATATGCATGTCCACGTAGTATATTGCACAGCCCACGAAGTATATTGCACAGCCCATGTAGTATATTGCCCAGCCACATAGTATATTGCACAGCCCATGTAGTATATTGCCCAGCCACGTAGTATATTGCCCAGCCGCGTAGTATATTGCCCAGTCGCGTAGTATATTGCCCAGTCACGTAGTATATTGCACAGCCCATGTAGTATATTGCACGCGAGCGGCTCGGCGGACTAGAGAGGGTGAGTATAGTAGGTTTTTTTTTTTTATTATTTTTAACATTAGATCTTTTTACTATTGATGCTGCATAGGCAGCAGCAATAGTAAAAAGTTGGGGACACAGGGTTAATAGCAGTGATAGCGGAGTGCATTACCCGCGGCATAACGCGGTCCGTTACCGCTGGCATTAACCCTGTGTGAGCGGTGACTGGAGGGGAGTATGCGGGCGCCGGGCACTGACTGCAGGGGAGTAGGGAGGGACTAATCGGACTGAGCCCGTCGCTGATTGGTCGCGACAGCCATGACAGGCAGCTGGCGAGACCAATCAGTGACGTGGGATTTCCGGGACAGAAAGACGGAAGTACCCCTTAGACAATTATATATATAGATATACAGTGGGGGAAATAAGTATTTGATCCCTTGCTGATTTTTTAAGTTTCCACTTGGAAGATTAGGCACCAAATATATCGAATGATGACTGTGCTTCTTTGAGTTCAAGTGATACCTCACACTATTAGTATTAAAGACCTCTTCTGGGTGGTGCTTACACATAGAGTAATGATAGCATTACAAACAAGAAGAAAAGAAATGGAGCACTCACCCGGTCATTCTTGTTGAAATTCCTTTAATCCATCTTAGATTATATCAACATCCCAAAGTGCATAGTGCGGTGTGCAAGGGGCAGGTGAACAACGACCGCTTCGCACTATTACTGCGCTTCTACGGGTCCATCAACAAGGGTTTTGCCACCAAGTATTAAGTCTTGCTTGCCAGAGGGATCAAATACTAATTTCTCACTGCAAAATGCAAATACATTTATACAATGTGATTTTCTGGATTTTATTTTTGATATTCTATCTCTCAATGTTAAAATTAACCTACCATTAAAATTGTAGACTGTTTATGTCTTTGTCAGTGGGCAAACTTACAAAATCAGCAAGAGAGCAAATACTTATTTCCTCAGGGAACTGATCTAGATGTGTGGTGAACACCTTGAATCCCCAGGTGCTTCACAGAAATTTATAACATTGTGCCATGAAAATTAAAAAAAACAAACACATTTTTCCCACAAAATATTTTTTTTAGCCCCAAATGTATTTTAGCAAGGGTAACAGGAGAAATTGCACCATACACTTTGTTTTGCAATTTCTCCTGAGTACGCCAATGCCCCATATGTGGGGGAAAACTGTTTGGGTGCATGACAAGGCTCTGAAGGGAAGGAGTGACGTTTTGGAATGCAGACTTTGATGGAATTGTATGCAGGTGTCATGTCATGTTTGGAGAGCCTTTGGTATGCCTAAACAGTGGGAACCCCCACAAGTAACACCATTTTGGAAACAAGACCCCTCAAGAAATGTATCTAGATGTTTGGTGAATATCTTGAACCCTCAGGTGCTTCACATAATTTTACAACATTGATATGTGAAAATGAAAAGAAAAGATTTTCCCACAAAACTGTTTTACCCACAAATTTTTTTATTTTCACAAGCATAGCAGGTGAAAATGGACCACAAAATTTGTTGTGCAATTTCTCCAGAGTATGCTGTTACCCCATATGTGTTCGAAAACAACTCTGGAGGCACAGTGCAAAGCTCAGAAGGGAAGAAGCGCCATATTGGAGTTCAAAGTTTGCCATAAAGGTTTGAGGGTGCCATGTCACATTGGCAGAGCCCCTGAGGTGCCAGAACAGCAGAATCCCACATATAAGACCTCATTTTACAAACTACACTTTAATTTTTCTAAGGGCTAGTAGGAAAAAATGGACCTCAGTTTATTGTAAAAATTTCTCGAGTGTGCCAATACTGTACATGTAATTGGGAAATACTTTTCAGGCACAGTACAGAGCTTGGAAGGGAAGGAGGGCCATGTTGTAGTGCAGATATTAATGCTATGGTTTGTGTGTGCCATGACCCACAAGGAGAGCCCCTTAGGTGCCAGAACAGCAGAACTCCTCATAAAAGACCCCGTTTTACAAAATGCACCTCTTGATGGTTTAATCTAGAGTTGCAGTTATATTGACACCACAGGGATTTTTTGCCATTGGGCAGTTAAGAAATACATTTTCACAAGGAAAAATTGGTTAAAATGGCACCAAAATGTGTCCCACAATTCTTGCTCAATGTGGAAATACCCCATATGTGGCTGTATAGTACTGCTTATCCATACAGCGAGACTCGGGAGGGATTGAGAGCTATTTGCCTAGAATAGTTTGCGGATTCTGTGTACAGAGCCCATACGTGCTAGAAGAGCAGAATTCCCCCTCAGACACAGCCATTACACAGCAGGGGCACATTTATAACATTATCTCAGCACAGGAACATTTTATTGAAACACATCCAGTTGTGGAAATTATTATTATTATTCCAAGATCTATTGATCAAAATGCACTTTTTTTTCTCATGGGCAACCCCTTTAAGCTCTTGAATGGCCTATTTTTTTATTTTGTTTTATTCTGTTGAATGCCAATAGTGAGAAAACCAAGGACTTAGAAGTACATTGCTGATAAGACCACAATGGCTGTGGAGACCTGGCATTTGGGTGATATTTCTTAATTTTTTATGGTTTCCTAATATAACAACTTTTTGGACAAGCAATGCTGATAAATAATCCTTATTTGACAAGTTTGCTAAAAAGATAAAAACGTGTGTACTTGTGATTTTCTTTTATGAAGCATTTTAAAGTTAGGATACATTTTTATAGAGCTATTTAGACCCAGCCATTGACCAAATCACACACCTGCTATTTATAGTAATAATAGTTACTAGTCACATGGTTGCTACAGTAACCCTTCAGGCAGGAATCCATGTTATTCACTACCCCATGCTGCCTACACACTTATACAACAAACTATGCCATTGGTAAAGATGCATTTGTCTGATTTTTGTTCTCTAAGGAAGATAAAAAAAGTAGCAGCAGGCAACTCCTTTGTCTCCCCCTAGTTGTAAAAGATCAAGCTTTGCCATGGCAATGTTGCTTTAGAAATAAAGATTTACGTGACCAGCATTTATATCAAGGCAGATTGCAGACTGCTCTTTTAAACTGGTTTGATTTTCATTAAAATTACATTTTTACTTTTCAGATTTTATTTGGTTGCAGTCTCATAACAAAAATGAAAATATCTCTAAATTATGTAAACTACTGTCTTGGCTCATGCCGATATTTTATTCACAATATGGTGTAATATAGCATGCTAAATGCTTGCCTAATAGATCTGCATAGCAAGAATTATAATATTATAAAACTAGTATTAAAACCCGTATTTAAAGGATTGTTAAAGGGAAATTGTCACCAGATTTTATGCCTAAGCTAAGGCTACACTTTAATAGGCACCTATGCTGCATTTCAAAGAGGGGTATATAACTCGCCTGACTCCTCCTGTATATCCCCAAAAAATATTTAGAAACTCTCCAGTGCTCCATGTAAATTTTGCTGGTTCGGTCCTCCTTGCTGAGGTGTCTATCCCTCCTCCTGGCTTCTGCTCACATCTTCCTGATCTCCTTGATGTCAATGGCCCCTCCTGAGGGTAATCAGGGGTTATATGCCCCTTTTATGGAACGCAGCACAGGTACTGATTAACCCCTTCATGACCAGGGGATTTTTCGTTTTTCTGTGTTCGTTTTTCGCTCCCCTCCTTCCCAGAGCCATAACTTTTTTATTTTTCCGTCAATTTGGCCATGTGAGGGCTTATTTTTTGCGGGACGAGTTGTACTTTTGAACGACATCATTGGTTTTAGCATGTCGTGTACTAGAAAACGGGAAAAAAATTCCAAGTGCGGTGAAATTGCAAAAAAAGTGCAATCCCACATTGGTTTTTTTGTTTGGCTTTTTTGCTAGGTTCGCTAAATGCTAAAACTGACCTGCCATTATGATTCTCCAGGTCAGTACGAGTTCATAGACACCTAACATGACTAGGTTATTTTTTATCTAAGTGGTGAAAAAAAAATTCCAAACTTTGCTAAAAAAATAAAAAAAAAAAATAAATAAAAAATTGCGCCATTTTCCGATACTCGTAGCGTCTCCATTTTTCATGATCTGGGGTCGGTTGAGGGCTTATTTTTTGCATGCCGAGATGACGTTTTTAATGATAGCATTTTGGTGCAGATACGTTCTTTTGATCGCCCGTTATTGCATTTTAATGCAATGTCGCGGCGACCAAAAAAAACGTAATTCTGGCGTTTCGAATTTTTTTCCCGCTATGCTGTTTAGCGATCAGGTTAATACTTTTTTTTAATTAATATATTTGGCGATTCTGAGCGCGGCGATACCAAATATGCGTAGATTTGATATTTTTTTTATTGATTTATTTTGATTGGAGTGAAAGGGGGTGATTTAAACTTTTATGTTTTTTTTTAATTTTTTTCACATTTTTTTAAACTTTTTTTCTTAACTTTTGCCATGCTTCAATAGCCTCCATGGGAGGCTAGAAGCTGGCACAGCACGATCGGCTCTGCTACATAGCAGCGATCTGCTGATCGCTGCTATGTAGCAGAAATGGAGGTGTGCTGTGAGCGCCGACCACAGGGTGGCGCTCACAGCCACCGCTCATCAGTAACCATAGAGGTCTCTGGGACCTCTATGGCTACAATATACAAGCATCGCCGACCCCCGATCATTTGACGGGGGTCGGCGATGACGTTATTTCCGGCCGCCCGGCCGGAAGCGGTAGTTAAATGCCGCTGTCTGCGTTTGACAGCGGCATTTAACTAGTTAATAGGTGCGGGCAGATCGCGATTCTGCCCGCACCTATTGCGGGCACATGTCAGCTGTTCAAAACAGCTGACATGTCCCGGCTTTGATGCGGGCTCACCGCGGAGCCCTGCATCAAAGCAGGGGAGCCGGCATCGGACGGTATAGTACGTCCGATGCCGGTAAGGGGTTAAAGGGAATATGTCACTGCAAAATTCGCCTATAAGCTAAGGCCACCGCCATTTGGGGCTTATCTACAGCATTCTGTAATGCTGTAGATAAGCCCTCCCGATGTGTCCTGAAAGATAAGAAAAACAAGTTAGATTATACTCACCCAGGGGTGGTCCCGGTGCGGTCCGGCGCCTCCCATCTTCATATGATAACGTCCTCTTCTTTGCTTCCTGCCACGGCTCCGGCGCAGGCGTACTTTATGTGCCCTGTTAAGGACAGTGTAAAGTTCTGCAGTGTGCAGGTGCCGGGCCTCTCTGACATTTCCCGGTGCCTGCTCACTGCAGTACTTTGCTCTGCCCTCATCAGGGCAGATAAAGTACTCCTGCGCAGGAGCCACGACAGGAAGCAAAGAAGAGGACGTCATCACATGAAGATGGGAGGCGCTGGACACGGACCGCGATGCCAATCTGACTGGACCGCACCAGGACCACCCCTGGGTGAGTATAATCTAACTTGTTTTTATCTTTCAGATTACATCGGGGGCTTATCTACAGCATTGCAGAATGCTGTAGATAAGCCCCTCATTGCGGTGGCTGCAGTTTATAGGGCCAAAATTGGTGACAGATTCCCTTTAACATGTGAGGAGTGGATAGGAATTGTGTTGATTCAAACAAAAAAGGCAGCAAACTGTGGCGCCAAAACTTGCAAACATGAAAAATGAAAATTGAATTGCATTACTGCACTAGAAATATGAAAAATTGAGAAAGTTTAGCACATAAATTGGCCAATTCATGTTCCCCTGGTATGCACAATAAGGCATTTCTGGTATACCAAGATCTAGCAATGCCTTTCCTCACTTAGAAAAAAGTCTTCATCTGTATAGAACATGAATACTCTGTTAGACTAAAATCTATATCTCTGTGGAGGGGTAGTGGTCCTGCTGTGATTAAAAATACCTGTGGCTAAAAGGCGGAGTGCTCAGTCAGAAGGCTAATGAATACAAATTTCAAAAAACTGACAGTCACATCCAAACATAGACTAAGTGTGAACAGGTGCTGAACCTAGAGTCACCAACTCGTATACACTCAAACAAAAAAGGCAGCCCCTGATGGCTGTGGCCATAGTTTATAGGCAAAAATTGGGATAACAGATTCTCTTTAACCTCTTCCCGACCTGTGACACAGCATATGCATCATGAAAGTCGGTGCCAATCCGACCTGTGACGCATATGCTGTCACAGAATGATCGCGTCCCTGCAGATCGGGTGAAAGGGTTAACTCCAATTTCACCCGATCTGCAGGGACAGGGGGAGTGGTGCTTCAGCCCAGGGGGGGTGGCTTTGCCCCCCTGTGGCTACGATCGCTCTGATTGGCTGTTGAAAGTGATGTTTTCGCCTTCACTTTCAATCAGAGCAATCGTAATATTTCACCAATGAAAATTGGTGAAATATTACAATCCAGCCATGGCCGATACTGCAACATCATCGGCCATAGCTGGAAACCGCAGTCTGCCCCCGCCACCGATCCACTGCCCCCATCCTCCGTCCTGTTCTCCGCTCACCTCCTTCCACCTGTCTGCTCCCCCCCGCAGTCCGATCTCACCCCCCTGCTGTCCGATCCCACCCCCGCATACTTACCGACCTCTGGTGTCCCTCCTTCTGCATGGGCGCCGCCATCTTCCAAAATGGCCGGCGCATGCGCAGTGTGCCCGCCGACTTGGCCGGCAGATTCACTCCAGGTACATTTTGTTCGCTGTGATAAGTTCTATCGCAGCGATCAAAATAAAAAGGGGGGTTATTTATTTTTATCACCCCCATAGGTAGGGACAATAATAAAATAAAATATATTTACTTTTATTTTTCCACTAGGGTTAGGGTTAGAACTAGGGTTAGGGTTTATTACTAGGGTTAGGGTTTATTACTAGGGTTAGGGTTAGAACTAGGGTTAAGGTTATAACTAGGGTTAGGGTTAGAATTAGGGTTAGAACTAGGGTTTGAACTAGGGTTAGGGTTAAAACTAGGTTTAGGGTTAAAACTAGGGTTAGAGTTAAAACTAGGGTTAGGGTTAAAACTAGGGTTAGGGTTAAAACTAGGGTTAGAGTTAAAACTAGGGTTAGAGTTAAAACTAGGGTTAGGGTTTGAACTAGGGTTAGGGTTTGAACTAGGGTTAGGATTTGAACTAGTGTTAGGGTTAGAACTAGGGTTAATGTTAGAATTAGGCTATGTGTATGCTGTGTGGATTTGGCCGCGGATCCGCAGCGGATTGGCCACTGCAGATTCGTAGCAGTTTTCCATCACGTTAACAGTACCATGTAAAAGTATGGAACACTAAATCCGCTGTGCCCATGGTGCGGAAAATACCGCGCGGAAACGCTGAGTTGTATTTTCCAGAGCATGTCAATTCTTTGTGCGGATTCCGCAGCGTTTTACACCTGTTCCGCAATAGGAATCCGCAGGTGAAATCTGCACAAAAAACATTGGAAATCCACAGTATATCCGCAGGTAAAATGCAGTGCGTTCTACCTGCAGATTTTTCAAAAACTTTGCTGAAAAATCCTCACACGAATCCGCAACGTGGGCACATAGGGTCAGGGTTGGAAATAGGGTTAAGATTAGGGTTAGGGGTGTGTTGGGGTTAGGGTTAGGCGTGGGGTTAGGGTTAGGGTTGGGATTAGGGTTAGGGGTGTGTTGGGGTTAGGGTTAGGCTTGTTGTTAGGGTTGTGTTGGGATTAGGGTTGTGGGTAGGGATGTGATTAGGGTTATGGCTAGAGTTGGGATTAGGGTTGGGGGTGTGTTGGGGTTAGGGTTAGGCTTGTGGTTAGGCTTGTGTTGGGATTAGCGTTGTGGTTAGGGTTGTGTTGGGATTAGGGTTGTGGTTAGGGATGTGATTAGGGTTATGGCTAGAGTTGGGATTAGGGTTAGGGGTGTGTTGGGGTTAGGGTTAGGCTTGTGGTTAGGGTTGTGTTGGGATTAGGGTTGTGGTTAGGGATGTGATTAGGGTTATGGCTAGAGTTGGGATTAGGGTTAGGGGTGTGTTGGGGTTAGTGTTGGAGTTAGAATTGAGGGGTTTCCACTGTTTAGGCACATCAGGGGTCTCCAAACGCGACATGGCGACACCATTGATTCCAGCAAATCTTGCATTCAAAAAGTCAAATGGTGCTCCCTCCCTTCTGAGCCCTGACGTGCGCCCAGACCGTGGTTTACCCAAACATATGGGGCATAAGTGTAAAATTGCACAACAACATTGGGGGTCTAATTTCTCCCGTTACCCTTGGGAAAATAACAAAATGGGGGTAAAAAATTATTTGTGTGAAAAAAAGATTTTTTAGTTTCACGGCTCTGCGTTATAAACTTCTGTCAAGCACTTGGGGGTTCAAAGTGCTCACCACACATCTAGATAAGTTCCTTGGGGGGTCTTGTTTCCAATATAAGGTCACTTGTGGGGGGTTTCTATTGTTTAGGCACATGCAAACGTAACATGACGCCTGCAGACCATTCCATCAAATGCATTCCAAAACGTCACTACTTCCCTTCTAAACCCTGACATGTGCCCAACCAGTGGTTTACCCCCACATATGAGGTATCGGCGTACTCAGGACAAACTGGACAACAACTGGGGTCCAATTTTTCCTGTTACCCTTGTGAAAATAAAAAATAGCGGGCTTAAAAATAATAATTTTTGATGAAAGAAAAATTATTTTTTTATTTTCACAGCTCTGCGTTATAAACTTCTGTGAAGCAATTGGGGTTCAAAGTGCTCATCGCACATCTAGATTAGTTCCTTGGGAGGTCTTGTTTCCAAAATGGGGTCACATGTGGGGGAGCTTCAATGATTAGGCACACAGAGGCTCTCCAAACGCGACATGGTGTCTAACGATTGGAGCTAATTTTTCATTCAAAAAGTTAAATGGCGCTCCTTTCCTTCCGAGCCTTGCCGTGCGCCCAAACAGTGGTTTACCCCCAAATGTGAGGTATTTCTGTACTCAGGAGAAATTGCCCAACAAATTTTAGGATCCATTTTATCCTGTTGGCCATGTGAAAATGAAAAAATTGAGGCTAAAAGAAATTTGTGAAAAAAAACTTTTTCATTTTTACAGATCAATTTGTGAAGCACCTGAGGGTTCCAAGTGGTCACTTTGCATCTAGATAAGTTCCTTGGGGGGTTTAGTTTCCAAAATGGGGTCACTTGTGGGGGAGCTCCAATATTTAAGCACACAGGGGCTCTCCAAACGCGACATGGTGTCCGCTAAAGACTGGAGCCAATTTTTCATTCAAAAAGTCAAATGGCGCTCCTTCCCTTCCGAGCCCTTTCGTGTGCCCAAACAGTGGTTCTCTCCCCCCCCCCCCCCCCCCCCACATATGGGGTATCGGTGTGCTCAGGAGAAATTGTACAATAACTTTTGGGGTCCATTTTCTCCTTTTACCCTTGGGAAAAAAATTGTTGCTAAAAGATCATTTTTGTGACTAAAAAGTTAAATGTTCATTTTTTCCTTCCATGTTGCTTCTGCTGCTGTGAAGCACCTGAAGGGTTAATAAACTTCTTGTATGTCATTTTGAGCACCTTGAGGGGTGCAGCGTTTAGAATGGTGTCACTTTTGGGTATTTTCAGCCATATAGACCCTTCAAACTAACTTCAAATGTGAGGTGGTCCCTAAAAAAAATGGTTTTGTAAATTTTGTTGTAAAAATGAGAAATCACTGGTCAAATTTTAACCCTTATAACTTCCTAGCAAAAAAAAAATTTGTTTCCAAAATTGTGCTGATGTAAAGTAGACATGTGGGTAATGTTATTAATTAACTATTTTGTGTCGCATAACTGTCTGGTTTAACAGAATCAAAATTCTAAATTTGAAAATTGCGAAATTTTCTAAATTGTCACCAAATCTCCAATTATTTCCACAAATAAGCGCAAACATTATCGATGTAAAATTTGCTACTAACATGAAGCCCAATATGTCATGAAAAAACAACTCAGGAACGCTTCAACAGATCCAAGCGATTATTACCTCATAAAGGGACACTGGTCAGAATTGCAAAAAATGGCCAGGTCATTAAGGTCAAAATAGGCTGGGTCATGAAGGGGTTAAGGTGCTAGTCTTAGTTTGGACATGGAAAAAAGTGGTGACAGGATCCCTTTAAGTCATTTTTTCACGGTTCTATGTCAGTTTGTTTTAATTTTTGTTCTAAATCTCTAGTATGTGATTTTGCTCATTTATCAAATCTGCCAGTTAATAATGGATGGGTATGTTTACATTGTGCGTATTTGCTGCAGAGTTTGTTGCAGAAACAACCCCATTCAGTTGAATGTAATTCATTTTTAGTTGCAGAAATTTCTGCATCAAAATTTGTAGCATTGGGAATTCCCCCTCAGACAGCAGTAAAAGAAAAAAGTGAAAGAAAAAAAGAAAGCAAAAAATAGGCTTATAGGGTTAGTAAGTAAATGCACAATAGGCTAATAGCAGTATATATCAGGATTATTGAGGCTTACTTTCTTGTAGGGGTAGGCAATTAATTTCCCCTAGGGACTACATGAGAAACCATAACTGTTGTGGAGGGCCAAACCAATAGGCTGAAATGAATGCTCCATATTAATATTAACACATTGATTATAATTATTTTATACAGGAAAGAAATATATCTTGGTACCGTGTTAGCCAGTAGATAGAAAAATATTTAGAATTTAGAATTGAGAGTCCTCAAGGTATCAACCACTGAGGACTCTCAATTCTAATTATTTTATATTAATTTTAATTGTATCACTTAGCATTGTGCAACATTAAGTATGCTGACATACCCTATATACCGTTTGTGCCTGCACACTGACCTTTATATGCTGTATGAGCCAGCACATGGCCCTCCATATACAGTATGAGCCCCACATAGCCCCTCTATATACAGTATGGGCCCCAAATAGCCCTCATAAAGTAGGAAGCACAACACAGCCCCCTATATACAGTATAGACCCCACATAGCCCCTATGTACAGTATGACCGTATGAGCCCCCACATAGCCCACTAAAAATATTAGCAGCCACATAGTCCTCTCTCTCTCTCTCTCTCTCTCTCTCTCTCTCTCTATATATATATATATCTATTATATAACGCTGGGAGCATCACTCTGTGCGAAGCCTTTATAGACTGCGCAGGCGCAAGCGCCGGCGCAGTCTGGGCCTAACAGAGTGACGCTCCCGGGAGATCGCGGTGTGCGTTCACACTGAACGCACACCGCGATCTCCAACAGAGAAGCAGGAACCGCCAGGAGGGTGAGTATCGCCTATATTCACCTGTCCTCCGTTCCACCGCTGAGCGCCGCCATCTTCCCGGTCTTCGGCCTGTGACCTTCAGTTCAGAGGGCGCGATGACGCACTTAATGCGCTCAGCGGTGGAATGGAGGACAGGTGAATATAGTAAGTGCTGGGGGGCCTGAGCTGGCGGCGATACCGGCACCTGACCCCCACAGTTCGCTGGTGTCCCCGCTTGCTCAGGCCCCCCAGCACTTGGCGTCCTGTTTACCGTCACCGGAGGTAGAGGACGGCAGGTACTGTAGGAGGTGAGGAGGGAATGGCGGCGGCCGCTATGGCCCCGAGACGGTGCCGAGTGCAGGAGCGCGGCCCCTACGTGCACTGTGTGTGCAGGGGAACCGGTCACCACCTCCCGCCACCCATCACTGCACAGGGCCGCTGTACGGGGCGGGGGCGGGCTGTGGCCACTGAACCAACTGACGGAGCCACACAAAGGACAACAAGCGCACATGTGTCTCCCGCGGAGAATAAGAGTGGGGGGATGACAGGGTGCACACAACGACGGCTCTGTATAGTGTGTATATCTATGTGTGCACGCAGGGACTTCTACATACACTACATACACACTCTAGCTATATGCACACTATACCGTATATATACACACACTATCAGCCAGAGGAAGATGGCGGCACTCAGCGGTGGAACGGAGGACAGGTGAATATAGTAAGTGCCGGGGGGGCCTGAGCTGGCGGCGATACCGGCACCTGACCCCCACAGTGCACTGGTGTCCCCGCCTGCTCAGGCCCCCCAGCACTCGGCGTCCTGTTTACCGTCACCGGAGGTAGAGGACGGCAGGTACTGTAGGAGGTAAGGAGGAAATGGCGGCGGCCGCTATGGCCCCGGGACGGTGCCGAGTGCAGGAGCGCGGCCCCTACGTGCACTGTGTGTGCAGGGGAACCGGTCACCACCTCCCGCCGCCCATCACTGCACAGGGCCGCTGTACGGGGCGGGGGCGGGCTATGGCCACTGATCCAGCTGACAGAGCCACACAAAGGACAACAAGCGCACATGTGTCTCTCACGGAGAATAAGAGTGGGGGGATGACAGGGTGCACACAACGACGGCTCTGTATAGTGTGTATATCTATGTGTGCACGCAGGGACTTCTACATACACTACATACACACTCTAGCTATATGCACACTATACCATATATACACACACACTATCAGCCAGAGGAAGATGGCGGCGCTCAGCGGTGGAACGGAGGACAGGTGAATATAGTAAGTGCTGGGGGGCCTGAGCTGGCGGCGATACCGGCACCTGACCCCCACAGCGCGCCGGTGTCCCCGCCTGCTCAGGCCCCCCAGCACTCGGCGCCCAGCGACTATAGGTGAGTATGTTTTTTTTATTTTTATTTTTTATATTGCAGCAGCAGCAGCATACAGAATGGAGCATGTTAAGGGGGCCATCAACCATAATGGAGCAGTGTACGGGGGCATATAGAATGGATCATGTTAAGGGGGCCATCAACCATAATAGAGCAGTGTACGGGGGCATATAGAATGGAGCATCTTATGGGGGCCATAAACCTTTATGGAGCAGTGTACGGGGGCATATACTATGGAGCATCTTATGGGGCCATCAACCTTTATGGAGCAGTGTACGGGGCATATACTATGGAGCATTTTATGGGGGCCATAAACCTTTATGGAGCAGTGTATGGGGCATATGGACGGGAGCAGCAAATTCAAGAATGGTGGCGCAGGATGGGAGCAGCACATGACAGAACGGGGGCGCAGGATGGGGAGCAGCACATGACAGAATAGGGCAGCACATGACAGAACGGGGGTGCAGGATGAGAGCAGCACATGACAGAATGGGGGCGCAGGATGGGAGCAGCACATGACAGGATGGGGGCGCAGGATGGGTGCAGCACATGACAGGATGGGGACGCAGGATGGGTGCAGCACATGACAGGATGGGGACGCAGGATGGAGCAGCACATGACAGGATGGGGACGCAGGATGGAGCAGCACATGACAGGATGGGGACGCAGGATGGAGCAGCACATACCAGGATGGAGACCATATACCAATATAAATGCTCGCCACCTGGGAGTAGAACGGGTTCAATAGCTAGTATATATATATAGCATGGGCCCCACATGGCCCCTATGTACAGTATGAACCCCCACAAAGCCCATATTTACATGTATGAATCCCACATAGCCCCTATGTCACGATATGGTATGAAATATCATAAGTAGTTCTCTTGCTAGCCTGAGTGGGCTAAGCCCCCCTTCTTGGAGTAACAGTTTGTAGCTGCAAATTCCTGGCTTTCCTTCTCTGAGAGTATGGGGGAAGAGAGGTTTTATTGCCGAATGGAATTTACGACTAGCATTTCCTGTGTAAGCTCTTGTTCAGCTATAAGGAAAAGTGGCTCCAAAAATTCATGAAAGATTCTTTGTTTAGTTTTTGTTAGATATTAGACAAACACTGGGTAACCTGAAGCTGTGTGTGAGCAGGGTGTGGCCTTACACTGCAGGTGACCAATCATGCAAAGCCACCGGTGGTCCCTCCCTTCTTAGTCAGGAATGTCTTTGTCCTGAGAGTCTCACAACGTAAATATCTCGGAGACCTCAGTGAATATCATTAGTGATGCCCCAAGGCTGGAGTATATAAGCCCCCACACTTAACCCAGCCAGCAGTTGGAGTTTTGTTGCCTGAGGACTTGATCTGTACTATGCATTGGGACATCTGGGGGTCTGCCTGCAGCATGGTTTTGCCTGACCTGAACTGAGAACATGTGAGTGTTACCTTTTCTTATTTACTGCCTGTTTATTTCATAATTACCCTTGTACATATTTGCAATTGTCTCATTTATAACCTCTTTATAAACTATTTTTGATAAAGCATTGCCTAATTATTTCTAATGGAATATACTATTATATATTAGTTCGTTCTCCTGTTCTAAACCGTACCCTAAGTCTCTGAAGGGAAATACGCTACTGTTATTGTTGTGTTGGGTTAGCTTCGGACCCGTTTAATCGAAGCTGGTGGCAGTGATACCGATAGTGTGCAGACTTTTGGGTGATGCTGAAGTGGCTGCGGGGTTAATAATTATTGTTCCTGCCTGAGTGGGAGTAGTTATCGCGCCGCTGCAGCGTGCCCAATAGCCAGTACATAGCAGGCAGCCTTTCTGGCGACTAATTACCCAGGGTGCAGTACCTAATCTGACCTGAGAGTAAGGGGGGCGCCAGAGAGCTGCTAGTGTTAAGTGGTACTGTAAGTGGGATATACATAAATCCCTGCAGTTCGTGGTATACAGAAAAGCAGTGGGATACCTAGAATAAGCCCCTGCTGTAAACTAAGAGGTCAATAGCCTTGTGTGTGTTGTTTCATCACATTGTAGCAGTGGAGGGATAACTAAGATAAGCCCCCCTGCACATGTGATAGCCGTCTGTTGGCCTCAAGTCACCTCAATCTGGGACGTAGGGGTGACGGTCACGGTGGGAATCGTGACACCCTACATACAGTATGAGCCCCCTATAGCCCCTCTATATACTCTGAGCCCCACATTGTAGCCCCTGTATACAGTATGGACCCCACATAGCCACCAATAAAGAATGAGAACCCACATAGCCCCCTATATACAGCATTGGCCAGACATTGTCCTTATATACAGTATGAGCCCCCACAAAGCTCATATATACATTATGAGCTGCCACGTAGCCCCTATATACAGGATGAGCACCCACATAACCTCCCATGTACAGCATGAGCCCCACTTAGCCTCCTATATGCAACATGAGCCCCAACTAGCCTCCCATATACAGCGTGAGCCCCACATATCTTTCTATATACAGTTATATGAAAAAGTTTGGGCACCCCTATTAAACTTAAGCTTAATGTTTTATAAAAATAGTTTTTTTTGCAACAGCTATTTCAGTTTCATATATCTAATAACTGTAGGACACAGTAATGTTTCAGCCTTGAAATGAGGTTTATTGTACTAACAGAAAATGTGCAATCTGCATTCAAACAAAATTTGACAGGTGCATAAGTATGGGCACCCTTATCATTTTCTTGTTTTAAATACTCCTACCTACATTTTACTGACTTACTAAAGCACTTTTTTTGTTTTTCTAACCTCATTGAACTTTATAGCCAGGTGTATGCAATCATGAGAAAAGCTACTTAAAGTGGCCACTTGCAAGTTGTTCTCCTGTTTGAATCTCCTCTGAAGAGTGGCATCATGGGCTCCTCAAAACAATTGTCTAATGATCTGAAAACAAAGATTATTCAACATAGTTGTTCAGGTGAAGGATACAAAAAGCTGTCTCAGAGATTGAATCTGTGAATTTCCACTGTGAGGAACATAGTAAGGAAATGGAAGAACACAGGTACAGTTCTTGTTAAGGCCAGAAGTGGCAGGCCAAGAAAAACATCAGAAAGGCAGACAAGAAGAATGGTGAGATCAGTCAAGGACAATCCTCAGACCACCTCCAGAGAGCTGCGGCATCAACTTGCTGCAGATGGTGTCACTGTGCATCGGTCAACTATACAACGCACTTTGCACAAGGAGAAGCTGTATGTGAGAGTGATGCGAAAGAAGCCGTTTCTGCAAGCACGCCACAAACAGAGTCGGCTGAGGTATGCAAAAGCACATTTGGAGAAGCCAATTTCTTTTTGGAAGAAGGTCCTGTGGACAGATGAAACCAAGATTGAGTTGTTTGGTCATACAAAAAGGCGTTATGCATGGCGGCATTCCAAGAAAAACACTTTGCACCCACAGTAAAATTTGGTGGAGGTTCCATCATGCTTTGGGGCTGTGTTGCCAATGCCGGCACCTGGAATCTTGTTAAAGTTGAGGGACGCATGCATTCCTCTCAGTATCAGCAGATTCTTGACAATAATGTTCATGAATCAGTGACAAAGTTGAAGTTACACAGGGGATGGATCTTTCAGCAAGACAAGGATCCAAAACACTGCTCCAAATCTACTCAGGCATTCATGCAGAGGAACAATTACACTGTTCTGGAATGGCCATCCCAGTCCCCAGACCTGAATATCATTGACCATCTGTTGGATCATTTGAAGAGGGCTGTCCATGCTCGGCGACCATCAAACTTAACTGAACTGGAATTGTTTTGTAAAGAGGAATGGTCAAAAATACCTTCATCCAGGATCCAGGAACTCATTGAAAGCTACAGGAAGCGACTAGAGGCTGTTATTTTTGCAAATGGAGGAGCTACTAAATATTATTGTCACTTTTCTGATGGGGTGCCCATACTTATACACCTGTCAAATTTAGTTTGAATACAGATTGCACATTTTCTGTTAGTACAATAAACCTCATTTCAAGGCAGAAACATTACTGTGTCCAACAGTTATTAGATATATGAAACTGAAATAGCTGTTGCAAAAAAACAATTTTTATAAAACATTAAGCTTAAGTTTAATAGGGATACCCAAACTTTCATATAACTGTCCCCAAATAGCCTCCTGTACAATATGAGCCCCATATAGCCTTCCATAAACAGCAGGAGCCCTCACACAGCCTCTTATAGCATGAGCCCCACATAACCTTTATATATACAGCATAAAACCCCATATAGCCTCCTACAGTGGGTACAGAAAGTATTCAGACCTCGTTAAAATTTTCACTCTGTTTCATTGCAGCAATTTGGTAAATTTGAAAAACTTCATTTTTTTTCATTAATGTACACACTGCACCCCATCTTAACTGAAGAATAACAGAAATGTAGAAATTTTTGCAAATTTATTAGAAAAACTGAAATATCACATAGTCATAAGTATTCAGACTCTTTGCTCAGACACTCATATTTAAGTCACATGCTGTAGATTTCCTTGTGATCCTCCTTGAGATGGTTCTACTCCTTCATTGGAGTCCAGCTGTGTTTAATTAAGCTGATAGGAATTGATTTGGAAAGGCACAACTGTCTACAGTTAGGGCCAGAAATATTTGGACAGTGACACAAGTTTTGTTATTTTAACTGTTTACAAAAATATGTTCAGAAATACAATTATATATATAATATGGGCTGAAAGTGCACACTCCCAGCTGCAATATGATAGTTTCCACATCCAAATCGGAGAAAGGGTTTAGGAATCATAGCTCTGTAATGCATAGCGTCCTCTTTTTCAAGGGACCAAAAGTAATTGGACAATGGACTCTAAGGGCTACAATTAACTCTGAAGGCGTCTCCCTCGTTAACCTGTAATCAATGAAGTAGTTAAAAGGTCAGGGGTGGATTCCAGGTGTGTGGTTTTGCATTTGGAAGCTGTTGCTGTGAGCAGACAACATGCGGTCAAAGGAACTCTCAATTGAGGTGAAGCAGAACATCCTGAGGCTGAAAAAAAGGAAAAAATCCATCAGAGAGATAGCAGACATGCTTGGAGTAGCAAAATCAACAGTTGGGTACATTCTGAGAAAAAAGGAATTGACTGGTGAGCTTGGGAACTCAAAAAGGCCTGGGCGTCCACGGATGACAACAGTGGTGGATGATCGCCGCATACTTAATTTGGTGAAGAACCCGTTCACAACATCAACTGAAGTCCAGAACACTCTCAGTGAAGTAGGTGTATCTGTCTCTAAGTCAACAGTAAAGAGAAGACTCCATGACAGTAAATACAAAGGGTTCACATCTAGATGCAAACCATTCATCAATACCAAAAATAGACAGGCCAGAGTTAAATTTGCAGAAAAACACCTCAAGAAGCCAGCTCAGTTCTGGAAAAGTATTCTATGGACAGATGAGACAAAGATCAACCTGTACCAGAATGATGGGAAGAAAAAAGTTTGGAGAAGAAAGGGAACGGCACATGATCCAAGGCACACCACATCCTCTGTAAAACATGGTGGAGGCAACGTGATGGCATGGGCATGCATGGCTTTCAATGGCACTGGGTCACTTGTGTTTATTGATGACATAAGAGCAGACAAGAGTAGCCGGATGAATTCTGAAGTGTACCGGGATATATTTTCAGCCCAGATTCAGCCAAATGCTGCAAAGTTGATTGGACGGCGCTTCATAGTACAGATGGACAATGACCCCAAGCATACAGCCAAAGCTACCCAGGAGTTCATGAGTGCCAAAAAGTGGAACATTCTGCCATGGCCAAGTCAATCTCCAGATCTAAACCCAATTGAGCATGCATTTCACTTGCTCAAATCCAGACTTAAGACGGAAAGACCCACAAACAAGCAAGACCTGAAGGCTGCGGCTGTAAAGGCCTGGCAAAGCATTAAGAAGGAGGAAACCCAGCGTTTGGTGATGTCCATGGGTTCCAGACTTAAGGCAGTGATTGCCTCCAAAGGATTTGCAACAAAATATTGAAAATAAAAATATTTTGTTTGGGTTATGTTTATTTGTCCAATTACTTTTGACCTCCTAAAATGTGGAGTGTTTGTAAAGAAATGTGTACAATTCCTACATTTTCTATCAGATATTTTTGTTCAACCATTCAAATTAAACGTTACAATCTGCACTTGAATTCTGTTGTAGAGGTTTCATTTCAAATCCAATGTGGTGGCATGCAGAGCCCAAATCGCGAAAATTGTGTCACTGTCCAAATATTTCTGGCCCTAACTGTATATAAGACCTCACAGCTCACAGTGCATGTTAGACCAAATGAGAATCATGAGGTCAAAGGAACTGGCCAAGGAGTTCTGCGACAGAATTGTGGAAAGGCACAGATCTGGCCAAGGTTACAACAGAATTTCTGCAGTACTCAAGGTTCCTAAGAGCACAGTTGCCTCCATAATCCTTAAATGGAAGACGTTTGGGACTAGCAGAAGTCTTCCTAGACCTGTCCGTCCAGCCAAACTGAGCAATCGTGGGTGAAGAGCCTTGGTGAAAGAGGTAAAGCACCCCAAGATCACTGTGGCTGAGCTCCAGGGATGCAGTAGGGAGATGGGAGAAAGTTCCACAAAGTCAACTATCACTGCAGCCCTCCACCAGTCGAGCCTTTATGGCAGAGTGGCCCGACAGAAGCCTCTCCTCAATGCAAGACATATGAAAGGTCTTTGGGGGAGTTTTCAGCAGCAGGGACAGGACGACTGGTTGTCATTGAAGGAAACATAAATGTGGCCAAGTACAGAGATATCCTGGATGAAAACCTTTTCCAGAGTGCTCTGGACCTCAGACTTGGCCGAAGGTTCACCTTCCAACAAAACAATGACCCTAAGCACACAGCTAAAATGACAAAGGAGTGTCTTCAGAACAACACTGTGACCATTCTTCACTGGCCCAGCCAGAACCCTGACCTAAACCCAATTGAGCATCTCTGGAGAGACCTAGAAATGGCTATCCACCAATGTTCACCATCCAAACTGACGAAACATGAGAGGATCAGCAAGGAAGATTGGCAGAGGATCCCCAATTCCAGGTGTGAAAAACTTGTTGTATCATTCCCAAGAAGACTCATGGTTGTACTAGCTCAAACGGGTGCTTCTACTGAATATTGAGCAATGGGTCTGAATACCTTTGACCGTGGGATTTTTCAGTTTTTCTTTTTTAATAAATTTGCAATAATTGCTACACTTCTGCATTTTTCAGTCAAGAGAAAAAAATAAACTTTTGAATTTACCAAATGGCAGCAATGAAACAGTGAAAACTTTGAAGGGGTCTGAATACTTTCCATACCCACTGTATATACATATAAACATACCATACACATGAAAAAGAAAAACAACAATAACACATACCTCACTCAAGTTCCCCTGGTGCCCTACTCTCTTTGGTGCTCTGACTCTCCTCGGTGCACAGTTGACGTGATGAAATGATGTTATTGTTACCGCTGTCTCACACTCGGATTCATGGAAGACGGAGCCAACGGCTCTGTTCCCCACCAGTGTGTTCAACTGTGACTGTGGGCGGTGGTAGCAGATAGATGGCGGGCGAGAGTATTGTGAGGCATGTGGGCCACTGTTTCAGCTCTTTGACTTTCTCTGTCCACGAGCCGGACTGGAACAGCCAGAGGTGGACTGAGGGCCTCAGTTCGCGAAGCTCTGCCTTATTGTATTATGATACGAATAGTCACAACACTATTCCAAAACATTAAGTAGAAGCAATGCAGCCAATATCCTGGTCTTTGGACTCCAGGTGCTGTACTCAACCGAGGAAATGATTAACAGAGAGGAACCATCTATGGCCCGATTCATATGTGCAATTTTTTGAAAGTCACTTTTTTTTTTTTATTTACAGTATTCACTGAAGTTATTTGCACTAAATTCATTAAAACTGAGCATGCGGTTTATTTTTCTCTTTAACCTGTTTTACAACGTTTTAGCTCAATGATTTGCTTCTTGTGCTAAAATGTAAAAATTGCATGAAAATTTCAGGTGTACATGAAATCAATTTCAGGGGAGTCAGGAGTACTTTTCCAACAAAAACAGGCGGAAATTTAATAATGAATCGGGCCCCGTGATTTCTTGCTAAAAGCCGAAATTAATTAAAGGCACAAAGATCCAAACAGATATAGGCATCTTCCAAGCAAATGAAGAATTTGAACCTTTATTGGTGCTCAAGGTCTCAAAATATAGCATGTTTTAGGGTGGGATCACACTTAACGTATGAAAAATCAGTCCTAGTATTCCTACCGAGAGTCAAGTGAGTGTCATGCGAGTACAATCCGATTTTTCACACCTAGAATCCAATTTACATTCGAGTGCAGTGCGATTGCTATCCGATTGCAATTCGATTTTTAACATGAGCTTTTACATACAGCAAGTACAGTGTGTATGCACATTACTGGACATGTATTTCATTAATGAAAGATTATTTTTTGGGAAAAAATGGCGTGGGCTCCTGTGCAATTTTCGTAACCAGCAGAGGGAAAACTGACGGCTGGGGGCAGATGTTCATAGCCTGGGAAGGGGGTAATACTCATGGAACTTCTCAAGCTATTAATATCAGCTCTCATCTGGATAATTAGCCTTTTGCTGGCTATTATAATGGGGTGCCCTAAAAAAATGACGTAGGGTACCCCTATAATTAAAAACCAGCAAAGGCCATGCAGACACCTGCAGTCTGATATTAATAGCATAGGAAGAGGGATATATATAATATATATACATATATACAGACCAAAAGTTTGGACACACCTTCTCATTTAGAGATTTTTCTGTATTTTCATGACTATGAAAATTGTACATTCACACTGAAGGCATCAAAACTTCAAAACTATGAACTATGGAATTATATACTTAACAAAAAAGTGTGAAACAACTGAAATTGTCTTATATTCTAGGTTCTTCAAAGTAGCCACCTTTTGCTTTGATGACTGCTTTGCACACTCTTGGCATTCTCTTGATGAGCTTCAAGAGGTAGTCACCGGCAATTGTTTTCAGAGGTGTGCCCTGTCAGGTTTAATAAGTGGGATTTCTTGCCTTATAAATGGGGTTGGGACCATCAGTTGTGTTGTGCAGAAGTCTGGTGGATACACAGCTCATAGTCCTACTGAATAGACTGTTAGAATTTCTATTATGGCAAGAAAAAAGCAGCTAAGTAAAGAAAAATGAGTCACCATCATTACTTTAAGAAATTAAGGTCAGTCAGTCCGAAAAATTGGGAATACTTTGAAAGTGTCCCCAAGTGCAGTGGCAAAAACCATCAAGCGCTACAAAGAAATTGGCTCACATGAGGACCGCCCCAGGAAAGGAAGACCAAGCGTCACCTCTGCTTCTGACGATAAGTTTATCCGAGTCACCAGCCTCAGAAATCGCAGGTTAACAACAGCTTAGAGTAAAGACCAGGTCAATGCCATACAAAGTTCTAGCAGCAGACACATCTCTACAACAACTGCTAGGAGGAGATTTTGTGCAGCAGGCCTTTATGGTAAAATAGATGCTAGGAAACCACTGCTATGGACAGGCAACAAGCAGAATAGGCTTGTTTGGGCTAAAGAACACAAGGAATGGACATTAGACCAGTGGAAATCTGTGCTTTGGTCTGATGAATCCAAATTTGAGATCTTTGGTTCCAACCACCGTGTCTTTGTGCGACGCAGAAAAGGTGAACGGATGGACTCTTCATGCCTGGTTCCCACCGTGAAGCATGGAGGAGGAGGTGTGATGGTGTGGGGGTGCTTTGCTGGTGACATTGTTGGGGATTTATTCAAAATTGAAGGCATACTGAGCCAGCATGGCTACCACAGCATCTTGCAGGGGGATTCTATTCCATATGCTGGAATAGCATGAGACTCGGACTCATTTTTCATACGTTTAGTGTGACTCCAGCTGAAACCTCTGAGTGACGTGACAGATGAAACCCGCAATGGATCCATTCACTATAATGAGGCGGCAGAGTTACTGTGGATTCCATCTGTCCTCTGGTCAGCATTGTCTTTTTCAGAAGTGCGGAAAACTGTGGCCGATGGCACTTTTATGCAATCCTAAAAAGACGGACACCGCCGGGTCACAGTGCCTCCATCTGCCTCATTATAGGGAATCTTCTGCTGGGGGTTCTGTCTGAATCATGTGTTTAAGAGATTTACACAGAAACCCCGGTGTAAGCCCTCAACGCAGTGCGCAGGATAAAGGTGCATCGAGCATTACTGCGATCTTTGGGAAGCAGAATGAAAAGAATCAACAGCACATGAAAAGTTGGTTTCATTTTTTACGCCGTTCCTCGTGCGGTATAAGTGTTATGGTGACTTTATTCTTCGGGTCTGTGCGATTACTGCGATAACAGATTTATATCGGGATTTTATGTTTGTCACACACTAAAAGACGCTTTTTATTGCGAAAACTAGTTTTTGCATCACAATATTTAGACCTCTATAATTTTTCCATATTTCGGCGGATAGTCATGTGAGGGCTTGTTTTTTGTGGGATTAGCTGACATTTTTATTGGTACCATGTTTGGGCACATGACATTTTTTGATCGCTTTCTATTCTGATTTTTGAGAGACAGAATTAACAACAACCAGCAATACAGGAATTGTTTTTTTTTTTTTTTTAATTCCGTACCACGTGTCATAACATTGATAAGGCAGCATTACTATTTGGGTCAGTATGATTACAGCGATACCCAATTTTTATTTTTTTTTAAGTTTTGTCACTTTTTGACAATAAAAACTGTTTTATAGAAAAAATAAATAGTTTTGCATCACTTTATTCTGAGAGCTATATCTTTTTATTTTTCCACTGATGGAGCTGTATGATGGCTTGTTTTTTTGCGGGACAAGATGACGTTTTCAACGGTTTTATTTTTATTTACAATTATCTTTTTGATCACGTTTTATTGCACCTTTTGTTCGGTGGTATGATGATAAAGCTTTGTTTTTTCAGTTTTTTTTACGGTGTTCACTGAAGGGTTTAACCAGTGGGACAGTTTGAGAGCAGGTTGTTACGGACAGAGCTGACACCCGCACCCGATCGCCACAGCGCTCAGCATGAAGCCGTGCAATCACGTCGTCATATATATACTGCTGTTTAAAGGAACGCAGTATCAGCTGCAGAACAATATGTTAAAAAAAAAACAATTAGAATCACTGAGAAAGGTAGAAGCTTTCCAAAAATATTACCATATAAAGTGACACTCACTTTCATTTGATATTCTTTTTTCTGAATGTCAATGACCCCCGTCCTGCCCTGCATTGTATATTTTCAGTTCAGATGAAAAGTCATTAATGTAATTGTGAATACATTCACAGCTCTGCCATTAGACCTCAGATGTGAAGTGTCAAAATAACGTGGAGATGGCTAATGTCATCGACGGGAGCTAATCACTACTAAAAGTGCATGGTGACCAATACCAGTGGTCTTGCCCCAGTGATAACTGTGATTGATCAGTCAGTGCTGAAAAAGCTGGTTTATGCAGAATGCTCACAGTCAATTTGTCTTGTGCCTGTTATCAGAAGTAGCTGTTCTCGGTCGAAAATACCATAGCTTAAGGTACCGTCACATTTAGCGACGCTGCAGCGATCTAGACAACGATGCCGATCGCTGCAGCGTCGCTGTGTGGTCGCTGGAGAGCTGTCACACAGACAGCTCTCCAGCGACCAACGATGCCGAAGTCCCTGGGGAACCAGGGTAAACATTGGGTTACTAAGCGCAGGGACGCGCTTAGTAACCCGATGTTTACCCTGGTTACCAGTGTAAATGTAAAAAAAACCAAACACTACATACTTACATTCCGGTGTCTGTCCCCCGGCGTTCTGCTTCCCTGCGTTCTGCTTCCCTGCACTGTGTAAGCGCCAGCCGTAAAGGAGAGCGGTGATGTCACCGCTGTGCTTTACGGCCAGCCGGCGCTCAGTCAGTGCAGGGAAGCAGAACGCCGGGGGACAGACACCGGAATGTAAGTAAGCAGTGTTTGTTATTTTTAACATTTACACTGGTAACCAGGGTAAACATCGGGTTACTAAGCGCGGCCCTGCGCTTAGTAACCCGATGTTTACCCTGGTTACCAGTGAAGACATCACTGAATCGGCGTCACACACGCCGATTCAGCGATGTCTGCGGGAGATCCAGCGACGAAATAAAGTTCTGGCCTTCCTGCTTCGACCAACGATGTCACAGCAGGATCCAGATCACTGCTGCGTGTCAAACACAACGATATCGCTATCCAGGACGCTGCAACGTCACGGATCGCTAGCGATATCGTTGTTAAATTGTTCAGTGTGAAGGTACCTGTAGCCCTATCTTTTAGCTCTTAGTACTGCTATCACTGATAAGTGACCGATCAATTAATCTGTAGCCTCATATTTATTGGAGGATTGCTCTTATGGGGGGAAAAAAAGCAATTTTCTCAACAGACCACCATCTTCCTTATCATTGTGTCCAAATTTAAGTAATACAGTGGCATGTAAAAGTTTGGGCACCCCTGGTCATAAAAAATAATAATAATAATAATAATAATATATATATATATATATATATATATATATATATACATACGCACACACATTTTTATATATATATATATATATACACGCAGAAACACACACAGTTGCGTTAAGTGTTTGCTCCCTTCCTGATTTCCTGTTCTTTTGCATGTTTGTCACACTTTAACCCCTTTACCCCCAAGGGTAGTTTGCACGTTAATGACCAGGCCAATTTTTACAATTCTGACCACTGTCCTTTTATGAGGTTATAACTCTGGAACGCTTAAACTGATACCAGTGATTTTGACATTGTTTTTTCGTGACATATTGTACTTCATGTTAGTGGTAAAATTTCTTTGATATTACCTGCGTTTGTGTGAAAAAAATGGAAATTTGGTGAAAATTTTGAAAATTTCTGAATTTTCCAACTTTGAATTTTATGCCCTTAAGGGTATGTGCACACGTCAGGATTTTTAGCTTTTTTTTTGAAGATTTTCGCCATAAAAACGCTATAAATCCGGTAAAAAAACGCTAACATTATGCATCCTATCATTTAGAATGCATTCCGCATTTTTTGTGCAGATGTTAGCGTTTTTTCCGCAAATAAAACGCATCCCGCAAAAAATCCGGACATGCTCATTCTTTTTCTGGATTCTTTGCGGATTTGCTATCAAAAAGGTCATTCAGGAAAAAAAAAAAACAGCAAAAAATCAGCGCAAAATCCGCGTAAAAAACGCGCAAATTCCGCGAGAAATCCGCGCAAAAAAAGACTCGGATTTCTGGCAGAATTATCAGGATTTTGTCAGGAAATAATCCTGATGTGTGCACATACCCTAGATCGGAAAAAAAACTTTATCCAGTCTGTTCAGTGCTCCCAGGTAGCAGGCAAAAGGCAGAGGTACTGTATTACAAATCTTCAGTAATTTATTTAAAATAAAAAACCATACATAAAGCAACGCGTTTCGGCTATATGCTTATTAAAACCTGAGGAAGGCTTTTTTTAATAAGCATATAGCTGAAACGCGTTGTTCTATGTATTGTTTTTTATTTTAAATAAATTACTGAAGATTTGTAATACCTCTGCCTGGTGCCTGCTACCTGGGAGCACCGGACAGACTGGATGAGCTTTTTTTTCCTGAACTTCACTACACGTTCTCCTGGCTGAGAGATCCGTTGTATCCAGACTATAGCTGCATATCAGGAAGACAAGGCATCTCATTCAGACCACAGAGGTCGATACGCTATGAGACAAGCCACACCAAAGGTGAGCAATTTAGCCCTTGAAAATTGAGTACATAATCTGCACTGATCTGCGCCCTGTTTCTTGTCTTTTCCCCTCTCCTAGACCCTGTAGCCTCTGGGTCATATAACTCTGTGATTTAAGGGCATCAGAAATATGTCACACAAAATACTTAATAAGTAACATTTCCCACATGTCTACTTTACATCAGCACAATTTTGGAACAAAATTTTTTTTTTGTTAGTGAGTTGTAAGGGTTAAAAGTTGACCAGCAAGTTCTCATTTTTACAACACCATTTTATTAGGGACTA
Organism: Ranitomeya imitator; assembly: GCF_032444005.1. Taxonomy (NCBI): domain Eukaryota; kingdom Metazoa; phylum Chordata; class Amphibia; order Anura; family Dendrobatidae; genus Ranitomeya; species Ranitomeya imitator. Next base: position 439,857,776 of record NC_091285.1, read on the forward strand.
CATCACATTTGAAGTCACTTTCAGAGGTCTATATGATAGAAAATACCCGAGTGTGACACCATTCTAAAAACCGCACCCCCCAAGGTGCTCAAAACCACATTCAAGAAGTTTATTATCCCTTTAGGTGTTTCACAGGAATTTTTGGCATGTTTATAAAAAAAAATGAACATTTAACTTTTTTTCACAAAAATTTACTTTAGCTCCAATTTGTTTTATTTTACCAAGAGTAACAGGAGAAATTGGACCACAAAGGTTGTTGTACAATTTGTTCTGAGTATGCTGATACCCCATATGTGGGGGTAAACCACTGTTTGGACGCATGGCAGAGCTCAGAAGGGAAGGAGCAAAGTTTGACTTTTCAATGCAAAATTGACTGGAATTGAGATGGGACACCATGTTGCGTTTGGAGTGCCCCTGATGTGCCTAAACATTGAAACCCCCCACAAGTGACACCATTTTGGAAAGTAGGCCCCCTAAGGAACTTATCTAGTTGAGTGGTCAGCATTTTGACCCACCAAGTGCTTCACAGAAGTTTATAATGTAGAGCTGTAAAAATAAAAATCATATTCATATTTTCCCAAGGGTAACAGGACAAATTGCACAACAAATTTGTGGGTTCAATTTGTTCTGAGTACGCTGATACCCCATATGTTGGGGTAAACCACTGTTTGGGCGCATGGCAGAGCTCGGAAGGGAAGGAGCTGCATTTGACTTTCCAATGCAAAATTGACTGGAATTGAGATGGGACACCATGTCGCGTTTGGAACGCCCCTGATGTGCCTAAACATTGAAACCCCCCACAAGTGACACCATTTTAGAAAGTAGACCTCGTAAGGAACTTATCTAGATGTGTAGTGAGCACTTTGAACCCCCAAGTGTTTCACTACAGTTTATAACGCAGAGCCATGAAAATAAAAAAATCATTTTTTTCCACACAAATTATTTTTTAGCCCCTAGTTTTGTATTTTCCCAAGGGTAACTGGACAACAACTTTTGGGGTCCAATTTCTCCTATTTGTCCCGAGTACGCTGATACCCTATATGTTGGGGGAACCACCATTTGGGTGCATGGGAGAGCTCGGAAGGGAAAGAGCACTGTTTTACTTTTTAAACGCAGAATTGGCTGGAATTGAGATCGGACGCCATGTCGAATTTGGAGAGCTCCTGATGTACCTAAACAGTGGAAACCCCCAATTCTAACTGAAACTCTATCCCAAACACACCCATAATCCCAACCCTAACCACACCCCTAACCCTAATCCCAACCGTAAATGTAATCCAAACCCTAACTTTAGCCCCAACCCTAACCCTAACTTTAGCCCTAACCCCAACCCTAAATGTAGCCCTAACCCTAACTTTAGCCCCAACCCTATCCGTAACTATAGCCCCAACCCTAACCCTAACTTTATCCCTAACTCTAACCCTAACTTTAGCCTTACCCTAAACCCTATTGTGAAAAAGGAAATAAATACATTTTTTACAATGTTATTATTTTGTACCTAACTAAAGGGGTGATGATGGGGGGTCTGATTTACTTTTATAGTGGATTTTTTAGCGGATTTTTATGATTGGCAGCCGTTACACACTAAAAGACGCTTTTTATTGAAAAAAATAGTTTTTGCGTCTACCCGTTTTCAGAGCTATAATTTTTCCAGATTTTGGTTCACAGGGCAGAGTCATGTGAGGTCTTGTTTTTTGCGGTATGAGTTGACGTTTTTATTGGTGCCATTTTCGGGCACGTGACATTTTTTGATCGATTTTTATTCCGATTTTTGTGAAGTAGAATGAACAAAACCAGCTGTTCATGAATTTTTTAATTTTTTTTTTTTTTTGGGGGGGGGGGGGGGCGCTTATATCGTTCCGCGTTTGGTAAAATTGATGAAGCAGTTTTATTCTTCGGGTCAGAATGTTACAGCGATACCTCATTTATATTTTTTTTGTGTTTTGGCGCTTTTATACGATAAAAACTATTTTATATAAAAAATAATTATTTTTGCATCACTTTATTCTGAGAACTATAACTTTTTACTTTTTTGTTGATGATGCTGTAGGCGAGTCATTTTTTGCGGTACAAGATGACATTTTCAGTAGTACCATGGTTATTTATATCCGTCTTTTTGATCACGTGTTATTCCACTTTTGTTTGGCGGTATGATAATAAAGCGTCGTTTTTTGTCTCGTCTTTTTATTTTACGGTGTTCACTGAAGGGGTTCACTAGTGGGACAGTTTTATAGGTCGGGTCGTTACGGACGCGGCAATACTAAATATGTGTACTTTTATTGTTTTTTATTTAGATAAAGAAATGTATTTATTGGAAGAATATCTTTTTTTTCTTTATTTAGGAATTTTTTTTTTTTTTTACACACATGTAAACGTTTTTTTTTTACATTGCCCCAGGGGGGACATCACAGTAAAGTGACAGATCGCTGATCTGACACTTTGCAGAGCACTGTGTCAGATCAGCGATCACACAGGCACTGCAGGGAGGCTTCCCGGCACCTGCTCTGAGCAGGTGCTTGCAAGCCTCCTCCCTGCAGGACCCGGAAGGCCCCCCGCGGCCATTTTGGATTTGGGCCTGCAGGGAGGAGGAGGTAGGAGACCCTCGGAGCAACGTGATCACATCGCGTTGCTCCGAGGGTCTCAGGGAAGCATGGAGGGAGCCCTCTTCCTGCGCGATGCTTCCCTGTGCCGTCGGAACGCTGTGATCATCTTTATTCACAGTGTGCCTGGGGTTAATGTGCTAGTAGCCGGATGTCGGCTGCGATAGTCAGCTGACACACCCGGCCGCGATCTACCGAGCCCCCCCCCCCCCATGAGCGCGGCTGATTGCGCTGGACGTACTGTTCCTTGCATGAGAAGTAGGGCCCACCCCACATGGACGGAATAGTACGCCCAATGGTAGGAAGGGGTTAATATTTAAATTTGTTTGGTGATCTGAAACATTTGACAAAAATAACACAAGTAAATACAAAATGCAATTTTTAAGTTAGGGAAGGTTAGGGAAAACGAAATCCAAATCTACAGGGCCCTGTGTGTAAAAATGTGATTGCCCCGCCCCTTAAAACATAAATTAACTGTGCTTTTTCACATCTTTGGGAAACGGAGTTCAAATTCCCTAGCTACAGACAGGCTTGATTACTGCCACATCTGTTCTCAATCAAGAAATTACTTAAATTGGTCCTGCCTGACAAAGTGAAGTAGACCAAAAGATCATCAAAAGCTAGACATCATGACACAATCCATGAACCATGAAATCTGCTGTCTACCAAAAAATCCTAAAGGAGAGTGTCCGGCCATCTGTTCGTGACCTCAAGCTGAAGCGCTCTTGGATTGTGCAGCAGGACAATGATCCAAAACACATCAGCAATTCTACCTCTGAATCGGTTGACCACTTGGTGACCGGGCCAAATTTTTAAAATCTGACCAGTGTCACTTTATGTAGTAATAACTCTAGAATGCTTCAACAAATCCCAGTGATTTTGAGATTGTTTTTTTTCGTGGCCCATGGACTTCGTGGACTTTATGATAATGATAAATTTAGGTCAATATGTTTTGTGTTTATAAAAAAAAGTATCAGAAATTTGAGAAAAAATGTAAAAGAAATTAGCAATTTTCAAACTTTGAATGATTATCCCATTAATGCAGATAGTCATACCACAGTAAAACATTAATGAATAACATTTCCCTCATGCCTTCTTTAAATCAGCACCATTTGTAAAATGTTATTTTATTTTGTTAGCATTTTAGGAAGTTTAAAAATGTAGCAGCAATTTTTTATTTTTTTTCATGGAAATGTACAAAATGTATTTATGGGGACCTATCCAGATTTGAAGTGACATTGAGTCCTATATTGGAAACCCCCCAAAGTTATACCATTTTAAAAACAACACCCCCTGACATATTGAGAACTGCTTTCAGGTAGTTTCTTAACCCTTCAGCTGCTTTTCAGGAATTAAGACAAAGTGGCATGATAGGAATGAAGTGTATTTTTAGCACCTAAATGTCGCTAACTTTTGAACAGGCCGCAGTAGCCAACACTCTAAGGCCGCTATTTCACCGTGAACTGCCATGGCAAACATCAGGACCACACAATCATGATCTTAGAGTGCCAATTGGGATAAAGAAGGAGCCCCCACACTCTTTTACCATTTATATGATATAGTCATAATTGACCGCATCATCTAAAGGGTTAAACAGACATATGGACGGTGCCAACACTGATTGTGGCTGATGCAGCAGTTTGTCAGCTATAGTGTACAGTCAACAGCTGCTGGATTATCACCTGTATGGGGATGCTATTCTCCTATATCTCAGGTCATTAAAAAGCTGTATTAGCGGTCATTAAGGGGTTAAGAAAAACAAAATTAAGACTTGGAGTAGCCCAGTCAAAGACCTGACCTTAATCCAATTGAAATGATGTAGCATGACCTTAAAAAGGCGGATAATGCTTGGAAACCCTCCAATGTGGCTGAATTACAACTATTCTGAAAAGATGAATGGGCTAAAAAATTCCTCCAGAGCTTTGTAAAAGACTCATTGCCAGTTATTGGTACACTTGATTGCAGTTGTTGCTGCTAAGGGTGGCCCAACCAGTTAGTAGGTTTATGGGGCAATCTCTTTTTCACACAGGGCCCTATAGGTTTAGATTTCTTTCTCCCTTAATAATAAAGACCTGTATTTTCATCTTCTACATTTTAAAAATTACAAAAAGGAAAATGGTCATATATAGTACCTAATAGCACCATATTTTGAAAGTATCACCACTTGTAAACTCTTTCTGTAGCCAGCCAAGAGTCTTTCAATTCGTTTGAGAGATTTTCTTCCTTCCTTGCAAAATTCTTCCAGTTCTGTGAGATTCCTTGGTCGGCATGCATTCATTGCTATTTTGAGGTCTAGCCACAGATTTTCAATGATTTTCAGATCTGGTGACCATTGTGAAACTTTCAGCTTGCGACTTTTGAGGTAGTCTATTGTGGATTTTGATGCTTCTTTAGGATAATTATTCATTTGTAGAAGCCATCCACTTTTCAATTTTACATTTTTTGCAGATGGTGTTATGTTTGCATCCAGAATTTGTTGAAATTTCATTGAATCCGTTCTTCCCTCTTCCCATGAAATGTTCACTTCGCCATCTGGTGCAACTCATCACCGAAGGATGATTGATTCACCCCAATGCTTAACGGTTGGCGAGATGTTGTTTTCCTAAAATTCTGTGCCCTTTTTGATCATAGTGGCCAAAGAGTTCTATTTAACCTCAAGGGTCCACAGGACTTGTTTCCAAAATGCATCAGGTTTGTTAAGATGTTCTTTTGCATACTTCTGATGCTGAATTTTATGATGAGGATGCAAGAAAGTTTTTTTTCACATGCCTCTTCTATGAAGGCCATATTTGTGCAAGTGTCTCTGAACAGTAGAACAATGTGCCACCACTCCAGAGTCTGCTAAATCATGCTGAAGGCCTTCTCCTGCTTTATGGGCCTCCACCATTTTCAGAGTGCAAGGCAGCTGCTTAAAAGATCCCATGGCTGCTGTTTTTTTGGCACAGGGTTAGAGGATGTTGGGTTTTTGTAAAACTGGGAAATTTGCATCACCTGGTCTTTCCTAACGATGATAGTGAACAAGCTATAACCCGAAAAGGCTAATTAAGGTCTGAAATCGGAAACCATGGTCAAATTCAGAGCACAAAAATCTCTAAGTCTGCCCAAGCTTTTTCATCAGCCCATTTACCTTTTTGCAAGGACATGTGTCATCTTTAACTTTAGGCCATTTAGAGATTATTTCATCTTCAACTTGCTCACAGTAACAGAAATTTTTACCAAGGGTGCCCAAACCTTTACATGCCACTGTATATTTCTTAGTAGCCATCACTACCAAAGCTCTGCCTTTATCGTTGGATTTGAGATAGTTACTAGCCAACTAGCTGCTTTGGATACGTTTTTATTTTTCTAATTTCTAAATTTGAACTACTTTTTTCACAGATCATTTGACAGTTCTGTTCCTTTCCAGTGCCAGCAATGGCAGTATTGTCTCAATCTGTGTATGTCATTTGGAGTGTTTGTCATCAGCCCCAACACTGTAATTTCAGTTATTACTGTGATCAGTAAATGATAGGCACAAATCTGTGATCATAAATTACTTTACCTGGGCAATATTCTCAAATTAACTAATGATGTGCAAGATAGTGTCTATTTTTCAAACATGATACACTTTCTGCCTGGGGTATATATGGAGCGCCCCCAAGGGCTTAGGGGTTACTCGGAGCCGGGCCCTTCGGTTCTCGAGGGACATGTCACGGTGGCTGACCCGGTCTGTGGCCCTAGGGGCGTCCGTTGATAAAAGGGGGAAAGGTCTTTAAAGGGATAATGTTCGTGACGCCACCTGTGGTATTCAGTCAGGGTGACCGACGCTGCTTAGGGGTCCGCTGGGGTGATGTTATGGCAGCTAGATGGTATACCTTCCCACAGGTGAAGTGCATCCCCAGAGCTTCCTAGTGTGTAGATGGTGGATGATGTGAGGCGCAGTGAAGAATGAGGACACGAGGTTGCAGTCTCTTTACCATTTTACTGAAGGCTTCAGCATCCAGTCCAGAGCACCAGATCACAGGGCAGGCAAAGTCCGGCCGGTCTGAAGGCAAATCCAGAGTTCCCTTATCCAGGTGGAAATCAATAGCCTTCCTCTAGCACCTGAGTGTTGTAGTACCTCCCTGCTGTGCGTCTCGGTAAGGTCCTCACAACTGTTGTTGATGTTCTAGATGTTATGTCTCTTTCTCTCTCTGTCCCCCTGATGGATAGGATAGGACAAACCCATATGACTGATGGCCTGAGGCTTTTTACAGGGACACTATCAGGCCCCGGCCCCCACAGTTGCCACCGTGCCTCCTGGGTATAAGGTCGGGCAACTAATATGGAACTAGCTGTCCTGCCGGTCTCTGGAGCCAGGCTTGGAGACTATGTCTCCCTCGGCGTTCCGGCTACCGGCTTTTGCGCCTCAGAAAGGAGGCAGCCTTTTACAGGGCAGAACTCCTTCTGGTTTCCTCTCCTTTTGCTATGACTTCTTTTCTCACTCTCAGCAACGCAATTCCTTTCAATGTCTCTTTCTTAGGATGCTGCCACATTGGTAAGCAGGCGCAGCTCCGTGTCCTGTCTAGGCCTCTGACAGGATCCCACCCCTGTCAGGGACCCACTACCCGAGCGGAGCTCAAATAGCAGCTTACTGAGTTTAGCCCAGCCAGCGTCCGCCAGACTGGTGCTGCCTGGGTGAAACCCAGCTCGCTTCTGCCTCCACTTCCTGTCCAAACCACCAGTTTTACCTAATTGTGAGGAGTGCCCTAATAAATAGAAACAAGGCTCCCCCTGACGGCCTGGAGTGTGAAGTGTGTTGTGTGGTTTGTGATACCTGGTAAAGAGATCTCCTTTGTTGCCTTCAGACGTAATATCACTCCCCCTGGTGGAAGAATGACATTACTACAACGACCAGGACCCTGGGGCGCTGCACTTACTGTACATTTATGAGAACAACTGTTTCAAAATATGTTTAAGCCCCTGTTTAATTTTGATAAGAAGGAAGAATTGGAAGCGTTGAAAGAGACCAAGATGGATGAAAACATAACTTAAATACTTGAGAAAAAGGAAAAAAATAAATGTATATCAAATGGCAAGAGGGGTGCATATCTAAAGAAGAATATAATGCTGTCTGCAGGGAATGCAGGGCAAGCGTTAAAAGTGCTAAAGCCAGTAATGAAGTGAAGCTTGTAAGGGAGACCAAAGGTAATAAAAAAGGATTTGAGACATGTCAAAATAAATGTTCACAGGAATAAAAGGTTTAAGTAGTAAAAAAATGATGTTGAGAAGACCAAACTTTTAAATTCCTATTTTGCAACTGTGTTCTCTAAGAAAGCAAATGTAACATCAACTGATTTTCACTGTGCTATGTTGAGGAATTGAAGAATCCACGCTATATATAACAGAGAGATGGTGAGGGAACACTTAACTAATTTAAATTAATTTAAATCTCCTTGTCCAGATGAATTATAACCTAGGGTACTGAAAGAGAGAACAGTAGAAATTGCAGGACCACTAGCCAGAATCTTTGAAAAATCCTGGAGAACAGGAGTAGTCCCAGAAGATTGGAGAAAAGCAAATGTTATCCCTATCTTCAAAAAAGGAAAGAAGATGGAGTCAGGAAATTACAGGCCAATGAGCCTTCCTTCTATACTAGGAAAGATTTTTGAACAAATTATTAAACAGCATGTATGTAATAATATGGATGAGAATACAGTAATTAACCAGAGCTAGCATGGGTTTGTAACAAGCGAGTCATGCCAGGCTAATCTCATTTCCTTCTATGATGGAATCACTGATTGGGTAGATCAAGGAAATGTGGTAGATATAGTATATATCTACTTCAGCAAAGCATTTTATAAAGTATTTCATGCTATCCTTATTGGAAAAATGACCAAGTATGGGATTGACAAAACTATGGTTAGGTGGATTCATAACTAGCTCAGTGATAATACTCAATGAGTGGTAGTAAATGATTGCGCATCCAATTGGAAGGATGTTTTAAGTGGGGTACCACAAGGCTCTGTCCTGGCCCCAGGATTGTTCATCGTTTTCATAAATGACCTAGATTAGGGAGCTTAAAGGGAAGGTGCCATCAAAAAATGTTTTTTTCAGAAATTGTAAAAATGTAAAGAATTAATGATTACATTTTCTTAAAAAATACTATCATTTGTTTATAATTTAGTAAAATATGAAAAATAATTTGAAAAGTTTTGGAATTTCCACTTTTCAACACTAGGGGGAGCAGCTGCTGAAATTTCAGAAAAACCTAGTGTACAGCTAGCTCACATTACAGCACTGCAGTAATTATGGGCGGAGTCTGCTGACGTGTGTGATGTCTCCTCTCCTCCCCTTCTGGGTGTTTGCTAAGGGATTAGAGAGGATAATATTCAGGAACCCAGTGAGCAACCATTTTGTTGGTGACTGCAGAGTATGGCTGCCGTCACACTATCAGTATTTGGTCAGTATTTTACCTCAGTATTTGTAAGCAAAAACCAGGAGTGGAACAAATAGAGGAAAAGTATAATAGAAACATATGCACCACTTCTGCATTTATCACCCACTCCTGGTTTTGGCTTACAAATACTGAGGTAAAATACAAACCAAATAATGATAGTGTGAAGGCAGCCTTATACTGACAAGTAGACAGTCACCAAGGATGGCAAGCAGCAAGGATTCTGGGAGATATGTGGTGGAGGGAGCAGGGTGACAGCAGCACAGAGTATTTCAGGAGAGCAGTGTGCTGGTCTATGGGGGCCCCCTGTTTGGTGCGCGGAGCAGCCAGGGATTGTACATAGGGCGCTGTCTTTTATACACATGGATGGACCGTCTGCTCCACAGAAATCCAGGAAACATTTCTGCGGATTGATGGCCTGGTCTGATCCAGACTTTGCATGCAGACCCCATTCCCCTCCTCAGATCCTGTCTTCTCCATCCTGTCCTGGCGATGTGTGAAAGCGAGGCGACAGGCGAAGTACGGGGTGACGCTGGGAAGGAAATGTAGCCATATAGTAACGATAAAAATGAGACCCCTCTCTTCAGCTGCCTCACCAGCCTTCCCCTGACTGCACCTAACTGGAGGTCACGCTGTCCCTTCTATTACCCCAGACCCGCGTGCAGGTGCTCAGCCAGAACCACCATAGAATGGGTCCGCTTTCTGAAGATAATACTGCCATAGTGTTCTCACATAATACCGCCATATAGATCACACACAATACTATCAAATAGATCACACAATACTGTCATACAGTTCTCACATAATACCACCATATAGATCACACATAATACCGCCAGTGTTCTCACATACCACCATATAGATCACACATAATACCGTCAGTGTTCTCACATACCACCATATGCTTCTCACATAATACCGCCATATAGATCACCCATAATGCCGCCACATAGATCTCACATGTATTGTAAATAAAGACTCGGCCAGAATAAAGTCCTTTATTAATCTTTTTTATACCATACCGAACACATAATCCTCGACTCCCTCATCTCCCACAACAAAAATAATAAACCACAATGGGGAAAGACACGCAGGGGGGAGAGGAGTGCATAGGAAAGTATTAGATACTGACTGCTGAGCCGTGTATCTAATCCTGTCCTTTGTGATACTGTGCTGCGCCGTGTATCTAATCCTATCTTGTGTGATACTGTACACAGGACAGGATTAGCTACACAGGACTAGATTAGCTACACAGGACAGAGGTAGCAGTGGTAGATGGTATATAGAGGCAGGCAGCAGTGGTAGATGGTATATAGAGGCAGGCAGCAGTGGTAGGTGCTATACAGAGGCAGGTGGCGGTGCTATACAGAGGCAGTTAGCGGTGCTATACAGAGGCAGTTAGCGGTGCTATACAGAGGTAGGTAGCGGTGCTATACAGAGGCAGGCAGCAGTGGTAGATGGTATATAGAGGCAGGCAGCAGTGTTAGGTGGCATACAGAGGCAGGTAGCGGTGGTATAAAGAGGCAGGTAGCAGTGGTATACAGAGGCAGGTAGCGGTGGTAGGTGGTATATAGAGGCTGGTAGCAGTGGTAGGTGGTATATAGGGGCTGGTAGCAGTGATAGGTGGTATATAGGGGCTGGTAGCAGTGGTAGGTGGTATATAGGGGCTGGTAGCAGTGGTATATAGGGGCTGGTAGCAGTGGTATATAGGGGCAGGTAGCAGTGGTATATAGGAGCAGGTAGTGGTATATAGGGGCTGCTAGCAGTGGTATATAGGAGCAGGTAGCGGTGGTATATAGGGGCAGGTAGCGGTGGTATATAGGGGCAGGTAGCGGTGGTATATAGGAGCAGGTAGCGGTGGTATATAGGAGCAGGTAGCGGTGGTATATAGGGGCAGGTAGCATTGGTATGTAGGGGCAGGTAGCAGTGGTATGTAGGGGCAGGTAGCAGTGGTATGTAGGGGCAGGTAGCAGTGGTATGTAGGGGCAGGTAGCAGTGGTATATAGGGGCAGGTAGCGGTGGTATACAGAGGCAGGTAGCGGTGGTAGGTGATATATAGGAGCTGGTAGCAGTGGTAGGTGGTATATAGGGGCTGGTAGCAGTGGTATATAGGGGCTGGTAGCAGTGGTATATAGGGGCAGGTAGCAGTGGTATATAGGAGCAGGTAGCAGTGGTATATAGGGGCTGGTAGCAGTGGTATATAGGAGCAGGTAGCAGTGGTATATAGGGGCAGGTCGCAGTGGTATATAGGGGCAGGTAGCAGTGGTATATAGGGGCTGGTAGCAGTGGTATATAGGAGCAGGTAGCGGTGGTATATGGGGCAGGTAGCGGTGGTATATAGGAGCAGGTAGCGGTGGTATATAGGAGCAGGTAGCGGTGGTATATAGGGGCAGGTAGCAGTGGTATATAGGGGCAGGTAGCAGTGGTATATAGGGGCAGGTAGCAGTGGTATATAGGGGCAGGTAGCAGTGGTATATAGGAGCAGGTAGCAGTGGTATATAGGGGCAGGTAGCAGTGGTATATAAGGGCTGGTAGCAGTGGTATGTAGGGACAGGTAGCAGTGGTATATAAGGGCTGGTAGCAGTGGTATAGGGACAGGTAGCAGTGGTATATAGGGGCAGGTAGCAGATGCATAAGAAAATAAAAACTCTGTACTTACCTTCAGTCCTCTCCCAGGAAGTGCTGAGTCATGTTCAGGGCAGAGCAGTGTGACGATCTCCCTGCTCTGCTCACAACAGGTCGGCAGTGAGCAGTGATTGCAGCCTGTGCTGTAATAATAAGTACAGGCTGCAATCACAGCTCCTGGCTGCAGATACTCACCCCGAACCTCTCTTCCCAGCAGCAGCTTCTCCCTGGCAGCTCCTGCTATGATCGCACACACTGAGCTGCACTGAGCTGTATGTGCGATGACAGAGGAAAAAAACAAAATTGCCGCGATCTCCTCTCACAGCTGTGACGTAGCAGCCCAGTGGGCGTGCCCAAGTCACAGCTGAGAGGCAGGAGAAGCGGTCGGAGCCCGACTGTTGGCTCCTATGCCAATGGATGCCGTAAGTGAGGTGCAAGTGTCGTGCCCAGACACTTACACCCACACTAATGAAAATGGCGGCCTCCAGTGGCAAAAGTAAAAATGAATAAATAAAAAAGTATTAAAGTAGTACATTTACTTTTGTATTAAAAATAATTGATTATATAATCAATAATTATTAATACAAAAACTAAAATCACGGCACCCTCCCTTTAAGGTAGACTAATCAAATTTACAAATGATGCAGAGCTAGGATTGATAGCCAACACCAGAGAAGACAGAGAAAGGATTCAGAAGGATCTCGTTAAGCTTGAACAATTGGTAGCTTATTGGTAGCGTAGCTTATTTAACAAGGAGAAATGCAAGATTCTACCTCTCGGCAAGAAAAATGAAAATTACATCTACAGAATGGGAGGAATAGAACTAAGCAACAGCATGTTTGAAAAAGACTTGGGTATACTAATAGATCATAGACTGCACATGAGTTAACAGTGTGATGCTGCAGCAAAAATGGCAAACACAGTTCTGGGATGTATTAAGAGAAGCATAGAGTCTTGATCAAGTGAACTATTATTCCCCTCTACTCCTCCTTGGTCAGACCTCATTTAGAATACTGTGTCCAGTTCTGGGCACCACATTTTAAAAAAGATATTGAAAACTGGATCAAATTCAGGAAACAGCCATCGGGATGGTGAGTGGACAGCAAAGTATGTCCTACGTGGAACTGTTAAGGGATCTGTTAATGATTAGCTTGCAAAAAAGAGAGGAGACCTAATAGCGGTCTCAAAATATCTGAAGGGATGTCACAGTGCAGAGGGATCATCCTTATTCTCATTTGCCCATCGAAACACAAGAAGCAATGGAATGAAACTGAAATAGAGGTGGACTTACTGCGCTATCCGTAGCCAGTCACGTGTGTTACCACGTGATCGTGACGTCACGTAAGGTCCTGCATTTGCAGTGTACCTAGCGGCTGAATTTACTAGCGCTCCTCCGTCCTGAGAAGTGGGTGAGTGCATGGTGCTTTTGCCGCCGGCCGGGGCAGCACCTGCAACACACCCACGCTAACATACATCCGTGGACTCTACTACAAAGAACTGTGGGACTGCACAGAACGTTTTATCTATGGAAGCTCCGGACACCGCTGAGCATAAAGTTTAAGGTAACCGGACTTCCATGTGCTAATAAGGAGGGAGCTATCTACGCACCATTGTTTGGTCTGTGCTACAAATATTGAGTGCGTCTCAAAACACCACTATCACCGACTGTGTTTCTCCATTTAGGGGTCCACTTGTTTATGTATACCAACTAGTTTGGTTTTTACTTTATTACCTTTTTCATGTTATTGTCATAGAGTGGGTGTACATATATATTTTTTACTACCCCTATTTTTAATAGTTTACAGACATTGACTAGGTGAGGTATGGAGTAAGAGGATCCAGCGCAGATAATTTGTTTATGTGTTTTGAAATAGAGAAGAAACAGATTAGATATTAGAAAAACATTTTCATAGTGAGGGTGAATAATGAGTGGAACAGAGTGTCACAAAAGGTGATGAGTTCTCTTTCAATGGAAGTCTTCAAACAGGCTGGACAGATATCTGTCTGAGATGATTTAGTGAATCCTGCATTAAGCAAGGGGTTGGACACGATGACACTGGAGGTCTTTTCCAACTCTAACATTCTACAGGGTGGGCCATGTATACAGTGTAGATACACTTAAATAAAATGGGAATGGTTGGTGATATCAACTTCCTGTTTGTGGCACATTAGTATATGGGAGAGGGAAAACTTTTCAAGATGGGCGGTGACCATGACGGCCTTTTTGAAGTCGGCCATTTTGAATCCAACTTTATTTTTTCCAATAGGAAGAGGGTCATGTGACACATCAAACTTATTGAGAATTTCACAAGAAAAACAATGGTGTGCTTGTTTTTAACATAATTTTATTCTTTCATGAGTTATTTACAAGTTTTTTTTGTTTACAGCCATTGATATGTCAGAGGTTAAAGGGAATCTGTCACCTAATTTTGGCCCTATAAACTGCGGACACCGCCATCAGGGGCTTATCTACAGCATTTAGTCCGGTCCAATGGGCGTCGCAGGTCCAGGTCCGGCGCCTCCCATCTTCATACGATGTCGTCCTCTTCTTCGCTTCCTGTTGCGGCTCCTGCGCAGGCGTACTTTATCTGCCCTGTTGAGGGAAGAGCAAAGTACTGCAGTGCGCAGATGCCGGGAAAGGTCAGAGAGGCCCAGTGGCTGCGCACTGCAGTACTTTGCTCTGACCTCAACAGGACAGATAAAGAACGCCTGCGCAGGAGCCTCGACAGGAAGCAAAGAAGAGGATGACATCGTATGAAGATGGGAGGCGCCAGACCTGCGATGCCCATCGGACCGGACCGGACCGCCCCTGGGTGAGTATAATCTAACTTGTTTTTCTTATCTTTCAGATTACATCAGAGGCTCACCTACAGCATTACAGAATGCTGTAGATAAGCCCCTCATTGCGGTGGCTGAAGTTTATAGGGGCAAAATTAGGTGACAGATTCCCTTTACACGTGAGGAGCGGATAGAAATTGTGTGGATTCAAACAAAAAAAAGCAGCAAACTGTGGTGCCAAAACTTGCAAACATGAAAAATGAAAATTGAATTGCATTACTGCCCTAGAAATATGAAAAATTGAGAAAGTTTAGCGCATAAATTGACCAGGACCTAGCAATGCCTTTCCTCACTTAGAAAAAAAGTCTTCATCTGTATGGGACCATGAATCCTCTGTTAGACTAAAATCTATATCTCTGTGGAGGGGTAGTGGTCCTGCTGTGATTAAAAATACCTGTGGCTAAAAGGCGGAGTGCTCAGTCAGAAGGCTAATGAATACACATTTCAAAAAACTGACCGTCACATCCATACATAGACTAAGTGTGAACAGGTACTTAACCTTAAGTCAGCAACTCATACACTCAAACAAAAAATACAGCACACTGTGGCGCCAAAACATGCAAACATGAAAAATGAAAATTCAATTGCATTACTGCACTAGAAATATGAAATATTGAGAAAGTTTAGCGCATAAATTGACCAATTCGTGTGTATCTGGTAGCCACAAAAAGGCATTTCTCGTATACTAGGATGTGACGGTCAATTTTTTGAAATTTATTTCAACAGGACCCTCAGTTTACACAGAACATTATGTTCAGTGCTTACGCAAACTTTTTTGGGTGGGCCATTTATATGGATACACCTATATCAAATGGGAATGGTGACAGCTTTCTTGTGTAGGGTGTCTTGCATTGAAATCTGCTGCAATGCCCCGGGTACTGTGCTCACCAGACATCAGCAAAATTTCTATCCGCTCCTTATGTGTTAACCTCTGCGACATGTCAATGGCTGTAAACAAAGTGAAACCTAAAAATAACTCATGAAAGAATAAAGTTACGTTAAAACCGTTGTTTTTCTTGTGACCTTCTCAATAAGGTTTGTGTCACATGACCCTCATTGGAAAAAATAAAGTTGGATGCAAAATGGCCTTCTTCAAAACGGCCACCATGGTCACCACCCATCTTAAAAAGTTTTCCCCCTACCAAATACTAATGTGCCACAAACAGGAAGTTGATATCACAAACCATTCCATTTTATTTAGGTGTATCCATATACATGGGCTACCCTGTATGATTATATTGCCATTATAATCATGTCTCTGTCCAATTCAACCTAGCAGAGGAATCCTATACATCATTAGTGGATCTATTGGCTTGCTTAGTTCGGCTTCAAATGCCAATTGACTTCCAAGAATCTGATGCACCAGAATTTTAAATCTTCAATTATTCATAAAAATCTATGGCTGTATATTACATTTTCTTTCATTTTTTGTTCATTACAAAGGCTAGATACAGACAAAATGTGGATATGCATATTTAAAGCTAAAAAAAAAAGCTTTTTTTCTGAAGAAATAAGATTATGGTGCCTTGGTTTATTGGAATAAATGTGCCTGCCTAATATTAGATCCACAAGATAATGATGGCACAGCTTTAAAAAAAAAAAAGATCTGTTTTGCTAACTAGCAAGGTGTCAATGGGACAGACACTATGAATACTTCGATTGTGTGCCTCCTGTCTTCATTAAGGCTACGTTTAGACTAGCGTTGTGCTAGTGTGCGTCGGGCGACGCAGCGGCGACGCACGCGTCATGCGCCCCTATGTTTAACATGGGGGACGCATGCGTTTTTGTTTGTTGCGTTTTGCGACGCATGCGTCTTTTTTGCCGCGAGCGTCGGACCAAGAAAACGCAACAAGTTGCATTTTTCTTGCGTCCGATTTTCGGCAAAAAACGACGCACGCGTCGCAAAACGCAGCGTTTTTTGCGTGCGTTTTGCCGCGTTTTTGCGTGCGTTGCGCCGCCGACGCAGCGGCGCACAACGCTAGTCTGAACGTAGCCAAACATTCTCAAACATTGTGGATGTTTGTACCATCCTATTTTTCCTTTCTGGACATACTTCAGCTAATACATGGGACCAGATGTGTAGGTATCAAATAGGGGTTCTGTTGGAAAAATGTATTAAATGTGATACCTGTTTCCATAAGACTGGGTTCTTCTCATGGAAATACCTATACATTTATTTTCTTCTCACTTTAACTGCCCTATTTAGATTCCTTTTCAGCTCTGATCCAGCTTGAAAATGAACACGGAATTTGGTATTTGGACTTTGTATTCATTTTTATTATAAGAGATTTTCAAGAAATAAATACTGCTCTAAAAAGTATGGAAAAAGACTTGTTTTAATAGGACAACAACATTTGACCATACATGTCTAGCTACTGTTAATGAAAAAGCCAAGTGTTGCTTCTGTAGATGTGTTAATAAGCACTCTAAAACTGAGGATGATACCCTATCAGTTTCTTCCCAAATATGACACTTACATTCCCAATGGTATTAAACAGCTGCCAAATTAAGACAAAAAGACAAGCATGGACAAGACAACTTTTAAAAAGATATGCCTATTAATCACTTGGTGTGATGGCAGTGGGGGGAATTCTGTAATACATCAACACCTCTAGCAGAATAGCAATGCGTCAGTACCTTAATCATGCAGTGGGATAAATTCTGTCACATGCCAAAGAATGCTATCTCACATCCTATGCATTGTGTGTGTCATCAGCACCTCAAATTTAGACTTTTAATAACTTAACTTACAATTGGTGATTAAAACAAAGTACATAGTAGAACATGTATAGGTATTGTGTGCAGCCATTTTAGTTGTATTTATACCATTACAAGGCTGTATTTATGTTTGACCATAGAATAGGTAGTATAAATATTAATATAAAATAAATGTATGCAGGTTTATTCTGTACTGTAATTATAGGCTTTATTTATTTGTTACTCAGTTTTAACCCCTTTTACCCACAAGGGTGGTTTGCACGTTAATGACCGAGCCAATTTTTACAATTCTGACCACTGTCCCTTTATGAGGTTATAACTCTGGAACGCTTCAACGGATCCCTTTGATTCTGACATTATTTTCTTGTGACATATTGTACTTCATGATAGTGGTAAAAATTCTATGATTGTACCAGCGTTTATTTGTGAAAAAAAACAGAACATTTTGAAAATTTCACAATTTTCCAAATCACAGAGATATGTCACACAAAATACTTAATAAGTAACATTTCCCACATGTCTACTTTACATCAGCACAATTTTGGAACCAAATTTTTTTTTTGTTAGGGAGTTATAAGGGTTAAAAGTTGACCAGCAATTTCTCATTTTTACAACACCATTTTTTTTTTAGGGACCACATCTCATTTGAAGTCATTCTAAAAACTGCACCCCTCAAGGTGCTCAAAACCATATTCAAGAAGTTTATTAACCCTTCTGGTGCTTCACAGGAATTTTTGGAATGTGTAAATAAAAATGAACATTTAACCTTTTTTCACAAAAAATTTACTTCAGCTCCAATTTGTTTTATTTTACCAAGGGTAACCGGAGAAAATGGACCCCAAAAGTTGTTGTACAATTTGTCCTGAGTACGCTGATACCCCATATGTGGGGGTAAACCACTGTTTGGGCGCATGGGAGAGCTCGGAAGGGAAGGAGCGCTGTTTGACTTTTCAATGCAAAATTGACAGGAATTGAGATGGGACACCATGTTGCGTTTGGAGAGCCCCTGATGTGCCTAAACATTGAAACCCCCCACAAGTGACACCATTTTGGAAAGTAGACCTCCTAAGGAACTTATCTAGATGTGTGGTGAGCGCTTTGACCCACCAAGGGCTTCACAGAAGTTTATAATGCAGAGCCGTAAAAATAAAACAAAAATTTTTTCCCACAAAAATTATTTTTTTAGCCCCCAGTTTTGTATTTTCCCGAGGGTAACAGGAGAAATTGCAACCCCAAAATTTGTTGTCCAATTTGTCCTGAGTGCGGTGATACCCCATATGTGGGTGAACCACTGTTTGGGCGCATAGGAGGGCTCGGAAGGGAAGAAGCACCATTTGGAATGCAGACTTAGATGGAATGGTCTGCAGGTGTCACATTGCGTTTGCAGAGCCCCTAATGTACCTAAACAGTAGAAACCCCCCACAAGTGACCCCATATTGGAAACTAGACCCCCCAGGGAACTTATCTAGATGTGTTGGGAGAACTTTGAACCCCCAAGTGTTTCACTACAGTTTATAACGCAGAGCCATGAAAATAAAAAATCTTCTTTTTCCCACAAACATTATTTTTTAGCCCCCAGTTTTGTAGTTTCCCAAGGGTAACAGGAGAAATTGGACCCCAAAAGTTGTTGTCCTATTTGTCCTGAGTACGCTGATACCCCATATGTTGGGGTAAACCCCTGTTTGGGCACACGGGAGAGCTCGGAAGGGAAGAAGCACTGTTTTACTTTTTCAACGCAGAATTGGCTGGAATTGAGATCGGACGCCATGTCGCGTTTGAAGAGCCCCTGATGTGCCTAAACAGTGGAAACCCCCAATTATAACTGAAACCCTAATCCAAACACACCCCTAACCCTAATCCCAACAGTAACCCTAACCACACCTCTAACCCTGACACACTCCTAACCCTAATCCCAACCCTATTCCCAACTGTAAATGTAATTTAAACCCTAACCGTAACTTTAGCCCCAACCCTAACCCTAACTTTAGCCCAAACCCTAACTGTAGCCTTAACCCTAGCCCCAACCCTAACCCTAGCCCTAATGGGAAAATGGAAATAAATACATTTTTTAAATTTTTCCCTAAGGGGGTGATGAAGGGGGGTTTGATTTACTTTTATAGCGGGTTTTTTTAGCGGATTTTTATGATTGGCAGCCGTCACACACTGAAAGACACGCTTTTTATTGCAAAAAATATTTTTTGCGTTACCACATTTTGAGAGCTATAATTTTTCCATATTTTGATCCACAGAGTCATATGAGGTCTTGTTTTTTGCGGGACGAGTTGACGTTTTTATTGGTAACATTTTCGGGCACGTGACATTTTTTGATCGCTTTTTATTCCGATTTTTGTGAGGCAGAATGACCAAAAACCAGCTATTCATGAATTTCTTTTGGGGGAGGTGTTTATACCGTTCCGCGTTTGGTAAAATTGATAAAGCAGTTTTATTCTTCATGTCAGTACGATTACAGCGACACCTCATTTATATCATGTTTTTTATGTTTTGGCGCTTTTATAAGATAAAAATTATTTTATAGAAAAAATAATTATTTTTGCATAGCTTTATTCTGAGGACTATAACTTTTTTACTTTTTTGCTGATGATGCTGTATGGTGGCTCGTTTTTTGCGGGACAAGATGACGCTTTCAGCAGTACCATGGTTATTTATTTCTGTCTTTTTGATCGCGTGTTATTCCACTTTTTGTTCGGCGGTATGATAATAAAGCGTTGTTCTTTGCCTCGTGTTTTTTTTTTTTTTTCTTACGGTGTTTACTGAAGGAGTTAACTAGTGGGCCAGTTTTATAGGTGGGTTCGTTACGGACACGGCGATACTAAATATTTGTACTTTTATTGTTTGTTTTTTTTATTTAGATAAAGAAATGTATTTGTGAATAATATATATATATATATTTTTTCATTTAGGATTTTTTTTTTTTTACACATTTGGAAATTTTTTTTTTTACTTTGTCCTGAGGGGGGGGGGCATCACAGATCAGTGATCTGACAGTTTGCACAGAGCAGGCTCTGTGAAGCCACCTCCCTCCCTGCAGGACCCAGATGCCGCGGCCATCTTGGCTCTGGGCCTGCTACAGGGAGGGAGGTAGGGAGACCCATCCCCCTTCTTGGACCTCCTTTGTCTAGGCTTTACTCCCTTCACACCCCAACTGCACTCAGTGGCACACGTCCTTGTTGTGCCTGCTAGCCCTTACACCCTTCCTGATGGTATATCTACCACTCCTTGCTAACAGCACACGGGCTCCTCAGTGGTTAGGATTCTGCTCCTTATTTGGTAATGTATAGTGTGGGAAGGCAGTAGGCCGGTTATATCATCTATATCTGTGTGGTCTAACATTTCATTGAGTCCCTCTGGACAACTATATATACCTATCCATGCCGGTTGTGTGGACTAGGAGAGCCGGTTACATGCAGGATCTGGGACATTTGGGACTGGTTCAGCTGGCAGCTTAGGGTATTAAGCATGTGTATCATTATTGTGTTATCTTGCTGCTGGATTTGAGGTCCTCTGTATATACGTTTTTGCATACATTTTGTATACTGGCACATGGATCCTTGTCATTGTATTTTGGGGGATGAGGATTGGTCCATCTAGTTTTTAAATGTTTTTAAATGTTTGCTCCCCCTTTTTTTGCCTCTATGTGTAGTGACATGTTATAATAAAATAAAATTTATTACATATGGTTGATCCCACTGTGCATATTTTTTTTCTTTTGTTTTTCTTTGGTAGTTTATATATGCATGTGGCTGATCCTGTTGTGAGTTCTGTTTTTGGGCTCCCTCTGGTGGTTACTGATGGTACTCGGTGACTTGTGTTCTCTGCGGTCTCTGGTGTCCACCTGTTCCATCAGGTTATGGGAGTTTCCTATTTAACCTGGCTTTTTTTGTCATTTCCTCGCCGGCAGTCAATGTATTCAGCGTGTCTTTTTACCTCTGCTCCCTGCGTCTGTTATCTTCAGGACAAGCTAAGTTTTGATTTTCCTGTTCCACGTTTTGCTTAATTTTTGTCTTAGTCCAGCTTGCAGAGATGTGATTCCTTGCTGCTGGTTGCTCTAGTGGGCTGAAATTACTCCTCATGTTCCATGAGTTGGCACATGAGTTCAAGTAATTTCAGGATGGTTTTTTGAAGGGTTTTTCGCTGACCGCGCAGTTCACTTTTGTATCCTCTGCTATCTAGCTTTAGCTGGCCTCATTTTTGCTGATTCTATTTTCATAACTACGTATGTGCTTTCCTCTCATTTCACCATTATTACATGTGGGGGAATGCTATTTCTGTGGGGTGTTTCTCTGGAGGCAAGTGAGGTCTGTGTTTCTTCTTATAGGGGAAGTTAATCCTTCGGCTGGCGCGAGACGTCTAGGAATCATCGTAGGCACGTTCCCTGGCTACTGCTAGTTGTGTGTTTAGGTTCAGGATCGCGGTCAGCTCAGGTTCCATCACCCTAGAGCTTGTTTTGTTTTTGTGCTTGTCCTTTTGTGATCCCCTGCCATTGGGATCATGACAGTATAGCCGGCCCGAAAAAATTGGTCATCGTTTTGGCTGAAGTAGGAGGAAAAGTAGTCTGAGGAAGTTTTTTTTTTTTTTCTCCTCCTCAGTGTTTGCTGCCTAGCCTTAATTGCAGCTTGACTACTTCTTTCCTCCTCTTAATCCTTGAATGGCTCTGACCTCAGCTGTTTATCATGGACGTCCAGAGTTTGGCTTCCAGCCTGAATAATCTTGCTGCTAAGGTTCAAAATATACAAGATTTTGTTGTACATACGCCTATGTCTGAACCTAGAATTCCTGTCCCAGAGTTTTTTTCTGGAGATAGATCTAGTTTTCTGAATTTTAGGAACAATTGCAAGTTGTTTCTTTCCTTGAAATCTCGCTCCTCTGGAGACCCTGCTCAGCAGGTCAAGATTGTTATATCTTTCCTGCGGGGTGACCCTCAGAATTGGGCATTTGCATTGGCACCAGGGGATCCTGCGTTGCTCAATGTAGATGCGTTTTTTCTGGCATTGGGTTTGCTCTATGAGGAACCTAACCTAGAGATTCAGGCTGAAAATGCTTTATTGGCTCTCTCTCAGGGGCAAGATGAAGCAGAAATATATTGTCAGAAATTTCGGAAGTGGTCGGTGCTTACTCAGTGGAATGAGTGCGCTCTGGCTGCAAAATTCAGAGATGGCCTTTCTGAGGCCATTAAAGATGTTATGGTGGGGTTCCCGGCGCCTACAGGTCTGAATGAGTCCATGACTATGGCTATTCAGATTGATCGGCGTTTACGGGAGCGCAAACCTGTGCACCATTTGGCGGGGTCTTCTGAACAGGCACCTGAGATAATGCAATGTGATAGAATTCAGTCCAGAAGTGAACGGCAAAATTATAGGCGGAAAAATGGATTGTGTTTTTATTGTGGTAATTCAGCTCATGTTATATCAGCATGCTCTAAACGCACAAAAAAGGTTGATAAGTCTGTTGCCATTGGTACTTTACAGTCTAAGTTCATTCTGTCTGTGACGCTGATTTGTTCATTATCATCCATTTCCGTCGATGCCTATGTGGATTCAGGCGCTGCCCTGAGTCTTATGGATTGGTCATTTGCCAATCGCTGTGGGTTTAGTCTGGAGCCTCTGGAAGTTCCTATTCCTTTGAAAGGAATTGACTCTACACCTTTGGCTATGAATAAACCTCAGTACTGGACACAAGTGACCATGCGTATGACTCCCGTTCATCAGGAGGTGATTCGCTCCCTGGTACTGTATAATTTACATGATGTCTTAGTGCTTGGTCTGCCATGGTTAGAAACTCATAACCCAGTCCTGGACTGGAAAACAATGTCTGTGTTAAGCTGGGGATGTCAGGGGGTTCATGATGATGCATCTCCGATTTCTATCGCTTCATCTACTCCTTCTGAGGTTCCGGTATTTTTGTCTGATTATCGGGAGGTTTTTGAGGAGCCTAAGCTCAGTTCGCTTCCTCCTCACAGGGATTGCGATTGTGCTATAGATTTGATTCCCGGCAGTAAATTCCCTAAAGGTCGTTTGTTCAATCTGTCAGTGCCAGAGCATACTGCTATGCGGAATTATGTTAAGGAGTCCTTGGAAAAGGGACATATCCGTCCATCTTCGTCCCCTTTGGGAGCAGGTTTTTTTTTTGTGGCCAAAAAAGATGGTTCCTTGAGGCCTTGCATAGATTATCGTCTTTTGAATAAGATTACAGTCAAATATCAGTATCCTTTGCCATTGTTGACTGATTTGTTCGCTCGCATTAAGGGGGCTAAATGGTTCACTAAGATTGATCTTCGGGGTGCGTATAATCTTGTGCGGATAAGGCAGGGTGATGAGTGGAAAACCGCATTTAATACGCCTGAGGGCCATTTCGAATATTTGGTGATGCCTTTTGGACTTTGTAATGCTCCTTCTGTCTTCCAGTCTTTTATGCACGATATTTTCCGTGAATATCTGGATAAATTTATTATCGTGTATTTGGATGATGTTTTGGTTTTTTCTGATGACTGGGAGTCTCATGTTCAGCAGGTCAGGAAGGTGTTTCAGGTCCTGTGGGCCAATTCTTTGTTTGTAAAAGGTTCAAAGTGTCTCTTTGGAGTCCAGAAGATTTCTTTTTTGGGGTATATTTTTTCCCCTTCTACTATTGAGATGGATCCCGTCAAGGTTCAGGCTATTTGTGACTGGACGCAGCCTACATCTCTTAAGAGTCTACAGAAGTTCTTGGGCTTTGCTAATTTTTATCATCGCTTCATAACTAATTTTTCTAGTGTTGTTAAGCCTTTGACGGATTTGACTAAAAAGGGTGCTGATGTTACTGATTGGTCTCCTGTGGCTGTGGAGGCCTTTCAGGAGCTTAAGCGCCGGTTTTCTTCTGCTCCTGTGTTGCGTCAGCCAGATACGTCGCTTCCTTTTCAGGTTGAGGTCGATGCTTCCGAGATCGGAGCGGGGGCGGTTTTGTCACAGAGAAGCTCCGATGGCTCAGTGATGAAGCCATGTGCGTTCTTTTCTAGAAAATTTTCGCCCGCTGAACGGAATTATGATGTTGGTAATCGGGAGCTTTTGGCCATGAAGTGGGCATTTGAGGAGTGGCGTCATTGGCTTGAGGGTGCTAGACATCGTGTGGTGGTCTTGACTGATCACAAAAATCTGATGTACCTTGAGTCCGCCAAGCGTCTGAATCCTAGACAGGCTCGTTGGTCACTGTTTTTCTCCCGTTTCAATTTTGTGGTTTCATACCTGCCAGGTTCAAAGAATGTGAAGGCGGATGCTCTTTCTAGGAGTTTTGTGCCTGACTCCCCTGGAAATTCTGAGCCCACTGGAATCCTTAGGGATGGGGTGATTTTGTCGGCTGTCTCCCCAGACTTGCGACGTGCTTTGCAGGAGTTTCAGGCGGATAAACCTGATCGTTGTCCGCCGGAAAGACTGTTTGTTCCGGATAATTGGACCAGTAGAGTCATCTCCGAGGTCCATTCTTCTGTGTTGGCAGGTCATCCTGGAATATTTGGTACTAGAGACTTGGTGGCCAGGTCTTTTTGGTGGCCTTCCTTGTCGAGGGATGTGCGTTCTTTCGTGCAGTCTTGTGGAGTTTGCGCTCGGGCTAAGCCTTGCTGTTCTCGGGCCAGTGGATTGTTGTTACCTTTGCCTATCCCGAAGAGGCCTTGGACGCACATTTCCATGGACTTTATTTCGGATCTCCCTGTCTCTCAAAAAATGTCCGTCATATGGGTTGTGTGTGACCGCTTTTCTAAGATGGTTCATCTGGTACCCTTGCCTAAGTTACCTTCCTCCTCTGAGTTGGTCCCTCTGTTTTTTCAAAACGTGGTCCGTCTGCATGGCATTCCGGAGAACATCGTTTCTGACAGGGGATCCCAGTTTGTGTCTAGATTTTGGCGGACGTTCTGTGCTAAGATGGGCATTGATTTGTCCTTTTCGTCTGCATTCCATCCTCAGAGGAATGGCCAGACGGAACAAACTAATCAGACTTTAGAAACTTATTTAAGGTGTTTTGTTTCTGCTGATCAAGATGACTGGGTTTCCTTTTTGCCGCTTGCCGAGTTTGCCCTTAATAATCGGGCTAGTTCTGCTACCTTGGTGTCTCCTTTCTTTTGTAATTCGGGGTTTCATCCTCGTTTTTCCTCTGGTCAGGTGGAGCCTTCTGATTGTCCTGGAGTGGACATGGTGGTGGATAGGTTGCATCGGATTTGGAGTCATGTGGTGGACAATTTGAAGTTGTCCCAGGAGAGGGCTCAGCAGTTTGCTAATCGCCGTCGCCGCGTGGGTCCTCGACTTCTTGTTGGGGACTTGGTGTGGTTGTCTTCTCGTTTTGTTCCTATGAAGGTCTCTTCTCCTAAGTTCAAGCCTCGGTTCATCGGTCCCTATAGGATCTTGGAAATTCTTAACCCTGTGTCGTTTCGTTTGGATCTCCCGGCATCGTTTGCTATTCATAATGTGTTCCATCGGTCGTTGTTGCGGAAGTATGAGGTACCTGTCGTTCCTTCGCTTGAGCCTCCTGCTCCGGTGCTGGTGGAGGGTGAATTGGAGTATGTTGTGGAGAAGATCTTGGATTCTCGTGTTTCCAGACGGAAACTCCAGTATTTGGTCAAGTGGAAGGGTTATGGTCAGGAGGATAATTCTTGGGTGATTGCCTCTGATGTTCATGCTGCCGATTTGGTCCGTGCTTTTCATAGGGCTCATCCTGGTCGCCCTGGTGGTTCTCGTGAGGGTTCGGTGACCCCTCCTCAAGGGGGGGGTACTATTGTGAGTTCTGTTTTTGGGCTCCCTCTGGTGGTTACTGATGGTACTGGGTGACTTGTGTTCTCTGCGGTCTCTGGTGTCCACCTGTTCCATCAGGTTATGGGAGTTTCCTATTTAACCTGGCTTTTTTTGTCATTTCCTCGCCGGCAGTCAATGTATTCAGCGTGTCTTTTTACCTCTGCTCCCTGCGTCTGTTATCTTCAGGACAAGCTAAGTTTTGATTTTCCTGTTCCACGTTTTGCTTAATTTTTGTCTTAGTCCAGCTTGCAGAGATGTGATTCCTTGCTGCTGGTTGCTCTAGTGGGCTGAAATTACTCCTCATGTTCCATGAGTTGGCACATGAGTTCAAGTAATTTCAGGATGGTTTTTTGAAGGGTTTTTCGCTGACCGCGCAGTTCACTTTTGTATCCTCTGCTATCTAGCTTTAGCTGGCCTCATTTTTGCTGATTCTATTTTCATAACTACGTATGTGCTTTCCTCTCATTTCACCGTTATTACATGTGGGGGGCTGCTATTTCTGTGGGGTGTTTCTCTGGAGGCAAGTGAGGTCTGTGTTTCTTCTTATAGGGGAAGTTAATCCTTCGGCTGGCGCGAGACGTCTAGGAATCATCGTAGGCACGTTCCCCGGCTACTGCTAGTTGTGTGTTTAGGTTCAGGATCGCGGTCAGCTCAGGTTCCATCACCCTAGAGCTTGTTTTGTTTTTGTGCTTGTCCTTTTGTGATCCCCTGCCATTGGGATCATGACATGATCCCTGTTCTCGTGTGCGGTGCCCGACTTCTCTTGTTTTTGTAAGGGAGGGAGGTAAGGAGACCCTCGCAGCAACGCGATCACATCGCGTTGCTGCAGGGGGGCTCAGGGAAGCCCGCAGGGAGCCCCTTCCCTGTACCGCCGGCACATCGCGATCATGTTTGATCGCGGTGTGCCGGGGGTTAATGTGGCGGGAGCGGTCCGTGACCGCTCCTGGCACGTAGTGCCGGATGTCAGCTGCAATAGGCAGCTGACACCCGGCTTCGATCGCCCGCACTCCCCCCGTGAGCGCGGCCGATCGCGTATGACGTACTATCCCGTCGGTGGTCATAGGGGCCCACCCCACCTCGACGGGATAGTACGTCTAATGTCAGAAAGGGTTTAAAAGTGTTAGGGTATGTTCCCATGTTCAGTAAACACTGCGGGTTGGATGCTGTGTACATCTGCAGCGTCAAACCCGCAGCATCCAGATGTTACAGCATAGTAGATGGGATTTCAAGAAATTTCATGTTCACTATGCTTACAGAAACGCCCCCGATATGCGGCACGTCTTTCCAGACCGCAGCATGTCTATTTACGGTGCAGAGACGCTCAGTCTCCGCTGTGTAAATTTTCCATTCACTATCATTAGATGCGGTAAAACCGCATTATCTTTATATTCACATGCGTATTAAGTGTGAAAACGCAGCTTACTACACATGGGAACTAATTTAAATAATGTCTTACCTTGTGACACAGCCGGAGCTTCACGTCCACTGCATTTCTCACGATGAGCTTAGATGACTGCGAGAATTACTGTGCACGTGACCGCCAGGGTTATCTCCGGTCACTTGCCAAGATCTCACGGTCAGCTGATCGTGAGAACTGAAGTGCAGGTGACCGCCAGAGACCAAGTTATCTCCGGTGGTCATCTACAATCTCCGCTGTGTCTAGATGTCAGGCTGGATGGTGGCATAATGCCACCGTTCAGCCTGATATCCAGATGTAGCAGAGCTGGACTCGTCGTGGGACATTATGGATTATCTTCGGACAGGTGTGGTATACTGTTGCTTATTTATTTTCTTTTTTTACAGGAGATCGACGGCTTTGGAGAATTAGGCGTTTCCGTAAGTATGGTTTATTGTAGAATATTAACGGAGTTTGTGTGTTTAAATTAAAGTACTTTATTCTGGCTGTGTCTTTTTTTACCATATAACTATATTATTAGTAATGGATAGGTGTCTTATGTATGCCTCTCCATTACTTAGCCTAGGGCTTGATGTCACGGGACATTACAAAGGTGACATCAGCCCCACAAATATTACCCCGCTTGCCACCACTACAGGGAAGTGGGAAGAGGCAGGTAAAGTGCCACAGTTGGCGCATCTTTGGAAGTGCTAATTGTGGGGCGGCTGCAGGCTGCTATTTTTAGACTGGTGAGGGCCAAAATCCATGGGCCTCGCCAGCCTGAGAATACCGGGCAGCAGCGGTCTGCTTTTCCCTTGGTTGGTTAACAAATATAGGGGGATCCATGTGGTTTTCTTTGGAGTGGATCCTACTATTTTTGCTAACCATCCAAGGTAAGCAGAATGCTGCGACCCTCTATTATCAGGCTGGTAAGGTTCTTGGATATTGGATCCTTACCAGCCTGAGAATACCGGGCCGCAGCTTTCTGCTTCTTCTTTGGCTGGTTAACAAATATGGGGTGTCCCCATTCTTTTATTTTTTTTGAGGGGATCCCACTATTTTTGCTAACCATCCAAGGTAAGCAGACTACTGCGGCCTGGTATTTTCAGGCTGGTAAGGTTCATGGATATTGGATCCTTACCAGCCTGAAATACCAGTCCCAGTAGTCTGCTTTACTCTGGCTGGTTAACAAATATAGGGGGAACCCCACTCCATTTTTTTTTAATTATTTTTTATTTATTAAAAAGGAGGCCTCCGTGCTGTCCTCCACTTCCTGTGTCGTGTATGTCCGGCTGTGTCACAAGATTCACCATTATGTAAACTAGTTCACATGCGTAATAAGCTGCGTTCCACAGTCAATACGCATGTGATTAGGAAGATAATGCGGTTTTAACGCATCTAATGATAGTGAATGGGTAATATACGCAGCGGAGACTGAGCGTCTCCACTACATAAATAGACATGCTGTGGTGTGGAGCATCTTTCCAGATGTCCCTCTCTGCAGGTGATCCGAGGGCTTTGATGCACGCATAGTGGGCATGGTATTTCTTGAAATCCCATCAACTAAGCTGTACTATCTGGACGCTGCAAATGTACGCAACATCCAACCCGCAGCGTTTACTGACCATGGGAACATACCTCAAAAGATGTGCAAACAGGAAATCACTTTTTTTCCTTCCCAGAAGCCAACTTTCAATTAGCTTTACTTCAAGTGACAAAAGCATGCAATGAAAAAATGCATCAAAAACGCAATTGACCTGCCAGTGACCTCAAATGCAGATTTGGTGCAGATTTCACCTACGGGAAATACTGAGCCATTCCTGACCGTGGGAACATACCCTAATACTTTTTTTTCCGTGATGACAATTAAGGCTCCCCAGCATGTACTCATTTTTTTTACTTGGAACATATTTAGTCCTTGGGCATTTTCTAGGTAATTAACTAAAAGTCCCACAAAATCAGGTACTGGCATCTAAACCATCCCCAGCAGCAGCGACCACACTTCTTTACTATTTAAGAAGCCTTTCACTTCACCTCCAAGCAAGTTTTTTTTTTTTTTTACAAGAAAGACACTTCATCAATCACCAATGTTTTATCCTTGAAGCTTCTTTTTTGGGTGTCATTTTGGTTGTTTTATATAATCTTTTTGCCAACTGCACTTTTTTTTCCCTGTATTAACGAATGAGCTGCTTCCAAATAGAAGCCAGTTGATGAAGAATGGCCTACTCATTTTTTTAAATTACTTTGCAAGTTTGGAGATGTGAAAAAGCTAAAATGAAACCTGAACGGTTGAAGGACTCAATTAACCTTGCTGTTCTGTTTGTATTAGCTATATACTTGTACTGTGACCGGACTTTGTGACGCTAGTCACAACCTACCACCAGGCCATGAATCAGCAAAGTCAGATGTTCCAGGGTTAATGCCAATAGAACACATAGTAAGCTGTTATGATCTGGTGGCCTAGGAGCAGCATGAGACATACTCTGGAGAAGGTGGTACCTGTACTGACCGCAAACCCTGAACTTAGCACCGCAACTAGAAGTAGCCGTGGGGAGTACCTAACACTCCCTAGACCCCTCGACACAGCCTAAGAACTAACTTCCCCTAAAGACAGAAACGGGAAAACTATCTTGCCTCAGAGAAAATCCCCAAAGGATAGACAGCCCCCCTCAAATATTGACTGTGAGAGGAGAGGGAAATAACATACGCAGACATGAAATCAGGATTTAGCATAGGAGGCCATTCTAGCTAAAAAGAAAGAATAGGACAGAGTACTATGCGCTCAGTATTAAAACACTAGAAAATATCCACCACAGAAAATACAAATATCCACATCTGACTAAAGACATGGAGGGTATATCTGCATCTCCAGAGACACAGCTTGGCTGCAAAAAATCCTTCACAGACAAAGCTGGACAAGACAAAACATGAAAATGCACAGAACTATAAGGTCCACAGCAGGTGGACAGCAAAAACAAAGCCAGAACTTATCTTTGTTGAAATGAACAGCAAAACAGGAGAGACCAGGTATGGATGTGAATCCTCCAAAAACAATGTACAACTGGCACTGACTAAAGGATAAAGCAGGACTAAATAGCCCAGCCCAAATTGCAAAAAGTTGATACACCTGATAAATGCTGCGATCCAAAGACAGCAGCACTACCACTCATAACCACCGGAGGGAGCCCAAGAGCAGAATTCACAACAGTAAGCCAAGGGAAAATACGTAGTTGTAAGTCGGGTCACATGCCAGAGTCAGAATACCATAGAAATAGTGGATAACCAAAGGGGCAATAACAATCAGGTAGTCAGAACACGGTCCAAATGTCAGCAGCAGAATATCGGATGCAAAAGGGCAATAACAAATGGGTTGTCAGAACATGGTCCAAAGGTCAGCAGCAGAAGATCAGAACTTACTGCACAGGGAACAGGCGAACACACCAGAGAGCACAAGTGTATAACAAGCTTGTGACTGGCAGTGATCGGGGCCAGACAGATCACCTAAATAGCAGGGCAATTACCAAGAAGAGGGAGCACCTGTGGAAATCTCTGCACCTCTGTCATATAGGTCATCCGAGCTGTCTATCAAAGCACTGACAGCTTAGCATGCCCCAGCACATGATAGAATCACAGTGCTGTCCATCACTAAATCCCAGATACCGGTAATATATCTTGTAGGAAAGAAAAAGCGCAGATAGTGTTTTATCTCACAATTTAAAGGAAGATTCGCCAGTAATGTAACTGCTCACCTGATGTAGAAGATTCATAGGCATATAGTGCCGACTGCCGCAGATCCACCGGTCGACACGCGACCGTAGCTGGAATGCTGAATAGGAGGATTTGTGGGTTATGATTCGCGCTGCCAGCTCATCCAGAAACAGACAAAATGTACAATTGAACAGTGGTTTATTCTACGCGTTTTGAAGTACATATGACTCCTTCTTCAGGAAAATACGACAAGTACAAACACTTGTTACAGACTTTAAATAGGTTCAAATTTCAAATAAATGCGCCAGAAAGCTCACCTGACAGATGACGTCACAGGTGCTGACGTATTAGCACATGATAAATATATTAAATGACAAGTGAATAATAAATGTTGTATAAAATTATTCAATTCTTCATAAATACCTACTTATCTTTTACAGGAATATAGAAAAATCAGTCATACAGAATAAAGAAAAAAGGAGAAAAGAAAGGGGAGGGCAAAGACCCGTAGAATTGGATCTTATGTCCAATCTCATCAGACCAAAAGTTTGGACACACTTGATTTAAAGATTTTTCTGTATTTTCATGACTATGAAATTTGTACATTCACATTGATGGCATCAAAACTATGAATTAGCACATGTGGAGTTATGTACTTAACATAAACGTGTGAAACAACTGAAAATATGTCTTATATTCTAGGTTCTTCAAAGTAGCCACCTTTTGCTTTGATGACTGCTTTGCACACTCTTGGCATTCTCTTGATGAGCTTCAAGAGGTAGTCAGCGGGAATGGTCTTCCAACAATCTTGAAGGAGTTCCCAGAGATGCTTAGCACTTGTTGGCCCTTTTGCCTTCCCTCTGCGGTCCATCTCACCCCAAACCATCTCAATTGAGTTCAGGTCTGGTGGCTGTGTCACTCTCCTTCTTGGTCAAATAGCCCTTACACAGCCTGGAGGTGTGTTTGGGGTCATGGTCCTGTTGAAAAATAAATGATGGTCCAACTAAACGCAAACCGGATGGAATAGCAAGCCGCTGCAAGATGCTGTGGTAGCCATGCAGGTTCAGTATGCCTTCAATTTTGAATAAATCCCCAACAGTGTCACCAGCAAAGCACCATCACACCACCTCCTCCACGCTTCACGGTGGGAACCAGGCATGTAGAGTCTCCATCCGTTCACCTTTTCTGTGTCGCACAAAGACACGGTGGTTGGAACCAAATATCTCAAATTTTGACTCATCAGACCAAAGCACAGATTTCCACTGGTCTAATGTCCATTCCTTGTGTTCTTTAGCCCAAACAAGTCTCTTCTGCTTGTTGCCTGTCCTTAGCAGTGGTTTCCTAGCAGTTATTTTACCATGAATGCCTGCTGCACAAAGTCTCCTCATAACAGTTGTTGTAGAGATTTGTCTGCTGCTAGAACTCTGTGTGGCATTGACCTGGTCTCTAATCTGAGCTGCTGTTAACCTACGACTTCGGAGGCTGGTGACTCGGATAAACTTATCCTCAGAAGCAGAGGTGACTCTTGGCCTTCCTTTCCTGGGGCGGTCCTCATGTGAGCCAGTTTCTTTGTAGCGCTTGATGGTTTTTTCCACTGCACATTTAGCTGCTTTTTTCTTGCCATACTACAAATTCTAACAGTCTATTCAGTAGGACTATCAGCTGTGTTTCCACCAGACTTCTGCACAACACAATTGATGGTCCCAACCCCATTTATAAGGCAAGAAATCCCACTTATTAAACCTGACAGGGCACACCTGTGAATTGAAAACCATTCCCGGTGACTACCTCTTGAAGCTCATCAAGAGAATGCCAAGAGTGTGCAAAGCAGTCATCAAAGCAAAAGGTGGCTACTTTTTGAAGAACCTAAAATATAAGACATATTTTCAGTTGTTTCACAATTTTTTTGTTAAGTATATAATTCCACATGTGTCAATTCATAGTTGTGATGCCTTCAGTGTGAATGTACAATTTTCATAGTCATGACAATACAAAAAAATCTTTAAATGAGAAGATGTGTCCAAACTTTTGGTTTGTACTGTATATATATATATATATATATATATATATATATATATATATATATATATATATATATATATATATATATATATATATATATATATATACTAGATGGTGGCCCGATTCTAACGCATCGGGTATTCTAGAATATGTATTTATGTATGTATATAGCAGCCACGTAGTTTATAGCACAGGCCACATAGTGTATAGGAGCCATGTAGTATATTGCAGACAAATACCACGTGGCCTGTGCTATATACTATGTGGCTGCTATATACATACATATTTTAGAATACCCGATGCGTTAATACAGGCCACACAATATAGAACAGTGGACACGCAGTATATAACACAGCCACGTACTATATAGCAGCCACGCAGTATATAACACAGGCGACGTAGTGTATACTGTAACACAGCCCACGCAGTATATAGCAGCCACATAGTATAAAACACTGCCCACGCAGTATATAACAGTGGCCACGTAATATATAACACAGCCCACCCAGTATATAACACTGCCTATGTAGTATATAGCAGCCACACGGTATCTAACACAGCCCACGTAGTATAAAGCAGTGTGGGCACCATATCTCTGTTAAAATAAAAAAATAGTTATATACTCACGCACTAGGATACACCGAAGCTCCGGCGATACGCGTGCGGCTGCCGCCATCTTCCATTCCCAGGATGCATTGCGATCGGCTCGCCGGACTACGGAGGATGAGAATAACAGGTTTTTTTTTTTATTATTATTTTTGACATTACATTTTTTTACCATTGATGCCGCATAGGCAGTATCAATAGTAAAAAGTTGGGGACACACAGGGTTAATAGCAGCGGTTACGGAGTGCGTTACCTGCGGCATAACGCGGTCCGTTACCGCCGGCATTAACCCTGTGTGAGCGGTGACTGGAGGGGAGTATGCAGGCGCCGAGCACTGACTGCGGGGAGTAAGGAGCAGCCATTTTCTTCGGTCTGTGCCCGTCGCTGATTGGGTGTGGCTGTTTTGCCGCGACCAATCAGCGACTTGGATTTTCATGACAGACGGAGGTCGTGATCAATGAATATCTGTGACAGAAAGAAGGACAGAAGGAAGTGACCCTTATACAATTATATAGTGTGTGTGTATATCTATCTATCTATCTATCTATCTATCTATCTATCTATCTATCTATCTATCTATATATATATATATATATAGTTTCCAAGTACAATTATTAGTTTTTCTGGATATATGCTCTCTGTTCAGGACTACATATGTCGGCTGCTGCGGTGAACAAGAGAAGTTCACCGCAGCAGCCGACATATGAAGTCCCAAACAGGGCATATATCCAGAAAGACAAATAATTGTACTTGGCCACTTTTTATCTATATATATTAGGCTACTTTCACACTAGCGTCGGCCCGT